>NC_133754.1:92392691-94892691 GCF_036562045.2 Rhinolophus sinicus
ACTAAGTCTTAGAAATCTGATGTGTATTTTAGATTCACAGCACATCTCAGGTCAGACTAGCCCCATGTCAGCTGCTCAGCAGCACGTGTGACTCATGGCGACCATGCTGGATGGCACAGTGTCAGAGGACTTGTGAGTGGGCAAGAACTGGACTGTCCTGCATGTGTTCTCAGAGTGAAAAACTCCCCGGAAGTCCTAGGTTCTTTAAAAAAAAATATTTCATTTTTAAATTAGTTAACATTAAATATTATTTTATATTAGTTTCAGGTGAACAGCACAGTGGTTATACATTTATATAATTTATGATGTGATCCCCTCGATAAGTCTAGTACCCACCTGGCACCATACATAGTTGTTACAATATTACTGACTATATTCCCTATACTGTACTTTATATCCCTGTGACTACTTTGTAACTGCCAATTGGCACTTTTTACTGCCTTCACTTTTTTCACGTATCCCCCCAAGTCCCTTCCTATCTGGCAACCATCAGTTTGTTCTCTGTATCTACAAGTTTGTTTTTGTTTTCTTTGTTCATTTATTTTGTTCTTTAGATTCCACATATAAGTGCAATGATATGGTATTTGCCTTTCTCTGTCTGACTTATTTCACTCAGCATACTACCCTCTAGACCCATCCGTGTTGTTGCAAATGGTAAGAGTTCATTCTTTTTATGGCCAAGTAATATTCCATTGTATATATGTACCACCTCTTCTTTATACAATCGTCTATTGATGGGCCCTTGAGTTGCTTCCATAACTTGGCTATTGTAAATAGTGCTGCAATGAACATAGTGCTGCATAGATCTTTTCGAATCAGTACTAGGTTCTTTATGCTATAGATTCTTCTCTCACAAGGATGGCACAACCTCTCAAAAGGCCATGTGTCTTTTGAAAGTTGAGGGCCTCTGGCTGAAATGTTTTTTAGAAATGTGCATGTTTTACCAGTAAAAGAAAGCATCCTCAGATATCTGTTATAATGCCCCGAAAATATTCACATTTCCAAAATTAGGCTTTTCATTCCTGAAATTAAACTCAAAGCAACCCTGTTGATTCTGATATTGTAGTCAAGTCTAGGAGTGGTGAATTAGCTGCTTTTAATTCTTCCTGGAGAGAGTCTGGGAGACCGTTTTGAATACCCATCGCCAGGCAAATTGCCACATCAGTAAATTAGTCACCATCTTCCAATACAGCTTTACCCCAGATGGCGGCCTCTAGTGGTCATACCTAGGAAGGCGGTGCCTGGGATGAGAAAGCCTGCTTATCCGGGACAATTTCTGAAGTAGATGTGGTCGAGTACTTTAATGAAAATACTCAGTCTCAATTCACGTTTCCTATTTAGACAACACTGAAACTTCTTTTAGCCAGTGATTCTCATTTCTGCTCAAGTAGTCCCTAACCCATGGTATGTTACTTTTATAAACACTTCAAGTTAAAAATCATTTCATTTTGTCTCGCCACAGCCAAGTTTTTAAGATTCATAACAGAATAGCTGTACTTTCGAGGTTTTTTAGTCTCACTGGAATCCCTTTTGAACATGTGAATATAGTTCAGAGATCTATTTCATAGACTTCTATAGACAATATTTTAATGTCAGATGTTCTGGTTTTGCTATGGAATCACAGAAGTTGTGTCATTAGCTTAGAATAAGACATAACATGAGATGTGCATCTGGTTTTCTCTACTGGAAACTCTGACACATGGTTGATGAAGGACACATGGTATTTTTCAGACACATGGTTGATGAAGGAAGAATAGTATTAGATTGAACCCTCCGAAAGTACTACAAAAATAGAGAATATTGACGATTTCATGTAAATAATCACAACTGCAGAGGACGGTATTTTTCTCTTCTGTTTGTCTCTCATGCCATTTAAACTTGAGTGGTAAGGAAGAAAAGTAAAACTTATGATTTTCAAATGTGTACTGTTTTCAGTGGAAAAGAAATAGAGCAGACTGTTTTAGAGCTATAGGTCTCAATTGTGGCCGCCCATTAAAGTCAGCTCTGTGCTGGACAGAACCTATGGTGACCCCCACTGAGTCATAGAACATGGCAAAGGTGATGGGATAACACTCCTTCATGAGGTTACCTTTTATAGCCAAAGTGATACATCACTCCCATGACTGCATTATGTTATATAAGACTCTGTCTTAACAGATTGAAGCACAGATCTCTCAGCTGACATCTGAGCTGCATTTCTATTTTTCTTTGATTAGAAGAGTAACTATTTAACTATTTTTGAATATAAAGATATTCTGGAATCTTCTTTTACAAGTGGTATTTTAAAATCTCAAAGACACTTTGCCAAATGCAGTAGATACAGTCCTGAAAAGTTTTACATAAATTAAAATTTTGTAAATCAAATCACAAATGTCAATTTTCATGTATTGGAATTGCAGTGTTATTTTAATTTTTAAATGAACTTTAATTAGGAGGACTACTAACTTAGCCACTCTGCTCGTTAAGTATTAATCTCTTATTTTCTGGCTGCTTCTTAATAAATCTCTTCAGTTAAATGGCAGTCTACTATTTTAGTTGTAAACAAATATTTTAATTTACCTAAAGGGATGTTATCTAAAATAATCCTTGCATAATCTTTTGGTTCAGCCAAGAGCTCTTTATAATGGGAATTAAATCCTGTATTTCATTTGCTTTGTGGTTTGGATGTCAAAATATTAGGTTTGTATACGTAATCACTTTGCTCAGAAACATTTAATGGTACCAAGATTGACTAGATTTGCCTAGATTTATCCTACTTCTAAATCCCACTACTTTCCTGTAGACCCTCCCACTCAACCAATGTCCACATGTTCCCCAGAATTTGTTGTGCACACGATTATATTCCTCCAGCCAGGGATACTTTCCCCATCTTCTTTGGAACAAATCCTATTGTTCCTTCTAGATCCATCTTCATCCCAGCTATTCTTTTGTTACTGATAATGACCATTTCAGTTTCAGGTTGGATTTTCCCTCCTTTAACCTTGCAAAGTCCTCAGGTATGCCACCTTGAAGTGCTTTTTAGATGTGTGCTCGTGTCATTAATTAAGTTACTCCACGAATACTTACTGAGGCCCCACTATGTACCAGGCACTGTGTTAGAGCTGAGGGTATGGTGGTGAACGAGACCATTTGCCCTCATGGAATTTGCAGGCTAACTGGGGAAAAATATCATTAAATAACATCAGCCAGAAATAAATATCACAAATATCTGATCACAATTATGACAGATACAACGAAGGAATGCACAGAAATACAAACTAGAAATGAGGGAGCTAGTCTTAGAGAGACAAGGAATAAACCCCCCCCCCCACCAGTATTTCCTCCCACACACACACACACACATCCACTCTGGTAAAGAGGTTAAGAGGTATTTAAGATGAGAATTAATGATTGGTTGGGCTACTGAATGTATAAACCATGGCCAGGCCAGAGGCTCAGAGGCAGAAAGGTGTGAGGCAGCCTGAGTGATAGGAAGTTGCAAACTCCTTGAGGCACAGCCCATCCTTTTACCACTAGCACATTGATGTTAGTGAGTTACACCAGCATTTCTTGATCTGAGAATCAGGATATAATTTTCCATCCTGGTCATTTTTCAATCCTGGAAATAGAAGACAATTTGTGACAGTGTTTCTCAACTCATCCTGTCATCTCTTGACCAGCCACTCTTCAGCTGAAAGCATAGCAAAGGAGTTGCAGGAGAATCCAAGCCCAAAGTAATTACCTCACGTGTAAAAGCCTAACTATGGTATATAAATAGATTTTTTAAAATGGGTTTAAGAGAAGAAAGCACACTATTTGTAAATGGCTACCAAACAGGATATATTTTCTAGATTCACCAAACTTGAACAACAGCGTCATTTTAAAAGGATGTGGGGAGAAAGTACTTTTGGAGATGCACAGTACGTCCTACTGATAGTGATTATGCTAGAAAAGATAACCCACATTTACTTGTAAGTATTTTCCAAGGCCATCTATAGGAATAGGTAGTGTTCAAGACAAAACCATGACTTGCCAAAGTACTACTGCTATATACTTACTGCCATTAGAATTTATTTACTCTTTGAAGAAATCACTTAAATTCTTTACACTGAGTTGGCTCAGAGAAAGAAATTATGGCAAATTTTACAATAGAGTTTGCACTCAGTCACCCATATTGCACTAGACTTCCTGACATGTTTGTTAAACCCTTTGAGATCTACTCTGGGCAGTTAAATAAGAATCCTTCACTATCTCAAAGCAAAGCATCACTTTCTCTTGCCATTGTCAATGAGGTTCACGCAGGCAAGAAGTCGATTTGATTTCTTTGTGCTTTCTCAGAAAGAATTCCTAATTTATGTTGAAAACTATAATTGGATCTCTTAGATGGTTTTGCTCATGGAGAGGGAACCCTTAAATGGATCCAAACAAGAGCTTTGTCTTGGGGCCTGTGAGTTCTGAGAAACTCAAGAAGGCTTCAGCCGTCATAACCAGAGTGATAATGAATGGCTGTAAGGTTCTCTCCTTCTCTTTGACACATTGAGTCTTCTTTGATTCCTCTCCCTCCCTTAGCAGGTCCTGTTGATTCTTTCTCTAAAATACATCTCACATCTATCCACTGCTTCCACCTAAGTCCAGGCCTCCATCAACTCTTGTTTGGATTATTATAATAACCTCTCAGCTTGTCTCTCCATGTCCACTCTAGTCCACGTGTAATACCTTTTCCAGAGTAGCAAGAGGTTCCTGAATGCCTACCAAAGCACAATTCCTATTTCACACCTTGGATGCATTTTCCTTTTACTTTGAATCAATTCTAAGGCTGTAAATCCTAATAAAACTTAACTGTCGACATGGTCTGGCTCTGGCCTCTCTCTCTAACTTCATTTTGTGTCAGTCTCTCCTTTGGCAGCAAATTGGAGCCTTGGAAGTGTTCTTTCTATTCCTCAAATATGCTAAGCTCTTTCAACACTCCCATACGCTGTTCCCTCTGCTGGGAACCCTGTTCCCCTATGCCTGGCTGGCTCCCTTCAATGTTTGAGATGGCCTTAATGTTTCCTCCTCAATGAAGACTTTCTTGACATTCTGTCCAAAATACAACTCCAACCAATTTATAGATTTTGTCTGTTCATATTTATTTTTGGTTTGTCTCCCATTAGAATATAAGCTCCATGTGGGCAGACACATGTCTAGTTTGCTTACCTTTATATTTCTATAACACAGGGCCCCACATAGTAAACCTTTCATTATTTGTTAAATGGCTGTGAGAGTAAGTAAGCGAATAGCACAGAAATCCTCTGTCAGGTTTTCACACAGAGGCAGAGCGTCAGATGCTTACCTCTGAGAAACTGCCAGGACCTGCCTGCCTGTAAGTATCTATCCCATTACATCTGTTATGGTTCTGTTGTCCCTTTCACAGAACTGGAAATGCTTCTTTGTCAGCATTACTTCTCTTCAAAGGCATTGCCTTTGGGAGGTCACTGTTAAAAAGCAAAATGAGGGGTGGCTGGTTAGCTCAGTTGGTTAGAGTGTGGTGCTCTTAACAACAAGGTTGCCGGTTCGATCCCCACATGGGCCACTGTGAGCTGCAACTAGATTGAAACACTACTTGACTTGGAGCTGATGGGTCCTGGAAACACACATTTAAAATAAATTAAAGTTTAAAAAAAAAAAAAGGCAAAATGGTCTCTGAAGAGGTGTGATCTTACATGATGAGTTCCTTTATCTTTCTCCAATTGCCTATTAGCAGAGGTTAAGTTAGTTTATTGAGCTAGCTAACTTGTTTCTTTGGAAAGCCCAGAGTGTCTAGGCCAAGAATATCCCTGCAGGACAGGTGAACTCTGTGAGAGGGAGTGGAAGAACAGGACTGGGCCTGGGAGGAATGAAAAGCTTGCCCAGGGAGAGTTTGGTAAGGATTAACATACTGAAAAAGGACCACACATTTCTCCAGATTCACATCTGAGCTTGAGACAGCCCGATTCACCAATCCTCCCATCTGTGATTGGAATGTGACTAGGAAACTCCCTTTGACGTTTCAGAAATGGCTTTACCTTCAATCTGCCTCTCCTGAGAAGAATCCTGAAGTTCTTTCTCCTAGGGAGACAAAGAACCAACACGTACTTAGCCTTACCCCGCTGTCCTCTCTCAATGACTGGCCATGCTAAAAACGATGACGTAGAGGGAATTTTAACCTAGGCTTCTGGTTTTCCTGCTTTGGACGGAAAATGAGGTCTTAAAGCAGAAGAGCAGGAGTCTTCCTTAATTACTTTTTGGCTTTTAAGTGTTCAGTGACCTCAGCCATTTCTATCAGTGCTAACGTTCTCTACTTCCAGATACACTTCCCTTCTTCTACTGCCTCTTCTCTCAGGAAGAAAAAAAAATCTCCTAAGAATGAAATGAAAGGAGTTGGAAATGGGAATAAGGTTAGAGTCAGGGGACTTGGAAGGGAACATTCTAATGAAGGCTGGGATGATGATTTACACACATGTAGCTGAAGCTGTTTAAAGCTTGGTTAGAATATATTCAGTGAAAGATATACATTTTGTGGGTGGCCAGGATAAAGAGTTAGAAGTCAAGGCCCTCAACCTTTGACACTCTAACTGGGGCCACTCCACCGGACATTTCATCCTTGACGTCTCCCAGCAGGGAAACTGCCCTGAAGAAGATTCTCTGTAATGGACCTCAGCCCTAACTTTAAATTCAGGTGCACAGGGCGTCTGAAATTTCCTTTGTCCTGTGTGTCACATCTGTTTCAGTGACTTTAACAAATCTCCTTCTGATTTCCCAGAGACCAGATGATACTGGGAGAATAGGGTGCCTGGACGGTAACCCCTGGTGCCCAAGGTCTGGTACACAGCCTTGTGGTTTTCCGCTCTGCAATTTATGCCATTGGGCCCTGCTGAAAACCAGAGGATGGACTCCTGGCTCATCCCAGGTCTACCATTTCCTGTTTCCCTCCTCTGTGAAAATCTGTCCATTCGGCATTTTGCTCTTCCTTATTAGGTTGGCCTAGAACAGCTGGAAACTCCCTGGACTGTTGTTCCCTTGGTTCCCAAGGAAATGAAGCTACAGAGGCCCCACTGGGGCCTAGATGGCCAGCTCTGCAGAGGTCTGCCTCTACCTGGGCGGTGGCCTGGAGGTCCGTGCTGGGACGCACGTGCCCGTCTCCAACACACAGAATTTCCACAGAATTCTCCTAAGGAAAACCAGACAAACCTTGGCATTCCTCTGACTAGCATGCTAGCCTGAGTACACAGATGGTGACAGTTTTGGTGTGCTGCCTTTAAGGAATGTACTCAGGCAAGAACAGGAATATGAAGTATTAATTTTCCAATTTTCTTACTTACTCCACTCTGTGCACGATTTCCTTCATGCTTCAAGCCACCATTCCCACTGCCCTTTGTTTTGCCCTGTCACTCAAATACCCCATTCTGTGTTCTTTAAATTCCAGTCTCTGTTTTCCTCCTGAATATAATTTTGTGTTTTTTCCTTGACTCTGTATTCACATATAACTCTTGGCATAAACTCAATCTAATTCTACCTTGTTTGCTTAATATTATCCATTCCCTTTTGATAAATTGTCTTTAAGCTATTGTATTTTTCATTGTTTTATTTTCCATTTTATTTTGTAAGCAGGAAGAAGAGGTAATACAACATTTGAAGGGACTGCCAAAAGTATACTTTATATCGTGAACTAAGACAGGATGGGAGTGGGGGAAATAGCATTTCATGTTACTATCAGCTTATAAGGACAGGTTTAGGGCTTTTAAAAATCTCTAAGCCTACCTTCCTGTAACTTAGAAAAAGCCCATGCTCAAGTTCTCGCCTTTCCCTTCAGGATAACAGCGAGCCCAGTCCCGGTGACAGCTCAGGAGAATGGCCAGAAATTAATATTGCTGTGTAGACTGAATCAGACACTAGATGAGGAACGTTACTCTGTGATTGAACCTATAATGCAACATGGCTTTTTACAGTTTGTGTAAAATGTGCATAATATAGACGGAGGAAAACATGGGTGGAAAGCTGTGCCTCATGAAGGGCTTTTCAGTACAAAAACATAAAGTTTAACCCAAGAAAATCCTTAAAAATAATTGGCTCTCACTACAAACTCACAGAGCAAGGTTCAACTAAGGATCCATAATTCACATTAGAATTTGAAATATGCCACATGGGCTTCATAAAGACTCAAAACTTGAATAATTCCACAAAGCAGGACTTTGATATGTTTAGCTTAGTGTGTAAGTCATTGTAGTAAAAAAAAAATAAATCTTTTTTGCACCCTTACTGCATGTCAACCCTGGCGCTGAGCTCTGGGTATACAAAGATGTGTAAGACCGAGTTCTAGGCGGAAGATAGACGTGTCAGCAAATAATGACAGTGCACAGGGTGCTAAGGGCTTTGGGAGGTGTAGGAAGGAGCAACAAATTGTACGTGGGGGTGAAAGAGAACTTCTAAGAGGAAGTGACATTTAAGCTAAATTTTGGAAGATAAGTAAAATTTCGTCAGGTATACGAAGTAGATGAGGGCTATTCCAAGCCCAGGGAACAGAGGCACAGAAACACAAAAAAGTTTGGGATGGCAGGACTTCAGAGCACGTGTGAGGGAGGGGAGAAGCAGACTAGAGCAGGAGGTAAGGATGGAAAGGGGCCAGGTCATAAAGGGTCTTATTGTTCTTCCAAAAGAATCCAAACTTGATCTCTCAGATAATGGGATTCACCAATCAGGAGACTGACACCTCTAGACACATTTTAGAAATGGCACTAAGAGTAGGCTCCACGGGAAAAGAGCAAGACTGAAGGCATGGAAACTAACTGGAAGAATGTTGTAATAGTCCAGGATAGAGATGATAGGGACACAGGTTAAGCAATGGAATGGGCAGGAAAAGAAAATAAAATAGTGGGAAGGTTTTTAAGAAACGAACGAATGGACAGCTTGGTGATTGATTAGATAAAAAATATAAGAAAGAAGGAGGAGTCTAGAATGGCATTTTTATCTATCTGAATCAGGACTCTAATTCATTTTTGATGTAATTCTGCATCCCTGTGTGGGGGAGGAAAAATATTTTCTTTCTACCCTTCTAAGATCTTCTGGCTGATGTAATAATCAAATTGGCTTGAGACGGATTAACAGGAAAAAAATGGATAAATATTATGTATGTACATCCAGGGGCTCCATAAAAATATGAGACCTGAGGACAGACTGGGCAGTTGAGGCTTCTATGTCTTCTGGAGCTAAGGAGAAGGGGTAGAGGGTTTGGGACTTCAAAGGGCAGGAAGGCAATTCACATGGAGATGGAAAAGCAAATGTCAACAAATGTTGCTGGGCCACCTTTAACAATGAGACACAGAGAAGACTTTGATTAAATGGGTCTTGCTAGATTCCTACCTGTCTATCACACGCTAGTTCATAATAAACTACAGTTATCGATGACTGGCTGCCTTTCTGGAGCAGGTCTCTATCTAAATTCTTTTAGGGAGTTCACGGGAGGGGGAAGGTCAAAGTTTTTTCCTGAGTCTTCTCTTAAAACTAACCAGGATAAATATCTCAAAAGGCATATTTTGGGGTGGCAAACTCTGCTTCCCCTTATCTGTTTCTGCCAATCCTTTGTTAGATTATTCAGTTAACATATATTGAGGGTCTGTTATGTACCAGGTGTCACATTAAACACCAAGGATACAAATTTAATTTTTCAACAAATATTTCATAGACACCTGCTTTATATCAGGCACTGTTCTAGATTCTCGGAATCCAACAGTGGACAAAACAGACAAAATCTGTTGAGACAAGTAGAAAATAAAAACCAAAACAACAAAAATAAAAACAACTCTCAAATGGAGGAATAAAAGGGTTCTTTTTACTAACTTGGCGGCAGGAGGGAAGAAAGCTTCTAAAGCAGCTTCTTCAAAGTGGCGAAGCAGCGACAGGGTTTTATAGTGTTATTTGAAGGAGTCAGTCTGAGAACAGGTAATGGAAATTTTGACCAATCCCCCCCCCCAAAAAAACAAAAACCAGCAAAGTTTCAAGCATTCAAAACAGGATATTAGAGATATGGATGGGCATGAGCAAGAATAAAAGAATCCAGCAGCTTCCCTGACAAAGCTACGAGTGCTTATTTCTTAGCAGAATGGAAAAGTCATTGGGAGACCAAGGAAATTCAAGATACTCAGAAAAATACAGGCTTTCAAATTGTTTCCCTCATGCAGTTCGCCTCTCATGGGGAAATAGGTAATGAGTACATTATGACAGTATCAGTAAGTAAATTATATAGCATATTAGAAAGTGATAAGGGTTATGGAAGGAAATATAAAAGCAGGAAATGATAATAGGGGACATAATGTGTGTGTGTGTGTGTGTGTGTGTGTGTGTGTGTGTCACACACATACATGTGTTATTTTAAATGGGATGGTTGGAACTGCAGAACCAGCTCCAACCAGTCCTATCCTGTTTCTAACAAGATACTGAGTTACTTTTCAGAGACAGCAGACCAATACCGCCAGTCATGCAGCTGAAGCATGTGCGGAGGAGAGAATTTTGATCCCTAGTCACACCTAGAACCAAAGTCTTGTCACCCCCACGGCCGCAAAGGGCCAGGACGTGACAGGAGCTTGAGCACCGGAACTCTCAGAAGCAAAGGGTCCTTGTCCAGGAAGAGCCGGTGCTGAAGCCCCTCACCATGTCTTACCATAAATGGTCGAATTCCAAAATCCCTCCAACTGAAACCTCCTAGGCCACGCTTCCACATACCAGCCTGTTCCCCGAGCCCCTTTAGACTCTCCCCTGACCCTGGATCTGGGAGACAGTTTTAACACTCATCTCCTGTCTCCTTGCAGGTTGACTGTGCAATAAAAGCCTTTCTTTTTTCAGAAGCCAGTGTCATAGTGTTGGCTTCTATGCAGGTTGGGCAGCGAGCCCTTGCTGGGTAACAGTCGGGAAGGACCCACTGAGATGGTGACAGATGCAAATAAGAAAGTGTGCCCGTGTTCCAGGAACTCAGTCTCCCGGAGGAGTCAGACAAGTGTAGTACATTCCTAGTTAGGGGACACCTGGAGTGGTATGGGCACTGGGAATGACGTCTGAAGTAAAGAATTCAGTCACGTGACAGATGTGTGCCGCATAGGACAGCAAGCAGTTTGTTAGTAAAAGAGAGTGCACTCCAAGACGCGGAGAGGGCTGACCCAAGAGAGGGAAGCAGCCTCTCCTTACATTGTGTGAGGGTTTTTATCTCTATGGCAGGGGTGTCCAAACTACGGCCAACTGCGGCCCATGATCCATTGTTAACTGGCCCACAGCAAATTCCAAAAATATATTTAGTTTACTTAAATAAACCAGGTGAGGCAATACGTACTTCACCTCGAGTGAGTGGCCGGCTGTGTATTTTACCGCATATGGCCCTTGGTGAAAAATGTTGAAAAAAGTTTGGACACCCCTGCTCTATGGGTAGAATTGTCTCCCCCAGTTTCTCTCTATTATCTTTCCCTCTCCCTGCTGAGGTGTCCTCCTCCCTGGTTCTCAAGGTTGTTTCTCACGGCATAACAATAAACCTGTTAATTTCCCATGATTTACTTGAGAACTTCATTAAAAATGGTTCAGTATGTTCTGATAAGCGGGATGGTTTCTCTCCCTCTCCAGCATTTTTCCTTCTTCTAACGACATATCTTGTTTTCAATATTCTGCTGAGTCAGCAAGGTGTTTGTGCCCTAAGTGAGGGCAGCTGCCCAGGGCTCCTAACCGGGGCTAATTCCTCCTTCTCCTGCTTATTTCTACCTTCCTAACTTCCCTATCAGTATGGGAGCTCATGCACTGGGAACCAAACCCAGTTAGGAAGTGGGGACAGTGCAGGAAAGCACCTCAGATGAAGTGCCACATTAGCTATAACCTGAAAGTTGAGTTAGAGTGAGCTGAGTAAGACAAAGATAAAAAGGGTTTTGGTCCAGGAAAAAGGAGCATCATATGCGAAAGTATAAAGAGATGATGGTTTTAGGAGAAAATTCTGAGGTGTCCTAAATTAAGGTACAGAAGGCCAGAGGGTAGAAGGAAGAGACCACGAGAGGTTAATCAGTTAACAAAGTCAGGGCAAAACGAACCAAAGACTGCTCACATTCCTGAGTGTATGTTGAAACTTTGACTTAACCTTCAGGTGGTTATTTCTGCCATTATCTAAAAGGGAATAGGCAGGTGAACCTCAGGAGCTTCTGCTTCTTACTTACGCGTGGACTTTCTGGACTGTTGCCCACAACCAATCCCAAGGAGAAAGCACTTCTTCCTCACGGACTCTGCACCTATCCCAGAGCTCTGCCTCACCTCCTCCCACCCCCTTTGTCTATAGCCCATGTAATTCTTTCAAAATGACTTGCATCTTTCTTCCTCCTACTTGATTTATGAAAAAAGCCTGTCACCTCCAGGACGGTGCACATGTTTGTCCTGTCTGCCTAGCCCTGCTGCTGGTGGTTTAGACAGCACGCCCCAGGACCTGGTCCTCTCTGGCTACCATATGGCTCAATAAATCCTTTCTTCTAGAAGAGTTCTCACCCGTAAAAGTTTTCTATTTAACAGAACTTCCAGGGAACTTCCAGTAGCTTAGTATTAGGGTGAAGAGGTAACAGGGAGAAGAAAGGAAGGGCTGGGTAATGGATAGACTGGAATATCACAACAGGGAACCCGGATTCAGACTGAAGGCAACGTGTGTGTGTGTGTGTGTGTGTGTGTGTGTGTGCTGTTTTGTATACCTGCATGTGTGTATGTGTGTGTGATCACTGAAAATTTTTCAGGACTAGAAGAATTTTAAGTAAATAAAGATTGGATTTGTTTTTAGATAGATCAGTCATGAGAAAGATGGCATAGAGCAGACTAGGGAGGAGACAAATCCTACAATTGAGTTAGAGAGGCCAATTTAGAGGTCATTAGTATTATAAATTCAGGCAAGAAATGAGGAATGCCTGAAAAAGTTGGAGGCACAGGTAACAGAGGTAATAGGAGGCAAATCCAGGAGCTATTTAGATGGCTTCTGTTGATGGCTCAGACTCTTAGGCCTTCAACTCTGTCTCCCCATCCATTCCCTCAGCTGCTTGAGTCTAGAAGCTCAAACAAACTCTTCCACCTCAAAACATCAGTCTGCCTGCATGAATTGGTCTGTCCATCTTAGTTGTTATTCAAGCCACTGCTCAGGAACCAGGCCTGTAGTTTAGGGGGTAATTCACTCCACGAGCACCGGCTGTGCTGGGTGTTGTCCTAAGGGCCACAGAGATGGGTGAGACACTGTGCTCACCCTCTGCAAGCTGAGTGGGGGCGGGAGGCAGACAACCAGACTGAGAAACTCCACAAAGTACATTATGGCAAAGGCATAAGAGACCGAGTAATGGAAAGTAGGTGCTCCCTAAACAAGTGTGACTTCAAGGAATCCAAAAGATGCTGTTGGAATAGGAAGAAGAGATGCCAAACTCTGCTTGGGGAGCCAGAGAAGGCTTCACAGAGAGAAAGACATCTGAGCTGGGTCAGGAAGGACGACTGTGCGGTTGCCAGGGAGCGCAGGGACAGCATGCAATGAAGACATGCAAAGTCAGCTGTGAAATTATTTTTCTTTTTGGAAATCTAGCTTAGGTCCACAGCTCTACTCTGTTACCTAAATTCAGCCTTTTGATTAGGCAGGAAGGAAATGATTTCATTCTGAAGGCAGAGACGCAAATAATCCCAGAAAACCAAAAATAAAAATGCTATTTATTTCTGGTTCTTCTGTTAATATATAATTAACGTTTAGACGAAAAATCCAGCGGGAAGTTAATTCTAATATCTGAAATGATTGAAGAAATGGACTGAGGAGTCTAGGAAAAGCCTGGATCTCCTTTAAGCTTATAATGAGCAGGACTTTAAGGGTTAAACCAAGAGTCCCAAGTTCTATTTCTTTCCATGTCAGCTGTCAGCCGTGTCTCTCCTGAATAAGTCAAAGATATTAAAACAGACACTAGGTGTAAGTAGCCCTGAAAAGGTGCCTTTCGAAGTCATGGAACGTCTTTCAGGCACGTGAGCGCATGAACGTAGCCCAGGCTAGCAGATGACTGAAGGTTAGGGTTTCCACAGCCGTAAGCTCCCACATCATTGCTTCTCTTTAGCTTTCTTTATCACTTAAAATACTGCACAGATTCCACACCAACTGCACACATCTGAGAGAGCAGTGAAAACCTGCCAGAGGCAAACATTAAATTTGGTTAACACTGAATGAAGTTATAGAGGCTCCTTTCTGACTCAGTCCGTTATCGATTTGCATTTGCTAAAGATGTAATGTGAGAATTGGGTTTGTAGAAAGAATATTAGTATCTGTTTCTCCAGTTGCTGATATTGAACCAGAGATAAAGCACGGTGGCCTCAGAGCTAAAGCATAGGTTCATACTCTATAACCAAGGGCTCATTAAGTGTTTACGTCACTACTTGCTTTGCCCTTCCCTAGGTTATATAGAGAATACAGAAACACCTTTAAGATATATTTCCAAAGGGGCCCCAACAAACAAAGAACAATTAAGTATACCCTGCCCCTCCCAAATATCATCTAGTTTTGACTTTGTCTGCCACTGGCTGAAAGACTACCCAACAGGGACTGGAAGAGTTGGAGATCTCTCTGGAAAGAGCAGAGCTCTCCCTGGCCCTGGACCGATGGAGAAGGCGCTAGGAGGGGGTTTGAGGGGGAGGGAAGGCATTCCAAGTGGTAGGGGGAAGGGGGCGGGATAGGACAGGCATGGAGGCAGAGATGAGAACGTCCCTGTACAGGAAGGAGCGGGTTCTGTCCATGAGGAACCTCGGAGCCCAGGAGTGCCAACAAGCAGGAATGGAGCCAAATTCCAAAGGTTTTCAAAGCTGCACAAAGGAGGTACGCTTGATGCAAAAAGCAGGAGGAGCCATTGTAGGTTCTTGAACAAGGCCTCCAAATGGTCAGGAATGTTTGTGTTTGGAAGATTTATCTGGCAGTGTAGTAGAGACTAGATTATGCACAAGACAAAACTTTGGGAATTGTAGCATTTTCCCAAGTTATTGCAGTTATTCACTTCCAGTTGGCCATGTTGTGACAATCGAAATGAGGAAAGGAAATTATTTTATCACCTCTTATTATCCAAATATGACTCCTTAAGGAAAACATTAGTGGCGAGGGATTAGAGAAAAGTGGTGTCTGATTAGGAAGCTAGCAAAATAGCTAAACAAGCTTATCCGTTGAACAATTTGGGAAATGTCACGATTCTCCCGTGTTCACAACCTGTAGGAACCGAAGCGTCATTTGAAAATGGCTGGCTTTGCATGCCTGTTAGTGGAAGCCGAGACAGGGAGCAATATTATATTTCAACTGGAATATAGAAACCAGTGTGTGTGGACATGCAGACTTTCTAAATCAGAGAAGAAAACTCACATCCAGAGGGAAATGAGATGTCTGGAGTTTCTGTGACAGAGAGATGCCTGGTGCAGAACCTGCTCTCCTCTGGGGGCCGGGCTTACAGGGCTGCCTTGCATGGCTCTTGATGCAAATGGTAAAGATAAACCTTCTAAGTGATATGTAAATTTTCCACACATTCGCTTTTTTTTTTTTTTTTTTTTTTAGTGTAGCCATAGGATGTATGGCCTATTTTTAAAAGATTTATATTTTAAAAAGAGTTTCTTAGCATTTTCTCTCTTTTCTTCCTATGGTTTCTATCCTCACCTATTGGATTAAGTTTCTACATTTCATTTTTATTGTTATGCATCACTCCGTTTATTTATCATGAATGTATCTTGCGTTATAGCGACAGGAGAATCTTCACCACATTTGAAAATAACCTAATTTCTTTTTTTTTTCAATTAAAGTTTATGGGGGTGACAATTGTTAGTAAAGTTACATATGTTTCAGGTGTACAATTCCCGTAATACATCATCTATATCTCACATTGTGTGTTCACCACCCAGAGTCAGTTCTCTTTCCATCACCATGTATTAGACCCTGTTTATCCTCTTCTAGAGCCATTATTTTTTACATACAATTTTCTGTGAAATTAAGGAACACTGATGAGCTACATTTTGATAATGCCCTGAATATAACTTCATTCACTTCATCCACAGCACTGGAGTGTCCCCTGTACTCTGAGCAGCATGTTCAGTGCTGGTGATTCCAGCTTGAAGAGGTGGCCCTACTCTTGTCCAGGGCCGATCTCAACCATCTGCACTCTGGATCTCCTTTCCTCCCACCTTATCTGGAATCCTTTAAATATCAATGAATTAAACCATTCACTCAGTCATTCGACAAACATTTCTGAGACTCTACACAGCCCTCTGCCAGGTCTGGAGGTAAAGGGGTAAAAAGAGAACCCCAGACCTGCCATGTTAGATGGAGTTTGCCATCCAGTGGGATGGCACTGTCTCCTCTTTGCTCCATCTTCTACCTGTCCACTGCACTGGACTTCTGCTCAGCCCCACACAACTGGGTCCTCCCGCACTAAAAGTACAGGGCAGTGCAGCCCTCCTTTGACACCTGCTTCTCCGTTGTGGCCTTTAGTCCACAACACTGTCCTCCTGCTCCTTCCCTTGCATTTCAGACAACTCCTTCTTCTTCTTTTTCGTGGACTTCCTTTATGTGCCTCTCAAGCAGTGCTGTTTTTTTTTTTGTTTTTTTTTACCCCAAACTACAGTGCTCCGCCTTTTCTCTTCCAGATTTGTACTTAATCCCCAGGGCTCTCATTCATGCCTCAGCCCCTGGCCTTCCCCTGAACCCCAGACCCATATTTTCAAGCGTCCAAAGGACCTCCTCTCAGGGACGTCTTACAAAGATGTCAAACTGAGGATCTCTGAATTCATTATGTCTAACCATGCCAACCAAACCTTCTTCCTGCCTTTCTTAGTTGATGATTTCATCACAGACAGAGATAATAATCCTAACTACATGCCGTACTACATGCAGTTATTGTGAAGACGAAATGAAATTATATGTAACATTTTACAAAGTGCTTGACACATAACAGACATTCTGTGTGTGTGTGTGTGTGTGTGTGCGCGCACGCGTGCGTATGTTTTAACTTTTATTTATTTTAAGTGTGTTTTTCCAGGACCCATCAGCTCCAAGTCAAGTAGCTGTTTCAATCTAGTTGTGGAGGGCACAGCTCATAGTGGCCCATGTGGGGATCAAACCAGCAACCCTGGTGTTACAAGCATTGCGCTCTAACCAACTGAGCTAACCGGCCACCCCTGTTTCTTCTCTTCTGTTTTTCTTTCTCCTTCTCCTCTTCTCCCCAACCAGACTGTAAGCAGTCTGATGACAGGGTGTGTGACTTCCTTATTTTCGATGAGGAGTAATTGTTTAGTGAACCACAGAACCTATCTGACAGGGAGCTGAAATATGCAGACCCTCTGAATCTGTATTTAGGAAACTTTGAAGCTGCCTGCCTTTCAGGTTTCTGTGTTCTTACTGTCAGGATAAACTCAATACAATGATTGCAGTAAATAATCAATAAGAGTTTCACAGTGTGTTTTCACACACATTAGGAACAGACAACCTATCCAACCTATCTTAATGCATTCAGAACACAATCTGCAGCCCACATTTCTAAAATTCGCCACAGTTCTCCATCTGCACATCGTGTGAGCCAAAGGCGTTCATGTCCTTAATTTTAATGGAGTCTTACATTTTTATCAAATTTGCATTACATCGGATGCCAAGGTATAAATTATTTTTGGTAAAATACCATCTTTATCCTGTGGGGGGAAATCAGAGCACTGAGTACTAATCGCACACTTCCTTCATGAGGAATTATTTGTTATAGCTTAGCATTCTCCATGACAATGCAGCCAAGCATGGTTGAATTGTGATCTTGCCCTGAAAAAAATACCCAACAAAGTTGATAGCTACCTGAAGCTTATAAGCAGGTACCCTCTGATTATGCAGAGATCTGTGTAATGTTTTTCTAATATAATTGTTGTGTGGTGTGTAGTGACTAATTGTATTCAGTGCTTGGAGCAAAAAGATCCACTCGTTTAAAAAGGCAGGTTGCAAGCTGCTGAGTCACAGAGCTTCCTTTGACAAAGAGGAAGCTGGTCCAAAAGAGCATTAGTGACAACTGGGGACACACACAGTCCACAGCACGGGCACAGAGTGGAATGTATCATACTTCTCTAGGCTCAAGACAAGCAAAAAGGAGCAGTCTACAGATCAGAAAGTACAAATACTGAAAGAGGCTACATTGAGCTTTATGCGGTTAAATGACTTGGAAAACCATTTAAACTAAGATTCCGCCCTCCCTCACCCCTCCCCCACCCCCGTTTTCACTTGGGTTATGGGTATTGTGTAGTTTGTAAACAAACATTTAAAAGTGAATTTTATTTGGTTTGTTACTCTAAACGAATTTTGTATGGAAATCTTGATGTGCATAAGGAAAACTTAATTCTATTTTTCTTAGATCATCATGCGTGGGGTCTTTACAGAGGATACTTCATGTGCTGGGCCCTGGACTGTGAGGATAACTCGCAGCTTTGCATGCAAGCGGCTCCACCTCACGTGTGAGGGGAGACCGATGAATCAACACAGTGATGAGTGCTGCGTATTCCACCAACAGGGGGCAGAATGAAACCCATAGGAGACACCTAACCCCACCTGGGAGGGTCATGGAAGACCCCTGGAGGAACTGACATCAAAGTGAGAAGCTAAAGGATACGTATGATCTAGCCAGGCATTAGGGATGGGGAGAGGAATTGGTGTTTCTAGACAAAAAGAGCAGCATATGCAGAGATGTGATGGTTGTGGGTGGGTGGAGGGGGGAGAGAGAGAGATTGAGAGAGAGATTGCAAGTCCTTTCTTCCATATTGGGGTGGGTGGAGCATGTGGGTGGGATTGAGTAGGAAGATAGAGAAGGCTGGGATAGTGGTAAGAGATGGAACACGGGCAGTGCCTGAGGCCTTATGACTAGTACTGGAAAGATTTTATCTTTGTTCTAAGTTCAATGGAAAGCCACTGAAGGATGAGCAATGATGAGTCAGAATTTAATTTTCTTAAGATTGTTTTGGCTGCAAATTGGAGAGTGGATTTGAGGGGAATGAGAGTGGATATCAGACAGGTTAAGGATGGGGTTACGTGGCCTGAGGTAGAACAATGGTGTTAGGGAGAAGTGGGCAAATTCAAGAGGTCTTTGGAAGTCTGATGGTCAGGATTGTGTGACTGTTGGTATATAGGTCAGGCAGTAGGAAGAGTCAAGCATGATGGGTACAAGAGAGGGAGCAGGTCGGGGAATCGGGCAAGAAGATGAGGAATTTTGGTTTCGGCGTGCTGAGTTTGGGGCAGGAGGTAGTTGGATGGTAGGTCAGCTCAGAGTCATCAGCATAAAGATGGAAATGACTCAATGGGAGTGGAGGTGATTGTGTGGAATAAAAAGAAAAGAAGACCAAGGACAAATATGTGAGAAACACTAACATTTTAAAGAAGAGTCAAGAAAAAAGATGCAGAGAAAGAGAATGAAAAGCTGTGGATAGAGGAATTCCAGGGGAGTCTTAAAAGCAAGGGGAAAAGAATTTTGAAGCGAGGATGTTCAACAGTGTGTCAAATCCTGCAGGAAGTTCAGACAAGGAAAGGAAGGAGATGTGTCCACTGGATTTAATGACAAAGAAGTTGGTGGTGACCATACAATGATTTCAGTCAGGGGTGTGTGTGTGTGTGTGTGTGTGTGTGTGTGTGTGTATAGGTTGCGGAATGAATGAATGGCAGCAGGGAAGCGGAGGCAGCTCTTTCATAAAGTGTAGATGACAAGGGGAGGAGATAGAGTGAAAGCTGCTTTGGGCAATTTGCACTGGCTAACTTAAGTGCTCTCCTAAAGACCAGCATTTATGGAATAGATAGTTTCCCTCCATAACTGCTCTGCCTGTACCTGTCAACCTTGGCTTCCCCTCACTTCTTAAGCCCTGTTCCCAAGGTCTTGACATCCTTACTACTTGTTCTCTCTTCCAACTTAAGTTAGAACCAGACAGTTCCATCCAGAGAACAACAGAGTGAATTATAAGGAAATGAACACCTTTAAAAATGCTACTCTTCATACATGATGACATTCTTTGACTAAATTTTTGTGTCAATTTGAGATACTGAATGTGGCATTAATGCAGGAAGAAAGAGTGGTATCAAGATTAGAATGAAATGTGACTATATTTTAGTTGTAGTTTGGAACAGGGATAGTACTAAGAGTAAGAAAAAGTCATGCAATCACCAAAGCAAATCGGATCATTCTAAATGTTGCTTTGAAAAAATTATATCAGATGGTGAGCTCTGTCACAAATGACTGGATCGTGCATATTGATTTCATAAATCCATTTCCTCCTTCAATACTTTCTCATGCCAGTGTAATTGAAAATCAAATCTTAGAGTAACTTAAGGAGATTGGAGTTATAAATGTCTCCAGGACCTTAGCTTTGCTGGGATTATAAATCAGAAGAGTTTGAAGGAGCCCAGGGTGCAGAAGAACAAGACGGCAGGTGTCAGTAATTCTGAGCAGAGGGCAGACAAGTCCCTAAGTGAGAGGGCTGTGCATTCCTGGGAAAAGTTGAAGAAGTGAGTGGAATCTCAGGAGAAGAGAAAAGTTTGGGGTTAATGAAGGACAGCATTAGAAGGAAGGGGGAGAAAGAATGTAGTGGAACACGTTATTCTCACAAGTTGGAGGGAGCCCAAAGCAGCAGGCAGCAAAATCTCTAAAGGGGAAAAAGAATTCAGGCAGAACTGTGGATTTCATCCAGCCTTATAAACAGTGCAGGATAAATTGTCTGCAGGACCACTGAAGCGAAGGGTACAAATAAGCCTGACACATTTCGATATTTATATGAAACAGCTGATAGAGAGATGCAATAGTACAGACAGAAAGAGAGATTTAAAGTCTCAAAGATGCCAGACTTCCTGAACCGAATAAGATCCTCTCCTGTTCAGGCATTTATTGGGTTCTTCAGCTTATTACTACTTGCAACATGTCCTCATGAACAGTCTCATGGCGTATGGTATGTCCTGCTTTATCAAACTACTTCTCAATTCAAAAACTGAGTGAGGCAAGCTGTGGTCACATTTCTCCCAGTCTGACTTCTTTCTCTCACTTTTCTAAGCAAAGGAATATTTGTGACAGCTTCCATGATGAAAAAGGCACATAGAAAGATCCTGAGAGGGCCTTCGATTCAAGATGCTCCCATAGGGCCAGCCTGGTGACTCAGGTGGTTGGAGCGCCATGCTCCTAACCCCGAGGTCGCAGGTTCGATTCCCACATGGGCCAGTGAGCTGCACCCTCTACAGCTAAGATTGTGAAAAAGGCTCTCCCTGGAGCTGAGGAGCCGGAGGTTGGCATGAGCAGCCGGAGGTTTGAACCCTAGTGGCGGGAGGAGAGGTGCAAGAAGGGGAAAAAAGATAAAAGATTCTCCCATCCATGTTTCAGATGGAGAGCGGATCACAGGTTTAAGGGTTCTAATGCTGTTCTTCTTCTAGAAGAAGAGGGAGTTTGTTCCCGCACGGTTGGTCTGTCTTTCACTCCCTCATTCATTCTACAAACATTACTAGGCCATCCCATGTGCCAAGAACTGGGGAAAAATAAGACTTTAAAGTTTGCAGGGCTTTTGTGTATATTATTATTCTAACTTAAAAATAAACTCACGGAGGATATGATCATTCATTCCCCTGCGGATGAGCACTTAGTAGCCATCCCCAGCCCACACCCGATGTGGCATATATGGCCTGACTGTCTAAGTCCAGGCAGGCTGGGACCATCTCCCACCCGTCTCGGGAACAGCCCTAACTAGCAATTCTGTCACTGTGGGGCCACCGGCCGGAGCTCACCCTCAGATCCTTAGGTGGAGGTAAATGTGGTAAAGTGGAGAGGGGGAGCAGCCTTCTCATGCAGGGCCACTAGTCCTTGATTTTGGATTTCAGGTCTCTTTCCACCCTGTAAAAGTACCCCAGAGGGTTGAGTTACAGGCTCTGAGATGCTGGTCAGACACCAGGAATTAAGATGCTGCACCCACAGTGGAGGACTGAGACACTCTGGAAGGTGGTCCTGTGCCGACCTGACGACAGGCCTGCACGATCGGTGTCAGTGACACGTGATGCTGTGAGATTCCTCACACAGGCTCACTCCCCTCAGACTCCCACGGCTTGGGACCTGCTGTTGCTCCTGGAATGTCTTCTTCAGTGCCTGTCCACTTGGCCAATGGCTGGCTCAAACATCTTCCGCTTGGGAACAGGCTTCTTTCTCTGTGCATCTGCTGTACCTTATACTGACCTCCATGATAGCTAATGTCACAGCCAGTATGTTCTAATAGCAGTTTGTTCTCACTTCCAGCCATTTGGCCGAGGCTGGGTTGACACCAAAGTGTGCATTCATTTCTATTAAGTGTAAAAAATCACCAAACATTTGGAATTGGACAGCCAAAGCAAATGGTTAATATCATTTTTAAGTTGACAACCTGTTCTCATGCATACATCCTCTGTGTCAGTAAGCAGGATACGCAGACCACCTCAGTACATGGAAGACAGAGGATGAAGGCGTCTGTTCCATGTGTGAGGATCATTTTCTTTTTTCACCCCAGGTAAATCTGTGAAAGCTGTGTTTTGATTTGTGGTTTTATTTTGGTTAATTCTCTGTGATTGAAATAATGGAGGTTCATTAACTATTTTTACACTGTAATCTTCAGATGATCATCCTTTGGGAAATTTTTTATTTTAGGGAAGGATGGCACACAAAAAAAGATGCTCTTTGCACCTCAAATAGCATCTTCTCAGAGAGGTCTCCCTTTCCACTTGTCTAAACTTTTTGTTACACTCAATTTTTTTTAATCCCCTTTCCGTACTTTACTTTTTCTCCTCTGTACTTTAATTATCCAACCTACTACATATTTTACTTATCTTGTTACTGTCTGTCTCTTCCACTAGAATGTAAACTTTTAGAAGGATTTTTATCCGGTTTGCTTACTACTGTGTCGTGCAGGAGACCCTGCTCGCTCCACCATTTGTCGTGCGGGGCGGCCTGCGGGGCCTCTAGTCCTGCTCCTCACATAAGAACGCAGGATATGGTGAGGCCAAAAAGGAACACCCACGGAGCCATAGGTAGGGGAGTCATACCACCATAGTCTCACTGGTGGCACTATAGTCTCACTAGAGGCTGGAGCCACACGACCTGCAACCTGCTGTCCACTTCTCTGCCTGCCAACTCACTGACTCACCAACCAGCACAGCCCAGGCAGTTATATCAGTGGCTAATTGGCTAACTGGTTACAGTTGACAGCCAACTAGCCACAGCTGATGGCCATCTACTACCCGAGCCAGCACCTTTCTATGTGAGGCCGAGAGCCTGGAAACTGCTCTCTGGGACTCTGTTCCCACAACTGAACCCCAAACAGCCAACAACAATGGCATACAGTAGGTGGTCAATAAATATTTGCTAAACGAATGAACAGCCTTTCTTGGCACCGAAATGAATCTGCCCCACAGCGGGGAGGGGCTCCATGTGCTTCTTATGTGCTTCACCCACGCTCCCAGGCTGCCCATGGAACTGAGACATCCCGTGTCCACACCCGGAAGCAGGGCCCTCGCTCAGGGTTCACACTTCAATGTGGGGCGTGGCAATGAGAAAGGAGGCTATGTGGGACCCGTATCCATAGTTAAGTAAGAGCAATAGCTTATGCTCTTTGCTCCATTTTTGACAAGTACATGTTATACCAGCCTGGGACATATTACAAAGTTTAATATTTGGTTATATATCTATGTATTCCTCAACCTATCTTTGTGAGTAAACGTTTTCCCAAATATATCTATTTAAAATGACTATTTCTGAATGAAGGGAAGGGAGGAACAAAGCACAATAGTTAAGTCCTATAACTTAGAGCCTGATTTTTTTGGGTCGGAGCCCTGATTCTGCCACTCACTCGCTTTATGACCACCTGTAAAATGGGAATAATAGTGCCTGTCTCATGGAGTGCTATGAATGAACACACAAAGTGCTTAAGAGTGCCTGACACACAATAACAACTATGGAAGTGTGGGGACAGAGCCCCAGAGAGCAGTTTCCAGGCTCTCGGCCTCACATGGAAAGGTGCTGTCTTGGATAGTAGATGGCAGTCAGCTGTGACTAGTTAGCCACTGGCCACTGATATAACTGCCATGACTGAGCTAGCAAGCATGGATTGAAGTTAGCAAATGGGTTGGTTGGCAGGCAGAGGAGTGGACGGCAGATTGCGGATCGTGTGGCTCCTGCTTCCTGTGTCTCCTGCTTCCTGTGTCTCCATTCCAGCCGCCAGTGAGAATATAGTGGTATGACTCCCTGTTTATGGTTCCGTTGGTGTTCGTTTCTGGCCTCACTATATTCTGCGTTCTTGTGCAGGGAGCAGGAGCTGAGTCCCTGCATGACAGAAGTGTTGGCAATTAACATTATTTATCATTATTATTATTCCTCCTTGAATAATCGTCTTGAGCTAAACCAGTTTGCTTTTATTAACCTGTTTCCCCGAAAATAAGACCTAGCCAGACAATCAACTCTAATGTGTCTTTTGTAACAAAAATTAATATAAGACCCAGTCTTATTTTACTATAAGATCCAGTCTTATTTTACTATAAGACTGGGTTTTATCTAACATAAGACTGGGTCTTATATTAATTTTTGCTCCAAAAGACGTATTAGAGTTCATTGTCTGGCTAGGTCTTATTTTTGGGGAAACATGGTACTAGTAGCATGTTTACTTAATGTTATTATAACTGATATTATAGTAGGAGAATCTGGCATTTTATTAACCAGAATGCCCTCTGGACTGGCAGTTATGCATATAGAGCAAAATAAGATGTTTATAATGATAAGTCTAGAACACTGGAAGATCTTGAATTAACTTCTGAATTATCAAAATTATTACAGCGTCAGGGTTGAGTGGATTTTATTGTAAAGAAACATAAACAACTTTTTTAAAATGTGGAAATCCAAAGCAGTAAGATGCAGAAGTCCTTTAATACGTTTACATTCTTGAAAGCTCGGGATAACTAGTGCACAGACTACTCTAAGTCTAAAGACATGAAGAGAGTTTTTGAGAACCAATAGTATTCTGTGCAGCTCTACAGCATGTCCTGTAGGCCAGAGGTGCTGGCCAATTGTGCAAACTCTGCATGATCTGGGCAAATATACAGAGGCCTGGATGTTGCCTGATTTCTCCAGCACCGTCTCATCTCAGCCCGACCCTCCTCATGTCATTTCAAGTTTGACTGTAATCCCCAAACCTTCTAGCATATTCATTATGCATCACGAATCAGAAGGTGCTCACCAGCAGTCTTTGTTCTGATATGTCTCTCCACCATTATTACCTGTGTGATGACCTGATTTTGTTACCAACAGCTGCAGTCCTTGGGAATGGGATTGGCAAGAAGTTGAAGCAGAACAGTAAGGGCCAAATAAATGAGATTAAGCTCAGGGTGTGAAAGAAAAAAAGAATGGAAGAGGAATTAAATTCATGAAAGTGGGATGAGTAGATCATAGGCAGAAAAAATGGGAAAATTTGAACTTTCAGGAGCCAAAGGTTCTAAATGATGTTTGCATATACAGTATTAACTCACCATGTGTTAAGCAGCGTGGTGTCAGATGGTTTATGTACAATTTATTTAATCCTCAAACCTGTAAGGAAGTTACCATTCTCTCCATGTTACTAAGACCTGGAGGCTCAGAGAGGTTGCCTAAGGTCACAGAACTAATATTTATGGCTGAGGGATTTGAACAAAGCTCAGTCTGAATCCAAACCCTGTGTTCTGTGGTGTCTAGAACTGGTTAAACAGGGCAGGCAGATAACCAAGGAGAAACTATCCAGAAATGTCATGATTCACAAGAGGTACAATCATAAGGCATAAGCCATATAGTGCCTAAAGAATAGCTTTTTTGGAAATGGAATTTTAAAAGTAGCAAAATTTTAAATGCTATAACTTTGCTGCAGCATTAGAATTTTATTGGAACATTAGTCACACATTATGTTAAAAATACTGGAGTAAGAGTACACAGACTAAAAATGATTGAAAGACTTTAAACAAGGGATAAATGGGACAAGTAAGGAGAGGAAAGGAGGGAAATTTTAGAAAGGTGTGTGTGTGTGTGTGAGAGAGAGAGAGAAAGAGAGAGAGAGAGAGAGAGAGGTGTGTGTGTGTGTGAGTATGAGTGTGTGTGTATGGTGGAAAGGAGTGGAGGAGGGAGGGAGTTGTGTGGTAACAGTCATCTAAGCTAAGACCGTTTCCATGGCTAGAAGATGAACAGATATTTGTAGCAGGGAGAACAACTCTCCACCCACTCCCTTACCTCACCCAGGGTGGATCTGAATAGGACTTTTTGTCCACCTCTATTTTCTACAAAGCAGCTAATTTTTCTTCAACATCAATTCAATTAAACTTCTCTGCTTAAAATCCTTCAATCGAATGCCACCTCACTCATAGTAAAACCCAAACTATGACTCTAACCTACAAGGCTCTATTTAATTTTCCCCTGCCACCTCTCCAGCTTCACCTCTGCCTCCAGCACTCTTGACTCCCCTGCTCACACAGCCAAGACCCATCCTTGCCACCGGGTCTTTGCACATGCTATTTCTTTGCGAGAATACTCTTCCCAACATGTGTCAATACTTACGTATGATCGTGCCAGAAGAGCCCTCTCTGACCACCATATCTTAAGTGAGTTTCCCTTGTTGTTTCTCATTTCACCATTTTATTCTCTTCACAGTGCTAATTGCAGCTGTAATCATGCACATGGTTTGTTCATTTGTTTTTATGTGTATCTTCTTCACTGGATTATAAGCTTCCTGAGGGCAGGGACTATATCTGTTTGCTATATCTAGTGACAAGGGACTTATTTACTTAATAGATGCCTGATTATAATAGTGTCTCCTTACAGTTTTCAGGGTGGCACATGCCCTACCTCAGAATGTACCTGATCTAAGACAAAGAAAAGCAGTCAGTACTTGCGATGGTTTGATGAGGTCTCTGGATAGTCAGATGTGACCACAGGGGTCAGTGAGCTCTGTTGCAGTAAGAAGACTTACTAGGAATTGTCTCTTGTAAAACGTAGAGGTTTAGGTATGGTTTTGAAGTAGAGGGATGAACCAGGGGGGGACTAGAGTGCTTTGCTCATCACTGAAGGCAGGGTTCCATTGAGGTAAGGGGACATTGAAAATTGAGGGGTTATCTTTGAATATTGAAGATTTCTGTTCTTGTGTTGTCTGCTGTTTTTGTTCCTGTTGTTTGTATAGAAGAGAGCGTATGCCTGTGAGTTTCTGTGTATGTGAATGAGCACGCACACACGTCGGATTTTAACAGCGGCCCACCCTCTAGATAACCAGGAAGAAAGAGAAACACAGTTGTCCTCTCACAAATGGAGAGACTGTAGAGAACTGGGCCCGGGACTGTTTTGCTGCAGCCTTCTCCCCACAACCCACCCAAACTCACCCCTTCCACAATCACCCTTGGGCGAGTCCATCCTGAATAACTCAGGCTCTGGGAAACGTGGAACTGAAGGCTTGAGTCCTGTGTGTTGTACTAATTGAGACAGATCCTGGAGGACTTTCTAAAGGAAAGTGGGACCTGCCATTGGTTTGAAGTGGGAGCCTCTCTGAAGGGGAAAGCCAGACCTTAGGCAGGGCAGCAAGTCTGGAAACTGGCACTGCTTCTGACAGTGTTTCATTTTCCAAGCATCCAGGTGCTTCTTCTGATCAGGGAAGTGTGGGACTCACTGCCCCGAGGGAGGTGACTCTTAGCAGGGAGGGAGAGGCTGACATTTGGGTCACACCTTATTGACCCTGCTTCAGAGAGGACGTGAAGAAAAAGAGTGATGGAGAAGCCTCCTTAGGAGAGGCTGAAAACAACAAAAGAACCAGGCTTTCAACGGACTCTACTTCTTTATTGATAAACCAGCCTTCTAACCTTTCTGAACTTCTTAAACAACACAAATTCATCTCAAGTTGTACAATCTGTTATCCTGGCAAGTTTTTAATGACAAGCCCTATTTTACATCTTTGACTGTTGCTCCTAATTCTTCTACTTAACCTTGAGAGCGAGAACCATCACGGAGGAGGTGTGCCTGCATCCTTTCTTTTTTTTCAGTTTTATTTTCAGAAGCCTTTATATCTCTTCCAGAGGAGGGTATAAAATTACCTCTTAGAACAGATAATACTCAGATTGTCCTGTTGTGTGGCAAACTTGTTCCTTTATTTTTAAAAATCATTTCATCCCCGTCCTTTCTTCCTCAGTAACCAAAATAGCACAATAGCAATCAAAGAGAAAAGGTGATAATATAGATACTTCTGAAATCCTGTTTTACTTTCACACAACTTTTAATTGGGAGTATGTGAATAGATGTGTATATATATTCTGAGAACATGTCGCATGTGTGTACACACACACACATTCAGAGAAGGCTGATAATTATCTAAAATAGCAGATTTTCTAGTCCAGCGTTTATGCTACATAACAACACTCCAACACACTGCTGTTTTAAATGGCAGCCGTGGTAAAATTTTCACTAATTATACATTTTAGGGCAGTGACCATCTGCAGGTCTTGTGGTGTTTGGGGACAGTTCTGATATAGAAATAGTTCAGTGTGGTCTGATTTAAGTACGACGTGTGGGTTAAGAAAAAGAAACCTGATCTTCATTACCGGTCATCAGCTCCTGTAGTACTTTAGAACGACAGAGACAAACCCTCTAAAAATGGTGGATTCTTTATCCCATTCCAGTTACTGGCTAGTGCTGCCATGAGTCCAAAGGGCGTGTTGGAGCCCCACGCTTAAGACCAGCAAGTGTTCTGAACAAGACGATCGGTTGCTGTGGGAAGTCAGGGCCATGTTGACGCACTGGGTTCCATAGGCTGAACAAGTTTATGTTCATAGTGTTTATGCTGTGGGCCATTTCTTCTTCAAATTAAATTAAAATTCTTACTCGTGAGAAGCTGTAGTTTGTTTGCTGTTTTATTTTTAGGGGCAGCTTGACTTCCTCCACACTCCATGTGTGTGCTTATGTGTGCGCCTCCAGGACGAAGCCCGTGCAGACGTGCGTGGCTGACCACAGTACAGCAGCTCCCAGGAGCACGAAGCACCCAGAAGCTACACAACTTAAGTCTTTATAATTTTTTAATACAAACCCATATCTTGGAATCTAGATGCAGAGTATTATGGTAACGTACAATAACACTTCTCAGAGACATTCGTGGAGTGTATGATAACATGTAGATTAGCAATGGAGTCTCTAAGTTTTGCAACCTAATGAGAGGGAACAAACACTTGACATTCTCAGAGCCTTAATTCTGCACTAAACTTAGAAAGACTATGAAACTGAATTAGGGAACATACACGACTGCCAGGAGTGATTACTGTATAAAGCACAACTGAATCAGTATTTTCCATATGCTCAATTCTCACTGATGGAACTAGGTATAGAATAAAAACTTGGTGTCTCCTCTGGTACTTCTCTTAGTAATAGTAACAGCAATTACCACAAAGAATTCCACAACTCTAGGGCATTATGACTATAACATAAGTAGGAAAAAACCTCACGACGAAGTATTACATTACAAACTGCATAATTAAAAGTTAAACTTTTCTAAAACTTTTCCCGATACAACTTAATTCATCAGTAAATGTAGTTCTCATTAGTTAACGTGAAATTAAATAAAACATTTTGCATATTTTTGCCTCCAATTTTAGGAATGTTATACATTAAATCTATGTTATGCAATGTTCTACAGTGACTCTTTTTTTAAAATTTGGTGTTTCCTCTTTATCTTTTAAATATGGAAAATACCTTCTGAAGAGCTCAGACTTACTTTTGCCAGTTTCTGCTGGCTCAGTTGGTTTCACAGTTTTGTAAGAAAAACAAAAGGCAGAGTCGATATACAGCACCCACTCTGAGGCCCTCCTCAGACTCTGCCTCAGGTCCGACAGAATGGAATGAACTGATCCACCTTGAAGAAGCCTTAGCTCCGGATTTGGCAAGTGGTTTGTGTGAAATTCTATACATGCGTTTTGCGTGCACCTCTGTCAGCATCAGCTTCTACATTCACAAGTGAATGGAAAAAGAAATCATGGGTGAAGGAGACGGAGAAACAGGTCTAATTGGTTGGCAAAAACAAAAGGGTCATTTCTTTCATGAGGCAACTGCTTCATGTAACACTTCTCATGAGGGAAAACCTCAGCTGCTGCAGCATTTAAGGAGTCTTCTATTTTCATCACGTCGAAAGGTTTGAAAAAGTGGACCTTTGAGAGGAAATACTACAGACTTCCAAATTAGTGAAGGAACTCCCAGCGTCGCTTGGATACTCTGGGTAGGAGGAACTAGAGGAGATGATATTTTTGAGCCTCTGGAGGGCAATGATTAAAAGCAGAAGCAGAAATGCTAAAAGGCTGAGGAATATGGACACATAGATGTAGACATTTGACAGGTGGCCTGAGGATGGGTCCACCGACGTGGACAGGGATGTGGGAAAGAGCTCAAGGAAAGTTCCATTCTCCACATTTCCCGAAAAAACAGACGAAGAGTCGGGTTCAGACATCTTTATGAGAGTCCAAGAATGAGTGAGTATATTACAAGTCAAAGTTTCACAAAGAGGCTACACAGGACAGAATCAGCATGTTTTTTCCATGATAGCTTCAGCAAAAATTTCAGGCAGTTAAATCAGTCCAACAAAACTTGGTTTTCAAAGGTAGCAGGGGATCAGGTTTCCACTGATGCTGCAACAACAACAACAAAAAGCAACTGAGTGTGTTATTTAGAACATATTACATTTAAATCTAATTGCCAGTCTACAAGAAGGCTTAATTATAACACCTACAAAGGAGGGAAAAGAATGAAATAACTTCCCCAGGAACAATGTTTGTGTCTTTATAGTACAAATGATGATATAAAAAATGAACTTTTAATTTTATCTCCGTAGTACCATGGGTTCCAGGTTTCTCCAAGGAACTAAAGATAACAAAAAAGGAAAATACATTTCTAATGTGCTCCATCTGCTGCTATTTCAACAGATGCTTCATGTGGATGCTCTGAGAATAGGACCCAAAAAGTTTGCTCCTAACCTCCCTCCTCCAGAAAATTAAGTGCACGTTTTCCAGCCCACTAGCACAATGCGACCAGTATTTGCCTCTAGCCCACGTTGGAGAATCACAGCTCAGGTAACGTTGCTTTTTGCTGAATATTTACAATGGGATAGGTAGATAGATAGAAATGAGCAGAAGGAGAAATTCAGCCCCAGTTAGAAAGCCACTTGCTGTAGCTCCTAACTGGGTCAAGACCCCAGCAGCTGCCCAGCAGGACACCAGCTTACACAGACTTCTCAATCAAAGAGCTGTGTTGTTAGAAGTGGGGGTGTGTGGGGGGCGGAGGGAGGGAGACACAACTTGTTTGTCAGGATCATCAGTACCTCATGAGCCCAACAGGATTCCAGGTTTCACACAACCCTAAGGGATGTGTTTACATATACCCCCAAATCAAGGGGATGTATTTATACATGCCCCAAATCAAAGGGGTGTGTTTACTGAGGCCCCTAAATCAAAGAAATGCATCACTAAATGCCAGAGGACCAGGCACCTCTGAGATAAGAGAAAGGAGAGGGGGAGGCAATTCTACCCATAGAAATAAAAGCCTTCACACCAGGGCTGCTTCCCTCTCTTGGGTCAGCCTGCTCCGTGTCTCAGAGTGTACTTTCTTTTACTAACAAACTTCTGCTCTTCATGCTCCACAAATTTCTGTCGCTTGATTGAAGTCTTTCCTTCAAGAAGACAAGAGCCGAGGTTATCAACATCATTTTCCCGGTTAACATTTATAATTTGCTGATTTGTTCATACAAATGTATCTTCTTGAGATCAGGGGCCATTTCTATTTATTTTTTGTCTTTTAGATCTACCTACATACTTTGTTCTCTATACTTTCGGCACTGATTACGAAACTTTAGATTACCTCAGAAAGAACAAAGGTTGGATTCCCTCTGAGTGGTAGAAACTGAGGACTGGGTTTGCTTTCAAAACTCTTAAGTTTTAGACCTGGATTCTCCTTTATTTTTGGGAAGTCGGGTAAATTGCCAACATTTTCGAAGGTTCACTTTCCTCATTTGTAAAATGTATGGCACCTGCCCCATCTCCTCCCTGTGTTATCTCTCGACGGGGAGCAAAGAAATGCTTGTCACTCTTCACCTCCTCCTGTGGCCCCTATGAGGTAGCAAAGTAGACTGTGCCCGGCAAGTAGTAAGTAGGTCACAGCATGACTCCTCAGGCTCCAGGTGTGGGTGCAGCATGTCCCAGATAACCTCTTCTCCAGGACTGGAGACGTCACAACAGTTTCTGAAGGGGCCTCTAGCCCACTAAGTCCTTGGGGGGGTGGGGGCAGAAGGGGGAGGGAAGCAGCTGGGGGAGGATGATCCCTCCGGTGGATGAGCCTCTTTCAAGTCCAGAAAAGATGCTCTTTCTAGCTCTCTTTTTAGCATTAGACCACTGTGTTGTAAATTTCTAAATCTCCTCGCATCACAGGTAGTGAAATGCTAATACGAAAACATCCTTCTGCTCTGCCCTGGCTTTCTTTTCCCTAAACTCTGCCCTGCATATTACCTTGAAAACTTGCCTTTCCCTTCCGCTCTCCAAATTGAATTAAGTGGCTGATTCTTTGAGGGCCTGAGCTGACTGGCACTAACGCTCCCTAGAAAGGTGGGGACACTTCTGAGAGGGCTGTCCCTGTCAGGTGTCACTCAGGCTAATGATCTTAGTGAGCCCCTCTGAGTAGACCACAGTGTCTTAGTATGTACTTCACGAAATAATTTGATTTCTACTGCTCAAATTTGCTTTGCCTGGTGATTTTTATTTCATTACGATGCTGCAGGCTCCTAACAATCCTTTGAAAAGAGAGAGAATCACAGTGGAATTGCAAGTGTTACACTGATTTGGCAATACTTTGCCTTTTTCCAGCACGTAAATCCTTTAGGGAAAAGCATGTTTACCTTTAGGGAAAACAGAGTCTCAGAGGCAGCACGATGTATTGGAAAGAAAACTAGGTAGAAATATTGAAAAATGAATCGGTAGAAATATTCCAGATGTTCTGGTAAAACCTCCTAGATCTAGCTGAGGAAACTGAGAAAGATGCTCGTTGATTTGACAAAAGTAACAGATCAAATTAGTAGATAAGCCAGGACTGGGCTTCTTCACCTCTTATACCATCTGGTCTCCATTTTCCTGTAGTTTTTGGTAGTAAGAATTTTGCATCCTCTTTTTCTAGCATAGGCAAAGAAAAAAAGGTAGGGATGGAGCATTTTGTGTGTCTCGCATACAAATTATTTTGTAAGGCAGGTAGGGCAGGAATTATTATTCCCATTTTGCAGATGTGGACACTGAGCTACAAAGATGTTGGGATTTACTCAGGGTACACAGCTGGACAATGACAGAGAAGTGACTAGAACCCATGCCTGAACTGTGTTCTTAGTTTTCTCAACTCTGGTTGAGAAAAATGAGTCTTGGGTAATTAGTTCCTACCTGCCATTTACTTTGGACAAGCTTACAATTTAGTCTTGATATTTCAGTTTTCCCATTTGTAAAATGATACTCATATCTCCTACCTCTCCAGGAGGTCCTGAGTTAAGATGTGATAACGTTTCCATAATCATACTTAGAAAACTGTAGAAGACAATCCCAAGTAAAGTACTAGGAGACAGTTCTTTCTGAGTACCTAGGGAGACTAGAGGACTTCCAAGTCTCTGCAAGTGCTACAGTTCTGACACATGCAGGTCATAGATTCAGCTGCAGTTGGCTGATTTTTCTAAAGCCACATTCAATACCCAAATGTGTATCATTTTCTGGGGGTGGGCTGGATGCACAGGTGATGTCACTGGAGGATCAGCCATTCAGCGGCAGAGCTCACAGTTGGCTACCAGACCACTTGTTAAAACAAAGATACCTCTTTAAAGTGTAAATGTTCTGAGAGCACTTATACATCCCGGAATGATTGCCTTCTTTCACACAGAAAGCCTACTGTGCACCGGATGTCTGCAGGACAGTTTACAGGAAATGAGGCTAAGAAGATTTGGGGAAAGCATCTGATCTTTCTTCCAAGTGGCCTTGGAAAAATGGTAGAAATGAATAAACGAAACCTTGCTTCTTTATTTGACATTTCACAATTAAATGTCTTCTCCTTTAAATACCCCCTCCATATTTCGGATTTAATATCATTTCCAGAATGCTTCTTAATTTAATACGACAGATACACAAACTTCATCTCAATGTTCTGCTGCAAAACAATAGTTACATGTACTGTTAGAGATAATTTTAATTTGACAACATTGATTCTCATTTTCTTATTGAAGTTTTAAAAATTGACAAATCTTTCTCTCTGGTGAATGTTTTGACAGTCTATGTGTAATGCTCAGGACCAACGGAATTGTACGTGTTTAGGCCTCGTGACTGTGTGAATGAGGCTGCAGGTAGCACTGTGGACAGGAACGCAAACAGGTGTGCTTTAAGATGATGCTTCTTGGACTCTTTTCCCCAAACACTGTGTGTTTCTGTTCTTTAGACAGAGAGTTCGTCTTAAATGCACAGGCTCAATCTGTCTCACGGCAGCACCAGCAGACTCTCATTTCAGGTGGCACCTGAAGGCACGTGAAGATGGTGATGCTCTCATTCCGAGTCGTTCTCAGAAAGCGATTTTTGAGAAAGGATAATGAGACAGCTGGATCACAATACTATACATGGAGACCTGTGGAAATGTTTTGGTTCATGGTCAGCCAGCTTTCCCTTTGTCTCTTGAAATAAACAACTGTGCTGTGGAGAAATCTACAAAGGCAATCACCTACTAAAGCAAGGAAGAATGGGCTTGTAATCTCACCATGAGCCCCGTGGGGTGGGGAGATGGAGGGACAGTACAGATAAGGCAGACCTGGCGGTCTCTGGTTCCATGCCTCGGGTGACTTCTCCAAAAGAATGGAAGCATGCTTTCCCGTGGGGTGATCATAAGAATTGTAAAGTTTTTGAAGAACAAAAACATACTCTGAGCGTGTACCTTCCTGCCTAGTAAAAGGAAGAGCTGACAGGCCCATATCTCGAAATCCTGTCTTAGAAGCATCCCAAGTGCCCTGCGGCCTGCCTGTGGGTGAGACTTGAGCCCCGGCCTCCACTTCTGCAATAGATGAGTGTGTAAAACAGCCTACAGTCGGCCTCAAATCTAGCACAGCAATTTCTGAGTTTCTGACCCATAAACAAATACGTTTCTATGTGAATAACAATGATTTGAAAGGTTTTTTTTGTTGTGGAAAACTGGGACAAGCTGCTTTTTTCTTGAGCAGACATTATTTAAAGAGGACTAAAGAGTACACTAGCTGTTAGATGGGAATAAACATTTTATCTTCAAGCCCTGCTGTGTCAATCATTCTCCAAAAGATGATCTTTCCACACAATTAGGAACGATTTGATAAAATATTAACAAGACATGGTAAAATGTTTTTTCCAGTCAACAAATATAAAATTTGGTATTATAATATAATGAATAATTTTGATGATATTCATATATTGGCTCTCTTTCTCTATAGAATACATAGAAACTACCATTTTCAGAATCTAGAAGCGACCTTATCATATCTGAGCAAAACGGTTTTTATTCTGTTTAGAAAATAGCATGTTTTATATAAGACCTCAATGCATTCCTTTACAATTTCATGATTATCTTCTCCCTGAATGCTTTCTCTTTGCCGAGTGGCTTTTGGGTCCTGTTAGATGAGAGAAGGTCGGTGCTGACAATACACACTTCTACCCACTCTTCTCAAAATGTAAATCTTCACTTACAAACACTTACCTTCAGGCTTGCAATAAAGAAAATCAAGTTTATTATCTTACCTGCGGTGCTATCCTTATTTAAAGCTGATTCAGCCCTCCATATATTTGTTCATTCAAGAACTGCTTTTACTTAACAAAATAACACTTTGGGAGAGTAGCCATTTGTGTGAAAATGAGTAGAATCTCATTATGAGTCCTTGTATCAGCCCAATAAAAAACCAAAATGAAGTAAGGAAATAAACTGAGCCCATCTGCTATCAAATAATAAATTAGAGGACCATCTTCTGAGAAGAAATGTGGAGAGGTAGAGATTCTGAATAATGCAATGGAATTCATGGACCTGGACTAGATGATGTACGGCAAAAGATTTAAATTAACAGTCCGCCTTACCCACTGTTCAAATGAATGATCAGAAAATACAGTCAGAGCTTTTCCATAGTACTTTGGTGAAAATTAAAGAAATGACAAAGTAACACCTTGGCCTCGGTGATTTATTTTAAAATCAGTTTCTTAGGGAAGGTCATTAGGTTGCTTTAGATTCAGTCCAATCTCTGCTGTCTGTAACTCAGTGATGACTTTTATCTGTCTGAATTAGCCTTAGGCCCAGCAAAATATTTCCTCAGGGGGAAAAAAAAATGCTCAGAATACTTTTATGTTAGACAAATTATTTTGTCCTAATTCTTTAAATATCAGTTACCCATACAAAGCATAATTCACAGAATATTGAGACTACCATCCTTCTATAAAACAGTATAGACTGAGTGAAGTTAAGAAAACATACAAGAACGTATTTCAAAAGGGGATAGGAACATAACTGTTTTGATCATCTATCTTGTATAGCCTCAAAAGTAATTATAGATATGAGTTCCCTTGCATTTATTTGGCCTGTTTTCCTGGAAAAATCAAACTACTGTATTATTCCTAGTAAATTTTTGTTATATTTATATTCCATGTGAAGATTTTATGTCCAAATCTCTGCCTTAGTAAGAATAATTATTTTTAAATGATAGTCTCTTAGAATGAGATAGTTTAAGTGGATCATTTTCCAGATGAAAAGGTGAAATATGAAACTACTTCTAGGGATAGCATTTTCACGATTCTTACTGTTGTTCAGAAAATACCCAGGAGGGTTCTGTTCTGTACTTTGGGGAGACTGGACCCATCTTGGCAACACAATTAGCCTAAATCAAAACAAGAAAAGTAGTAACTTGAAGGTTGAAGGAATCCTGAACTGGTGAAGAAGTAGCCGAACAATAAAAGCCACTTTTAGGGAGCAGGAGAAAAGGTCATTGGCTAAACACTTGATTTAAAGAAAAAGCAAATGGCCAGAGAAATAATGACTTGAACATCATAGGCAAGTGTGAAGTGACTCAGTGGGAAGAAAGAAGGGAAGAAGCAAGACCTGCCTTTCAAGATGTCACAGTATTTTTAATGAGGGCTTTCAGGTTCAATTCTCTCCCTCCACTCAGCTCTGATCTTTTCCAATGTTTTAGAAGTGTATGAAGAAAAACACTTTTAATTGTTAAAGTAGCTAGCTTTGCTTAGATTATAGGTTAGTATACAAAATGGCTTGCTTATTTTTAATCAGATCATACATGTTTTTAAAAATGCTCATTAAACCATGCTCTGGTAGAAGAATGGAATGGTATCTTCTTTTCTATTGTGCCTTATTCTGTCTCTACAGTTAAAATAATTTGTATCTAATATTTTTTTTTGTCCAATCAGGCAATGCTCATAACAGTCTCCGTATAGAGTATGATATTTGGAAAGAGTTTGTTCTGGTAAACTTAATTTTGTGAGTGTCATAGTATTTTCTTTTTTTTTTTTTTAAACCTTTACAGGAAGACAAAGGGTGTCTCCATTCCACTGTCTCAGGCTTCAGGGGCCTTTGGGTGCTTCTAAAACTGCTCTAAGGGAACGGGGAAGAGCCTGGAAATTTGGTTTCTCTATAACCATTTGATGAAATCCACTCTAAATGTAAGTAGATTCCTCAAAAATAGGCACCATGGGCCACTAATGCCACTCAGTATAATCAGAGGGAAATGTGAGATTGTATCACTCCCTACCAATGCCACTCTTTCTTTTCTTTTTGTTTCTACTGCTCTCTCCCCCTTTAAGTACATATATTCCTCAGTTCATGGCTTATTGTCATCATTGGTCTCTCTTTCTCTCCATTCCTCATTCCATTTTCTTCCATCTCCCATAGGCATCAAAGCTAATGTGTTTAATGAGGACCTCTCTGTTTGTACATGTTTGTGTAAATATTTATTGTTGTTTTGTATTTTGTACATTTTCTTGTAAATTCTCATCTGTCTCATAAAATTTCAACTTACAAGAATGGGGATATGGTAAATATTTCATTCACTCTGTAAGTTAAACACCAAACTTCATTTCCACTTAAAATATCCTGATAATTAAGGCATAGGGAAGAGAAATATAAATTATCATTTGTATCCAATTCTCTATTTTTGTACATAAGAATATTGCAAAGACTAATAACCATTTTCTATCCATAAAATCACATGTACAGGTACACAATTTGAAAATGAGTGATGACATAGGTTGTCTGAAAAGAACTTCAGTATTAGCAAGTTCATTAAGCAAATCACTATATCACTGTTGACAACTGTAATCATGTATTTGTTTAAACTAAGATACTTTATATCATATTCCTGAAAAATAGATTGGAATATGACAAGTATGTATAAATTGTGAAGTCTTGCATTTCCCAGCAGGGACTCAAGCTCACGGAGACTTCTACATGATGTCATTTTTAATCAAGGCATAGCATTTACTTGAATTAATGAACCATCTTCCCTCGAGTACAAATAGAACCTTAGTTGATTACACAGTGTGTAAATTGCCCATCCCTTCTGGATATTAGCCCAGTATTTAGCATAATATATACATAAGAATTTTGCTAAATCAGTTCGCTCATTCTTCCAGTCCTCTATGGCTGATAGTCAAAGTATGATGATGCTTTTCACAGTAAAATGGGTATTTAAAAAGAATAATGCTTAGTAATTGGCAGTTTAGCAGACAAAGCTTTGGATACATCAAGTTTGGGCCATTTTACATTATTTAGCAGTCAGCTGAATACTTAGGAAAAAAAGTAAGATGCAGATTTCAAGATTTATCCCCTAATGCAATGCAAAATCCTTGGGTCAGTTAAAAGAAAAAAAATAGCTTTATTATAAATGTCATTATTAGGACAAGTGGGGAAATTTGAATATAGACTGCACATTATATAATCGTATTATATCAATATTAAATTTCCTTCGTGTGATATAGGAGAATGTTCTTATTATTAGGAAATGCATGTTGAAGTTTGTAGACATAAAGTGTCATAATATCAGCAACTAATCCTTAAATAGTTCAGCCAAAATGAAAAAAAAAAAGTACAGTAGTTCCCCCTTATCCTCAGGGGATACGTTCCAAGACGTTCAGTGGATGCCTGGAACCACAGAGCAAACAATGTATGTATTATGGTTTTTCCTATACATACAAACATGCATACATACATACATGCATACATACATACATAGCTTTGCACTTAAAGGAAGTACTTTATGGCTTCCCTTTGGCATATATGAATTGCCATCATCACTACTCTTGCACTTTGGGGCCATTATTAAGTAAAATAAGGGTTATTTAATCACAAGCACTGCAATAACCAAGACGGCTATGAAGTGACTAATGGGCAGGCAATGTGTACAGCGTGAAAATGCTGGACAAAGGGGTCATTCGCATCCCAGGTGGGACAAAGCAGAAAGGTGCGAGATTTCATCATGCTATTCAGAATGGTGTGTACTTTAAAACTTACGAATTATTTATTTCTGGAATTTTCCATTTACTATTTTCAGACTGCAGTTGACTATGGGTAACTGAAACCATGGAAAGCAAAACTGCGGATGATGGGGGACTACTGTACACACACATACAGACACATAAAGAAAGATGAAGCAAATGCGTCAAAATGTTTACAATTGGTCAGTCTACTTAAAGGATATATTGCTGCTGTCCATTGTTATTCTTACACCTGTTCAGTAGTTTTGGAATTTCTCAACAGACAAGTTGGGGAAAAATTATTTATCCCCAAGGATATTAGAAAATATGCTTGGTATACTATGCAGTTAGTAAGCCAAAATGTTAGAAGCTTCTAAAGAAATACAAGGCTAGAAGCATGATTTTTGTGTCCAATGGGCATTGGACAAGTTCAAATATTTGCTGCCACCATCAGCTCATCATGCCCACTGGGTACTGGAGGTGAAGCATCAGAGGATGAGTTAGAAGAAGTGTAATATGCCCGGGAAACTGGATCTATGGTGGGGGGAGGGCAGCCTGAATACCTCATTCACGACTTCATGCCTGCCTTCACCCACTGGTCTGAATCTCCCCCTGGACCTCTAGAATCATGGAACCCAGTGATGTTCATCTGGAATCCTCAGTCACCTTCAGAGGCAGCCAAGGACATTACTCCTACAGCTTAAATACCCTGTCAAAGGTAAGGGCTTTGGAGGCATCTTGAGTCAAGAGAGGACTTTTCTTTCTTTCTGTTTTTAAACTGAGGTTTAATTGATATATAACATTATATTAGTTTCAGGTTAAATAGGTTCTGATACCAATTCCAATATTAGGGGGAGGTTGTCCACATCAACAAGTAATTCTCGGGACATCAGCTGGGTGTCTGAGGATTCAACTCAGTTCTGACACTATCTATCTGGAGAGAACATCCGATTCCACGGATTAAGGGCCCAGTCCTACAAGATGGTTTCCCAACCCCCAATTCAGATACCAGTCGAAAGCCCAGGTCAGAGGTTCCCAAACCTCCTCCACAGGTTTGATTAATTTGTTAGAGTGGCTTATATAACTCAGAGAAATATGTTATAAAAGGATATAACTTACGAACAGCCAGATGGACAAGATGCATAGGGTAAAGCATGGGGAAAGGGTGTGGAAGCTTCCATGCCCTCTCCAGGTGTGACACTCTCACAGTACCTACATGTATTTACCAACCTCTCAGAACCCTGTCCTTTTGGGGTTTTATGGAGGCTTCATTACATAGGTATAATTTATTAATTCATTCGTCAGAGATTGATTTAACCTCCAGCCCCTCTATGCTCCCTGGAGGTCCAGGGGTGGGACTGAAAGTTCCAATCCTCTGATCACAAGGTTGGTTCCCCTGGCAACCAGTCCCCATCCTTAGGTGGTCCAAAAGTCACCCCATTAACATAACAAAAAATATCTTTATGGCTTTCATCACAGTTCTAGGGTTTTAAGAACTCTGTGCCAGAAATAAGGACAAGACCAAGTATATCGAGGGTGCCCAAAAAATGTACACATGACTTGTATTCATCTTTTGTTATTGGTATATATTGAGTATTATGATGTTAATACAGTTTTTTCCTTTCTTAAAATGTGTATACATTTTTTGGCACCCTCTGTATATTTATTATAAATCACAGTATCACACAGGTGTACAACATAATGATTTGATAGTTATATATATTGCAAATGATCACCATAATAAGTTTAGTTAACATCAATCACCACATCATTACATTGTTTTTCTTGTGATGAGAACTTTTAAGAACTACTCTCTTGGCCACTTTGAAATATATAATACAGTATTATAAACTATAGTTACCATGCTATACCTTACATCCCCAGGACTTATTTTATACAGAACTGAAAGTTTGTACCTTTTGACTACCTTCACTCATTTCCTCATCTCCCCTCTTCCCCAGCTCTGGCAGCCACCATTCTGTTCTCTGTATCTATGAGTTTGGGTTTTTTGTTTTGGTTGTTTTTTAGATTCCACATGTAAGTGAGGTCTGTCTGACTTATATCACATAGCATAATGCCCTCAGGTGCCAGAGAGAGTAGTTTTCTAATGAGGACTAATGAGTAAGTGGACTCGTGGGAAGTGGGAAGTTCACCGAGCGCCCACTACAGCCAGTGAGGTCCAGGTTCCATGCAAGAACTGGAGGAACAATAGCAGCCAATAAGCTAAGCACAGTGGGAGACTTTATTTAGCAAGTGTCAAATAAACTTCAAACAGCAAGTTCTGAAGATCAAAGAACTCACACTCCTTACAGCTCTTAAACTAGCAATCACTTCCCGGATCACCCTCCTTTCAGTGAATCTGCTAGTGTGGCAAGAGGCCAAACCTGATCACAGGTACTCCCTTACAGTCCAGGGTCATGATCTTCTGAAATAGAGGCCAATAAACAATTTAGAAATTGAATATAGTCATTGCAAAATGAAGCTGCCAATAAAAAAATAGGGAGCATTGATAGGAACAGTGCTTTTTGCCAGGCATCACCAAGCATATGCCTGAGGATATAGGTAGGTACCTTGAACCGATGAGTATCAGATGAGTCAGATTTAGACAGAGGTTATGTAAAACATCAGTCCTACAAGGAGACAAAGTGCTCTCCCATGGCTCTCAAGTTACTCGTTTACCGGGATTTCCAGATACACCAGTAAGGGCAGGAGACAGAAAAGAGGAAGCTGTGTCAGGAAAGCAGGCTCCGTGTGGTGTTTTCCTTGGTCCTGATAATCCTGGATGTGAACAGGCAGCAGAGACTGCCTTAATGCGCTCTCTCTCTCTCTCTCTCTCCAATGAACTCAGAAGTCTGGCTAACAAAGACAATATCTACATGTTCCTTGTAACATAGAACAAAATGATATGGCAGGCTATCAAGTGTGGGAGGAAATCAAGTCCTCGGCAGCCTGTTGTCATTTTAGATAATGAATCAAGACCAGAATCTGTCAAAAACAATATGGAAGCAATAAACAAGTGTAGACTCAAATTCTCCAGAATGTGTTTCAACTTAAAAATGCAAGGAGGCGAAACTGAAAAATAAGGAGGAATTATTTGTAGAAAATAAGACTACCACACTGGTGACCTATATAAGATAGTTATACATTCTTTTAAAAATGTAAGTAAATTTGGTTTCATTCAAGGGAATCATGAGTATCTTATCTATAAGATTTAACTGACCTTGACTTTGCCCTATATCAAGGCCAAGCTCTTTACCCTACCCTCTAGGTTGTACTTTCTATGTTTTTTATTCAAAAATTGTAGAAATAGCCTTAGTCAGAAATGCATGTTCACATGTTTCTCACTGCTCTTATATCTAGTTTTAGTTATTTTTTATTTCAATGATGTCAGCTGGGATATAGGGGGCACACTATACCAGAAGAGTGGTGAGAAGTAGAGGGGTGCGCAAGAGGGTGGTGGGAGTATCCCCAAGTCATTGTGGCATGGGAATATGTCTTCAGAACTCAATAGGCAGGGGAGGTAGACCCGGGATGCTTGTGTAGGAGACAGAATGTCCAGCAAACCAGTGGGGAAACAACAACATGAATGATAGCGCCAGTATTTATTAAATAAAAGCACATACTAGTTCTGTATGTGTGTTTGTGTAGGTGTGCAGGCATGGCATATGTGTACAAGTATTTTCTCTAATCTCTAATAACTTCTTTAAGGTAGTTATTATTATCCTTCACTTTTCTTTAACAGATGAGAAAATTAATGCTCAGAGAATTTAAAAGTTTGCCCAAGTTAGAGGTAGGGCTGGAATTCAAATCTATATCTCTTTGTCTCCAAATTCTATGCTTTTTATATTCCTTTTCTCTGGGGAGGCGTAGGGTAAAAGAGGGATAATTTTGAGTCTTGTGGTCATCAGTTCTGTTCCTGTGTTTCTGCTGTTCCTTCCTCCTGCAGGCAGGTTGTAGGGATTGCATGTTCCCACCCCCTCTGAATTTAGAGTAGCTATATGACTTGTGTTGGCCAATGAAATGTGGGGAAAGTGACATGCGTTACTTTTGGGTAAAAATGTAGGACCCGGTGTGAGATTTGCCATGTCCTTTCCCTCTGCTGGAGGAACTGTGTAAGTACAGGGCAGCTTCTGTCATCCCATTCCTGGGTGACCATGCTTTCATCCCTTGCTGGCCGTATTAATACTTAGTGTGAAGAGTGAATAACCTTTTGTTGTTTTAAACCACAGAGATTTCTGGCTTATTTGTTATTGTGTGTGTATACCCCTACTGACTGACATAAGATCTTGTGACAGCAGAGGTTCTGATGGGTATTCAAGACATTGACTGTAATGAAGTCAAACTCTGAGTGTAACTGAGCATTGCATGAATTGTATACGTAACATTTTAAAAGCACTTATTGTAATGATGGGAAAGAAGGTTGTACAGGATGTTTTGGTTAGCTTTAATTGCATACGAGAGAGGGATTCAAACGTGTGAGAGTTGGCTACTGGCATAGCAAAATCATATTCCCTAACAAGCTGGAGCATGATGAGGTGCTGCTATATAAGGACAGTCCTGACCAGCGGTCACTTAAACATGCACAAATGGTCCCAAGAGAGAATAGGTGAGAACTGATAAAGATATTAAGACTAACTCATGAACCTGATGGAAAAAACAACTCATTACACAAGTAATGGGACAGTGGTATTGCCTTTGGTTAAGAAAAACTATATACTCTGGTATATTTAATTCTTCATTCAACAAATACTTGCAATTACACATTATGAACAGGAAGGTGATCAAATATTATTATATGCATGAGTCTAATTAATATATAATTTTTATAGTGACCATCTTCAGTAAGAAATCTAAAATATTATCTGTCTTATATGTTCCTTATTATCTGGCCACATGCTGGGTTTCCAGTCTCCTTTTTCCCATTGTTCCTAAGATTGGTGTTCCAAGCATGTCAAACTGTTTTCAATTCCCCAAAGTTTAAAAAAATACTTATGTTTAATCTTTATATTTGTACACGTCTTCTCCCAAACTCTACCCCAAATCCAATTTGTTCATTCGTAAAGACTACTCATGCCATCCCTCCTGTCTCATGTAATTATTTACTCACAAAATAAAGTCCCGCCTAATTTCTCTACACAAATTTTTGGCTCCTTCCTCTGCATTCTCATGATAATTTCTATATCTTTATACACTAACATTTCTCACAGCTTTATTAGACTAATTGTATTTGTTTACTTGTTAGTCTGCTTTGATAGACTGTGAACTCCCAGAATAGAGAACTAACATTTCACTTATCTTTATATCCATGAACCAGCACAGTGTCTGGTATAAAGATGCTCAATTAGTACTTGTCGGATGGTTCCATGAATGAAAGGGTATAAGAAAGATGAAACTTGAAGCTTCTTGGAAAGGTAATCCATATTTGTTCTATTTTTAGATGAATGAAAATATTTATTGAACAAATTAATGATCTTGTATAAAATCATATCGATGACTCAAAGGGTAAGTACTCAATAGTAAAGAACATTGAGGAACAATCCCTAAATTTTATAAATATTTTAGTTATGGCAATAAAATGGATAGTTCCAGGTTTCAGAGGAAACTTGGATCATACTTTTCATCAAGCAATCGTGTTTTGTTCAACAGTATTCAACAAAAATTTTATTTAGTCAAGTGTCCACTGGGATAATTGAAAAAAAGATGGAGGAATATGCTATAAATATTGAAATATACTACTGTGAATATAGCTGGGGGGATTGTAACAAATGTATGTTGAAGAGCACAATAAAACTCAAAAGAGTTTACCATAGTAAGTCAATGAAGATCTGACTGAATGTGAAATAGATGCATCGTTTTTAATTTAAAGTGTTCTTTAAGTCAAACTTCATGATAATCCCACCATTTGAAAGTTACCAAGTACCCTATTATCACAACCCTTAGCACTGCGCTCATTTTTGGAGATAAAAAGGAGTGAAGGACAATGGCTGCTTCCTGATCATGGTAGGGGAAGCTATTATTATTTACTACATTCAGGAACGTTATATGCCATGGTACTCTGTTAATCACTTTATCTCAAGGTTAAACCTACCCTGCTCTCCAAAAACAAAACAAAACAAAACAAATGAAAAATCAACACCAAAGTTCAATAAAAACTCAGCACAGAAAGAGAAATGTTTACATTTTTATAAAATTTTCAATTGAACTACAAAGCCCCACATTAGAGGTCATTGTTACTTAAAGTAGCCACTTGGCTTCTTTAGGAATATGTGGTTATGAGTCTTTGTGGGAGGAGAAACTTGCAAAGCACTGCTTCCTTCTTCAACAAGAAGGTCTTGCTATAAAAAAGAGCTAAACTAAAAAGTGTGCTTAGTACCTTAATTTGATTTATACTCTGGCTCAAGTTCCATATCTCATGGTGAATGAGTAATTAACAATTCAAAGGCTGGCACTGGTGCATGGACCACACTTTGAATGGCATTTTATCTAGATCATAACCATGGTGATGTGAGCAGTGATGTCCTAAGCAGTATTGTGCTAGGAAACTAATCCAGACCTCAGCTTCTTAGGGAAATAGGAAGAATGAAAACACATGGGCACAAAAGAAGCAAGTATTTTCTCTTCTCATTCATTGTGGAACTAACTGAAAACATCTATGGTGTATCTACTTTATTCCCTCTTTCCTCTTGGTCTCTATCAATATTAACTTTTCTTTTTTAAAAAAGAAATCAATACCAAAAAATAAAAAAACAAAACAAAACCAAACAAGCAAGAACAATAAAAAGAAAACATTTTTCATAGAATTGGAAAGTTGGAAATCCTTAAAAATCAGGAAACTTAGGTCTCCAGAAGTTAAGTAAATTTTGAAGGTCATTGTTTATATTCCTTCTGGAAAAGGATGGCAGAAGGAGACAGCTGGCTACAGAAACCACTAATTGGGAATGCAAGACCCCTTTTCCAATTCCAAATCCACTCTATACTCAGAGCTGAGCTGGGTGGCCAACAAGAGGACATCAGATGAAAACAAATCATTCGGTTTCTTTTGTTACCCATAGGTTAATTCATCATATGAATCAAAATATTAACCATGCAGAGTTCAATGGACATATTTGAGGCCCAAACTGACAGGGATAATAAAGAGATAAAGGGACAGAATGAAGGACCTTGGAAATTCATTCAGTTGAACCAGAACAACTTTGTTGGTAAGGAGTCTTTCTGAAGGTCTAAAAATTCCATCAGTCAATCAGTATTCCACTGTCAATCTTAAAAGCACAATGTCCTTAATCTAGCACTTGACTCATGGAAGCAGAGGTCAACAAGCTCAAGAAGAATTTTCTTATGAGAAATTGTTAGAATGACAGGTTGTCCAGGCATATGAAAGAGGGTATTGGCAAATATATATATTTCTTGACCTGGGTTCCATTTACATGGGTGTGTTCAAATTGAACACGTAAGTCATAAAATATGACTTGTGTACCTTTCTATATAAATGTTAAACATCAATAAAAGCACTTCTTTTTAAGGGTAAAAAGTCATGTGGGTAATGTCTCCTACTTGTTGAATGAAGTATTTGAGTTCTTCCCTTTTTACTCAAAAAAATATGGTGCTGTAGGCTAACAATGTAAATAATAAATTTTGAGAATTTATCCCGTGGGGAAAAAAATCAGGCAAGTTGAAAAGATGTATGCACAAAGATGTATTCTGTAACTGAACATTGGAGCTACCAAGATGTCCATGAGTCAAGGACTGGTTAAATAAATGATGACAGTCATACAAGGTGGGTTCTGATGTGGTAAAAAGGAGTGTATTTTCTAACATGGAGACATGCTGGGCATGTATGGCTAAGTCAAAAAGTAAGCTTCAGAACTGTGCATAGTATGACTCCATTTCTGTAAGACAACAACTATTAGCATTGCTGCTATTATACTACTATGCACGCATGCACAATGTTAGAAGCATGCAAAAGCAAAACAAAATAGAACGAAACAAAACCAAGCTAAACTAAACAAAACCAAGCTAAACTAAACTAAACAAGAGGTCATGCACCAAGCTGCTAACATGTTTTTGTTAGTGGGAATGTTCATATTCTATTTCGTGCATGTCTGTATTTGAATTTTGATACAAAGAACATGTATTGTTTTATAATCAGGAAAAACAATAAAGGTAATTTCATTAATAGAAATAAAATTTAATTATAGCATATGCAGTGAAAATGCAACTGGTGTTTAAGCTTAGAACTCTTCCTCTACCTCTGTACCCCTTCCCTCCTTTTTCTGTGCTGTATATACTTAATGCAATCTTCTGAAATGGTTCATTCATATGCACCTTTTCTTTCAAAGTTTAAGACTCTCAAGCTGAGGCCCAAAAGTCCATCGGCCCAATAGGGCTTAATTGCTCTTTGAGAGACAGTGTATTTTACAAGACGCTGTGAATGTTCTAGTTAAGAAATGAAAAGCGTGGCCCTCTCTGCTATCATCCTGGTCACAGGAAAACTGAAAGTGAGTAAGAACCAAACCAGTTTAATTGGCAACAGTTGATAGATTACCAGGCACTTCTAACCGGCACCAGGCTACCACGGGAAATTAATCTGAAAAGCTGCTATTTTGGCTTCCCCTGGGGAGCAAGTATAGGTTGAATGTTCTCTGAATAAACTGCCTTAGTGTCTTAACTGTGGTTTAAGTCATCTTCCTAAATTTGAAAGAGGTTCTTACAGCCGTCTATTTTGTTGTTTCCCATCAAAAATTGTATTCAAGTTTATTATCTGAAGTTAGCCCTTTTACCAACTATTACAGGCTTACAGTTTCCAGACCCTTTCACTATTGTCTATAATAATCTCAGCATCAACAATCAAGTCTATAATATAAATTGTAAATCTGGGCCAACTGATTTTCCATCTTAATATAGCTTAATAGATGAAAATTTAAAAGTTAGGAACTCAGGAAATACACTAACAGTTCCTGTTCCTGACCTAAATTTAGAACTTTGAAATATTGGCACTATTTTGGCTGGTTTGTGCCATTTCATGCTTAGAGATACTGTTAAATTGTGTATAGTTACTTGACTCAGAATCTCCATTTTTTTGTTGTTCTTACCAAAACTTAGTATAGACTAAACAATGACTATTTCCTGGTTCCAACTGTGAACATGAGCAAGTCTATAAAAATTAAGCCTGTGATGTTTTATATTAACATAGTAATGTAATAATACAATATACTCCACATATATCTATTTGAAGAAAATGGCATTTTTCTGCAACACTACTTTTCGGCTTCTAGTTTCATTTAACACATGTTTACTGAACAGTCCATGAGTGCCAGAAGCCAGGCAAGAGGGACCTACACAGAGTCTGACGTCCAGGGACTGTTAGAAATGTATTTTTCCAGGTTATTAAATAACTATTTTAAAAGCCCAAATGAGCAAAACACAAAAATTAGGCCATAATTTTACTTCTGCTTCTCCCTAATAACTAGTTACATGTATAAAAATGCTTACATAAACTCTACAAAGTTAAAAAAAAATCAGGTCTTAAAATGCCAGTTCAGGAAGAAGAGTAAGCCCAGAGAGGAAGGGATATTATCAAATGGGTTGAGAGTTGATCTGGAATAGAGGCCAAATCAGAGAATTTTGCTTGTGATGGGTTCATTTTTCATTCTTAGAATAAACATACGACTGCAAGTTTACGTAATGATTAATATGATTAATCATTCTCACCAATCACCTCTGTCATCCTTCCTCTTTCCTCTGCCCTCATTAAAAAAGAGGAAAAAAAAGGAACTGGAGAAACCTGTAAATAAAGGCTCTGATGGATTTGATGCCACATTACTTAGCTCTTAACCCTTGACAATCCTGTGCGCACCATCCAGTATATTCTGTTGAACAGAACTAACTTACGGCAGGGAGAATGGAATTAATATTACATTACGCGAACGTTCTTTAATGAGAGCCACAATGTATTAAGCTTTTCAAAGCATTTATCTTATGTAGAGAAATAAAAAACAATAAATAAATAAGGCAAATAAATAATAAACCTCAAACACAAAAATGGAATATCCCATCCATTTTTGGGGAACTCAGTATTCCCAGAGTACTTCCGGCGTTGGCACGTGGTTCCCCATCCTCACAATGCCCAGTAGCATTTGAAGGTGACTAGGACATGGGGTGTCAGTGCAACTCGATTGCAAGGCAGTCTCACTAACGCACACTTCAGAAAGCCACCTTCAGTAAATGTTAGTTACCTGCTGATTATAAAGTGTACTTGTGTGATGGTGGGGGTGGGGGACAAGTATTGCTATACTTACTAGCAATATGAGGCATTTTTGTCACGAAATACTGAGAGGGTGCCAAAAAAAATGTATACATATTTTAAGAAAGGAAAACTGTATTAAAATTGTAATAACTATAAACTGATTTAAAAAAGATGAATACAGGTCACGTTTGACTTCTGCAATTACAAGAGGTGGTCAAAGTGGTTACCATCAGCGTCCAGACACTTCTGATTATGGCTTGAGGAACGCTGACCAAAGTGTCCACTTGTATACATTTTTTTTTTTTTTTTTTTTGGCTCTCCCGGTATATTTAACCTCTAGGAGCTGGATCACAAATAAGCTGAAACACTCAGACTAGCTGCATAATTTAAGCTAATATTATCTTTTTTTTTTTTTAAAGGAGGGTGCATTGAGCTGCAAGACTGCATTAAGAGGTACATCTTAGAAGAAATGAGTGTATCACTTAGCTTGCCTCTTTTCCTGTTGATAAGCTGTTGCCTGACAGTCAACCTGGAAACTCTGAAGTGCCCCGTACGCCAGGACAAACATCTTGGGGAGCCTCCGGTCCAGTGGCTGCGCCCAAGACGGAGCAGCTGCGAGGCTCCGGCCCTTTGCACGGGCGGTGTGGACCCAACCGAACGCTATGGTTTGAGATGTCCAGAGCCCTCCGAGTCCATTAATACCACAAAGAACCACCTAAGTAAGTACTTAACCACTTTAGCAGAACAGTTTCCGCAGGAATTTTCACCGGCAGAGGAAATGAAGGACATTAACAAAGAGACCCTATCTCTGCAGTCTGACACCAAACCCCAACCAAGCCCGGCGGGCCCCAGGCATCTCGCGGCGGAAAGCGCGCAGGTACGGACGCAAACCTGGTTCTCAGCAAGAGGTTTCTGTGAATGAATGGGTCCTTCTGCACCCCGGAGAAGGGCACATCACACACCTCCCACCTAAATCAGACCTGCAACAATTTGCCCATAATCCACGCACCTCGACAGGAAACGCAGGATTCCAGCGTCTCATCATACCCGGGGAAAGGGGAAGGAAGCTGGTGCGGTTTCCCACTAGGTTTTCCGGGAACTCGGGAAGTCACCGCTGGCGCCCCTGTCTCGCCGATCGGAGCCCAACGGGAGCTAAAGCTCCAGGTAAAACTTCCTCGGATTTGGAGCCACCGAAAACAGGTGAAGAGACTCACGCGAGCACCGTAAGGGGTAAAGCGGACAGACTGTGTGTGCGTGGAGAGTCCCCAGGCAGGGACCGATGACCCTGGAAATCCAGATAGACGTAAAACAAACACAAGAATGACCACACACACCACAAAGGGAGAACACAATGCACCGAGAAACACCTTCTGCAAAGTGTAGAACGGTCCAGGCTTGCACGGAGAAATCAATCTGTGCAGCGGCGGATGCGAGGGCAGATCTTCCCGATTCCCTATGTCCGGGACAGAAACGGGTCATTCTGGGGCCAAGAGCATTGCGCAGCCCCGCGAAGTCATCCCGAGAATCGGGAGAGCTAGGCTGCGGAGGCTGCTGGGGGCCGTAAGGACAAGGGGGCCGTAAGGACAAGCGGCCCGCCGCAAAGGGCACAGATTCAGAGTGTCCAGGAGCTGGAGAGTCTGGGAGGAGACTCCGGAAGGACCGGAGCCCCTGGGACCCGAGGCCGCCCCAAGCGAGGAGCCAGGGCGCCCCCAGCAGAAGGCGAGCCCACCTTCAGCGCTCCACGCCCCGCGCGTCCCCAGCTCCTCAGTCCTCTGCCTCCCCTCGCGGGCGGCGTCGGGAGCCCTTCACTGACCTGGGGATCGGGACCCGCCGACTTCCCCGGGCCTGGCTGAGCTCCTCGCGGACGCCCCTTGTCTCGGCAATCAGAGCCCGCGAAGCCGTCCGCAGGAATGTGGGGCTCGCCACTGGGGCGCACCAGCAGCTGGGACACGCTCGCTGCAGCCGGCACAGCGGGAATGAGCGCGGAGCCGCCTAGTCCGCGGGACAGCGCGTCTTCCCTCCGCCCCTACCTCCCGCACAACCAATGGAGGCGAGCTGGGCCCACTCCCCGCCGCCCCCGCAGCAGCCCCGCTCCCACTAGGGAGGAGCTTGCGCCAACATTGGAAAATCCTGGGGGACGAGGAGGCGTTAGCGCGGGGAGCCCCATCTGGGGAAGGCAGGTGGGGTGCCCTTAACTTTTGTGTGTAGCGGGGTAGGATGGGGAAGTGCAGTTTCTTTGGGGCCTGGGGGACCTCTCTCTGCAGGCGAAAACATCTACTTTATGACAAGTTTCTTCCTCTCTTACATCTTTTAGGAGTCCCGCGCAGGGCCCACTCCAAACCGCCAGCCCCGTGCATCACAGCGAGCCCAGCTCTGAGCCGCGTGGGGGCATCTCCGTCAGCGCTTTTCTTTCTCCTCTGAACCCTCTGCCAGATCATCACCTGAGTTGAACAGAATCGCAGTTGCTTTCACTGTCTGGGAGACGGGCAATCATACAAGTCTCTGCTGGGTAACCGACTTAGACATTGATAAATCTTCAGAGAAGTCTGGAAAGGTTACCAATGAGCCCTGTGACCTTCACCCAGCGACTCTGGATTCCTGTTTTTCCGTTGGAAAGTGAGAGGCTTGGATCATTTGATGTCTGAAGTCTCTTCCACTGTGCCATTCACCAATCCCGTTAGCTCTCTGGCCTATGTGGCTGCGAAGGACTGAGCCCGGATGAGGCGCTGGTATGGGTCCATTCCCCCCAGCCCCTGCTCCAACCTGCCCGGATGCATTCAGCCTGAAACCGCCCAGCTGTGGCCAGGAAAGTAAATCATGCAAATCAACATAGAAGGATGCTGCCCAAGTCTTAGTGACCATTAAATTTGCACAAGTAGTGCCACCTACCAGCTCCTGAAATCATGTTAGTTGTGCCCATGTTCAGTGGTTCTCCAGGTGGAGACACACGGGTGCACGTGGCTTAACTCTGAGACCCCCTTGGTAAGTGAGCAAAAGCTCTATATCGCCCCCTTCCTTCTCCAGAGGAGTTGTGGGAGTGTTTTAATCTTATCCATATGAATCTTTCTGTGTCTGATCTCAAATGCAGGTGGAATGAAATGAATTGTCAAGAGGGCAGATTCAGAGACCTGCTTCCCTCCCAACACGCTTGCATTTGCATGCTAAATTTCACCAGTTCACATGCCACGTTCATGAGTTTTGTTACATCCATCCACTGCCTGCTCTATTATGTGCCTAATGTTTTACCTTAGATTTTTATTTAGCCTCATCTTAAGCAGTAATAGCCATGAAAGCCTTGATGTGTTATATACCAGTTGTATTTCAATACAAAATAAGTAATAGGTAATCTGTAGGGTTTTTTTTTTTTTTTTTTTACATTTCCTAAGTTTAGTTTCCTAGGGCTGCTGTAACAATTTACCACACAAACTGCTACAAAATTGATATGAGACAAAGCTTCTTTTGTCTTTATTTTTAAAAATTTCATATACAGGTGATCTAGAGAGTTAATTACCCAATTTACTTCCATAGGAAGTCTTCAAAAGTAGATCAGGCACCATTTAAGATCTTGGGAGTTTGCAGGCACAGTTTGGAGACATAGTTCTAGCTTCTAGTGAGCATGAACACCCCACCTTCCCTCCCCCACCCCCATCTTTTTCTGTCTTACTCAGGGAGAGATGGAGTATTAAAAAAAAATGTGGACTTTGGAATCAGATGGAGAGCCATTAGATTTTGTTGCTGTCACTTATCTGTGTGACTGAATCCAATCACTCTAGCACTCTGGGCCTCATTTTCCTTATCTATAAAATGGACATAACAGTGTCCACCTTATTAGATTGTTGTCAGGGATAAATTCATGTGTGCACTGCTTCCCAGTAATTGTCTTTTATGTAGTAAGTGCTTAAAATTATTATTTCCATCTTGCCTTCCTTGCTGCTATCAAAGCAACATTCAGAATTACTTTTCCCCTCTCTAATTTTTTTCTAGGTTATCACGAAACTTATGTTTGTGTAGTACTCCCTGGGCTAATTCTGTGCTCCTGTTCCTTGATGCCTTCAATTCCGCCCCCCTTTTGATATTCCTTTCCCAAACTCCATCCTCTCTCTCATGTTGCAATCTCTCTTCTTTCAAACAGTTCTCACATTCCATCTGCCAATTTCAGAGATCTGTGTCCTGTAAAGGAACTGAGATAACGCCGAGAAGAGTGTAAGTCATAAAACTTCTTACTTCTTTTGCTCGTGCACGATGCGTCAATAAGTCCTTTCTGTTTGTTTGTTTAATTCATGGTCTCCCCAGAAGCATGGAGAAATTTATGTTATCTAATACTATGGAAAAATTCCTGGACCACAAGTCCTACTAAGTTCAACAGACATTTTTGGAGCATCTGCTATATGCCAAACAGTGCGCCCAGGCACTAGGGAGATAAAAATAAAGAAAAGTCTCTGCCCTAAACAGTCCAACCAGGCATACAGACGTATATACCTACTTTGCATATAAATGTTCTGTGTGGCTTCAAACAAATAGTGCACATGAAAGAATTACCTGTACTTTTTTTTTTTTTTTTTAAGGAGGGCACAGCTCACAGTGGCCCATGTGGGGATCAAACAGGCAACGTTGGTGTTGTCAGCACCACGCTGTAACTAACTGAGCTAACAGGCCACCCCTACCTGTACTGTTTTGGTTAGGAGATTGTCTTAGACTCCAATCAAAATGGCCAGCCTGCCTACAGTCCCCTGCTGAGTGAAGGAGTCAGGATTTGCTCTCCTGAGCAGAGCTCAATGGCTCAGGATGGCCTTGTAATCCAAGGTCAGCCATGCCTGCATTATGTAATGGACACCTGCTCATCATCTAGCCCTCTTACTGTATTAGAGGAATTCTCCACTGGTTGAGGTCATGGCGGGAGGCAGAGCCCATTTCCCATTGACGAAGCCCAAAAGGCCATATAGGTATATTCTTTCCTCCCCTCCTTATCTTTACCCCAATCCCCATTGAAGCTAGGGTGACAGCATGTGGCCTAGCCTTGACCAATCAAATACACCTTCCTTAGACCTGGAATTAAGGCTTGGTCATACAAGAAAGCTGAGAGGAGAAGAGCTCTTTGTGGCAGGGATTGCAACAACGTCCAGTTTCCAGGACCAGTAGGGGCAGGGGGACAAGCATTGATACCTGGTGTGTTAGTGCCCAGGTACCTATTATAATTTATAGCTCCTACTGTTCAGTGGTGGCAATAGTGTTCTCTCTCTCTGCTAAGTTGGAGGTATGATTTGGCTGTGACGCTGGCTGCTCAGTTTCCCTTAGTTGCTGTTCATTTTCTGAACAGCATTTGTCTGATCCAATAGCCTTCCGATAAATTCCTTTTTTGCTAAACAAACCAAATTAATTCCTAGCAACTAAGAATACTTTGGCTGTGGCCTAGTGTAAAGGCTCTATTTCAACAAGAAGAGTGCTAATTAATTGATCCAGTAACTTCTCCTAGGACATTCAAAATGGAGATATTTGAGTGGGTCAATTAGAATCCAGAACAGAAGCTAAAAACACACATGTGGGGACTATGACACAGCAGGGGCTGTGTGTAGGCTGAAATTGGGAGTGAGCAGAAGTTATGAATAAGCAAAAGTTATGAGTTAGCAGAAATCAAAATATATGCAGAGGAGAGGAAGAGGTGGTTGGCTGACAGCAGCAAGGACGCAGAAGCCAAGAAGAACTGCATTCCCATGATGACGGGGAATGGATAAACCCCTGCTCTCCAGGGGATTCCAAACTAATCTATTCCCTAGGTAAGCCTTGAATTTCAAAGTATTTTCCAATTTCCAAACTACATGTCCATTTCTATGAAGCTGCTTAACCCTGGCTATTCTTGGGTTCCTTTGAAATTCCAGTTGCTCTCATTTCAATGTATATCCTTATAATAACTCTCCTATTATTTGAGGTAGCCAAGATAAGAGTATTCTGTATGACCAAAGGGTCCCAAAGATTGCAGGGATGATATGGCTAGGACCCAAGAAACAGCTGTCAGGTAGAATGTCTCGGAAGTAACTGACATGCCTCTCCAAAGATGTCCTTTCTTTCCCTATCGAACTTGAAATTCCCCACAGTAGAACCTTCCTCTTGGTTGGAAAATTGATGGTTTATAAGAAGCCCCTGTTTAAGATGTGCTCTATTTTCTGGAGGGAAAGAAGAGTCCGAGGTGTTTTTCTCTACATTAGCCATTAGGACTTGAGCAGATCATATGAGTTTGTTCTTAACTTTGAACTTTTGGAGGTCTGATACTTAAGGGATGAGCTAGTTATAGGGCACAGAAATTGGGCACAGAGGTGGGGACAGTGGAGAGCAAATAATAGAAAATAGCAGAGAGAAGTTCCTGGGACATTCTAAGGGACTGTCATATGGAATGTTCCCATGAGGGAAGGTTCTGGTGGGCAGCCAATGTAAGGGGGTGCCAGGGGCCAGTGGGGCCAAAAAGGAGGCCATGCAGCAAAGTGGACACCAACACCAAACATCCTCACTTCACAGTCTGCCTCCTGCCAGCTCCAGGGTATAGTCTGGAATACTTTCCATTATCCTTCAGCTCTTATAGGAAATGAGGCTGGGCCAGAAGAGGATGATGACCATCGTATCTGCCCACTGTGAGATTGTGCTTGGAAGTCATGCCAGCATTACTTGTGCCTTAGGGTTACTTGCATGAATTCATAGCCTTCGTTTTATCTCCTGAAACATCTAGTGCCCTTTTATTGCTTGGGAAAAAGGAAATGTCGATATGTCTTCCTAACCAGTGAATGGTACGCAATGTAGAAAAAAAGTGATTTTGTTAATGAGACTTGACACAGGAAAGAACAAATTTACACATGCTGCTGTGTTTGAAGGGAGAGAAGATGCACTGAGGCTGCTTTAATGAAAGCAAAAGTCTAACGTTATCCCGAAAGAGCTTTATTTATTTTCTAAAAGTCTAGAATGTACCGAGGGTTTTTTTGTGTGTGTTTTATTTTTTCCCCCTAAGAATAGTGAATAGAGTGTTCTTGGAATAGCAGCCACATCAGGATGCAGGTAGGAGAAAAATATTAATGCCATGGATACATCTTTTCACAGAGTACACACCTCAGCTGCTGGGCGCTTCACTGGCCTGTCAGCGGTGTTTGTGGGGCCAAATGACTTACCGTGGGTTATAAATCATGATGAGCAATGTGCAGAGCAGATGGGGAGTTTAATGCATCCTCCACATCTCTATCTTGTGACTGGCTGAAGTCCATGTGCAATTTTGAAAAGGATGTTTGAAAAGAATATTCATCATTTTAAATTGCTCTGTGGGAGTTTTGCAGTTCATCACGTGTGACTTAGGTACTTCTCAAAGACAGGTTTTCCTTGACACGGTTTACAGTTTCCTCACAGCAAAAGAGCCACTTGGGTTATGTATTAGGATAGAAAAACTAACTGGAGGAATTAGCAAGAAATGGATGGGGGAGGTTTGGGGGAGCTAAAGCAGTGTGAAATATTTAGACTGAATTTAGGCTGAATTCTACCCTATAATGTCTGGCGCTGGGAATTCCAGTGTCTGGTAATAAGCTTTGCTATCCATTCCTCAGTGTGACCCTCAAAGACTGTTGGGAACATCTATTCAGAGATAAGCTTTCAGATAACTAAAATATTTTTGCTGTTGTGGAAAAACAGTTTAAAACCCAGCAGCAGAATAGTTTAACAATACAAGAGTTGATCATCTGTAAGAAAATGGAAGACTGTTACTGAAATGGTACTGAGCCAAACACGTCTGCTATATTCTTTGCCTTATTTTGCGGCTTTGTACGAAGGGCTACTCATCAGCAATGTTGCATGAATGGCACTGACTGTCAAGTGGGGAGTCGGTGTGCAGGCACTACTCCCCAGACACCAGGTGAAGACGAAGCAACAATCAGTAGCCTGGGAAAATACGCATCTTGAGCAAATGTGCGCTGAAGTCAAGAAAAGAAGAAAGCAGAATTGACCTTGATTCTTCCAGTACAGTAAACGTGAGCAGAGTATTACGTGTGCAGAATAAGAAAGCACGAGACTGTCGCAGACCCAGCAGAGGCAGGGGAGGGCCCAGCAGCAGACCCAGTAGGGTTACTATTGCAGAGTGAAATGTTTTTCATAAGTTAAAAATGTCTTTTAGAAAAACTCAGGAAAGTATAGCTATGTAAAGTACATATAATGGAAATGCTTTGGGAAATGGTGCTATACAAACTATAACTATCGTCGTTTTACTTCTGGTGTTGATGTACAGACAGGTATGGAGACAACATTTTCCCCAAATAGCGCCTTGCCGTCCAAACTGCACAAACACATTTGGTTAGTCAGCACATCATGTATTCAGCCCTTCCCTTGTGCCAGGAACTTGGATGCAGTCGTGAACAAGATGGACCAGAGCAGGAGGAGACTTGGTTATCTTGAAGGTGAGAAAGCAGGCCTCCCAGATCCTAGTACTTTCCTGTTCCCCCACCCAAAAGTATGCAAACTCTCCCATCTTGCCTTTTCTCTTGTTTTCTCCCTTTAAAAAACAAAACAAAAATAAACCAAAAAGCCGCCACAAGTTTTATTTCCCATCTTTATGCTCTTGTTCTCTTTGTTTTCCTTTTCCAACTTCACCAGGAACTTCCACTTCACCTTCCTCCAATCCTCTAAACCAGTGGTGCTACAGTTTTTCACAATTGGTCCCCACTTCCCTCCTTATGCATCTGAGAGTTCATCGCTCCAGTGGTCTTCAAAATAAAGGAAGACATGCCAAGGGAAGATTTGTGCAAAAGAGAACTTTAAGGAAACCCTCAACCTTTATGTTGATTATTTTTCTTAAATTGATCCTTCTGAGAGCTCATAGGCATTGATAATATCTTTTCTCTAACTGCACATGAGAAAGGCATATACCTCACGGATTCCAAATCTTAATATGGTATATTCAACTAGACTGTAAAACCTCAGGCTTCCAAATAAGTAATACAGCAAAATACTGATTTGGGGAAATTAAAAAAATAATTAATTAAAACCCTTAAGGTTTTCCTGGTTTCCCTGTCTTATTTATGTATTTTATGTATTTTGGTTAAGGAGAAACACGGTCTTATAAACAATATGTTTGACCCATGTGAGGATGTTTTGAATGCACACATCAGGTAGAATGGTGTGGTGGGATTAATAACAATTTTTGTTTCATGCCTTTGCCTCTTTTATCTTCGGTCTGTTATCAATGAATAAAAATACATCAGTGTGGGAACAAAACAAAGAAATGCTGAACGTTAAAAATGTTTTTAATATATTTAGATGTTTTTAACTTTAGTTGTTCAAGATACTTATCTCCAGTCCTTTTTTTTGAGAATTAAATTTTTTAAATTTTAATACAATTTTAGATTTACAGAAAAATTTCAGATAGTATAGGGTTCATACCTCACACCTCACATTATTATGGTATATTGGTCACAGTAATGAATCAGTATTGATGCAATATTATTAACTAAAATCCATATTTTATTCAGATTTTCTTTGTTTTTACCTTGCACTCTCTTCCTGTTCCAGGATCCCACATTACATTTAGTCATCATGTCTCCTTAGTCTTCTATTGGCTATGACAGTTTCTCCAACTTTCTTGGTTTTGATGGTCAGGTATTTTGCAGACTATCTCTCAGTTGGGATTTGTCTGATATTTTTCTCATGCTAAGACTAGAATTATAGGTTTTGGGGAGGAAGACTAAAGAGGTAAAGTGCTATATTCATCCCAGGACATCCATGACTTCCCACTGAAGATGCTGACCTTGATCATGGCTGAGGAAGTGGTTTTCAGTTTTCTCCCTGGAAAGCTACTCTTTCCCCCCATCTCCCTACCCCCGGATGTTATTAGTTGAAATGACAAGAACCTTTGAACTGTTCAAGTAGAATAGGTTCATGATGTTGATTCTTATAAGTGTCAATGGAATGCTTTTCAAGATATTAAAGGTAAAAAAAAAATTATGTGATGTATGCTCATGTGCATTATTCAATAAGATAGTTAAAATAAGTTTTTACCAAATCATGAAATATATATTCCAATTACTGTTAATACTCATCTCATTTCACCTTACAAAGTGTTTAATAATTTCTACCTCCTATTAAAAAATAATACTATATGTTGGCTGCTGCACTGGTGAGGTTTTAGTAATATATATCTTTTTCCTTAATAAATTCAGAGGAAAGGTCTGAATGTATATTGAAGATCACCATGTCTGACAAGTTTAATGGCGTTATTTCTGATTTTATATTAACTCTTCTTTAAACATTCCAAAAGGTTGAAAACAAAGCTAGATGCCATGTCTACAATTCACCTACCAAAGTAGAGACATGTGTTTTTATAATATGCCTCATGTCATAAAAAACTTACCATTTCAGCTGGCCATTACACTGCATTATTACAAAATAAGTATTGAGAAACAATGTGTTATTATTATCTCATTTTTATTCTAACTGATTAGAAAGTACACGAAATAATTATATTAATTCTACATCATTTATATCTTATCTGTAGAAGCAAGTAACCTAGTTGACAAAATGTATTCTGTAATTTTTTTCTCATCATCAATAATCATCTCATTATTTTAATAGTATACTCAAAATACATATATGACACAATTCTTAAGTGAAGACAACCTCTTTTTGAATACAACTAAGTCTGATATTGCTGCTTGATTTGACACTGAGTACTGGCTTTATCAGTTGGATTGCATGGAAGACTTTTCCAGATATTGAAACAGCTAAATCTACAGCTTAGAAGAACTGATGAAACTATATTAAAAACATGTGATTAGAAGGGGAAATGAATTAAAGGGTATAGGGGATCTCCCTGTCTTATAACTGCAAGTGAATCTACAATTATCTCAAAATAAGAAGTTTAATTTTTAAAAATGTGATTAGATTGCATTTCATTAAACATACTATATTGACAAAGGTGTAATGAAAATAATAATATTCACTTTTCTACATTTCTTTCTGAGTACATTGAATTAAACAAAGTGCTCCAAATAAAAGAAAAGCAAGTATAATTTTGTTTTACATTCAGATAAGTCTTGATAAGCTTTTTTGTAAACTTCTAAGAAATTGAGAAAATAAATGATTCTAATAATCAGATAAATTTCTTTGCAAGTTAGAGGTTTCCAATTCTTTGTTTTCAATAAATTGAGTTGTCAGCTCATAAGTTATTAATGTATTTCTTATGATAGATTATTATGTGGCTTTGGCTTTCGACTCAAAAGGAGTTCAGAGAGTTGAGTGACATCGCTATAAAACTCTTGCATTTCTATGTACTTAGTTGTGAGGAAAATGTTCTCAGCACTTATGTAACAATGGAAAATAAGAATATAATTTATGCTCAATATTTTCTGTAACTTAATCTAGACATAAATAACATTCGCTTATGTATGAAATAAATGATTGAAAAAATATCCTCATTTACCTTATTAAGGGAAGAACTTTCAATAAAATGTTAGTTTGTTATCAAATTTTAAAATATATTTATATTTTCATAAAAAGTTTTAATATGTGAGCATTATTTTAGTCAATTGTATATTAATAACTATAATAGTAACAATCTAGAAGAAAAAATTTAACACTCATGACTTTAAGCTCACAGAAAATATAAAAATTACATTAAACTTTATATATATATATATATATATATATATATATGTCTTTTGCAGAGAAATGTGTGAAGGTGATAAATAAAAAACTTGTGAGTACAAAAATATATTATAAAATTCAGTTGTCAGGGAAAGTAAGTAGACTGGAAGTACAGATTCAAATAGAAAGGAAAATATGTAAGATTTCAAATTAAGAAGCACTTTTAAATGTATTTTTAAATGGATAATGGGGGTATCAAATTTATATGGTATTAAAATCCATTGGTTACTGCTCTAGGCTGAATGTTTGTGTCACCTTAAAATTCATAACTTGAAACGTAATCCTTCTTGTAATGGCATTTGGAATGGGGCCTTTTAACAGTGGTTAGGTCATGAGGATAGAGCTCTCATGAGTGGGATTAGTGCCCTTATATAAGAGATCCCATGTCTTGGCTAACCGAAATGTCCATTGATAGACAATGGGATAAAGAAACTGGTACATTTATACAATGGAGTATTACTTGGCCATAAAAAAGAATGAAATCTTACCATTTACAACAATATGGATGGACCTTGAGAATATTATGCTAAGTGAAATAAATCAGACTGAGAAAGATAAATACCACATGATCCCACTTATACGTGAAATCTAAAGAACAGATGAGCAAACAAAACAGAAATAGACTCAGAGATATAGAAAAGAAAACTGTTGGTTGCTAGATGGGAGTGGGGAGGGGATTGAGGAGAAGGTGAAGGGATTAGAAACTGCAAATTAGACACAATACAGTCATGGGAATATGAAGTACAGAATGGGGAATAGAATCAGCAATGTTGTAAAGATTAAGTAGGTGCCAGATGGGCACTGGACTTGTCAGGGGGATCACTTCATAGATTGTGTAGATGCCTGACCACTGCACTGTACACCTGAAGCTGAAGAATAATAATATTGTATGTCAACTATAATTAAATATATGTATAGTTACAGGATGTGGAGTACAGCATAAGGAAGACAGTCAAGGGTATTGTAACAGTTACATAAAATGTCAGAGGGGTAGTAACCTAGGGGAAGGAGGTTATCACTTTGTAAGGGGTGTAAATGTCTAACTATTATATTGCTTTGTACACCTGAAACTAATCCTAAAAAAGGAGACCCCAGAGAGCTCTCTCGTCCCTCCCCCTGACGACACCGTAAGAAGACTGTCTGTGAATCAGGAAGCAGGCTCTCGACAGACACCAAATCTACCAGTGCCTTGATCTTCCAGTGACTTCCTAACTTCCAGAACTGTGAGAAATAAATTTCTGTTGCTTATAAGCTATCTAGTTACTTATAATGCTACAGAGCATCCTGTTAGCACTCCTAAAGTACTAAGACAGTTACGGTTTTTTAAAAGTGACATATCAGAATGTACTATATATCAAAAAGTACATCACATTTAAATGTGTAATGAGAAATTTAAATGTTACCTTAAAAATGTGTGGAGGGTTGATAGTTTTTCAAAACGATTTTTAGGGAATATGCAAGTAAAAGGGTTTGAAGTCTATGTGACACTGTAATCACTCCCTTTCAAACACCTTAAGGACTTTTGTCCCTCTCTGCTGTCATTGCATGCATCAGGTATAAGTCCAGTCCTGGTTAAACCCAACTATCTACTGATTGCATACCTGTACTCAAGTAGCTCAGTGTTGCTGGAGAGAAACATATGACCACGCTGACTGGTTTCACGTTCAATCTCCGATTACAACACTCAGAAGGGTATGCCACGCTGCCTCGCTCTCCAACTAGTCTGGCGAGCTCAAGTTCTCACTTCCAAACAACTGTTTCACACTTTCTTTTTTCCCTTCAAAATTCTTACACCACTTCCTCCACATCTCAACTAACAATTTATAACTTTACCTCATCCATCCTTGAGAAACTAGTGGAATTAAAACAAGAACTTCCTCCTCTTCCCTCCAGGAACCTGCAGTTATTTGCACCCATGCTTTGCCTCCGCTCTTACTACTGTGGGAGAAGGTGTTCCTGTGGGAGTCCCACGCTTCCTCGTGTGCTCTGGATCCCAGCCTCTCTCAGCTTCTGAGGACATTGTCCGTGCAGTTGTTGCTTCTCACCTGTATCCTCAAGGATATCCCTTTATATAACATCATTCCCATCAGCTTAATAACCTGCTTGCATATATCCTGTCTTTAAAAACCAGCCCTTCTTATCCTATCTTATGTCCCTCCTGTCCTCCCCATCTCTCTACTTTCCTTCATACTTAAACCTCTGAAATGAGCTCTCTGTAGTTAGCTTCACTTCCTTACCTTACGACCTCGAGCCATTCCTCTCCAAGCAGACTTCCTTCACATTACTTCATGGAGACTTGTCTCATTGAGAACAATAATGGTTTCCATACTGCCAAATTCAACGACCACGTTACATTTCTGTTCTTATCTAATTGATCCATTGATCACTTCTTCCTTCTAGAAGAGTTTATCTTTTTTTTTTTTAAATTAAAGTTTACTGGGGTGACCATTGTTAGTGAAGTGTAGAAGAGTTTATCTTGGTGCCCCTGACGCTACACTCTCCTGGTTTTCCTCACAGTTCATTGGCCACGCCTTCTCAACCTCCTTTGTCTTTCTTCTGCTCATCTTGACCTGTAAATTTGGAGTTCTCCCTGAATTAGTTCCTCTTCTCTACCAACAGACACCTTTTTTGGTGACTTTATCTTGTGGATAAAATATAAGTTTTATGTTAATGATTCTCTAATTTATAGATCAAATTTGATTTCTCTCCAGAAAGGCTTACTTGGCATCTTCATTTTTATATGCAATAGGTATCTTCAGTCTAACTTGGTCAGCATAGCAAGTTACCCCCCAACTCTATACCTGCATTCTGTCCTGTATTCACAGGCTCAGTAAATGGCAGGAATATCCAGCCAGTTCTTAAGCCAAACTTGAACACTTACCCTTGATACCTCTGTTTTTATTACTTACATCTAATTCATCCAAAAAAAAACCAAAAACCCATCTTCTATGTCTTCAAAATATATCCATACTGATTCTTTTAATGTGCTGAGAGTTGCTTTGTGGCCTAATAATTGGCCAATGTTTGAAAATGTTTCATAGGTATTTAAGAAGAATGTGTATTCTCACTGGTGGGATGTCCATGAGATCAAGCTTGTTAATTGTGTTTCAAATAAAATCTCCTATACTCTTAATAATTTTTGTCTTGATTAGTTTTTTAGAGAGGAGTCTTAAAATCCTCTACTGTAATGGTGGATTGTCTTGTGGTAAATCTGGTAATTTTAGCTTTTGTATATTTGAGACCATATTGTCAGGTACATAGAAATTTAGAATTGGCTATCATCTGGTGAATTTTAACTTTTTATTATTTTATAATATTTCTTTATTTCTAAATAATAATTTTGCCTTAAGGTATTTTCTGTGATGCTAATATATCTACAGCAAGATTAGCTTAATACAATTCCTCCCATCCTTTTACTTTGAAGGTTTCTATATCCTTATATTTTAGATATTATTCTTGTAACACCTCTTGTCTAGTTGATAATCTTTGCTTTGCAGCTGGTGAGTTTAATACACTTTCATTTAACATGATTATTTATGTATTTGGAATTATTTCTATCATATCAAGTGTGTGTGTTTAATATCATTTTTCTCCCTTTCGTGACTTCTTTTGGAATGATTTTCTAAAATGATGTTTTTCCCCATTACTTTTGGAAAGTATACTCTCAATTTCTATTCTCTTGGATGTTACTCTTAAAATTTTAAACTGCATATTTGAAAGTCTAAAATTATTCAATATCTTTACCTTTATTTTAAATATTTTAGATAACTTGAGCTTGATTCTACCCTATCTTATATTTAAACTTTTTTTCTTTTATTTTTAACTCAGTTTAGATATTTCTTCATAGTTCCATACAGTCAATTTTTAGTTTTACTCACATGTTTACCAATTTCTTTGTTCATAATTCTTTCTTCCATTTCAGTTTTTCTTTTTAGAGACAGTCTTTTTTTTTTTTAATTTATGAGTGTATGGGTTCTATTGCATCTTTCAAAAAGATATGTTGAAATCCTAACCTCTAGTAACTGAGAATATGACCTTATTTGCAAATAGGTTTGTTGCAATGTAATTAAGATTTAAGTTAAGATGAAGTCACATTGGAGTAGGGTACTCCAGTAGGGTAGGCCCTTAATCCTATAGGGCTGGTGTCCATATAAGAAGAGACACACAGAGAGACACACAGAGAGAAAGCCATGTGAAGGTAAAGGCAGAGATTAGAGTGATGTGTCTTCTAGACAAGGAATGCCAAAGATGCTGGAAACACCAGAAGCTAAGAGAAAGGCATGGAACTGTCTCCCCTAAAGTTTGTGATCCCTGAAAAAAGCCATTCCTTGGAATTTCATTGGGAAAAATGGATAGAAACAGTGCAAACCGAAGACAATTCATGTAATAGAGGGGTAAGCAAAGTTATTCTGTAAATGGCCAAATGCTGCCTATTTTAAGCTTTTCAGGTCCTACGCTATGCAGTTTCTGTGACAACTCTTCAACTCTGCTATTTTAGCCCCAAACAGCCAGAGACAGTATGTAAACAGATAGGCCTGGCCATATTACAATAAAACTTTATGAAAGCAGGGAGTGAGCCAGATTTAGCTAACTCTTGATGTAATTCATGGTCTATGAGCCACAAGAAGCCAGATGTTGTATTGAGCAGCAGTTGAATCTTAAAATTACCTAAAGAGAATCCTGATTTTACATTGTCAAGATCCAGACATTTGGCCTGATGTTTGAAATCTTTTGGTGTTCTCACAACATGGCAGTTGGCTTCCCCCAGGTTCTGAGAGAGAACAAGGAGAAAACCACAACACCTTTATGGTAAATCACACATTGTCACTTTTGTCATTTTCTAATTTCATACTAGAAGTGAGTCATTAAGTCTGGCCTTCAGAATACAACTTTTGAAGGAAGGATTGTCAGAGAATCTATGGACATATTTTAAAGCCACTACCAGTCTGTGGTGACATGTTGTTTTGGCTGACAGGTGTTAAGAAATCCCAGCGTCACACAGATAGTTACTTGGAAAGGGGAGTATTTCAGTAGCCTTTTCGGATAGTTGTGGCTAGTCTTAAATATGACACCAAATGGTAGTTTCCTAAGGTGAGTTGCTGAGTGAAATGTGAAACCATGTCAATGAACTTTCCAAATTCTGTTACATTAAAATGTATTAGTCTATCTTGTACCTTGAATAGATGTTTTACCCGCATATGATTTTGTAACATTTAGAATATTGAGCCACTGTGTCATGCAGATGGTTCATTATACAATATAAATATTATGTGTTAATATCACTATTAATCTCCTCAGGAGTCTTTGAGTATTGGAAAGCTGTCAAGCTTACACCATTTTTCTAAAATTCTAATTTCATCTTCAAAGCTTGAATTTTTTCATTGGCAACCAGACTGTCAGTTGCCTTCTTTAAATTGATCGTCTTCTCTCAGTTTATTGTTGAGAAAATGTCTGGCAAATACCCAAGTCTTCATAAACATGGTTCTTCATTGATTCAAGTAAGGATAGTATTCTCTGAAAAAAATGCTAGTTCAGATCACAAGTCAAACAATCTTGCAAGTGCTTCTCCTTGAGACAACTACCATAGCTCGGTTTGCAGTAGTAGTGCTTTTTGCATACTCGTACTTCCCATTTCATGAAGCAGAATATTAAGAAGATGTATACTCAAGGAATGATATTTAATACAATTAGTAATTTGTATCGCTTCATAATGCAAATTTTAAAGTGAAACTCTTCTCTGGCTTTTTTTTTTCTGCCAGTGAGTGGCAGTGAAGTACAGTGTACATTATACTAGTGCAATGATTTACCATTAAGCAAGTACACATACTAGTACAGTGTGGGGCCACAGCCTTCATTTGTGCTAAGCTGACAATAGTTTTACCCACCATTGCTTTTGCACCATCAGTGCAAAACAACACAATGAAAAAGGCAAATAACATTTTCGTGTTAATATAAAAGTAGTTTTGAGTTTTTGATACTTTGAAAGTATATCAGAGACCCTTAGAGGTTTATGGCCTCTGCTTGAATGGAGTAGTGCTGTCGAAGGCATTGATTAGTAGCCAGTTTCTCCTGAGAAAGTCCATTAATCTTCTCACACGCTTTAATTTTGACCTTTATCTCCCCGTCTCAATTTCCTCCCCTCCTCTTGTCACCCCCCATCCCCGCCCCAACCAATGCCTTTACCTATTAGACTGACAGCAATTGTACTTTTTTCTTGAGAGAGACTGTCTTCTGACTTTTTAAGTTTTGTAGAGAATTTTAGAAAAAGATTTATTTTAAATATTGAAACTTTATTTCATGCAGATGATAGAAGTTATTTTAAAATAATTTATTTTTAAAAACAACATACTCCTCTCTACAGTGAGGACTACCATATCCTTTTATTTAAAGTTGGAGAATTTTCTACAGGAGATGTTAGTAAGTCATGAAATTAAAAGTGGGAGAAAATTTTTCCTAATTGGGTGCTGACCATTTATTTATGTGCTTAGTCCACCTCTTGCAGGATGATTGACAAGTATCAGTGGATCAAAAGTGAGTCCATGTTCAAGCAGTGACGTATTACCTCAGCAGATACATGATATCTCAGCAGATATTTCAGTGCGTAGGCTATGTGGTGATCACAAGCTCCTGTAATTCTTTGATATCTTTTTTTCTCATACTGGCTTGAGTCTCTGTGCCACATTATCTGTCATGGTGTGCACTGGCTGCTGGATTTTCTCAATGTCACTGAGCTCAGATTTTGCTGAGCAGTTTCAGGGTACGTCAAATCTTTTCCCTTGACTTTTACTTGATGCTTCTGAACATGGTGCAGACCCTGTAGGAGTCCCTAGTTTAGTAGTAAGATTGGAATTAACATCTGTTTGGTCACTGTTCTTGCACTGGCCCTCCTATTATAAAGGTTCATGCTGCCACATCTAAATTTGGGCTCTCATTTTTCTCTGAAGCTCAGTGATAATTTCTGCAGACCGTTTGTCTACATTCACACAAATTACATCTGGGCATTTGGTGAAGCTAATGACTCTCAGTTAGAAAATGTCAATTAAAAAGATTCTTTGAAACACATTTTCTTTGCAAAGAAATCCTTTCTCCTATTAGACGGAACAGATTCAGGTTTTGTAGGGCCTGAAACTTAAATGATTTGGGGATCCCTCTAAGGAAAAAGAAGTTACAAAAGAGATCTTAGTTAAAATGAGACAATAAATCACAACAAATTGTGGAAAGCTTCAACAAATTGAAGATTCAGAGATCTCTTTAGGCATCATACCAGAAATGAGTACATAAGAATGCTTCCTGATTAGAACGTGGCTTGCTCGCTCTCCTCGGACACTATATCTCAGGTGTGGCATTTATAGCTCTGTGCAAGGGCGGGGCCCTGAAGGGTCAGCTTCTTTAGCTTCATTGTAAACCCATCTCTCCATTGGGAGGACTCTATATTCCAGTCAAGGTCACCTCTCAAATCCTGCTGTAGAGCACAGCTGTTTTTCAAGTGACCTCCTATCATGCAAAGTAGGAACTTGAGATGTGTTGAAGTGACAAAGACATGTTTCATCAAACTGTGTCATACTTTAAATGACATTTATTTATTCTAAAATTAAATTGTATTTTACATTATTGACATGGAAAACTCCCAAAAGGCACCAAATACTGTTTTTGTCTATAGAAAGGTTATAGCTGTTTCTAAAAGAAGATGCGACAAATTTCACAAACACAATTCATGACTTCCATTAATTTTTAAAGAGGTCTACTGCTCAGGAAGGCAATTTGAGAGGCAAAATTTTAATGAGCTCTACTGGAGAGTAGGTAATTCATTATTCCAAATATCATATTTATTATAGTAATAGATTAACATGCTAAAAAAAAAAGGGCAAGTCCCCATGCATATGTTTTATAGTGAAAGTAAAACCCTTGGAAGCTTGAAATTAGAATGGTGTTAGTTAAAAAAATAGTAGAGATCCTTAAGAATGATCTTTTAAAATATGCAGCAATGTGGTATGTTTGAAATTATTTTCTTCTTTCCATCTGCCAAGATTATTTATTCCTCTCTTTTCCAGTGTATAACTGACTTCAGTAAATGCATATGGAGAAATACAAACATTGGAAAGACGGTCTACAGAAAATTTCGTGAGAAAAATTACATTTTATAAATACTAGTGGTAATAGATTAGCCATTCATAAAGAGTGAACACGTCTATAATCCATTATCTTTTGTAACATCAGCACAATACATGTGGCTTTTAGCGTATGGTTCTCATTACTAGGATAGAACTAGAACATTCCAGTTATATGACCATTGAATCAACCATTTATTTATTTTATTTATGGGTTATAAAAGATCATTACAAATATCTCATTAATTGAGTGATTCTTCAGTTTGACTCTGCAATGGTTTGACTCAGAGATGGCTGAAATCTCTACATTTATTTCTTAATAAAGTATGTTAAGAGATATACATACTTTCTAATTCAACATAGATAATGACAGAATAATAAGGCACAGACTTGAAAAAGGATTATAGTTCATCTGAGTATCCTTGTGCCTCCAGATCTTAAATTTTCTAGATAATATATATGTTTTTAAAGTTTATAGAATATTTTGTATCTCACTCAATAATATTCATTAAAAGAATATATGTTATATTTAACATAAATCACAATGCTGTGGTTTAATTAAATTCTACAAGTATTTATTGAGTATCTACTAAAGTCAATTTTATGCTAGGCCATGACAGAAGTCAGGAGGGTTACAAATTGAAAGACTGGGCTAGATCTGTCTGAAGGAGAAAGATGCACCCTATTGAAACAATTAGGCATACTGGCCATTCATTTGTCAATCTTTCTGGTCCCAACCATAAGTTCTAAAGGAGGAGAGCTGAGAAGATAAAGTTCAGTGTGAAATGGATTCATCTGGGAAAGGTTTACAAAGAGGTGGGACTTGTCTAATGACATTAAAGAGGGTTTATATTTGGGTAGACGGAGAGTAAAGGAAAGCAACATTTTAAATGGAAAGAACAGTGTGGGCAAAAATGTGGAGAAAACTTTTATTATCTATTTTATTAGGAGAGATAAAAAAAGATTGTTCCTTTTGTACTGGAAAATTATTGACAATTCCTTCAGTCTTCTTTTTTCCAAGTTAAATAATCCCAAACCTCTGAACTCTCATTCTACATCCTCGGCCTTTTCTGAGGCTCTCTAAGCTCTCTGCATCTCTCACGAGCCATGTGGCCTAGTGGGTGAAGCCTCAATTAGAGATTCAGAATTTTGACTTCTACTTCTCATTCTTCCAACAATGTGGTTTTGGCCAGGCCCTTACTGAACCTCAGTTTCCATATTTAATTTAAGTCACTGGACTATGGTCTCTTTATTTCTTTCCATCTCAAAATTCTGGAGCTTAAATTGTAAAGCTATTATTCAATGTCAGGTTCTAGCCATGTGGAATCACATTAAAGGGTGAATTTCCAATCTTCTTCATCCTGTATTTGTCTTTAGTCATTCTAATATCATAATTACTTTTAGAAACCCAGAGCCCAGAGGAAAAAATCTAGCATCTACATAGAAACTGGGTTTCCTTGTCCTAGATTTTATTAATGAAAACGCCATTTGTATAAAATGACCTTAAGTAGCACTCACCCTAAGTATGGAGTAAATTTGTTTTTGTTGTAGGGATAATGAAAATTGCTTTTGTATAAAGGATTTAAGCTTATTATAAAGAATTTAAGCTATGACGAAAGTGAAAAAAAAAAAGAAAAAAAATTACATCACCCAGAATAACCATTATCATAGTAGGTGAGCATTGTCCCAAACTTAAGGAAGTATTTTAGAATACATGATATAGATATATAGCTACCAAAGATAGTTATAATGTAAAAGAACTTTATTAACATATTAGTAGTTCTTTTCACGATGGAGAGCTATGTTTTTTAAAAAAACATACTTTATCTCCCTATTCTATTTCCTGCATGGCCAAGCTTCCTGAAGGAATCCACACCCAAGAATCCCTCTCCTTTACCACCTTGGAACCTGAGTTTGCCTCTGTCGTTGAAACTGAAGCTGCCCAGGTGAACAATGACATCTCAGTTAACAGAGTCAATGGCAACGTTTCAGTTCTATGTTTAGTTTGACTTCTGGCTAGCATTCTTTTTCTTCTCAGCTTTCCTGCAATATAACTGACATATAACATTGTGTAAGTTTAAGGTATGCAATGTGATCATTTGATTCTTGCATTTTTTTGCAATATGATTACCAGAGTAAAGTGAGTCAACACAGCCATCCCCTCACATGATTACTCTCTTTTTATTGTTATGGTGAGAAATTTTAAGATCCACTCGGCAAATTTCAAGTATACACTACAATATTATGAACTATAGTCACCATGCTGTACATTAGATCCTCAGAACTGAAACTTTGTACACTTTGACCAGCATCTCCTCATTCCCCTCACCCCACATACCCTGGCAACAATCAATCTGATCTTTGTTTCTATGAGTTCGGCTTTTTTAGATACTATATTAAGTGAGATCATATAGTGTTTGTCTCTCACTGTCTGACTCATTTCCCTTAGCATAATGACTTCAGATTTCATCCATGTTGTCACAAATACAGGATTTCCTTCTTTCTTATGGCTGAATAATATCCCCCCACCCCGACCCTGTGTGTGTAACATTTTCTTTATCCATTCATTTGTTGACGGGCGTTTAGGTGGTTTCCATGTCTTGGCTGTTGTGGATAATGCTGTAGTAAACATGGGGGTGCAGATATGTCAAGATACTGATTTCATTTCCTTTGGATATGTACCCAGAAGTGGGATTGCTGGGTCACACGATAGTTCTATTTCTTTTATTTTTTGAGGAAACTTCATACTGTTCTCCATAGTGGCTGCATCAGTTTACATCCCCACCAACAGTGCACAAGCGCTCCCTTTTCTCCACATCCTCACCAGCACTTGTTATTCTTGTCTTTTTGATAACAGTCATCTTAACAAGAGTGAGGTGATAGATATCTCACTGTGGTTTTGACTTGCATTTCCCTGATGAGTAGCTATGTTGAGCACTTTTTCATTTACCTGTTGGCCAGTTGTATGTCTTCTTTAGAAAAATGTTTATGTAGGTCCTTTGCCTACTTTAAAATTGGAGTTTTTTTACTGTTGAGTTGTTTGAGTTCCTTGTCTATTTTGGATATTAACCCATTAAAAGATATAAGGTTTGCAAATATTTTCTCCCATTTTATAGGTTTTCTGTTCATTTTGTCGATTGTTTCATTTGCTGCACAGAAGCTTTTTAGTTTGATGTAGTCCTACTTGTTTATTTTTGCTTTTGTAGCTTGTGCTTTTGGTGTCATATTTAAAAAAATCATTGCTATTATTAATGTCAAAGATCTTTGCCCCTATGTTTTGTCCTAAAAGTTTTACAATTTCATGCCTTATGTTTAAATCTTTAATCCATATCAGGTTAATTTTGTGAGTGGTGTAAGATAGGGGCCCACTTTCCTTTCTGTTTTATGTTTGTGTGTTAATTGATATGTTAACCTCCCCTCAATTTTATTAAGATGTAATTGACATACCACAATGTATTAGCTTAAGGTGTACAATATGATGATTTGATAGATATATTAGGTTGGTGCAAAAGTAATTGTGGTGTTTGCAATTATTTTTAACCTTTTAAACTGCAATTACTTTTGGAACCAACCTAATATATATTGTGAAATGATGACAATAATAAGTCTGGTTAACATCTATCACCTCCCATAGTTACAAATGTTTTTGTTGTGATGAGAACTTTTAAGATCTACTCTCTTAGCAACTTTCAAATATACAAATACAGTGTTGTTAACTATAGTCACCATGCTATACATTACCTCCCCAGGACTTATTCATCTTATAACCAGAAATTTGTATCTTTTGAACACCTTCACCCATTTTTCCCCACCCAGTTTCATTGTTTTGAAAGTGGATATCCAGTTTTCCAAAAGTCATTTATTGAAGAGACTATACTTCCTCACTGAGTATTCTTGTCTCCCTTGAAAAATATTAGTTGACTATATTTGCTTGGGTTTCTTTCTGGGCTCTTAATTCTGTTTCATTGGTCTATGCGTCTGTTTTAATGCCAATATCATGCTAATTTGATTACTATAGGTTTGTAGTATACTTTGAAATCAGCAAGTGTGATATCACCAGCTTTGTTTTTTTCTGTTTTTTTTTTCATCAAGATTGCTTTGGCTGTTTGGGATCTTTGGTGGTGCTTTCATATGAATTTTAGGGTTGCTTTTTCTCTTTCTGTGAACTATTGGAATTTTTATAAGTATTGCATTCAATCTATAGATGGTTTTGTGGACATTTTAATAATATTAACTCTTTTGATCCATTAATAGAAGATATGTCTTCCCATTTATTTGTGTCTTTTTCAAGTTCTTTTATCAGTGTCTTAGATCTTAGTTTTTAGTGTATAGATCTTTCACTTCCTTGGTTAAATTTATTCCTAAGTATCTTACTGTTTTTAATGCCCCTGTGTATGGGATTGTTTTCTTTATTTCTTTTTCAGATACTTCATTATTAGTGTATAAAAATACAACTGATTTTTTTGTTGTTGTTGACTTTGTATTCTTCATTTGTTTATTAATTCTAATTTGGTGGAGTCTTTAGGATTTTTTATAGATAAGATCATGTCATCTACAAACAGAGACAATTTCTGATTTGAATGTATTTTCTGTCTTGTTTTTGGCGAGACTGTTGATTAAAGCATGGCTGAATGGATTTAAAAAAATACAATACACACTATATGCTGACTACAAGAGATTTACTTCAGCTTTAAGGACACACATAGGCTCAAAATGAAAGGATAGAAAATGATATTCCACACAAATGTAAACCAAAAGGGAGCAGGGGTAGCTATACTCATATTATACTGATATAAAGATAAAAGAGATTTTAAGTCAAAAACTAAAAAAAAAAAAAAAAAGTCAGTATATAATTAAAAAGGGGCTAATTCATTAAGAGTATAAAACAATTGTAAAAATACATGCACTCATCACTGTAGTATTTAATATGTTAAGCAAATACTAGCAGATCTGAAGGGAGAAATAGACAACAACACAATAATAGTAGGAGACTTTAATTCCCTACTTGTAACAATGGATAGATCATACAGAGAGAAAATCAATAAGGCAACATTGGACTTGAACTAAACTTTCAACCAAATGGATGTAACAGATATACAGAACATTCCATCCAACAGCATTAGAATATACATTCTTCTCAAGTGCACATGGAATATTATCCAGGGTAAATCATATGTTAGGTCAGAAAATAAGTCTTAACAAATATTAAAAATGTGAAGTCATACCAAGTATCTTTTCTAACAACAATGGTATTAACTAGAAATCAATAACAGAAAAACTGGAAAATTCATAAATATGTGGAAATTAAATTATACACTCCTGAACAACCAATGGGCCAAAGAAGAAATGAAAAGGAAAATAAAAAATATCTTGAAACAGATAAAAATGGAAACACAACATACAAAGCTTATGGCATGCAGCAAAAGCAGTGCCAAGAGGGGAGTTTATAGTAATAAATGCCGACATTAAGAAAAAGATCTTAAGCAAACTATCAAATTACATACCTTAGCGAACTAGAAACAGAAAAATAAACTAAGCCCAAAGTTAGCAGAAGGAAGGAGATATCAAAGATCAGAGCAGAAATAAATAACATGGAGAATAGAAAAGATCAATGAAACTGAGAGTTGGTTTTTTATAAAGATAAACAAAATTGAAAAACCTTTAGCTAAACTTACAAAGAAAAAGAAAGAGGACTGAAATAAATAAAATTATAAATTAAAGAGGAAATATTACAACAGATACCCAGAAATAAGAGACTACTGGGAACAACTATATGCCAATAAATCAGACAACCTAGAACAATGGATAAATTCCTAGACACACACAGCCTACCAAGACTGAATCGTGAAGAAATAGAAAATATGAACAGACTAATAATGAATAAAGAGATTGAATCAATAATCAAAAACATTCCAGCAACGAAAAGCCCAAGACCAGATGGCTTTACTAGTGAATTCTTCCAAATATTGAAAGAAGATTTAATGTAAATCATTTTGAAACTTTTCCAAAAAAAAAAAAAAAAATTAAGAGGAGGGAACACTTCCAAATGCGTTTTATGAAGCCAGCATTACCCTGATTCCAAAGCCATTTAAGGGGAAAAAACCAATAGAAAAGAAAATTATATGCCAATATCCTTGATGAGTATAGATGCAAAAATTCTCAACAAAGTACTGGCTAGCATTCTGCAGACCACAGCCTCCTTCTTAAAATTCCGTCCTTTTCGTGATCCCGTCTACCTTTGTCCATCCCTTTAATGCTGGCAGACCCAGGGGCTCTCTGCTTGGTATTAGTGTCTTCTCAATCTGTATACTCTCTCTGGGTGTGTATGAGTAAGTGGAGGCCATTCATATCGCATGATTTAAGCTAACACTACTCAGATGATGACCCTAAAATCTTTATTTATATCCCTGACCTATGTCCTAAATTAAATTTCCCTTGCAGAACTGTCTGATGTCCCCTAGGCACTTCCAAGTCAAAATGTTCCAAACTGAATTCATCATGTCCACTTTCAAGCCTGCGTTCCCCCTGTTTAGATGAGCTTTATAACTGAAATCATATTTATTAAGACATGAGCTGGGTATTGGTAATCATTTATTGGTAATCACTTATTTCCACTATGTTCTATGTTATGCCCTATATTTCAGGGACCGGAAATCTGGGAGTTACAGGTAGAGTTATGGATGCAATTGATATTCTACCAAAGAAATACACTTGCGTGCATTGGGAGGGAAAGAGAACCGTTCTCCCCACAGTAGCAGTGGTGGCTGACAAATGGCTCTAGGCAGGTAAGAGTTTTGCAGTGACTGGGCTCGACATTTCACTGCCAGTCACCAGTTTGGGAGTGACACGGCACCTGTGACATTGACAGCTGTTTCTTGCAGCCTCCTGGCAGCAACACCAGCTTCCTGACCTCCAGATTATAGTTGCAATGGTGTGCTTAAAAGTCCAGTGACCCTGACAGTCATTCCTCTAGTCTTTGCAATTATTTTGCAGGCATCTTGTTTCCTGTATGAAATACTTTGTGCTTGATAAACCTTGTGTGGTTTCTCTTTCCTGAACTAAACCTTGAATGACATAGGTCTTGTTTTATTCCAGGTCCTATTTTGTTTACTCTTTTCTTACGTTTTCTTATTCCATTCTCATTTATAATTTTTAAGAAAAACTATTTTCATTTTATAGATGAAGAAACTGAGGTTTAAGAAATTAACATGACTTTTCCGCTGCCGCTAAGAGGTGGATCCAAGGGAAAAAATTTTTCTCAGCAGCCAAAGTTTGTAGTTGCTCTTTCTTTTCTACCTCTACTACCTCTGAAATATCAAAATTAATGCAGCAAGACATAAATCCAAAAACCTTCATAGATTTCTTCTTCTCCCTCTCCGATCCCCTCTCTCCTCTTTTCAGACACTAACCCTGTTGATTTTCTCTATGAGATTTCTTCTGATTCCATCCCTTCTAAATCCCATTCCACTGTTTTGGTTTGGGCCCTAATTATCTTTCTCCTGGATTATTGTAGTTTAGTTTCCTAACTAGAATGCCGGCCTCCATTCTAATCATATTTAATCCATCTTTCACGTTCCTGTGTAGAGTTAGAGTTTTAAAACAAAACTGATGTTACTCCTCTGCCTAAAATCCTTCGGTGGCTCTCCATGCCCTTGGCTGATGTCCAAACCTCTCAGCCAATGACAGTAGCCATTGTGTTCCATCTCCTGCAGGGCACTCCTGCCTCACCTGCTGCACATCTACCTTCTCTTAGCCCCCAACCCACACTGCATTCTCCTTGTCTGTCTCGCCTAGGGGAGAGGCAGCATCTTCTTTATCTTCGTACCCATCTTTGAGCCTAACACAATGCCTGGTACCTAATAGAGCCCAATAAATATTTACTGAAAATACTGGATGGATGAAGGAAAAACTTACCATTGTTGGAAACCAAATAATGTTTCAGACTTTTGTCAAAACTCCTGGAAGAAGCTGAAAGAAATTTACCTTAGGTTAGAAACTATAATGATGTCATTATAATAATGGGAGAATCAAAGGTACCCTGGCTTAGTCCACCAAAGCTTGTTCTGGTTAATTTCTTAGATAAGGCACTCTGGCTTTCTACATTTTTAAGCTTTATTTTTTCTCTAACTAATGATCTATAAAGTACCTTAAATATTACATTGCAGAGGAGTACATTTGTACAGTACTGGATGCAGATTTTTCTCTGACCACATCTCTTCTTACTGAATCATTCTTCAAGATGTTGTCTCTGTCTTTTACTTCCTTTCCCCCCATTGTACAGCAGTAAGGAAAATGAAATTACATATTTGCTGCAAAACACAAGCCAATTATATATATGCTCCATCAAAATAAATGTCAACCCTCCCTTCCTTAACCTTGGATAACACACAGTCTTGCAACCCGTTAAAGTAAATATTTGTTTAACAGGTGGGACGTTTGGAAGTAGAGAAGGTCCAAACAATGAAGCCAAATTATTGCTTGAAATGGGATAAATGTACTGTATAGAGGAACCATGAGTCAAAGTCACAAAGATATTTCCTACCATGGTTCCTGTTCTGGGCATGGATGCTGGAGTCGGGTGCCCAGCCTTGATTCCTGTTTCTACCACCTACTGACTGCATTACCTTGGTAAGTTAGTTAACTTCCTCAAGTTCCAGTTTTCTCGTCTGTAAAATCACAGTCCTTCCTCATAGGGTTGTTGTGAAGATTAAATGTGACATAATGCAAATATAGTGCTCAGCACAGTAGCTAATAAAATAAAGGGTCTACAAATCTTAGCTATTATTATTGTTTTTACTTGAGCTTCTATCTGTTAGCATTGTATTTTACTGTGATTAATAAAGATCCACAATAGATGTGGTTTCAATAAGATAGAAGCTTGTTTGTCTTTCACATAAAGGTCCCCAAGTGGACAGCCCAGAGCAGGTCCTTAAGGGACTCAGGGACCCAGGCTCCTTCCAGTTTACTCCTCTGCCATTCCTAAGCTGTGACCCTCAGCTTCACCATTCAAGATGGTGCCAAGAGCCCCAGCCAAGTTCTCAGCAGCAGGATAGAGGAAGGGATAAAGAAAAAAGAGCAAATGGTGACATATCTTTCTTGCTGTCTTTTAAGGAAGCATCTCTGGAGATCCCTGAGGCATTTTTGTCAATAATATATGAAGGACTGACTTTGATGATTATACAACCCCATTTCAAACTTTTAATTTTTAAAGCATCAGAAAAGTTTATTCTACAGTCTATGGTGGCTCACTATGATCATGGAATCTTTCTGTTATATTTCAACAATGCTGATGAACTAAAGCATAGAATGGTATTACTAAATAGAATATCACTCAGTGTTTTGCATAAAGCTGCCTTTGAAGCAGCATTGTCTCAGTGTTTCAGATGTACATGAATTGTTCAGATTTTAAACTCTGCATTCTAAAATATGATTTTCCTTCCCCTTTCTGAGCAAGTGTCAAGTTAAACCCATAGGGCGAGGTTTACATTGTACCTGATTGTATAACAAATGCTTCCATCAAGAGTGCTCTGGGCAGAAGTGGCCAGAAGGGAGTGTGACAGAAAAACAAGATGATGTGGCAGGAAGATTAGTTTTGCTCCAGGATTCACATGAATAATAGATGCCATGTAATGCAGAATAAAACAATGGTAAAAACTTTAAAAACTCACTGAAATGATAGCACCTCCAGGTCCCGCGTCATGCCAGGTATGCACAGTGGATGAATTGCTGCCATAGGAAGTCTGAAATGTGGCTCCCGTGCTCCCCCTCCTCTGTTAAATGACTGTTATTTGGCAGCTATTCATTAGCACAAGCAGTATGTAAGGCAGTAATTGGAGTGTAATATCTCTTGGTCTACGGTATGTTATCTTTTATAACTGATCAAAATGGTATATCTAGGAGCATCTTATTCAATATTTCTAATTATAAAAAAGCTTCTGTGGATTCTAGTGCTGCCTTCCCATGGCAATGAGTAGATCACAGTCTTACACAGTTAATGCAGAATTAGGTATGTTGGCAAACTAAATGCAAGTTTGTTAACAGCATAACTGGGCTAATTTTGAGAAGCAAATATATTAGTATTAAATGTAAGTACTAAATATGAGCCCTAGTATTGACTAGGATTTAGGAACACAGAATACTTATTGTAAAAAGGACAGAATCATGTTCGTGGCTTGAGATGTTTCTTTTAGATCAGTTCTCCTAGATGCTGTAAGAAGTGGGTCGACGGCCGTTGAAAGGATAGTGGCTTTCTGAACATGGACTCTCTACCCCTTTGGTTCATTTGAAGCAAAACAGGAAATGAACATTGGTTTGTCTTTAATATTCAGTGAGTACAAACGGGCTTCTTTTGAGTACCTAATATTACAAACTATATAATTTATAAATAATATTTAACTGTGACAGACACTTTCAGTTGCCTATTAAATATTTCCGTACTTCCTCTTTGCTGCCAGAACTTGGGTTTTATCAAAGGTAAGAACATTTGCCTAAGTACATGCCTCCAAAACCTCTTTTACAGTTAGAAGTGTGTTTTAGTTGTGGCCGATGAAACAAAAAATGAAAGCATTTGCTCTCCTGATAAAATGGAAAGATGCAGCTAGCATTATTCTTTCCCATTCTGTCTTCCTCCTTCCTTGAAGGTGTGGGGTAAGAAAAAATAAATTTTCTTTTATCCTTCTAAATTCTTCTGTCTGGTCTAATCATCAAATCAACATGAGACAAAGTAGAAATAGATTCAGAGATACAGAGGAAAAACTGATGACTGCTAGATGGAAGGGGGTTTGGGGAATGGAGGAGAAGGTGAAGGGATTAGAAAGTACAAATTGGTCATCACAAAATAGTCACAGGGATGTGAAATACAGTATGTGGAATATAATCAGTAATGCTGTATAGATTATGTAGGGTGCCAGATGGGCACTGGACTTATCAGGGAGAACACGTCATAGACTGTGTAGATGCCTGACCACTGTGCTGCACACCTGAAAATTATGTAGAATAATAGCAAATATTAACTATAATTATATATTCATGATATGTAAAGTACAGCATAAGGAATATAGTCAATGGTATTGTAACAGCTATATACAAAGTCAGCAAGGTAGTAAACTAGGAAGGGAGTTATCATTTTGAGAGGGGGTATGAATGTCTAATCATTATGTTGTGTTATACACCTGAAACTAACATAAAAAAAGAAAGGAAAAGAAAAAAGTTACCATGAGACAGATTAATGGGAGAAAATGACCAAATTTATTATGTGTGTACATGCAGGGGTTCCTTAAGACTGTGGGACCTGAGGACACATTAGGGAGTTGAGGGTTATGTGCCGTTCTGGACTAAGAGAGAGAGGCAGGGATCTGGAACTTCAGAGGGAAACTAGGCAATTCACAGGTAGATGAAAAAGAGCAAACATTTGATAAACAAATCCTTGCCAAGGGCCATCTAGAAACAATGGGACACAGAAGGAAGTCCAACAAACAGATTTTGCTTAGTTTCTCCCTGTCTGCCACATTTAGCTTATATTATGCTAAAGTGATAGCTCCCTTTCTTTAAGCAGATTTTTCTATCTGAATTCCTTTAGGCAGCCAAGGAGGGCGGGGTGGGGTGGAGGCTCAAAGGTTCTTTCTGAGGCTCTTGTTTCTTAAAAATAACCAGCTTAAAATACATAATAAATATACCAAAAGGCATATTTTGGGGTGGCAAACGCTACTTCCCCTCAAATGCATGATGTCTGGAGTTGCAGCAACTGTCTTGCAGCCTTGAGGTGGAATTCATGAGATAAAAGCCTAGAAGATAGCTATTTCTGATTGTGATGTCTCTAAGTGCTGACAATGCCAGCAGCCTATCCTCTCCAAACTTCTCATGGGTGAATCCTGCTTATTTAAGTCACTGGAATTGGGTTCTTTATTACTTACAGGCAAATGCATGCCTAAACCCAAGCCGCTATAGAGTCTTTTGCTAATTGGCATTGCCATAAGAATAATGTAGGCTAATTGATCATATTAAGTAAGGATTTATTTCTGGGCTCTCTATTCTATTCCATTGATCTATATATCTGTTTTTATGCCAGTACCATACTGTTTTGATTATTGTAGCTTTGTAGTATAGTTTTACATCAGGGAGCATGATATCTCATGCTTAGTTGTTTCTCAAGATTTCTTTAGCTATTCAGGGTCATTTGTGGTTCCACATAAATTGTAGGATTAGTTGTTATAATTCTGAGAAGAATGCCATTGGTATTTTAACAGGAATTGCATTGAGTCTATATATTGCTTCAGGCAGTAAGGATATTTTAATGACATTAATCTTTACAATCCATAAGCAAGGTATATCTTTCCATTTATTTGTATCTTCTTTGATGCCTTACACTTTTCAGAGTACAGGTTATTCAACTCTTTGGTTAAATTTATTCCTAGGGATTTTATGCTTATCAATGCACTTGTAAATGGGATTGCTTTCTTAATTTCTCCTTTTGATCATTCATCATTGGTGTATAGAAAAGCAACAGATTTCTGTACATTGATTCTGTATCCTGAAACTTTACTAAGTTCATGTTCATCAAGGATGTTGACCTGTAATTTTCTTTTTTTGTAATGTCTTTGTCTGGTCTTGGTATCAGGGTAATGCTAGCTTCATAGAATGAGTTTGGAAACATTCGTTTTGATAAGGGGTTAATATCCAAAGTGCATAAGGAACTCATACAACTTAACACCAATCCTCTACCTCCTCCCCCACAAAAATCCAATAAAAAAATGAGCAGAGGACCTAAATAGACATATCACATCTTCATGTATATAGAATATTATAATGGAATATTATAGGATTATATATATATCGGCCATAAAAAAATGAATGAAATCTTGCCATTTGTGATAACATGGATGGACCTAGAGGGTATTATTCTAAGTGAAATAAGTCAGACAGAAAAAGACAAATACAGTATGATTTCACTTCTATGTTGAATCTAAACAAAACAAAACAAATGAATAAACAAAACAAAATAGAAAGAGACCTATAAATAAAAAGAACAAGCTGATGGTTGCCAAAAGGCATAGGGGTAGGAGGTTGGGGAAAAAAAATGGTGAAAGGACCAAAAAAAAAGTTATAGAAGAAATTAACTTCCAGCTCTGATGATTAAAGAGTGCAAGCATGAGTATTAAGAGAAGAATAAAAACCAGACTTTTTAAAAAGAAAGTATATCTAAGAGCCCCGACCACGAAGATACAGGATCTACAAACATTAGATTCAAAAACTGGTGGAAAGATAAGTAAGCTACAGAGGTTTTTTTGGTTTCTTTGATTTTATTTGATTCCGATATTTCCTACATCTGATTATGGTCAAACTGCCAAGGTTTGTCAAGCATACAGGAAATAATCAAATTGTAAAAACCAATAAACAAAAAAGACTCAGACTGGCTGATTCTGCCTCTGCCACATATAAGCCTTGGAAAATGTTACATATAGTCATGTGGAACCTCCATTTCCACATCTAGGAAGTGGGGTTATAACAGTATTTCCCTCCTTGGCTGACCTTGGAAGTCAAGACGACAGAGGATGTCTTGCACAAGGTCCGGCATGTCATGCGTGGCTGTTATCAGTGTTGCTCTAACCCAGACATCGTTTCTGATTTACAGTGTCAGAGATCAGGCTGTGCTGTTATCCTGTCCCTGTTAAGACAGGATAACCCTGTGTACTCTGAAATCCAAATACAAGGCTGGGGCCTTTGTGAAAAGGCAAGGTGTTTCATAAGAGGTACCCAACCATAGCCTCTGAAAATAATCATACCTAGTATGAATCGAATGCTTACCGTGTTCCAGCTCGCCTCATGCATATTACTGCATTGAATCCTCCCAGCCACCCTGGAGCTAAGTCACTTTACTGAGACACAGAAGGATGAAGTCATTCAGCTGGGACATGACAGAGGTTGGAACCCAGGAAGGGCTTGGGATATAAACATCTGGGATGTGAAATATTCACTTCTTCCAGAGCACAGGGCCCAGCACATAGTATGCAATCAAGAAAAAGCATGTGTTGACTACTTGGGCATTTAAGCAGGCACTAGAATGTGGATGCCTTAAGAACAGAGAGAGATTGTCTTATGTCACTAGTGTTGAGGGTACCTGACTCAATGTAAGTGCTCTGCAGACATTTGTTGAGTTGGATGCTTACCCCAATTGAAGGTGGGGGAAATGCTGGGGTTGGTTTTAAGTTATGCCCTTTGAGATCATTCTATCTCTAGTGGCCTGGAAATCCATCAACTTGGAGCAAGCAATGAGGACTAGTGTCCCATTTGTGCAAGATTGGAATAAATTTGAAATATAATAGTAATTACTTCTAGGAAAATAATAATGTAGAGTTGATATTTCAGTGACTCATGAATAAGTTAAAAGGAAGACACAAACCTTTTTTTTAAAGATGGGCTGATAGGGTGTATTCAGAATTCTGGGAGTTATATTTATGCTGGTTATTCTCCATTTATGGCTCTGAAATCCACTGTGTGCCCTTCTCAACCCTCCTCCATGTCCTGGGAGGCTGACCTTATGAACTGCATCTCCTGACCCTCTGGATTCTGTTTGGTTTCAACCAGTGGGAAGCACCAGTAGGCGGTGGGAGATTGTGGGTGTGTAACAGGGAATATCTCAATTCAACAACTAGAGTTTCCTTTTTAGAATAACTATTTTGTGTTCCCGAGTCTAATGAGTAGGACTTGGTACTGATGTTTATTTTTTTATTTTTAATTTTTTTAATTTTATTGGGGAATATTGGGGAACAGTGTGTTTCTCCAGGGCCCAACAGCTCCAAGTCATTGTCCTTCAATCTACTTGTGGAGGGCTCAGCTCACTGGCCCATGTGGGAATCAAACCGGCAACCCTGTTGTTCAGAGCTTGTGCTCTAACCAACTGAGACATCGGCTGCCCCCCCCGGTACTGATGTTTAATACTAACATATTTGCTTCTCAAAGTTAGCCCAATTATGTCATTAACTTGAACTTGTGTTTAGTTCCCAAACATACCTAATTCTGCATCAACTGTGTAACAATATGATCTACTGACTGCTGTGCAAAGGCAGCAGTACTAGGGCTTGGTGATCTTAATCCGCAGAGGTTTAAAATCGAAGAGCAGTATTCAATAGACTGTGAATAAGTGGTGGGAGAGAGGTTGGGCTGTGCCTTCCTGGGCCCTTCTCAGTGCTGAGAACTTGTCTGGCGGCATCTGGTTGCCTCCACTGCACCCCTTCCTGCAGGCTCTTCCACAGCTTCATTTCCACGAGGTTCCTGAAATGTCTTTTTCTTGCCCCTCTAGGTCTAAGGTGGTAACCACTTTTCCTGTGGCTAGTTTTCAGGGGTGTCTACATCTTTGTCAGTTTCTTATCCTGGCCCACATTTTTCTGAAAGTTCATTGAACCACCTGAGGAGTTGGATTCTATTTTCTGCCAGAACTCTGTCTGACACAGTATACTTACACCTGGATTTCTAAAATCGATGCTCACTTACTCAATGAAAACCATCAAATATCTTTTTAAAAATTGAATTGGGCATGTGACCTGGAATTTTTATTTTATTTTATTTGTGTGGCTATGTAAGCAATGTAATTTATTAATACAAATTTACTCATTAGGAGTGACTTTTATATTGGTTAATTTATTTGTATTCCATTATCTTTCTATGGCGATAATGAACAGTCAAAGAAATTTCAAACTCTATTGCAACTGCAAAGATATGTTTCCTGGAGTTAAGTATTCTGATCTAATACAACATTTTCAAAGCATTTTATAATTATTTCTAAATTAATCCTAACAAACTTTCTATGAACAGGGTCAATATTATTATAATCCTTATTTTGGAAGAATACTGGTTTCTGAACTAGGAAGAATGATCTACCCCAGGTTATACCACGTGCCAGTTAAATGAGGGTTAGAACACAAGAGTTCCTCGTTCTTGCCCTTGAGGTTACTGCTTTAGCTTCGCACCTGAAAGTAGTGCACCATCTAACTTTTGGGTGGGGCATGTTGCATATTTTCCTTACTGACAGCAATCCACCATATTTAGTGCATGTTTGTTGGCTGTTTCTGATTGCTCTGTTAAATGCCACGGGGTCATTCCGTGTACCACGGAGCCCACCGCTAGACAGCTAGACAGAGATGTCTGAGGCAAGAGTGGAATTTTCTAAGACTTCTGTCAGACTATACTCCGTAAGAGAGAAGTGTCCAAGGAATGGCTGAAAAGCCAAATAGTTCCCACATGTCAGGCCAATTGATTGCCCAGTCTAATCTATTTTAGTAAAAACCTTTAGAATTGTTTCGAAAGGCAACAAACCCAATTAGCCCACATGCAGACATTGGTAGGATTAATTACTTGACGACTTACCTGCTGGTAGGGAATTTAAAGTTTTTTAAACATGGAAAGGCGGAGATCACTTGCCACATGTCGGATACTTGTCATGAAAGGAAGACTCGTTAGGAGATTCTATTCTGTGATCTGTACCGGTCATGGTCATTGCAGGATGTGCTAAAGATAAGCTTTCTTTACAGTCCTGCCTTTGACCACTGCTGGTTTTTGTCAAAAGTGGAGCTCACAGTCTTCTCCACAAATTGCTCCTTTTCCTGAATTTCCTATGCTCATATCTGTTCTGTTGCCCATACATCTGGGAGTCATTTTAAACTTTTTCTTCATCTGTATGTATCTTTGTGGGAACAGAGCCAGGAGTGCAATTTCCAGGCTCTTGGCCTCATGTGGAAATGTGCTGGCTTGGGTAGTAAATGGCCATCAGCTGTGGCTAGTTGGCCGTCAGCTGTAACCAGTGAGCCATTGGCCACTAATATAACTGTTGTGGCTACTCTAGGAGCGGATGGTGGCTGGCAAGCACGGATTGCAGTTAGCAAGGGGTTGGTTGGTTGGTTGCTGGTTGGCAAAGAAGCAGCTGGCAGACTGCAGATCATGTGGCTTCTGCTTCCTGTGTCTCCAACCCAGCCGCCAATGAAACTATAGTGGTATGACTCCCCTATCTATGGCTCTGGTGGGGTTCCTTTTTGACCTCGCCATACCCTGCATTCTTGTGCGGGGAGTGGGAGCAGAGACCCTGTATGACACATGGCGCAGCGAGCAGGTTGCGGTGCCGGTTAAAGCTTTCCGAAGGGCGGTGGAACAGTTTGTGCGTATGAACGAACACTCAGTCTCAGGAAGACCAGGAGGAGCAGCTGCTGGAGAGCTGGACCCCCATGGAGGGGTGGGAAGATGTGGACGGTTCTCCCACCAGCACAGGACAGAGAAAGCAAGGGACATTGCGGCCCTGTGGGCTGGATAGTGCTTGCTGAGGCAGCCTGGATGCAGGACTTCCAGGAGGAAACACTTGCTGAGTCCTCCGTGGGAGATGCTGGTGAGGTCAAAGTCGTCCCTCACCCCCAGGTTGGGGAGGACTTGGAGGCTTCGCCCTGCAGAGAGGGCACACATTGTGAGGCCAACGCACAGCCTGACGAATAACTGTGGACTATAGGGAATTGCCTTCCATCCCTAATATAATGGACCGCTTAACTGTTTGCTTGGGAACGCACCACCATGCAGTGGAACTGGCGGATGTTTACATCCTGGGTCTTGACCGGCTGCTATGGAGAATATGTAAGCACCTTGACTGTGAGCCATTATTGTTCCAGCACGGTACCCTGAGAGGCCCTGACTGTGCCCAGGAAGACTGGCTGTGCCCAGAAGGACTGGCTGTGCCCAGAAAGACTGGTGGTACCCTGAGAAACTCTGGTTGTGCCCAGGAAGTCTGGCTTTGCCCAGAGAGAGTAGCAGTGCCCTGAGAACCCTGGCTGTGCCCAGGGAGACTGGTGGTACCCTAAGAAGACCAGGAAGTCTGGCTGTGCCCAGAAGTACTGGTGGTGCCCTGAGAAACCCTGGCTGTGCCCAGAGAGCCTGGCTATGTCCAGGATATTGTATTCACCTCCAGGGTCCTCGCAAAGGGCCCCTTGCGGAAGATGCTTGTCGCGTAGATTGTGAGGCGAGACCCTGGAGGGTTAGAGTTTGGAGACAGAGCTAGGAGTGCAGTTTCCAGGCTCTCAGCCTCATAGGGAAAGGTGCTGGCTTGGGTAGTAAATGGCCATCAGCTGTGGCTAGTTGGCCGTCAGCTGTAACCAGTGAGTCATTGGCCACTAATATAACTGTGGTGGCTATGCTATCAGCAGATGGTGGCTGGCAAGCGCAGATTGCAGTTAGCAAGGGGTTGGTTGGTTGGTTGTTGGTTGTCAGAGAAGCGGCCGACAGATTTCAGATCATGTGGCTCCTGCTTCCTGTGTCTCCAACCCAGCCACCAATGAGACTATAGTGGTATGACTCCCCTATCTATGGCTCTGGTGGTGTTCCTTTTTGGCCTCGCAATATCCTGCGTTCTTGTGCGGGGAGTGGGAGCAGAGACCCTGCATGACAATCTTAGACAGCCAACCGGGGAAAAGGTTTTTATGGGTTCTTTTCCTTCTCATTTTCCTTTCTTAACCTGCCTGAGGTCAGTGAAACTGTGGGTTCTGGAGAATCGCAGAGAACTATCTAGGACAATAAGATCACAATTTCCTGAGAGAGTCACAGATTTGGATGTTACGAATCATGCATTATCCTTCTGCCACTTGTGTTCCTTCCTCACTCACTAAGGGCCACTGTTCCCCAGGGACCCTTCTACAGCCTTCGTGTTTTCTTACTGTCTTCTTCCTCTGGGAAACTTCTCTCACGTGGATGCATTTTGCTGCCACCTGTGCTGTGATGAATGTAGCACATCCCTCTGCTGAGCGACAAACCCAGGGGCCTAATTGTGAAATGGGCATCTCCATTTGGACGTCCGACAGGCAATTCAAACTCAGACTGTTTGACTCATATTGTCTCCCCGTCTGGTCCTCATCCTGTACTCCCCGTCCTGATGAAGGGCACCTCCGTCCTCTGGTTTACCTACGTCAGAAGTCATCTAGGAATTGTCAGTTTCCTCCCTCTCATTTTCAGCCCTCCACACTGTCTCTCAGGGACTGCAATCCGTTTTGTCCTTTCTGTCACAGCTGCCACTGCTTTATTCTTCTTGCAGGGTTAGTGTGATAGTCTCCCAATTAGTTCTCTCCCTCCCCCTCCTCCCCAGGTCCCATTTCAATTCATCTTTCACACTGCTGTCATTCTACTCATGCCATGCTCCGCTTAGAACCCATCGTTGAATACCCAGCAAACTCCTTATCTTACTCCACACTCTCTTGATCATCTGGCCGCTCTGGCGGCGTCTCCTGCTACGCTTCCACACGTGTGTGCCCTTCATGAGCAACCCGAACGTGCCCTGCTGTTTCTCTTTTTCTGTGATTTCACATTTGACATTTCTTTGCTTCATATTTCCTTCCCTCCCTTTAAATCCAGCAAGCTCCGACTCATCCTTCAAAACTCAGCTCAGTATCACTGCCTCCAGGAACTGGTTCTTGGAACCCTGATTGGTGTTTAGACCCTGGCATCCACCCACAACTCCCTGGAGGTGCCTCTATCCTGGCAGTTATCACACCGCTCTGTGGGGATTATGTGCTTCTCTCTCTGTTAACTAGGTTTCATCTGAGGGCATTCACGGTATCATTTAAAAAATGTAATTTCAAAAGAAATTCATTTCAATTTGTATCAAAGTTTTATGCATACATTCTTTTAAAAGTCAAATATTTCTTCAATGCTTATTATGAAAAAAGAAATAGAAAGTTTTTAGGCCCCTATCCTCTATTCCCTGTTCATTCCAGTCTCACCCTACCCTTTCCACCTCCTTCTACCTTAGCAGGCAAACAATTTGATCCCTTAGCTGTTCTTTTTTTTGTAGTTACTCTTAAATCTCTAAGTAATATGCCTACACTTCTATTTCTTGATTTTTACATTTTATGCTTTCTCTTATTGACTTTCCTATCTGGGAGATACGGGTTTGGCTCTTCTCCCCTCAAACTACTTCTCCTGCCCTCATCTTCCCAAAATAGTTACATCCTATTTTTTTAACTTCATCCTAAAGACTTGCCCTCTCTTGTCCAATTCCAGACTGGACTGGTTTCTCACTAGGCTGTCCTGGCTCTGGCCCCTCCCTTACAAGTACTCTGGGGGTTCCCTTTATCCTGTTCCAAGCTGTTTCCTGGATTCCTGTTGTTTACTGCCCACCTCTTCTTTTTTTTTTTTTTTTTTTTTGTCTTTTCCATTATTTTGGAGGACTATGTTCTTCAATTGTTTCCTGAGAAAGGGCACATGGTAATACAATATTGTAGACCATCACTTGATTCAAGTTTTGTAAGGTATAGAATTCTGGATGGAAATGTTTTCTCCTTAATTTTTGAAGGCATGCATTACTATCTTCCAGCTCCCAGTGTTCTTGTTAAGAAATCGGATGTCAGTATGAGTCCCATTTTTTGTACGTTTCCTGTTCTTTTTTATTTTTCTGGAAGCCATTGGAATTTTCTCTTTGAGCCCAATATTTTGAAATTTCACAACGCTATGTCTTGGTTTGTATCTATCTTAATCCATTGTGAGTGACAAATAATCTGGAAATTCATATTCTTGTGGGATATTATTTTGATTTTGTTCATTCTGTTCCTCACTTCTGGAAGTTTGATTATTTGGATGGACTCTTGTTTTATCCTTTTTTCCTAGCTTCCTTCTCTTGATTTTGCCCTATTTCTTGGAAAGTTTCATAATTATATTTTCCATCCCTAATGTCAACTTTTCATTCCTACCATCATTTTAATTTTTAAAAGCTCTTTCTTCATTTATAATTTCCTTTTAGTTCTCTGAATGTTTCTTTCTGTTCTTATTTCACTGTTGTAATCTCTTATGTCACTGAGGATATTAATCACAAGGTTTCTTTTTAAAGCTATGTTCTTCTTGCATTGCTCCTATTTCTTCTGAGCACCTTCTTCCCTCTAGTGTTTTTTTTTTTTTTTTTTTTTTTGCGTTAAACCTCATATCTAGCAATCCTTGGCCGGCTGGTCACATTTAAGAATGAGCCTATCCAGCTGTTGGTTGAAGTTTTAAATACAAGGTCAGGATTTGTACCCTGTTGACATTTACTCCAGGGTTATCTGCCTGGCCTGTTTCACTGTGGACCCCCAATTCTCCCTTGGCCTGGTCAGATCCTCCCCCCAGAACTATCTTCCATTCTCCTGACTGGGGGACATGGACCTGGCTCCCAGTGGTCTAGAAGGCCTGTGGGATGTGACCTGGGAGACGGTCTCACCATTCTGTGTACTTTCACCCAAGTCCTGTTTTCACTATGGTCACTCACCACATGGTCACTCAGCTGTATGTGTCCTCAGCCCAGAATATTCTAGTCATACTCTGCAGAGTGTAAGTCTTTAATCTTTGGCCAGGCTGTTTTTTAAATACTCATTTAACCAGTCTTGCTGTTTTTAGCCTCACTTTTACTCATCCTTTTAAAGGTGACTGGTGCCACTAATTCCTGACCTGTTCTGGTTTGTGTTGGGGAAATCACATGCTTCTTAGTTTCCGCTTCTGCTAGTGTAGATTTCAACTACGTATCTCTGGTCTAAAATGTCAGCTACTTATCCTTCACTTGCTTTTTATCTTCTGCATTTTCATGACTTTGCTCAGCTCTAGTTCTTTTTGCCCTTGTAGTTTGTCTTTAGGTGTCATTGGGTGGGAATTAAAGAGGGAGCAGACATGATGTCTGTGTTAAATTTCACTTCTTTAGCCAGGGTAGCCCTCAGTGTTCTATTCCCCAGGTCCAGACCTTTAGGAGACATGGGGTAAAAGTTTATTGGATAAATAAGTGAAAGCTACTTAGAGAGGAAGCGTCAGGTTACATGTACATTCCCTGCTTAGCTTTGTGTTCTGTTTCCCGGAGAAAATGCGAAAGGTGAAAGTGAAACTATGTCTGTCAAGGGCATACAGTATTCCTGGGCTTTTGGTGATGAATCTGTGTCTTAGGCCTATCTTGAAAAGTTTGGTGTTGTCTCTGAAAGTGGGCAGTGCTAGCTGTTGAGAAGTCCATTCTCCTTATATCAGTGATTTAATCTTGGAACTAGAATTTAGATGTCTTCTAAATTCAGCTCTTGGCTCTTGAGACTAGGTCAGTCTGCGAAATACCAGGACAGTGGGTGTGAATTTCCTCTATAATTTTGAATGTAAAAATGTCACACTCTTTTAAAATCCTAAATCAAGATTATCTTCTTCAAACCCCCATCCTACCAGGTTACCATGAAATTTCATCTCAGTCATAATGGACACCTCCTTCCTTTATGTCTAGGTAGACAGAGGGCTTCAGCTTTTAGAAAAGAGCCTCTTTCACTCCTCACTGGACTGTGTCCAAGCCCATGTGGTCCCAGAGGGTGGGCAGCTCTGCTGCTCTGGGCCAAGATCGAGCACTGGTTCTCCACCGCCACAGCAGCAAGCGTAGCATCTATAGCATTACTGACCCACCCCTTAGATGTTCTGCCACCGGTTAGTGTCTCAGCAACGGAGTGGAAGGACTTGCCACCCCTGCCCTTCAATTTCCGTCCCCAGTATAAGAGCAGAAGGAGCTCATAGAATCTCCTTTAAGTCTCTCTGCTTCCAACGACATGGCCCCCATCCTCTCCTCCTCCCAGTCTGTTGTGCACGACCTCCGGTATTGTCGAAACACGGTGCTGGTCTTCAGATAGAGGAGGGAGGAGAGTCCGGGTTTTTTTTTCCTATTGACTGACCAGTACTCTCAGGGATGATTAAAACCCACCTATGAAACCCTTCCAGCTGCATTAACCAACTTACTTTTCTTCTTAAGGTAGAACTGACCAGTGTCCTTCCTCCTATGCTGAGAGATGCATCTTACAGAAAGATTTCTGTAATTTTTCTTTTGCTCTTTTTAGACTAAATTCTAGCCAGGTGCTGGGAAGGAAATACTGAAGGAGATATTGACTAAAGAAGTCAGATTTAACACAGGCATTTAGCTGGTGAGGGCTGAAAGTCATACAATTACCACTCAGCTTCTTTTCATTCTTTATAGGGCAAAGTTTTCTTTCTAGATTAAATTCCTTTTTTTTTAATCATTGTAATCACAGGGATAAAGAAATGTAAATATTAGCTTTGAGCAGTGGCTCCAGACCTTGGCTACTGGAATTACATAGGGAGTCTATAAAAGCCTAATGCCTGGGGCCCACCCCCAGAAACTCTGATTCAATTAGCCTGGGGCGCAGCCTGGGTGTTCGACTGTTAAAAGCTTCTCATTTTATTCAAATGTGCAGCAAAGGTTGATAATCACCTCCTTACAGTATATTAAAGCTGGCATATGTAAAAATAGATGGCTTATTCTACCTTATATAAATTGGCAAATCAGTAGTTAAAATTTAGGGGATGAGCGTTTAATCCCAATACAAATTCTGGGCACATAAGTGCATTTATAATATTTTGTAGTTTGTTTTGTTGTATGAATACAGAGACCATAACCCCTGGCATGCCAGAAAAGAATTGTATGGGAAGAGTTTAGAAGCAGTTAGGAAGTTTGTCGTGCAGGGTGCCAGGCGGGGTCTCAGCTCCCGCTCCCCACATAACGCAGGACACATAACGCGAGGCCAAAAAGGAACACCCACGGAGCCATAAGTAAGGGAGTCATATCACTATATTCTTGCTGGCAGCTGGGTTGGAGACACAGGAGGCAGGAGACACACTGTCCGCAGTCCTAACTGCAATCCGCTTTCCTTCTTGCTAGCCCCCATTTTTGCTGCTAGAGTAGCCACGGCAGTTATATTAATGGCCAATGGCTCACTGGTTACAGCTGACGGCCAACTAGCCACAGCTGATGGCCATACAATCACAGTTGATGGCCATTTACTACCCGAGCCAGCACCTTACCACGTGAGGCCGAGAGCCTGGAAACTGCACTTTGGGGCTCTGTCCCCACAAAGTTATTTTCCTGTTATGCATTACTCCAGAATTTTCTTCACCCTTGCCAGTTTTCAAGACAATGTTTGGCTTCCCCAAATGCTTATTTCCCCAGGGTTCGAATTCAGCTCTCATCTATCACAGACTTCCTGGAGAAGGCTGATGAAGTGCAGATTTTCTGGGGAGGAAACAAAAGCCAAAAGTGCTCCTGGTGGAGAGGCACGGGACCTGAAGTGTATCTCCGTCAAGTGCTGACTAACCGGCTTCAACTCGTCCCTCTTCTTTCTCTAAATTCGCCCCTAACACTGCTTTTGGTTTGCTGAAGTTTTGTTCACCGATTTCATCCACAGTGATCTAAGGGTACATTCAGTGTCTCTGCATCCAGTTCTCAAACATAAACCGAAGTCCTAAAGTAATTTTAATGAACTTGTGCTCTATTAGCTATTATTTCGATCATGAAGTCCTGGCCCAATAGGAATTTTCACTTGAAAAAATAGTGATTTCGTTGATCACTGTTGTATAAGTAGGGCTTGACCACACTCAAAACTGTAAAAAGAGTCACCCCGGGGAGACTGCTGACTAAAATTTGTGGAACTGGATTTATCAGAGGAGCGTAGTAGGAAGCATAGACTATCTCGGCACTGAGTCGGGAGACCAGAGCTGCTGCTGCTTCTGGAGTGCAGACCTGGGTCCCTCATTTATGGAACCGTTTCTTCATACATAAAATAGAGTTCATGGTATTTTTCCTGCCTGTCTTCCAAGGTTGTTGTAAAGATTTTTTTTTTAAGTACCTCATGTTCACTAGGATGTAGGGCCAACTTCATTCTGCCAGTGCTTTTGAGTAGATATTTAATTTAGATCAGTGGTATTCAAACTTTAGTCTGCGTCAGAATCACCTGGATGGCTTGTTAAAAGTTTGCTGGGGCCCATCCCTAAAGTTTCTGATTCATTAGATGTGGGGCAGACCCCAAAATTTGCATTTCTAATAAGTTCCCAGGCGATGCTGATGGAGGCCACTTTGAGAACTACTACTCTAGAGCTTGTGCCCACGTAGGCAAGGCACAGAAAACCCTAGTGTTATGGGCTAACTCCCCGCCCCTGCCAAATCTGTATGTTGAAGCCTTTACCCCAAATGTGACTATATTTGGCGGTAGGGATATTTAAGGAGCTAATTAGGGCTCAATGAGGCACTAGTGGATTGGGGGCCTAATCCAATAGGACTGGTGTGCGTATAAGAAGAGAGAACGATACCAGGGGAGCACTCTCAGAGAGAAAAGGCCATGTGAGAACACAGAAAGGAGGTGGTCACCCGGAAGGCAAGGAGAGAGGCCTCAGGAGAAACCAACCTTGCTGGCACCTTGATTTTGGACTTTCAGCCTCCAGAACTCAGAAAATCAATTCCTGTTCTTTCAGCCACCTAGTCCATGGTATTTCATTATGGCGGCAACCCTAAAAGACTCATAAACCTAGTTAACAAAATTTTTGGTTACTTGATGGTGTCTTTTTCTTTTCCTTTCTGCTTTCATCTCTTTCACCTTCCCCATGGCTGACAACACTGATCTAAACTTTTGTCTTCATCTGCTTCTCCCTGACTTTTTTGCCTTGGTTTCCATCCTCTTCTGTGCATTTACAGCCTCTTGACTGGGTCTCTGTGCCTTTGGCTGCTCTCTGGTGACCCATAACCCCGTGCTGCCTTTGAGTTTCTCTGGAAAGCCACCTGCCCTGTGGGTGGCACACGATGCACCCCCAGGCCTATATTCTCCCTTCTAACTCCCCCTTGCCCCGTCAAAAGTTATTCATTTTCTGTACACATCTGAAATCCACTAGGGGACAGGACTAAACTGGATGGTCTAATTTAAGCTAAAGTGTTAATAGCTGATAATATGTTACCCCACTTGGAACTCCAGATTAATCGCTTTGTTTCTCACTTCTTGGGGGCCAGACCCTGGGATAATTACTGGGTGCGTATTGTTGAATGAAATATACATTATCCCTGCTTTCGTGGAGCTTACCATTCTGAAGAATGAGGAGAATGAATTTCAGAAAGTGGATGTGGGGACAGAACCCCAAAAAGCTGTTTCCAGGCTCTCGGCCTCACATAGACAGGTGCTGGCTCAGGTAGTAAATGGCCATCAACTGTGATTGCATGGCCATCAGCTGTGGCTACTTGGCCGTCAGCTGTAACCAGTGAGCCATTGGCCACTAATATAACTGCTGTGGCTACGCTAGCAAAAAAAAAAAAAAAAAAGGGGGCTAGCAAGAAGATGGTGGCTGGGCTGGCGGGGGCGGATTGCAGAGAGGCGATGCCGCCAGCGAGAATATAGTGGTATGACTCCCCCATCTATGGCTCCGTGGGTGTTCCCTTTTGGCCTCACCATATCCTGTGTTCTTATGTGGGGAGCGGGACGGGAGACCCCTCTGGATGCCCTGCAGGTCTCCCTGCATGACAAATGGCGCAGCGAGCAGGGTCTCCCGCAGGACAGTGGAATAGAGCCAGTAGGTGGGGAAGATGCCCCTTTGGTCCCTTTAAGTATTAGTAGGAAGAAAGCTGATGCCTACAGCTGGGGGTCCTTGAGTCTCCTGCCCCATGTGCCTACCAGGGCCAGTTCTGCCACCTTTTCTAGAGCTCTGCTCTCAGCAAAGGCTGCTATTGTTGGGCGAAATTATTGGGCTTCCAATCCTAGGGCCTTGAAAAAAAAGTATTAGTAAACATTTGAGTGTTTACCATGTGCTTGGGTCTGTTTTAAGAACCTTACCTATATTAGCCCATGAGATAGGGACTGTCATCCCATTCTATGGATGAGAAAACTGAGACACAGATGGGCTACATAATCAGCTCATGGTGACACAACTATTAAAGTAGGGGGATGGAGTTTGAATGTGAAAGGACGTTATGCGCAATGACTGTAGACCCTCTCCTGGGCATCCTGTCATTTCCCTGGATATGTTCCCTGTTCATGGTGGGTTGTGGAAACTGTAGAAGACATACATGTGTTTTAGTAATCATTTTAGGGAAAGACATTGTATTTTTGCTTTTCAAAATCTGTTGCATCAGTTATTTACTTATAATGAGTAAAATGGATATACTCATATACTAGTATTTTAAGAATGCAGGTACAGGCATAGCTCGTTTGATTGCGCTTCACCTTATTATACTTCACAGGTGTTACATAGTTTACAAACTGAAGGCAACACTCTCTACCAGTAAAAAGATTACGACTTGGTTTTATAGCAAGATTTGCTTTATTAGGGTGGTCTGGGACCAAACCCACAGTATCTCCAAGGTGCGCCTATGTGTAACGTCACATCACTGCAAGAACACTCATGGCAGCCTGTCTGCTCGTAATTGGGCTTCTTTCACTTTTGAATCACCGGATCATAAGTGAAATCTCCCCATCAAAATGCGTCAGCGCTCCTAGCAAACACAGGCTAATCCTAAAGAATTACTGGTTTACACAATGTCTCGGTGACGTAAGTGAAATGTTGAGATAGTTTTATAAGCACACAGCACAATTACCTGAGGGAACTGAATACAAATAAAATACTAAGGTCATATTTATTTTTTGAAAAAACCACTATAGGCTAGAGAGCAGATGACAGGCCCAGAGATTTTTGAGTCAGGTAATATAAGAAGAAAATGTGGGTGGCTTTGGGAGATAACACCGGGTCTCATTTATTGCTTTTAACTGCAGTCTTACTAACTCTTAAGCAATGGGTTCCTAACACAGGCATACACCAGACTCACCTGGAAATCTCTTAAAAATCCTTCTGCTCAGGTTAATCCCCAGATCAACGATATCAGAATCTGTGGTGGGTGGGACCCAGGCATCAGTATTTTTTAAAGCTGTCCAGACCATTCCAATGTGCAGCCAAGGTTGAGAACCACTTGAGAGACTGAGGACCAGAGACAAAACAGCAATACTTTCCTTCTTGCAAGTGTTGAGGAAATATTAATGAGCATCCTGACATTTGCCTGATCTCTATCATCTGGGACATTCTGCGGTAATTTATACAACGAGTAATTTAATTAACATGAAAAGTAAAACGCACTGTGAACACCTTGGTCACAAATAAACTGACTATAGACAGCTCATGGTGAGACAGTAGATTCTGACATTTTGCAAGAGATATAGAATTAACTACATGATGAAGGTTTAATAAAACCCTAATTGAATCAAGGTTTTGTTACCTGGTAAGTGCAATGAATACAAATGGGGTAGGCAAGATGGAAATTTGATTACTGAGGAAAATTCCAAAAGTGGAGAGTGTGGAAAGGTTACTCATAATCTGTTCATTTAAGGAGATATTTTTAGGATTGTGGCAATAATCTATCAACCACTTCACCCAGGGATTTAGTTTTAGGGTAAATCATATCATCTTTTAGATATGACCTAAATATTTAATGAAAAAAATAGTTTTGTAGCCAAAAAAGCAATTTCTTTCGAGTGTTACCTTAGGAACTGATGCTATCTTGTACGTCAGCAATATAACCAAAAAAGAATAAAAATAGCATTCAAGATCCAGTCAGAAATATTATTTCTTAGACTTTCTGAACAATAATTACAGAGTTCTCCCACTTTTCCTTTCCTTTATATACTCACCTCTTTTTCTTAATGAGTTTGCCAGCTTCTGGAATACATATGTGTAATGGTTAGGGGAGAACTGTAGAATTAGATAACCTGGATGCCATTTCTTTCCCCGTCTGGTTCGCTTCATGACTTTGTGCAATTGCATCTTTGTGCCACTTTCCTCAGCTGTGAAGTGGGCTCGCTAGAAGTCCCTGCCCCGTAGAGTTGTTGTGAGAAGAAATGAGCTGTCTGTGGGATTCTTAGACTGGAGCCTCACATCATAAGCACCGTGTGCAGTCACCCTGCGATCACACGACAGAGACTGATTTATGGAACCACACACTTTTCTCTCTCTCCTGCCTTTTGGCTGCCTTCAGGCCATTTCACTGCTAATTAGCACCTCCATCTTATCATGAGTGACAGAAATAAAGGAAGAAAATCAAGACAGTCAATTTTGGTGCTAATTGCCACCTAGTTAAAAAAATAAAAAGGCTGAAGCCATTAGTGAAAATGAGATTGGGAGCTGTCTATAGATTCAGTTATCTGTGATTTTTCCCCAGACCCTGCAATTCTCTTCCTACATGCCCTTGACATGGATAATTGAAGGTTGGCTATCCACATAGCCTCCTTGGGCCACCTCATCAACTCATGGCCTGACAGCGACCTCTCTGCTGATGGTTACCAAACGTAGGCCCTCAGTTTACTCATTTTTCAGGATGTGGCTCAGCAGTCATTTTCTACAGAAAGTTTCACTGAACATCAGGGAGCTAGGTGTCTGTCCTCAGGGCCTACCTCAATTTAATCACTTATCATATATCACAATTACCAATTTATATGCCCCCTCCCATGAAAAAAACATGCTTTGTCTTATTCATCTTTGTACCCCCACTCCTTGCACCATGCCTGACATAAAGCAGATGCTCAGTAAGTATTTCTGAACCATTAAAGGGTTTTAGGGTTGCTTGATCGATCAAAACTGTCTATTGAAGTTTCCGTAAATGTTTAAATGGTTTTAGGGCTCTTAGAAATATAGGTCAGGGTTTAGCGATCGCAATATCAACAGTAGTACAGTTTCTTGAAAATAGTCCATGAATTACAATGATGGGCTAGATAGGTTTTGTTGTGTTTTTTTTAAGCTAAAAATGATAATCATAGAATTTCAGTTGGAACAGTAAAGATTGAATCTATGGCTGTTGCTTAAAAAAAGCAAAGAGGCCTACTGTGGTCTTCCAGCTCATTTTATTTGAAGGAGCTTAGGAAGCTAGCACCACTGGAAAAGAAAAGGCAAGGGAAGACACTGAATGAGATTCTGTTAGGTAAAAGACTTTAAGAAAAGTGTACGTAACGGATGTGTTCTTTTTACTTTATTTTTGTTTTCTTCCCCACTGAGTCGGCACTGCTGCTGGGAGGGGACAAGCACTTGAATAGAGCAAAGCTTTCAAAGGCAGACAGTTCTAGGTTCAAAGTCAAGCTCTGTGATTTGTCAGCTCTGTGACCATGACTTCTCTGAGCCTCAGTTTCTTCACCTGTTACATGAAGATAATAATGCCCCCCTTTTCTGTTTTTTTTTTTAGTATTTTAGAGGAGATTAAATGTCATAGAACAGCCACACAATAAAGAGTAACTTAACACTTCTCATGTTTATTTAGATAATACATGCTCATTATAGATGATTTAGAAAAAAGAAAAGAGAAAAGCATAATGAAGTCATTAAAAACACATTTCTATCCCCTAATGAAGCCACCTGGAGATGGTTGGATAGATGAGTGTGGAGTCCAGGAGAGAGAGCGGTCTGGATTGGCTGGATAAACAAATTGGGAATCCTCAGCAGATACATGGGGATTGAAGCGGAGGGAGTTGATGATTTAACCCAGGTGTGGAATGGGAAGAAAAGAAAGCCTAGGACGTAGCCCTAGGATGAGCCATGTGGGTAAAAGAATTTGTACAAACCCCAGACCTCATAAAAGTCTGCCCTCAATACAGCTAGATGATGAGAATGTACCACCACGATGGAAGGGAACAGAATTAACTCTAAACGAGTTACTTTCCCCATCCTTGGTCTTCCTTTTAGTATCTTTTCCTTCTCTCAGTGGGAAATGCCTTCCCTTAAAAGCATTCCATCGCCGCCGCAGGGGCCATAGGTGCTGGGTAGGTTGGGCTCTGCACAATCTGATGAGATTGCCACTCAGGAGAAAGAGGTTCCTTTCCTAATTACATAAAGGCACTATGTAATTAGAAATGCCATTACATAATAGCTGGCAGTGACCCATGGTTCTCTTACCTTCTTCCCACAGTCAAAGCTTGGTGGATCCAGTATAATTTTTCATATGTGTTGATCAAACCTGATTTATCCTAGAGTACTACCTTAGTCGACATAGATCCACATTAAGACTTGTATTTGATGGTTTTCTTGATGAGCACTTCCAGGGAATCCCATCAATATTGAATTCTGTATTGTGCTCCAGAGGATGAAAGACGATGCCTACTCAGTTTGCCTTGAAAGAAGTCTTAATATTTGAATGCAGCTTTGGGATGGGCCTGTCTTAGACGGTGGGCTCCAGAACCCTCAACCCCATTTTCGTGCTCAGGGGAAGGCAAGGCCATAGCAACCACACTAGTTGCCCACCTGACAACCCTCTTCATTCTTCCTAGCAGAATTCAGACTTTGCTCAGATTTCTGCCGTTCTCTGAGTGGCGTTTGCTTCCTGGGAGGTGAGTCCCATCACTAGCCCAAGAGCAGTAATATTTCTTGCCAGTGATGGGCCGAGGCTTGGTACCGTGATACTCAAGTGGGGGAGTTGCACGGGCAGCTTCTGGGAAATTCTCCTTCTCAGTGGTGAAAACAAAACCTAGGGAGGGAAGGGTCTTCTTTCTGTCTCTGGATGTTGTCATAAGGATGGGGCACCTGAAGCCCGTGGCTGATTGACTGGGGATGGTCATGACCTTGTTTAGATCGTTGTGTTCTGAGATCACATCCTGTCATCTGAGATTATAAATTCAGTATTGTTTAAGCTGGTTAGGTGGTGATTTTCTGTTACCTATAGCCAAAAGCATTCCAAATGATAAGGGAATCAGTGAACCACCTGAATCTCATTGTCATCTATCGATAGCCCCTACTCCCTTAGCTGAGAAGGCCAGAGGGCGCTGTTGTCATATTTGATCTGCTTACCCACCAGTGCAGAAACCAGGTCCTGGGCCCACCCACACGCCACTGTCCTATACCCTGTTCTAAGTACCTCATTGAAGCTTATGCTATTTTACTATTATATCAATAAAAATTTAATTTATATTAACATAACCCCCAACCTCAGCACATTCCCGAGGCTTTCTTCTGTGATAAGTGTAATTTGGAAGATGACCTCATTTCCTTTAAATCTTGGGATCTTTATAGTAATGGTAACAAAGCTAAATAGTAATTTAATATTCATGGGAACAGTATGGGGGTATTTTTTATGTCACCTATTTTACAGATGAGGTAAGTAAGTCTTCGAGAGGTTAAATAATTTGCTTAAGAGTATACAGCCAGCAAATTGTGAATCCAGGATTTGATGCCAGGTCTTCTCACTGAAAAATCCCAACCTGTCATTTAATTGTTCAGTCAATCAATTGAAATAATTTTTCTTTATTATTACAACCTTGATTAGGAAGTTTCTTGCAATTTGATACCAGGACATTAAAGTAGCACATGTATTTCTTTAGCTGTTGGCTTGTTAATGTATGTATTTAATCATATGGTTAAAGTTTGAGGTCAGCTTATAGGAAACACCTAAATTAATCTGAGATATTAACCAATGTTTTTCCCTTTTTTGTCATCCTTATAACTCCTTTGCTTCTTCCCTAAATCTAGGGGAGTAACCATATTTCTATTCCCACTGTCTTTAGAAGGTAAGCAAATGCAGCCAGAGTATGAACACTATTGCTTATGTTTAAACTTCAAATTATAAAGTTTTATAATCCTATGGTGTAAATAATAATCAAAATAACAAGTCTTTCTATTCTGAACTTTGTGAAAGATGCAAGTTTTATTGAAACTGAGCACCTTGAAAGAGAGTGACGGTAGAGTGTACACCATGACCAAGAGTAGGATGTAATGTATGAGGATGTGACAGCGGCCTCCTATTCTTAAAGAGGTAAGTGTTCAACCAACAGATAGGGCAGGAGAATTCAGGGGACAAAGCTAGGGTTTAAATGCTGGTGAGTTCCTGAAACTGAACAAGACTGGGTTTACATCCCAGAAAACAGTCAATATATTTAGAAAATTTGTAGAAATATTTATTCCCAGTTAGCCATAGTGGCCAAAGAAAATTAGCAGAAAGTCTTTCATGGGATGTATGAGTTCAGGCAATGTATGTTTTAGAGATATTGAAATAATAGCTTTGCTAAGGCAGTAAATTGTCAGATGTAAAAAACTAATGTGAATGTGAGCCAGACCACCAAGTAGAACTTGCTAGAAGGATTTATATGAAAGTATTTCACACTACAAAAACCTTCACCCCCAATGAAGATATAAAAGAGTTGGTCTGTTGGAAACACAGTGGGGTTTGTTTTTAATACATTTTCTTTGGAGAGAGTTGTGGCATGAATCCTATTCCCCCATCACAGAGAGGGAAGTGTTTATATTTTAATTGCAAATCAAGGGGAAGGGACCACAGGGGATCTTTTGCAGACCTTGGTATGTGTTTCTTGAAATTAGAAGAACGTGGTATACTGGTGACAAACTCCCTTCTGAGATCTAAAGGTAAGCGATGGGTTGGTTAGCTGATGACAACTGAGCTGAAGAAGAGGTGACTGCCAAAGGGATGACCTGGCCTCCAAGTTTGTCAGAGAAACAGAAACATGAGTATTTTCCACGATCCATCGTGGGTTAAGTTCTCTCTAATATGGATTCTTGGAGAAGTTAAAGGACTTCCATGGACAGTAGCGAGAGGCAGACTGCTAGATGCCCAGGAGTTATGGATGAGCAGGAACGGAGTGTACCACTGTCATTAAGGAAAGTGCAGATGGCAAATCTCCAGTGAATGGGGGTAGATGGGGTCCGAGAACCACAAAAGCATCCCAAAGGAATGCATCTCCTTGAAACATCAGCCAGACTCAAAATGTAAGGCCGGGTAAGATAGCACCAGTGAAAAAGGACATTCCTGCTCCGCTAATCTTCCTTCCCTCTACCCTCAGAGGGGTCTGAAATAGTAGTTAGAAAACAAGAAGAAGACAGTGACACCTTTCTCTCTCCAGAAAATGATTCAGCTGCAGGGAGGGGAAACAGTTGTTACTTGAATGAAAAGCTTTGGTGAATGTCTGAATGTGAATTTTCTAATTTCGGCTTTGAAACTTTGTTTTGCCCCTTGGAGGGATTGCAGGATTTTCTGGTTATTAAAAGTAACCAGAAAGTTATGAGACTGCTAAAGTTTTCGTCCAGAGAAAGGGAAAGAAAACCATCTCCGCTGAATAAAATTAAAGTAACAGAGCAGAATTAAGTTGCTTTGTGATTCTATCCTCCAAGACATACTCGCGTGAAGTACAGGGTTATGTGGAACTTCCTGATGACCCAGACGGGCTCAGTCAATAGTAAAATGTATTTCCGAGTAACTGAGAATATTAACTGGGTATAGATGGCAATTCTATAAACTAATTAAAGGGAGTGGACCATCTTCTCACAATAATGTCTATGATTTTGTAACAGTTGATACTAACTTGTTTGTTTTTCAGACCATAGTGAGTGGACCTTTTTTCTTTTGACACCATTCCATATTATCATGTTATTGGACCTTTCTTTCTCTCTAGGAGGGGCACAATATTACACATAATTCTATTTTCTTAGAAAATGGAAATATTCTTAAAGAAATCTTTCATTGTTTTTTCTTGCAATACAATACTGACAATAAACACTTCCTTAATCTGCCATATATATTAATTTACCAAAAGCATTCCAGTCTTCTAACTTTCAGTCACTTGTTGACCATCAGATTTCATGATGCTGACAATTCCTTTGTTCACCATCATCATAAGCCTTCCTATGAAAATTAGGGTTCAAATGGGAAGGTTTTAGATTTGGGTAGAGCTAGTAAGAAATGGTCCATTGTAAGCTTTATTGTGTCAAACCAAAGAGGCCATAGCCTGATGACTAGATGTTTCTAAATTAACCGGATAAACTATGCTGTATTTTTGCAGTAACCTTGTTTTCTGAAGTCTCATTTCTCAGTAATTCTTGAGTATTTGTTTTATAGTCTTTGGAGAAAATCTAGGCCTTCCTCAATTCCTGTTCAGCCAGATCTCAGGACAGAGATAAGTAGATGTACCACTTTGTTGAAGTTTTCAGTAAGGGAGGGGGCACGTATCTACTTGTGGGTGTCTGATGATTTCAAGTGAAACAGAAATTACTTCGGCTTGTCTCTTTTTTCCATTACCCTCTCTTTTCTCCATTCATGCATATAGTTTATAATTGGCTGTATAATTAAATAATTCATAATGAACCTAATTCTTATCTTCACTAAATGAAATTTTATTAACATTAAAGATTACTGGAGCAGTCTCTCATGTCAAATCATTGTACTGATAAAAAAACACACACATTAATTACCACCGGATTTGCAATTCTAACTTAAGTACTAAGAGACAGAGGCACAGAATGTGGAGGAAAGTGACAGAGCAAATTAGAGCATGATGTCAGGGAATACAGAAGATGAGCCTGGAGCAACCTGTAGTGTCAGAAAGGAAGGAAGGAAGGAGGAAGGAAGAAAGAAAAAAACACACAGTGATGGGATATGTAAAGAGACACAGGAGCCAACTGAAAGAGCTCCCAATGGGCAAAGCTAGAACAATTTGAGAAACAAAATAGTGTTGGGTGATAGCACAAAGTGAAAAATAAATATACATGAGTCCTTACTGATATATGTGGTAAATAAATAAATAAGTAGGAGAGAAGAGACACAGCTTCTGTGCATAAGAATCTAAATGATTTCTGTAGATACTCTATCCTCAAGGAGGTGGATCATAACTCCCCACTCCTTAAGTATAGATTTCACATAGTGACTTCCTTCCAAACAATGTCGTCTGGGAAGGGGAGAAAAGAAACATTCCTTTGTTTGTAGAGAAAGTGACAGACCCTACCTCAGTCAAGTTGTCAAGGTCAACACCAACAGTGATAAGTCATGTGATTTTTGAGTACTTTCTTATTTTCACACCTTTGAGTTGCTATGGTGAAATGGCAGTTTTAGCTCCATGACTCCCTCTAAAACAGTGTTAGCCAGATTAATGGATACTCAGATACGGTATCTACCTGCATCTGTAGGCTGGGAGGGGGGAAGTCAACAGAACAACAATGGCTTCTGCCAGCTCCTCTGTCTGGCAGAAAACTGCCCCTCCAGCCCTTGCCCTGCAGCCAGACAATTCAGTTCCTCCCTGTCTGCCCCTGGCACCTTTCGAGCTGCTGCCTCAGTGTTGGAGCTCACAGCAAGTGAATCTGTCAGTAAGTCTGTGCACGGGCCCTTTAAGAGGAGCGCCTGGGACTCCAGGTGCCCTTCGTCTCACTCAGCCACAATCTTTGCTGGTTTTCACGGCCGAAAGTTATGGGAACTTCTCTCCCAGGCACTGATACCCTGAGCTGGGGAGCCTGGTGTGGGATTGGAACCCCTTGCTCTTCAGGGGGTGACCTATGCAGCAGAGATAGCCCTCCCAATTTTTAACTGCCACACGTGAGTATGGAGACCAACCTGTGCTGGGTTTCAGAAGCTGAGTGTTCTTTTTCTGTCTTTTCTGTCAGTGATCTGGAAGAAGCAAGGTTAAAGAAGAGAGGTTTTAGCAGAAGGAGACTTTGAGGGAGACCTCACCAAAAAGCAATTGGCAATACATGGGCTACCACTGGAGCCCCATGGCAAAGCCTGTCCAACTGCAGCTGTCCATCTCCCACCAGCCTCTGCACAGATTCAGTAAGTCACTGAGCCACAGGGTTCTTTTCCAGGAAAGCTTAATAGGATAATCCTAAAAATGAGTTATGTGGACTATAAGACTGGGAAACACTACGGTTTACTACTTATCTCCCCCTCACTCCCTGCAACCAGTCAAAATATCCATCTCCATATTAAAGTCTCTAAGAGAAGTGGAGGGGAAATAAGGAAATGTCATTCATAGGGTGCACAGTTTCAGGTATGCAAGATGAATGCGTTTGGGGGATCTAATGTGTAGCATGGTGATGCTAATTAACAACACTATTGTATACTTGAAAATTGAAAGATTTCAGAATAGATCTTAAATCTTCTCAACACACGCACACACAGAGGACACATAGAGGTGGTAGATAAGTTATTTAGCTTGACTGTTGTCATCTTTCATAATGTATACATATATTAAGTTGTACACCTTAAATATATATAAATTTTATATGTCAAAGCTATCTCAATAAAACTGTTAAAAAATAAAGTCTCTAAGAAATGGTACAGTAAATAGAACTATTTAAATTTATGAATCCACCATTACTTAAACTTATTTGGCCTTGGAATACCTCTTCTTCCTAGTACCCCTTTTTTCCTTCTGTTGAATAGTGTTTGGTGGATTTCAGTTTGGGAAAACGTCTCTTAAAAAGACAAAGCTATAAGCAGCTGTATTTGCTGTAACATAGATTTGGAAAGACTATACCTGCTGGTATCAGACAGGAAGAATTCCGTGCTGGGTATTTACTAGCTGTTACCTTGATCCAGTTGTTACTCTGAGTCTTATTTTCCTCATCTATGAAATGGAATAAGTGAAAGGAGAATACCCTCTTTGCAATGTTGTTTCTAAAAATTAGAGGTATCCATCAAGCACCTAATATATGCTTGATATGTACGTGCTGCTGAATAAAAGGAGTGACTGTCATGACTGGCTTGACTGAGCTCAATTACACTTTCATATACAGGAAGGTTTAAATTCTTTAAATTAGAAATTAAAGGCAAGTTTTCATGAAGTAGTAATTTTAAAAAGTTAAACTAAGAAAAATATTTGGATTCTGTCTTCAAATCTTGCTTTAGTTGTATCTTAGAAACAATTAAAATATAGTTTGTACACTGCATATAAGTTGTAATTACGATGTCGTGTTTTATTTGAATTTATAACAACATTGAATGGGACTATTTTTTTCTGTTTTCTTGGAATTTTGATTGAAGTCTTACACCTGAGAAAATAGGAAAAAGATGCCTCCACATTCTAGAGAGAAGTGCTGACTCACTTAGGCCAGAACTACTCAAAGATATCAGATCTGAAATCATCAAACCCATCCCTCACCTCCAGCCACAATCAGCATGTGTAAGAGAAGATGGCCCTCAAGGAAACAGCTGTTGGCCTAGTGGGGTTGGTGAGGCAATTCCAACCCTCCAAGCGTAGGTATGGGTCTGAAAGACATGCTCACCAAGATTGGGGGTGTCTGCCAGGAGAGACATTTGGCATCTCACTCCTGGCCCTACACTCACTGAGCTGCAGACACTCCTGGGCTCACCAGATGCACTAACATGGAGGAAGTGGAGTACAGAGGGAGGGTGACATAGGTTTACCATAGGCTGAAGACATATGTGAATATAGAGACTGGTGACTGCTTTCTGTCTGTAATACTCTGAAGGTAGAAGGACAGGTAGAGAAGCTCATTAACCTACCAACATAGGGCGAGGAGAGAGCTAGGCCCTTCCCATTTGTTGTGGGAAGACACAAGTTCCTCTAGCACCAGGAGAATATGGCAGTTGCAGAAGGTCACCAGGCTGGCGTTGTCTTGAAGAGACTTTGCTCAAAGAGCTGACTGATGAGCCGAGCAACTGCAGCCCTGAGAAGGGTAGGGGAGGACTACCAGGGGCTGGAGCCCAAGAGAGAAAGAGGTCCCAAATGGTCTGCTGTAGAGCTCATCGTCCATGTCAAGGAATGAGGATGTCCTGGAGGCATGGACAGGGGGAGGGCTCCAAACAACTCTAAATAACGCCGTGACACAACCAGCCTTTGCATGCCTGCTAGATGGGAGGGTATAACAGCCAAGTAGCACCAGCTAGGAAAGAGCACCAGTGACATGAACCTTTGCATGCCTTCCTCTAATCCTGCTCCCTTTCTCTAATTTGAGGGAGCCAGAGATTAGGTGGAGAGAAAGGACTAAAGCCATTATATCAACTCTTTCCCACTGCAGGGTTCTGAGCCAAGGGTGAGCCCTGAGCTGGTGTGGTGGAGGGGAGAAGCTACGAGCTGGCTATGAGCGTCAAGTTTTGATACAAGATGGGATCAGAACTTTTAATATCCAAAAGTCAGTCAGGTGTTAAATAAAACTGGGGGGGTTCTTTGTTTGTTTGTTTTTTTTAAAGTAGCTGGAAGTGATAGGAAATCTATGGGCTCTACATGACTATCATCAAGGTTAGAGAGAGGAAATCTGAGAGTGAGAATGTGAAAGTCATTTGTAGTTTTACCCCATTGATTAAACCCATTTTAAAAGCCAGTAATTGTTATTTTAAAGTAGACAATTTTAATAGAAAAGACTTTATTGACAGATAGGCCTTTGAAATGATTCTGTTGTCCCCTCTCAGATAAGTAGGCCCAGGGACTGATAAATTGAAGAGTTTATGCTTCAATTTAAACGCAGAGCCTGCATGGAGTTCTTCTAGAAGACAAGCTTTGCAAATCCGACTTGATAGCAATGTGATATCAGTTGTAGAGTTGTGAAGACAGATTTCAGGAAAAGAAGCATGACATTTTCTGGAATATATATGTTTTGAAAAGGACCTAGCACTTAAGTATTCCCTATATACCTGGCAATCTGGCTCTTTGATTGGCATGGCACTTTATCTCATTTAATCTTTCCTACAACCATAGGAAGTAATTATTCATACACTCATTTTGCTGATGAGGAAATTGAGCTTCAGGAATGTTCTGGAATTTTTCCAAACTCATCTGATTTATAAATGTACTCGATTCAAAAGCCCTTCTGTTTCTACCACATTGCATTACCAAAACTTATGAAAAAGAATATAAATCTTACTATATCTAGCTTCACGAGAAACTGACTAGTAACATGTAGCTTAGAGCCACAGCAGGTCTCATTATTAAGAAACATAAAAAGGGAGATGGGTGTTCCCTGAAGGAAAGAAAAGGGACAACCAAAAGCAGTATGAACTTCAGATAGTATTAGAGGACCGCTAGCAGTATCTAGAGAGAGATTTCTCTCCACCAGATCAAACAGAGCTGGACATGATGAAGTGAGAACATGGAGAGGTGTAGGCAGGGCTCACAAAAAACCAAGCAATGGGAACAGAAAAGACACCTGGGAGCGGGGGTGCCATTGCAACGGGCACAGTTCTGAGCGTGAGCACCTCGAGGAAGCTGCTGCAGGAGCACCAGCGGCCCGCGGGCACACCAGTGGGCGGGCTTTGTGGTTTCTCTACCTGTCAGTGGGTGTGCCCACCTCTCCTTGTCCGGGTTGACCTCAGAATGACCTCATACTGAGGCTCAAGGAAGAAGGTTTGGGAAGCTCGAAGACAGGCTGTCTCAGTGTGGACAAGCTTTCCAGGCTGTTGCCACTCCCAATTGCTCCCTTGTGAAACCCGCCCACGTCAGGGAGGTCACCTGAGCTCCCATTATGCAGAGACTGAGGAGCAAACTTTTCCAAATGAAATTTAAAGAGTGTTCGTCTCTAAACTGTCCCTGCTCACGCAGATGAGTATCTCCAAAAAACCGATGGGTTTCGTTTTGGTTTGCTTTTTTCAGTGCCACAGGCAACTCCCCTCTGCAACTGCATATAAACAGGCCATCCTGCCCTCCTTCCATGCCCATTCCTGGAGAACTGACAATTTTGAGCTCAATTTAAAGATCCTCATGCTTGGAGAGTAGAGTCAGGGGACAGGGAGTGGCCTAAAGCCAATCTCAGAAATTCTCAGAAAAAGCCTCACAGAAAGCCTCTGCTGGCTCCTCTTCCTCTGTGGCCTCGTCTCCTTAGCAATCTTCCTTGTGCTCACACCTCTGACAGACAAGCTCACCACAAAACAGAACCCTGGTTCTTTCTCTGATGATGCCCGAGGTGCCCCCTCCCTGTCCTGCTCTGAGTTGTGTCTCGTGAAGGGAAACCCATACATGTGACCACGCGAGAAGACCAGCACAAACTGTGGCCTCGGACAAGGGCCGGGTTTCCTTGTTGCCACTCGTTAGTCTTGGGTGCTTTGTTTTCTTTCCTCTGAACCAAACTGTGACCATTGAAGGCAGAGATCTCATGTTGTCAAGGAAAGAGCACAGGCTTGAACGTACAAACCAGGGTTCAGATCTTGCTTTGTGTAGTCTGGGGCAAATTACAGAAACTCCACCACCTTCAGTTTCCTCATCTGTACAACACTTCACTGTAGCTTTGGTTTTGCAGTTGAGCTGCTTTAATAATTCAATAAGATAATGTCTGCAAAGTGCTTAATAATAACCCTGGTGTGTGATATACACTCAATAAATAGTCCCTTCCTTCCTCCAACCTCTTAGGTCAGTGTTTACCTGCAGTTTGGGCCCCTGGGGTGAGGAGGAGCCAGCCACACCCGTGTGCCCACACTTCAGGGCACCTCCTCTCATTCCGCTTCCTTCACGCTTTCCTGGTCTGTGCAACGAAGTCCTTTCTGCTGAGTCAATAGCAGGATAGAGATGGCAACAGGAAGTCTGTTCTTTTGCAAGTGCCACTGCCACCCATTTTCGTTCTTCCTGACACCCAAGCAAACAACCTAGGTTTCTGACAATGTGACTTGTCAGAGCAGGCTGTGACTGGGTGGCTTCTTAAGAGAACATTCCCTTGAAAAATTCCTTCAGTAGAAACGAACTGTATGCATCACTAATGAGTTTCTGAGATTTCCTTCCAAGCCTCAGGTACACCAGCAAAGCTCAGCAAAAGGTTGTGGCCCCCTGTGCTGCCAGATGATGGTACCCCATTGTCTGCAAAAGGCCTTTAAGTTCTGTACACAAAGGACATTTGTTATGGGATTTCTTTTGTTAAGGTGATGATGTAATATCATCATATACTATGGTGATATAATATGATATCTTGCATGATTATACATATGATATAAACAAAATAAAGTGTCGTTGGGTACTATTTTGAAATACTAATTGTTACATTCTTCTTCTATTTCTTTTACTTAAAGCCCTTAAGCAGGCTCTAAGTAAAAAGCCTGTCTAAGATCATCTACTTACAAAAGTAAGGCCGAGGCTCCTTGCCCCACAAGGTCAGAAAAATCTCCATTGCAAGCAAAGGGTCACAGTTTTTGACTTTGAGTTCCAAATTAGGTGCATAAAATTCAAAGCCAAAACAATAAATCAAAAGCCCAAGTCTTCCGATTTGTAAGAGTTGAACTTCATTTAATTTTTTTTCCAAAAAACAAAACAAAAAAACAGCTGGAGAATTAGAGATTTTCCACCACGACTCGAGAGCAGAGAGCTGGCATTTTCCTCCCAAGGACCCTGCCCAGGCGAGACCCAAACCAAGGGCCCAGTCTCACCCTCGATAAAAGAGTAAACCAGAAATCACGCCCATTGGGGTTATTGGCAACGGGAACAGCAGGGCATAGCCTGACACCCAAGTCCAGGTGAGGTGTGAAGACCGAGGACGCCCCTGGATCTCTCGCTCATCCATTCAGCAGACATTTATAAGGCAGTCCGCTGAGTGTCAAGACTGTGTTTGGGATACAGCAGGGACCAAAGATGTCTGCCCTGGGGGCCTTGTGAACTAAAATGCATTCAGTCATAGGTACTAGAGATAGTTTTGTCACCCCTAACTTTGTGAAACGGGATTGGATATTTCAACTGCCATAGCGAAGTGGTGCACAATCCTGAAAGCTTTTTTAAGCAAGTCCTGTTTTTCTAATTTTATAGGCAAGAAAAAGATGAAGAACTCTAATGACCAAGCATGGCCATCAACTGGGAGCTTGTTAGAAGTGCAAGTTCTCAGCCCCTTCCAAGATCTAGTGAATTGGGAACTCTGTGGGTGAGGCTGGGGATCTGTTAACAAGCCCTCCAGCTGATCCTGCACTCATTAAGGTTTGAGAACTACTGCTGTGATAGATAAGGCTCACTCATGAGACTAGTTAATTTGTCCAATGAGCATTTACTCTGCCTAAGACCTGGGTTGGCGTGGGGGATGGGAAGGCAGACAAGACAACTTCCCAGCAGTCAGGTGGTTGCTCACAGACCTGGACAGTCATTACAATGTGACAGAGGTGTGCTCAGGTATGGGGGAGCCCAAAGGAGCTGAGACCTAGCTCTTCCCCACGTGCTTCCTTGCAGTAGAGGGCAGTGAGGGCTGGAAACGATAAGGCTGCTCCTTCCTGCGGTTCAAGAGTCCTGAGAAGAAGTTTCCTCTATTCAAGGCAGAGTTGCCCTGGCTGTAGAGCAGGGTTCCCACACCACACGGTGCTGCGGAAACATGGGGAGAGCTTATAAACATAAGCTCCTGATCTCATAGATTCAGTGTCAGTGGAAATCTGTAATTTTTAACAAGCTCCCCAGGTGATTTTTATGCACACTGAAGTTTCTTCTAAGAAATGAAGAATTAATCAGTCTGTGAACTCTTCTGTCCCACTTCCCATTGGTGTGCTCGTTGAACTATGAGAACTAGCAATACTTTGCTCCAGTTGTCCAGAGTCATTCCTCTCCCACAACCAATCTTCTGTGAGGCAAACCTGGGGGATGGGATAGGGGGTGTTGTTTACCTGGGAGTAATTAATTGCTCAGGGCATAGGAAGCTCACCATGTAGTTAAACTATCACTGTAATGATTACAACACTCACTTAGCAAACATTATTTGAATACCAGCAGTTCACAATTACTCTCTCCTCACCTACTTTGGCCAATGAGAGTGCCCAGACATGACCTTTGCCTGTCACTGAAAGCAGCTGTAGAGGCTACTGCATTTAAAAGCTGCCTCCCACCACTGTGTCTTAGATAATGGCCTCTCCTCTAGCCTAGATTCCAGAATGAGAAGACATGTGGCACCAAGCCTAGCAGAGCCCAGCTGACCTGCTGACAGTATATAACATGAACAAGAAATAAGTATTTGTGGTTGTAAACTATTGAGATTTTGAGCTTGTTTGTCCTGCACCATTGTCTACAGAAAGCAGACTAAACACCTACTCTGTGCTTGGCACTATATTGGGGGGAACGAGACTATCTCTTATCTTTTCCCATCCCATCCTGTCCTGTCCTATGCTATCCTATCCTACTCTTTCATCCATTCCCTAGCTTATTCCAGAAAGGATTTCTTTTGGCCTTTATATGTAATATATATTAGAATGCAATAAGGTACTTAAAAAGCAGATGATAAAGAAAAGGGAAAAAGAGGTCAAGGAATATGACATAAAAATGTATTATCTGTGCTTGCATGGTGGACACAAATTTGATTCTAATCATCTAGAAGCCAATTCATAAGAGGCCTCACTAGTTTCATAATTCACAGAGCCCATAATATTAAATGCTAACCAGCTGCTTCAGAGGCACAGCTATGTCTGATCATAAAACAACATGGAAATTACTCTGAAAGTCCATGGGATTTAAGCCATTAAAATGTGCTCTTGGTGTTGTACTTTAACATTTTCTTTTTCTAATATACTATATAACTCCTCACCTTGATTCTGTTTAATTTCAAAGAGAAAAGTGAGGAGAAAAGAATTCTCTCTCTCTTTCTCTCTCTCTCTCTCTTTCTCTCTAGAAGAGGGTGGAAAAGATACAGTGTGATAAATCTATAAAGCATTCTTTTTGAGTGTAGTGCTTCACTAGGCTCACATTGAATTGTATTTGTTTACCTGTTTGGTTGTTTTTTCCTCAAAGTTCTTCAGAACTTAATTTATTGAACTTCCTGGCTCAAGCCTAGAATTAAGAAGCTTAATAACTGTTGAATGGAATGAGTGATTGAGCATTGGGTCATTAATTTTCATTATTATGTAGTATTCTACTGTGAATATTATTATATATCCGTTATACTATTAATGGACATTTTGGTTATTTCCTGCTTGGGAAAATTACAAACTAAGCCACAATGAGCACACTCGTACATATAGTCTACACATAAACACATATATCCAGAGAATAAACCTAACATGGAATAACTGAGTTATATGGTATATATATCTTCCAATGCACTAAGTAACACCATTCTGTTTTCCAAAGTGATGGTCCCCATTTACCTTCCAACCGGCAGTAAGTAAGAGTGTCTGCTGTTCCACATTCAAACATCAAGTATTTTCAGATTTTTAATATATTTACTAATTTTAATGAGTATATTGTGGTGTCTCTTGGTGGTATTCATTTGCATTTCCCTGATAACTAATGCACTTGGGTACATTTTCATGTAAATGCGTATTGGGTTTCCTTTCATGTGATGGACCAGTTCTAGAGTTTTGCATATTTACAAAACTGGGTTATCTGTTTTTTAAATTGTTGTAGGGGTTCTTTATGTATTCTGGATACTAATGCTTTGTCTACTATGTGTGCTGCAGATATCTTCTCCTGTGGTTTATCTTTTCACTCTTTTTATGGTGTTTCACTGAGGAAATGTTCTAATGCCAAATTCCTTTATGGTGAGTGCTTTTTATATTTTATCTAAGAAATTCCTTCCCTATTTCCAAGTCATGAAGATATTTCTTACAGTCTCTTGTAAAAAGTTTTATAATTTTTCTTCTCACGTTTAGGTCTTTAATCCACTAGGAATTGTATTATTAGTTTTCTTTTGGGGGGAGGGTGAGAAGTTTATCAGAAGGTTTTAAAACAATCCAGTGAAGCAGCCTAAGAGAATGACATCATATGGCCATGTCATAGCTACGTGCATACCTCATGTGCAGCAGTGATGTGGGAGGTTGGTGGCTAAGCCATTATCTTTCGAGTGACTGCCAAAAGATGCCTGCCACCTTGCCTATTGCCCTCAGGCGCTCTACACCAGAGATGGTGCCTCAGTGGGAACATAAACAGGCAAGGACGACCCCCTCCCCCGAGCCCAAGCCTAAGGGTGGGCAGTGGACCATAGGTAGTCCAGAGCTATGGGAGGCTGAAAAATGGCCTTCCAAAGATGTCCACATCCTGACCCCCTGTGACTATGCTACTTTATTTAGCAAAAGGGACTTTGCAGCTGTGACTAAGTTAAGGATCTTGAGATGTGGAGATGATCCTGGATTTTCTCAGTAGGACTAATGTAATCACAAAGGTCCTTAAAAGAGGAAGGGAGGGTGTCCAAATGGCCCAGTTGGTTAGAGCATGAGCTCTCAACAACAAGGTTGCCGGTTCAGTTCCCACATGGGATGGTGGGCTGTGCCTCCTGCAACTAAAGAATGAAAATGGTGACTGGACTTGGAGCTGAGCTGTGCCCTCCACAACTAGATTGAAGGACAACAATTTGGAGCTGAGGGGCCCTGGAGAAACACACTGTTCCCCAATATTCCCCAATAAAATTTATATTTAAAAAAAGAGGGAGGGAGAAGATCAAAGAGGAGAGAAGATGCTACACCACTTGCTTTGACAGTGGAGGAGAAAACCACAGTTCAGTAATGGAGGCAGTCTCTAGAAGCTGGAAAAGGCAAGGAAACAGATTCTCTCCTAGAGCTTCCAGAAGGAACACAGCCTCTGACCTCCAGAACTGCACAATAATAAATATGTGTTGTTTTAAACCATTAAATTTGTGATAAATCATTACAGCAGCAATAAGAAACTATACAAGAACCCTAAACTTGTACCATGTCACTCAAGAGTGTCACTCCAAATCAACATGCCAGCACCATTCTGGCAGCCCAATCTTGCAAGATCTCTCAAAGGAAATACTGCACTGGTTAGTGGGAGGGATCTTCTCACCAGGTCCCCCGTCCTGGAATCAGACCAGCACAAGCCCAGGACAATTTTACAAGCGTGTTGGGGAATGCCCTCCAGGGGGAGAAACAAGGACCAGCACCCACGCAGGGCCCCATCTGGGTTAGGGGGTGCTCCTGCACCCTGACATCTTTGTTGGTCCCTGCTGGTCTCAGGGACTTGGGGCGGGGTCTTAGAAAATTTCAAGGAAGTCACCCCAGAGTGTAGGGGCCTCCTAAGGTGTCCCACTTGCCCAGGTCTGAGGGTGTTGCTGCATACAGCAAATGATTACACTGTTCTCAGTGGGAATCCACTGCAGGTTTTAAGCCAAGAAGTGACATAATCTGTTAGAAAGAATACTCTGGCTGCTGTGTGGAGAATTACACTAGATCGAACAAAGATGGAAGCAGGGAAATCACATAAAACACTGTCGCCTTCGTCCGAGGGAAGGAAATGATGGCTGTGATTCGGGTGAGGAAGGCCGAGATGGAAAGGAATGGGCAAAAGAGAAATCTTTCTAGAAGTAGCACTCCGGCCATTCATTCTGCCTTGTATGGTGTCCTCAGGGAGGCGGCATGGAACGAGCAAGCATGGACAAGTTAGCCTAACCTAATTTTGAATCCTCATACCTGCTACCTCTTAATAGTTTGTGATTTGGGGCAGGTGACTTCCATATATGTAAGTTCTATACAATTATGACTAATCCCTAAGACTTGTGTGAGCGCTAAAGGAGATGGGTACAAGAAAATCTGTGGGCCTGGGTGTAACGCACGAGGGAAATAAAGGACAGTTTTCTATATTCACATTTGTATCTCTGCTTTGTAGCAAAGTATATGGCAAAGAGATTATTCGGTTATTATTTGTAGAATTGAATTATGTGGTTTCATTATTTGTTTGAGAAGCAAAATTTCCCTCAGAGTAATGGTTCTTAACTCTTTTGGGGACCAGGGAACTCTGAGTTTCTGATGAAAATTGCACATGGTCAATATATACAAAACTTTAAGTGCAGTTTCAGAAGGTTCATGACTCCGCTGAAATACATTTATTTAGCCTTACTTTAGAGCCATGGGACAAGCCCTAAAACATATATGTCACTGTTTGAAAAGTATGCACTTAGAATGAGACCTTCGTTTGGAATCATTATCTATTTAGCTGTGTTCATCAGTATTATCCCAATACTTTAAGAATTTAATCCCTTTTGCCTTTAAATTCCAAAAGTCTGTTTAAAACATAGAAATGAAGGAACTGAAGATTTGTCCAGGCTAATGGCTGTGGAATTGGTTGGAAAGAAATAATCCTCTGGGATCAGAGTCTGCAGGGCTCGTGGCCTGACCTCACCCCGTACAGCTGTGACGCTGACCTGAGATCTGGCCAGGCCCCCATCCCATGTTCCCTCATAATCTGTGGTGATGGGTGATTCAAAACTGATTTTCCAAAACTAAATATTGAGAGAGTTGAAGAGTTTACCAGTAGCCTGATGGCCTTTGAAGAATAAGCCCAAGTACTGAGCTTTCAGAGGCAAAAATGATTTCTAGATGGGTGATTGCAGGAGGATTTATAGTCAGACAGCAAGCTCAAGTGCAACCCTGAAATGGATAAGGCTTTCATCTTCTCAGGAGAGCCCCAAAGGATTTGGGGCTTAGAGTGAGCCTGATTACTTTTATTTATGTAATTTAAAAATGTATTTGGATTACTCCTTACTTGCTATAAACAGAGTTTTTCAGAAAATGGTGTCTTCCATAAGTGCAGAAAACAAAATGCACATAAGGTCAAGACCTGTGCGCAGAATAATGTAGACTTAATTTACAACCAACACACTAGAGCCAAATTCATCTCCTGCCTGACCACAGGGACTGAGTCAGAACCTCGGGGAGCAGGGTGGGGAGCAGTGTGCAGGCCAAGGACCCTTTTCCCAGGCCATCTGCCTTTTACCCCACTCTCTTTCTGCTCTCAGTAATTTTAAAGGAATCTAAACCACCATATTCCCCAGTCTCTTCAGAGAATTTATAGATATGACTAAAACCTAATCCATTTTGGCATAAAGCTAGACATTGCTTGGCTGTTGAAATATGTGCAGATATGAGTTTCCTTAAGATCAATGGAGTTCTCTCTCTGCCTATCCTCAGAATAATGTGCAATGCCCAGAAATTTACATAAGTGTTTTACATACCTGCACCTCATGGTGTTTGAGAAGTTAAATGATGAGAAGACTTAACAGATCATCTGGTCTTTTCATGAGCCAGAATAGCTTGGTTTCTTACAACATACAATCTGGAGATCTGTTCTAGCTAACAAGAGCCTCTGGCCACCCTGCGAAGTGATGAAGAGGGGAGGAAATCTTCCAAATTTTAACCATAGATTTTAAGGACCCCCTTTTTTACAGCCTTAATTTACCCATTTATTTCTTGATTTCTGAACTCTTTAGAAACAGGTTACCTATAAAACAAAACAAAACAAACAAACAAACAAACAAAGAGAATATTTCTTTAAGTATAGGGAACTTGAATAATGCATTTTCAACCATAACAGATTTTCTCTGGGGTTGAGTCTTCATTCTGTGCTCATATCTTTGTTGACTGTCTAGCTTTTACCAGTTTTTTTTTCTGCAATAAGGCCCAAGACTATCTCATATTTTGAATATGAGAATAGAAATGAGGAGTCTTTTAAATGTTAATTTTAAATTAGTTTTAGAGTTAAAATAAGACAAATAAATACACCAATTTAGAAAAATTTTAAAACAAACAAGATGATTGACTAAAAAGACTTGAGTCATGTGATCCCTAAGATTTCATTCTGCAAACTGTGTGTTTGAATGTGATAGAATCAGTTCTTTTGTTATATTCCCTTGTCAGAATTAAATCCTCAGATATTATGGGGCAAAAGGGCAGAGAAAATGTAGAAAACGTTCTGAAGTCACATTTTGCCTTTTATATCAGGCTTTCAAGTTGTGACCTAAGAGAGCAGATTGCTTGCCTGTGCTGTACCTGGAGGATATAAGTGGAGGAGGCGGGTTGTGATCTGCATTCCAGGATTTGTTCTCTGACCCATCACTCATGCCTTCTCCTTCCATTAAGATGGGTGGCGTGGATTTTTCTTAACCGCAAGAAAGTATAGATCCTTGAGTACAGTGAGGGTATTGCAAAAAGAATATCTTTGTGGCTGAAACATAAGAAGAGATTAAAAGAAAAGAAAAATGCAAAATGAATTTGTAAACGCAGACATAAAATCTAAAGTATGTGTTCAGCCATTCTGTTCACTACTTTAAGACCAGAGATGAAGAAAAGAGCCTATGAATTTTATGATTAATAATTGTTTTAACTGGGAATTTTCTTACTCTTCTGTAAAATCTATAAAGAGGAGCATTGAAGACTAAGCTGGAATAAAAATCTAAAGCTAAATAATTATTGTCCCATTATTATATGAAGAGAGCTTTTTTCAAATAGCTGTCTGAGTTTTCATTCTATCTAGTGTATTTTCAATTCTCTGCAAGTATTTTTTATCCTTTGGCAACAAAAGTTACTACACTTCCATATTTTATGTTAATATTTCTTATATATGTCCTTGCACCAGTATAACAATTAGTCCATAGATTCTAAGATATTTTCTCAGTATGCTTGGCTGGGTGTTAAATATCTCAGTTGACACTATCCTGTGTTTCCTAGTGGAGTGGTGTTTCTAACAGGCTAACCGATGGCCAGAAAGACAATTAGGTGTAGGGAAAGAATCTGTGATATCAAATGAGACCTGTTTCACTGTCCTGATAGGTACCTGATCTTGAGTCTGTCATTAACCTCCAGGAGTTTGTTCCCTCCGTGTGATGGATGGAGACAACAGCATTCTGAAGATTGTTGGGAAGTTAGCAATAGAAAGGAGGGCCAGCTCTCAGTCCCTATTTACAACACAGGTTCCTTCCCTTTCCCCCCAGCGTTTGGAATCATATCCCTCAGAGAAGGGAGGTACCTTGTTCCCAACCTCCCCCATATGTCAGATTTTCTACCTTTTCATTGCACGGAAACAGCTCATCATTATGATGTTGTAAATTTGCGAATTGCCGGAAATTTACAGTTCTCTTTCCCACTTGGATGAGTGAGGAAGCCTAGTTTGTCTTATATAGCAATTTCCTTTTTATGTTTCCCCCAGCCGTGTAACCACAATTACTAGAGACTCATTTGGATCTGGGTGATGTTCATAAGTTTGTCAGTCATGGATTTCAAAAAGGCACTGGGTGCTTGTCAGTTCTGTGAGAGAGTTTACCTGCTTTTTTCTGGGGAATATTTCCCAGCGCTATTCCTCTTCTAAATCTCAGCTATTTTCTTTATTCTTTGTCATGTAAAAGCACATACCTGGAACTCCTGAAGCCTGGCTATTAAACCAACGAGGCAGGACAGCAACCACCCCCCCACCACCCCATCCCATCCCACCCCAGCTCCCTTTCCCACAAATCAGGGTATCAGACAGCACTCCTGCAAGTAAGTTGTGACCTGAGTGAGATGTATTTTCGTTGTTGGCATCACCATCTCTGAGACCCAGAGGGCTGAGTAAATACTACACACACTGAAATGTAGAAATGTAGCTTGTGCTTAGAATAACAGACTGAACTGTAAAGTGACACAGAGATGAGCGGGATTATGCATACTCAGCACTCACTGTATTAACCATGTCTTTCATTCTTTGTATTCTGATGTTTTGACATCCGGGGCCTTGCTCACTCTGAAGGGGTTGCCCCTCCCAGGGTGAGCCATTTCCTCAACAAAGCAAACAGCTGGCCCTCATGCGTGCCTTTTAAATACAAACCGACCATTCCAGAGCCCACCCTCCAACCCCCTCCTTTACTGGCTCTCACACTGGGCTACGATCCCGCTGCTCTAGTCACCCAGGACCAACTACCAGACCGATAGGGACAGTCCTATGCCCCAAAGCCATTTGAAATAACTCAAACTAGCCAATCTTAAGCCTGCTTATGTTGCCTCTCCTGTTCCTTTCCATGGAAACCACACTCCAGGCTCTTGCCCACAGCGCCTCCCCTCTGTCTCCTGACCAACCCTGGTGCTTCCCTGTGTGGCCCACCATGGTGTGACGTGCCCCCTTCTCTTGAGAACTGTGAGTAACAAACTGTCCTTTCAATGGCACTCATCTCCTGATCTGTTGGCCTTGCTATACCTCAAATTCTCTACCAACACACTACATTTTAAAGCACCCCCAGATTATCCATGTACTAGATGGAAATATGTTACTGTACCTCCAAGATACTACTACTTGATGATGTAGCATCAATCTTTACATACAGCATGAAAATCTAAATTACATACTTATGGACAGGATATTTTTGTAACCCCTTAATGACTTGAAAAAAGTAAACCCTCAAGAAAATATTGTATTTGATAGGGTGAATTGATTTGTTGTCAAGAGTCCTGGGAAGTTTGGTGAACTACATACAGCTTGTTTTTCCTTTTCTGCCAGTTTTGGGGCTCTACCATTATTCACCTGCTGCTCTGCATGACTGGGATTACTGGTGTTAAGTAGGTGATAGCTCAACTTGCATTTTTATTTTAATTTTATTTGTGCCAGGTAAAAGCCATTCCTGACTATGCAAACTTTTAAAGCTTTACAAGGAAGAAATGGATTAGGTAAGCTGAAAGCATTATCATGAAATCTTTATAATTAAGGATTATAAGGAAAAAATGTGAGATAACCATAACTTATTTTTTTCACCTCTTCTGAAACACTCATAATAATAGAACAATGACAAGCTTCAAAGATTCAGGATAAGAAAACTGGAACACGTGAGGGGCCTGATTTTTTTTTTTTTTAGTTCGGAACTTAAAATTTAATACTGAGTCCAAATTTAAAACAATGACTTTCTATCATCTGTACTAAATATATTTACTACTTCATTATAAAATGAAAAAAACAATTATATGGACCTACATGATCTGATTCAACTACATACTAGGCTTTATAATGCCCGAGTCACAGACAGAAAGACCCCCAGGCCTCTTTCCACACCTCTCTCCTTGGGGCTGCCACTGCCTACGGCCCCCGCCCCGAAAGTACAGGAGAGGCAAGCTGCCTTGCTGTGAACAATCCTCGTGTCCCAATTGTACAGAAAATGGCTGACAAGTTTGAAAAATGACCACTATGGATCTAAGCAATGCAAACTGAAGGAATAGTGAGATACTATTCTCAATTATTTTAAAATAGGCAACAATTTTAAGACACTCAGTGCTTTTAAGTAATAAGAACTTTATCTCATTGTGAAAGTGTAAATCAGTACACCCTTCTGAAGGGCAGTTCGGAAATATAGCAACTGACTCTCAGCTGACCACCATGTGATGGACTTGCCAGATGAGTCAGCTCAGTCTCTGTCACCTGGAAAACACTGACTGATGTCCACCCACCTCGTGCAGAGAACTCAGGAGGCCAGTCCCTGGTCTGCCTGCTCATTCTCATTCTATGAGGATAGAGTGAGAATTCTATGCTCAAATAAGCCAGCTATGTTTCTTCCAAAATCTTCGCATGATGGTGTTAATGGTCATGTTATTCATGATTTAATTAAATAATATATAACCCTATTAAATATGAATGAATAAAAGGACAGCTTTTTTTTCTATGAGAGCTAAATGCTTCGAAAAGACTAAAGAAAAGTTGGTCACTAAAAAGAGTTGTTGAATAATATTCCGTAGTGTATGTATTTTATATTCCATAATATAATACTATATATTACTGTCACATAAACACACACACACACACACACACACACACACTACACTATGTTATCCATTCACCTGTCATCTGTTTATGTACAATTGGGACATTTCCAGGTTTTGGCCACTACAAATAAGCTGCTTCAAAAATTTGTGTACAAGTCTTTGTATGGACACATGCTATTCTTTCTTCATCATCAGCCCTAGCAGAGAAAGTGGGCATATTTGGGGGATATTGATAGTGTCTCGAATGACACATTAAGTTTAGTCTTACACTAATTTTCAGGGCTCATAATTTTGGCATATGCCACTCTAGGGAATGAAAAGTGGTGTTTCTATCTCCGTTCTGCCTCCACTTGGTGACTCCTATGACCCAGTGTTTCCTCAAATTTCTTAACTCCTTTACATTACAAAATATTGATAAAACACCAGCTAGAAGTCAGTGCATCTTTGCATTGCAGTAGCATCTGAAAATGTATCATAGACAATACGTGCCAATGTTACAGTTGGTTGCTAAATGCTACATACGCATGGGCTGGGCTTCAAATTGTCCTACTTCAGGTGATTGCACATGTCTTCATCATGTATCATTTCCTAAAGACAATGAATCACGCAACATTAAAACAACCACACCAATACCTTTCACATTTTTCTTATAATATATTTTAGAAGAAAAAATATCTCTAGCATCAATTTTTGCTTTCCACTATGAATCATTCATTGGAATCGCTTGTGAAGAACAGCAGATATACTCCAAAAGAAATACTAAAAGAATACTTTAACACACCTTTCTTGGAAAATAAAAGGCTAAGCATACAAAAATATAGTCTAAATGCATTAGATCTGAATGGTACTGTAAACAATCTAATAGATAGCTGTAATAGATATATAAAACTTTACACTCAAGAAATAAAGATATATATTCTTCTCTGAAGAAACACCTGAAACATTAATAGATATTGATCAGAGCTCTGTCCCAAAGGAAGACTCAACAAACTGTGAGCACTCAGTATTGTTCAGACCACTTTCTCTGATAACAAGACAATAAAGTTAGTATCAACTTTAAAGAGGATGTTCAGAAGTCCAATGATTACTTTGTGAATTAAATATGAACTATTTAGAGGTGAACAATAACAAAATGCATATCAATGATTCGTGAGATGCACATAAAGCAGAACTTAAATGGAAATTTTTGTATATAATGGAATTTATTAGGAAATAAGAAAGCTTGAAAAGAAATAATATATGTGTTCAAATGAAGGAATTAGAGAAAATTAATAATTAAACCTAAATAAATTATATAAAAGAATTAGAACATTAAAAGCAAAAATGCATTTAATAAAAACACAAGAAATTAAAGCAGTCAACATAATAAAAGCTAGTTCTTTGAAAGGACATAAAATAGTCAGACTTTTGTCAAGACTGATGAAGAGAAATGAGAAATTACAATGAACAGTAATAGAACTAAACTTTAGACATAACAAAGTATGAGAGTACTATAAACAAATGAATGCCAATGAGTTATTAAACTTAAATAAAATACAAATGATTTAGAAAAACATAAACTATCAAAATTGATTCAAGAAGTAGAAAATATTTTGACTTAAAAATATCTCCCCTATAAAATTAGCACAAAGATCCATCCACAGTGGCAGAAAGGAAAGCCCAGCATGTGGGTTTGAATACCATTTAGGGACACATTGATGTATACAAAGCTAGTATACATCAACTCAAATACATACCTCAAATTCTTAATGGGGGTCTGAAACAAGGATGGGACTGAGGTAAGGGTAGTGTCAAAGGCATTGCAACTTTCAATGTTGTATTTTATTTTTGAAAAGATAAAGATATTATAATAAAAAATATACTATAATTTTAAAATATTTTTTCTGCCCCTATTTATTACCAAGGTTTCAGATGGCGTATCAAACACTTACACAGCTTTTCTTCTTAAAGCCCAAAAACTTCGACTCTCAAAATTTTATGTTACAGTATTTTTAGAGAGTTTATTAATATCCAGTTATAAACTTAAGCTGCCTATGGCTCTTTAAACAGTATTAGGATGTAAAGAGAGCAGGTATTTTAAGAGAAGCAGAAGCAAATTATATTTCAGTGTAGATGGAAGGAAGGGCACGTGACCAAGAACAAGGACAAATTTGGCATCAACCTTAAGAATAATGTCAGGAGAGCTAAAGAACGCTGGCTCTCAAAGCATACTGACAAGAACAACAAAGCATTTGTTTTTGAGCCATGTCTAAGCTAGGACAACAAGGAAATACATCTATGACCCTCGGGGAGAGGGAGGAGGAATGTTGGTGCAACTATTTATTTATATACTTGTACCTCACCTTCCATAAAGGATCTGAGGTTACTTACAAAGACACTTACAGTAAAGCAAGATCTTTTAAAAAGTGAAGAAAATAAAGGGGACATAGAGATAAGAAAAATAAAATGAACCAGCTATACAGAAAGTACCAAAACACCCGTGCTATGATCCTATTCACCTTGCGAAAAATGGGTCTCAAATTAGTTTCTAAGTGACAAGCATAATCGGTTCTCAGAATCCATGAGATAAAGACAGACCCTTTGCTAGGAAGGGCAGCTATCTCCTCTATAGTCTCCTGAGGCTGGGGAGAAATCTCTGTGATGCATCTTCAAAAAGATAGCTTTGAGGGCTTTCAAGATAAATGCAGGGCTGAAACATCACCCCAGATTTTTCCTTTCCCAATATTTAACAAAATGATCAAAATATAGTAAAAATTAACAACAAAATTCCCCAACAGTATCTTGGCAAGGAATAGGGGAAACTTAATGCAATAACCTTTTGGAGCATCATGCAGAAGGGTCAATAGAGCTAGGTTCCTAATTTGCCCCTTTTTCTGGGTGGTACATGGGTATGTTGAGAAAATCCTTAGATAATACAGAAATACCTCCCAAATCTGGAGAGAAGTAGAATCAGAGTATATCCTTATCTTTTTGTTTTTTTGGAATGAGGAATAATGAAAGTAATAGCTAAAGAGAAACAGATGAAAGTGTTAGAGAGCTGACTCTCTGTAAGGGACGGGAAGTCACTGGGGTTCCACAGAATGAAAAGCTTGAGGATATTCTCGTTGGAAATCAGATGCATTCCCCAGATTAAGTAGAGCAAACTCAGGTATAGGACTTCTAACAAAATTTCAAAGGAGAACGCAGACCATAGTTTCTCTTCTTCCCCCTATTTCCTCAGGCTTAGAAAAATAGAATATAATACGTTAAGTCTTTAACTAGGTTGGAAGTAGCAAACATTCTAGTTGGGTTGAGTGGGAAGAGAGACAAAAGCAATAAATAGAACGCTTAGAGAGAATCACTCTAAAATGAGCTAGATGTAAAGGAACAGCAAAGCAAATACGCAAAATTGTTACATCAATTGCCAAAATTAACAAAACCGAAAACGCACGATACAAAAGACGAAACGCTGAACCTAGAAGAAAACATACATCAAGGAATAGGAGGAAATATAACACAATTGCTTCCGGCTGTAGAATAACTTAATGAAAACATCAATAAGCTGGAATACAAGGGTGTTAAAACAACCGAATGAGATGAAGAAATGATTGCAAAACTAAGGAAATAGAGTATTAAAATAAGTAATAAATAAAGTGAAAACACCAAGGAGAAGAACAGACTCCACAAAAATTGAATTCTGAAAACTGGAGAAACATCTTGAGATTATCACACTAAACTATGATGAAAAATATGGAGTAAAACAAGTAGAAAGAAGCTTCAAAAAGAAAGAAGAAAGAGAGAGAGAGAAAGGAAGGAAAGATGAAAGAAAGAAAGAAAGAAAGAAAGAAAGAAAGAAAGAAAGAAAGAAAGAAAGAAAGAAAGAAAAAAAGAAAGAAAGGGAAAGAAAGAAAAAGAAAGAAAGGAAGGAAGGAAGGAAGGAAGGAAGAAAGGAAGGAAGGAAGAAAGAAAGAAAGAAAGAAAGAAAGAAAGAAAGAAAGAAAGAAAGAAAGAAAGAAAGAAAGAAAGAAAGAAAGGAAAGGGGGAGGGAAAGAAGGAGGGAGGGAGGGAAAAGGAGGAGGGAGAAGGGGGAGAGAGAGAGAGAGCGAGAGGAAGGAAGGCAGGGAGGGAGAGAGGGAGGGAGGGAGGAGAGAGAGAGAGAGAGAGAGAGAGAGAGAGAGAGAGAGAGAGAGAGAGAAAGAAAGAAAGAAAGAAAGAAAGAAAGAAAGAAAGAAAGAAAGAAAGAAAGAAAGAAAGAAAGAAAGAAAGAAAGAAAGAAAGAAAGAAAGAAAGAAAGAAAGAAAGAAAGGTATAAGTCACTCTGTAAGGAGAGATCAATCAAGCTGGCCTTAGGCTTTTCCATAGTGAAGACACTGAAACAGTTTACATTAAGACATGTGGAAAGTGGTGTGATCAAAGAATATCATGCCAAGTGAAGATGTCATTCAAGTATAAAGGAAACAGGCAGGCCTCCTCAGGAGAGAAGCTCAGAGTTTAGTACATGGGGCTTTTCTCAGAAAAACAACTTGACAAGAAATCCAGACAATGAAAAGACTCAAAATGAACAACTCAGGAATACAAAAACCATGGGAGCCGGGGGGGTCAGTAATGAGCACTGAATTTGTTTAATTGTAGAATAATACTAAACCACTATGGGTTTAGTAATTATGTTTTATGAACAAAATGTAAATATTATCAACCTGAACACTATTAAATAAGAATATATGAACTAAATTTGGGAGATGGGCAAAGAGATGGACTATTAGAGGAAGAGATGGATTGCATACCATTCAGGCAATCTGTTACAAATATTGTTTCCCTCAACCAAACTTTTGAAAAGGATTGGGTGGCACCAAGTGTGAGACTTTACTCCCTGACACATAGCTCTTAATCAAATCCATAAGTACAGATCCATTAGCTTCTGGGTTAGCAAGGCTAACAGATCCATAAGCTTTTAAAGTTAAAAAGCCTAACAGATCTATAAGCTTTTAAAGTTAGCATGGCTAATCTGAATTAGTCAATCTCAGAAAGGAGGCAGAACCACTTAGCTCCGGTTTTTATTTTCAGGGTTTTCAGAGAGGAGAGAGGAATTCAAATAGAAAGGTACAGAAAACATATAGAAAAGAAACTGTAGCCCCACATAACTGAAGAGTTGTGGAAAGGGATTGGTCACTTAAAAGAAACCCATTTCTAGAGCCAGACAAATAACATTCCCAGGGCTGAGAAGGAACCACAGATGTGATCTCAGCCATCCCAGATCTCATAGCAAAATCATGGAGAATGGGGAAGAGCCAAAACACTGAAGAGGAAGAAATGTTATCCTACTTTGCACAAGATAAGATGGTTGACCTCAGAATATAGACTAACAAGAGTGAGGTCTGGAAAAATTCTTGAAGAGATGGTGGAACAATGAGTGAACTTTCAGGAGAAAGGAAACTAATTTTTAATAATTTACATATTTATGTAATTCGACCCCCATCACAATTATGTGAGGTTACTCATTGTTCCTGCTATAATTCAGGTAAAGAAACTCAGTGTCAAAGAAATCAGTACTTGTTCAAGGTTACACAGCTGGTAGATGCTGGAACTAGGATTTGAACCCTGGATTACACTTGCTGCCCCATTTTATAAAGAATGTGATGATCGATCACTAAGGCTCCTTGCAGTTTTACTAAGTTTGGTCAAACTAACTTTCCTTTCTCTTTTGGTAATATTCTAGGTATAGAGGTCTCCCAGAGACCTAGTATAACTTAGGTTAGTCAGGTGCTTACCCAAGTCTCTCAGGGTATTCTTGTGAATGATGTAATGGAAAAACATCAAAGTTTCATAGAATGATTGTTGCGTAAAAATCCTCACCCTAAAAGTATCAGTAGCGCTGTACAATCTATTACACAAAACAATTCTCTAAAGTCAGATACCATATCTTACTTTTTTTTTCAGAGACCGTATTTTATACATATATATTTTTAGTTTTATTTTTCTTGACATGGTTTCTGGTACATAATAGGTGCTCAAAAATATTTGGTAGAAAGCTGAATTTGGAGGGAGCTCTCTAGAGGCAAGCTACAGAGCTCTGTCCTGTTAGACATTTTTATCAGTGACTTGATGAAGGCATAGAAGACATGCTTATCAAGTTTGGAGATGACAGAGAGCTGGAAAAGGGAGTGACTATGATTGATGATAAAAATCAAGATTCAAAATAGTCTTGACTGGTGGGATCGACAGGCAAAACCCAAATGTTCTCTTCTGTGTTTATCTTTAAAAACTGAAATGCCTAAGGGTAGAATGGGGAGATGTGGTTTGACAACAGCGAAAAAGATATGAGAGTTCTGCTTGTCCAATAACCAACAATTGGATAAGGTTGTTGAAACAAAAAAATTCCTGATGGAATTAATAAGATGATGGTGTCCAAATCACAGAAAATAGTAATTCCACTGGATTTCTCACTGGTCTGATGACAGCTAGACTTTTGCTTTCAGTTTTGGACACCCCGATTCAAGAGGTATACTGACAAACTGGAAGCCTCCAAGACAAGATGGTCAAGAAGGGAAGAGATGGTCACGTGTTCTTCAAGAGACAGTTCAAAGAACAAGGGGACTGGTGGGAGTTTTAAGGGGAGACACAGTCGCTGCCTTCCAGTATTGGAGAGGCAGTTACATACAGAAAAGAAACGATTTGCTCACTGTTGTCCCAGGGAGCAAAACTGTGAAGAAGCTTGGAGAGAAAGCCAAGGAAGGGCCAGCAGGTTTCAGCTTAGGAGGAAGAACCGCCTCACAACTAGATTTGTTCATTGGAGAAGTGGGCTAACTTCCGGGGGAAGCCTAGAAGTATTTACTTCAGTGTGAATGAGTGGAGGGAACCACTGTGCACAAAATGAGGAGACTCACGAATCTCCTATGGGTTTCTCTCAAGGACCTCATTCAGATTCCGGGCTAGCGAGGAGCCTGGTGCCAAAAAAGCAGAATCTTCAGTGGTGCTTATTTCCTCTCCGCAGTGGCCTACAAGGAATTTCTTTACCAACCAAGCACCCCGCCTCCTGCCACACATTTCCATCTATAAGCAAATCGGTTTTATGAGGGCAAAGTTTGTTTCATTCCTGTATTGAACATGGCACAACCAGATTCTGTCCTCCTACAATTCAAAGTATTGCATTTGATAATGTAGTTATTGAAAAAAAAAGCTCTTAGAATTAAAATTCTTCTCCAGGGTGAGAACAGCTAAAAAGCTGGCCATGACATTATTTGATACATATACTCATATATACTATACTTGTCTCTTGAATTGAGTTCAGAGTCAATGTTACCTGCAAATGTCAGTGATTCCAGAGTATAAGTTTGCTCATATGGTCCCTTTACTCTCTGAAACACTATGGTGGTTTAAATACAAGGAATAATGAATGCAGTTTTTGATCAAAGAAATCAGAGAGACTGCTTGAGCATTTTGTTTTTTATAATGGTAAATATCTCCATCTAAAGTTTCTTCCTTTTTGATGTAGAATCAATTGAATTTGTTTCAACACAGAAAGTTGCTAATAACTCATCACCAACATCATGCCTTGAAACACACACCATGTGTACTATTTGAGTCCTGGTTTTTATTCATCAGGCATTACTAAAGAGGAATGTCTAACTCAGTCCTTGCTAAACTGGATATAGTACCAATTAGATTGCACATTTCCTGGGAAGAACAACAACAACAACAAAAAATACTAACTTATGAGATCTGCCATTTTCTTCAGGGACAGATTACATACTCCACAAAAGAGCCCTGGTACTTGATGAAAAGTTAAAAGCCTCATTGCCAGCCAACAGCATTTGTTCTGCCCCCTTTCCATCCATCTCTTCCCAGATCATTTTCATCCACCGTCTTCCACCTGCAGAATAAATGAGATCCAAGATTCTGCCTCGCTCATGTTTTTGCAGTAAGCATTTTTTGAGCACGTAATATGTAGCAGTCCCTTATTTGCTTAGGCGTTAACTTAAAGTTCCCAGAATGGGACCTACCAACAATTTTATGAAATGGATTCTATCCTCAGAAACGTGATACGAAAGTGAAGAAATATGTCTAGATTTGATGAGTTATTTCTAACTTAGCAGCAGCTTGCTGTTGGACTGAATCTAGGCACTGCAATATGGAAGGCACCGTGTCTGCATTTCTCTTGTAGAGAGAAAGCAGGTCCAGAATCAATATTCATGAGCACTTCCTTTGGTTTTCTTGATCTGCAGAAATCTGTTCTCTTCCAATCTACGTTTCTTCCCCAGGCTCTGTCAGGTCTTTAACAAGACCGGAGACTGAATTCCCAAATATCCATGATCTTTTGTAGGTTAAAATTGCTATTCACATCTGTCAGTGTTTGCTTACAAAATCATCTTTCACCTCCCTAGAGAGAAGCTGGTTATTTCAGGGCAAGGTGCCTGTCACCTTGAAGAATATATTTTAAACTTATCAAGGAAATCAAATAAAGGGAGGACGTTGTGGGAACATAAGTGGAACAAGATGGTTTTAATAAGAAACTCTAACAACTTTAGTCACTGCAGAGTACTTTTGGAGTCCAAATATTACTTCAGAATTTTTCCACCTGAATTTGAGATAAACCTTTTGTTTCATTAAAAAATAATAGTTTTATTGTATATTCTTAGGTACTGTATGTTTCTTTAGTAAAAAAGAGTCCCATATTAACAAATTGAGTGTTTGACCTTTGCTGCTGTCATCAGTGGTATCATTCCAATTATTTCAGCAGAAGAGTTACAGGTCCCAATGGGTTTTTTTAAATTTATATATAATATGCATATGGTAAAATATGTAAATTTTCGCTAATTTTTAATGTATAGTTTGATTTCTTTAAACCTATTCATACAGTCATATTACCCTATACAAAACAAGATACAGGACTTTTCCTCCACATCCCATAAGGTTCTCTTGTGTCCCTTTCCACGGCACACCTTTCTAGAGGTAACCTCTATTATGGCTTCTAACATTATTGATTAGTTTTGCCTGCTATTGAACTAAATGGAGCCACACAGAATTTTTGGTGTCTGGTTCTTCTACTCAACATAGTATCGATGAGATTCATCCATTAGTTCACCCATTTGTCTGTATAGTATTTCACTGTATGACTATACTGTAGTCACACCAAGTCTGTATGCCTGACATGCAGAAAAGCGTTGAGTACCCAAAGAAAGAGTTTAAGAGGCAGCCAAATGAGAGAGAAAGCCCAAATCTGCCTCCCAAATCCAGGGTTCAGGGTGGGTTTTTAAGGGGTTAGAGGGAAAACGTATGTGGAAACGTTGGCGGGCAAGTTTTAACTGGAGGACATTGGAGCTTGGCCACTTATGGGGAGGGGCTTCAACACCAGATCTTTGCTTCTGAAAGGGTTCCAGTGTTCAAGTTCCAGTCATGTCCCAATCCTTTGGTTCCATGTGGGAGGAGGGCAAGACTTTGGTTCCTGGTGCAGCTGGAGGTCAAAGTTCTCTCCTCTATGCTTATTTTGGCTGCATCACTTACAGTTTTGGTCTGTTTTCTCTGAAAAGCACGTCAGTATCTTGTTAGAAATAGCAGAGGACCATTTTAAGCTGGTTCTGTGGATTTAAAATCACAACTTATTTATTCATTCTCCTGTTGATTTGCATTTGTGTTCTTTCCAGTTTTTGGTTATTGTGAATAAAGCTACTTTGAACATCCGTGCATCTCCATCTTTTGGTTGATGTCAGCACTCATTTCTCTTGTGTATGTAACTAGTGATGGAATTGCTGGTTCATAGTGCAGGTAATATTTAGTTTTAGTGGAAATTTCCAGTTTTTCAAAGTAGTTGTGCCATTTTATGCTACAACCAGCAACGTATAGGCATCGTAATTGCTCCACATCCTCACGGAATTTGTCAGGTGCTTACATTTTGGCCATTTTGGTGGGTGCGTAGTTGCATCTCACTGTGGTTTTAATTTGCATTTCCTTAAGGAATAATAATATTGGGCATATTTTCATATGCTTAATGGCCATTAGGAGATCTTCTTTTGCTAAGTGCCTGTTCAAATTGTTAGCCAATTTGCAAAGAACAAATCAACTGTAATGAGATAAAATTCACATACAATAAAATCCACTCATTTTAAGTGTGCAGTTTGATGAATTTTGGCAAATATACACACTTATGTAACCACCACCACAATCAAGATATAGAATATTTCCATTGCCCGAAAAAGTTCCCTCATGCCTATTTGCACTCACTGTTCACATCCACAGCCCCAGCCAAACACTGATCTATTAGTATAGATTAGTTTTGCTTGCTCTAGAATTTTATATAAGTAGCAATACTCAGTATGAGCTCTTTTGTGTCTGGTATCGTTCAGTTGACATAATGTTTTTGAGGTTCATCTATGCTGCTCGGTCGATGAATAGTTCATTCCTTTTTATTGCTGAGCAGTAGTCTATTTTTATGAATGTTCATCAATTTGTTTATCAATTCATATGTTGACAGACATTTCCAGTGTTTATTTTTTTATTTCCAATATTTTGCTGTTATGAATAACACCTGAATAGAGCTGTTATGAACACTTGTGTAGCTATGTCTTTGTATACATATAGATTGTCATTGCTCTTGGGTAAATACCTAAGCATGGAATTGCTGGAATTATGTTATAGGGTAAGTGTATATTTTATAAGAAACTCCAAACTAGTTTCCAAAGTGGTTGTAATATTTTATAGTCCAACAACGAGTATATGAGAGTTCCAATTCCTCTGTATCCTGCAACACTCATATGCAGTGTTAATTAATTGTGTTTTCAACTTCTTTAACCCATTTTTAGTTAGCTCTTTTCTTATAGATTTGTGGCATTTTAAAAAATACATTTTGGATATGAGTCCTCTATTAGATATATTATTGAGAATATATTCTTCCAGTCTGTAGCTTACCTTTTTACTTTCTCAGTGGTGGCTTTTGATGAACAGCAATTTTTAACTTTGATGAAGTATAATTTATCTTCTTTCTTTTGATTTGTTCCTTTTCTATCATGTTTAAGAAATCTTTGCCTACCTCAAAGTCATTATTGTAGTCTCCCATTTTTCTTCTGCAAGCTTGATTGGTTTATCTTTCACATTTAGGTCTAAGGTCCATTTTGAATTCATTTTCATGTATTGTATGAGGTAAGCATCAAGGTTCACTTTTGTTTTTTTTGAATAGCAGCATCGTTTGTTGAAAGTTCCTTGGATTTTAAAGACCATTTTAACATAAACTTTCAACGTGGAACCCAGTTTTAGATTACACCACCTAACTCAATGGGGCAGATTATTAGAAACTTTAGTGCTCCACTATTGAGTAATCATGGTTACACCCTGAAAGTTTAAATTATCTCTGCCCAGCTGGATGGGTACGAGGGGTTTTCCAATTAGTTACTGACAGTCTAACTCAAGTCAGAGTGACCAGCCCTCACTCTGACTTTCAATTGTGGAGAGAGCCCGGTGCCTGGGTTCATTCTCTGCTTAATCAGTGCACACGCTCATGAGAGTTCCAGTTCCTCCACTTCTTCACCAACACTTGGTGAGGTCAGTCATCTTAATTTTAGTTGTTCTTGTACGTAGTGGTAACTAATGGTGGTTTAATCTTTTTTTATTTTATTTTAAACTTTCACGTGAGTTTTTCTGAGAACCATCCTCAAGGCTGATTTCCATCCCTACTCATCTTAATGAATTCTTATATATTGCTATTTAAGTCTGTAGCAATACCTAAGTTTCTATTTGGTATTGTTTGAAACATGTCTCTGATCTGATGATAGAGACTGCCTTTTTCCCCTTTTTAAAAATAAGACACATAGCTAAAAAAGTTGAACTCAAATGTACCTTGAATATGCCTCAATTGCTTTTGAATTCAAAGCTTAAAAAAAACAACAACCTGGGAATGTGTTTGAGACTATTAATTTTTATTTCAGTCTTCAGGGCTAGCCCATGAAAAGGGAACTTCTTTTGTGAAACCCAGAGGCCCTCAGTGTTATCTTAGACTGCTTTTGTTTCCAGGAAGCTCCATGGAGTCTGCAGACAGAACCCTTGCATTATTAATGCATGTCGTACAATTCTCTCTGCACTTTGTTTCTAGCTTGCATTATTATTTATTATGTTTAATGAAAGCTGATTAGCACCTCTTGGGAGTCCAGTGGAAATAGTGTGATTATATCTAAATTTTTGATAAGGCTTTTGGGCAGTAACTTGATGTACTTGCTTTTTTCTTTTTTTTCTTTTCATCAAAATATCATTCAGAGCTGAAAGTATAAAAACAGCTTGAATACTCAGTCATCAATTCCTGTGAGAGGTGTTTTTTGAAAAAAAAAAAAAAGGCTTAGCAGAGTGGAAAGTAAGAGAGTGAAAATGTAAAATTTCTGAAATTAAAATAAGAAAGTTACTTTGATCATTTAATAATTTAAGAGGTAGGTAATTAAGTTGTTTCTTTTCAATTTTGTAATAAGAAAATATGAATGGTAAGCAACTTGTAAGTCTGGTGAAATCATGGTAATTATGGGTCTCAGATAAAAAATTTGAGTTGTAAATATTATTATCTGTGATAGTTAAATTTCTGTCAGCTTGACCAGACCATTGGGTGTTCAAACACTTCACCAAAAATTATTCTGGGTGTGTCTGTGAGGGTGTTTTTTTGGATGAGATTAACATTTGACTTGGTAGACTGAGTAAAGCAGATTGCTCTCTTTACTGTGGTGGGCCTCGTCCAATCAGTTGATGGTCTGACTAGAACATGAAGGCTGATCTCCTTGGAGTCAGAGAGAATTCCTTCTTCCTGATGGCCTTTCAACTGGGAAATTAGCTCTTCCTTGGTCTCAAGCCTACTGGCCTTTGGATTAGAGCTACACTGTAACTCTCCTGGTTGTCAAGCCTGAAGACTCAAAGCAGATTTAAATAATTGGCTCTCTTGGGTCCCCAGCTGCCAACTGACCCTGACAATCTTGGGATTGCCAGCCTTCATAAATGTGTGAATCAATTTCTTATAATAAAAATATAGATATAGATACAGGCAACCCCCGTATAACACAACACTTCTATAAAACCATTTCGCTGTATCATGGTTCGAGAATTGGGGAAAACCCTTGTACAACACACATCCTAGAACTCGGTTTCACTCTAACACAGTTTGAGAATTAGAGAAATCCCCGAACAACACATAACATAATAAGAGCTTTTAAGAGCAAAAGATATCTCATTCAAAATTAGGGAAATCCCTGAGCAACACGGAACATAATAAAAGCTTAGTAGTTGATGATGAAGAAAACATTATTTAATACATATTAGTATGTCATACTTTCAGTGAAAATTGCTTTAATAAAGATATTTCTCTTATTATAAAAATATAATAGTACGTTTTTTATTTTTTATTTTTGGAAACTAACCCCCTTTATTGTACTAGTTCTTTGTTTTGTATAACACAGATTTGCATAACATGGCATTTTTAGGAACCTAACAACTGTTTCATATGGGCGTTACCTGTGTATAGATATAGATACATGATAGATAGATAGATAGACTATTGATTCTGTTTATCTGGAGAACCTTGACACATTACCTTGTATCATAAGGGAAAATATTTGAAATTTAAATTTAAAACTTAAAAGATTTTGTTTTCCAATAGTTATATTCAATGAAGAGGGTTTAAAGCAGACTTTCAAAGCCTTGCTTTTCCTGTAATTCCTGTAACTGTTGTAAACAAGCAACAGTTACCTACTGGGCTTCTCTCTCCCATGACCACAGATTAAAGCCATGGTCTGTCCTTAATTTAACTCTGCACAAATTTACCATATGCGAAAAAATTCAGTTTTCTACTCGCTAATGAGACCTCTCATTATTCAAATGTCAAAATGAAAAACCAGTAAAGCAAACCAAGGAACATTGCTAACCTTGAATTTGTGGATCTTAGCCTCTATATTCCATACTTAGGAAGGTAACAATCAGTGTGTCTAGTAATCGGGTGGTCAGATTATGTGACTAAGAGACGAGCCCTGTATATGCATGAGCATAAAGAGGAAAGGGGATCTTGGCAGTGATTCGAAGTGAAAAGTGGTAAATGCTAACAGTGATTTGTCTATAAATTGCAAATCACCCCCACTTGGCCCTGTGACAATGTAGTTTAATGTTGATGGATGTTATATTGAATAAGCATGTGGCAGAATTTACGATGCCAGAGAGCAGAGCACTGTCTGTTTCAAAAAAGGCACTACAGAAAACAGTTTGCATTTATGTCCTGGCTTCTGATCTGGTTACCAATCTGTTTCAGACATTCCATTCAATTTCATAAACATTTATTGAATCTACTACCATCAGAGCAAAGTGTTCCACCAGACCCCTTAGGCGTTATAAGTATGTGTATGTCACAGCCTTGGCCTGGCAGGAGAAATGAGACGTGTGCAGGAATAATTACTACACCAGACAGAATGAGAGGTCTGGATGATCCTTAGAGAGCCAGGGACAGAGATGGACAGCTGGGTGGGGCTGGGATTAAAGAAGGGTTTTCCTGGAAATGATAGGTTTGTAACAATGGATAAGATGTGAGGGTTGGAGGCGAGAAGTAAGGATATTTTTTGATTGGGGAGAATAAAAGGTTGCAATTGCAAGTGGGCAGGAAATAGAGTGGTGTACGAAGCAGGGCACAGACTCTAGGAAATAAAGCTTGAAAGGCAAGTTCAGGTGGAAATTGTGGAAATCAGATTCCAAGTGTCAGCTTCTGGACTTGAATTCAATATAAAATACATTTAATCCTGAATTGATGTGGGTTCGGAGTGTTCTAGTTTAGAAAACTGAATATTTTGGCTTTTGGAGAGTTCCCATCAAAGTTGAGATGAATGTAAAGTGTGGTGAACAAGGTTTTAAACATAATATTTATTGAGATTTTTCTGGTTACAAATACTGAACTTAACAGCAAATGGAGTAGTCTCTATTATCGTTAACTATCCCTTTACATGTTTCTGAATGGCTGCAGAATATTACATCAAACAGATGTACCTTAATTTTTTAAATTTAATTTCCTTCTGTTTCGTATTTATGTTGCTTCTATTTTTCAGCTGCTATAAATAAAGCTACAATAAAAATTCTAAGAGCCATTTTTTCTTAAATGCTTACAGTGTGTCAAACACTTTCTTAAAAATTTATTGACTTTTTAAATGACTTACAGTATGGTCTACTTTGGTAAATATTTTGTGTGCACTTGAAAAGAATGTGCATTCTGTTATTGAATGGAGTGTTGTATAAATTAGGTCAAGTTTGTTGACAATATTCTTTCACTCAGCTATATTTTTGCTAATTTCCTGTGTTGTTCAATAACCTCTTCCTTTGTAATGTATAAATCATTGTTTATGCTATCCAGTATATTTTTCATTTTAGATATTGTAACTTAGATTTCTAGAAGTGCTATGTGGGTCTTTTTCTGTATTTTCCATATCTCTAATCCCTTATGTTCATTCTTGGACATATGGAATATAGTTATTGTAACTGTTTGCATGCTGGGTTTTTTTTGTTTTTTGTTTTTTGTTGTTGTTGTTGTTTTTTGAGAAGGTAAAGACAGCATTCCTGAGAACTAAAGAAATGAGTAGGGATTTGCCATGTGAAGGGGGTAGAAGAGCTGGTAGAATGCAACAACAACAACAAACACCAGATTTCAGGCAGAATGAACTGCATGTTTAAAGGCCCTCAGGCAAAGAAGGGCTTTAGAGTTTTTAAGAAATGTATGGAAGGTGAGAATGGGTGTCACAGAGGATGGTAAAAGAAGGAAGAGTGGTGAAAGATGGGCTTGAAAATAATGCAGGAAGCAGGTCATGCCAGCCCTTCTGGGCATGTGTCTCGATCAACATAGGCTATATTTTGCTATGATAACAAATATTCCCAAAATCTCAGTAGCTGACAATAACTAATAGTTATTGCCTGCTCCTGTCTAATGCGAATAGGAAGATGACTGAGACTCTGTTCCACATCTTCATTTAGGGGTCAGGGCTGAACGAACAACTCCTAACTGGAACATACTGGCCTTATGGCAGAGGGGAAGGAACGCTTGTGAGCCACCATGTAGCTGTCAAAGCATCTGTCTGGAGCTGGCATATGTCACTTCCATTCACATGTCACTCAACAAAGCAAGTTGTATGGCTAAGCCTAATGTCCCTGGGATAGGAGGGGCAGAAAATAGTTGGTAACAATAATACAATCTACCACAGGATGCTAAAAATGTTAACCTTTATCTGAAGAACCATGGGAAGCCAGCTTCAGATGAATGTGAAACATACAAGTGACATTATAACTCCATCTGTTAAGATCAGTCTCTATTTTCAGAAAAAAATAAAAAATCATTTGGAGTCAAAGTCAGAGAAATAAGGTATATGATCAGACTAAGTAACATTGTTTGAGTCAAAAACACAATAAAATTTTTATAAATGTAATGAAACTGATTTTTGTGTAAGAATTATGTAAAGCTGTGGTAGCATTATTTTAGTGTTTATAACTAACTGCTCAGCACAACTATTTTCAAAGGAGTGACAACTATTTGTATATGTAGCTCCTAATGCTTGTTTTTTTAAAAATTGTTACTTTTTAGTAGTATCGTGAGCATTGTATCCTGATGACTACTTTTAAAGACTTAGAGCACAATAGAAAACTGAATTGTACACTGCAATTACCCTGAATGTTATTTAATCTTTCTTTGCAGTATAAAAAAGTGATAGGTTTGAGAATGTGAGTGTTTTTGTCCCAGGGCCTCAAGGGAAGGAACAGAAAAGCGCCAGGAGAGCTGAGCCAGCCCTCAGACACAGCTGGATGTGATCGTTTGAAGCCCAAATCCACCTTGTTCTCGGGTTTGAAAGAACACCAGGCCTCTGGGGAGGAGAATGTTCCTCCACAGGCATGGAGTCTGTGATAGTGAAGGCAAGGAAAATGGAAATCCAAGTCTGTCATGTATTTTTCTTTGAGGAAACAAGCCTCACCTTTCAGTGACCATCTGTACGCCAGGTGTGGGGCCATGTTCCAGCAGAGGAAATTGCATTGGAACCAGGAAGCGTCCTCCTGCAACTCCAAGGCAAGGTCCAGTGTCCATAACACTCTGTTTATAGCTTTACTGTAGCACTCGCCAGATAACTTATAAAAGATCTATGAGTATGAATTACTTCCCCACAGACCATAAATCCCTCAAGGGCAGGAATAGTGTTTTATCCACCTTTGGATCCATCACCTAGCAGAGTACCTGGCAGACACTCAACCAAACAGACATCAGAAGAGAAGACCACTGATCTAGCCATTTATTCCTCCAAAAAGCTTGGCAGGGGCTCTGTCAGAATGGAGAGACTTTCAGACTCTTTTCTGGTAATGACCGGAAAGGGCTCCAGATAGCTGCACAGCGTGAAGGAGGCAGTGGGCCAGGCGGCCTGCTGGCAGAAAGCTCCATGCAGAGAAGCTCCTGCCAGAGGAATGGGTGGCAGAGCACACAGGGAAGATGCACAGGTGAAAGCAGGAGAGCCTGAGACCAAACTGGGAGTCCCTTGGGAACCTTAAAAGAAAGGCATCAGCATCTACCATTGCTTTTTGCTTGATATTCGATGTTTCTTTCACACCCTCTAACCAGTATGTTTGCAAGGAGAGGAGCCCTGGGCTCTCTAGACAGCTGGATTCTCCAGATTTTTAGGTGGGAGTGAGAACCAAGAAAATGATGACCCCCTCTCCAAATGATCCTGCGCGTATCAGATACTGACCCCTTATTGGGTGGGATTGTGTCTTTCTCATGCTCATCTCCAACACGGGACGACAAGAGCAAAGTCTGTATGTAGGTCTATATGCACTTATGGGGTATGGTCTGAAAGGAGGGCAGATTCATCCCCAATTTCCTGTATCTCATGTAATTATAAGGCTATGCCCTGATTAATTCATACATGTATACTCCATATGAACTTTACTGATAACTTCTGTTTTGTCTGTTTCATAAAAGTAAAATAAAACGAATCAGTTATTTGTTTGGATTCTGGGAAAACAGGATTATTGTCAGTTTTCAGAGCCTGGTAATGTGATTCTTACAGAACTGATTCTCCCTGCGAGCCCTCCCAGGAGCGGTAACCACCTAGGACTTTCACTTCTAGTTTGTAGGTTTATTGTCTCCTAGCCAATTCTACACTGACTCAGACCAGACCAGGCAGGTAATTGTTTATGTTAATAGGTTTTAGGCAAACTGTTATCCTTCAGACAAATGAAATGTGGGGAACTTGGATCAAACAGAGTTGCACAAATTCCTTTATTGTGGGTCTTCTTAGAATCTCTAATATGCTGTCATACTCTGGAGAGTAATTACACCACATTTCCCAACTTATGTCACCTCAGAACCTTTTCTTGCAGATGTCTCACAGAAATAATGTTCTGCAGTGGCCACTTTGGAAATCCCTGTAAAGTAGGAGCCTGGAGCTTCAAGTCAGGTACTTTAAAACGAGCCCGGCTCTGCCACTGGGAGTTACCCGGGCCACGGAGAGCTGTGGCCACGGCAGAGAACTTGGATCCTTACTGTGGGTGACTTTAGGTGAATCCCTGCACCTCTCTGGGGTTCGGTTTCTCTTTTTGAAAAATAGACTCTAAACATAAGGTTAGACATAAAGATGGGTGGGACTTTTGACAATATTTAAAGTTCCATCCAATCTGTAGTTCTACGGTATTCTATCCTGCTCTTTGGCAGGAAGCTATTACCAAAACAGTAACATTTCTTCTAGGATCTCAAGAACAACACATAAGAAAACTCAGGTTTCCTCATTGCTATAGCAATTTCTATGATTGCTTCCATCCCTGCATGTCCCCCTGAGAAACCAGCTTGCTGAGAGGATCAGGTCCAAACTTGGGCCCTTTAAACTTGGCTCTGTCCTATTACCCAACCTTCTTTCTAACCATTCACTCCCTGTACCCCTCTCCCCATGCTACAGCAAACTATTCACCCTTATCTTCTTGAAATACCTTTTCCTTCTCTCCTGCCTCTGTAACCCCCTACTTACTCTTCCAAATGTCACATCACCTATGTAATCTACCCTGACTTTCCTAGGAAGAGTCACAGCTGAATCGCACAGCATTTTTGGGCATTTTCATGGTGTGTACAGATTGTAGAGTACTTTTATTATCCCTGCCTAGATAGTGGTAGGCCCTTGATCAATGTCTGCTGAATTGAACTGAACATTGATATGGATTTTTGGTTCCCTGGCTCAATGGAAAAGATTCTTTTCTGATCTCACAGTGTCTGATTCCAGGACCCAATTTTACCACGTAAGACTCATCAACTATAGTCGGGTGCCTCTAACAAATGGAGAGTCACAAGGGCAATGTGTCACCTTCCAGTCTGGAATTTGAATACTGAGTCAATGGGCAAAAAGTCTGAAAACAGCTGGAGTTAACTAACAAAAGCCATAGTGACCCAAGCACACCAGTGATAGAGCAAAACTAATGCCCTGTTTTAATAGTTGTAACTGCGGGACCCACCTTAATTTGTGCATGTTCCCAAGCATTGTTCTCTATTCTCCTCACAGATGCTATGAGCTCCTGATAAACTTAAGATGAGAGCCTGATTCTATTGCCATCAAACAATCCTAACTGAGAAAGTCAAGTGGGGCATTCAGAGTTAGAATGATGATGGTCCTGGATTTACATCTGAAACTGAGGGTTCAAACTAAGTGTAACAATGTATGAGAGGTGGAGAGATCCCCATTTTCTCAAAAGGTTAGAGAACCTGTAGTGATTTATAAAATTTTGTCATTATGTATTTTTTTCAATTAATAGATACTAATGAGGTCAACTGCAATTCTCTGGAGAGCTGCAAAAATTTTTTTTACATTAAAAAGAGATCCTTGCATAAAGATGTGATATATATATATATAATATAATATATATATATATATACATATATACAATGAAATATTACTTGGCCATCAAAAAGAATGAAAACTTGTCATCTGCAATGGCGTGAATGGACCTAGAGTGTATTACGCTAAGTGAAATAAGTCAGACAGAGAAAGACAAATACCATATGATCTCACTTATGTGTGGAATTCTAAAAGCAAAATAAATAAAACAGAAACAGACTTATAGATACAGAAAACAAGCTGATAGTTGCCAGAGGGGAAGGGTGTGGGGGGCTGGGTGGAAAAGGTGATGGGATTAAGAAATACAAATAGGTAGTTATGAAATAGTCAACAGGATGTAAAGTACAGCATAGAGAATACAGTAAATAATATTGTAGCAACTATATATAGTGCCAGGTCAGTAACAGAGTAATTAGAGAGATTACTGCATAAATTATATAAATGTCTAACCACTATGTGTACACCTGAAACTACCATAAAATAATACTGAACGTCACCTGTAACTGAAAAAAATTAATAATTTTTAAGAGTCAAGATTTTAAAAAAAGAGATCCTTGCCTTGAGTTAGACAAAGAGTTTTTATACAACACCAAAAACATAATCCATAAAAGAAAAAATAAACAATAAATTAGACTTCATCAAAATTAACACTTTTTTCTGTAAAAGGTACTTTTAAAAGAATGAAAATACAAGCTACAGGTTGAGAGGAAGATATTTGCTAATCACATGTCTGACAAAAGACATATCTAGAGTATACAAAGAACCTTCAAAACTCAGCAATAAGGAAACAAACAATCCAATAAAAAATGCACAAAAGATCTGAACAAATATTTCACCAAAGAAGCTATACAGAAGTCAAATAAAAACAGAAAGATGCTCAAGATCATTGTCCATTAAAGAAATGCAAATTAAAACCACAATGAGATACTACTATACTTTTATTAGAATGGCTAAAGGAAAAAGAAACTGACAATACCAAATGTTAACAAGGATGCAGAACAACCGGAATTCTCATATATAGCTGAAGGGAATGCAAAATTATACATCTAAGTTGGAAATCATTTGGCAGTTTCTTATAAAGTTGAACATACACTTATCAAGTGACCCAACAATCCTTACTCCTAGGTATTACCTAAGGGCAATGAAAACTTATGTGTATGTAAAACCTGTATGTGGATATTTATAACCACCTTTATTCATAGCTGGCAAAACCTAAAAACAACTCAAATTTCCATAACAGGTGAAGGGAAAATCTAATTGTGGTATATACATATAATGAAATATTACTTACAAATAATAAGATACATAATATTTGTACATGGAACAACATGGATGAGTCCCAAATGCATTTTGCTAAGTGACAGAGTCCAGACTCAAAAGGCTACATATTGTACATGAAGTTCAGATAATTAAGTTCGCGAACTCATCCTAGAAAAAGTGCTACATACCTCATTGCTGAATATCACTAAGGTCACCTTCGAAGGACTCCCCTTGGGAAGCTATGCACCGATGCCAGCGCCTAGTCCACCCTTCAAAGCAATTTTGGAACTCTTTTTCTGTAGTGGCCATCAGAGCTGTTGTCGTATTACCTTGATGTCCTGAATGTCATCAAAACGTATTCATTTCAATATTTTATCTTCAGGTAAAGAAAGAAGTCATTGGGGGCCAGATCAGGTGCCCCCCGCAGACCCTTGTGCCAGGTCAGTTAAGGACAGGCTCGTAAGCTATGTTTGCTCTAAACAAATGGTTCCTAGGCCTTTAATTTCATGGACTAGTAAAATGAGCACAAACATTGTAGGACTATTCCAGTTATTTGTTTACTGGCTAAAAACTCCCTCACAGACAGTGCCGTGTAAGCTGGTGCATTGTTGTGATGCAAGAGCCATGAATTGTTGGTGAAAATTTCAGGTCACCTAACTTTTTCATGCAGCCTTTTCAGCATTTCCAAATAGTAAACTTGGTTAACTGTTTGTCTAGTTGGTACAAATTCATAATGAATAATTACTCTGATACCAAAAAAGGTTAGCAACATCGGTGCAACAAGTTCGCGAACCTAATAGTTAGACTCCATATGAGTCCTTTTATATGACGTTCTGGAATAGGCAAAAGTACAGACACAGGAAAAAGCTGAGTTGTCGCCAGAATTTCCATTTTTTTAAAAACTCCAAAAGAACACACAGTTTTTTGCATATTATTTTCATGGTTGATTTTTTTTTTTAAAGCCCTGTTTTCTTCCATGTTGATCACGAACAAAATTCTGTCTTTAACCATGAAGAGGGCACGATAAAATGTTTGAAGTTCTGTTTGCTTGATCTTTGCACTTGGTTTTCTTTTCTTGTAAAGATTTTTTTAAAACCAAAGAACAAGTCTAAATTTGTATCAGTTGAAAGGCTCATTCTGTTGGGATTTCACTGACATGAAGCTGTTGCCCTTTCTTTGGAATGAAAATATTCCTTTGTGGTCAAAGCTTGTTGATCAGAGCACCACATCGCCAATGGTTTTATGAGAGTTAAATCATCTTGCTTTAGAACCAAGTTAAAATCAATTTATTCAAAGATGAACATGCTATTGAGCATTGGAGGGTAAGTTAAAATTTTGACTCGTTTTGTTTTAGTGAATAAATGTTATGTTTTAAATCAAGGAAAGGAAAACCTCTTCTTTAATGCAGCATGAACTCTCCTGGTAAAATCTGTAGGATGCAACTAGTGATGGACTGTAGAATGCAACTAGAGTTTCCAAATTAATAACCAATTCTGTTAATGTGAACATGCGTTAGGAATGCAATTCCTGCTCAGCGTCACCCAATAACACACTCACACTTTCCAAATGTATGTCATCTCAGCCTTTGAACACCTCACAGAGACAGTATGATATATATTCTGTAGTGCCTTAGGCCTCATGTGCTACTGGAGTTAGAGCAGTGTTTGCTTTTTAGCAAATATAACCTGCCTTCTAAGTACACCCATTTCTGTTCCAAGGCAAGCAGTGCTGATCGGTGTAAGTCGAGAACCGAATTATTCTATAAAATGGGCTCATGCATTTTAGGAAAACCAAAAAAACTTATTCAGCCAGATTTTCTGTTTGTGTTGGTAGAACAAAGCAGAGAGTTTGGAAACCTACATTGATTTTTTTTTTTCAGGTCACTTGTACACTTTTGGTCTTTGGGTGTAATATAAAGTGGTTTCCCAAAAGCTTTAATTGGCTATTAAAAGCTAGAAACCTAACTCATTGAAATTATGTCCTTGTTTGAGATGTTAGAATAGTAAAGCAAGAGGGTTCATAATCTAGAGGTTGTCCCCACAGCTGACAACCCAAGGAAGAACTCTCAGGAGGCAATGATTAAGTCATTTTAAACAATGACCCAAACCAGTGGAATAGATAGCCTGGCACCAGGGAGTAAAGATTTCACCTGAAGTTCTGCTATACGTCCCCAGACACCAAGATGCTTGTATGTATTTAATAAATGCTTGCTCATATGGGCTTGTACAACCCATTCCCTGCATAATCTGTACTTGTTAGAGGTAATTATAATAGCTAACATTTATTGCATGTTTATTCTGTGCTAGGCACTTCTAGTGCTTTACAAGCATTTTCTCATTTAATACCCACAGCAACACTAGAGAAATAAATGCTGTTGGTATCCCCTTTTATAGATGAGAAAATATGCCCTCGGAGATTAAATAATGTACCCAAGGTCAAAACATTGGTATGTGTTGGTGACAGTATCAAATTCCCAGAAACCCAGATCCTATACTCAGGCCCACCACACTATACTATGTATGATGAATAGCCTAAATGAAAGTAAATTAAACAAGGAAAGGGGAGAAGAAGGAGATGATATTGATTTTAATAAATGACGGAATGTGAGAGAAACAAAGTAAAAACTGAAATATGACAAAGCCTCTTCTTTCAAGCTAAGAATTTATGTCTTGTTGCAACTTGGTATAAGAAAGTCATAGTGACAGCCATTACCCAGTAGCTTTTTCTAGTAAGAGTCATTGGTCATTCTCTATCCTTTTCTTTTTTACTCATTAAAATGTGATGGATAGCCCTCCCGGAGCTCAAACCAGCAAGGCTAAAGTAACGTTCCACAGCTGAGCCAAGAAACATTGCTTCCTTGACCTTGAGTCTCTCACTATCTGACTTCTAGTTGCTATGGGTCAGCTTGCTAGTTACCACAGGATCAAGGAAACACTTGCCAGCATGTTCAGTGTGCACCATCTGGAAACAAACTTTTGATTGGAAGGGAGGGCCAGTGGTCACTGTTCCCAGCAGGTGCCATCTGCTGGCAGCTGATTGCCTCACCCCGCCCTTCAAGCTTCCCGGCAGCCCCCAGACTGAGAGATTCTGCCCTGACCTCAGGCTGTGTGAACACTTCATCCTCAGAGCACTCAGGGACTAAAGAGAGAGCACGCTAACTTCAAATTCACTGTAGGGTAAATGACACAGAAAACCAACTCAGACATGAATCTCTCCATGACTTCCATCAGCTCAAGGAAGACAGAAGCCACAAAGCAAAGACCCTCCCCTCCCCTTTCCCCCTCCCCACCATGATTCCACACTCCCTGGTGCCAGGTCACTTTAAGACAGGCTCGTAAGCTGGGTTGTTTGCTCTAAACAAATGGTTCCCAGACCTTTCATTTCATGGGCTGGTAAAATGAGCACAAACATGGTAGGACTAATCTGGTACCAACTATTTGTCCTGCCTGGTAAGGACATTAAAACAAGCAAACCGACAAACTCCTATCTACTGTTTGCCTTCATATCGTAATAAGAAGGATGTTTTAATACTAAAAAGGAATTAAGCTAAGGAATACCTCAATACGGAAGTGCTATTAAATCAAGGGACATACTGAGCATAAGAGGCAGTCATTCCTGTCCAGTATACATAAACACTGCATTTTCTTTATTTTCTTAGTTTTTGTCACAAAGCAGTGCCACAGCCCAGCTCTTGGAAACAACTGTTCTAAACCACTCAGGTCTGCTCTTCTTTCAGAATCCTGGGAGATCACAGAAAAATTTCAACTTGGAGGAATGTGTGGGATAAATGCAGGGACCATTTCAAATGGAATGGGGATATCCATGCAGTGGCCCAGTTCCCGCCAGCAGAGTCTAAGAGAACTGGGTGTGAGTCCAAGTGCCCCCACACATATACTTGCTGTGTGAATTTTGGCAAGTAACAGAACTTCCCTGGACCTCAGTTTTCTTACCTGTAAAATAGGATGAGCAACACCCTAGAGGAAAGTGAGGGGATGAGTGAAAGCACCTGGCCTGATGCCTGTCTCTGGTGAGCTTCCCCGCCCTCTGCCCCAGGGTGGTGTTCCTCACCGCAGTGACTCAGCTTCCCTGACCCATCGCAGGGAAGATGCGACCTACTAGGTTTCAACAGGTATTTGTGGGTGAACCAAAAGAAGAGGAAGAGGAAGCAAAAGAAGGGGAAGGGGAAGGAGAAGAACAAGAAGAGGAAGAGGAGGTAGAAGGAGAAGAAGGAAGAGGAGGATGAGAACTAGGAGGAGGAGGGGAAAGGGAGAACCCCATTCTCTTTGGGCAAGTGCCTGTGGGAGTTATTCTCCTGCTCCCTGAAACATGGCCCCAAACCATCTGCATTGCCTCAGTGACAGTATTTCAAGAGGAGACTGTTTCCTCTTCAGCCTCCAGGAAGTGAATCCCCCAGCCACGTTAATGTTCCTCCCAGGTGTCTGCTCACTCGCTCCAATAGCGGGCTCGTCTCAATCATTGTTTGACGCAGCTATGGACCCACTACTGTTCTTCAACCCCCTCATTTCTTGCTTTACTTCTCATCCAGCTGTGATTCTATGGTCCGTCATCATAATGACTCATTGACATTACTCTACTGCATCCTTGCTTCTCTCCCACTGTGGTGCCCAAATGGCAAAACCCTGACCCTGTTACATACAACTCTCTATCAACTCTGAATACTCATCTTTACAAATGAACATATCGGGAAACACATCCAGCCTTGTTGATGGTCTCATTAGAAACTCATGACTCCTAACCTCAAGTGGGCCATAGTGAGGCTTAGAGATACTGGTAAGATACTGGTCCAGTTCTTTCCCTGCTGTCCTAGACAGTCATGTCACCCCTGGACCCCACCATGCCCTCTCCCACTTTCCCGACAAGCTCACACCTTCTCTTCTCTCACTCACCTCCAAACTTCCTCCAACCCCATCTTCACTCTCAGATGGGGATCCTGCCTTGTATTTCACATGGTGAGCAGAGGACACCAGAAGACAACATCCACATGCTTCCACCACCACATCTGCTTTTCTGAGCCAGTGGCCAGATTCTTTGTCTCCCGTTCTGCTCTGGTGAATGAACCGTCCTTCAGCCAACAGATTAAGCTCCAGGGACACAAAATTAAAACCTGTGGCCTCTGATCCCATGGAGCATATGATCTAATGGGGAGACAAGCAAGCAAACAAAAATGATAGTAAGGTTTCCTGCTTCCTGAAGGACAGCAGATGGAGTCCCAGAGAAGCAGCATTGGGTTTGACCAAATGCAGTATCAGGGCAGGCTTTGCATTTGAGTTGAACTTAAGGAGAAGCAGTCATGCTGGGGAGAGGTGCTACAGGGTGAGGAAATATGTGAGTAGGGGGAAAGCTGTACTAGAGGAAAGCCTAATTATTATAATGACACAGCCTTAGCTGTTGCCCACCAATAGCATCAAGTGGCTAAAAAATAATAAATCACCCAGAGAGTGCTTACTTTGTGAATCTGAAACCATCAGTTGATGGCAAATGTCAGCCCATGGGATCATCCTTGCCTTCCAGTTGCTTATAACCAACACGGAGCCTGGTGATGGCCAGATAATCAACATGCAGGTGGCAAGCAATACCCAAGATGTCAGAAGTATTATAGGTGTGGACAATGGATAGCATTTGGGTTTCTAGTCTCAGCCCTGACATTTACCAGGTGAAACTCTGGACAAGTCACCCACTCTTTGAACTTCAGCTGCCTCATCTGTAAAACAAGTATTATGCTATTTCTAAGGTCCCTCCAAACGCTAAAATGCTGAAAATCCACAGAATATATCTGCTATGGACTGAATGTTTGTGTCCCCACAAAATTCATGTTTGAAACCCTAAACCCCAATGGGTTGGTATTAGGAAGGGGGCCTTTGGGAGGTGATTAGGTTTAGATGAGATCATGAGGGTGGAGCCCTCACAATGGGATCAGTGTCCTTTTAAGAGTCATGAGAGAGCCTGCAGCTCGCTTCTCTCCATCAGATGAGGGTACAAGGAGAAGATGGATGTCTATGAACCAGAAAGCAGGTTCTCATCAGACACTGGACCTGATGGCACCTTGATCTTGGACTTTCCAACCTCCAGAACTATGAGAAATAAATGTCGTTTAAGCCACCTAGTCTATGGTAATAATTTGCTATAGCAGCCTGAGCTGACTAAGACAACATCAGGTTTTTAAATTTATGGACAAAAGAGGAGAAGAAAGGCCTTTGAATCTGAGGGTTGAAACTTAGGCTTCCAATATCAGCAACAGCTTTCTGGGATGGTGTGAGGTTCTGTGAGTAACCGGGAAATGAAAGACAGAGTTCCCTGTTCTAAGGTACTGCATCATTCCAGATAATATTTCTGATGTGTTCTTTTAAAGTCTTGCAAGATCTTTGAATAAAATGTTGGCAGGTTTCTGCTCTCTCCACTAAAGAGGAAATGACAGGAAAGTGTTTTTGCTGTGTGGGTGGCTTCTGGTATCCCATTAATGTCTGGCTTTCAGGCCAAGTCAATACCACTTTGTTTTCCCCCAATGGGTGCCCTGAAATTCTTGTTTCCAGGAACAACAAGCTAATCTTTATTAATTATCCTTTATTCCCTCTGAAAAATGCCTTTAGTCACATTTAGAAAGAGAATTTAGTCAGCCCTAATCTTGATGACAATTTCTAGAGTCTCACCCATCACACTTGCTCATTTTAATGACTTCATACCAAGGCTCTAAGGCTATTGATTTGTACTTCGGACTGGGGGCCAGCCTTAGGTCACCAGCTAGTGACAACACTCACAAACCTACTTGTTGCTTGGGTCTCAGAAAACAGCACCTGCTTTGCTTTGTTTCTGCATAAAAGATAGCAACTGGGGATCTTATTCCAACCCTCAATTAAAATCCATATCCTCAAGAAGATTGTGAGGGGCAAAATTAACTGTAGCTGAGACAAGCAGTCATTTGTCCTTCTCTCCTGCAGTGAACACTCTGCAAAGAGTTAGTAGGCTATGGTTCTTAAAGAGTGATCCGCTAGACCATGGAAGAATTCATTCATATAATAACTCACGTCAATTGGGTATTTACTACATTGTGCCGCACACTGATCAAATTGTGATATATATTCTTTTAATTCATTTAGCTCTCACAACACCCTGTGAAGTAAACATTATCACTCTCATTTTACATGAGGCTGAATTAGGTTAAGTGTCCAGTTAGTAAATGGCAGAGCTGGGTTCGCACGGGAAATCTGGCTTTAGGGCTCTAAACACCAGGCTACACTGTCAAGTTACTCCTGGGTGTGTGTTTCCATGCACAAGCCTCTTCTAATGCTCATCACACTTCCATTAGTAATTCAGTTTCTCTCTTCCTCTAGACCGTGAGCTACATGAGCACAGGTCCCTGAGTTCTCCACTCACTAGTGTATCCTTACAACTACATACAGTAAGTGTTCTGGAAATATTTGTTGAGTGTAACTGAAAATGGTTTCTTTGCCAAGTTCTGAGCAAATGCATGAAAAATAGTTGTTGGGTTCAGAGTTGAGGAATTGACTGCGGCTGTGTCAGGAATTCTGTCATTGCTAAGGCTCCCTGGCGGAGAGCATCACCATTACACTCACAGAAGCTACGTAAGCACATTTCCCAAAGGCCTTACCCTTCCTCTATCACTCACATCTTTTCACTTTCAAAACCCGGAAGTTTCTCCCACAAAGCACAGCCTCCTGGTCTCCAGCCTTTTTCTGGGAGTCAGGGAACAAAGTCGGATACAGACATTCCTGCCCTCGTCCTCCTCAACTCCTGGCTTCCTTCTCCCACCAGGGTCAGTGGGCCACAGGGATCAGGTATAGTAAGGCTGCCCAGGTTTATTGCAAATCTGTACACATTTCTGGGGGACCATTAAAGCAAAGACGTCAGGACTGGGGCCTGACCAGTAGGGATTTCTCTGGGTCAGCTTGAATCTGCGGAGTCCCCTGACCCTTTGAAGCTGACCCGTCTGGAGATGGTAACCCAGCAACCACGCTGGTCCCTGCAGGCCTCCCGCTGCGCATGACTTTACTCTTGGAGTTACCTGACTTCCTTCCCACCACGACCTGAAGAAGGTTGAGTAGTGTTAAGGCTACAGATGGCCCTGAGTATGAGTGTGCATGCACACATGTATGTTCACACATGTATGTGCACGTATGTTCATGAGTGGGAAGGGGTGGATTGACCAAAAGGGACGTTCTTCCCATTGGCCCTGTTGCACAGTTACTGAGAAGGCCTGGTGCTGGCTCCACCGACATCGACAGCATGGCCCAGACAGGCTGAAGTCTCATGTGTCAAAGAGGATTAAAAGGCCAGTCTGGCCAGTTTCAATGTGATCACAAGGACAAGTGATGTGAAAATGCTCTGAAAGCATTTAAGGAAATGTAGTGGAACTAGGGAAATTCTTTCCCCACGTATCCCATAAGCTACTTGGGGGAAATGTCTCACATTGATTTGTCTGTGCTCAGAATTGGTGCAGGACAAGCTCTCAGTAAAGGTGCACTGAGTGACCAAGTGAATAAACAAACACGTGATAAATGAACTTTTAATCAGGTAGTTAGGAGCCCCTCCCAGTACAAAACCAAACTATTTTACATGAACAGTTTTGCTTCACAATTGCTTTCTTCCAAGCCCCTGGGAAATGCCGTGCAGCGTCTCTACCCCTCCTCTGAGAAAACCTTACCACGTACAGGTGGGAACCCAAGAGGCTACCCTTCTGGTTTCCTGGGAAGAGGTGTGTGTTTGCTCAGGTGGAAAGGGGCAGAGGTAAGAAGAACAAATATTTTATTTTCTAGGACCCAAAATATGATAACAGCATCAACAATTTTTTAAAATGAGATTTTATTATAGTTCATAGTCTCACTTTTGACAAGCATATTTTTGGGGTTCATACATATATTTATGTATACATATTTTATAGGTAGACAGACAGACATTTGCATGCATTGATTTTAAATGTCAATTGGGAAAATTGTTTGTGCAGGTGGGAGAACCCCTAAAACGGGACTCATGGGGAAAACGAAAAAGTGGGTAAGCTGGCTTTGCATTTGGTCCCATGAGGGCACCATCCACCTGTGCTCTGAGCAGCCATGGTCTGTCCCACCCAGCAGGGAGCAGGGCAGTGGGCCACAACTGGAGCCCCTCTGGATGTCCTGCTGCCACCAGCCAACCACAACGGGAACTTGGCCCAGACTGGTGGATAACTCAATCCATGCATTTGGCAAATGAAGCCCAGAATGGAAATCTGGCCATTTAAAAGAAGTGGTCCTCTGTGTACGTTGTTCCCTTTGAATCTCACTAAAATAATCACTGCTTCACACCTGTTATTATCTTGTTGTCAATCTGATATGACATGAAGGGGCAAGATATATGCAGATTAGTTCCCAATAGAAGAAGCATCTGGTAACTGAAAACCAAAGGTAATACTCTTCCTGGCTGGTTTGGGGTGGAGGAGTGGGGGTGGGGAGAGTCACACGTCCCCGACCTCAGGGGAATCCAGCCATCTGGGTAATCCATGTGTGAAAAGGCGGTAGTTAACTGCACCCAGTCTTTGCAAAATAACATATATTAGTTACATCTACCCGATATCATGCAGGATGAAAACCTGTTAGAATTTGCAAACAGCCCAGAACAATGAGAAAACACCTAATCGGGGTCTGTTTGTGCTTCCCTCATACAAGTGAGTGATGCGTTAGAGCAGGGTTTTGTGGCTCCTCTGCGGGCTTTGGCACGTGCTGGTGCTGTCTCAGGCCCGGCCCACCCAAAGGACAAGTATTAGCCTTTTAAAGTAATTAAGAACATTTTCATATGCTGTAACCCTTGTGGTCCCCAATTCTATTCACAATAAACAGTTTACATAAAAACAAATGAACGAATAAAATTACTGGGAGATGATTAGCTTTGAAGCATGAAGTGTAAACAGTCTTGGTTTCATACACATGCTAATTGCTTTGCACTAGTGCCACACAGAAAAGAGCTTTAGGTTGGAACAATTATCGCTGGAGTGTTTGGTGAGATTGTGCACGTGAAAGTATATTATAGACTATAAAGTTATATACGAACGTGAGTGGTTATTCATAGTAATAATAGAAACTAGCTTGCACACCCCTTCTGCCCTGGATCTCTCCTCTCTCTGTGACGGCATAGCCTTTTCTTCCGGTACAAACATAACCACACAGGCATCATTAGGTCACATGAGGGAAACTCTTCCTTTGCCTGTCACTTTTCTCTCTCTGGCCCTCATCCATCCTGTGGGTTTCTCTCCTTCTCGCCATAAGTACATAAGATTCACAGTCTGACAGCTCAGAAACCCTCCTGTCCCCCCACCACTCCTAGGAAACCCCCCTGAATCTATCTTCTCCTGTACTCTGCCCAATCTACATCTTATTTGTGATTGCTTTCCTGGATATAACCCGTAGTTAATTGTGTCCTTGCTCACCAGTGGGAAGACCAGATTGTAGACACAATAAGACATTACGTTTTCTCTGCACATCTAATTTGTAGTCGAGTCAAATTTAGGATATTGTTGCACATAGGAGGATGGAGAGGGACAAACCAACAGGCTCTTGGAGGGCAGACAGAAGACTGTGCCTTAACTTTCCTGACATTGTTGAATGCTTGGGTATCAGACTCAGTTGTCACCTGACTCTAGTCCCCTGGCTTTTCATGTAGCATTACCACGTCCTGGCTGCTGGTCCTGAGTAAGTTGTCTGATATCTCCAAACCTCTGTTTTCTCATTTATAAAATGGGAATAATACATGTACCTGATTCATAGTGTCGCTCTGAAGATTAAATGACACAGTTCTTGTAAAGTGCTTGGACATTGCCTGTAAAGTGCTTGGACATTGACTCAATAAATATTACCATCCACAACTTTTCCTGTTGTCACCTTATCTATATATGAATATGAAATCTGCCATTTTCCTGGACTTGGGAGCCTGGGACTCCAAGAGTATCCTATGACAGGATGGATGCTGATAAGTGAATTGGCTAATAAATTTTTTTGTTTCAACATTTGCTCTTCGAGTAAAACTCGAATTATCTTTCATCAGTATTCAGTTACCACATTAAAAACAAATCACAATAGTAACTGCTTTCATTTGTGAAAGGTTTAATTCTATGTGCGTTGTCTCATTTAATGATGCCAGTGCCATGAGGTGAGGGGCTAATAATCAACCTCAGATGCTTTGACTCTGAACTGAGTACCTGCCTCCTTCAAAGGGAAGCCGTGTCTGAAAACCAGGACCTACAGGAGGCCTCATGCTCTGAGACATCGGAGAAACATGTCACCGTCATCTTCCGACAAACTACACGAGGTTGGCTGTGGAAGCTCCATAAGTGAGCACCCATTTCACATACTCCATATTCGCTTCCAAAATTCTCCCTAGAGATTTCAAGAGAGTCTGTTTCCCAAATGAACTCAGCCAGAAGCATCTTCTGAACAAAACCATTGACAGCCCGGATGATTGCCAGCTCATGTCTAACTTGGTAGAACATCCTGGGTTATTTATAGTGCAGCTTACATTTGGCTAAATATGAGCTTTCATTTTCCTCGAAGAGATGCAGGAGGAATTTTAAAATATAAATAAGTAAATAAAATTTAAAGGAAGGATGAAAACTAAAGAAATGAAAAATGCATCACTTTCAGAAGTACTAGAATTTGGCAAAAGGGAAAATTATCTCAGCGGTGTCCCCAAAAGAGTGACATATTTTTTGCAGATGAGGAGATAATTCTGCTGGTTTGTCAAACCCTTTAGCAGGACTCTCACCTGACATTTCTCCCAAGCCTCTTCCCACTGGTTAGTAAGAACACTGTTAACTAAGTGTCCAATCCAGTCTAAATTTAATCTAATCTATTGCGTGTGTATGTGCATCCCTTCAACTAATGTTCAGGCACTTTAGAAAAAAATACTTAGTCACTTAGGTAGCCATCCACCTCCCCCTTTCCCTGCTTCTCTCCCTAGGATAGAGTCCAGCTGTGTGTAAGAGAAGGTCTCACTCCTTTCTCATTCGCTGGGGAGAAAAGAGCCCCTGGCCGTGTGCAGTGCTTGAGTATGTGCCAGCTGGTGTCTCTGGTCCCTCGTGGGTACGGCTGGCCCCCAGACTGGCGGACTTAGCTTATGATTTGGTTTCTCTTGGTTTGGTCCATGCTCAGAAGCACTCCCTGGATACAGTGGCTTCTCCTTGGCTCCGGCTATCTGTGGACCCGCGTGTCTGCTACATCTTTGGTGCAGCTCAGACTCTACTGCAGGGTTACCTTGAAGTCCTAGCAGACTGATTGGCAGGTCCACCTGCCATCCATTCAGTACCCATGCACTATGGGCATGCATTGGGGTAGTCTGGGAAGCCACCCCAGAGGACTGTCTGTCTGACTTATGGCCTAAGTTGTTGGTAGTGGGACATCCTAAGTGGTCATCTTTCCTGAGTTCTCAATGGTATCTTTTATCTAGCACACCGGCACCTTTCCAAGCCCAAACCCTGAGGCATTATGTCATTAGCTATCAGGTTTTGTGGCTTTGCTGTCAAGGACAGAAAAGTTATCTTCTGTCCTATAAGAGGAAAAGCCTGTAAGACAAGTCTTTCAGGCATGGCTGTTGACATACTAACGGTGGGTGCAAGTAAATGTGTAAAGGCATTTATCAAATGCTCTATCATGACAGCCACCTGTTTTTCAGGGCTATTGCTCTGTGGAAAAATCGTAATTTGCATAGGAGCAACTAAATATTATCTCTACCTTCTTCTTGACTGTCTTTCTGTAATATTTTTCAAAACTTTCCCCATCCCTAAATGTAGATAGTAACCTTGGGCCAAACAAGACCAAGGTGAAGAACTCAGGTAGGCAAAAAGAAAACACATCAAGAACTATAAATACCATCCCTGTTACACACAGAACCCCCACTTTCATCCCTTTCTACATACTCCATATTTGTTTCCAAATCATCCCTAAATATATTGAGAGGCTCTTTTCAAAATAAATTCAACTGGAGTCTGAGCACCCATTTCACATTCATAAAAAATCCTATCTGTCATGTACATCCTCCAACATATCAGGTCTGGGACCAAGCACCAAAACTTTTATGTTTTTTTTCTAGACAAGATTGGTGCTTTTTTCTAGACAAGATTGGTGGGAAATCTCATCAGGGTTCTCAATGCCATAAAATAAAACCCCCAAAAAAGGCAAATGTTCACTTAATATTCATTAAACACAGAATTGGGGCATGATCTAGCATTTGATTTGATCTCAAGGAACTGTGAAGGTCAAAACAATAAAAGATAAGAGTTCTCCCTGGGGCAGGAGATGCTATAGGGCGAGCAGATTTGCAAAGTCTCCACGTAGGGTGAGCTCGGGCTTTAGACATACGGGCTATGTCTACCTGGGTCTTAGCTGTTGGCTAAGTAAACTGACAAACATCAAGAACCCAGGAAAGCATGAGGGAGCCAGCAGCTGTGTTCAGTCCATTAAAAAAGAGCAGTGATTTGAAATATGAAACTCATGTTCATGAGAAAGCAAAGGGAAAGACTGAGACCCAGCTAGGGAGTGTCATCTCAGTTACTGCTCTTTTCAGGGCCCTGTTTGCTGACAGACACACTAGGCCAGTGACAGGAGAGCTTTCACTGGCTGTCAGATCGTTTTCAGAAACAGCAGTTCATTTCATGCTAATAGCTCAGTCTATAATTAGGCACATTTATCCATGTCCCTGTGATATGTCTCCTGCCATTCTGTGCTTAGTTCCTCCCCAGAATAAATCACCCAGATGAGTTATGAGTCTCCAGAGTGGCAGGTAGGAGTGTGTGCATGCTGAAAGCACAGCTCTCAGTTGTTGTCCGAATATGTGAGCAAATACTGTCTATTGTCATGAGAAGCAGAGTCTTTGGTGCTTACTAGAAGGAACCAGGAAGGAAAACACATTCTCTCTGCCACGAATTTACTATGATTGTGCTATTTCTGTATCTTCCCATATTAGGTCAAATCTTGCTTTTGACTTCAAGACTGCTTAGAAAGAGAGAAATAAAAGCAATTAGTCAATTCACATTTTAAAAATGTTTTGAAAGCCATACAAGCTGCTGTAGGTTGAAGAGCCTGAAAGCAGCTATATGCTTTTCTCCTTTTCCTTATTTCAGCATGTTTTGTGACTCAAGAAGGGAGACATTACTATCGGTTGGCCTAATTCATTATGCAAGGACCCAAAAAGCAATTAGAAGAGAATTGGGTACTTTGATCAGCTTGAATCTCCATGTCTGGGAGATTCCTTGTGAGGTCCTCCTGCCAGAAAAATGACACAAAAAGACCACCTTTTATACTTTTCTCCTTTTCCAGGGAAGCTAAGGAATCAGCCAGTAGCTGCCTGGCTTGTTGCTCCCTGGGAAATAATGTTCGTGCACGAATAATGTTCACCATCCAAATTCCAACTCTTGTATGGGGTTCTCATGCCACCCTTGCAGCCAATGTGGGGTACCCTCCAACCTAGACTGTCTGTCATGAGAACATGCAATCAGTATAAGCTGTTCATAAGATAGATGTTTTCTAGAAGACAAGCATTGGAAGCCACTTTTTAAAAACAAACATCTGTTGGTTGCTCATTTAGGCAGTAATAGCTAATACTCAGAACTAGCCTAAAGATAGGTATTTTCATATTTCTGTTTTCTAGATAAGGATAGCATAGCAAGGTGAAGTTATTGGCCTCGGTCCCCACTGCTGATATGAGGCTGCAGTGGGATGCAAACTCTGGTCTGCTGTGTGTAGAGCTGTGCTACCTCTTTGTCATACTGTCACAGGGTCTTCATTCTTGCTTACTACCTGAGCAAGCTGCCTCTTCTAACAGAAAGGAAAAGGTATTTGCACTGAGCTATTGCTTCCTGATATGGAAAAATAAAATGTTGGTTACTAATCTACTAATTACACTAATCCACAGCCCCTAACATTTACCCAGGTTATTGACCATTTTTACCCCTTCCTGGTAAAGACAAAGGACCCTAGACGAGGTTGAATATTATTCTTTGGGACCACATTCTCACACACATTATGTATATACATATATGTAAAGTAACAGTCATTAAAGTAAATGAAAAAATACATTTAGATAGAAGCTCAGCTCCATGACTCACAAAATTTAATAATCAGAGCTACTATAATCAGTTGTTAGTATGCATTTTGTAGAATCTGGTCCTATGCCATTACTTTTATGAAGCTTACATCTTCTAAATTTCATTTGCCCATCAGATTATATCATCAACTCCTGCTATTGAAGTCAAGCTTGGTTAAACATGTCTGATAGAAAGCCTGCTAAAGCTGTACACACTCACTAAGTCCAGTGTGCCTGAATGGGAATTCTTGCATATGATAAGCTCTCTCATTTTTCATGGAATCCTGGAGCTGGAGAGGCAAAGAATAAAAAACTCAAGCAGCCCAGGAAACTTCACTAATATAACAGTGTCAACTGCCACCATTACATCCTTACCAGAGCTCTTCTCACCTAGATCTTAGACTATTTGGGCTGCCGTAACAAAATACCACAGACTGGGTGGCTGATAAACAAGAGAAATTTATTTCTCATAGTTCTGGAGGCTGGAAGTCCAAGACAAAGGCACCCGCTGATTTGGCCAATTCAGTGTCTGGTGAGAGCTCACTTCCTAGAATCTACTCTGTCTTCTCACATGTGACTGTAACCTCACATGGCAGAAGGGACCACGGGTCTCTCTAGGGCCACTTTTATAAGGGCACTAATCCCATTCATGAGGGCTCCACCCTCATGACCGAATCACCTACCAAAGGCCCCACCTCCTAAAGCCATCACCTACGGGGGCAGGATTTCAACATATGTATTTTGGAAAGACACAAATATTCAGTCAATAGCAACTCATAAAATAGATTTGTTTGTGTTTTATCTTCAGTTCTTTCTTCTCTCATGTACTGTGGCCCAAAAGACAGATTGCAAAAGAAAATTCACAAGAAAGGAAAGATGTAAATTTAGAAAGATATGGAAAAGAGTGTTGTGAGTCCTCCAAAACTGCAAATATCTATGGGGCTTAATCAAAGACTTGAGTGAGTGTGGGTAAAACAAATCATCTTTTGAAATGAAAGGGCCAACATTACAAATTTGGGGCAAAACATCAAAGGGTGACACAGCTCAGCTATTCCTTTTATCCAGAGTTAGCAACTCCATCAAAATTAATTTCTCTTCTTGTTAAGCAAAGTAAAGGTATCCTGGAGATTATGTGAAAATTTAAACCCATCTGGAAATCAGCTTATTTTGCTGGCAGCCATGAAAGGGGCATCAGAACTGAAGCACATTCATTTCATCAGCTAGTGAGTCAACCAGCATTTATTTGCCTCATGACTATGATACCTCCATATACAGGCTGACATCGGAGGATTGTGTCATATTTGTAACTGAAAAGAGAAGGACTGCTTTGCAGGAAATTTCTTTTTAATTAGGAAAGCATCCCTCTGAATGGTTTTAATCACCGAAGCAGCAGCCCTGAAAGTTTGAGTAAGGGTCCAGAGACAGAGGACATCAAGCTCCTTTGTGAAGTAGCCTGGCAAGTTAAACTACATTGCTGGCTAAATTCTGGGAAATATGGCATGTTCAAACCACAGCTACAATGTATTGCTTTTTAAGAAATACAAGGACATCATACATTTCTTCAAATATATTAAGCCATCATGATTTCAGAATTTTGCTTGCTTCCCTTTTGTCAGTAGCAAAGCAAATTGAATGGTAGTTGCCTTGCGTCCTTTAGCCTAATGGAAATTCCAAAAGAAAAGCAGAGCCTCTTTTGGCCTTTAACCAGTGCGTGTTTAAACTCTTTTTTAAGTGGTCCATCTTCCTTGTCTTACATAATTATGGTAAAACAAATTCCTGCTTATTACATCTTTAATATATGTTTATGACTGTTGGGAAAATTAATGACACTTCAGCTAGCATTTAAGGTTTATTTATTTTCTGAGCAAGGCTATCCATACTATGGATGACAGTTCACCCATACGTGCATGGAATAAATTATCAGGCTTCTTGAATTTCCTTTAAATAAAAGACTGCAATTTACATGGATTAAAGGGAGTTGAATTTTAAGATCCTCCTTGAGGTTAACTACATCCTTTCCTTTTCCTTCTATGCAGTAAGGTGGTCGAAGGATAGAAGGGAATGCTTTAAGAAGGTACATTTTCACACAGATTCTTTGCCTTATACTTCATTGGTGGACAGACTTTAAAGTAAATCTTATGTAAACAAATAAATATAGGTTAGACAACGTGTTTTAATAAGACTCAAGGTTGGTAAATAACTCACTAGCATTAATATATGCTTATGAGTCATACTTGAAAACTAAATCAGTTTCTACCTGGAAATGGCAGTTGAGAACACCAGTGTAAATTTGAAGTGCTAGGATGCTAATTAACTGAAAGCCAGGTATCAGAGGGAGTTGAATTAATTTGTAATTTACTATCCATGACTTATATTCCTTAGCAGTCAAAAACAATTATTTTTATTTGCCTGAGATCACTATCAACAGAAAATGATTTGTATACTGTAAAGCACTAAACACATGTAAGAAATTTTTGTAACTAAAATTATCAATCTTTTTATTTTTTTCACTCATTTCACATTTCACCCATCATTTTGGTAATTTAGTTTTTCAGACCAATAATGCTGTTTGCCTGAAGGGTAGTGTTGCTAATTCCTTGGGAGAAGGAAAAAAAACAACAACAGACCCTCCAATAACCTTACAAATTAAAGGAGATGGCTTAACTGAAACTGTAGTAAGTACTGTCCTAGTTTCGGCTCCTATAACAAAATACCGTAGACTGAGTGACTATTTACTTCTCATAGTTCTGGAAGCTTGGATGGCCAAGATCAAGGTGCCAGCAGATTCCAGTGTTTGGTAGGAACTTTCTTCCTGGCTTTCAGACAGCCATTTTCTTGTATGTCCTCATATGGCCTTTCCTCGATGAGTGAACTCAAGAGAGAGAGCAAGCTCTCTGGTCTTTTCTTTAAGGGCACTAATCCCACCATGGAGGCCCCACTCTCATGACCTCCTCCAAGCCTAATTACCTCTCAAAGACCCCTCCTCCTAATACTATCACATTAGGATGAGAGCATCAACATATGAATTTTGAGGGGACATAAATATTCAGTCCTTAGCAAATACACACAGTGTGGTGCTCTTTGGAGTCCATAAGATTGAGGGAAAAACCAAGCAAGCTCCTGAGCACCACGTGAAGGTCCAAATGTGTCCAGAGTTCGCTTTAAAGCCTGCTCTCCTTCCCGATAGACTGTTAGTGGATGGCATCACCCCTGTCCCAGAGTAATATGAATAGCTAACACTCACTTTTGGTCAGGAACGGTTCTAATCACTTTACATATAATAACTAATTTAATTTACATTTAACAACAAATAGTACATTATGAGGTAGGTACTAGTATTATCCTCACCTTTCATAGGTGACTGGCAGAGCTGGGATTTAGATCCAGGCAGTCTGATAATGGTAGTTTTAATCACTATTTTGTTGTTGAAGTCTTCCCTCATCCCACCTATTACCAAAATCTGTCCTTTCATTTCTTCCTCCCTATTCCCACTCTTCTCAGGAACTCACATGGGCCATTGCGAGCTGTCCCATGTCAGTTCCTTCCTGGTGAGAGACTGAATATACAAACAGACAATGGAGATCCCATATGTGAAAATAGAACTCTGACCCACAATCTGCAGCAACTAGCTCAGGAAACCAACCTGTAATCTGCAGTAACCAGCCCAGGAAACCAGCCTGCTATCTGCAAGTCAGACTTGTAGGAAGTCAGACCATTCTCTCTAGCAACAGTCCAGGAAGCCTAACAATAGCCTCTGTAACAACTGGCTCAAAACAACCAGAACTTGACTCATAACTGACAGCTTCCCTAATTTTTGTCCCTATTTCCAACTTAGGAGCAACCAGAGAAAGCCAATTTGTACCCCTAACCAGTCACATTGGATACCCTTCTTCGAATTAGCCTTCCTATAGCTCCCCGTGCCAACAGCCTCCAATCAGGGCATACTGGAACCTTCACCTTTCCCCACTCGAAAGCTTTCCCACTACTCCACCTGCCTCTGTGTCTTGGCCTAATGCAAGTGGTGGCTGACTCCCTTATTACAGCAAACTCTGAATAAATAGCTGTTGTCTGTTTTCATTAGGTTGATCTTCATTTATTTCACACTGGCCTCCAACCGCTCCTTCAACCCTTCCCCTCTCCAACAGGGAGACAGTCTAACAGACATACTGTGTCATAGGAAGAGACTGAAGCACAAATCTGCACAGAAATGGTGGGATTTGAGCTGTGTATTAAGGGTAAACAGGATTCAAAAACCTGGGCCAGAGGCTGGGATGACCACGCAGATAGACAGCATGGTGTATGCAGGGGCGAGAGACGTTCCCATGGACCTGCCTCTGCTGTACAGCTTTGAGTGCTTCTCATAGGAAGAGTCTACGGCCCTGCCCCATTGACAGGGCTTGGCTAAGTGACTTGCTCTTGTCAATGGACTCTGCCCATTGGGAGGATTTTTCCTGCCACTGTGTTTCAAGGTAACCCCTGAGTGGGAGTCTGCCTCTGTGCTTGGTTTTTGTCTTGCTTCTTCCCACCCAGCCAGGCTATTGTTAAATTAATTAAACAAGGAAGCCATTAGATCGAGGTGGCTCTCATGCTTTGGTGGCTTACATAAGCATACCAAAACCTAAACCTGTAAAGTCCTCAAGTTTAAGAAATTGAAACCTAAGGAACTGAAACCTAAGGAAGTTTAAGAAACTGAAACCAATCACAAACAGCCAGGTAGGCTTTAAGCGACAGCCAACCAAATAATTTCCTTTCTTTGCTTCTGCAACTTCTCCTCAGGTCCTGTTGGTGGAGCTTTCCTAACTACTTCTGGTTTGGCTCTACCAGATTCGAGATAATTTTTGCTCAAATAAACTCAAAATTTTTAATGTATTTCATTTTATATTTTAACACTATCCATGAACCAGCTTTTTGTCCTTTCCTGATTGGGGTCTAGAGGGAGTCCTATGTGGCCAGAGATGTGAGCTGAGGGAAAAATTGAGGGGCAGTGTAGTCGTGACAAAGGCTGTCATCAACCCTTCAGGGATTCTGACACCCAATGGCCTTTCTGAGTCTTTACCCTGGGGTGAGGGGCCTCTTTACACCCCTGCTTCTATTAATTGCTCTGTGCAGGCTGCCCCTGCTATGGGCAATTCCCAGAGGGGCTGACAGCTGAGGAATCACAGCTGTACCAGCAGCACCGCCATAAGCTGCGGGAATCAGACCTTCAGTCTGAGGAGCTGGGAGGTGCAGAGCAGTAGCTACCACTCAGTGATTCTCAAAGTGTGGTCCCCAGACCAGCAGCATCAGCAACAGCTGGGAACTTGAGAGAAATGCAAATTCTCAGGCCCCACCAGGACCGACTTTAGGGGTGAGGCCCCGTGACAATTTAACACCCTGTCAGGTGCCTGATGCACCCTGGAGTATGAGAACTTTTGCACTGCACCAATGCTGGCAGAGTGATCGTAGATTTGCTGACTGATCAATGTGGAAAAAGCAGCTGCCCTACTTACTTCCGAGGGTGGCCATGGGGACAACATGTGTGATATCACCATGACAAAGAGGCCCAGGTGCCCTAGCTATTATCCCTGGAGCTTTAAGTATAGTCCCTGTATACTGCTGTGGAAACTGAGTTGCTCAAGCATCTCTCTGGCTGAAGTCAGAAGAAGTATGCAAATTGAATAACTCATCTCCCCCCACGTGGAATTTTAGTGCTATTTGTCTATTTGACTTTCCTCACATATCTTCCGGGTGGTCCCTAGAATCTTGCTGTTTTTCTCCAGGCCTGATGTCAGACTCTGTGTTCCCTGGAAGAGGGCAAACTCTGCCCTCCCTGCCCTACCTGGCTTTAGTGACATGCTCCTTGGCTACTAGTCCTTGAAACTCCAGTTTCCCTGTCGTCATTCAGTTAGGCCAGTAAGTCTGCCTATTAATGTACTGGGATACATTAAATAGCACAGTTGTTGTTTTTAGATGACTTTTAATCAGCCAGCGTTAAGTGGCACTGCCATTCGAGATTTATCTCCAGTGAAGAATCACAATGGATTGTTGGGGAGCAAAACTGACCCGCCCAAAATGTGTCTCTTTCACATGAGGGTTATTTAAGGCTGATTATTTTTAAAAAGCAAGAGGCTCAGTAAGAGCTTTATAACCTCCCTCTAAACTGCCTAAAAGGATTTAAAGGGCCCAGTTCAGGAAGAGCACCTATTATCCGAGACATTTACAAAGAACATGGGCTAGTGTGGTGGTAGGTGGGGAACCAGGCAGTGCTTGGAGGCCTAGGTCCTCTCTGTGTCCCATTGTCTCTGCGTGGCATAGCAATCATGGTTAACAAAAACATTTGTTTTTCCATCTGCACATGAATTACCTTCCTTCCGTTTGAAGTCCCAGGCCCCCTTATTCCTTTCTCCTTAGTTCAGAATGGCATGTAAGGGTCAGTTACCTGACCACCTGTGGCCCTCATATTCTTTTTTATTTTTTTCCCCCTCATATTCTTATGGAGACACCCTATGTACAAAATTAAATATTTTTTCTTCTGTTAATCTTTTTATGTTAATTTGATCAGTAGTTCGGCCAAAGAACCTAAGGGTAGAAGGACAATTTTTCCTGCCCTCGATGAAGGATACACATCCCTAACAAAAAGCTTAAATTAAAACCCAAGGAGGCAATACAGCAAACTATTTAAACACATAGGACTTGGAATCAAATAGAGTTAATTTCAAATCCTCATTCAACCACTTCCTAGCTGTATGAGCATGGTTATTTATATTCGGTAAAACTGGGATGGTGAAAAGAACTGCCTTATTAGGTCATTACAAGGATTAAATGAGGCAAAAAGACCTCAGCACAGTGCCAGACACATTACAAGCATGTGTGGTTATCTTAATTCAAGATTATTTTTGTCAGACTTAAGGCTTTTGTATACTGTTTCTGAGCTTTGCTTGTTTTATACACTAACACTTAGAATTCTTGATTTAATGGAAACTGTAGAGTTAATGATATACATTCTCATGTACTATTTTATTTTATTCTCACAACCACAGTGTGGTAAAGTTTTATTATTCCCACTTTAGAGATGAATTAATCTTATCCCCAAACACACAGACTTGGCAAAGCTGGGGCTGGTACTTGAGGCTGGCTGAATTCTACTCATGATACCTCAACTGGAGAATATAAAAGACAAATGATCTAACATGTATGTAATAAGAGTCCTAGAAAAACATTACAGTTTTTCCCAGAGCTATCTCCTGTATCTCTGTTTAGAATTAGAAGCGCTATAGATGATGGTGGTATGTCAAATCACCTTTGGAAGCTAACTGATAACCTTATAACTAGTAGGTTTTCTTGGCAAGATTTTGCACACTATTAAGAACAATTCTTCCTGTGTGTCTTCTCTATTCTCAAAACTCTATTACAATACTACTTCACTTCTGACACTTCTGGTCACCAAATAAGTGGGAGTTTTTCCCCCCAAGCAATTCTGTAACACTAGCTGATTGTCCAACAATTTAACCCAATTCAAGCACTACCTACCTGGAGTTAGTGCAGACCCCACCAGTTAAGGGCTCAGTCCTACGAGACTGCTTCCCCCTTCACTTTATACACCAATGGCAAGTCCAGTTTGTCACCTGTGCCTCTGACTTACTGGCTATAAATTGGAGGTTCCCACCACCCCCTCCTCAGGTTTGATTAGGTTGCTAGAGGGGTTCACAGAACTAGGTATTTTATTTGCTAGGTAACTGGTTCACTATAAAAGAATATAACTCGGGAGCAGCCAAATAGAAGCGATGCAAAGGGCAACATGTATGGAAAGGGAACAGAGCTTCCATCGCCTCTTGGGCTGAGCTGTTCTCCCAGTACCTCCCTCGTGTTCACCATCCTGGACTCTCTCCGAGTCTGTCCTTTTGGGATTTTTTTATGGAGGCATTACTACGTAAACATCATTGATTAAATTACTGGCCATTAGTGATGAATTTGATCCCCAGAGGTTGGGAGTAGGGCTGAAATTTCCAACCCACAAATCACATGGTTGGTTCTCCTGGTAAACAGCCCCCATCCCCATGGGCTTTCCAAAAGTCACTTTATTAACATAAACTGATGTATGGTTGAAAAATATGAATAACGAAAGACACCAATTTCACCTTTATCTCTCTGGAGCTTTTTCAGGAATTGTAAATAAAACTAAATATAACACAAGATGCCCCTCTGACTCCTATATAGGTAATTAACAAGAGTTTTAGGGGCTTTGTGCCAGAAAGAGTAGATGAAGACCAAATATACAGAGGGTACCAAAAAAATGTATACAGTGCGATGTCAGAGGGATAGTGGATGGGGGAGGGGGGTTCACACAGTGTGAGGGACATAAATGATAAACGTCTAAGTATTACTTTGTCTTGTGCACCTGAAACTAATAAAAAATATATACATATAATTTTTTTAAAAAATGTATACACATTTTAAGAAAAGAAAAAAACTATTAAAATTGTAATACTCAACATATACCAGTAACAAAAGAATTCTGCTATTACGAGAGGTGCTCAAAGTGGTTACCATCAGCATAATTTAATACAGTTTTTCTTTTCTCAAAATGTGTATACATTTTTTTTGACACCCTCTGGATATATTTCGTATTATAAATCACAATATTACACATGCAAAGCATCAGGGAATATTGAGATAAAAATGGGAACGACTGAAAAAAGAAATCTATCAAAACTGAAAATCTGACCCTGTTGCTTCCCGGCTTCTGACCCTCTGTCTCATCCAGGGGTTCTCAGCTGTACCCACACCTCACCCAGCGAGCTTTAAAACGTACTAACTCCTGGATTTCATCCCTGAGATGCTACCATAATTAGGCTCGTAAGGCCTGGGCATAGTTTATTATTATTATTTTTTAATCCTCAGTCACCTGGAGCAGAATTCCTTGAAATGTTTGTTAGAAAAGCAGGCTTCAGGGCTTCAGCCTAATTCTAGGGAACCAAACTCTGAGAATAAAAGAATCTTCATTTTCCAACAAGCTGTCTAGGTGGGTGTTTCTCAAACTTTACTATGTATATGGCATCATTTTATGAAAATGCATGTTCTGCTTCAGTGGTAAAAAGAAAACCACAGGCCCAAAATGGTGTCCCTGGTGCTAAAGCCCATGATACCGAAATTAGATTTAACACGTGACCTAACTGCTGTTTCAGTCTCTCCCAGAAATATCATTTTAACCAACTAGTCTGAGATTTTTCTGGTCAACACCACTGAGGTCATCTGTCACATGGACCCTCTCCATCCCCCATAAAAAGGAGAGGCAATCCGTATGATAAAACCCTTGCCATTCTCTTCCCCCAAAAGAAGATGTCTTTGTCTAAAAACCATCCTTTGTTTTCTTTTGTTAAAATGGCTCCTTTGCTCCATCCCTCTTCCTATGAAAACCTTCCATTTTGTACAACCCCTCAGAGCACCCTTCTAGTTTCTAGATGGGGTATCGCCTGATTCATGAATCTCTTAGTAAAGCCAATTAGATCTCCAAATTTACTCAGTTAAATTTTGTTTTAACAGTGGCTATGAGGGTGAGATTCTGCATTCCTAATAGGCTCCTATGTTATGCCATGGTTTTGCTCTAGGGACCATACTTTGATTGGAAAAATTCTAAATGATTCTTTTTTCCATTTTCAGTTTTTTTCCTTGGCAATTTTGAGCAATACTGTGGGTGTCCCTCAGTTTGGATTTGTCTGCTGTTTTCTCATGATTAGACTGGGGCTATGGGATTTGGGGAAAAACACCACAGAGGCAAAGTGTCATTTTCATCACATCGGAACAAGGACACATGCTACCAACATGATTTCTCACTATTGATGTTGACCTTGATCACCTAGCTGAGGTCCTGTGTGCCAGGTTCTAAATGATTCTAAAGCAAATGAATTTTAAGACCCTCTGATGTACCAAGAAGAAGCCAAACTGCTTAGCTTGGCATAGGGTGCCCTCAAAGAGGCACCCCTTCCTGCATCTTCACCTCTAAACCCCACTGCTTCCTGACTTGCGCTTAGGCTGCATAAATATCAAACTGCTTGTGGTCCATCCAACCCCCCTACACAGACACAGACACAGACACACACACACACACACACACACACACACACACACACAGCCAAGAATGCCTTTGCTTCCTTCTTCAAAGACGATACCAGGTTAGACTTCAGTTCACGGATCACCTGCCCCCCCCCCCCCCCCAATTGCATCTCATTTCTCACTGCTTACCTCAACCCTATCACTAACTCTATTCAATTGAAATTAACTGTGTACGCTTCTCTCTTTTCTATTAAAATATCAGTTTTGCAAAAATGGGGACTTTGAAGTGTCATCCTGTACCAACAGCTCAGAGCATAATTGACAGTCAATAAATATTTGTTAAATTTTGTGCCAAACAGAAACCTTACCACTACAAGTATCAAAGGAAGTCACCCATCTTTTGACATTCCATTTCTCCAACTCCAATTCATGAAATTAAGTAATTTCAAGTGTCAAGTAAGAAGTGTTTAAAAGGGCTAGCAATCCTCAGTGCTCTGTAGCCCTGCAGTCTGATTACCATGCATTTATTTCTATGAATCCTCTTAATGGCCCTTTGTTTTTGAAATTGCTCTTACAGCCAAAAGTTTGCTCCAAAACAACACTTAGAAGGCTCTTGTCATTAGGAACCCCAGCACCACTTTCTTACATTTCAAGAGAAGACATAAGTAGACACTGACATGTGAATGGTCCAGTGGTGTCACCGGCAGCGGCTGCCAAGGACTTGAATTGATCATCATGGTGTCCTTTAGAATCTACCCTCCAAGGTTATAATCAAACCACCTTAATGGGGCGGCACAAAGGGCAAAGACAGCAGCTTTGCTGGGCAGTGGCTTCATCCATCATGTTCTAACCATCAAATAGAGACTGATGAAGGCGCTCAGCTGCAGCTAGGGCGGGCTATTTGCTCCGCTTGCTCTGCTCTGTGCCTCCCCGCCCCCATCTCGCTCCAAACATTTCCTCTGAGATGTTTGCTTTGGAAGGCAAATATCGACACCTGCTACCACTGGCTTTTTCATTAAATGCTTGGCCCTTTGATACACATTCTTTGCTTAATAACTTTCTTTCATCTTCCAGTCCAGTTTGAAATTAGGGAGCAAATTTAGCATTGTGGAAATTCACTTTGATTCCAAACCATCTTCTTTCCCAGGTAGTGTTCTTAAATAAATAGGGAAACATTTGGTATTCCAGATCTTTCCTGGCTGAGCCAAAGGCTGCACTGGGCCAGGAAATCTGTGTGATTCACAAAGGCATTCAGCCTGGAGATGGTTCCTCCGGCTGCTGCCACCCTTGGAGTTTCCTGAACAGGCTTTCTGGGCTCTTTGGGGGGTTTTGCCCAGCTGTGCACACTGGGGCATCTCTTCTAAGGCCCAAACCCAGGCTGTGCTCATCCTGCACCCATGTGGCTCATTCGAGTAGAATGAATCACTGGGGAGAAATGAAGAAGAGTTTGGGTGGTGGGCTCTGGCTCCCCAGAGCTGGGACTCAGCCTATACAGCTCCCCCACTCTTCCCTCCTCCACTGCCTTGAGATGAGAGCTTTTATTAATCACACAACTATGTTTGTCGGGTTTGAAAAAGCCCCACATGTCTGCAGCATGTTAGACCTTTAAAAATGGCAATGCGTTGCAAGATGATTCCCGCTCTTATGCGGCAGCACCACTTGGGAAATATGACAAACGTGCTTCAAGTGGCTGTGGATTCATCCCCCCTCCAGACCTGCCCATCATGATCTCTAGAGCCCACCTGTTTCTCTTCTCCAGGTGCCTTGAGTGTAAGTCAGTGACTTTTGACCCTAACCACATATTAGAATCACTATGGAGATTTTAAAACATAATTCAGTTCCAGGAATTTTGACTTAAGTGGTCTCAAAAGGAACCTTGGCAATAGTAGTTTTTGAAAGCTCTCCATGTGAGCCTAACTGAAGCCACAGTTGAGAATCACTGAATTCTGTCCTTCCCAGATCCTTTTCTGTAGCAGAGAACTTTCTCCGACTTAACCCCCCACCCCATCAGCTCCACTTAGATGCCACCACTATGCTATCTTCTTCTGCATCAGAAACTAGATCTTTTCAAGTTGATATGACTTTTTCCTTAAGGGAGTTGCCCAGTTTCAGCTCTCCTCCTATATTTGATGAATTCTGCCTCCCCTAAGCTTGCCCTATATGACTTTCAGGGCTTACCTCCCACATGGAAGCTGAAAATGCCAGATACTCACTTTCCCAGCTTCCTTTGCAGTTAGGCATGGTCAAGTGACCTAGGCTTCACCAGTCTGACCCAGCCTCCTATCCTAGCCTTTGACTTGGGAGCTATTATGGTAAAGGAGGAAGGACTCTAGGAATCTTCTGGAATCCAAAAGTTTCTGGTGTCCAGGGTCAGTGGTAGCAGCGTGCAAGCTGCCACTGTGCATCCAATGCCTGGCAACTACAGAGAAGTGTTGTCCCTTAGCCTGTTCTGCAGTATGACTTTGGGGCTTATATATGGTTGCAGAGTCTCAAGCCTGGCTCTTTCATTGATTCTGTGAGCATGCAGTATCTATTCGATAAATTCCTTTCCAGAATCAGTCTCTGTGTTTATAACTAAGAACCCTAAGGGGATGTCACAAAGTATTATCAGGAAAAGTTGCCTCTTTTGGAATGAGAGTTGCTCTCCCTAGCCCTTCGATGCAAGTCCAGACATCAGGTTTGAAACTGTTTTTATTCACTTATTCCCGTTCTTCCTTTCAGTTCTATAGACAGTCTGACCAATTAACCTTTAACTGTTATCCTTCATGCACAGCAGAACTCAGGTTAAGCGCTATCCAGAGTGGCTTCTGCCTCTGTGCCCTCCACTGAATTGCCCCTGGTATTTATCACAAGATGGTTGCATCGTCAAAACAGCAGCCCCATTTGGTAGACTTTAAATCCTGACTGGACGACACCAACTGTAGAAACAGACCTCTTTTTTTTTTTTCTAAAACCATGGGTAAAATTTACTAAAACTCTTAATTTACTTTAGCTAAGAGAAAAAGAAGATACGATGCCTGATGTCTTGGTGAGGGTTGTTAGTGGATGCCCGTCCAGTGCACAGTTTCTACAGCTGGTGGCAGCCATCATTGTGAGCCAGTCTGTGGTGGAGGAGTGAGGAGAGGAATTGCTGTCCCATGGTGCATCTCAAAGCCTTCCTCCTTCCATGCTTCAATGATGGTTGAATCGTAAAAGGCACGGAATAAAACTTCATCAAGTACAATTTTCCTGGGGAATCAGGCTTTCCTCAGGAAAAGGAGCAATTTTTGTGCTCGTACCCCAATTCTGGTGTCAGAATGAATTGCCAATTTGTAACTCAAATATCTAACACATATTAAAGTACTCAGTATGTATGATATTGATCCAAGTTAAGAAAGCTGAAAGTGAAGCATTCTGTGACTAACCCCCACAGTCCTAGCATTTTCTTTCCCAGATTTCTTCAGAAGTTTGGTAAAAGCTAGCGGGGGCTGGAGGTGGGGATAGTGAAATTCACTCTGGTGACAGAAGGCCTCTGTTTTTCTGTAGTTCCTTCACATGGAGTATTGGCAAGCATTTGCAATCATCCAGAATTCTAGGAAATACTATTTTTCTCAGAGATTTTGATTTCTGGGTGTTATGATGGAATGTTTGTGTCCCCCTAAAATTCACATGGTGAAGCCCTAGCCCCCAATGTGATGGTATTTGGAGACGGGTCTTTGGGACATAATTAGGTTAGGATAGGCCATGGGGGTAGGGTCCTTATGATGAGAGTAGTAGCGTGAGAAGAAGAGAAAAATAAATCACTCTCTTCACCAGGGGAGGACACAGCAAGAAGCTGGCCGTCTGCAAGCCATGAAGAGGATCCTCACAGCACTTGACTATGCTGGCGCCCTAATGTCAGACTGGGAACAAGACTGACCCTTGCAAGAATGTAATTAATAAAGTACCAATAAACATGCCTTTTATGGACTTTGATGCAATAGTTTCAGAGACCAAGGTCATAACTTTTTGCTTTTTGATGTATCAGAAATATTACTAGGCCAGTAGACAAAATGGCTAATAATCTCAGTTCTGCCTCTATTTTGCTTTATCTTGTGAGCCATTCATTTCATCTCCTGGCACTTCTGCTTCTATATTCGTTAAACAACTGAGATAAATTAGCTAATGTCTCTAATTTCTTCCAACATTCATGTCTCAAGATTTTATTAATTACTGCAATTACAAATTGCAAATGCAAATTTGCAGAAATTACATTATTAGAAATTAATATCATTATTTGAATTTTTCATTTACGTATATAATTTTAAATTTTATCAATATGTTCTATAGGCTTGACCTTTTTAAAAATTCAGTTTGCTTTTGAAATATAGCCATTAATGCTATTCATCTGGAAAAGAAAGTAGAACTAATAACGCCAACCATAGGGACAGGAAAACCTTTTTATCAAATGATGGTAAAACAACTGGATATCCATATGGGAAAGTAATGAACTTTGAACCTTACTTCATGCGGTAATTTCAAATATGTCCACAAATTCTTTGATACTCCTCCATTAAAAAGGTGTAAATTAAATTTTTTTCTCTTGAGAGTAGTCTGGACTTAGAAACTCACTTCAAATGAACAGAATTAAGCAGAAGCAATGGTGCGTAGCTTTGGACACTAGGTTATAGAAAGACACCTTGGATTCCTCCTTGCTCATTCTTGCTTAGATTATTTACTGTGGGGAAGCCAAGAGCAAAGTTGTGAGGACACCCAGACAGCTCTGTGGAGAGTCCCATGTGGGAAGCTGAGGTCTCCTGCCAATAGTCACGTGAGTGAGCCGCTCCTGAAGGCACATGCTCCAGCCGTAGTCAGGCTTCTGATGGCCGCAGCCATGGCCAAGAGTTTGACTGTAACCTTGGGAGAGACACTGAGCCAGAAGAACCAGCCAAGCCACTCCCAGATCCCCTACTCTTAGGAACTGTATGAGATTATAATACATGTTTGTTGTTTTAGCTCCTAAACTTTAGAGTGATTTATTATAGAGAAATAGATAGCTATTGCACCTCACAACATAGATAAAAATAAATTAAAATGAATCATGGAACTAAATATAAATCTTATTACTACAAAACTTCTAGAAGAAAATATTTGTAATTTTGGAGTAGGCAAAGAATTGTTAGAATACAGAAAAAAAAATGAATGTAAGAGAAAAAGTTCATGAATTGGACTATATCAAAATTAATAACATATACTACTCAAAGTCACCGTTAAAAATGAAAAGATAAGCCACAGAGTAGAATAAACTACTTGATTTTTTAAGAACTCATAGCCAGAATATATAATGAGCTCTTACAGCTCAATATTAAGAAGACAAGCCACCCAATGTTTAAAATGTGCAAAAGATTTGAACAGACACTTTACAAAAGATGATATATAAATGGCTAATAAGCACACAAAAATATTCTTAACATTATTAGTTATTGGGGAAATATAAACTTAAACCACAACAAGGTACCTCCCACACCTACTAGACAAGCTAAAATTAAAAAGACTGGTGATATTAAGTACTGGTGAGATGCGGAGCAACTGGAACTTCCAAACACGGCTGGTAGGAAGAGAAAACGGTAAAACTCCTTTGGAAAACCATTTGACAGTCTCTTAAAATGTTAAGCACACACCTACCATACAACCCACTCCTGGGGGTACTTATCCAAGAGAAATGAAATGTTTGTACACAGACCTGTACATGAGTGTTCACGAGTGTTCATAGTAACAAAAAAACTGTAAACAAGCCAAATACTCATCAATAAGTGAATGAATAAACAAAATATATACATACAATGTAATACTACTAAATAATAATAAGGAATGAATTCTTGTTATATTCAATAACATGAATGAATCTCAATAGAAAACCAAAAGAAGCCAGAGCAAAAGGAGTGCATATTGCATGAGTCTATGTACATACAATTTTAGAAAATGCCAGCTAACCTATGGAGACAGAAAGTAGGTCAGTGGTTGCCCATCATCAGGAGTAAAGGGAAACGTGGACTGCAGACTGCAAAGGATCATGAGAAACCTTTTGGGAGTGATGGAAAAGTTCTGTAGCTTGATTGTGACAATAGTTTGATGGGATCAGGACCCATCAAATCTATACATTAAAGGAATGCAGTATGCTATACATAAGTAATACCTCAGTAAATTTGATTGAAAATTAATTATAATGTCTGCCTCTTTGCATTTCAGTTGTGATGACCTAATACTATAGATTTGTAATAATGCAATAGCCTAGAATAGTACCTGTCATGTAGAGAGACCCAAACGACACTTGAAGTCCATCATTCAGGAATATAGATGGCAACAATTAGTAATTCTTTTTTCCAAATATTTAGTTGTATGTGGATTAACTACCCATACATTTCAAGTGGTGAAGTATTTAATAAACAATACTTTCATTATACTTCTGTAATGTTTAGTAATTTTATGTGTACCAGGTTAATATCCTGGCTGACAGTTGACTACTCTGTGAACATCCTCAGTTTTGGTTTTAGATGTCCCACTTTTCCAGTCATGGAGCATGTTTACATCAAGCCGCTCCAAGGCTTAGGTTATCTCCTAGAAGGGTGAAACATAGCGGAGGCTCTACTGCTTTTGCTTTTCTTTTTCAGAAAACTTGATCTGAACTCATTGTACAGTTATGGGTTTTTCTTTCACACATATCAACTATTCTCTTTCCAACTACTCTAAATACAAGAGTTATTTCTGTTCTCTCTGAGGCAGCCATTTACAATGTTTTCATCACCTAACACCCATTTCATTATTTTTTCATTGTGGCCCCCATGTTTCAAAAGAATTTAAGTAGCAAACTGTATATCTTAAGAAACAACAGCTGCCTCCCCCACCTTTTTTTGTAATTTACTGAAGACATGTTTGACTGGATCTCAATTAATTACACTGGTTAAAAGTGAGGGTTCTGAAGTCAGACCAGTTGGATTTGAATATTGACTCTACTATTTACTATGTGACTGTGTGACGTTGAAATAAGAAATCAGTAACTTAGCCTATAACTTGATTCACCTCATAGTTTACTATTCAGCTGCTTTCTCTTTGTTTCTCTCCCTCACTGCCCGATCTAATTGCTTTGCTTTCTCAAAGTTACATGCATACCTTGTTTTTGTTTGTTTATTTATTTATTGTTTTGTTTTGTCTTTTAGCAGATGATACACTCCCTTCGATTTATTCCCACACATTTAAATGGTACTTATGACATGTCACTGTTCCCAGCACTTTATAATATCAACTTGCTTAATCCTCATATAAGCCTACAAGGGAGACACTAATACCACCTCCATGTTGCAGAATGAGACGTCGGGCCCTGGAGGGCAAGTGGCTCCCTGTTCACACTGAGACAGGTTAGTTAGTATGGTTGCTAGGTAGACAAGTGGGTCCCTGGTGGAATAAACAAAAAACAGCCATATCCTGAAACTCCAGGCCCTGGAGTGTCTCCTTCACTCCAGGACAGAGACATGAGAATACCCTTGAGGTTAATAGATAATCTCAAATCCCTTCTGGCAGGACAAAGGAGCAGACCTGATAGATAGGAATGGGTTTGTTCGTTAATCCCTTCAGGATGAGCAAACAGGACAAACCTAATAGATGAATTCTATTAGAAGGCTCCAGCCCCCTTCCCCAAGCAGGCAAGGGAAGGTATAAAAGTAAAAGCCTTTTGCCTTAGCCAGTGGGCACCCCCATTGGAGACCCCATCCCGCTCGGGACATACCTTTTCTCCTGCCTCTAATAAACTATCTTCCTTTACAATTTTTTGCCTCTCCCTGGTCCGTGTGTCCATTCTTGGGCTTCACGAGATAGGATCCCGGCCCACACCCAGAAACTGCCAGCAGATCCAACATCATTTACATCAACTCAGCTTGTCTAGCATGTATTTCAGTTATTTCAGATATGCTTTAAGCTTAATCTTTTATTTTTTAAATATTTTAAAAATATTTTTTAAAAGCTGCAATTCTGTCAGATGAGATGTGAATCACGCATAAGACCGGGTTCTAGATTACCATCACAGAACAAGCCAGATCCCAGGAGATGTTCTCACAGATGAGTTTGCATGACTCACTCTCCCTCTCCTTTGTTCTGCTTCTTCTTATCTACTTATAAAACCTTCTGACCACTCTAGGAACGGGGAGATGGCCTTTGGACAGGGGTCAGCCATCCTCCCGGAATGCCGACATTCTGAATAAACCTGCTTTTCTTTTCATCAACATTTATCTCTCGATTTTTTACTTTTTCAAGCGGCAGGGAGCGAGACCTTCACACAGTAAATATTGGGAAAATACAAATCTTCTCAAGCCTCTGTTTTCTCTTCTAAAAAATGGGGATAATCATAGTGCCTATTTTGTGGAGTTAAGAGGATTAAATGAGATAATTTATAAAAATCCTCTAACGTGGGACCGGGCATAGAGAGGACATTAAGAGGCAGTGCTGCATGCTGGGGAAGCTGCTGTTCAGCCTGTGATGCGTTACTGTCCTCCTCAGGGCAGTGGTCATCAAAACAATCCCAACTCCCACTTATTTAGTGGCTACTATGTACTGGATACCCTATAGATAGAATTCTACTTAATCTCACAACAATTCAAGCCTGGGGCAGTTTACTCCCACTCTTGCCTCCCCAGATAGAATTCTAGCCCACAGCCAAGAAACACATTGTTTAGTTAGATTGTATAATCTTCTTTTATATAAATGAGCTGTTTCCATCAAGTTTTTTGAGGTCTTGAAAATAGTACTTGTACCATTCCCCTCCTCTCCTCACGCAAACAGCTACCTTCATCCATGGCCCCGAGGTGAAAAACTGATCTAGATGGATCAAAATCCATGCCCATACATACAAATTCTCTAAATGGCAGCAAGGTCAGGAAATGCAAACTCAGACATTCTGCACCATTGGCTTCTTACAGTGTAATTAGAGTTTTCAGGCTGTAAGGGTAAAGCCCTAGAGACATTTTCATTCTGAGTTAGTCAAAATCAGTGACTGGTACAGTGATAGGAATACAGCCCAGAGCCTCACACCAGGAGCAAGAATGCAGTTGAAAAGGAATTGATTATTCTCATGACTTCCTATCTAACTTTGTATTTTTAATACAAATTATTTTTTATTGTGACTAGGGACTGGATACATTGTTTATGAAAAGGAAGAATCGTCTGCTCCACAGCCAGATTTGTCTCTTAAAGTCTGTAATGCCTTTAAAATTTTAAGTCCAATAGCCAGTGTGTCTCTGGGCATCTGCTTTCAGCGTTTCAAGTTCCCTGAAAAGGAGCAAATCTCATCTTTAAAAAAAAAAAATGTCAGAAAAATCAATGGGGCTCCAAACCAAGTTTTCCTGACACACGCTCTCAGAGGCCTGCCACAGAGGACAGGATGCCTGAGCTGGTGTCATTGAGAGCTTTTGCAAACAGACAGCTAATGAATATACAGATGGGATAAAAATTTCAAATTATTCATTAACTCAAAGGAAGGTACACTCTGAATATTAAAGTGATGGATTTCCTGGTGTGGCCAAATACAGCCTCTCTCCCTGCTGAATTACGCAAGTATTTTGGGAAGCCACTGTGGACATCTGACAGCGTCCTTGGTGCTGAGCAGCTGCTGGGACTCATAAAGCGTCATTAAGAGGCCCAGTACTTTGACTCATAAAGACAGAAAAGAGGGTAAAGGAAAGAAGTCAGGGGGCAGCTCAGTCCTTCTACATGTAAGCCATGCACCCTGAAACTGCCAATTCGAGAACAAGACTGTAGTCTTTAATTATAAAATATCCACGGTGAGCATGGTTGTAACAATCAGGTGCCAGAAAAGCTGACCTCTGGAATACACATCACCTGCAACAGTGTTCCCCTGTCCCTAAAAAAGCCATTAGGAAACACTGGTGAAGGAGAGAGCAGGCCTTTGCTGAGTACCTGGCCCACAGAATACACATAAACAAAACTCTAGGACATTGTCCTTCCCTGCCCAAAGCAGAATAAGGTATCATGGAACACTCACAAGCAGGAAAAGAGAGATAATCCCACAGTGCACTGTGTGTGGGCGGGGAGGGGGGTGGGGAGGGGGGAGAAGCCAGGAAACACAGTAGAGAAGCAGCAAGGAGATGCTAGTGTATATGCTGTGTCACCTGAAGAAACGGGCTTTGCTGTGCTGTCTTCAACCCTTCCCCCTCAGTCTCTGAGTTTGTTTGAGAGAGCCTCCGTCATCTCTTGAAAACTCTTGAGGTCTTCAGATATATGGTCTCACTCCCAACCTAAAAAAGCATTTCCTAGTCTCTTTGTCTCTCTTCCAAAAGGCTTCCAGTCTCCCTTCTTACTCATTCAGTCACACAAATAAGCTTCACTGATGCATTTCACAAGCGTACGTTGTTTGCTTAATGTTTCAGGACACTTGCTAGGCCCTGGAGATCCAGTGAAAGAACTCAGACTACTGGGATGAGGAGAAAGAGACAGGAAGAAACGCCAGTCCCACAAGATAAGGGCTTTAACAGAGATGTGCAAAGTATGCTCTGGAAGCTCAGAGAAGAAGCCCTAACTCAGTCTCGGTGGCTTGGGAAGGCTAATCCTAGACTATGTCTTAAAAGCCTGGTAGGAAGTAGTCAGGGTGAGGAATTGGGGACCCCCTGAGTGGACGGTGAGAGATTTCAGGCAGAAGCAACAATGTGTTTCCCGCAAAGTAGAGAGTCCAATGCAACTTTAATGTGATATTGTTATCTTCAACCCACAGGCATGCATCCATGATTCACGCTTCACATTTTATAATCAATTTCTTTTTGTGAAGCGGCAGGTTTCCATTCATTTATTCAAAAATATTTAGGGGCCACGTAGCATATGGTAGGTACTGTGCTAGGTACTGAAAGCGAAGGGAGATGTTTCCGTCATGACTGGTGAAAGAAATCATGCCTAAGTCCATAAATGGAAATGTTTTCAGTCATTTTAAATAAGCAAAAGACATTTGAAAGGTGGAATACGATAGGAAGATTAGAGGTATGAAGACTTATGACGTGAGGGAAAAAGTAAGAGAAAGTCTGGTGTGAAAACAAATATTGAAATAAGACAAGGAGGAGACAGGAACAGAAGGGACTCAAAGCTCTGTTTTTCTGGGATAAAGGAGGCAGAAGAGTCAAGGATAATGTTATAGGTTCTCTGTTTCATCAGAACAAGAATCAGAGGGGTAGCACAGGGTTTTTAAGGATGACATGGAAACGAAATGTAAGGAAGTCCCAAATTCCCTAAATTCAATTGAACAGCCAAAGACTTACATCAGCATTTTGTGGCCATGTCATTCCACTTTGAATTAAAATCTAAAGCATGTTGAAGGCAGAAATCCTGAGAACAACCCAGCACCAGGCCGCTCTAATAATCCCTAAGTTTTCTGTAATATAAGATAAAATGGAATGCCTGAGGCACTGAGTTAAATGTCATGTACAGGATAAAAGCTGGATTCTCCTTCTTTAGTCACCAAACCATGTCTTTCTTTCAAATGGATTGTGCTTTTACCCCTCTTGACTCATTGGACCAGATACTCCTCTCTTCCACAATATGGGAATTATTCTCAAAGAATCGCAGGTAGAAAATCTGGCCCCAAAGAATAGCTCATCATGTTTCATGGGGGAATGTGGTGAACAGCATGGATTCACTTGCAAGGCTTCCGAGGGAAGAACTGAGAGATCAAAGAGCTCAGCTTGGATCCGCCATGTTTCCTCTTCCTCACTGCTTGTGTTAAAGAGTGTTTATTAAACATTTCAAGGGCTTGTTAGAGTCAGAGCAAGGCAAACTAACCAGACGAACTAGGCCTTTCTGGACTTCCAGTCTGTGGAGATGACAGTAGCCTCCTCAGGCAATAGAACAGACAAATGAAGAGAAAATTGAGCAGTTATATGAAGACACAAGGCTAAAAGTGTGTGCCTACATCTGACCTCCTCAGCAGTGGCTTAAATCATCTCTTCAATGTCCTCCAAGGAGTTCCACGGGCACCCACAGCAGAGTACTGAGCGCCACAAGGAACGAATCAGCACCTATTTTAACCTGCCGTTAACAAACACTGCCTCAGCGTCTGCACAAGCCCTAGAAACAAAGGTCAGCTTTCTGAGATATTCCAAAGCCCACACCTCTAGTTATAACATCAGCGGGGATGTTATCATGTAATCAGAGGCGGCCTGAGGCTATACAAGCTGCAGCCTAGCTTTAGTCCTTCCCTTCAAAACATAAATGTAAGATGCTAAGATATGATCTATTGAGAATTACATGAATTGGGAGAACAAAAATTTTAAGGGGAAAAGCTATGTCATATATGCTTGCATTTAACAGGGGAGTTGAAACAGTTTAACGTACTGGAATGTTGCAAAACGGTATTGTAATGGTGACCCTATACCTTCTATTTTTGAAATTTAAACCTCTGATGGAATTCAGTTTGACAGTGATTCGGCTTGGGACTTTCTGAAAGTTTTTTTCTTTCCTTTCTTTGCTTCCCTCTCTCCCCCCCAAATCTTGATGACTCTGTTTACTGTGCATTTACTATGAATACCAGTTCTAACGGTTCTGTTTACTTTAGACTAGTGTGCACACCTGGCCTAGTAACTTGGGAGGGGTTTTTTGCTTCAGTATGGGGTTCATTCCTGACCCTAAGGAAGAATGGCCTCTAGGAAGCACCTTTTCCTGAAGTTGCCTGGCCAATTTCTCCTTCCTTTGTTTTGCCCCTCTTTGCGTGCCCAGAAAACCTTTTGGCAATATTGAGAAGGCAAGGCGTCTTTGTCACAGGGAGTCCACTGTCTTCCCTTAACGCTGGCATTTGGAATAAAACCAACTTTTCTTTCCACCAATCTCACCTCTCAAGTTTGGGCTTTTGTGCAGCGAGCAGCCGGACCTTTTGCATGGTAACAATATGACATACAAGAACTGGAAACAAACCCTTTTCCTCCACTTGACTTTGGCCAAGCTTGTCCCATGTGAACTGTGTGTTCCAGGCCACCAAGTAAGAGACCAAGCCCCAGCTCCATGCTGCTGCTTTGGCTGCCAAACCTGAGCACGCCGGTGCCCTGCCCTGCCTATGTCCCTCATCTCTGTACCCTCTCAGCCTGCTCCTGTAAGTTCCTAAGAAGCTGGTAATGAGCTCACCCAAGGGATTCATTCAAGTCATGAAATATTTTGGCATCAAAGCTTAAAGCATCCACTGTAAACCCTCCATTGTGCCACCTGACACTTGGTTCCTAGACTCAGCTCTGGTCCAGCGCAGCTCTCAGCTTGTCCCTTCCTCACCACTCCCCAGCAGCCCACCCCTCAGGTCCTGCTTCCCCAGCTGGCTACCTCCATGTAGCTTATGAAATGGAAGGAAGAGAAGCAAAGACAAAGCAAGGAGAGGAAAGAGGAAACAGAAAATGGAGACGGGAGGGCACGATAATAAATTCTTCAGAGTACTCTGCACCATTCCAAGGCGAACAGAATAAAATTGAAGATGGAAAAGAGGAATTTATATAGTTGTTTGACTCATTCTTCTGCACATCAAACATCTTAATATAGAAGAATTGATACAGAGGAATAAAAACGATCCTGAGAAAAATGGGGGGGGGGGAAATGTAAATTATTTTTTAAAAGACTTCAATAGAAGAAATAAACTTGCATTTATAAATTGAACATTTAATATTAATTTTTAATTCTCAAAACGATCCTTGAGGTTGGTTTTAGTAAACCAGTTTTACGGAAAAGGAAACTGAGATTCTGAGAGTTAATTTACCTAGAGTGACTCAGAAATTTCACTTTCAGTTTTCTGTCCTACTGAAAGAAATACTGGTATATGTGAAGAAAGATGTAGTATGTACAAGGCTGCTTATGGCAACACTGTGATACCAAAATTCAAAATAAATGTTCACGTATAGAGAAATGATTACATATAGCATATTCTGGGAATATATATATAAATAAATTTGCTGCATTATATATATATATTTGCTGCAATGGCTTAGAAAGCTCTTCAAGTCATAATAAGTAAAAGAAAATTACTGAACAATATATGTAGTATGATTCTATCTATGCAAAGAAAAATTCTTTATATATTTTATCTGTGCATATATGTATACAAATACTTATAGAAACTGGGAAAGGATACACCCCGAAATTTCAATATAAAGGTAAAAATGAAGAGCCTCCTTCAACCAACACCTCTCATATTGTTTCAAATTCCCTTCTTTTCCCAGAGGAAATCATTGCTTCCGTATACTTCAGTATTCAAACTTTTTTCAATGAGACTATATTCAATATTCCTTGTACAATTATTAAAACAATGGCTGTTTTATTAAAAACCATATGATACTTTGCAAATATAACATGCTGCTATGATATTACTTTTGGACAGGAAACTTCTGCTACTTCGCAAAAGCCTGAAAATATAAACTGGCTTTTCTTTTTTTGCGTTTTTCTTATGTCAGCAGTAGCAACAAATTCCTATGGGACCTTTAGCAAAACAGATTATGCTACATGCTTGATTTTGACGAATGGAGAGACTTAGTATGCAGACCGGAGACATAGACAGAGTTGTGGGCTCACCTGCAATCTGTAGTTAAGATCTGTAGGCAAAGTAAGGTCACATTCCATGATATCCTCAACAGCAGCTGGCCTGCCAGCACCACAATTACATTTAACGCAAGTCCGCCTCTCCAGTCTAGACAAGGGAAGGAACAGATGAGAGCGGGATCCTTAAGCAGCTTCCACATCCTGAGCTGAAATGAAATGTCCATTAAAAGGCAGCACTGAACGTGTCCAAAGGGACACAGTGAAGTCATTAGCAGAACTATCAAGGAGCAAGTCTATCTCTTTATTAATAAATAATGTGAAGAAATGTGTTTTTATGTGAATTTTAATAAATGCCCGAGTTCTGTCTCTCGTTTCCAAACCGATCCTCACAACTATGGCAAACCAAGTAGGTAGGCAGTGATGAAGGAAAGGTGACTGACTGAAGACCCCAGCCATTGAAGGGCAGGGGACTGTCACCCCTCATGTGACATCTGGGCACAGTGGCTACATGGGCTGAGAGGCAGAGCCCCCCACACACATCACTTTCAGGCAGGCATTCGAGAAGCCTTCCTCGCAGGCTCAACTGGCTGCCTTAGATCGTTCTTTTCAATCCTACTTAGGGTTCCTTCAGTAACACCCCCAGTGTTGACATCGACAGACTAGGACAATAAAATATGATGTCCATGCAATCACAGACATAATACATCTTCCAGGGGAGATTAATAAATATATATAGTTTTTTTCTACTAAGACATGCTCTTAGATCTCTCTCTCCCCACCTCAGGTAATTCTGTCTTAGAAAACGTCTCAAATATGTTATGGAGGATAATTCTAATTGCGAGTTTCTTCTTTTGAAATGTTTCAAATTTTGTTTCTATATCAAAGCACAGGTTTTGATATATTATTATGTACTCTTACATTAATAAGAAAAGAACATCCAGGAAGATAGACTGATAGAATGCCCAAATTAACTTAAAATAAATCCAAGCCAACTGGCCAAAGGAATAGACAGTAGCCAGGGGAGAGTAGAAAACTAAACAAACATGGCTGAGAGCATGGACATGGGTCTGCTTTTCTAAACTAACCACCAGTTCTGTGATCACAAGAGTGGAGGGTGATGGCTTTGCTCACACAGTTGAGGAGCTCCTTTTCTCGGTGGTCTGTTCTCACTGTCACCATCCAGAAAGACAGTGACCAGAAGGTTTTCAGAGTGCCATGAGAGCACCTCCGGACACAGCAAGAGTCCCCCCACCCTTGCCCTGTGCCCTATCTGTGCCTTCACTCTCATTTTTTAGCCATGTGACCTTAGTTAACTCACTTTTTTTTTTTAACTTCTTTATCTATATCCAATGGACATCATTGGACTGTGTGCTGTGCCCAACTCACAGAGCTTTTGTAAAGATGCAAATGCTTTCTGTGCTGTAAAGCACAAACAAATGCAGGATTCTGGTTCACATTAGCATTGCCTTATAGTTGAGGAACGATTAAATGAGTTTAATCGGACTTAAACCCACAGAGCTAAGAGATAACCAGGAGGTTATTCAGGGATGCTACATCTATTTAGGGAGCAAAAATAGGACACCATAATGATATGAAAGGACAGGGCCTTTCTTGTTTTATTTTGTTACTCCTATTTGTACAAATAAAAACAATTGTAATTATTAAAGCTATGAATTGAGAGTCAAGCGCTGCACAGTGGTTTGTGTACCTCACTCTCAGTATGAATCCTGGGGCGATAAACAAACAGACAAACAATATGTGGCTCTTTTTACAACAGGTCATTTGTTCTTTCACTCAACAAATGTTTACTGAGGGTCTACCATGCACCAGACCTCTGCTAGGCTAGATTGGGATAAATACTATGGAAGAAATAAAGAGGTGACAAAACCTCTTTCGTAGGGGGTGGAGGAGGACATCTCTATTAGATAAAAGTAGTCAAGAGGAGAAGCCTTGGAGGAGGCAGTATTTGAGCTGAAAGCTGAAGAATGAAAATGAGCCTTTGAAGAGCTGAGACAAGAGCATGTCAGGCAGAGAGGACAGCAACTTTGGAAGGCGCAAGGGTAGGAAAGGGCTGGATGTAGCTGAGGAACAGAGAGGAGCCCCATGTGGCTGGAATCTAGTTGCAGAATAAAATCATCTTTGAAGGTGTGGTTCCGTGGATATTTCACAGAAGCAATGAAAATTTAAACTGCTACCTTGCTGAACTATGCAAGAGGGAGAAATGTTTTGTCTCTTCATGAACAATGGGAAAGGGGACTTGTTCACCCACCCACAGAGAGGGACCCATGATGAATCAGCTCACCTTGAACCAGCACTCAACCTTTTCTGCTTTAGCCCACATTTATCACTATTAAAGCCCTCGAAGTCTGGAAGTTTCTGTACAGATCAAAATACCATCAACTGAAAGAGAAAGTGGATAGTCTTTTATCTACTGTTACAAAAGGCTTGGATGATCCCTCTGGCCAATGAAGTACTCTCCATTTATCATAGTGTTTCATAAGGTGTCGTTTTTATTTAATCAATAAGATAGGAGAGTAATTAAATATGATTTAAAAAGAAGATCTTCAGAAGATTGATGTGACAGCTTCTAAAAACCCTTTAGAATTAAATCAACTGACAAATATTTAATTTTCTTCTATTACACTAGGCACTGTGGAAAATGCAAAATAACAAAAGACAAAGCTGCTGCCCTTGAAGAATTTAAAACTTACCTATGGAGAAAAGATGTATTAAAAATAGAAACTTATCAAGAAATTGTTTTTCATGAAATACAATTTCTGTTCTGTAGCTTAGACTGCTGTAGGAATCGGGATAAAAAACAACTGTTTAGGGCTGATAATCTCATAAAGTTTCACGTTGTTCTATGCCGTGTGTATATGAAGATAATTAATACATGCTTTGTTGAATAAATAAGTGAGGCAGATTTGAGTTTTGATTTCAAAGATATGTATAAAATGAACTGTCAGTGAGAAATGGGAGGATCTCAAGGCAAGGGGTCCATCATGATTTTATGCATGGGTGGGAATTTATATGATGTATAGAGAGGCAAGACAGAGGCAGTGTGTATGAAGGATATCACACCAGTTGACAGAGGGCTTTGAACAGCAAAATTAAAATTTTGGTTTGGATTAAAATAGCAATTTTAAGTTCCTGAGAAAGAACAAGAATATGATTAAAATGGTGTTTTAGGAAAACTACTCTGACACTTGTATTCAAGGGCAAAGAAGCAGAAGACAAAAGGTCCAGCTACAAATTATCAAAAACATTTTTAGACTAACACAGTTTAAAAAATAAATAAATTCATACATGCATAAAGTGATACATAAGCCAAAAACTGTACAGGGCATATATATAATAGTAAGAGGATGAATGATGATGTTAGCAGACTCAGTTATACATTTGGAAAATCTAAGGTGTATCCTTAGGTCTGAAATGCTCCTTTGTGTTGCTTGCATATGCACAGGCTGCGCACATCCCTGCCTGAGGGCATTTGCACTTGCTTTTTCTTCTACTTCAAATGCTCTTTCCCAAATATCTGAATGGCTCACTCCTTCACCTCCTTCAGTCCTCTGTTCAAATATTACCTTTTCAGTGGGCCTTTCTAGAATACCTTCTTAGAAATTACAACCATCCTGGAACTCCCTACTCCCCCTCCAGCTTTATTCTACTTCACAGCACGTATTACCATTTCACATTCTACATATTTTATTTATTTATGTTTATTGACAATTTCTTCCAATCAGTATATAATCACTATGAAGTGATATTTTTGTCTGCTTTGTTTATTATTTTATCTGCAATGCCTGGAAGATAATAGATAATAGTTTTTAAATCAATGAATCAGTCTCAAGCACGTCTACTTTTTTTGGTGGAGGTACCGAAAAATAGAACTATTCCTGCCAGTAAAATCAATTGTAATAAAAATTTAATACCAGACATATAGCACAGAGAAATCAACACCTAAAAGCACATAATATCCTTTTAATCTTAGACAACAGTCTGAGACACAACACTATAAATCTGCACACAAACTCTATCTTAATAAAAATGAATTAAGCAAGTAAGTGCTACTTGCATCCCTGACTAGAGACTCATTGATTTTAAAAACAAAATAAAAGCTGCTTTTCTTTTAAAGTTTTAAGTTGTCTGGGGCTAATAATCTTTGTGAATGGAAAAATGATCAGCGTCTCATTTAGTAATGTCAATTCTTAACTCAGCATGTAGAAAAAGATGAGCTTTCATTTCATAAACATGAAATCACAGCAACATAATATTGTCCTGTCAGTTGAATGGCACTCCTCCTGAGTGCTCCCATGGAGGGCATTTGACCCAGGGTCATAACAGAATAACTAGACACAGCCTACAGAGAGTTTACAAACCAGATTGCTGACGAGAGAAAGAAAGCCGTATTTCTTCAAATTAATGCTCTCGGTCTAGTAGAGAGACATGTAGAAGGAGTAATTGGTTTCATTTCAGCATCAGGCAGTCATTTTAGGCATGGTCATAGGAATACGTACTCTCTAGTCTCAAAACCACCGGCCAAGAAAGCAAGTCACAGGGAGCTGTCCAATGTACTAACTCTCAGTATATTGCATGAAACCAAATCATAGGCTTGTTTCACTTCAGGCAGTTCACCTTCCTTCATTCCCTAGACTGTCCTGTTTAATATGAGAGCCACTAGCCACATGTGACTATTTAAATTTAAAATAATTAAAATTAAATCAAATTAAAATTTTAGATCCAGATTTATGTTTCCTGCCAACAAGGAATAACAGGTAAATAGATTTATTGCCCCACCTGAAACAAACAAAAAATGGACAAAGTGTAAGAAACAATGCTTTTTAATACATGGGACAATTCAAGTGAAGCAATATCTTTAAAGCACTGAAAGACAAAAAAAGTCCAACATAGATTCTATACCCAGCAAAAATTACTTTTAAAAATGAAGGCAGGGCTGGCCCGGTGGCTCAGGCGATTAGAGCTCCATGCTCCTAACTCCGAAGGCTGCCGGTTCGATTCCCACATGGGCCAGTGGGCTCTCAACCACAAGGTTGCCAGTTTGATTCCTCGACTCCTGCAAGGGATGGTGGGCAGCGCCCCCTGAAACCAAAATTGAACACGGCACCTTGAGCTGAGCTGCCTCCTGGATGGCTCAGTTGGTTGGAGCGCATCCTCTCAACCACAAGGTTGCCGGTTCGACTCCCGCAAGGGATGGTGGGCTGCTCCCCCTGCAACTAGAAAACGGCAACTGGACCTGGAGTTGAGCTGCACCCTCCACAACTAAGATTGAAAGGACAACAACTTGACTTGGAAAAAAAAAATGGCCTGGAAGTACACACTGTTCCCCAATAAAGTCCTGTTTCCCTTCCCCAATAAAATCTTAAAAAAAATAATAATAATAAAGGCAAAATAAAGTCTTTTTGAATCTTAGGAAAGTTTGAAAATCCTCAGGAGCTCACCCACACTATTAGAAAAGTAAAGAAAAGAAATTTTAAAACAAGTTCTTCAGGCAGAAAGAAAATGATAACAAATAGAAACATAAATCATAAAGGAATGAAGAGCACTGGAAATGGTAACTACAGAGGTAAATATGTAAGTTTTTTTTATTATTTAAATATATTTAAAGGTAATTGACTTTCTGAATAAAAACAGTAACAAAGCAGTGCAGGATTTATAACATACATAAAATAAAAATACATGGTAACAATAGCGCAAAGAATGGGAGTGGAGAAAAGTAAACATATACTATAAGTCTCTTTTGCTATCAGTGATAAGTCAGATAATCTCAGTTGAAGCTAGAATGTAGCAAGTAAAAGGTGTACTATAGACCATAAAGCAATAATTGAAAAAACTAAACAAAGATTTACCACTTGTAAGACAACAAAGGAGAGAAAATTAAATAATAAAAAATATACAATTGATCCAAAAAGATAAAGAAAAAAGGAAAAGATAGGACAAACAAAAATAAATAGCAAGATCATAAATGCACAACTAGCCAAATCAATGATTACATTAAATAAAAATGGTCTGAACATCCCAAATAAAATACCAAGATTATCAGAATGTGTCAAAAACAAGACTTAACGATATGCTATCTAGAAGAAAAACATTTAAATATAAAGACACAAATTGATTAAAAGTAAAAGAATGGTAAAAAAATATATACTATTCTAATACTAAGCAATAAAAACAAAACACAACCCCCCCAAAAAAACCCTAGGGTGGCTACATTAATATCAGACAAAGTAGATTTCAGAACAAAGAATATTATCAGACATAAAGATGGTCTTTTCATAAAGACAAATGGTCAACTCATTAAGAGGACGTAAAAATCCTAAATGTTTATGCACCTAATAATAGAGCTCCAAAATACATGAACTATAGAACTACAAAGACAACTAAAGAAATTCACAATTACAATTGGAGATTTTCATAATCCTGTCTCAACTGATAGAACAAATAGACATAAAATAAATAAGGATATAGAATAGTCAAAGAATGTTGTCAACCAACATGACATAATTAACATTTAAAGAACAATTTCCCCCAAAGCAACAGTATACATACTTTTATCACACACCAAACATTTACAAAGATAGACCATATTCTGGGCTATAACACAACATCAATAAGTTTAAAAGGATTCAAGTTATATAATTACGTTAGAAACAGTAAGAGAAAAGCTCTGGAAATTCCTCCCAATATTTGGAAATTAAATAACAGGATTTTAAATAAGAAATCAAAAGGGAAATAGGAAAGTATTTTAACTAGAAAAACTAAGAGCATATTAAACCGAATGTAAGCAGAAGAAAAGAAATAATAAAGATCAGAGTAGAAATCAATGAAAACAGAAAAAGAAAAAAAAAAGAAAGAGAGAATCAGTAAAACCAAAGGCTGATTCTTCAAATTTAACTAAATTAATGTAAACTTAACCAAATTTATCAGGAAAAAAAGAATGAAGAAAAATTTCCAATATGGGAAAGAACAGTGACATCACTACAGATTCTAAAGATATTTAAAAAATAATAAGAGAATATTTACCACAAATATATGCCAATAAAATTTACAGCTTAGATGAAATGGACAAATTCCTCGAAAGACACAAACCTCCAAATTCACTTAAGAAGAAATAGATAACCTAAATAGCCCCATATCTACTGAAGAAATCCAATTTTTAGGTTAAAACCTCCCCACAAAGAAAACTTCAGGCCCAGATCTCTTCACTGGTAAATTTTCCCATGGAGGAAATCCCAGTTCTATATAAATATATTTTTTTCCAGATTTGAAAAGGAAGAAATACTTTCCAAATCATTTTATGAGACCAGAATTACCCTAATACCAAAATCAGACAAATATATCACAAGAAAAAGAAACCAAAAAGAAAGAAAGAAAAAAAAAAGCCTCATGTGTACAATTGCAAAAATTGTAAAGAAAATTTATTAATAATACATTATAACCAAGCAAGGTTTATTTTAACATTCAGAAATTAATGTAATTTATATACTAAAACTTTATAAAAGCATGTTATGATATATATATGTAAACCATTTGGAAAAAAACATCCAACATCTATACCTGAGGAAAACCTCAGGAAATGAAAAATAGAAAGTAACTTCCTCATTCTTATAAAGGGCATCTGTGAAAAATCTACAACTAATATCATACTTAACGGAGAAAAACTGAACACTTTCCCCTTAAGATAAAAAACAAGGATTCCATTCTCACTACTTTTATTCAACATTGAACTGAAGGTTCTAATCATTGCAATAATGCAAGAAAAAGAAATAAAAGCCATCAAGATTAGAAAGAAAAATTTACACTGTCTCCATTTGCAGAAAACATGGCTGTCTGTAGAAAATCCAGGTGTGTAAGGATATAGGATGAATTTACAAAAACTAAACGTATTTCTATTCTAGCAATGAATAATCCTAAATTGAAATAAAAAAATACAAATGCTTTTTACAGTAGCATCGAAAACATTAAAGATAAATCTGACAAAAGATGTGAATGATCTAAAAATGATACAGAATTGCTAGAAGAAATTAAAGAACTAAATAAATGGAATGATACACTGTATCTGTGGGTAAGGAGGCTTAGTATTAAGATGTCAACTTTTAATAATAATATAGATATGTGGATATATAGACTTGATTGGTATATAGAGTAAACACAATTATAATAAAAATCTTAGGAGGCTTTTAAAAATATAAATTGACAAACTTTCTAAAATTCATGTGGAAATGCAAATGACCTAGAATAACCAACAAAGTTGAAACAGAAGAACAAAGTTGGAGAACTAATAATATGTTATTTCAAGAATTATTATAAAGCTACAGTAATCAAAACAACATGGTTTTGTCCTAATGAAAGACAAATAGATCAAGAAATAAATCCACACATATATGAAAAATGATTTTTGACAAAGTTTCAAAGGCAATGCAGTAGAGAAAGAATAGTCTTTACAACAAATATAGTGGAGAAAATTAGATATCCAAATTTAAAAAAGAATTTGAATCTGTATCTTGTACCATATAAAAAAATTAGCACAAAATCAGTCACAGACCTGTGAAATTTAAAATTTGAAAATTTCTAGAAAATATACAGGAGAAAATCTTTGTAACCTTAGATTAGGCAAAGATTTCTTAGACACAACAATAAACGCACAATGCATATATATATATATATATATATATATATATATATATATATATTACATATTAGAAAATAAAAAAATATATATTATATATATAAATTGAACTTCCTCCAAATTAAAAACATATATCCCTCAAAACATACCATTAAGAAATAAAAAGACATGCCACAGACTAGGATAAATTTGTTGAAAAACATATATCCAATAAAGTATTAGTATTCAGAATATATAAAGAGCTCACAAAACTTAATAAGAAAACAACCCAAAAATAAGAGGTAAAAGATCCTAATCACTTCACTAAAAATAATCAAAAGGCAATTAAGCACATGAAAAGGTTCCAACACTATTATTCGTTAGGGAAAGGGAAACTAAAACCACACCGAGACACGGTTACATACTTATTAGAATGGCCAAAGTTAAAAAGATTAGACATACCAGTTGGAACTCTTACAACTGCAGGTGAACAACAGGCTGGCAGTCTCTGCAATTTAAACCGGTATCTAGTCTATGATGCAGCCATTTCAGTCCTAGACTTTTTTACTCAAGAGAAATGAAAACATGTGTCCATACAACAACTTGTATGTGAATGTTCATGACTTGACACATAGTAGTCGAACATTGGAAAAATTCCAAGTGTCCATCGACAGGTGACTAGAGAAACTGTGGTATATCCGCACAAAGGAATACTATCCTGCAATGAAAATAAATCAACTCTGGATATATGTTACAACATGGATGAATCTAAAAATAATTTTGCTGAGTAAAAGGAGCCAGATGAAAAAGAGTGCATACTTTATTATTCCATTTATATAAAATTCTGGAAGATATAAATTAACGCTTAGTGTCATTAAACATCAGTGGTGACCTGAAAATGGGGGGAAAGGGATAAAAGGATTAAAAAAGGTTACAAGGAAACTTATGGGTGATGGATATGTTCATTATCTTAATTGGGAGATGTTTTAATGTGTATATTTATATGTCCAAACTTATCAAATTATACATTTAAATATGTGTGATGTATTGTGTTCCAATTATACTTCAATAAAACTTTTTGTAAAACTTCGTTCCTCAGTCAGTCATAACACCCACATTTCAAGTGCTCGGTAGCTACATCTAGCTAGTGGTTGGCACATGGAACAGTGCTTATAGAGTGTTTCCACTGTCACAGAAAGTTAAATTGGACAGTGCTTTCCTAGTCTTGGAAAGGGCTCCTGTTTCTGAGAACAGGATAGAGGCAGGTAAAGAAGGGAACCTGAGAGCAGGCACACTGATGCCTGCTAATACAGGCCATGCTTTGCAATCCTATAATGCAGCTGAATAATCTGAGTTACAATACGGCAGCTTTAGGACTTATGTTTCCTTCAATAATTTCTCAGAACCCACAAATCATCATTTATAACGGATACTCTTGGTCTCTCAGTAGCCAAAAGTAGAGCTATCACAACCACTGCAGAACTAGGCAGGAATTCTTAGGTAAAGCTCCATTACCTCAGAGATTATAAAATGAATAGAGGAAGAATGTGGGGTCCTAAATTGCAGGGGCAGAATTAAACTCCACAGATTGATAGATCTTAGCAGATACAGTTAAAACAAACACTGCTGCTGTTAGCACTGTGAATGTATACTGTCAGGAAAACATTTATACATTTTCCCTGAGAACAAAATTCCCAAATTTCAAAGACCTCATGCCAGGTGGCACTTAGCAATAAACTGACTTGCTGAAAGACTCAGAATACCTCAGCTTTTCAAAGTGTGAGCGGTTTTTAATAAATCAGGATTTCTGGGCTGCAGGCTTATTTTGATGTATAGTTTGCTACCTCTTTGGGAGCTTGTGCACACTTTCTGCTTGCCAGTATTTTTTCCCATTACATCCAACCCTGGAAACTTTCACTGAAACATTGCTTCTTAAGATCTTACTGGGGTCAGCTATTGTTTGAGAGGTACATATTTTCTTAGCAATGTAGAGTCATGTAAACTCAGTTATTTATTCCCACTCAGAGTGAAACTTTCTCCCTGAACACTAGTGCTTTTAGAATCCCCAAATCACGGCTGTTTACCAATATCATGGCTTCTGTTCTCAACTCAGTCATCATCAGCCTGAGACTAAATCACCAATCCCATGAGACAGGAGGACGAATTATACCTTTAGCTCTAGTTTGTGCTTCTCATTAAAAAAAAAAAAAGTTTCCCCTTATTAATCAACAATAAACATATTTGGATATGAGAAGTGATATGGTATATAAAGAGGAAGGCAAAAACTCAATAATTACAATTTTGTCTTCATTAACATAGATAATAAACTTCAAAATTAAAGTTCTCTTGTTACTTTAAAGGTGTGAGTCATTAGATAAGAATTCAATTAAAGGGTGAGTCCTGTTCCTAAATTTAATGAAGAGATGGTGCTGGGTTTTGCTACCTTCCATTTGCTGGGAGTATGCATGTGAGAGAACGTGGCTATGTTCCTGTCTCTTCACAGTTGGATTAGAAAGCTACACTTGCCTGCATACCAATGGAAGGGAGAACATTCTTTGACCCTGTCAGTTGAGGGGAAAGCTTTCTCCCCAGTGGGAAGACATTAAGAAAACCTTAATCTATTTTTAACAAATTATTCAAAAATTTAATACTCAGAGTATTTCTGGATCTTATTAGATTCAATTTTTTCCTCTGGGATTTTACTACTGTCAACAATAGCAGTAAGCACGTAATAATTTTGGAGGTGTCTAAGGTAAAAATTTAAAAATATGTATAACTAACATTTATTGAATACAGTAGTCCCCCCTTATCTATGGAGGATGCGTTCTAAGACCGCCAGTGGATGTCTAAAAACGAGGCTACTAGCGAACCATACATAAAGTATGTTTTTTCCTATACATACAAGTATATGCATACCTATAAAAAAGTTTAATTTATGAATTAGGCAATTTCACAGATAGAGATTTATTCTTACCTTACATCTTAGCAACCACAGCATACAATGTTTTTTCTTTCCTTATTAAGTCTAGGGCTTTCACCTTTTCACTTCAAGGAAGCACTTTAAGTCTTCTCTTTGGCCTATCCAAATTGCCACCATCACTATTTTTATTCTTTGGGGCCATTGTGAAGTAAAATACAAGTAACTTGAACACAAGCACTGTGATACTACGACAGTCGATCTGATAGCCCAGAGAGCTACTGAGTGACTCATGCGCAGGGAGGTAATGTGGAGTGCTGGACAAAGGGATGATTCATGTCCCTGGGCACTACAGAGCAGGGTGGTGTGCAATTTAAAACTTATGAATTGTTTATTTCTGGAATTTTTCTTTTTAGGCTGAGGTTGACCATGGGTAACTGAGAGTTTAGAAAGCAGAACTGCGGATAAGGGGGAAATACTCTACTTACTAAGTGTTAGGCATTGTTCTAAACACTTCATATTAATTTATTCAATCTTTATAGTTAATATTATTATCATTTCAAAACTGAGAAAACTGAGGCATAAAATGGTTAAATGACTTGTCCGAAATCATACAGATAGTGAATAGTAGAGCCAGGATAAATTAAATCCACCGTAGAGATTGATGGAGAAGATTTAACACATATATTTTAGCTATAGGTGGAATCATTGAACCGTGTTATGTTAGTTAAGCGCTACTAAAAATCAAAAATTGACAGAAATTGATATTAAGCTTAAGGTATATTTTATTCTGAAACACTAATATCATACCAAATAGAACCAAAATTTTCTTCTCAGATATTTACATTACTTATAATTATAAATTTAAGAATGTGATATTAAAATGATTTAAATTTAGTTTTAAAAAAATCATTGAACATACAAAAATGACTAGAAATACTCGACAGTGTTAATAGGTCCATTTAGATGGCGGGACTATTAATGATTTCTCAATGTTCTCTAATAAAAGTATACATTTAAAATAAGTTTAAAATATTTAAACGCTTAGAGGAAAAATATAAACTTTTTGGAAAGTTTTCTTACTCTACCTAAAATTAGATATTAGCTGGAAAAAAGGAGAAACTTTTGACCAAAAAGAGTCAGGAAACAGTTGGGAAGAATTATAGAGAATCTTGGGGAGCTCCCTGAATCTCTTCAGAAAAAATACAAGCTCTTCCATGTGGTTGTTTGAGAACTGAGACATTCTCCTCCAAAGCTACGATTGTCCTCCAATGTCTGTGGACATCAACCAGGAAGAGTCATGCTCACGTTCCATTGGCTCATGCTGAAAGACTGGTAGAAAAATGAAACTTGTCCACTGAAGAGTGAATTTGGACCTCATCTGTTACTACTCACCGTTAGCTACAGTGACATTCAGCTTCTCACAGTTCCCCAAATAATCCATGCCCTTTACACATGCTTTTTCCTTTCCTTAAAATATCTCTTCTCTATTTTCATCTGGACCTTGAAATTTCTTTCTCCTTTTCAAAGCCCATCTCATATGTCACCTCAACCTATGTGAAGTCTTTTCTGTCCCCTCAGGCAGTCACTCACATCCACATTTAGGCACCCAGTGGGTACAAGATCCCACGAGACAATATCCATAGGGAAACAGAATATGTGCAAAAGAGAGGAAACCCATGGGTCCCAATCCAGCAGGTACAGAGAAATCAAGAGAAAATTGTCTCTGGAAGCTAAATAGTGGGGATTTCAAAGTCTGTGTAGTAGACAGCTCTGGGAGAAGTGCAGAAGTTGTAGGAACAGGGGGCCAAAAAACCTGTACGGTCAAAGGGAGCAGGAATAGGTGAAAACAAAACGTTGTTTCAATCTCTCTCTCTCTCCCCACACACACACATTTATTACCAACACCTTGGGGATTACAGAGATAAGACAATGAGACATTGCCTTTGTTTTTTAGAATCTCACACTCTATTTGAAATTTTAAAAATATCATTAATTATATTGTTAAAAGGTAAAATGCGATGAACAGTACACATGAGGTTGAAAACAATATTTTTAAGGAGAAATGTTTGACTCTAGAATCAAGTGAACAAATGAGACACTGATCTGTGTACCGCCATAGCATCAACGCGGCATGTGTGAAAGGCTGTGGGCTTTGGAGGCAGGCAAACCTGTGTGCAAGTCCCAGCTCTGTCATGGCTTTGGCATGTGATCTCTGTCAAGTTCCCGACCTCTGAGAATAATGCCTTCTTAGCGTGTTTGTGAAGACTAAATGAGAAAATGCCCGACAGAATGAAAGGACTCAATGAAAGATGGTTTCCTCTCTTCCTTTTGCTTTGGGAGAATAACACCAGTGGACTTGGTCTGTAGGTGTCTAGGTGATGTGACCTGAGAACAGCAGGGTAAGTGGTACACCTGGGGACCTCCGAGCAGAATCCTCAGGAAGGCCCTCCGAATGTCAGGAACTGCCTTGCTTCTTGGCCCCTTGGCCCCCCAGTTCCTCACTCTTACCTATTTCCTCCATTTGGAGGCTCAGACTGATCTTCCTCAAACACACACACACACACACACACACACACACACACACACACACTCACACACACACACACAGACAGGCACGTTCCATCCCATTACTGTTACCTGGACTCTTTGATGGATTCTGACCCGTGATTGACCCCAAAGCCAAGGCCTGATTCTTGTTGCCTGTGTCTTTCCCTGGGCCCCTGGCACTGTGCCTGACCTCTGAGTCTCTGGCTCTTGCTCGGCTCTCCTAAGTCCAGAAGAGCTGCCTGCACCTCTCTTAGCAGGTCTCCCTGGACTTGACCTGGGCCTGGACCAGCTTACTGTTTGCAGGGTGCTTCGCCAGGCCCCCTCCTGACCACTCATGACTTATTTTCTTCATTATTTCTCTAGGGTCCCAATTTGTTCCTTGAGGAAAAAAAAAAAAAGATACAAAACCTCAATGTCTTAAAGATTTCTATAAGCAGTATGAGATAAATACATCAAGGAAATAAATCCAGAAGCTTCCAAAAATAATTTTGAAGAAGTGAAAATATGTAATCCTCCAGTGACCAAGTTCTGTCACCATGACCAAAATATCTCACCACTATTCTTGACTCTCCATCTGCTTTGCCTTCACCTTTTCTTGAAGACAGTGTTGCAATAACTGACCAACTGGTCTTCCCACCTCCAGTTTGACCTTCTGAGCCAAAATTCTGATAATTTAGATGCTTTAGGAGAAGAAATAAAAAGCACAAATGAATGACCAGGTCTGAGTATAATTACATATGCAAATACAATGCAAATGGGAGTTGGGGCAAAGGAGAAAACCCTTGTACCATATATAAGGGGCACCTGCTCTGAAGCTATAGCTTATAGTTTTCTTCCAGGAATGCAGACCAATCTTCCTAGATTCTTCTTCTTTTTTTTTTTTTTTTCCCCAAAAAGACCAGAAACTTAGACTTTTAGGTAAAAACAAAATCTGAATGTTGCCTGCCCTTCATTCTCTTTTTGATCTGACAAATTTTCCCTGTAGGCCTGAGCTGTTTGACATTGAATTTCTGTCGTGAGCAAACCAAGAGTCCTGACTAATATGGTGCTTTAATGAGCTGTTTACATGACTTCCTCCTACAATCAAGGGTGAGTATTCAGAGTCAGGGACTGTGGCAGTATCACCTTTGAACCCCTGGTGCTGCACAGGGGCTGGCCCCAAACTGAAAGGTAATTATTCATAAATGAATGGATACATGAACAAATGCATATTCTTTGAAGACCTAAGAGCAGAGAAGGAAAATTCCAAAATAACAGGCAGTAGGGGATTCAGCTCTTGAAATTATAGGAAAAGCTCATTGGAACAGATATTTGTGTTTCTTATTCAGGTTCCAAGTTCTGCCCGGGCTGGAGGGCTTGCACCTGACTCCTCAAAGGCTGCCATGGGCATTGCTCCCTCATGAGAATGGGCAGTCAGCTAACACAGAATGTCCACCCATTCAAGCAGAATGAACACAAACTCACTTGGCCTTAGGGTACAAATTTACTCAGAGTAAACAGGCAGATAATGACTGAGAATTCCCAGATACAAGGACAAATGGAAGAATCTAAGAAACAAAACAAAAAAGATTTAAAGTTGCTATTTTGAATGATGCCTTGGGTAATAAGATGCAGTTATCCACCTGTGTCATTGTTAGAGGCCACTTTTATGCCGAGAGTTGTTCTTCCATTTTGTTACCATTCATTTATTCATTGCCCGCAAGGAAATGCCTGCTATATCAAATGACCCTGTACTGGGCTGATCTTGGACAGTTACTTCTAGACATGCACAAAGCTTTCCTTCCTATGCATGAGAAATAAATATCTTCTCCATTTCCTTGCCTTAGTCCCAGTTTCCTACACCTGACACACTAGAACAAATTGATAATCTCCTTTGGAAAGGTGCTGGCATACAGCATGTTACAGTGCGGGGGCAGGGGAGCAGTTATTAATGATCTAGTTGAAATGTCTAACTTTGAAGTGATGAAAACAAGGTCCAGAGAGGGCAGTATTCACCTAAGGCCCACAGCTTGTTAATGGCTATGCCTGACATAGCCTGGCAGTTCTTGGTATATTCACAAAACCCAAACTCTAACTATGCAGTTTTGCTGACCTTGAGGTGTAAAAATGCCATTCCTCTAAAGGACATCAGATGCATTAGCCAAATTGGAGCAGTTTATTTAGAAGTGAGCACCTTTGGTTTTCAGATCTTGTTTATGGGATGGGGTGAAGGGTGACGGACAGCAGAGGCTGGGGAACACCTGAATCTTATAACCTTTTAGGTAAAGGTTATACCTAAAGGTTATACCTTTGCCTTAAGCAGTCAAGCCACGAATACCATTGTTCCTATTGTCAATCCACACTTCAGAATATTGCACTAGGAGGTCAGAAGTCCCCTGCTCTGCCTGGAGCTCCAAGGCACTCATTGCTGAGGCCATTCCTGCCTCAGCCTGCTGAATGCTGGGGGTGAGAAACAGAAGATTGCTTCCCAAGCTGAGATTGTTGTTCAGCACACCATGTATTAATGACAGCTCCAGGGAGGCTTGGGAAAACTTTATAAAAACTTTTGTTTGCTGAAACCCAAACTCATAAGGCACTGGAGAAGACAAGCTTCAAAGGCACTCTTTGCTGCTCCTTTCAGTATGGGCTAGCTGCCTCTACAAACTTGGGACATTTTATTTTCCAAGACGCTAAGAACGCTTGTAATATAAAATGGCAGCCAGGGAGAGGCTACTGTCTGTTAAATCCTAAAGCTACTATTGCAGAAATGTAACATTCCTTTTCACCTACTCTGGTCATTAATGAATTCTCATCTGTCAGTCTGCCACAGTCATAATGCCATTGAGGATGCCTGGGCAGCTTTTGCGCTAGGCAAGTACCTGAGTCATCCCAATCTAATGAGTGTTTATCTTAATTGCAAAGACACCCACAAAGACATATTCCTTCCTCACATAAGCTGGACATTCAGCATGGAGGAGAAAGCCCGCCTTTCACCATCTCACCATCTCTCAGTCTAGTCCTGCACAACTCTATGAAAAAACAAGGATCTTTTTCTACATGACACATCTCTGTGGTTCTCCTCACCTTCTATGACCCCCTTATTATGAATGCTGTGCTGACATGTTTTCTTAACCCTTCGAGACTCAGTCTCCCACCTCCATCTCTACTACCATATAAACATGTCTTTCCTTTCAGTGGGAAAATTATTAATCAGTCTGATGAATAAAATTGGGGTCTCCCAAACTTTTGTCATTTGTCAGCCATCCTCCCAATTTTTGATTTCTCCATGAATGACCTGCACCGTTATTTACCAAGCATTTTTATTTAAAAAAATGTTCCTGCCCCTTTCTATGAAAAGAGTATACTATACCCCCTCTGTTGATATCAGGGTTGGCCATGTGACTTGCTTTGGACAATAAAATGTGAGAGGAAGAGACATGTACCACTTCTGAGCAGAAACCTGAGAACTATTTTGTGATGTGCCATCAAGTTTAACAACACTGTTTTAGAGGCTTGATTTCTACCCATGAATGATCTGTCTGACCATAGGCTAACGCTTTGCACCAATGTGTTTTACAAAGGGAATGGAGAGTACACTTTAATATAATGAGTCGGTTCAGTGGAAGTTGGTTAAGAAAACTTCTGTTCTCATTTCCTCTTACTAATGGTTATAATTACAATATGTTTAAACATTATTTTTTCAGTTATGTTGGATTTCAAAACCAGATTTTTAAGTACCATATTGCACAGATTCCTTTGAATAGCTTACAAAGTACAGGCATGTCTTGTTTTATTGTGCTTTGCAGATACTGAAACAAATTGAAGGTCTGTGGCAACTATATGTCAAACAAGTCTATCAGTGCCATTTTTTCAACAGCTTTTGCTTATTTCATGTCTCTGTGTCACATTTTATAATTCTTACAATAGTTCATACTTTTTAAATTATTATTATATTTATTATGGTGATCTGTGATCAGTGATCTTTGATATTACTATTTTAATTGTTTTGGGGACACTACAGCCATACCCATAAGACAGCAAATTTAATTGATAAAAGTTGTGTGTGTTCTGATTGCTCCACTCACCGGCCATTCCCCCATCTTCCTTCCTGTACTCAGACCACCCTATTCTCTGAGACACAACATTATTGACATTAGGCCAATGAATAGCCCTATTAGGGCTACTATAAGGAAGAGTTGCACAACTGTCACTTTAAATCAAAAGCTAGAAATGATTAAGCTTAGTGAAGAAGGCATGTCGAAAGCAGAGAGAGGCTAAAGTCAGGCCTTTTGAGCCAAACAGAAAGCCAAGCTGTGAATGCAAAGGAAACATTCTTGAAGGAAATTAAAAGTGAATGACTTCAGTAAACACATGAATGATAAGAAAGTGAAACAGCCCTACTGCTGATATGGAGAAAGTTTGAATGGTGTGGGTAGGAGATTAAACCAGCCACACCATTCCCTTAAGCCAAAGTCTAATCCACAGCAAGGCTCTGATTCTCTTCAATGCTATGACGGCTGAGAGAGAGAGCTCCAGAAGGAAAATTTGAAGCTGGCAGATATTGGTTCATGAGGTTTAGGGAAAGAAGCTGTCTCTATGAAAATGCAAGGTGAAGCAGGAAGTATTGATGTAGAAGCTGCAGCCAGTTATCCAGACAATCTAGCTAAGGTAATTGATAAATGTGGCTACACTAAACAACAGATTTTCAATGTAGATGGAACAACCTTATATTGGAAGAAGATGCCAGCTAGGACTGTCATAGCGAGAAAGGAGAGGTCAATAACCTGGCTTCACAGCTTCAAAGGACAGGCTGAATCTCTTCTTAGGGATGAATGCAGCTGGTTCTTTAAGTTGAAGCCAGTGCTCATTTATTATTCTGAAAATCCTAGGGCTCTTAAAAATTATGCTCAATCTACTCTGCCTGTGCTCTATAAATGGAACAACAAAGCCTGGGTGTCAGCACATCTGTTTACAACATGGTTTACTGAATAATTTCAGCCCATTCTTCAGATCTACTGCCCAGAAAAAAAGATTCCTTTCAAAATATTACTGCTCATTGACAGTTCACCTGGTCACCCAAGAGCTCAAATGAAGATGTACAATGAGATTAACATTGTTTTCCTGCCTGCTAATAAAACATCCATTCTGCAGCCTATGGATCAAAGAGTAATTTTAACTTTCAAGTCTTACTATTTAAGAAATACATTTCATAAGACCATACCTGCCATAGATAGTTATTCCTCTGATGGATGTGGGCAAAGTGAATTGAAAACCTTCTGGAAAGGATTCACCATTCTAGATGCCATTAAGAACATTTGTGAATCAGAGGAAGAGGTCAAAATCAACATTAACAGGAGTTTAGAAGGAGCTGATTCCAACCCTCATGGATGACTTTGAGGGGTTCAAGACTCAGTGAAGGAGGTAACTGCAGATGTGGTTGAAATAGCAAAAGAACTAGAACTAGAAGCGGAGCTTGAAGATATGACTGAATTGCTGCAATCTCACGATAAAACTTTAATGAATGAGCAAATCATTGCTCATCATTCTTATGGATGAGCAAAGAAAGTGGTTTTGTGAGATAGAATCTACTCCTGGTAAAGATGCTGTGAAGATTGTTAAACTGACAACAGAGGATTGAGAATGTTACATAAACTTAATTGATTAAGCAACAGCAGGTTTGAGAGGATTGACTCCAATTTTGAAAGTTCTACTATAAAATGCTGTCAATCAGCATTGCATGCTACAAAGAAATAGTTCATGAAAGAGTCAATCGATATGGCAAACTTCTTTGTTGTCTGATTTTAAGAAATTGCCACAGCCACCGCAAACTTCAACAACCAGCGCCCTGATTGGTCATCAGCCATCAACACTGAGGCAAGACCATCCACCAGTCAAAAGATTACAACTCGCTGAAGGCTCAAATGATAGCATTTTTTAGCAATGAAGTGTGTTTAAATTAAGATATGCACATTTTTAGACATAATGCTATTGCACACTTAATAGACTACAGTATAGCATCAACACAGCTTTTCTATGCACTGGGGAACCCAAAAATTCATGTGACTTGCTTTATTGCCATCATCATTTTATTGTAGTTGACTGGAACCGAATCCACAATATCTTCAAAATAGAACCATACCTTTCTTACGTTTACAGGGCAATCCTGCTATCACATTCAGTTAGGTAATTTTATAACATGATCACAGTCGCACCTTTTTGTTTTTACTAGAACAGTGAGTTTCTGTTGCTTTTCTATATACAATAATTTCTGTATCAGAATTTCAGGTCAATTATATTCTCATTGACTTTGCCTCCAAAGGTAAACTTCTTCTTCATAATTTATCTCTATTTTCAAAAAGATAGTTCTTGTTAAGTCTTGCCACAGTCAATGTTTTCAGGGTGCTTGAATGAGTTGGAACAACCTAAATCAACCTTCTTTGATTCCACCATATCATTAAATAGACAACAAAAAATAACTCAAAATGGATTAAACACTTTTATGTAAAATCTAAAACTATAAAACTCCTAGAAAAAAAAAAGGAGGAGATCTCCTTGACATTGATCTTGGCAATGATTTTTTTGATATGCTACCAAAGCACACACAACAAAAGCAAAATAAACAAGTGCATCAAACTAAAAAGCTTATGCACAGCAAAAGAAATAATCAACAAACTGAAAAAGCTGCCTACAGAATGGGAGAAACTACCTGCAACCCACATATATAATAAGTTAAGATCCAAAATATATAAGGAATTCATGCAACTCAATAGCAAAAAAACAAATAATCCAACTAAAAAATGGGCAGAGAATATGAACGGACATTTTTTTCCAAAAAAGACATACAGATAAAAAACAGGTACATGAAGAGATGCTCAACATCACTAATCATGAGAGAAATGCAAATCAAAACCACAATGAGATATCACCTCACACCAGTTAGAATGGCTATTATTAAAAAGACAGGAAATAACAAATACTGACAAGGATGTAAAGAAAAGGCAAAACTTGTAGACTGTTAGTGAGCATGTAAATAGATACAACCATTATGAAAAATAGTATAGGGGTTCCTTGAAAAGTTAAAAATAGACATACCAGACTTCCAGTCAAGATGACAGAGTAGGTAAACTCTGTGCTCACCTCCTCTCAGGACCACATCAATTACAACTAAACTACAGAATAACCATCACTGAGAATCACCTGAAGTCTAGCTGAACCGAAGCCCTACAACTATGGACATACAGAAGAAGCCACCTTGAGACTGGTAGGAGGGGCAGAGATACGGAAGAAGATGGCTCTGCACCCATATGTGACCATTAAAAATTGGGAAGGATATCTCAGCTGCAGGGTTCCCTACCCCAAAAAGCGAGAAGTCCTATCCCCACACCAAGCTCCCCGGCCCAGGTTTCCAGTGCCAATTACAGAAGTCCCCATAACTGCTGTATGTGAAAACTAGCAGAGATTGTGGCTTAGTGAGCCAGAGGGCAGCTGCAGTCTTGGAGCCCCTCTTAAAGGGGTTGCACACAGACTTACCTGCTGACAGATTCATCCACTATGAGCTCCAGTGCTGGGGCAGCAGCTCAAAAGGCACCAGGGACATATGGGGAGGAACTGAATTGTGTAACTACAGGGTAAGAGCTGGAGGGACAGCTTTTTCCTGGAGGGAGGAGCTGGCAGAAGCCATTGTTTCTTTGTTGAGCCTTCCCACTCCCTGCGTGCAGATGCAGGCAGCCACTGTATAACCATCAAACTAGTTATCAACTTTCATCTACTCTGCCCTAGTGCTTTCCTGAGACTACACCCCACCCAATTTCAGGAACACCCAAGCAATTCCAGTGGTTTTTCAGTTCAAACAACCTGTCTTAGCTCATGCTGCAAACTTTCCTAAAATATCTTAAAGGTTCACAAAACCCAAACAAGCAGCATCTGGCTTCAGCACATTCCGTATATCTTGCTGAGCAGCCCTAACACCAGCACTAGCAACAGCTGGCCTTTGTTCTCAGATTGGCCTCTTGAGGCACCTCCAAGCAAAGCATGGGCAGTAGCCATCTGCAGATTACTTTGTGGCTCATAATAAGTGGCCCTGGGAATGGGAGGCATAGGCTGCAGCTAAACTTGGCCTGCAGTGGAGCCCATCTCAGGAGGCCCTGCTGCTGGCATGCCTGATGGCCATCTTTGTATCAAGCCAGAACATCAACTGGCCACCTCCAAGGACAACACACCCAAAGGGCAGACTTGGCAGGCACCAGGGCCCTGCTAAAGTGAACTTGCCCTGTACCACAGCTCCTCCACTGTAGTCACAGCCACTCCTCACAACAAATCAGCCTGAAGGTCATTCCCTCCCCTTGACATGCAAAGAGCAACAAAAGCTCAACTACAACAGGAGGGCACAGAAGGGACACATCTGGAGCACCTGGCTCTGGTGACCAGGGAGACTGCACCGCAGGGCCCCACAGGACACCTACTACATAAGGCCACTCTACTAAGACCAGGAGACATAACAGCCCTACACAGAAACAAATACAGGGAGACGGCCAAAATAGGGAGACAAAGAAACTTGTCCCAAATAAAAGAAGAGAACAGAGTTCCAGAAAAAGAACTAAACAAAATGGAGACAAGCAATCAACCAGATGCAGAGTTCCAAACACTGGTTATAAGGATGCTCAATGATCTCAGGGAGAACTTCAACAAAGAGATGGGAAACATATAAATGGAGCTAGGGAAAAAAAAAAAAAAAAGAAAAAAAAATATATATATATATTTGTAAAAGAACCAGTCAGAAATAAAGAATACAATAGCTAAAATGAAGAATACATTAGAGGGAATTAACAGTAGATTAGATGAAGCAGAGAACTGAATCAGCAATTTAGAAGATAAGGCAGCATAAAACACCCAATCAGAACAGAGAAAAGAAAAAAAAATCCAAAAGGAGAGTTTAAAGGGCCTCTGGGACAACGTCAAGCATACCAACATTCACATCATAGGGTACCAGAAGAAAAAGAAAGAAAGGGATTGAGAACCTATTTGAAGAAACAATTACTGAAAATATCTCTATCCTGGAGAAGAAAATAGACATACAAGCCCAGGAAGCACAGAGAAACCCGAATAAGATGAACCCAAAGAAGCCCACACCAAGACACATCATAATTAAAATGCCAAAGGATAAAGACAAGGAGAGAATCTTAAAAGCAGCAAAAGAAAAGCAGTTAGTTACCTACATAGGAACCCCCATAAGACTGTCTGCTGATTTCTCAACAGAAATTTTGCAGGCCAGAAGGCATTGGCAGGAAATATTCAAAGTAATGAAAAACAAGGATCTACAGCCAAGATTACTCTACACAGCAAAGATATCATTAGAATTAGAAGACAGATAAAGAGCTTCCTAGGCAAGAGAAAGCTAAGGGAGTTCATCACCACCAAACTAGCATTACAAGAAATCTTACAGGGACTGCTTTAAGAAGAAAAGAAAAGAAAAAATATGAATAATAAAATGGCAATAACATACATACATACAAGTATCTATCAACAGTTACATTCAATGTAAATGAATTAAATGTTCCCATCAAAAGATAGGGTGGCTGAATGGATAAGAAAACAAGACCCTTACATGTGCTGCCTATAAGAGACTCACTTCAGATTGAAAGGCACACACAGCCTGAAAGAAAACGGATGGAGAAAATATATTTCATGAAAATTGAAACAAACAAAGAAAAAGCTGAGGTAGCAATACTTATACCAGAGAAAACAAACTTTAAAACAAAGGCTATCCACAAGAGACAAAGAAGGACCCAGTAAACCCAAAACACAATCTTGAGAGGACGACTGCATCCATATGTTCATTGCAGCATTGTTTATAACGGCCAAAATGTGAAGGCAGCCTGGGTGTCCATACATGAATGAATGGATAAAAAGTAGGTGGTACATATATACAATGGAATATTGCTTGGTGCTGGATGGGAGGGAGTTCTTGCCATCCTTCAGTGGCATGGATGGACCTGGAGGCTGTTGTGCTGAATGGAGTATGTCAGACAGACGCAATGTGATTTCTCTTACATGTGGAATCTAAAGAAAAATATAAACAAACAAACAAAACAGAAACACACTCATAGATAAAAAGAACATTTTGATGGTAGCCAGATGGGAGGGGGCTTGAGGGTGAGTGAAAAATGGTAAGGGATTAAGAAGTACAAATTGGTTGTTACAAAGTAGTCCTGGGGATGTAGGGTATAACATAAGGAATATAGTCAGCAATATTGTAATAACTATGTACGGTGTCAGATGGGTACTAGATTTATCGAAGTGATAGATGGGGGGGTTGGGGTACAGGGTGAAAAAGGTGAGGGATTAAGAAGTACAAATTGGTAGTGACAAAACAGTCATGGGGATGTAAAATACAGCATAGGGAATATAGTCAATAATATGGTAATAATTCTGTATAGTGCCAGGTGGGTACTAGACTAGTCAGTGGGAACACTTCTTATATAAATGTCTAATCACTATGCTGTACAACTGAAGTTAATATAAAATAATAGTAAATGTCAAAATAAGTAAACAAAGTTTTTAAAAAAGACCTATCATCCAAAGGAAACAAAAATCACTATTTTGAAGAAATATCTTCACTCCCATGTTAATTGCAGCATTTTTCACGATGGTGAAGAAATGGAAACAACCTAAGTATCTATCAACAGATGAATGGATAAAGAAAACATTGTATATAATATTTATGATATATATATATATATATATATGTACATATATATGTAAATATATATGTACATATATATGTGTGTGTATGTGTCATACACACACACAATGGAATAATATTCAGTCATAAAAAAGAAGGAAATCCTGCCATTTATGATGTGTATGAACCTGGAGTGCATTGCACTAAGTAAAATAAGCCAGACACAGAAAGACAAATACTGTATTATCTCACTCACATGTGAAATTTTAAAAAGTTCAACTCCTAGAAGCAGAGTGTAGAATGGTGATTGCCAGGGACTGGGAGCGGGGGGAATAAGGAGATGTAGGTCAAAGGGTATAAACTTTCAGTTATAAGATGAATAAGTTCTAGGGATCTAATGTACAGCAATGTACCTATAGTTAATAATACTGTACTTTATATTTGAAATTTGCTAAGAAAGTAGATTTTATGTGTTCTCAACACACCAAAATGAAAAGGTAACTCTGTGAGGTGATGGATGTGTTAATTATCTTGATTGTATTAATCATTTCACAATGTGTATGTATATCAAATTATCATGTCGTACACCTTAAATATATGCAGTTTTGTCAGTTATACTGTACAAAGCTGTAGCTGGGATGTGTGTAGAAATGTTGAGCAAAAGAAACCAGACACCCAAGAAACATACTCACTGCATGGTTTTATTTACATGGCTCAAAAATAAGTAAATTTATCAATAGTGTTGAAAGTCAGAGGTACAGGTAATGTCATGTTTCTTGATCTGGGTGCTGGTTATACAGATGTGTTTACTTTGTGTCGATGCATTGAGTTGTACCCTTAGGATCTGTGTGCTTTATTGTGTGTACATTCGAACAATAAAATTTTAAAATAAGAATAAATAAATAAAGCTATGTGTTTTGTTTTTTTATGTGGTTTTTTTTTTAAATGAAAATGAAAAGATGATCAATGTACAGAGTTAGGCAATGCTTCTCAAATTATAGTAAGCGTCAATGACTGGGAGAGCTTGATACAACACAGATGTTGGTCACTCCCTAGAGAATCTAAGCCAAGTGGGGCCCTTGGATTTGCGTTTCTCACAAGTTCCAGGTGATGCTGTTGCATCTGGCCTGTAGTCTCATTGAGTGGTTTTGAAGGAAAATAAATTTTAAAAATACCATCCACTTTAAGACTGTTTTGTGTAAAGTATATGAAGAAAAAAAATCTAGAAATAAATTTTTTTAAAAAAGAAAGAAAATATTTCTCACTCATTATGTGCCTACTTCAAACAAACCCTGTCAAAACAAAACTTGTTTTCAATTTTTTATTTTGAAACAATTTCAAATTTAAAGAATAGTTGAACACAGAGTATAAAGAAGTCCTGAACACCAACATGCCTCACCAAAAATCCCATTCAGATTTCTCCAAATATCCCAAAGACGCCTTTCATAGCAAAACGAACCAAATCAGGATCACACATTGAACCTAGCTGCCACATTTCTCTAGTCTCCATCAATGTGAAACAGTTCCTTGGTCTTTCCTCACTGTCATGACCTTTAAGATTACAGATAGGTCATTTGATAGAATGTCCTTCAGTACGAACTTGTCTGGCATTTCCTCATATTTTAACTTTGGTTAGTTGACGAAGAAGGCTTCTGTCAGGTTGCTCCACTGTGAAGGAAGGAAACAGAGGAAGAGAAGCAGGGAGGGAGGGAGGGAGGGAGGGAGGGAGGGAGGGAGGGAGGGAGGGAGGGAAGGAGAGAGGGAAGGAGGCAGGGAGGCCGTGACAGAACTCTTAATTGCACTCTCCTCTAACATTTCTCCCATCCACCCATCTTCCCCATCTTTTTAAACAGCACCACCACTGTCTACCCGCTCAATCAAATGCTAGAAGTCATCCTCAATTCTTCTCTTTTGCTTGCACAGTGTCTTCCTAAATGTATCTTAAGTACGCATACTCCTTCCCATCTCCTGTTCTCCCACCACCATCTCTTGCCTGGATTGCTGCAAAATTCTCTAAAGTGGTTTATCCACTTCAACTCTTGTCCCCCTGAAAGTTTTCAGTTTTTGGTTTAGCTTCAAGTATTAGAAATGCAATATTACAAAGAATTCCAAAAATGGATTAAATGTGCCAACAAGAAGGAAGTTTAGTACTCTTGCCATTCCAGAAATAAATTGCTTTCCAACAGGATATACTCTCTAGTAAATGCCTGAATAGCAGACAAAATCTTTCACTATCTTCTCTTTTCAAGAACATGTTTCTTTCTGTTTAAAAACCTAAAGTAATGGAATAAAACCTAAAGTAATGGATAAAAAAAATTGCCAAAATTCAACTAAAGACAATCTGTTCCTAAAGCAAAATTAAGTGTGTGTATCAGTTTTAAGCACATATTAAATAATACCGAATGCATTCATTGTCTCTCATGCTTAGGCCCTCTTGTTAATGTTGATTTAGTCCACTAATTTCTTATTTATTCAATTACAGTTGCATGAAGGGAAGGAAGAAAGGATCTATTGTCCAAATACCAGAAGATCTATAATTTTCTTAGTCTTCCTCAACTGAAGCTCCTTTTAATCTCAAATCGAGTATTTTTGTGTAAAACTCCAGAATGGTTTCCTTCCTCCTTTGAGTGGTGTTGCAACATTTGCACTATTAGTCTCGTCATCTTGTAAGACAACCCTCCCCAGATTACATTTATATCTGGCAGCAAGATGATTGGAATCAGCATTGAATTAATTGTGCAATTTAAGCAACTGCAGTCACACATAGATTCTATTAACCTGGAGTGGTGCTGGAATGCTGACTATTTCAGAATCCTGGAATAAAGAGAATGCACAGATGTCCCATTTTATTACCTCATTTTCAAAGATAACATTTGAAGTACTTTTAAAATTTACTAGGAGTGCAATTTGTGAAATTAGATCAGTTTTGCTCTTATGATAACTGAGATGAAAATAGAAAAGAAAAGGGAAAAGTGGAGCTTCTGGAATACAAGCTGAATGCTTGCCTTTATCCCAAGAGCTAAAATGTTATTCAGGGGGAGAATAGAAGCCTTTCCTGAGAGGGCATTTTAATTTTCTCGAAATACCAACTGTTCTTCTGTGGCTATGGTGATGGCTTTCTTACCTCACGCAATTTCTCTGAACAGCCACATAAACCTTTACCAAAGCTTTCAGCAGATTTTGAATGGAGTTACTATAATTCCCTGGTGTTTTCTCCTCCACAACGTAATTGTGCTGAATTATATGATCGCTTTATGTGTTAGCAAGTGGCCTCCTTTCAGTTCCAGGCTAGGACTTGAGCAGACAGAAATTTGAGCAGCCATTTGCCTGTTGCTGAGGTATACCCCGGTAGAATTAGAAAAACCTTCCTATAGATATTAACGATCAGAGTCCTGTACCCCTAAAGAAAAAGTTTGTAATCTTGAGTCAAGAGGTCGACAGTAGGCATGGACCGAGGAGACTGGACGGCGCATGATTTTTCCCTTTCTCATTTTGTGTGGACATGAGAACTATGTGGTAATAACATCAGCTTTGACCCCGGGCGATCCAATCCATTCTCCACACGCTGCCTGGATGAGGTTGCTAAACAGATGCGATCGTGTCAATCTGCCGCTTAAAATTATTCACTGACTCTCCACTGTCCTCAAGATAAACTCCAGGGGCTGGCCCTGCGGCTCAGGCAGTTGGAGCTCGGTGCTCCTAACGCTGAGGGCTGCTGGTTTGATTCCCACATGGGCCACTGCCAGCTGGCTCAGTTGCTTGGAGCCGGGGCCTGTCAGCCAGAAGGTTGCCTGTTGGACTCCTCAACTCCCCCAAGGGATGGTGGGCTGCGCCCCCTGCAAGTAACAAGGGCAACTGGACCTAGAGCTGAACTGCGCCCTCTACAACTAAGATTGAAAGGACAACATATTGACTTGGAAAAAGTCCTGGAAAGTACACACTGTTCCCCAATAAAGTCCTGTTCCCCTTCCCCAATAAAAATAAAATAAAAGATAAAGTCCAAATTCCTTATCACAGCTTAAAAATATTTTGCTATTTAGCATCTGCCTATATCACCGACCTCCAATCTTGCCTCTCTGCTCCAGAAAAACAGAACAAGTTGGGGTTCTTAAACCTAGACAGGTAGGTTTACTACTTAAATTACTCATGCCCCTGGACGTGCTTCCTCCAGTCCCATGTCCCTTGTCTGGATAACCCCTATTCATCCTCCATATCTCAACTGTTTTTGATTTTCCAAGCCTGTGCTTGGGGTTTCTCCTCTGCGTTCCTCTAAAACTCTATATTTATCCCTATTAGAGCATGAATCACATTGTAATTATGTAATTAAACTTATTCACTTTTCCATATTCTGGTTGTGTATCTTGCCCTGCCTGTGTAGCCTAGTACCCAGCAAAACATTAGCACGTACCACGTCCTTAGTCAACATTTACTGAACGAACAGAAGCATGACTCCTGAACACAGTGGAGTGCCCACCAGTGGAGTGTATTGTTATACACGTCAGTGCTTTGCTCTTCATTTACCATTCAAAATTGTGCAATCCCTCCATCAGAACACTGAACTGATGCTGAGTAAATGTTTTGCAAACTTTCCAAAGTTTACTCGAATTGAGAAGATTTTCACCTGAAGGCTTGAACTCTCCACTTATCCAAACTCTCCCTGACGTTTAAGGACTCATAGACTACTTCCTCCCATCTATGGAGCCATCCCTAACTACTGACATGCTCTCTATATTGCACGCTCTCTTTCTTTCCTTTCCATATTCACAGCTCTGCATTTTATGACTTAGCTCTTTATAGTATTCTATTGTTCTCTCACTATTTCATGTTTAGCTCATCCCTCAATTAAACTGTGATTTCCCTAAGCACAGAGATCAGCTCTTATTAAATGTATCATAGAATCTAGAATAATGCCCAGTAAAGTGGCTATCCTCATCATCTCTTACCATATAATACTTTCCACTGAAATCTGTCTTATTATCTTTATGTCATATCTAGCTTCCCCTATTACAGTCCAAATTTTTGATTGCCTGTGGCCTAATCCATATCCTATAGTTCTTTTGCTTCTAATATGGGTATTGTGTTACACACACACACACACACACAAAATAAATGTTGTAGCTGGTGAAAATGATGGTGTGGTTTATCTTCAATAAATACTTGTTGAGTATTTGGTTGGTTTTCCATGGCAATTATATTTCCAATCTGAGAAGAGAAAACTCATCTTTGTGCCCAATCGTCTGATTAGTGGGGCCCCAGGTGCCTGAAAATTTCATGTCCTGTTTATCTTTTGCATTTGACCTTGATAAGCTCCATTTGGATGCCCACAGACCCCAGGGATGGTACCATCCCTGAAAAGTTGTTCCTTTTGGCAGAAGAAGGGACATTTCTATTGTAGAACATTTACCGGTAAAGAATTATTTTATAATGAAGGGCACACATTTTGCCTTGCAAGTATTGTTTTTATTTTGAGATTTACAGCTGTAACAAAAACATTAGAAAATGAAACCCTGGAAGACTGCTGCAGTCCCAAGATACCAGGATTAAGTTTATGATTAATATTGTTTGCACACCAACAGTCTACAATAATGAACACCATCATCATTCTATTGCTGGGTTATCTTGGGATCTAAAATTACTTATCCTACATTGAGTAATGAAGATTTATAACCTTCTTCTTCCCACACGGAAGACCTCACCTGCTCTCTCTATATAAGCCCTTCTGTGGAGGAGACAAGCGGATGCAGGATGTGCTTCCCTCAGAGAACATGACAGCAATAACAGCAATCTTATTGAGAAGAAAATTTGTTCATAAATCCTTCGTTAGTATTGATATCTGTATATTATAATATCAATATCTGAAATAATGTTCTGAAAATAATGATGATATTTATCTATAGCACTGACAATTATTTCACTTCTTCAATAATTACCTTACAATCTTTAAGGACCTCAAAACCTAGGTTCCTGATCTTGCCTAAAATGAACAACATAGTATAATATGATTCCTCCCTACTCTGCTCCCCAATCAATCATACAGTACCAATGAGAACAGCAGCAGGTTATCCAACACTCCAGCATTATACAGTTCCAGAAAGGACCATTTACATTGTATGCTGGTGTACAACATAGGCTACTGTAATGTGAATTGATCTCCTCGAGTTGTGCATCACGGAAGGCATGGATGTCTCTTTTCTCCACAAAGTGAACCTCAAGCTGCTTCTGATGTGATTTGGAACCAGACCCTGAAAATGTATGCAAGATGAAGACTCTGAATTCCCCCTTTTTCAGGTTAACAATTGCATTTCCCATGTATTCCAACTAGATTTGTCAGACTTAAAACAACAGTAATAGATAATAGCAAGAAATAGAGTTGAACTTGGAAAATAATGAGTACTGATTCGTGCAGTGATATTGATACACTGACAATGGCAGGTGGGGTTGGTGCATGCAGTGTAAATTTGTGCTGCTTAGAAAGTCAGAGAAACCACTATGTACCATGTTCCTATGGATATCAGGCAGTTTAATGTATATTATCTCATTAGATGCTCACAACCACCATGTAAGGAAGACACGATTACCCCTATTTTAAAGTTAGAGAAACTGAGATGAAGAAAGCTTAAGGAACTGGGACAAGTTCTCAGAACTATTTCCATGATCACATGTGATTCTAGAAAACAGACATTTCAAGGAGATCATGAGTGTACTCTATAACAGAGCTGTCCAAAAGAAATATAATGTAAGCCACATATGTAATTTTAAACTTTCCAGGAGTCACATTTAAGAAAGTAAAATTAAGCAAGGGATAATTTTTATATTTTATTTAATCTAATATATCAAGATGTTATTATTTCAACATGTAAAATAATTACTGAGATTTTTTTCATACTAAGTCTTCAAAATCAAGTGTATATTCCATACTTAGAGCACATTTCAATTCGGACCAGTGTATGTTTTGGACTAATACTACATTTCGAGTACTCAAAAGCCACATGTGGGTCGTGGTTGTCATGCTGGGCAACACAACTCTATAATGTGCATAGTATGTTGAACTGAGGAATATTAAACAACAATAATAACAAGTGGTGAGGCCCAGTGAGAGGTTGCCTTTGCCATATTTCATTAATTCATTTATCTGGTATTGGCTAAGAACCTAGTTCAAAAGCAACTGTAGGTGACAGAAAACTAATCCATAGTCCACGCTTTAAGAGAATTCAAAGTTAAGCAGGAGAGATAAGAGAATCAATGAATAAAAATCATCAAGACGGGGAAAGTTAAAAGTACCACAAAAGAAGCACAGATCAATAAAATGGTATGAGACTTCAGCAGATGGAGAGGCTATTTCTAGCTGAGAGGTCAAGTGAATTCTGGGTCATTTAAATTGAAAGGAAAAAAAAAAAAGGGAGATGGCTAGAGAGTGGACATGCAGAGTTACAGAGAAGGGCAGTCCAGGCAGAGGAAACAGCTTGAGCAAAGGCAGGGAGGTGGGTCAAGCGTGGAGTGTATGTGGAAAATGGTAAAAAATTCTGTAAGCTGGGAACTTAAAGTGAGTGAAGAGGAGGGAGGGAAAAGTAAGCAACGTAGTCATTACAGTGTATGAGCAAGAGCCTGATGCTGTCTCAGGAGTTTAATCTAGCAAAACAGAATGTAATTGGGTGCAAATATTGTGAGAGGATGAGGGGATTTCTGTAATCATCTGGGTGAGAGGTACTAAAGTCATCACCTAGAAGAAGGAGAACAAAAATGAAAAGAAGTCACGAGAAATACTATTGGAGGTTAAATTAACAGGATGACAACTGCATGGAATGAGGAAGTGTTCAAGATGCCAAGTGTCTAGTACTCGTGCCATTAACAACAACAAACACATGGAAAGGAAACAGGAAAAGGAGATTTTGGAGGGTCCAGTTTGGGACACATTGAATTTTATTGATAACCTTTCCTTGGATGAATAACTCTGTAAATAATAAAGTATAGATACTTGATCTCCTCAAGTACAATGCAGAGAAAAAACATGAACCAGTATTTAGGGAAGTTGGAACTCCTTATGCTCCATATTCATGAGCTTAGGCAAGCAGCCTCCTATCGCTGTGTCTCAATAACTTCAAATGTAAAATGCTGATGAGAGAAACTTCCTCTTGGAGTTGAGTGTGACAGTCAAATAAATTGGTACAGGTAAAAGTTGAGAACAGTGCCTTATCCAGAATAAATACTCAAGAAATGCTAGCTATTATTACTATTATAACTACAACAATTTTTCCATTTCGGAGATAAGTCAGGGCCCACTTGTTCCTGCAGCAATGAGGTCTCCTTCCTCATCTCATTTCTGTGTAGAAGGCAGAATCAGCAACAGCTTCTTAGTTGACTCAGGGCCTAGGATTCCTGGCACTCTCTCTACTTTGTGGGCAGTTCTGCCTCTATAGTGGAATAGTTGATATTAGAATCTCAGAATCAAGAGATGCAATATGCTCCAGAATAAGTGCTAAATGTAGTAGTTTGGTGGAACCAGGTTGTACCAACTCGCAGAAGCCAATTGATATATTTTTGAGAATTTTGCTAGTTGGTTGTTGCTATTATTAAAAATAAAATTACATAAACTTACAAATTAATAATAATAATAATAATAATAGAATAAATACCCAATCCTCATAGTTTTTCATTATTTTTATACTGTTTACCATTATCTCTGCTCCTAAAGTTATTACTATCTATTGTACCTGTTGGGTACAATACCATATAATGGTGTGCCATGCCTCATCTTTTCCCGGCAGTCAATGATGCATATTGGTAGCTTGAAATCAGCCATGTTGGGAGCAATTGTACCATGGAAATTAGCAAATACTATAAATGAGGGCTTGACTTATTTTTTTGTTGATCATTTATATGATGGATGGAATGGCAAACTACAGTCCATAGACAAAATCTAGCCCACTGCCTGTTTTTGTATGGCTTATGAACTAATGTCTTTTGTATTTTTAATTGTTGAAAAAAATCAAAAGAAGAATATCACGTGATATATGAAAGTTTAGTGTCCATAAATAGAGTTTTATTACAGTACAACCACACTTATTTGTCTATGGATGCATTCATGCCACAATGGCTGAGTTGTATAGATAGAGAGTTGAGATAGAGACCATATGGCCTGCAAAGCCAAAAATAGTTACTATCTGGCCCTTAGCAGAAAAAGTTGCCCAATCCTTGGTTTGGACTTAAGAAAGTGGTAGAAAAAATGTAAATAATGCTGATTAAATTTTTTAAATGTGTCATATGTTCTGTTGTAACGTTATGAAGTATAAAAAATTGAGGAAATATTCTTCCAATATTCTTCCAGTACTCAAAGTCTTTGACAGACAAGTGAGTTCCAACATTTATCTTTCTCATTTTACTTAGTTTTACTTATTGACTTAAGTGAAAATATTGACTAACATTCATGTAAGAACTATATCCATTTTTCCACTGCAACTATAGATTGGCTATTGATGCAAGAGTGTGGCAAAAATCAGCAAAAGTATTCTGTAAGAATCAATTAGCTATATGAGATATACAACAAAGAGTATTATATATTTTATTATTATTTATAAATTGTGTGCTACATATTCTTTGCACCAGTATAATTTATAATAAACTTATGTATGTATGTATGTATGAGGTGGGACAATTAAGTTCACGAACTCATCCTGGAAAAAGTGCTAGACACCTCATTGCTGAGTATCACAATGGTCACCTTTGAAATACCCTCCTTGGGAAGTTATGCACTGATGCCAGCTCCTAGTCCATCCTTCAAAGCAGTTTTGGAACTCTTTTTCTGGAATGGCCATCAGAGCTGTCATCATCAAGCTGTACCCTTGATGTCCTGAATATCATAAAAATATTTTCCTTTCAATATTTCCTTTATCTTCGGGTAAAGAAAGAAGTCATTGGGGGCCAGATCAGGTGAGTAGGGAGGGTGTTCCAACACAGTTATTTGTTTATTGGTTAAAAACTCCCTCACAGACAGTGCCGTGTGAGCTGGTGCATTGTCGTGATGCAAGAGCCATGAATTGTTGCCAAAAAGTTCATCATCTAACTTTTTCATGCAGCCTTTTCAGCACTTCCAAATAATAATCTTGGTTAACTGTTTGTCCAATTGGTACAAATTCATAATGAATAATCCCTCTGATAACAAAAACGGTTAGCAAGATTGTTGCAATAAGTTCGCAAACTTAATTGTCCTACCTTGTGTATATGTATAAGTTTATTTTCTCCTCATCTTCACCCCCACCCAGGGAGCCAGTTATTTAACATTTAGTAGCACATCACTGGCTACGTTCCTTTCCTCCCCTCTTTACAGTCTTAACTCTCTTAGGAAATGGGAAAAATCCCAGTTGATTCAGTGAGTTGGTGAGCATTTCTTCTTTAGCAGTATCATTGTGTTTTTCTACCATAACAATAACTCAGGAGTCTAGGGACAAGATGAACCTAAAACAAGGAGTGGATCAGGGCTCCTCTGACAGTCTTTTCCTTAAGACTAGGCTTAACAACAACCTATTATTCATGAAACAGAAATCCTGAAGTGTACCCTTGACCTCCCATCAGCATTTGGCTTAGATTATTTTCACTTGGAATTCTTTTTTCCTTTCCATGTTTTCCTTTCTCCCAATTGTCCTGGAATCCTGTCTTCTAGGACTCCTGAAACATAGAACTCTTTTGATAGTCCCCTAGGGGACTTAAAAGCTTAGACATCCTCTAAACCTTCTTGGTAGAATGCTTCTTCTTTCCCTTACCTCAATCAACGTTACATAAACTGAGACCCCAGGAGCCTTCACTCAAATTAAACTCAGCCTCTGGGCAAACATTAGATGAAAGACAACTGAAAGGATTCCAAGTGCTCCCCATTTTCACTGCAAGTTTCTGTACCCACACAGTGAAAGGGCTGATGAGGAGGGCTGATGGCAGAGGTCCAGTATTAATGCTTTCAGCATGTCTTCTAAGGTTGTTAGGGTCACCCAGAGAAAACAAACTACTTATGTTTTTCTTTATAGCACAACCAACCCGGCATCAGATGTTAGGTGATAGTATATTAATGTAAAGACAAATGCATCAAAGCTTTTTGGGTTGATAGAATTTGTAGGAGAAGAATGTATTATCTAGTTATTTTCTAGTGAGAAGGAAATGTATGCTGCTCATTTAAAAACTGCTCATTTCACCTGAATGTGCTACCTGAGCAAACATGTTATAGGCACCAAATCAATGCTTTTATGTAATCATTTTAAAATTGGAGAGCCAGTTTAAATTGCAAGCATAATCAAAATTACTCACATGACAGTTTTTGAAACATCAGGTGTCTGAGAGAATTATCACTCCACTTCACCACGGGATTGTGTTACAAAATGATTTTAAAACTAAATCCGATGAGCTCACACACAGTTAACCTGGGCTCTCGTTTACTAGCATGTCACATCCCACCTTTCATCAGCTAACCATGCTCTTGCCAAAACAACATGAAGTCAAATCTGCTCATATTTTTTCAAACCAAGGAAATACAGGGGGTGTAATGTTTTAAATTATGCAAGTTTGTAATTCTCATAAGGATAGAAGAACTTAAAAATAGTTGTACCTATCCAGAAAGCCCTTTTTTGTATTTCTTCCATTAACGTAGCTCTAAATATTTAATTCCATCCTTTTGGAAGTTTCAAATTAAGTAATCACTGTCTTTTCCTTCTCTTGGATGACTTGCAAAAACAGTAAAAATTATTTTTCTAATATATTGTCCAAAGCAACAAGATTTCTAATGTGGAAGGAAAAGATAAATTGCTTATATTTAGTTAATGAATTGTTGCCCTGAAAGACTCCCCTAAGCTTATGCAATTCTTCCTTAAAACTGTTCAATTTATTAGAATGGAGATCCATTTAGTGAATGAGTAATGTTCACATCATTCAATGTGTTGTATGTAGTAGATAGCAGTAGCTAATGGCTGGACAATGAGTTATAATTATGAGCTTCACTATATCATTGTAAGAATTTTAAACAATTTATTTATATTGATAAGTGAGAAGATGGGTGTGTATATCAAGCTTTGCTACATAGGATGAAAATTTCTAATTATAGAAAACAAAGACATATGCCCATGTATATTTATATATGTGTGTATGTGTTTGTATATTTATAGCATTTATTTACATATGTATAATCTACAATGAATTTGTTTTGCTCAAGTATAATTCACTTTTCCTGAATTAAATAAAGCAAAAAGAAAAGCAAAAGCAACCAGAGGCCATTGTGCCATCATGCAGTTGTTTAGAGCCTGAGTTTCATGCTTACTTTCAAGCACCTGACATTTCCGTTTTGTTCTGCAGCCCCATTTTTAGTTCCTCCCTCCTGTCTGTCCTGAAATGAAACCTTGACAATGTTCCACATTCCCTGAAATCTGATGATAAATCTCATCTGTGTGTTTTCTCAGCAGCTGGCAGGAACTTCATATTGGATTGTAGAAATCTACAAAGCCGGAGCTAAACTGTGATTTCATTCAAACTTTGCACGCGAATTGGAGAATTATAGTCATAGATAATAAATAGACCTCCAGGAGAAGAAATGAAAGAGAAAAGAGATTTGAAAAGAACAAAGAAACACAGGCAGAGGGATAGAGCGTGGTCTTGGCTGAAAAAACTGAACACAAGACTGCTTCCTATCAAAATTCATATCCATGATTCATACTGGAGTTCAGACTAACAAACATTTATTGTGCTTACGTTGTGCTGGCAATGATATTGCTCTGATGATGCCAAGACAAATGGGGCATGACCCCGGCCCTGAGGGAGATTAGAGCCTAGTGGATTTATACAGTGCAGTGAGCTAGTGATGAACAGAGTGCAACTAGGAAAGAGAGATGGGTACTTGGCCGGAAATGGGATGGGATCAGAAAATGCTCCCTGAAGGAAATGGTGCCTGAAATATGTCGAAAATCCTTCACACTGATGCATAATGAAAAGACTGGTGGACTTAGAGCCAGAAGAGGTTGGGTCAAGTCCTAGGTCTGATGTGATCACACATTAGTCATGTAATCTCTGGCAGTTAGCTGATAGCATCACCTCTGCACTTCTGATGGTGTGCAGGCTGGGACCATGCTGTGCATTCCACATGCATCAACGACCCTGTGTGTGAGACTCCACTTGTTTTTCTATGCGACATATATATTTTTTTCCAATTATAGTTGATATTTAAAATTATTTTATATTAGTTTCAGATGTACAGCACAGTAGTTAGACATTTATATAATTTACAAGGTGATCTCCCCAATTAGTCTAGTACCCACCTAGCACTATACATAGTTATTACCATATTATTGACTATATTCCCTATGCTGTACTTTACATCCCTGTGACTATTTTCAAACTACCAATTTGTACTTCTTAATCCCTTCATCTTTTTTACCCAGATTTTCCCCGCTCCTCCGTCCTCTGGCAACCATCAGTTTGTTCTCTGTCTGTGCCTATGAGAGACTCAATGTTTTTTATTCCCATTTACAGATAAGAAAACTGCACCCCAGACACAGCAAGTTGCTTGCTCGTGGTCAAGCAATGAGTGAAGTGAATGGAGCTGACCCACTAACGCAAACTACCACAGCAAACTCTAAGCCTGGCAAGGCTTGGGTTAGTTTTCTGTAAAATGGGGCAAATGATGCCTATTCTATTTCATCTCACAAAATCTTATGAGGATTAAATGAGATAATGTAGTTGATAGTGCTTTGAACAGTATCTATCTAATAAAAATACAAGGTACACATTCATTTTCCAGCCACCGTAGCTCTGATTTACTGTGCACTGTCACCTTGTCAGCATATGCAATGACCATTCTCTCCAGCCCAGAGCAACAAAAGTGCTGAGTGATGGTGTAGCATGTTTAACACTCAGAGGATCTACTAATCGTTGACTTCTTCAACCATGAGACACATATCCATGAATACAAACCATTCTTTCCTAGATCCTCCACTTCCAAAGCTGCAAGTATTGTGACACCTTGAGCTCATATTGTCACAGGGAACACCACGAGGTTGTTACTCACGGAGAAGTCTTGCTGGAGGATTCTGAGACCTGTTCATTCACCAGCTCCCTCAGACCCAATCCTAGGTGCTGCTCTAAGAGGAGGAGCTATGAGTTCTGGATGCCGAACTTGACCTTTCTACAGATTCTGGAGGTCTTTTCTAGTGACGCATCCTAGATTGAGGTAGAGGGGCAGTTGAGTATATAGTACTGTGATATAGCCAGATCTGGGATGCTGGCCTCTTGAGTTTAATGAGAGAGAAGAAGGGAAGGAGGAAAAAAAATCTTTGAAGTTCTCCCAGCTATAAGCAAAGAGATCACCATAGTGTTTTCTCCCTTATGTGGTTGTGGGACAGACATCTCAGATAAGAAAAAATGGTAACTAGAGACTAAATACTAATTTTTGGATAACTTTCTCGGTTATACTGCCACACAGAGGTCATTAAGTGGTCAAAAGAAAGAGAGAGGGTGACAGAGATGGCCCATCTTCAGGTGCAGTGTTTATTCCAAATGCAGGGTGGAGAAGCAAATAGAATGTTACTTTTATAAAAGTCCCACTTTAAATTTACGTAAATCTTGGCTTTTTCCTAGCAGATGTATACTGGTGAGGTCTAGTGTTCACAGCCACCCTTCTTCAAGTAAGAAGGTGAATGCAGCTATCAATTCTTGAAGATTCTAGTCTGCAAACAATAGCCAAACTTTATTAATCTCTGATGTTTCTGAGTTAGGTGCTGTAGAAGGCAGCACTTCTGGAACTTTAATGCACACGTGAATTACCTGGGTGTCCTATTAAAATGCAGGTTTAGATTCAGTAAATCTGGGGTGGAGCCCAGCATTGCACATTACTAACAAGCTCCCAGGAGATGTGCTGTTGCTCAGCCATGGATCACATGTTGAGCGACAAAGCCATAGAGAATATGAAAATAAATAAAATAGTATTTCTTAAGAAGCTTGTATTTTGCTACAAGGTGAACTAATATTATTAATTGAAAGCACCAGTGTGAAGTTTCTCAGATTACTTTTTATAAATTGTGGAAAAATACACATACCATAAAATTTCCAATCTTAATCATTTTTAAGTGTGCAGTTCAGTAGTGTTAAGTATATTCACATTGTTGTGCAACCAATCTCTAGAACTTTTTTATCTTGCAAAACTGAAACTCTATTCATTAAACAACAACTTCCCATTTCCCCTCCCCCAGCCCTTGGCTTCTCCTATTCTACTTTTTGCTTCTATGATTTTGACTACTTTAGATACCATGTAGAAGTGGAAGCATATGGTATTTTTCTTCTTGTGACTGACTTATTTCACTTCGCATAATGACCTCAAGGTTCATCCATATTGTGGCATATGTAAGAAATTCCTTCCTTTTTAAGGCTGAATAATATTCACTGTACAAATATACCACATTTTTTAATCCATTCATCCATTGATGGATACTTGGGTTGCTTCCCCCTCTTAGCTGTTTTATTGCTACTATCAACACAGGTGTACAAACATTCCTTCAGGATGCTGCTTTTCATATAATTTTAAGAGTCTTTAAATAATTTTCAAAACATAACACCCAATTCTCTGTATGCAATATTCATATATGCTGTGGGAGCTCAATTTATTTCTCAAAATCAGTGCCATGGAGTTATAAATTTTCAGCATTCCATTCTGTCACTTGTTAGGAACAAAGACTTCAGTTTCTTCTAAATGTGATAACATAATAAAATCACTAAATGTCTAATAAAATATTAGATATTTTTAAGCATTCCAGAAATCCCCCTTGCATTAATATTTAATACACAGTCAGTCACTACCTTGGTGATTTGCATTAACAGCATTCAACAGATTTCTCCCAGAGAACATGAGGTAGAAGTTGGCTGCTGCCGGAATTGACACTTCTCCCCCTCTCTCTCCACCTCCAGGGCACCAGGCAATAACTATATCATTTGGGTCCTTAATAATAATCTGAAGGATTCTTTTAACCCCAGAACACTGAAATAATTGGATAAGATTAGGAAAGACACAAAATTTGCTAAGAGATCATTTAAGTATATGTGTAAAAATCAAATTATAAAAATTAAAGTGTAGATCAGCTTAGGTAATTATTAATTAATCCCTTTTCCCTAGGGCAGCATTTCCAATCTGTGTTCCTTGAAATATTAGTGTGCTTTTAGACATTGGCAGGTTGGTGTAAAGAACATTTTCTCAGGTCAAGTACATTTGGGAAACACTGTTTATTCCCTTCTCTTAGGGTTTACGAGGTTTCTGTGCTAGTTTAGGGCCTCCCAAAGGCAGACACCAAGCCTGGGGTAGATGTGCAAGAGATTTATTGGGGAAACTGCCTTTGAGATAAAAAGGGGAGGGAGCTGGAGTTAGGAAAAAGGAGTTTTCAAACCATGATGCAGGTCTGAACGCTGTGAAGGAGAGAAGAGAGCTAGGAGGGTTGACAATGAAGACTCAGATGATGGTTCAGTGCTAAGAAAGTATTCAGAAGACAGTCCAGGAGTCCTTGAGTCAAGGTCATGTGAGAATCCCATATCTCTTTGGAAGGGTCCTTGCTGCTGTGTCCAGTCTTGGGAGCAGCCAGAGGGAAGTACAGCCTCCTCCATGCAAACACATAAGAAATGTCAGGGCACCATATCTAGGCCCTGGGTGAGTTATGTTCCCTTCAACAGGAGACCTAGCGGTGCCTTATCATGGCCACGATAGCTTGCAAGCCAGTTAAGGGCTGTGAGAATTCCAACAATAGAGAAATCATCTAAACTGTTTAACCAGGCTTATTGGACCCCAAAGTGCCTCACCACTGTGCACGCACACAAGCTTTCCTTCCCAGTCTCTACAATAGAGCACTTACCAGCATGTTGGAGCACAGGGTCCCTCAGAACACAGCCTGGGAAACACTGCTCCAGTGTCGTGACTCCCTTCTTATTTTGATTCTTTTAATTTTCTTGCCTGCCATCCCTGTCTGCAATTGTTCAAAGTTCAATGCTTGAAGAATAACCTTTTTACCTTAATTGCCATTTAGAAAGCACAGATTTGCTGTCCCTGGTTATTTCTGTTATGAATTCCTAACTCTCAAATTCAACAGAGAATCTACAGGGAGATGTTAACTGTTGTAGCCCATGATATGTGTTCATCTAACCACTTCCTTTTCCTGGGCAAAAAGTGAAGCTACTTTTCCCTGCCCCAATGTAAGCAGAAATATATGTACTTCCAGCCTGCAAAATTTGAGTTCCAGTATGCTTTCTCCATGTTCTTTCATCCATTAATGTATCTGAAAACAAAAGTTTCCAAGATGGCTGGCCATGAATCCCTATTTAAAGAAAGTACACAGGCAAGCTGGCAAACTTGTGTTTTTAAGCCGTTGGAATTTGGGTCTTATTTGTTATTTCAGCATAGCTTAGCCTAAACTGACTAACATCACAATCCATACAATGTAGGATCCACAGGGAGATGTGAATTCTGCAAAGCTCCTTTCAGGAACCTAAAAGCTTAGCTCTATGCTGTTATGGTGAGAAGGCCTCTCTCCATCTCCCTGAATTTAGGGAAGAAGGGAGTCTCTTCCATGAATTTTCTTAGAAAATTCTCTCCTACAACTAAAAATCGCTTTCTCTGCACCTGTTTCCTACCACCCCACCCCCAACCCCCAAAATCACTGTCCTCACCACACTTGCTCCCTTGGCTTGCTCCCTAGTTCTGGTTGCTTTGGACTTCGCTACTTAGCTGCTCCATAAGCACAAATAACCTTGCCTCCATCACTCTGTTTCTGGTGGGCTTTGGTGAAGGTGTCCCCCTACCATCCTGCCACAAAGCCAAAGCTTTGGAGCTTTATGTCACCATGAGGTGATTTTATTTTTTAGGGATCAAAGAGTGAATCATTCAGTTAAAAGTGCTTTTATTTATGCATTTCAAAAGCAAGAATGATTTATGACACATCAGAGCACATGCCAAATAAAGCTGTTGGTGCTTATGAAATGACAGCTCAAGAGGACTTCTCTCTTGAAGACAAAAACCTTCCCTTTTAGGCAGACGGAGAAATATGTAAAGGCCAAAAAGACAGCAAAGCCCTGGATCTGTCTCTCAAAAAGCCATTGTATTCCTATTCTTGTCTAAGAAATGCCATTTGTTTCAAAACCCTAATGAAAGTTTTCCTTCATCTTCCAGTGTGTATGTTACAATAAATGTAAGAATTATGAGAATGAACTTCGTACAATACATCAGTGCTCTTACCTTTAATTGCAATTTTTCCTTTTAACTTCATTTTATCCAAATGTGCCTTGTAAAACTTTATATTCCCCAATGATGTTACCTTATAATTGACTAAATCAAGGGACAGTGATTGTCTATAGCAAGTATAATCCATTCACTCATTCAATAAAATGTTATTGGATCTCTAGCATAAAGCCAGATGCCACGAGTACAGGGTCGACATGTGCACTCCGGGAGGGGAGACGGACAGGCAGCAGCCAGTTGAAGTGAGGACCCTTACCCTGAGGCTGAGGGGGGAGGTGAAGCTAAAATCAGCTCTGAAGAATCACCTTTGGGGTAGCCCATTGGTATAGGGAAGTGAAAAATTTAGATGAGCTCAACTTTTCGCCAACAATTCCTGGCTCTTGCATCGCAACAATGCACCAGCTCACAGGGCACTGTCTGTGAGGGAGTGTTTTTTAGCCAGTAAACAAGTAACTATTGGAACACCCTCCATACTCACCTGATCTGACCCCCAATGACTTTTTTCTTTATCCAAAGATAAAGGAAATATTGAAAAGACATTTTGATGGCATTCAGGACATCAAGGGTAATATGACGACAGCTCTGATGACCATTCCAGAAAAAGAGTTCCAAAATTGCTTTGAAGGGTGAACTAAGTGCTGGCATCGGTGCATAGCTTCCCAAGAGGAGTACTTTGAAGGTGACCATAGTGGTATTCAGCAATGAGGTATGTAGCACTTTTTCTAGGATGAGTTCACGAACTTAATTGTCAGACCATAATTGCCAGAACTTAATTGTATTTTTCAAAGAGAGAACAGTACATGGGAGGGAATAAAGGAAGGGACAAGGCCATTCGGGGAACTACAAGTAACTTGGCAGGGCACTAAAACCGAAGCTGGCTGTTAGGGGTGAGCAGGGTCTGACTAATGAAGGGAAGGGCCAGCATGCCCTGTTTTATTCCAGTGGTTATGAGATGCTGAAGAATTAGATGCAGGAATGAGATATCATCAATTTCATTTTGGGAAACTCTGGAAACAGGGAAGAGGGAACTGAAGTACCATTAGGAGGTTGCTACAGTGATTGATGCATATGAGAAATGGCAGGGGGCAAAGCTAAGGAAGTGACATGACAGTAGGAGCAGGAGGACAGAGATGGATTTAGGCATCAGGAAAATAACCCCTGTTTTATTTCTATGAGAAATTCTAGTTTTATGTATCATCACAAATTTAGGCACCTTTCCCTGTCCTTCTCTTGCCCTAAATGTCAGAACTGTCACATTAAATTGTCCATTCCAAATAGATATGCCAATCTTCCCACTTCCCAGGCTCTTGCTTTTAGTGCTTGAGGGGGAAGGAAAGGGAGGACAAATGAGACTGAAATGAGATGCTATCCCATTATTTCAAATGCCGAACTCCGTATTACCCCTTTCTGTGGTCCTTAATCATCCTAAAATAGTACCATTCTCAGTAAAAAATGCACTTCCTGACCTACCTTAAAAATTCCTGCACAAGTACCCTCAAGTTTAAGCCATAAAAAAAGAGTTCTTGTCAGTATTTACTTTTTGAAGCATTACAAATTTTCCATAGAATTGGAATGTGTGTTTCCCAAGGCGGGGACACATACCTGATGGAGCACAGAATTTTAAGTGACTCACATTCAGTAGTCATATATTTTAATGTGTATTAGAAAATATAGAACCAGCATATCATATCCATTATTTCAGGAATATTTACTGCATAGGTTAGGTTTAAAAACTCAGTCATTTTAAAGGAGATAGCGCCACATGACAGAATAGTAAAAATGGGTCATTCAAAATTGTCAAAGACTGATCCAGCCATTCATGATGAGACTGAAGTTGAGGACACAGCCACCGCTGGCAAAGTCTGGTCCACACTGAATTCCCTTCTCCTCCCAGAGCTTAGAGCTACATTACATTCCCCGGCCACTTGCAGTGAAAATGGGTGTACTTTCTCCATGTTCTTTCTCTTTCCTTACCTGCTGGAAACAAGGATTCAGCGGGGGATTCCTAGTGAAAGATCCAAATGCACACTGGAGAGGGACGGAGAGGTAACTCTTTAATGTGATGAGCCACAGAGGTTTGAGGGTGGTTGAAGCAATCAGCTTACGTGAATACAACCGGTCTCACTCATTAATAGACAAATTGAAATTAGGACCCTGGTTTCCTCAAGGTCTTTGTGAAGGATAAGTTCCTGGGAGAAAAGAGAGATGCAAGATGGCCTTCCCCCATATTTGCTTCTCTGTTTCAATTCCCATAAAAGATGAGCTGCTGAGCCAACAAAATTGCAGAGAGCACATTTGGGATGACATGATTTAAACAGTACTCTGAAGACTGAGATACTCAACTCCACCAGTTGATATCTGGATGAAATTATTTTTCATTGTAGACTAAACCAAGGCCAGAAAATCCTTTTCAGTCGGGCTGAGCTTAGAGGAGCCCTCTCTGCAGCACCTGATGCAGACCTTTACCTGACCTCCCATCCACAGTTCAGTTTGAGGCTGGGGCAGCAGGGCAGGCACCCTGATGATACTTTGCTTTCATTCTTGAGCCTGTAAATCCAACATCAGCCATAAGCACAGCTCCTGCAGCTGGTGGTTGCAGAATCCAGGCTTCCACTGTGGGATTGGAATGTTATACAAATGTCCTGACCCACTGCCTCCATGAGCTGACTCTGGGCTTGATGGAGTCAGTCTCAGCTGCCTATTTAGTCATATGTGCTGAGCAACTGTCCAATGAAAAGGAATTGCATTTGGCACGGGGCAGGGTATATATGTAACAACTGTGGCCCAACAGCAGGCTCCCTGCCAGGATGTAGCTTTTGGTATCCTCTTTGTCCCTTTGCTTACCAACGGCGGTGGGGCAGAGGGTTGATTTTGTCTTCGAATGTGACAGTCCATACGCTGAGCATAAAGATGGGGTGTCAGCAGTACAGAGGTGTCCTCCTACAGGTAACTATCATGTAGGAAAAGAGCAGCCACTGTGAAGGTCAAACATGGGGGTGGCAGAAAGATATTTAGGGTAAAAAGTTAATATGATTATGAATAGTTGGGGATATTTATGTATTTTCAGTGTGTGGCTGAAACTACATAATAACCAGCCAACATTCTACTGTTGATTGCAATGTTGGAACAGCCACACCAGGTATCTAGTCAATCAAGTTTACAGGTAGTAAATAAACGGAAGCAAGTGATAATATCTTGATTGATGTAAGTAGACTCACTGAGATGCTCAGCAAGAAATCCAGTCATAGTGAAGAGGAGGAGACAATTAAGAAGTGAGCCTGTGTGGCCCAGGTGAACACCTATCCTGGAAGGTGAATAGGACCATGGGCTCGGTCAACTTATCTGCCTCAGAAAACTTCCTAACAGACATTCCATCCACAGACCCTGCATTGATTCACTGTAACTGATCTGAGTTACCCATGATTTCCCACCCATATCCCCTTTCTCTCGTGCATTTCCATTCATGCCTCCCCCATCATTAATCTGGCCTATTGAGCATTGGCTGTTCCATTTTTAAAGAATACCATCAGGCCCAGCAATCACTAATGAAAGACATAGTAGAAACAAACAACTTGCTGCCTAAAGTAAGTTTATATATATCCCGTGAGACTAAAGGGAAGTCCTCCCTGAAATAGAAAGTCATAATGGGGGACCCTGGGTTATGCACATTGGGCCTTGCCCTGGAGCCACGAGCTCTGAGGAGTGTATCTCATTCCCCCCAGTCTGGACATGAACAGAAAGCCTGACAGTAACATAGGCAAGGGCACTGTCAGCCAATTTCAAGGTTTTAGTGGGTAAATCAGGTCCAGATGTTTTAACTCTGTGGTGGTGAAAGCTTACTGGGACAACAAAAATAACAGAACAGTTTGGATGTATTCAACCCCTTTCTTGGGCTCCTGATAAGGGGTGGGCAAATGCTGTTCCCACAGTCCTTTCTCATGGCCCACTTCAACAGGGGCCCCTCGAATCATGACCATCAGAAAGTCCTGAATCTGTTTGAATCCACAAGCCAAAAAGCCCCCAGGGGCAGAAAGATGTGGCACTCACACCCAGAGCCCTGTCCAGACCCATTTCCATCACTGGTTGGCAAATAGTGGGGAGCGCTGGGGGAGGGAGAAAAGTGTGGAAAAATCAAGAGAACAGATGAATCATGGTACATTCATTTAAAACTATACAATAATATAAATAACTAGGATTCTACTTACTCAACACAGGTAATCTCAAAATATGATGCTGCCTAAAACACATTATCACCGAAGGCTATGAAAGCTTGTCAATAACTATTACATTTAAAAAAGAAGCATTATTGTTTATGGACAGACACATTCTTATAAAGTATAGAAGTCATGCTTGATCAACACCAAATTCAGGGAAGAAAAATAATGGGATAAAAGGAGGGACACACTAAAGGCTGATATTCTTCCCTAAGCTGGTGGGAGGTACACAAGTGACAGTTATATTTCTATTTGTAAGGAAAGCGTTGCAAGGACCCAGAAAAGTAACAAGGGAAGGAAGTCAAAGCTGAGGACCAGTTCTGTGCAATCAGTCGGTATGGGGGGGCAGTTGGGGATGGGGGGTAAGCTAATCACTAGCAGCAAAGAACGTAAGAGCTATCGTTCAGACCTCTGTGTCCTGTACAGGGGGCCCTCTGTGTCCACAGTTTCTGCATCTGTGGATGTAACCGACTATGGATCAAAAATGTTTTGCAATTAAAAAATCCCAGAAATTTCCAAAAAGCAAAACTTGAATTTGCCATGTGCTGAGCACTCCATTGAATCCACTCGAATTAAGTGACGTGTAGGCAGACCCTGCTGAGCCTAGATGCAAATACAAGTTATACATATACTATGCCATTTTCTGTAAGGGACTTGAGCATTCTTGGATTTTGGTATCCACAGGGGTCCTGGAACCAATCCCGTGCAGACACAAGGGACAACTGTAGTGTGGTTTTGTGACCTAAAGTCAAGGTTAAATTTTGGATTCGGGTTCAGAAACAAAAGTCACTTTTGCAAAATAATTCAGAATGAAGTACCTATTTCTACAGGGCCCCTTATAACTAAAGCAAGCATTCTAAAACAAGAACATTACTAGTGGAAGAAAATGTATTGTGTTGGGATCCAAATTGCCGCATTTGGAGACTGGCACAGGCCCCAGGGCAGTGGTCAGCCAGGGTAAACTTGCATTGGACCAGAGGGAGCCACCCTGGCTAAGCCCTCAAATATTGGAGGCTTGAAAGGCACAACACAGCACTTCTACCACTAAAGTCTCAGCCAGAATTGCCCTCTGCCACTGTCTCCTTGGGAGGGGGCAGCTTCATGGTGAATGTACAACATGTCTGTTACATTGCCAGGTACAAGGGGTTAGAAAAGCATACCCAGTCGTAAGTTAGAACGTGGGCTTATAAATTGCTGATTGTGTAACATAAAAAGAGAATTCAATACTGCTATAGGTCCTGTATCCCCTTTGTGAAACCTATGCAATAACACACAAACACTTAGGGAAATGTTTTCTTCAATGGAACCAGAAATGGAGACACCTTGAGAATGTTTATCTCCAGGGAAAACGAGGGGAGGGCAATGCTAAAACCTTTTAAGAGTTTGTGGGTACTCTTTAAAAAGTCTTGGAAAAATATGTAATATATGGCTGCATTTATTTATTATTTCATTAGAGCTTGAAACAGACATAAAATTTGGAGAGAATTTCATCTATTTCCAAACCTACCTAGGTCTAATCTTTTGTATGTAAAGGGATCTAGAAAATGCACATTTCCTGTTGTTCTTGTTTCCACAGAGCCACGTGGGCTGCGCCCTGGGACAGGCCTGGAGACAGCACACACACAGTCATGTGCCTCCCACGGGTACTGGTCCCGGGCTCCTAAGCCTGAGATTAACAAAATGTACACTCAGTCCCCAATAAGCACCCCTTCCCTTAAGGCCAAGTCTGCTCTTGATTTCCCTTCCAACCCTTAACAGAAAGTTAAAACAAGTGTGTTTTTCCAATTTTTCCCATTTTGTATTCTACTAAATGCCATTGGAAGGGGCCACATATGAATGTGTGGTGAGATAAACTGTAGGATCATGAACAACAGGAGATACAGCAGAGCTTGGCATGGGGATCCCCCAAGGGATAAACATGTGGGGTTACTTAATTATTCTGAAGTCCCATCCTACGGTGAAGGTTGCTTTTTCTACCTCTCTGGGCATCTTCTAAGGCTGAAATATATGCTTGACGGGTGACTGAATCAAACTGCACACTGACATAACGGTGTCCCTTTACAAAATGAGCACCATGTCCCTGGATGAGCATTAAGTGTAAGTCATCCCGTAGAGGTACTTGCTGGTATTTAGTCCTCAATCCACTGTCTTCACTCCTTGGGATCCTAGAAGGAAGCTAGAATAGACAAGGCTTGCGTATATCCCTTCACTAATCTAAGCTTGGACTTCCTTCCTTTGCCAATTTATGTAGAGCCACATGAAGAGGCCAGAGATGGGGAGGAAAAAGTCTCAGGGTAGCCATTTATCAAATATGAAAATCTCTGGATTTCTCAGAACACTTAGTCCTAATAGCATGCCAGATTTATAAAACTAACTTAGAAGAATTCTTAAAATAGAGATGACATTTATAATACTCTCAACTAAAATTCCAGGCAAGTGTGTCAGCCATGCTAATTAATAAATTAGTCTAACACGTGGTCATAAGACAAGTTGTTTATTCTTTTTTAAATGTTAGACTATTTTACAACCTACTAAGAGAACCTAAATACATTCACATTTTTAAAAATATATCATCTATATTGTAGCAACACTAGTTGATCCAAACTGCAGAAGCCTATAAAAATTAGGTCCAAGTCTATTGATCTGTAGATTAAGTTCTGAAAGTGCCTCCGTTCTGAAACTTATTGTAGAGGAAGAGCTGCAGGTGGTTCCATGAGAGACACATGCATGTACCTGAAATGAGACCCAAAGCAAGTTCAGCACGAGCCAGACTTCAGTTTTGTAAAATCTCAGTTAGGCCACAGAAAGCTTTTTCATAGTTTTAGTGGAAAAGAAGGAAACTAGCTGACTGTATATACCACAAGCTGACAAATTATAAATCTGGATCTCTCCAAACTGATTTTCTTGATTTAACACACAAACCTTACTTTTCCTGCCTAGCACCAGGTATACAAGTTCTTCCATTTTTAATTCCGACGCTACTATAACCTATGAAACCTTTACATAGTGAACCTACATAAAATACATTTCAGGAACTTACTTTGAAGCCTTATACTTCTCCCTAATTGCTTGCTGAGGTCGATGGGGTATATCAAGGCATGCTTTATGTAGTTCACTCAGGCAAGGCACAATTTCACTTAATGAATAGCCTGTAAATGCAGCAAGGGTTTCTGGCTAATCAGACAAAAGGAAAAAAAATTGCATCACATAACTTTCTGACATACAATAAATCTAAAGATAAAACTGTGAAATAAAGGAAATTAATCACTTAATAAGTATCCACATCCATCTCAAAAGAAACCGTAATCCTTCTTCAAAGAATTTAGAGATAAAATACTAGGAAGAACAGCCAGAGTTCTAAATTTGCTCATGTTGTACATTTATAATGCTGAATTTGGGGGCAGGTTACTTCACCTATTCCCTCATGAACAGGATTTTTACTGGTCTCTAAAGAGCCTCTACTTACCTGAATACCCTATTTGCATAGAATACGAAAGATTCTTAGCCAGATGTAGAATAAGAAATAAATATTCTAGAAAATAAAAGTAGACACCCCACTTCCTTCAGCACAAAGGTGAGCCTTCAGAACCAAACCTAGGGGCCTAATTTCAATCCTGCCACTTTCTTGGGCCAAAAGGCAATGCTAAGCTGTGCTCCCTTGAAAGCATGCTCTAACCTTCTGACCATCCTAATTGGGCCCATGTTGTCAACAGCTTCCAGGGGAAAAATCAACAGCTTTTGCTTAAAGTGGTCAATGCTTACACTACAAGGACACTCCTTGCATGAGGGTGGGCATTGAGGTTTCCAGGCCTGCAAAGCCAACACCATCTTCTTGATTTCCTGTGGTCTCTATTCTCCATAGAGCAAAGCCACTGAGTCAAAACTCCGGAGGCTGACCTGCAAGACTCAGCTGCCCGGTGTAGTCTGCTGGTAATACTCTTAAGAGGCTGGCATTCTACACCTTGAGAGTAACCAAACAGATTTCAGATGGGCCCTGAATTTCATCTAGAAAAAAGGAATCAGCATCTTACCCAGAAGTGCCTGTTCACGGTATAGTTTGCCAGGCAATACGCTGCTGCAGCTATCAATGAAGGAAGATATTTCAAAAATGGGTCAGCTTCAAGTAGACTCAGTTCTGCTACATACTAAGAACAAGAGAGAAAATACCATTGGTATTAGGAACATGACTAAGGTTATAAACAAACTTAGAAATGTCAGGGGAATAAGTTGTGTCTTATTTTTGTTCAACCTGCATCTAGTGATGAGCATAGAAATAGATGGTCAGAGTTGCTCACTGGTTAACAATTACTCTGCCTGTCCACAACCTGAATAACATTTACATTATAATAAATTTCAATCCACAGGTTTTCGGTCCATGCACACAATATACGTCATGGGTTACTTTTCTGACCTTTTACTAGTAGTACAAGTTTATGCTGGTTAGGTAAAGTAGCATTGCTCTGGCCACTGGAGTGGGACTGTAGACTTCAGCCAAAGGCAAAAATATGACCATATTAAAGCTATTAATTTATCAGGTAAATGCATGTAGTTCAGAGACTAGCACAGTACCAGTGGGAATTTACCAGATTAGAACGTATTGAGAAATTTATACAGACATCCTTATTACTGTTTACATAGCACATAAATACCTAACATACTAAATCATAGTGGCTGGAAACCAAGTTTTCCAAATCAATACAGTGCCTTCGACTAAGTTCTGTAACTCCAAATGACCAAACAATGCCTGATTACTTCGTATGTTAGAAGGAGATTAGAGCCAAATCAAACCACACTTACTTTGTTCCCATTCTGTACACCTAAGAGGTATTGCTTACATGTGGCCTGTATCCAACAAGGGAACAGGTTCCAAGCTTAAATTTCTTTAAGAGGTGGGTGATTAGACAACACGTGCCTGACAAACGTGATAAATAGCAATGTCTCGTAACCAGAAGATGTGCTCTTAAAATTAGCTCTCTTTCATTGCTAAAAAGTTTTTCTGTGCCCAAGACAAAAATTCAAAAGGAAGGAAGAACTGAGGCATGACTGGAAAGACCACTTTTACCCAACTTGGCACCAACGTCCGGGGCAGTCACGAGGCATACCTTAGCCAGGTTCTCAGTTCGGATGCACACTCCTTGCCTCCTTAAGTACTGAAGGAGAAACTGATTGGTAGTTGGCACTGTCAGATCAAAAGTTAGGACTTTCAGGAGCAGGTGTTCCATTCTTAACAGTTGTCCTTTTGTGTAAGTATCATCAGTGATATAGACAAACTCGTCTACTTCGGGTGGATATATTTCTTCATATTTCCTATGAAAGGTAAAGAATCTTTGCGAGTAACACTTGGAACCTTTGGCTCTCCTCCCAGTGCTATCACAGCCATTCTTCTCACATGGCCTTGGCATAGATTAAATATCACTAAATGGTACAGGGCTGTGAAAATATTAGAAGCTTGTTTCCAGAACATGAGTATTACAAAGATACTGAATATTTCAGGTTTGGCCTCTGATATGCTGAAAGATTCTGAATGACAGACATACAGGTAAATTCCTCTTAATTTTATAGACTTCAAATCATCTTGGGGAAAAGAATGTTATATTGAACACAGTGGTAGAAAAATATTAGGTCTTAGGTCTTAGATTTTTTTTTTTAAAGATCGTGTTTAGCTTTCTCTACTGAATTAGCAAACGATGCTGTATACCCAACAGAAAGATATATATAATTTCATTGCTATCAATTCTTTGCTTTTGTTTTTATTTCTTCCTTCTGTGGGGAAATTTTGGCAAGTTTTTAGGCATTAATAACTAGACTATCTGAGACCAGAAGAGAAAGGAAACTACCACTCACCAACAGACCACTTAATGAAAGGCAACTCAGCCACAACCCAGCTCTTTTCCACACAATCAGATATTATTATCAATGACAGCTAGTAACAGGAACTAGCTAAACTAATTTATTCACTGTAACCAGATAAAAACTGTGTTACTATGGATCATTTCCCAGATGAAGATGGCTTTTATATAACCAAGATCTCTTAAAATAGGATTTTTACTTGTATTAGAATACAGCCAAAAGACTACACCACAAATAGTTAAATTGCATCCTGAGTTTGAGCTGACGGCTTCCTTAGTCATGATACTGAACTTGCTGCTATAAATCCTAAACATCAGAACGGAAGAGTGAACATGTGGTAATGTTCTCAGTAAATACTGTAAACATGATGGTATTTTATCAAAGGAGGCATGAATAAGTTTTAATTATAAAGCACTGCCTATCTTCAATAAATGAGAAATAAATCAAGTGTTTTGACAGGCTGAAATTTCACATTATTGAAGCTGAAGAATACTTACGAAGCCAAAAGAATAGCTGCTGTCCCTACAAGCTGCAGTTTCCCTCTCAGAACAGACATGCATGAAAGAAACCTGTCCAGGAAGTTGACAGCCAGATAGAGTGTCTCGGCTCGAAGTTTATATTCCTCTCCAACCTCAACCAGCCAGTCCACCAGAATCGTTCGCATGCCGTCTGTGATGTCTGGTTGTTTCCTCATGTAGTGTACTTTGGGCCTGTATTTTATCTGTTTGGGGAAAGAGTTTTGACATTTAAACATTGATATATCAGAAAGATCGCTTCAGGGTACAGTCGCTATTTTTAAAAATCTCATGAGCAAAGGTTAGGAGGAAACTGATCAAGCGCCAAATAAATCTTTACTGTAATATGGAAGAAAGTGTGAATTCTGGTTCTGGAACGCAATTAGGTAATCAATAACTTAAAGGAGGGGGGAAATGGCAATATAGATTATTCCTGAGTGAAATACTTAATATATAAATCCATTGAGTTATAGAGGAATAGTCCAAGTAATTGCTATTCACCTCACAACTATTATTTTTCATAAATATTCTTATGTTTAGATGTCATAAGAATGCCATTCACTAGTGGTTATGACCAAGAGTTTATAACTGTCTTAATAGTAAATGCTTGGGGTGCTGGAAATTGAAGAATTTGTGAAAACTCACTTCAGCTTCTCTAAGATACTGGTGAATTTCTTCAGCATATTCAGTCACATTTATCACGTCTGTACCAAAATTGGATGCTTCTTCAGACTGGGAATGGAGAGATGAATCTACCAGCATAGGAGAAACTGCAGGGGTTCAACATTATCAGGTAAGATATTTAATTTAAAAACTCGTTCCATCCACAAACCCTCCACAGGTAATTGTGAAAACAGTCATTATTTCATGGTTTTCTCTGGCTAGTTATTTGCTGTTGGACACCGTAGGCATACAAAGTACCATCAACCGCAGGTGAGTCAGATTACCTGTGCTAAAATCCAGCAGGAAGTGAAGGTCTGACTTGAGTGTGCTGGCATCTACTTCATACACATCCTCAAATGCCATCCCCTCTCTTCCTGTGTAGCTGTTTCTGTCCTCTGGCTCAGATTCATCCATGTAGATATCAAATCCTGCCTTGGCTGGCACCGGCACCCCACAGTCAGAGACAGCTTTCTTTCCGGCTTCAGGAAAGACATTTTCTGATCCAGAGAAGCACCTGATTGTTGTGATCCCCTAGAAAAGGGTTAAATTTTGTGTTAGAGGCCACCCCAAAGACCACATAGGTGATAGGAACCTCTGTGACTCAAACCAGCAGGCTGGGAAGATGAGAGGAATCTTAAATTGAAATATCTCTGCCTGCAATTTAATTTCAGCAAATGAAGATTCCAAAGTGTGACTTCTCCCTCATCTTTGTCTCCATTTCACATTTGGGAGAAGAGCTACCTAAAATGTGTCATCTTCCTCACATATTTATCAAAGGGAACTCAATTACAGAAATAAGAAAAACTATAGGTCTTCTCCAAAATGAAATGGGTACCATGTGTGTGTGGTGGGGGGGGGGTGTAAACTGGCTTTCGTGCTTATAGCATTACAGGATTTTATAAGTACATAGCATAGTGTGGGGACAGGAGTGCAGTTTCCAGGCTCTCGGCCTCACGTGGGAAGGTGCTGGCTCCGGTAGTAAATGGTCATCAACTATGATTGGATGGCCATCAGCTGTGACTAGTTGGCTGTCAGCTGTACCCAGTGAGCCATTGGCCACTAATATAACTGCCGTGGCTACGCTAGCAGCAGAAGGTGGCTGAGCTAGCAAGCGCGGATTGCAGTTAGCAGGACGGACTGCAGTTAGCAAGTGAGGTTGGTTGACAGAAAAGCTGACGGCAGCTTGCGAATCGTGTGGCTCCTGCTTCCCATGTCTCTAACTCAGCCACCAGCGAGAATGTAGTGGTACGACTCCCCTACCTATGGTTCCGTGGGTGTTCCTTTTTGGCCTCACCATATCCTGCGTCCTTAGGCGGGAGGCGTCCTTATGCAGGAGTGGGAGCTGAGACTCCCTGTGTGGGGACAGAACCAGGAGTGCAGTTTCCAGGCTCTCGCCCTCACGTGGAAAGGTGCTCACTCGGGTAGTAAATGGACATCAGCTGTGATTGGATGGCCATCAGCTGCGGCTAATTGGCCATCAGCTGTAACCAGTGAGCTATTGGCCACTAATATAACTGCCACGGCTATACTAGCAGAAAAATGGGGGCTAGCAAGAAGATGGTGGCTGAGCTAGCAAGTGGCAGAGTGTGGATTGCGGATTGCAGAGAGGCGGATTGCAGCTAGCAAATGGGGAGTCGGTCTGTTGGCAGAAAAGCGGACAGCAGGTTGCCCGTCGTGTGAATCCAGCCTCCAGTGAGACTATAGAGGTATGACTCCCCTACCTATGGCTCCATGGGTGTTCCTTTTTGGCCTCACCATGTCCTGTGTTTCTATGTGGGTAGCGGGAGCAGAGACCCCGCATGACACCCTGCATGACAATAGTTACTGAGTTCCTACAGTCCTCCTCCTAAAATAGTTAATTTTTAGTCAGTAGGCCCCTATAAGTTCCCATTTTATATCCAGTTTTTTAGAAATATAATGATTTTAGAAACTCCTACTACTAAATTCTCTTACAAGCCATAGAATCTTTTTGTATGACAACGCAATTACCCCAGGGCAATCTAAGTCTCATTCCCTTCTCCCTTTTCTTTATTCCTATAGCATTAACAGTGGAACAACTGTATGTGTCCCCTCTGTGAAAAAGCATAATGTATCAAATGCGTTACATCTAGCTACTGCGTTAACATTTTAGTGTTTATAATTAATCTTGGTGTTTACTGTTGAGGCCACTTCCAAGTTATTATGTGTTTCCATAGCTTTCTTTTCCACCTAGCAAGTTAAATATGCACCTTATGTCTACTCTAGTAAAAAAAAAAACACAAAAAATTATTTATGGTAGTACTGGAAAAAAAATCACAGTTACTATAAAGGACCACAATCACAAGTTACTATAAGCAGATAATCCAAATTACTACCAAGTTTGACCTTTGCTACATAGATATATATACATGGGTTGAGACATACATTCGTTAAATATTTACTGAGCATCCGCCATGTGCCAGACATTGTTCCAAGTGCCCAGAATTTAACAATGAACAAAACGTTCAAAAAGGACTACTTTCATGGACTTTATATTCTAATTAGGGGAACAGGGGAAGGACAAACAAGAAAAGATATAGTGGGTCAGATGGTGATAAGTGCTTTGGAGAAGAACAACACGGGGAAAGGAGAATCATTGCCATTTTAAACAGTGTGTGGCCAGGGAAGGCCCCAGCAGAGGACAGAGTTGGGCAAAGATATGAACTACATAAGGGAGTAAGTCACACAGAAAAAGAAGAGCATTCTGGGTAGAGGGAACAGCATGGGTAGATAGATGCCCTGATTTTTGGAGAATGTCTTAGAAATACAGCAAGGAGCAGACAGGGCAGAGTGAGAAAGAAGCATAGGTCATGAATTCAAAAAGAAAAGCCAGATCATGTACACTTTACAACAGGCCATTTAAAGATTATCTTTTATTCAGGGATGGGCAGCCACTGCAGAGTTTTAGGCAAAGGAGTGGTATGATATGATTTATGTTTTAAAAGGCTCATTCAGGCTACGTATAGATATAGAGAGCAGTAAGATGAGTAAGATGACCAGTTGTGAAACTTGCAAATCCCAGGTGAGACACAATAGGGGTTTGAACCAGTATAGTATCAGTAAAGGATGAGAAATGAAGAGATTCTAGACATTTAAAAAAGTCGTGCCAATAATATTTTTTTCAGCAAAATAGATGTGGGGTGGGAGAAAAAGAAGAGTCAAGGATGACAAAGCTTTTTCAGCTGAATAACAGGAAAGATGGATATTCCATTTACTGAGATAAGAAGACTTTGGGAAGAACAAATTGGGGTTAGGGTTGGTGTTTGATTTTGTACAAGTTTTAGATGCCCATTGTGTGACCCAAGGATCCAAATGGAGATGTTAAGTAGGCAGCTGAAATCGTGAGCCTGCAATAAAGCTGAGAGGTCCAGATGGGATGAAGGTATGAGCCATTAACAGATCAATGGTATTTAATGCTAAGAGACTTGAAGAGATTGCCAAGGGAGTAAGTGAAGACTCAGATGGAATACTATGCCCTGAAACACTCATTTTGAGAGACTGGATAAGGAAGAACCAGGATACTGAGGAGTGGCCAATGAGCTAGCTGCAAAACCAGGAGAGAATGGCGTTCTCCAGGCTGAGTGAGAAAAAAATTAAGAAATAAAGAATGATCCACGATGTCAGTTAAGTAAGGGAAGGACTAAGAATTGAGTCAAAAGTGAAGAGAAGCACTAGAGACGGTATTTTCAACAAACACTGGCTAGACAAACTCTTAAGACATACTACTATACATATTGCTACAAATTATTGCAAAGAACTTTGTAGTTGAAAGGTTTTTAAGATGGAAAAAATTGTATTTGTATGTTTATGGCTTTGACCCAGTTGACAAGAGAAAACTGAGGAGAAAAAAAAAAGTTGCTGGAATAATATCCTCAAAGAAGCAAGAGAGCATAAAGTGTACTGAACACGTGGGGGTTCACCTTGCATAAGAGCAGGGACGTGAGTCCTGGAGCAGGATGGGGATGACAGTTATTTGGCACATAGAAACATATGGCAACTCTTTTGGTTGCTTGTATATTTTTAAGAAAATAGGGTACAAAGCCATTAACTGAGAGTGAAGATGGAGGTCGAAGGTTTGGAGGATTAAAGTGAGAAGCAGAGTTGTAAAATAGATTTCTCAGGTTGTAGAAGAATAGAGCAGGTAAATGTAGAGGAAGTGCCAGGTAACGTATGAGGTTAACCAATGGTTATGAATTTAAAGTGAGACCAGTCAGCATAGACATAATTGGCAATTTGTAAGAACCAGGTTTTTAACTTTAAAGATGTAAACATTGCTGGGCAAATTAGCTTTGTTAAAACTAGTGTTTCCTCAAAAATAAGACCTAGCCGAACAATCAGCTCTAATGAGTCTTTTGGAGCAAAATTTAATATAAGACCCGTTACATTATTGTATTATTAATATTATATTATATTACATATTATTATGTTATACTGGGTCTTATAGTAAAATAAGATGGGGTCTTATATTAATTTTTGCTCCAAAAGACGCACTAGAGCTGACTGTCCGGCTAGGTCTTATTTTCGAGGAAACACCGTATCTTCACTCAATTTTTCCAACTCTTTAAACAGATCACTTTTGGGTATTTTTCTGCCACTAATCAGATGTCACCAAAAGGCTTGAACAGTTAGGTCAGTAGTTCAGGGTCTTCTAATCTGGCCTTTTCCACCATAACTTTTTTTTTTTCCCCTTTCTTCACCCTCTTAAATTTTCTCACCTATAACATGGAAAGGATACCCAGCCTACCTACTTCACTGCCAGCATCAAATGTACAACACAGGCTTAAAGCATTGTTATGAGGAGCTTGTCTAATAACAGACTTGGGGAAGCTTTTTTTCTACCTCAAAATCCATTCTTAAAGATCCACACCCCTCATCTGCATTTAAATATGAAGTTGTTTTCAATCAGTTAAGGGGTCAGTTAAACAATATCTGATGGCCCATTTATCTGTTTGCCCAACTGCCCTGTATTAGGGAGAATGCTGCTTTCAAATCACTTTTTGAAATAATCCAGTCTAGCCTGATCCAATCCTGATTCTAAACTCTCTCCAGTGAAGGTGGCAAAGATTATCCAGGATTGCTTCAAGCAAGTATCTGTCTGAACAGCACTCAGACCTGGAGGAACCCAAGAAGGAAATGTGAGAAAATTTCCTTTTAGCGCAGCATGTAAATGACTTTATATATACTTAATCCAAACAATTCCTAGACCTATTTGCTCGATTGGGGGTGGAAGGGCGGGAGGAGAGAAGGGGAGAAGTATTCACTATTTCTAGCTGGAAAAGGGACGCGATAAGATGATCCTTAAAAAATGTAATGTCCCAGTAGTCCAGGAATACTCAAGGAGAGTTTTCAGGTAAAACTGCAAGAGAAACCCACCTCCCATCATGATGACAGGAGAACCTTTCTCAATAAGCAGCTTCCCCAGGGCTTCTTGGTTGTTACCTGGCCACAGGTCCTCCTGTATTGCCCATTCTCAGTTAGCACACCTAACACTGTTCTTTGTGGGGGATCCTGACCCAGCTGGGCTCTGGTTATCATCTGACAGGCATCAGGACCTCGGGACACTGGAGCCAGGACTACTCCAGTCTTGGAGCTGCTGAGATGCATAGCCTCAGTCTCCACAGGCTGCTGCTGTCAGGGAAGGAGAAACAGACAAGCCGGTTAGTCAACCTCTTGCACCAGGGGCTCCAAGGAGGCACGAATTTCTGGGAGGGAGAACACTAAGACATCTGATGTTCCCTGCAATTATTAGGGCTGAAAGGGCACGAGCCACTGAGCACAAGCTATCAAAGCTGCTTTGAACCAAACAGTGATTTGAATCTGTCAAGGATTTCTTCCAAGGCCTGTTTGACGGCTGGAAGGAGACAGCCTGACAAACCTCCAAGCCAGGATACTAAGCTCCTCGTTACTTGGGAGTCCAAACCTACAATAGTTGTGGTTTTTACCCGCTGCGATGCTTATCCCCCGCCCTGCCTGCAAACAAAAGACCGAGAATACATCACAGAGAAGTACGTCCCCTTCCCAAGCGAAAAGCTGGGTGCTCCTCCGCGGCTCTCCTTCCACCAGATACAAGGCCTCACAGCAGGCCTTGCTCTTCCCAGCCTTATATCTTTATAAAAGTCTCGAACAATTAGCAAGTGCACACGAGGATTGGGGATGAAGGGCCCCCGGAGGGGGCGGGGCAGGAGGGGGACCGAGATGTCGATAGATTCCAGCGGGGGAGCTGGATTCCCAGCGACCACCGCCCCAGCGCTCAGTGCTAATTACTTTCAAACTCCCCACCCCCCTGCGTCTGTTGAATCAGCCAATCAGTGGCGCTCCCGGGCCTCGCGGGGGGCCGCTTCCATGCCAACCGCTGCGGCGTACGCGCCCTGGGGCCGCATCGCCATGGCGACCTCCTCACCCGACAAGCTCCGGGCGGATGGGCTGCGACCTCTAGGCGTTCAGGAAAGGGCGGGGCCAACGGGCAGCGGCCCCTGATCCTCTTGCGCTGTCCTGTCCGGGTGGGCTCGGTGGGCTGTCACCGTCAGCACTGCGCCCCTGGTGGCCCGCGCCCCCGGCCTGGCGGGGAGGAAGTCAGTCCCCGCTATGGCCCGGGCTTTGGAAGAGACAGTTTCTGTGAACTGGTTCTCCCAACAGCCGCTAACTCCGCCCGCTAACGTCTTTTCCGCCGCCCGCTCCTGAGAACCTTGGCTCGGGAGAGCTACGCGGGGTCCTCGGGGCTGCGCAGGCCGCGGCACCCCGACAGCGCCCGCCGGAGGGCGCCGCGGCTCGCTCCCCTTCTCGGTTCACACACCTACACTTCCTCCTAGAGACAGGTCAAGAAGCAGCGAGTTGGCCTCAAGTTTCAGCCGGGGCCTCCTAATCCATGGTGGCGGCGTGCCTTCGGTCATTTTGGGTCCTTGCGCACCAGAGGTCGAGCCTCGCAGGCCGAGATTCTTGTGCCTGTGTCCTGGCAGGGCAGGAGAGCAGATTTGGGGTTTATGGTCGTACGTGGTGCTTGCAATCCTCACAAGAGGTCTTCCCCGACGGGTTCCGGCAGCCAGGGCGTGGAGCGGGTCCAGGAACGCGGAGATAGTGGGCCAGGAAGAGGAAGGAACGCGGGTGGCAGCGACGGGGCCTGGGACATTGAAGGGGGACAATAGTCAGGCTCGAAATCGGGGGCTGGGCAGGCGGCCTGCCCACATGGGGACGTAAATCCAGAGTTGGGGGAGGGGTGGCAAGGACAGGTAGGAAGCAGGGGGCACCTTATATGAGGGTAGAGATGGGGGAAGAGGCCCTAGCCACTCGGGAAGGGAGGAGAGAGAGGGTTCTTGAAACCAAGCACCTGCTGAGGTGACTGGCAACTGGCAAGCCATGTAAAAGAATCTTTGTTTTGTTAAATGTGTGTGTGTATACATATATATAGTATATATAATGTGACTGCTTTTGTTTTTAAAAAAAAATTTTAAATACCCATCTAAATCTGTAAAAGCCCACCTCAAAGGCCATTCAAATGGCCACTTAAAGAAATGGTTGGTTATAATCTTCCTTATTTTGAATGGAAATGATTATTAATCTTACCCTCCCCCATCTGTTAAGTGCTTTTTATTAATGTTTTCACCCATCGAGTTGAGTATGCATTATTTTAATAGGTAAATATAAATATTCTACAGTAAGTGCGGATGAAAGCATTTGATAGAGTCAGATATTAGTAGGAAGTTGAGAAGCATGTTGGAAATCAGTGCTGGATGCAGGAGTGCAGAAAGGGGTCTTCTTCAATGTGAAACTATAATAATTGCGTTTATCACCGACTTTCATTCATTGGGAGGCAGCAATCCCCTTGTACCCCTGGATTTCTATGCCTTTGAATATGAAGGCAACCCGGGAACTCTGGTAACATCTAGATTGCTGCAACAGATGATGAGTCAGAGGCAGGTAGGCAGGGACCAAGAGCTCCGCTTCGCGAGGTGCCTCTATTTGGTGGAGGAAAAGAGCCTTTCTGGCCTCCAGCTTCGCGCTGCTTTTGGAAGTCTCTCCGGGAGGCTTCCATCACCAGGCGACATTGTGATTTCTGGAGACGCTGAAGGCTTCAGTGGTGCACTACGTCAAGGACTCGGGGTGGGGGGGTGGGGAGGGAGCAAGGCCTGCCAAGAGTCCCGGTTACTTTAGCAGAGACAAGATTTCCCTGCACTCACGTGATCGGGCCCTCTCTGTGCGTCCCTTTTGACCTGGTTTCCTGGACAAAAATGTCCGAAAACCTCACACTCTACTTTTCTTCCAAAACAAAGGAACCAGTGTAATGTATGTTTCTGGAGCCTGTCGGTTTGATCCTCTTTTCTGAGGTTGAAGCTCAAGTGGGGGAAGGGTAGCGCTGGGCTCCTGCAGGGCAGCTCTTTGAAGTTGGGTGTTCCCTACTCAAATCTGGTCAAGACCAGCAGACAAGGTACTAAGGTTTCTAGTGTCTCTCTGCTGCCTTTAGTTTGAAAAATGCCTTTATAAAAGAAAATAACCAGGTGGGGCCCTGGGCTTGTTTCATACTGCTTTCTCACTCCTGTGAACAGCTGCAGCCTAACTCAGTCTTAATACATATAAAATATTATTGTTACCATTGTATGTTATCATTTTTAAACTCTCCCCATCTACTTTGTCTAATTTGGCAAAGGGAAATGACATGTGACATGATTTTACTGTGTGGCCTTAAAATTCAGTATTGAATCATTATATTCCTCTGGTTAGATTTTAAATTAGAGAGTAATTCAGATGACTACATATATTTTTATATGTGTGTACGTATGAGTTCAGATGTTTGTATAACTTGTGCAATATTTATGGCTTTCTTGACTTTAAAAAACTCACCAACATTTGTTTGAGTAATAATTTATGACATAAAAATAAACTCAGCTGATAAATAGATGCAAAATCTTTATTAAAAAATTAAACAAAAAACTTGGTCTTATAATTAAGAAAAATAGGGCACAGAATAGAATGGGCTTTCTCATCAATTATGCATTTTAGTGAAACGCATAATTATAATTTTGCTATTATAACAAAATCAGGATTAGAACTCAAAGTTAAGTAGATTTAAAATGTCTGCATGTTTTATGTAAACTATGCATTTGGTATAAATTATATTGAGAAGTGAGCAACATAATTATGAATACATCTTTAATGTCTAAAATATTTGGTGTAACTTACATAAAAAAACTTTCTTAGCCTAATCTTGGTCAGTACTTCCTGCTTGATAGTGCTCAGCTAGTGTTGACTTTACGATTGATTTCCATGATAAGGATGACAGCTGAATTCTTTACTAGGGATTTTTTAAATCCAATAATCCTATTAAAATTGACTCCTCCTCCCTCCAAATTACAATTCAAAGACAATCTTTTCTGTTTGCCAGCAATTACCTGGCATTTCAGAAGCTGTTATTACTTCTGTTACATTTGCTCATTGTAGCTAGTAATTAACCTCCTGTTCAGACATCTCAGTTTTCATTAATTTGTGTGAAATCAACTTGATTTTCAGCATAGGGCTGAAAAAGAGATGAAAAAGTACGAGCCAATATTTTTTTAAGGACAGAGGTCTACTTAGAGATATATTTTGTCTGTTCAGGGGCATGTTCTGCCATTTTAAGTTATACATTTAATTTCAGAACATAGCTATGTGGTAAGATGACGAACAGATTTTGAGGGTGATAGGCGATTTGTGACATTTTAGCTCCAGGGACGATGATGACCAACAGATCAAGTAAGTCCAGTTTGAGAAGCAACTGAAAGTTTGCTGGTTTAGGAAGCATATACCCTCAGGTGGTGCAAAGTGGAGCCCTTAGTAGTAACAGATGAAATAAGTTTCCATTAAAATTTGTAGTCACTTTTCTTTGAGCAAATATAGTTTTAATACATACATGAAAGTAGCCAAAGTTTCCTAGTCATTCACTCATTTTACTAATATTATTTGAACATCCATCTTATACCAGGCAGTAGATGGGGATAGGATTAAAATAAAAAATGATCCCTGCCTTCAAGGAACTTTGTGTTCCCTGCAAGAAGAAGGTAAACAGATACCGTGTTTCCCCGAAAATAAGACCTAGCCAGACAATCAGCTCGAATGTGTCATTTAGAGCAAAAATTAATATAAGACCGCATCTTACATTGATTTTTGCTCCAAAAGACGCATTCGAGCTGATTGTCCAGCTAGGTCTTATTTTCAGGAAAACAGGGTAGTTAGAGTGCAGCATAATTAGTGTTTATTTCATAGGGGTGGATGACACAGATGTATAAACGGAGCAGTTGGAGCCTAGAGATATGGAATAACATATGTTGCTGTGGAGATTTGGAAGCAGTATCCGTGACAATAAACATGATTAGAGTAAAAAAAAAGTGACAGGGCAGATGGGATAGTCCATATACAGTGTATCCTAGAAATGGCGGAGCCCAAAGTATAAGAATTTTCAGCTGTGTTTATCTAGTACCTTCCAAGGAGAGTAATAAACTGTGATTTCCAAAAATACCCCTCAAGATTGTCTCCTGGCTCTGGTACAGACTCCACAGCAACTATTTCATGTAGAAGTCAACCTCCCAAGAGCTTGGATAAGAGGAAGACAGTTCTGGTGACTTTAGTTACTATGAGTCAGTCCGCAATAATGTGCTCACGTAGAGGTGTACTACTAAAATCAGATCCTGCAACTGCAGAATTAAGATATCTGGCAGTAGCTGCCTCAAGATTCTGCCCCAAGGGAAAAATAAGTTTCAATGGAATAATGGAGCCATTATGGTTTAAACATTTTGAAAAGCTTTAAGTTGCCAGACCTTTACTGAAAATCCATTATTAGAGGGAGTCAAGAACCTGGATTTTATACAATCTTTCAGAGGTCTAAAATTCATCTGAGGACTCATATGTTGATATATTCATTGCATCATTAAAGTTAGCTGTCATTTATTAGTTACATCTTTTAAATTAATAGTCCTGTATATGCCAGTTTCTCTGTGCAAATCAATTATTGTACTATCAGTTCTACAACACAGTTGATTCCATAAAATGGATTTCCTGTGTTTTACATTTATCTCTATCTCAATCTCTAATTGAAAATATGGAATTTCCACATCACCTACCTGAGTCTGATTGACTGGATGAATTCCATATTTGAGGACAGGCTCATGTCCTGTTCATTCCAGCAACCATTTATTAATGTGGTCGGCCTGTTAATTTTTTTTTTGTTAATTAAATCCTACTGCCAATAAACCACAGAATGTGTAAAATTTGTTTTGCATTACCTCAGTGCTTTCATTGCTCACCTATAAATTAATATCAACAGTGGTCACAACAAATGACATTAGTTGCCATTCTAAACTTAGGTTTTTACAAAGTTTTTCATGCTAAAGACAAAAAAAAAAAAAAAAAAAATCCCAACCTTGTTGAAGACTTGTTATGACTTTTTGATTACTATCAGAACTATCTAACCTACAGAATTTATGTATTCCTCATTTGTGAACGTTCTACCTGGATAGAAGAAATCTCAAAACACATAACTTTTCTTTATAACAAACATGAGTCATAAAGTCTGCATGTTTTGTGTTCTTTTTTAGGTATTTAATATAGTTTCTGACTAAATGAGGCAGTTTGGTGGTTTTGTCCACATTACCAGAATTATCATCATTAAAGAAACTTTTGCTTAGTCAACAGTCAATAAAAAACACTGTATCCATCTGAAGTGCATTGTGTTCTGCGTATGAGAATATAACATTTTTAATTGTTGTGATAGACATAGGTATTACATAAATTAGTTAAAAAGAGTCTTGCTCAACGTTCAGTCTTACAGTGGAAGTAAACAACCAAATGGTTAGCCAGAAGATAGAGCAAGGCTGTTGTCTAAGAAGTCAGAGAAAGTTCTGGTTAAAATCCAGATACGTTTTCAGTTAATTAAGGAAATCAGGAACGGTTTCTTGAAGTTGGTTTTGTGTTTAGCCTTGAAATTTGGATCTGGTATTGATAGGCTGGGTTTGGGAATATTTTAAGAAGAGAACACTGCGTGAGTAAAGACATTGAGAACGAAATGATAAAACAGGTGCTGGGGAATACTGGTGTTCTGTGCCACCTCAGCTTATACATAGGGCAACTCCAGTTAGTGATAGACAATCAGGAACATCGGGATAACATCATGTAGGGTCTTTAATGCCAGAGTAAGGAGTTTGCTGTGGGCCTTTTAAACAGAGGAATGATGATGTTACAACTATGTTTATAGAAAAAACATTCTGAGAGCAATGAATAGCCCAAGATGGAAGTAGGAGATGTATTAGAGGAAATGCATTAGATGCTAGAGGAAATGCAGACTTAAACCAGGACCACGCCATGGGCACAGAGAGGAAAAGAGGCTCAGGACAGTCAATGGAATTCAGTCTATGGCAGTAAGATCATTATGACCATAGAATCTACATGACTTAGCAACTGATTGTATGTTGGGTTTGAAGGAGAAGATGGAGGCAAATGTACTTTTGTAATATCTAGGTCAGGTTGGTGGGGGAATAGTGGGGTTGACAGAAGTAGAAATGCCAGATTAGCTGAATTCAGAGGAAAAAGGAAGTAAAGAATTAATTTAATTTTGGACATTTTAATGGTAGAAGCCTTTTCTAATAACTGTCCAGTACCATCAACTGTTCCCTCCACCCCCACCCCTGTATATGTATGAATTATGACTGTATTGAATTGTACTTATTTTTCAGGGGTTGATGACGGGCTTGTCACTGGTGGCTCAGGGGTTTGTCCAAGAGATGAGTCAATCAGAGCAGGTGACCAGGTCCTTGTCTTCTCGCAAGCAAGAATTCAGAGCGAGACAGATGCAGAAAAGCACAGGGAGTTTATTGAAACAAAAGTACACATTTGAGAGGGAAATGTGGGCGAAGTCAGAGATTGAGTCATGGCCAGGAAGTCCTGACCAGGGGTATTTGTTTCCCCTAGGAGTGGGAATTGGTGACTCCCATTGACGTGGCTCCTGCGTTTCTTCCCAGTAGGTGGGATCCTCAGTTTCCCACTTTTTCTTCCTTATTTGGTTTTTCCAGAACTGTTATGGCATCAGATGCATGATGGAAGCTGTAGTAACCACAACGTAAAATGACATTATAATGACATTAAAATTAGCTAACGGTCACGTCACAGTCATAGGGTTTAGCCTTGCTGGATGAAACTGGTTCTTGTTTTTCTCCAGCTGCAGGTGCCGGGTATGGTCACTTGTTACTTGTGTAACTAGTGAGGCACCTCGGGTTGTATCCTGGAGGGGAGTGGTCAATTTCCTAAGCTACCTTTATCAGGAGGTAAAGGTCTATTGTAACACATTTTTCACGTATTTGTCTAGTATCCACATTGTAAAGTAATTGTTAGTAGTTAGATGGTTTTCCCAGGAAATCCAATGAAGAATAAAAGATCCACAGCTTTCTATTTGCTATTTCAGGGTCCCACTTTTCCATTCAGGAGGCCCTCTTCCAGGACCATAGCCCCTTGGGGTCAGGGAGAAGATCATTTCCTGGCGCAGTGCCCCAAACATAGTAGGCACTTAATAAATGTTTGTTGATTAAATGACTGAATCATGAGGTGTAATTTACACTTGTTACATAAAGGGGCCAAGATGGCCCCTGTACAAAGATGGCCAAAGATGGCTCCTACGTTGTTTACTTCTTCACAACAGTCCAGGACCATTAGCTCAAGGCTCTCTGGCACCAAACTAAAATTCTGGCACATCCAATTGTTTTAAATATAGCCCAAATAAGGATACTTTTTAGTCATTTAGAGTCTGCCAGCTTTGCATGAAAACTGCACCTAACATCTGTTAGCGTTAGATAAACAAACCCTGGGACTATAAAAGCCCCTAAGTCACTGCTGCCATTTGGAGCTCTTCTGGCCCAGACTCCCCATCATGCTGCAGAGTGACATTACCTAGACTGGTAACCTCCCTTCTCTGATTCCTCTCTCTCCAAGGAGTTAGTTCCCTTGCTCTCGTCCTCTTTTGGGTGGTGGCCGCATACCATTGTCTCTGGAAAGTCTCCTCATGGGAAGGACTTCCCATCCACCCCTATTCACCCCACTCCTCTGGCAAACCTCTCAAAGCATCCCCCCAAATAAAGCTCATTGTGTGTTACTGCCACCGTGTGGTCATTTTTTTCCCTGTCCCTCCCAAATCCCTGAACTCACTGCAATACTGTATGTGTACAATAGAGGAAAAACACTGATTTCTTAAAATTGTTTTCTCAAGCCTATATGTATTTTTTTCTTTCTTCCTTTTTAGTAGCTTCATATTTGGGTACTCATTGAAAACATTCTTAGACCTGGAAAGCTAGAAAGGTACTTGAAGGTCATTTCATTAAACCTTATTCTCTATAGGTAAAACACTTGGGTTCAGACTCCTCTCTCTTTCAAAATTCTATTCAGAAATAAATTAACACCCATGAATTCTAATTCCAGAATTTATACTAAAAAGTGATCATACAGCTTCAAAGACAGCGATAGTCTACATAACTATTATGCAGCTGTGTAAAATAATACATGTTTAAAAACAGCGTACAGCAATGTTCATAATATATTTTATGAGATAAGGTAAAAAGCAGTAAAGTGAGTATATTGCCTTTCTGTTTAAAACTTTTCTATGTTTAGAAAAAGCACCAACTATAAATACCAAATATGAAGTAGTTATCTGTGTGTCATAGGTTAGCTGTCATAGGTTAGCTGACTATGGTTGAATTTACTTGGTTTAGCTATAGTCTCTAAATTCTCTATAATAATCAATATTAATTGCTTAGTAAGAAAAAGGTCATCATTAAAGTAGTAAATTATCCTGGCAATATCAGAGTAACAGAGCTGTCCAACAGAACTTTCTGCAATGATGGAAATGTTCTATATTTGCACTGTCCAATACAGTAATGAGTGGCCAGATGTAGCTATTGAGCATTTGAAATGTAGCCAGTGCAAATGAACTGAATTTTTAATTAAACTTAATTTACATAGTCACATGTAGCTAACGGCCATCATATTGGTCAGCGCGGGATCGAATACTTGGTGGTTGAAAACAGTCACAGCACATTAAGAGACATCATAGACAGTCTAATTCTAATGTATATGCAAATTTGAATGTTAACTGTCTAGCTTCCTCCTAAGTTATTCTACTATGATTTGGGATAAAGTACACCAATAAATAATGGCATGAGGCCATCTTATTCAGCATAGGTTCTTTCAGAAACATTGACTTCACCATGTAATTCATAAGGAAGAAACATTTATAACTGAGCAGGGGACTTTATCCAGAAATTATGTTTTCCTTGTTAAAATGAAACGCTCATCCTTTTCCCTGGTGGGGCAATACTCCAGAGAGAAAACCAGACCAGCTGAATGATCAAATTGGGTTCTATTAACCTGGTGAATTAATCAAACTTTGACCATTTAATTTTATAGATGTAGCTATTTACTTCAATTTGCTGGATGCTACATGATAGTTAATGTATATTGCAGCTTATACTTCCTTTTTGTTACTAAAATTGTGTGTTGAGTTTGTGACCCAATTCATACTCTCCTTCCCTAATTTAAGAAATCACCTCTTAGATTGCTGCTAGTGTTTATGAAATCTTCATTTCTCCACCAGCACTTCATCAGCACCCAAAATCTGTCTTTTTGGGGATCTATTGTTTTGTTTCTTGCTTCTAGACTGAAGAGATACTTTATCTGTAGGAATAGATTTTCGCTTTTTGGAAAATAAGTAGTTAATTTATGCAACAGTGTGCTCACAGTTCTACTTCTTGATACTGTTGGAAACAAATAATTTCTATCACTAGTTTCCTTAATTAAGTAGGTTGCTTTTTGATAGATTCCATACTCCTTTCCTTCATATATTAATTTATTCGATAAAGCAAGGACACTATAGTGATTAAAAATTCTAGAGTTGTGTTGGGAATAACATTAGGGACATTATTAAGATGATAAGTTCTTCAAATAGAAGTTTTCTGTGAGGAATCTTTACAATTATAGTGAATATACAAGATGTACAGCTAGAATTATGAGTTATGTGGGCTTTCAAATCCAAGAGAATTCATTTTGAACAAATAACAATTTTTTTACTGAAGAAACAGTTGCTAAAAGGAAGAGAAATGGAGAGTTTGTAATTCAGGCTGGAGAGAGAGGAAGGAAGCTACTGTATTTCCCCCAAAATAAGACCTAACTGGAAAATAAGCCCGAGCATGATTTTTCAGGATGCTCATAACATAAGCCCTACTCCAAAAATAAGCCCCAGTTAAGATTGTCAGGCAGAGGGACACAGTTAGTACGTTGTTGCAACACATGACTGACGTATTGAATTATAAAATAATAATATATAATTAAGTATAAATAAATATTATTGACATTAATACTTAAAATAAATGATATTATAAATTATAATTAAGTATTTGTAAGTACCCAAGTGGGCGCCTTTGGACGAGAGGTAAACACCTACGTAAACAGATGAACTCGAGTCTTATTGCCGAATGACCGATCGCAGTACAGACACAACGCACAAATAACGTGCACACTTGATAACAAACAGACATGATTGTGTCTAATATGAATCTTCATAATTCAATATGTCGTGTGTTGTAATGGGTGTACTTAATAAATTCGTGTGTAATAAAGAAACGTTTTCTGAATTTTGGTGCCTGCAATTTTTTGTTACTTTTGTGTGGACCATCATTCTTAACTGTCATCATTTTTGTTGCCACTCCTGTCTCGTAAGTCTTCAATTAACACTTGATTTAATGGTAGATTTAAAGGGAATAATATTTAGACCCCCAGACAAGATGAGTGCAAAAAGAAAGACCTATTCTGTCGAGTACAAGAAAGGAATCATGGAGGACTCCTGGGGCAAGAATCTTCTGCAGAGAGAAGAAGTTGGATCTCCGAATGGTCTGAAAATGGCAAACAGAGTACAATAACCTCAGTCAACAGGTGGATGAGGGAAATGCTAAGAAGCGCAAGTGTGGATCAGGTCGGGCAACCATTATTTCCTGAGCTGGAAGACATCATCTTTGAATGGATTCCTGATAGGAGAGCAAAGGCTTTGGTTGTGCACAGGTCTAATATTCAAGCATTTGTCCTCCACAGTTAGAAATATCCCCAGAAGAGTTCAAAGCATCACAACATTGGCTGGATGGCTTCCTTCAGTGAAATGAACTGTCTCTAAGATCAGCAACACTGTTCGAGCTGGGAGATACTGAAGTTATTACCCAGTTTCCCCGAAAATATGACCTAGCCAGACAATCAGCTCTTATGCATCTTTTGGAGCAAAAATTAATAAAACCTGGTCTTATTTTCGGGGAAATACAGTAGTGAGCTAGAGAGATCAGCTTGTTGCTATGCCGATCCATTGGAAAAATCATCAGGAAACGTATGTACCCAGTTAATGAAAACAAGTTCAAATAAACAGTGATGATATAATGTGTACTTTGTAAATGGGATTTGAAAATAAGGAAATACTCTGAGCAATATCTGAGATGATAAAAATAATAGATATTTTCTTTGTTTTTGTTTGGTTGCTTTGAATTCACTCATAGTCAATATTTTATCCCACTAGAATTGAACCATTTTTAAGTTGTCTTTGTTCTGTAGGAAGCTGGCTTTTTATCCTTTTACTGAAGAAATAGAGAAAAAAAATAAAAATTTGTTTTGTTGGTAAGTCCAGAGGAATAAACAATATGGAAACCTCTAAAATCCTGATTAAAGTTTCCATTGATTTCAAACAAAGACCAAAGCAAACACTCCAAAAGAATTGAATCCCACCTGGAGAAGTAAGTAGAAGAGCTTCTCAAGCCAGAGGAACAGGACTGGGCATGTCCCCAGATATGTTGGGATGCCATGCTCCACCCCCTTCTAATGTTAATAAATTGCAATCTGTTGAGGACTGACCATCTGTCAGTTCAACAATAGCAATGGGTGCTATGTAATAAGTAAAATGCAAATTCTAACCTCTATGAGTGAATTAATAATCTGTAGCAATATATTCTAAGGGTATGTAATACTTAATGTATACTGAAGCTGAAGCTTTATTTACAAACAGATATAAAAATGTAAACCAAAGAAAGTGTTTGGCAATATTTGTTATTTTTGAAACATCTTAACAATTACAACAAAATAATCAATTTAAACATATTTACTTAAATTTTGATTTAAATCATTAATCAAAAAGACTTTGTTCAATCATTTTTTTGTACAGGCGATATATCACCCCATTTTCATTTTCCACTTTGAAACTGCACTTTTGGGGAGAGATAGGGTTCTGAGTTATGCAAAAACAAAATTGCATGCAAATTATTTTTCTGAATATTGTTATGCTCCTTTAAGAAAAGAAATGTATACTGCATATTATCTTTGGGAAAATATAGTAATTTAAAAATTGAAAATCACGATAATCTAGATATGTAATAAATAGGGATCATTTTACTATTATTAAATACTGTTTTTCAGAACAGAAATAGGCATAAACCCTGCAAAATTCTGATTTCCTAAATGGCTTTCTAGATATGCCTCTAAAGTACCCCCAAATTTGGTCCCTACTCCTATCTTTCCTAAAATAACCATTGTTCTTGCACAGAGGCCCAAGCTCATCCCTGTGGAGCACATACGCTTCCCCAGACCAAGAGCTTCATGATGCTGACATTGATAGCATGGTAAGGTCTGGCTCCCTGCCACTTGAAAAAGTAAAAAATCGAAAGATAAGATTGGTGGAAAGAAAAGCAGCTTTATTCAGAAGGTTGGCATTCCGGGAGGATGGCAGACCCCTGTCCAAAGGCCATCTCCCCGTTCCTAGGCTGGGTAGCAGGTTTTATAGGTACATGAGAAGAAGAACAAAGGAAAGAGGGAGTCAATTAGGCAGGTCTGAGGACTGACATTGCTTCCTGGGGTCTGTTATCTCTGGACTCCGACTTGCACTTGGCCTCCGTGGCCTGGGGCATAAAGCCCCATAAAGTGTCACCAGTAAAAATTGCAAGGGAGTTGCAGAACTGATTCCGGTGTCTGGGTGCCTGAGGTTTAAGCAATTGCCTTTTTCAGGTTAGGATTCTGCTGATTAAATAGATTAACGAGGTACCTTGTTTCCCCAAAAATAAGACCTAGCCAGACAATCAGCTCTAATGCGTCTTTTGGAGCAAAAATTTTTATAAGACCCAGTGTTCTGTTCTGTTCTGTTCTGTTCTGTTCTGTTCTGTTCTGTTCTGTTCTGTTCTGTTCTGTTCTGTTCTATTCTAGAGACCAGCTCTTATATTATAGTAAAATAAGACTGGGTCTTATATTAATTTTTGCTCCAAAAGACACATTAGAACTGATTGTCTGGCTAAGTCTTATTTTCGGGGAAACACGGTATGTGTAGACTTAGGAAAGAGAGTTTTTAAGTCAATCAGTGAGGGGAGAAACAAGAAGAAAACAGCTGAATATCACGGTAGATCTAACTGTAAACTAGCTAAGTCTAACTACGTTATTGATTCCCGAATTTTAGCCTTACAACATGACCAGGTACTGCAGTGACTCCACCCTGAATTCACTCCCAGAGAGGATCACCTCTACAAAACCTCTCATTTCTGCCCCAACCAGCTAGGAAATCACCTCTAGTCTGGATCCAAGGCCAAAATTAGCCATGGATACTTAGAAGCATGATAGAGCAGTCCAATGCCAGCACTCTAACCAGAAGTTTAGTGCAATTGTGTCCTCTGTGAGAACAGGACTCTCTGAGCATCTTTACTCTAAGTGTTCCTTACCTGTCATCATCCTGCCTACCCCAGCAGCTGTAGGCTCTAGCTCTGTGCTGCTTGAGGCCTAATCTTTCTATGGTGCTTAGAATGCTTTTGCAATATATATATATATTGTGCTAAAAAATGTATACACATTTTAAGAAAGGAAAACTGTATTAAAATTGTTATACTCAATTTATACCAATAACAAATGGTGAATACAAGTCACATTTGACTTCTGTAATTACAAGACGTGCTCAAAGTGGTTTCCATCAGTGTCCAGACACTTCTGATTACAGCAAACTACTGCTTGAACAATGCTGACCAAAGTGTCCACTTGTATACATTTTTTGGCACCCCTGGTATATAGCAGTAGGAAACTTTTGGAGGTGATGAATATGTTTTTGGCATTGACTATGGTGATGGTTTTTTAACTTATTCCAAAGCTCATTAAGTTGAATACATTAAATATGTATTGTTTTTATGTCAATTGTACCTTGATAAAGTGTTTTTCCCCCCCATGAGTCTCCTTTCCCTGTGATATAAAGAACATGAATTATTATGACAATTGATTTGAATAAATGAAATAATATTTGAGTAGTTAAATAATAGTTGATTTGATTAATTAGATATGAGTGGTTGTCTTCCCAGCTGTTCTAAATTAGTCTTCTTATGATATTTATTCTGCTGGTATGTTGTTTGAATATGTCACCTGCTATGACTCTTGTTCTCACTGATAGATTCAGTGCTGACAGTACTATTTAATTCTGTTATTACTCAACTAGTGTCTAAGGATTACAAGACCTATATGAAAATTATATATTTATCTTTCAAGCTCAAGGTGGTTTATGGGAACATGCACTCCTCAACAATGAAAATATTGGAAAACTGATTAAAGTTTATAAAACTGCCAAGTCAATGAGATTGATCTCTTTAGAGATAATTTCCCTTGCCAGATTTCAGAAGTGATATAAAATTCATTTTCAAACATTTATCTGCAATGCTTTTCGGATTTACTTACACTAAGGAGATACCACAGAAGCTCCAGGAGAAATATTTAGAGGCTTCGGAGATTTTTTTGTTACTTGTTTGACAAGGCAAAGAAAAGCATTCTGGAAAAAGGTACCAAGTTACAAACAGCAATTTATTATCTAAATTTGTTTTGGAAAGAGAACTAATGGCATGTGGAGGTGTTTTGATGTTACTCCTCTTACTTACCTGGTTTTCTTGAAATTTCAAAACCAATGAACAAAAAGGTCAGCTGAAAAAATGCATATATTTGGGATGAAATACTGCTAAGAAATAAACCTGATACAGCTCTCTCACTTTTATTTTTAACAATGATTTGACAAATGTGCTTATTTTTTAATTTAACAATAATATTAGTTACCTACTAAAAATCGGGAACAAAGGATACAAGACAGTCTGCTTGGGGCAATAAGGCAGATATATATATATATATATATATATATATATATATATATATATTTTTTTTTTTTTTTTTTTTTTTTTTTTTTTTAAATATACAGTACAAGGCCTTTGCTGACCTCAAGGTATATGGACAGCAGGGAAGTAAAGCCTTATTTCTAAGCATTATTATTCTTATTCCATAGACTTAATTTATTAATCAGCACACTGAAAATCTGCATGTGCTTCACCTTTCATGTTTACAGAGAAGGAGCTTTTCACTGTGATGTGTCAGGGTTCCCCACCACTCCCTGGTGAGCTCCACAAACACTGAAATAGAGAAGCTGGCTCATGGGACTCTGATCCTAGTTTCCCTTTGGCCCAACACGAATGAATTAGTGGTTCCCCAAAGTAAACCTAAACTAGATATCCTTAGGAGGTTTTCGGTTGCTCTACTGCTGAACTCTATCCTAGAAACTGATGAAGAACTAGAGAGATCTATAATTTCTATCAAAATATTTACATACAAAGTGGCTGGTTTTCTTCCGTTTAATAGCAATGTGTAAAAAATAAGTGTTGCCATCTAAAAACATGGCATACTCTTCACCAATCTATTGGTAAGAATGGAATTTGCATTAAACATCACAAATTAGATGGAGTTTGTACTAAATGACCATTAAGGAATAGTCAGCTCCTTTTCAGTGGAATTCTTTTCAAGGAAGATATGTGTTGGCTTCACATGGTATAAAGGAACAATTCTGTGAACTACTCAATGTACACATATATACTCATGCATCAGAGCCAATTTCCTATAACAATACATAAAAAGGTAAATTTTTAGGATGCTAACTGAACACTTCAATCTAAGTAATGATATCTATTAGTAAGCATTAAATTTGCACTGTTAGTCTTGTGGCTATTATAGTAGAATAAACACCATACCTGTGTTATCCTCAAATACAGCTCTTCTCAGAATTTCATTAAGTGCATTGCTTTTATCATACATCAACTAGTTTATATTTTTGTTCTTTACCCAAAAATGTTAAGGAAAGTATAACCAGAATTTATATGATTTTTAAATCATAATTCCTGATCTACTTACATATACAAAATGAAATGGCCCACGAGCTATGTCCACTGTCAGAGGCTTTAGCTCCTTTCAGTGATATGGCACATACTGCAAAATTATTCCCACACAGAAACATCTCAAGTATAGTAAAAAGAGCCTTGGGTTTTAATGAGTGTTCTGAACAAGACTGAAAGGCCCTAGGCCTGAGCAACACAGAGTTGGAATCAATGTCCCAGAACACATTGGTGCACTCAAAAAACAACACCCTCATCAAAATGGTGAATTAGAAGAAGAAAAAATTGTCCCTGGGCAAAGGCAGAAAACCAGGAAACTTTGATTTCTGACTCCTGCTCTGGGTCAAAAAGTAAAATAAAAACTGGGAATTCTCACCTGAGAATTTTTAACTATGACTTTTTCACTTGGATTTGTGATTCCAATTACACTACATACAGCGTCCAGGAAACACTAAATATTTAAAGGCATATCAGGTTGGTCATGTTTTAAAGCACCTGGCAGAAGCAAATACAAGTCTTCTATGGAGAAATATCACCTCGACCCAGAACACAGGATTCCTCAAATCAGCCACTATGAGCCAAAGTCTTCAGAAACTAAAAATGACTGAAAAAGACATCAAAGAATTTCATACATTGAAATCATCACAAGAGTAATATAGTCGCAGTGGTTCCTCTAACAGAATCAAAAATACAAATGAAGAATAACAGTATCATATATGACCAGGAAGTTTTGGAAAAGTACCAAATATAACTTCTAAAAGTTAAAAGTGGTATTGTTGATGGAAGCAACATAAGTTGCTTGGATGAATGGATAAAACACACACACATACACCACATAAGTGTACAGTGGAAAGTTCACAAACTTAATTGTCTGACCTTTGTGTGTGTGTGTGTGTGTGTATGTGTGTGTGTAATGCAATATTAGTTAGCCATAAAAAAAGGCAATCTTACCATTTGTGACACCATGCGAATGGACCTTGAGGGTGTTATGCTAAGTGAAATAAGTCAGAGAATGACAAATACTGTATGATCTCACTTACACATGAAATCTTAAAAAAAAAAAAAGAACTCATAGATACAGAGAACATACTGGTGGTTGCCAGAAGGAGTGGGCAAAATGGGTGAAGGGGTTCAAAGAGACAAACGTTCAATTACACAATAAATAAATCCTGGGGATGTAATGTATAGCATGTTGATTATAGTTAATAACACTATATTGCATATTTGAAAGTTGCAAAGAGAGTAAATATGAAAAGTTCTCATCACAAGAAAAATATTGTTAATTTAGTATATGGGTTAAACAGCAGAATAGTCACAACTGAAGAGAAATTTATTAAAGTCAAAGATAGAACTCAAGAAATTACACTAGTATAGCACAAAGAGACAGAAAATACAAAAGTAAGATAAGAATCATAGAGGGTAGAATGAGAAGATCTAATATAATTTGGCATTCCTGAAAGAGGGCAGAGACAATATTCCAAAATATAAGAGTTAGGCCACTGAATTGTTCACTTTGAAATGGTTAATTTCATTATATGAATTTCACCTCAATAAATTATTTTAGTATGTAGTTCTTGACATGTATGTATTTTATTATATATTACATATATGAGGAATTTAATATATATGAATTATATCTTAATGTGTATGTGTGGAAATTTCCAGAACTGATTAAAGGCAGGCATCCATCCTCAGGTTCAGGAAGCACAATAAATCTGAGATAAAAGAAGGAATAGTAAACACAGAAATTTGCAAATATGGATACATTTACACAAATATTATAACGTCATAATTTGAGGGGTAAATATGACAGGGTTATCAAAGCACTTAATCTATTCCAGAAATTTCTCCTCCATCATAATCCTTTCTCCAGTCATGGGGATGTTCCAATATCTGAGCAGTCCTAGGCTTCATCCTTCAAAGATTTTAACATGTAGTCTCCCTCCATCTCCTCTTTTCTCCTCTCTCATTTCAGTGTTTTAGATTGAAAATCCACAAGTTCAGGACTATTATACATATTTTCAACAAACATGCTCACTGTGTGCCAGGCACTGGAGATATAAAACTTCTTGCCGCCTAGACAGATGTATGAATAAATACAGGAAATACAATGATAGAGATGTCGTGATAAAAATATTCACGAAGGAGGGAGGGAGTGATTGATTCTGAAACCTGAGGACATTGAAAAAGATTTCATAAAACAAGTGTTTCTAAGACAGGGGAAATCGAGGACACTCTAGGCAGAAGGATGCATGTGTGTGCCAAGAGGGCTGGTGTGAACTCTTATGACATGTTAGAGGAATCTCAAAAAGTGTCACATGGCCTTAGCATGAAAAAGGAGGGGCTGGGGCCACAACTAAAGATATGGTGGGAGAGAAAGGCAGGGGTCAGCTCATGAGGAACTTGCTCTACCACCCTAAAAAGTTTAGGCTTTAGCACCTGTACTACAGGAACCACTGAAGGGTTTTTAAGCTGGGAAGTTACGTGGTTAGATTTGCCTTTTAGATATGTCACATGCCATCCATATGGCATGTAAACCATAAGATGGGTACGATACACAGCCAATCAGTACAGTAGTACATATAGTAGAAAGCATCTGAAAATTTAGGGATAAGGTCAAAAAATATGACAATCTAACACAAAAAACAGAGAGAACTGACAAAATGCTGATGAGATTAGCCAACCTCAAAATATTTTTTAAATATCTGTTTCATCAGCCAGAGAAACTTAGCAGAGGTGTAATATACATATATCAAGGAGACCAGACAAACCCTTCAACTACCTGATATAACGGCAGGTTGAAACAGAGGAGCCAATATTTAGATGCATATATCTCCAGAGCTGCAAAGTGCATTCATCATTGATCAACGCCTCACTCCTTTATTCCACTTCTGTGCTTAGTCTCTGATTCACTCTTTTGAGCAGATTCCAGGACAGAGTCAAGGAGCAAAGGGAAAGTACCACATTATCCTGCTAATTATCGCACCCATTGTAAATTAATAACGTAATTTCCACATTCATTAGTCTCCCTTTTGGTTTGACTAAATCAACCCCCCAGAATTTCATCAACTTCCAACAAACTGGTAATATATATATATTTTTTGAGCCTAACAAAGCTTAGGACTATGGATTCATTCAAGATAATGCTCACCTGCCAGGAAGTTTCTTCTTGGAAATATTTCTATTGCAATAATAGGTATGATTATCTAAATGTCCTAAGAAACACCCATTCTCCTCTGAGCTCCTCCAGGCTATATCCAACTATGTGACATAAAGAAAAGCATTTATCTGAATTTCTATTCCTGGAGTACTGGGCTCACACTTTGACTGGTTGAAGAGCTAGTTGCCTTTCACCCAACAAACCAATGTTGAGATTTTATAACTCACAGGGAGATTTTTACAGATACCTGTTTTGAATCTATGGGCTTTGGATCTGAGGGCTTTATGATAAACTAGAACAGGTTCATCTTAATAATTTCTATTCATTGGCCATGATCTAGATTACTGTACATTAGTGTTCCATAAATTTTAATAAAATGTTTATGAAGTTTTAGGTGTTCTATTGACTCATACTTTCAAAATTTTAATATTTACTTTTAAATATCCTCAAATTTCTCATGTTATAACAAAGAGTACATTTTAAAAATAATTGGAAGCATTTCAAACACCATCAGTCAACCTCCCAAAAGAAGTTGCAACTTGTGTGTGTAATTATATTTCTACAGCTAAATCCAGGTTTCTTTTTAGTTATATTATAAGATATATATGGTACCAATTAATTATCAACTTCAGACTGTACCTGAATCTTGTCAGTTTAAAGTTGTTAATGAGCATGATATTCTGTGAATGTTTGAAACAAATGCTTAAAACAAATAATTAACACACTAGTAAGTCTTTCATCCTGAAATAATCACTAACTTGCTATCACATTTTTCCTTTTTTTAATTTCACAGCTATAGTATTAATTAGCAATCACCAGCTGCATAGCTGATCTGTACCTCCCTGTCCTTTAATTCCTTCTCCAATCCCCTTGCCATTTTCAACACTCATTCCCTTAACCAAATGTCCCTCTTTCCATTTGTTACATCCACCCTCATATTTCCAAACTGGATGAACTACTGTTGATTTTAGAACTGTTGGCATATTGCAATGGTGAGAACAAAAATTGTTCTGGGATATCTGAATATGTATGGTTTAAGTAGAAGCCACAGGATATTTGTCCTGCTCCTCTTATAATCTCAGTGATTTCTTACTCAACCCTGATACCTTGACTCCCCCATGGGGCTGGGCTTGGTTGCAGAGAAGCAGAAGATGATATGAATGCAAGTGGTGTGCAATTCCATTCCCTGCAAGTGGTTAGTGAGCCCTACTCTCTGTGCAGCTTGTCCTGGCATTATGGGCAGTGAGTTGCTAGTGTCTCTTTTTAAGATCAGGCAAAGACCCCTCACCGCTTCCTTGATTAATGACTGATATGAGTTTCAAGAGAATCTCCAGCTGAGAATGAACTGCTGCTGTACAAGCGAAACCTGCCATTTGCAACAACATGAATGAATCAAGGGGATATTATGTTAAGTGAAATATGCCAGACAGAGAAAGACAAATACTATATGATCTCACTTGTACGTGGAATCTAAAAAAATGACCTCATTGATACAAGTAGCGAAACAGTGGTCACCAGGCACTCAGGAGTGGGGGAGATAGAGAGATGCTACTCAAAGGTATAAGCTTTCAGTTGCAAGATGTGTAAGCTCTGGAGAGCTAATGTTCAGCATGGTGACTATAATTAATAATAATGTACTGTATACTTGAACTTTGCTAAAAGTTCACACACACACACACACACACACACACAGTCATATAATGAGGTGAGAGATGTGTTAATTAACCTGATTGTGGTAATCATTTCACAAAGTTATACGGATGACAAATAATCACATTGTATACTTTAAATATGTACAATTTAATTGTCAGTTCAACCTTAATAAAGCTAAAGCAATAAATGATGCAGACTCATCTAACTGGGGTGATATCCACAGAGTTAGAGATCACATTAAATTTAATAGCTTGTTATCATCCTTCTGGTGTTTACACAATATCTTCTTTATTTCATTTTCTTTCTCCATTTGAGAAGTTTGCAGAAGTTAAATAACTGACCTGAGGTTGCCCAGTGTGGTAGGTTGAACAGTGGTGTCCCAAAGATGTCCACACCCTAATGCCTGGAACCTGTGACTGTTACCTTACATGGTGAAAGGGACTTCATGAATGTGATTAAGGCTAAGATTCTGAGATGGAGATATTATCCTGGATTATCTCTATGGGCCCAATGGAAGCACTGGAGTTCTCATAAGAGAGAGCAGTAGAAGATGTGATGAGGAAAGTAAAAGATTGGAGGGATGGGAGGAAATGGTTATTGTGGGGACAGAGCCAGGAGTGCAGTTTCCAGGCTCTCGGCCTCACGTGGAAAGGTGCTGGCTCAGGTAGTAAATGGCCATCAACTGTGATTGGATGGCCATCAGCTGTGGCTAGTTGGCCGTCAGCTGTAACCAGTGAGTCATTGGCAACTAATATAATTGCCGTGGCTACACTAGCAGAAAATGGGGGCTAGCAAGAAGATGGTGGCTGAGTCTGCAAGAGCGGATTGCAGCTAGCAAGTGAGGTTGGTTGGCAGAGACAAGTGGACGACAGGTTGTGGATAGTGTGGCTCCTGCTTCCTGTGTCTCCAGCCCAGCCGCCAGCAAGAATATAGTGGTATGACTCCCCTACCTATGGCTCCGTGGGTGTTCCTTTTCTGCCTCACCATATCCTGTGTTCTTATGTGGGGAGCGGGAGCTGAGACCCCGCATGACACCCTGCATGACAGTTATGAGCCAAGGAATGCCAGGAGACTCTAAAAGCTGGAAGAGGCAAGGAATGGACGGTCTCTTGGAGGATCCAGGAGGAACCAGACTAGGACACCTCCACTGTAGCCCTGTAAGTCTCATTTTGGGATTTTGAGCTCCAGAACTGTGAGAGAATGTGTGCGTTATTTTAAGCTAGTGAGTTTGTAATAATTTGTTATAGCAGCAACAAGTTAAGTAGTGAACCCAGGAAATGCTTGTGTTCAGTGTTTTCAGTGCCAAGGTAGGACTGATATGCCTGTTTCTCAGCACTCACAGTGCCTGTGTTGCTGTTGTCTTGGTGAAATTTTTCAAAAATTTCAGAATATCAGGTAGGTCTAATATCACGTCCCAGTCTTTTCCTAAAGAGGACGCAAGAAGTGTCTGCAAATTGTCCTCGTATGGTTTAGAAGTTTTCTTTCCAAATTCACAGCTACAAAGGGAAATTTCTACTTTTTCAGTTGTGTAAATAGGCAATCTCGTTGGGCTTGGATAAAGATTTAATTACTCTTTGACTAATTAGCATTCCTGCATTAAAGATGACTAGAATTTCATAAAAATTATTAAGAAAACAAAAGCAAAAACCTCTAGTGGGATGGACTTGACATATCATAAAATCATCCTGCTACTCTAACATTTCCAGCAGGTTTGTCTTGCTTTATTTACAGTTTCGCTGAAGTTATAAACAGCTAAAATATAGTCTCTGTTGTGGTTTCTAATTTATGGTGCCATTTTTACCTCCAATAAATCCTAACGTGATAATGATAAACTTGCTTTTTGCTAAAATCCCTTCAATTTCCAATTTATAGGTTTCCTGATAGAGTTTCAGAAAGAGAAAAGAAGAACAGTCAGTTTTATTTGGGGGCAGACAAGCTGTATTACAATTTAAAGAGGTGGGGGTCTTTTTTGTTTTTGTTTTTTTCCCACAAGACTTCACTTATGGACATTGTTCAGAGTGGATATGGGAAACTGCCAGGAGTTAGAGAAACCGCCTAAAAGAGAAATGGGACTGTTTGGCCTGAGGATAGGAAGAGGGCTTCCACAGTATCTGGTCTCTTTACTATCCTCAAACAATTTCCAGAAAATTTGAGATTTAGGAGGGCCTGAGGTCAAGAATATTTCAAATGAAAACCAAATATAAACTCTTAGAAAGGAAAAAGAGAGAACCTCAAACTCACCCTCATATGTTTGCCACTGTAACCGTAGTTTCTACAAGAGTGCTTGACACGTGGTAGGCACTCAGTTGTATTTGTGGAATGCACACATGAGTGCATAAATGAATGAATATCAAAGGGGTTGCTGCCCTGAATATTTTTCCAAGAACTAATAACATGTCCAAATAGCACTAAGCTTATTTACTCCTAGAGGAATCACCATCACTCTAAACAAATATTTGAGATATCAGGGTGTATAGGATACTTTATCAAGCCAAAAATACTTTCATTATCAAAAGATTTTCCTCCAAAGGCAATGCCTTCTCCAACAGAGCATATAACAACCTATAGTTCTTTAGCAACAATGAATCATATGATGGTTTGGTATGTTTCATAACAACGAGTTTTGGAGGCTGCATTGCCAACTCAGTCTAGGAGGGTTGAGAGCGGAGCATTTGGACCCAATAGTTTCTATCCCTGCAACAGAGAAGTGTCACCAGGATGGGGATGTAGTTATCTACAACCAGTATATGTCATGTAATGTTCTTCATCATAAATGAGTTGAGATTTTTGATTAGCATTTGATGTAGATGAAGAATATGGTAAATATATAACTTCCTCCTAAATGTTAAGGACAATTTTTCCATAAAAGTCTGAATCTATTGCAAAGAAGAGAATGCAATTTCAAGCAGTGCCTCCAGCCTGTGTGCTGGGATCTGGAGCAGAGGAAGTGTGTCTCACAGGCATCTGTGCTGCCAGCCCTTAGTGTTGACAGTTGAACAGGGTAGCAAAGTTGAGCTCCGACAAGAAGGAGATCTAAGGCATAGAGAGAGAGTAGAGCATGATATTCAGTCCCCTAATCATGGGCAGAAGGACAGTGCGGGACATAAATAGAGATTACAATATCAGGAAGGTAACATTCCAGGGGGTTAGGTGAAGCCAAATGAAGGGGGTGAGAGCCTGACTGGTCAGGCAGTTATGGGCTTGAGCATGATTCTGACACATGCATGGTCAGGGTGGGTGTGGAGAGTTGAAAACAGGCAAGGAAACTGGCAAAGGGCAAATATCATGAAGGATATTTTAGGTTTGAAAATGGCAAACTTGTCTACAGAAGGATGCAATCAAGATTGATCTTGTTTTTTTCAATTTTTTTTATTGTGGGAAAACAGGCATAACATAAAATTTACCATTTTAACTATAATATTTTCAAGTGTATGATTCAGTGGGATTAAGAACATTTACAATGATCTGGCTCCAATAGCAAAGGCAACACAAGCAAAAATAAACAAGTGGGTCTGTATGAAACTCAAGAGCTTCTGCCCAGCAAAGGAACCTGTCCACAAAATAAAAAGACAACCTACTGAGTGTGAGAAAATATTTTCTAATCAAGTAGATGATAAAGGGTTAATATCCAAAATATACAAAAAACTCATACAACACAATAGCAAAAAAAAAAAAATCCAATAAAAAAATGGACAGAAGGTCTAAATAGACATTTTCCGAGGACACACAAATGGCCAAAGGTTACATGAAAAAGTGTTCAACATCACTAGTCATCAGGGAAATGCAAATCAAAATCACCATGAGGTATCACCTTACACCTGTCAGAATGGCTAGCATCAAAAAGATAGGAAACAACAAGTGTTGGCAAGGATGTGGAGAAAAGGGAACCCTCACACACTGCTGGTGGGAATGTAAATTGGTGCAGCCACCATGGAAAAAAATTTCCTCAAAAAATTAAAAATAGAACTACTTTATGATTCAGCAATTTTACTACTGGGTATTTATCTGAAGAAATCCAAAACACTAATTTGAAAAGATATCTGTACTCCCATGCTCATTGTGGATTATTTACAATCCACAAAATACAGAAACAACCTGTGTCCGCCGATGAATGAATGGATAAAGAAAATGTCATATATATATATATGTATATATATATTTATATATATATATACACACACACACATATAGAGCAATATTATATATATATATAATGCACTATTATTCAGCCATAAAAAGGAATGAAATCTCATTATTTGTGACAAAATGGACCTTGAAACATTATGCTCAGTGAAATAAATCAGAGAAAGACAAATACTGTATGATCTCTTACATGTGAAATCTAAAAAAAAACCAAACAACAAAAGAAAACAAGCTCATCGATTCATAGATACATAGAAAAGTTGATGATTGCCAGAAGCATGGGGTGGGGAGTGTGCAAAATGAGTAAAAGTGGTCAAAACTTTCAGTTATAAAATAAATAAGTCCTGGGATGTAATGTACAGCATGGTGACTATAATTAATAATGTAGCACATTTGAAAGTTGCTAAGAGAGTAGATCTTAAACTTTCACCTCAGTTTTCTACTAAGAGAATCCACGTGCGCCTTCAGAAGAAAGAGGCACTTCTTTTAAGGAAAAAAAACACGGAATTAACATATGAGCATACAAAGCTATTTTATATACTCTGGTAAGTCTGCTTTTCAAAATTCACTCTTTCATGAAAGTTGTAAACACTAGAATTGTTATTAAAAAGAAAAAGGAAAAAACAGGTCTCTCTGATACAGCCCCTCAGGAAGGCACTTACCCACCAGTTTTAAGTGTTATCTCCCTTGCCTTCTCAGCAATGCCTCAAATTCCCTTTAGTTTTAGTGTCTCCACTTCCCATAAAGATCAAGGCTTTGAGATTTGACACAAATGACCCTAAGAAAAGTCACACTTTTCAAATGACCTGTGTTTTATACTTGGATCACTATCCGAGTGGTCAGGTGGAGCAGAGGAAGGAGAGAATGAAATGCTCAGACTCTGACAATAGAGAAATGGGCCTTGAAGGCAGTCTGTGAGTACCACACTGTGCTAATTTACCACTTTGTCTGGGGCTGGCACCACCAGTCTTTGATTTCTACAAGCCCACAGTGTCCCCTGCAGGGCAGGAGAGCAGAGATTTTGGTTGGTTTAGTCTAGGTTTTTCCACTGTCAATTATTGTTTTAGTGGAAACAAGATACGGAAATGAAGAATACGAATTGTCTCAATCTGCTAGATTAATGGGAGTTGAGTTTTGCCAGCTTGAACTTCAGTTTGCAAGACTGGTGGTCAGCAGAATCAATATATCCGGGAATGACAATCTCTCAAAAGACAAAAGTCATTTAAAGTTTAAATAATCTTAGAGGAAAATATAACCCCCTTCTCTTCACCTTAATAGACATATTTTGCATTATTATGATTTTTAATTCTGTGTATGCTTAGTTTTAAATGGTTAGGATATGTGTAATAAATTTCACTTAATTTTTTATCAATTATTATTTTGTATGCTGCAATGACGACGTAAGTTTATTAAATTGCTGGATAGTAAAATTTTTGCTTGTTTTAATCCAGAAATGTTAGTGAAGGGAATAATAAACAGTAAAAGTTTATTGAAAGGTGTGTTCAATAAATAGCCACAAGTAATCTAAAAAGATAGAGAAAAGACCAATGGGAAAATTAGCAAATAGTTATTTTTATGTTCCTAATGGTTGTGTGTGAATCCCTTGAAATTCTACTGATTTAAAAATCTTATTTTTGATTTGGAAAGAATGTGAGGAACCTCATTTTACAGATGTGGACCTGATGGGTAAGGATTTATTGATATGCCCAGATCTGAGGAAGAGGGATCACACATAAAAGTTTAAAATGAGTAGGTATTCTTGATTTGGGGGGAAAATAAAATGTGTACCCATGTTTTATGAAATAAAATGGCTCATTTCACCATCTTCCCCATCTCCTGGCTGCTGCCAGAGGCTGGTGGCTAAGGTTCCTCGTAGAGGAACACACTCTCTTAGGACGTCATGGATCAGCACAGCAGACTCTGGCCCCAGCTGCCAGGCTGCCTTTGCCAGCGGAATGAAAGAGTCTTTTCACTCCCTGCTTCTTCCCTCCCCCATGCCAGGCATAGCCCCAGCCCCCCATCTCCCTTCTGTGAGGCATTCTTCAGTTCTGGAAGGAAATCATAAGCAACTTGCCCAGGGAGGATTGCTCCTGAGTGAGTAAAGGAATATGCTTTATTATAATTATGAATCACTATTGTTTTATTTATGCACTATATTCCTCCTTCTTTCAGGAGGTATTTAAGGGGGGACGTCGTTTTTAAGGGCAGGTCATCCTCTATAGGCCTCAATACCTTCAGAAGACATAGGGATGAAGAATTAGACTCAGCTCCATGTCCCAGTTCGCCCTGCAGCACTGAGTTCATTGCTCTGCACACAGTTAAGGGCTCCATGAATATTTGGTGAATTACTGAGGGAATGTGAGAGAGGAATGAGAGAAATTGGCAATGGAAGGTAAAGAGAAAAAGTATGTCAGATGAGAGGGATAGATCCTGAGAGTTAAATGCTTTGTTTTTTACTTTCCTTTCAGGAGTAAAGATAGTAAGAGTTCTATTAGGCTCACCCTGAAGCATGACAAACCAGGTCCATATGTGCCTTCAAGTCTGGGCAGGGAAATCTTCCGTATTGTGTTGCAGGAAAGTACCTTGGGTTTGGAAACAGTCCAAACCAGTGTCCAGGCAGTCTCCACAACTGGGATGAGTTATGGCTCCAAAAGAAAATGAGAACTCAGAGCTAACAAAAACAGCAATGGTGAAATCAGAGCAGCATTTGGAGACAAATTATGTTATATGCCATCACATAACCAGGGTGTCTGCTAATACTGTGATAAGTCAAACTTATTATCCTGAGGAGCATAAAACTAAAATGTCAGATAAACTCTTCAATTCAATACTCCTAATAATTTTATTATTTTTTCCCTACCATAGCTCCCACGGTAGCTTTTAAGTAACTAAATTAATTAATATGTTTTTTATTCTGCCTAGGCCTCTTGCTATTTAAAGTCTTAATAGACAGTGAAGTGAACAAGATGTTTGCACTTGGGAGAAAAAAAGATGTGAGGCAAATGACCTTGGAAGCAAATCAAGAGGTGATTTAATTTAGAGAAAAATAGAAGTATTTAAAGAAAAAGATTTATTTTTTTAATCCTTGTATATGTGCACAAAAATGTATTAATATATAAGGATTTAAAAATTTAGCTTTAGTAATAACTGATTGGAAAATATAAAAGAAACAGCTATAATATGTAGGTAGATAGCTTGACTTCTCTAAATATTGAATTTGACACATAGTGTTCAACTGATAACTGACAAGGTGTTTTAAGTTCTAACACTTAGGCTTGCAACTCTATTAGGAAAGGCATATAAATGACATATTAGAAATAATTTCCTATTGGAAATATTTGTAAGGTAAGGAGGAATAAATATACCTTGGCTGAGAATCACGGAAACTTTGGAGAAGCAATATTCTCTTTTAGTGAATGAATGATAAGCATGATCTGTATGCTGAAATCCTCTGTTTCTTTTTTGATGGCCCTTCTTCCCCAGAAGCTTTCCAGATTGTTTTGTGCTTATTTGGAAGCTCATGTCAACCCAGTGAGGACAGTGCTGTGTTGTTTATTCCTATATCCTCAACAGCTAATGAAATGCTTGTCACATGTTGGTAAAATAGAAGGGAGAAAGGAAGGAACAAATAAATGAATTTTTTGTTGACGAGTATAAAATATCTTGACCAATCATTTCCTTGAAAGAAAAGCAATATGCCTGGTGATCATTTTGCTAGTGTCCAGAGTTTATGAATATTCAATATATGCATATAGAATCCTTTTTTTGTTTATAATATTCAGACCTAAAGTATGTTGCAGCAAGAATAGGGAATGCACAAATAAATCATGCACTGTAACTTTGCACAGGCAGATGGTCATTCATTCTTATTCACAGGGTGTGTTATTTTTTATAAGCCTAACAAAAATAATTTTACTATTTGGACTAAAAATTATTTAGGATATATTTAATTGAACTAGAACCCTGTACCCATGACTCTGTCATCTCACTGATGAGTGCGATATCACCAGGGAAGCAGCAGCTCTGCTTCTGCTTCGCCTGCTTAGCTAACAGGCTGAGGAAACACTGCCATCTACCTCCCCGTGTGCTCTCAGATCCCCTGTTCTAAGAGGAGCTGAAATTGCACTAGTTAAGAAAAAAAAAGTAAAGTTTTCAGCCTTTTATAATTAACATATTTTCAGAACTCAGCTGCACTCAAAATTTCAACTGGAAACAAAGCACCATAAATGGAGTCAGTACTTTGCACATAATAGGTACGTACTCATATATTTGATTCCTTAAAATTGCTGATTCAGCATTCCCATGCAGAGAAATACAAGATTATCTTTGAAATAATGAGGAAGTGTAGAGGCTTAGCCAGAAGTGTGCAAAGCAAGAGTGGCAGTGGTGGTGATGGTGGTGATCGTTATGCGATCATTTTGGTGGTGGGATAGGACAAAGTTGCATGGAATTTGTGGCATTTGAGATAGATCTAGCAAACAAATAGTTGTGGAAAGAAAAGCCTGTTCTGGAACTACTGAAAGTGTGGTGTGCCTGAAGCATAGAAGATGTAAAGAGAGGGAAGGAAGAGATGGAAAATCAGATCAGATTTTATGAAGGGTCTTGGTTGCCTTTCTAAAAAGTTTAGATTTATTCTCCAAGCAATGTGGAATCATTTAGGTTTTTAAGCAGGAGAATGACATGAACATTTTGTGTTTTAGAAACCTCTGGTCACAGGTGGAGAAAGAACTAGGTTAGAGAGACCAGAAAGAGGAGGCTATTGCAGAAATCCAGGTAAGAAATGACGATAGTCTGAAGTAGGGCAGTGGTGGTGGGATTTTTAAAGACACATTGAAGATAGAATTCACAGAATTTGGTCATTGGTTCTGTGTGAAAAAGGGTAAGGAAATCAGAGGATGAGATCTTACCCCCAAAACACTGGGCACTCTAAAGTGAAGTGATGTGTCTTTAGTACACTCACTCATTCCACAAATATTCTTTGACTACCTATTCTTTTGTAGGCATTGTTCTACACTCTATTGCTGCAGAGATAAAAAGATATGGTCATTATTCTAAAGATGCCAGTGTATATATAATTACATTACTATGACTTACACCTTTACAAAGCCAAAGGACTAAGGATAAAGTTGAAAAAGTATCGTAACATACATGGCCAATATCTTTAATATAAGCTCAACAGAGAAGTGGATAGCTATCAATAGGCAGTTCTCGGGAAAAGAAACACATGAAGAGATGCTTGGCTTTCTTACTAATCAGAGATGTTCATTAAAACAACAACAACAATAACAAACAAACAAACAAAAACATTTTGAGGGTAAAGGCTGGTATATTGATAAAAATAAAAAAGATGATGACACCATAATAACTTATCCTAATTTTATAGACCACACACACACACACACACACACACACACACACACACACACACACTGACATGTAGGAAAAATGGAAAGTGTATATATATATATATATATATACACTAAATAATTAATTAGTGGTTCTTCTCAGGCAATGAGGCTACAGATTTGGTGGTTTTTATTTAATTCTTTGTCCTTTTTTCTGTATTGCATAAGTTTTAAAATTTTAACTATGTATTTCTCCTATAAGCTGAAAATAACTATAATGCTGTTTCTACTTTGGAAAAAATGATAAAGAGTATTGAGTGTAGCGCGGATGGGAAGAGAGCAGTCCTGGCAGCGGGAAGGGAATGTGGAAAGGAAGCATGGAGTTTTGGAGAAAGCCACTAGCAGCTCAGCCTCACACCAGCATTAAGTGTTAGAGACAGCATGGAAGTTGGGCAAAAAGTTTAGGCATGTATCTCACAAGTAACAGGGAACTAGGTACAGCTTCTGGTCAGGAAAGAGACATGGTCCCATGGGCCATTCCTTCTGGGGTCAGAGTGGAGAATGGAGTAAACGGGGGTTAGTTAACAGTGAGGGGATCACATAGGAGGCCAAGAGGTGACAGGACCTCCCATGGCAGGAGGACTGGTCAAATTATGCAAACGTCCTATGCCTCAGTTTTCTCATTGTAAGATGGAAGTAAGAATAACAACTGCCTCAAAGGCAGATGCACCATGAAACTGATGAAGGTCAATTTTCAGGACGCCTCACTTGCAGCATTCCAAGTATTTACTTTTGTAGGGACTATAGTAATTTTGACATTTGTAATCTTCGAAAATTTATTTTGTTTTCTTGTAGTAAGAACGTTTAAGATGGGATCTACCGTGAGATCTCTATCATGAGAAATCTTTACAAAATTTTAATTGTACAACGCAGTATTGTTAACTATAGGCACAATATGCTATAGCAGATCTCTAGAATTTAGTCGTTCTGCATAACTGAAAATCTCTACCCAATGATTAGCAACTCCCCATTTCCCTCTCCTGCCAGCTCCTAATACTACCATTGTACTATGATTCCATTAGTTTAACTACTTCAGATATCTCTGAATATAAGTGTCATCATGCAATATTTGTCCTTCTGTGGCTTGCTTCTTTTACCTAGAATAATGTCTTTCTTCATGGTTCATCCATGTTATAACATATTGCAGGTTTTCCTGATATTTGTACTTTTCTGTTTTTGTTTGTTTGTTTGTTTGTTTTTTGTTTCTATAAAAGGACCTCTAAAACTGTGCAAGATTCAGGCCTTAGGACACTTAGAGCCATTTCTGACAATGCTTAAGATTGCTCTTAGGATGTAATAAGCTCATGCATGTTGGGTGTGTGGCACATGGTACCTGCCATAGAAATGTCAGCTGTTTCTATTATGTAGATATGGCATATGGCTGACAGATACATCTAGGATTATTCATGTGTATTCTTTCTTGGGCTGCTATTCCCCCACGTAGAAACTATTTAGTTTTAAAATGAAGGAATACTGATTCAATCTTGGATATGTTGCAGTTTAAAGTGCAGACAAAATATCTGGGTATCCAGAAGTAGGCATTGAAATGGTTAGTTATAAGGTTCGAGAGAGAGTGATTAGGGTTATCAGTTTGGGAATTATCCAAATACAGAAGATAATTAACTTCTCAATTATGGATGAGAAGGTCCAGGGAGAGTATGAAGAATGAAAACTATATAGGGCTCAAGACAGACTCCCAGGGGACACCAACCTTTAACAATCTGTTAGATTGTAATGGTGGTCACATGAATCTATATAATTTCATAGTACTGTATACTGCCCCCCCCAAAAAAACACACAAAGTGCATGTAAAAACTTGTGAAATTCAAATTAAGATTCGTTGTTGAGTTACTAGTCCTGTACCAGTGTAAATTTTCTAGTTTGATAATATTCTGTGGTTGTGTAAGATGCTATCTTTGGGGAAAGCTGGGTGAAGGGTACATGAGATTACTATGTTTGCATCTTCTTCTGAGTCTTTATTTCAAAATAAAATGGTGCAAAACAAGCAAACAGAAAACGACTAGGCTCAGCAGAATCACTGCAGAGAGCTTCGGACATGCGCATTTAAATAGGGCCTACCCAAAGTTTCCAGACAAAGGAGAGTAAGATATGGTGTGCTGATATTATTTTACGGCTTTTTTGAGCAGTGATCTAATTTCAGGTTAATTTCAAAAGAATGCAACCAACTGTACAAGCTTAAACAGCTGTAACATTCCAGTTACAATCTGTCTCCAGTCGAAAAAAACCTTAAATCTTTACAGGAAAAAAAAATCAAGCAGAGACAGAGAAGACTAGATGTGAAATTCTGAGCAGGAGGCAAACCAGGAGACAGCAGCTCAGCATTGCTCTGTGGAATCTGCAAGAGAACTGCCTACTCATCCCCACACGGGATTTGTTCCCAGATGCTAGGAAAAGGAATTCTATGTCATTGACATACTTCCATAGAAAAAAACTGATAAAGGAAAAACAAATTCTGCTAGATTTCCTTTTGGTTGTTGTTGCTGTCAGAAAAAATAAGAATTATTACTAATCTTTAGATTTATCCTATTCTCATAGATCCTTGGGGATGTAAGGACTGTTTGAAGTGGTTTAGTTCCTTGCTCCTCAAAATGTTGTCAGTGGACCAGCAACATTGGTATCCCCTGGGAACTTGCCAGAAATGCAGCATCTCAGGCCCCACCTAGACCCCCTGAATCTGAATTTGTATTTTTTTAAAGTATTCAGAGGATGTGTATGCATGTTAAAGAATGCAAAATCCTGGTCTGCCCAATCCTTCCTTTCCACCATATTCATAAGCGCCAGCATAAAACTACCGTGTTTTGCTGTGTATAATGTGCACCCACGCTTTTGGTCCAAACCTTCAGGGAAAAAATATTTTGTTTTGGGGCCGGCCCGGTGGCTCAGGCGGTTAGAACTCCGTGCTCCTAACTCCGAAGGATGCCGGTTCGATTCCCACATGGGCCAGTGGGCTGTCAACCAAAAGGTTGCCAGTTCAATTCCTCGAGTCCCGCAAGGGATGGTGGGCTCTGCCCCCTGCAACTAAGATTGAACATGGCACCTTGAGCTGAGCTGCCGCTGAGCTCCCAGATGGCTCAGTTGGTTGGGGCGTGTCTTCTCAACCACAAGGTTGCCGGTTGGACTCCCGCAAGGGATGGTGGGCTGTGCCCCCTGTAACTAGCAACGGCAACTGGACCTGGAGCTGAGCTGCGCCCTCCACAACTAAGACTGAAAGAACAACAACTTGAAGCTGAACAGCACCCTCCACAAGTAAGATTGAAAGGACAGCAACTTGACTTGGAGAAAAGTCCTGGAAGTACACACTGTTCCCCAATAAAGTCCTGTTCCCCTTCCCCAATAAAAAAAAAAAAAATCTAAAAAAAAAAATATATATATATTTTGTTTTAATTCAAATTTTTATTTGTTTACATTTAGGTATTTGTTTTTTGTATTATAAAGGAATTTTCACAATTATTTTTAACATATTATGGTACAAGAAAATTTATGTAACAAATAATTACAAAATACAAGAACACATACAAGGTACAAGAAATTTTATGTACCGGTAACAAATTTACAACATTTATACAAATTCACAATATTTACGTATCATAGAAGGCCAAGAATTCTCTATTGTTGCAAGTTCGTTGTACGTTCAACAAAACCGATTATCATATTCCAGCGTATTATTTTGCATATGGATATAGTTATTGATTTCTAGAGTGACACTTTTAACTCATAACATACATAAAAGAATTTAAAACATTTATATAGACGTGGAATTAGTGTTACCCATGTATAGTGCACATCCTTATTTTTCACTCACAAATTTGGGCAAAAGTGTGAGCATTATACATGGCAAAATATGGTAATTAAGAGGACAATTACAGTCAGCACTTGGGAAAATAACCTCACATAATCAAAAAAGGCAATGGAATAAGATATTAATTTTCAAAGTCCCTAGAAACAAAATCTCACTTTTCACAGTCTTCCACTTCCACATTATGATCTGCTTTCTTGTTGCTGGTTTTGGGTTGGCAGCGAGAGTCAGCAGGCTGAGGGGCTTTCTCAGGCACAAGCACCCCAAGGATGAGCTTGGTGGAGAGAAGGGGCCCACACCTGTGGCCCCTACAGCTTCCACCTGGCCAAGGCCCTGAGCTTCCTCTTCACTGTGTTGTGGAGGCCGCCTGAGAGAAGTGGGAACACAGGAAGAGCCCAGAGGGTCAGAGGAAGTGGGCATTCTACATCCCGGGATATGTCCCTATCTGACAGCAATGCCTCCTTCAGAATGAGATATTGTAACGCATTTTTTTTTCCCAATAACTGAGTCACTGCTGGATAGGTTGTTTAACAGAGATATAATGAATACATTGCAGTCAGTTAGGACTCAGGCGATCTGGGTTTTGCCAAGCCCCTTTACAGCTTTACAGCCAGTTACCTCACTGAGCCTCCATTTCTTCTTCCATAAACACGGGCAATATTTGCCACATGTCGGGTATCAGGGCTGGAGTGATAATATTGCCCATCTGAAGTGTGTGCTGTCAACTGGAAGCATCACACAAGCATAAAGTGTACTTACTATTGATATTCACGATATCAAGTATTAATCTTAAAACCAAGAGCAAAAAATATCAATTATAAATATATCTGTTGTAATCAGTATACTAGGTGTGATAAAAAATAAGGTGAATGTTTAAATTAAAAAAAAGTTATTATAGTAAAATAAACATTGCCATAATCCCCCTCAAAAACTACCTCTCTCTTTGAACACCTTATCCCATCATTCTTGTCACTTTCTGAAGCAGTTTTGGAAGTCCTCTTTCATGACTTTTTACTTCATCCTCCTACATGACAACACTTGTGTCACACATCGGTTCTTGTACAGTAATGTCGTCAAATAAAAACATTATGGTATATCCTCACCCACCTTATTCACTGGATCTGGCACTGTGCAACTTCCGGCTCTTCCCCAAAGTCAAAACAACTGTGAAAGGAAAACGTCTTGAATCGATTCAGGACGTCAAGGCAGCCATGACAGCTCAACTAAAGACACTCACGAAAAGACACTCACAGGTCCCCTTGAAGTAGCGTTTTGGGTTTCTTTGGATAAATACCCAGAAGTGGGATTACTGGGTCCTTATTTGTCTCGCTATAGCCTTTGTTTTAAAGTCTATTTTGTTTGCCATAAGTACTGCTACTCCAGATTTTTTTGTTTTTTTCGTTTCCATTTTCATGAAATAACTTTTTCCATGCCTTTACTTTTTGTCTGTGTGTGCTTTCAATCTGAAGTGAATCTCTTGTAGGCAACATATGTAGGGTCTTGTTTTTATACCCATTCAGCCACCCAGTCTTTTGATTGGAGCATTTAACCCATTTACATTTAAAATAATTGTTGATAGATATGTAGCTGTTACCATTTTATTATTTATAATTTTGATCTTTTTTTTTTTTTTTCCTGTCTTAAAGAAGTTCCTCTCACATTCCTTGTAATATTGGTTGGGTAGTGATGAACTCCTTTAGATTTTTCTTCTCTGGAAAACTCTTTATCTGTCCTTTGATTTTAAATGATAGTCTTGCTGGGTAGAGTGCCCTTGGTTTTGGTGTTTGCTTTTCATTACATTGAATATTTTGTGAAGATTCCTTTTGGCCTGCAAAGTCTCTGTTGAGAAATCAGCTCACAATCTTTTTTTTTTCTATTAGTTTCAGGTGCACAAGACAAAGCAAAACTTAGATGTTTATCATTTATATCCCTCACACTGTGTGAATCCCCCTCCCCCTGTCCACTATCCCTCTGACCTCGCACAGAGCCAATACATTTCCACTGTCTCTATTCCTAATGCTGTACTCCGCTTCCTGTAAAAATATACACACAAATATATAAATATACATACATATACATATATATTTATATAAAATTATAGTTGTCATTCAGTATTGTTCAGCTTCAGGTGTACTGTGCAGAGATCAGGCATCTACATCATCCCTGAGGTGGTCTTCCAAATGGAACACATGTCCATTGGAGCTCACAATCTTATGGAGGCTTTTTTATAAGTTACTAGTTGCCTTTCTCATGCTGCTATTAGGATTCTCTCTTTGTCTTTTACCTTTTCCATTTTAATATAATGTGTCTTGGTGTGGGCCTGTTAGGGTTCATCTTGTCTGAGACACTTCACTTCCTGGATTTGTATGTCTATTTCCTTTGCCAGGTTAGAAAAGTTTTCAGTCATTATTTCTTCAAATAGAAACTCAATCCCTTGCTTTCTCTCTTCTCCTTCTGGTATCCCTATGATGCAAATGTTGTTGCACTTGATTTTGTCCCAGAGGTCTCTTAAACTATCCTCCTTTTTTTTTTCTTTCTTTTTTTTTTTTTACAGGGGGTGGATTCTTTTTTCTTTTTGCTGTTCCAATTGGATGTTTTTTCTGCCTTGTCTTCCAAATCGCTGATTCCATCCTCTGCTTCATCTAGTCTGTTGGTGATTCATTCTAGGGCATTTTCATTTCAGTTATTGTATTCTCCCCTTCTGATTGGATCTTTTTTTATGGTTTCCATGTCCTTTTTCATGCTAGTTATCTATCTGTTGAAGTTCTCACTAAGTTCCTTGAGCAGCTTTATAACCACTGTTTTGAACTCTGTGGTAGGTTTCTTGCTCCATTTTGTTTCGTTCTTTTTCTGGAGTTTTCTCCTGTTCTTTCATTTGGGATGCATTTCTTCATTTCCTAATTTTGGCTGCCTCTCTGTTTGTTTCTATGTATTAGGTAGATCTGCTATGTCTTCCAGTCTTGACTAGGTGGCCTTATGTGTAGCATGTGCCCTGGGGCCCTGGCACAGTCTCCCTGGTCACCTGGTCTGGGTGTTCCAGGAGTGTCCCTTGTGTGGATTCTGTGTGGTCTCCTGTTATAGTTGAGCCTTGATTGCTATTGGCACAGCAGTGTGTGGAACTGGCCCTCAGGCTGATTGGCTGTGTGGTTTGGCCACGTCCACAGCTTACAGGCTGCTATGTGGGGGGCTTACCCCACTGAGTGGGATTTGCCCCAGCATGCTCTGGTGCCTGTTGAAACCGCCCTTTTATGTGTCACTTGTAAGGTTAATTGGGTGGTGCTCTGCTGTGGTCTGAAGACAACCTCCAAATACGTTAGTTCTGGGTCCTCTTGGGAGGGGATCCAGTGCAGGACCAGGTCACCCACTGCCTGTGACTGACCAGGAACTACCTGGTAGGAGCTATAAAGCTACCCATGGTTGTTCACTTCCTGTGCTAAAGTTGGAGGCATGTAGGAGAGGATACACTGTGAACCATGGAGGGTATCACCAGTACCAGGCCAGGGGTAGCTCCACAAAAAGCCAGGAGACCTCAAGGTCTGCTGCCACCTGCTGGCTCCCTTAAGGTTAAACCACTGATAAAGCCTCATGTGGTACACAAGTTGAGTGAGGCAGGGTCTCAGGGAGTCACTAGAGTGGGAAGAGTTGTGGTCACCAGGTTAATGTAGACTATGGTTTGGTGCCAGTGCTGAGCCTTGAGCTACTCAGCAAAAGTCTCAGAGTGTACTGAGGCCAGTCGCTGCCCACCTGGGGCTCGCAGATTCTGATAGTTTTCCAAGAAAGAGCGCAATGTGGGCAGGGCTGGCTGTGCATGAGAAAGAGCTTCTGACATTGGGGGAGTTGGGTAGGGCCAGTTCCCAGTAAGTTAGCAGGATGGAACAGCAGAGCTCACGAGGCCAATCAGATTCGGATTTGGCCTGTGGGGGAGGGCTCAAAACAGTAAAGATGGCACCTGCCTGCTGGCTGCACAGGAGGAGGGCCTCCTCACAGGGAAATGGCGACTGTCCTTCAGCCCTGCCCTGAAGCCACACACCTTAATCTGTCCCCCATATGACTTCAACACCTCCCGAGTCACTGTCCCTCTACCGGAGCCCAGAGTGAGTGCCTGGGGGCAAAAGAGTCCATGTGGGGGCCATTTAAAAGGATGTCTGGGTTTCCCACTGTTTTCTGTCCCACCCGGATTGTCAAAATCTTCACTGTTTTTCACAGCCAGATGTTGTAGGGGTTCCTCTTCCTGGCACCAGTATTCCAGGCAGGCTGAGGTCCCTCGTTCCTGCAGGGGGAACCTCCTTGGCTGAGATATCCCTCCTGATTCTCATCCACCACATGGAGATTTGGAGCTAGCCCCTTTCATGTGTCCACTCCTCCCACCAGTCTCAACGTGGTTTTTTCTTTTGTTTTTTATTAAAGTGACTAGTAGTTTTTGTTGTTGTTGTAGTTTTTATTTTATTGGGGAAGGGGAACAGGACTTTATTGGTGAACAGCGTGTACTTCTAGGACTTTTTTCCAAGTCAAGTTGTTGTCCTTTCAGTCTTAGTTGTGAAAGGCGCAGCTCAGCTCCAGGTCCAGTTGCCGTTGCTAGTTGCAGGGGGTGCAGTCCACCATCACTTGCGGGGTGGACTGGCAACCTGTGGCTGAGAGGACGCGCTCCAACCAACTGAGCCATCCGGGAGCTCAGCGGCAGCTCAGCTCAAGGTGCCATGTTCAATCTTAGTTTCAGGGGGTGGAGCCCACCATCCCTTGTGGGACTCGAAGAATTGAACCGGCAACCTTGTGGTTGAGAGCCCACTGGCCTATGTGGGAATCGAAGCGGCATCCTTCGGAGTTAGGAGCATGGAGCTCCAACCGCCTGAGCCACCGGGCCGGCCCCAACGTGGTTTCTTCTTTATATCCTTAGTTGTGAAACTTCTGTTCAGTCAAACAGACTTCAGATGGTTCTCCAGATTGATTGTTCTATAATGTAGTTGTAATTTTAGTATGTTCACAGAAGGAAGCAGGCACAGTGTTTACTCTGCCATCTTGGATCTCTCTACCAAGAATGTTGTAATATAATTTAAAATGTAAATACTAGCAATAAATATTTGATAAAGTTTAGAAAGTTTTCATCTTTGGTTTTCCATCAGAATGAAAGTGGGTTTTTGAAGGATGTAGGGATTTTAAAAATAACTATGATAGTTAATGTTCTCTGAGATTCAAGAACTATGCTCTTTATGGACTATTAGATGGAAATTTTCATGTCAGTATTTTCATATGGTTCCACCTAATATTTTCACTACAGTAAATTTTTAAAATGAATGGCAATTTTCTCTGGTGGTGCTTTTGTTGGAAAACTTCATGGGTTCTATGATTCAGAACTTGTTTTTTTTGTTAGAGGGTTCAGAAATTGCATCCTTAAAAAAGACACATTCTTTTGATCATATGAGGTTCTGTTTAATTTAATGCATTTGGTTCCCAAAAGTTTCAGATATACATTATTAAGAAGACTGGAATAGAAATGTATATACTTTGATTTGCTTCCACTTGGAACCAATTACATTATGTTAATATCAAAATTGATATAGACAACAGTACTAGGTTAATGCAATATTGTTACACCATGAATTTTGTCTCCATGATAATATGTCTGTTTCTAATGTAAGTATTAGAGAAATACAGCCTCTCCCGTCACATTTCCGGGCTGAGTAATCTAACTATTACAGAGTTCCAAGTTATTTCCAAGGAACCTTTAGAACCTGCATGGCATCTCAAAATGTTCTTTGTCTATGGAGGTCTTAAAGGACTCCAGGGAATAGGAAAGCATTGCTTTGGGTTGAAAGTGGTGACTACTCTAACACACCAATATAAGTATTAATAGGAAATTTCAGAATTTAAGAGCAGGAGGAGGGGGCAGGAGAAAAAAGAATTCTTACCAGTTTATGCAAAAAAAAACTTTTATTTGACCCATTGATTCACTTGCCTACATGGGACAATGCATTTCTTCAAAGATTTTCACAGATATGTAAAACAGATTGAGTAATACCCATAGGATAGTTCTGAGAGTGAAATGAGGGAATATGCATACAAATGCCTAGCACAATGCTTGGTACCTGGAAGATACTAAACAGTTGTTAATTCTCTTTTCCCCCCTTTTCTCTTGTATGTAATCCTTCCCCAGTGTCCCACATCTCAGTAAATATCATCTAAGGGCACATCCAGTTGCTTAGCCCTAAAATCTGAAAGACACTTTCAACACCTTCCTCTCCACCTCTCTTCTCCCCTTCCCAACTCCCAGGAAATTTTACATATTTCTTTAATGGCAATGAAAGAATTACCTCCAAAGATAAAAATTTTCAATTCCATTAAAAATACATATGTAGGCATAATAATAATAACTATACATAGTAAAAAAAAACATCATAATAAATGGAGTCACTTTAAAATGGAGCCAGGGCTGCCATCACAGAGGAACCAACTTGTACATCTCATGCCTCAAATCTTTGGAATACCTAAACAGGACAAAATAACATTTGGACTGGGCCTTAAGCAATATTATGTCCCAAGGAAGTGTTTGCAAAGATAACAAGAAAGCAGATATTATGTCTACTGGACTAATGACTGACTGAAAATTAAAAACTTTGTCTAGAATTAACATCTGTTATCTGCACCAATAGAAATGCCTTGTTTCTATTGATGTAATTGTTCCCTTTCCCTTTCTCCTAAATACTTTTTCCCTTTGTCCACTAATCAGAACATTATTGGGGCTTCTACCTGAGTCAGTGTTTCTCGAATAGCTATTCTTTGATCTCAGATAAATACCTGTTCCCTCTCATTTTGAAAGGCCAGGCACATTTAATTTAATGGAAACGACTCATGAAGTAGTTATTATCATTACCTCTTTTTACTAGTGATGAAATCGTGGCACAGATGGATAAAGTAAATTTGCTAAACAGCCAACCAGTGGCAGACTCAGAATTTGAACTCAGGCAGCTGGTTTTAGTGTCTGTGCTCTTAACCACACCAACCTGCTGCCTCTTGTGGGGTACAGAGTGTTGCATACATTATTTTATTTGATTGTAAGCACAATCCTATGAAGTAGTTATTGTTATATAAGTTATACAAAGATGAGAACTGAAGCTTTGAGAGTTTATGTAGGCAGTAGTAGGTAAGACTGCCAAGATTCAAATGAAAGTCCGTTTGGTTGTCTATGATTCTAAGTATATGTCTATTTTTAGAGCTAACCTGAAGAAACCACCAAATTTCTTGTCTTGGCAAATTTATTTTTCTAGGATGTTTCAGATTCTTCAAAAGTGTGTTACATATTGGGAACTGGATAACCAACAGTAAGACACTGTGTTGTAATAGAAAACATTAAGATTTTAAAGTCATAGACTCTAGTTTAAATTTTAGCTCTACCACTAACTAGCCATGAGATTTTCATCATGTTACTTAAAGTTAATAAATTCCATTCCATATTGTTTTGGGGAGAATTCAAAGATAATATATGGAAATTAGTCATACTGAGCATACAGTATTAGTTATTCAACAAAATGTTAATTTCAACAAAAGAATTCTGAAAACAAGCTTTGGGAATCTTGGCTTTGTCAGGTATTTGCTGTATGGTTTGGAATATATTACCTAAGCATTCTCAGCTTCTCTGTCTTCTGACAAGAGCCTCCTTATTGGTTCATTGGGCAGGGGGTGAAATAAAATGAAGTAAAATGGTCAGTAGAGGACTTTCCACATAGTTGGATTTAAAAATATATATGTATTTATTGTTATTGCCCTAAATTTAACTTTTCAAGAAAATTTAATGGAAACTATTTTTATCTAAGAGAGTTAATGAAAAATGTTATAGTCCTTACTTGACTTATTCTGATGAAATAATTTATAAACTTAGAGAGTAGGCTTAATATATACATAGTTTATGTGGGCTGTTTAAAACTGGATTTTGTTATCATTTTAATTTCTATCACTTCAGGACTCCATAAGAAAAACCCCACCCCACTGTTGTAATCAAGTCTTGCAACCAAATACAGTTCAATGATGCTTAGCTATGCTGTGATTTGATGCCGTAGGGACTTCTCTATATGTAAATTATACTACGGGATGTTTTTGGATGGCAGAACTGGCTCTTTTAAAAGAAACAGCTGTTCTCAAGATCTACTTCTGTCCTGAATGTGATATTTTAATAGTCAATAACTTCTTTTTGTTGGTAATAACAATACCAATTGTTCAAGACAAATTAAGATTGTAGGGAAAAATAGATAAATTCAAATGTATTTGATTTCTCATCTTCACATGTTAGTCATGACACCAAGTTTTTGCAGCTATATTAGGGATGTGAGTGTTTTCTAAAGTTCGTATTGCTCTAGAAAAAGGAAATTTATTTTTAAATAAACAACATCAATTAGAAATCCAAACATGCAAAAATGATTAAGAAACACAGACTATTCAGGAAATAAATATGATCAAACAACGAAGAAGAATTTCTGGAAAGAGCTGTTTGAAAATTGTAACTATAAAAATGTAACCCTTAGTGTGTTTTTCAAAGTCTCATAAAATAGCAGGCTTTTCTTTTCTTTTTCCATGAACAGCATCTTTGCCTATGAACTATCTATGAACTGATACATTCAAATCTGTGTTGAGTCTCGTGTTCCTGGTCATGAGCAATCAGGCTGGGATGGCTAGCCCCAAGAACTGAGAGTGCCGAGGAGAGAATTTCTGAACCTAGATCTTTCCATTCAAATTGCCTTGCACATTGCCAGAAAATTGTTACCTGTTCTGGAATGGGAACCCCACCAAGACAATCAAGGATGTCCAATAATGAATTCCTGTTGTTCGGCGAATTTTTTTTTTAATTGGGGAATATTGGGGAACAGTGCATTTCTCCAGGGCCCATTAGCTCTAAGTCGCCGTCCCTCAATCCAGTTGTGGAGGGCACAGCTCACTCATCCATGTGGGAATCGAACCGGCAACCCTGCCATTCAGAGCTCGCGCTCCAATCAACTGAGCCATCCGGCTGCCCTGTCAGTGAATTTTACCAGCAATTCTTTACACATTTTTCTTCTTAGCTTGCCAATAAGAGATATACTGAAAAAGAAGAAGAAGGGGCTAGTGTCTAATGGGCATTACAGTCAACTAGCACTGAAAATATCCTCTTCTCTTTACTCTTCTAATTCCTCATTAAGCAGAACTTGGAAAACCTTTATAAGTATACATGGAATACTGAAATATAACCACCATTTTCATAATATAGAAAATGTAACTGCTTTGCTGTTTTATCAAGGGGTTCTTTCACATTCCACATGCAGGTTTCTTCTATAAATAGACAAGCAGTGTTTAAACAAAAGTTCATATATCAAGTGTATTCTTGGTTTCAGACTGAAGGGCATTGACATTTTCTTTGAGATTCCATGTCTCCTTCTTGTAGAAAATCTGATGCTTTCTTCAAAATGTCCCAAAATTCCTCAGGTATTTACAGTCTCAAGAACACCTCTGATCCGTAGTCTCTGTTTTCCCTAATTTAGTTTAGTTCATGGATTCTCTCAGCATCATTCACATATTTGTCTTGTTCTGCACTGTGTAAATGAGATGGATATTGATCCTTTTTTCCTAAATTTCTAGCCAAAACAAAACAAAACAAAACAAAACAAAACACATTTTTGCAAACTAAGCTAAAGAATTCAGGAAATGCAGGCTTCTTACATCACAGTAGCAAAAACAACCTCAAATGCAAAATTAGGCAACTGTTTTCTTCTGAGTCCTTTGTTAATCTACCATGTTGCTTGTCTTATCCTCTCTGTTTTCACTGCTTCTCATTTCCCACTCCACCTGCTGCCAATGTGTGTGCATTTTATGTAGTAGCAGTATTAAAAAATGCTGTGAGTATTCTTTCATTTATTTGTCTCTTACTTGCTTGTGTCCTCGGGGACTCACCTTGACTAAATGGCTTACCAAGGTTTCCTAAAGCAACACATTAGTTGTAAGGAGAATTTTGTTGTTTTGTGTTGAACTCCACCCCACCACTCTGTTGTGCATCTAAGTATTGAGAAAATAAGGTACTTTACTGAAGAAGTCATTAGCCTCTTGTCGAAGAAAAAAAACAGAAAAAAAAACAAACAAAAAAAAGCAAACCCAAAAAAACAGCCTAAGAGAAAGCTTATGAGTTTATTGGAGCCAAACTGACAACAATTGCTGGGAAGCAAAATCTGAACAGATTGAGAAAATGATCTGCAAAATGGCAGTTTGCAGCTTATTTTATACATAGAATCAAAGAAGGAGGATTACATGAAATCCATTGGTAGATTAAGGGGGTCAGAGAAAGCAAAGTGGGGAAATTTCTGAGATTGGATAAAAGTAAATTGGAGAGACAGGTACTTATTTTACATACCGTGTATCCCCGAAAATAAGACGTAGCAGACAATCAGCTCTAATGCGTCTTTTGGAACAAAAATTAATATAAGACTCGGTCTTATTTTACTATAAGACCAGGTATAATATAATATAATATAATATAATATAATATAATATAATATAATATAATATAATATAATATAATATAATAATACTGGTTCTTATATTAATTTTTGCTCCAAAAATCGCATATTTTAGAGCTGATTGTCTGGCTAGGTCTTATTTTCGGAGAAACAGAGTAGGTGAGTACAGGATAGTTAATACCCTGTTTCCCCGAAAATAAGACCTAGCTGGACAATCACCTCTAATGCATCTTTTGGAGCAAAAATTAATATAACAACCGGTATTATATTACATTATATTATATTATATTATACCCGGTCTTATATTAATTTTTGCTCTAAAAGACGCATTACAGCTAATTGTCCAGCTAGGTCTTATTATCGGGAAAACACAGTAGTTCGCTTTTTATAGCACATAAAGATGGTAATCAGGGGGCAAGAATAATAATGAGGGATTCTGTAGTTTCCTGCTCTGGTCTGGAGAAAGGGATTACTGACTTCCCAAGGATGTTATCTTAAGTGCAAAAGACAATAGAAAGACTCACTTAAGATAAAGATTGACCATATCAAGGAAGCTATAAGGTAAAGATGTGACTTTCCGCCATGGCCCACCTTAGTTAGGAATTTTTATGTTCATGCCATCCTATGTGGTTATTTTCAGTCTCCTGAGCTTGTCAGGTTTAACATGTGGCCCCTTTTCCATCCACACTCATATTTATAACATAATATAAAACATATCGATTTAGCTGGAACAAAATCAAATCAGTTTAAAAATCAAATCAGGTTAGTAAGAAATGTGAAAGGAATTGTTTTCCATACTTCAATATATAGATTGTTTTCTTAAAGAACAGACTGAATACTTTGGAAATATGGAATTTACAAAGTCTACATATGTATCTCTAAATCAAAGATACTTTTATCTCTTTATTGTTCAACTTTAAAATATTGTATTTGTCCATCATCCACTATTTGGTCTGCAAAAGGAAAATTATACTGTACTAAGAACATTACAATTATTGATGTTTTGTTAAATGCATGCTTTTCATGTACTAACAGTTTAAGGAAGAAAAAAATGTAATGAGATCATAAATTGAAGACCTAGCCTCACGTAGGACTTTTAGAATATTATTATCACGTTAGCCCTCTATGTAATGTACTTACCAGGAATTTTATTTTATACTGAGTTATCCTACTGATTTCAGCAGGAGCTTGGAGCAATTAGATTATATCACCAATGATAACCTAGATCCATTCATGAGATGGATGCACTAACATCTAACTCAATTCATGTCTAAAGTAATTTGGACATTCTTCATTTTAATGATATTCATAAGTATGTGATACTTTCTCTGGGTTTTCTAATACCCCTTGACAATATTATGTAATAGATGAAGAGAAAAAATACAACATATTTTCAGCATGTGGATAAAATAAACTGGACAACCCAGATAAAACTGAATGTAGTATAATTTATGATAAAATATCTAGCACATTCATCTAACCAAAATGCAGGCTTCTACTCAAAAGTCTTTAACATTATCACCCAGGAATTGCAATTGTAATGGATATTACATGCCTAAATAATTAACTAGGCATATATCATTCATAAAGTCCACTAACAAGTAAATTTTTCTTCTGAGAACATTTGTGTTTTCAAAACAATGCTATGTATATAGTATTAGTCTTTTTATTAGTGGCACTGTGACAGGGTTAAAATGGAACTCACAGTTACTTGTTTTTTACTGTGAAGTAAATTCTTTTTTTTTTTTTTTAAATAAATTTTATTGGGGGACAGTGTGTTTCTCCAGGGTCCATCAGCTCCAAGTCACTGTCTTTCTGTTTTTTTTTTTTAATTTTATTTTATTAAATTTATTGGGGTGACAATTGTTAGTACCAAGTCACTGTCTTTCAATGTAGTTGTGGAGTGTGCAGCTCAGCTCTAAATTCAGTCACCGTTTTCCATGCGGGAATTGAACCGATAACCTTGTTGTTGAGAGCTCACGCTCTAACCAACTCAGCCATGCGGCCAGCCCTCCGTAAGCTCAGCGGCAGCTTGTTGTCTTCAATCTAATTGTGGAGGGTGCAGCTCACTGGCTCATGTGGGAATCAAACCAGCAACCCTGTTGTTCAGAGGTTGCGCTCTAATCAACTGAACTAATCGGCTGCCTCTGTGAAGTAAATTCTTGAATAAAAGAAAATAACTTCATCACTCTTAATGAAGACACACAAAGTATTCAGGTTTGCTTAGAACAAAACCTGCCAATCATTAAAGAATTTTATCAAGAGAATATAAATGTCATTAGTGATATTTATTGAGCACCGACTTTAAATGAGTTATTTCTGTTAAGTTAGATACCTATTCTATGAGATAAGTCTTACCCCATATTACAGATGAGAAAACAGGCTCCGAATGGTTAAGTATAATAATAGCAACTGTAAGCTGAAGGTGGATTCCAACCCAGTGGCTTGGATTCCAGAAGCAGTGGTCTTAGTCACTCAGCTGTAGGTATGTGATATGTATTAACATCTTAAAAGTGGGGGATGCACATGCCACTGGAGGTATGCAAAGACTTTACAAGGATAAAAAAGTTTTCAGATAGTCAATTTCCAGATTTCAATTTCTTATGTGATATTTCCTAGCATCTCTTTTCCTACTTGTCCTTTCATATTAAAGCTTATCCCCCTTTACACCAGAAACACGCAGCCCAGGGTGCGTTGCCCAGGTGGAAATAACCAAATCAAATCTCCTTGCAAACATGTTAATTAGACCAAATGTTATCAAACAGAAGGAGTTCATCCACCCAGCGCTAGCACAGTCAAACATTAAACACTGAGAGCTGCAGTGGAGAAAGACTGGCTATTTTATTATGTATGGCGCCACCAGGGAAAACAGGAAGCTAATTCTCAAAAGCCTGATGTCATTGTAAGTTGCAAAATCACAAGACACCGTGGGTTGTGGTTGTGTTGAGAGCTGATTGGTCAGAAGTGGGGTAAGGGAAATGAATTATTTCCTCAGGTCTTGAGGACAGCTCTGAGGTCTGCTCTGCGTCCATGTCTGATTTCATGGAAAGGTACCCAGGGGGTTGTTCCACCTTAGGGCTCAGGAGCTGAAACATAACTTAGGCCAAGATATTGTCTTTAGCTTAACAGAAACCCTGTAGGGACAGAGTTCCAGAGAGCAGTTTCCAGGCTCTTGGCCTCATGTGGAAAGGTTCTGACTTGGTTATTAGATGGCCATCAGCTGTAACCAGATGGCCATCAGCTGTAACCAGTCGGCCATTAGCTACTATTGTTTTGTATAACTGCCATGGCTATACTAGGAAGCGCTGATTGCAGATTGAAGATGGTGTGGATCCTACTTCTTGTGTACGGGAAGACCCCCTTGTTGGCTTACTGGTGGATGTTTGCTTCTTGTGTCTCAACCAGCCACCATTGAAAATATAGTGGTATGAATCCCCTATCCATGGTTCTGTTGTTGTTTCTTTTTGGCCTCACCATATCCTGTGTTCACCTGTTGGGAATTGAGACCCGGCATTACAAACCCATATATTGTGACCTTTAGGCAAGGTATGGCCATAGTTTGTGGCTTCCTCAGGGGGTTAATGACTAGTAAGGTGAGGGCTAAGGCTTATGGGGCATGCTGTGAAGAAACTGAATAGCATGTTGGGGCTACATAGTAAAAGCATGCATTAAATTAGGACCTTCGGTTTCACAAGGTATATATTGGTGGAAAGATAATGGAGAGTTCTTACCTATGAAATGCTTTTAGCAGGGTATGCCTCATCTGCTTTCTGTGTACATGATGGTTTAAGGTAAAGAAACCTGGAATTTATGGATGCACATGGAATGGCCCACTGGAAAATGTCAGTGTCTGTCATATAATTATCTCAGTATATATTGGAGAGAGTTCGTGACTGAAATAGTTTTAAGTGATACCTTTCTTAGCTACCTCAAGGGCTAGATCTGGGCCAGGCAGATTTCTTAAGTGGTATAGGAAAACCTGGGAGCTCGGTTGGTGGTTTCAGACATTTCCGTTATTTCTGTGTGTTCTTTAAAATTATTAGTAAAGTTTAACACTGGATGAAAACTCTGATCCTTGTTAGCTTGTTTTGACCATCTGACTCTTTGTTTTTATCTTAGCAAGATTAATGTATGTTAAAAATGGCTTTTTACATGTTTTTAAATATAAGCAATTATTTTCTGCTAACCTCAAGTACCACTTCAGCCTAAGCCACAGGGGAAGATCCAGGTTGTGTGGTGCTTGCTGCTTTTACAATGTGGGTGGCCTTCTGAGAAAATACAAAATTAGAAACAAAAGTAAATATTTATTTTGAATGAAAAAATAAATCACACAAACTACAAATTTTAAAACGCTGACAGATACCACAGACATTACCAAATCCAGAAAAAAACCGTAGATATTTTATTAATTAGGTGTTTGACATATCCCATGATACTTGTGTGGGTACAGAGTCCCAGAGAGCAGTTTCCAGGCTCTCGGCCTCACATGGAAAGGTTCTGGCTCTGGTAGTAGATGGCCATCAGCTGTGGCTAATTGGCTGTCAGCTGTAACCAATGAGCCAATTAGCCACTGATAGAACTGCCGCGGCTGCGCTGGTGAGTCGAGTGGAGAGTCGGGAATCCAGTGAGACAGTCGGTTGGTTGGCAGGCAGAGAAGCGGACGGCAGGTTGCAGGTAGTGTGACTCCAGCCTCCAGTGACACTATAGTGGTATGACTCCCCTACCTATGGCTCCGTGGGTGTTCCTTTTTGGCCTCACCATATCCTGCATTCTTATACGGGGAGCGTGACTAGAGGCCCCGCAGGCTGCCCCACACGACTTGTTTTCCTATCTTTCTTGGCTCTATACTCTGATTACTTGATTGTGATTTTGCAATATATTCCATAAAGCAAATAAAGAGAGAATTCAGTTTTTTCCTCTAGCATGGTTTATCAAGATTAGTTTTAAAAATATAGGAATGTTTATTTCAGTTTCATAATTCAATATTGATAATGTCATATAAATTTTTATAACTGCCATATAAATCAATATAACTATTGATGAGACCCAAATTATTTGATCACATTTTTACAAATCAGATGACTGGAATACATTTTCCATTGATTAGCTTCTAGCCCTGTGTATCAAACGTTGTTGCTCCTCCACCCACATGCTTCTGACGCTATGCAGTGTAGGACACCTTCATAAAGCAATATAACCCTTGGCTTTGGCTTACTATTGGGCAATTATCTTGCCCGCACAGAACACAATATCCAAAAAACACTGGCAACACAGTACTGTAGAGTATCAGTTGTTTACCCTGCTGATTGAGAGACTGACTGGGAACTGAGGCTCGCTGCCACTTCCCAGCCTCATAAGACAGTATCATACTACATATTGCTAACTCTGGAAAAGATTAAAATTCAAAATTTGAAGTATAGTGTCTACTGAATGCATATCACTTTTGTATCATCATAAAGTCAAAAAATCATAAGTCAAAGCATCATAAGGTGGGTACCACCTGTAGTTCAAAGAATTGAGTGACAATGCTGTTATAAAATGCTTTCTATTGATTTTATTTTGTTTATGTGGACAGTTTCTCAGCCTTTACATTTATAAATATTAAAATTAGAACAGAATTGATGCTGAATCCTGTCCTGTTCTAGAAATAAATGATAACCATCCACAAATATATGAATTAAATGAAAAACTCTCTTTCACCTCATCAAGATATATTTCCAATAAATATATACTTCTGTTCAATAAATATTTATCCAAGCTTAGAATACATATAATACAAATAATTACAATAATCACTCAATCCAGGTGATTATTTTAATACTGCTTTAAATATAATTTTGTACCATAAAAATTCACTCATTTTAAATGTACAATTAAATGATTTTATTATATTTACAGAGTTGTACAACCATTATCATAATCTAATTTTGGAACATTTCCATATCCTAAAAAGAAAACTTTGTGCCCATTTACAGTTAATTTCAGTTACTAACCCAGCCCTAAGCAACCACTTTCTGCCTCTGTAGAACTGCCTTTAAAAAATATTCATAAAAATGGAATAATACAATATATGTTCATGCCTGCTTTCACTGAGCATAATGTTTTTGAGGTTCACCCATGTTGTAGCATATACGAGTATTTCATTCATTTTGGGGACTGAACAATATTTCATTGTATGGATATATACCACATTTTCAAAAATCTATGCATCAGTTCATCAACATTTGGGTTGTTTTCACGTTTTTGGCTGTTTTAAACAATGTTGCTATGAATGTTTCTGTCAAGTATACTTGTCCATTTGGTATGTATGTACAAGTATTTGTATTATTATTTGTATTACATGTATTCTATTTCCAGAACACAACAGGATTTAGCATCAATTGTTTTTCAGTTTTCATATTTATAGATATGAAAGCTGAGAAACTCTATCCATCTAAACCAAATTAATAAATAGAAGTGGAAGGAGTTTTATAACAGCAGCATTACTTGATTTTTTGAACCAAGAGGACTGAAAATATATGTTTACACAATTCCAACTACAAGTGTAATTGCTAGGTCACATATTATATGTATACAACTATATATAATTTTTTAAGAAAGAGTCAAATTGTTTATCAAAAACATGGCTGCATCATTTTATATTGCTACCAGTATTGCATGAGGGCTTGAATTTCTCTACATCCTTGCCAATACTTGTTAATATCTATCTTTTTTATTACAGCCATCCCAGTGGGGAAGTCTCATTTAAAAAATTTTTTTTTAAATTTACATTTCCTAAAGACTAATGACATTGAGCATCTTTTCATGTGCTTTCTGGCTGTTTGTATATCTTTGGAGAAATGTCTATTCGAATTCTTGTTCCATTTTTAAAATGTATTACTTATCAATTATTGAGTTATAAGAGTTCTTTCATATTTTAGATACATGCTGGATATAATGATTTACTAATATTTTTATAGGCTATGGGTTGTATTTCCAATTTCTTGGTGGTGTCTTTTGAAGAGCAAAAGGTTTTAATTTTGATGAAGTACAATTTACCAGTTGTTGTTTTTTTATTGCTTACATTTTCGGGTCACATCTAAGAAATCATTATGTAACCTAAGTTTATAAAGATTTGTGTTTTCTTCTAAGTGTTTTATAGTTTTAGCTCTTATATTTAGGTCTGTTTATCCATTTTGTGTTAATTTTTGAGTATGATGTGAGGTAGGGTCCAAATTCACCTTTTTGAATGGATTTCCAATTGTTCTATTTCTTGAAAATACTATTTCTTTCCCATTGCATTTTATTGGTGCTTTTGTTGAAAGTTAGTTCACTATAAATGCAAGGGCTTATTTCTGGGCTCTTCCATTTCATTGATTAATTCTATCCCACCTATGTCTGTCCTTATGCCAGTAATATACTGAACTGATTACTTTTGCTTTGGAGTAAATTTTGAAATAAGGAAGTATAAGTCCTCCAACTTAATTCTTTTTCAAGATTGTTTTTGCTATTTGGGATACTTTACATTTCCATGTGAATTTAGAATTAGTTTGCCAGTTTCTGAAAAGTACTCATCTGGGATTTTGGTAGGAAATGTGCTGCTTCTATAGATTAATTTGAGGAGTATTGCAATTGTGACAATATTGTCTTTCAATCAATGACTATGAAGTGTCTTTCCATTCATTTAGGTCTTCTTTAAATCATCTCAAAAATGTTTTATAGTTTTGGGTGTATAAGTCTTGCACTTATTTTGTTAAATTTATTCCCAAGTATTTTGTTCTTCTTGATAACATTGTCAATGAAATTCTTAATTTCATTTTTGTAATGTAACTGTATAGAAATACTGTCAATTTTTGTATGTTGATCTTTCATCCTGCAACCTTAATACACTTGATTAGTTTTTGTAGCTTTGTAGTAAATTTTAGGGTTTTCTATATATAAAATGATATTGTATATAGAAATTTTACATTTTTAAGTATTTTAACTTTTATGGCTATTGCAAAAATTTTAGATTTAAATTTACGTACTTATTTATGATGCAGAAAAATATGGTAGGTGATCAATAAAAGATTTTCCAGAATAAAGAAATATTATATTGGGATAAAATTTCATGAAGTGATATGGAAATATTAGTTCAAGAATAAAGTGATGTAAAATTTCCTCTTACGAAAGAAAAGCTTAAAAATTGATGATGGATATCAAATTGCCTGGTATTTAGGTTCCACTGGCTACATTTAAGAGTTATGTAACTGGTTTATTTTAAAATGTCGATATACAATAAAACAATTTGCCTCCTTTGCAACTATTTAAATCAGATGAAAAATTTTGGTCATTCTAAAAGGTGAGGGAGAAAGTACATAGTCACAGTTTTTCAGAATTCTTTTAGGGGATAGAAAAGCAAAATGATTGAAAACTACAGTATTAATGTATACCTATCTCCCTAATAAGTTTTTCCCTTTGGGATGACCAACTATTACCTTTCTGAGATTTGTGGGAACTACCAAATGACTAATTTTAAATTTACAAGCCTTCCTCAGTGGTCATCCAACAGTCGGAATCACTAATTAATTTTGATTGAGAGGACTAAAAATTCATCTGGAATTAAGTCACTGCCATTCTTAAACAAGACACTTAGTCTTAAATGCTCAGGGCACTAAATATATAAGTATGTATATATGTGTACATGTATAATTTTTTAAGACATATCTACTCAAGAGTATAAAATCTGTCATCTACACTATTTACTAATTTTAAAGAACTTTTGAAGGTAGAATATGTTCACTTTGATTTTCCCCTTTCAGCCTTCCATAATCATCAATGGGATTAGCAGTTGCCATTTATACTTAGGAGTCAGGAAATCAGCTTTTTTTTTTCTTTTTTTACCTTATTGAACAGACTTTCAGAACACAACACGTATACACCCTGAGCCGTTTATCGTGCTGTGTATGTGGACCTTTGGAAGTGTCCTTTTTGGATACATTAGTCATACAGGTTCCAGAACAGCTGAGAGAATCAGCCTTTGTTCTCCCACGTGCACTGTGCCCAGGGCTCCCTGCCAAGCCGTCACAGCGCACTGCCCACTACTCTGTCAGAGTCACTCCACCCTCCCGGGTTCCGCGGGGCTGAAAGAAATTGCGCAAGCGCGGGGGCTGCCGACGCGGCCGCTGGAGGACCCTGATTGTGGGTCTGCGCCGAGCCGCTGGCTCACGTAGTTCTCTTGGGGCCTTCCGCCTTCGCCCCTTTTCTTCCCCCAGGGGTTTTACGGTGACTCCAGGACTGACGTCACCCCACACACCATTTACAAGGTCCGAGGAGACAGAAGTTAGGCTGGGCCGGTGGTGACCAGCGGTTGGGAAGACGGCCAAGGGCCCGTCACGTGAGCGCGGACCCGTGGCGGCGCGCAAGTGCCCCTACGGGGAGCGAGGGCAGACCCGCACGGCGGCGGCCGCGTGACGTGCGCGCTCGGGAATGCGCGTTGGGAAGGCCATGTGAGCGCTGGCCTGCGGCTGCGCGCGCCTGCGTGCGGGGCGCTGAGCACCTCGACGCCGGTGGGAGAGAGCTTTGCAGCGGCGTTTCGATTGAGGAAGCCGGCCTCTGGGCCGCGGCCGGGCGGGGAGCTTTTCGGACGGCGCCGAAGCTCCTGAAGTCTGGAAGGCACAGGTGGGGCGGCGGCCCTGCGGCGGGCGGTGGTGTGAGCTCCGCGGGCCCCGCGGCCTGGCCCGGCGGTCGTGGGGCGAGGGCAGAGGCGGCCAGGGGCCACCATCCAAGGCTCAGAGATGACACTTTTCTTTGAAAGGAGCAATGTCGAGAGAGAATAGTTTGAGAAGTTCTTAGTTAACTCCTATCTCATGTTTGTGGAACCTTCGCACTCCTTACGTTCCCCCTCCCCGTAGTGACTGTTGGGCTGGTGAGCTCTGCCCTTTTGCCCTTAGATCTTAGGTTCGCTGTTTCCCCTGGAGCATCTCTGATGACCGTTCTTGCCGCCCCGCCCCCGCTGTTTACTTTTGCTTCGAAAAGTCGCTGTGATTATTCACCCTCACCCAGCGCTTACAGCTTCGTTGAAAGTTGGTATCCTTTCTTTACAAAAACATCAGCAACTAACAGCAGTGATATTGGGACTGGATAGCGCGCGATTTTACTCTTCGAATACCTTTGTTCTTGTTTATTAGGGGTTGAGCTTCGCAGGGGATCCCTCCGACCTAATTTCTGTGTGTGGAAAAAGTTTCTCTTGGAATGCACACTGTTCGTGACGCGGCATTATTGCGTTACAGTAGGGTTGGCTCAGTTTTCCACTCTAATTGTAATGAATTGCTTTACTATCTCTTGAGGATCATCGAAATTGGCTTTATTGTGTTGTAATTTAATGAATTTCGCGTTCAAGACTGTTGTTGCCTCTGAAATACTGCTTTAAATATTTAAGAACGCAACAGTTTTCCTTTGAAATTCACAAAAGCACTACCCAAAACAGGTAATATAAGAATGTCCCCAGCTATAAATGGAGCTGGGGTTTGATTCGCTCTCCTTCATAATAACACACCTCATTTGGTGACTTGATAAGAAACCTGTTTGAAGCGGGAAGCCTTTCTCTTATGTGGATTCCGGCTCACTGGTGGGGCTTCCCGAAATGTCACTGTGTGTAGCTTCCCTCACCGGCCAGAATGCGTTGAGATGCAAGGGTCAGTTAGGGCATCATTGCTCTAGGGAGATAAATGCTGTATTATTAAAGCCTAATTGTGATGTTGACGGTTAGCATGGTTGTTACTACTTAATGTGTTTATGGGACTGGGTTCAGTTTTCAAGTGTTTGGTTCAGAATTTTACTTTTGCTCCTATTTTCCAAAGCGCGTGCTCGCACACACAGTTGATGGCAGCATACATTTTATTACTTTTATTAGAACGTTTACAAACATAAATGCACCATTGGTATCTGGAACCAGGTTTTGATTTGTGATTTAAGACGATTATACTGGTGTAGGTAATGTTTAATTTATTTAATGTTTCTATCTAGAGTTCCTTTATCATGCCGCCTTCTGCCTTCAAGTGGTATCTATTTAAGGCTTAAGCCAAATGCCTTTCTACCCTAAACCGTTCCCAGGTTTCCTTCACCCCACCCTCATTCCGCTAATTTGTAAGCATAGTAGCAGCTTTACCTTTCGAATCAAACATTTCATTTCATTTTCTTGGCAAATGTCTATGGAGCCTGACTTTTTTATCTCTTATAATTTACTAGCTCTGTCATTGGGCAAGCTGCTCAGTATTTGTAAAACATTTTATAAATCAGATCTTAACCTCCAAATATATGAAATTAAATGAAGCTTAGAACAGTGCCACACACATCCAAAGAGGTAGTAAATTATGGTGCTTCTAAGGGCCAGACCATGTGCATTTTATGTTTGCAATATATAATAGTGAGTGGTTTTAGAGCAGTACTTTTACTTGTGAACCCCCAAAATAATTTTTGTAAAACTGCCCCCCTTGCACATGTTTAGGTTGATTTAAAATATTTTACGTCCTATTTTAGGTAGCTGCAAAGGATGCATTTTTTCCACATAGTATTGATACTGACATTTATGTACCATAAATTTGGTACATCACTCTTAACTGTATCCAAAGGAGTGAAATACTGCACTTTCATATCCATCACCATCAATTTTTAAAAGAATGATATTTTACATGGTTCCTTTTTCTTGAAATTGTACTTTGAATTTTACCCCCCACGCCCCAAAAAGTTACCTTAATGTCATTTATTTCTGCTTGAAAGGTTTTTATTCTGTTATACATGTCTTTAATAAAAATATTTGTGTAAGTGGAAACTAGTTTTAAAATTTTCTTGTGACCAGCTCTAGGAGTTATTTTTCTTCTCAATTGAGTTAATGGAAGTGGTAATAATTGGTCAGAACATCATCATGCCTGACGGATTTTGATATAGTAAATTAAATTTTTGATATAGCAATTAAAAGTAGGTGTTCAGTGGAAATTTATGTCTTAATGAGATGGGTAGTTGGAGTTGTGCCTAAATTAAAATTGACACCTTTGACTTTTTTGAGGCTGTTCCACTCTGGAGGGCTTTTCCATCCTGGGGTAATGAACCATAGTAAAAATAGGAATGGGTGAAAGGTATCACTTTATTTTGTAAAGTGGGAAGATTGTGAAAGGAGCCTAGGAGAGGGAAAAAAAACAAACAAACAGCCTGACTACTGGACTGCAGGCATATTCCGAAGCAAGTCATTTTCAGTGAGGAGTACTAAATGGAAGGGGGAGGGATCGGGAAGCCTTTTTCTTAAAATTATGCATATTGGAACATGTTCCCTTAAAAAGTCTTCATGTACCCCAGGGGTACACATCCATGTGTCTGAAGACCATTGAGATCAGTGGTTATCAACAGGGATGGTTTTGCTGCCCAGGGTACATTTGGCAATGTCTGGAGAGAGTTTTGGTTGTCATAGGGCATCTAGTAGATAGAGATCAGAGATGCTGGTAAACATCCTACAGTGAACAGGACAGCGTCCAGTGTCAAAGACTTATCCAGCTCAAAATGTCCATCATATCAAGGTTGAGAAACCCTGATTTACAGGTTTAGTTTTGGAATCAGACTACTTAACTCTGTAATCTAGAGCTATGGGTTAGTAACCTTTTTTTTGTAAAGTGCCAGGTAAATATTTTAGGCTTTGTGAGCCACATGTGATTTCTGTTGTATATCTTTATTATTTTTTTTTAATTACAGTTGACATTCAGTATTATTTTATATTAGTTTTAGGTGTACAGCCTAGTGGTTAGACATTTATGTAATTTATGAAGTGCTCCCCCAGCAACATACATAGTTATTACAATATTATTGACTATATTCCTTATGTTGTACTTTTACATCCCCGTGACTGTTTGGTAACTACAAATTTGTACTTCTTAATCTCTTCACCTTTTTCACCCAGCCCCCAAATCCCCCTCCCATCTGGAAATCATCAGTTTGTTCTCTATGAGCCTGTTTCAATTTTGTTTATTCACGTATTTTGTTCTTTAGAGTCCACATACAAGTGAAATCATACGGTATTTGTCTTTCTCCCTTCTTTCACTTAGCCTAATACCCTCTAGGTACGTTCATGTTGTTACAAATGGTAACATTTCATTCTTTTTTTATGGTCCAGTAATATTCCACTGTGTGTGTATGTGTGTGTGTGTGTGTATCATCTATATACAGGAGGTCTGACAATTAAGTTCGCTACCTTGTTGCAACAATGTTGCTAACCTTTTTTGATATTAGAGGGATTATTCATTATGAATTTGTACCAACTGGACAAACAATTAACCAAGTTTACTGTTTGGAAGTGCTGAACAGGCTGCATGAAAAAGTTAGATGAGCTGAACTTTTCACCAACATTCATGGCTCTTGCATCACGACAATGCACCAGCTTACACGGCACTGTCTGTGAGGGAGTTTTCAGCCAGTAAACAAGTAACTGTATTGGAACACCCTCCCTATTCACCTGATCTGGCCCCCAGTGACTTCTTTACCTGAAGATAAAGGAAATATTGAACGGAAGACATTTTGATGACTTTCAGGACATCAAGGGTAATACGACGACAGCGCTGATGGCCATTCCAGGTAAAGAGTTCCAAAATTGCTTTGAAGGGTGGACTAGGTGCTGGCATCGGTGCATAGCTTCCCAAGGGGAGTATTTCCAAGGTGACCGTAATGATATTCAGCAATGAGGTGTGTAGCACTTTTGCTAGGATGAGTTCATGAACTTAATTGTCCGAACTTGTATGTACCACAGTCATCTATTGATGGGCATTTTTGAATTAGGGTTTTGGATTTCTTTGGATAAATACCCAGAAGTGGAATTGCTGGGTCATAAGGTAGTTGTGTTTTTAATTTTTTGAGGAAGCGCCATACTGTTTTCCATAGTGGCTGCACCAATTTGCAATCCCACCAACAGTGCACAAGCGTTCCCTTTTCTCCACATCTTCACCAATACTTGTTTGTTGATTTATTAATAATAGCCATTCTGACAGGTGTGAGGTGACATCTCATTGTGGTTTCAATTCTTGGTGATTAAGTGACATTGAGCATCTTTTCATATGTCTGTTGGCCATTTGTATGTCCTTTTTGGACATACAAATGTCTATTGAGGTTCTCTGCCTATTTTTTAATTGGGTTGTATGGTCTTTTTAGTGTTAAGTTGTATGAGTTATTTATGAATTTTAGGTATTAACCCCTATCAGATATATCATTGGTGAATATCATCTCCCATTCAGTAAGTTGTCTTTTCATTTTGTTGATGGTTTACTTTGCTGTGCAAAAACTTTTTAGTTTGATGTAGTCCCATTTATTTATTTTTCCTTTTGTTTCCCTTGCCCGAAAAGATAATGTCCAGAACAGTTTTACTAAGAATAATGTTAGAGAGTTTATTGCCTATGTTTTCTTCTAGGAGTTTTATGGTTTCTGGTCTTACATTTAAGTCTTTAATCCATTTTGAGTATATTCTTTTACATGGTATAAGGTGGTGGTCTAGTTTCATTATTTTGCGTGTATCTGTCTAGTTTTTCCAACACCATTTATCAAATAGACTCTTTATTCATTGTAAAGTATTGCCTTCTTTGTCATAGATTAATTGACCGTGTAGGCGTCAATTCTGGACTCTATTCTGTTCCATTGATCTATATGTCTGTTTTTATGCCAGTACCATGCTGTTTTGATTACTACAGCTTTGTATTATAGCTTGATATCTGGTAGTTTGATACCTCCAACTTTGTTCTTTTTCTCAAGACTGCTGTGGCCATTTGGGGCCTTTTGTAGTTCCATATAACCTTTAGGTCCTTATTTGTTTTTATGATCCTTTAAAAATGTAAACATAATTCTTAGCTTCAGAGTCTTTCAAAAACAGGTGACCCTGGGCAATTATCACCGTCAAACCTCATTTTGTTTCTCTGCAAAGTACTAATAATGCCTCCAGTGGTTTGTAAGGATTGAATGAAATAAACATCTAGCATATTGTCCAGCACACATGAAACACTCTGTAAATGGTGCCTGGTAATAGTGATTTGTTGTAGCATGTAACAGAAAAGTGGGGGCTAAGTCACAATGTTGTAGAAGACGGTGTTCAAGTAAATTGGACAAACTAAATGATGCTGGTTAAGTTCCCGGAGCAGCACACAAAGCCTTTTTAACCTCTGCTGTCTTGCTTTATGAGCTCTGAGCCTCCTTGTACCCTAAGGAAGGTGGAGTGCAGAATTCCTATCCCATGTTTTCTGAGGGAAGGAAAGGACAGGATCTGTGTAAGAGGGAGGCATTCTAATGACAAAAGTATAGAATTCCAGGGAGAGGGTTTGTCAATTTTGATTAGAGATTTGGGACAGGCAAGGTTGGTCTGTATGTGGTCAATTATGATGTTTTCTAAATTGGAGACTTAATATAATTCTCTTGTCTATCATGAAGTTGCTGCGTAATAAGGCTGACCAATAGTTTGTTTCGTTTTCAGGTTAGAAAGTATAGTTATACTAATCAGAATTTAGGCCACAGTTTCTGTGATGTCTTCATAATGTAGATTGTTGCTGAAACAGTCTTAAATCATTTAAATTATCCTATCATTATAAATTTTAACGAGATCACAGAAGAAGAATCTCTAAAACTGCAGGGTCCAATAATGGTAGGCACATGTGGGTATCGAGCACTTGAATTGGACTAGTTGGAATTGAGATATGCTTCAAGTGTAAAATATATACTAGGTTTCAAAGATAACGCAAAAAAAATAAAGGTAAACTATCTTACTAATTTTTATGTTGAATACGTGCTGAAAGAATATTTTAGATATATTTGCATAAATAAAATGCCATTATTGAAATTACTTTCAGCTGTTTCTTTTTACTTTAAAATAATGTAAAATTTTTTTTCCAATTACAGTTGAAATACAATATTAGTTTCATGTGCACGACATAGTGATTAGACAGTTAAGTAACTTACAAAGTGATTACCCTGATAAATCTAGTATCTATCTGACACCATACATAGTTATTACAATATTATTAATTATTCCCTATGCTTTACCACATCCCGTGACTCTTTTTATAACTGGCAGTATGCACGTCTTAATCCCTTCCTCCTTTTCACCCATTTTCCAAACCTTCCTCCCATCTAGAAACCATCAGAATTTTCTCTGTATCTATGAGTTTGTTTCTGTTTGTTCATTTATTTTGTTTTGTAGTTAACTGCATACGAGAGAAGTCACATGGCATTTGTCTTTCTCTGTCTGACCCATATCAGCATAATCCTCTCTAGGTCCATCCATGTTGTCACAAATGGCAGTATTTCATTCTGTTTTATGGCTGAGTAATAGTCCCTTGTGTATATGTACCCCCTTTTCTTTATCCATTTGTCCATTGATGGACACTTAGTTTGCTTTCATATCTTGGCCATTGTAAACAGTGTTGTAATGAGCATAAGGGTCATATGTCTTTTCTAATTAGTGTTTTGGGTTTCTTTAGATAAATACCCAGATGTAGAATTGCTGGGTCCTTCTTTGTCACTTGTTATATAGCCTTTGTTTTAAAGTCTGTTTGTCTGATATAAGTGTGGTTGTTACTCCAGCTTTTTTTTCATTTCCATTTCCAAGGCATAACTTTTTCCATCCCTCTACTTTCAATCTGGGTGTGTCTTTTGATCTGAAGTGAGTCTCTTGTAGGCAGCATATTATCCATTGAGCCACCCTATGTCTTTTAATTGGAGCATTTAGTCCATTTACATTGAAAGTAATGTTGATAGATAGGTTAGCTATTGCCATTTTATTATTCATATTTTTGACACACACCCCCCTGCTTCTTTATTTTCTTCTTCCTCTTTTTCCTCTTCTCTTCTTCCTCTTCTCCTTACTCTTCTTGTCCCTTTGACATTTCTTGTAATATTGGTTTGGTGATGATGAACTCCTTTAGCTTTTTCTTGTTTGGGAAGCTCTTTATCTATTCTTTGAGTCTAATGAGAGCATTGCTGGGTGGAGTAGTCTTGATGGCAGGTCCTTTCCATCACTTTTTGAATATTTCTTGCCAATCCCTTCTGGCCTGCAAAGTTTCTGTTTAGAAATCAGCTGATAATCTCTTGGGAACTCCCTTGTAGGTAACTAACTGCTTTTCTTTTTCTGCTTTTAGGATTCTTTCTTTGTCTTTAAAAGCTTTGGGATTTTAATTATGATGTGTTTTGTTGTGGGCCTCTTTGGGTTCATCTTGTTTGGGACTCTGCTTCCTGGGCTTGTGTGTCTTTCCTTCACCAGGTTAGGGAAGTTTTCTGTCATTATTTCTTCAAATAGGTTCTCAATCCCTTGCTCGCTCTTTTCCTTCTGGTACCCCTGTGATAGGAATGTTAGTGCACTTGATATTGTCTCAGAGGCCCCTTAAATAATCCTCTTTTTTTTTCTTTTTGCTGTTCTGATTAGGTGTTTTCTGTTACTTTGTTTTCCAAATCGCTGATTTGATCCTTTGCTTCATCGAATCTGTTCATCCCCTCTAATGTGTTCGTTATTTCAGTTATTGTATTCTTCATTTCTGACTGGTTCTTTTTTATGTTTTCTATTTCCATATCTCCATTTTTATGTTTCCTGTATTTTCATTGAAGTTCTCACTGAAATCACTGAGTGTACATATAACCAGTGTTTTGAAGTCTTTATCTTGTAGATGGCTTGTTCCCATTTTGTTTAGTCCTTTTTCTGGAGCTTTGTTCTTTTCTTTTATTTGGGACAGATTTCTTTATCTCCCCATTTTGGCTGCCTCCCTGTATTTGTTTCTATGTATTAAGTAGATCTGCTATGTCTCCTAGTCTTAGTATAGTGGCCTTATGTAGTAGTTGTCCTGGCAGCCCCTGTGATGCAATTTCCCTGGTCACCTGAGCTGGGTGCTCCAGGAGTGTCCCTTGTGTGGATTGTGTGTGCCCTCCTGTTGTAGTTGAGCCTTGGCTGCTGTCTACATGTCAGTGGGAGAGATTGACTCTCAGGCTATGAATACTGGCTATGAGTACAGCAGAGGAGCTGTTGTTTAGGGGCTGACCCCATGGAGAAGGATGCACTTTGGTAGGGCTCTGGTGCCTTCTGAGTCTGCCTTTTGGGTGTGTTGCTTGTGGAGGTGGTTGGGTGGTGCTGTGGTGTGATCTGAAGCTGACACTGGTGTGTTGGTCCTGGGGCGTATTGAGGGAGGTGCTCTGGTGCAGACCAAGATCAGCCACTGCCTGTGGCCACTTGGTATGAGTTACAAAGTGATCATCAGATGGTTGCTACTTCTGCTGGACTTGGAAGTGCCTGGGAGAAGTGAAGCTGGGAACTGAATCTAGCTGCCACTAGTGCCAGGTTTTGGGCTGCTTAGCAAGAGGTACAGGACATGCTGAGGCCAGATGCTGCTTGCTTGCTTGATTGGTGTGTTTGAACCTTTGAGAGATTTTAGGAAAGTCCACAGCATGAGTTAAGACAGGCCATTTGTATGGAAAAACCACTGGAAGTGTCTTGGGAGGGAGGGAAATTTGGGTAGGGTGGGGTCTCAGGGTATCAGCAGGGCTGGGAAAATGAGCAGTGTTAGCCAGGTTGACGGAGACTCAGACTTGGTGCCCTTCTGCATCTGCACACTGGGTAGGGCTAGGGCTTAACAAAGGAACAGTGGATTCTGCCAGCACTTCTGTCTGGGAGAAAGCTGCTCCTCCAGCCCTCCCTCTGAAGCCAGACAACAGAGTTTTCCTCCCCGTATATCCCTGGCGCCTTTTGAGCTGCTGCCCCAGCACTGGAACTCATAAGGACTGAGTCTGTCAGTGAGTAAGGTGGTGTGTGGGCCCTTTAAGAGGAACATCTGGACCTCCAGCATCCCTCTGTCTCACTCAGCCACAATCACATCAGTCACAATCTCTGCTGGTTTTCATAGCCAGAAGTTATGGGAACTCTTTTTCCTGGCACTCACATCCTGGGCTGGGAACCTGGTGTGGGGTTGTGACCCCTCGTTCCTCAGGGAGGTGTCTCTTGGTGGGCGGAATGAGATATCCCTCCTGATTTTTAACCACCACACATGAGGGTGTGGGACCATCCAGTTCCTCCTCTCTGCTCCTCCTACCAATCTCCATGTGGCTTCTTGTTTATATCTTTAGTTGTAGGACTTCTGTTCAGCTAGACTTCAAGCAGTTCTCATTGATGGTTGTTCTGTAGTTTAGTTGTAATTTTGATGTGGTCGTGAGAGGAGGTGAGTACAGCGTTTACCTACTCTTCTGTCTTGACCGGAAGTTCTCTCTTTTTACTTCTTTAATGTGGCTGTTAGAAAATTAAAAATTACGTATGTGGTTCACTTCGCGTAAGACAAAGCTGCTCTAAACCTTCTGTTTGCATTTTAAAATTGGTAATTAATGGTGGTTAATTTATCATGCACATAGTATTAAGAATGAAATATTTTTGTAAGGCTTGTTGTGAAAACCAGAGGTCTCATCACACCAACCTTACCCCTTCCTCCCAAAGGCAGCTTGTGTCAATTTCTTACCCAATTCTTTTGGTCTGTCTGTGTTAATCTCTAAATAGGATGCTTATATTGCTACATTTTATTTTTCAGTTTTAAGCATTGTCCTGTCACTTCCAGTAAGGAAAGTTGAAGTTTTAATTTCATACTATACCACGTACACAAATTTCTGTCACTCCATCTCAGTACGGTTGTATCATAATTTTGCTGTATCAGGGTTTATTATTTATGTTATTATGACACGAATCAAAACTGAAACATGCATTATTTTATGATTACTTTTTCTTTCTAGCTCAGCATTTTGTTTCCCTTGGAGTTAATAATTGTCCTGATTTTTATTTCCTTAGTTTTCCATGTGTTTATCATTAATTAAACTCTGAGTCCTCCCACAGTTATGCAGATCTCTTCTCAAAAGTTTGAAACACATTAAGTAGTCTGTCAGTTTTAATTTCTTGAAGAAATCTGTGCAGTTCTGCCTTCTACTCCAGTATGAACTGGTTACATCATTATTCTCTTGGTAATTCCTATCATCAGCCTTGGGATGCCTTTTACCAAGCATGGAATCCCAGCAACAAACGATACAGTATCTGAACAATCTCTTGGCTGGGTTTGGAAGTTAGTTTCACTCAGAATTATGAGTTAATATGTACTATTTCCTTTTAACTTCTGTTGTCTTTATTAAGAAGTTCCTTAGCAGTCTTTTCCTCATTTTTTTAAAGATGGGCCCTTAGAGCGTCACGTTCTCAAATTTATGGTACACTCTTTGGTGTAGGTCTTTTTATAAATTCTTTGATCGTTGGTCTTTTTAAATCTGGGAATTCATGTTTTCCAGTTCTGGAAAATTCTTTGAATTGTTTTAACTCTTTTTATGTATTCTCTATTTCTGGAAATCTTATTAGTCAGATGTTAGGCCTTCTAGCTTGGGTCCTCTAATTTCCTTATCTATTCTTTCCTACTTTTCATCTTTGTCTTTTTGCTCTGCTTTCTGGGAATTTTCTATAATTTATAACTTTATCTTTTCATCTCCCTATTAAGTTTATTTCTAGCTATTTTATATGTAATTTCTAAAAGCTCCTTTAATTATTTGAATGTCTTTTTGTGTATGTATATACCCTGTTTTTATTTTATGGATGCAGTATTTTCTTTATGTTGACATAGATGATAGGTTTTTTTTGAATTTTTCTTCTCCCTGTGTGTTGTCCATAGGAGTCAGATTGCATTGCTCTTATTTTTTTCTGTAATACTGGACGTTTTCCTCACATGTTTTGTGATCCTTGACTGTCTGCTTACATATAAGATGGGAGCACTAGAAAGCTAATTGGAAACTCCCTACACTGTATCAACTGTGGCTTCTCTCAGAAGTTAGTTACCTGGAGAGTTTTCCTTGGGGGAAAAAGATAGGTCTTTCCTGTTGGTGGTGATCAGATGCCGCGGAGAAGGCAGTGCCAGTCTGCTTTGTGGAAGGGTACCAGCTGCCAGAGCTCTTAAGAACCAAGTTGGGGAGAGAAGGCTGAGGGTATGTAATTTTTCATTTAATTCTTCTGCTTTTGGTATTTACCCTTAATCATGCTAATAGTCCCCTGTCCAGAGACATTTTATGCTCTTTTGAATTAAAACATTCAATCTTCTATCAGGACTGGAGAGGAATAGCGCTTTAGGCTTGGTGTAGGGGAGATCTGAGGGTCTTAATTTGTAAATTAGTTTTGAATCGGTCCTTTTTTTTTCCTAGCTCTCCCTCTACTCCCTCTTTCAAGAATTGAATCATATGAATTCCTGTGCCTTTTGGAGGTTCTGTGATGTGCTGTAAATGGGGCTGCTTCTCCAGTTTCCTCAACTGACAGCTTAGATTTCAGTGTCTCGGGTCTGTTTTGTGAGTTACCGCTTGTCTGTTTCCTTTTTCGGAACCAAAGTACTGTTGACTCTTCATCCTCCCTCTTTGTGCTTGTGAGTTATGGCTTTATTTATCTATTTTATTAAGGGATGATATAAAGTGCACATAGTGCACTAATCATAAGCGTGTAGCCTAATGATTTTTTATGTGTACTCACCACTCAGATCAAGGTAGAGAACTTTTCCATGTGCTATAAAGTGCCCTCGTGTCCCTTCCAAGTCTATTTCCACAACCAAAGTTGTTTTTATTTCTATCATCACACACTGGTTTTGCCTGTTCTTCAACTTTACTTGTATAGCGTTATTCATGCAGTATGTATGAAGTCTTTTGTATCTGCCTTCTGTTTCTCCGGGGATTGATGAGATTCATCAGTGTTGGCAGGCATCAGATTTTTGTTTTGTATTTTTTTCAGTTCCTGTGAATTACTGTGTTGTATAAATACACTGCTATTTATCTCTTCTCCTGTGGGGTGAGCATTTTGGTTGTTTCAAGTTTTGGGGTTTTGTGCATAAAGCTGCTATAAATATCATTGTACATGTTTTTGGTGTGTATATTCATTCATTTGCCTTGATTATATACTGACGAGGGCAAGTGCTGGGTCAAGAGTGAGTGAATGTTTAGCTTTAGCAGAAATTGCCAGTTTTCCAAAGTATCTGTACCATTTTCCACTTACATCAGCAAAGTATGAGAGTTCAGTTTCTGTGTTCTCTCACACTTGTCAGTCTTTTCAGTGTTAGCCATCTGATAAGTATAGTCACATTATTGTGGATTTTAGTTTCATTTCCTTGAGGGAATAGTGTATTGAATCGCATTTCACATTTCAATATGTTCTTTTGTGAAGTACCTGCGTATGCCTTTTTTCTCATTAAAAAGAATGGTTATGACTTTTTAATAATCTTGTTAGAGTTGTTTTAATGGAGTTTTGGGAGGGAACAGGGCTAAATGCATGTGAGTAACTTGCCACCTTTAAATGGAAGTGAGATAACTTTGAAGCTTCATCCAGATATTTTTTTTCTGATTTCTGTTGTCGCCAATGTGTGATTCAACCTCATTTTTAATCAGCTGGGTATAATCTGGATATCACAATGAATTTTAGAATGACATTCTTTGGTTCCAACCTTAAAGATATGTGATAGGAAACTTTTATTTCTTATGAGAAACTGGAACAAAATCATTCAGTAGTTGTATTCTGCCTTATTCTCTTCTTTTTTTAATTACAAAGATATTTAGGACCAAGAGTATTATTTGTTTATCCAGTCAACAAATACATATTGAGTGGTTTCTTTATGCCAGACCTGATAGTAGGCTTGGAAGATATGATTGTGAACAAGACAAGCAAGGCTCCTGTCCTCTTGAAATATATTCAGGTAGGAGAAATTGATAATAAATGAGTAAATACCTAAGTAAGATAATTAAAGATAGCATTTCCTGTTTCGTAGAAATGGAGCAAGAGCCAGAAAATGGAGAACCTGCTGAAATTAAGATCATCAAGGAAGCATACAAGAAAGCCTTTATATTTGTTAATAAAGGATTGAGTACGGATGAATTAGGTCAGAAGGAAGAAGCGAAGAACTACTATAAGCAAGGAATAGGACACCTGCTCCGAGGAATCAGCATTTCATCAACAGACCCTGAGCACACAGGTCCTGGGTGGGAATCTGCTAGACAGATGCAACAGAAAATGAAAGAAACACTACAGAATGTACGTACCAGATTGGAAATTCTAGAGAAGGGTCTTGCCACGTCTCTACGGAATGATCTTCAGGAGGTGCCCAAGTTATATCCAGAATTTCCACCTAAAGACATGTCTGACAAGTCGGCAGAGCCTCAGTCCTTTAGTGCACCTCCTCAGCACACGGAAGCGGATGGAAACACTTCAAATGCAGAGTCGGTCCCGGCAGCTGCCTCTCTGCCCTCGCCTTCTCAGAGTCGCCTCACAGAAGCACCTCCTGCTTACACCCCTCAGGCTGCTGAGGGTCACTACACTGTGTCCTATGGAACAGAATCGGGGGAATTTTCATCAGTTGGAGAAGACTTTTACAGAAATCATTCTCAGCCACCTCCTCTTGAGACCTTAGGGCTAGATGCGGATGAGTTGATTTTGATACCAAATGGAGTACAGATTTTTTTTGTAAATCCTGCAGGGGAGGTTAGTGCACCTTCATATCCTGGATACCTTCGAATCGTGCGGTTCTTGGATAATTCTCTTGACACCGTCCTAAACCGTCCTCCTGGGTTTCTTCAGGTAAGCCAGAGAAAAACATAAACGTAATTTAAATTTTTGTTTGTTAATATTTATACTGTGTGTAAGACAGTATGTGCAAAAAGATCGTTATAAGTTCTATTTCTTTTTAAATATATTCATGAAATTTATGAGTCTTGAACATCTATGTTTGTATTTAATAGCTTTTTTTTTTAAACAAAGCCTTGTTTTAGTATTAAATTTATGATGACAGGTCGTGAGGGGATCAGAGTGTTCATCCTTAAATTTTTAATTCTTTGTCTGAAGAGGAAACCTAATAACTAATTTCAAAAGGGATTTAACTTATGTAACCTGTGAATATGTAACTGTAAATTTCCATGGATGATGGATGTTAAGCTCCAGCTGAGGGGCCGAACCGGGGTAAATCCAGCCTAGTGTCTAGAACAGTGGATTTCAGCAAGGCACTATCTCCCCATCCCATCCCCTTCCCCAGGACATTTTGGCAGTGTCTAGAGACAATTTTCATTGTCACAACTGGGAGGGGGGAGTGTGCTGCTGCTACAGGCACATAGTGGGTAGAAGACAGGGTACTGCTCAACAGCTAAACAGCATAGTGCCCATCAATAAAAAAAATTCTCCAACCCAAAATGTCAATCATGCCAAGGTTGAGAAACCCTGGTCTAGAAGAAGAGACTCTGATGTTAGTTTAGGATGCGATTCTAGCATTTCACGCAGATCAATTTACCAGGCTGCTCTTCGTCCAAGAGCAAAGACTGGTGCTGAATAAAGGTTATTGTTAGGGCATTGTTGTGGATTACAGATATTCTGAGGGTGGGGGTCCAACAACAATGCTTTTAAAAGATGGGACATTGGTACAGAGAGATGGGTTCTAGAAACAAGGACTCTGTATCCATTGGGTCTAACAAAGGAGTAAGGAAGGAGATACATGTAAGGAAGGAGATACCTATTTGAGCAAGGCAGGTGCTTTTGTCCAGAGTCCAGATGTGGTTTAGTTACAGCACTGGTTATCCAGATTCATTTTCTCTTTTGGTGTACTGTTTTCAATTCTTGTGCAGCTGTTACATGGAGTCAACTTGAAAATTGTTTACAGATAGTTGGAGATTTACTAGGGTATATGACAGATATTTTGGGGTGTTGTTAAAAGGGAGACTCAATTATTGGACAGTAAGAATATTGTGACTCCTGTAGGTTATTTTAAGAAAGAAGCTTTGAGGTTTAAAAAGAGTAGGCGTATTGATTGGGATTGTGAGGAGGTTGATAAGAGCTAATAGTTTCTGCTGATCTGGAAGAGAGCTACGTTGTAACAGTGGAATTTAAAAAACCTGGGGCCTGGGCTGCGGGAGGTGTGGGAAGTGAACATGGGAGGTGTGGGAAGTGAACATCGGAAACACTGGACCTAGTTACATGAGCTCAACCACTAAAATGACTCATTGTCTAGTAAAATGTGTCCTGTCTTAGTGCTTTCAATTTTGTTTTTAATCTTTCTACTATTTCTTATTTTTGGTCCTAAATAAAAAGTAAAATTGCACTGCAAATTTAACTTCTCTCTTTAAGGGGGCTCTCATTTACATGTATTCACATATTTGTAGCAGTGTCCTAAAAGGGAGTTACCATGTGTTTACTAAATAAATATTTGTATGTTCTAAAAAACAAACACTAAACCAACTAAGTATTAGAAGTTAGATATAATTTCTTATGCTGCAAAAATCACTATTGGCATATATAGGAAATTAGAAATTAATTTGGTTTTCAGTAGGCAGACTGAGAATTCTAGGGCTCCTAAAAACTATTTTTCTCTTGTTTTTAGTTTTAAAATACTTTTTAAACCTCTTAGATTTGTAGTCAGTTCGTACAGAACTTGGACATGAGATTGCCCCCTGAAAGTGAAACTGGGAGAAATCAGCCTATGGTAGATGAGCTCACGAATCTGTAATAATCTACCGTGAGAAAGGTCTGTAAAGTTTTATTTGAGAAGATTTGGGGATACGCCAGTTAATCAAGGTGACCAGAATGTAGTTAATATTAGAGAAATATCATGGCATAGTAAAACAAACCTTTCCCACACTTTAGTTATTTCAGTATAACCTTTACATTTTTTGGTCAAATCTATACCTTTGCTTTTAATATTTTTATTTAGATGTCTCATTTGTTAATTTCATCCTAAACAATAACAACCCTGAAATCGAGGGAAAGATGTAGTTTTTCCTAATACACTCTTATTAAAATACATAACTACTTAAGTTTAAGTAGCTTGTGTATGAAGTCATTTCACATACCACAGATGGTTGTATATCATACTTTAGAAAACACAGTAATCCGTTTGTAACTTGGCTGAAGTTTGATTTTTATAAAAGATGAAGAGTGGCTTTTGAGACCACCGAAAAAAAGAATCCATGGAAAAAGTAAAAGAATATGAAAATGTTTATTAAGCACTTTCTAGGAAAGCGTCAGACCTGGGTACTTTCATCCCTACGCATTTGTATTCTGTTGGTCAGCGATGACTGTATACCAGAATTTTCCATTTTATGAAATCTTTTGTGCTCTTTGACTCATGTTCACCACACAGTATTTTGATAATAGATGGTTCACGCAAGTTTCTTAATATTAGGAAGAGCAGTGTCCTGGGTGAGGGGAACAATTTGATCACTTAGAGAATGTATCTCAATGGAAATGAATACATTTGGCTATTCTGAGTTAAACTTAAGTCTCTTCTGAATTTAGATCTCCAGGAAGTGAGCTTAAGTCTCAAGTCTCAGTGTACTGACAATATGACCTCCCCAGATGACGCTGAAGAGCACAGCTTGTGTCATTTTCATTTAACTTCAGAGTAGATAGTAGGTGAATCCATAAACGTAACTCAGTGTTTTATTCTAGCCTCTGTCATTTCAGGTTCTCTTGGGTTTAATTTAAAAAAAAAAATTATTGAACATTGTGAATGCTGAGTTTGACTAAAATAATTGGCTTCTTTGGTGCCAGATTGCATGTATTTAAATCTTAGCTCCACATTTTATTATATTTTATAACATATATATATATATATATAAATATTTTAATATAATAATTTACTCTGAACAATGTAATTAACTTTTCTGTGCCTCAGTTTTCTTGTGATATAAAATGACTAACCAACTTAATGGAATTGCTGTGAGGATTAAATGAGTAAATACATGCAGAGCACTTGAAAACAGTTTGATTTTATTTCCACAAAGGGATGTTTACTTTGAATGATGAAGAAAACCTTAATTTACTTTGACCGTTATTTATTTAAAGCTAGACTCATTATTGGTTAACAGTGGGCTAATTTAAGGCCACCAGTTTTAAGACAATAGTGGAGTAATAACATTTTTTAGCACAGTTCTTGTGAGTAGTTTACAGGAAGAGCAGACTAATAAATGGCTAATTTTTATTGGGGACTTGTTGATGCTCATGGTTCTATAAAGCCTTGTAAAATACATTTCAAACTTTGAAATGTTTATTTTCTGGTATAACAGTTTTAAAATGTTAGTGAAAACTTAGTTCTATTCATTGATATGTATATTTTTTACTAATCCTTTCAGGTTTGTGACTGGTTGTATCCACTAGTTCCTGATAGATCTCCAGTTCTTAAATGTACTGCGGGCGCCTACATGTTCCCTGATACAATGTTACAAGCATCAGGATGCTTTGTGGGGGTCGTCTTGTCTTCTCAATTGCCAGAAGATGATAGAGAACTCTTCGAGGATCTGTTGAGACAAATGTCTGATCTTCGACTCCAGGTAACTTGTGTGATCATCTGTAGGCTGAAAATTTACTTGAACATAAACCCAGACAGTTCGACTCCAGAGCCCACAATCTTAATCACTATTTATAGCAAATTCCAAACTTGTATCTATGAACACACAGGCAAATGAGTAGATAACACATTAGAAGGAGATAAGAGCTACAGAAGAAAATGGAGAGCAGGATAAGAGGAAACAGGAGTCATGGTGTGGGAGGGGCAGGTGCAGGTGTAGATAGGGTGACCAGAGGGGCCTCATGGAGATGATACTTGATGCTGCAACGATGGTGCATGAACCCAAGGTAAAGGGTCGCCGTGAGACCACCCTATGAGGCTGGCCAAGAGGCTGTCGAAGGGCAGAGTTGATCTTGCAGACCACTTGGCCTGGCCTGCATCTCAGATCACAAGGAGGCATGATGCCATGTGTTTTGCACCCTGTTGTTTTTCAGAGATTAATCAAGATTTTAGAGTCTGTATCAATTCATTATTTCATCAAACATGTATTAATTGTCCACCATGTTGGGTACCCTGTGCCAGGTGCCCAGGATGCATAGCTCTGTCAGCTAGAGTCCTACTTGCTCAAGATGCTTGGAATTTAGCCAGAGGTATATGTGCATGCAGTAGCAATCCCACACAATGTTAAGTGCAGGGTAAAGTTATGTACCTGGGTAGAGAATTCAGAGGCCACCAGCCAGGCCTGGGCTCACGGGAGGTTGCCCGACAAGGAGTGAGCAAACCTTCAGTGATGGCAGCCTGCCTCCCTCCTAACAAACCCACTGACTGAGTAACTGCCGTGTATAACTCTGACACCCTTTATAAATATTGGGGGAAATGTGCTTTGCTCCCTCAAAGTGTTTGTTCATTTTGTTTTTTAGATACCACATGTAAGTGAAATCATATGGTATTTGCCTTTCTCTGTCTGACTTATTTCGCTTACCGTAATGCCCTCTAGGTCCATTCATGTTGTAAATGGTAAGATTTCATTGCTGTTTATGGCCGAGTACTATTTCATTATATGTATGTATCACTTCCTTATCGATTCATCTTTTGATTGAATCATTTAATCAATTTACATTTAAAGTAATTATTGGTAGTGTTAGGTCTCTGAATGTTAGGTTTCAGAGACCTTGACTTACAGATAGTGCCATGTCTGCAAGAAAACAACAGAATGTCTGTTGGCCTGCACCTGCAGACAGAGCTAAAGCTGGAATAACAGAAAATGCCACAAAACAGTTACTGGCTTATAGGCAGTCAGCCTTTTCTGTTCAAACAGTGCTACCCTGTCAGCACCGCCCCCTGTGTAACCCTCCTCATGCTCTCCCTTGGGGGCTGTAGCGGTCTTTGCGCAGCCCCAGAGACTTTCTCTCACAATAAACTTTCTTAACTTGCCTGACCTCGTGGGATCTTTTATCAGCCAATCTACCAGGTAGATATGTAGTTATTGCCATTTTATGGTTTTCTGGTTGTTTTGTAGTTCTCTCTGTTCATTTCTTATTCTCTTGCTCTCTCCTCTCTTTTGCTTTCTTCTTTTGTATATTGATGACATTCTGTAGTGTTGTGTTTGAATCCCTTTCTCTTTATTTCTTGTAGATCTGTCTTGGATTGTTGGTTTATGGTTACCATGTGCTTCAGATATACCAAGCTATGTTTATAGTAGTCTATTCTAAGTTGATGGTAGCTTAACTTCAAACACATTCTAAAATCACAACCATTTTTACTTACCCCCTGCACATTTATGTTTTTGTCATTATGTTTTCTTGTGTGTGTGCGTGTGTGTGTGCATCTCTTAATTTGCATCTGTAAGTGCATCTGTAATTACCCTGTGGTAATTACACACAATTTCCTACATTTGCCTTTTAACCTTTGTACTAACTTTAGCGTTGATGGATCCACTACTTTTATTTTCTGTTTTTCAATGAGAATTTTTTTCTTTGTGATATTTTCTTACTCATATTTTTTATTTTTATTTTTCTCCTTAAAGAAGTTCCTTGAACATTTCTTGTGATACTGGTTTGGTGGTGGTGAAATCCTTCAGCTTTTTCTTGTCTGGCATGTTCTTTATCTCTCCTTCGATTCTAAGTGACAGCCTTGCCAGGTAGAGTAATCGTGTCTATAGGTCCTTGCTTTTCATCACTTTGAATATTTCTTGCCAATCCCTTCTGGCCTCCAAAGTTTCTGTTGCAAAATTAGTTGACAGTCTTATGGGTGCTCCCTTGTAGATAACTAACTGCTATTTTCTTGCTTCTTTTAGGAATCTCTCTTTGTCTTTAAGCTTTGGCATTCTAATTATAATGTGTCTTGGTGTGGCCTCTTTGGGTTCATCTTGTTGAGGACTCTGTGCGCTTCCTGGACTTGTGTGTGTATTTCCTTCACCAGGTTAGGGAAGTTTTCTGTCATTATTTCTTCAAATAGGTTTTCATTTTTTTGCTCTTTCTCTCCTCCTTATGGTATCCCTATGATGCAAATGTTTGTACACTTGATGTTGTCTCAGAGGTTCATTAAACTATCCTTATATTTTTAATTCTTCTTTCTTTTTTGCCATTCTGATTGTTTTCAGTTACCTTGTATTTCAAATCATTGATTGATCCTCTGCTTCATCTAATCTGCTGTTGATTCCCTCTAATGTATTATTCATTTCTGACTTTTTTTTTCCTTTTAAATGGCTTCTGTCTTCATTTTTATGTGTCCTGTCTTTTTGTTGAAGTTCTCCCTGAGATCATTGAGCATCGTTATAACCAGTGTTTGGAATTCTGCATCTGGCAGATTACTTGCTTCCATTTTGTTTAGTTCTTTTTCTGGAGTTTTGTCCTATTCTTTCATTGGGGACATGTTTCTTTGTCTCCTCATTTTGACTGCCTCCCTGTGTTTGTTTCTGTGTGTTAGGTAGATCTGCTGCATCTCCCAGTCTTGGCAGAGTGGCCTTGTAACTAGCTCCATTTCCATTTCTCTTGCTGCTTTTAGGATTCTTTTTTTGTCTTTAACCTTTGCCATTTTAATTATGATGTGCCTTGGTATGGCCTCTTTGGGTTCATCTTGTTTGGGATTCTCTGAGCTTCCTGGACTTGCATGTTTATTTGCTTTGCCAGGTTAGGGAAGTTTTCAGTCTTAGCTTTGCTGTTTACTAGCAGAATGAAGTAACATTATTAAGTACTCCACACCTATCATGAAGCTGTTTCTCCATTCACCCCGGTATTCATTGAATCTGTATTACTGGGCTTTAGGAAAGAAATTAAACCGACTTTTATATGTTTACTTCTCTGTTGAGTTTTATTTTTTAGTTGCATGTAATTTTCAGTTGGCTCTATTGTCCCAGAACTCCAACGGTAAACAAAAGTTAGTTAATAGCTATAATTTTGACCTTTTTTTACTCTTAAGTGTTCATTCAGAAAAGTGTATGTGAACAGAATACCTTTAGTATTAAGTGCAAAAAAAAACACACCAAAAACCCATCAACAAAGCAATCAGCTTTCCAAAAATGCAGCATACTTCAGTTTAACTGAATATGAGTTTTGTTAATTGCCGTTAAACTCATTTCATCTTTTATATATTCCCTAAAACGTATTGTTATATAATTAAATTCAGATTTAGCTGCATCTGATTTAATGATAATTTATATGTACCAACAACTGCTATAAGTTTTTTATGCTTTGTCTTTTGACATTTGCTTTGGGTCATATGCTGTGAACCAAAGGACTTAAAGGTTTGAGGTTTAGTGAAGAGGTAAAACAGAAGTATAGAGGAAAGACAAACTAAAGCAGTTGTGCTTAAAAGACTGTTGAACACTGACATTTGACCAGGTGTGTTATTAGAGTGCAATGTACCATAGAGGAAAAGTCGCCTGGGAAAAACTGGATTTGAGCTAAGCTTAGTCCTTTACTCTGTAGGTCAACTGGAACCAGGCTGAAGGAGAGAACGAGTTCCAAATCCCTGGCAGAGCAAGACACCCCTCTGACCAACTGAAGGAAGCCAGTGGCTCTGATGTGGGACAGTTGGGTCCTTCATTGGAACAGGGCAGTAAGGATGTACATCTTAAAGGAAAACGAGGGAAAAAGGTAAGTAAGTAAAAGAGCAATACTGTGTGTGTGTGTGTGTGTGTGTGTGTGTGTGTGTGTTCTGCTCTAATGGTACCTTTCACCAGTTTCAATTCTTTGTAAAATCTTATCCCCATTTACTGAAGAAAACAACTTGCAGAGTGACAGTGATCGCTGATAAAAATAATTAGTTACTTTAATACTTCCCTTTCCAAGTGTTTGTTATTTAAACTGTTTTAAAAGATATTCCATATTTTGAAGGATAGATTATTTTTGCAACTATTTGAAAGTTTTTTATATTTACATTAATGATGCAGATACTTTTTTGTTTTGTGTTCTTCACCTTCCTATATACACCGGGATCTTGGGGCTAGGTATGCTTTTTCTTAGACTGCCATTTTTATTCAGTTCTTATTTCTTCGTGGATGGTCAACAGGACAGAGAATGGATTATTTCAAATATGTTTAGTAGTTTGTTCTTTCGTTTCTTAGATTGTGAGTATATGATATATTATAAATGATAAATCTGGATTAGAGTTAAGTAAATATATTTGAAGTGCTAGAATGCTGAGCATAGTGGAAAAAGTTTAAATTTCTCATCTCAAGGAATTGGCCGTCTAATGGAGAGGACAGATTAGCAGAGACCATTTTTATCCAGTGTGATCATCAGATAAAGGTACAGAGGATATATAGAAAGCTTGGTTGTACTTTCTATCTGGTGTGTAACCTGGTCTCATAGATCAGTGTGGGCGCCGGGTGGGTAATGGGGGAGCAGTGAGGAGGCTCCTCCTAGAGGGGCATGATTGTTAAGATGAGCCCTGAAGGATGAAGAAAAGTTGGCAATACAAGTAGCAGATGGAAGTGGATCCTAGGCAGAGGTAGTAATAGAAGCAAATGTATGAAGAAAGAAAACAGCATTGTGTGAGTACTGAATTATAAGCAGTTTGGTATTATTGTTCATTGTTGTATTCATATTGTAAGTGCTCAATACCTATCTTTGGAATTACTGAGTATTGGATGAGTACTCTGCATTTACTTGTAAAGTGTCACTGGTTTATGTTGAACATCTTAGACCAGCTTTATGAAGATATTGGGAGTCCAAAATGGTTCTAAAAATATATTTATTTAAAAAAATTTTTTTAAGTCAATGCACAAAAAAATAAATTCAAAAGGTACAAAAAGATACATAGAAAAGTAAGTTTGCCTCCCATGCGTGTCCCCCAGCTTCCTAGTTCCTAGCTCTGGATACGTTGTTATTAGCTTCTTATTATTTTTCCAGATACATTTTATGCATATTAAAATATATATTCACACACGTTTTTGTGTGTGAATATATATGTATGTACACATATTTATAACTTTTAATACAAATGACAGCATGTAAGACATTTTGCTCCTCTTTAATTCACAGTGTGTTTGGAAATTTTTCTGTATCATTTAGAACTTAATTTTTAAAAAAATTAGTATCTTGGTTTAAAAAAGTCAATATTTAAAAAGGTACATGCATTGAAAAGCTATACTCCAACCTTTGTCCATGTCTATCTATAGCGTGCCCCTGCCACTGTAGGTTCTTGTGTTTCTTCACTGGGTTTCTTGAGGCCAATAAAATAAAAACTGTTATTATTTCTCTCCCTCTCTTTACAAAAGTAACCTCATAAGGAGTATCCATGTTTTATTTGATAATAAATTCTGGGGATCTTTCTATGTCAGTAAATAGAGTACTTCCTTGTTTTGTTTGTTTTTTAATTAATTAGCTTACTTACTTATTTGTGTGTGTGTGTGTGTGTTTTTTTTGTTTTTTGGTTTTTTTTTTACAGCCACCTTATATTTCATTGTATGAATACATCATAGTTTCTTTAACCAATTTTTTTATTGAGGGGTATTTGGCGTAATTCCAGTTTTTGCTATTACAGTGCTTCAGCAAATAACTTTGTAGATCCATTTATTCATATATTTGCATATATTTGTAGGTAATTTATCAGATCAATTCTCAGAAGTGGGGTTACTGAGTCACGAGATAAATGCGTTTGTAATTTTGATAAATTTTGCTGCATTGCCCTCCCTGAGCATTGTACTGTTTGGCAGTCCCAGCAGCAGTGTATGAGAGTGCCTTTTCCCATAGCCTGGTTTGCAGAGTTGTATGGTCAGGGTTTTTGTATTCTGGTAGCCTGATATATGAGAAATGATATATTGGAACATCTTAATTGGCATGGATTTTATTATGAGTGATGTTGAGCATCTGCTTAGGGGTTCCTTGAGTTTTGTTTTCTGTGTGATGTCTGTTAATGTCCTTTGTCAATTTTTATTACTGAGTTCCTCGTCTTTTTCGTTTCAGTTTCTAGGAGGTTGGGACATTTTAGGGACATCAGGCCATTGTCAAATATTTTGTTCAGTTTGTAGTTTTTACTTATAAGTGGTTTTTCCCCCATGTAAATTTTTCGTTTTGTTTTTAATGTTGTTTTATATTTTAAATGAAGTTCTCTTTGTATTTCTGTTAGGCAGTTTGCTTTTCAAGTTATTTTATGATATGAGGTCTGAGTTAGTCTGATCCTAAGTTATTAGAAAGAATAAATTTATTAGGTTGTTGCAAAAGTAATTGCGGTTTTTGCAGTTACTTTTTAACTTTTTAAACTGCAATTACTTTTGAACCAACCTAATAACTTTGAGTTTCTGAGTGTTGGCTCTAGGTCTTCTAACAGCTGTTAAATTAGCAAAGTACAGGTATTTCTGTGTTCCCAATTTCTCTTCATTTGGAATGGCAGGTTCTGTGTTTTTATATAGTTTTACTTGCAAAACCAGTTTATTTGGATACATTCTTCTTCACTGATTGAGTCACTTAAAAAAAAATCTAACCTTACTGAGTACCTTGTGTGTACCAATACCCAGGGGACTATAGGAAGGAACTCATGGTCTAGTCAAGGACAGAAAAAAGTCAACTTAAATATGACTTGATAAATGCTGTATTGGAGGTATATTGGTATTTAAATCTTCCTTGCCAGTGGGACCGTATATAAGGCCAGAACAGTTTTCAGCTTCATGGCAGTTACGGCATTGCACTTTATGTTGTAAAATGTACTGGGACTAAGTTGGCTGAAGGTATTTTCATTAATGATATCTAGTGTTTGTTGGTTTAATATTTTATTACATAAAGCTTATAATTTTTCCCTCCTTTAGTACTTTACTGTTTCACATTTTGAAACATTTTTACTATTTAGGTTAAAGGTACTTCAAGTGAAGAAGTTAATCTGAGTCACATGGTACCCTATGAGCCAGTTGCAGAAGAAAAAGCAAAGGAATTACCTGAATGGAGTGAGAAAGTGGCTCAAAACATTTTGTCAGGTATTATAGTAATGTTAACTTTTTCCCCTTTCAATGTGAGACCTTTGGAACCTATAAGAGAATACTTAGAAAGATATTTTATATTTTTGGTTCTAAATGATCAGTTTATAAATACTTAAACAAGACTAGGAACTAGTTTTTAGAACGTCACATATTGTCATGGAAGTGTAAGTTCTTCATGGCCTGTTACTCTGTTTTGCTCATTGGAAAATTGGTAGTGAAAAGCTTCAGGAATCCCCAATCTCTCAAGTAGTTCTGAACATAAAATTAGTTATTTTCCTTTCCCCTTTGGAATTCCCCCTTAATTCTTTTCTTTTTTCCCCCTTCTTTCCTTCCTCCTCCACCGAAAAATTGTAAGATATTTATATATCTCTGGAAGCAAATCAGCATTCCATAACCACACAGCAATGCAAGCATGAGAAGATCTGAGGATTACAGCCGAGCTGTTTGGGAAGTAGGCCCCACCGTTTAATTATGGTTAGAAAGGGCTTTAAATCAATTATTTTAAAACCAGAGTGATCATTACTGTCATATCTTTCTGCTTTAGTTGGTTAACATTTTAGCTTTTAACTGTAGTAGCTCTCAAATTTAGGCTACCTCTTTTGTTTTTAAAAAACATTGCGTGTCACTATTCACTAAGCCAAATTCATGACCCAAAAAAGGGATCTTCACCAGTCATTTAAATCAATACAGACTTCCATCTCTGTACTAAAAATGTGTTAAAATAATAAAGGTGTCTAAAGCAGAGGAAATTTTAAATATGAAAAACCAACAGGCTCAAATGAGTGAAAAATAATCAGTTAGCTAGGAGCTAACAAAATATTTTGCCCAGTGTCAAAATGCTGCTTGAGACAAGAAAAAATAAAGCCGACTTTAAAAAATGTAACAGTTAAGATTGGCCCTTGAAAGAGATTTTTCAAAGAAGTGCAAAGAAAAACCTTTTCTCTCACTATCCTGCCCCCTAACTTTACAGGCTGCTAAGCTATTTATTCAGTATTCAGAAAACTTGCCTATATCCACACATATGTGGATAATTAAATTCAAAGGTCATTTTCTTAAGTTTTTTTCAGTTTATACTGCTATAAGACTGTTTCATTCACTATTGCTGTGTAACAGACCACCCCAAACTTAATCTCATCAAACAACAAACATTCGTTTATGCTTACGAATTCTGTGGGCCAGGTATTCCAGAAGGCCACTGCAGGGATGGCTTGTATTTGCTTCATGATTTCAAGGGCCTCAGCTAGAAGACTCAAAGGCTAACTAGTGACTCAGTATCTGGGGGCTGTGTCATCTGAAGCTCCTTCACTTACACATCTGGGTTGGGAGAGCTCAAAATCTAGGACTGGCAAATGGAGTGCCTACGTGTGGACTCTCCATGTAGCTTGATTTCTTCAGCATGGCGGCCTCAAGCTAGTCTGGCTTCTACGTGATAGCTCAGGGTTCCAAGTGTGAATGGTCCAGCAAACAGGCAAAAGTGGTGTTACTGTTTTTGACATATTCTGGGAAATTTCCATTGTCACTTGTTACAAGCAAGTAACCTGCCCAGACTAAAGGGGATGTGACATGGACCCCACTTCTCAAGGGGAGGAATGTCAAGGTCATGTTGAAAGCGCATGTGGAATAAGAGATACTGTTTTGGACCATCTTTGGAAAACATCACTTGCCACAAAGTCTTAGGCCTCCTAGGTGTTATACAGATTCTACACATTGGATCTACTCAGAGAGGTGAAACATTCTTAAAGCCAGCTAATCGTAGGGAGAGAGCTGTTTTGTAGATTTCAGAAGAACTCTCAGTGGTGAATCTTTGAAAATGAGCAAAAACTACATTCTGGTAACACTTAGAGACCTTCTTTACTACTTGAGACTTCAGTCAATGTCTTCTGACTTGTAACTCTTTTCCTTTCCATCCTTTACTCTTAGGGCTAGAGTTCTAGTAATACCCCTGATAGTTGGTGACATTAAAACCATTTAACTGCCGATCAGAGTGTATGTCTCCTTAGGTGCCTTTTAGTAGGTAGAATGAAAAACAACTAGCTCGTCAAATACTTAAGGCACAAGTCACAAAGAAAGGTGCAGAAAATATCTAAGATTTACTCCTGGGCAAAATTATCTGATCTGTCAAGAGAGTATTTCTACCTGAGTCATGCAGGCTCTGTACAAAGATGGGTAACTAAGGGTCTAAACTGAGCTCATTCACCATAGCCCATGATTGACTCCTGTTGACTGTCAAAGTAAAGATCAGTGAAAGATACAGTCTTATGTTTTATGAATGTAAAAGGGAAAAAAAAGTGAAATAGTTGCTTAAAATTTACCTGTGTAGAATATTGGCTTGAGAAACCTAGACTTACATGTTAAGCTACCAGACATTTTAGATGGAGTAGAGTCTGGTAAACTAATTTGGGAGGAGGTAGAGGATTGGTTACAATAGACTGATTAGGTTAGGTTTGAGTCAGATCATTTTAAGTCATCTGCCAAGCTTTCATTTATTCTGCAAACATTCATGGCCTGCTGTGTCTCAGTGCTGACTGGGTGTGTAGGACGCAAACCTGGATAGAATACATCTGTATCTGGTACTATACACACCATTTAAAAGATCTTAATAGCTACCCATGAAATACTATATTTCCTTCTATTGCAGTATCTACAGTTTTAACATATTATTACCTCTATGCTCGTCCACAGTGAAAGCTTGTTTATAATTTGCATCTAGTATTTATGAGTCCTATGACTTTTCATTTATCTCATTTCCATTTATTTTTCTCACTCATCAGTGGACTCCATCCCTTGTTTCTTGGTTATAGTTGCATTGTAGTCATTTAGTCTACTTGAGCTCTCCTTTGTTTCATTGTGATTTATTTTATGATTTCTAAGTTTTCAGGTTCAGCTGGTTTTTACTTCTTAAAACTTTTGAACCTGTAGGTTAACTCTAAAAGCACATAATACATATATATATATATATATATATATATATATATATATATATATATATATATATATATTTTTTTTTTTTTTTGGTTTGTTTGTTTGTTTGTTTTTGTTTTTTGAATAGACATCTTTAATCCCTTTATTGTATGGGAACTCCTAACTGGAACCTGTTTTCCTGGGTTTGAGACCTGATCCTCCCCCCAAGGGTAGGGCAGTGGGGGATAAGATTGGAAGTGGAGGTGGACACGTTGACTGAAACAGGGAGACAAACACATCCGTTTTTCTGGTTAGTTATCCTTTGCACTTTTTGTTGCTAGCATTATTAAATAGGTATGATTTTCACATGATCACTGGATACCTGCTCACTCATGGCTGAAGTAATTATGTGAAAATCATGCCACAGACCTTCGGAGAACATACTTAAGTATTTTATATGTCCAGCTTTAAAAGCTCATTGTTTCAGAGTAATAGCCAAAAAGGAGGTATTTAAAGTTGTAAACTATCTCCAGGGGAGAATAACACCTTCCTTCCCCTCTTAGGGGAAACCTCTCCATTTGTGTATCTTTTCTTGTTTCTCCCATGTCCTTCCCACTTCTCCTTTTCCCACATGTCCCCTGGAGTCCTGTCTCTTCACTAGAGACGTCTGTCATCCTACTTTCTGACAGTCTTCTTTCATTCATGCGGCAAGAAGCACGAGCACAGCAAAGGGCTGGGGCCCACTCGTGAGAAAGGACTTAACCATCTGGACTTCTCAGTTTCCTTTTCTCCTGGATGTTTTCCTCTCATGTGTCCTTTGGGTGTTGTCATGTCTTTGTCGTTCAGATTTATGTTGCTGAGACTGAGGTTTGGGATTGGGATTGAGGGAGGATCAGGACCCCCCTGCTTTAAGCCTTTAACCTAAAGAAAGCAAGCACGAGTTCTGTGTTGGTGTTTAAGCTGTGGGTTCCTTGGATTTCCGTTTGCATTGTTTGTGTCTATTGCCCTAAGGACTTCATAGGCAAAAAGTGGTGTGTGGACTAAAGCACAAAGAACAAGAATATCTGGGTTCTCAGGCCCAATACCGTCTTAATGGCACCAAAACCTCCAATTAGTCCCTACTAATAGTATACTGTGGTAAGTAACATGTAGAGGTACCTATAAGTTGTAATAATGGCAAAGAGTGATACACAACTCTGTTATTGAGCGATATATGATCTCATTTTTGAAAGGTGAATTTACTTAGAAAAGGTGGAGATTCTAGGCAGAAAACTGTAAGTGCAAACTTGGCTTGAAAGTTTATGGCATGTTTAGGATCTAAATATTGAACTACTTGAAATTTTTACTGCTGTTCAGTTAGTTATTAAAAGGTTTAAAGATAGAATCAGCCCTAATTTGTACACTCTAAAATTTTTCTTCATTAAGGTGCTTCCTGGGTGAGTTGGGGCTTAGTCAAAGGTGCTGAATTTACTGGCAAAGCAATCCAGAAGGGTGCCTCTAAACTCCGAGAACGGATTCAACCAGAAGAAAAACCAGTGGAAGTTAGTCCCGCTGTGACCAGGGGACTTCATATAGCAAAGCAGGCCACAGGAGGAGCAGCAAAAGTCAGTCAGTTCCTGGGTAAAGTAACTTGAGATGACTTTACTTCTTTTCAGTTAATGAAAACTAATCTCTTAATCCAGGTTAATCGGAATGCTCATTTAGATGGTTTAACTTTAAGAGTAAAGAATTAAGACAAAGCAGTTTCACCTTCCTACTCATAGTAGGACCTATAGACCAACCACATCAACCTATCAGAGAGCCTTAGCAATATTTCTGAACTAGGCACTTGACACACCTACTGGTTCAGAATCTGCATGTTATGAGATCCCTAGGTAATTTTTATTTGCATATGAAAGTTTGAGAAACACTGATTAGGGTTGTTTCAATATGATGGAGAGGAAGGTGTCTGGGCCTTTGAAAAGGAATGGTCCTGAGTATATTTGCTGTCCTTGAATAGGACACATTCTGTTTACTGCATTGTAGTTGAGGGCCAAGAGGGAGGGATATATTGTTCGAGAAAAGCTGACTTAGTGATTCTGGTGTCAGCTTTCCCATGTTATATGCTTCTAACTCCTCCTTTGGCAGCTCTGAAGTTTGGTATTTTAAGATGGTCAGATAGCTTCTTAATGGATTACCTTTAAATTTTGTAAGATTATCTTTTTGGTAGTTTTCTTTTGAGTCAGATTTTGGGTTGTTTACTTTTATATAGACTTACATACCTTACCACTATTTCAGTGAGATATTTGCTGAAATGGGGGAAAAAAATACAAATACACGTAGTAGCTAGAAAACACAAAATGTGGACCTATTCATCTTGTATTGCAGCAATCATATAGAAAAGGTGGATGATTTTTTTAAAGCAAATTGCCAAAAAGAACATATATATATAAGAGGCAGGAGTATAAACATCAATGGCCTCTGCAAACATATCCTTAAACCAAACAATAGCCTTCATTTAAAAAATAGCCAGCCTTGGTCCACATCCTTAAATAGAAATGGTAACATTATGCAGTAAAACAGCTTTAGATGCTCTGTAAGCATTTTGCTAAATAAGAATGGTAAAATCAGGGGAAGAATACAGTTTTTCTAAGTGTTTTTGTTGTTGTTTTTCCTGGTTATATTAGTTGATGGAGTTTGCACTGTAGCAAATTGTGTTGGAAAGGAACTAGCTCCACATGTCAAGAAGCATGGAAGCAAACTAGTTCCAGAATCTCTTAAAAAAGACAGAAATGGGAAGTCTCATCTGGATGGTGCTATGGTCGTAGCAGCAAGTAGTGTTCAAGGTAACAGAAATCTAACCTGTTAATAAAGGCCCAGAAATTTAACCTGGAAGGTCTGTTTGCTTAGAGCTAGTTTTACTTACTTTGAATATATTTGCAGGATTTTCAACTGTCTGGCAGGGATTGGAGTGTGCAGCTAAATGCATTGTTAACAATGTTTCAGCAGAAACTGTTCAAACTGTCAGATACAAGTAAGTTGAATTTTATTTTAATGACTGAATCTCTTATAGCATGTGTAAAAATCCAGGACAGTTAAAATGATTATGTAGATATTTTTATTAAGTATCTGATAATTGTTTTTCACTTGCTGTTTTTCTTAAGGAGAATAATATTTTTAGCAAATTAGTAGAATTATTGTAATCTTACCTTACATTAGTAATTTTTATAAATATTTGTTCATCATTAATGCAAAAAATAAGTTTAATTTTTATAAAAACCTGGTATTTCTGTATACCTTATTAACTGCATGTTCTTTTTTTTTTAATTAAGGTTTATTGGGATGACAATTGTTAGTAAAGTTACATAGATTTCAGGTGTACAATTCTGTATTACATCATCTATAAATCCCATTGTGTGTTCACCACCCAGAGTCAATTCTCCTTCCATCACCATATATTTGATCCCCTTTACCCTCATCTACCACCCTCCTCACCCTTACCCTCTGGTAACCACTAAACTATTGTCTGTGTCTGTGAGTTTTTGTTTCTCATTTGTTTGTCTTGTTCTTAACTGCATGTTCTTGATGGGTGGTGTTTGCCTGTAGTTTTGATGGGGAAAACTTGAATTATAATTAAACTGTTGTACCTTGTTAATAATTAGCCCCCCTCTGTGCACAAAAAATGTTAAATTTTGTCATCTTATTTGACTCTACATTTGTATTAGAATGAACAGATAGTATGCCTTCTATTTCATATATTAAAAAATGGACAGAGAAATTAATTATTTGCCCTAGCTCATCTGATAAGTGGTATTAAAGATGGGACTTAAAACACGATCTTCTGAATTTAGCTCTATTCTGTCCTTACAAGTAGTAGGAGAATCAAGGTCTAAAAATTAAATCTAGTATGAAGGACCTGCCTGAGTTGCTTTCTTAGCTTTGAATTAGTGTAGATCCAATATTTAATGTTTATTTTAAGAGAGAAAAGTAATATGAATGGTATTCTCAACTCTTGGTTATTTGTGCTATATCCACTGACAACATTGGTGTTCATACCTATGTATGAGACATTGGGCTCAGTGCTTTTCATGTGTATTACTTAATCTTTAACTCTTTTATCTCCATTTTACAGATGAGGAAACCAAAGCATAGAGCTGTTAAATGCCTTGTTAAAGAGTATACCCCTAGTAACTATTAGAGCTGGAGTGTAAGCCAGGTCTCTGTTATGCAGTGTCAGAATGGTACTGGGCCACCACTGCCCTTGATGGGGCATCTGTGCAAGTTTGGTATCTCGAGTTATTCCCCACCACTATCGAGCATATTTAGATTCCCTGCCCACACAGTGCATTACCGTTAGCTTGGGAAATACTAACTTAATTTTCAGTCTAAGTTCATTTGATCTGTTCAGTCTGAGGCTTGAATACCTTTGAATTAAAGCAAAGTGGCACATCATCTTGGAGTGTCAATTTTACCAAAAGATTTGGAAAATAAAATACAGAGTAGATCTGAAATTCTTTTGATGGAATGTAGAACGCTACTCACCTCTCCCTACTTGTGGCATTGACTTCTGACTAATTCTCACTCTGTGTTGTGCCTTTGAGGTTACTTTGATGGGTCAGCTGTAATTAGAAAAATAGTTTTTTATTTTGTTGTAAGAGCAGAAGGTCAGCAGAGCTTTTAGGCCAAAAGTGAATTATTTTTAGATTATCAGTATCATTTGTTAGCACAGATAATTAGGTAATCATATTAGAAATAGGAGGTGTTTTATTGGGTTTGCCCATTTCTTACTATTAAGTAGAGCCTTATTAAAAGGTTTGGGATTCACATAACTAAAGAAGTACAGGGTTTTGGTGTAGATTTTGTATTTCTGGTCCTTAGGAGAACTTAATATGATGAATAGGATATTTTAACAGTGGTTCTAAGCTAATTTATTTCTGTGATGGTGTGTATTGCTGTTCTTTTTATCCTTTCCTCCAAAGACTCATGGAGTAAAAAAAAGCAAGTAAGTGAGAATTTAGTTAAGTAGGTTTTTATTTCTATCTATAAGGTTCCTTTAGACATAACAGTAATTTGAATGGAAACTGGGAAAGATGGGAGGGGCAGTGGGGAATAAAGAGTTTTGTCCAAGTAATTCTGTTTTCTCACTGATGAATAATCTGGCCCAGAAATAGAAATTGTCTTATAAAAGAAGAAACTGCAAGTATAAAACCAAATATTTATCATTGAAGAAATGGAAGAGCTTGTTCTTTCATTTAATTTTGTTCTCATTTATTTACATAATTTGTAGTTAGTTACATTTATGAATGTAAATGTAATAAAGTTATATTAATTACATTTGTGGATTTACATTTATGTACACTATGAAAAAGTATTTGAGCATTTGTGTTTTTCTAATCCAACTGATAATAGTATAATAAAGAAAATTTATATTCTTTTTAACTGGGATAAATTATTCTCCCAAGTAGTTACTTTAAATCTGCCTTAATTCTATGCATTATGGTTAGAGAAAAACAAACGTCTTATATAAATTTCCTTATCTGATTTCTGGTGGTATAAGCCAATAGAGAAGATTATCTTTTCACGTAGGCCTATTTAGAAGCAGATTTGTTAAGAGATGTATATTCTCTATGCCTTTTATGGTTTTGATTAAGATTCAGGACTATGTTCATTGATTATAAATGGTTTACCTGAGGATCTATATAATTAATGACACTCTTAAAATTTTTAGGTAAATATATAGGAACTATTCATTAAGACTTTATTTTTGTCAGTTACATTAATACTTTTGTCTTATTTTGAATTTAGGAACATGGAAACCTATAGGAACAATGAAAACCAATAAGTAATTTTAAACCTTCTGTACTTAATTGCAGTATAGTAGCTACTAAATAATTCATCACTGTTCTACATAGCTTCTAAATTCACCTTTTTTCCATTTTAAATTGTTTAGAGGAAAATAATATAACTTAAGTAAGTTAGGTTCGTTTTTGTTTTCCCCTCAGTAGTCCTTTATCTTTCCCTCACTAATACTTTATCTTTGAGCACACATTTGTGAAGGATAAGCTTAGTAAAAATATTTTTCTATAAGGAGTTTACTCTTTTAAGATAATAATGTTTTATTGGTTTGTTTAGTGAATTTTAATTAAAATTCCCCTTAAATTTGCACTGGGTAAAGGGACAAATTCAAATCCATTGAGGGGTAACTGATTTGGCAGATGTCATATTATCCAAAACCACTTCCGTATAATATTTGCTCTGAAGTTATATAGATTAGTCTCATCTTTTCAATTGGTAACTATACAGATATTTAAACAGCATCATTATATCCTTCGGTTATTTTTTCTTGTCCTTTAAATTCCCAGTTCCTTTAACAATTCCTTATATAGTATGGTTTCCAGATCTTCATTCATCAGTATTTTTCTCAAAATATGGAACCCAGAATAGAATCTAATATTCCAAATGTGCTGTGACCAGACTGAACACGTCGGATTGTCTCTCTTATTTTGGTCATATTTAGCATTGGTATCTACAGATCTCCTAACAGCATTCTTTAGCTCACCTTTCAATTTTGTCTTATCAAACTACTGCTCAGGGTTGTTGTCTTCCACACCCATTTGTTAAATATTGGTTCTAAGGTTTTACTCTGTGTTCTGTCTTTTTCTACTTTTCCAGGATATGATCTGTATCTGTGGCTATAGTTACCACCTATATGCCAGCAACTCTCAATTCTGTTTCCTATCAACTTTTAATCTTCAGGGTGTCCCAGCTACATAACCACTGCAACCATTAGTCACCATGTCCTGTTGTTTTTTTGTATTCATTCCTTTTCCTCCAGCCTCATTACCATTACTTTAAAATATGCCTGATCATTTCTCATCCAGCTCACAGCTTGTTTCCTAACCGGTTCCTCTGTGTGCAGTCTTAAATCCTTACAATTCACAATGCAACCTGAGTTAGATCTTTTCTAAAACATAAGTTTGGTCATGCCATTCCCATTGTTTTGAAGATAAAGCTTAAACTTCTCAGCTTCACCTACAAGTTTCTTCATAAACTGGCCACAACCTATCTAATGTTAGTCTATTTGGTGGATAGATTAATTAGAAGTTATTTCTATTTTAAATATTTACGGTTAATATTTCTGAGAATAGTTTTTTTTAATCAATAATTATAATTTCTCAGATTTATAGAGAATTTACCATGTGTTAGGGATATACATGTATTGTTATTCCTGTTTTAAAGATAAACTGAGGAAGAGAGGTTTTAAAAAAAACAACAGTTCTCGACATTCACATATCTTGAACAGGGATTTGAACATAGGTCATCTGACAGATCCATTGAAATACCTTGTCTACCTATTTATTGTCTGTCTTATTAATTCTAGATGAGACTGTCTCAACACTGTCCGTATAGACATTTTGAGCCAGATAATTCTTTGGTGTAGAGGGCCGTCCTGTGCATTGTATGATGGTTAGCAGTATCTCTGGTCTCTAAAACCTCTCTGGCTTTGGCAGATTTTCCCAAGGCACTAAAATCACCCCGTTGAGAACCACTGCGAAAGACAGAACTGCCATCCTGGACGTGAGAGAGTTTGGCCTTTCAGTATATGAGTTCAGAGCACTATATCACACCGAACAGTTGATGCAGCCCTCAACTTCTGTGCTTGAAACATGTGAAATTGTAATTTTTGCAAGTTATAATTTTTGACTAGCTAGTATTAACACCAGAGGGCCTGAACTTTGACTCCACTTAAGAAGTAGAGTTTTGCAGGTGGTTGTCTCCATGGGGCATGTGAGGTCTTTTGTCTCTGTCCTCTAAATCTGGAACATGTCGTTGGGACACCTTCCTGGCAGGGTGTCTCTGTAATGTTTTCAATCTGTTGTACACATGAGGCCAATACATTCAAGTGAGGGAAAGAAAGCCCTCCAGGAAGCTGGATGTGGTCTCTACATCTCAGTGGGTGCTCTCTGCCAAAGGAGTGAAGACTGCAGATTCTCGGGGCCCCTGGTGTGGCAGAACTTGCACATTGTTATAAAACATATTTTCTGGGGTCTAGAGAAAGGTGCAAAATGAGACATTTGCCACAAAAATTGCCAGTAGGTCAATTTGACCCTTGTGGAACAGACTCCATTATGTAGACATATCCTGTTGGACACTTGTTGTTTTATTTTTATTTTTTTTAATATAGCCCAAAAGCCTGGTATTAGCTCACTCTCCATCATACATTTGGTCCTCTGTGAAAAAAAGAAAAAAAAAAATTGGAACTGAGAAAAGGGAAGTGCATTCTGTGGGCTGCAGCCATCTGCTTCTTGGGGCATGGTGGTCAGAGTAAATGGGAAGGTACAGATTTGTCTCCTGCTAATTATTTGCTGAAGAAAACATGTCAGTGCTAAAAGGGACTTAGATGGTGTTATGGTAGGACTGCCTGTGTGAGCTGGAAATGGCCCTTCCCTCTGTGAATCTCATTTTCCTCACTTGTAATTTGAAGGAGTCTGACTGTGTAATGTCTGATGTCCTTCTCAATGAAAGTGTTTGGCAATAGGATGATTAGAATTGGGTTCCCTGAGCCCTGGCCTTTTAGTGCCTTCTCTTTGAGAATAATGGGGTCCTTAGTTAATCGTCCTCAACAATGAGATTTAGGAGCTGCTGGCTGGTTCAGCTGGTTAGAGCACAAGCTCTGAACAACAGGTTTGCTGGTTCGATTCCCACATGGGCCAGTGAGCTGCACCCTCCACAACTAGATTGAAGACAACAAGCTGCTGCTGAGCTGCCGTAGGGGCGGCCGATGGCTCAGTTGGTTAGAGTGCGAGCTCTCAACAACAAGGTTGCCGGTTCAATTCCACATGGGATGGTGGGCTGCGCCGCCTACAACTAAAGATGGAAAATGGCAACTAGAGTTGGAGCTGAGCTGCGCCCCCCCACAACTAGATTGAAGGACAACGACTTGGAGCTGATGGGCCCTGGAGAAACACACTGTTCCCCAGTATTTCCTAATAAAATAAAAAAAAGAGAGATTTAGTCCACACTCCTAAGAGTCTCAGAGATTCGTTCCTATATACCGATAATTTAAAGAAGGGGTTCGAATAATAAGTGAGAGGGCTGTCTACTTATAACTGAGGTATTTCCATAACCCATTCCAGAGATCTTCAGAGCAGATACTTTGATATTCTTGGTGCTGAGAAGGACTCGTTCTCAGTGATGATCACCTGCCCTGATGGCACTTATTCCCTGGTGATGAGAAAATGTTGGACAGAAAGCTACAGCTTCCACGAATGCTCTGAGCCCCAGAAGTTGTCCATCTTTCAAGACAGCTCCAAAAAGGCAGACAATCTGTTATTATTCTGTGGTCTTCACAGCTGCTATATCCTTCTGCTGCAAGACTGCAAAAAAACCACCAACAGAATTACTAGCTCTGAGACAGAATAGTTTTGAAGTTTGTATGCAAATTGAATTTTAGGCAGATTTATTTGAAAGTTAATATGACTGAAATTTTGTTAAAATTAGTGAAATCTATAATCATTGCCAGTATGTCTTTGTAGACATTACTGAGTGCACTGGAAGTTTCTGAAAAATCGCATTCAAATTATAAATTGAATCCCAAAGTATGCCTTATTTAGGGCATACTTTATATTCATTTTTTATTCTTCAATTGGTATGGTACTGTTGTTCAGTATATAACATTTGTTTAATAAGCTCTAAATAAAGTTAACTTTTTAAAAAGTAACAAGTCAAAAATAAGCTTTATTTGTTTATTTATTTATTTTTCTTTTTTGCCAGAGATAGGCTTCCTAGGAGTTTTAAGCAGTATAGTTTGAATCTGAATGAAAAAAGAACTGAGCAGTTAACCTGTCAAGGAAGAGAAAGGTAGATCCCTGCCAGGAATGCTGGTTCTCAGGCGTATTGGGAAGCAGGGGTAATAGGTGAGGATATGTATTTAAAAAAAAATGAACACTACTGCTGAGCCATTTTACAAAGTCTTTAAAAATAAGTAGACATTTAGTACTATGGAAATTTTAAACTCCTTTAACGTATACTTCTCATTGTATCAGATAAAGGAGGAAATTGATGAAGTGCAAAGAGCTTCATTAAGGTCATGTGGCTAGTTACTGACACAGGTGGTATCTGAGTCTAGATTTCTGACTCTTAGTTTCACACTTTTTTCCAAATGAACAGGAATTGCTGCTGAAGTGGAGAAGGAAAAACAGGATTATTAGGGCACCAACACAGTCTCCCCTTTTTTGTACATTATTAAAAATAACATCGCCTTCAGAATTGTGTTACCATGTTTCCCTGAAAATAAGGCCTAGCTGGACCATTAGCTGTAACGTGTCTTTTGGAGCAAAAATGAAGACCAGGTCTCATAGTAAAATAAAACCAGGTCTTATATTAATTTTTGCTCCAAAAGACGCGTTAGCGCTGATGGTCCGACTAGGCCTTATTTTCGGGGAGACAGGGTACATACAGAAATATTATGAGTGCATTTAGAGGTATCAAGCTGTGTGGGTAGAATAGGGGACGTTCCAAATATTCAGAAGTGAAAGTTTATGACTCTGGAAAAAATTTCCTGAACTCAGAAACACTAATATGGCCAAATTCTTAACTAATCATGTCACTTCATTGTAGCTTACGGTCCTAGAGAGATAAGCCCTGAGAGAAAAACCTGCTTAACCATGAGTTGTTATGGTTACTCTTCCATTGCTGAAATTGCCGCCACCCCTTTCTTCTCATTTAGCCTTAGCCATGGCCACTTGATGATAGTATTTGTCACAGTGAGAATGCCCATGTCTTCTGCAACATCAGCAAATCCTGTGGAATGCTGAGTGATTGCGGATCAACAGGGACTGGCAGAAAGCGTTAAGGAAACGTTTTTGTCTGGTAACTAGTGAGAAACCCCAAATCAAGACAGGTATAGATTTGACTGGTAAGGTTTGACAGATTGTAGGTTCTGCTGTGCTCTGGCTGTAGTTAACACTAGGCAAAGACATACATAATAAGGTTACTTCCCTTTTCTAGCACTGAGGTTGGAAAAAGTCAAGCATGAGCAAGCCGGCAGGATCACAAAGCACTGTTCTCGGTCAGGCTGCCAGTGATAGAGGATGTGTTAGTGCAAAGGGAGAGAGCTAGTGTTAGTATAAAATGTCCAGATACAGGTCACAAAGCACCTAGGATACTGCAGTTGTGTCATGGAGAAAATGATAAAATTTTGCCTTTTTGTAGTTATTGCTTATTTAAGCAGTCCTTTACATGAGGAAGCCCGTGGATAAGAAAAGCTTTAAATGGCTGGTATTTACAAAAAGGTAAAGAGGGAAAAAAAGATAAGTTTTAGTATCCTTGTATAGGACCTCAAATTGTATTTTCTCATAAAAATGATACTAAACACAAATATTGAATATTGTTAATAACTACTTCTATATAGTGCTTTATAATTCCCAAGCACTTTGCTATACATTTGATGCTCAAGAAACCGAGATGGATAGGGCAGCCGTTGCTCGTTTCATTGATTCAACAAATATTGAATGTCAAGTACTGTTCTAAGTGCTTAGGATACATTAATGAACAAAGCAAAAATTCTCTTTTCTAATGCGGTTGACATTCTAGTGAGACAAAGACTAAGCAAAACAAAAACAATGGGCATAAATAAGTTCTTTAAGTACATAGCAGGTAGAAAATTACAGAAGAAGAAAGCAGATCCTCTGGCAGTGGGGTGGGGCGTGTGGTGTCAGACAATTTAATAGGTTAGACACTGAGAAAATAATAGTTTGCTGACTTGAAGGGGAGGCAGTTAGCCGTGTTGACTACCTGGGATGAGAGCAGCCTAGGCAGATACCAGGCAGGACAGAGGTCCTGAGGCGCACACGTGTGCTTGGTGGGCTCAAAGGCCAGCCACGGCCAGTGAGTGAGTCTGCAGTGGAATGGAGTGAGGGAGAGCGCGTTGTACCATCTCTGCATAAAGACAAACTCAGATTCTCATAGTTTAAAAGACTTAACCAAAGTCTAGGTAGAACTCAAATCCATTTATAAGGGCTTTAGATTCTTTGTGTCCTGCAGTTGCTTCAATGGAAATTCTCTTACATTTCCAGAAAGGATGGATAAAAAAAAGGAAATAATGAGTGAAGAATAATCTTATTATAATTTACATTTTATTCTTCAGTATAAACAGTCTTTATTACATTAACCTCAGCCAGTCAGCCTGGGCTTATTTTCTTTTTTTTATTTATTAGGGTGACAATTGTTAGTAAAATTACATAGATTTCAGGTGTACAATTCTGTATTACATCATCTATAAATCCCATTGTGTGTTCATAACCCAGAGTCAGTTCTCCTTCCATCACCATGTATTTGATCCCCCTTTACCTTCATCTCCCACCCCCCACCGCCCACCCCCCTTACCCTCTGGTAACCACTAAACTATTGTCTGTGTCTATGAGTTTTTGTTTCTCATTTGTTTGTTTTGTTCTTTTGTTGTTTTTGGTTCACATACCACATATCAGTGAAATCATATGGTTCTCTGCTTTTTCTGTCTGCCTTATTTCGCTTAGCATTATAATCTCAAGATCCATCCATGTTGTCACAAATGGTCCTATATTATCTTTTCTTACTGCCGAATAGTATTCCATTGTGTATATATACCACAACTTATTTATCCATTCATCTATCGAAGGACATTTTGGTTGTTTCCATGTCTTGGCCACTGTAAATAAAGCTGCAATGAACATTGGAGCACACGTGTCTTTATGTATAAATGTTTTCAGATTTTTTGGGTAGATATCCAGGAGAGGGATTGCTGGGTCATATGGTAATTCTATTAGTAATTTTTTGAGGAACCTCCACACTGCCTTCCATAGCTTATTTTCACATAGTTTTTGCTAAAGGAGAAAGTATAGCCTTAGCACACTGTGATTTTATTCTTTACTATGTTCCAAGTTATTAATTAAATTGAAACCTAACGTTTCATTTTGCTTTCAGGGATAACATGCTAATCATGTGACTTATTTAATACTAATTCAGCAGACCTTAATTTATCATTTCATTGTACTTTTTCTAATCTTTTAAAGATACGGGCATCCTGCGGGAGAAGCTACACATGCTGCAGTAGACTCTGCCATCAATGTTGGTGTAACTGCCTATAATATAGACAACATTGGCATCAAAGCGATGGTGAAGAATACTGCAAAACAAACTGGACACACCATCCTGGAAGACTATAAAATAGTTGATAATTCAAAGGGGGGAAGTCCAGGAGGGAGGGCAAATGTAAATGTGAAAGGGGAGAAGGAGGAGCTAGAGAAAAATGAGGCAAAGAAGAAAGATAAATGATGGAAATGCTGTGCCTCACCCATACCAAAGCCTTACAAGATGGATGCAGTTGTGTTAATAGGCAAATGTGGAATTCCCCACAGATTAACCAGTATTTAAAAAATACTCATTTCTACAAAGTGACCAGTTCATAAGCTTTATGGCATATATTCTACTTGCAAGGAAAATAATCAGTATTCTTTCATCTGGCCTTCAGAAATAAAAAGTTACATTCTCAGTAAGTTTCTTTTTTCTAAATGTGGCTAAAAATATTTTTGCAGTTAAAATAAGATTAATAATACATGTGCTATAAACCTCATTATATTTAATGTTAAACTATTTTTATATTTGCTATCTTTCAGAAAGCAAAGTAGGAAATTATATATTTACATAAAATTTGGCATTTAGTAACCTTAGTTTTATTTGTACTGGAAAGGAATGACAAAATATTATTTCCTCTTTTTGCACTAATTGTAGATTTTTTTGGTTTTTAGGTGCTTGTCAGAATTTTCCAGTATGTAAGCAAAACAAAAACTATATTCCTAAAATAAAAGAATTCTCAGATAACATTTAAAACATTTTGTCAAAATAGGGAATAGACTAATCATGACAAATAAAATGAGGTTCTGTAAAATTGCTTAGTAGCTTACCTCTTTGTAAGGAAATGTGATAGCCTTTTTGATTTAAAATGAACACAAATACATTTTTAAATCTTCTGGATTTAGACTGGTATTGATCCATCAGGCGCCTGAGAAATTTGGGGGTATGATTGGTATAGTATTAAAATTTGAAGTTATTAATCAACAATTGGACCAAAAAGTACTTTATGAAATCATTTTACCATATCTACTTCTGTAAGTTTTTCCAAAAGGCTAAAATTTCATAAAAACATATAAACAGTATTAAGTTTATGAATGGTAAATATAATTTTATTTTGGAGTTCAGTCACTGAAATTTTATATATTAAAAAGCCAATAAATTATTAGAAAAGGTTTTATTCATAATCAAGGTAAAGAATGTGAAGACTTTAAGCGTAATCTGTGCTGGGCAGGCATAACAGTTTCCATTTTAGCAGGAGGAAGAATACTCACAGACCTGTATATGCTACATATAAGTAGGTAAATACCTAATGGCATTTTATTTTTGTTTACTGATTTTAAAAGAATTGTATTGGTGTTCATAGCTATCATCAATTCTAATATTTTTGAACATCTAATGGGCTACTTAGTTTATTAGACCTTAATTTAAACTGTCTGAATAATGCACTTTGTGAAGAAGCTGTCTCTGAATTACTTTGTCTCAAATGTATTCATGGGCTTGTATTTCGGGAACACAGAATTGGTGGAGTCTTTCCCTAAGGCAAAGGATAATGTACTAGTTGTTAAAATGGAAATAAAATTGAATTTGTAAATAGCTTTCAGTCAGTCTCTGCTGTGTTTAATGACAAATAGTGGAGCTTAAAGTTTAAAAGTAACCTTAAACCAGAGGTCAGCAAAGTTGGATTTGTCAACAGGTATCTTATCTAGTTGGTTGTTTTACTTCATTACTCTGTTCACTTGGTCATGGGTTGCCTTTTCAGATTAACAGCAAGACAAAATTTGGTAAGTGTAGCTTCTATATTGGAGTTCTCCAAAGAAATAGAATGTGTGTGTGGGGGGCGGGGAGATTGATTGATTGATTGATTGATTGATTGATTGATTGATTGATTGATTATAACTCACCCAATGATTATGGAGGCTGAGAAGGCCCAAGGATCTGCAGTCGGTGACCTGGAGAGCCAGGAGAGCTGATCTGTTGATCCGGTCCGTATCTGAACTGAGAAGTGAGAGCCACGGTGTCCGTTCATCTGAAAGCTGGCGGCTGGTGACTGAATTAGAGCCCCTTTTAGTCTGAGTCCAAAGGCCACAAAGACCATGCTAACTAAAGCAGGCTGGAGGAGTTCTCTCTTACTCAGCCTTTTGTTCTATTCAGGTATTTAGTTTATTGGCTGAGGGCCACCCACCTTCGGGAGAGCAATCTGCTTTACTCAGTCTACTGAGTGAAATGTTCATCTCCTTCAAAAAAAACCTCACAGACACATCCAGAATAATATTTGGCCAAATGTCTGGGCATCCTGTGGTGCAGTCAAGCTGACAAAATTAACCATCACAGCTTCCTATCCCAGTTTTCATTGTCTAGAGGCCTTTCACCTAACTCGGCTGATCTCTTTGAGACTCATCAGATACAGTTGATGAAAAACGGCAGTTTTTAATATTTATTGCTACCAGGGATTTTCTTCACGTTGCTTCTAAGAGAGACCCTCCCCCATCTGTGCTGGGTAGTTTTCCTGAGTGCCTCCAGGAACTGACTAGCTATAGAAATAATGTTAGCTAAAGCACTTACTCACTATGTACATTACTGTTACATAGTACTTACTATGAACTGTAGTGTTCTAAGTAAGTGCTTTTACACAGATTAACTCATTTTAACCTCACAACATTCCTATGAGGTGTCTACTCTGCATGCTCTTGCAATCTGTATTTTACAGGATAAGAAACAGGTATAGAGAGGTTAAGTAACTTTCCTAAGATGGGGGAGTACAGTGTGAAAGAAGTTGTCACACACTAGCCTCAAAAAGGAGGGAGCTACATGGGGGAGTGATTGTTAGGCCAGATACCTGTCTTGTCTTCCTTAAACCAAGATATATAGGGAAGGATAAAGGGTTTTTATAGATTTCCTCTGATTCCAGCTGCTTAACACTGTTAGTACTTTTTATTATAATTCCATTGGCTTGATGGTAGAACATTTCCCAAGATATTAGCAAATAGATCATCAGTCCTAGATTTCGGTCGTAGTGGGAGCTTTTGTCTTTTTCTCAGTCTTCATACTAGGTATCAGCATAAGCTAAGAAAAGCCAGCTTTAGGGCTTGTTAGCCAGTAGTTATTTTATATGCACTTTTCAGGTATGTCTGATACATATTGCTCTGCTCAGTCAGAAACTAGTTTTCTGGTCTATTCTTGCTGAACTCAAGACTAGGTAATTTTAAATGGACTTCCTAATGGATTTTTCCATTTTGTGTTTAGCAACAGAAATGCTTAAAATAACATTGCTTTGTTTCTGAATAGCTTGTTTTCTTCCTAATGTTTTTTTATATTCACAATATATTTTACAGATCCAGAAAAATGAATAAATAAAAGCTTTTAAAAACAGATCAGATTAAAAAAAACCACCTCCAAATAATGTCTTTTTGCCTACAAATCTGGGCGGTTTCTTGGGACATTAAACATACTTATCAGTCTAATGGGCTACTAGGTTTATTTTCTATTCAATTCCAAACAACTCTCACGCTTAAAACTTGTCCCAATACAGAGATTCTCCAAATTTCCAGAATCTCCTTTCTCTTTTGAAAGACTTTCTAAGTGAAGACTTTCCTTAGCTTCAACATCTACCTTGTGAACCAGCCATTGTATAGTTTACTTCATACAAACTAAATATAGCAACCATGGGTCCCAATTTTCTGCTGTCATTTTCTAATATTTTTCCCCTAAATTACTAGTTTTCCAAAAATATGTTGGTAAACAAAAGCCAAATGAAACAAGCATTAACCAAATGTGCTTTTAAAAAAGTTTCCTTTTATAGGCATATAACTAATACATATTTACTGACCACTAACCGTCACTCTTCTCAGCACTAAAGAGGGAGCAGTAGACAGAACAAAGGATTTCTTTAGCAGACAATCTAGTTGTGCTGATTTCAGAAAACATGGTCCCATGCTCACACTTCTCAAATTGATTCAAGGTATGGGAAATGGACCAGAGAAGTCAGAGGTCAAGGCAGTGCTGTCTTTCTGCTAATCGACGGATGGGAGCCAGAAGTGACACTGATGTACAGATCAGGAGTAGAATGCAAAACTAACGATTACAATTATAACAAGGAAATTTCGAGTTGTAGTGGGCAGCTTTGAACTAGGTCCGTGGGTTCTCAGATTCACCTAAACTCAATAATCTGAACTGGAAACTCAAGAGTTCGGGTAGTGCCTTAAAATCTACTCATCAGACACTCCTCACCACGGTACACTGAAGCAGAAAAAGGCACAGCCATTCTTGGGTTCAGCATTTTCCTACCAAGGAAGGACTAAGAGTAAAGTAAACACGGGGCGTGGGTCAGCGTTTAAGACAACAACCAAAACCGGCAGTTCTGGACCCGCTTGCTCTCGGCCATGTAGCCGCGCACAACCCCTCGCCATCCCCGCCACCCATTTGGGAAAAGGACCGGGCCGCAGCCTTTCTCCGAGACGCGTTCCGGGGATGAGGGACCCTCGTGGCTTTGGGGGGCACTCCGCGACCCCGCCCTGCCCCCCCCCGCGTCCCTGTTCTGTGACGTCACTGCGAGGCGCCGGCGACACTGAGTTCGCCATGGCGACGGCTTGTGACAAGGTTTTCTTCCCGGCTTCTGGGTGTCCCTGTCGGTCTCGTGTTCCAAGCCGTGAGAAAAGCAGGGTGTGGGAGGTCTCTGATAGGACACTATGGAGGAAGAAAGAGGCGAAAACTTCGACGGTGTGAGCACCGATCGCCTCAAACAGGAGTTGCTGGAAGAAACCCACTTGAAGTGAGTTGGGGACGCGTAGGTTCCCGTCCTCGCCGCCGACGGCCCGTGTGTGCGCCGCTGTCCGAGGCTGCAGCCACCGAGCTGCAAGTGACACCAGCAGCGTAATTAATACCCGAGCTGATTTGGCCGCATCCGACAACTGATAGGAAAGATTCCTTTGCTTCTTTGATTAAGCATTTAGTATTATAAATAGACAGGTTTTGAGGTAGGATGTGCTGACATTAGGATCAAATCAGACGGAGCGTATTGTCTGCATGTACTAACTAACTATAAAGCTAAAATATGTGTTTGGTTTTGATGGACCACCAAATTCGAATTTTCTGGTCAGAGTACAAAGTTCTCGTTTATGCTTTCTCTTTCATCCTTTTAAAACAACTTAGAAATGGTGACATTTTAGAAAAATGATGCTATACATATATATATTTAATATTCACTATTAGTGCTTTGTATTAAATCTTTAAAACATTTTAAGTATTTTTAAAGATGCCTCCAACCCCACCCCCAAGCCCCACAAGAATGTAGACCCTCCTGTGTGCCCTATAGTTTCCCGTGCTTTCCTCTATTGTAGCTCCAACCACACTTTTATTTCATTTTATTTTCTTTTATTTTTTATTTTAAATTTTTCTCCCAGGATTGAATGCCACACGATTTTAATTGCTTGGTTAATTCTTGGTCTGGTACTTATGATAAGGATGCTGAGGACAGGTTCTATATTCCCTGAGGGAATAGAGTATAAGAGCAAGTACTTTAGAGGAATCTTTCATAAATTAAAAAATCCCCAGCTCTTATCACTCAGTAATTACATGACCTTGGGCAAGTTAATGAACCTCTTTAAGCCTCAGTTTTCCTAACTCTAAGATTGGTGTACGAATTGTTTTCATACCTCATGTGGTTGTTGCTGGAATTGAGTAAAATGGATGTAAAGCGCTTAGCATTGGCTTGTAATAAGCATTCAGTGGAAGTTAGCTGCTGCTGTTGTTTTTGTTCTGTTCACTTATTCACTGTAGTATCTTCAGCACTTAGCACAGTACCTTGAACATAACAGGCTTTCGAAAATATGTATTGAATAAATGATTGTGATATTTTGATAATTAATGTGCTATTTAATGATATCCTAAGTAGGTAATCTCTGGAATGCTATTTGCTTTCGTTTTGTTTTTTAGTAGTGTTTCTTTTTTCCTCTGTTTCAGGTTGTCAGTTGTTACTTGTTGCCTTAGCTATTTCTTTCTATAATAATTTGCAGCTCATTTGCTAGGCTTTGAGAAACCTCTTTGGATCATATTTAAGAGTAAATTGTTACCTGGGGGACGTTGAGCTTTAGTGCATGTTAGTGCATGTCCTTCTGGAACTGGATAATCAAAGCCTCCATTTGTCTGATTCCTGATTCTCAACCATGTCTTCAATAAGTGATGTTTCAGAATAAATTGTTCCTGAAATAGTGGTGGGTTACTCTGTATTCCTCTCGTGTTATTTTTTAACTGAATTGTAATTAACAAGATATTTTTAATAATAGGGTTATGGTACAACTATCAGTACTTGAATTAAGAAACAAGATAGCGGAACTGGAAGCCAAACTCAATACTGACGATGAAGGTATATAAGTAAATAATTTTATACGTGACTCCTGTATAAATATTGTTCATTTTACCAAGATACCTATAGTACATTAAATTACAAATGTGGAATAATAGTACCAAGATTTCAGTATTACTTTTTAGCAGCATTAGTAATAATTTATTATAATGGCTTATAAAACTGAAGTTTTGGAGTATCAAACCTGTTGTATATATGAGGTTGGACAATTAAGTTCGTGAACTTGTTGCAACAATGTTGCTAACCTTTTTTGATATCAGAGGGATTATTCATTATGAATTTGTACCAACTGGACAAGCAGGTAACCAAGTTTACTATTTGGAAATGCTGAAAAGACTGTGAGAAAAGGTTAGACAACCTGAACTTTTCACCACAAATTCATGGCTCTTGCATCACGACAATTCACCAGCTCACACGGCACTGCTGTGAGGGAGTTTTCAGCCAATAAACAAATAACTATATTGGAGTAACCTCCCTACTCACCTGATGTGGCCCCCAATGACTTTTTTCTTTACCCAAAGATAAAGGAAATGTTGAAAGGAAGGCATTTGGATGACGTTCAGGGCATCAAAGGTGATATGACGACAGCTGTGATGGCCATTCCAGAAAAAGAGTTCCAAAATTGCTTTGTAGGGTGGACTAGGCGCTGGCATCAGTGCATAGCTTCCCAAGGGGAGCACTTCGAAGGTGACCGTAGTGATATTCAGTAATGAGGTATGTAGCACTTTTTCTAGGATGAGTTCGCGAACTTAATTGTCATACCTTGTACTCTTCTTATGAGTTCAAAAGGTTTGTTCATCAGTTAGCAAAACTTTTGTTACATGACATCAACATATTACTTCCTTAGTAAATAATAAAATATAATTTTTCTATTTAACTCAAGTAATGCCCTTCATATCTCAATTTCTGGATTTAGAGTATAAGTTTAAAATTCTTATCTAGGTTTTGGTTATTTGTGTTGGAAGAATGGGGGGTGTGAGTGTTGCATGCGACACACGTCACACATACATACACATGCACATACCCACGTACTTAAAATTTATAATGTATGAAAGACATTAATTCATTCCACAAATATTGATTGAGACCCTGCCATATGTCAACATTTTGAGTAGAAGACCTTTCTTTTCCCTATTCTAAAGAGGTTCACTGACTACTAGGAGAAAGTCTCAAACTAAAATATGAATATGAGAAGTGACCTAAGTTCTGCATAAGGAGAAATGGAAACTCAAGTAGAGGGGACCTAACAACTCGAATGAGGGCATAAAGACAGCTTTCCAGAGGAGGCAGTACCTGAACTGAATGCTAAGAAACAGTAAGAGTTTATTAGGGTTAGGGTGGTGGGCTTTGGTTCTTAAACCCGTTTATACTTCTCTTTTCTTCTACCGAAGAAGCCAATGAACAAAAAGGATTAGTAGCCATTTAAGAAATAAAAAAGCTATTTCTATAAGTACTCAGTGCTCTGTTAAAGCTTGGTAAGAGAACGCTGCTTTGTTCCAAGGCTGAAGGAGCTTTCTTCCTATGTCTCCATATCTGTATCTTAGATATACCTGGCTCTGTGGGGGCAGACTGTGAGTACACTTACCCAGTAGTTGCATTGGCATGGATAGCTGGAATTTCCTCATCTGTCTGGTTACTGACTAAACAGGTCATGCTCACAGAGACACATGCAATGCAATAAATATGCCCACTAGTAAAATGTAAGCCCACAGGGCTTATTATCAACAGTTCTTGTCATGCAGAGGAGCTGGTAATGGATATGAAGAGGAAAGGTAAAACGGTAGGTGAGGAAGTTCTTTCCTCAGTGAGCTGACACTAAAGCCTAAGGTCAAGGACAGAAACATTTACCCCTTTCTTAAATTTAACTAAGGCCAAGAACTGTGTGAGGTGAGGTTATTACTGTTATCCCCATTTAGGGAAAAATGAAGTTCAGGAATTTAAATAACTTGCTACGGTCATATAGCCAAGGAGCGGCAGAGCCCTGACTGCACACTTAGCTACTGTCTGTGTACCACTCCCACTACTACCATATCAACACGCAACAGTTCTGGTTATCTACTGCTGCATAGCAGCCACCCTATCATTCAGGGGCTCAAAGTAACACATTTTCTGTGGATTGACTGGGGTTACCTGGGAGGGTCTTAATTGAGTTTTCTCATGCGATTGCAGTCAGATGTTGTCTGGGCCCCAGTCACCTGAAGGTTCAGCTGGGCTAGACATTCCAGGATGCCTCTCACTCAGCCTGCTGGCATCTGACACTGGCTGCTGGTTGGGAGCCCCTCTGGGACTGCCCGCCAGAGTGCCCCCACATAGCTCTTGTAGCTTTTGCTTCTCACAGCGTGGTGCTTGGCTCCTAAGAGGATGTAACCCATACTTATTCATCATCAGTGACAGAAACTGCCAGGCCAGTTAAGGGCTACTGCCAGAACTGGTGCAGTGTCATTTCTACTCGATTCCATTGGTCAAAACAGTCGCAGATTCAAGGGGATGGGGAAATAAACAATGCTTGTGACGGTCACATTCCTTGTCAGATGGGATATATTATTGCAGTCATCTTCGGAAAACACAATCTGCCACAGGGAGTATGACAATGTCATCTGAGGAGAATTCTTAGGTAATTGATAAAGAAGGAACATAGATTTTCATGAGAAAGTGACAGGAGATGAGATGAAGGTTTATGAAGAAGACAAATGCAGAATAGTCTTTAATATGATGCTAATGAATTTATATTTATCTTGAAGGCAATGGGGTGATATTAAAGGAGTTGTCAAATACATTTATTATTTTAACATTACACGAGCACAAGTGACAACTATAGAACTTTCCACCCTCCTCTAATCTCTGCCACCTCTCTCCCCATTCTTACTCTCAGCTAATAAGCGTACTTTCCTCTTTCAAAGAGAAAAGGGAAGCAATCAGAAGAGGAGAGCCATATGTTTCCACCAAGAAAGCTACCCACCTATCTGCATCTTTCTTATCCTTTTTCTTTCCTCCTGTCCTTGTGCATGGTCTGCCCTTACTCTCATCTGAGGTCAATCCCTCCACTTGTGTGATAGAGTTCGTCTCCTCTCCCCGACTCAAGGATATCACTCCAGCGATCATCTTCTCTCTTTCCTGCCACCATCTGTTTTCCCTGCTCCACTGGTCATTCCCAACAGCATACAGACATGCTGAATTTATTTTATCTAAAAAACATGACAAACCTCATTTGCCCACATTTCCCCTTCCATCAGCCCCTTTCATTGCCCCATGTACAGCAAAACTCTTCAAAAGAGTGGTGTTCTATTTTCACTCTTACCTGTTTATTCTTATGTCATATGTTTGGATTAATTGTAACTGGATTGATTTTTAGGTGAAACAGCGAACACAACCAGATCCAAAGGGCTTCACATTCCCATAGTGGCCTCTTGAAGCCCTTTAGGATTCAAAGGAAACTATATACAGAAAAAGTGATTTATGTTTTAATGAAATCTGAATTTCATCATCTTAAAGCTCAGGGACAAGACAAAGAGCTGGAAAAAAGATGTTCAGGTGACTTTTTTCCCCAAAACTGAGAAGAGTCAGTATTTGTGTAGAGCTTTCAGTGCACTTTTAAAAATGGAAACCTCACAACTACCTTTTGAAAAAAGTATTACCTCATTTTATAGATGGAAAAACAGATCAGGGATTCTAAGTGGCTCTGTCAAGGCTACCGAGTTGGTGAGGGATAGATCTGGGATTTGAATGCAGGTATTCTAGCATCAAATCCCACACTCTTAGCCTCTACTTCTTTCCAGCTCTTAAGATTCTCTCTCTCTCTCTCTCTCTCTCTCTCTCTCTCTCTCTCTCTCTCTCTCTCTCAGAGTAGAACCTTGATTTACTGAGATTCCATGGCATTTGCTCATCTAGGGATAGAAATGGGTAGGATTTGCCCAGCACAAGCGTGACTGTCTCATTCTTTCTTGGATGCCTCCCAGTCAGACATTTTGCCTGTAATCAACTGAAACTGCTCTTTTGCCAAGGTCACCAGTTACACCCAATTTGCTAAATCCAATGTCAACACTCAGTCCTTATCTTACCTATCAGCAGTATTGCCACAGCTGATCACCCTCGTCCTTGAAACCCTTTGCTCACTTGACTTCCGGCCGCTACACTCTCTTGGTTTCTTTCGTACCTGTTGGGCACTCTTCATTTCTCTTCCTCGTCATGATTTCTGAAAACTTGGAGTGCCCCAGAGCTCAGTCCCCTGACTGTTCTTCAAGCCGTGCACCCACTTCCTAGGTGATCTCTGGCCATATGGTATTAAATACGACTGTACACTGACAACACACAGATTTACACCTTCATCTTGGACCTCTCCTTTAAACTCTTTCGAGCCTTCATTTATAGGCTGATTTCTATCCCTAAACTTTGGCTATTAAGTAATAGATTAATAGATAAAATATGTTTTAAAAACTCAGTACATGCTAAGGAATGTTTTGATAAAATTCAATTAGTCTTCCTTATTTTAAAACAAAAAAATACTTTTGTTTATCTCAAACTGGCATAAAATACTTAATGATGAAACATTGGAGGCATTTCCATTCCTGGGGAAGAAAAGATGCCTGCTGCCACCATTAAAACTTAATGTTTTGACAGTTCCAGTGTCAAGCAATAATATATGAAACAGAAATATGAGTCATAGCTCTAGACAGGAAGAGATACAATTATTATAATTTTCAACTTATAAAATTTGATATGCAGAAACATCCAGAGGACCAATTGAAAAACTAATATACTAGTAAAGAATTAGAAAATCGGTGGATATAGTAATGGATGAAATGTTTGTTTTTTAAAAACCCCAAACACTAGCCAGTTTCTAATAACCAGTTAGAAAATAGGGTTTTTAGATGAGTCCACCCACAATTCCAGCCCTAAGCCATAAAATATCTGACAATATCCTTGATAGGCAGAACATATGCAAAGAGATAACAGAAGACCATGACTACCATGTTTCCTCGAAAATAAGACCTAGCCAGACCATCAGCTCTAATGCATCTTTTGGAGCAAAAATTAATATAATATATTAAAATAAGACCAAGTCTTATATAATATAGTATAAGACTGGGTATAATATAATATAATACCGGGTCTTACTTTAATATAAGACAGGGTATTTATAATCTAATATAATCTAATATGATGTAATAATATAAAATACTGGGTCTTATATTAATTTTTGCTCCAAAAGACGCATTAGAGCTGATGATCCAGCTGGGTCTTCTTTTCGGGGAAACACGGTATAAGGGAGTAATAACAGTTCAGCCAGAATTCTCACCTTATTCAATCTATGAGATTTCATACTGGAGAGAAACACTAGAATAAAATGAAATTGGGAAAGTTTGCTGCCTTAGCACATGTCTTGCTGAGCTTCTGAATATCTTTATCAGTGGTTGACACACATAACACCAAAAACTCACTGTGAGCCTTCTTATAAAGTTAATGAGCTAAACATTGCTTACTAAATGTCAGGAAATTTCTGCTGGAGAGACGCCATGTGAATTAATGAATATGTAACAGCTTCAGCTGTGCTCAAGTCCCTGTGCTTCTGAAAACCTATGCTAGAGAGGAAAAATTGCCAGAAGTGAGTCCGTGTAAAGAGCCCAGGACTTAGAATCAGAAAGCCCCAGGGTTTGAAACACAGCTGTGGAACTTAAATGTGTAACTTGAAGCAAGTTACTTAAAGCCCTCTTGGTCTCATTTCTCTATCGGTAAATTGGTGAAAAAAAATACATGAGTCGAATTGTTTGACGAATAAATATGCAATGTGTAGCGATTCTTACCATCTTCATTATTAAGATTTTCATCAGAAGAGGGACATATACTTTTCCTATATGGGAGAACCAGATATTATAAATACGCTCATTTTCATCCAGTTAATTTATTTATATGTAATTCTTATTGAACTACACAGATTTTTTTTTTCTTAACTTGAATAATTTATTCTAAAGTTAGCTGGTTGAATAAATAGAGATAACTGATAAAAAATTGCTGGGGTGAGGGACTCCTACACCTAATGCAGCTATAGTTATTGAAATTGGAAACACATCAATACAACAGGAAAGCTAGTGTACTGAGTTGCTAGAGCTTCCATAACAAAGTACCGCAGACATGTATTTTCTCACTGTTCTGGAGGCTAGAAGTCCAAGATCAAGGTGTTGGCAGCGTCGGTTTTTCCAAGGCTTCTCTCCTTGGCGTGTAGATGGCTGTCTTCCTTCTGTGTCTTCACATGTCTGTACCTGTTTGTGTCCTAATCTCTTCTTATACGGAGATAGTGCATTAGGGCCACCATATGATCTGATTTTACCTTAATTACCCCTTTAAAGGCCCTTTCTCTAAACGTAGTCACATTCGGAGTACTAGGGACTCCAGAGTCCTAGGACTTCAACGTGTGAATTTGGGGGACACAATTCAGCCCATCACAGATTGAATAGAAACAGATTCTAGTTTATTAAAACCATATTATAAAGCTGTGACATTCAGGGCTAGGTTACTGTTACTTTTTTAAACTATCTTTTCTGTTAGTGTGTCATTATATGGAAAAAAAAGGGAAAACCATTTTCATTTGTGAGACTTGTAGAAAATAGATTATTACAAACCAAGTCTGCACTGTATGTTGAAATGGGCGAGTACCGAGTGAGGACTGCCGTAGTCTGCTTGAGCTGTCACAACAAAATACCATCTGCTGGGTGGCTTAAGTGACAGAAGTTTATTTTCTTCCAGTTCTGGAGGCTGAGAAGTCCAATACCAAGGTGTAGACTGATTTCTGGTGAGGGCCCCCTTCCTGCCTTGTAGATGGCCACCTTCTCCTTGTGTTCTTAGTGGCAGACAGAGAGAAAGCTCCAGTATCCCTTCCTCTTCTTTCAAGGGCACCCAGCCTGATAACCTCATTTAACCATTATCACTTCCTAGCCACATGGGAGCTAGGGCTTCGACATGTGAATTTTAGGGGGACACAGACATTCAGTCCGTAACAATCATGAAGCTCTCACTTTCTAATTACTATCTGCCCCTCTTCCGACCACCGAGATAGAAGAAATTTCGCCTGCTGGCCCAAGTTTTGGGAAGGGCTTCTGGGCAGAGAACTGGAACCAAGGAGGAGCCAATTACCAGTAATGTTTTCTTGGAATTTGTGTCATCACAGGGACCTTTGAAGGAGCTAAAGGAAAAGTGATGAATTATTCAGTAAGTTCTGCCTGGGAAATTGGTATAATAGTTAGAAAAAAAAATCCCATTACATCTTCACTCTATACTTAATTCTAAAACCTTCCAGATAGATTATGGAGTTAAATATTTTTTAAAATTAAATAAAATATAGTTGAATGCATATCTGTTTATGGATAAAGAAGATCTTTCTTAGTTTAAGAGTAATTAAAATAAATCACTGAGGAAAATATGTTTACATTTGATTTCAGAAAAAAATAGCTTCCCTTTGATTAAAAAAAAAGACCAATATGAGAAATCAAACAGCAGTCTGAGAAAGAGATTCGTAGCCAGTATGATAGACAAAAGGTTAATATTTTCACTGCATCTATATTCTCTGCAATTCAATTAGAACAACATTGAATTTCCAGTAGATAAATATGAGTAGGATATAAAACAATTCATGAGTGTGGAAAAATATCCACCTTGTTTCTTAGTCAAAAATTTTGAATTGAAATAAATTTTGAATTGAAATAGAATTTGTTACTTAGTGAAGAAGTAGAGATTTTTTTTAAGTGAAATAGGAACTTTATACATTTCTGGTAGCAATGTAATGTTACCCTTTTGGAAAACAATTTTACAGTAAATTTCTTGATGATAATGATGAAAATCATAACAACAACTAATTTTCATAGCATATCCTATAAGGAAGGAACTTTAATTATCCTTGTTTGAAAGATGAGAAATTGAGGCACAGAAAAGGTAACTTGCTCAAAATCACATAAATAAGCTGTTACTTGGTGGAAACATGATTTAAACTCTTTTTTTTTTTTTTTTCCTTATGAAGTCGTCTGAAAATTTGGTTGGGGATAACTTTACTCACAAGAGGTACTCTTTGCACCACTGTGTTCCCTTTCTTTTTTTGACACATTTGTATTTTTGTTCATGTTCTCGCTGCTAGAATATACTTTCTCATCTTCTCTGGCTTAGAACAGGTATCATTTCCCCCAAGAAGCATTTCTTAACCTTCTTCAGTCTTGATCTTTCTATCTGTCATTCCCTTCTGCCATCGTGCAGATTGGATGTCCTTCTGTTTGTTCCATAACATCCACTTAACCAAAACTTTTCTCAGGTGCTTTGGCTGTATGTCTCCCCACTCCCCTCCACTTGTTCTACTGATGGTTGACAGCAGGGACTATGTCTGTTTTATTTTTATATCCATACAGTGCCACCTATTAGGCATTTTCCTTTCCTTATTAACATTTTCTTACTTTACAGAGTCTTTTCAAATTGACATAACTTTATCATTTGTAATCATTATAGTGAACAACACAATGAAACATGACTGAATTATTAAAGTCCATATAGAGTCAAGTTTCAATCAATTTGACTGTGTTCTTTTTAACACTTTAAAATATATATGATATTGTTACGTAGAGCTTTGTTTATTTTGTTTTTGCTAACTGCTGTCTTTCTGGCCAAAAAAAAAAAAAAAAAGAAAAGAAAAGAAAAAAATCCATATCTAAAAGATAGGGCAATGTTCCACCTAATTTTCTCTTACACTATGAACTTCCCCTTCTAAGGTAAATTCATAAAGCTAACTATGAATCAAACTTCCAGAATTTTTCAATTTTTGATTTGGGTTTACTTTTCATCGTACTGATTCTAGCCAAGATCCTTCTTTGGGATTGCAAAGCAATTTTATTTTTCCTTTAAAAATCCTAGTGCATGTTTTCTTTTTCTTTTTTCTTTCTTTCCTCTGGTTGGTTTGTTTTTAGAATTACTGCAGGAGCAATGGTTTCATGGAGTTATTGCTCAGGCTGTTTTTCTCCCCAGAGACACAAATGTTTGTTGGATTTTTATACCCATAATCTATATTTTAAATAATGACTTACTGTAAGTGTATCTTAGGCCTTGATAGGTGGGCTATTGTTTGCCCAAGGTCAAGATTCATTGTTTTTGGTGTCAGGTTTATTGTGGTTGTCTCAATGACAGTACCTCATCTCTTACTTGCGCTGGTTTCAGAGGGCTCTGAACTTCCCTTAGTATCAAGACTACTTCAAAAACATGTTATTTTTAACTGCCAATCTTATTCCCAGCTGAAAACAATTTAAAATTATTACATTTTAAACACATGAAGAATGATGGAAAAATTACAAACCTTAGTATTTTCAGTACTTTTGGGGTATCACAGAACAAAGTATGGTAGGGAAGGTAAAATGCTATGTACTCCTTTTTCAGAGTACATAGCAAAAAGAAAATAGTTGATAAGTAGGAAGTTGACCTGATCTGTAAGACCCAATGCTGTTTTGTGAAGAAGAAAAAAATATTAATCTCGTTTCGTGGGCCTCCATTTAAATGCTAAGAAATTAGAAATTCTAACACATGTAAATCAGTAATGGCTGCAGATTTTGGTAAGTTATATAGTCTTTATTTTTATGCAGTTGAATGTTAATTGATTAGTTGTTTAATTAATCACTAGTTAATGAATTGTTAATAATGTACACATTATCTTACCAGGGTTAGGGATGTAACTGGCCTGGGACAAATCAATTATATTGATTTAACTGAAAGATTTGTCTTGTCTTTTTCTCAGTTCAACAGCAGCAACTGACCAGTGGGCCCATTATTTAAAGCCTCTTAAGATTTTTCTAAAGCAGAGTCTCCCGTTCTATGTGTCTCTCATCTCATAGTAAGATCAAGACAGCAGAAAGTGTACTCTCAGGTTAACTTTGGCGATGTACAATAATTAATGCAGGTAGGATAGGTGAGATGTAGATATCAACTATTTGCAAAAATGTCAAAGGTATTCCAAGTTAACTCTGGAAACCGGTGTCAATGATTTCCCATAACCGAGATAGCTTAGGAACAGATTATTGTTTACTGTAAACTGATTAGTTTGTATTCTTTATTAGAAAGTTGACCTGGAAACTGGAATGAGTTAAGTTTGCTTTCACAGTTGCCTCTTCCTCCACTCGGGGCTGACGTATCCATTAGGCACAGTGGGCGCATTACAAAGGGCCCATGATACGTTTACAGGCCCATGAGATGTTTTAATATCTTTTAAAATCAGAAGAAAAAAAATGAATATGACCCAGACGGGACTGTGTTCATCTTTATCCCACCCAGTAATAAAATAGAATTTTAAGTATTTTTTTATGGAGGAAGGGGCCCAAAAAAGCAAAGGTGCCCAGGTTCCAGGAAAGTCCCAATGTGGCCCCAGAGCAACATAAGACTTTTTTCTTCCCATTTTTTATAGCCACTACTGTTTTGAAATTTTCTTCTTCAATTTGATGGTCCATATGCTTTTTGCTTTGCTCCTTTGTCCTCTATAATCCAGAGCCATCTGTGTACACTCAAGGAATTACACGTTTGTGTTCACCACACTGGAGAATGTGAATATTGACGTCATTACCTCCAACGCCTTCACTTAGTATTACCATTAATACATCACAGTCTACTCTTAGGCTTGGCTATTTTTGATCATCTTTAGATTAATAGCATTTTAAAGTAAAGGAGGGTCAAACATTTATAAACTATACTCAGATGTGCTAAAAATTAATTGCGTTCTTGAATTTTTTGGTAGCTGTTCTCGTCTTGTTCTGAAGCCCCCATTCCCATGGTGGGGAAAGGGGTTTGATTACAAAGAGAAACTTTAGTCAGTTATAAAGATAATTCCATCTATTCGGGCTCCATGGTATCTTTTGGATAAATGACAGTCTCTTAGGGCTTCTCCTTCCGTCTTGTTCCCTAAAGCATTTGGATTAATGACTTTCAGCTTCAGAGTGGGAGGGTATCCTGCCCCTCTCTCTGGTAGGCTGCCTTTGCTTTGAGATGAGGGCGTACGGAGACCTGTGCAGTGTTGAGGCTGGCAGTTGTGTGCGCTCATACTCTTTCTGCTTAGACTCTGCCATCAATTTTACGTATGTAGCAGCAATTGCCTCATACATGTAAAGAGTATTTAAGGTTTAGAAACAAGCAGCTCCTTTCCTCTCTACAAAGCATGACTTTCAAGGCTCCAAAACATTAGCTTTGGGCTTTGAAGCTAGGGAAGACATTTTAGTTTTCGGCTGTGTTCTTCTCCTCGACTAGAGCAATAAGACAAATGTTTTGGCCTTGATAGCCAAGTGGGGTAGAGTGACAGAAACCTACTTAAGGGTAAGAAAAGATGCCTGAATAGGTAGCTAAATGTAAACAATGTTACTTAGCATAGCAGGTAAGAGGATATGCTTTCAAGTCAGAAAAACTGGGTTGAAATCTCAGTTCCCCCATTTATAGTTCTGTCATCTTAAGAATGTTATGTGACATATCTGAGCCTATAAAACAGGTAAATAAGTTTTTAAAAATGAGGATTAAATTAGTTAATATTTGTGAAGTACTGTGTGATTTACACATAGCAAATTTGTAAGTGGTGGTTGTTAAACGGACTTCAGAATTCTTTTGCAAAGGAAAAAAAATGACATTGAATGGAAGCTAATATTGTTTGGGCTTTTACATATGGGTATTTCAAATTACAAGGAAAGAAACATGTTCTGGATATTCCCTCAGGTAGAATTCCTTATGAGGACACATGAACTAAAGGGAAAAGCGTGGTAGGGAGTGAGAAGACCAGGCGTCATAATAGTCCTAGTGAGGTCTGGTTGCTGGGAGCCTGACTGTGAGTCTAGCTTCTGCAGTCTGAGGGGTCCTAGCTAACGGAAATACATGTTAAAAACTGGTTTGCTGTAGTTCGTCTGTATTGCTAGTAAAGTCAATTATAGTAACAGAGCAACATTGAGCTGATTAATATTATTTTAGTGAACAAATGAGAGGTGGTGAGGTGATCTTCGTTTCCCCCTGTTTTCACCCAGGTGGTGAATGGAAAACTCGTTATGAGATTCAACTTGAACTGAATGGTCAACTAGAAAAGCAAATTGTTTCTCTTAAAGAGAAAATAGAAAAAATCCGCGGAAATCCTTCAGGTAAACACAGAAAGTATATAGATTATGTGTTTTCTAAGTTGAGTTAAAACTGATAAAATATCAATGCTCATATTTGTTTTATTGTAGATAGACTGTCTTCCATTCGTGTCTATGAGCGAATGCCAGTGGTGAGTAAATGAGGGTTAAACAAAAAGAATAATTGAAGGAAATTAAGGACACCCCCTGCGTTACCCAGTTTCCAAACAAAAGTTTAAAGACTGTGGCAAGGTCCAAATGAAATATTTAGTTCACTGGAGTTGTTTCTAGAATGTGAGGCATTCTGTAAAAGGACTTCCTTCAGCTTATTACCCCCTTATAAAGCTGGGCCGGGATTCTGTTGCAGGTACAAACAAAATGAAATAAAAAGAATATCAATGGTCGAGCTGGGTGGAAACCGGAGTGCGTCCCTTCATTGCAGCCTAAAAGAGCCTCTTTAACACAAAAATACCTATCTTATATCTATCTCAAGACATTTCTGTTCTAGTCCCTCTGGAATATACAGGCACATGTACACATACACACACACACATTTACACACACACACACACACACACACACACACGTAGAAACTGTACAAAATCCAACAACAGAAAACCCATAAAATTACTCTATAATGTGAAACCTCATTGGGCTGGTCCACCTACTTTTTCTTTTGGTTACCCTAATGACATCTTTTCTCCTTTGAGAGTTAATTATAATCCCTGATAAATTACTTAAATTTGTATGTTTTACACTTTTTCAAAGCACATTCATTTGTTTTTCATTCATTCAAATATTTATTTTTTAAAATGTAGAGAAGGCCCAAATTACTGATAAATTACTTAAATTTGTATGTTTTACACTTTTTCAAAGCACATTCATTTGTTTTTCATTCATTCAAATATTTATTTTTTAAAATGTAGAGAAGGCCCAAAGCATGATTTACACTATGTCCAGAGCATGCTTAGAAACAGCTTTTTCCTCAGAATTCTTGCTGAATTTTTATTCTGAATACTAAGAACAACATGGAAATCATATTAAAAAAAAATCAAGGATAATTTATATGAAAATGAAAACACAGTACTCAGCTAAATTGGCAGGACTTAACATTACACTAATAATAATAGTAATTTGACCTTAATTAAGCATATATTATATGCAAATTAATTTTATGTAATTTGTCATGCAACAACTCCATGAGATAAAATTCAATATTATTCCCTTTAATACGTGTGACACTAAGCTTAAAGAAATTAAGTGATTTGCTCAGGATCACACAACCTGGAAATGTGGAGCCAGATTCCCTCCATCTAAAAAAATCTGTGCCCACTTAACTACACAGTGCTATACCAATACGTAGCCCTTCTGTCCTGCTTATCAGAAATAACGGGGTTTTTTAAAAGATTTGTATTAAAAATATAGTTAACATGCAACATTATATTAGTTTCAGGTGTACACCATAGTTATTCAACATCTCATATACCTAAAGAAGTGATCACCGTAAGTCCAGCAACCATCTGACACTGTACCACGCTATCACAATATTATTGACTATATTCCCCATGCTGTACATTACATCCCATGACTTACTTGTTTTATACCTGGAAATTTGGACCTTTTATTTCCCTTCACCACTCCCCCCCTTTTAAATTTTTCAAATACAATTGACATTCAATATTAGTTTATATTAATTTCAGGTGGACAGTGTACTGGTTAGACATTTATATAATTTAAGAAGTGATCCCCTTGACTAGTCTAGTACCCACCTGGCACTATGCATAGTTATTACCATATTATTGACTATATTCTCTATGCTGTACTTTACATCCCCATGACTGTTTTTGTCACTACCAATCTGTATTTCTTAATCCCTTCATCTTTTTCACCCTGCCCCCAAATCCCCTCCCATCTATCACCCTGATAAATCTAGTACCCCTCTGACACCAAACTTAGTTATTACAGTATTATTGACTATATTTCTTATGCTACTGTGTTTCCCCGAAAATAAGACCTAGCCGGACCATCAGTTCTAACGCGTCTAATATAATTTTTGCTCCAAAAGACGTGTTAGAGCTGATGGTCGGCTAGATCTTATTTTCGGGGAAACACGGTATACCCTACATCCTCATAACTACTTTTTAACACCAATTTGTATTTCTTAATCCCTTCTCGTTTTTTTCACCTACACCCCCAACCCCCCTTGCATCTGGCAACCATCAAAATGTTTTTTGTATCTATCAATTTGTCTCTGTTCTTTTTGTTTGTATTTGTTCTTTAGATTCCGAATTAAGTGACATTACATTGCCTTTGTCTTTCTCTGTCTGACACTCCACTCAGCACAATACCCTCCAGGTCCATCCATGCCACCACAGTGGCAAGAACACATTCCCTTCCATGGCCGAGCAATATTCCACTGTATATATGTACCACCTGCTCCTTATTCATTCTTCTATTGATGGACACCCAGGCTGCCTCCACATCTTGGACATTGTAAACAATGCTGCAATGAACCTATGGATGTTCATGTCCCCTTGAAGTAGTGTTTTGGTTTCTTCAGATAAATACCCAGACGTGTGATTACTGGGTCCTTTTTATCCCTTGCCATAACCTTTGTTTTAAAGACTATTTAGTCTGGCATAAATATTGCTACTCCAGATTTTTTTTTTTTTTTTCCATTTTTTGAAATAACTTTTTGCATCCCTTTACTTTCCATCTGCGTGTGTCTTTCAATCTGAAGTGAGTCTTTTATGGGCAGCATATGGAAAGGTTTTGTTTTCTTATCCATTCAACCACCCTCTGTCTTTTGATTGGAGCATTTAACTCATTTATATTGAAACTAATTATTGACAGATATATAGCTATTGCCATTTATTATTCATAATTTTGTCTTTTTAGGTTTTTGGTTTTTTTTCTTAAAGGAGTCCCTCTAACATTCCTTGTAATACTGGTTTGGTGATGATAAACTCCTTTAGCTTTTTCTTGACTGGGAAGCTCTTTATCTGTCCTTTGATTTTAAATGATAACCTTGCTGGGTAGAGTACCCTTAGTTGTAGGTTTTGGCTTTTCATCGTGTTGAATATTTTGTGACAATTCCTTCTGGCCTGCAAAGTTTCTGTTGAGAAATCATTTGACAATTTTACGGGAGCTCATTTGTAGGTAACGGCTTTTCTCTTGTTGCTTTTAAGATTCTTTGTCTTTAACCTTTGGCATTTTAATTATGATGTGTCTTGGTGTGGGTCTGTTTGGGTTCATTTTGTTTAGGACTCTCTGTGCTTCCCGGGCTTGAATGTCTATTTCCTTTGCTAGGTTAGGAAAGGTTTTTCTTATTATTTCTTCAAATACGTTCTCAACCCCTTGCTTTCTTTCTTCTCCTTCTGGTACCCCTATGATGCAAATGTTGTTATGCTTGATGTTGTCCCAGAGATCTCTGAAACTATCCTCATTTTTTTTTTTTTTTTTTTTTGGATTGATTTTCTTTTTGCTGTTCTGATTGAGTGTTTTCTGCTACCTTGTCTTCCAAATTGCCAATTCCATCCTCTGCTTCATCTAGCTGCTGGTGATTCCTTCTAGTGCATTTTCATTTTCAGTTATTGTATTCTTCACTTTTGACTGGTTCTTTTTTATGGTTTCTACGTTATTTTCTATGCTAGTTATCTCTCTGTTGAAGTTTCACTATGTTCCTTGAGCATCTTTATAGCCATTATTTTAAACTATCTCTGGTAGGTCACTTGCCTCCATTTTGTTTAGTTCTTTTTCTGAAATTTTTTCCTGTTCTTTCATTTGGGGCGTATTCTTTTTTTCCTCCTTTTGGCTGCCTCTCTGATTGTTTATATGAGTGTGTATATGTATTAAGTAGATCTGCTATGTCTCCCAGTCTTGGTTGTGTGGCCCAATGGCACAGTCTCCCTGGTCACCTGGTCTGGGTGCTCCAGGAGTGTCCTTTGTCTGGATTATGTGTGCCCTCCTATTATAATTAACCCTTGGTTGCTATTGGCAGGTCATTGGGTAGAATTGGTCCTCAGGCTGATTGGCTGTGGGGTTTGGCTACATGTACAGCTTATGGGCTGCTGTGCAGGGGGCTTACTCCACTGAGTGGGATTCGTCCCAGTGGGCTCTGGTGCCTGTTGAGACCGCCTTTTCTGTGTGCTGCTTGTAGGGCTCACTGGACAGTGCTCTGCAGTGGTCTGAAGCCAACCTCCAAGTACGTTGGTTCTGGGGCCTCTTGGGAGGGGCTCCAGTGAGGCCCAGGTCACCCACTGCCTGTGACTGGCTGGGGGACTACCTGGTAGGAGCTATAAAGTTATCTTAAGTTTTTCACTGCCTGTGTTAAGGTTGGAGGCACGTAGGAGAGGATACACTGGGAACCGAGGAGAGCTACCACCCATACAGGCCTGCAGTAATTCCGCAAGAAGCCAGTAGACCCCAAGGCCTGCTGTCACCTGCTGGCTCCCTTAAGGTTCAGCCACTAATAAAGCCTCATGTGGTACGAAAGTTGGGTGAGGCAGTCTCGGAGTCACTAGAGTGGGAAGAACTGTGGTCACCAGGTTAATGTAGACTCTGGTTTCATGCTAGTCTTGAGCCTAAAGCTACTCAGCCAAAGTCTCAGAGTACACTGTGGCCAGTTGCTGCCTGCCTGGGGCCTGTGGACTCTGATAGTTTTCCAAGAAAGAGTGAAATGTAGGCGGGATAAGCTGCTATTTAGAAAGAGCCTCAGGTGTTGGGGGAGTTGGGTAGGGTGGGTTCCCGTGATTCAGCAGTTTGGAGCAACAGAGCTCACCAGGCCAATCAGATTCAGATTTGGCCGGAAGGGGAGGACTCAATATAGGAAAGATGGCTTCCACTTGCTGGCTGCATGGGAGAAGAACCTCACACAGGAAAAACTGTGACTGTCCTCCAGTGTTTCCCTGAAGCCACACACCTCATCTGCCTCCCTATATGCCTCTGATGCCCCCCAAGTCGCCATCCATCTGCCGGAGCCCATGGTGAGTGGTGAAAGATTCTTGCATGGGCCGGTTAAGAGGATATCTGGGTTTCCGAAGCCTTTCATCTCACCGGGATGGTCAAAATTCCCACTCTTTTTCATAGCCAGTGTTGTGGGGGCTCCTCTTCCTGTAATTTGTACTCCGGGCTGGGGAGCCTGGTGTGGGGCTGGGGTCCTTTGCTCCTCTGGGGAGGACCTCCTTTGCCAAGATGCTCTCCTGATTCTCAACTGCCACAAAGGGTTTGGGGCCAGCCCATTTCACATCTCTGCCCCTTCTACAAGTCTTGATGTGGCTTCTTCTTTTTATCCTTAGTTATAAAACTTTAGTTTAGTCAGACTTCAGATGGTCCTCCAGAGTGATCGTTTATAGTTCAGTTGTAATTTCAATGTATTCATGGAAGGAAGCAGGCACAGTGTTTATCTACTCAGCCACCTTAGATTTCTGTGAAAGAGAATCCAATTACAGGTTTTTTAATAGCTATAGGTTTTTCATTCCTGTACATTGCTATATTCACAGAGATTCTGAGGACCAGAGCATTTATTGCTCTTTGAGTAACTGCAAAGCTTCTTGTATTTTTTTTAAAATAACAGATTGGGGGAGAAAGAACCTTTTTTGCACACCTCTCTGTTATTTTCAACCCAGATATACTCTTATTTATATCCTGGGAAGTCAGGAAAATAACATTTGTTTTGCTTTTTTTAATTGGAAAATTGGTAGTTTTTTGCCCTCTTGCATGGAGTCACATCTCCATCTTGTGGTATTTCAAAATTGCTACAAGCTATTTTAAGCTTAATATTTCTTAACTATAGGTAGAATTTTAGTAGAACCTACAGAGTATAAAATATCAAATACTATTCTGGCTACTTGATATATACAATTTCTGGCTACTTGATTCTTGATAACCCACCCCCAGTCCAACTCAGGAAATGGGGTACCTGGCTTCATGGAAGGTAGCGACAAGTGCTGGTGTAATACGGTAAAATACTTCATAGCCCATCTAAGAAGCATTTAATCAGTTTTCTGACTACTACCTTAGACTCTGTAACATATTCATGTTCACATAAAATGCATTTTTTTCTCTTGATGAGTTTGTGTTATTCTTGAAGAAAATGTGGTTCTCTAAGAGGCTTCAATCTGGTGGCAGAGAATTATATTTCTCTTCAGTAAAAGACTAAAGAAATGTAAGAAGAGCTGAGTGGGGCCACATGCCCAGCAGAGAGGAATGATGATAAAAGTCCAGGCTGTTAAGGAGCCGGTCCTGTCCATCGTCTGGGTGGGAGCCCTGCATAACTACTTGGGTTTTCTTACACAGTGGGATCCAGGAGGTTTTGTCAGAATACAGGGATCACGAATCTAGCCAGGGAGCTGGTGATGGAAGTAGCCAACTACTAAATAAAAAGCACTGGGTTCCAAGAATCCTATAACCATCCAGTCAAGAAATCTGTCTTATCCAAGGACCATAGATATAAGTCATATTTTTTATATTAAAACTATATTTGTGAAATTCAGACATGTACTGTTTGTATAATACAAACTTTTTTTTGTTTTCTATTAGTTTGATAATTAGAGAAAATGGCTTATATTAGTTGTCTTTAAGGGGTAGAGTATGAATTCAAACACTTTGTAAATGTACCATTCTTATCCTTGTAGATTGTTGAGTCTTTAGGAGTAACCTATACACACATACTTAAGAAATGGATGTCAGTTCATTTGAATACTGATTTTGAGTAACTTCACACTGCAGGTTTGCTTATGGGCCACAAAAGGGATAAATACTAGTTTTTGGATGTGTAATTTTTTAAAATGTTATCATTTGAAAAAAAATATTAAATGTTAAAACAGTTATTTTCAAACAGGATCACTAAAGTGAACTTAATTTTAATATTTTAAAAAGAGAGTGACGTGCTAGTCCTTATTCAGACAGACTAGCTTCAGGCCCTCAGCCTTTTTGAAGATTTCTTTTCTCATTTTAAGGTAGTAGAGATTAGATAATCTTTAAAGTGACTTTCAGTGGTGTAATTTGTTAAAACTTAATTTTAGCAAGCTATATCAGTTAAAGGCTGCATTTGGCTGCATGTAAGAGAGAGAAGAGCGGAGATGTGAAATAAGTAAGGTGCTTTTTGTTTCGTTTTGTTTCTTTGTCGCATGACAGGAAGTGTTAGAGGTATGCAGTCCAGGGTTGGTACAGTGGCTTTCTAATGCCTGTAGGAACCCAGGCTCCTCCTGACTTTCTCCTCTGCCATTCTTTAAACTGTGACTTTTGTCTCCATGCTCACAAGAAGGCTGCTTCACCTTCTCACCTGCTTCACATTCTCACTAAAAGAAGAGGTAGGTGAAGGGTAAAGGGCAAATGTGAGGGCCAGCCAACGCAGCTTCCTTTCAAGGAAATTTCTAACACATTGCTCCATGCTGTCTACCTCTCCTTGGTTAGAGCTGTCTCACATGACCACCTGTTATTTGCAAAGATGACGGGGAATATGGTGTTTTACTGAGCATAGTAGGAAGGAGGGCAGAATGGATATTGGGCATGTAATTAGCGGTATCTGCCACACAACGTCATTTAAAATTAATGCCATTTCATTTTAAAGTAATATCTATTCATTTAATATTATTTGGAAAGTAAAAGACAAAGAAAAATATTACTAAATCAAACATACCTACTGCTTATTTATTATTTTTAGTAATTTTATATACATATAAATTGATTTCAAAAAATAATTCAATAAATAAATTAGCCAAAAAAAGGGAACAAGAAAGGACAGCATTTTATGTATATAATTTTCACCTTATTTCATGGACAATTTTGTGTCCTATACTAATCATGGATAATTAATTATTTCTTATGTTTTGTTCATGTACATTTTTAAGGGCTACATTTTATTCCATTGCATTGGATTATTAATGTTCAAATTATTTTTCCCTATAGTTGAGTATTTTAAAGTTTTTGCTAGTTTTAATTTTGAACAAAACAAAACCCACAGAGGCTAATATGGCAAATAATATATTCTAGTATTAGCAAATCTTCAGATTTTTGTCACTTTTTGATTTCAAATGTTTTAATGAAAATAATTTATAGATAGAGTTGAGGACCTTTTTTTTTTTTTTTGTCTCCCTGTTTCCTTCCCTCTGTTTCCTCTTTATAGGCAAGTACTATCATGGATTTGGTATATGTCATTCCAGTTTATTTTAAGATACTTTTCTACATATATCATGTTTAAAAATGCATATAAAATATCACTGTACATATAATTCTTCTATTTTTTATTTTGTCCATATTAATATATAAAGATCTAGTAAATTTTGTCTGCTGTATGGTATTCTGTTATGTGAGTTCGGAAAATTAAGTTCTCGAGCTCATCCTAGAGAAAGTGCTACCTACCTCATTGCTGAATATCGCTATGGTCACCTTCGAAGTACTCCCCTTGGGAAGCTATGCACCAACACCAGTGCCTAGTTCTCCCTTCGAGGCAATTTTGGAACTCTTTTTCTGGAATGGCCATCAGAGCTGTCGTCATATTACCCTTGATGTCCTGAAAGTCATCAAAATGTCTTCCTTTCAATATTTCCTTTATCTTTGGGTAAAGAAAGAAGTCACTGGGGGCCAGATCAGGTGAGTAGGGAGGGTGTTCCAATACAGTTATTTGTTTACTGGCTAAAAACTCCCTCACAGACAGTGCCGTGTGAGCTGGTGCATTGTCCTGATGGAAGAACCATGAATTTTTGGCGAAAAGTTCAGGTCATCTAACTTTTTCACGTAGCCTTTCCAGCACTTCCAAATAGTAAACTTGGTGAACTGTTTGTCCAGTTGGTACAAACTCATAATGAATAATCCCTCTGATATCAAAAAAGGTTAGCAACATCATTGCAACAAGTTCACGAACTTAATTGTCAGATCATGTATGGCTACATCCTTATTTATTTTATACCCCTACACTGAGAATTTTTCTAAAAATCTCACAATGGCAAACTTCCACAGTGAACATCCATATACATTTCTCCTGGAACAAAGAGTTCATCTAAGGTTGGCTAACTTAACGAAGGTAGGGCAATTAAGTTCACGAATGTGAACTTAAGTTCATGTATCTATAGAGAGCTAGATAGCAAATATTTTTGACTTTGCAGGCCATTTGATCTCTGTTGCAGTTAGTCAGCTGTGCTGTTATAATGCAAATGGAACCACAGACAACACCTAAACAAATAGATGGATCTGTACTCTAGCAAATCTTTGTTTACCAAAAGAGGCCATAGCAGATAGTGGATGGGGGGAGGGGGGTTCACACAGTGTGAGGGATATAAATGATAAACGTCTAAGTTTTGCTTTGTCTTGTGCACCTGAAACTAATGGAAAAAAAAAAAAAAAAAAAAAAGAGGCCACAGCAGATTTGGTCTTTAGGCTGTAGTTTCCTGACCCTGGCTTTAAACTTCAGTAGGTAACAGAACTACCTAAGGGGACTTCATACAAACATAACAGACAGACTGTCCTTTAACCAGTTTGCCACCTCTGTGTTCTTTATTAACTCTCCAGGAAATACATATGCACATCAAGGTCCGAGAACCACTGCTCTGGCGTACATGTACTTAGAGTGGAGTTTTTAGATCATGGGAAAGATACATTTTCAAATTTTCAAATAATGAAGTCCCTTGATCAGTCTATCTAAAGACACCCCAGGTCTACAGTTAGTTCAATATATCTGGAATAAATAAAAAAGGTGATAAGAGATGAGGCTGGAAATATATGCAGGGACTAGATAATAAAGGATTTTGTATCCATGTTAGGGAGTGTGAATATTTTTATGTGTGATGGGAAGCTATTGAAGTATTTTATATAGAGTTGAAAAGCCTTCCTCCCACCCGAGGGGTAGATCAGACTTGAGGCAGGAAAACCAGTTATGTTGTTTTTATAATAGTCCAGGTAAAGAAAGGTGAGTTTTTCAGCATGGCCAGTAGGGTATGGGGATGGAGCAGAGGTGACAGATTAAAGAGATATTTAGGAGCGATAACTTCATGAATAGTTGGCGGCCGGGGTGCAAGTGGGAGAAGATTTGAGGACAATTTAGGGTTCTAACTTGAATAACTTTGTAAATTACAGTGAACATGATGACAGAAATCAGAACTACTTGGGATCTTAGGAAATTAGGAGTGTAGCTTTATGTGTATTACGTAGATGATCATGATCAGTAAACAACCGGTAATAGTTTCAGATTATGGGAAGTCGGTTCTCAAAGTTGAGCGCATGGAGTCATTAGTGTCACTTGAAGTCATGAATTTATAAGATATTGGAAAAACATCTGTAAGAGATCAGGACAGAAATATGTAGTCTGAAAAATAGGATTGAACTTGGAACCCTGGGAAATACGAACATTTCAAGTGCTAGCTGAGGAGGCAATTCAGTAAAGACAACTGAGAAGGAAAAATATTAAGAAAGGGTGAGGGGAGAACTGGAAAAGAGTGGCATCTCAGAAGCCAGGAGAGGAGAAGGTTTTATGAGAGTTCAGCAGAATGTTCTCCAAGAAGCTTCTGGTGCAGGGTAAGATAAAGCTGATAGTCCAAAGTTCAGGCAAAATTATTCAAAGGTAAAGAAACTAAGCAAGTGCCAATTAGAAGACAGGATATTGGGAGAAATGTGGCGTAGTGGAAAAGTAGGGGTGAGAAAATGGAGCTAGTGTCACCTACTTTACCTAGACACATGGATTTTGGAATCAGACTGTCCTAGTTCAAATTCAGTCTATGGGACACTAAGGCACTAAGGAAATTATTTTACTTCTCTGAGGCTTAATTTCCTCATCTGTAAAATGCAGTTAATTAAGGTTGTTGTGAAGAGTATTAGAGATGCACAAAGAAAATAGCATAGTGCCTGGCATAGTAAGCACACTGTTAGTTTCCTTCCTTCGTTCCCTTGATAAAGGAGAAGTAAAAATTTCATTAAAACAAGTCTGTTGTGAAATTAACCTTAATCCATTTGGAGGAATACAGGCAGGGGTAAGGCCCAAAGATGTGCAGCCTGTTTTCACTTATTAAGCAGTGCTGTTATGTAAGTTGTGAATTTTCTGGTACCTTCTTAAAACTATAGTAGGATTTTGTGGTCCTTAGTACTTGTCCAGCAAACAGGGGCTTCAGCAGAGATTTAATACTTCTAATACAAAACGCAGCCATGAGCCAAGGAATGCAGGTGGCCTCTGCAAAATGGAAAAGGCAAGGACACGTTTTCCCCCAGCAGCCCCAGAAGGAAATGAAGTCCTGCCAGGACCTTGAATAAAGCCCAGTGAGACCCATGTTAAACTTCTGACCTACAGAACTTTAAGATAATAAATTTGTGTGTGTCTGTGTGTGTGTGTGTGTGTGTGTGTGTGCATGTGTTTAAGAAAAGCACCGAACCTTTACTTTCCTGAATTAGCTGAGTATACATTTTCTAGCCCCTTCTGTTTGCATCCACCAGGAAAAGAACCTAGTGCCTACCTAATGGTCCTTCCAAGAATTTCCAGGTGTGTTCCCAAATGTTCTATAGCTGCCCATTGCAAGGCCAGAATCTGTTTTAAGCATTTCTAATAACTAAAAGTTAAGGTTAATGAGGCTCTGTCATTTCTGATGACCATAGCTATTTTTCAGGTGTTGACTGAAAAATAGCCACTCCAGGCTTCTTCATTAATCTCCACTTAGCATATGAAGGTATTGCCACAGCAGACCTCTTTGTCAGAACTCGATGGCACCCAGTATACAGCCCCACGCCTGCTTCCCCAGCAATATTCTGAGCAATCTTTCCGTGCTTTGCTGTCACTACGAGCATTTTGTGGTGCATGTCTTCTTTCTTTCATCAGCTTCTTAAGGCCCACTCAAGCTTTGTATGTATGACTCTATGCCTCAAATGGGAAAGATTACTGGCCATCTGCTTCCCTCTACTGCCTGGCACTGCCACATCCCTAGTTGCTGGTAAATACGGTATATAGGGTTGTGGTTCTTTAATTTTCAAACTGTATAAGAATCACATGGATAATTTATTAAAAGTATACATTCTTAGTCTTAGCCCCAGAGATTCTCATTTGTGAGGCATTGTATTTTTTTAGTAGACATTCCAATAGGATCTATTGCGGAGCACAGTTTTGAAAAAAAAATAGATATAAGGGATCTGTATCCTTCAGAGAAAAATGTGCAAAGCAGCCTCTATTGTGACAAGAATTACTGTAAAGTCTTTATCAAGTTCCACTATATCTCTGCAGTCAACTCTATTGCAAAGTGGCAGTCCTGTTCCTTGACTCATTCAGAGGCTTAAAATTGATGACTCCTATCTTAGTCTGCTTGGGCTGCTATTTGAAAAATGACCACAGGTGGCTTGTAAACAACAGAAATGTATTCCTCCCAGTTCCTTAGGCTGGGAAGTCCAGGATCATGATGCCGGCAGATTTAGTGTTCTGGTTCATAGATGGCTCCTTCTCGCTGTGTCCTGCCATGGTAGAAGGGAGCAAGCTGTGTGGGGGGTCTTTTTTATAAGAGCACTGATCCTATTCATGAGGACTCTACCCTCATGATCTAAGCATCTCCCAAAGGCCCCACCTCCTAATACCACAACATGAGGCATTAAGATTTCAACATATGAGTTTGGGGGAACGCAAACATTCAGAACATAGGGCTCCTATTCCCCTCTGCTTCTAATTTCCCCACCAGTGCACACCTCCTTGTTTTCCCACTGTATCTAGACAAATTGGACCCCTCAAGGAACCTCTCGCCAGCACACACACTCTGTCAGTCAGATGGATAAGCACAGGAGATCCTGCTCCCACAGCCAAAAGACTAGCTGGTGGTGGGAGGCGTGGAGGAGAAGGTGTAGAAACAGAGAAACATAATTTAGGAAGACATTTAGTCTCACATCAAAGGTTCTCTGGAGGACTTTTGATCAATTTGTATAAAATCAATTCATAGGAAGCCAATTTGCTGAAACCCAAATCCTTGAATACGTCATATGGGTATAATCTTACTAACATTTTAAGGAATGTTCAACTTGTTAAAAACTAAGATTTATTATGGAAATGGTTTAGCATGTACTGCCATCACTGTAAAATATATTTAGAAATATAATATGTTCAGGTTATAAGTTCACATGTGTGAAGGATTCCCCTAAAAGCAAGTTTTTGGTAAATTGATAAATTTGGAATCCTAGGGAAATTGGCCTGTCTGTACATTAGTCCTTTGAAAAGTTGACTGTTTGAAACATTAATTTCGGGTATTTGTTTAGTTTCCCCTCCGAAGTATGTTTCAGCTTTCCTTAGGACAAATTGTACTTGCCCTGCTAAGCAAGAAAGACTTGAAGAGATGGTTTTAAGTTCTATAAAAATCTTTCAAATAATTGCGTTAGTCTCTTTTTCATGCACCTGACCCTTCAGAGTGATAAAGTGAACTGGCTTCTTCACCATAGAGCTGGGAGGAGTATAGGTGGAGCTGGGCCCCTTGTTAACTCTCTAGTCTTGACTTCTGTCGAACTCTGTGGTCATTTCCAGGGAAGGGATGCGAATAAAAGGGGAAGCCGTGTTGGCCTCTGAATCTTTTTTCCCAAGTGGGCGGTTGGTGGACAGACCTGCAGGCGAGTGAGCATGCACTCCTTGGTGGTTCTGTTTCTTTTTCTTTTCCTGAATAAACCGTTTTCTTTTGGTGGATTATCAGGGGAATTATTTGGCCAGTCAACAAGAGAAACAAGACTGTCTCCCAATATCATCCTCTAATTTTGGTCCATTTATGTTCCACACACTGACTTCCAACCGCCTTACTCATTGTCTTACTCTTTTATCTTTTGTTCATCCATTTGTTTTGATGCTCCGTGCCATTTTCCTGACTGTGATGTTTATTTCCCTCCTTTATTGTAATTCACTGTTCTTCTAGTTATGCTGCTTCATGGGACCCTGGACAAAGATCCAGCCCAGTTGGGACCTTCTTGGGAACCGCTACCTCATTGCAGCATCTAATCAGTCGTGTCCCCACTTGGCTCACTCTGGTCATTTCCACCTTCAGAACTTTCTTAAAATTTTGTTTTTTTAAGTCATATGTATACATTTTAGAACCTGATAACCAGACATTAAAATAAATGACCTTAGAGCACTATTGACACCCATAAATATATTTGTGATTGAATGATATATCAGCCATATTACAAGATTACCTCATGAAGGAATCTTGGATTCTCAAGGGTGTGATATGAACAGAACAAGAAGTGGAATTTCCACAGCTATTTGGCTAGTTTTGGTGGTAGATCTGTAAAATCAATGAGACTGCCTCCTGAGACATTCTGTCACAGGTATCACCAGGTTTGTGTTCTCCTCAAAGATCAATTTGCAGGGTGTAGCCTCAAATCAGAGAAAAGTCAGTTAATAAACAGATTTTATATATAAATCTAATAAAAACGTCCACAAGGGGGCACTGGTATTTAAGCATACAGGATGCTGTGTTCCTCCATTGTTGTAATCGCCTTCATTGTCAAGTACTGCAATTGGGCTAAGGCTTAGTATGTCATTTCAGGCTACGGTTTTATAGAATGTGACCATCTGATTATATAATCAGATAAAATCAGCTCCCTGGGAAGATGAAGCACATTAAGGTCTTCCAATAAATTGGAAATGATGGGATACGAGAGTTTGTGCCTTTGATAAAATCATTTTTAAAATAATTAGTTCATACACCTAAAACTAATATAGCATTGCATCTGAACTGCAGTTGAAAAGTAAAATATTATTTAAAAAATAAATGAATAAAATAAAAACAAAATAATTAGTTAATTTTGGAGTTAGTAAAATAAAGAATCAAAATCTGGAATGAACCTTAAAATTATTATAATTTCTTAAGTTCTAATGGACTTATGATATGTATAACAATTTTATAAGTGGATAATCACAATGCTTTTAATGATCCAGGGTATTTAATGACTAATGTAGTTTTCACAAAATCCAGCATGTGTTCTCATTTTCTCCCTGGGTACTATTTTAAATTAGTTAATTAATTAATATTTAATTTTTTTTAGATCAGTTTTAGGTTCATGACAAAATTGAGAGGGAAATGTAGAGATTTACCGCCTGTGCCCACATAGACATAGCCTCTCCTATTATTATCACCCAGAATGAACCTACACCACATGTCATTGTCACTCAAAGTCCATAGGTCCACCTCAGGGTTCACTGTTGGTGCTATACATTCATTCTGTAGGTTCGGACAAATATATAATGATATGTATCCATCGTTATACTACCATACAGAGTGTTTTCACTGCCCTAAAATCCTCTGTGCTCTGCCTATTCATTCCTTCCCTTTCCCTGCAACCACTGATCCTTTTATTGCCTCCATAGTTTTTCCTTTTCCAGAATGTCATATAGTTGGAATCATACAGTATGTAGCCTTTTCAGATTGACTCCTTTCACTTAGTAATACGCACATAATGTTCTTTCATGAACTTTCATAGCCTGATAGCCCCCTTATTTTTAGCACTGAATAATATTCCATTGTCTGAATGTACCACAGCTTATCTATCCATTCACTTACTAGGGGACATTTTGGTTGGTCCAAATGCTTTGGTAGTGATGAATAAAGCTGCTGTAAACATAACCTTTCAACTCCTTTGGGTAAATACCCAGGAAAGCAATTGCTGGATCATATAGTAAGAGTATGTTTATTTTTGTAAGAAACCCACCAAACTGTCTTCCAAAGTGGCCGCACCATTTTGCATTCCCACCAGCAATGAATGAGAGTTCCTGTTGCTCCACATCCTCATCAGCATTCAATGTTGTCAGTGTTCCAAATTTTGGACATTTTCATGGTGTGTTTTGGTATCTAATTGTTTTAATTTTCATTTCCCTGATGACGTATGGTGTGGAACATCTTTTCATATCCTCATTTATCATCTACATTATATCTTCTTTGGTGAGGTGTTTGTTAAGACCTTTAGTGCATTTTTTAATTGGGTTGTTTGTTTTTGAGTTTTAAGAGTTTTTTTGTATGTTTTAGATAATAGTCCTTTGTCAGATTTGTTTTTTTGCAAATATTTTCTCCCAGTCTATGGCCTGTTTTCTGATTCTTGATATTGTCTTTCACAGAGTAAAAGTTTTTAGTTTTTAATGAAAACCAGCTATGTATTATTTCTTTCATGGCTAGTCTTTTTGATGTTGTATTTAAAAATGCACCACCATACCTAACGGCATTTATGTTTTCTCCCGTGTCATCTGTAAGAGTTTCATAGTTTTAAATTTTACATTTAGGTCTGTGATCCATTTTGAGTTAATTTTTGTGAAGGGTGTAAGACATGAGTCTAGATTCATTTTTTTGCATGTGGATGTTCCATTTTCTGGCACCACTTGAAGAGACTATCTTTGCTTCATTTTATTGCCTCTGCTACTTTTCAAAGATCAGTTGTCAAAGGATCTATTTGTCCTGAGAGTCGATTTCTGGGTTCTCTATTCTGCTCCACTGATCTATTTGTTAGTTCTTTTGCCAATACCACACTGTCTTGATTATTGTAGCTTTACAGTAAGTCTTGAAGTTGGTTAGTGTAAGTCTTTCAACTTTGTTCTTCTCCTTCAGTATTGTGTTGACTATTTTGGGTCTTTTGCCTCTCTATGTAAATTTTAGAATTAGTTTCTTGATATCCATAAAATAACTCACTAGAATTTTGATTGCGATTTCAAAATTGAATTTATTGATCAAGTGGGGGTGAACTGACATCTTGACAATATCGAGTCTTCCTATCCATAAAAATGGACTATCTCTCCATTTCTTTAGTTCTTTGGTTTTATTCATCAGAGTTTGTAGTTTTCCTCACAATAGTCATTGTTAGTTTTATACTTAGGGATTTCATTTGTGGGGGGGGTGATAATGTAAATGGTATTATGTTTTTAATTTCAAATTCTGCTTGTTCATTGCTGGTATATAAAAAAGCAATTGACTCTTTGTATATTAGCCTTGTATCCTGCAACCCTGCTATGATGACTTATTAGTTCCAGAGGTTTTTTATGTTAATTCTCTTGGATATTCTACTTAGACAATTATGTGATCTGTAAACAAAGATAGTTCTTTATCTTCCTTTCTAACCTATATACATTATTTCCTTTTATTGCCCTATTGCATTAGCAAGGACTTCCAGTGCAATGTGAAAAGGAGTGGTGAAGGAGGACCATCTTTGCCATGTACCTGATCTTAGTGAGAAAGCTTCAAGTTTCTTACCATTGAGTACATTGTTACTACAGGGTTTTGGCAGATGTTCTTTATTAGGTTGAGAAAATGTCCCCCTATTCCTAGTTTACTGAGAGGTTTTTTTGTTTTGTCTTTTTAATCATGAATGGGTGCTGGGTTTTGTCGAATGCTTTTTCTGCATCTGTTGATATGATCATTCAATTTTTGTTTTTTAGCTGCTGATGTGAGTGGGTATATTAATTGAGGCAATTTATTTTTTATATTTGCCTTATTCCCATGAGATTGGCCCAATGAACCATCCTAATTCTCTGAGTTATAGCATAATTTCAAAGTACAGTGTGTCTAAAACTCAATTTGTAGGGAGCAGGTGCAGGGAAAGAGAATGAGATAGGTCCCAGGAATTCTGCTTGTGGGGGGCAGTACTAAGGCTAAACAGAGAAGGTAAAATAGTTTGAGTCTCTATTACGAGCCTACAGGAAACAAAAGAGCACAGAGCTTGAGACAAATTGGTGTGTTAGAGGCTAAACAGAGGAGAAAGCAAGCTGTTAATGTGAAGGTGGTAATGAAGAAAGTCAGGAGGATGAGGCAAGGTGTCTGCTGCATAAGGGTTCCCTTTTCTCCACATCCTCACCAGTACTTGTTGTTTGTTGATTTATTGATGATAACCATTTTGACTGGGGTAAAGTGTTATCTAATTGTGGTTTATATTTGCATTTCTCTAATGATTAGTGAGGTTGAGCATTTTTTCATGTCTGTTTGCCATCTGTATGTCTTCTTTAGAAAAATGTCTCTTCATGTCCTCTGCCCATTTTTTAATTGGGTTGTTTGTTTTTTTGGAGTTGAGTTGAGCGAGGAAATGTAATGGCTGTATGTGATTTCAGAGGGGTAGTGGTTTGGGGGAGGGGGTTATCACTGTGTGAGGGATATAAATGATAAATGTCTAACTATTACATTGTTTTGTACACCTGAAACTAATAAAAAAAATTTAAATAAATTTAAAAAGCTGCTGCATAATACATTCTCCTCATAGTGTCTATCAGATTTATGAAATTAATACATTCCAAAATTTTTTTAACTTTAAAAAATTTTTAGGAATTCCTACCTCAAGTACCAGGACAGTTGTTTAACATCTCAAATGTGATCTATTTGGCAATTCATAGCGTTTAGAGTATAAAATTATTGAAGGAATATTATTGAAGTATGGTGCTTTAAAAATTATGGTTTTGGTCGAGTTTGAGGTGTTGAGAAAATGTCAGGCATAAGCACCCAGGACTCTGTTTTTAGACTTGCATATGATATTTATTATAAAATATCATTTGATAGTTAATAACTGAAATGAATGGATAAAAAGAATAAACACAGATCTCAGCAAATGAAGATTTAAACAGTGAGAGGAATAGTCGTTGATTTGACAAAGTTGAGGAAGCAACAACAAAGTGCCTGCAGAGAGGAATTCATCAGTGAAAACAAAGTAGTCACTTTTCAAAACTGCTTCGTGCTTTAGAACTGGGCTGCGCCAGGTACCAAAAAAGGGGTGGGGGTGAGGAAGGACCTAGAAACTGGGAGATTAGTTGAACATATATATAGGAAGCAGGAGGCCACTGGGACGCCTCTGCCACCCTACATAGCAGGATACTCTCCTTTAGTCAGTAGTCTATTTCCTGGAGAAATTAACCTGCAATAGCTGTGGACTTTGGGGCTTCAGGCTCAGAGAAGGGTGAGAGTGAGACACAGGTATAAGAATAATGGAATTAAGTAAAAATATGCAGTCTGAGTAGTGGAACTCTCACTTCTCTTCCCCCTGCCTTAACTCCCAGACAACCAGCAGCTAGGATTAAACCTCACTAGGAAATTGGAGGATCCTTCAGTTCAAAAACTGACATGCCCTAAAGAAAAGGCAGTCAGTGCAGTGGCCCAGAGAATACATCTCACCGACTTCCCAGGACAAGGAAGGACCCCAAGAGTTGGGCTTCAAAATCCATCACTGCCTTTGCATCAAGACCACACCTCCCACAGGCTATTGCCCTTGATCGAGTGCAGTGGGGATAATAAGCAGACCCATTCCTGGGATACAAGGGGCTCCGTTGTTGGTTAACATGGGCTTACGGATTCCCTGATGGCTTCACCAGACTTTCCTTAGGTGACATGCAGCCTAGGATGCTTCTGCTTCCACACAACCTTCACTAGGGCTCAGACTTGCATCACAATGAACTGCTTTCCCAGCCTCTTCCTACCCCTCCATAGTCCCTTTCATGCAGGCATTTCTGATAATAAAATCTTTTCACATTTAACCCCATCTTGTTGTCTGCTTCTCAGATGATCAACTGAGAAAACAGGAGGAAAGATGGGGATTTGGGACTGACTCGTTCACTGCATGGCAGGCAGAGGATGCTGTTCTGTTTGGTAGACGTGGCACCAGTGTAGCAGTTCAATTGCTAAAGGTTTCACAGATGGTGACTTCAGAAAATGTTCTGGTGGAGGGGTGTGCTGTGGAAGAAGCCATGATGCAGGCATTTCGAAAATACAGCGTTATCGCTAAGTTGTATTGACTCCCTGCGTAAGGATAATGAGAGACAGAGAACAGTTGACAAGCACCTAATATTGAAGAGTGAAAGGCAGAGTCTTGGTGCTAGCCTCCAAAGCAGACTCCTGTACCAGCATTGGAAGGGCAGACATGATAGAATACCAAGGCTGAAGAGCTCCGGAGGCATTTGAATGCTCAGGCCTCGCAGGTCTGTTATGTGAAGGACAGGGCCCAGCAGGGACAAGCAGGGGTCCTGAAAATCATGGCAGGACATCTGGATGGATGCCCTGAGGTTGTTGACCCTACAGCTCTACGGACCCTCTGGGTGTGTAGAGGGGGCCCACTTCTCGCACCGTTAAGGGCTGGAACACTTGCTGTCCTGGAAGATGCTGCAGAGGCCACTTCTCAACAAGGCAACAAGTTCCCACCAGGAGCTGCCTCCACCTTCTTTCCTGGCTGCCAGGCCAATTAGTGAGGGTGCTGTTGAACACCTATAATAAAAAAACAAAACAAAAAAGAGAAAGAAAGAAAGCCTTCAGGAGGCTCAGGACAGTTAACACAATGGAAAGCATAATTCTTTGTTCATTTCCCAGACCAGAACGAATTTTCAGATCCAGAAATCATTGACCAAAGAGGTGGCTGGGGTCCTAGGAGAAGGGACACTATTGTTGTATACCAGTTCGAGTATATATCATGATAGTACTCTTGGTCTTTCCTGCCAAGGGACCTCCGGCCACTTATACAGGTGACGTACATTGTGGGAAAGGAAGTAACCAGGCATTTTGAGGTCTGAGTTGACATTGATTGCCAGAATGGGAATCGATACCCTAAGTCCAAGTCTCTGGGCCCAGGTGCCCACAGACTCCCTCCCTCCACAGTTCTCGAGGACGTAACTGAAAGAGATACACTTAGCAGTTGAAGTTGACAGCCACGTCAGGCCATCATCACTGAAGTAAAAGCTTTCATGGAGAGGAAGACCACATGGAAACTTTAAAAACTGTGTCCTCCCTACCCAAGAACAAATTGTAAACCAAAAACGATTCCTCACACCAGGGAGGACAGCAAACATTGGCCCTACAGTTAGAGACCTAAAAAGTGCAAGGGTATAGGTGCCAATGTGAGCTGTTTAATTTGCCAGTCTGGCCCCTGCAAAATGGGATGGATATTGGAGAAAGCCTGTAGGCTCCCGCAGACTTGACCACTTAGTAGCCCCAATGGGAGCAGCTGTGCCAGATGTCGTCTCACTGCTCAAGCAGACTGATAAATCTTCAGGTACAGGGTGGGCAGCCATTGATTTGCAGGATGTGATCTTTCCCTTCCAATTAGAAAAAGGGTCAAAAACAATTTGCGACCTCTGGCTTTACCTCTCATATGTGTAGCACTTGGAAGTTATCAATCCTGCCATTATGACAACAGTGAAAGGGAGATAACCTGATCGTCAATGACTCTTCTCGTTCCATTAGAGAACTGAGTTTGCAGGGCAAACTCCCACCCTGAAATCTGTATCAACAGACAAATCTGGTCAGTCACCGAAATCTGCTTGCCTGGAACAGAGCTGCTGGAAACATAAACTGGTAGCAACACTTACATGGTAATTGGGATGAATTACTGGGGGGCAAATAGACGAATCTATTATTAAAGTTGGAGCTTCAACACCTCTGTGTCAGTAACTGACAGATCAAGCAGGCAGAATAATCAATAAAGATATAGTTGACCTGAAGAACAGTATCAATCAACTTGATCTATTGACATTTATAGATATCCCATCTAACACCAGCTGAAATAGATTCTTTTCAGGCTCACATATAACATTCACCAAGAGAAACGACATTCTGGCCCCCCTATTAGACTCTCAGCTTCATGAGGAGGAATTCAGGGTTTGTATTTCTCACTGTGATACCCCCAGCACAATGCCTGGCTGGCAGGAGGTATGTGATGACTGTTTGATGAATAAATGAATGAATTGTAAAATTAGGCAACAAGACAAGAAACCTAGTCAGGATGGGAATAGCAGCAAGAAATAGTCTAACACAAAGCAAGTTTGTTAGAAATGTTTAAGCCTCAAAGGTTGTAAGTGCAAATCCACACCAACAAACAACAAAACATCTGTCATAGAAACTGCCACTTGGTTAACATGCTTAAACCCCTGCTTTCATCCCGTGACTCCTCTAAAAATTCCTGTAGCTTCCAGTGTTCAGACTCCTGAGCCCAGTGTTCAAGCCTTCTGTCACCAGGTCCTTCCCTAGTTATTTTGCTTCAGCTCTTTCATTACCACAGATCGATCATTTCTGACTCAAGCTCCTACCATCTCCTTTTTGCACATCCTAGTCCTTCCCATTTGGGGGACCCTAAATGCTCTAGCCCGTATCAACTGACCTCTTTGAGAAACTTGTGAAGCATTTGTTGTCTATGTGTCACATTTTGGTATTCAATCAATCACATGTGACCGTGAATTTTACCTGTTTCGTATGTGCATTTCTTGTATAAGCTTCTAGAGTTTTGGATCATAGCTCATTCAGGTTATCTTTAATATAAAAGTAATTTCCATTCTAGTAGTTTATTTGTAAGCTAATTTCTTTTAGAACTTTGAGTGCACTTTCCCATTGAAAAAACATTAAAGAGCATTAGATTCTCTTCTAAATCTGTAAAAATGTATTTATGAAATGATGTAACTGAATTGTATTACTATGTATGGTTGGCTAAGTTTGGGTTCCTTGGAGCAAGGATCCAGGCAGCACAATTTTGAGCTACTTTCATTGCTGTCTGCTTATCCTTCGAACGTTCTTCATACTTAAGCAGTGGTTTGTTTCACAAGGGTTAAATTTTCCATAAAGTAACCCAGTTTTGCCCCTTACATTTGTTAAGCTTTCATTGATTTTTCTTCTGGAGCAAGTTTGTATTTGGGGGAGGGAGACTGAAAGCCATTTATGATGCGGTGCATAATCTTTAAAGACAAATAATGCCTGCCTGAGAAACATCAGCTGATTGTTTTAACAGGGATGTTAATCAAATATGCATAGCGGAGAACTGTCACTTCCAAGGGATTTGTTGTACCACTGGTGTTATTTTTAGAGACCAGAACTTGTTCTGTTTCAGCTGATCTCATTATCCTATTGATACAATTTTAAAAATTCTAATGATTATTAACAAATAGTTAAGAGAAAATAAGTGAAGTTTTTAGAGAATTAGCTGTTTCAGGAGAAGGGTATGAGCTCTAAAATATCTTGGACTTTTGCTTTGTGGAGAGTTAAATCAGCTGCTTCCATTCTTCTTCGAATGTTTCTTTTAACAGATTCAGTGGCCTAGATCATGACCAAGAGCTGTATAAAATTCAACTTGGAGATTTTTTTACTTAATGTGTAAGAAAATGAAAAATAGTTGGACTTGTTGAAACGATCAGTTATTAGTTTGGTGATTAAAAATTTAAACCAAACTGGTGCAAGGCATTGTTGCTCCTTTTACTCAGTGTCAGCTGTTTGATGAGGGTGGGTATCTGGATTGAGGCCCCAGTTTCCAGAACTGTCCTACTCGGCAGTGTTCTTACAGTTCCCCTGGTTATCAACCTTATTGCCTCTTTTACCTAAACACTATTTTTGTACACTGGTAGCAATCATACGAATACTCATAGAATCATTATTTAGCACTTGTGGCCTTTGGAGTCAGGTTACCTGGGTTCTAATTCCAGCTCTACCATTTATTAGTTGTGTGTCTTTGGGACAGTTATTTAATCTCTGTCAGATGCTATTTTCTCAACAGTAAAATGGAAGTAAATATATTAGCCATCTCCATGGCTGCAATAGGGATTAAATGAAATATAGTAATCTGTGCAGAGTACTTAGCACAATGCATGGCGTATTGTTAGAGTTCAATAAATATTGTAGTTATTACTATTACTGTTACTCAAAAGGTACATATTATTGAATTTTAATATCACAGAATGATATGGGGTAGAAGGCATTTGCCATTGAAGAAGCTGATGGTCATTTCTTGTCATTTAGAATGTAAATCCATGTGAAAATTTACTGTTTATACTTTCAGGAATCCTTAAATACATTACTTAAACAGCTAGAAAAAGAAAAAAGGAGTCTTGAAAATCAAGTGAAAGCCTGTGCACTGAAATTGGAACAGGAGTCAAAGGTTTGTTTTTATTCTATACTGAGAAATTCCTTTGAAACTGCCATGATTTTTAGCGTGTTAGCTACCAACCTACTATATAATTATCATAAAACACTTAGAAAACTATTTCCTACACTATTTTAATATAAAACAGAATAGAGATCTAACTTAACTTAGTACTAGTCATGCTAGTATTGCAAATTTTCTCTGATGTTGTGTTCTGTACTTTTTATCTTTCATGTAGGCTTACCACAAGACCAACAGTGAGCGTCGTGCATATTTAGCTGAAATGTCTCAGGTGATCTTTGTTTTCGTACTTCCAAATTCTAAGACTTTCCTCTTACTGTAAATTATGGTTTTAATTTTTCTAGATTTTTGATTGGTTTGGTTTGGTAGAGAAATGTTGGAATTATGAGAGGAAAGTTACCAAGTTTGTAAAGATGGAGGGTAAAAAGGAAAATATAAAACTTTTACAAAAAGGTGAAAAGGAGATAAACATTTCCAAATTAAGAGAATATTTGGCATATTTGCTTCCTTAGTTATCCTTTTAATCTATAATTGCTAGAATTCAAGCAGTTCCCTCTGCTATCATGCAATTCAAGGCATTTTACTTCATTATTATGCATGGTGAGGTCCAGGATAGATACAGCATTGCTATTGCCAGAAAGGGTGTTATTTACAAATGACAGGACAGAAAAGTGATCAGTAAATTATGAAAGATGTCACACACATTTTTCAGTTGCCTTTCAGATTTATTTATGATGTTGTTGGTATTACAGAGTTTTTGTTTTTATGTTGTCAGAGCTATGTTTTATTTATGACTTCTGATGCAATATGTTAAAAAATTTGTCTTCATCTCAATGCTTTGTAGCATTCATATTTTTTTAGTAGTTATATAGCTTAATATTTGACATTTAAAAAATTAATCCTTATTCATTTAATCCTTATTATTTATTTTGGTATATGCTTTAAGATTAGGATATGAGTTAAGTTTTCAATGTGTATTATCCAAATGGAAGTGTTCAAAGAGCAGGTGAATATATGAATCTCAGGAAAAAAAAAGATATAGATTGGAGATAGAAACTTGAAAGTTATTAGCATGTAGAAAATAAATGAAGCCATGTGAATGAATGATATGCATCAGGGAGAACACACAGGGTAAGAAGAAAAGATGGTCTAGCTCTGAAGAGTTCCAACAGTCATAGGCAAGGGTTGAAGAGCCAAAAAGAGGGTTGGAGTCTTCAGGACATGGCTAGAGGAGGCAAGGAGGTAGAGGAGACGGGGGCTGGGTTTGACATAAAGATAATCTGCTAACTACTGATATGGACACTCCAGAAGATCAAGGAAAGGACTGAGAGAAAGGGAGTTAGGATTGGGGATTGGAGCTGACAAGGGGATGTAGGGAACAATTTGAGAATGAACATCAGGGTAATAGCAAGTAAAGGGAGACTTGGATTTCTAATGCTGACGGAGGTAAGCAGGAAATTGAGACAAAATAGGATCACTCCTTGTAGTCACTTAACCATAAAAATGGACAGTCAGTTCAAACTTTATGGTCCTGGATACTTGGTTGGAAGCCCTGCTTCCTCATGCAATGCAGGCACCCTACCCTCATGCCTTTCCATAGACTATGGACTCCACTTGGAAAATGCTGCTTCTCATACTGCCAGTTTTGCCTCCTTCAATGTCTAGCATAAATGCTACCTCCGGTGTGAGGCCATGACATGATGAAAGACCACAGACTTTGGAGCCATTGCAAATTTGGATTTGAATTCCAACTTTGTATTTACCGCAAAGACGCTTTTGGGTCTTCATTTTATTCATTCTCTGTAGAAGGGAAATGGTAGTAGTATCTTGCAGGGGATTTGTAGTGTTTAGAGATCTCATGCATGTAAAGTGTTGAGTGAAATGCCTGGCACACAATAGGTTCTAAATTCCAGTGAATTCAGGTTCTAAATTCCAGGTTCTAAATGGTGAATACTAATTTCCTGTTTTGTTTTGTTTTGTTCCCCCCCCCGCCCCATCTCCCTACCCTCTTTCTCTGTGACAGGGGCATCAGAATTTCTACTTGCTTAGCCTTTTTCCTTTACCTTTGTTTTAACGAAAAATTCATTTAGGTGGAATAGTGCCTAGTCCTAAACAGGATCACCGAACATACAATCAAAGCCTATTTGAACAGCTTTCCAGGAAGATGTTAATCCTGTTCTCCAGTATACATGTTAATAAGGATTTTCACTCTAGAGTGAATTGTTAATCTTTATAGTCAAAGATGGTTCTGACCATGTGGATACTCTGGTGACTAGAAAGGTCAATGGGTAATTTGCAATTCTTTTCACACTGAATACATAAATAATTGATTCCTTAGTAGATGAAGAGCTATTTGCTGAGTCTGTTGTTTATTCTTCTGCTGCCTTCACTCTTTTGACTGAAACTGAGTTTCCACATCTCAGGATTCTTTTAGTTTATACAGTGTGTGTACAGTACACACATGGCTTTTGAAGAACATGCAGGTACACTGCATTACTTAAAAGTCAGGTGGAAAGACTGACTAGAGCTTGTTGCAACACATTGTAAACTTAACGCATAGAATTGAAGTGATGGATCTGGGAGGTTGGTGAATGTCAAGCTTTGGTTTGCAGATAAGGAACCTGAGGCCATTCTGTGTCATTGTTAGGCAGTTCTAACTGGTAGACTTGTTAAAGCTTCAAATGCTGCTCCTTATTCTCCTCCTTGAAACTTCCTTAAAACCCACTGGGCTTAGTTCCATCCTCTGAAGAACACAGAACAGGTCTACACTCCTCCTACATGATAGCTTTTCAGAGTTGAAGACATCTTAGTCTTCCCATTGTTTCTTTTTTTCAGAGCTGAAATATTGTTATATTAGCCATTCCTCATAATGTAGTTTCTAGGCTATCCAGCTGTTCCTGTTGCCTTTTTGGTCAACTCATTTTGTTATTGTTCATTTGAAAATAGAGCTCCCGAAATCTCAAATCCAGACATGAGATATAACCTCAACAGCATAGGTATTAAAGTCTTGTCTCCACCATGCTCATTTTTCATCTCTGCTGCCCAAGCAATCTGAAATACAAACATTCTGGTGTCGTTCCCTTTTTAAAAACCCTCAGTGACTGCATTGTCCAAAGGGTCTCAGCAGAACTGCTTGGTGTGGTCTCCAGGGTCCTCTCTGACAGCTAGTGGCTGCCTCTCCGGCCCTGTCCCTACTCACAACCTGTCCTGCAGCCAGACCAATGGCATCTGTCATGTTGCTTTATACCTTTAGGCCCTTGCTGCTCCTTCTGCCTGGAATGTCCTTTCCCTAGTTCTTAAATGGCTACTCTTCGACGTGGAGCGCCCACAGCCTGAATCAGCTGCCTCTCCTGTATGCTTACAAAGCACCTGTGCAAACCTCTGCCAAGGCAGTGAATGCTACAGGCTATTGATTTTGCTGTTTCCATGACAGATTATAGAGCCATGACTTGGCTTTATACAGGGGCCTAATCTGGTGGTGACACATAGGAGATGTTCAATAACATGTGCTGAGTGAATAAATCAGTGAATTCCATCTTCTGGTCCAAAGTGCCCAAAGTTGTCACTCTTAGCAAATGGTCTAACATCTTCACAATGAGAGTTCATTGGATGTGAAATCCAATGGTCTATTGCCTTCAAATGTATTCACGTCTTTAGCCACCATTCTCGTTCCTCCTCCTGTCTTACAGAGAAAACATCCCAACTTCTTCCCAAGTCTAGCTGTTGCCTCTAAAACTTACTTAATTATTATTCCTCTTATATTTCTAATCTCTCCCATTGGCTGTGGCTGTCCTTTGTTTGCAACATGCTCACCTGTTCCACAAAAATAAACTTTTATTTCACTCTGACTGTTCTCATAAAATACTACCTTAGCTTTCTTTTTCTCAGCCAAACTTCATGAAAGAGTGGATATACTCACTCCCTTTGTCTTTCACTCCTTGACCTTCTTCAGCTCCTTTTTGACCCCAACATTGGGGTATATCTCTTAACAAGCAAATACAATGAGTCCTCCTTAAGTCTCCCGGTAGTAGACATCTCTGGGACATTTCGGACTGCTCACTATGTTCACTTTTTAAAATATTCCCCCCTATTGACTTCCATGACAGTATGCTTTCCTGGATTTTCCTATTGTTCCTAGTATTTAAATTATGGCCCTTTCTATCTTTAGTGATTTTCCTATGCCTTAAAAATTGCTTTCCCAAATTTGCATCATCAATTCTCTTCTCTGTGTGCTCTTAACAAATGATCTCATTTACGCTTGGCTTCAATCGCCATCTCTAAGGTCATCAGCCCCAATTGTTCCGGAATTATATTTGTTCCAGATTATATTTATACCACCCACCAGAAGTCTCCACTTTTGTATCCTGGTGGTATTTCAAAGTAGATAAAAATGAAAATATGATCTTGTCTTTCCATTTAACAAACTCCAGCTTCTATCGTCTTATCTACTTTAATGACAGAGTGCATGTATTACTTATATTTAGAGTCTATTACAAAAGGTTGTAATCATCTATACCACATGGGTAATATGACTTTCACAATTTTCCTCGATGTTTGTCTTAAAAATCATATGGACCGTAGGGTTGAGATAAAGGGCTTTCCATACCCTTTAGAATTTTCCATTATCCTAGCTTCTCTTATACGTACTACTAAAGGACCTGGTTATGAAAGAGCTGAAAATTGACTATTCCTCTTATGTCCAAAATCAATTTTGAAATAACAGGATAAATGCTCAGATGTTTGTATTTTAGGTCTCTGGCTCATACCATGTTTCTAAAAGGCAACAGATGGATCAACTACCTAGAAAGAAAGATAATCTAGTGAAAACGTAAGTCTAACTCTATCTTTCCATTCTAATTAATTACATTTGCATGTGTACGGGACTGACAAAACAGGTGTCCATTATATTTTGGAAGTTGAACTTCTAGATTTTATAGCAGTTATATAAAATAGCAGATGGTAAGAGCACTTAAAGATGTTTCTGCTCTCTATTCACTATTTTTATACATTTTTGTAGATCCCAGGAACATTTGTTTGTCCTCCAACATGACGAGTTCGTATTTTCTAAGCTAAAACAATACTGTATCCAAGGAGGGCTTAAAACTACACCATTGGGGCCGGTCCGGTGGCTCAGGCGGTTAGAGCTCCATGCTCCTAACTCCAAAGGCTGCCGGTTCGATTCCCACATGGGCCAGTGGGCTCTCAACCACAAGGTTGCCAGTTCAACTTCTTGAGTCCCGCAAGGGATGGTGGGCTCCGCCCCCTGCAACTAAGGTTGAACACGGCACCTTGAGCTGAGCTGCCGCTGAGCTCCGGGATGGCTCAGTTGGTTGGAGCGCATCCTCTCAACCACAAGGTTGCCAGTTCGACTCCCGCAAGGGATGGTGGGCTGTGCCCCCTGCAACTAGTAATGGCAACTGGACCAGGAGCTGAGCTGTGCCCTTCACAACTAAGACTGAAAGAACAACAACTTGAAGCTGAACAGCACCACAACTGAGATTGAAAGGACAACTTGACTTGGAAAAAAGGCCTGGAACTACACACTGTTCCCCAATTAAAAAAAAGTTCTGTTCCCCTTCCCCAATAAAATCTTTAAAAAAAAAACTACACCATTGACAGCAATATAAATATAATTAAATTATTAATATCAGCCTTAATATTTTTGGTGAGCAAATGTGGACACTGAAATAAATGTAGATGACAGTGCAGTTCAAACTATGTTTTCCTATGGAAACAAAAACAATTTAGGGTGAATAAAGAGCAGAGGAATGTTTTCTGGGTTTAGGAGGCTGTATCTCACACAATTTTTCCTAGTCTTGTACTAAGTACAGAAGAGTTAGTCAGGCAGTCTTTGTCTTAAATGATCTTATCCCATTAGGGGACTCTTCATATGTATAACTTAACAATATAAGAAAAGCAACCCAAAATATAAGCTAGCTATATAAGTCAGAATCCTTTCCAAATACAAGTATTTGATGTGTACACAATATATCAAGTTTCTTTGGGGGAGATTCCTGGGATAGCAATGTTTGTCCAGTATTTGGCTAGATGGATGAAAGTCTATTCTTCCTCGAGTAGTCATTAATACTTGACGTTATAAATCATTATCTTCGTACATTTTCGTCAATGGAAATATAATACTGTTAAAACATTTAAAGTGAATTCTGGAAAAGGACTCTGCTGGTAGGACTGTAAATTTATTCAACCTTTTTGGAATGCTGCTTAGTATTACTTTCTTCATTTGGCTGGTCATACACTTACTCTGTGACCCAACAGTTCCACTCCTAGTTATATACCTCACAGAATGGTGCATGCATTCCTACCAAAAGACCTGTACAGGGATGTTCACAGCAGCTTTATTCATAACAGCCCAAAACAGCCCTGAGAAAAACTCAAATGTCTATCAATAGTAGAATGGACAAAAACTTTTGAAATTTATATATAGCAATAAAGACAAATATTCATATATATTATCCATATACATGAATAATAATATGAATATATGTGAATGATGACAACAATTAAAAAAACTACCGCTTATACAACATTGTGGATAATTATCAGTGTTGGGTGAAAAAGGCCAGAAATAACATAATACATACAATATGATTCTATTCATATAATGTTGAAAGATGGGCAAAACGAAGCTGTGGTGCCAGAAGACAGGACCGTGATTACCAAAGGGAAGGAGAAAGGGAATAATTGGGAAGGCACCAGGAGGTCTTCCAGCATGATGGCAATATTCTGTTTATTGAGCTAAGTAGTGTTTACGTGAGTTTTTGCTTTATTGTAAGTCATGGAGTCGTACATTTATGTTTTGTGCACTCTTTTATATGTGTTATACTTAAAGCAGTGTTTTAAAAATCAAGTTTTAGTGGCTTTTAATGTTTGGTTTGGTTGCTGTTCTGACATATGCTAATGTTAAAATATTGACTTATGAAGTTTTCCTAATGTGCAGAATAAATGAAAGCATTAGAAAATACCCATTTGACTGTGAAATTCTATTTTAAAAGGTCTATCAAAGAGGGACAGTGCCTGATTGAATATTAGCTATTATATTCCTACTTTGTGGAACCATGGCTACAAATGAACAAGTTATCTGTATTGCTGTTGAAAGATATATTCTAAAGATCTTTATGTATACTGATTTGAAAAAAGGCTCTTTAAGTAAACAGGAGAAATAGTCTCTTTAGGATGAGGTTTGGAAATTGCCAAAAGCTCTGGACAAGTTAATAGGTAAGTTTATTGACTATGGACCATGGCATGTATTAACTATGAGAAATCATATTCCTGCAAGCAAGGATTTCAAAAGCTGATACCATAAGCAGTGGGTCCTAAAAATAGGAAACTGTAAAATTTATTTATTTATTTTTTAAGGCACAGCCTCATCTTTTTTTTTTTTTTTGTCCTGTTCATGAAATATTTTAGAGTGATTCAAGGCCCTGGAGGAAGAAAATAACAAGGCAATCCTTCATGCCCTGGAATCAAAGAACCTGAGGGAAATGGATTCTAGGACTCATTATGAGACAGATATTTTTCAGGGAACCTCCTTTTTATAAGAAAAGTAGCTAGGTAGAGAAAACACAACTGAAATATCCAACATTAATGGAATAATTCAATAAACTATATTCTACAAAAAATTATGTTCTAAAAAATATGTAACTGACATAGGAAAATGTTTTCCTAGAGTAGTAAATAAAAATTGTAATATAAAATAGTATAGTGGGATTATGGATGACATATTTATTTACATTGTCAGTATTTTCTATAAGAATATGTTTACTTTTAACACAATTTAAAGTACCCAGCTCATAGAAGGTATTCAAGAAACGAAATTAGTTTTGTAAGGTTCTTTTGGTTCTACTAAGGAAAGAACATGAAAGATTTTAAATAGGTGTAGAAAAAATTTTAACCTTGAGAACTTCTTAATACTCGAATATAGGAAAAGTCAAAGTAATAACTATTGAACTACTTGTGTCTTAATTGTTAATGTCTGTTTGCTTTTGTACGGTAGGACTGGGATAGCCAATACAAAAAATGTGTACTTTGTAGTCATTTTTACTTTATATCGGGGGTGCCAAAAAGATGTATACACATTTTAAGAGATGTTATCTATGTATTACTTTTCGAAGTTGAAGTGAATTATGGTAGCAATGTGTAGTATGACGTTCGCTCAAAAAATGGCGTTAATCAAATGAAAGCTAGCGTCATTCATTGTATTACAATTTTAAGACAGTTTTTTCCTTTCTTAAAATGTGTATATATTTTTCTGGCACCCTCTATATTAAAATTTAAAAAGTCAACTTAAAGTCCATCTACTAAAAACAGACTATGGAATCCCTCAAGGCAAAATAACAGTGTAAATATTTGTGTTGCTAATACAGTACAATATTTCTTAAAATAGTGAAAAATAAGGTGGTAAATGAAAGTTTGCAATGGCTTTGAAGCAGATAGACTGGAATCAATTTTCGCTTCCACCACTTATTATTTAATGTGGTTTTCTACAAGTAAGCTTCTTCAGACTCAGTTTGGGGATGGTGAAACCAAATTAATGGTTAGTATGCATATTAGACATTACTGAAAAATCGCTAGTTCAATAAACATTAGTGATTCTTCTCCTCCTCTTTCTCCTTTTCCTTCTTCTTCTTCTTCTTCTATGTATAGTACTTTGTTGGAAAAAAGAATCAGCAAAGTAAAAAAAAAATTTGATTTGTGGAAAGAGAATAAGACACATGACAACGATTTGAAATTGCAAGTGACAAATCTACATTATTATGCTAATATAATCTTGCATTGGTTTTAGCCACGGCCATTTGTTTAAAATCTACACTGCTCAGGAGTGTAAAATGGTTTCCAAACTTTGTTGACCATGACAGACCTTTTAAAATAGAATTTCACAGTCAAATGGGTATTTTCTAATGCTTTCATTTATTCTGAACATTAGGAAAACTTCATAAGTCCATATTTTAATATTAGCATATCTCAGAATAGCAACCAAACCGAACATTAAAAGCCACTAAAACTTGATTTTAAAAACACTGCTTTAAGTATAACACATATAAAAGAGTGCACAAAACATAAATGTACAACTCCATGAATTACAATAAAGCAAATATTTTATAATCTATTAATAAAATATGACATAATTGAATGTTTGCGGTTAATTCCATATTACACCAGAAGATTAAATTATTCTGAAACGTTATTTAACTAAAAAAAAAAATTAACATGGGAGGTGGTTTATTTCCAAATTATTACATTTTAAAAATATTTTGAGATATAATTCACATGCCAAAAATATTACCCTTTTAAAATGTATGCAACTCATTGATTTTTACTATATTTACAAGGCTGTGCAACCATCACCACTATATAATTCCAGAACATTTTCATCACCCTAAAAAAGAAAACCCATGGCCATTAGTAGTCAGTCCCTATCTTTCCCTTCCCCCAGCCCCTGGCAATCACTAATCTAATTTCTGTCTCTATGGATTTTTTTATTCTTGTATTTCATATAAATGGAAGCAAACAATATGTGGCCTTGTGTGGTTTTGTCACTTAGCATAATGTTTTCAAGGTTCATCCATGTAAGAGCATGTATCAATACTTTACTCCAGTTTTTAGATATGCCACATTTTGTTTATCTATTAATCAGCTGATGGACATTTGGGTTGTTTACACCTTTTGAGTATTATGAATATGAACATTGCTGCATGAGTTTTTGTGCATAATGCAAAACATTTTGTGTTTTCAGTTGTTGGATATATACTTTGGCATGGAATGGATGGGTCAATTGGTAACCTTGTTTAGCTTTTTGAGCAATTGCCAAACTTTTTTCCAAAGTGGCTGCATCGTTGTATATTCCCACTGGCAATGTATGAGAGGTCTAATTTCTCTACATCATTGTCAACATTAGTCATTGTCTTCTTTTTTTGCCATGCTAGAGGATATGAAGTATGATATCTTATAGTTTTGATTTGCACTTCCCTAAGGACTAATCATGTTGAGCATATTTTCATGTATTTGCTGGCCATTTGTGTATCTTCTTTGTAGAAATGTCTATTCAAGACCTTTGCCCATTTTTTAATTGGATTGTTTGTCTTGTTGTGTGTGAAGAATTCTTTATATATTCTATTACTAGACCTTACCAGATATATGACTTGCAAATATTTTCTTCTATTCTTTGTTTTATTTTCCTTTTTTTATGATGTCCTTTGAAACATAGAAGTTTTGATTTTGATGAGGTTCAACTGATCAGGGCTTCCTAGGATTTTTTTTTCTTGGTTGCTTGTGCTTAGATAGCATATCTAAGAATTCGTTGCCTGATCTGAGAACACAAAGATTTATACATATGTTTTCTTCTACGAGTTTTATAGTTTTAGCTCCTTTTTGATCCATTTGGGTGAATTTTTGTGTACGTATATGGTATGAGATAAGGGTCCAATTTCAGTCTTTTGCATGTGTCTATTCAGTTGTTCTAGCACCGTTTGTTGAAAAGATTATTCTTCCTCAATTGAATTGTCTTGACATCTTTTTAAAAAATCAATTAACCATAAACATGAGTTAATTTCTAGACTCTTGGTTCTATTCCATTGATGTATAAGTCTCTCCTTATGTCAGTACCATGCTGTCTTGATGACTAGCTTTTCAGTTAGTTTTCAAATCAGTAAGTGCGAGTCGTCAAACTTTGTTTTTAAGATTGTTATGGTTGTTTGGAGTCCCTTTAATTTTCATATGAATTTTAGGACCAGGTTGTCAATTTATTCACAGGGATACCACAGGGCTGGGGGAAGGGGAGTAGGGGAGCTAAAATGCTACAAAGCTCAGTGTTCTTGTTGAGTTTTAGTTATGCACGCTTGTGTGCACGTGTGTGTCTGCGTGTCTTTTATAAATTCTCTAGGATTGCTGCAAGTCTTTGGTTAATTTCCAGAGTTCTGAAAAAGTTGCTTCTAACCATTTTGGCAATTTTCTCATTGCTTTTATGGAGGAGAGAATTTTTGCAGGTTCTTATTCTGCCATTTGTGCTTCCATCACTCCCTGAGTGAAATATTTTTTTAAAGCACCTTGCAGGGAATTGAAGTTGACTCCTACTATTTAAAATAAGAGTATGGGGATTTTGGCTTTATAAAGACAGAGTCAATAAGCGATAGATGGTCCCACAGAAATAGAAAACAGGAGTTTCAATATAACTGGGCCCAAAGATATTAGAATTCCAGGAAGCTTTAAAGACCGCAAAAGTTCACGGGTCCCCACATTAGTGGTCTGCCATATAGAGCAGTAATTGAAGGAAGACTTTGAACTCAGCTTTCCTGAATTCAAATTCCAGCTCCACTTACTAACCACATACTCTTGTTTTTCTCATATATCTAACAGGGCTAATAAGAGTGCCTATATCATAGGGATTTTGTGGGGTTGACATGAGCAAATACATACATATATACATACATACATACAATTTAGTACAACCCCTGACACAGATTAAATAAAATAAAAATGTTGCTATTATTATTTGTAGTATAATTAACCACTAATTTAGTCTCTGCTTCAGTTTTCTTCTCATTACCAACTGCCATCTTCACTTTCTATATCTCTTTTATATCACAAACCATAGTATATTATAGTATCAATTTTATTATAATTTCAGATAACATCTCTGGTTTACTCATGCATTCTCTCTCGTTTCTTTATTGTCCCACTCTACTTCATGGCCTCTTTTTATATATTTTCTTAGCTTTAATTCATATTTCCAGAGGCAAGTATCAGAATGTCCAACTTATCCCTCTTTGGACAGAGTTCTCCACATTAGACAACCTGTTGGGCTGCTTCCCAGCCTTTGGGTTACCTGCCCCCGAGTTGGTTGCCTCTCTAGCTGTTACAAGATGATTTGGTCTAACGTGTGGCTGTTTAGGATGTACTGTAAGCAGAAAATCTGCACAGGGAGATTTCCCTGTGAAGCTCTGGCGGGGGGAACGAGGTACAATATACAGGTCTCTCTATATGGCATATAATGTTTTTGTTGTACACAATGGTAACTGAGAAATCATGATAAACACTTATTTTATTTCAGGGGAAGATGTAATCCAGTTGTTCAGAAGACAATGAATGCCAAGAGAGGACCAGTAAAAAATATTACAAGCTCTAACTATCTTCCAAAACTCAATCCGTGATTCCAGAACTGGGTGGATTTCTGTACATCTTCCTTTCTTTCATCTGTATATTCATTTGTGAAGTGAACGTTCAATACAGTTTTCAGGGAATGAAATAGATAAGAAAGAGCCATCAATCTTCTCTTTAGCTCTTCTTGCAGAAGTTTGTTCCTTTGTCTGTATGAAAGTAATTTTCTCAAGTGACCCTAAAATATCTTAGAAAGCTTGAAGGTGGACATTATTATACTTGCTTTTAACAACACACCCATGATCTGCTCTATAGTAACATTCCTATCATATTTGGTTTCTAGCTGGCTATCAGCTAAAAATGTGAGTTTAACCCTTTTTGCTACTTTCGGCTATGTCATGTTGAGTTTTTTTAAACTTATGGTTTAAACAAAGCTGCAAGCCCGTTGTGTTTTAAACTTTGTTTTGGACTTTCATGGTGCTGTGTAAAAAGGCTTCGGTCAGGAAACAGCTTGGATAGTTCCCATCCTGCCATGAACTTAGGAGATCTTGACAAATTCCTTCCCTCATCTTTTTTTCCCACATCTGTGAAATGATTGAGGCAAATGAGATTTATTACTAGAAAACTAGCACTTAGTCAACTACAAGGTACTGCCACTTAGCACTTGGTGATTTAAGTAATTTTCTGATATTTATTAATTCATAGTGATGGCCTAGTTCTTTTGACCAAGTTTTGCAAGTGTTCACAACACACAAGTTTAGAAGTGGATTTAAAATGAGGATGGGAGAAATGTTCTTTTTAAGGCATTTATACAATTCATTGAATTCTACTGTTTATGTTTAGATTGTTTTGTAATTATCACCTAGGTCTGGAATATACATATGATTTATTTGCCTAACTTAATAAGTGAAATTATTGGACTTTAAATTTCCAGAAATCACTCAAAGTTAAGTATAATTTCCAGCTAATGATGGTCTTATGTTGTACCTGGCACTAAAATCTAAATTCTATTCAGTATCACAGGTAATGAATACCAATGCATTTCTATAACTATTTTTATAGATTTTCACTTTCTTTAAGGAAGAATGCATAACTTTCATATAGCCAAATAATTATTTTAGGTGACTTTAAAAAGTAATGCAGAGAAATATAAAGTAACTTCCTGTAAATTATTCCAAATGGGAACTGTTTGGAAATATTTTCCTCTGTTCTTAAGCTAGCTACAGACATCAGGTACCCTTATTATTAAACACATATTAGATTTTTAGGTTTTATACAATCTTTCTTAGTATTAGCAGCAAATCAATAATTTAAGTATTAGTAATATTTGCAATAATCACAGAGTCATCACTGAAAAATGACCAGCTGTGTTTCTATCATCCAGGGCCAAGCCACTGGATGGTATGTTAGTTGAACGCCATATTACTGGGATTCTATCATGTTTCAATGTTATTTCTGCAGGATCTGCTTTGGGATACTTTCCAATGTCAGGAAATGTCTGTCTGTAACAGTGATGGATTGTTGGTGGGGTAGGACAAGGAACTGAAATGGGGCACTCTTTAAGATCTATGCTCTAGTAGTAGTTTTGCACTAAGCTTCTGAGTTTGAGTGAATCACTTTTCATTGCCTCACTTTCATCATTTATAGAGTTGGGAATAAATCGCTGTGCAGATCAAAGATAGTTACTACATATTTATTGTTTTAATACACTATTTCCCTCTAAAAAGGATTGTATTTGCTTTTACTAAATACAGAGGTATAAAAACAACACCCATAAGATAAAATATGAAAATAAAAGTTAAAGTTTTGCAAGAATTCTCAACTAAGGAAAGCTCTAGCTTTAAGCTTCTAGCAATCGGCACAAAGAAGGAATGGATTTTACAGCTCTCATTTTTTTTTATGAGAAATATACAGGTATAGAAAAAGTTTTACCTAATTCTAAATTCTGAAGGTAATTTATCATGTGAAGTTTTATAAGAAAATGCAATTATTATTGAAATAACCAGTGCAAAAATGATAGTTTAGTGTCTTTATTTTAATACTGAAATATGTATTAACCTCAGTATTTGGTGTTTTTTTGTTTTGAAGAGTTCAAAATTCATAATGCAAAATATAAGTAAACAATGTTTAATATACTTAATATTTTATATGTCTAAATGCATTACAAAATACCAAGAAATACCATTTACAAAAACAAATGTTGCTATAGTGAAAAGACAGATAATGATGAGAACTAATGAGGATGTGGAGAAATTGGAGCCCTCCCACATGGCGAGTGGGAATGTACAAGGGTACAACCACTTTGAAAACAGTCTGGTCATTTCTCAAAAGGGTAAACATACGGCCCAACAATTCCAGTCTTCTGTATATACCCCAGAGAAATGAAAACCAATGTCCACATAAAATGTGTACACGAATGTTTATGGCACCAATATTCACAATAGCTAAAAAGTGAAAACAACCCAAATGCCCATCAACTGAAAAATGGATAAATAAAATGTGATATATCCAAACAATGGAATATTAGTTAGCAATTAAAAGGAATGAAATATCGACATATGCTACGATATGGATGGACCTTGAAAACATGAACCTAAGTAAAAAAAAACAGTCACATGTCATGTATAATTCCATTGATATGAAATGTCCTGAATATGCAAATCCACACAGACAGAAAGTAGATTAGTAGTAGTTGCCAAAGCATGGCAAGGCCAGAGAAAGGGTAGATGATGGGGAATCACTGCTAATGCAGATGAAAATATTCTAAATTTAATTGTGCTTGTGATTGCACAACACTGTGAATATACTATCAAACACTGAATTGTACACTTTAAATGGGTTGATTTCATGTTATATGATTTATACCTCAATAAAGCTGTTATAAAAAAGCATTGAACATATGTCAACATTTTAATGTAAATTAACAGATAAATTTTAATGAAATATTACTTGATGTTTCTCAGAAAATGTGACCTTAAAAGAATTAAAATACATTGTCATTTGTGCCATGATTAAGTCAAGAGCAGAATTTGGAGCATAATTATTTCAACTAGAAAGCTTTTTCACATACTACACTAGTTAGAAGAATAATGAGGATTATACGCTACTCCCCAATATTTTCTTGACTTTTGAATATCCCTGTCTCTTACTTGATAACATTGCGGAGATATTTACAAAACACCTTTTGATTTTTGACTAGGATTTGATTTTTTAAATTTATTAAGAGCTATATAGTTTCTGTTTTAGAGAAATTATTTCTAGTTGTCATCATCTTCATTAGTTTTATCATGTATTGCTGGAGATTCTATAGCAGAGTTACCTATATCAATTTTTGTACTATGATATTCATATTTTACTGGACCAGAAATTCTTTATTTTTGGACTAAGAATTATTCTTGCAACAGAAGCTTATCAATAACATGATTTGGTTTCTTATTGCTATGCACACAAGTGAGGACATGCATAGATTTATAGACCACGAGTTATATGCCTCTTTTATAAGTTGAGAAATTGAGTTATAGATATTTATTTCAAGATGCAAATAATTTAGATTTTTTAAAATACTAGAATAACAGAATTATGACAATAACAATGCTAGGATTTTGGTATTGAAAGAGAGCAGAGTATACCAGAATGCTAAAAATTGCTATTAAAATAACTAAATATGATTGAGGTTTGAAAAAGTATCTTAAAAATAATAAAGAGCTGTTTAAATGTAAAATCATATCATTATGACAGTAGCGCACTATTTTTAAAACAAGTTAATATCAGATTAAACTGATGTATGTATTAGAAAAATCTTGATGTATGTATTAGAAAAATCTTGAATTTATAGAGCATCCTTTTCACTTTGTCAAAGCAATTTCATATATACTATCTCAGTTACAGGGAAAGTATTATTATCTGGAGAACTATCCAACAGTGCATTTATCATCGTTGGAACTGTTCAGATGCCAGGTGACCCTTTGTCAGGAATATTATAGAAAGGATTCTTGCAGTGGCTGGAAGTTGGATCTGATGATGGCCAAGATCCCTTCTGATGCTAAGATACTGTGATTCCTTGCTCATTTACTATTTACCACTAGAAACAAAAATAACTTCCTAAACTATATGTAGATTGCATCATATAGACTGAAAAATATGGACTTTCAAAAACATTGTTTCATGGCCAGAACTAACAAAATCAGGTGTAAAATTACTAATGGCCATTTGTTAAATGTAAACTGAAATCAGGTACTATTTTTCATTTATAAAATAAACAGTGGTTTTAAAAATTTTTTCAGTGCTAATATGAAGTTAAAAAGTTCTAATATGCTGCTTGTAGAGGTGTAAATTAATATAATTCTTTTGGCAAACGATTTGATTATATTCTTCAATAGCCTTGATATTTACACATTGACTCAATCTTTGTACTTCTAGTAATCTATTCTAATGAAAATTCCTGCATATAAAAACACAGAAGGACAATCATTTTATCATCATTATTTATAGTACCAAGAAATGGAGACATCCTCAGTGTACAGTTATAGGGGAGTGCGTATTCGTCCACATGGCTAAATATTATGCAGCAATTAGCACTCGCTACCCTGTATTAAAGTTCTTTCTCTCATGTATTCTGCATTCTGAAGCACTGCAGTGTCATTTATCTCCAGCACTTTAATGTAATGAGCCACCTTATTCATCAGTTGTCACCAGCTAGCTTAGAATCTATTATATTAATTTATTTTGTTTAACTTAAATGGATGTTTGCAAAATGGAGTTATAGTATCATGGAAGGACTTAGAATGTTAACACAATGACACAAAGTCATACATACTATATGATTTTAACTATTTAAAAATATCTATAGGAGAGGCTACAAAGAGAGCACTTAAGTCTACTGATAATGCGAAAGATATGTTTCTGTTACACAACTCTACAGAGGTCAGCTCCAAATGATGACCTAGAGATGGGTGGAAAGGGAAAGGAGACTTGCGGAGTAGAAGAGAACATGTTCTACCAAGCTATATAACTTCGGGAACCTTCCCTAATTTTTCTGACTTAACGTTTTACTCTGTAGAATGAAGATAAAACTAATTGATTTTAAAGGTATGTGTGTGTGACAAGGAAGAGGGGTAGAAAACCTCTGTTGAAACGATTCTCATATCTTAATGTAATAAAAATAAGTAATAGAAATGAATAGAATATCATAAGGTATCTAGAAAACATATATTGACTTGCCAGTGTATAAATAGTTCAGAAAGTCTTGAAAGCAGATAACAACAGTAATTTGTCTAGATAATGTTAAAGGAATGGGAGAAAAGAATAAGTAAATAGTGCCTTCCTACTATTAATCACCGAGATAACCACACTAGGATTTAGGAGCTTTCAAGGAGCGTATTTTCCTTTACCTCCAACCTTTCCTTTTTCTTCTCACTGCTGCAACTTAGTTGAAGCCTTTATTATAGCCTCATAGCTAAGCATAGGAGAAAAAAGGCAGTAAAAATGTCATATTGGGGCGTCGAGAGTCAGTTAATAAAACTTACTGATGATGGACATGGAGAATCCTTAATCTCCTTAACTAGAATCGAGTTCTAGTAACTGAACTCCTATGATTAACTTCCTTGCTTATGCCACCTTTGTGATTTTAATCACATCACTTTCTATCCTAGATAGGTTAATTTTGTTATGTTTTGCATGTCTTTCTCGGTTACAAGAGAGTTAGCTTCTGCAGTGAGGTGTGAGGGGGATAAGGCCATGTCTTATTCGTCTTTGCATCTCCATCAGGACTTATTGCAGGGACTTGAATATTTTGGACACTCGATAAATATTTGCAATGAAAAGGTAGACCTACACAAAAGGTAAAAGTTCCATTAGGAGCCTTAAGGACCTAGGGAATTAAAGAGACTGGCAGCATGAGAAATATACCAGGTCTGACAATTAAGTTCTTGAACTTGTTGCAACAATGTTGCTAACCTTTTTTGATATCAGAGGGATTATTCATTATAAATTTTTACCAACTGGGCAAACAGTTAACCAAGTTTACTATGTAGAAGTGCTGAAAAGGTTGTGTGAAAAAGTTAGATGACGTGAACTTTTTGCCAACAATTCATGGCTCTTGCATCACAACAGTGCACCAGCTCACATGGCACGTCTGTGAGGGAGGTTTTAGCCAGTGAACAAACAACTGTATTGGAACACCCTCCCTACTCACCTGATCTGGCCCCCAGTGACTTCTTTCTTTACCCAAAGATCAAGGAAATATAGAAAGGAAGACATTTTGATGAGATTCAGGACATCAAGGGTAATATGATGACAGCTCCGATGGCCATGCCAGAAAGAGCTCCAAAATTGCTTTGAAGGGTGGACTAGGTGCTGGTGTCGGTGCATAGCTTCCCAAGGGGAGTGCTTCAAAGGTGACCATAGTGGTATTTAGCTATGAGGTAGGGAGCACTTTTTCTAGGATGAGTTCACGATTTTAATTGTCCAACCTCGTAACACTAGAGTACCAAAGTATGAACTAACAACCCAAGGATTAAGACCTTAAGCATAGGAACCCCAGTGTGGGGACAGAGCCCCAGAGAGTAGTTTACAGGCTCTCGGCCTCACGTGGAGGGGTGCTGGCTAGGGTGGTGGATGGCCGTCGGCTGTGGCTGATTGGCCGTCGGCTGTGGCCAGTTAGCTGATTGGCCGCTGGTATAACTGCTGCGACTATGGAGGACTCCCGAGGATTGCCGAGGAGCCGAGCAGAGCTGAGCAGAGCCGAAGAGAGCGGAAGAGGAGAGTGGAGGAGAGTTGTCGGTCGGTTGGTTGGCAGAAAGGCGGACGGCAGGTCGCACGTCCGGTGAACCCAGCCTCCAGTGAGACCGTGGTGGTATGACTCCCCTACCTATGGCTCCGCGGGTGTTCCTTTTCGGCCTCACCATATCCTGCGTTCTTCTGTGGGGAGGGGGAGCAGAGACCCCGCAGGCCGACCCGCCTGAAAAATGGCGCGGCGAGCAGGCCTCCGCACACGACACCCAGTTTGGGAGTAACTCATATCATGATAATCTGCCAAGAGCTAAAGTGAACTGAGAAATACGGGGACATTGCAGTAAAATAACCTTATGTGAAATAAAGCTCTAGTTTGTATAATGTGATTAAAAAAGAGTACAAAAGAAGTGAAAGGGAAAACAATGAATGCAGGGATACTGATTTTAGAAGATAAATCTTCCCTTGTCTCTTGAGAGGTGGCAACAAATAATTAGCCATTGTGAGAATCTTCCATTTAGTAACTACACTGGGCCTATTTTATATTCTTAAATATATAAAATACCTAAAAGAGGTTCTGGCACATAAGAAGTGCTGTATAATTATCTGATATTACCACCCTTTCATTTGCTCCATTTTGACAGATTAGCCACCTGAGAAGTTAGAGGGAACAGTTGTCCACAGATGACTGCCGTCATTTCTGACACTACTTGCAAGTTCAGGGGTTGCCATAACCACCTTCAGGTTCAATAATTTGAAAACTGCTTATAGAACTCCGTGAAAGCTCTTATACTCATGGTTACAGTTTAGTATAGAGAAATGATAGAGATTAAAATCAGAGAAGAAAGACACACGTAGGGCAGAGTCCAGCAGAGATCCAAACATGATCTTCCAGTTGTCCTCTCATCATGGAGTCTCAGACAGCGATAACTCTTCCCAGCTGTGATGTTTGACAACATACATGGAGTACTGCCAACTAGGGAAGCTCACTCGATCCTAGGTGTCCAGAGATTTCATTGGGGCTCAATGACATATTCCCTGCATGGCTGACCTTTAGAGGTAGAGCTGATACCATATGGCCTGAAACATCATAATTTACATTGTTAGACTGTCTGGCGGCCAAAGCCACTAGGCAAAAGAAGATACTCCTATCAGACAAAATGTCCTAAGGGCCTAGAAATCCCCTCCCAGGGGCTGAGAACAAAGGCCAGACCTTTTTTGGGGTAAGGTTAATTCTTCACTACACACCCTTTCATAATATAGGGATAGTAATATCTCTCTTACAGGTTTTATGAGGATATAAATTAATGTATATGAAGGTGCTTGTAAACCCAAGTCTAACCCAATGTGAGGTACTATTACTGTCACTTTTTTAATCTACTTTGATAACAAACTATTATTCTTATAGTTCATTATTCTAAGAAACCACAGTAACTAGTGTATTATAATAAACTTATTCTAATAAACCACAATAACTTGCCTTGGAAATCCAGCCATTTAAATTTATATTTACTCACATATTTATAATTTCTGGCACACTTTAGTCCCTTTTGTAGATCCAAGTTTCCATCTGGCATTCTTTTCCTCCCACTTGGAGAACTTTCTTTAGCACTGGTTGAGGTGAAGTTCTTCTCGCAATGAATCTCCTTTTGCGTGTCTGAAAAAGTCTTTATTTCACCTCATTTTTAAAAGATATTTTTACTTGTGTGTACAGTTTTAATGGTCAATACTACAGAGAAAGAGGAGTAGATCCTAAATGATGATTCTAGGGGTTGCAGGAGAGAGGGAGAGGAAGAATCCTGGATGAGAAGGGAGCATACTGGGTTAGTTTGTCTTTCGGCACATTAAAGATTCCATTCCAGTGTCATATGGCATCCAGTTTCTGATGAGAAATGTTTGGATTTGTTTTTTCCTTTATATATATAATTTGGCTTTTATAACTGGCTGATTTTAAGGTTTTCTATCATTGGTCTTCAAGAATTGCTTATAATTAACCTTAGTCGCTTTGTGTTTATCCTGTACAGGGTTCATTGAGCTTCTTGGATCTGTGGGTTTTGTATTTTCATCAAATTTGGAAAACGTTTGGTCATTTTTTTAAATTAAAGTTTATTGGGGTGACAATCGTGTGTAAAGTTACATAGATTTCAGGTAATACAATTCTGTGTTACATCATCTATATATCACATTGTGTGTTCACCACCCAGAGTCAGTTCTCCTTCCATCACCATATATTTGATCCCCTTTACCCTCATCTACCACCACTACCCCCTTACCATCTGGTAACCACTAAACTATTGTCTGTGTCTAGGAGTTTTTGTTTCTCATTTGTTTGTCTTGTTCTTTTGTTGTTTTCGGTTTATATACCACATATCACTGAAATCACATGGGTTTTCTACGTTTTCTGTCTGACTTAATTCACTTAGCTGGTCATTTTTTTCAAGTCATTTTTCTGCCCCACCCCTCCTCTCCTTCCAGGACTTGAATTACAACCTGTGGTAGAACACTTGATATTGTTCCATTTGGTTACTTTTTTATATATTCTATTTTTAACTGTTTTTATGTTTTCCTTTTAATAATAATATAATTATAATACCTGTTTAACATGCTTATTTGCAAATTCCTTTATCTTTACCTCTGTCACTTCTAGGTCTATTTCTAGTGATTGATTTTTCTCCTGGTTTTGGGGTCTCATTTTCTGCTTCTTGTTATGCCTACTGATTTTTTATTTGATGCTGGACATTGGTAATTTCTTGTTGTTAGTTATAGATTTTCATGGGGCTTTGTTCTTATAGGCAGTTAGGTTACTTGCAGTTAAGTTTAACCTTTTCAGAACTTTGCTAATGTGGGTGTGGGTATAATCTTCACCCTAGAGACAGTTTAACCCCATCACTAAGGCATAGCTACTGTGGTCCCTACTAAATGTTGTGAGTGAGCAACAGGGACACTCAGCTCTCACTGGTTGGAACTCAAGTGCCTCTTAGCCTAATAACGTAAGTACTCTGTCTGATCTTGTAGAGTTTCACTCTACACTTATGTGTCTTAGTGTCCAGCAATCACTCCAGAGACACCTGTGTAGATTTCTGGAGTTCTGTTTTTGCACAGCCCCTTGCTCTTCAGCACTCGGCAACTTTAGTCACTCTGGCCTCTGTGAACTCATCTCTGTCATCTCAACTATGTGAAGCTACCATGCTTTGCTTGGGATCTCCTTCCTGTTCTGAGGTCTGGAATGGACCTCACGGCGAAAATCTAGAGTCAAAGTAAGGCCTACTTTCTTTCTCTCAGGGATCACAGTCTTATGGCGCATGTTTCATACTCTTTGCAAATAACTGTTTCACATATCTTTTGTCCAGTTTTCTGTTCGTTCACAGCAAGAAGGTAAATATTGCCTTTGATACTCATGAAGGCCGGATGTAAAAGATCTATCCATTTAAACTTAAACCATCAAAACAGCAAGAAAATGTTTTTTAAATCCAATAGAAACATTCATTTTACTTTGATTCTATAAAATTTTCTTTATATATCACCTAAATATATTTTTCTCACTGTAATCATTGAAATTTGCACTAGATAAAATGGACAGGGCTTTGTCTTGTCTTCTTGGTGGGGAGGTAAGTACGTTCTGAGAAGAAAGAATATTTGGCGATAAAATTGATGGCCAGTGGCAAAAACTGTCATGTGCTTACCGAATGGTATTCTTTTCTATGGGACACATAAGTAGGTTACATTTTCCATGTGTGCATGGTGCACACACGACTTTGTTTAGTGATATATATGTGAAACACTCAGTTTAGTAGTATGTGGTGTATATGCTGCTGTGTGTAGAGATATAGGTGTTTGTAGCTAGGTGTGGCCCTGGGACTGACTTCCAGGCCCCAGGGGATGGTTCAGCCATGAGATGGAAGAAACTTGGGTACCTGAATCATTGCATATAGCAGATACATTTCTCTCATCTTGCTAACCCTCATTTGATTGTGGTGTGTGTGAAAGGTAAAATCCTTCTGTGAGTGTGTATGTGTGTGATGTTACTGAAATTTGGCTTTTGCTTGTTGAAGCAGTCAGACTGCTCACTAATACAATTATCAAACAATATTTTTAGTAAGGCTTACAGACATTTGGATTTTTTTTTTCAGTAGGTAATAATATATTTCTTTGAAACTACAGAGATAAATTCAGCTTTTCATTGAAAATGATCATTGAGCCAGATTCTAGAACTTTGATTGACAGTTAAAATTGATTCTAATTCAGCGTATTTTCTATTCTAGTCTGTCGAACATAACTAGAATCTTTTTGTTTGTTTGTTTTTTTACTAAGCAGAATTTCTTGCTTTTCCATCAGTGTCTTTCTAAGCTACTGCTCTTTTAAGCCTTGGTCCAAATGATCTACCATGTGACAGCCAAATACAGGCTGGGCCTAAATAATTGTGGAATGTACCAGTTTCTGAGCAGGGAAGGATACCCACAACCACTTTTCCTCAGAAAAGGGGGCATGCACAACATCCGTGGTCCATGCATTTATGGAATCCCATTGGACAGACATGATGGAAGCCCTCTTCCTGGGAATGGGGTAGGTCCCTTCATCAGACTCTGACTCTGCTTCCCAGGAGGAATGTTCTCATCCACTTTCCCCAGTGGCCTCTGGCTCTACTTCCTGACAGTTTCTTTCTGTTCAAGCTTCTTGCCCATATTTGAAGGTGAGTACTTTAGTGCCCAGAGGTGACAGTTCAAGTAGTCAAAAGCTTTTCAGTCCAATTTATGGTTTCTTGGGTAACATAATTCTATCAAAATTCTAGCCAATTCCATACGTAATAATGATAATAGCAGGGTGTGACTGATTTCTCTGGCCTATAGTTCTCTCTACCTAATAACAGCTACCTTGTTGTATTTGAAATAATAGGGATGTAAAGATAACACCCATAATCTGATCTCTGCCACTGGCTGTCGTAGTGGCCTTTTGTTGCTCAAAACCCCTCTCAGTCTTACCTCTTCCTTCCTTTAGAAGTCATTGTCCTTTTTAAGCCTTTAATGCCCTTTGATGCCCACCATTTCTAGGTTCTCCTTTAGACTCTCTCTATTCCCTTTTATCTCTCTTGGCAAACCGGCTAATTATATTCCAAGCTCTTTTTTCCCCCTTCTGCCTTGTAAAGGGCAGCCAGTAACATCCAGCACACATTATTATTATTATTAGGTTTTTTATCAACGTCTTTTCCTTGACCTACAGGTCTGGTGAGCACTTGGTCTGCTCTGGCATCACAGGGATCTCTAGGCTTCCACCTGCATAGTTGTTTCCCTGAGTCCACTGCAGATCTGCTAAGACCAGACCACTATTTTTTTTTAGTATAGTATTTTGTTAGTGCAGTACCTAAGGGCACGTTATCAATCTCTGTATTATTATTATAAGAAACAACTCCAGGCCTTACAGGCTTAACACAAAGGTTTATTTCTGTCTCACAGCATAATCTATTCAGGTTTCATGATTCAAAAAAAAAAAAAAAAGACAAAGGATAAATAATCTTTATGTCTCGAGAGAGAAAGGGGAATGGGAATGGGAAAGGCATAAGGGATTTTTCAAAATCATTGGTAGGTGGAAGGCATATCTATGTTCGTATACTTTATATTGTACGTCTGTAGTATATGTACTCATGGAAATGCACGACATTTTTCATAATAAAAATTACCCCAGCTGACTTTTAAATCATGTTAGTATACATCTAAGTATTCACAAAAAAGTGTGAACAACATATTTTCCTCTTCACCTCACTCCCCACTTTCACATACCAGAAACTTCTCTCCTTTAAGATTGTCTGACTTGCTTGTAATGTATAAATTCCTCCTGACTTCCAGTCCGCATTGTGGCTAAAGGAAAAGTAGTTCCTTTGTAACTACGTGATCGCCTCAGGTAGTAGGTAACCAATGACTCCACCTGAGCGGCTTCTCATGGTTCTGTTGTGCTGTTCCCCTGGGTGCGCGTCTTCAAAATTAATCAAGGTGGCAGCGCCTAGCCTCACTCTAGACCTTGTGTGACACAGAGTTACAGTGTAACTTTGGTTTAGCTCCACATTTCCTAGCAAAGACTTGTGGTTAAAATGAGGCAGATATCATTTTAAATTCAGTAAAACTAAACCCTGTTGCTGAAAGTGAATTGTCTATTGGATGATGAGAAAACTGTCACATCTTCACACAAATGATTACTAGGCATAATTAGAAGCTGGTACTATTCTTTGACCTTTATCACCGCTCAAGGACAATGGTTCCCTAACTCACTGGGGAACAGAAGTATTTATTCGTCATTTATTTATTGACATAGATATATTTATCTCTGTATAATAGATAGGATATGAAGTCTAGTTAAAAAAAAAAAAATCTCTGCCTTATCATGCTACTGAAATAGTTCTAATTGTCTAGCAGAGGCATGAGATGGAATTAGGAGTATTTTGAGAATTTTCCTATTGTCATCCCAGATTACCCACAAAAGGAAAATGTGAGTCAGAGGGTAGTGTGGGAGAAACTCCCAAGCCAGGACAAATGAAAATGCTCAGGGGTAAGTGTGCTACGCTTTACACAATGCAGTTGTCCCAGTTGAACTTAATGGTTAGGAGAACTGAGCCAGAGGCAAAAAGGAGGCGTGAGGGCTGGGGTCCTATCCTCTTTGACACAGGGATAATGGGGCAGAAAAAGGTTTTAGGCTGAGGTCAGAACCAAAGAAGACCAAGAGATAAATGGATTAACAGACGAACCCTGCACAAATCAGGAAAGGACAGGATTAAAACTGATCTTTCCATCTTTCTTGTGCCTCCACAAACACATTTGCAGCCTTGAGATACGTAGCTTGTTGTTTTGGTGCATGCAATATTTTTTTCTTTCTTCCAAACCTTATCGTTTTCATTCCACTACAAAATTAGTGGTATTATGATTGGAGGACAGATCATAGGCTTGGAGCCAGAGAGACCTGAATCCAAGTTAACATATACCAGTCAACTACAGGAAAATCTTTAATTCATTCATTCAAATATTTAAAGGCCTGCTATGTACGTGTGTTTTTCTAGGCCAAGGAGATGGTGACAAATTCTCTGTTCTGGAGGGTGGAGAAAGACAAGTGAAAACAAATACATACGGGATACAAGCTCTGACAATTGAGTTCAGGAACTTGTTGCAACGATGTTGCTAAACTTTTTTGATATCAGAGTGATTATTCATTATGAATTTATACCAACTGGACAGTTAACCAAGTTTACTAGTTGGAAGTGCTGAACAGGCTGCATCAAAAAGTTTGATGACCTGAACTTTCTGCCAACAATTCATGGCTCTGGCATCACAACAATGCACCAGCTCACACAGCACTGTCTGTGAGAGAGTTTTTAGCCAGTAAACAAATAACTGTATTGGAACACCCTCCCTATTCACCTGATCTGGCCCCCAATGACTTCTTTCTTTACCCAAATATCAAGGAAATATTGAAAGAAAGACATTTTGATGACATTCAGGACATCAAGTGTAATACGACGACAGCTCTGATGGCCATTCCAGAAAAAGAGTTCCAAAATTGCTTTGAAGGGTGGACTAGGCACTGGCGTCGGTGCATCGCTTCCCAAGGGGAATATGCCAAAGGTGATTGTATTGATAATCAGCAATGAGGTATGTAGCACTTTTTCTAGAATGAGTTCGCGAACTTCACTGTCTGACAATCATGTAACATTAGAAAAATTATATAAGAAAAATAAAGGGTTAGATTCTGATAGGGAGCATTCGAGGAAGTGACATCATATAAGAAATTCAGGTGAAATGAAGAAATCAGGAGGCATAACAGGGAAGAACATTCTAAACAGAAGGAAGAAAAAAGGCAGTGTAACTTTGCACTTACTCGGTTTTCTCAGAAGAATGCACTGTGATGACTGGTCATGAAAGGTAACAAGAGATAAGGTGGGAGAGGTAGAGTCAGAGAAGTCTTGTTGGATATGGAAATAAATTGGGATTTTTTTCCGAGTGGATGGTTTTAAGAAAGGAAGTTAATATTCTGATTTGTATTTTAGAAGACTGTTCTGGGTATTCTATGATGAATTGTCTGAAAGGAGGAGGGAAAGATGGCAAAACTGGAAGCAAAAATCACTATCTCAGCTAACATTAAGAAAATGCCCTTGTTTTTAATTCTATAATGGAACTTAATGGTTAGTTGAGTTATGATACACTCTTCGATTTAATATTCCAAAGACAGAGGAAGCATGGTGTTTTAAAGTGTATGTATTTAAATAGTGACTTTAGTGCATTGTCAAATGTAAAAAGATAATTAGTAAAAATGATTGAAATTAGTTAATTCTCTGACTTTCAGCTTCTGTGGTTATAGTCCTTATGAGAACATTCTCTGGGCCTCAGCATCTCGAAAAGGGTAGGACAGCTAGGTAATCTCCAGGGCCCCACTGAGTTCTAAATTTCTGTAATTCTGAGAACAAGCCAAGTAAGCAACAATATTGGACACAGCTTATATACAACAGTTCCTATAAAATAGCTGGATGGTAAATTTCCAAACATTTTAAGTACAGGTTCTTAGTAATAATTAATTTGAACGGACCATGTATACTGTACTAACTTACAAAACTAATCAGGATATATGAATATTGTGAAAAATACACAATTATAATTTAATTTTGGGGGAAAATAACATAAAGCATGTACTATGAATGATAATAATTTTAAGGGATGCAAAAACTATTTTCTAAAAGATAAATTTGAATTATGAATTTTGAGTACAAGTTTTAAACTATATTTCTCTATGTAGAATTATTCTTGTCATATTTTCTAATCCATAGTGTTCAAGTTTCCATCAAGAGCATAAGTAGCATATTTTTATTCTTGGGAATCACCAAAAGCATCCTTCTGCCCATTTGTCTCTAATAATATAAATGAGTGTGATGCAAGAAAGTTAAATAGTGACAAAGATTGGAAACTATTAAAATCCTTAACTTGATGCTTATTAAGGTTGGAGATTTATTATCTTTTTCTGCTTCTTTCAACATAGGAATGTTTACTTATTCTCACGTAAACTTAGGGGTATTGTCCATTCAAATTTAAAAGCAATGAGTCTGTCAGTTTCAACAATGTCTTGGTCACAATTAGGATCAGACTTCCTAGTCTAGACCTATGATTGGTATCAGACTTGCTAGTCTAGACCAATGGAGCAATGCAAACCTGGTTACCAAAAAGGGGGGAAATGCTCAAAACTGCCTCACTTCACACTCCACACTGTGTCTGGGCATGACTTTGCCTTTGTCTTATATTGATGAACAAAGTATCACCCACCTCACAGACATTTATGTAGATGCTCTCAATTCCTAGTTAATTGAAAAAGCAATAAAGAGCCAAAATTCATATCTATTAATATGTGTACATTCGCTTCCAAAAATAATGCAGAACGATGTCATCAGAAATTTATTTGCAACTTTTCTTCCCACCAAAGTCATATAGAATCACAATAATATTTTTTGCATGCTCTCATGATCTAAATCAGGTCCCCAGAACATACCACCACCTGCTCAGGAAACAGAAAGTTTGCCCTGAGATCAGGGGTGCTGATGATTCAAGTGAGATCAAGAGTCTAGGCAAATCCAAAGTGACCAACACTATCAGAGACCATCCTCTCCCCTACCTCCCACAGTCCCCACCCCCACAAATTCTAGCCCCCGAAAAATTAGGAACTGTAATAAAGATTGACAAGAGGAAGGATCCCCCACAAGTCCTGGCACTCAATAGATCTCAATAAAATGTCTAGTGAAGGCTGAACAAAGTGGGTTAGATACTGTGTTTCCCAGAAAAAAAGACCTACCCCCAAAATAAGCCCCAGTTAAAATTGACAGCCAGACGGGCACATTTAGTGCGTTGTGAGATGCTCCAGAAGAAGATGAGGTGACTGTATTTGAATAAATGCAGATTGTTATACATGAAAAAATAAGACATCCCCTGAAAATACGCCCTAATGCATCCTTTGGAGCAAAAATTAATATAAGTCTTGGTCTTATTTCAGGGAAATATGGTATAAGACCCGGTCTTATTTTCAGGGAAACACTATAGCAGCAGCTGCCAGGAGATGTTATTGCCTCACTTTCTCAGTTGAGAAAATGGGACAGACAATATTTGTTGAATCACTGGACAAAATGAAATGCTTCTGATTTTTAATTTATTAGTGGTTTGGAAAGAAACCACTAACAAACCATAACAGCATTCCCCTTCCCTATCCTGTACCATACGTTTGTCTAGGAAAAAGAAAAAAAACCAAAAACACCTGTTTGCTAATTCGTAATGTTTAAACCTGAAAGATTTCTCATAAGATAGCCTTTAGATATTTAGACCATCCTGAGGCAGGGCAGAGCTCACCTTTCCCCAGGCAGGGCCATGTCAGTTCTAAGACCTGCGTCATCTCCCAGGGAATGGGGCTTTGGCTGGGCAGCCTGTCAGTGACAGGTTCTCCTAGGGGCCTCCAGGGCACCTTGCGCGGCCCCACCCCAGCAGCACTCCTCCCTTCCTGCTCCCCACCCAGCTCCACCCCTCCCCCGCGGAACCCCCTGCTGCTCCCCCAGGTGCCTAGGGCTGGGCAGCAGGGCCACTTTAAGGGCGGCCGGGGCATGCGCGCCCGCAGGTGCTGGCCCCGGGCCATTAGCGCGGCGGGCGGGACGCGGCTGGGTTGGCGAGCTCCTCCTGTTGGGAGGCTGCCCGGCACCCGGCACGTGGGCAACGGGCCATGGCGGCCTCAATTATCGGCCAGGAGCTGGGCCAAATCTCTGGCCAGGTAAGAGGCGGAGGAGGAGGAAGGGGAGGCAGCTGCGTTTATAACGGCGCGCGGGCCCTGAGTCCGCGGTGGCCCCCGCGACCGCACAGACGGGCACAGACGGTCCTCCTTCCGGGGACAGCCCGGGAGGGCGGCGGCAGGAAGGGCCACTTCCAGCGGCGCGATCGAGTCCTGGGTCAGTGCCTCGAGTTGGGAAGTGTGGACAGGGCTTCTGAGGTTGACCAGCCCTAGGTCCTGGAGTCCCACTCTGGGCCACTGCGCCCTCGAGGTTGGGGATCCCGCAGAATCCCTCCGGGAAAAGAGACTAAAGGAGGAAAGTGGACTGAACTCTTTCACAGAGAAACCGTCCTCCAGCCCTGACGCCTGCCAAACTTAAAATCATTTTTCAGGCAGGAAACCATCGGTAGTTACTTAGGAGCAAAAGTCAGTAGGTATTTGGGGCTGGGGGCCGGACAAAACGTGCACAATTTTGAGCTTGAATATAGGGAAGTATATGCAAGGTAGGAAAATTTATTTTCAGCATTCTCTGCACAACTTGGCGTGCTCTTATCCCATTTGCTTACTGGCCTGGCGTCCCAAAGTGTCCTTGCACGTTCTGCCTCAGCTCAGCCCCATACCCTCCCACCCTCCATGGAAACCCAAAGCCCACCGGCCTTTTACAAGCACCTTATTTATCCCCTTAGCAGAAGCACAAAATCACTTCTGTAACTTTTAGATAAAAATGAAATGTGATTATTAATCCACTAGGAAAAAAGCATAAAGAAAACCTCACCACCCCAGAAAGCAAGGCAAATGGTGTTGGCTTTCTTCTTAGCGAGTTTTTCACATACCTTGATGGACAAACATGAGAGGGAAACCCTTGGGGCTGTGTGAAGTTTTGTTACTGCTTACAATGTTCTACATACTTCAATATCCTCACTTCTTGGGAACAAACTTTCTGAAACGGAATTGTGGCCACTTGGAAGTGGGCCAATTTAATAAGTTTTCTTAATTATTTTAAAAGTGGAGGCACTTTTTAAACTCAAAGGAGAAATAGTATTTTATGGTGCAGAATTAGGCAAAGCTGTCCAAAATGGAACTCTGAATAAAATATCTGATTATCTCGTAGTGAATAATAATGGCTTTCAACCCCTAAGACTGTCTGAAGCCCCAACTGAACCTTTTGTGTGCAGCTTGCTCAGTGTCTCCAGATAGAGCTGTTTAAGCCCCTAGGCCCCTGGGGAAACTGGAGGCCGACCATTGCCCTGTGGGAACATCAGCCCCTCCAGCTGCCTCTGAGTGTCAGCACTGCTCGGGCTGATAAGCGTGACATAAATAACAACTCACTAAAATGTAAGGGTGATTGGCTTGAAGCTCTTCAGCACCTGCTGTTACTAATTAAGGGCTTAACCTGCCACAGATTGCAAATGGAAATCCAGCGTTTTAAAAATTGTAGAAACTGGAGTGCCCTGGATTTACTCTGATTTCAGAAATCTGAGTGGACCAAGAGCATTGGTGATGAGTATATCTCATTATAAAAGCTGCCCACACTTAAAAGATCTCCACCAAGGTGTTAGTGTTTATCCCTGATTGTTGGAATTGCAGATGGTTTTTACTTTCTCATTAGGCTAAATTTTCCATTTCCTAATGAAAATGTATTGCTTTTATTTAAAAAAAAAAATAAATGGTGCAGTAAGCAATTCAAATAGGAAAAAAAACTTGTGCCAAAGAAAGTCTAGCGTCGGTTCAAGTTGTGGTGCTTGCAGGTTAAAATCTTGGTTGGACTCAAAAGCAGTTTCTCTAGAGCAGCATATCCTAGGAAGTTTTATTCATTTTCCTTTTATTATTCTTATCAGTGGAGCCTTCTCATCAAGTGTGTTCACATTACACCATCAACAAGCTATTTTTAACTGAATAAATGTTCAGTTTAAGTTGATTAGAAGCTTTCAATTAATTAGAATTACCTTGGGATGGTGGGCTTGGGCCATGAGTGTTCTAATTTGATGCACATTGCAAGTGTGCTGGCGCTGATTTTGCAGGGCAGGGAAGGAAACCTTTGGCATGAGAGCAAATCAGTTCTTTTCAAAGCTGCTTGATTTTGTGCTCCCTCTGTCCTGGTGCAAAGCACTCTGTAGAACTTTTTAGACTGGTGCATAGAGGACTGGTTAGTGGATACACTTCCTCATTGTTCTGGGTCTTTTTCCCACCTTCTCTCAGGTTCCCCCCCTCCCCCATCCAGGACCTGTGTCTTGTGTTCTGCCCTTTGCTCCACAAGAGTAGCTGAAAGGTTTTGGGCAAACCCGGAACTGAGCCTCTGAGGGGCATACTGCACCCAGAAGCACCAGGACTAGCTAGGGAAGGGCTCAAGTTAGCAGCTGATGTCTGTTATTCAAAACTTACCTTTGCTCCTCAGTGCTTTGTTTCCCAAGCCCTAGGACTCAAGTAATGCAGAAAGCAGTTTGATTTAGGGCTGTTTTCGCTGCCTGATGTGGACACGTTTTCCTCTCTAATTCCACCTGTCTCTTTCTGCATTAGGTTGATTTGACATTTTCTGTCCTCCTTGTGCTCAGGTTTGGTATAACTTGGGAAAACATGGCAATAACTACCACGTACAGGGCGTCATACAATCCTTTCTCCTGATAACAGCCTTGCGATGTATTATTGTTCTCCAGGGGAGGATCACATTACTGGAAGCCACTGGTAAGTGGCTGAGCTAGGGCAACAGACCCTGGTCTGTGTGTCTTGAAAGCCTTTGTTCTCTTCCCACTGCATCAAGTGTTTAAAAGAGGATCAGTAATAACCATTTTGGTAGAACTGAAGCTCATATGTTATTCTTCAAGGATTGAAAGCCATACTTTATTATCAGCAGGAAAAAAAAAAACAACTCGCGTGTAAGCCCCATGAAGGCAGCGGCCTTTTCTGTCTGTTCACTTTGTAGTCTCAGTATAGCATCTCCCTTATAGTAGGGGCTCAATAAAAATCTATGGAGAGGATAAATAGATATCAGCCATATTTAAGTAGATGCAAAGTGACAGGCTGTGTTGAAGAAAAAGTAAATAAACCTTTCTAATAGTTGTACAGTTATTCATAGCCCAGGATAACCGGTTTATATGTGTTATTTTACTGTAATTATTAATAGCACCCCCCTTTCATTCTCAAAAGTGCCTCAGTTTGGAATGTAAATTCAATGGACATTTATGTTGCTTTAGTTAACCTGGTTGATTCAAAAACAAAATTATAATCACTCCTTTTATGACTACTTGTTGATGACTATTTTCACTGCTTGGTGTTTTGTTCATAAGGGAATATACTGTATTGGTACAGAAGGTATCCTGTGCTACGATGGAGATTCGCAGTGTGCATTCAAGCATTGAAGTGGCTCAGAATCCCACTTTGCTGCTAACGTGCCATTGGAAACGAGGAATGTTTATAAAATGAAAAGGAAACCTTCTAGAAGGGTCCTGATACTCTCCACTGTAGAAATTCTAACTTTCAAAGGTTATTTGCAAGTGTTATGCTGTCGTGTTAGAACATAGGATATTTGAGGGAAGTAGAAGGGAATAAGGTTGCTGACATGGGTTGATATTTGGGTTGAAAGGCCATGCTAAGGAGTTTGAATTTTATCCTCTTCAAAATAAGGTGGGGCAGGTGAGTGAAATTGGGTTATGATAGTGAATTGAGCACACATGTCACTATCCCCATCAACTCCAGGCTCTGGCAGGAGATACTTAAAAAACCTTGGTGATACCTTCAGCCAAGTAAATATCCAGGGGGAAGTGGGGGATTCCAAATGAAAAGTCCAAGGACACAGAACAACCAAATGTAGTGTATTGTCCCTAATGGGATCTTGGTTTGAACAAAGTAGCTTTTCTCTGAACATTAAACAAAAACAAAAACAGAAAAAACAAAAACATCCACAGGGAAACTTGAAATTTAGAAAACAGATGGGATCAAATTGCCAGTAAAACAAAAGTAGAAAAACCACAGCATAAAAGCCACAGAGAAGAGAAGAAATGCAGAGGTAAAACAATTCTAGTGATAGTGCAGGCAGAATGTTAGCTGAAACAAAAATGAATTGGGCCAGAGGGTGCTCACCTGGTATGAGTTAGCTGTATGCCGAACACTTGGGTCAGTTGGGCCCCTGGATTTCTTTAGTTCCAGATCATTCCTACTACAGCAAGGGCCATAGTTTTTTTAACCCCAGTATAAAACCTGGGAAGTGCTCTTTCCAAAGAAAATGAGCTTTATGAGGGACCCAGGTCCCTGGTGTCGGTAATTTCCAGACCTCTGTAACTAATAGGATTAAAGGAAAGATAGCTCTGCCCAGGAAGGAAGTAAAGGGCTTGGTTTTCAGAGTAAAGCCTGCTTTTTTTGACAAATAGCTGTTCCCAACCACTCTGCTTTCCAGCCTCTGCTTCCATTGCCACACCCACTCACACCAAGGTCACAGACATTAGACACAACTATTCCAGAGACAGATTATTAAGGGGGTAGAAAAATAGTTTTAAAATTCTAATATTTATTCTCAGAGAGGATATTATATCCTAAAAATAGTGGGTTATGAAAAATTCCCAAACAAATCTTCGAAATGAGCAACTCACATTAAATTTACTGAAATTGTAAAAATCTTTAGAAGGGCTGAAAACTGAGCTGGTGACATGAAAAATAAAGTTAAGGAAGTCTTTCAGAAGTTGAGACATGAAGGATCAATTTAGGATGTCCATCGTCTAATAGAAGACTTCTAAGGAGAGAGAAATAGAGAGAAGGAAATAATCAAATAAATAACAGAAGGAAATTTCCCGAGCCAAAGATCCCCTGAGTGCCAACTAGGATGAATAAGATCCATACCCAACACATCCTAGAAAACAACATAAAAGAAAAGCATGAAAAGGAAAATAAAGCCATTTATTCTTTTCATCAGAAACTCTGGATGCTAGAACAAAATGGCCCAATAGCTTCAAAGTTCAGAAACAGAAATTTTTACCATTAGAAGTACTTATCAGGTAACTAGCACTGAATTGTGAACCCTAATGCCTCTTAAAGAACAGAAATAAGGGATTTAACTCCCTCAGTATTGTAAGAGCAGCAGGAGGGAAAAGGGAAAATGTGATCAGCTTAACAAAAGACAGGAGAGAAATAAAGTTACAGTAAATGGGAAACCAGAATAAATAAATAAATATGACCATTTCACATTAAGTTGTAAATGTTTCACAGTTAATAATAGTTAATTACATTGAATTAATGATACTAGTTAATGTCATGAATATATTTAATAACTTAAATTCCTATATTAAAAATGAAAATCTCAGATTGTGAAGAAAAAGTAAAAATTCAAATATATACTATTTACAAAATTCATACAAAATCAAAATTATACAGAAAGGCTCTAAGTAAAGGGATATAAAAAACGAAGTGTTTTATATCAGAAAAAATATAATTTCAGGTGAAAAGGATTAAAATGGACAGAGGTATGTTTCATAGATGTATAGTTTTTTAATAATTATCAGTATATGATATATATATTATTTAATATAAACTATAAACATTGTAGATCATTATATTGTATATATTAAATACTATATATTTATATATTTATCTGTTATATGTTTATTTGTATAATTATTATGAACCTTTATGTACCCATAATTAGAAATAGAGTCTGTATTTAGAAAAATCAATACATTTACAAACCATGATTAGAGACAGAAGATTTTAACACATTTGTCTCACAAACTGAAAGATCAAATAGACCTAAAATAAACAAGAAATCAATGAACAAGTTTGATCTCAAAGATATATAAGGAATATATGCCCAACAGAAAATACACATTGTTTTCAAGTATCCACGGAACATTAACAATAACTGACTATGTATTAGGCCACAAAATATCAACAGACTCTACAAAGTAGAAGTCGTGGGGTACATCCACAGTTGACGATGCACTGAGGTAAGAAAGGAGCCACTTGTCAATAGCCAAAAAAAGAAAAAAAAAAAAATCCAAAAATAGAAACACTATCCTCTTAAAAATTCAAAACATCTTTATATAGGTGTTTAATATAATTCTTAGGTTAAAAAGGAAATATTAACTGAAATTACAAACTGACAAAGAATCAACAGAATGCAACATATGTCAAAATCTGTAGGATACAACAGAGTACCACTTGGAGGACTGTGTCATCTAATAGAACTTAATGCAGTGATGAAAATGTTCTATATTTTATACTGTCTGATGTGGTAGCCCCTTCCCATATGTGGATATTGAGCAGTTGAAATGTAGCTAGTGTTACTGAACTGAATTTCAAACTTTATTTAATCTTAATTAACATGAATTTAAATAGCTACATGTGGCTACCATATTGGACCACACAGTTCTATAGTCTCTAATAAAGCAATGCCAGAAAAAGAAGATAGAAAAAATATAACTATATATTAATCTCTAGTTAGAAAGAAACCAAGATGAACTCCGTGCGAGTAATAAATATTATATACATTGAAAAACTAGTACATTTGAAAAGATGTATGAAATGAATTTTTAAAAATATATATGAACAAAATTCACTTAGAAGAAGGTAGAAAACTTAAATTTACTAATAATCCTAAGGAACAACAAAAGGTAGTAAAACTCACCTCTCTAAATGGCTTCAGGCCCAGATTTCAGACATGTTTTACCTAAACTTCAAAAAGCAGATAGTTTCTATATTCAGGACTCTACTCATAGAACGATATTGGAGCTTTCTATTTCATTCTTCAAGGTTGACATAACCCTGATACTCAGACCAGATAAGACAGTACACACAGTAAAACAAAATTGACTCTGGTTTCACTTACGAGTATAGATGCAAAAATCTAAAATAAAATGAATGAATTGAATTTATTACACATTATGTATAGGTTTATCCCTGTAATGCAATGATGGCTTGACAGTAGAAAATCTATTAATGTAATTCACTAAACAGATTAAACACACACACACACACACACACACACACACACATGATTATGTTGCTTACTGATAAAGCATTTGGTAAATTTCAATACCCATTTCTGATATAAAATTCTTAGCCTCCAAGTAGAAAGAGACTTCCTTAATTTGATAAAGGGTATTGACCAGAAATCTTCTGTGTCATATTTAGTGGTACAAGCATTTGAAATATTTCCACTGAAGTTAGGAACAAGGCAAGAATGCCCACTGTCACTTCAGCTAGTCACCATTGTTTTGGATGTTCTAGCCAATGCTTGTAAATAAATATTAGGCATAAATTCTGGCAACAGGGGCAAAAGAGTTCATTCTGAAGACAGTATGATTACCTACCTAGGAAATTCAGAGGAATCATAAAATATGGTGGAACTAACTAGAGAGTACCATAAAGAACTTGAATCAAATTCCTTATACAGAAATCAATAGCATTTCTCTATGTCAGCTATAGTCAATCTCAAAATGTGAAAGAGAAACACTATCCCCTTCATAGTAACTCCAAAATCTTGAAATATCTAGGAATAAATATATGAGGATATATGCAAAATTCATATGAAGGAAACTGAAATTGAAGGACATAAAAAAATGTCCTGAATTCTCTGAATCATATTTCCTAAATAGGGCCATTTAATGCAGTAATGATATTTCCTAATTAATCTTTAAAATAAATACAACTGTAGTAAAAGTTTTAGCAGGGTTTCTTATGGATCTTGACAAGCTGATGCTAAAATTCTGTTGAGAGAGAAATTGTGGGAAAATATCTAAGAACCAAATTGGAAATAGCAAGGAGGGAACCATACATTCCATCAAACATAAAATATACTATAAAGAGCTAGAAATTAAACAGCGTGCTGTTAAGCAGGAATAGGGAAATAGATCAATGTATCAAAATGAAGCCCAGAAAAACATATATATGTTAATCACCAACTAAATCCCAGATGAGATAAAAAACTAATTGCAAAAGTAGCACCATAAAAGTTTTAGAATACACTATCAAAACATATCTTAAACATGTTTTTAAAATTTTTTAATGACAGTGATACATATTACCGTGTTTCCCCGAAAATAAGACCTAGCCGGACCATCAGCTCTAACGCATCTTTTGGAGCAAAAATTAATATAAGACCCAGTGTAGTATAATATAACACTGGGTCTTATAATAAATATATTATAATATAATATAACGTAATACCAGGTTTATGTAAGACGGGGTCTTATATTAATTTTTCCTCCAAAAGACGCATTAGAGCTGATGGTCCGACTAGGTCTTATTTTCAGGGAAACACGGTATATATTGGTTTCAGGTGTACAATATGATTAGACATTTATATAACTTAGGAAGTGATTATCCCAATAAATCGAGTACCCATCTGACACCATACATAGTTATTACAATATTATTGACTATTATATATTCCCTATGTTGTACTTTACATCCGGTGACTGTTTTTATAACTGCCTATTTGTGCTTCTTAATCCCTTCACGTTTTTCACCCATTCCCCTAACCCCCCTCCCATCTGGCAGCCATCAGTTTGTTTTCTGTATCTATGAGTTTCTGTTTGGTTTGTTTATTTTGTTTTTTACATTCCACATTAAAGTGAAATCATGTGGTATTTGTCTTTCTCTGTCTGATGTTTTCACTTAGCATAATTCCCTATAGGTCTATCCATGTTGTTGCAAATGGCAAGATTTCATTTTTTATGGCTGAATAATATTCCATTGTATATGTGTACCATATCTTCTTTATACATTGGTCTATTGATGGACACTTAGGTTGATTCCATATCTTGGCTATTGTAAATAGTGCTGCAATGAACATAGGGATGCATATGTCTTTTCGAATTAGTGGTTTGGATTTCTTTGGATAAATACCCATAAGTAGGATTTCTGGGTCATATGGTAGTTCTGTTTGATTTTTTGAGGAACTCCATACTCTTTTCTATAGTGGCTGCACCAATTTGCATTCCTACCAACAGTGCACAGGGGTTCCCCATTGATAGGTATATACTTATTGTCATTTTCTTAATTGTTTTCTGGGTGTTTCATATTTTATCTTCTCTTGCTCTTTTCCTTTGTGATTTGATGATTTCCTGTAGTGGTATTCTTAGAGTCCTTTATCTTTTGTGTGTCTACGATAGGTTTTTGCTTTGCAGTTATCATGAGGTTTACATAAAACATTTATAACAGTCTATTTTAAGCTGACAATTAACTATGAACTCATACTAAGCTCTACATTTTTATTCTGTACACCATTTTATGTTTTTGATGTCACAGTTTACATCTTTTTACCAGTGTTGTCTCCTTTATCCCCCCTGTATATTTTTGCCTCATTTGTCATAGACTAAATGACTATAAAGATGTGGGTTTATTTCTGAGTTCTCAGTTGTGTTCCATTGATGTATGAGTCTGTTATTATGCCAGTACGAGGCTGTTTTGATTACTATAGACTTGTAGTATAGTTTGATATCAGGTAGCATGATGCCTCCTACTTAGTTTTTCTTTCTCAAGATTGCAGGGGTATTTGAAGTCTTTGTGGTTCCGTATAAATTTTAGGATTCTAGTTCTGTAAAAAATGCCATTGGCATTTTGATAGGGATTGCATTGAAGCTGTAGATTGCTTTGGGCAGTATGGATATTTTAACGGTGTTAATTCTTCCTATCCATGAGCACAGCATATGCTTCCAATTATTTGTATCTTCTTCAGTTTCTTTCTTTAATGTCTTGTGGTTTTCCAAGTACATGTCATTTACCACCTTGGTTCAATTTATTCCTAGGTATTTTATTCTTTTTGATGCAGTTGTAAATGGGATTCTTTTCTTAATTTTTCTTTCTGTTTATTATTGGTGTATAAAAATGCAACTGTTTTCTGAATATTAGTTTTGTATCCTGCTACTTTACTGAATTCACTTATTCGTTTTAATAGCTTTTTTGGTGGATTCAATAGGGTTCTCTCTATATAGTATGTCACCTGCAAATAAACAGTTTTACTTTTTCCTGTGCAATTCAGATGCCTTTTATTTCTTTTACTTGTCTGATTGCTGTGGCTAGGACTTCCAATACTCTGTTGAATACGAGTGGTGAAAGTGGACATCCTTGTCTTGTTCTTGATCTTAAAGAAAAAGCTTTCAGCTTTTCACCATTGAGTATGATGTTAGCTGTGGGTCTGTCATATGTGGCCTTTATTATGTTGAGGAATGTTCCCTCTATCTCCACTTTGCTGAGAGTTTTTATCATGAATGGATGTTGAATTTTGTCACATGCATTTTCTGAATCTATTGATGTGATCATATTATTTTTATCTTTCATTTTGCTTATGTGGTGTATCATGTTAATTGACTTATGGATATCGAACCAGCCTTTCATCCTGGGACTAAATCCACTTGATCATAGTGTATGATCTTTTTAATGTATTGCTGAATTTGGTTTGCTAATATTTTGTTGAGGATTTTTGTATCTGTGTTTATCAGGGATATTGATTGTCCTATACCTTTTTTGTTATGTATGTATGTATGTGTGTATTTATTTATTTATTAGTGTCTTTGTCTGGTTTTGGAATCAGGATAATGCTGGGCTCGGAAAATGAGTTTGGGAGCCTTTTCTCCTCTTCAATTTTTTGGAATAGTTTGAGAAAGATAGGGATTAATTTTTCTTTGAATATTTGGTAAAATTCACCTGTGAAGCTGTCTGGTCCAGGGATTTTGTTTGTTGAGAGCTTTTTGATTACTGTTTCAATTTCGTTAGGAGTTATCCATCTGTTCAGATTTTCTGTTCCTTCCTGACTTAGCCTTGGAAGATTGTATGTGTGTAGGAATTTATCCATATCTTCCAGATTTTCCAATTTGTTGGCACATAAGTGTTTGTAGTACCTCCTCATAATCCCTGTGGTGTCAGTTGTCACTTTTCCTTTCATTTCTGATGTTATTTATTTGAGTCCTCTCTTTTTTTCTTAATGAGTCTAGCTATAGGTTTATCAATTTTGTTCACCTTTTCAAATAACCAGCTCTTGAGTTCATTGATCTGTTGTTTTTTTATACTCTAGTTCATTTATTTCTGCTCTGATCTTTATTATGTCCTCCTTTTACTCACTTTGTTCTTCTTTTTCTAGTTCCTTTAGGTGTGAGTTTATATTGTTTATTTGAGATTTTTCTTATTTCTTGAGGTATTGCTCAAAATTTTCATCTTCATACTGCTTTGACTATGTCCCATAGATTTTGGGTCATTGTTTTCATTTTCATTTGTCTCAAAGTATCTTTAGATTTCTTCCTTGACCTTGCTGTTAACCCATCCATTGCTTAGTAGCGTGTTATTTAGCCTCTATGTGTTTGTATGGTTCCATTTTCTTCTTGTAATTGATTTTTATTTTCATACCATTGTGGTCAGAGGAGATATTTGATATGATTTCAGTCTTTTTAAATTTATTGAGACTTGTTCTATGCCTTAATATGTGGCCTGTCATGGAAAATGCTCCATGTACACTTGAGAAAAATGTATATTATGGTGCTTTGGAGTGAAATGCTCTAAAAATATCAATTAAATCCATATGGTCTAGTGTGTCATTTATGGCTGCTGTTTTCTTATTGATTTTCTGTCTGGATGATCTATATATTGATATCAATGGGGTGTTACAGTCTCCTAATGTGACTATATTACTTTATGTTCATCAGTATTTGCTTTATATATTTAGGTGCTTCTACTTTGGGTTTGTAGATGTTTGCAAGAGTTCTATCCTCTTGTTGGATTGATCATTATGAAATACCCTTCTTTGTCTCTTGTTACAGCCCTTGTTTTAAAGTCTGTTTAGTCTGATATAAGTGTTGCTACCCCAGCATTTTTTTTGTTACCATTTGTGTGAAATATTTTTCCATCCATTTATTTTTAGTCTATGTCTGTCATTCGATCTGAAGTGGGTTTCTTATAGGCAGTGTATGTGTAGGTATTGTTTTTTTAATCCAGCCACCGTATGTCTTTTTTTATTAGAACATTTAGTTATTTATATTTAAAGTAATTATTAATAGGTATGTAGTTGTTGCCATTTTCTTAATTGTTTTTATTGTTCTCTGTTCCTTTCTTATTCTCTTGTATGTTGATCACTTTTTATAGTGTTGCATTTGAATTCCGTTCTCTTTATTTCTTGTATATCTTGTAGATTTTTGGTATGTGGTTACCATGTGCTTCCTACATACCAAACTGTTTATAGCAGTCTATTTTAAGTTGATGGCTGCTTAAGTTTGGACACGTTTTAAAGTCACCTTCTTCACATTTATGTTTGGGTCATTATTTTTTTAACATCTTTTGTATATGTGTATGTATCCCTTAATATATTGTAATTACATATGATCTTCCTATTTTTGCCTTTTAACCTTTGTACTAGCTTTATAGTTGGTTGATTCATTGCTTTTATTATGTGTTTGCCTGTCATTGAGAACTTTTTTCCTATATTTTCTTACTCGTATTTTTTATCTTTTCTTCTTAAAGAAGTCCCTTTAACATAATTTCTTTATTTTTTTTCTTGTTTTGGAAAAGCGTATCTTTATAATATAAATAGAGATGGCTTTGAAAGCAAGACAAAATCCACCAAAGCTCTAAAGGAAAGAGTTGGTAGATTTATTGCTACATATTAAATATATGTTTGTGACAAGAGACCTTGTGACAAGACCTTATAATGAAAATTAAGAGCCATAACAGACTAGAAAAAAATAGTTGACTTACGTCCAGAATATATAAATGCTCACAGAGCAATAGAAAAAGAAAGGTAATAAGTAGGTAAGCATAATAAATAGACTATGCAACAATAGAGATGAAAATTATCCTTAAAATGAAAAGATACTCAACTTCAATATTAATTAGAAAAATGAGAATGGAAAGGAAAATTGAGGGGTTTTTTTGCCCACAATATTGGCAAAAATGGGAAAAAAGTTAATCTTATTAAGGATTTTGGGAAATGGTTACTCATATATACTATTGGTGTAGATGTAAAATTTTGTATCTTTTGGGGAGAACTATTTGGAAGTACCTAAGTTGAAAAACAAAAGCAAAACCTTACCTTTCGAACTTACAGTTTTGCTTCTAGGATATATACTTATTTGCACAAAGATTTATTTGCAAAGGTATTCATCACAGCCTGGAATAACATCAAAATTCTACATTAGGAGAATGACTCGATAAATTATCATGATAAATGAGGACACTGGATCAAGATGTGACAGATGAACACGCGTTTGCCTTCTACCCCAGATCACAACAAATGAAAGAAAACATTTACTTAAGAGAATAAATCTATAACAGCTGGAAAAATGAGAATGTTCCCAGTGAACCAGAATTTCTGAGGAGTTGTTGAACTGTGTTAAGTGAGAAAAGCAATTTACTTAAAAAATATATAACATCTCATTCATGCAAAAAGCTGTATATTTGCGTTCTACGTTTGACAAAGAAATTGTCTGAGAAGACATAGACCAAACTGTTGACAGTTGTTGCTTCTAGGTAGGATATGAGTGATGGGTCATAGAAGACTAACTTTTTTTTTTAACAAAAGAAGGAAGAAAATTAGAAGGCAGACAGAAGTAAGAAGTGCAGAAAGTTTGCTTACTTTGAACTTGCCTAGTTTCTTGTACCTCACGTGTTCTTTCCAGCAGCCCTTGGGAAACCAGGCTGAAGGGAAAGGGAAGCCCCATGGCAGGCCACCCACACAAGCTTCCTGCCCTAGAGAGTTCTATCTTTGGCAAGCTGCCTTTCTTTTCATACAGGTATTTCTAACTCCTTCACCCACCTCTTTTGACTTCAATTCTGGTCAATTCCCAAATTTGTTTTTTTATGTGAAGCTGTCTATGGCCTGGCATTTCCAACTGTCTGCTTACAATTTCCATTAATTCAAGCATCCCCATTCTTTAGTAGTTTCAGTGGATTGTGTTCAGTAGCTGTAGAGAATAAAACAGAGAGAAATAGAAGATGAAGATGGAACTCATATTTTTCTTAATTGAATGTGCTTGAAAATATCCCCAAATGGAAATAAAGAAGCTTTTTGGTTCCTAATATTAGGATCTGAGTAGCATGTAATCCTTTCAAATAAAGGACTTTATTTGAGTGTTTCTTAAGATTTGGAAATTTAGATCTTACTCTGTTCTATGGAATGTGTGTTTCATCAAAATAGTTTGGGAGAGTCACCAGTTTGATTCTCTCATAAGTAGATTTTCCAGCAGAATAGGTGATTGGGAGACTAGGCCATAGAATCCTATCTATTGTTAATAGAATGAGAATGAAACTGGCAGGAAAACCACAGTAGAGTGGTATTTGTAGGCAAAACTTTTAAAAATAGCATGGCCTTCAAATCCGTTTACTACCCTAGGTACTGAGGATGTGAAATTAATAGTTCCTGCCTTTGACTGCTTATAGCTGACCAGTCAGTCCATCTGTATACTCAGTCACTGCATTATTTATGACCTTGTTTGGTTCTGTCCTCTCATATATGACATTTTCTCTGTGTCCAGATACTAATTATGTGGTACTTCTGGTTTTCTTTTTTTTTTATTCCTTCTCTTTCAGGCAAAAATAGACCTCTTATTAGTTGGAGATGTCACGGCTCAGTACCTGGCTGATATTGTACAGAAATTCTTTTACAGTATGGCGGAAGTCACCATAACCGTCAGTGATGTGAGGAAGGCCACAGCACTTCTGGATGCGTGTGCATTCAACATGGTTTTTCTGAAGGTGACTCTACCAACTGTCCAGGAGCTGGAAGCTGTCAAATTAATTAGGTAGACTCCAGAAACCTTGACTCTATACCTTTAAACCAGCTTTTATTAGAACCTATTTCTATAAAAATCCTTATAAGATAATACTATTTCTACTTTAATTTTTAAGATGAAGGATTGGGCAGAATCTACATACATGTTATTTTTATTGCCAGTTTGACATACTAACAATGATCATTTTAACCTAAAAAGTTATAGGTGTGAGTGAGAATGGGAGAATTAATTGTCCGTAGAAGTTTATTTGGTATATAATACTTACCTTAGTTCCTTGGGTACTCCCCTTTTAGTAACTATATCATTAAAATGGTATATCTTTTCAGAGTTCTGTAATTGTTACGGCAGATGCTAAGGCAGGTGAGTGCTCTTAGCTCTGTGTCACGTTAGCTGTGGACTGAAGGTGTCTCTCTCAGGAGATATCCTAACTTGAAGGAGCCCTGAACTCACTGGATCCAATGAGTCCTGACCAACACCACGTCCAGTATTCTGTTTTTCTTCTTGGAGCTCTGTAGAAGTTCTGCTTCTGTTTGACCCACTCCACTCTAGAGATTTGGAACCTGGTGGTGGGACAGTTAGGTTCTTCTTCCCTGACTACCAAGGATTTTGAGCCATTTAGGATGTTTTTCAACAGGGTGAGGTTAGAACAAATTTGTTCCCCTTCTACAAGACTTAATAGAAAAAGTGTAATTGTAAATAATCTTCAAATATATAAGGACTTCTCAGAATTATAGAACAGGCATTCTTCGACTAAAGGAGAAAGTGCAGAGACAATACTGTGATCCTTGAATCAAAAGGAGCAAGCATATTAGGTTAGGGCAAAAGAAAGTTGGAATGACAAGAAGTCAAAGCCACTTGTTAAAGACAGACAGACAGACAGACATTACTCCTGGGGTTTCTTAGAATAGTTGGTCTTCTGCATTTCTTTTGGCTTTTTACTGGGAATATGAACTCTGCACAAACCAGGCAAGCTACATCAAAGTGGATTTCACTCCAAAACATGTAAACTGTCCTCCTTCAAGATATGCCTGTTTTATTATATAACTTAAAAAACAAACAACAATAGACACAGACAATAGTTTAGTGGTTGCCAGAGGGTAAGGGGGGCGGGGGGTGGGGGGTGGGAGATGAGGGTAAGGGGGATCGAATATATGGTGATGGAAGGAGAACTGACTCTGGGTGGTAAACACACAATGGGATTTATAGATGATGTAATACAGAATTGTACACCTGAAATCTATGTAATTTTACTAACAATTGTCACCCCAATAAATTTAATTTAAAAAAAAAAAAGAAATAAAGTGATTAGTGAAACTTGAAAAAACAAACAACAACAACAAAAAAACAACAAACAAACTCCTATAAGTAGAGTTCCTTGGTTGGGGGCTCATAATATCTCATTTTTTGTAGTATTTTTAAATTTTTGTAATGGCTTTATGAGGGAGGCAGAGCAGAGTTTCATAATTCCTACTTGACAGATTGGGAAACTGAGGCTGAGGTGACTTTCTGGAGACCACATAGCTTGTTTTCATACAACCTAGACTAGAACTCTTTTCTTGTTCTTTCTGGAAGTCTGTAGTTGCCTTCTATATTGAAGTCCCTTCATTTATATCTCTGAGATTCAGTATATGCCCTACTTAGTATAAACTAAATGTAGGTACGGTTTTGGAAGAGCGCTGGCCATCCAGTCAGTCAGGCTGATCTCTGTCCCATTTCCAGAGTAGGATCCTCGCTCTCTGATTTGCTCATTACTGAAGTTACGTTTTGACCAGGATACGAATAGAGTTCTGTTAAGAAGCGAGCTTTATGTGTAGTCACGGTATTAAAAGCTAGGAGGATAGAGGACAGAACTTTTCGTCCGCTACTCACCTCTGTGGGTTTCCCCATTGCTGCTTTCTTTGCTCTGAATAGCACAGCTTAAGATTTCTTAGCAGGGAAAGGAAAGTAGATGAAGGTACTAACTGTACAAACATGCATATGGCCGTTCTACTAGTTTGCTATAAAAGCATTTGCTTAAAAAGAACTGGGATAATTTGTGGAATACAGTTGGGTTTCATTTTCTCTCTTGTTCCGCTGTTCCCAGTACCCCGTGTGGGTCTTGACTAATAGCAGGTACTCAGCGCCTGGAGGTGTGACCGAGTGTGTGGGTGGATGAGTGGGAGAAATGCCTTTCTAGGGCAGATACCGAATTCCGGCTTTTGTGTTCCTCTCTGAAAAAGGGACAAAGCTTTCTTTGCAGAAGCTTTCATGATGGTTCAGAGGCTAGAAATAGCAGTGAAATTCCCTTTCTCGTGCCCTCAGAACTATTATGAGTTTATGATTTATGAATTATTTAAACCCTCGTACATGTTTATATTTTTAGAGCTATAGTTTTTCTTAGGGTAATTAGTCCTATAAACATACTGCCCCATTTATAAGGCATTTAAATCTTTACCTTTCCTAAAGCACTGACATTTAATGACTAAACAAAAATAAAAGGTCTTGGTTTAGCTTTTCTTCTGCTGTATTTTAGATTTTCCCCCTTATATCTTCGTTGTTTTGTGATATCTCAAAATCTGGATAGGTCCAGGAAAATACACGATTGACCTCACTCTCCTCTCTGTGTACTTGATGTGCCTTGCCAGCAAATGAGGAACTTACTATAGAGTACCACACTTATTAGGTTGGTGCAAAGTAATTGCGGTTTTTGCAGTTATTTTTAACCTTTTAAGCTGCACTTTTGCACCAACCTAATATTTTAAGTATTAGCATACATGATCATAAATTTATATATCTATAAGATATATAGACTGCTATTGAAAACGAAAATGAAGTATAGCCTGGTAACTATAATATTAGACTTATTTTAGAATAAAATGTAAGCAGCCTCCTTAAAAAGATTCTTAAATTTATTCTTAGAGAAAAACTATGTTTTCAGCTTGGAGCTAATCTTTGATCAATTTTAATCATGGCACTTTACAGACTAGCATTTTCAAGAGTTATGGTACATCTCAATTATAGGTTAACATTCCTAATAGTAGTCTCTAATTAGATTTCATTTCATGAATCTTTTTTTTTTTTTTTTTGAGCCCGATGCACTGAAGCACTACCCAATGGTAAAATATTTTAAGATTGTCCTAAGATTCATATGGTTTGCTTCAGAATTCCAGGGATATTTGACTCTTGGCTTAGATCAGTTCTCATAATTGAGCCACTTGCAAAGAGCAGACACTTGATACTTCAGACTTTATCTTCCAAAGGCAGGTAGGGAAAATTAAAACATGTTTCAAACTCATCAACATTGTTTGGATCCTGTCTGAAGTTGCGATTTTCCATTCCATGAACGGTCTCTCCTGTTCTTAAACTTCTGTGATTCTCATGAGCTCAGAGCACTTCAGCAATAGGAAAGGAATGCAAAATGTGGTTCCATCTGCTCAGTCTGCAAAACAAGTTTGGCTCTGACTTCACTTTTCCCCCATGTAGTTTCACTTATTCAATTGGTTAACTTACTAGTTCACTAAGAAAATTCAATCTTGTGAGCCGCAGGGTTCCAACAAGTTATGTCCCTGATTCCAAAATTTCCTGGACTTGACCATGCAACTCAGCAAATCTTATTAGCCAGTTTGCATGACCTAGTCCCCTGAACACTTGACAATATACACAATAACAACCAAACATCTAAGTAGTTTTACTGAAAACATTAGTCTATAAATTGATGGTGGGTATAAATAGGAACTGAGGACAAATCTAGATCTTTATCATTTCTAGCATCATGCTGTATGGTGACCCTGACTTAGGAGGTTCGCAGCAGGCGCTCTTGCGAGAAACAGCATACGCAGTTGGGGCAGGGCTTGCCCATCTTCACTTTGACCAGAATAAAGTCAGAACTTGAGCATATTTTATTGCAGGTGCCTTATTAGTAGCAAAGTGAACTCACTGTTCTCAAATTTATAGTAAAACTCTCAATTATTTTACTGAAAATGATTATTTTAATCATTTAATTAACAAAGAACATTATTTGCTACAAGTCCCAAATAGGCCACACCAGGTTAGTTTGGCTGCATTGGGCCACAGACAGCATAATGGATAAGTGTACTCAAGAAGGCTGTAACCCCAAAATGACATTGGCTTTTGTCCCTAGAAGTCCTTGTAGCTCTAAAGGGAGTTTAGCAATTTCCCCTAGCTTCATAGGGACTTATAAGCACCCTTTGATCATCTTATTACATGATAGATTTCAGAGGCCAGGGCTTTCCTGAGGCTCTTTGGTCAGCAGAATGTGCAGCTTAGCTCAAAATACTTTTATATGATCTTCCCCCGCCCCCCTCCAGCTACCAGGGACCAGAGGTGGGGATGGAGGCCAGGCTGGGAATGGGTACTGCTGCAGTGTGAGCTTACAGCTGCCTCCAGTTCCGGCGAGTACTGGAGACAGGCATAGAAAGGGACACTTCAATATCAATATTCAGTTTTGTATGTGGAGCATAGTCTCAGGAACCATCATGAAATTTAAATAGTCTATTCTGTGAAACATGAGGAGAAATGCAAATTTTTAAAACCCAAGAGACTTCAGTTGAGAAAGGTACTCATAAGGTCTCAGAACCTTAAATTTGGTCTTATGTGGAAGAAGAGGTATGAGCTGGGGTGTTTCTTTTAAGGAACATTCATTCATTAGAAAAATGACTCTTTAAAATTTAAAAAAAAAAAAGGGTTTTTTTTTGTTTTTGTTTGTTTGTTTGTTTGTTTTACGGGGGGTGAGGGTGGAGGCGGTGTGGTGATCCTGGACACTAGAAACTCTATTGATTTGTAGTGAATGTGAATGAGCAGGTGAGCTTAAGACCAGAGCATTATTGTATTCTGGGAACTATTGATTGCAGGACTTCTGTACAGTGTTACAATTAGGGTTTCACTGGCAGGGGAAGTCTTTGGGTTGGTATTGGTTCTGTGCTAATGACAAAATCTAGGGATTCCAATTCTGTCTGATGTAAAGCTTGAAATGTGAATGCCATTAGGGCATATATGTCCATATATCCAAATCTAACCTATTTTTGTATCCATAAAATAAATTTAAAATAAAAAAAGATGCAAGATTATTTCTAAAAGTAAAGATCTGTTTTTTAAAATTCTTTAATTCTAGAGCATTTTAACTTCTGCTAATTTACTTGTGGTGAATCTGAAAAGCATATCTTTATTTCAAAAGTTGGACTAAACTACCCAACAAGTTTCTTTCAGTGGTCTTACCTGTTTAGTCCATTTCCCCCTCCTACCCCTCTTTCCTCATCCATACCTTTATTATACCCTGTATTTTTTCATCACTTAAAAACTATATTTGCAGTGCTTACATTGTGGCAGGCATCGTTCTTCTCACTCCATTCCCCCGGGGCCCTACGGCACCAGTATCCTAATGTGCCTTTCTTACCACATTCAGTCTGCTAGTCACATCCTAGCCTCCCCTCTAACATGTCTATGTGGGTGGTAGTACTTCTGCCTGAGCTTCTCATTTCCTTGTAGAAAGCATACATTTTTGCCTTCTCTTTCGGCCCAAACTCCTCAGGATTCATAGAATAGAATTAAGTCTGAATAGACCTCAATTAGGTGAATTTTAGCAACATCCTATTTATTTGAAGTAATTAACTTAGCAAATATTATGAATTATTTGTTTTTTAAAGAAAGTTCTTGGGTATGCCTACTCTGGTCTACCATCAGCTCGCGCCCGGATAACTGCAGTGTGTGCTCTAAAATCCACTCTCTGCCCGCCACCCTCAGTCCATCCCACCACAGGCAGAGTGGTCTTTCTAACATGCAAATATAATCACATTACTCTCAAGCTTAATAGTTTCCCATTACCCATTATGATTAAATATCAAATCTACTTTGACCTAAAAGGGCTACAGTAATCAGACTCCAGCCCTACTGGCCTCATCTCTGTGTCTCTCCGTAAGATGCTCTGTGCTAGAGCCATTTTGGACTTCTTTCACTTTCTCCAACTCACCTGGTCTCTATACCCCAAGAGCTGTGCATCTGTTGTTCCCTTTGCCCAGAATGTACTTAGGTGTCTGCTTCCTCCCTTCCCCCAGCCACCACCATTCAGGTGGCTTAACTCCTGGCCAGCGGCTGGGGCATTTCTGCCAGAAAGCCTCCCTGAGGCTGCAGAGTAGGTTGGTGCCCAGGTATGTGCTTCCATTGGACCCTGCAGCTTTTCCTTCACAGCACTGGGCACGTATTTGGCCACTTACTTAATTATCTACAGTAATTTGTTCAATGTCTGTCCTCCCCAAGAAACCGTTAACTCCGTGAGAGCAGGGACCATGTCTGTCTCTGTCTATTCACAGTGTCCCCCAGAGCCTAGCACAGAGTCTGGCATGCAGTAGGTTCTCAATACTGTGTAAATGACTGATATATAAGTTACTCATAAATTACATTAGAACCAATTTATATATCTGAGTCATATATAGAGTAATGTATATTTACCTTCAAATGCATATATAAGATAATCTAATGATAGTATACAGTGGAGTTTCTTCCGGGTCTTGTTTTAAGGAATAAATAATAACCGTATATAACCACATACTAATAAATGATGCTTTACATATTTAAGAGCAGTTTGCTTTTCTGAAAGGCAGTTTTAACTCTCCTCTTTAAAGTTGGGTTCACAGTAATAGTCTCCTTGGCAAATCATTTTCTTCTAGCTACTGTCAATGCTCTGTATCCATCAAATTATCAGAAATTCCCACTTACTGAACTCCTAAGTATAGTTAATAATGCCACAATTTAAGTTTTATTTTGGAAAATTTCAAGTGTATAAAAGTAGAAAGACTAGCATAATGGACATCCGTGTTCCCATAATGTACCTTTAATAGTTATCAACATATGGCCAGGCTTGTTTCATCTCTGCCCTCCCCCAGCCTTCCTGTCCTTCCACCCCTGCTCACTGGGGGATTATTTTCAGCAAATCTAAGATACCATGTCGTTTCATCCAGAATATTTTAATAAGTACCCTCTAAGATAAGGAGTCTTAAAAAATAGCCATGATACCAATATCACACCTAAAAATTAATAAAATTCCTTAATGTTGTCAAATATCCAAATGTTGAAATTTCTTGTTTTCTTTTTTAAACTGCTAGTTTCTACAAATCAGGATTTACTTTTTATTTACTTTTTTTTTCTAATTTTTTATCTTGCTCTTTATATATGTTTTTAAAAAGGGTTATTTTTCTTACAGAATTCCCACACTCTGGATTTTGCTCATTTCACCCTCATAGCATTCTTTAAAATATTCCTCTTTTCCTTAAATGTCTCGTATATTGGTGGTTAGATCAAGAAGCTGGATAAGATTTAGGCTCATTTATTCTAAAGCAAGAAAAAAAAACCAAAACGGTCCATCTTACCTTCTACCTAATTCCTGAGCACTATGCTTGAAACTACAAGATCATAAAAAAAAAAAATAAACAGTCAGCAAAAGTGTCACAATCTAAAGGAGACCAAGGAGACATGATGACTAAATGTAATGTGGTATCCTGGAAGAGGAAAAAAAAAAGTACAATAAGTAAAAACTAAGAAAATCTGAATAAAGTATGAATTTGAATTAATAACAGTGTATCAATATTGGCTCATAAATTGTGAAAAATATACCATACTAATGTAAGATGGCAACAATACAGGAAATTGGGTTTAGGATACATGAAAACTATTGTTTTCATATTTTTCCTGTAAATATAAAATTATTATAAAAATTAAAGGTTTATTTTCACAAAGTCATCTGTTCTCTCACTTCCCCAGTTGTAAAGAACATACATCCGTGGTTGCCACAGACATGAATCATAAAAGGACTATTCTTATTAACAAAGTGAATTCCTGCTCAGAGAAGCCATGGGTTTGACTGAAGACTCAGAATTTGGGTTTCCTTGTCTATTAAAATGAAATAGAGAACCTTAAGTATCTCTTATAAATAAAGTGTTAAATGGAGTAAATATTAGTTTTAGCTAAGTATCTCTTTCCCTTGTATTTCTCAAGAAAATCTAATTGTACTATCCACCCGAGCCACACACGTCAGAATTCTCTTTATGCAATTGTATGAAATAAAAATACAATCCTTATAAGTTGTAAAAAAAAAAAAAAAAAAAAGGGGGTCCATCTTTACCCTCACTGATTTGAGATGCTACTTGTACTAAATTTCTATATTAATGCCATCATTTTAGATTCTAAAGAAATAAAGGAAAATCACTCGAGTTTAATTCCTAATAAGCTAAACTATTGAATACCAATTTTTTGAATGACAATTTTGCTTCACTTTAACTTTTTTTTTTCTCTCAGATTTGGCAAGAAGAAAAATACACATTTGGTGTTTGTTTTTATAATCCCTGAAAATTTTAAAGGTATGTGCTATTGAATATATTATTTGTTTTTTCTTCCAAATAGAAACCATAGGTCAATATTTAATACAAAATGCTTAGGTTGTATTTCAGGGCACGGAGCTGATATTACTTTAACTGAACCACTGACAGTGGAGAAACTGAGTATTGTGGTAAAATACTGGAAAACATATTTCTCAAATACTGGTGAGTGAAAAACCAATTTCCAAAAGTTTGAAAAATGCTGATTAAAATACTACAAAAACTGTATTTATACCTTTTAAAGTTGGGTTTCCACTTAAGCCTTTTATTTGCAAAGGATTAATGGTTGCTGTGTGTACTATAAAGAACAAGTAATCCTTATTAATCACAGTCTGAGGAAAACAAGTGTGAAGAAAGGGAAGCTTGCTCTCTACCTGGGAAGAAAAAATTTATGTCTTATGGGGATTAAAATGTGTTATACACGACCCAGTACAGTGTTGTAGTAGATGTAGGGGTTGTTTTCTGATAGTGGGATTGTTACTTTGCTTTTGGTAGCCTAATGATTGCCATCATGTCTTAGTCATCAAAGTGGAATTAATCATGCTGTGTCCGTGTATGATTATCTAAAAGCCAGGGCCACTGACCTTGACCCTGTCATACTTTGTGCTTTGCAGAACACTTGCTTATAAATTATTTTACTTCTTTAAGTTAATAGAGTGGTTATCCTTTCACTTTTACGTCTTTTAGACATAGATAATGTCTGTGCTTCAATTAGACCTAACATGTCTAAACTCTTCGCCTCTTCTGTATTATGTGTATTGCCAGCATCTAAACACTTAAGCTAATTAAATTAGCTTTAATTTGTCTTGTGAAAGGACAGGCTCCAATTTCTGAAATTAAATTCTGCTGGAATCATTGTTGGTCAGTGACTATTTATGGTTTTTCTAGGCCTGGATTACTAGCTAGGAAATATTTTAAAAATAAGGTGATATTTTTCTGAAAATGGGCCTGAAAAACACTTTCAGGATTATCCTGTATAAGTTCACACTTCAGATGATACAGGATTCAGTACACCCCTCCTTTTTTTATGTTCTTTTTTACTATGCAGGAAAGGTTAGTAAGTCCGTTTTGTAACATTCCATTGGCTCCCAGCCCCTGCAGTTTCGGAGTTCTTCCTGGAATGGCTCACCGTGGTGACCAAGTTCTTTCTGCAAACTCTTCTTATTTGAGTCTCAGTAGAAATAGAGCAGCTGCTCATCACCACCTGTCTAGCACCCTTCCTATTGGTCATAACCACGTCTGTTTCCAGTCGTCTCAATTTTGCTCCAAGGATGAGCAGCTGCAAGAAAACAAAGCTACACTCCCCAAACCAAAACATCTTCAACAAAACCATCAGATGCCATATTTTGACAATGCAGCTGCTTACTGAAGACTCATACATATTTCTGTCTCATACTATTTATCTATAAATAAGAACTTAGGTAAACTTAGTTGCATGTGGTTTAAGCAAACCAGTGACTAAGTTTCCAGAAGCCAGTTGAAAGAGGATGTCCTGGGGTTAATAGTATGTAGTCTTTTAATTTTGCTTTCTAACCTGGGTGGCTTCATGCTTCACAGGCTGAAATCTATAAATTGTTTTCTATTTTCAGGATACTGCTTTGTAAAATCTATTGAGTAAAATGTGACAACTGCTGTTGATTAGGGTGTGTGTGTGTGATGAACATCAACAGCACCACTGATTTTTGAATTAAAATCGTCCCCCTTTTAAAACTTTCAGTTAAGAATGAAAACTCTATGAAGCCTGAGCAATCTGGATTGCCCCTGCAGAAGTCCAGCAGTGAACACCTGGGATATTTTTCTACTGATCTATTTGCTTGGTTAGTTTTTTTTTATTTTTTTATTTTTTACTTTTTCAAAAGAGCAATTTTTACTGTGTACATTTCATTAAGAGATTTATGGAGAACTTAATTATTGTGGAACACTAGCTCAAGTGCTGGGGGTGATGTAAAAGACAGAAGAGGCTATTTTCTGGAAGAGGGATGATGCAACTTTTCCTGTGTTTCAGAATCCTGAGCTGGGACAAAGGGTACACATTACAAAGTACTCAATGCAATATAAGGAAGCACTTCATGACAATCATAGTTGTTCACAGGGACCAGGGTGAATTGTAAGGTAGTAAGTTCCCCGTCACTGGACGTGTTAAAGTAGAGTCTAGATTATCACTAATCAAAGTTAAATGATAGAAGTGGTGTTCAAATTTTCATAATAACACAGTAGACTCTTTTCTTCAAACAAAAATTTTACACAAACTCCAATATTTAAACAGATAAGAGCAGCCTCGGCTATTACCCACCTACCACTATTATTCTCCCTTATCTTTTTTGAACTCATTAACCTATCCCCCCAATTATTGAAAATAACCCTTAAAAAGTTATCTCTCTCCATCTGTGTTTCTCTGTATCAGATAGCATTCAAACCTGCATTGGATAGGCAGTTGAACTGGAGGTCAGACCCTTCTAATGGTAGCATTGTGTGCTTATAGAAACTGAGTTTTCGTGAATTTCTTTCCTTCACTTTAAACTGACTTCCAGGGAGGTTTTGAATAGAGCATAAGGCTACAAACAATAGACATAACTACTGAGGACATGGGTGGTGATCGTGGAAATTGTGAGTCAGTCACTATTGGAATTTGTAGTATGTGACCGTCTACTATTTGTAGAAATGCGACCGTCTACTATTTTAAACAAGGAGGAGACTTGGCAACCAATAAGTGTGGTTAAACCAAAGATGCACTCACTTAAGCAGTGCAGAGAGAGCGCCAGCTTTCTTGATTTTATTTAATGTTTTAACCTCAAAGAGATTTACTGTGTTAAATCTTAACTGGAATATGAGGTTGGGAAAGGTTTTTGGAAGGCTTTGTGATATTCTTGTATTACTTGCAATTGCTTTTTGAGCCCCACTCATCTTGAATCTTTGTTTTTCCTCAGAATCCTAGCACTACAAAGTGAACTTTCAAACCAAGTTATGTCCCTTGGGATAAAAAGAAATTAGTTTGTAAGTTTCTTAGGGAAATTAAAAAAAAATTCAATCAAATCAGTCAGTCAAAATGCCTGGAAAAGTTCTAGAATGGTAGAGCTAGAAAATGTCCGTTAATTGACAGATTTTGATATGGAAGTAACCTACCCTTTGCTGATCAACTTGGCATAGTGTACTTGGGCCCTTTTATCCTTTGTTCTTTTTTCCCGTAATGCACCTTCAGATAAGTTGTATGATTTGGGATAGCTGTAATCAGTGAGGTTGGATTATTTTAAGCCTGCTTGTATCTGTTTATCAGTATATTTTAGAATTTTGATCAGTCATTGAATTTATGATGATCTTGATAATAAATTCTTTTGAAATTTTGAAATAAAATATTCTGCACCAAACATGTAAGGTAAAGTGATTTGATATTTACTGCATCTTTGTATGAAGCAAGAGACTTAGAGAAGCACACCTTGACTAGTGTACCGGTGCTTATTGTTTAATATTGCCTGACAATTTTCCTCTTAAATGTATAGTATGATTTTCTCTTGTTTCTAGCTCTGACTCTCTAAGAAATGACATTGGGCTTCAATTAAACACGCCGTTGTCTGATGTTGGGAAAAGCAAGAAGATTTCTCTTCTTCATTCAAGCAAGGAAAAGCTGAGAAGGTGAATTTTGATACAGCTCTTTCTAGCATTATGTGTTGGTAGGAAGAAATTGCTTTCATGAATTTCATAATTTTTTGTAATATTGTTAAAAGTCCGTGTGAAACTGGTATATCTGGCAGCTAAATACATGCCACTCATTCAGTCACTTAGTCACCCAACAGGTAGCTGTGAGTATCTACTGTGTGCCAGAATATGATTGGAGAGACCTGCGATAAAAAATAAATCCTCACCTTCAAGGGATCTTAGTCTAGTGCTCAGACAGACTTCTAAATAAGCAACTATTAAATAGAAATCTGTTTTAATACGTGTCACGATAGAGAGGAACATACAGCACACTAGGAACATTACCTACAACAGAATGAAGGGGCAGGGACAGCTTTCTTGAGACGGTGAGAAGAAATTGAGTTTGAAGCCAAAAGTTGCTATTAATTTGGTTTAGAACTCAGCGAGGGATGTTTTACATGGTGGGAGTAGCAGGTACAGAGGCTGGCATTATGAGAAAGTACGGTGAATTTACAGAACTGGAAGTATTTTCACATGGTTGGCTATGGAAGTATTTTCACATGATTGGCCTTCCACAAGTGGAAGGAGGCAAGAGATAAGAAGTAGTAGGTAAGGACTGGTTGTGTCATGTTAAGAAATTTGAAGTTAACCCAAACTGCTGGGGAGGCACTAAAGGATTTTAGCAAAGGAGTGATATAAGATTTATACCTTAGAATGAACACTGTAGGAGAACATTAGAAAGTGAGTTGAATCTGGAAGCCAGAGGAGTCTGTAGTAGAAAAGATGAAATCTTGAACTGTGGTGTTGTTAGAAATGGGATAGGAAGGAATAAGCCAATCGTATGTGTATTAAGTAGGTAGAATCAGTATGAGCACAGCTGAAGGAGGAGTCAAGTATAACTTTCAAGTATCAACTCAGTAGGAAGCCCAGTGGACTGGCAGTCTGGCAGGGGGAGGTTTTGCTCTTGTTGAGTTTGAATACCTCCTGGTGTAAATGGAGCTAGCTGCCCAGTAGGGAGTTGGCCCTTAGGTTCTAGAGAAACATTTGGGCTAGAAATATAGACTCAGAGCCATCAGGATGCAGCATCTGTTTGAAGCATGGATGTAGGTTGGATACGATGACTTTGAAAAGCATGGAGGGAAGAGACAAGTGGAGAAGAGAACCTTGGGGAAAATCTCAATATTTAAGGCATAGGCAGCTGAGAAGAGATCAGAGGAAAAAGAGTTACTAGGAAGATAAGAAGAAAAGCAAGAGGGAGTGGTGCTGAGGAGACCGGGGAGAAGAGAATCTGGGATTATCATGTGACACAGAGGGCAAGTAAGGTAAGAGCCCATAATTCACTAGTGGGCAAAACCTAAATGTCATAGATCTTGGCAAAAATAATTTTATTGGCATGGTTAAGGAAGAGACACCATTACAGAAAGATGGAGAATGAAAGGTGGGTGCACAGATGAAAGAAAAAATAAAGGGTATTTAGGGTAAAATGAGAAATTTTGATAAGGCTGGGCCAGAATATGTTGATAAGGCTAGGCCAGAATATGTTGAATATGTTTATATTTGTATTCCAAGGAAAATAGCTAGAAGAGAGACAGAGATCTTGAAGATATTCCTGTTCTGGTTATCTGTAGTTGTATTAAACAACAACAAAAAAAAAAAAATGAAAGAAAGAAACTGAAATTTGTTGGCTTGAGGTGTGGTTTTATGGGTTAACAGTTTGAGCAGGGCTCAGCTAGGCAGTTCTCCTGCCTACATGACATTAACTGGGGTCGCTTGTTAGTATTTATTCAGCTGATGGTTGGTCTAGTCAGGAAGCCCCAAGGCATGACCAGTGCCCTCAACTGAAGCTTCCCCAGCATCGTGGTGTCAGGGTTACCGACTTCCTATGTGGCAGCCCAGGGCTCCTAGAGGGAGTGTTCCAAGACACAGGAAGAGGAAGCTGCCCATATCTCTCTGAAGGCCTGGACTGGAAACTGGACCAGCACGACCAATATTCTATTGGTTAAAACAGTCACAGAGCTGAGCCAGATCTAAGGGAAGGGTGCATAGATCCCACCCCTCAGTAAGAGGAATGTCAAAGAATTTTAATCCCCTATAGCTGGTAAGGGGATTGCTGGTGGATTTAGCATCCCTGAGGAGTCAGAAGACTGTGGACCCAAGTGGAAGAAACCTTTACTACTGAAAACGGAAGGAAGGAGCCAAGAGGAAGTGTAGGTAAAGATGAGTCTTTTGATGGGGGCCAGATAGGGGGAGGGAGCTGAGCAAGTTCTGCCAAATGGCTTCCATTATCTGTTGAAGATGAGTGGGAAGATGGGGGGGTTTGGGGCTTGATAAAATGGGCCAATGGATGGGAGAGTCTAGTCCAAACCCTTCACTCACATGTTCGCTGCCTTGGCCAAGTAAAAACTTAGGGCCTGCCGGCCAGTGCTTCCCTATAAAGTTCACTGATCTGCAGTGAAATGAGAAAAGTACAGTGTGATGTGTATTTTCAAAGCTATATATTGCATAATTTATATTCTAAGATTGTGTTTGTCATACTTCTTTTGGTGCTAAAACTGTGGTAATATTAGTAAATGATGACCACAAAATGATATTGGGAGATGGTACCTTTCTTTCATTGTTTTTCATGTCCAGATCTAATGTTGGCAATCCTTTCTGGGTCCCCCAAAGTTCTTTGTTTTATTTTTTCATTTTGATGGTTGATGAAAACTAACATCAGAGAACGACTCATCTAGTAGACTAAAATTAGATTTTGGGGGGTGTCCATTTTTGTGGCATTATTTAAAGGGCTAAAAATCTTTGTTTCCCAAAAATAACAGCTGTAACCAGGACCCTCTCTGTTTTCCTGTAGCGATTTGCTTGAGAGGTACCAGAAAGTACAAAATCCGTCTAATAATTTTTTGCCTTTTCCTCCTCTTAACTTATCTTCAAATAGATGCTTCTAGTCGATTTCCTTTCTTTCTCCTCCTCCCAATCAGCTGCTTTACATATGGTTTTGTCTTTTTTGTTGTGTTTTGCTTTGTTTTGTTGTAAAGCAACATAGGGTAACTTGATGTTTGCTAATGTTAAGGAAATAATGGGCCCATCCGATGGTTGTGAATATTTGCATTTGGGAATTTCTTTTTAAAACATCTCTGTTTTCTTTATCAGAACAGATTAATAAAAATTAGCTACATAATGTAATATTCTTGGTGAAATCCCTTTCATTACTCATGTTTTAGAAACATAAATATGTATATCTTTATCTTGGTAAGGTGCATGCTTTTCAAAGTGATGCCATCAGTTTGTTTATGTGTCCATGAGTCCAAAGGATGGTGGTTTAGTCATTTTCAGGATGTCTAATCACTTGAAAAGAAGTGAAAGTAAGTTTTCCATAGTAGAAACTATGACAAATGAAAGCTTTTCCAGGACTGGTCAAGTCTTAGATATTCAAGGAAGGTGGAACAGGACGTTTTCAGAGGGTCCCAAAATATCTGACTGAGAGAATGCGCTCTGTGAGTTCTTGTTTGCTTGAGACACATTTGTCAAGAGCAGAGGCCCAAAGACTTGGTTTGGACCAAGACTTTTGGTTTCAGATCTCTTTCAGCCTCTTACAATGACTGTCACCTGGGGACGAATGAAACCAGGTTGGTTCTTTCCTGGTTTATGTGGATTGGGTCATAACCGATCTGGCTTCTGTGCTAGATTACAAAGACAAAACACACCCTGACCTGTTGTCTACTGCTGCCCCATACACCAAGGGCAAAGGAAAATACAGGACCACATGGAGCCTCGGCAGCCAGTTTTCCTGCTCCTGAGCCAAGGTTAATGTCCTTCCAAAAGTTTCACTAAGTAGTTCCTCCTCCTCGTTCTTTTCTTCTAATTGTTTGTTTCATTTTTAAAACATTGTAGCATAATTAATACACAATGAAATCTTAAGTGTATGGTTTTTCTTTAATTTCCTTTGGTTAAGTGTTCATTTTTTGTCCATCTTTTTATTGGGTTTTTCTATCTAGGTTTTTTCTCCTATAGATTTTTAGAAATTCATTAGATATTCTGGATACTAGTCCTTTGCCAAATATTTATATTGCAAATATCTTCTCTCAGAGTGTGTGCTGACATACACATATTTTCAGCTAATACATAAGAATTGGATGAAATTCTGCTCTTAGAGGTCACTTTGACTTATGCCCAATAGGATGACACTTCACTCACGTATTTGCTCCACGGCCACTGAAGGACACAGGTCGCGTACTCCCCAGCCCTGCCTGAGCCTCAAGTTCCTAACCTTGATGTTAGAGCCAGAAAGATTCCAGAAGCAATGAAGAACCCTAGATCCATACTGTTTGCAAATACCCTTCAGAGTCTCAGCAATATTAGGGAATTTAGGACAAAGAGTTACATTTACTAGATATCAGAAGAGCAAATTGTGAGAGATAAGTTGCATGTGTTTGGTGAGTTTTGAAGAGATGGTTTGTTACAAGAAGAGGGGTACATTACACTACTCAGGGCTTCTCCATGTGGCCCAGCTGGCATGAGGTGCCCCTCCTGTTGGGAACTGTGAGTAACCATGTTTTTAATGGCAGTCATTTCCTGATCTGTTGGTCTCACTATATCTGAATAATAATACAACGCACATTTTAAACCACCTTGTACTCTTTCCTGGTTTATCCTTTCCCATCCCCTAGAGGCAGCCACTGTTCTGACTTCCATCATCATAGATTTCTTTTGCTAGTTCTAGAACTTTGTATAAATGGAATCATCGATATATACACTTATGTCTGGCTTCTTTCACACAGCAAATGTTTTGAGATTCATTAATGTTGTTATGTGTATCAGGTGTTTGTTCCTTTTTATTGTTGAGGAGTATTCCATTTGGTAACCAGACCCCATGTGGTTAATCATTCTCTGGGTCTTGTCTATTAAGAAGAAGCTGCTGTGAACATTCTTTTATGTATGTTTTGTGAATCTAAATTTCCATTTCTCTCGAGTACATACCTAGAAATTAAATTGCATATCATAGGTGGATGGATGTTTCTCTTTTTAGGAGACTTCCAAGCAGATTGCCAAGACAGTAGCACCATTTACACTCCCACCAGCAATGTATGAGAGTGCCAGTTGCTCCATATCCTCACCAGTGTTTGGTATTGTTTGCCTTTTTCGTCTTAGTCATTCTAGTGGTCGTGGAGTGTAATCTAATTGTGATTTTAAATTCGAATTTTCCTGATGACACCTTCTCATGTGCTTTTGGCCATTTGTGTGTCTTCTTTTATGAACAGTCTATTCAGGTCGTGTGATCATTAAAAAAATACTTGGTTGTTTGTGTTTTTATTATTGAGTTCTATGAGCTCTTTAATTTTCTGGATTCAAATCCTTTGTCACATTTATGTGTTGAAATATTTTATTCCAGAAAAGAAAATTTTCCTTTTTATTTAAAAGGCTTCAGATTATTTTTGTATTAAGTATATTAAGTTGGTATACAATATTACATTAGTTTCACATATATAACATAGTGACTCGACATTTATATATCTTACATTGTGGCTCACTATTTATTTTTGTAACAGTGTCTTTTGAGCAGAAGTTTTGTGTGTTTTTTTCAATTTTGATGAAATTCAGTTTATCAGTATTTAAAAATATGTATCATGCTTTCCCTATCCTGTCTTAGAAATCGTTGCCTACCATCCAGTTGTGATATGTCCCTGTCTTGTCTACAAGAAGCTTTATAGTTCTAGCCTTTATGATTATTTTAATAATCATATATAAATATAAATATATATGTATATATACACATACATATATATATATATACATAAATATGTGTGTGTGTGTGTGTGTGTATATATATATATATATATATATATATATATATATAATGAAGTAAGTGTTGAGGATTTTTTTTTCTTTTTCAGATGGATAGTTTCAAGATTTTGTTGAAAAAACTTTCTATTCTGCAGTGAATAATTGCTCTGGTACTTTCATAAAAATCAACTACCATATAATAATCAGTGTATTTCTGGATTCCCTGTTCTACTCCACTGATCTATGTGTCTATTCTACTCTAATATTATGCTGTTATTATTATTGTAGCTTTACAATAAGTTGTGAAATAAGATAAAGTCTGATTTGTTCTTCATTTTCAAATTGTCTTGTCTATTAAAGGTACTTTAACTTTTCAAGTAAATTTTAAAATAAACTTGTTGATTTCTTTTTTAAAAAAAATCATGCTAGGATATTGATTAGGATTGTTGTAAATCAATAGATCTAGTTTGTGGGAAAATAAATATTGAACAATATTGATTCTTCCCATTTATCTCTCCATTTTTTAAAGGTCTTCTTTAATTTATTTCAGCAATGTTTGGTAGTTTAAGATACTTTAGCTGCATCTCATAAATTTTGAAATACTTTCACTGTCGTTCACTTCAAAATATTTTTCTTATATCCCTTGGGATTTTTCTTTGACCAATGATTATTTAGAAGCATGTAATGAACATTTGGAAATTTTCCAGTTATTAGCTTATAATTTGATTACAGTTGTCAACTGACAAAATACTCTGTAAGGTTTTTTTTTTTTTTTTTTTTGATATTTTCTGAGACTTGTTTTATAGCCCAAAGTATGGTCTCCCTTGATAAATATTTTATATATACTTGAAAGAATGTATATACTGTTTGGGGGTATAGTGTTTTATAAATATTAATTAGGTAGAATTGGTTGGTAGTGTTTTTCATCTATTCTGTATCCTTATTGATTTTTTTGAGTGTTAAAATCTTCAGTGATTAACCATAAATTGGTCTTTTTTGCAATTTATTCCTGTCAATTTTTGCTTCATGAATTTTGAAACTCTGTTGTGAGGTGCCTGTCTTCTTAATGAATTGAGCATTTATCATTTTGTAATGATAAATGCTAATTTACCTATGCTAATGCTTTCTGTCTTAAAATCTACTTTGATATTAATGTATCTTTCCTGTGATTAATCTTTGCATGGTTTTCTTGTAACCTAATATGTGTTTACATTTAAAATTATCTTATATAAATAGTGTATAGTTTAATCTTATTTTTATTTGCATATTCTGACGATATCTGCTATTCAATTTGAGTGTTTAGTCTATTTACATATAACTACTGTTAAGTTGATTTTAGGTCCATGATTTTGTTTTCATTTTGTCTAACCTATTGTCTTTTTACTTTTTCTCTCATTGTCTGCCTTCTTTTGGATTAATCAAGTATGTTTTAGCGTTTCTTTTTATCTCCTCTATTGGCTTTTTAGCTAGAACTATTTTTTTTTAAAGGTTGTTCGAGGGTTATAATATGCGTTCTTATCATAGTTTACTTTGAATTGGCATTATAACACTTAATATACAGCAGTGTATTTCTGCGTATCCTGTCCTATTTTTTGTTATTGTTGTTATGCATTTTACTTTTACATATGTTATGAATTTCATGTTATTTGTTTTGCTTTAAATCATATTTCAATTAGGTATTATTTCCCAAAAGCAAATAGTAAAATAAAGACATTTTTTAGATAAAAGACAACTTAGAAAGTTTTGATACCAGCAGACCTGCAGGGTAAAAAAGTTAAAAGAAATTCTTTAGGCTAAAGGGAAATGATAACAAATGGAAACTTGGATTTCCAGGAAGGGCTGAATAGCATCAGAAATGATAAATATGTGAGCAAATATTAGAAAAGAAACCTTTTTCCTACTTACTTAAAATGCTTCAGATTATTTTTTACTAAGTATAGTTGGTATATAACATTATATTAGTTTCACACGTATAATACAGTGATTCAACATTTATATATTTTACAATTTGTTTACCACACTTAGTCTAGTAATCATCTGTCACTGTGCAAACTTACCACAATATTATTGACTATGAGGTGTGACAATTAAGTTCGTGAACTTGCCACCGTGAGTTTACATTGGCAGCACTGTACAAATAGCTCAGTAAGGTTTCATAAACTCGGTATATCAGTGTCTCACAGCTGTGTTTGTGTCAATATGTGGTGGTGTCTTGCTGAGTGGCATTCCTTATTGTTGCGTGTTTTTGTGTGCCGTTGCGAGAATGTCTGAACTTGAATTAGAGCAACAAACAAACATTAAATTTCTTGTTAAACTTGGCAAGAGTGGAAGTGAAATGAGGTTCAAGTTTATGGGGATAATGCCATGAAGAAAACGGCAACGTACAAATGGATTTCTGAGGGGAGAGAACGTGTCACTGATGAAGAGAGGTCAGGGCAGCCAGGAATGAGCAGAACTGATGAAAACATTGCAAAAATTTATTGGATTGTGCATCAAAATTGTCGGGTGACTGTGAGAAGCATAGCAGACCAAGTAAACATTGATAGTTAGGAAAATCTTAACTGAAAATCTTGGTATGAGAAAGGTGCATGTAAAAATGGTCCCAAAGGAGCTCACTGATGAACAAAAGCAAAGGAGACTCGAAGTTTGCCAAGACTTTTCTGAGAGGCAAGATGATGTTTTCATCACGGGTGATTAAACTTCGGTGTACAAATATGACCCTGAAACAAAGCGTCAAAGTGCACAATGGAAGTCAGCCAACTCTCCATGACCAAAAAAATTCCGTCAGTCCAAATCAAGAGTCAAACGATGTTGCCAACCTTTTTTGATATCAGAGGGATTATTCATTATGAATTTGTACCAACTGGACAGACAGTTAATCAAGTTTACTATTTGGAAGTGCTGAAAAGGCTGCATGAAAAAGTTAGACGAAAACGACCTGAACTGTTTGCCAACAATGCATGGCTCTTGCATCACGACAATGCACCAACTCACACGGCACTGCCTGTGAGGGAGTTTTCAGCCAGTAAACAAATAACTGTGTTTGAACACCCTCCCTACTTACCTGATCTGGTCCCCAATGACTTCTTTACCCAAAGATAAAGGAAATATTGAAAGGAAGACATTTTGGTGACATTCAAGACATCAAGGGAATACGACCACAGCTCTGATGGCCATTCCAGTAAAAGGGTTCCAAAATTGCTTTGAAAGGTGGACTAGGCACTGGTGTCGGTGCATAGCTTCCCAAGGGGAGTACTTCAGAGGTGACCATAGTGATATTCAGCAATGAAGTATGTAGCACTTTTTTCTTGGATGAATTCATGAACTCAATTGTCAGACTTTGCATATTCTTCTTCACCTTTTTCGTTGATCCTCCACCCTCTGTCAACGATCAGTTTGATCACTCTATGAGTCTATTTTTGCTTTGTTTGTGCATTTGTTTTATTAGATTCGACATGTAAGTGAAACTGTATAGTATTTGTCTTTGTATGACTTATTGCACTTAGCATAATATCCTCTAGGTCTGTCAGTGTTGTTGCAAATGGCAACATTTCATTCTCTTTTGTTGCTGAGTAGTATTCCATCGTGTATATATACCACATTTTCTGTATGCTGTGATCTATTGATGGACACCTAGGTTGCTTTCATTATTTTGGTTATTGTAAATAATGCTTCAGTGAACATAGGGGTGCATATCATTTCTAATTAGTGTTTTCGTTTTCTTCAGATCAATACCCAGAAGTGGAATTGCTGGGTTGTATGGTAGATCTATTTTCAGTTTTTTGAGGAAACTCCATACTGTTTTCCATAGTGGCTGCACCAATTTGCGGTCCCACCTATAGTGCACAGCGGTTCCCTTTTCTCCACATCCTCACCAACACTTGTTATTTGTTGACTTTTTGATAATAGCCATGCTGACTGGTGTGAGGTGGTGTCCCATTTTGGTTTTGATTTGCATTTCCCTGATGATTAGTGACACTGAGCATCTTTTCGTGTCTGTTGGCCATCTGTATGTCTTCTTTGGAGGAATGTCTCCTTATGTTTGCTGCCCGTTTTTGATCAAATTGTTTATTTTTTTTTGTTACTGAGTTTGTGAGTTCCTCATATATTCTGGATATCAACCCCTTATTAGATATATCATTTGCAAATATATTCTCCCATTCAGTAAGTTGTTTTTTAGGTTTTGTTGATGGTTTCCTTCGCTGTGCAGAAGCTTATTAGTTTGATGAAGTCCATTTGTTTGTTTTTGTTTCCCTTACTCAAGGGGACATAACCAAAAAGATATTATTACTAAGACCAATGTCAAATAGTTTGCTACCTATGTAAACAGTAAAATGGTGAACCTTTATCAGACTATATCTAACTAATAGGCAGAGATTGTCAGAATGGATAAAAATAAACGAACAAATAAGACCAATCTGCTGTCTGGAAGAGACTAACTTTAAATACACAGGTACAGTAAGGTAAATTAATAGGAAATATATACCATGAAGCAGTAGGTATAAGACCATCAGATTAGCTATGTTAAAACCAAATAAAGTAGACTTCAACACAAACAATATCACTTGAGGGAAAGAGAGGAATTTTATAATGATGAAAGTGTCACCTTTCAGATGCTATAACAATCACAAATAGTATGTGACTATAACTAACAAAGCTTGAATGTATTTGAAACAAATATTCACAGAATTAAAGGGTCAAATATCTACAAGCATTGTTGAAGATTAAACATCCCTCTCTCAGCAACTGATAAAACAACTGGACAGCAAAAAATTACAAGATATAGAAGATGTGAACGCTATTACCCACATTGATCTAATAGATACTTATAGAACACTGTACCCAAAAATTGCAACAGAATACTCATTCTTTTCAAAGACACATGGTACATTCAGTTAGATAAACTGTATGCTGGGGATATATACATTTTAATACATTTAAAAGAGTTGAATTCACAAGGAGTATGTTCCTTGATCACAATGAAATTAAATTAGAAATCAATAAGAAATTAGAAATCAAAGAAGAACCTCAAATATTTGGAAATTAAAAAGCACACTTCTAAATAATAGGTGAAAAAGAATCACAAGAAAAATTAGAAAATATTTCAAACTGATTATGAGAATAGAATATTTTTCAAAATTTGTGAGTTCCAACTAAAGCAAAGCTTATGGAAAACCCTATGATTTTATATGCTTATTATATTAGAAAAGGCAAAAGGTCTAAAAGTTAGTGACCCTAGGATCCATCTTAAGAAGGTTGGAAAAGTAAAGTGAAATAAATCCAAAGTAAGTAGAAAGGAAGCAAGGCAGGTAGGTGAGGAGAGACTGAAAACATTTTACCAATATGAATGAAAGAGGGGTTATCATTATAGATCCTATAAACACTTTAAAATATTTTGAATAATTATTTGCCAATAAATTCAACAACTTAGATGAAATGACAAATTCTTGAAAAACGCAGTTTATCAAAACTGATACCAGATGAAGCAGCAAAGATGAATAACACTATATATTAACAGAATACTCATTCAAAAAAGACCTGCAATCCAGTTAAAGTGTAGATAAAAGATATAGAGGGGATCAAATATATGGTGACAGAAGGAAAACTGACTCTGGATGGTGAACACACAGTGCAATAAATAGATGATGAATTATAGAAATGTACACTTGAAACCTATATAATTTTACTAACCAATGTCATCCCAGTAAATTTAATAAAGATTAAAAGATTAGAAAATATTAGATAGTGAACTTGCTATGAAAAACCTTACCAAAGATAAAACACGAAGCCCAGATATTTTACTGATTAATTCTGTTAAACATTTAAAGAAGTAATACCAGTCTTAAACAATCTTACAGAAAATGGAGGAGGAGGGAACAGTTTCTAACCCATTTCACAAGGTCAGCATGACCTTTACCTGATAAAGGCATTATAAAAACATAAAATTACAGACCAGTATCCTTCATGAACTGAGACATAAAAATACATAATTTTAGCAAATCAAATTAAGTAATATGTAGAGACATAATCCATAATGACTACCCCAAGTTTATCCTAGAGAAGCAGGCTAATGTATCATGAAAACAAAAATAAAAACGTAATTCATCACATTAAACAGAATAAAGGAGAAAACCCATATGATTAGCAGATTCTGAAAAATTATTCAGCAACATTCAATACCCTTTCAAGATTAAAAAAATTAAACTTTCAGCAAATTAGATATGGAAGAGGACTTCCTCACTCTGTTAAAGGGCATCTATGAAAAACATATCTAACACTGTCCTTAATAATGTAATTGTGACCACATTTCCTTAAAAAAAAGGCCTGGCACGAAATAAGGATTCCTATTCTTACCACTTCTGTTCATCATTAAATGAGCTGTCCTAGCCATTGCAATTAGGTAATAAAAAGAAATAAAAGAAATACAGATTAGAAAGGAAGCAAAACTCTCCTATTTATAGCTGGCATGATTGTGTATGTATAAAGTCCTAAGACACCTACAAAACAACTGCTAGGACTACAAGATAAATATAACAAAGTTGCAGCATATAAGGTCAATGTACAAAAGTCAACTATATTTTTATAGATTAGCAAACATTTGAAAAATGAAAATTTAAAAATAATTATACTTACAGTAGGGTATAAAAGAATATACTTAGGAACAATTATGCAAAAAGGCAGAGAATATGTACATTGATCACTCAAAATATTGCTATGAGAAATTAAAGAAAACCTAAATCTTGCATTATACAATAATCATGAATTGAAAGGCTGTTGTTAAGATGTCAGTTCTCACTAAATTGAAATAAAACTTTATTTGAACCTAAATCATAATCCCAGCAGGCTTTTTTTTTTTTTTTTGGTACAAATTGACAATCTAATTTAAAAGACTTAGAATATAAAAGGACTTCGAGTAAAGCAATATTGAAAACGTACAACAAAGTGGGATGACTTACACTATCTTACTTGAAGACTTAGTAGCTGCAATCGTCAGTATGCTATTACATAAAGGTTGACAAATAGATTAATGGAACACAATAACCCAGTGCTGGACCCGCACATTTATGCTGATTTGATTTTAAGCAAGTCACCAAAGCATACAAATTAGGAAACAAGTTTTTCTATAGATGCTGCTGGAACAACTGTATACCATGTTTTCCCGAAGATAGGACCTAGCCAGACCATCAGCTCTAATGATCGTCTTTTGGAGCAAAAATGAATATAAGACCCTGTATAATATAATATGATATAATACCGAGTCTTATATTAATTTTTGTTCCAAACGATGCATTAGAGCTGATGGTCCGGCTAGGTCTTACTTTCGGGGAAACACAGTATCCGTATGGAAAAACAATGAACTTTGACCCACTTCACCTCATACCACATAAAAGTTAATTCAAGATGGAGCATAGTCAGAGCTATACTATAAACCTAAAAGTATAAAGCTTCTGGAATAGTACTGTTTAGTAGAACTTTCTGCAGTATTATAGAAATGGCCTCTAACTGCGTCATTCAGTAAGGTAGCCACTAGGCACATGTAGTTATTGAGTATTTGAAAGGTGGCTATTGCAATTAGAAAATGAATTTTAAATTTTATTTAACTTTATATTTAAATACTCATGTGGCTAATGGCTGTTGTATTGGACAGTGGAATTCTAGAAGAAAGTATAGGCGAATGACTTCACAAGCTGGGGGTGAGGCAGCTGTGCCTTAGACAGGATACAGAAAGCAATAACCATACATGAACGGTAAATTTACTCATCAAAACTTAAAACTTTTACTATCAAAAGACAGCACTAAGAAAATAAATGGGCATGCCACAGACTGGGAAAGTATTTGCAAAACAAATATACTGATAATGTACTGGTATTAAGGATATATAAGGAACTCCTGAAGTTCAATTATAAAAAGACCTGCAATCCAATTGAAATTAAATAAAATATTTAAACAGACACTTGGCAAAGGAAGATAAACAAGTGCCCAGTAAGCACCAGAAAAACTACTTAACATAATTTGTCATGGAAATGCAAATTAAAGTGTAAAATACTACTACATATACCTCAGAAAGGCCAAAATACTAAAATTGAAACTGACAATATTAAATGTCAAAGATTTGGAACAACAAGTACTCTCATACATTGATAGTGGAAGTGTAAAATGATACTATTTTGAGAAAAGTTCTGTCAGTTTCTTATGAATTTGTAGAATAACTCATTAGTTCCATTCCTAGATGTTTACCCAGGCAAAATAACATGCATTCACAAAAGGACATATAGAATGATATAGCAGATTGATTCAGAATGACCCAAAACTGGAAACAGCTACAGTGTTTATCCATAAGAGAATGGATAAATAGGCTGTGCATATTTATACTATGGAATACTATAATATTACTCAATAAAAAGGAACAAACTACTGATATTATAAGAGCCCCATGGACAAGTCTCAAAAATATTATACTGAGTGAAAGAAACCTTACATAAAAGGGCACAGGCTGTAAGATTTGATTTATATGAAGTTCAAGGACAGATGAAACTATGTAATGTGGAATAGAAAAATACTTGGAACATAGTTGCCTCTTACATGGGATGAGATTGACTGGGGAAATGAAGATAAGGAACTTTCTGGAGTTTTGATAATGTTGATTAGGGCTGTGGTACATAATTTTGTGCATTTGTCAAAACTTATAGAATGGTGCCCTTAGGCTATGCATATTTTATTTTATGTAACTTTTACCTGAAAATAAAATAACTTGAACTCTAGTTAATGATATGTTTAGGGTTTAGTGTACTGAAGTCTATAACTTACTTAGAAATGCTTCAATATAATAAAATGGATTAATATATGTCCCATGGGATGCCTCATATATGATAAAACAAGGACAGTAACTCTTCATTGAAGACTCTAGGTAGTGAGTATATAAGTATTGGCTATACAAATTCTTAATTCCCTCAACTTTTAAGAGTTAAGAATTCTTAATTCTTTCAATCTATGTATTTGGACATTTTTATGATAAATGTTAGAAAATATTTAATATGATTTTTCATGATAAAAATGATATATCTCAGCAAAAATATTTGGAAAATATAGCAAATGAAAGGAGGAAATAATATTTTCCATAGCCCAACCATTCAGAAATAACTGTTACTTGTTTTTGCTTTTAGTCTTTTTTCTGTGCTTTATTTTTGCTTTGTTTAATGGCTATGATCATATTTTATTAATATATGCTGTCTTGTATCCTATAAAAATATCCTATTTTTCCCCAATAAGCTTTATAACATCATTTCTACTGTGAGATCATATTCAATTGAGCTAGTGTACAAAGCTTACTTAAGCATCCACTTACTTTGCATGTTTAGATTGTTTTTCATATTTTACTGATATACTACTACAGTGGATAACAGAAATATTGTTCTGTTTTTAGGTCCTTATAAGTGGAAATACCATGTTAAAATGTGTGAAAAGTTTCAAAGCCCTTCATACACATTGTCAAATTGTTGACGGTTCCATCCCTTTCCAGAATTGTTCCTGAGACACCTTCACAGACCCCCAGGACTCAATACCCAGTTAAAGCACCACTGATCTAGAATATTTTAGTTATTCACATTCAGAGAGGTTTAGTAACTTGTTGATGCTCCTAGCTAATAATTGGCAGAACTACCACTGGATACTACCCAGTCAGTATTCAGCGTAAAAACAGGTGCTTAATAATGTTTATTAAGTGAACACATGGAAAAATGAAGGTACCAAAGGCTTATATCAACTTAAATTTCTATTTCCTATGTATTTCCCTTCAGAAGTACGAAACACTTAGTTTAGTTTCTTTCTGATCTAGACAGGACATTGTTCTCATTTGCATATTGTTGTTTGTTTGTTTTTTGTTCTGTCTGCGTCTACTGCTTCTGATTTTCCCTTGGCTCAGAACACAGAGTTACATGTAAAGCCCATGCATTACAACATGCTAATTGATCTATTGCTGGAAATGTGGCATGAATATTCTGACTACTCTTAGCCTTCTACTGTGAATTGCAAAAGGATTTACATATATAGTGTGTGAGTCTCTCCTCTGAGAAAAGAGTTGTCTGTAGGTTTCCATAGGCAGCGGAATGTGTACAATCTTCCCCCCTTATCCATAGGGGATACTGTTCCATGACCCCCAGTGGATTCCTGAAATCACGGATAGTTTCAAACCCTATATATGGTTTTTCCTATACATACATACCTATGATAAAGTTTAATTTGTATATTAGGCACAGTAAGAAATTAACAACAGTAACTAATATTAAAATAGAACAATTATAATGATACACCATAATAAAAGTTATGTGAATATAGGCTCTCTCTCTCTCTCTCTCTCTCTCTCTCTCTCTCATAACCAATCTGATAACCAAGACAACCACTCAGTAACTAATGGGCAGGTAGCATATATAGCAAGGATATGCTAGAGAAAGGGAGATTCACAATGTCTCAGATGGGACAGAGCAGGATGGTGTGAGATTTCATCACGCTACTCAGAACAGCACATAGTTTTAAAACTTATGAATTGTTGAATTATGAAATTTTCCAGTTAATATTTTTGGACCAGGGTTGACTGCAGGTACCTGCAACCACAGAAAGCCAAGTCGCAGATAAGGGGGGATGACTGTATTGAGCCCAGGGTCTGGGCAGGGCACGCCATGCACTGCAGCAGGCCTGGGGCGAGTGAGCTGAGGCTGCCATCAGTACAGACGTGTACTGGGCAGCCGTGTCAGTGGGTGCTCCAGGATTTTGTGATTCCAGGGGTTGTGAAGCTGCTGTTTTGTGGGGACGCGAGCTTCCTCTGAAAGGGAGACAGGGTAGGGAGGGGACACTTCTGTTATAAGTAAACCCAGGAGGAAGAATTGTGTTCAAGGAAGAAAATGAGACTAATTATTCTTTATTACCATTCCCCACTCAGAGAACGAATCAAGTATTGCTGTGAGCAGCTGCGTACTCTGTTGCCATATATAAAGGGGAGAAAGAACGATGCCGCTTCGATTCTTGAGGCAACAGTTGATTATGTGAAGTATATCCGGGAGAAACTCCCTCCAGCCGTGATGGGCCAGGTATTCAACTCCCAAGCCCTTGAGTTTTATTGTCATACATCATGCTTTAATGCTACATTTTTTTCTCTATTTTTTATCACTGGAAATGTATGTGTGTTTGTATATATGAAAAAAAAATCTCTATCTAAATAGATCTGTCTCTCTACTTTTTAGATTACAGAAGCACTTCAGAGCAATAGGAGGTTTTGTAAGAAACAACCAATGCCCATCCAGGTCTCCCTCCCAGGCACGGTCATGGCCCAGAGGTATGATAAGGGCCTCTGTTAGTTCCCTCAGTGCTAGGGCCGGCAGTGTAGACAGGCACGGAACCCAGCCGTGGTGAGCACTCAGGCATGTGTTAGCAATCAGTGGGCTTTTCCCAGTGCCGACGTGTGCCACTGAATCACAGTGGTAAAATACATAGTTTCTCAGGCTCATGATCCTTTCATCACTTGCCTTACTCTTTTGTTATTTCTGAGGATCTTAAAAATGGAGCTTTACCGGTAGTTGGTTATGACTGGGGCGATCCAGTGGGGGCGCGATGGAGTCTGGCATTGCTCTGTCACAGGTGGTCAGAGGCTTTGGAGCAGTCCCGTCCTGCAACCGGGAGTCCTCACGGTGCTAGGACACAACGAGACCTGCCAAAGGAACGCTTCCTATTTAAATTGATTAGAATATATAAACAAAGGAAATCTAGGGAGGAAAAGCAGGTCATTCCTCTACATCCTGAAGAATTAACATGAGTCCTGTTCAGCAGTTTGTTCTTTTATTTAAATAATCCATAGTTTAGGCTCTTGTCTGTTGTTTAGAACTTGAATGATAGAGCAGTTGGACTGAGCCACGTTCATGTTGTCTTCCTTGAGAACTGTGTGTTTTTTCTGTTCTTCTAAGGGAAAACAATGTATTGGCAAGCACGTATTCACCTGTGAGAGGGATCAGATTCCTGGCTAATAAGTGCTTGAACGTATACTCCGCGCCTGCCTCAGGGGGCTCCTTGGATGACGCCATGAGAGGTGAGCACACCTGCCTGGGGCCGCTGTGGTGCACTGGGGTCTGCATGCCCGGTGTGTGGAGCCCGGGTTCCTAGGCACTCATCTCCACAAACAGGGAAAGGAGCGAGGCTGGCAGATTCCACCAGGAGTCCTGGTGTTGTCCGCTTGGAGCACACCTGGCCACAGGCCCCACAGGCGCCTGTATCCCAGAAATGGGGCTCACAGTCGACCATCATTACCAGAAAGCTCATATTACTGATGATGAGTACACTGGTGACTTTGTTTATGTGACTACTAGAATCTAAAGGGAGGGGAAGCATTCGTATTAATTCAGTAGTACTAACTATGTCCTGAGCACATAACACAATCATTTATTGACTTTCTTCCTGTCTTTGCGTAAATGTCACCTTCTCGGGGTCATTCTCAACCGCCCAACTTAAACTGCACAGTCCTGGCAGCACCACGTCCCACGTGGGGCTCCTCACCGCGTTTGCTGCTGTGTCCTTCACAGCACTCACCACCTAATGTTTACTTCCATACTTAGCTCATCGCCTGTCGTCTCCCACTAAAGTATCAACTCCATGAGGACAAGGAGTGTTTTTTTGTTTGTTTGTTTGTTTGTCTGTTTTGTTCATTGCTGTATTTCTAGTACCTAGAGCAATGATGGGCTCACAACAGGAGCTCACAGTTTCTAGCAGAGAGGGTCACCACAGCCGACTATGATTCCTCTAGTAATTGAAGTGCCATCATAGAGGTACTATGCATATTACGGGGATATAGCAGACGCCACAGGTACCCATGAGGTTACTAGGAATGGTGTCTAAAGTCGAAAGAGAGAGGAGGCCAAAACTAGAATATAGCCCTCCTTGTTCATGTAATCAAATCAGCCTCAGGGTGCTTTGTTAGTCGATTTAGACTTCTCCTGACCAGGGGCGAGGGGAGTGAAAGTAGGAAAAAAGTAGCCGTGAGCTGTGGCTAATGTACTTAAAGTAGCTGTGCCTGGATGCCAACCTGAGTGGTTAAATCAGACAGCGGTCAGGGCACAGGCATATGCCTATCAGTGTTACTTCTTATACAGTAGTACTTCGGTTTTAGAACGTCTCCGTTGACGAACATTTTGGTTTACGAATACTGTAAACCCGGAAGTAAGTGCTTCGGTTTTCGAACGCACCTCAGAAGTCAAACATGTCATGCGGCTTCCGCTGAGTGCAAGATCCTGAGGCTTAGCTGTCGGCTGTTTTCAAACATTTCAGAACTCAAATGGTCTTCTGGAACGGATTACGTTCGAAAACCGAGGTACCACTGTACATGCATTACTTCGGCATTCTCATTATTTATGTTCTGCAGAGACTCTGAAATACTCCTTCCAGGGTAGTGAGTTCAGGCCTTCTGTGTCCCAGCATCTCTTGTATCACATCACCTAAACCAACTGCTCCTGGGATGACACAGGTATGCTAACTAGGGACATAGACTTGTGGCACATTCAGAGTGGAGGGGAGCCTAAAGGTCATTGAGTCAAACCCCCCATTTTAACTTTATTTATATACATTTTACCATTTGAAAAGCAATATTAGTCCTTTACTAACCCAGCCAAGATAATAACTCTGTTCATTTTTTATGTATTTTCTTCGTTTTAAGTATTTTATGCATATTTTTCTACAGTAGTAATCATATGGAAAATCAAATTTTTTCTCTGCTTTTGTTGCTTAAGATCATGTCATATATACTTTAATTTTTTACTATGCAGTCCTCATCACCATTTTAATTGTTTTAGTAGTTTATCACATGATTTACAGAATGATTTTCTTAGCCATCCTCCAATTGCGACATTTAGTGTTTCCCGTTTTATGGGGAGAGCACTTTTATATATAATATGACAGGAAATATTTCCCCACATACAGTCTTTTCTGTATTTTGGACTTTTCCTTGGACTGGACACCTGGAAGTCTGTGATGAATGGGTCTGTGATGTGAGCACATGTATAGCTCGTAACCCGTGTTACCAAATTGGGTTGGAAAGAGGATTGGGACAGTTAAAATCAGTTATGTCTTTCAAATTTCACTTTCATCACCTCAATCAATAAATTGAAGGCTGGGGAAGTTAAATAACCACGTGAGGTCACCAGGTTTCTGTGCTAAAGTCTGACTTGTGACACAGAAATGCTGATCTGAGGCAATGTTTAGACTTCATTAGGTGGCCCTGACTTGTCCTTGCCCATTAATCTCTGTACACATGTGCTGAAATGCAAATATTCACAAACATTCCAGATACATTTGTATTTAAAGTGGAAATAAATTTACTTTTATTAATATTAATGTCCAGAAGAAAGTTAAGTATTCACAATGTTGAGATTACATTGTTAACGTTCATTATATATTTCAAAATATTTTTCTGCCTTCTGTGTACTGTACAGAGTATAAGGATATACTCTGTGCCACTTCACCAATAGAAAATCGACCAAAATTTATTCATGGATGAATGGAGTTCTTTCCAACATGCTTCCTTGCTTCATAGGGATGGTCACAATTTTGATTATGATGGAAGAACACACACACACACACACACACACACACACTCCCAAAGGCACAGAGATCTGATGTTCCTCTAAAATCTGTCTTTTAATGACACGTGAACACTAATTTGTAGTGTATATAGTGAACTAAATGTCGCTACTAAAAAGTTCAGTTTTTCCGACAACTTTTAAGTGTAGCAGTAATATAAGTTTGTAACATGAGGGAATGAAATAGAGGACAGTTCATTTCATATACTCATATGGTAGTTCAAAGTTACAGTCGTGTGTACTGACAGATTTTTTTTTTTTTCTTAAAGGTCAGTCTAGCTCCACTTCAGAGAATGCTATTGGTGATATGTATAAAAGTCTAGTTCCCAGCACAGCTCTCTCTCTCAATTCCTTCCATGCTGTCAGATACTATTCTAAAGTCATCCCTTCCTATGATGCAGCAGCCGTAACAAATCAGAACATTTCAGTTCATTTTCCATCAGCTGTGCCCAAAGTGTCCAAGTTTCTTCCTCAGCACTGCAATTCTGTGCTGGGCCAGACGTGCACAGCACATGCCAACTGCCTGGTAAGTCTTCTGGGGTCTTGGATCACATCAGACTCTATCATTGCAGCCAGCAAGGCCCCTGACGTGCATTTTGCTGCTAACACTCTGGTCAGTAATCTCTTAGACTGGAACCAGGTGCCGTTAACCCAGGCTCTCGTTCTGCATGCTGCAGGACTCTGTGTACCCAGAGTCAGTGCATCTGACGGTGGCTCTGCTGGTTGACCCTAAGTGAGCAGATGGAACATGATTTCCTTGAGAGCCCCTCCTCTCGGCCCCTCTGCTTCCTCGATGCCCCATCCCATTTCCCAGCCTCTCGCTCAACCGGCCCCATCAGTGGCTGCTGCTGTTTTCTAGGCTGGCAGTTACTCACGCTAGATGAAAACCTGTTCTTCTGACACCAGCTAGGCTATTTGCAGATCCCAGATGTCCTCAGATCGCAGATATTTATCAAGCACCCATGATGTTCTGGCATTGCGCTAACCACCGAGAATGTAGTATTGTATAAAGATAGCACAGTCCGTGCCCTCTTGGAGCTTTAGTGTCACAGACGCAGGCAGTTGTGATGCACATTGGAGCACGTAGGAGGAGTACCTCGGATATATAATATAACCGAGCTTTGGGAGAGGCTAGGGACTGCTTACCGCTGTAAGAAGTACTCTCTAAGCCAAGACATGAGAAGTAAGAATTAGCCCGGTAGGGCCGTAGGAGTCGGGAGTGAGGAAGAGCATTCCAGGCAGATGGATCAGCATAAATAAATAGTAGTGTCTTCGTTTTTTTTTGGAAGAACTGTCCAGTTCCAGAGGAAGACCCGCACCAGACTGGCCTGCTTAAAATGTACTTCTGATAATCTTAATATAGTTGCTAATACTTTTGCATATTAATAATAGCTAACATGTTTTGAGCTCTCAATAATTAAAGAACGGTGCCTAATATTCTATGTCCTCAATGTGGATGGTCTGGTGACTCTATGAAACAATCCATTGAGCGAGGTATTATTATTTCCATATGACATGTATGGAATGGGAATAATAGTGACCTTACCAGAACAATGTTTGAGAAAAATATTCTAGAGAATCATAGAGAAATTTTACAATGTGAAGTATCTACAAATATATTACTATTGCTGATGATCATCAGGGTACCAACAGGAAAACCTGAGGAAATGAAAAAAGCATTGCAACATTAATTTTTTATTGTTGACCTATAGTTTTTGTTGTAAGAAAAAAATTACTTTTAATAACAATAAATAGTACTTATTTTAAAACCTGTAGGTTTATTGATGTGAAGATTTCATATGGTTTTACAAATCATTTCATATTGCTTTAGGACATAGAAAACATATTTATGACATTATGAGTAAGAACAGACCAGGATTCAATTAATGTGTTTTTTTTTCCCCTCTTTGCAGCAACAGTTTTGGGCATATTAATAGCACATGTTTGAAATTCTCACTCTAGACCACCTATTGGGTGCAGTTTGATAATACGTGAAGAATGGAACAATGAATGATCTTGAAAGCTACATCCAGAGGCCTAATATCAAAAGAGTTTGCATTGCATGGTTTCTGATAAGTGTGCTAAAAGCTTCTACAGACAGAAAGACAGCAAAAGTGCTAGCCACACGCCTTCACTTATCTTCATACATACTTGGATCTCCGACACCCAGAAAGCTACAAGAACAAATGTCCTAGGTGACCTAGACTCTTTGTTTTTCTCAGAAAAGATTCCACAATTTGTGAAAAAAGTGCATTATAGAAAAGAGCCACATAGACTTGATAAAGTGGTAAAATTGGGGAGGTGCATTGATACTCTGTGTCCCTGAGTACAGGTATTGCAATTTGACTCTTATTTTTAGTATCACTGAATTACTGTCACTTATTTCTGGGTAGTTTCTTTTGTAGATTTCACATTTTAGAGAGCTTCGTTATTCACCATTCAAACTAAGATGTCTTAGTTTGAGAGAAGTGTTTACCTCCCCGCTTGACTACTAATGAATAAATTGACGTATTTGTTTTTATATTTCATAATCCCTTGAGTGAAATAATAGCTAATAGGTAAAATTTTCTTTCTGGATCTTTAGTTACAGACTAGCAGGTGCTTCTTTGTTTTTCATCTCTTCTTCCCCATAGGTATTAGAAAAGGCTGTTGAAAATAAGGGGAGAAAATTGTTTTATATTTCCTTGAAGTGTTCTTATGCATAATATAAGTTTTATTGTTAAATATTCAGTTTTGACCCTGAAAATGGTAACCCATTTTTGTTTTGTTTAATAAACATGTGTTCCCTCTTTTAGTAGTACTATGTAGGGAATTTAATTTTACTAGACTTTTGAGAAGTTTAAAAATTACTTTAGGCACAGCCTAATTTTCATGTTAAATTGTATAGCTTTCCTTGGAGGGTGCCTTGATGATGGAATCTGTAGATGTTTGACAAACCTTATAAAGGAACTAGAAGTTTCTAACTAAGATTCTGTGCTTATTATTATACATGTGTGCTGACTGTTCATACTCTTGCCGTTATGAGTAATTGCTTTGGCTTTGTGTGAGAACCTGTTGAGGTATTTTGGGCACTGAGATGACTTCCTACATTCACAGCTGGTCTTAATTGCTACTGGGACTTTTGCTTTGCATCAGGGTTTCTCTAGATCCACTGTGGACTGGGAGAGACAGACTATGGCTGGTAATTCAACAGGGGACCTATAGAGTACGACCCATAGATCCTGTCTACTGGCAAGTCTCAGTCCCCTTTTTCTTTCAACATGGAGAGGAGGCCACCAGATCTATTGTTAAAGCTCTGGTTTTTTTCAGAGTTGGTTCCCATGATCCCAAACTCCATGCAGTGTCCAAATTCATTTCTAATACTAAAATTTCATTTTTAATAAATTATACTCTTCCAGGTAAGTTCAACTCTCAGCCCAGGAAGAAAGGTTAGTTGGGCCTCAGCCCATAGCAAAAGAGCAGAATTTTTTTCCTTTATAAAATCAAGTTGGCTGGTCATGAGACAGTGCCAGTATTATTTTCACTATGAAAAAGATGTATGGAGTTTGCATAGAAAAGGGAGAGCTTGCAGCATTCACACTGGTGGTAGAGGGTCAGAAACAAACATTTATCAAGCCTTTTCTGTGGCCCCGGAAAACTATTAGATATTTCCTTGAGGAGAGGATTTAGTCTTATTCATGGCTATATTCTCAGCGTCGACCATCTTGCTCGTTGGATGGATGGATGCAGATTCTTGGATGGATATCTGGGTGAATGAGCCAAGAGGAAGGAAGGGTCTGATCTTGGGTAATGACTATGAGAAAGCAGAGCAGGAGACATACTCAAGCACTTCAGGACCCATTTGAAGTCAAGAGAGAGGGAAGAGTGAAAGTTGCTATTTGGCCATCATTTTGTATTTATCGATGTGTATCAATCTGTTTACACCTATTTCTTGCCCTTCACTACACTTTTCTAATATATAAGCTGCATGGTCGTCAGCATGGCAGACATGACAGTAATTGGTAGTATTAATAAAGAAAACGTTGGGTGTTCAGTGCAGAACACTCAAATGATGAACAACTCAAATATCATTCAGTTATTTATTAATTTGTTCAAATACAACTATTGATATAAGACAGAGTCTGTTTTACTTTCTGTATCTAGGAGCTTAGAGTCTATCGTAAGAGACAGATAAAATAGAATTGCAATAGAGTTTGTTGAGTGCTACAAAAGGGGAGAATATGAAGTACTACGAAGAACTTAAAAGCATCCCTCACTCCATTCTGGAGATTCATGCAAGGCTTTTGGGGACAGTGACATAGCTATCTAAAACTGGTGATAACAATACTTGCCTCTTAAGATTGTTATGAAGATTAAATGACAGAATATGTGTAAAAGTCTTTAGAACAGTGCCTAGCACATAGTAATCATTTAATATATGTTGGTTATAATTACATGATGATGATAATGATTAAGCTGAGATTTTATGGACCAGCAGGCATAGCTAAGTCAAAAGGTGGAGATTTGGGGACGGTTTTGGGAGAGGAGTTTTTATGCAGAGAGAACTGCATTTGCAAAGAGATCAAGAAAAGGACAGAATAAAACATGGCTGTGCATAGAGTTCAGGAGTGGGATGGGGAAGAATGGAGCAGGAATATAGGTAAGGGCAGAGACAGGTAAGGGCCACACGATACGGCCCTATTTGAATTTCTAATGGTGCCTCATTGCTGTTTTGATATTGACATAAGCAGATTTTCATTTTAGGATGACCACTCCTGCTTGGTGAATTTAAAGGCAGAATGAATTGAAGGGGGCCAAAACCAACTAGGGGAGGGGTGGCCATTCTAGTAGTTCAGGCAAGAGATGGCCCCAAGTGAGTTATTGGCAGTAGGAATAAAGAGAAGTAGACAAATTTAATCAAGGGTAAGGGGGCATAATTAGCAAGACTTGGTAGACATCCAATAGAGGGGTCATGAAAAGGTAAGGGTGACTCCCAGGTTTGTGGCTTCAGTGGCTGGATGGGTAATACTGATGTTCACTGAGGGAACACAGGAAAAAGAGACTTTTGGTGGGATGGCGCTGGAGGATGACAGTTGTATTTGGGGACATGCTGCATTTGGGTATTTGTAGGATACCCGGTGGAGGTAGCCACATAATACATTCAGATTTGAGCAGCACAGGCCGGACAGCTGCAGGAGAGGTCACAGGTCTGGGCTTGTGGGATGTGAGAGTGGGGGATGCAAACAGAAATGGTGCACTTGGGCTGGATGACCCACAAGGACTTCTAACCCTACAACTCTATTGTAATTCATCATAAGTCACTTGGTCAGGCCCCCAGTGTAACATGACATTACAAGCTACCAGACATTCAGGGTACATGGGTAAACCTTAAATGCCGAGGGCACATCTTGCCCATAGCAGCTGTGTTTGTTTACTGGTGGTTTTTCTGAACTGTGAGAAATTAAATTTCTCACTTAAGAAAAATACAAAACTTAGCCAATACTGGATCTATTTCTAATATGGCAAATAGCAATGCACTCAGGTAGGTAGGACCAACCTCTTTATACAGGGCATCGGTTTCCCTCTGGTCATTCCCAGCTTGCCTCATTCATGGAAGTAGCTTGCCTGGTCCCTATAGGCGTTCTAGTGTAACTCCTATACAGGGGAACCACTGGGGTTTGGTGGGGGACGGTGGCAGCATACTAAAGTGCAGATTCCCAGGTCATACACCACAGGGTCAGGCTGGTAAACTTGGCTGGTGCCAGATGTGTTGCAGGTCTCTGAAGATCCTACCTAAAAACACCCAGTACACATTCGTAAATGGATGCAGATACCCATAAGGGACACAAGAACAGACACAAACTGCAACCACAGTGGTTGACTCCCCAGCCTGCACTTGTAGATTTATGCAAACCATGCATACCAGGACCTTATGCTGGAGAGTCTGGTGTCACAGTTCTAGAGTGGGGCCTAGTACTCTGCACAGAATGAGTGATGTGCAGCCAGGTTTGGAAGCCCCTGTGAGGTTAGATCATGCTGACCACGCACATGTTAAGGCCTGACATCCAGAGATGAAGCACCAGGAACACAGCCCTCTTAAATCTTGACAGTTCAGCTCGGAGAGGATGATGCCGTCCACACTGGTTGACTGAAGGTTGTGCTGCTTCCGTAAGTTAGAAAAGTGATGAAGTAAGAACATTCTGTGCCCAGAGTATCGTTGTGGGGAAATTTGAAGATAGAAGCCGACCCCGGGAGTTTGGAGTAAGTGTGACTAAGATGAGTGAAAACAAGAAAGACATAGGACTTCACTCTCTTTAGTTTTGGAAACCGCTTCCGTGAAGGGAGGTACTTTCTCATTTTTGTTAAATCTTTCATGTTTTATGAAATTACTCTCAAAGTATTGTTAAAAGCAGAATGTCACTTTGCAAAACAATGACATTGGTAAAATAAGTCATTTCTCTGAATACTTGGCACTGACTTATCATAAAATTTTGAAACTGGAACCTGAGCCTCCTGGCAGTTTTCTGTCCAGCTATCAGGCATGTCGTTGGTTTTCCCCTTTCCCTCTGGCTGTCTCCTTGTTACATGGAATGAGGAAGCAGGAAGCCCACAGATCACCGTGGTTAATCAGTGGCCTCCAGGGAAACGTGACACTCCTATGGAAGAGAGAGAGACGCCTCTTATCTGTACTTTTCAAGGTTGTTTTGCATCCCAACATAATGTTCTTTCTGAAAACAAAAAACAGGAGGACACACACACACACACACAGAGTATGTTGTATGCTGTCAAATTTTACTCATCAGACTCCAGTAAAAATACTCATTTTTACTCAAAGCAAAGATTTTGAGAAGTCAGATTATAACCTAAGTGGGCTGAGTGCTGCTGGAAGAAACTTCAGGGAGTTAGGCTTCTAAAACACACAAACTCCTTCTGGAAAGTGGTCTGCGAAGAAGTCTTTGCAAACAGATACTCCTTTCTACTTATTTCTTCTCCAAATAGTCAAGGCTATGCGAGGGTGTTAGGAGTGGTGTAGTGTCTCAAACACTGAACTCCTTTCATCCTGTCTCAAGCTATGTTCTTGCATCCTTCAAATAATAGCCAAATTTTAAAATATCTATGATTTAGGACTTAGGAGATTCCACGCCCTTTTTAAATCCTCAATAACAGGCGTCAGCATTGCAAGCACTGAAAACTGGCAGTTTATTTTCCCCATAGACCTAAAGTTGATCTCAGTTTTGAACTAGAAACTATTGGAAAGTAGAAAATATTTCTCACAGTCGTGTGTATATTAGGGTGGATGCACAGGAACAAGAATAAACACGGGTTTTCCCTCCTGCTTCGGACTAATCCTGGTTCTCTCACGTGGTATTCTAATATTCCTGAACCTACTGTTTAGAAAGCATTAAGGGGTGAAAACCCATAGGATTCACTTCCCTGTGAGTAATTACTTATTTTCTTTAATATTTTTAGATTGTATTATAATCAAAATGAAGGCCAGTGTGGTTTAAGCATTGATTTTTATCTCTTAATGTAGCACTATGATTGAACTACCCCTTTATGACATTTAACTGGTAAAATAATGATTTTAAATAGTTTGCTAAAGGAGACACTCCAGACTTTTTTTTTTCCCCCCAGTGTATCAGGAAGTTCAACTCTTTCTACAAAGTTAGTGAGTCAAGACCTGGACAAAAATGCCTCTAAGCCTTTGAGAGAGTCAAGGAAAGGTGAGGTGTCAAGTAAATTTTTTTTTGCATCAGAAGGAAATAGTAGAGTTTGGAAACATTTGAATATGAACATATTGCCTCGCACAGAAGACTTTTTAAAGGGTTAATCCTAATCCTAAGCAACTCAGAAACTCTTGTACGATTTGCTTTGAGCTCCAAACACTCCCCTGCTTTCTTGAGTCATGTGAGACAAGTTGTTTATGGGAAGGGAATTCCTTTCTTGACCATCACTGCCCTCACCCTCTGAAGCAAGAGCTGAGTTTCAGTACAAATATTATTGCTGGCCCCAAGACTTCTCAGCTCCTTTTTAAAAACCTGGCCACAGAATTTGACTGGCAGAGAAAGTGTTTATTTATACTTAATATCACTATCAATTCTCCAGAAAATGGAAAACCTACAACGATGCAATAAAATGTCGCTCTCTGGGGCAGGATTGTGTCAGCCCAAGGGGTAGTTACAGGGAGATCATGTTAAGGGATTTGCACTTACAACCTTGGCTCTGGTCCAGCCAAGGCTGGGAAAAATACTCCCAGTTCTCCAGCCCAGCAGCAAATGATATAAATCCACTCTCCAAGGACGCACATCCTCTGGCCTGGTTTGGTGGAGGTGAACCGAAGGTGCTTGTATAAATGATTTGCTTGTTGAGGCCCAAAAGAGTTTGTGAAAAGGTGCTTTACCAGGGTAACTGCATTAGAGAAATTGAATTAAAATGTTAAATCTCAGCTGCTGGAGTTGGCTTTGTGTCATTTGGGTATTTCCTTCAAATGCTAATGAAAGCTCAGGAATACTAATCAGATCCCACTGGTAAAGCCAAGTTAGAGGAGGCAAGCTTCCAACTGAAAATTATTTTTCACTGTCTACACATGGATATTCTGCTACCACCTAAACAAAGGCAAGGCAAAACCATTGGGGACTCCCCCATGGCCAGTCCAGGCCTCCCCCAACGTGTTTCTAGTACTGCTTGTTCTTTACATTTCCCTGGCCCTCCCCTCTTCATCATCAATGCCTGATACGCTTGCTCACTGTTCAGCTCTGGGCCCCTAAGTTACCTGTAGAGGCCGCTTAGTGTCTTGGAAAGAGCAAGAAATTAGAAGTCAGAATGATGTAATGGTAGCCCAGTGCCATCCCTCATTAGCTGCATATATTTGGGTAAATTATTTGCTTCCCGGCACCTGTTTTCTATAAAATGGTAGTCACAATATTCATTTACTTATTCAGGTTCTGAAGATTTAGAGACTATTTTATAAAGTTCCTGGTGTTCAGTAGATCCTACCCCAAAAGGTAGCTGCTATTATCTTGCTGCCTTTCCTTCCTGGAGCCTCTCTGCTCACCAGGACTCTGTGCTGGAGGGAAAAGGATCACCATTCTCCGTGTCATTTCATGTCACTCTCCTCAGCTTTGTAGGATCCTAAACAGTCGGGGTGCTTTGGTTCCCAGGAGCTGCTGGGATTCTTTACTCCCTAATGGTGAGTTGTAAAGTCTGGCACAAGGTGCCTCCCTTCCTTTGTGACTCTCCACCCAGCAGAGCAGAGCACTTACATCTGACACCGTCTTTCCCACCCTCTGCCACTACCTGCACCTCCCACCAGAGTCAAGCAAAAGCATTTTTTAGCAAGGAGGGAATGGGCAGTTTGTGTGGATTGTCCACCTGGTCCTGAGGTTCTAAGGAGCCTGCTCCTGGCTTGGAAATCTCCAAGTCCAGGGTTTCTCTTCCACCATCACACCGCAGCCTTAGGGGCTGTTCACGTGAGAGGCAACCTGGTAGATTTGAACCCCAGCTCCACTGCTTCTGGTCTTTACTCAGGGCTCCTGAGCAGTTGGTTTCTTTGAGCCTCACTTTTCTCTGTAGAGCTCATACCTACCTTAAAAGTTTATTCTGAGGATTAGAGAGGAAATGCATGCAACATGTCATTAAGGTAGCAGCTTACCCATAGTACAGGCTGGTAAACATACGCGGTCTGACAATTAAGTTCATGAATTCATCCCAGAAAAAGTACTCCATACCTCGTTGCTGAATATCACTACAGTCACCTTCAAAGTACTCCCCTTGGGAAGCTATGCACCGATGCCAGCACCTAGTTCACCCTTCAAAGCAGTTTTGGAACTCTTTCTCTGGAATGGCCATCAGAGCTGCCATCGTATAACCCTTGATGTCCTGAATGTCATCAAAATGTCTTCCTTTCAATATTTCCTTTATCTTCGGGTAAAGAAAGAAGTCACTGGGGGCCAGATCAGGTGAGTAGGGAGGGTGTTCCAATACAGTTATTTGTTTACTGGCTAAAAACTCCCTCACAGACAGTGCCCTGTGAGCTGGTGCATTGTAATGATGCAAGAGCCATGAATTTTTGACTAAAAGTTCAGGTTGTCTAACTTTTTCACGCAACCTTTTCAGCACTTCCTGAAACTTGGTTAACTGTTTTTCAGTTGGTACAAATTCGTAATAAATAATCTCTCTGATATCAAAAAAGTTAGCAACATCATTGCAGGAAGTTCGCGAACGTAATTATCAGAACTTCGTGTTTCTCCTTAAACATGCTTCTGCACGAGCTTTGCTGTCTCCTTGGCTGAAAGCATGCGGCATCCCAGTCTTCATCGCCTTACCTTCCGCCTCCTGCATCTCCTACTCAGACCGGTACACACCACTAACAAACGACATTAATCTTTGGTATTTTTTTAAAGATATTTTAACTTGTGTTATAAAAGTAATATCGGTTTATAACATTTAAACAAAACAAAATTGTATAAAATAAAGTACAAAATCCCTCCTCCCCTGAAATTCCACACTTTGGAGGTAACCACTCTTAACAAAGTGGTGTGTTTCCTTCCAGATTATCTTTGATGCATATAAAAACATACATTATGCAAATATAGAAACATTTAGATTTATTACAAAATTTTGAATTATATTGTATTGTTCTGCAGTCATTTTTTTTTTCCCTCTACTGAACTCAGTTGTGGACATTTTCCATACCAGTGTGTCAAGCTGCACTCTTTTTAATAACTGACATTGTGCTCTATTTTAAGACTATTGCAAAAAAAATTTAACTGGTTTCCCAATGTCAGAGATTTAGGTTTTCTTCATTTTTAACTCTTACAAACAATATAACAATAAATATCATAATTACATCTTTGCACAGTTATGAAAATATATCTGCATGATACATTCAGAGAACAAATATTTATTGAGTACCTTCTATGTAACAGGTACTGTTCTACCAAACTCCTTAATTCAAGGAACTTAGTTTCTAAGATAAGTAACTACAAAATGCCATGTCAGCTAGTCAAGAGCTGCAGTAAATAAGGAAGAAAGGAAGCAGGTGCAGGGCGTAGTCGGGAGGCTGTTTTACAGTGGAGGCCAGGGGAGATTCTTTGAGAAGTTAGCAACTGATGGTGGTGCTTTCATTGTGGGTATGAAAAGTAGTGATTGAAAAATAATGGTTTTGGTGGCCTGGTAGAGGATACAATCCTGACTGGAGGGGTCAAGGAGAAAACGGGAGAAGAAGATGTTGAGACAGCAAGAACAGACAGCTTTTAATGAGTTTTGCTATGAACAAGGGTTGAAAAGTGGGGCAGTTGCTGGGGCATGTGGGGCTAGAATAGGTTGCTTTTATAATAGGAGAAATTTTTGTGTGTCTGTATACTGATAGAAAGTATTCTGTAAAGAATTTATAGTACAAAGAGAGGATGGTTATTGCTGCAGCAATGTACCTGAGTAAGCCAGACGGCTGTGGAGGCCAACAGGTGTGGCCCTCTCTGCAATAGGAAAGAAGGCAGCATCCCTGGGCTCAGATGCAGGAGAGATGACAGCTGGTGGTGAGAGTTAGGAGAGGTTGGAGAAAAGAGGAGAAAGTTTGAAATAATGTTCTAGGAGAGCGGGAGAGTGAATAAACTATGGCTCCATAGGGTTGCTGTGCAGCGCGAGAGTTCACTTGAAGTACCTGTTCGTGAATGTAACGTGAGAGCAGTCGGAACATGTTTGCGTGTTTTTCTCCAGACAGATTTGGCTGCCTGGATGCTGGTGTTGAATAGGCAGAGATTTAACTAAGTTTTCACTGAGCACTTGGACAGAGAAGATAGGGGCCAGGAAGTTAAGGAATGTTCAAGAGAGTCAGGATAACAAAGACCCAGGGAATGTTAGCTAGGGAAGGAGGGTGCAGAGGCACTAGAAAGGGGGTCAGTGGATCCAAGTCTCGGTTCTGTGTAAGTGAGAAACCGTTGGCATCATAGCACTAAACAGAGGGATGAGATGAAAGGGTAAGGGAGGGGCAATGTCAGATGGGAAGGTCAGAGTGAGATGCTCAGCGTGGTGTGTGTGAGTGGGAACTGCTATTGGTATAAGCTTGCGAGCGTTCCTTCTTGTTTGTGGAGAAGTGAAGTGTGATCGTATAAAGTTACTGGGAGAACACGTAAATCCATAACTACAGCAAGGTCCCCTTTATCCACCATTGCCAGCAACTGAGAATCTCATTCATATGAACGTTCCAGAAAACAAATACATAAAGCATATATTGTAATGATTTTAATAGAATTATGTCTAATGGCCAGATAACTGAATAGATTCAGTCACATTACTAAGAAAAATTGTACTTGAGTAGAATATGTACAGAGAAAGAGCCCAAGAGAGTGAGAGCCTGTGTGAGAAATTGAAGGAAGAATATACCATCAGTGAATACGTTCAAAGATAAACCACTTCCAGCGAGTTAACGAAGCATTTATAGGGTAACAAATTTCTATTTTTTTTAATTTTTTTAATTTATTTTTTAAAATTTATTGGGGTGACAATTGTTAGTAAAATTACATAGATTTCAGGTGTACAATTCTGTATTACATCATCTATAAATCCCATTGTGTGTTCACCACCCAGAGTCAGTTCTCCTTCCATCACCATATATTTGATCCCCTTTACCCTCATCTCCCACCCCCCACCCCCCACCCCCCTTATAAATTTCTATTTTTATAACAGATGTAGGAAGGGGACTCTAATTATTCACTTACCACTCTTATTTTCAGTCAATAGCAAGAAGTAAAAGATTAAGAAACATAGTAAGAGACTCAGAATAATGTAACCCCAGATGCAGAGTTCAAAACTATAGAGCAAGTGCCAAGTACTGAATATGCTGAGGAGGAAGAAATCCTTAGATTGATAGAGTGTGACTGGATCCAGATGAGCCTTCGTCTTGAGTTAAATGGTGAGTACTTTATAAACTGAGGAGGATGAAGTTAGCATTTAAAGTAGGTTAAGGAAAAGTGAATTATTCTAGAAATCGTGATGGGACCACTGCTAGCTATTTGGAAGGAAAAATAGAAGCAGTAAAGCTGCATTCCTACCTCCCTCAACAAAATTAATTCCTGATATAGTAAAGATTTAGGAATTAAAAAACAAAACAAAACAATCATTAAAGGAAACCGACATATATTTTTATAAATTTGAAGTGATGACTTCTTTTAAAGAAGGCCAATGAAACCCAGCCCCCTGTGGTTAAACAAACGTACACACACACACACACACACACACACACACACACCATATTTTCATGATTTCAATATTTTCATATTGATATGACTGGCAAACGACTTGTTTCCTAGTATACAAAGAGCTGTTTACATTAACAAGGAAAAGACAAGCAACCAGAGAAAAATGGGCTAAGGTCATGAACAGCATTTCACAAAAAACGAACATGAAAAGATGTTTACAATAATCACTGATAAAACAATTAGGTATTTTTCCCCTACTAGATTTGGCAAAGAGGATAAACTTTAACACAGTGTTGGCAAGGGAGTGGGGAAAAAACTATGACATGTGGATGGGAGTTTAATTTTGCATCACTTTTTGGCAACATTCATCATCAAGATTTTAAATCTACATACTTTTAATTCCACAATTCCATATCTAGGAATTCATTATAAGTTCAAGACCTCCTCCTCCTCCATAGGTGACATAGGGCCACAAAGAGAGCCATTGTCCTTTCTTCCTCCTATCACAACACAATTGGCCCCACCACTGTAAGTTGAAACCAATCTCCAAAGAGGCTATAATTAAAAATGATTGCCCAATTTCCCCTAAAACGGCACAGGGACTAGTCCTGTCACTGTTTCCATGCCTGTTTAATTCAGTTGCTGCTAGAAGTCTAGGCTTCCCGTGTCAGTCTCCCACCATTATAGCACGTGACATCTGTTTGGACCCAATCTTTCACCCCACTCCAAACCCAGACTCTTCTGGAATTCAGTCATGATCAGCAAAATCCTTTAAACCATGCTCCCGTCTAGGCCACCCCTCCTGTCCCATGCTGGGTCTCATCCCCTCTTAACTGTACAGGGACATTCCTCTAGCAATTGTCTCCTGTGCCTCTTGAACACAGAATAGTCCCTTTATACAGGATAGAGCCCATAACACAATACACATACTTTAATATCTCCCATTTTAAAAATCAAAACAACACCAAAAAAAAATTTTTTTTTGACTCTACCTCACTTCCTTCCAGTTACTGCCCCATTTCTCTCTTCTCCTTTAGAGTAAAACTCCTTGAAAGAATTGTTTACACTTGCTTTCTTCACTTCCTCACCTCCCATTCTCTCTCTAGCAAATATTTTTATTAAAGTATAATTACTCTTGTGGAAGGTGCACAAATACGTATACAATTCCAATGAATTATCACAAAGTGAATATACCGTGTACCAGCACCCAGGTCAACAAAGAGAACACTGTCCACAGTGCAGAAACCTTGTTCCCGCTACACTCCGTCCTCCCCCAAAATAACTACTATTATTACTTTTAATGCAGCACATTATTTTGCCTGTTTTTGAAAAATTGCTTTGGAATAACACAACTGTATTTTTGTTGTGAGTTTTTTCTTTTGTCCAACATTGTATTTATTCAAGTTGTGGTGTGTAGCAGGGACTAGACCACACAGGGCCTAATAGGGCCTACGGATTTATTCATTTTTTTCTGAGTGAAATTGGAAAGTTTTAACAGGAGAATGATATAATTTTTGCACCAAAATGCTGCTACCTTGAGAATAGATTGTGGACAAAAGATGAGGGTGAACATAAAAGCAGAGACACTGGTTAGGAAGCCATTACAGCAATCCAATCACACTATTAAATTCTCCAGCTTTTCTTTTTAGAAAAGGCATTTTAGGTCAGTCCCTCAGTGAAGCTAAACAAAGCAATAATAAATCAAGCTCAGTGTTGGGCGTGCAATAATTAGGCCAGCTACCACAATTTAGGCCCAGAAAATAACAACCTCACAACAAAAATAGCCATTGGAAGCAACTATAATTTTGAAAATTAAAATAGGATAATTTATGGCTGCGAATAAATAGAAGCTTCAAAAATCTGAAACTTTGGGTCTTAAAAGTAATACTTCATCAATCACAAAAAGCATACTCAGGGCCAGAAAGCCAAACCAATTTCAGCTCCATGGGGAAGAACAGGATGGTGATGACTCATCAAAGGTGACTGATAAACAGTGTTCAGTATATGGATTATCTGAACGTACATATTGGAGTAACATACAGTGACATACTCTCCAACATACAGTAACACACTCTCCAATTGTACGGTTCTGCATTACTGTTTACATTTATCTTTGTTATTCTTAGCACTTCTGGAATTGCAAAGAATTTTTTTTTCTTGGTAATAAGTGATTTCAAATGACTCGGTGGAAATGGAAGTTTTAACATTTTTACTCAGATGCAAGTATTTGGTGCTGTGTTGGTTTTCACTGCACTCTGGGCAGGAAGTGAGGCTGAAACTTAGTGGATTTTAAATCCAGGAACATGATAGACCTCTACCTTACATGACACACTAAAATCAACTCAAAATGGGTCAAAGACTTGAACCCATAAAAATCTTAGAAGAAAGCATAGGTGGTAAGCAACTTGATGTTGGTCTTGGTATTGATTTTTTTAGATTTGACACCTAAAGCAAAGTCAACAAAAGCAAAAATAAACAAGTAGGACTATAGCAAATTCGAAAGTTTTTATACAGCAAAGAAAGCCGAAACAGCAAAAGGAAAAAGCAGCATATGAGAAAATATGTTGTAAGCCATGTATCTGATAAAGGGCTAATTTCCAAAATATACGAGGAACTCATACAACTCAATAGCAAAAATTCATAAATAACCCACTTAAAAAATGGGCAAAGAATCTGAATTGACATTTCTCCAAAGAAGTCATACTAATTGCCATCAGGTACATGAAAAGGTGCTCAGTGTCACTAAACACCAGGGAAATGCAAATCAAAACCACAATGAGCTATCACCTCACACCTGTTAGGATGACTGTTACCAAAATGAGATAAGTGTTGGCAAGGATGTGGAGAAAAGGGAAGCATTGTGCACTGCTGGTGGGAATGCAAACTGGTATAACCACTATGGAAAAGAGTTTGGAGGTTCTTCAAGAAATTAAAAATAGAACTATCATATGATCCAGCCATCCCACTTCTGGGTGTATATCTGAAGGAAAAAACAATTATCTCAGAGAGATTTCTGTACTTCCGTGTTCATTGCAGCATGATAGCCAAGGTATATGTAGGGACAGAGCCAGCAGATCAGTTTCCAGGCTCTCGACCTCACGTGGAAAGGTGCTGGCTCAGGTAGTAGGTGGCCATCAGCTGTGACTGGTTGGCCATCAGCTGTTACTGGTTAGCCATTAGCCACGAATATAACTGTTATGGCTGGCAGTGGGGTTGGTTGGTTGGTAGAGAAGCAGACGGCAGATTGCAGCTAGTAAGTGCAGTTAGCAAGCAGATTGTGGATTGCAGATCGTGTTGATCCTACTTCCTGTGTCTCACCCCGCTGCCAGCGAGACTGGGGTGCAGGAAGACCCCATGTTGAGGTACTGGTGGATGTTTGCTTTGTGTCTTGACCAGCCGCCAGCAAGAAAATAGTGTTATGAACCCCCTATCCATGGTTCCGTTGGTGTTCCTTTTTGGCCTCATACTCTGTGTCCACCTGCCGAGAACGGGAGCGGGACCAGAGACCCTGTACGACAGTATGGAACAACTGAAGTGTCTGTCAACAGATGAATGGATAAAGAAAATGTGAGATTATATATATATCTTTATATATATATATATATATATATATATATATATATATATATCTTTAAAAAGAAATAAATCTTGCTATGTGTAACAACATGGATGAAACTGGAGGGCATTATGCTAAGTGACATAGGCCAGACAGAGAAAGACAAAAACTTCATGCTACTGCTTGCATGTGGAATCTTAAAAAAAAGTCAAACTCATAGAAACAGAGTAGAAAAGTGGTTGCCAGGGAAGAGGGCGGGGAGTGGAGGAAATAGGGAAAGGTTGGTAATAGGGTATAAACTTGCAGTTATAAGATGAAATAGATCCGAGGATCTAACATGTAACATGGTGATTATAATTGATAGCACTGTATTGCAAATTGAAATTTGCTGAGAGAGTGGAACTTAAATGTTCACACCAAATTGTCAGACACACTTAAATTGAAGTCCAACATCCATCATTTATTAGTGGGTGACTATGAACAAGCTACCTCTCTACACCTTGGTTTTTCTCATCTGTGAAAATGAGTTACTAGAACCTTCCTCTCAAGGCTGTGGTAAAATTAAATGATGGAAAGAGCCTGACGCACAGTAACCATTACTTGTTTTAACTACTACCGTTATGGATGTTGATGATGTCTTGTGATTCCTATCTGAGGCCAGTGAGGGCACATGAGGTTTGTGCCGTAGATTCCTCCCCACAAATCCTACTGGGTACATAGCTGCCTCTGCTTCTTTATCCGATGGCTTTGTTGGACTTCCTGCCTGCTCAAAGCACCAATCAATAAGTTTGACGATAGCTGCTGTTCTTGTGTGTGAGATGAGGCAGAGGAGGGAGATGGTAAGAGAGGGGCATGATCGCTGAAAAAGCATTGGCAGGTCTATAAACCCAGCACCCGCACAGATGTAGGAAATGCTAGTATTAAATTGGCCTTTGTCTCTTTACTTCTGGAGTCTCTAATAAAATTTTAAGCTTTGCAAAGACAGAGAAGGTGTCTTCTGTTTCCTCTGAGACCCTGAACACTGCTGTCCTAAGGTAGCTAAGTCAGCTGCCCTCAGTCTTTTTTCTGCCCTTTACATAATGGCAGCATTCACATGAGCGTTCACTCTCTTGGGGACGCCCGAGATTCTGTGAGATTCCCAACACAGGAGCCAGCTATCAGCCCACCCTATTCTCTCTTTCTAGAATGCAAAAAAGAACGACATTAATATAGGAGTACATTTTAGTTTGCTCCCACTCGCTTTTCAAAAAAATAAATAATTTGCAAGCCTATATTTATGGTTAGTAATAAGTTACTTTTGACACCTCCCACAGATACTCTTCACCATTTTAACAAGCAGCTTTCTGGGTGTGACGATTAAACAGTGACACCAGGAGCTACAAGGAGGTAGGATGAGGAGACCATGGGGAGATTTATCTGTGTTTCCCGGCAAGTGGTACAGGGCCTTTTCAGCTCCGCCCTCCTCCAGGACCAGAACCTTTCTTACCAAAAGGAGCTTAAAGGTCTCCTTCTTTCTCTTTAGCAATCAGAACCTGTGTAGAGAACAGGAATTGCTCAGGTGAGAGCAGTGTTTTTCAGTGATTGGTGTCCAAAATAAAAAAGAACAATCCCAATGTTTTTATGACACCAACTTCTGAAAATAATGTTTGGCAAATGTTTCCTGCAGAGTGGGAATATGAAGACGATGCACAATAATTATGAAAGGGTGAGGGACCTGTATCAGAAGAAGATGGTCAAGAGGGTTGGGAGGCAATTAATTTACCATATGAAAAGACACTGGTTAAAGAGAGGGTTAAAGCAAAGCAAAGGCTGAAGTCTTGATTACCTTCATCGCAGGCACCTGCTTCAGCAGGCAATCTCTGCGAGCACAAGGGCCAGCAATGTCAGACTCTGCAAATTTTCTAGAAGTTTTTTATTAAGGACCTAAACTAAAAAGCTTATGTCTCAGAGATTGATTAAGGTCAAATTTTTGGTTCATTATCCTCAGCACATTGTTGTTTTTCCATTACAAACTCCTTCTCTTGTTTTAAAGAATGGTAATTTGAGGAACTTTGGAACCTAAATCCATTTTTTTAAACATGTTTTTCACACTGACGTCGATTATATTTTGTCCACTCTTCCTTCTAGAGGCCCTTAATTACAGAAAGATACCTAGGAAAGCACAGATGAAGCCAATTGTATTGATGAGTAAGAAAAGCAAATTAATAGTCCTAATGAGTGGAGTCTAAGATATTCATGGAGCGTTTTCTTCTCCCCACTTCAAAACATAGATAGGTGTAATGTTATGTGGAGTCAGGAAAGTCATAACTCATTTTGACAACTTAAATCCCCAAAGCTATTTCTTTATGAAGCTTTGGGTATTTTGTATTCACCTAATTCAATCACGTGGTGAAAATTAGGCACGGGTGTGAATTCCTACAAGGAAATATGCATCCCCTTATTGTGTTCACACAGACATTTTGCATCTCAAGAGGGGTGAGCAGCTGCGGTGGAGTCTGATAAGCCCAGTTCTGAGTGAGAAGCCCTGAAGAGGCCCTGGCGGGGTGGGAGGGACCCCAGAGAAGCGATTTCCATCTGGGGAGCCTGGGGTAAAGTGCAGCCCACATCATTACCCTGCCTCTCCTCCAGTGGCCAGGCTGCTCTCTCCTGCTCTGGGGAGACCCGGTCATAACCTCTGCCCTTGGGCCTGACAGCTGGGTACCCAGCCTCTGCAGCCTCTGCTGTCACTCTAGATGGCCACTGATTAGTAATTGTCTCCATCATCCCCGTGAAATGTGCATGACCCAGGTTTACATCCAGCTTGTGAGCTAATGCCTGGAAATTCCCCTCTCAGTCTGCTTTTGCATCTAGACACCAAAAGTTATTAAATTAATATGTTCAACTCCTGTCCTGGGGGCTGGGAAGTGTATGATAGCTCAGTAAACCACTCATCCCAGGAAGAGTTGTTTTTGCCTCTGCCACCTAGCTGTTGTGTCATTCTCTCAGTTCTTTTTTTTTTTCCTGACCAGAAGGCAATCACAGAAGTACACTGTAGTGGCTGATTCTAGCCAAACTGGGGAGACCTCCACACTAGTTACCACTAACACACTGAATGCCTGGGCCAGTAATCCTCAGCATCTTCAACTATAAAAGAAAGCATTTAAATCAAGTGTTTAAACTGGAGTTGCTTCTTGAGCATCCATCAGACTCCAAAAATTGAGACAGTCTCAGGCTAAGATTAGAAGCAATTCCATCTGCTATTTCCACATGGCAATACCCTCTTCAATATAGGGGAAAATTAATTGTGATCAATTTGTCAGGTATCAATTTAGTATAAATTTTACCATCTTTTGTTTGCTTGTTTTAGCTTTATTGAGGCATAATTGACAAATAAAATTATAATACAGAGGGTGCCAAAAAAGGTATACACATTTTAAGAAAGGAAAAAACTGTATTAAAATTGTAATAATATATACCCATAACAAAAGATGCATACAAGTTATGTGTATACATTTTTTGGTGCCCTCAGTATATTTAAAGTGTACAACATAATGATTTTTTTTAATTAAAGTTTATTGGGTGACAGTGGTTAGTAAAGTTACATAGGTTTCAAGTGTACAATTCTGTAATACATCATCTATATATCACGGTGTGTGTTCACCACCCAGAGTCAGTTGTCCTTCCATCGCCATATATGATTTGATATACATGTACATTGTGAAAAGATTCCCACAATCAAGTCAACACATCCATGACCTCACATAATTACCTTTTCTGTGTGCGTGAGAACACTTTTCTACTCTTAGCAAATTTCAGTTATACAATACAGTGTTATTATCTATAGTCACCATATTATACATTGATCCCCAAACCTTCTTCTATTCATCTTAAAACTGAGAATTTGAACCCTTTTACTAATCCCCATTTCCTCCATCCCCACCCCTGGAGACAGCTTCTAGTCTCTCTATCAACTTGACTTATTTTTTTTTTTAAGATCACACATGTATTTGATACCATGAAGTATTTGTCTTTTTCTGTCTGGCCTATTTCACTTTGTATAATGCCCTCCGGCTTTCTTCATGTTGTTAAAAATGGCAAGATTTCATTCTTTTTAAAGACTGAATAGTATTCCGTTATATATTATATATTATATATATATATATACACACATATATGTATATGTATATATATACATATATGTATATATATATATATGTATATACACATACACACACATATATATACACACACATACATACACAGATTTTATCCATTCATCTGTTGACAGGCTATTTCCGTACCTAGGCTATCACAAATAATGCTACAGTGAACATTGGAGTACAAAAATCTCTTCGACATAATGGTTTAGTTTCCTTTGGGAGTCCCAGAGTACAGTTTCCAGGCTCTTGGCCTCACGTGGAAAGGTGCTGGCTCGGGTAGTAGATGGCCATCAGCTGTAACCAGTTAGCCACTGGCCACTGATATAACTGCCGTGGCTGAGCTAGCAAACACGCATTGTAGTTAGCACTGTAGATTGCAGTTAGCAAGTGGGGTTGGTTGGTTGGCAGAGAAGCGTTCGGCAGGCTGAGGATCGTGTGGCTCCTGCTTCCTGTGTCCAACCCAGCTGCCAGCGAGAATATAGTGGTATGACTCCTTGTGTGTGGCTCTGTTGGTGTTCCTTTTTGGCCTCACCACATCCTGCATTCTTGTGCGGGGAGCAGGACTGGAGTCCCTGCATGACAGGACACATACCCAGAAGTGGGATTGCTGGATTATATGGTAGTTTTATTTTTAATTTCTTGAGGAAACGCCATACTGTTTCCCATAGTGGCTGTACCATTTTGCATTCCCACCAGCACTGTATAAGCATTCCTTTTTCTCCACATCCTTGCCAGCATTTGTTATCTCTTATCTTTTTGATAACAATCATCTTAACAGGTGTGAAGTGGTAGCTCATTGTGGTTTTGATTTGCTTTTCCCTGATAATTAGGGATGTTGAACACTTTTTCATGTACCTGTCACCCGTTTGAATATCTTCTTTGGAAAATATCTATTCAGGTCCTTTGCCCATTTTTAAAATTGGGTTATTTATTTCTATTGAGTTGTATGAGTTCCTCATATATTTTGGAAATTAACCGCTTATCAGGTATGTGCTTTGCAAGTATTTTCTTATATTACATAGGTTACCTTTCTATTTTGTTGATGGGTCCTTTGCTGTGTAGAAGCCTTTGAATTTGATATAGTCCCACTTGTTTATTTTCACTTTTGTTGCCTTTCTTTTGGTGTCAAATAAAATAATAATAATTACCAAAAGCAATGTCAAGGAACTTGCCCCCTGTTTTCTTCTAGGAGTTGTATAGTTTTGGGTCTTATGTTCAAATCATTAGTGAATTTTGAGTTGCTTTTTTCATGTATCATGTAAGACAGGCATCCAGTTTCACTCTTTTGCATGTGGATATACAGTTTTCCCAACACTATTTGAAGATACTATCCTTTCCCCATTGTATGTTCTTGGCATCTTTGTTGACAATTAATTGATCTTATATGCATGGGTTTATTTCTGGGCTCTATGTTCTCTTCCATTTACCTATCTATCTGTTTTATAATGCCAGTACTATCTATTTTGATTACCTTAGCCTTGTAATACAGATTGAGATCAGGAAGTCTGATGCCTCCAGCTTTGTTCTTTCTCAAGATTGCTTTGGCAGTTATGGGTCTTTTGTGGTTGCATGCAAAATCTTAAGATTGTCCCATTTCTGTGAAAAATGCCATTGGCATTTTTATTAGGGATTACATTGAATCTGTACATAGCTTTGGGTAGTAGTATGGGCATTTCAACAATATTAATTCTTCCAATCCATGAGCACAGAATGTCTTTTCATTTATTTGTGTTGTCTTCAGTTTCTTTCATCAATGTTACATAGTTTTCAGTATATAGATCTTTAGTCTCCTTGGTTAAATTTAGTCCTAAGTTTTTCTTATTGGTTTTGATGATATTGTAAATGGATTTGTTTTTTTCAATTTCTTTCTCTGATGTTTGTTAATAGTGTATAGAAATATAACTAATTTTTATATTAATTTTGTATTCTGGAAGTTTACTGACTTTGTTTATTAGTTCTAACTGTTTTATGGTGGAATCTTTAGGGCTTTCTACATATACTAACATGTCATCTGTAAATAGAGACTGTTTTACTTCTTCCTTTCCAATTTGGATTCCACTCGTGTCTTTTTCTTGCCTAAATGATTTGGCTAGGAGTTCCAGTACTTGTCCTTCTTATTCACATCCCCTTTTTCACCTACCTCCCCAACCCCGTTCCCATCTGGCAACTGTCAAAATATTCTCTGTCTCTATGAGTTTATTTCTGCTTTTTTATTTTGTTCTTTAAATTCCACATGTAAGTGATATCACTGCATCTGTCTCTCTCTCTCTCTCTGACATACTCCACTCAGCACAATGCCCTCCAGGTCCATCCATACCCCACTGATGGCAAGAACCCACTCCCTTTCATGACTGAGCAATATTCCATTGTATATATGTGCCATCTCCTCCATTCATCTGTTAACAGACACCCAACCCAGGCTGCCACCATATCTTGGCCACTGTAAGCAATGCTGCAATGAACAAATGGATGCACACATCCCCTCAAAGTAGAGTTTCAGATTTCTTCAGATAAATACCCAGAAGTGGGATTACTGGGTCCTTCTTTGTCTCTTGTTATAGCCTTTGTTTTAAAATCTGTTTTGACTGGTATAAGTATTGCAACTCAGCTTTTTTGTTTGTTTCTATTTTCATGAAATATCTTTCTCTGTCCCTATATTTTCAGTCTGTGTGTCATTTGATCTGAAATGATTCTCATATAGGTAGCATATGTAAGGGTCTTGTTTTCTTACCGTTCACCCATGCTATATCTTTTGATTGGAGCATTTAATCCATTTACGTTTAAAGTGATTGTTGATAGATATGTAGTTGTTGCCATTTTATAATTCATATTTTTGATCTTTTTTTCTTCTTCATAAAGAAGTCCCTCTAACATTTCTTGTAATAGTGCTTGGGTGTTGATGAACACCATTAGCTTTTTCTTGTCTGGGAAACTTTTTATCTGTCCATTGATTGTAAATGATAGCTTTACTGAGTAGACTAATGGTTGTAGGTCCTTGCTTTTCATCACTTTGACTATTTTTTGCCAATCCCTTCTGGCCTGTAAAGTTTCTCTTGAGAAATCAGCTGATAGGCTTGTGGGAGCTCCCTTGTAGATAACTGAGTGCTTTTTTCTTGCTGCTGTTAAGATTCTCTCTGTCTTTAGCCTTTGGCATTTTAATTATGATGTGCCTTGGTGTGAGCCTCTTTGAGTTCATCTTGTTTGGCACTCTCTGCAATTCCTGGGCTTTAGTCTATTTCTTCACCAGGTTAGGAAAGTTTTCTGTCATTTCTTCCAATAGGTTCTCAATTCCTTGCTCTCTCTCTTCTCCTTCTGGTATCCCAATAATGTGAATGTTGGTTAGCTTGATGTTGTCCCAGAGGCCCCTTAAAATGTCCTCGTTATTTTTGATTATTTTTTCATTTGCTGTTCAGATTGGGTGTTTTCTGCTACCTTAACTTCTAAATCATTGATTTGAACCTCTGTTTCATCTAATCTACTGTTGATTCCCTCTAATGTACTCTTTATTTCAGTTTTGTATTCTTTATTTCTGACTAGTTACTTTTATGTTTTCTATCTCAATTTTTATGTTTCCTATCTCTTTGTTCAAGTTCTCAACTGAGTTCATCTACTCTTCCCCTAAGTTCACTGAGCATTCTTATAACCAGTGTTTTGAATTCTGTATGTGGTAGATTGCTTGTCTCCATTTTGTTTAGTTCTTTTTCTGGAGCTTTGTTCTGTGCTTTCATTTGGGACATTTTTCTTGGTCTCCCTATTTTATCTGCCTGTGTGTGTTTGTGTGTGTTTTCCTATGTATTAAAAAAAATACATAGAAAGTAGTGACTCCTGGTCTTAGTAGAGTGACTTATGTAGTAGGTGTCCTATGGGGCTTAGTGGCACAATTTCCTGGTCACCAGATCCAAGTGCTCCAGGTGTTTCCCTTGTGTGGGTTGTGTGCACCCTCGTATTGTAGGTGAGGCTTGGTTTCTATTTGCATGTCAATGGGAGGGATTGACCCTCAGGCTGATTGGTTGTGAGGACTGGCTGTGACTACAGTGGAGGAGCTGTTGTGCAGGGGCTGACCCTACAGAGCAGGCTTCACTTTAGCAGGGCTCTGGTGCCTGGCCGGTCTGCTCTTTAGGTGTGTTTTCCTTGGAGGCAGCCTGGTGGTGCTCACTCAGCCTGAAGATTGCCACCACGTGTGCCAGGCCCAGGGTCTCCTGGGAGGGGCCCCACTGCAGGCCAAATTTAGCCTCTGCTTATGCCCTGCCTGGGGCCACCTGGGATGAGCTATGAAGCAATCAGCAGATGGCTGTCACCTGTGCTGGGCTTGGAGGTGTCTGGGAGAAGCTAAGTCATGAACCAAGGCCAGCTGCCACTAGTGCCGGACTTGGGGCTGCTCAGCAAGAGGTATGGGACACTCTGAAGTCACATGCTGCTTGTTTGGGTTTTGTGAAACTTTAAGAGATTTAGGAAAGTCCATAGCATGAAGCAAGACAGGACATTTGTATGGAAAAGCCACTGGAAGAGGCTTGGATGGGCCCAAAAGTTGGGTGGGGCAGGGTCTCAGGGAATCACCAGGACAGGATGGACCAACAGTGTTGGCTATGTTGATGGAGACTCAGTTATAGCAGCTGCCTGCATCTGCATGCCGGGAGCAGGCAGGGCTCAAAAATGATGCAGTGGATTCTGCCAGCACTTCTCTCTGGGAGAAATCTGTGCCTCCAGCACTGCCCCAGCATTGGAGCTCACAGCAAGTGTCTCTCAGCAAGCAAGTCTGTACATGGGCACTTTAATAGGAGCATCTGGGACTCAAACAGGCTTCTGTCTCACTCAGTCACAATTTTTGCTGGTTTTCATAGCCAGAAGTTATGGGGACTTTTCTCCACAGCATTAGAACCCTGGGCTTGGGAGCCTGGTGTGGGGCTGGGACCCCTAGCTCTTCCAGGGAGGGGGAACCTCCACAGTTGAGATATCACTTCTTATTTTCAATGGTCACACATTGGTGTGGGATGAGCTCATTCTACGTCTCTGCCCCTCCTACCAGTCTTGCCATGGCTTCTTCTGTATGTCCTTAGTTATAGGACTTTGATTCAGTTAGACTTCAGGTTATTCTCAATGATGGTTGTTCTGTAGTTTAATTGTAATTTTGATGTGGTCATGAGAGGAGGTGAGCACAGCATTTAACTACCCTGCCGTCTTGACCGGAAATTTGATTTGCTTGATTTTTATGAATCTTTTCACATTCTAATTCTTTAAACACCATATCACTGCAAATTTCTTCCCTTTCATTCATTTGTCCTTTTAACTTTGCTTATGGTATCCTTTGCTGTAGGCAAAACAGTTCAATTTTATGTAGTAAAATATGCCAATCTTTTTCTTGGTGTATTCTACTTTGTATGACTTAAGCCATCCTCAATTTCAAGATCTTTAATATTTACCCTATTTTTTTCTAAAAGTAATTTTAAAATTTGCATTTATATATTTAGTTATTTAATATATCTGGGATTTATTTCTGTGTATGATATGAAGGCAGGGATCTTATTTTAGTTTTTCTATGTGGTGAACCAATATTCTCAGTTCACTTTTTGAAGAATGCATCCCACTGATTTTTGGTGCCATCTTTGTCATCTCTACTGACTCCTTATGTGCAGGTTGTTTCTATACTCTCTGAAAGTTCCATTGACTTGTCTGTTGTGACACCAAAAATTTGTTGTTTTATTTATAATGACTTTGACCATGGGATAGTTTCTAACAAACAAGTATACTTCTTTCTATTATTTTTTAAGATTGCTTAGGTACCTATACTTTTCTATGATAATTCTACCAGTATATAAACCAACATTTAAAAAAAATCTACTTTATGTTGATTTTCTTCTCTTTACGCAAGTGGCTGTTTTCATTGGGCACATAGAGCATATTCCTCCCAAATTCATGGTCATTCCTAGTAAAGAGGACATATGCTCAGTGGAAAAGGGCTGGAATTATATTCTGCTTTAACACCTCTCATCTGGGTAGAATCATTTCTATGTTCCTACTTGTTAAATAATACTATTAATGAAGAATAGTAAAAACTATAGGAATGTTTATTAAAAGTAGTTACAATAAAGCCTATTTCTAATTAAAGCTCTAGTACTTTTTGAGTTCATATATAATGTCTCATCTCAAAAGTCTCAGAATTTAGCTTCTTCACTTATTCGTTCAGCAAATACTTAGGTTATATATAATATATTAGGTTATATATATATATATATATATATATATATATATATATATATATATATATATTGCTTTAGGTCAATAGATAGATAGCTTACATATCAGTTCTTTGAAAAAGAAGAAACAAGGATTACTTTAATTTTATACACAAAAGAACTAGGCACAATCAGTTTAACTAATTTGATTCAATACAAGTTGCATTTGCTGAGTGCTGATAGAGGTTTTATTCCAGAACCTAACAGGCAATGTGTTAGGTGATCAGAAATGAGATTGCAAAAAATGAAGAACGGTTTTCGCTTCAAGGCTGAGCTCATCCAACATGACACATTACAATCAACATGTAGACATTACACTTGAACCCGTAGAAGTCCATTTGTTTCCTTTATGAGCAGATTTTGACTGCTTCCTCAAGCAGATAGATTCAAAGTTGGCTTTTGAAAAATGAGATTATTATTATTTGATTTCTAATGAGATTATCATGTTAGTCATGGGAAGCCAGGGGAGATATTGGAGCAAAAAGGGATCTTAGGAGAAATACAACATTGCATAAACAGGAGGAAGAAGTGGATGTTAGGCTGGTTGGAATAGAGCAACTGTTTGGAACACAGAGAGATGGGATGAGTGGTGAACACACTCTGTTTTCCTATAGCTCCTGGCTAGTAGAAGTCTGTGGATTAGGAGACCTGACACAAATTAAAATCATGCACTGGCTATCTATGCTTTCTCATTTCAATACTAATTCCTTTTTAGAGTTAGCTCCAGTGTAATCTCTTCTACAATGCCTTTTGTAACTCACCGTCTACACTTAATCCTTCTTCTATTTATGCCTGCTACACTCTGTGCGTTTTAAAATTGCAGCATCTGTAAATTGTTAGCACACTTGTTAATGTATCTGTCTCCCTCAGAGCAGACAATGTCTTTTTGGCCTTTGTGTCCTCACCAACTAACACAGCGCCTATTAATTGAATAAATTTTTGTTGACTAACTTGCCTATTAAGCCCTATTCTCTACTGGGCGACTAGCATTCCTTGGGTTTTAATATTTAAAAATCTGCATATCTAATGCATCTTATGAAGTAGTAACCTATAGCACTTATGTGACACTTCGGTCACAAAATTATGTGATTATGTGGGAGTGTGGGTGTTGATGTAGAGTGTGATGTGATCCTGAAAGAAAGCTCTAGAGAGTAGATTTGGCCAACAGTACAGAGTGAACGGTTATTGAGCCACATGTCTAGGCCTAGTCTAGGCTTTGTTGGCATTTATAGGAAAAATACTGTCTTAGTAATTGTAAATTTTCCCCCTAAACCCATGTACTTACATTGTTCTATAAACTTTGAACTCAAATAACTCAAAGTTGTTTTAAAAGGCTTAGAAAACCAAATAAGGCTGGTGTTTCCTCAATTTGGATTTTCTTTTGTTTTTAGATTAAACATTCCTTCTGCATTTCTCAGATACCCTTTATGATATCTGTCTTGAACTTTGAAAGAATGTTCATTTGGATATAGATGATGGAACACAGCTAGGGAAATCATTAACTCTATCTTCCCTGAGAAAATCATAAGCTTTTCAAGTTGATTTTGTTAACTTGATAAGCATTTACTGAGAATTTGCCAGGAGTCTACTACCATTCTGAGAAAGAGGAACTACGTCGACATAGATATACATAAGGGAATATATATATATATATATATATATATATATATATATATATATATTCCTTTATGTATACAGAGGGTGCCAAAAAAATGTTTATACATTTTAAGAAAGGTGTCACTTTGGTCAGTGTTGCTCAAGTAGTAGTTCATCGTAATCAGAAGTGTCTGAATGCTGATGGTAACCACTCTGAGCACCTCTTGTCATTGCAGAAGTCAAACGTGACTTGTATTCATCTTTTGTTATCGATATACATATATTGAGTATTATAATTTTAATAGTTTTTTTCATTTCTTAAAATGTGTATACTATTTTTGCCGTGTGTGTGTGTGTGTGTGTGTGTGTGTGTGTGTGTGTGTATTCCCTTGTAAGAACACACAGCAGTTTTCTTGGGGAATCAAGACAAAAACTCAAAGTAACAAATAAAATGAAAACTGAAGCACTGGATGTTTCAGAATGTAAGTGCTAGAGGAATCAGAGGAGGGCATAGTAATCTGGGAGGAGTTAGGACAAGATCATTGGCTTTGGAGTCAAATTAATCTTGTTATGAATCCTAATTCTGCAGTCACTAAGTAGACATGAAACCTATGGCAACCTATAAACCTCGGTTTACTCATTTGTAAAACTGAACTACTATCTACCTCACAGGTTATTAAAAATAAAGAACAGGATAGACAATATATGTAAAGCACGTGTCTGGTACATCAGCAGGCTCAATAAGTAAATGCTTCTTTTATAATTAAGAAAATCAGAGGACCTATGTTAAGCTATACTCACTGAAAATACAGTTAACAAAAACAATAAGTACTTAATAGTGAACTCCAATATGCCAGGCATTCTGTTAAATACTTTTCATGCAATTTTTCATATAATGTTTACAACAATTGTATGAGAAGTATTATCACTTTCAAATTACAAAAGAGAAGAACCAAGATTCATAAAAGTTGCTTAAGTTTTCCAAAGTTTTACAACTAGTAAATATGGGATTTGAACAAGTTCTACATGTAATTGACACTGGATAGGTTTTATCTTTATTCAGGATCAGAATTTCTTATCTGAAATCTGAATGCTGCTGCTGATCTGTACATACTGGTATTTTGACAGGGAATGCTTTGAGTCTATATAGATCAATTTTGGAAAAATTAACATCTTAACAATACTGGTTCCAATTACCCATGAACACAACATGTGAGTCCATTTTTTAGGTCTCCTTTTACTTTCTTTTAGTGACTCTCAGTAGTTTTCAGTGTACAGGACTTATACATCTTTTGTCAGGTTTTCCCCTTAATATTTCATATACTTAGATGTTACTCTAAGTGTAATTCTTTGTTTCATTTTAGTTTCTGATTGTTGTTTGTATATATAATTGATATTTGTGCATTGATCTTATATCCTACAACCTTTCTTTTTCGCTTATTAATAGCTTCTTTGTGGATTTCATCAAATTCTCTACACCACGTTATCTGTAAATAGAGACCATTTTACTTCTTCCTTTCCAGTCTGAATGTCTCATTTCTTCATATTGCCTTATTCCAGTTAGCTAAACTTTTAGAACAATAATGAATAAAAGTTGTGAAAATTGACATCCTTATTCTGTTCTTGATCTTGGGGAAAGCGTTCAGCCTTTCACCATTAAGTATGCTATAACAATAGGTGTTTGTTTTTTTTTTTAGATGACCTTTTCCTACTGAGGAGGTTCCCATCTATTCCTAGTATGATGTGAAACATACTCAGCATTGATCGATGGATATTGGATTTCATCAAATGCTTTTCCTAGGTCTATTGAAATGATTTATGATTTTAATTTTTTTCTAATAGGGTGAATTACATTGTTTGATTTGTAAATGTTAAATCAACTTTGCATTTTTTGTAAGTCCCACTGGCCATGAGGTATTATCCTATTTATATATTGTTTATCTTGATTTTCTAAAATTTTGTTTAGAAATTTTGCATTATGTTCATGAGGGATATTAGTCTAAAGTTTTGTTTTCTTCCCTAAGTCTTTTTCAAAAATTGATATAGAGTAATGCTGGCCTCTAGAATGAGTTGGGAAGTACTCCCTTGTCTTCAATTTTCTGAAAGAGTTTGTATGGAATTGGTATTATTTTGTATTTAATTATTTGGTATAATTCATCAGGGAAGCCACCCAGGCCTGGAGTTTCTTTGTGGGAAAATTTTTAAAGTATAAATTCAATTTCTTTAACAGGCAAGGGCTATTTAAGTTATCTGTTTGTTCATGATAAAGCGTAGTTTGTGTCTTTTAAATAATTTATCTTTTCTAAGTTGTGGGATTTATGGGTATAAAGTTGTTGGTAACATTCCCTTATGATTATTTTAGTACCTGTGAAATCTGTATTGATGTCACCTTTTACATTCCTGATGTTGGTAATTTGTGTTTTTTTATTCTCATGAATCTCGAGAAGTTTATTAATTTTATTGATCTTATTAAAGAACTAGCTTTAGGTTTTGTTGATTTTCTCTATTGTTTTTGTGTTTTGTTTTTCATTGAATTCAGCATACTATTTATTTTTCTCCTTTCTTAGGTTTTAATTTGGAAAACTATTTAGAAAGACCAGAGATATTTTGTGAGGTGGCTATGGAATTTATAATGAAAATTACTTCTTTGTGTGTATATGGTTTTAGGAATAACATTGACTTCTTGAAGAATTAACTTCACTAATTAATTAAGAGCTAGATCAAGAAGAAGTGACAAGAAGCAGACAGAGTATTGCAGTTTATATATCTTGTTGTAAAGTTGTATAAAGGCTGTGTATAAGTTCCAAATTACCATTTTGAATCTTTAGATCTACTTTTTACCAATGTGATGAACCATAACTTGAACAATAGCCAACATTAGGAAAAAAGGAAATAAAGAAAAACCTGATTTTTGAATTTTGGTAGTTTCTTCACAAACACAATAACCATTGTAGGACAAGGTCACTTGACATGTTTATTTATATTAGTTTTATTTCAACTGTAAATGACATATACCCTTGAGTGTATTTCTTTTTTATTTTCCCCACCTCCTTGCTTTTTATTCAGCTTTCCTGAAATACATTTGTTCTCTAGGCACTTTCTAGACTTAATGGTATAATAGAAGAAGATTTAACTTTTGAGACAGATTTGCTCCCAAATCTTATTCTGCCACCTTATAATTGTGAGAACTTCGAAAAGTTACTTTATCTCTCAGTGAGCATACTTTTTTTAATAAGTAAAAATGGAGGTAAAAACAGTTGTTATGAGGATTAAATGAGAGAACACATACACAGTGGCTGCCATATAGTAGACCTCAGTAAATGATAATTCTCTTTCTTTTTATAATAATTATGTAATAATAAAAATACATTAATATATTTTGATCTGAAGTTGTGATACAATAGATTTAGAAGATTAGATCTAATTTTTTTCTAGTAACTTCTATTACTACATTTCAATGCTTTCGTTAATTTCAATCTCTCTTAAATCCATAATTTACACTTAATGGGTGAATTCCTGATATGGCTCCTGACACTTTTTGCAAATACAGAATTTAACATATAAGTAGATAGATTTGGGGCCAGTACAGTTCACTCTTTTGGTGAATTATGCCTTCCTAATAATATTTGTGCAATTGTATTGAATATGAAGAAAACAAAGGGAAAACATGACATTTACTTTAATATTGTATGTCCCATATTGGGAGGTGGGGTGGAAATAGAAGATATTCTTTTTCCAGTCCTTCACTTCTGCGTCCTGGAATCACTTCCCGAGTAATTTTAAACCTAAATTCCAGCTGATTGCATAATTTTAGTTGTCTTCTTCATTCATTATTGAACATCTGAATTGGGTACCCACCAGAAATCTAGTTCCCACCTCTTATTGTCACTATTTCTTTGACAGCCAGTGACAAGGAGGCCTTTACTAGCTGGTAAGGAGGCCTTTACTAGCTAGGTAAAGCTAGTCCAGCAGTACTTGGTTTAGGGCTTCATGCCAAGTACTTCTCACTTCCTGCTCTAGACCTTTTTTTGTGACTCAGATTTTGTCTCCAGAGGAATCTGCTCTACACTCTGCCTTGTGCAACTCAGACTCAAGGCAAGTTAAAGCTCTGGACTTCCTTGAAGAATGGAGTATAAACGCAAAGGAATAAATGCTTCTATCTTTCACTGGAAAGACAATTCTGAAGGCGTTTCATAAGATTCCTCAGAAGGACCAGTGGGATAATTCACCAGTTTTTCGTAGTAGTAGCTAGTTGATAACATTCTTGTCCTAGATTTTTCTTCCCTCTTTCCCTCACTGCTGCTTCCTGGGCTCACGTCCCACATAAACTGCTTGCGCCCATTACTGAACTCTGGTTCAGGAGCCCAAACTTCAAAAGCCAAAATCCGGAAATGTCAGAGTTTGGAACAAAAAAAGGTTTATTGATTGAGAAGGTGAGAGAAGTAGAAATGCCTCAAATCCATCTTGCTCATCGGACAGAGTTAGGGGTTTTTAAACACCAAAAGCAGACTGGGAAGAGGAGTTAGGCTAAACGTCTATGGTTTCCAGTTCCTTGCTAAGATCACAACATGCAGACCTGGAGATGCCATCGGATGATCACATGCGTCTGGGGTGGTCTCGGTTCTCATTTTTTCCTGCATAGCAAATCTGTAAATCATTGCCTTATGATCTTTTTCTCTTTACTTTTTTCTAAGTGGAAGAACAAAGACATTATGTTAAGATGTTATCTATAGTTCTAAGATGGTTGAATGACAGGTCACAGGTTATTGATTCGAGAACATGTTGCAAACTTATTGAGTCTTATGGTTAGGATCAAGCAACTGTGGTTACAACAGAACAATCAGATTAAAGAAGCTAAGGTTCAACTAGTCCTGAAATGGGTGGGAGGGGTGACGGCAATTAAAGAAGAGGACTCGATTGTAGGGGGTCAGTTACATACACAAGACTGTTTCAGGCTTTGCTTTGGAAGGAACCCAGGCTAAGAAAACGTCTAGTATGTATCATACCGTGTGCTAAATAAGATGGGGGAAAGAGATGGGAAAGATAGATGCTTATCCTGGAGTATTTGATAGTGTCATGCAGGAAACATAATTGCAATACAGTGTGTTTATGCAATTTATATTTACTGAATACTCACCAGTTAACCAACTCAAAGCTTAAAGGGAATAGTCTAATGTGGAAGGCAGGCATTTAAGGAGAGAATTTCCAAATAATGCCTTTGTATATTTTAATTTACTGAATACATACCAGTTAAACAAATGGAAATTGATTGGCTTTTTTGTTCAACATATTTGTGAGATTCATCTAAGTAAATGTAGGCAACTGTAGTTCATTCATTTTAACTACGGTATAATTTGTCATTATAAAAATATATCGCATGTGATTTATCCATTTATCCACTTTGGTGATATACATTTAGATTACTTATACTTTTATATTCTTTCAGTTATAAGTAATGCTGCCAGGAACATTCTTGTACCTATCTTTGGGAGAACATGTGCAAGACTTTCCCTATGATATCTATTTAGTGTAGGTATGCTCATACATACAGTATGCTTATCTTCAATTTTACTAGATAATACCAAATAGTTTTCCAAAGTGGTTATACCAATACACACCTCTTCCAGCACTGTATAAGATTTCTGGTTTCTCCACATCTTCATACTGTTTATTTTCAGACACTTTTTAATTTTTGCCAATGTGGCATTATGAAATGGTGTACTGTGATTTTAATTTTAATTTCTCTGATTACTAAGGGGATTGCACTTTTGTTCATGTTTATCGACTACATTTCTTTTTTGTGAAATGTCTTTACAAGTTTTTGTTTGTTTGTTTTGCCTAGTTTTCTATTGATTTGTTGCTTTAGTGTACAGGCTGCTTATCAATAGGATATTAGTCCTTTGTCAGTTATATGGCTTCCAAATTGTGTGAATTCACAGTTTATGGCTATCTTTTTACTTTCTTTATATCTTTTAATGAATAGAAATCCTTAATGTAGTATAAGTTATTTATTTTTCCTTTATTCTTTGCATTTTTAAAAAGTATTTATTCTTTAGTTATAGTTGACATTTAATATTATTTTATATTAGTTTCAGGTGTACAACATAGTGGTTAGACAGTTATATAATTTGTGCAGTGATTGCCCTGATTAGTATAGTACCCACATAGCACTATACATGGTTGTTGCAACCTTATTGACTATATTCTCTATATTGTATTTTACATCTCCGGGACTATTTTGTAACTACCAATTTATACTTCTTAATCCCTTCACATTTTTCACCCAGTTCCCTAACCCCCCTCCCATCTGGTATCCATCAGTTTGTTCTTTGTATCTATGAGTATGTTTCTGTTTTGTTTGTTCCTTTATTTTGTTCTTGAGATTCCACATATAAGTGAGATCATATGGTATCTGTCTTTCTCAGTCTGATTTATTTCACTTAGCATAACACCCTCTAGGTCCATCCATATTGTTGCAAATTGTAATATTTCATCCTTTTTTTATGGCAGAGTAAAATTCCATTGTATATATGTACCAGAATTTCTTTATCGTCTGTTGATGGGCATTTCAGTTGCTTCCATATCTTGGCTATTGTAAATAGTGCTGCAGTGAACATAGGGGTGCATATATCTTTTCAAATTAGTGTTTTGGATTTCTTTAGATAAATACCCAGAAGTGGAATTGCTGGCTCATACAGTAGGTCTATTTTTAATTTTTTGAGAAACCTCTAAACTGTTTCCCATAGTGGCTGCACCAATTTGCAATCCCACCAACAGCGCTCGAAGGTTCTTTCTCCACATCCTCACTAACTCTTGTTGTTTGTTGATTTATTGATGATAGATATTTTGACTGGTGTGAGGTGAGGTCTCATTGTGGTTTTATTTTGCATTTCTCTGATGATTAATGAAATTGAGCTTCTTTTCATCAGTCTATTGGCCATGTGTATTTCTTCTTTGGGAAAATGTCTATTCAGGTCCTCCGCACATTTTTTAACTGGATTGTTTGCTTTTCTGGTGTTGAATTGTATGAATTCTTGATAAATTTTGAATATTAACGCCTTATTGGTTATATCATTGGCGGATATCTTGTCACATTCAGTATGTTGTCTTTTCATTTTGTTGATGATTTCCTTTGCTGTACAAAACCTTTTTGGTTTGGTGTAGTCCCATTTGTTTATTTTTTCTTTTGCTTCGCCTGCATGGGGAGAGATATCAGGAAAAATATTACTAAGAGCAATAGTCAGAGAATTTACTGCCTATGTTTTCTTCTAGGAATTTTATGATTTTAGTTCTCGCATTTAAGTCTTTAATTCATTTTGATTTTATTCTTGTATATGGTGTAAGAAAGTGGTCCAGTTTCATTTTTTTTTTTTGCATGTATCTGTTTAGTTTTTCCAGTCTATTTATTGAATAGACTATCTTTACACCACTATATATTCTTGCCTCCTTTGTCATAGATTAAATGATCACATAGGTGTGGGTTTATTTCTGGGCTCTCTATTCTGTTCCATTGAGCTATGTGTTTATTTTTATGCCAGTATCATGCTGTTTTGATTACTATGGCCTTGTAGTATAGTCTGATATCAGGTAGCATAATATCTCCAGTTTTGTTCTTTATTTTTCAAGATTGCTGGGGCTATTTGGGGTCTTCTGTGTGTCCATATAAATTTTAAGATTACCCTAGTTTTGTGAAAAATGTCATTGATATTTCGATAGGGATTGCATTAAATCTATTGATTGTTTTGGGTAGTATGGACATTTTAACAATGTTAATTCTTCCGAACTTTGGACACAGTATATGCTTCTCTTTATTTTCATCTTCTTCAGTTTCTTTCTTCAGTGTCTTACAGTTTTCTGAGTACAGAAGTTTTACCTCCTTGGTTAAATTTATTCTTAGGTATTTTATTCTTTTTAATGCAATTGTAAATGAGATTGTTTTCTTAATTGTTCTTTCTGAGAGTTCATTATTGGTGTATAAAAATGCAATCGATTTCTGAATATTAGTTTTGTGTATCCTGCTATTTTACCGAATTTATTTATCAGTTTTAATATTTTTGTGTGTGTGTGGAATCTTTGGAGTTCTCTCTACATAGTATCACATCATCTGCAAATAATGACAGCTTTACTTCTTCCTTTCCAGTGTGGATGACTTTTATTTCTTTTTCTTGTCTATTTGCTGCAGCTAAGACTTCCAATACTATGGTGAATAAAACTAGTGAAAGTGGGCATGCCTATCTTGTTCCTGATCTGAAGGAGAACACTTTTAGTTTTTCCCTGTTGAGTATGATGTTAGGTGTGGGTTTGTTTTGTATGGTCTTTATTATGTTGAGATACATTCCCTCTAGTCCCACTTTGCTGAGAGTTTTTTTATCATAAATGGATGCTGGATTTTGTCAAATGCTTTTACCTCATCTGTTGATATGATCATATGATTTTTCTTTCATTTTGTTTATGTGGTGTATCATGTTAATTGATTTGCAAATATTGAACCAAACTTGCATCCCAAGAATAAATCCCACTTGATTGTGGTGTATGATCTTTTTAATATATTGCTGAACTTTGTTTGTTAATATTTTGTTGAGGATTTTTGCATCTATGTTCATCAGGGATATCAACCTATAGGTTTCTTTTTTTGTAATGTCTTTGTTTGGTTTTGAAATCAGAGCAATGGTGGCCTAGTAAAATTAGCTTGGGAGCTTTCCCTCCTCTTGAACTTTTGAAATAGTTGGAGAAGGACAGGTGTTAATTCTTCTTTGAATGTTTAGTAAAATTCATCTGTGAAGCCATTTTGTCCAGGAATTTTGTTTGTTGGGAGTTTTTTTTTTTTTTCCTCTCTCTTTAAAACAAAAAAAATTATTGGGGAGTATTGGGGAACAGTGTCTTCTCCAGGGCCCATCAGCTCCAAGTCGTTTCACTTCAATATAGCTGTGGAGGGCGCAGCTAAGCTCCAAGTTCAGTTGCCATTTTCAATGCTTAATTGGGAATTGAACCAGCAACCTTGTTGTTGAAAGCTCGCGCTCTAATCAACTGAGCCATCCTACCGCCCCGGAGTTTTTTGATTACTGATTTGATTTCATTAGTAGCAATCAGTTCATACAGATTTTTTGTTTCTTCTTGATTCAGTCTTGGAAGATTGTATGTTTTTAGGAATTTATCCATTTCTTCCAGATTGTCCAATTTGTTGGCATATAGTTGTTTATAATATTTCCCCATAATCCTTTGTATTTCTGTGATGTCAGTTGTCACTTTTCCTCTTTTTCTGATTTTATTTGTTTGGGTCTTCTCTTTTTTTTTTTCTTGGTGAGTCTGGGTAAAGGCTTATCAATGACATTATTTCAGAGAACCGGCTCTTGGTTTCATTGAACTTTTGTACTGTTTTTCTAGGCACTATTTCATTTATTTGCGCTCTGATCTTTATTATTCCCTTCCTTCTACTCACTTTGGGCTTTTACGGTAAGACTGGGTAATATAATATAATATAATATAATATAATATAATATAATATAATATAATATAATAATATAATATGTAATATAATATCAGGTCTTATATTAATTTTTGCTCCAAAAGACACATTAGAGCTGATTGGTCAGCTAGGTCTTATTTTCGGGGAAACAGGGTAGGCCACTGTTTCTGTGTTGATTTTCTGTCTGGAAGATGAGTCCATTGGTGTCAATGGGATGTTAAAGCTCCCCAGTATAATTGTATTACTGTTGATCTCTGCTTTTATGTCAGTCACTATTTGCCTTATGTATTTAGGTGTTCCTTTGTTGGGTTCCTAATGTTTACAATGGTTATATCCTCTTCTTGGTTAGATCTCTTTATCATTATGTAATGTCCCTCTTTGTCTCTTATTATAGCCTGTGTTTTAGTCTATTTTTTCTGAGATAAGTATTGCTACCCCATCTTTTTGTTTGTTTCCATTTACATGAAATATCTTTTTCCATCCCTTTCAGTCTGTGTGTGTCTTTCAACCTGAAGTGTCTCTTGTAGGCAGCATATGTGGGTCTTGTGTTCTTATCCATTCAGCTACCCTATGTCTTTTGATTGGAGCATTTAATCTGTTTATATTTAAAGTGATTATTGATAGGTACATAGTTATTGCCATTTTATTATTCATCTTTATGTTCTTTTTTCTTCCGCTTCTTCTTAAAGAAGTCCCTTAAACATTTCTTGTAATACTGGCTTGGTGGTGATGAACTCCTTTAGCTTTTCCTTGTCTGGGAAGTTCTTTATCTGTCCTTCAATTTTAAATGATAGTTTTGCTGGCTAGAGTCGCCTTGGTTGTAGGTCCTTGCTTTTCATCTTTTGATATATTTCATGCCAATCTCTTCTTGCTGGCAAAGTTTCTGTTGAGAAATCAGCTGATAGTCTTATGGGAGCTCAGCTGTAGGTTACTAAGTGTTTTTCAGTTTTTGATTTTAAGATTCTCTCGTTGTCTTTAACCCATTTTAATCATGATGTGGCTTGCTGTGGGCCTGTTTGGGTTCATCTTGTTTGGAACTCCGCATTTCCTGAGCTTGTATGTCTATTTCCTTCGCCAGGTTAGGAAAGTTTCCTGCCATTATTTCTTCAAATAGGTTCTCAATCCCTTGCTTTCTCTTTTCTCCTTCTGGTACCCATATGATGTGAACGTCAATACACTTGATGTTTTCCCAGAGGTCTCTTAAACTGTTCTCATTTTTTAAAATCCTTTTTTTTTTCTATTCCAATTGAGTGTTTTCTGCTACCTTGTCTTCCAAATCTCTTATTCAAACCCCTGCTTCATCCGTACTATTATTGATTACCTCTAACGTATTCTTCATTTCACTTATTGTATTCTTTACTTCTGACTTCTTTTTTATGGTTGCTATGTCCTTTTTTTATGCTTGCTATCTTTTTATTGAAGTTCTCACTAAATCCCTTGAACATCTTTTAACCATTGTTTTGAACTTTGTGTCTGGTAGGTTGCTTGCTTCCATTTCATTTAATTCTTTTTCTGGCCTTTTCTCCTGTACTTTCACTTTGGACATATTTCTTTGTTTTCTAATTTTGGCGGCTTCCCTGTGTTTGTTTCTATGTATTAGGTAGATCTGCTAGGTCTTCCAGTATTGGCCAGGTAACCTTATGTAGTAGGTGTCCTGTGGAGTCCAGTGGCACAGTCTCCCTAGTCACCTGTACTGGATGCTTCAGTAAGTCACCCTTGTGAAGTTTGTGTGTTCCCTCCTGTTATAATTGAGCCTTGTTTGCTATTGGTACATAAGTGTGTGGGATTGACCCTCAGACTGACTGGCTGTGGGGTTTGGCCATGGTCACAGCTTACAAGCTGCTGTGTAGTGGGCTCACCCCGTGGAGAGGGATTTGCCCTAGTGGGCTCTGCTGCCTACTGAGACTGACCTTTGGGTATACTGCTTTTGGGGATACGTGGGTGGTGCTGTTCTGTGTCTGAAGCTGACCTCCATGTGTGTTGGTTCTGGGGCCTCTTGGGAGGAATTTCAGTGCAGGCCCAGTTTAGCCACTGCTTTTGACTGGCCGGGGACTACCTGGTAGGAGCTACAAAGTGATCTGCAGTTGGTTGCTACTTTTGTCAAACCTGGAGGCACCTGGGAGAGGCCACACTACAAACTGAGTTATAGCTGCTATCAGTACCTGGACTCAGGTAGCTCCACAAGAAGCCCAGGGTACCCTGAGGTTTGCTGGCACCTGCCAGCTCCCATAAGGCTCAGCTGCTGTTAGACCCTCCTGTGAGATATGAGTTGGGTGAGGCCAGGTCTCAGGGAGTCACCAGGGTAAGATGAGTTGTATTCACCAGGTTAATGTAGATTCTGGTTTGTGCCAGTTCTGAGCATGGAGCTACTTAGCAAAAGTCTCAGAGCACACAAAAGCCAGCTGCTGCCTGCCTGAGGCCCATGGACCCCTGAAAGTTGTTTAAGAAAGAGTGATATTTGGACAGGGTTGGCTGCTCATTGAGAAATTGCCTCCAGCAGGAGTTGAGTGGAGCAGGGTCCCAGGGAGTCACCAGGTTGTAGCAAGCAGAGCTCACCAGGCCAATGCAGATTCAGATTTAGCTGTGTAGGGGATGGCTCAACACAGGAAAGATGGTGTCCCCCTACCTGCTGCATGGGAGAAGGATTCTACACAGTGAAAATGGTGTCTGTCCTTTCAGTTCTCACCCTGAAGCCACACAACTGTCTCTCCTTGTATTTCTCTGATGCCTCCCTAGTCACTGTCCCTCCATCAGAGCCCAGGGTGAGTGCCTTCCAGTTAGTGAGTCTGTGTGTAGGCCCTTTAAGAGGACATCTGGGTTCCCTGCAGCTTTCCTTCTCACCTGGATTGTTTGAATGCTCCTTGTTTTTCACAGCCAGAATGTATGGGCTCCTCTTCCTGGTACTGGTACAATGAGCTAGTTGTGGGGTTCGGGTCTTTTGTTCCTCCACGAGGGACCTCCATGGCTGAGCTATCCCTCCCAATTCTCAACTGCCAAACGGAGGTGTGGGGCCAGCCAGTTCTGCGTCTCTGCCCCTCCTACCAGTATTGACATGGCTTCTTCTTTGTATCCTTAATTATAGGACTTCTTTTCAACTAGACTTCAGGTTTTCCAGGTTGATTGTTTTATAATTTAGTTATAACTTTAATGTTGTCACAGGAGCAGGCAAGCACAGTGTTTATCTATTCCACCATCTTGGATCCTTTCCCTGTCTGTATTTTTTTGTATCTTTTTAAGAAATGTTCTCATATCCTGATATCAAAATTATATTTCCCTACAAATATATTTATTATTTTTCTGTTGACATAAAAGTCTTTAATATACCTGGAATTGCTTCTTAAATATGATATGCTGTAGGGGCTTAAATTTATATATTTTTTCCATATCAGGATAATAAATTATCTAAAACATCACTTACTTAGATGTCTATCTTTCCCCGTCTGGTCTGCACTGACCACTTGGTTATGAAACAACTTTTTATGTACATAGTGTTCTGTTCCTGGATTCTCTATTCCATTTTTCTCTTTGTACATTCCTGTGCCAGTACCATAATGTCTTAAATAATATAACTTTGCTGATAAGACAAGTCCCCCCACCTTGTTCTTTGTTTTCTTGGCTATTTATTCTTTGCTGTTTGCTTTTCCATAGGAATTTTATATCAGCTTATAACAGTTCACAAAAAATGAAAACAAAAACCAAAAGATGGCTGGCATTTTCACTGGAATCCTATTAAATCAAAATATCAATTTCAGAAAAAATTACATTTGTATATTTTAATTCATCCCATACATGAACATGGTATATATGTCCATTTATTTAAGTCTTCTGTAATGTCTTTCAACATAATTTTATAACTTTTCCATGTAGCTCTTATACATCTTTTCTAATGTTTATTCCTAGGTACTTAATATTCTTAATGCTATTTTAAATATCATTTAAATTAAATTTACTATTTTGCTGGTATATATATAGAAATGTAACTGATTTTCATGTGTTCATTCTGTATGAGCTTTGCTAAATTATCTTATTAATTCTAATAATTTGTCAGTAGGTTTATTGAGTTTTTTATTCAAATGGCCATATTATCTAAGAATGATGACAATTTTCTTCCTTTCTAGTCTTTATACTTTTTACTTCTTTATCTTATCTTACTGTGTTTGAATAATAATGTAATAATGAGCAATGTTGTCATATCCCTGATTTTAAAAATATATTCAATATTTTTTTATTCGGTATGATAATTGCTGTAGAATTTTGAGACTTTTTTATTAGAACTTCCATCTATTGCCAAGATATTTTTTCATTATGAATGTATGTTGAATTTTCATTTAATACTTTTCTATATTTACTAAGGTTTTTATATGGTTAAGCTATTTTAGTGATGAATTACATTAATTGATGTTTCTTTTATTAAAACAGTTCCTTGGATTAAACCCACTAGCTCAGGATGTGTGTAAATTTTTGTATTGCTGAATTTGTTTTGGTAATTTTGTATTAATTTTTATAGGTGAGATGGGATTATAATTGTTATTTTTTCAAAAACTACTCTTGTTAGATTTTGATATCATGGTTTTGCTATTCCCTTAAGATGAACTGAGGAGAATCTTCCCTTTTCTTTTACTCAGGGATAGTTTGTACAAGACTGAAGTTATTTGTTCCTTGAATATTTGGTAGAACTTACCTGTTTTCCTGGGCCTGTTGTTTTCAGGTAAATTTTATTTTCTAAGAATTTAGTTCATCTAAGCTTTAATATGTAATGGTATAAATTGTTTATAATATCCTTTAATTATCTTTCAAAAAACTGTAGAATCTACAGTTATGTCCACTCTTTTATTCCTAATACTACTCATTTTTACATTCTTTGTTTCATTCTTACTTGATATTACCAAAAGTTGGTCTATTTTATTAGTGTTTTTAAGGAAACAACTTCTATCTTTGATGATTCTCTGTACTGTATCTTTGTTTCCTATCACATTAAGTCAGCTCTATATTAGTTTTCTAATGCTGTGTGACAAATGAACACACATTTAGCAGCTTGAGCAATACCCATTTATTATCTTAAGTCTAAGTGTGTGATAGCTGGTTGCTCTGCTCAGGATCCCACCAAGCTGAAATCAAGATGTTGGCTGGGACACTGATTCTCATCTGAGGTGCGGCATCCTCTTCCAAGCTCACTTTTTTTGGTAGAATTCATTGTCTTGTGGTTACATGAAGCCCCTGTTTTCTTGCTAGCTGGTGACTAGGGACCACTCTCAGCTTTGAACAGGCAAACACAGTTCTTTGCCATGTGGCCCCGAGAGCCAATTCACAACGAGGCTATTTGCTTTGTTCCAGGCCAGTAGGAGAGTGACTACTGAAGTTTCAAATTTCTCTGAGTTCTGTTTCTGACCTCTTAGATCCTCCTTTAAAGGGGCTAACCTGGTAGGTCAGGCCCACCCTCATTCAACAAATGGGGATTATAGTAGGTGTGTGCACAAAGAGGCAGAAATCTTGAGAGCCATCTTAGAATTTTTCTTACCAGAAGTTCTTATATTTACCCTTTTTAAAAAAGCTTATATTGGTTTTATTTTGTTTTTTTCTTTTTAACTTCTAGAAGTAGATGCTTACTTCATTGGTTTTCTTTTTTTAAATTTATTGGGGTGTCATTTGTTCGTAAAATTACATAGGTTTCAAGTGTACATTTCTATAATGCATCATCTATATATCACATTGTATGCTCACCACCCAGAGTCAGTTCTCCTTCCATCACCATATATTTGATCCCTTTTACCCTTTTCTGCCATGCCCCTTCCCCTCTGGTAACCACTAGACTGTTGTCTGTATCTATGAGTTTTTGTTTCTTTGTTTGTTTTCTTGTTCCGTTGTTACTTTCAGTTTTATAGCCCACATATGAGTGAAGTCATATGGTTCTCAACTTTTCTGTCTGATTTATTTCGCTTTGCATAATAATCTCAAGATCCATCCATGTTGTCGCAAATAGCAGTATTTCATCTTTTCTTACGGCAGAGTAGTATTCCATTGTGTATATATACCACATATTCTTTATCTAATCATCTATTGAAAGACACTTTGGTTGTTTCCATGTCTTGGCCACCGTAAATAATTTTGCATACTTCATTGGTTTTCTAATGTATTTTCTAAAATTCATTATAATTTCTTCTTTCAGTAATGTCTTATTTAAAGTATATTTGAACATTTTTAAATGTATGGGTTTCTAAATTAATTTTCCTTTAATTACTCATTGCTTTTCAAGTTGCACTGTAAGAGGGAATATTGACTGTATGATATCAATATTTTGAAATGTGTTGAAATTTTTTCAATTTTCTTATTATAATCTGTCAATTCTGCTTATATTATTGAGGCCATTTTATTTTGTGCACATCACCTCATAACCAATGCATGCTCTTGATCAATTAAATGAAACAAGAGAATCATAATAGACTATAACCACTCAAAGTTTCCCTCCCACCTACTGTTCTCCCCTGACATGCTCTCTAACCAACACCTGGACAGTAAAATTGTGCTTATTCGCCTGTCCCTCTTTAGTATGCGCCAATAACAGCCAGAAAAGCTAGAGGCTTTCTGTGTTTAATGCTTTCACTGTATTAATTGATTTAAAGTTTTTCCCCCAAAATGTATCATAAGTCCACAAAAAACAAAAAGTTGATATTTTGACTATTTTACACATTTAATAATAAATAACAATTTGAGGTGCTTTGTATGTAAATGACATTATTTTTTATGCATAGAAATTTCCTATTGTTATTTATTCTTAAATACACAAAAATATAGAAAAAGGTACATCTGTTTTCCTAAACTTCCTTTCTGGAAATTTCCATTCACAGTCAGCAGATGGAAATATTCATTTGGATATATCTGACCATCGCGGCAAAAGGGTTTTAAACACGCATATCTGATCTTGCCAGCTTTTTACTAAAATCCCTTCAGTGATTTCCCATTTCTTTTAGGGCAAAATCCATATTCTTTGATATGGGGCACTGATATGCGATATGGCCTACAGACCCTGGAGCGCTGGTGTTTGCCCACTTGGCAGCTGCATTTCCCCTCTGCCCAGCTCACTGTGCCCCAGCCGCTCCACCCAACTCCTTAAACCAGCTGCTACCCACTTAGTCTTCCCAGGGCTATTTCTGCTGTGGGGAATCATACTCCTCTACCCTGGTGCCTAGCTAGCCAACTTCAGGTCTCTTCTAAAATATTACTGTCTCAGGGAAGGGAAGCTCTCTCTGAAGCTTTTTGTTCTTTTCCTCCACAGTATTTAGCATTATTAAAATTAAGTAATTAGTTGTATAAGTGGGTTTAACATCTGTCAATTCTATGGGTAGGGGACACCTGTAATTTTACCTCATGGTTGTAATGCTCCTACCTGGCATAGTGCCTGGCACATTGGAGACACGTGAAAATTACTGGATAAATGGATGAATGAATGAACTTGTGTGGTCTGTAAATACTCATGACCTCAAAATGTCATCGAAGTCAAGGATGTAACCCTAGATGTTAAAATGTGATCCAGTTATCACTGGATCTCTAGATATTTATTTGCTATAGAGAACATGTTAACCTCTGTAAGTGCCCAAGTACATTGAGAGAGTCATTTGCCATCAGCTGTCAACCTGGAGAGAGATCCTGGGCAGTGAGCTGACAGAGCCGGCTGTGACCACGTTCCTGTTGAAAGCTTTTGTCAACAGCTGAGATGAGGATGCTGATGCAGTGGTAAGCAGACTGACAGGAAGCTGGAGGGATTGCTCCTGTGTAAGGTGACATGATATGTCCAAAAGGATTTCATTCAGCAGGTTAGAGAGGTGGGTCAAATAACAACACACAATTTAATAAGGAAAATACAGGGCACTGGGCTTAGGTCCCCCAAATCCGTATAATTAAACAAACTGAACAGAATGAGAAACCATAAGAGCAAAACATGTGAAACACATGGAGATTTTAATTGACTGGATGAGTCAATAGTAGGGCGTGCCTGCCAGAGATGTTGATTTGATGTTAGGCTCCTTTAATAGAAGCAATGTGTTGAAAATCTTTGAAGTCAGACCACCCTTGCCGAGCCAGGTCCAGTTCTGAGACGCAGATGTTGAGGGAGGTACTGACAGTTGCATATCACAGATACTTGCAAATCATGTCATATGAAACACAGTTGTCAAGGGCTAGTGATCCTTAGTGAAGGAGATGTAGAATTTGGTAGAATGTAATAGGCCATATGAAGCAAAGGGCAGGGCCATTAGATTTGTTCTCTGTTGATCCAAAGAGAAGGTGGAGGGCCACCAGGGAAGTTCCAGGCAAGTGGCTCTCAGGTTAATTTGAGCTGTCCAGCAGGGGAGTGGGCTGTGCTGAGTTCCTTTCTACTAAAAGAAATCACAGCCAGGAAAGGGAGAAACGAGCTTGGGGGAACTCTCTGTCTGCTTAGGGAAGGCATCTCAGGATGACAGAGTCCCTTTCTTCTTTGTGCGGACCTAGACCCTTATTTGGACCCCCCGCAAATTTGGAGTGCCAAGCCAGAAGTAAATGGCCAACTGAAAAATATTTTTGGAGATCTCATCTGTTATATCTAGAATGCCCTCGGGCATTCTAGATATAACAGATGAGATCTCCAAATATGAGATCTATACTAACTCTCAGAGGATAACTCTTATTTCTCTTCACTTTTGTCATGTGAATCACCTTTACAAGCAACAGAGTCGAGGCACAAAGACCATTACTGTGGAGAGAATTCATGTATGTGGTAAAAATTGGACAGGCTGTTGCCAAGGTCCCTCATCACAGAGTTTCTGTCACTCCAGTGGAAGGCAGACGAAAGTGTTCTGTAATCTGGGGCAATTATGAAACGACATGGGGAATGCCATGAATAGCCTTTACCGTATGGGAAGAAATACAAAGCTTTTCTTACAATTGTGGGCACTATATATGTTTGGTACCCCAACCCAGGGGAATTGCATGCCCTTGGCCCCAGAGGAGGACTGAAGAGAGATTATGAATGGGATGGAGTAAATTCGCCCTCCTAGAGAGGAAAAACAGAGAAGTGCATCTCTTCCTGCTAATGTCTTTTATTCAGTAATTCTCTTTGGATCTACATGATTGAGCCTGTGTTTCGTGAAGAAGCCAATGGTACCTGAAATGAGATACATAGTCAACTAAAAATTGCTTTTTAGTTCTATTTTCCCTGGTTTTCACCTGAAAACTTATTTTCGGGGTGGGGGGCGGGAAGCACGTATATATAAGATTCTCCATAAACTTTGTGTCAGAGCATGAAGTACAATGCCTTCATGAAAATTTTAGCTCAGAGGGGCCACATTTGATGGCACTCATCACTACAGGAAGCAACATTCACAATAGCAAGAGTTGTTTTCTCTGTTATGACAATAAATTCATTGATTAAAAGACTACATTTTTGTAAAGAGATTATACTTCACACTAGAATTTGGTATTAATGAGCATATGGCCATAGCAATTGAAAAACTGATTTGAATTTAAAAGTTTAGGACTTTACAAAATGGAGTTGGGCTCAACATTTATTAGCTGTGTGACTATGGGCAAATGAGGTAAACTTCCTATGCCTAAATTCCTTCATCTGTAAGATGAGGATAATAATGCTTACCTTGAATGATTCTTGTGGGAATGAAATAAGAAAATACATAAAAGCCCCCAGCATAGCAAAAAGCAAGCACTCAGTTAATAGGAGCCACTGACTGAACTGTGGCCAAGCCATTGACATCTTGCAGGATGCAGAGCTGTGGCTGCTTGGAACAGCAGTTGGGGTCCACAGCTTAAAAAGCATTAGCTTTGGGGAGTTCTAATGAGCTCTCTGTTAACTTTGGATTTTCATGGGGGAAAGGATGCATTAATTCCAGTCACTTCTTTAATTAGTATCCTGGTGCTGTAAAGGAAGTAACATCATTTTTTGAAAATTACTTGAATTAGGAGTTTCCTGGTTAAATTTCATTTCAATTAGGAGTTATTACTGAATAGGAGTTAGATTTGCCAAACGCTACCCTGGAAAGTAACTTAGGCACTTCTGTAGTTATTTCCTACCGGTCAATACCATTTAGTACCAGCTTGCAGTTCTGACTAAATGATAGGACCACAGCGTAGTGGCCAGTGGGTATTACTTAGTGTGCTCATCAGTTGTCCATTGTTAGGAGTCCTGAAAGGGTTAATGATGTCCAACTATTTCTAGTGAGAACACATTGCAACTCAATGAGAGAATCAGACTCAAAGGTGTTTCTTGGAACACATGAACTGCATGTCACAGGTAGAAGAGCTAGGAAAGAGGTAAGATATGGTTGAGTTACTTAAAGTGCTTCAGAAATGACCCTGATAGAGTATCCACAGGGTTTAGAAGATGGAATATATTTCCTGGTTTAGCATTTGGCAGAAATCACTTAGCATTTGTCACTGGAAAGATAAACAGAAGCTCTGATTCCTGTTCTTAAGAAAATGCAGTTGGCTCCTTCCTTTCTCTATGCTTACCCCTTGGCATTAGACTTTGAAAGAATAGACACAGTCCTTTGTATTTAGTTAACTGGGTGAATTCACTGCACTCTCATCCCTCGGCTATTCAATAGTTCAGAAATAAATATTGCAGCACTTGTGGAATATGTAATATGCATCTCATTATAACAAATGGTAATTATTTAGTATTTCCATAATACTTTGAAAGTTTTTCAGAATAATCATTAATAATAAGTCATCAAATACATAACTGGGCTCAGTGGGCAAGAGAAAAATAAAATTTTGATTTTCCATCAAAAGTTGCAAGCTCAGGAAGAGAGAAAAATACATATGTGTTTTGCATATGTATGTGTATTTGGGACAAATACATGTCTCAAGCGACACGATTGAAAGTTAGTAGATGCACCAGACCAAAATTCAGGCTGCCCACTGAAGCAGGCTAAGGTTTCACAGAAGTCTGCCATCTGCTCCCACTCCCTAGACTTTTGTAGAAAAACTGGAGGAAGCTGTGAATTGTCTGGGCTCTGAGAACATTCCTGCCCCTGGAGTGGAAGCAAAGGAAGGCTTGTGTGAGCTCATGGGGCTTTCCAGCGCTGACCACCAGCGTTGGCAGCCACGAGGTGTCCAATAGTGAAACCGGGCTCTATTGCGACTTCTGTGGCTCCAAGCAGAGGTCACACTCTTTCAAGGGTGACTGAAGTCTTAGGGTCAGGTGGAGATGATGGGAGGGATCTATGCATAGATCTGCCCCATCCCAATGAAGGGGTTGAGGACGACACTACAGTGGGTAGGTTGGGAGGGTCCAGGTTGGTCCTCTCAGGAGGGGCTGCAGGGATGATCCAGGCGAGAAGTGATGAGAAGGCCATCACACTGGCTTCCATAAATCTGGGAAAGGTGTCAAACCTTGAGGTCACATCAGACTATGTTGTGTGGTGGGGGCAGGAACTGTTTCCCCTGCCTTGCTGAGTGTGGGGGGGGAGGGTCTCACCTCCCAGCCACACCTCACCCCTCTGTCTTGCGTATTGCCTGGCTCAGACCTAGCCACATCCACTTTCCCTTCCTCTGTCCCCAGGTCGACCATCTGATCTTTCCTTATCTCCAGACAGCCACTCCCGGTACTGGGGGTGTTTAGGGGTTTGCTCAAGCCAGAATCACTGAGGTCGCTGCGGCGGGAGTGGGCGCGGGGAAGAGAAGGACGCGGGGCGCAGCCGTGGTGGGTGCGCCCTGCCAAGAAGGGCGGGGGCGCAGGGCGAGCACGCGGAGAGGAGAAGGAGGGAGAGGGGAGGGCGTGTGAGCGAGTGAGCTACAAGAAAAGGGAGCGCGCCCGCCGCCGCCGCCCTCCTCCGAAGAGAGGCTGGAGTGAGGCTGTGCGAAGCGCCGCATTTCAATGAGGACGGGCCAAGGCACATCCCTGCACTAGCGGCTGCAGCCCAGACGCCCGTGCTCCCGCAGCTGCTGCAGCCCAGCCCCGGCCCCGCAGCCCCGCAGCCCCGCAGCCCCGGCCGCGCCCAGCCCAGCGAGGACAGCACCAGGAGGCTGCCCCGCGCACCGCCACAAAGACCCCGGGCGGCGTCTCTCCACAGATCGGTGCGTGGTTTGCCTTCACTGGGGAAGGGAGCTGCGGGGAAGGCCAGCCGCGGGGTGCCGGGGAACGCGGGCGTGGAGGACAGAGCAGGCGCCCCCCTCGGTCCGCCGCCGCCCCGCCCGCTGTTCCTCGAAAGGCGCTACCCGCCTGGCCAGCCCGGCCCCGCCGGAGGCTGTGTGTGCGGGCGGCCCCGGGACTGCTGGCACCTGCCTCTTTTGTCTGGTGACACCGAGCTTAAAACGGGGAGTCGGGCGAACGGGTCTCCTCAGCTTTTCGCAGTGTTGTTAGTGGAGGAGAGCCATGGCAGAGGCGCTGGGCGAGGTGTTTGTCATTGTCAGAACTGGCCGCGGAGCTGGGACCAAGTCTGCGCCTAGAAGGAGTGGCCTGGCCAGGCCTCTTATTGTGTGTGCTTTGCTGTGTGCCCGGGAGGGTGGTGTGCGCCCGAGGATGGGGGCGATCTGCGCGTGGTGGGTGGCTGCAGTGTGGTGTTGCAAGTACATTTGCAGGCTCTCAAGTTCCTTCAGGGACAGCAAGGCTGCTCTGTACAAATTAGTACCTGCAGTGCTAAAAGCACGCGGAGAGAGAGGAAGAGGCATTTTCCTCCTAGTGGCAGCGCACGCACAGCCCTGCATTGCCCCACAAAAGAGGCTGCTTTCGCAAACCAGGTTTCCTCGGAATCGCTGCTGGATTTGGCAAGGCGGTGCTTGTAGGAGATGGAGCAGATGAAAGGTTTCATTCAAACCGGCCCCCTCCCTCTGCACCTGTGAATGCGTGTCCAGATTATACGCGTTCAGCGGCCACGCTGCAGGCTGTTCCGTGAACACATTTTATGAAATGTTCAAGAAAAATCGCCTTTTGATGGGAAAGGAAAGTAGGACAGCGTTGTAGGTGTGACTCGTCACATGATTTTAAGAGAGGTTATATGTAGGAACATTAGAAAGGACCTACACACATCCTGTGATGTCTGTGTCCAGGGTGGTGCACGCGCTCTGAAGGTACATGTACCTCTAATTCTAGCGTGTCCATCCACTAGCATTCTAGTCCCGCTGGCAAAAATATGCCTCTGGACTTCCAGGTGCAGCATCTATTTAGACGTGGTAGCATTCACGCCAAATTATTTCTTGGTGTGTGTATGTTGGGGACGGGGGTGGGTGGTGTCTGAAACAGGAACTCATGTGCTCATCTAGAGGAGGATGAACACAGGTTCCTCAAAATGGTGAGAAATCGCACAGAGAACAATCCAGGATGCTGACTTCTTGGCCTGGCAGTGTTTAAAGGAAAATCTCTGATAAGAGCCAGGCCCCCTTCTCTCCCACCCAAGTGCCTGTGATCTCTCTGGTGACGTTCTTGGTACCAGGACACATGCAGCCCAGGCCCTTTAGTCACCTATGGTCTGTGAACATGTGGCTGTGTGCTATAGTGGCTTCCGGTCACAGTGTGGGAGCCTGTAGAGGCTCAGTGAATCTTCTTGGTCCAAAGATATGACTAACCCCCCTGGAGTGCTGGGCCAGCCAAGACAAGGGGAAGGGCACCAATTTTGATGCCATATTTAATTACTGGAATGCTAGGGTGTGTAGTGTGGGTTGTGACATTCATGTAGTGTTAGCGTAGCATTGAAAATGATTTCAGGTTGAGTGTGGTTTTTCTTTGTTGCCAACATCAGTGCCTACTTTGGGGCAGGCTAGGTGAAGGGAAGTAGAAGACATGGTCCCTGCCCTGGCTGAATGTGTGATCCAGTCTAGGAAATATGCCAATCAAATAAAACAAAATTAACTTTTATCTAGTTTTAATTCACCTTTTTCTCATTTGCTGTGGAATTCTTGGTTCTAAAAGCCTGTTCCCTCTAAGGAATTCCAGTAATTGCTAAATGATTTGTGACTGGATGAAAGCCCCTTCAGATTAGATTTGTATTCTCTGCTGACACAACTCTGCCATCCTTTGCTAGGGTCCTACTTGATTTCTTTGGGTTTATGTAGATTTGGGAGGAAACCCTACAGTTGGAAAAATTATCACTGGCTTGTAAATAAGACAAAAACCTTCAAGATCCAATCTGGCCTTTATAATTTACAAAGTGAAGAGTTTAGTGAGTTGGCGTGAGTAGTGGCAGTTTCATCTTCCCACCTCACTTTTGGAAGACAAAAGAGCTCCTTTTAAAAACAAACACATTTTAAAAAGTAGGAGCAGTTATACTATCGTGGACAAAATATTGGTTCTGTTCAACTCAATTAATAGCTGCCTGAAGGATGGGATATCAACTGATAATTGTTTTGAAGTTATCGAACTTCAAAATCAATGAAACCAGTTCATACCTACCTATATATGCTGTAACTTTTCCTGGAAAATGCAAATTTAGACTTAAGAGTTATTAAGAGGCATGAGGTAGATTTCGTATTTGGAGGAAAAAAAAACAAGACACTGAACTAATAATCACTCCAGATTTTAATCACATTCCGCTGCCTCCCCTCCCCCTGCCCCAAGTGGGGTCAGCAGTAGCATCACAAACAGGTTAGGACAGTAGAGGCCTGGTGACGACTGCCTCCTCTGTCTGCAGATGAGGTCTTCAGTAGCTCAGCAGCCTGCCCAAGGTCACAGACCTAGTTAGGAGTGAGGGCTTAAGAAATCCCTACTTTACATGCAATCGGGGTCCAGTGTCAGGGGTTCTAGGCCTCTAGGAGACAGCATGTGGAGCAGCAAGGAGGGAGGGACAGCTTCGGAGTCAGAGTAAATCTGGACTCAAACTCCAATTCCCTCAATTATGACTTTGGGACCCTGGATGTATCCCACAGTCACCTTCAGTCACAATAATGTTGCCTACCTCACTGGACTGTCATGAGGTTTAGAAGAGAATTTTTAGCATATTGCACAACCGTTGATTGCTGCATATTAGTGTCAGGCACATCGTAGGCATTCAATAAATATTAGCTTTTCCCCTCTTCATTCATTTCAGGAGGACACAGTCTAGCAGTGCTTTTGAGCATGAATTGTTAGCCACTCTGAATGGATCAGATGTCCTTTACTTGAGGGTCACAGAAAGATCAGGGAGCCTTGGCAGTGCTTTTGCTTAGTTTAGACTGATCTTTGGAAAAGGGACGTCATCTACATGGTGGGATTTAGGGGGCACGTGTAGGTCCTTGCCACAAATTCTCCATATCCTTTATACTCATATTTTATTTCAACATACCTGCAATTTTGTCATTAGCACTTCTTTCCTTTGAATGCTGAGCTTTTCCACTTTCTAGATCGACCTGTTAAAACAAGGATCCACCTGCAAGGGACAACACCACAAGCTTTATCAACTAACCCGTTAGCAAGGATGAATTAATCCCAGGGGCAGCTTTCTGATAACAAGACTCCACAGAGAGTAAAATGGGGACCCTGGGGGTGCGGGCATCTCTTTCAGAAGGTCGTAAGTGGAAATCAGGAGGACTCACCAACAGCCTCCCTTACCAGAAGGTGGAGATTCTGTTCCCACTAGTTCTCTCCGTGAGAGAAGCAGGAACGAAAAAGCAGATTTTATTAATAAAACAAATTAATACTTCTTACATGCTGGACACTGTCCTAAGTGTTTCATGTATATGAACTTACTTGATAGTTATTGTTACCTTTGAGGTAGATACGACTATCATTCCCATGTGCGACTGAGGAAATCAAGGCTTAAAGCTGTTTAACAAGTAGATTTCTCAGGGTTGTACAGCTAGGTCCAGGTCAAGTCTGGATCAAAATCTTTAAGCCTCGTTTTCCTGAACCACAAGACATAAAGCCCCTCAAAGAAGAAGTAACTTTTGTCCCTTCTTGTTATCGTGCTTTTTGTTCTTCTCCCTCTCCTCCTTTTTCTTCTTTTATACTCCAGTTTATCTGAAGCATTAAATGTATTAAACTGGGACAAAAGTAATTGCGGTTTAAAAAGATTAAAAATAATTGCAAAAACCGCAATTACTTTTGCACCAACCTAATAAATAAGTTATGGTGAATTTGCTTTTTAAAATAATTTCTATTGAATATGTTGGAAAATCTTACTTCAGTTGGGAGAACTTACAGATTGATTCCATTTCCTTTCCATCTGGACGCGTGGAACAGTAAAATGTTGACAATCTGACTGAAACACTACCCACCCTTTTTTATTTCCTGGCCCACCACCACTGCTTATCTTTAGCGGTGTGGTGGTGTGGAAGCTTGTTTCCTGCCTGCCACCAGGATTGGCAGGCAGCTCTGCAGGCAGCCTTGAGCTTTGGGGTCAGGCAAACCTGTGTTGGGGTTCTTGGTTCCAGCATTTCTCAACTGTATTACTTGGAGAAACTTAGGAGGGATTTTTGTGTCTTGGTTTGTTCAGCATTACATAGAGATAATACTTTGAAAGGTTTGTTATGACTATTGAAAATGATAGCCGTTCAAAGCCTGATACGTTGTAGGTTAGGTGGTCAGTACATAGGAGCTGTTTCTAATAAAACTGGGGTTGATTAATACATTGTTTCCACGGAGCTGTTCTCTTCTATTTCTTTGTTGCCTTCTTTCTGTCCCAACTTGATAACTCATATTAAATATATCATTAATTATAGCAATATTTCCACCAGCTGCTCTCAAGCTGAGCCTTTCAAATCATGATCTTAAAATAACATCAGTATGTGTCTGTCTTTGTTGCTGTGCCTCATAGGTTCAACTTGAACTCCATCATGTCCTTCGGCAGAGACATGGAGCTGGAGCATTTTGATGAGCGGGATAAGGCGCAGAGATACAGCAGAGGGTCGCGGGTGAATGGGCTGCCCAGCCCCACGCACAGCGCCCACTGCAGCTTTTACCGAACCCGCACGCTGCAGACCCTTAGCTCCGAGAAGAAGGCCAAGAAAGTTCGTTTCTATCGAAATGGAGATCGATACTTCAAAGGGATTGTGTATGCCATCTCCCCAGACCGGTTCCGGTCTTTTGAGGCCCTGCTGGCTGATTTGACCCGAACTCTGTCGGATAACGTGAATTTGCCCCAGGGAGTGAGAACAATCTACAGCATTGATGGGCTCAAGAAGATTTCCAGCCTGGACCAACTGGTGGAAGGTGAGCGCTATGAGATAACTCCCCAGTGGCCCTGGAGGACAGTCTCACATTTCCACATGGTTCTAACCATCTTCCATGTCACCTCTAAGAGGCAGCATTCTGCTGTATGGCTCTGATCCTTACTGTTTCACACGTCTGAGAGTTCACGTTGATGTACTATAGTGTAAAAAAAAAAAAAAAAAAAAAAGCTAATGGTATTAGGTCAGCTAGCTCCTAATAATGGGCTGAGGGGGAAAAGTGTCTTCATTCTACAACATGCTCTAGTTTTTTCTCGCACCCATGCTATATTAGTTTTAAAAACCCACTTTGATATCTTTAATCACATAGTTCATGTTCATTTCTAAATACAAACTGAACTTTTGCTATTGTGATATCTGAAAGTACTTGAACTGAAAATAATGAATGGATCATGAAATTTTAGAGTCGAAAGGAAACTTAGATAGATATCAAACCCATTAATTTTATCAGAGGAGACTGAGGCCCAGAAAATTCAAGTGACGTGTCTATGGTTACATGGTACTTAATGGTGAGGCTGAACCACAAATCAGGCTTTCTGATAATTCTTTCCTATATGATGCTTCCTTTTAATTTTAAAGGATTGTTACCTTTCTATGGTACTTGAGGATATAAAGGGATTAATCTGTTCAGTCTATTTTTTTCAGTCCAGTTTAGGTTAATAGTAATTATCTGCTTTAAACATTTCATGTGGAAATAGGACTTTTGGGTCCATGAATGAGGTCTGGTGTCCTGTGCCCTTATCCCCTACTTTGAGCTACACTCGCCTCAGTACTAACCCCATTGGAAGAGGGCATAAAGCCTTTAATCACCTTAGAAATCATAAGCGAAGGAAAATGACTTGCAGAGAAAAGACTGGGATTAAATTCATGCTAAGGTGTAAACAAAATGGCTGATCCTCTTTGGAGAGTAGGTTGTTCTAAGACTGAGGTCTCAAGGTCCCGGTGAAGGAATACATAGCACAAAGGAATGTGAGAAAGGAAGTCTGGAGGTTGGAAGTACTTGGTTTCACCCTGAGTTCATCTTTAATCCAGATATGTTTGCTCAGGCCCTGTTGTCTTATTGGCTCCTGAAGGAATCCCATGCGTGTAATGACTTCCCTGTCTTGTGCAGGGAGCAGGAAGCATTTCTTTCAGCCTCCTGTGGAGTTTTGGGCTACTCTGCCCTGACCGCACACTGGAAAGCACTCTTGTCCTCTTTTGGAGCCAGAGTTTGTATGTGATACAAGACTGAGGGCTTCTGTCTTTCTCCCAGTTTCTTTCCCTTTCTCCCTTGGCAGGCATGCCACTGCAGTCACAGTATGACTGGACTTGTGAGGGTGCGGAGGAGCCTGGCTTTGGTGTGTTTATTTTGTGGGAATTCACATCTCTTTTTGATGACTTGTCATCCTGCCAAGATGCCTGTAAACTTGGCCTTTTTCCTTCTATTCAGATGCTGGAACTTCCAGTAAATTAAAGGGGAAGAATGAACTTGAAATCTTTCTGCATCACCTTTGATTTTTGTGCCCTGTCCTTTGCATGACCTTGAAAAATGCAAGGATAAAGAAAACATTTGGTGGGATATTCCAAGGGATCTGGATAAAGATCAAATGCAAAGTCAAGTGCATGACCAGTCAGCAGACCATCCCTTTGAGGGCTGATGGAATTGTAGGGAATGTATGCCACTATCTCCAAAGCACATGCTAAGAGAGCCAGAGCTGACCCCTCACTCTGTTCTAGAGTCACATGTGCAGCATCTATGGGGGGAGGGGTACTTCAATCAGTTTCCCACCCCAGCATGATCTTTACTGAAAAGCAGCCAGACTTATTCCCATGATTCCCATCCATCAAGGAGAGGATGTGAGAGGTGGAAAATGACAGTACTTTACATTCAGGGACCAGCAAAGTCCTGGCATACTTCCCACAATCTTCTTTGTCAGTTTTTTTTAACACAAAAGAATGCCTGCTCTGAGAGACAGAGGATAATAATGATAGCTCACCATTATTGAGCGTGGTCTTGCATATATGAACATATTTAATTCTCACAGTGATCGTAGGAGGTAGGTGCTGTTATCGCCCTAATACTAAGATGAGAAAAGTGAGGCACAGTATGGTTAAGTGATGTGTTCAAAGTCACACAAGAAGTGGTAGAGTTAGGGTTTGAACCCAGAAAGGCTCGTGTCAGCGCTTGAGTGCATAACTGCCAGTAATGGGATAATGAGTGGGGTATACTTAGGGGCTTTAAATTAAATTTTATTGTATTAGCTTCTTGAAAACAAATGTTTTTAACCATGACTCAATTCCAGGAATGACAGAAACTGCTGCCAGAAACACTTTAATATTTTCATTTGTGTCCAAATACTTTTCTCCCCAATCAATATGAAGTAATTGCAGATTGACTATTCTGATGTTAAAAAAATTACCTTTTGCAAAAATATACTTTTTTTCTAATTGAATGAATGGGTACTAAAGTACAGTGTGTAAGTTCACAGATTAGCTGCATTTTCAAAAAAAATTTCAGTTTAAGCAGATTTTTTTCTCATTTAAATAAAACACTCATAATTAGCATGCAGCCACACTTAGTTTTGTAATAGCTGGAAATTCATTTAGATTTCCCTCTTTGTCAATTATATTTTTGCTTAGTCGGTTAAAATGCAAACCATTACTTCATATGCATTAGGTTTGTATCTCTCACTTTACATACTAATTTTGTATAAACTTCAGTACATGTTATTAGCTTCTCATTTACCCTTCCAATATGATGACGTTTGAGTTTTAAATTAAATCTATTTAACGGTTTCAGTAACAAGCATATTTGATTTGCAATTATTTATTTTAAGTTTGTTCTTTCTCCCTTATCTCAGACTAAAAATTTTGAATTACAATGATGTATGAGAGTTTATTTAAAATGGTCTCATTGTCACTTGCACTGTTTTATTATTATTACACATAGATTATTATGTGTAAATTTGGTTTAACTGTGTTGAGAGAGCTGGCGATAAGGCTGAAGTGTACATGTATGAGTGAGTGTGGTAGGCATGTATGTGTGTCTATCTATACATGTATGTATGTACACACACACACACACACACACACACACACACTCTTAAGAGTAAACCAAGGACAATATTCTGAACTGCTTCAAAATGGACTGAATATGATTTTTTAAAGAATTATTTTAGTTTTTTATTTTAGTTGACATATAATATTATATTAGATTCAGGTGTACAACATAGTGGTTAGACATTTACATAACTTAAGAAGTGATCACCCAGTAAGTCTAGTACCCATCTGACACCATACATAATTATAACTACTTGTATGTGTGTACCACCTCTTCTTTATCCATTGGTCTATTGCTGGATACTTATGTTGCTTTCATATCTTGGCTATTGTAAATAATGCTGCAGTGAACATAGGGGTGCATATTTCTTTTTGAATTAGTATTTTGGGTTTCTTCAGAAAAATACGAAGAAGTGGAATTGCTGGGTCTTTCTTGTTCTCTTGTTATAGCCTTTGTTTTAAAGTCTATTTTGTATGATATAAGTATTGTGACCTCAGCTGTTTTTCATTTCCACTTGCATGAAATATCTTTTTTTCTATCCCTTTACTTTCAGTCTGTCTGTGTCTTTCGATCTGAAGTGTGTCTCTTGATCTGAAGTGTGTCTTGCAGGCAGCATATGTAAGAGTCTTGTTTCCTAATCCATTGAGCCACCCCATGTCTTTTGATTGGAGCATTTAATACATTTACATTATTGATAGTGTCTAGTTATTGGCAGTTTATTATTCATATTTTTTATCTTATTATTTTTCTTCTTCTTAAGAAGTCCCTTTAGCATTTCTTGTAATACTGGTGTGGTGGTGATGAACTCCTTTACCTTTTCTTGTCTGGGAAGCTCTTTATCTGTACTTCAATTCTAAATGATAGCTTTGCTGAACAGGGTAATCTTGATTGTAGGTCTGTGCTTTTCATCACTTTAAATATTTTGTGCCAATCCCTTTTGGCCTGCAAAGTTTGTGTTGAGAAATCAGCTGAGAGTCTTATGAGAGCTCCCCTGTAAGTAACTGCTTTTCTCTTGTTGCTTTTAAGATTCTCTCTTTGTCTTTAAGCTTTGGCATTTTAATTATGATGTGTTTTGCTGTGGGCCTCTTTGGGTTTATCTTGTTTGGGACTCTGCATGATTCCTGGGCTTGTGTGTCTGTTTCACTAGATCAGGGAAGTTTTCCATCATTATTTCTTCCAATAGGTTTTCAATTCCTTGTTCTCGCTCTTCTCCTTCTATGATGCAAATGGTGGTATATTTGATGTTGTCCCAGAGACCCCTTAAATTATCCTATTATTTTGGATTCTTTTTCCTTTTTGCTGTTCTGATTGAGTGTTTTCTGCTATCTTATTTTCCAAATTGGTGAGTCGAACCTCTGCTTCACCTAATCTACTATTGATTCCCTCTAATGTATTCTTTATTCCAGTTATTGTATTCTTCATATTTGAATGGTTCTTTTTTATGTTTTCTATCTCCATTTTTATGTTTCTTATTTCTTTGTTACAGTTCTCACTGAGATCATTGAACACCCTTATAACTAGTGTTTTATACCAGTGTGTCTGGTAGATTTTATACCAGCGTGTCTGGTAGATTGCTTGTCTCTATTTTGTTTAGTTCTTTTTCTGGAGTTTTGTTCTGTTCTTTCATTTGGAACATGTTTCTATGTCTCCCTATTTTGGCTGCCTCCCTGTGTTTATTTCTATGTACTAGGCAGAGCTTCTATGTCTCCTGATCTTAGTAGAGTAGCCTTATGTAGTAGGTGTCCTTTGGGGCCCAGTTGTGTCCTATCATGGGTCACCCGATCCATGTGTTCCACGTGTGTCCCTCGTGTAGGTTGTGTGTGCCCTCCTGTTGTAGTGAGCCTTGATTACTGTTTGCACATTGATGGGAGGGATTGATCCTCCAGCCGATTGCTTGTGAGGACTGGCCATGATTACAATGTAAGAGCTGTTGTGCAGGGGCTGACCCTAGGGAGTAGGATTCACTTTAGAAGGTCTCTGTTGCCTGCCCAGTCTGCCCTTTGGGTGTGTCATCCTCAGGCAGCTAGGAGATGCTCCAGTTTGGTTTGAAGCTGTCCACTGGATGCACAGGCCTCAGAACCTCTTTGGCAGGGCCCTACTGCAGGCCAAGGTCAGCCTCTGCCTCTGCCCTGCCTGTGGCCACTTGGTATGAGCCACAATGATCCACAGATGTCTTCCACCTCGACTGGGCTTGGAGGTGCCTGGGAGAGGCTAAGCTGCAAACTGAAAACAGCTGAAGGTAATGCCAGGCTTGGGGCTGCTCAGCAAAAGGTATGGGGCATGCCAAAGACAGATGCTGCTTGTTTGGGGTTTGTGAACCTTTGAGAGATTTTAGGAAAATCCACAGCATGAGCTAAGACAGGTCATTTGTATGGAAAAGCCACTGGAAGCAGTTTGGCTGGGGTGGGTTCTCAGGAAATCACCAGGGCAAAGGTGCATGGTGTTTACCAAGTTGATGGAGACTAAAAGACGGTGGCCACCTGCATCTCCTTGCTGGAAGGGGTGAGGGCTCAACAAAGATACTTCTGTCTGGTATAAAGCTGCCTCTCCTGCCCTCACCCTGCAGCTAGACAATTCAGTTCCTCTCCATATGTCTCTAGTGCTTCTTTTAAGCTGTTGCCCCAGCTCACAATGAGTCAGTCAATTAGCAAGTTAGTCTGTGCACGGGGCCTTTACGAGGAACACCTGGGATTCCAGCCATTCTCCTCTCACTCAGCCACAATTGTCTCTGTTTTCCACAGCCAGAAGTTGTGGGGACTTCTCTTTCCAGCACTGGAACCCTGGGCTGGGGAGCCTGGTATGGGTCTGGGACCTTTCGCTCCTTAGGGGGGACCTCTGCAGCCGAGATATCTCTCCCGGTTTTTAACCAGCACACATGGGTATGGGGACTAGCCTGTTCTGTGTCTCTGTTCCTCCTGCCAATTTTGAGGAAACTTCTTCTATATGTCCTTAGTTATAGGACTTCTGTTCAGCTAGACTTCAAGTGATTCTCAGTGATGGTTGTTCTGTAGTTTAGTTGTAATTTTGATGTGGTCATGACAGGATGTAAGCACATATTTACCTACTCTGCTTTCTTGACTGGAAATCTTTAGGAGGTTGTTTTAAATGTTTGCATTTCATGGCCAATGCTGTATATGCTTGTTGTAATTTTGTTATCTGTTGTTCTGCTATTTGGAGAAATTTTTAGCTGTGAAAATAAATATTTTCATGGCTTCCAATAGACTTTGCCACATTGCTTTCCAAAAGAGTTGTTATCAATTTATAATGTCTCTTTCCTAAAGAGTTGTCAATTTATAATATCTGTAGTGTTTTATATTTTTATTTTATTATGTTTTTATCCTTTGTCATATATTTTAGTACCTTACATTTTAGTAAATTATAATATGTTTGCACATTATATTAACCTATTGTTGTATTACAGATCCACATTCTGTTTTCCCTTTTTTATTTTAGTTTCTTTATTTTTCAATTATATCAGTTTTGAATTTTAAAAAAATTGGATCTCCCCATTTTTTTGCTTTGTATTATTTTTCTGTTGCTTTGAATTTGAGAAGTTGACATTTTCCACAGGCCTGACATACAGATTCAAATTTTATTTTCTGTAAGCTTATTTTTATGTACTATTATATTATGAAACTTCCATGGAAGAATGATTCATAAGTGCCTTTGGGAATCTTCCTTCTTGCCTTTAATAGCACTATCAAAATTGTCTTTATAAACCAGTGCCTTCCAGGAGATTATGAAATGTTGCTGTGTATATCTGAGATAGTCTCATAAAATATAATATCCAGAAGGCACTTTATGATATTTTATTCTGTAAATAATGTCTTCATGTAATTTAACCCAGTTCAATTTCAGAGGGTTCGATATATATTTGAGCTTTCCCAGCTTTTACTATAACTCACAATAGTAAATCTGAATTGTGAGAGTTTTCAGTGAGAATGCTTATACTCTGGAAAAATGAAATATACTATGGGTAATCCACCTTAAGAAACTTTTGAATATGCCACATTTGGAACTTAAAGGAATCCTAGAGGAGGTAGTAATAGGCTTTAGTAATGCAAAGACTGGAGATTAAGTTATTTTCAAACTGAGGTCAAGTGATATCACAGCTGGAATTTACAAGTCACAACTCTTAGCCAATGCAAACCGTCCAGCAATAAGGGGAAACAAGGCAAACGTCCAGACTCTTCTAATATGGCATCTTGTGGAGTAACATCTTTCTGACTGACTCACCACAGGCCTGGCCAACCAGGGAGCTGATGCCATCTTACTGGAAGTTTTTGATAGTGACTTAGAGAATTTCTTTTAAGTAGAAATCCTTTAATTTCATAGTGGGAGTCTATGACAAAGTACAATTACCTTTGCAGATTTTTTAAGAACAAACTTTGTTAGGAAAGTTTATTTTCATACTTTGAAAAATAACAGCAAATATAATAATTTAAAAATACATGTGTTTTTTTTTTTTTTTCAAAAACAAAACACGGATTCTTTATTATGTTAAAAATTATTTAATATGCTTACATAGAAATTATTCTCCAAAGTCCCCAAAATACCCAAATCAGGGAAGAAGCTACTATATTCTGATTTTTTAGGAGATATTGGTTGGATCCAAGCATAATTTCATACTTTATTTCCTTATCTTTTGTTGTTGTTATTATTAACTGTCATTTTCTTTATCTCTGTCTTTGCTTAAAAGCCAATGTTCGTTTTCTTGCTTTTGTAAATGCCACAGCAATTTAGACAGCTGCTGCTTCTGCAGTTCTTGATTTGTATTGGGATGTCTTGGACACCCAGAGTATTAAATTTTAAGGTGAGGATTGGTCTTAAGACAAAGATTTTTGTCTGGAATAAACTGGAACAAAACTGACCGTGTGATCACTAACCAGCAAATCATTATGTTTAGTAATTTCCAGCTCCACTTCTAAATAGATTTTCATACCATTTCCTTTAAATCATCTATGAACTTTACCATTTTCTGTCCTTGTTTAACTTTATCTATAGTAAACAGTTCAAAACTTTCAAATAAAATTTTGGGCTATAAAATTTCAATGTTTGTGGGTTTTTCCCCCCCACACATTCAAGTAATTCTCTGTGACACCAGCTGGATGTCCTACAATTCAACTCAGTTTTGGTATTTTCTTCCTGGACATAGCATCAGGTACCACAGGTTAAGGGGTTCAGTTCTGCAAGACTGTCACCCACTCTACATCAGATGCCAATTGCTAGTCTAGATTGTCATCTGTCCTTCCGATGGATTGGCTAATAGATAGGAGGTTCTCATGACTCCTTCCTTTGGTTCTATTAATTTGCTAGAGCGGCTCACAGAACTCAGAAGAATATTTCACTTACTGGATTACCAGTTTATTATAAAAGTATATAACTCAGGAACAGTCACAAGGAAGAGACTCATAGAGCAAGGTATGGGGAAAGGGCCTGAAGCATCCATGCTCTCTCTGAGCACGACACTCGCCACAAATCTCCATGTGTTCACCAGCTGGAAGCTTTCCTAACCCTGTTTGTTCTTTTGGCGTTTTATGGAGGCTTCATTACATACGCATGAGTGATAGAACCATTGGTCATTGGAGACTGATTCAACCTCAAGCCCTTCTCCCCTCCATAGGTCAATGGGGTGGGACTGAAAGTTCAAATCCTCGAATCACATGGTTTGTTCCCCTGGCATCCAGCTGCCATCCTTAGGTACTTTCTAAAAGCACCTTGTTAACATAACAGGTGTGGTTTAGAGGGGTTTGTTATGAATATCAAGACAGCTTTATTGTTCTTACTATTTAGAAAGTTCCAAAGTGGTAAGGGTTTTAGGTACTCTATGCCAGAAATGTTATGAAGACCAAACATACATTTTTTATTGTAAGTCACAAAGTCACAGGCTATTTTGCTCAAATATACCTTGGTTTAGATAAATTAACTTTTATTTTGTTGTTGCAGTATAAATTACACCATAAAACTTTGGGATGGCTTAGTGTACATGAAAAGAAGTATGTAATAATTATCAGTTATAAGTTTTTATAAATAATTGCAAGTTTTACTTTGTTTTGTTATTTTTTGATGGCCTTTCACACACATACCTCATGTTAGGACTTGAATGCCATCTATTGATTTTCTGTTCAAGAATATAACATATCTCTTAACTCTCAGCCCCAATCAGGAAGAAATTAAACACTGGATATCCACAGCTATTTGACCAAATCAAGATTATGTATTCTTCCCATACAGAACAATTATGATTTGTAATTTATAGTTATCAGTGATACTATCTCATTAAAAGAGCTATTTATTTTTAAATTATAAAATACGATCAACTTTAACTGAATTAAAACAGAGTCCAGGGTCTAGTCGTGGGGAGACGTTCAGAATTAGGATTAAAATAAAAATAGCCAAAACATGGGGTCAAATAGATTTAATGTAAATATATTTGCACAATTAAATAGAAGCTTATTGACATAAGGAAAACCATCTTGACTTTTTCTGAGTTCTTGAATAATGTAGATGTTAAATGACATTGTTGTATGGTATGTGACGTTGGGTTTGGTGGCCAGCTCGTTGCTCTCCATTTAGCTGTCACTTTCCTCTTAGCACAGTATCATGCATTATTGCGGTCTCACACCCTTCTCCAAGATTTCATGCCAGTCTTTAAATCTGGTAAACCAGGAAAAGGACCCACAAAGTGACAGCACTAATTAAATACAAGTTTCTTCTTGTTGTTACTTGAAACAAACCAATATTACTTTCTCAGAGTTGTCAAGCTTTTAAAAAAATCTCTTTAAAATTTTATCTAAGATGTTAAAAAAAAGTGTTTCTTTTCTCTTTTAACAAATCCATTCTGTATTGTTGTGTGAATACTTAAAAATTCTTCCCTTTTCTAATTATTTTCTTTCCTAAAGTTAAAATCTATCTATCTATCTATCTATCTATCTATCTATCTATCTATCTATCTATCTATCTATCATCTATCTTTGTCGAGGTGTAAACCACTCCATGTTTTTGTTTGAATTAAAATTTTAGTAGATAAACTTAACAAATAATTAGACAATTACACATGTCTGATTAGCCCAGAACTGTGGCAGACTGGTTTCGCCAGCTGAAGTATGGGCTGTGTGTCTTGTTGGGGAATGTTCAGGGCATCCTCACATTGAGGTGGATCCAAAGTATGTCTACTGGTAACTGTGTAGCTAGAAACAATGAACTCCTTATAAAACTTGCTTACTTATTTCTAGTAATTTCGTTTTTAAACTTTTCTTTTGGACTTACCGCAGCCTCAGATTATTTTTCACTTATGTAGCAATTTTGCATTTGCGATCCCTTTGACCTCTACTATCTAATTTGATCTTCACCGAAACTTGGTGAGATAAAAGTGGCCCCTGGAGTAGCCTTTTTTTGACAGATGAATAAACTACTCCTGAGAAGACTAGGGGACTTTCCCACAGTCACATGCTTGGAGAAGCCAGGTCTTTAGCCCAGACTTCAGCTCTCCTCCCTCTATCACATGTACACTGTCTTTCCAGAAAGCCTTCAGAAACACTCCCTGCTCTTGCAGTTCCCTTGTACATGTTTTTGATATCTATGTGCATCTTAAGAACAGCATAGTTGGGACCAGTCATGATCTGCTAAGTGAAAAGAAAGAGGGTTTGGTAAATTTGTACTATTTGTACAACTTCTAGTGAAGCATGATGTATATATAAATATACATTAGAGTATAATGTAAAAACATTTGCCAAGTAAATGTTTGATAACCTTTGTAACTGTGCTTTTCTATTTTCGAAACCCTGGTTCAGTTATTTTTATGTAAATACTTATTCTGTGGCCTTGGATGCTTGCACTATTAATTTAAAAAAAGGACAAGGGTTTAGGTAAAAGTAATGGGCTGTGTAGGGATTAGTCCCAGGTCATTTTACCTGCAATCACGAAGGCTTTTTAGTCTTTTTAACCTATTCCCAGTTACAAAGACTTACTAATACAGAAAAAGGCCATTATAAAATTTTAAATTTCAAAATGCTTAGACTAACTTTATGAATATGTATATATAAGATCAGTCATTTTATAATTTATCATCGCTTGTTAAGTGTATTACTTTTTTGTGTGTGATTTACATCTGCTTAATACTTTGAACATTCTCATTAAGCTGTTCTCCGTTAAGGAGTCATTTTTCATAACAATTTTATTTATTTTTTATTTTCTTTTTATGTGGGTATAATTGACAAATAAAATTGTAAGATATTTAAAGTGTACCTCGTGATGATTTGATATATGCATATATAGTAAAAGGATCCCTCCCATATAATTAACATATCTGTCACCTCATATTTATTTTTTGTGTGAGATCATTTAAATTCTACTCTTTCAGAACTCTCTTTTATACTATACAGTGTTATCAAATATAGTCACCATGTTTTACATTACATCCTCAGTTCTTATTCATTTTGTATAATTATATTTGTTTGAGAGTCAATTTATGAAACTACAGTTTGTAAGCTGACCACTCTCAAAACCTTTTATCTATTAACAGGTGTGAACTGGCTTCCTAGCATTTGTGGAAAGCAATGCTTGGCTCTGTGTAGATGGGAGAAGAGGAAGGGTAGTTGCTTGCTTTTGAAATTTTATTTGACTTTACAAAATGTTTAGCAAACACTCCCATCAAACTTATAGATTACATGGCTCATTTAAGAAGCTATTTTCTGACCCATTTCCAGTTTTTAAATTATTTCAGGTGGCAAATGTAGGTATTTCTGATTTTGAAGTTTTCTGCAAATATAAATATTGCTAAATCCCAAAGCATACTTTCTATTTTGAATTCAGTTTTATACCTTTCTGAAGTCTAGTGATTATCAATATTTCTATCATCCATCTAAAGATAAAGAAAGGGAGGAATTATGATTTCTTTCTCCAGGAAATCCATCTGTTGCTGACAGAGCCAGATTAGAAGCAGAAATCTTTCTTTTTAATTATTAGTCATGCTTTCATTGTTTAAAAAGTTACAACCAGCTCTTGCCTCTAGATAGAAAAGAAAAAATATCACAGACTAGGAAAGAGAAAATGAGTTTACCTTAGTGGAAATTTAAATACATTTCTCTCTTTCTTAGGAGAGAGTTATGTGTGTGGCTCAATAGAGCCCTTCAAGAAACTGGAGTACACCAAGAACGTGAACCCCAACTGGTCTGTGAATGTCAAGACCACCTCGGCGTCCCGAGCAGTGTCATCACTGGCTACTGCCAAAGGGAGCCCTTCAGAGGTGCGGGAGAATAAGGATTTCATTCGGCCCAAGCTGGTTACCATCATCAGAAGTGGGGTGAAGCCACGGAAAGCTGTCAGGATTCTGCTGAATAAGAAAACCGCTCATTCCTTTGAGCAGGTTCTCACTGATATAACCGACGCCATCAAGCTGGACTCGGGAGTGGTGAAACGCCTGTACACCCTGGATGGGAAACAGGTAAGAGAGGTATTGTGGTATGACCTTGACTTTACAGGCAAGAACCAGGGAGGTGGGGGATTTATTTGGCGTGTAGTGGGGATCGGAAACATACATTTTGCTGACATTGAAAGAGTTGGGTCATTTACTCAACAAATACATAGCCGGTGGCCTCAAACCAATCCAAAGATAGTGTTAGACAGGATTAACCATAGGAATAAAGAAAAAATGCCCATCTCTGAAGCTTAAATGATTATGCCATTATGTTATGCAATTAATAATTGAAAAACTACTTCTTCATTTATTAATTGCTTAACATATGGTGCTTTTCAACCATTTGTTTTCAATTGTGTCCTGTAGTAATGTCTTATAGCCTGGACTATGACTGAGATGTAGAGGTAAATTCTGACTAGGAGAGAAAAATCAAATTCCTTTCTCTGGCCTAAATAATATCTTATAATTTACTGTCTCTGTAATGTTCACTGTGAGCTTTATTTAAATTTTACAGATTTTTAAGTACATATCTAAAGAATAAAATGTTTCCATCTGGATAGCTTTAAGACACACATTTCTAGCATATTATATATCTTGTTTTCAAAACATAATTTCAAAATTAAAACAAAGGGTTTCTTCAGCTATGGAATGTTTCTTCAGTTGACTTGGATTAATGGACATTTTAATGTGAGTTGCTCAGACGAATTTAAAGGAAGTCTTGTGTGGAATTTTGTAAAGGTTCACTAGAACTCTGATGGTAAGCTGAATAAAACAACACTGATATATGTACAGTGCAATTTGCTGATCACTGAGAGTTTATCGGTATCTTTTTTAAGATTATAATTTTTAGCGCACTATCATTGCTTGAAATTGTTTGTAATATGCATCTGCCCAAATGCTTTTTAAAAATTGTTTTGAGAGATAATTAGAATGATTTGTATGTAGAGTACATATTAAAAATCAAAACTAGATTCATAAGTTGAAAGGTTGATCTTATTAAGCAGAAGACGAATGTAAGTTATTGAAGGCTAACTCATTCAAACTCTGAATTAAAAATAGATGCAAATAGTAGAAAGAGTGTTAGTTGTGAAAGAATTCCTGCCATAGAGATCCATTCAAATGCTCTAGATTATAAAATTCATTAGAAAAGAAGGAATATCTGCCAGTTATTCATTTATATTAACCAATGTTTGTTTCATAAAACTTCCCCTAAGTGTCATGTGGATACGGATTCTGAAGGATAAAACTCCCCATTTTCTAGATGTAAGAGGGTGTAGCCTGAAGCTTACCAATATACTTCTCAGTGATCAAAAAGTCCACTGCTGGCTTCTAAGTTACAGCAACAATAAGATGACAAGGTTCACATTTAAATATTTAAGCTCTTTAGGGCTTCCCTCTGTAATGAGTGACTCAGCCATCTTGTAGTTTTGCATTTTTGTGTATTAAGTTTCTCAAGATGGGAGTTTAACAGTTTTCATAAAACGTAAAATTTACAACAAAGAATACATACCAATAAACCTTTTTCCTCCCCCCTCACTTCAGAATTTTGGGAGTTCCAAATTGCTACACACTGAATCTAAAAATCAGCTTTAACTATTTTAGTAAATTCTGCCATCAACCGATCATTTGTTTATTCTAAGAATAAATTCCTAGAAGAGGTACTCTGATGTTCCCAATAGTTTTCTTCTTTTTAGGAATTTATCTAGTGTCCGTATTTTCTAATGGCTATTTTTGCTGTGGTTTACATGTGAATAATCCAATGTAATGGAAAAAAAATTGAAGTTTAATATCAGAAGACCAGGATTCAAATCTTGACTCAGCCACAGATTATTTATGTTTTTAGCAAATCACTTAACTGAGCCTCATTATACTCATCAGTAAAACATTGGTCAAATGATAACCTCTGTTTCATAAAGTGCTTGTTGGGATCCACTATGATAATACATATGAAAGCAATTCTGAACTATAATAATAATGATCATAGCTTTATTGAGCATTATTCAAAGTGCTTTATATGTATTAGCATGTTTAATCATCATAATAGCTTGATTGCTGTTCCCATTTAACAGATGAGGACGCTAAGGCACAGAATTTGTTTATTAAAAAAGACATGTCTAGGAGCAAACATGTATAAATGGCAGAGTTGGGATTTGAACCAGTCTCTCTCCAGAACTTGTGCGAGTAACCACTGTACCACAGTAGATTATATTAAAGCACCAATCAAATGTAAGTGTACTGAGGAAGAATTTTCAATTAATTTATCCAAATAATTAACATCTGAAAGTTTTCTGCTATGTATTTTTCTCCTGTAATTGTTCTGCCGACTGTTGTATTCAACTGTTTTGTTGTTGTTGTTGTTGTTGAGCGTTCAGTTTGCTATAGGGGCATTTCCTGCGTTGTGGCATGTTGTCCTCATAGCAAGGGAGGTGAAAAGCTGCAGAGGAATTGGATGATAAAGTAGAAAGAATATAAAGAGTTTTTGCTTGGGTTCCAAGTAGGAACAAAGATGCTTCCTCATGGATCCCAGGAGTCTTTAGAGTCAATTCTGTTCAAAAGAGAAATCTGTCCCCATGAGTGGTTTGTTAGAGTGGGATTTTTTGACAGCCTTGCAGAGACTAAGGCTTGATAAGCCTCTGAGAATAAACCACTTTCCTCCAAGCTTTCCTGTAGCATGATACTCTGCCATAGTAGGGTGGCATGTGGTGCCACCACCATCTTATCCTGACCATTGGGCTCCGCATGCTGTCAAAAGGACATCACTCTTAAGATCACTTGTCCCACCTGCTTTTTAAAAATTAGTGTAATTGAGCCCTGTATCAAGTCCATGAAGATAGGGGAAATCCAATGCCCAATAAAGTTTTTAAAGGTAAATTTTTTTTTTTGCATTGAGGAAATAAAATTATTTTAAAAATCAATAGCTTAGTCATGGGATATAAAGTACAGCACAAGGAATATAGTCAATAATATTGTAATAACTGTGTATGGTTTCATATGGGTAACAGACTTATTGGGGTGCTCACTTTGTGAGGTATGTAAATGTCTAATAATTATGTTGTTTTTGTACACCTGAAACTAATTAAAAAAATCAATAGCTTGAGTACTTTGAGTAAATGAGTAGACAGGAAGATGTGCAAGCAGGAATGGCTTTTCTGATTGCCTTCATGTGGCCTGCAGATGTATCCATGGGATGGAAACTGGTGACACTGGGCTTCCTGGCAATGGAACCAGGAGAGCCTGTGCCTGCTGGTACATGTTACCCAGAGATGGCATTAGAGGGTGGAGACCAAATGCCGTTCTTACTTGTTCCTGCCACCACTCAGCCTCCTTGCCATTGGCCTCTTAGATTTGCCTTAAGCCCTCACGTAAGAGTTCATTGCATGTACCTTTTTGAGTTTTTAGGCTGAGAATCAGGAAATCAACATACTGGAAATGCTGTACCACTTAGGGGACATTTTGCAGGAAGCTGCAGTTTCCCCAGATGACCCTTGTGGCTCATGAGTGGCCTGTTTGTGAGCAAACCATTTCTAGTTATTTCAACTCCATTCTTGATTCAGGGCACTGATGCTTTGATTGAAGGTTGTCACCCCCTTGCTGACCCCTTCTCACACCATGTGATTGGGAGGCCTTTGCTCACCACGTGATCAAGCACATTTGCAGGCAGGGCTGAGAGGTCAAAGAAACAATTGCCGTGTCTTAATTTCAGTGATGCTTTTCTGGGCCTTGATGAAGGGCTCCCAAAGAAGGAAAGAAGGTATTTTCTAGTTGAAGGTTACAATCATGTCCCCTTTGTCCATAGCCCAGGGGAAGCTCTGTGAGAGTCTGTCCCTCTTGCCCCAGTCCGGGCTCCAATGTTGGAATTTTCTGTGGATTATTCCCTCAGCCTGCCAAGCAGCTACTCCCAGAGGTCATCTGGAGTGTGACTATTTTTCAAGTGATTTAAATAAGCCCAAAAGTTACAAGAGTTGCTGCAAGGATACACTTGCGTATTTCCTGAGTCCTTTTGGGGGACCAGCACATCTGGCTGTTTTGAGCTACTAAGTCCTCTAAATCTGTGGTTCCTGAATCGTTGCTAGATCACAAACCACAGCAAGTATTAGAACAGTACATGTCTAAGCAGGCGATTTATACTGTAAAGATCATAGAGAAGGCACTTCCCAATCATCCCTTCCCCCACTAAATATAGTAATATTTCAAATATCAAAGTCATATAGTAATATTGACAAACTAGGTTGCTCTTAAAGTAGAAAATATATGCCCATTCCCATCTTATCTACGCATCAACATTCAAGGTCTGTGCACATCCCCTCTTATCTACTCATCAACAAAATAGCAGCGTACTTTGGCAGCAGAGGAAAAACTCACTCAAGGCTGTTATATTTTTATCTTATAGGCATTTCACATAAATAAGTCATGTACTTTGTAAAACCCGCCACTGCTAACATGCTAGAGTGAGCACACAGCCTATTGTCTTCCTAATATGAAAAACACTAGGAGTCACTCAGCCGAAGTAAAGATACCCAGAAACTGATTTAGATGGAAAACTGTAAGAACAGGCATCAGAGCTGCTGCCTGAGTTGGTTCGAGCTGCTATAACAAAATACCAACCCCTGGGTGGCTTATATACCACAAGATTTATTTCTCACAGTTCTGGTGGCTGGAAGTCCAATATCAAGATGCCAGCAGATTTGGTCTGGTGAGAACCCACTTCCTGGCTCATAGCAAGCCGCCTTTTTGCAGTGTCCTCTCATGGAACGACCTGTTAGGGAGCTTTTGATTCTCTTTCATAAGGGCAATAATCCCGTTCATGAGGGGGGTCCACATGACCTAACCACCTCCCAAAAGCCTGTCTTCTAATACAGTCACTCTGGGGGTTGTGTTTCACATATGAATCTTGGGGGGACCCAAGCATTCAGACCATAGCAGCTGCTAGGTAAAGAAAATCCCAGTAGCTATTAATAAGTTAATCAGTTACTGTCTTCTTTGTATTTTTTGTTCAGTGAATCCCCTTGCCTATTATAAACATTAAGTTCAAAAGGTGCTTGTAAATGTGTCATAATAATTGCAGCTATGGGGGGCGGCCGGATGGCTTAGTTGGTTAGAGCGTGTCCTCTCAACAACAAGGTTGCTGGTTCAATTCCCACATGGGATGGTGGGCTGCGCCCCCTGCAACTAAGATTGAAAACGGCGACTGGATTTGGGGTTGAGCTGCGCCCTCCACAACCAGATTGAAGGACAACGACTTGGAGCTGATGGGCCCTAAAAAAAATAAAATAATAAAAAAAAATAATAATTGTAGCCATTTATTTTAGGTAACTAGTACTATATGAGTTTATTGGAATTCGGAGAGTGGTAGGGATGATCAATGGGAATCTATCAATCATATATCACAAAATGGTCTTTGGTTATTTCCTTTTGGTTTTTAATACCTCATCTGAAGTAAAAATAATTTGTTTCACCCTTGGGATTAGAATATTTCTTTCCCTTACAAGTTAAAGAAGTGGTACGCATTACTACTACCTCTGACCTTGGCTATAGCAATGAATGAGAATAGAATATGTGAAAAACAGAGGTTTCCAAATGAAAAGGAAGGCGTTTAGGATGTGATAGGATATGGTTGGACTGGACAAGGAGTTCTGTAGCTGTTGGTAACAGTGGCCTTTTTTTCTTTTTTCTTTTTTTTTTTTTAAGAAAACTTCTGTGACAGCTCTAACTTCTTTTCTTGAAGCATATTGAAACCCTTCATTCTTGGGACACAGATTTTTTTTACTATTATGATTTTTTAATTATCTATGTTGTGAAACTGAATGTAACACCTTTTCATTTTGTTTGCAATTTGTAAAAAAACAGTTGATACAAATAATTTAGCTTACATTTAAATTGTCAAATTAAAATTTCCTGCAGAAGCTCAGAGCACATGTTAAACTAGCTTCATGATTTGCTAGAGCTCTGAATTGATGGAAAATCTTAGCTGTTTTCAAAGAAAAAATATCTTAAGAATATTACGATACTTCACTTAGGGAAGTCACGTGTCCAGAATAGAATGTGCTACTTTCAGTTACATTTGGTTGATAATCAGAATTTATAAGCTACACGTCTTTTACGTAGATGTTAATTCCCCCAAATTGGGAAGTTAAGTCCTTTTCTTCCAGTCCGAGCTCCTCTGACAATACAATTGTCATTCAATTGTGCTTTCAATGAGTTATATTTTAGGCTCAGATTCATTTCAGCAAAAGTCAGTTTTCTGTACATTGAATTCTGATTTGCTGTAAAATGAATTCTGTAGTGTCCCTCTATAGAACTGAAGATATGATTTCAGAAGCCCTCCCTCTAGTACGCTGAGGGCACTTGGAGCAGTTTTACAAGACTGTGGGCTTTGGGATTGTCTCCTAGTGGCGACTTGCAAAGATTAAGAGCCCTGATTTGGCCTGTGTGTCTCTTCTGCCCTGAGGGAACATATTGGAGTGATGGAAAGAACTTGACTTTAAAGTCAGCTGGGGCTGCATTCAGATTTCAATCTGGAAAATCTAGATGGATCAAGTTTCTCGTTCAGACCTAGAAAATTATTAGCTCCCCACTGAACTGATCATTGAAGTTTAAAAATCCTGTATATTGAATTTACTTGTAATAAGTATATTTGCTTAGGTATGCTGTAATTTAAGTATAGATATATGCATAACATAATATAGAGGAAAAACATTCGTTTTTATAGACTGGTTTCAAACACATAGTGTCAAGACTAATAGTCTTAAGTTCAAGCCAGTCCTCTACCCTCAACACAGTGGAATCTGTTCTTTCATTGGGAAGAGTTAGTTCTTGGATACACCTCAGTTTTCTCATCTGTATAATGAGAATACTAGTAATACCTGCTTTATAAGTTGTCATGAGAATTTAATGAAACAATCCATGAGACAAACTCATGGAATCATCCCCACAGCTCTGCAAAGCCAGAACCTTCTCATTTCTCAAGATTCAGCTTGAGGATGGCCTCATCCATGACACATTTCCTGAATGCCTCATGTAGAACTGACAGCTGCCTCTGCTGGGCTCCGTTCACTGTCTTTTGTAGGTAGGCCCACAGTTCTCGATTATGCTGGCCTGTTGACTATCGGCATGCCTATCTCCCCCATCAGAATTCATAGGATGAGGCAGGGAAGGTGACCTGTTGTCGTCTAGGGCCTGTGGGGGTAAATTATTCAACAAATGATTGAAAGACTAAATGACTGGACCGTTGACCACTTTGCCATGGGCTACACCTGTGGCATGAGCACAGTGACTCCAGTGTTCTGCAAAGTCCTTACAGGTCATGGCCATTTGGGAGCTGATTGGTGCCCCTGGTGGTACTCTGTGCAGTGGAACCAGATTGTAAAGGGCTCATCACGGTGCTTGTTTTGTAACTCAGGCTCCTGCTTCATTAATGACTCTAGGATAATTTTTTAAAAATGCATCCAGTTTTAGAGCAATTTTTTCTATTGAAAGCACTTTGATCCTGTGGGGAAGCAATAGATGGTCTGTTAGAAATGTTCCCTGTCTGAGTCAGGAGAATTACTCTAAATCTTCCTGACATTGCCTCGGCCATCCAGTGAATAAAGAGAACTAATCAATGTGTTTTATGGATTTAAAAATTGGTGATGGGCCAATAAGAGATTTGCATGAATAGCATCTGTCCTAATTATTGCTGAGACACAAACCTACAGTGTCCAGAGTGTTTGTGGTGCTAGAGTACAATATGTTGCAGCAGATTTTTCTGATTAGTTTAAATCCTTGAAACTAAATTAAAGAGGCAGTCTCAGAAATTAAATGAAACACAAAAAATCCAATTTTAAATCTGAGCTATGTTGTAAACAGCATGCCATAGAAAGAAAAAGACAGATGGGAGATTTATGTTTTAATTGGCATTTCCATTGTCAGATTAATATATGATCATTATAAAGAATTTTGAAGCAAATGAGAAAATACTTACAATCTCATTGACAAGATGGTGGTTGTGAATATTTTGGCTTATTTCCTTTGCTTTTTTCTTTAAAAATTTGGACGCCACGCTAATCCAATTTGGTTTCTTGCTTGCAATTTCATAAAATACTATATATGTTCATGTGGGAAATGTCTTGAAATTATTAAGCCATCCCCTCTGTAGCTCTTATTTTTATTGCCCAGTATAAGATCCTCAGCAGGCAAGTTGTCCAGTGTGCTTTTGTTTCTAGTAACACATCTGCAAGCTCCTCTTGTGTGTTTTGACTTACTGAGAGTAATAGTGTTCTAAAGTCAGATTGAGAAGCAAACATTATGTGGAGTAGCGACTCTTGAGATGTTGTTCAATGTAATTAGTTAGTGGAGGTTAAAAGCATCTCAGAATTCATCCACTCTGTCTAGGACCCTCTCCGAAAAAAAATAAGACATATTTCAAAACCTGTCTGATGAAATAAGTCTAGTATTGTTCCATAAATACCAGATAACTTAGGCTTTTTATGTCAATAGGCGCCTAATTAGCGTGATCCTTTAGGAGTCTCTCCCTGAGGGAAAAACACAAGGTCTTTCTCTTTCTGGGCCTAATCACTTCTGCTTTCTGTTATAACAACTTGTGCACTTGTGTAAGACCAAAACATCCTGGAGAAAGAAGACAATTCTTTATTGACGTCAATATTCTTGACTACCCTCATTTATTAAATGTTATTTCTTGATTTTAATTTGTGGCTCAGATTCCAATAAGTAGAATCACAGAATTATAGGGTTAGGAGTGCCCTTACGAGAGATCTTTCTAGTCTCTCTTTTTGTCTACTTGGAAGACCATAAACTAAACTTACCTTGGCAGGTAGTAAGAGAAAATCAATATTTTATTTTTTAAAAATCTTCTAGGGAAAATATAACTCAAGGTAAGCATTATCTTTAAAAAAATAAAAGAGTAGATATTTTATATGTGATGCGTTTTCAGAGTAACAGTTTGGGAACTGGTAACTAGTTATACAACAGAAACAAGTTGTAAGAAGTCCTGTTGTATGCTCAGGTCCGTGCTTCACCCATGTTCTTAAAAATCTCGCTGCCCAGAGTGCTCTGAGGATGGCAGCAGTAATGCCACCAGAGAGATTGTAGGAATGCAGACTCTCATACCAATCAGATCTATAAAATCACCATTCATTTTCTTGCATCAGTCAAAGTGACAGGAAAGGAATGGAACCAAAGACCTAAAGATGGTCAACCCTGACTGCTACTTGGTGGATAGAATTAACACTAATTTTAGCTTATTGAGCCATTTCATTTGCATCCTCTCAATGTCAATGTTAATGTCAGATGGCAAGATATGATTGCCATTAATAATGTTCTGGAAAGCAGCCAGTCCATTAGTATAAAATGTGACCTACAGCAGTCTAGCCTTAACGGGCTGCCTGGGTGTGGAGGATGGATGACTTCCTGGATGGAGAATAAATGAAAATTAAGAGAATCAGGGAAGGCTGAATGATTACTGTGGAAACACTGATCCTAAGAAGAGATTTAAGGCACATGGTGGCCACAAAGTCCGTATGCATGCTGTTAGAAGTTATCTGTATGCTCCTCTCAATAGGCTGCACAGATTTCATATTTCCCTCATGGTTCTTCTGGATAGCTTCCATGGGGTTGATTGGAAGTCATTAAAACTCTTCTGTAAGTTGATTTGAGATCTCCAACTGTGTCAGGCAGATTCCCAATGTAGGAGAAAATTCAGAACATGGAGGATGTCCAGAGAACACAGGGAAACTTGTAATATGTGCAGGAAATGGAGGGGTAAATTGTGAAAATAATTCCCAGCCAGCATGCCTAGAGATTTAGTGGCCAAGAGTCCTATGTATCACAGACTCAGCTGTTGAGAACAATGATGGATTGGGTAAACTGGTGTGAAGTAATCACCTAGTAATCGCAATTGGGGTGGTTTTCATATAATGTAGACTGAGAGACTAAGAGATTGAGGAGGTGTCATCTACTTAATTCAGCTGGTAGCTGGTGGTAACTGCACCACACTTAGGCAGATGTGGCCTTGCAAATAGCCATGCAATGCCCAGTGACCCCATCAACAGGGACTTTTAAGAATGAGAAACTCAACTCTATCTCTAGGGTTATAGCTCCAAATTAGGGGAAAAAGTAATAAGCTTTAGAAATAAGTGGGGTCTCTATATGGAGAAGCAATAGAAGGTTCATTTCTGTTATTGGTTGATGCAATGGCCCTAGGAAAAATAAAATTACATATTTCTCAGGTCTGTTCTGGGATTGGTGTGCCATGAAAAGAATTGTACAGATATGTTGGCCATTTTGCTTCTTAATAACATCATCATTTTCTTCCAAAGCAAAAATTCCTTTTCTCCTTTATCTACATTTCATGTCACATTGGTAGACTTAGCCACCATGTATTTAAAAATATGACCATATATTAAACTCCTGTTGCAGTTGGCAACAGTTATGAACCTTCTAGGAAAAGAGAGGATCTCAGAATAGCATTGTTGATAGCGGTCATAGAAACACAGACTATTCACAGAGCTGTCTTTGATTTGGACAAATTAGATCAAGAGTTTCACATGGATTCTGTTGAGATGGTCACACTTTAATGTTTTATTTTAAGTGCCTTTAAGGTTGAGAATGTGTATGTTCTTGTTGCTTTGTTAGTTCAGTAGACGTCTATTGAACATGGGCTCTGTGCCAGATGTTGGATAGTTGGAAGACTTGAAAGAATTCCTCACAATGGAATCAGAAGAGTAATCAAAGTCCTTTCAGGACTCCCTGGACTCCCTGTTAGAGAAACTTGCATTTCATATTTGTATGTTCGTATAAGTAGGAGATGATTGATACAGTTCATCTTATTTGAGGATGTCCTTGCATTATTTGGAAATGTGACTGTCAAAATACTCTTACGCAACAGTACCTTTTATTTTAAACAACTAAAAGGCGTGTTCTACTTCACAGTTTAATTAATAGACTTCTAGCACATTCAGAATCTGAATAATACTAAAAGCCTACTTTTGGGTACTAAGGTGCTAGTAAACGACTTTACATTTTAATTAGTTCCTGTGCTCAAAGCGTGTGGTATATTTTAAAAGCCTTGAAAATACTAAATGCCCTCAGTTTACTAGCCTATACTTTCCCAAGGAGGTGTGCTACCAATTAGATCTGTAAAATCACCATTCATTTTCGTGCATCAGTCAAAGTGACAGGAAAGTTACTTACAAGACTCTACAAGATTATTAAAATTTATGGAAACTTGATTTTGGAGATTTTGACCCCTGTGTACATACATTTGTGGACACAAGAGAATGAGGGAAGACCTAAAGGAAATGTTGATATATTTTGAGGGTCGGCAACAGTCATAATGCTGTTTTTAAGGTGTTAAAATTACTTTCTTTGAAGGGAAAAATGATGACCTTGTGCATTTAAATTACTGCATATCTCTATCTCTGATGCTTCTCTCATCTGGAAGGAACGGACTATAAATGATCCCATTGTGAATGGATTCTTTTCATCTGACTTTTCCTTTTTCCTGTTTGCTTTATAATTTGGTTTAATACCAGTTGAGGAAAGTATATCAGTTCTGGGATGTAGCACCAGCTCTGTGCCAGCAGATGAATAATAACACATTGTGTATTCAATCAAAAGTTGGAAGATGTTTTCTGTTACAACTGCTGTAAACAGTTGGCATGAACATTGCTGAGTAAATGTCTTTTCAGGAAGGCAAAGGACTGGAGTGGTCCCTGGTCCCAGGATGTGAGGCTTTGTAGAAAAGAGAATAATATCATCTTGTATATTGGACCCAACCCAGGGATAATAACATCAATAAGAGTGGAACAGCAGCTAGCATTTCTTGAATGCTTACCATATGCCAGTTACTAACTCAAGATTTCCCACTTACAGTTTCAACAGTTTATATATACCATAGATACTATTGTTATCTTCATTTATAGATGCAAAAGCCAGGGAAAAGTAATTGGCCCACCCAAGTGTATATGGTCAAAGCTGACCGACATTCTTAACCATAGTGCCATATGTGAGTGTATGTGGTGTTTTGAAAATGATTTAAATAAAGAAAATTCACTTGCCTTTATTTATTTATTTATTTATTTATTTATTTATTTATTTATTTATTAAGAAAGCTCGTCATTCTTTGCTATGTTTTATCTACTTTACCCACTGGAGTTTAAGAATACTTCTGAAATCATCAAATTCTGGTGATCTATCAATATTAAAGCTTGAGTGGATTACCAAAAGAGTAGTAAATGTTGAGAAAGGAACTGAAATGTCTTGCTTCAATTTCTTCTAACCCTTTCTTGCCATTTTGGTTGTTAGTTATGAAATTAATCCATTTCAAGTAATTTAAAAAAGCACCTGAATATCTTTTTAAAAATTATCGTGATCGCCATTCCCAACCATGGAAAAAGAACATTCTTAATATAACTCATCACCCAGAAATATAATCAATTTATAGAAAGGGAATGTTGCTGCATTTTTTAACATGTCAGCTTTAAAATAAAAAAAACAAACTATATAGCTTTGTTAAGATATAATTTACATACCATAAAATCTACCCGTTGTAAGTGTACTATTTAATGACTTTAATAAATGTATAGAGTTGTGCAGCAACCACAATCCAGTGTTAGGACACTTTCACCACAGAAAGTTCCCTGTAACCATTTACAGTTGCTCCCCACTGCCGGACCCTCCCCACTAGCAACCGCTGATCTGTTTTTGAATTGCATCAACTTTTAAGTGTTGACTTCATTTTTCTATATGCATTGATAGAAAAGACTCTTCTGCCTCTGAAGTCATGTGTATAATTATGGATTTACTAAGTACATCATTCTTTAACCTTTGCTGTGACCTTCATCCATCCTCTCCAGCTCAGTGTGAACAGCATTGGGCTTCATGGAGGTTTTACAGGTAACATAGCAGAGAATGTTATGTTGCTAGTTCTAGCACAGTGAACCGTTTATTATCCTTACACTCTACATATATGGTATTTCTTAATTAATTCCATACTTAGGAAACCAAGAGGAAAAACACTTAATCTTTGAGGCAGGATGGAATAACAACTGTCGTCCCCTAATGCCCTAGGGACGCTCCTCAGCTGACTAGTTGTCACTCCTGCCTTCTCCATGATCCATTCGGCAACCCTTTCTCCTTACAGTCCAAAATACCATTTATAGGCTGATGAGATTTCAAATTATATTAACAAATTTTAAGCTGTATATCTTTTTGCTTTTTCATAGTTAAAATATGCTTTCCATGTGCTTTGTCTGTTTCTTGGGTAAGTTTCTTATAATTACTTTATAATCTCTCTTCTCTTCATGGCATTTTTCCCTCTTGCCCTTTCATCACTTTACTATTCAAGATCTTTGAGGACTTTTTTATGACCCATTTCTCTCTTTTCAAGGGAAGAGACTTTATTGTGAATTCCAGTATCTCTTCGGGCAGTAAAGCTGCACCTGGGGGATTCTGTTCATTGGACCATCATCAAATGCCTTTGTAGTGTAGTGTTCAGATGCTGCTGGCTTTTGAATTCCAGAGAACTTTGTATATTCACTGTATGGTATCCAAAAGTAGAGTATGCCTATGAAACGTTTCACCAGCTAAAATGGTGTAAAGTGAAGAAGCAATTAAAGTTGTCCCCCCGTATCTGCAGGGAATACTTTCCAAAGACCCTCCCCCACCGTGGATGCCTAAAACCGCGAATAGTTACAAATCCTATATATGTGTTTTTTCCTATACATGCATACCTATGATAAAGTTTAATTTGTAAATTAGGCACAGCAAGAGATTAACAACACTAATTAATAATAAAATAGAACTATTATAACAATATAGTGTAATAAAAGTCATGTGAATATAGTCTCTCTCAGCAAACTAGCACGGATTTCTTTATCCTTCACAATTTTACAGATGGAAAAGTCCTTCTTACCATCGATCTTAGCAACCTCAGCATATGATATATATATTTTTTCTTTAAGTTGAGAATGTTCACCTTTTCACTTAAAGGAAGCACTTGACAGCTTTTCTTTGGCATGTTTAAATCGCCAGCATCACAATTGTGTTTTGGGGCCATTATTAAGTAAAATAAGGGTGACTTGAACACAAGCACTGAGATCTGATAACCCAGCTGGCTGTGAAGTGACTAAAGGACAGGGAGCCTACACAGCGTGGAGAAGCTGGACAAAGGAGGATTCACGTCCCGGGTGGGACAGAGCCGGATGGCACGAGATTTCATCACGCTACTCAGAACCGTGTGAAATTTGAAACTTATGAATTGTTTATTTCTAAAAATTTCCATTTAATATTTTCAAACTGTGGTTGAAAATTTTTTTAGCGTTCCTAGACCCTAAATTCAATACACAAGCAATGTCTTCATTTTGATCAAAACCCTTAATTATATCTAGTTTTACGTGAAGCGTAATACCCTTTTGAGTTCTCTTAAGCTTTTCAGATACCTTAGGATACATCTTGCTAACGGATGCATAGCATAAATCAAGATAAAGCACCGGTGCTAACAGACACAATTCAAAGTTATGGCGGCTTGATGCTGACATGCTGAGTGTGGTACCCAGGGAAGGAGCTTGGCCGGGACACCCTCACCACTTGGGGTGCTGCTGTCTATCTGAGGGATCACTGCAAAACAAATGCGGAGTGCCATTTTCACTTTGTCTTTTTTCATAAAAGTGAAAAAACTCTTTGGATTTCTTTCGGTTAGCAAAAACAGGTACTAATGTAGGTCTTTCTTAAAGTAAAGTGGTGTAACATTGAAAAAGTGGAAGACGTGTGTGTGTGTGTGTGTGTGTGTGTGTGTGTATCTATATTTCTAGATAGGTATATGGATATATAGACATCCTTTTTCCTGTTCAAGGCCATCCCCAAACACAAAACAAGCCTTAGTCTCCCTTGCGAGGTTTTTCATAGAGTGGATGAGACACTGGTCGCTGGCTTGTATGAAGTAGTTATGCATAGCAGTTAGTGGCTTAGATCCAGAGGCCCTGAGCTCCTTTCTAGGCATAATTTTGAGGTTGATAAGATTCCTTTCCAGGTATTTCTCCCTTGTTTACCTCCTTCTTGGTAATCTGCCTATCCATAGAACCTAAGTATTTATGGTAGTGGGTAGCTACGTTGGAGAGAATAGAAATATAGAACATACTTTTTTAAACCATAGAACTAGTTTGCAGTATTTAAGGCCTCCTTTTGGGGGGGTAGTTTTCTTACATACTAAGTTGAATGGTCTGTATTATAATTCCTTCCCAGAGAATAAAAAGAATAAAATGGGGGGAAAAAGGACTAATGGTTTAAAAGAAATTAAAAATCTGTATCTTTAACTGAGGTTTTCTTGTTTTATCTACAACAGTGGCTCTTGAATTTTGTGAATCAGATTTGTCTTTGAGACTCTTACAGATGCTATGACCTGGGAATGCTATTTCCAGGAAAATCACACTTCTCAGATGAGATGGCATTTAGTTTTTTAATGACGTGCAAATCAGTGTTCAGACTTTCATTGTCCATTTGGGGAGAAGTCATATGTCCTTGATATATACTCATCAAATGACACAAATTATATCTGTTTTAGATCACTTTTAATTTCCTTGAATTTAGTAGTGATTTTTTTTGAAGCCACCAGGAGATTGAGTCCAGAAAGAGAGACTAGAAGGTAAATTCTGCCACTTTTGTTTTTTCATGCCTTTGATTACTAACATTTCTGCTTCTTCACAAAATATTTCCTATTCATAGGGAAATTATTTAGTTCGATTGGGCATGGGTTTGCTTTCTTTTCCTTGCTGCTTATCAGAACAAAAATCGAGTGCTTCTGTGCAAAGGAAGACACAAACATCGGTCCTTCTTCACACCATCCCTGCTTCCTTTTTTTCTCCTCCTTTTTCTTTACACCTTCATTGGAGCTTCTAATTTGTGTGAAGTAATTTCACTTTTCTTCTCATCTAATTCTTTCACTTATAGGAAATCGTATTCCTGACTTTAAATTGTCCTTTCTTCTACAACAGATGCTTTCCAGGGCTCTCATTTTGTTCTGGGCAATACATTTCCACAATGGTAAAGTGCTGCTTAACTAATGGCTCTGGAGTCCCTGGCGAACCTATGCATGTGTTCCAGGAATGACATTTGTTTTAATATCTTTTGAAAACTGCCAACATAATTGTTGCTTTGAAATTTTTCCTTTAAAAAGGAATCAATTTTAGAGCCACTGAGTATGTATGAAGTAGCCATGCGTAGCAGTTAGTGGAGATCAAGTCAGAGCTCCCATGACCAGTTTCTCAGTCGGTTTATCACTCAGGGGACACCTGATAGTAAGGATTTGACCATTATATAGCGTTAAATTGGTTTTATTCTAAGCCATATATTGTTAAATTTATATTCATAATGAACCATCGGTAAAATATAGGAAACTAATAATAAGCAGAATATAAAGAGATGAGAATGCCATTTTTTTATATAGCACATTAAGGTGTTTCTAGTACTTAAGAAAATAATATTAAAAATATATAATGTAATTTTATCCATTTTCGTTTTTATGTACTATCTACTCTATTATCAAACAGAATGATATTTTCTGGTGCAAAATATACATCAGGTCACATAAAGCACTTTTTAAAAACTTTATAACATATATTTTAACTCATGTACATTTCAATAATGATTTGATTCTAATCCCAAATAAAGATAGTCACTTTTAAGTTTTTTTGTGATGTATTTATGTACTTGCCATCTTAATTAAAGTTACTTGAAGACATAATCCAGGTTGATTGAAAATAACAAATGTTTTTATATTTTATAAATATTATACCAAGTTCTATTAATGTCACTTCTAATTTATATTAAAACATCTTATTGAAAATAACTATCATTCAAAAATGTCAAAATTATTTAAAAATTCCTTAGGATATTCAATAGATTGACTCGTGCTATGAAGAGAATCTTGGAAAAAAGCCAAGTATTAGAAGCATAGATACCTGGATTATAGAGAGGTGATGGAATACTGGGGAGCTGACAGTTACCTCAGCGTCTCTAAGATGGTATTTTGATTTTATCAGGTGCTTGTAAATATTCATTAAGGGAACTTATGTTTAATATATGGTACATTAGTAGTGTTCTTTTCATTTAAAGGTGTAAGTCATACAACCACATATGGAAGCTTAACTAGGTGACATATAGCCACTACGGGAGCCCTCCACTGGGAGATTCATTACGGCAAAGTATTTATTCACAGATCCCAAGACCTCGTATCACTGAAAGCAGTGTTGGTTTTACCCACATAATAACTTTCGTCAATCCAAGTGAAAATATGCCTACTTTGTTATTCCAGTATACTTCTTAAATAATTTGCCAATCTGTTACAAATAAGGCACACTACTAACTCTAAAGTCATCTCTGTGAGCACTCCTTCCCCCACTGTCTTCAAATAGTAGGTAATGTAAACTAGTCACATTTTGAAAGTTTGATACATTAATCGAAGTAAGAATTTCAACAACATCTCATCACCCATTATGTTAATAGTTTTAAGTACTGTTATTATTTGTGTCTCTTACTCAATAAGGCTTAATTGTCAATGATGTTAATAATACCTTTCTACCTAAAGCCACTTTTTTCCTTGACTTGTCTTACTTTTAAAATCTCTTTTATTCAGTTCATGCCTATTTTGTGTGGTCTGGACTCTTGACGAGTAAGTATGGGATATTTAGGAGGTAGAATTTATAGATTTTAGTGTCTGATTGGATGTGGGGAAGGAGAGGGAAAAGTGAAGAAAATGAAAAGAAAAGGCATTGCATATGAATGAGGGATATGCCTTACATCCTCTATATGTTTAAAAGTTAGTCTAGAAAATTTCTTTTTCTCACAATACACCAGAGGTACAAATATGTGTAAAATATGAGGTAATTTTTCTTTTTTTCTTTTTTACAGATGAGGAAACCGAGATTTAGAGGGGTTGTGTAATATGTTCATTATAACACAGCTATAAAATAATTCAAGAGCCAGAACTCTTATATATTTTTGCTTTCCAGTAGGAAATTGAAGCAAGTTTAGAGCTGTGTGTAGTCAATAGTATTCATGTTGCTAAGTAATTAAACAAAATAAAAACTGTAGAGTATTGGCAAGTAGGAAAGATGGTGAGAAGACATTCTAAGCAAAAGAAACAGCGTGGGATAACGACCTGTGGTAGGAAAGCAAGAGGTGTGGTCTAGAATGACAATGGATATATTGGATTTGGGGAGGGGTAGTATTCAGGGCATAGGAAGTAGGAAGGTAGATAAATATGGAAAAGTAGGTGGAAAATGCTGCCAGTGGAAGGGGGAATGGATAGGTAGTGGTAAGAGTGGGAGGATCCAGATTAATAAGAAACACAGCAACTTTCTTAATGTTCCTTTGAGGGCTTTATCATCTGAAACATATCACACTAGGAGTGGTGCCTACTTTCTTTATCTACCTCAATTCATATATGACACATATTTATACCTTTGGGGTTTTGTGACTGAAAGAACTTTTTCTAGACTACCTTTATAAACATATAGAGAAGGAAACATGTTTCTCTGAAGTTTGGGTTGTCATTTTCCATTTTTATGACCACATGTAGATTAAAAGTTGAAGATCGGGCAGTTGTCACATAACAAGACATTGTGTGCTGGGCATCGAGAATGCAAAGATGAATGAAATGTGGCTTCTGTCCTGAGACACTCATAGTAGAGACAAGCATTGCAACAAATGGTTGCAGTGTCATGTGCTAGGTACTGAGTCTGTGACAACAAAGCAGAAAAGGGGACGGGCTGTTGGGGGAGTGGAGCCTGGGGAGCACCACAGATGTGATCACAAGATCATTATTGGGCCCTCCTGCGCTGCTTCGCTAACTTTCTTCACTAGAACCTGAGCATCATCCTGTCTTTTTTTTTTTTTTTTTTTTTTTTTTTTACTGCACTGCTCTCCTATCTAGTGAGTTCCTCAATAACTCACCCCGTTGGCCCCAGACATGCTTTGGGAATCCAGTTCCCCTTGTCCATGGATGTGCTCAATGGGCTGGACTATTTCAGAAGTTCCCCAAATGGTCTCTTTGCTTTCAAGTCTCTTTCCCCTTCACTCCTCACTCCATCCTCCAGGCTGCCTCCAGAAGGCTCTCTCTAAGATATAAAGCTAATTAGGTCACCATCCCTTGTTTTGTCCCAGCATGGCATGTAGAACCCTTTAAGATGTGGCACCTTCTCCCTTTTCATTATCATTTCTTTTCCTCTTTCCTCTTAGGGGTGCCTAAGTCCCAGTTCTCCAAATAGCTCGCTATTCCTAACCCCAAGAGTCTGTAGTTTTCTTCCCTCTTCCTGAAATGCTCCCATCTGGTCTTCCTGGGGACTCTTCTCCTAAGACAAGTTCCTCTGCAGTATTTAGACAACATCCCTGTAAGTAGAGAATGGGCAGCTCCATCAGGCCATAAGCCTAACATCTCACGCTGTGAGAATGCTCATCCAGAAAGTCTTGAGTGTCCAGAACCAAGAGAACTGTTTTCCTTTCTGTCTTTTATCCTTCACCAGACCAATAATTGCTGATTACCTTTCCTTACCACAGCAGTACACCTACAACTCTATGTCACCAAATTCTGAAGTCAAGCCTGCTTTATAGCACATTGTAGAGCATCTCACAGTTTATAAAGGTAAAGTGCATTAAATTTTAAGAAATAGTGATAGGTTGTCAACATGATGCCATCCCTACAAAGCATGTAGCACATGTGGGGACTATCATAATTGAAAACACACAATCCACATTACTAAAATTTGTTAACCCTCTCCAGTTGACCATTAATAATTAGTCACCAGCAGAGTAAAAAGCTATGGTTCTCTCATGCTGCCAAGTGGAGAGCTAAGTGTCATCTACTTTTCCCACTAGCTATTGTCAGAGTCACTCATGTGCGAGAGGAAACAAGAGTTTATCTTGCATTGCATTTGAAATGTTGGAGAGAAAAAAAAATCAAATTGGGCTAGATTTATCGGAGGCAAGCTTCAGTGCCTCAGAAACAAAAAGGAAGTTAGAGACGTCAGATTCCAGAATGCCTGTTGTACCTTTCTTGTTGGGGGTGGGGTGGGGGGATTGGGGAAAGAGATGTCTTTGCCAGAATGTTAGGTGGAGGGAGGAGGGAATGGGAAACTTGAAACAAACAGGAACGTTTCACAAATGGACAGCCTGGCATTTCTGTTGGAATATGGTGCTGTGGACAGGGTCGTAAGGCAGTAGGATAACTGCACACGAAACACAAACATACAGACAGACTTGGTTTCCAAAAGTAGCTAGAGTTATATTAACTGCACAAAGCTGACTAGGAAAGGCCTATGTTTCTATCTAGCTGAAACACTGGCCCATTTCTCCTGGGTCACCCAACTATTTATAATATGAGATTTTCTGGCAAGCAGAGACAAGCTTATGCATCTATTCATAAATATATGAGATTACACAGAGGATGACTGTTTTGAAGTGGGCCCGAAATCAGGCCTATTGAAGATACTAGAAAAAAATATTAAAACCTGCTGCTGAATCATATTAGTGATTCTGGTAAAAGCCATTTTAAACTGATTTCAGACTTTCTTATTCCAAACTTGCATATATAAATAGTACCAATGATGGTAAGTAGATTGAGAATGTTTTTTTTAAATATAGAATAGTTTACTTTTTTTGGTAATTGATATTTCATCTATTTTTTAAATAGTATTCATAAAAATTTAGAATCCATAAGGATATTGAAATAGAGATCAGAGGTGAGAAGTAGTATGTTGTGCTGAGGAAATAGTTGCACTGGAAAGCTAGGCTAAGAATAGTTAGTGTTCTCGAGTTATGAGCTAAGACTTAAATGAAATGTGGTTATCATGGGGCTTATTAGCAATAGAATAAAGTTTTGGGGTTTGCCATGAGCTACAGATATTTCCCTGGCACTAATGTTAAGATTCCACTCCCTCAGGACCTCCAGGTACCTCCGGGAACCCTTGCCTGGCCCACAGACCCGCCTGGTTGGCTCTCCCCCTCAGCTCACTGTCCGGTGCGTGGTGGTCCTTGCCCTCCTGCATCTTACAACCTGCCTTCCTGGGCTGTGCTTCTCTTCCCTGCACCACTTCTTCCCCAATATGCAAAACAGCCTGTCCTTTCATTCCCCACAGCAGAGCGAAGACCAAGTTATGATAGTTAGCAAACATTTCTGGAAGCCTTTTATATGAAAGAAAGTTTGGGAAAAGCCGTAAGGCTGGACCTTAGAGGGGCCTGGTCCTGACACCCAGAGCCAAGTGCCTCTGTGGCTCATCGGGTCCGCTCATTCCTCCCAGGACGCAGCCCCAGGCCTCAGAGTCTCCTGCTAAGTAGAAAGGAAGTTTTCCTGAAGGCAAGCGCTGTGTGCAGAGCTCCGCGGTGTCTGAGACGCCCTTTGTAATTACGACCCAGGGCAGCTCACGCATCCCAATCATGAACCCTTGTTCTGGAAGAAACGTTTGCTTTATGTTTGCACAACCACAAGGCCCTTAACGTGTTTTTTCACCGTATGTCAGCTATTGGATGGCAAAGGTGAATTTGAGTTTTTAATTTTGAAGAAATAGGAAAGCCTATTCTGAAGAAATGGTGTAACTTCACCATTTACCCCACATCACAGTTTAAAAAACATTATTTTACAGACCCAGCCAAAGCACCCTTTTCACATCGCCACTCTGGTACTACCCAAGGGCCACCCTAAAATGTTTGCTGACAACAGAAACCACAGGTTTTGTGTCTGTTGCTCACTGGTCTCTGAGCACCCTCACTGTCTTCTTGTTTCCCCGGGGGAGCTTTGTCTTCATCCCTGACTGAGCACTGGGAGAAGGGTGTGTCCACAGCAGGACGGGTGTTCCTTGTATTAAGGATTCAGTTTATCATTGCCTACCCCTAGGCAAGCCCTCCCCATGTTGCAAGAGAGTGTGGAGGATAGAGGACCCAATGTCGGCCTCCAGGAGGCTTCTCAATGGGAAAAGGCACCCACATCTGTGGAGCACCTACTGTGTACCTACTGTGTGTGGAGCACCTACTGTGTGCCAGCAGTCCACATGGCCTTGTCTTCCAGTCACATCCTTACATGTCTGTATCTGTCATTAGACTACAAATTTGTTACAGTCAGAGGATGGGTCTTTTCATGTTTCTGTGCCTACCAGTGCTTGCCTTTAGGAGATGCTCAGAAATTGATTATCAAGTTACTAACATCATCCCCAACTCTGCTATTTGCAACATGGGCTAAGAGATCTCAGGCTTTATGAGGGCTTGTTTTTCTTGTAGCTACACCTATGCTGGAAGATCAAAGCCCTACTTTGTTGTAAACTTTGCATCCCACTTATATAGACAACAAATAGTCTCCATCACTTAGAGTGTCTTGAAAACTGTCCAGGAAATAGTTCATTATAGCTTAATATACAGATTTCTCTAGAGACTGATCCTCTCTCCCTGTGCTTCATCCCAACACCTGAGATTAGGTGAGGTGTTCTAGAACCCAGGGGATCCAGGTTGTACAATGTAGACTCCAGAGGGCTAATGGTAGGTAGAGTTTTAAGTCACAGAAACAGCCCTGACACTGCCTTGGTTTGTTGAAGGAACTAAGTAAGTAATAGTAATAACTGGCAAACAGTGATGTCAGATGGAGAAAGAGTGACCCTGGCTGCTGAGTTGAATGGGGAAGGAAGAAAATGGGAGAGAGCGTCTAACTGTAGCTGATGAAGGGTGATAATAATAGTAATTATTTTAAAAGTGTCCAACCTTGTTCTGAGTGCACAAGATTTGGTTTGAAGAGACTTTTCTTTAAATATTCCTTCACACAAGTAATGTATTTTATTTCGAGCTAACTAATTTAATATAAACAATATGCAAATGAAATATTCTATGTTGGGTTCCTGTCTGTCTATTTAAAGTTGCCATAACACCAAGAAAATAGAAACCCAAGGAAAGAATGAAGGGACATCTTTAGGACTTGGTACCATAGCACTCTGGAGATGCCCGTTGCACCCATCTCGCCTTGCCCTTTCAAAGCTTCTGTAGTATCTAGCTTACTGTGCTCAATGGCAGATTGTGACTTTCTTGGTTTACTCCAACTGTAATGTCACTTAACATTCAGGATATTGGTAGGTGTTTTCTCGGTTACAAAGAAGGTGTACTTGATTTCTGGTCAACAATGGTAGGATAAATAATGACAAATCTGAGCAGTCATGGGAACTTTATGGTTGAAGCTTTAAAGATTATTCTAGATGGAGTTTTGTCTCTTTGAGCACAGTGGTACAGAGCTCTCTTTCTGACCTTTATTTACCATTAGTAAGTTTTACTTTTGCTAAAGCAATTTGCAGAATATATGCAGTGTGATTTGCTTCATTGTGAAAAAAAAAAAAAGCCCTACAGATTATATAAGTTATGGAAAAATGTTTAGAAAACATAACAAATTCATGAGATGTTACCTCTGAGAAAGAATGTGGGATTGGAGTCTATAAAGAGTTCGTTTGCTTTGTATCATTTGATTTGTTCACAATATAAATATATTTTAAGTATAAAATAAAATGTAAAAGTATCCAAGGACAACTTCTATAGCACATAGGGTTTGTTTCAAACCTCTCCTACAGGAAAAAAAATCAATATTTTTACTAATGTAATTTTGATATAAAAATGATTATTTTAAAATATTGATAAAAATATTACTTTAGGAGTCCTTAGGCATTTTTATCATATCTTTGTTGGATACTTAGAGAAAGTGGATACTTAAAGAAAACATCAGTTATTAATAATTTATCTTTGGCAATAAGATGATAATAAGAGATTTGTTTTCTTCGGCAGATGATACCTATTTTTAGGGTAGTTTTGTTTTCAGTGACTCATCCTGATTTATGTATTCACATGAATTTTTTGAATAATGGAATGATAATTAATTTTTTGTGGGAAAGCGGTATATATAAGTCTATCCTAGGAGTCGTTTTTTAAAACTAAACTACATGCCATTTAACCAAAAGTAGTGAAGACCCTTTTGTATTGGCTTGTTGCATCGGTTTTTTGCACCTTTTTTGGTTTTCATTTTCTTCATGTGACATACTGATCCCATGTCGGCAGTCTTCCTAACAGGGATATAGTGGGAACATAGGTTATAGCAGAATGATTGTAGCTTTCAGGAGTGTAATTAACATCTTATAAAGTACAGTTCTGCAGGACAAATCTTGAAATAGAATAACTATTTCCAGATCTGGGCTTTTATCCTCTGCCTTTATAAGCTCCTTCCACTTCTGTGCTGTCAGCTTAGTGATTCTTCTAAGAAGACTTCCAAATATTCAAGTTTGTTTCTCGCCTCTTCTTTTTAGCCACTACTTTCAATGGACTATCCATAAGAGTTTTTGAAAGATTTCTGCAAGATTTGACTATTGGGTGCCCAGTGATGTGTATCAGTTGTTTGAAAAATCAGACATCAGTCTGTTGCCCCTTGTGGTCCAATTTCTAAAACTAAGAATCATCAATTGTCTAGGAATAAAGGAGACGGAAGAAGATGAATGTACCTACTGTCTAGTGACTTTTGCATCTAGTCTTTTTCCTCATTCTTTATTCTGCCGGGGGAAAAGTCACTCAGGGATGTTTGCTGACATTTCTGCATACGTTTTGAGTGCCTCAGGGCTTATTTGACTTTTCCTTTGTGATAGTCTAATCCTAAATGTCTCTTTGCCCTCATCTATTTTTAATGCCAAGAGACAATTAGATTTAGTTTTCTTCCTTTTGATAAAAACAGTTGTTAGAAAACGGGAAGTCTCAATTTGATCTATCTCTATGCTTTTCCAGCACATTCTAATTAGTTACAGAAATAACAACAAAGAAACTTAGAGGACTCTGGGAGGAAATGAACCTGTTGACTTGGAGCCTATAATATACCTCACTAATCCTGCACTTAATAGAATGCCCAGAGCATCTTAAAGAAACAAACAAGTTTCCCATCCCCACCTTGGAAGACCAAGGGCAGACATAAGAAGCTCAGCTACAAAGTACCACAGTGGATGGCACACAGTGGGTCCTAAATAAATATTTGTTGAATTAAAAAATGAATGAGAAAACTCATGGGAAAATATTGTTTCTGGAGGAGTTCCATGGATCATTTATTTGTTATATGGTGATATTGCAGATTGCCTGGGATGTTAACTAATATAGTTGTGTGTTTGTTAGAATTCATTCCATGTTCGATCTTGTTGAATCACGTTTGTAGGGTTTATATTACCTATGTTTTGATGATGGCATGGGCATTAATTGACAGCATAGGTAATGGACATTTTATTATAGCCATTTAAATTTTCATTATCATCTGGATGGTGATTGCCACTCATAGGCGATCTGTCAGGCTGGGGAATGGAGTTGAGCTGATGAGGGACCCAACAGAGTATTTAGTCATAAAATGGAAAAGTTGCAGAGACTTGAACCGATGGGTTGGTTAAAAAAAAAAACTAGAAAATTTCGGTGTATTTTAAAGAACTTCCTAGCCCTTTGCAGTCACTGACCTAGGACTGAAAGGCTCTGACAGAGACCATTTTGAACTAAAGGCCACCATCTTGATTTGTAAAGATAACCTAGCAGTTTCCTTCTTAAATAAGAGGCTTTCTTATGGCCTAATGGAGAATGGATCGTTTACTCTTTGAACTGCCCTTCTGTAAAGACTTTTAAATATCAGTTTGTAATGTGTGGGCACATTGTTTAGCACTGAGCAAGTGGTTGGGGAATTCAGTTGAGATTTCAGAAATTCTTAAGCTCAAAAGATTTTTAAAGAAACAACTTTTGTTGTCAGAACCCATTCCCTGTAACCATAACTTTGACTCATCAGGAGCTGGGTCTCTGAGGCAACTGTGGTCATCTGCTTATATTCCCTTCTATCCACAGGGGAGTAAGGAAGCAGACTGAGGGGTGAAGAAGAGAAAATGCTAGATGGGTGGCTGGGGTCATACAGCTCAGGTTTTTGTCTAAACCAGTGGATTTGACTGTTTTTCTCATATGCAAATATTTTAGCAGCTTTAGTGCTTTAGGCCAAGTTCCATTTCAGTGGGGTTTGGAAACTGCGCTCTCTTAGGGTGGCCTAACCAAGAACTATAACTGTTGGGCCTATGTTCCAAGAGAGAAGGAGGTGTTTGGGGACTGCATCAGACCTTCCTGATGCAGTGAGTCTGGGGAAAATGGCTATTTGTATACACTTTTATTGAGAATTTAAGCCACAAATGACATGTTCAAGTAATCGTTAAAATAGCAATGCTGGAGATAATATTATCTAGAGGGGGCCGATTGCAAGCCTGTCCACCCTCATTATCCAGTGCTTGCTATTGATGGGATGCTACCAGTTCTTTTCAGATCATTTGGGTCTGATAGTATTGTTGGTCCTTTCTCCAGTTGACTAGAGCAAACTGAATGTTAAAGGAAAATAAAATTTTCTCCATAGAATGCCTATGTAATTTCTGCAGTCTTTCTACTTAGGTTGAATAAGTGTTATTTTTCCTGGCAGAAATGAAAGATCACATTCAAGCAATAGCTTGATGCGATCCTTTGGAAATTGTGAGGGGTGTGTGTGTGTGTGTGTGTGTGTGTGTGTGTGGTGGGGATGTGTGGATGAGGTAGTGATGGTAGTTCCCAGTGCTTTCTTCTCAGACAAGGTTAGAATTCCAGAACAATGAAGATTTCCAAGAATGCCATTTCTTTGAAGTGAGTACCTGGTTTTTATGGCCACACTTTCTGAATATGACTTTTAAATTGAAACTATTAAAATCTGCATTTCAAAGCCACCCATTATTTCCTCTATTCTTTTGTACTGTGAGTGGTCTTTGCAAGTAGTGTTCAGCATACTTAATTAAAAAAAAAAAAGATATGTGACTTTGGATTTTTTTTTCTGCTTCATTGGATCTTTTTATAATTTGGTCAAAAAGTTATTCAATAGTGAGTAATGAAATTGCATCTTCAAAATTCACATTATTTTTGTAAGCACATTATTTTGTAATATTAGTCTGTATTAATGAGGTGTTAGAAAAAAGGAATAATTTGAGGAAAAATACACTTGAAACAAATTGAGTTCTTAGCTTCATTATGTTAATAATTACTTAATTATGATTTTTTTCTCTTAAAAGTTGTTTTCATTTTAACTGTTTAATTAACCCCACACTAACTTTTTATATGTATTGAAATACTTATTTTGTGATATGAGTGATGTAAAACTTCTACCAAACACTTAAGTCTGTAATTATTTAAACCCTGTATTGTTGACATTTTGCACCAGATAAATCCTACTTGAAGGGGGGGCTGTCCTGTGCATTATAGAATGTGTGGCAGCGTTCATGACGTCTACCCACTAGATCCCAGTAGAACCACCACCACCCCAGTTGTGACAATCAAAACTCTCTCTTGACATTATCAAATATCCTCTGGGGGGCAAAATCATCCATAGTTCAGAACCACTGATTTAATCTACACTCTTTCTTCCCAATAACTGAAAGGGACTCTTTATTTTAGAGAAAAGGGGTAAGAGTAAAAAGCCATCTGTGGGCAAAATTATTTGTGAAAATCTCACTGGAAACATTATATTATGGATCAGGGTCTGAGATTAAGTAAAACTCAGAACCAGAAGTCAGGCTATATATTGAAATAATGCAAGAATCAATAAACTAGAATTTTAGACCACTAAAGGAAACTGACATAACAGATTCAAAATGCTATTGACCTTGATGACTATTTCCTGAGTATTTATAATGTCCTAGACCTATGAAAGAGAACCCAAAATGGACTAGAAGCTTTTTGTGTAGTCCTATCTAATTCCTGTATTCTGATTTTTTTACAGTAACAGATATTTCTAACTTGATCTTCTTTCTACTTTGATCTTCCTCGATGACATATTCTCTTGGTTTTTATGCAGTTTCTTTGATCTTTTTGCTTTCCTTCTTATGTCTCTCTACCACCTGGCTAGTTAGTCCTGGTAATCTTTTTCTGTCGTCCTTCCTCATTAACTCTCAATCACCTTAAAAAAAAGGCCCACAGTTTCTTTTGTACTATTCCCAATCCCCAAAAGCTGCAGACACAGAAATGTTTTCATTACTCATTTGTTGGTAAAAACCTGACCCCAGTTGATGTCAAGCTATTTTACAGTCATGTTTATCCCACCTAATATGACTATAAACGTGTCACTGCAGAATTAGTAAGTGCTGATTAGGGGAAACTGCCTCAGATGCTTCTGGCAGGTACAAGTAATGTGTGATATATGTACTGTACTATTTTTCTAAAATCTGAAAAACTCAGAATTTCCAAACGCATTTAGCTCCTCAAGCATTGGATAGGGTATGATTGTATTACTCTTATGTGGAACATTACAAATCACTAGCTTTTAATGATCTCTCTCTCTCTCTCTCTCTCTCTCTCTCTCTCTCTCTCTCTCTCTCGTATACCAGACTCTTAGTAAACTAATTTTGGAAAATATCCTTTGAATGAACAAAGGGGAAAATTTGGTTAATATGTCCATGAATAAATGTGTACCAGATGACATGGAATAGTACCAAATAAGCAATTTATGAGAGATGTGTGACTCATTTAAATGATTATGAATTGATATTTACAAAATAAGGAAAGTTGTTTTATTTACCAAGGAGTAAGATTGAAAGTCAACGCTTTCCAAGAGCATATCTGTTTTTAATTCTAGAAGCAGATAAGAAGTTTTATTTTAATTGACTTCTTTCTTCAAATTTATGTAAACTTGCTCCCTATTTTATATAAATTCAGTATTTGAAAATCCAGATATGGTCATAAAGAAAATTAGTGATTATTTATTTTACAAAAGAATTCATGCTAAGCTCCCTTTAAATAGCAAGCATCTCTACTATATATTTTTTTAATTGAGATAGCATTGACTCATTGTCTTAGTTTTAGGTGTACAACATAATGATTTGATATATGTATATATTACAAAATGATAACCACAATAAGTCTAGTTCACATCCATTACCACACATAGTTATAAAATTTTCTTTTTTGTCATGAGAACTTTTAAGATCTACTCTCTTAGCAACTTTTAAATACATAACACGGTATTGTTAACTATAGTCACCATACTGTGTATTATATCTTCAGGACTTATTAATCTTTAACTGAAAGTTTGTACCTTTTGACTCCCTTCTCCCATTTCACCCATTTCTCCACCACCATTAATTATCTCCATTAATTTATTTAGTTTTGTATATCACCAGCTATTGATGGAACGTTCTTTCAATGATTAGAAGAATTTGCTTAAAATGACAGCAATTGAAACAGAATGTTCCTGATGCTGTTGTTGGTACTGAGTACTCCATTCATTAAAACTTAGGTTCTTAACATCTCCTTTTCTTTACTTACACTGCCTATTGAATTCCTGAGGCTTTCAAGAGCCTCACGCATACTTTCTTTCATTTTTGTTGTTACTGTCAGTGACTTTAGTCTTGAGCATCAGCCTCCATTTTGTACGTGGCTGGCGTGTCGTATCTATCCTTTCCTCTATCAAGAACCTATTGTGACTCCGCAGAGTAACATTCTAGCCTTTTCCACAACTGCTCTTACGTGGCCTCATATCTATCTATGTAGCACCTGGGCTTTTCTGCTCCAGTGAGACAGACAGGCCCTGTATGTGTTGCCTGAGAAAACGTTCTTGTATCATCACAGGAAGGAATTCCAGGACATACTGAATTTAAGCCACGCGAACAAAGCCAAACAAGCAGTGGATTTATTAAAGGGAAAAAAAGAATACACTCTCAAAATATTGGGAGCGGGCAGGCCAGGAGAAGGGCAACTTCACCAAAGAACAAAGAGGCTTAGGATTTTATTCGAATGAGAGTGCAAAATATTCAAGTTTTAGGGGTGGCATCGCAGGTGTTCCCAGGGAGGGTGGCATCTCAGGTGTTCCTCACTGACTACTCTTTCTCATTGGAAGGGGGGATTCCTTTGTTTTTATCTGGCCCTGTGGGAATTGTCATGGCAACAGAGGGGGTGGAGATTTTTCCCTGCCTGTAATGCTAATAATTCATCACAATTAGCTGTAGCTGCACATTTTCTTAAGAATGATTTCATCTCCTCTCTTTCCTTTGTTTTCCTGCACTTCCTCTTTCCCTTCCTCCCACCTCTTTCCCTGCAGCCCTGTGCCCTGTTCTTTCTGTCTAGGGTAACATATGTAATATATTTTGATGCCATGTCCTATTCCTTTGTTTACTTTCTCTCCCTGACTGAAGTGCCTCTTTTCTCAGAATTGGTGTCCATGATATCCTGCATTTTCATCTGCTCTGAACAGCCTTCCCTAAGTGCAAAATGAGTTCCATTTTATAGGAAGGATGCCTTCCTGAAGACCTAGTCAAAATGCAAAATTCACAAAATTCAAGCCTATTTTTTTCTCGTATGAAATGATTGACATATATAAAATTGCATTGTAAAGTGACAACTTCATTAATGTCTTATATCACAATATTAAGTTTACATAATATAAACTTATATTATGTTTAATATAAGGGCCACTTGGGAGCGCCATCAAAATTAGCCTGACTTTGCATGTCCATCAGTTCCCTGCTGTGGTTTGTGGTGCTTTACCACCCACTTGCTCAGATACTTCCTATACAGAGAGCTCATCTCTCCAAATTCCCTGAACATTTTTTAGTATGTCCAATTAGTAGGCTACTGTGATATTGTGATATGTAAGAAATATATAATGGGTCATTCAGATGACCCAATATATATTTCTCATATACAGAGGGTGCCAAAAAATGTATACACATTTTAAGAAAGGGAAAAAAAACTATTAAAATTGTAATATTTAATATATACTGATACCAAAAAATGAATACAAGTCATGTTTGTGTTCTGCAATTACAAGAAGTGCTCAACGTGGTTACCATCAGCGTCCAGACACTTCTGATTACAGCAAACTACTGTTTGAGTGATGTTGACCAAAGTGTCCACTTGTATACGTTTTTTTGGCAACCCCGGTATATTTGGTTTTCATCCTCAATTCCTGGCTCAAAGCTCCTAAAACCCTTGGAATTTCCTAAGTGATGAAAGCCATAAAGCTGTCTTTTATTATTTTAATGACATGACTTTTAGAAAGCACCTAAGGAGGGGGACTGGTTGCCAGTGGAGCCAACCTCATGATTGTAGGGTTAGAACATTTAGTCCTCTCTCTTCAGGGACTGGAGGAAAGGGCCTAGAGTTTGAATCAATTGCCAGTGACCAATGATTTCACCACTCATGCTATGTACTGAGGTCTCCATAATCCCCCCCAAAACAGGTTTCTAAGAGTTTCTGGTGGTTGGTAAACACCTGCAGCCTAGGGAGAGTGGCACACCTGGAGAGAACATTGGAGCTTTGCACCCTTTCCCATACCCCTACACCTCTTTCATCTGGCTGTTCCTTCTTATAATAAACCCATGATCTAGCAAGTAAAATGTTTCGCTGAGCTCTGTGAACTGCTCTAGCAAATAAATCAAATCTAAGGATGGGGTCATGAGAACATCTGTTTATAGACAGTTGATCAGAATGAATAGAAGTACGTAACAGCCTATGTTTTTAACTGGCATCTGAAAAGGGGGAATGGGGGCAGTCTTGTAGGACTGAACCCTTAATCTGTGGAATCTGCTGCTATCACCTGGTAGATAGCGTCAGAATTGGGTTGAATTCTTGGATACCCTGCTGGTGTCTGAGAATTGTTTGTTGGTGTAGGACCCCCATCACACACACACACACATTAGAATTGGGTCCAGGAACCCTATTTAACCACTTATAGTAATATATTGATAAGATATCATGGTTTTCTTGAAGATGGTTGAGATGAAGGATTAGTGGGAGATTTCTACGTGGTTGAAGAGGTCTAACCATTGGGTCCAGACAATGGATCGTTGCCAACTTGGAGGGCCTCACCAGGCCTTGACCTTGTGAGCATTGTTTAGGGACACTTTGGCCTGTGTGATGGAAGCAGACATCAATGGTATGCTTTATTGTGTTAGTTAGTTTGGGCTTCTACCATGTTTCCCCAAAAATAAGACCTAGCTGGACAATCAGCTCTAATGCGTCTTTTGGAACAAAAATTAATATAAGATCCGGTAAGACTGGGTCTTATATAAGACCCGGTCTTATATTATAGTAAAATAAAACCGGGTTTTATATTAATTTTTGCTCCACAAGACGCATTAGAGCTGATTGTTCGGCTAGGTCTTATTTTTGGGGAAACACGGTATAACAAAATACCATAGACTGGGTAGCTTAAAAACCAGCATTGTCTGGAAGCTGGGAAGCCCAAGATCAAGGACTTCTGGTGTGATCTGGTGTGTGGTGAAAGCCAACTTTCTAATTTGCAAGCAGCTGTCTTGGTTGAGAGGGAGAGAGAGAGATTATTTTTCTGGTATCTCTTTAAGAGCAATTATCTCATCATGGCGGCTCCACCCTCATGACTTCTTCTAAATCCAAGTATCTCCCCAAAGGTCCACCTCCAAATATCATCACATTGGGGATTGGGGCTTCAATATAGGAGTTTTGGGGAGCCGCAAACATTCAGTCCATAGTTCTTAATCTTTCTGATTTACTGGTTAGTGAGAGAATCAGATGATTATGACACACTGAAATGATGGTCAGAGCTCACAAATTCGTATTAATGTTTGTGACATTGCAAGTTCTCCATTTATGACCCCAGTATCAGTTATGCAAGTATTGGCTAGGGCTATAGCTTGGCATTATTAATTTATGGGAAAATAGCATGAATTTGGTTAACTAAAATGAACCAAGTGTGTATTATGACATATTAAGGCAAACACAGACTGGGACACATTCAGCAAGGTGTGTGGCCCCAAGGAGGTGACCATCCCTGAGGAGGTGACCGCCCATTGCATTCCTCCAAGTGATCAGTGTGTGTTTGCAGTGCCGACCAAATCTGGCCCTTCTTCTGCTTCCTTTGCACCCTTGCTTTTGCCTTTAGTATAGCAATTTTCTTTGTATTATTTTTTTTCCTATTTACATGTCTTTTGCTCTAATAGACATTTAGCTGCCTGAGGATGAGGGCTATCTCTTTATCTATGTTCTCTAGTCCCAGCAGAATGGTCGGTAATTAATACCTTCTTAGTAGACAGTTGTTGAATTATCTCCGTGACCCATTTCTTGGGGGACATTGGCAATCCAGGGTGCACCCAAAGAGGGGCAAGTAGATTGCTGAGAACTCTTGAATCTAAAATACATTAAAAGTAGTTGATGATCTGATATTGTGTAGGCTGGAAAATCCTTATGTTTACATAATATGTTACAGTTTGGGGAACAAAGAACATGAGATACAGAAAAGAGGTAAAGCATAGTGGTTAAGAGTTAATGGCAGGAAATATAGACAATAATACTGTGATAGCGTGGCACGGTGTCAGATGGTTTTGTGGTGATCACTTCTTTAGGTATATAAAAGTTGAATAACTATAATGAATACCTGAAACTAATATAATAGTATATGTTAGCTATATTTTAATAAAAATCTTGAAATTGAAAAAAAAAGAGTTAACAGCAGTGTGACCTTGGACAAGTCTGAGTGTATCCATTTGTGAAACGTGGCAGAACACAGTGAGTGCCTCACTGACTCGCTGAGACACATGTAGCACTTGGAGACGTGTTGGTACCAAGTGTTCAATTAGTGGCTCCACTTTCCCCGCTCCTCTGCCTGCTTTTCCTCCTTCCCCTCACTTTGTCCTCCCCTTCCTTCTCTCCAGCCCTCCACGGGAGGATTATTATTTCTATCTCATAGACAAGGAAGACAAGGTAGAAGGGTTAAGTGCTTTCTTTGAGTGGTTGTTTTTTGTTTTTGTTTTTGTTTTTGTTTTGTTTTTTTAATGAAGATGTGGAAGAAGGAACTATAAATGTAGGTGTGGCTCCATTTTTTCTTGGACAGGTTGGCCATCTTCGAACATCTGAGAGAACCTCATGTAGAAAATGGAGGCATGTTGAAGAGTGTTGCTTCAGAGGGCAGAGCCAGGACTAATAGGTAGATGCTACCCATGTGAAGTATAGGGCACTGGTGCAATCTGAACTTAGAGCCTTTGGAACTGTTGGATCAGGAATGTCCCTGATCCTGTTAGGAGAATGAGCACGCAGAAGCTGGGGAAGCCAAAGTACAGCCCATGGAACCTGACAGGGGATTTCCCCAGCGGGAGAGAGAACTGTACTGGATCCTCTAAGTCCCTTCTCAATTTAAACTTCTATTATTCTTGGCTCTTTCTCCCTCCCTAGCATCTGGAATGGCATGGTGCAGATCACAAGGCATCAGTAAATCATTAAACTACATTTAATTCTACTACCGATAGAAGAGTCAGGTCTTTTTATATCCTGCCTGAGAGAGCCAGGTTTGAAAAGTTGTATTCTGTTAAAATGTGTAGAGGAAGAATCCTTGGGACTGCATAATCCGAATAGCACACGATAGCAGAAATGGAAGGAGGACTCAAGGGCAATCAGAGCTTTTTCAAAAATTCAGCTAACGACTACTTGCTTCGTTCTCAGATTGTTTTTGACAACTGAGCCATCAGCAGTTTTCAGGAACTGGGCTCCCTCACTAAGGAAGACTAGGGAAATAAAGACAATATTTGAAAATAAGGTGTGACAGTTGTGAACCTGCCCATAAATACTAGTGTATGTTCTATCTGTTCAAAAGAGACAAGGGAAATATGACATCTTTTACATTATTAACATACTGAATTGGTAACCTTACCTCACTCAGCATTTCTTTGCAGACATTTTGAAACATAATTTTCTCTTTGTTAAACATTTTGTTTTTCTATGCAACAATTCCTACTCATCCTGTATACTCTTAAGAAAAAAAAAGTAGTCATGGACTTTAAAAAGTGATAAGGATAAGAAATACAAGATAGATTGGGGGGGGGTTATCAATAAGACAGCACTAACATTTACAAAGTACCCGCACTGTGCTTCGGCGACTGTTCTTACAATCTCATTTAATTCTTATTAATTCTGTCCATATTGTAGAAAAGGATTTGAATCTCATAGGTGAAACATCTGCCCCAAGTCTCTGCAGTAAAGAAGTAGTTATGTGATTTATCTTATGAGGCAGACAATAGCATTTTTTCATAAAAATGATTCATTCACATGCTTTTATAAAATTGTTTGAGGGCTCTAAGTTACAAGGTAGTTGGTAGTATATGGCATGTGCTTGATTTCCCAATATAGTTGATGTAGCTTATATTACGATCAATGTTTTATTGGTTTCACCCTCATTCATATTTTCCCCTCATTCTGTGCTCTCATCTATTTCTCCCTACATGAGAAAACTGTTATTCAGGAAGCCATAGCAATAGTGTATAAGAGCTAGTGGAAATGAAACTGGAAAATATATCTACTTGTTTTATACAGGAATGAAGACAATAGAATTCTGCTTGTGATCTGGAAGGAATTTATACTTTGCAGATGATTCTAAAAATATTCTTCACCATTAATAACCATCTATTTTTTAAAAACATAAATTTTTGCTGCTATTCCTCATTTGAATCCTAAAAATGTATTTGCTACTATTTTTCAGAAAGATACAGGGATGTGGTGTGCTTAAAAAAATTACCTTTTATCTTAAAACGTTTAAAAATAAAATATTTTCACCACTTTACTGGCAGGAGTTCAGTAGCAATGATAAGAATTGAGTTACCTTCTGTGTCTAATGTTGTCTTTACAGTTGCTTTGTTTCATAGTTTTATAAATTGGGCTTTCTAGTTTCCTTGGGAACCCAATTGTCGACATTGGTTGCTAAGGAGCAGCCTTTGCTGCACAAAGCATAGGAGCTGTGAGCGTGCTACCGAGTGACTTCATCCTTGGCAGTGACAGGCGGTGGGAATCTTAGCACTTGTTCAAGTGAGGTCTCCATCTTGATTTTTAGCCTGAAGGATTCTGATAGATTTTCCTGACCTTTACTATCTGACAGTTAGAATCCATTGCTGCAATTACAAGATACCAAATAAGCTGTACGATCTTCTTTGTTAAATTTAGCAGTGGACAATCATGGAGAGAAGCTGACTGTTCATGTTTACAAATCGGTGTGGTAGCATGACACTGATGTCTGATGTACATTTGCTAATATTCCAGTTGGAAATATTGGCAATTATAGTACATGAACTTGTGCCACAAGCAAATGGTCAGTCTGATTAAAAAAATAACCCCCAAACTCTAACCAACCTTTTCTGTATTGACGTGCAACAGATATTGTAGTTCATAAAGAAACACATTCTTAATTTGGCTTAGACAGATTTTTGGCCATTACTTTATAAGCTGTTTTAGGCATAGTAATTCAGGTACAGATATGTCTGCTGTGGCCCACGTGACTGTTTCATGGGTGTGTGTTGCACATGGATCTCAGTGATGAGTGATTCTCTGAGGTTGAGGTCCTCATTTTCAAAGTAGGTTCTATGGACAAGAACAAGTTCCATTTCCATGACTCAGGTGTGAGCCACCAGAGTCATTCTCCTTGGCTGTCAGACCTGGCGGGCTGATTTGAGTTGGGGGTGAGTGATGGAACTAAATCCTGACTGAACAAATTCACCCTGCTTACTTGGTTTTGGATTATAGCACTTTGGGTATTCATTTTATTGTATTAATTATCTGTCACAGGTCTTCAAATATGGGCACTTTATTTTTGTAGGCACAAATAATTAAGTGAGACTTACTGTTCCTCCTTGGGCAAGTTAGTTACCCTCTCAGAGCCTCAAGTTCATTATAGAATTGGGCAAATAATATTATTTCATATGGTTGTTGTAAAACTAAGTGAGATAACATAAGTGAAATATTTAGTTAAGTATCTGGGCCATAAGAGGACCTTAAAAATGGTGTCTGCTTGCCAGAAAAGGCAAATCTATAAAGATACGGTAGATTGGTGACTGCCCGGGGCTGGAGGTAGACACAGAGAATAACTGCAAACTGGCATGAGGAATCTTTCAGGGGTGATGTAAGAGTTCTAAAACTGGATCGTAGTGATGCTTGCACACTGTGTGTGTGTGTGTGTGTGTGTGTGTGTGTGTATATATATATATATATTAACTAAAATCACAGTACACTTAAAATGGGCGAATTTTATGACATGTAAATTACACCTGAGTAAAGCTGTCTAAAAAAAATGTAGCTATAAGTTATAGTAGATATTTCCCTTTCTCATTAAATTATATGTTGTTCAATTTGACATGATTTTATTATAATTTAAATGGAGATGTTTGTAGATTTATTTCTGAATGAATTTGAATGTGCATGTGTAAAAATGAATTTGAGTATATTTGTATTTCTCCAAATATGTGCATCCTGTAGCAAGAATGATTAGTGCATTTTAAGTTGACCTAATGCTTATTAACGTTTAAAGCAAGTCACTTGGATAGTGCAAAATGCTTCCTGGTGTGAATGGGTAAGGAGTTGTGTCTGTGGGAGTGATATCTTCGCACAGTGGGAGATCTTCACCGTGCCATAATTGAAAATTAAACTTGTTTCAAGGCTGTCGCTGACATACTAGTGTTAGAGAGTGTTGTTAAAGCCAGGATATCCCAGAATCCATGTAATATTGAGCACGAATTATAATGAAATCCTATTGTATGTATATATTGTTATACAACAGAATATAATTACCCCTTGTGATTATCTTATACAATTGTCAGTTACCTAGAAACCTTGAACTTTCATGACTGTAAAAGCAGCAAGATAATTAATGTATTTTTATAACTAACTCAGACCAAACCCTTTTAAAGAAATTAGAACTGCTAGTTGGAGAGTATGTCACTGTGATTCTGCTTTTGAGACTCATGTTCATCTCAGTGGGCTGTATCTATTCAAGTACCCATTTTATTGAGCCCCTAATTTGCATTGGTGATTTTTTAGATGTTGGAGGTGGAGCTATGAAGAAGATAGGAGTTCAGTTTTAGATGTGCTAAGTTTGAGATCTCTGTTAGTCATGTATGTGGAGATGCCGAGTAGGCAGTTGGTTCAAGTCTGGAGTTCAGGAGATATCTTGGCTGAAGATCTAAATTAGAAAGACATTATCATATAGATAATATTGAAAGCCATAAAACTGATGAGCTCACCAAGTAAATGAGTGTCATTGGAGAAGGGAATTCTAAGAACCAACCTTAATATTGGGGTGCTCCAAAATAGAGAGATCAGGGAAAAGGAAAGCCACCACCTGGAAGACTGAGGAGTGATTGGCTAGGGGCTGAAAGTCAGCAGAGTGGGGCGCCCTGGAAACCAGGCGAGGGAAGTACCCAGCAGGACAGAGTGACACTTGGCATATGCTGCTCATGGCTAAAGTAAGATGAGCCCTGAGAACTGAAGAGTGAACATAATAACCTCAAGGTCATTGATGATCTTGACAAGAACAGTTTTGGTGGACAGGTGGGGCCAACACCTGATGTAGGTGGGGGCTTTAGGAAAAAAATGAGGGGATACATTTGAATACGCATAGATAACTTTTTTGGTAAGAAATGAGAAGGAAGCTGGTAAAGGAAGTAAGATAACAAGAAAGGCTTTAATAAGATATTTGAATCTCTAAACATGGAGCATTTGGCCTATATGGACTGTTTTAGATTTTAGTTTTTTTGTTATGCTTATCTTGATGACACATAATCACTAGAATTTTTTGAATTTTTATTTGCAAGTTATCAGTTTCTACAACAAAATTCAAGTTATCCTGTTTTATGTGGATTAATTAATGTAACTATTTCCTCACAACCAAAAAGTGGTATGTCTTGTGGTAGAGACCATGCACTTCGTGGCACCCAGAGACGGATCCAAGTCTCTGTTCTCCTTCTCAGCTGTGTGAACTGGGAAAATTCTTTGATCTTGCAATGGCTTGGTTTCCTCCTCTGTAAAGTTGGGATAGCAGCAATTCCTACCTTATGGCAGTGATTCCTACCTTGTAGGGTTGTTATGAGACTTAAATGAAATAATGAGTTAAAGTGCTTAGGCCAGCACTAATACCGACACGAACTTCCCAGTAAGACTAGCTGTTATTATAGCTATTAATTTATATTTTGACATGAAGTAGTATAATGTAGCAGAAAGAATATGGGATTTGAAGTTGACCATATTGGGGTTTCTACCCCATTCCATCACTCAGTACCTGTGCATGGTACTTAACATGGCTGAATTTATTTCCTCATATTGGAAGTGGAGATATTAATAATAATAATAATAATAATGATAATAAAATATTTAACAGAAAGAGGATTAAATGACATGTTTTAAAAATCACATTGTGTCTTATAAAGTACCATACAAATATTTAATTTCATTTATTTAAAATGAGATTGTCTTTTAAATATGTTTGTTGTCTTCCATTAGATTTATATATTAAGAAAAAAGAAATCTTAATACATTTGAGCAGTTTTAAATGTTTAATTTCATGGGAAGTTTGGGTTCCAACAAGAATGAAGCTATCCAATGGCAATGTAAAAAGATATGGTAACATATTATTTTTGGTAAAACATTTTTGAAGTTAAAGATGCTTCAGAATAGAAGAATGGAAATGTGCTCTCTATTAGACATATATACAATTATGTAAAAGTAAATTTCCATATGTACTGGCTGAAGCAAAATAGCTTACTAGGGACCAAGCAGGTGTATTTTATCTTTCTGCCAGAACACCACGTCCCTTAGGTGTCTTTATAAAGATGGAGAAAAATGATACATAACAGCTGGTATGAGGTCATCCAAGAAATCCTCCAAGTAAGAATAACCTAATGGAAAAGAAATGAGTTTAGTGTGGACTTGTTTGATGCAAATCTAACCTGACCTCATACGAATTCTGATTGGAAACTGAAGTGACTCGAATCACTTTTGAGCCCTCTTGGTCATTCTTTAAGGATATGGAACAGCTACTACTAGTGCTGTTACTACTATTTCAAAAATACTTTTCAAAAATGCTTTCCAGGGCTTTGTTGCCTGTAACTCTCAGAAGCACTCCGTGAGATCAGTTTTGGAACTGGCATTATGTCCACCTTAAAAAAGAAAGGAACTCATTTCTCTGGGAGATTACATTATTGCCTTTGGGTCAGAGCTGGGACTGAAGCCACTTCAGGAATTTGTTGGACTAGAGACATTTTTTTTTTTCCCCTTTTCAGGCATTATGCACCAAATGTCAATTGTAAAGTTCAGAGCTTCCTTGGATACCTGAGGATTTTATTCTTTTTAATAACACAGGCCTCGTGAATAAATATTACATCTAAATTCACCCTCTTCACCAGATACACAGTTTGTCCTCAAGACCTCTTTGTTGAGTAGCCAACGGTAGTTTTCTGTTGAGCACAGGTGGTGATTGTAATTCATTTCTGCTCCTGCTAGAAAGAATGCTCAGGAGTTGTAAAAGGGAGTAACGCTGAATTCCGTCATTAAAATTTTTTAGATTGTATGCATTGCAGGTCACTATGGAACATACAGAACAAGTTAAATACTGTTCAGGGAGTGATAGGGAGAGGATGTCCAAACAAGAGACAGCTAGATAAAGCGACATAGGAATAAGCATTGAGGTTGTGACACAGCCTGAGTAAATGTAGGTTCACGATGGGGGAAAGTGGCTGGTTCAGGGACTCAAAGAGGGGCCTGTCTCTTGGACGGGGAGCTGAAGTTGGGTGGAGAGGAGGGGAAATTTCAGGGGAAGGCATCAGGGGGAGCAGTGGTGCAGGTACCACACACTTGGAAGAGGTAAATGCAGACGTCATTTCCTGTCCCTTTCTTAATGAGCAAGCTTTGTTGCTTTCATGTAGCCTAATACTTGGAGCCTTGGGGTACAAACTAAACTGCATTTCAACAAATTAAGTCATGTGCTTATTGAAGAAAGAGCCATGAGTAGTAGTATATTCTTGGTTTCTTCATTTCTTGTCCTCATTTTTTTTTTTGCATATTGGCAATGTCCTTTGGCTTAATTTAAACTTAATCTAATATCATTTGAATTCAGGAAGAGGATTCTGTTTTAAAAAAATCAAGATCCCTCGCAGCTTTTTAAATCCAGTTCAATACATTCAAAATAATGTTTTCCAAACATTGTTTTCTGGGCTTTACTTTTCCAACAAAACTTTGTGCTTGGTTTCTTTGTCCATCTGTGTTCAATTCCTACCGTACCTCAGCTTCTTCTTCTGACAAATGGAAATGAACACTAAGTATCTCAGGTGATTGTTAAAAAGATTAAATTACTATAATGTAATGTGCAGTGAAACGTGCTTTAGAATACCCTAAAGTGATGGTATATTATTAAATGTTAGACTTTATAACTTTTGTCTGACTGCTATATTTGACTTATACAATCCCTAAATGATATATTATTGGAACTAGTAACATATATTTTATTATTTTTTGCCCTTTGTCTTTTCTTATCTTCACATTATCCTGGAGTTTTCCATGCATTCAAGCTCATTTAGTGTGTTTTGAAAGACTGTGCAATTCATACAGCATCCATTAGGAAGGAGCATTGCAAATGCTCTGTTTTGAAACTAGTGAAATGAATTACGGATTTTTTCCTACGTCTTTTAAAAAGCATTCCAGAAGGTTATTGTGGGGAACACATTTAATTTGAATGATTGTGTCTTATGTCCTCTCATGAGAATTTTTTTTAAAGCTTTCTTTGTGAATCAAATTATTATTAAATATTGGATATTTCTTTGTAAAAGAATTATGGAAACTTGTATAAAAGACTGTGCCCTACCAAGATTCAGACAAAGAGAAAGCTGAAGAATAGAATAAAAAAACCTAACTATTTAATTTTGGCCTGTAAAAACTGTATTACACGCGCTGTATATAGAAATCATTCAAAGCTGAGTTGAAGATTTATTTAGAGAAGCTTATATTCACTGAATACCAAGCAGTTCTTTTTATTGGGGCTTTGTTTAAAGAGTTTCAGATTGATTTACATGGCTCCTTACTTATAACCTGAGACTAAGGCAGTGTAGCCAGCCAAAACGATGTACAGTGTCAAAAGCATTTTAACTAGACACAGAGAAATTCATCTTTGTTGCCCAGCATGAAACTAGCCAGGTCATCTACTGCCAAAATAATAGAAACAGTACATTTTTACAGGCCTGACAAATTTGGCTCTGTTTTGTTGTTGTTGTTTTTGTTTTTATCACCATAAATTTTAAAGAGTCGCAGTATAATGCACTGGAATTAAAAGACGGTATGGTGGATTTTTCAAATGTTCACCACTTTGGTCATATTTCTTAATCGTGTTCTTCTGAATCCCTAATTTTTTTCTTTCTATGCCTTAGAAATATGAACACTTTTATATATGTAAGTAGTTCTTTTTTGCTCCCTAATGTTCAGACTGCGAACTTTTTGCTTTCTACCTAAAAGAGATGTTCTGTCCAGCGCCCCTAGAAAACATCTGGCTGGAGAACAAAACTGATTTGTTTCTTTGGAGAGAGGGATCGCCTCTCATTTATTATAGTGTTTTTTTGTTTGTTTGTTTGTTTTTTAAAATTTTATTGGGGAAGGGGAACAGGATTTTTTTTTATTGGGGAACAATGGTCAAATTGTTGTCCTTTCAATCTTAGTTGTGGAGGGTTCTGTTCAGCTTCAAGTTGTTGTTCTTGCAGTCTTAGTTGTGGAGGGCGCAGCTCAGCTCCAGGTCCAGTTGCCGTTGCTAGTTGCAGGGGGCACAGCCCACCATCCCTTGCGGGAGTCGAACCGGCAACCCTGTGGTTGAGAGGACAGGCTCCAACCAACTGAGCCATCCGGGAGCTCAGCGGCAGCTCAGCTCAAGGTGCCGTGTTCAATCTTAGTTGCAGGGGGCAGAGCCCACCATCCCTTGCGGGACTCGAGGAATTGAACTGGCAACCCTGTGGTTGAGAGCCCACTGGCCCATGTGGGAATCGAACCGGCAGCCTTCGGAGCCAGGAGCACGGAGCTCCAACCGCCTGAGCCACCGGGCCGGCCCTATTATAGTGGTTTTGGAGGAGGCAGCAGACTATGCTTCATGTCAGGTCATCAACTAGGGCAGAAGGGGTGACCTCAGAGAGCAGATCAAAAACCTAAGGAAAGACAGAGCCCTGGCAGTTTGGTTGCACTGTGATGACCCTGAAGAAGGGAGAGCCGTGACATGGTACCAGGACCCACATTCCGCAGAGCTATTTAATGCCTTAATTTCTGAATTATGATGTGAAGAAAAGAAAAAGAAAGAAAGGAGGGATATATGGAGGGAGGGAGGAAAAAAGGATGGAATGGAGGAAGGAAGGAAGGAAGGAAGGAAGGAAGGAAGGAAGGAAGGAAGGAAGGAAGGAAGGAAGGAAAGATTTGTGATGGAAGAGTGTGTACGTGTCTGATTTATTTGGGCTATGCCATGTGGTATCATTTACACTCATTTTGCAGCCCACAAAAGTAGCTTTTCCCAGTGAGCAACAAGGCAGCTACAGCCGGGGGTTGTAACATTCCAGGTCCTGTCTGGACCAGAAGGGCCCCATGACAAGAACTGTAACCTGGGTGGGGAAGCCCAGGGTTGACCTCAGGCCCCTCTCCTTACTTACCACGTTACTGTCATAATGACCTTTCTAACCTTCAGGTGCCTGGTCTCATAGGAGCGTTAAGTGTTTAACATATTTCATGTAGTTATTTGCGGTGCAGATGACACTGTGTATATTGTAACCCTTGGCAAATGTAAAATCCTATTCAAATTAAAAGTGGTGAAGTTGTTGTTATTGTGATATGAGACTTACATTTTTTTTATTGTTTTTTTTCCTGTACAAAGCAGCATTTGATTCAAAGGAAAAAAAGAAAAACCAGCCATGGTTGCACACCTCAGACCTTTACTATTGCCGTTAGCATTTTGATATATTCATGTATAAATGATTAAGAATGTATATAGATATCCTTCTATATATTCAATGTGATATTCCTTGTTCCTTTTCCATAGATAATAGCATGTGTAGTTTTCCATTTTACAATATAATTTCAATGGTTATTTAATTGTCGGCATTGAAACTTTGCAAAAATTTAAAAGGATGTGTCAGATTATCCAGGTGAGTCTGCCTAATTGTTTTATGTCTTCCAGACAGGTTCATAGAAGCTGAGGGGCTTTGAGTCTCCACATCAGTCGTTGGAAAGTTGTCTTCCCAAGCCATTCTTTCTTTCCTATTGGCCTTTTACACAGGAAGAACAACTTGTATTCCACGTCGTAGGAATGAGAGCTAACATTTACTGAGTACTGATTCTGTGCTCAGCGCAGGTTTAACACTTAATCCCTGTTTAATTATCACAACAACCCTAAGATAGGTGCTGTTACAATAGGTGTTCTCACATTTTGTAGATGAATAAACTGAGGCACACAGAGGTTAAGTAACATAGTTACGATCACATAGTAAGTGAGTGGTGAAGCTGGGCCTTCAGAGAAATGTAGGTCATTTCTCTGGGAAGTCCTAGGCATTACCTGACACAGGTAACTGAGAGACTATTGGTGAGCCTGTTGTGATCTGTGTTTTTTGTTTGACTATTACGTATTTACAATGTGTCTAAAGCTGACAAGTCCAGAGAAGAAGTTTTTACAGAAGAGCGAGGGGAGAGTGTTTCAGGTGTTATTTAGGCATCTGGACAAATCATTAGTACCACTGCCTTTTCTTATGAGTCACATTATAGTGAAGGTCATGAACTTGAAGGAATGGCATTGCAGTTCTGTTTCGACCTGAGAATAAACTTCTGATGATAGGAGGAAGGTATGACCATTATGGAATAAATGTGAAGATTTTACACAGAATTTTCATGTTTCATTACTTTCATTTTTTGTACTACAATAGACCCTGTTATTCTTGTAAAGATGGTGTTACCCCTTCCCTTCTTTATTTCCTACCTTCTTATAAGCTAAGTTTCAATGGGCCTTTGTCTCATCTGCAGCTACGTGGCTTTAGTGTTGAGCAAGAGCAAGTTATGGTTAACGATTTGCTATACATGTTTCTTTCTGGCTGCTTGCTCTACTGCAATATACTCAGTGATGCTTAAAGCTTTGTGGGTTTTCAGATTAGTGGATGCCTCATTTTACTTTATTTGTTAAATCTGATGAATGCCTATAGTCAGTCTTATTCATAACAGGAACGTGATTTGTGGATCGTATTCACCAAATCCTGGGAATAAACTCTTCCCAGTGTCCTCCTCCTTTTTTTGTGAGAGCTGTTTGAAACACCTTCATTACTTTTCATTTTAATTGATTATTTAGATTAATTATAGCTGTCAAAGTGCCAAAACTTACTCCGTAAGTCATGCTTAAAAACGTAATAATCCGGTTAGTGGATTTGTGAAACATTTTGTAGAGGTTTCTTGTAACAATATGAACTCATCTTTTCATTTATTCATGCAATAAATATATGCTGCCTCTATTTTATGTGCCAAGCTGAGTGCTAGGAACTGGGCATATGTTGATGAATAAGCCTGTAATTTGAAAGTCTTTTAAAATGGTTGAATTCCTAACTAGATGCTCTGAAAAATATACCAGATATTATTTTTCAGTAAGTAAACAGTTCAATTCAGCCATTTTTCACATTTTTTCAAAGTGACTACCAATGAGCCTTTCTCTTAAGGTAAAATGAAACAAATTTCCCCATACCGACCTTTTCCCTGAGATCCAGGTAGCAAGGGGTGGGAACGCTGGTAGTGACCTGTAAAATATTGGGCACACCTGTAGTCTTCTTAGACCTCCTTAGCTCTTTCCCCAGTGACCAATGCCACACCTTCTTGAAAAACAGGAGTCGCTTGGTATTAAAGTTGCTGGGAAGCCAAGTATCTGTGCATAGGTTTTTCTTTCATATATTTTTAAAATGGTCAGAGTCTAACTGAAGCCATGAATCACCAATGTGTCTTCTTCATTAGGCAGAGAAGGAAGGAAGGGAGGGAGGGAGGGAGGGAGGGAGGGAGGGAGGGAGGGAGGGAGGGAGGGAAGAAAGGAAGATAAGAAGGAAAGAAAAAAGGAAGGAAGGAAGGAAAGGAGACAATCCACAATCCTCTCTGTTTTTTCCTTTCTCTTCTACCCTTTGTAATGTCCCTGGGATGTCTGGGGTCATTGAACTTGAGAAGGTGTCATCTATAACCTTCCAAGGTATCTAGGAGTCAAATCCAGAGGCACTTTGCAGTATCCTGGTGACATTGGAGGACTGTTCTGCTAAAAGTTAATAATTTTTATTATTAGCTTAGATGATGGAAATCACGATCAATATCAAAATCATTTTGTTGCCATAAGCACGTGGTGCTGTATTGGCTAGAGGCAAGTCAAAGTAAACAAACATGGGTCCTGTTCTCATGAGTCCACTGGCAGTATTGTTACAAACAGACAACCAAAGGACATCAGCTGCAGCCATCAGCAAGCAAGTCCATGAAGACCTTGTGTTATTAGCGGTCATCTGAGGAAATATTAAGTTTGCAGATGACAGTTCGGTCAGGCTATTGACCTTTTGACATTAAGGGATGTCAGAGTGAGCTGAGCATATTATAAAATTGGAATATCAAATTTGAATGATGGATTGTATCTTCAACATTTATTTAAGATAGATCAAGTCTAGTCCCAAAGAAGTTTCCACATTGACTCCTATATCTGGTCAATTCTCCTCTCTGTTGCTTTTCAATCAGCACCATTTAAGTTTGCATTCGCCATTAATCATTATCAATATCATCATCTTCATAGTTATTATTTGGGTGTCTTTGTGTAGCAGGCAAGCACTTTATGTAATTATCTCTAATTCTCACAGACGCTCTGCTGCAAGGTGTTATTTCCACTTACAAATCATGCAACCGGTTTAACTTCCAAAGGGGCATATGAAGCGATAGTTGAGGTTCAAACTATTTGGAAGGAACACCCATGTCCCTCTCACTCCAGTACAGACAGGGGTCCCTCATGCTTTCCTGTATTGTTCTCCCCTGGTTTTGTATTTTGTTGTGAACCTTGGCTGCTCCTCTGGGAATTTAAAGATGATCCATTTATTCATTTAGCAGTGATTTATTGGGTTCCATTCTCAGCATTGGCAGGAGAGCAACAACCAAGGCAGAAAATCCATGACCCCGTTGTGTTTCTACACATTCCAGTGGATACCAGGCAACATGCAGTTAGCCACAGAAAGGCTTGGGCAATGGGATGTGGTTTAGGGTTGTCTGACTCTTTCTACTTAGATTGTTGATGAGTGAAGTTCAGAAACAATTCTGTAGTCCATGGGCTTTACAGAATTCAGTTCAGTGTTTCTTACACATCAAAGTCACTATATAAATACATGTGGGTGAAAGAACCAGAGTGTTCCCAGACAAGAATGCCATTTTAAAATGATAGGGAGCTGCACCGAAGTGTGACTCACAATCGGGACTCGAGAATTGTGCCTGACAGAAATATTCCCAATTTAGACAGGGTTCTCAGAGGGCTGCTTAATAGATGAAAAGTCTGAAAAATAGGACATTTGGGTTTCCAAGGCATTGTGGTGACTTCAGTGGTATTTTATGAGAGATGACACATTGATGGAGGATATTGAAATTTACTATGGTATGATTTAGTGCCAGGAAATCTCTGGCTGCCACTTAGTTTTGAGTAGATGCTAGGTAACTGTATTAAATGTTTGCTTGTTTGGAATATTGATGTGTTGGGCTCTCTGTCAAGCACTAAATTGAGCCAAACTACATTCACACATCATCTCTTCATTTTTGTGTTGTAGTATTTAAACGAGAAACCGTTTCTACCAGTTCTTCCAGATATAATATTATCCTTATTTAGTGTCCCATGGATTAGTATACACTACTAGTATTTTTTGGTGAGTCGTTCTTGAGAGATAGTAGCTAAAGAAAAGAATTCAAGTGGAAACTTGTGGAGAATTGGGACTTTAGAATGTTTTTGTTGTACTTTTACCTCTCTCAGTCATCAAAATGAATCCATGTGTGTGCTATAAACAACTTTCTAATTTTTTAATTTCAGAAAAGAGAGTAAGCATTTGTCTTTAGATGCCTCTTTGCTTCTCATAACACAAAGATGTGTAACAGGGTACATTTTGTTTTTTATATGCCTGGGTTATTTCAAGATTGGATCATGCAACTGGCCGTTGATGAGAAGACATTTCAGTTCTCAGTTTAAGAAAGTCAGGGTGGAACTAGTTAGTTCTCCATTGCTCCGTATTTGCTGTTGCTGTGTGCTGGTGACTTCAGTTTTAAGAATTCTATCCAGCTGCATTACCTCATCTCCCCTCAGTCAACAGCACTGCCATTACCAGCCCCACATACTTTCTCAAGGTCTTTTGAAAGATTTCTTATCTGAGATCTTGGTTGTGTTATGATCAATCCCACATGCTTCCTCTCCCCTGTGGCCTTGTACAGTTTTACACATGTCATTCCTAAGCAAGAGCTGTATTCTCATAACTGACAGAATTATCGCCCCCTTATCTAGCCTATGGACCATTTCTGCTAGTCCTTACTTACAGTCACTGCATCCTGGTGTTTGTGGGTGCCTAGAAAAATGCTCTATGCCTCTTCCCACCTGCATTTTTGGCTGTCTGAGTTATGGCTACCGCTACATAGTTCTTGATGGGCATACATCTTTATCAGTTTATATTACTAGTTTTGCCAGGCAAATGTTGCAGTCTAGTTTTTGAACACATCATTTTTTATTATCTCACTATTAACCTTTTGTTGATTATCTTGTTGCTCCATGCACTTTCTGAATGCAAACTTAAGTATTTTTAGAAATACTTGAGTATTTTTAGAAATGCTTAAGTATTTTAAGTATTTTTAGAAAGAGTTTTAGAAATCTGTGCAATCAACTCTCTCTCTCTCTCTCTCTCTCTCTCTCTCTCTCTCTCTCTCTCACACACACACACACACACGCACACACTTCTATAGTAGCACGTATAATAATTCAAAATTAACAATTACATATTTACCAGCCAAGTAAAATATGGAGTATTTGTGTTTGATGAACAGCTAGAAGTCTATATTTGCACAGTCAAGGAGGGCTCAGCAATGAACTGTTCTCATCACGAGGCTAATAGAACAGGAAAAAGTGTACTTTCTGGTCATTATACCACCGAATGTGGGAAGTTGGTATTTAAAAGGGGGACAATCAACTGTGGGGCGATGACAAAGAAACCTGGCACAGAGTGAATAGTAAATATTGAACGAATTGTTGATTAATCACCAGAGATACACATAAATGTACATATACCACATGTGAATTGAATATTGGTATTCCACCACTAGAGAGAATTTTTAAAAATTTAAGTCATCTTTATTATGTAAAACATTATGTACTAATTGTGGAGTACTTCTTCCGGCTTCGGGGTGTTCCACAATCCAGAAGGGAATACCTGGGCTAGACAGTAGAAGCGAGATAGTTTCCTCTTACTCTAACACATGCGGCCCTTGTGTTAACCACTACCTGTGGTGAGTGGAATTAAGGATTACCCTGGTAAACCTGTCAGAACACCCTCCAGTTCTTCCGCCCCTCTTCTGTTGTTCAAGATCTGTATATTCTAAATTCCTCAAATAAAGATGAGTGGTGATCTTCTGTGTTTAGATTTCTTTCCCCTGCAGCTGAAGCTGGCTAGTGGGGTCTAGTGGACAAAACAGTTTTATGGAGGGATGAAGACCTTGATTTTATTTCCAGGCCCCCGTGATGATTTCACAGAATAAGGGCTTATGAACTACATTTGGCTTCGCAGGAGAAAGGTATTATTTAAATGCCAAGTTTCTAACATTAAGATTTCTCTGTGCAGCAGTAAAGGGTGTGTTTGTATTCCTGTATGAAGGGGGAATGGATGAGAAAGAGGAGCAGTGCTCTAGCGACCTGGAAAGAGAAAGGGTTTCCAGTTTCCATCTTCATCTGTCTTAAAGGATATTTCTATACAAATAAACCCAAGCATCCAGTGGCATCATCCTGGGGTGTAGCCCCTAATTTTATTTGGTTTCCCATCAGTGCTTGAAGCAGTGTGGCCATACCACCATGACTGATGGAGTTTAATGAAGGGTTTTGCAAAACATGATTTGCCATCTAATTTGGAGAGATCATTTCAATAATTCTAAACCCACAGGATGATCTTCCTCTGATAGCAGAGTTTTGGGGGTGGAAATTTTTTTTTTAGAAAAATAATGGAATCAATCAAATATTACCATTATTGTCGTGGATGCTAATTGAGAAATCTAGCAGATTTCCTAATCCTTAATCACCTATTCCAGAGAAAAATAAAGGCGACTGGACCTCATTCCAGATCTGCTCAGGAAGTTCCAGCCTCGGTATCTTTGACTGAATTAAATGTTGGCCTGGAGGTCACATTCAACACAAGCAAAATCCAAAGTCAAGTTCTCTCAGTGGATTTCCCTATCAGTGGGGCCCTTATTCTTTTAAGCCTCCAGTCCTTGACATGATTCTTGCTTCTTCTTTTTCTCCAAATAGCTACACAAAGTACCAAACTCTTGGTCTAATTTTATACTCTCCTGAAGTCTCTCCAGGCTGCCGTAACCCCATTTTAGACATTTCTTATACCTGTGGGTCTCTAATATCATCCCTGGTACTCAGCCTGTGTCTACAATTGCTTCACTGTGGCTCCATTAACGCTTCACTGCAGGCCAATTTCTTAGTTGGCCTTCTGATTATATCTCCGTCTCAGCCCTGAGTCTTGATACTGCCTTTGGCAATGATCTCTGGTTTTCATCTCCTATGAAAATTCATTCTTGCTCCTCACACAGCCCTGCCCTTAGTTACTCTGGGAAAAGTTCTCTTTCTCATCCTCTTGGCTCCCAGAACCCTGTCCTGGCTCAGGCACTTGTGGCAAGTAGTACAAGGAGTTTGGCCCCGTCAACTGAATGGGAACTGAACTCTATTCTCGTCCACATATTCCCTTTACCCCATGTATGCTTGTCTACTCTTTTTTAAAAACCTGGTTCCACCCTTCTTTAAAATGTTCAAATCCCATCTGCTCCATTAAGTTTCTCAGTACCACCAGCCCATAGGTTTCCTCTCTCCTCTGAATGCTTTCTAGAGCACTTAGAAACAGTCCTGTTCTCTTGATATTTACTGCCATTGTTTTCAGCTATGTCTAGGCACAAGGACCGAATAAAGTAATTATTTACATACAGCTTGTTTCACCTCTTCAAACTCTATAAGCAGCTGGGTGGAAGAAGCCATATTATGCATCTTCACATTCTATACGGCTTTTATCACAGGGGTGTACCTTTAACAGGCAGATACTCATGACTGGCTGAATCTCTATGCCCTTCTCAAAGCCAAGTGGTCATAAGAAGAAAGATACATTTAGCCTGAATACAGAACTTTCAAATCCCTGTTCCCCTCGTGCTTTATTCTGCAAACTAAAAGTGCGTGCTGGCTGAAGAGCATGGCTTTAGTCCATTCCCAGAATTTAATATCTTGAATTTAGTCCTCATCTGAACTCTGCATGAGCTAGAAGTACAAATAATTTTGCATGGGTGTCTCACGTAAAGCAAGGCCTGAGTGAAGATTTAGATCTCTTTAAAGCAGAAAATATTACAGCTTCTTTTTCCTATTCCAGGGGCTTTACAATGGAATTTGTATTCTTTGCTTACTAGCCTGGTTGAATAATTGATGTCTGCCTTAAATGTTGCTCCTTCCCCATATGTATGGTCACATACATTTAAGTATGCAGTTGCTAATGTCAGGATTCAGTCATCTGGAGCTACTTTAACCTTATCCATGTCTGTAGCTTTTGTTTTGTTGTTGTTTTGTTTTGTTTTAAGGAAACTAGAGGTTGGAGTGAAGTTACTCATTTGAAAACATAAATCCTTTTGAAGAGTAGGAAAAGGGATGGGACAAGTCATGTTGCTGTCCATGGTTCTGATTTACGATACTACACGATAAGCCAAATTCATTTGGCAAACACAACACTGATTGTAGTTTACAGAGTGATGATGATGATGGTAAAAGATAACAAGAGAGAACTACTGTAAAACGATATTGAATTTTAACATAGTGACCCTATTTCATATGTAGATCTGTCTGAGTGTGTGTGCTCCTGTGCACCTATCTAGGGGTAAGTACATGGAAATTGTTCTAACGTAGTATGTTTTGATCTCAAGGTCTGGATAATGTGTTGCCATTTATGTAAAAAAGAATAGCAGATACACACATATGCATACATACATATACATGTAGGTAAACATGTATACACATGCTTGTATTATATACTTACGAGTACACTTTGATGTTTGGATGATATAACTTTATTACCTATTTAACAGTTAATTTTTAAAAGTTCATACCTTCTTTTATTTTAAATATTCTTTATTTAAAATAAAATTCTGCAATAAATGAGAACTGTTTTAAATAGAGATAACAGACCTCTTACCTGACCATAACCCTAGTGTGTTCTGGCAAGCTCTAAAGAGGTTAGAAAGAAGTTAGGTAGTCCTACAGTTGACACAAAGGGATAAAATGTGACAGCGATTGATGACAGTGTGGTGTCTGAGTTTGTTATATCCAATATAAGTAAACAAGATAATTAAAAACCCAGGAAAAGAAGCACAGGGAAATGATGGTCCCCCCACCCCTTATTATTATTAAGTTCTAAAGGGAAAGAAAAATCTATTAAGAATGAAATACACACTGAGTTCACACTTCAGTTCATTGAAAGAAAGGGAGCTGGCTGATTAGGACCAACCAGGGTGGGGCAGTTAATTTTTTCCTGCTGGTTTTCTAATTGGGTCCAGTGGCTGGGACACAACTAGAGTTTGAAGATATGATAAAAGTAGCAGTGGAGGAGCAAAATCCATGTTATCTCAAATCTAAGGGAAAATTTCAAAGCCTATTCTTCTAATACATCAAGGCTAGTATGTCAAAAACCAAGTCATTTTTTCTCTTGACCCATTTTCCCTCTGGCCCAGACTCTCCTCCTTGAGCCCGTTTCTGGCAACAGCCATTCTTCTGGCCTTGATTCCTCTCTAACCTCTCTTTTTCTGTGCCATTCAAGTGAATCTAGCAGCCAGTTTTGTGAAATCCATCTCTCATTGTCTTTCATGTCTGCCATTCTCATAAGCCCTACCGCATTCCCATGGTGCTGGCCCTTATTACCCATTACAGAGATGAGGAGCCTCTCACCTGCTCCCCACACCTGGGAGTATAGTGTGGTGGTAGAAATGCTGGGCTGCAATCAGATTCCTGCATTCATATCCCCACTCCACTACTCAATAACAAGGAGAGGACCTCAGGAAGATAGAGTCTCTCCGAACTTTAGTGTCTTCAGCTTGTAGATGACATAATAGCAGTTGCCTCGTTTTTTCCAGGTCTCTGCTCACGTTCACCTCCTCAGAGAGGTTTCCCCTGACTACCCTGTTTAAAATAGCATCCTCAGGACTCCATTTATTTCCTTTATTTTTCTTTATAACATTTATGACCACCTGACATTTTATCAGTTCTTTGTTTGCTTGACTGGTTGTCGGTGTTCCTCCCGAGTTGTGCATTCCATGGCCACAGGAATCTTGCCTGTGATTTTGTTCATGGTTGTATCTCAACGCAAGAGAGTAGGTGCGCAATAATTACATATTGAATGAATGAATGAATAAACAGACAGCCTATTGTGAGGATTAAATGAAATCCTATAACAAAGTGTGAATTTTCATTCTCATCATCATTTTCTCCCCTAGTTGATCCTAAGTCATTTCAATTTTAATCTTACCAAACATTGCTCTGCTTAAAACAGATCACAGACTTCCCATTGTCCCCTCCCAAGGTGAACAAAAGTTTCTCAGCTCAGTGTTTGGCTCTCACAATGATAAGAATCCAGTTATGCTGTGAACGGTCTCAGATTTTACTTACAACCTAACATGTTTGCCAGCAGCAGTTTCATAGAAGCTGGTTGAAGACACAAACCTTCTGAGTCAGAGGCAAAGGATTTTATTACTCCCAGCACAGCAGGCATCATAGCTTCACATTCATATTAGTCACCCCCACCAGTCCCATGTGGGTCATGGGGAGTGACCCAGATGCATGCTGTGCATACAGGGGGTGTTTGTCACTCCTGAGAAATCTCCAGGTTGGAAAACTCCCAATTTGATAAGAGGACTACTACCAAATCTTTGCCCCAGAGAGAGACATTACATTTATTATCCTGGTCAGGTAACAAATCTGCCCTCTGACCCTGTAAGAGACATTACCTCTGTCTTCCAAGGCTATTTTGCTATCCATACATCTTTGAAAAGATCATTTAGGACAGAGCTGTCACCAGAAGAGTAGAAATGCCATGGAGAACTTCCGCCCAGTTCTACCCTTCTGTACTTCCCTGAGTCTTACTTACACTTACCCGCATCACACCATCGTGCAGCACTGCCGTTCTCCTTTCCATCACGGAGTTTCCTCACTCTGTGGCTCAGTGTGCAGGTCTCCTTCTAAGCTCTCCCAGGTAAAACTTTGTCTCTTCTTTCAGCTCTCTCTCCCCCTAGATATCTACCCAGCCTGCCTATTTCCTCCCTAAGGCTCCCTTACTGGTGAGGCCTTTTTCTCATGTAAGATAGAAGCCCGACCCCACCCCACAACACTACCCTCTTTATCTTTGTTACTCTCTGACATGTATTCACTTGTTTATGGTCTGTCTTCCCCTTCTAGAAGCTAAGCTGCTTGAAAGTACAGACAATTTTTGATACTCTGCTCTAACCTCAGGCCCCCAAGGAGTACCTGACACATAGTAGAAGGTAAATAACTATTGGTTGAGTCTGTGAGTTAGTTTTATGTTTTGCTTTCTTCATGGCTCCTTCCAGGTGTGCTAAGTGGCATATGATCTCTCCATCTGCTGAACCTTAATTCTACTTCACTTGTTCTTCTCCGTCAAGATGGTGTGCCTCTTATTATAAATGTTGAGTTTGTTGAGGACAAAGTCAAGTACCTTCTTAGTACCTCACACAGTCTCTTTAATATAGTAGACACTCAATAAATGTGTGTCATATTTCACTGCAAGTGAAGAAACCGAGTAGACTGAAATATAACACTCCTTTTTGAGCACTACTTAGCTATGCATCTTGGGTAATTGGAATTCACTCTCTAATAGAATTTGGAGGAAACAACTGATGCCAACTGGTAGACGCTAAGGGATAAGAGGTTTCAACTAAATAAAAGGAAAAATAAATGGAATTTTCCAAAGGTAACAACTGCCTCAAAGATGGTAAGCACCCCATCTCTGAAGAAGCTCATCACACAACTCAGGCTGGGTGACCACTTAGCAGAAGGTGGGCAGTAGACTAATGTATAGAACAAAGTTTGGGGGGTGGGAGGGTGGTACAAGGAGGTTCCTTTCACAACTTAGGTTCTATGACTATTCTATGGGTGTATGTATACCCCAGTTTACCCACCATCATGTAAGGATATGAGCAGCACGTTTTGAGCCTAGAGGTACAGTTTCCTTCCCATCCTTTAGGGTAGGCCTTTAATTTTTCTGTCTTTTAAATCCCACCAGATTTTTAATATATCTCTTATATTTCTCTCTTTTTATTTCCATATTTGTGTATATGTCTGTCTGTCTTTCTAGGTGACTGCGTGCCCCTTAAGAGTAAAAACCGTATCTCATTTAACTTCCTATTTCTAGTGTTTTGCCAAGTCTTAGCTGGAGGCCATTGGATTTTTATGCAATGAATGAATAATCAGTCTGAGGTTAGCTTTTTCTATATCATTGATACTCAAATTTTGGGGCTCATTTTTTTGCTCTCTGGATTTCCCTTTCTTTCCCAAATGTTATGCCCACAACTTCACTCCTTCTAAAATGAATTCATCCGTGCATCTTTGATGTTTTGTTTGCTGCTGATAGCAATGGCTTTTGAGGAGGATAGTTCTAATGTCAGATCAAGCAAGGAAGTCAAAAAAAAAAAGGAAGCATCTCAAAAGTCTCTGAATGGTAGGGGAATTTTTTAAAACTAAGGAGTCGTTCGACTGGCTATCTCCAAAATGATAGGAATGAGCATGTGGAATTATATTCCAAATCACCTAGGAGGCTCAGGCTTCCTGAGAACAGCAAACTGTAATTCTAAGGAGGTAATGGAATAGTCATTAAAGGTCTTTTCCCTCCTACATAGGATAGGGCCTCTTTTTGAACATATTAATTCCCTTCTAAGGTTCTTTTTTTATTAATCAGTAAACATAGCCCTCTTGATGGCTATCACTATAATAAGGAAAGTATTGAAATTCAGAAAGCCGCTACTGAGAAAAAAAGGGGCATTGTACTTTTAGTCTAAAGGAAGGTGAACAGTACTTTAGTGTTCATTCTCAGTGTTACTTTAGTGCTTCACTACGATAAAGCCAGCTACCTTCTGCTTAAGTCTGAGTAATTTTAGAGGAAAAACCAGTGCCGTGTGCTGGATGAGATTTAGTGAATGAATGAACTGAATGAAAAAAACAGAATTTCAAAAAAATTGTCGTGATTATTAACACCTTGAGAGTACACATGAGATTGGGGATGGAGATTAATAGATGGTACGAAGACTGTTTGACCTCAGCTGGCAAGTATAAAGTGAGACAAATGCTCCTGTGTGTTGTTAAAGAAAAAACATTTCCATGTTCACACGGGGAAAGAAACCTTTGCTACTTGAAGATGCGAATATGGTTGAGCAGTGAAGCGACCTGAGTTAGTTATTCAAGTGGGATGAGTGGGGTGGTTTGATAGTTGAGGAATCATTGGGGCTTTCCTTCTGATGTGGTGAAGAACTGAAGGGCCTTTAGAGACTCCAATGACCAGATAGGCAAAAAAAAAAAGGAATCCTCAAGGATTAGGCAAATGTGAGCTGGAAGGATTAGTGTCTAAGGAGAGGATATTATCTTTGCCCCATTTTCTAAATTTCTCAAATATCTGTTTATTTTGTAGTAAATCATATGAAAGGAAATAGGTTGTACTTTCCCATGAAACAGGTTTAGTGTTTGGGTGGAGTGACATGTGTTTCTGCCCCTGTAGCACCATTCCTGGCTGACCAAAGCATTACAGTGTTGTGGATGAGCTGTGAAATATCCCTGTGCTCACAGGCCAAGTCTAGAGGTTTCACTTTCCATGCTTTCTTATATGATCCTGCTGGCACTCCTCATTCAGACTGGCTTTCACCCGACTCACTAGATCACCAGAGAGCAGGGTATGTTCCTCCAGCATCGTTGAATTCTCAGGGCCTGACAGCTCCCGACAGGCAGAAGACACTTGGCAAATGTAGAAATGAACCAAATTGGTTTAATCACAAAGGACACTGGTCAAGATGGTTGGTGAGTCCCAGTGCAAATCCCACATTTAAAGGAAAACTCAAACCTCATGCATAATGGAGGAAGGGATCAACGTAATCCTCAGATACAAAGGGAAAGCATATTTAAAAACCAAATGAAATAATGGGGCCTAATCCTCACATGTCAAGACTGACTGAATGGGTAGATTTTATGGCACATAAAGGAATTGGCATTGGGATTCTTAAAGGTTGTGAACCAAATTATGATTTTGTCATCTTCTGAGGTTGGTAGGTCAGTACTCAATGGGTTAGAAGCAATGTTAAAATTAAAATCCATTCTTCCTGATTCTCACAGTTGATTTTCATTTCTGCCAAATCATTGTTGTTGTTCAAATTCAGCAAGAATTTAATATTCATCAGTGAACATCAGATTCATATTCTGTGCCTGTGTTGAGACTTCTATTCATTCATGTGCTTATTTAACTCATGTCTGCTGTCAAATAGCTTTGTAGTGGATCAAGATATTTGAAGTTCACTAAGAAATCCTTTTTTCTTTATTGCACAGATTTAATTACTGAAAAGTTATTATTAAAGAATTAGCTATTAATGGGCAAAAAGATTCTAATCATGACACCAGATATGAGGTATGATCAAAAAATAAGCTTTAAATTAAAAAAACAATTATTGTAGTAAAAGACATATTGCCATTAATCTCCCTTCAAAATACACCCCCCTCACTTTAAACACACGTATCCCGTCTTTCTTGCCACTTTCTGAAGCGGTTCTGAAACTCCTCTCTTGTGACTATCTTTACTTTATCCTCCATCATGACAATGCTCTGTGTCACACATTGCTTCTGGTATGGCAATTTCTGTCAAATAAAAATATTATGGTGTGTCCTCATCCACCTTATTCACTAGATCTGGCACCATCCACTTCTGACTCTTCCCCAAAGTCAAAATGGTCATGAAAGGAAAACGTTTTGAATTGATTCAGGACATCAAGACAGCCATGACAGCACAACTAAAGACACTCACGAAAGAGGACTTCCAGAACTGCTTCAGGAAGTGACAAGAATGATGGGATAAGTGTGTTCAAAGCAAGGGGGAGTATTTTGAGGGGGATTAATGGCAATGTCTTTTACTGTAATATTTTTTTTTTATTTAAGCATTCACCATATTGTGTGATCACGTGTCATATGTAGCATATGTCCCTGAAAATAAGACCTAGCTGGACCATCAGCTCTGATGCATCTCTTGGAGTAAAAATTAATATAAGACCCAGTCTTATTTTATTATAAGACTGGGTATAATATAATAAATATAATATAATATAATATAATATAATATAATATAATATAATATAATATAATACCGGGTCTTATATTAATTTTTGCTCCAAAAGACACATTAGAACTGACGGTCCAGCTAGGTCTTATTTTCAGGGAAACGTGGTAGTAAATTTTTATTCAATTTTAAAGTGAAAGTTTAATAGTGCTTTAAACACAGTAATCACCAATTATGTGCTGGAACTGGACTGTACCAGCTTGCGAGAGCTGGTTGTTAAAATTTCAGGAATTTTCTGAGGCAGGCAATTACTACACAGTTGGTAGCTTCAAATTATCCATAGATTTCATAGTGGGAGTATTTACACCATGGAAATCAGCAGTTGCTGCAAATCAACACTGCCACCTCCTCACTCAGAAAACCAATTGTTAAATATTTATCAACTCTCTACGGGTAGTAAGCCTATTTTTATTAAATGATTTTTAAATCAAACATAACATATTAGAGTGCTTATTTTTTATTTCTGTTAAGACAACTCTGCTATTACTGCCACTTTTGCTATCTTTCTATAACAAATTTCTTAAGGGTAGGGATTATGCATTTTTTGAAAAACCTTTTTAAAAACCACAAATATGATTTTAAATAAAATTGAATAAATTATAAATCTGGATATTTGTCAGATTTTGAGGGGATATCTTTAACTTAAGATTTTCAAAAAATGAAATCTGGTACACAGTAAATTATATGAGTAATAGATGATTATGGTAAGAAAACAAGAATTTCCAGCTAATTTTTAAGATAATAATTGGCAAAGAGTTCTATTAGATCACATGGAAGAGCCAGGCCGCTGTGCTGGAGGAGTGTAGCATTCAAAAGTAGAATGATCAAAGAATTGGAAAGTTTATTTTAGAAAATAATACTTTAATGGAAGGGGTCTAGCAACAACCAGATTCTCACAGTGCATTAAATGTCTCCTGAAAATTTGCTAGATGCTTTCAGATACTCATCTACTCTTTCAGGTCACTAGGGTTTGAGGATGGATTAGCAAATTCTTAGAAAATAATCAGAATATGCTCATGTTTCTTCAGCAACCACACTTGCCTGAAACGGTCAAGTGCAATCAAAGGAATCTAAAATAATACACAGTCTCTTCAACCCAGCATCTTATAGTCAGCCAGTCCAGACAACAATGGCTTCCTTTTTCTGCAGTGTTTTGTTACATTTTCTTGGGCTTGCTATTGTCTTTGGAAAGCAGTGTGCCGGAGGATAAGATGGAAAGTGCATGAACGTTATGAGATAGAGTTTAAAGGGAGAGAGTAGAAACAGAATGGGGTAAGAGGAGGAGATAGAGTAAATAACTAAGGGTAGGAAGTTGTTTGTGAAACCACTCCCGCCCCCATCCAATTCCAGTCCCCCTCCCCTCAGCCACTGAATAGATTTACAAAGCCAGGGCTGTTTCTAGAGCAGGAGTCCTGAGGACTTTGAAGGGATTGCCCACAGGTGCTATGACCCCTGGCTTACAAGCGCTGAGGAATAACAGCCATAAACGTGAACACAATGAGGGCTCTTGAGCATCACAGACAAGCAGGGAAGTTGACTTTCCCAAGAGCACAAAGCACAGCTCATTACTAGTAACGCTGAAGCTGCAGTCTCTTATTTCCCAACTTAGTGCTATTTCTACTGTCTGGTGCTTGTACATCACTGAATTTAATATACATCCTCATTTTTTTTTTTTTTAAGTCTACAAATACCCTGGGAATTGTTATTGAATTGTGAGACACTGTCATATGGTTCTTTTGGGGTCAGAAACTCACTACTATGAGAGAAACACAAGATTGAAAATACAGTCTTTATCCACAAGGAAATATTCTGAGGTCAGAGAATCAAAATGTAATCTATGTCCCATAAATATGCAAAGGGAAACATAAACAAAATTATTCCACGTAAGGTAAAATAATATTGTCTTCAAGTATGTATTCAGATATATAATACTTGTTGATTCTCTAAACAATATAAAAAGAATATTTATAGGTTTTTTAGTCTCTTTTTAGGGCTAAAATGTAAAATATTCTCAAGAACTTTACCAGTAGAACTTCATCAGTAGTACGTTACCAATCTTCCCTGGTTAAGGATTTCCAGTTTCAGTCCATATCCAGGGCTGAATGTATCAGTTGGCTCCAGCTCAGCTACCATGGAACAGTTTGCCAGAGAAAAGCATGTATTTAGCTTGGGGCATGGAGTTGAGCTGCTCATGCAAAAGTGTCTGCGGTTCTACCTTCTACAGGTAGAAGTGGCTGTCTTCTCATAATAGCTGATTTTCATGCATGTAAACTTGATTACTTACTTTACTACCACTGCTGGCTTTTTTGTGCCACATTTATGCATTTGGCATTTCAAATCTCCATTTCCTTCTGTTGGTCTGGTCTCGTTCATCCCTTCTCCCTGAAGTTAGTTTCATATATTTTAAGTCAGGAGTTTCCTAAAAATAGGAAATGAAAAGTTATTAACTGGGAAAAAATGGGGTCATCACACACTCCCTTGTGGGCTCAGAGTCTTGCATTTCTCTGTTAAGAGATTTGAAGCAGCCACTTTGTAGAATGTCCCACTTAATTTCCTTTGCTATCACCTGTCTTTCATGTGCTCTATACTGGCACAGTATAAAGCAAAGGGTTAACAAAATTTCAAACTACTGGTTTATTTTTTGGCTTCCATGAGGACGTGATTTATGGATCAGGACAATGCCACAAAGTCATGGAAGTATTTTAAGGAATGTGCCAGATTTAGCATTGTCTGTTAAACCACAGTCATACAATTTTCGCTGTTCAGGCACTCTGGCTGAGTATGTTATAATTTGCATTAATTTAGATGCCATTGAATGATTAGAGAACCATAAAATTCCATTAAAATTACTTCAGCAATTTGCACTGTGACATTCAAGTTAGTCACATGTTTCTAACTAAATGTTAGGCCACAAAAAATATGTGTTTGCAACTACAAGCTTCCTAAGCAAGGAGGGAAATTCTTATTAATTTGCTCGATTTAAAATTTTTTTCCTAAAACATTTATATGTATGCTGAAGTACTTAGGGGGAAATGTACTGATGTCTGCAATGTACTTTGAAATGCATCAAAAAAGAAGATGGATTTTGGATGGATAGAGCAATGAATAGATGGACAGGTATTCATGAGACCAGTATGGTAAAGTGTCAATGACAGAATCTGGGTATTGAGTGTACAGCTGTTCACTATAAAAATTCTTTCAACTTTACTCAGTCTATTTGAAAATTTCCAAAATACAATTTTGGAAAAAAATTAATAACTCTATTTAGCTTATGAAAGAGAATAGTATTCCTGGCTCTGAAGCCAGTTTAATTTTACTATAAGGAACGTATTTATTCTTATTTGTAACAAAATAATAAATACATGTACTTAGAAATAAAATAGTACTAAAAGATTGATTACAAAGCACAGGATTTGCTTGTGCCACCTTTCATTTTTTTAAAAACTATTTTGGATATTTACCTCCATATTTCTTTAAAATATGCTTATTCTACTATTTCTTGATTTATTTTTGATTTTTTTGATAAATGAGGATTTATCTTATATTTTTCTCAATTTCCCTACCTACCCTGAGGCATCTATATGACAAATTTTGTTAAGTAAATTGTCAGCATTTACAAGTAGCATACTATTGTTTCATTTGTTATACAGTTTGCTGTTTTTGCTTGGAGTTATTTATTAATTCATTTTTTTAAATTTGCTTAATGTTCTGTGTATCTATCCAGATGCTTCTGAGATATGCTAAATACTAATCGAATGATTTTGCATATGCTTAAATGCAACAGAGTGTCTACTAATTACATTCCTTTTGGAAACCTTTCTTGGAAGCTTCTATTATTCATTAGATCATGTTGAACTATTGGCCTTCTGCACATCCATTATTTCACTCATTATTTTCTTGTGACCCACTCCTCTTCTTGACCTTTTATCTGACCTATTATATAATGAAATGGATGTGAAACAAACTTAACTACCTAAATATTAAGTGTGGTGATGTTACTTCATCTGATTTTTAAACTGACCACAAATTTAATTGAGTTAACAACCATATGCTTTCATGGAAGGAAATGAATAACTAATCTTAATAATTGAATATTAGAACACATTAAATGCATTTGAAAGTTTTATCACTAGAATTCAGATAAAAATTTAATGTAAATGGAATAGAATAAACAAAAGAATTCTATTGGCTTTATGCTTTGACTTTATTTAAAGTGAATGACTTTGAATTTCATTATGGTCCCCTTTGCTCCTTCAAGATGTAGAATGCGTGTGGCACAACTTATACTCGTGGCCTTATTAGATGCCTCCTTGAGGTCTCTTTCATGAGGGAATTCATTGAAAGCCCATGGCTTGGCAGTGTTGTCCTTAACATTTGGTTATGTTTTATGACTTGTGGCTGTTTATGCCTTTTGGTCAGCCCTGATCACAACATGGTTATATGAACATTCTCTCTCGTCAGTGTTCTAGAGAAGCATTGAGAGTCACCCAATTGTCAGTTCATGTCAAAGGTAGGTACATGCTGAGAAAAACAATGGATAGTACTTTGGATAGGAGCTAGAGTGTCACTGAGGCTGAGTCATTGTGACTTGCTAATGCTAGGTGGTGGTTACAAATCTGGCTGCTAGCTTCTCAACCAACTTGATAAGCAAATATCTCTTATTTAAATCACGCTTCAATAAAAAGAAAGGAAATATGAAAGTGATTTTATCCATACTTTATTTTGTGAGACATATACAAACAGACGTAATTTAACATCCATGTTTGAGAAATTTTGGATATGCTTGGAAATGGCTGTGACACAGTCACATAATAACTATCTTAAATAAGTACATAAAACTAGACAAAACACCAAATGTTCCATCATGTCTGACCCAGGCCTGTTTTGCGTGTCACCATCCCTTCTGGGAGTGAAGACCTGAGTCAATGAAGCAAAGCTTTGGCTTCATATTTTGTTCACAGCCCCTGTCTGTTCAGTCCCCAGTTTGGATTGTTCCAGTCATGAAAGGAGCAGAGTAGCCAAGTCATTTTTCCCTTGCTTTTATTTTTAAAAGTGGGAAAAGAAGAGGAGAGAAAAAAATTTAAATCTTTATAGATGGAGTCATCTTTGAGAGAGTGTGTATATATATTCTTATATTCTTTCTAATGCATAATTCTTTATTTAAAGATATAGTGTATCTTGCTAGAAGCTAAAATATGAAATGTTTCAACATGTAGATTTATATAAAATTTCATAATAGTGAATGGATTCAGGTATGGGTGTGTGTGTGTGTGAAGCACCATGAATACACTCAATGGACACAGAGATTAAACAGTGTTCAAAATACTTGGGAGCCTAGGATAAAATATCATTCTATTTTAAATATTCTGCCATCTAGAGTAAAATAAAACAGCTTAATATATTTAGCTTCCTTTTAAAAGTACAATGGATATGACAAAATAATCTAACTGTGTTACGAATGCCTGAAACAGCCTCACTGAAGGAGGTGGAAGATAAAGGTGCTGATGTAAGTAACTTTGGAAATGAGTGGAATCTGTAAGATTGAAGGTAAAAGAAACTGTACATAAGCATTGTCCTGTAGTGGATAAAGTTGTTTCCCAGGGGGATATGGTTTAGCAATTCTGATAGAGCTACACATATGCACTGGAATTGAACAATTAGGTAAATGGATGGCAAATGATGGGATCCAGGTTTCTCACTGTTAAAAGTGCAATTTTACAGTTAAGCAAGGGACAAGGCTAAAATGACCCAAGTGGTTATAGAACTGGAGACACCAATATAACTCATGTTGAGCTTAATTTAGATGCAATTGTTTATATATAGAAATCGTTATAGGTATGTGTATATACATAGGTTAGTGTACACATATATTTCCTTGCTCTACCAGTTGAGAAGGCCTAGTAGCAACAACACTCCAGCAGCAAGTATATCTAGTACTCAGATCTTGTCTTTTAAAACCATTCTCCAATAAAACCAAGGATACTTGGAGAAATGGCTGGTTCTAGGACTAGAGCAGGAAATATACAAGATGAACCTGGAGCATCTTGTAATGCCAGAAAGTAAGGAAGTGCTTAACAAAAACCCCAGTCAACCAACCAAACAAACCCAAGTGATGGAAATAAGTCAAAGGAACACAGGAGCCAACTGAAAGACCTCCCAATGGTCAAGTTGGAATAATTTGAGCAACACATTAAATGAAGTTGTACTGGATTATAACCCAAGGTATAAAATAAATATCTGTGAGTCCATACTAATGATTGATTGAATAAATAAGTAAATGGGGGAGAAGTGACAAATCTTCCATGCAAAATAATTTTTAAAAACTTATGTATTCTGCCCTCAAGGAGATGGAACATAACTCCTTACTCCTTGAGTGTAGGCTGCATATAGGGACTTCCTTCTAAAGATGGACAATGTGGAAAGGAGAATGAAACATCAACTTTACGGTTAGAAACCTGGCAAGCACTACCTCAGCCAGGTGATCAAGGTCAACATCAAAAGTAATAAATCATGTTGATATTAGACCCTCAATATAATGGAATGAGAATGGCACTTTATGTGTGGTCTTCCTCCCCCAAAGCCATAGCCACAGTCTAATCACAGAAAATCCCAATTGAGGGACAGCCTACAAATATCTGGCCAGTACTCCTCAAAACAATCAAGGTCATCAAAAACAATGAAAATCTAAGAAACTACCATAGCCGAGAGAAGCCTAAGGAGACATGACAACCAAAGATAATGCAGAATCATGGGTGAGATCTTGGAAGAAAAAAAGTAGATAAGGTAAAAACTGAGGAAATCTGAATAACATATGTAGACTTTAGTTAAAAACATTGGTTCATTCATTGTAATACTAATGCAAGACCTACTAATAGAAGACAGCAATAATAGGGAACTGGAAGTGGGGTATATAGGGACTCTGTGTTCTATCTGTGCATTATTGTCTGTAAATCTAAAACTGTTCTAAAAATGAAGTTTTGTGTTTTTTTCCCCCCCAAAAAAGTTAGGTGCTTGGATGTTCATAGCAAAAATCAAACTAATAAGCAATGGACATACATGTTTAGTTTACATGTGAGACTCCTCTCACTTAAAACTAGAAAAAGCTATTAAAGATTATTGGGGCAATTCCATCTAGAAAATTCCATAGATTCCAATAGATGGCGATCTCTTCTAGATAAGATACTGTTGATACAATAGATGAAGTGATTTAAATATTGTCATTTTTCCAAACCAAGGGGCTAGAGGAGTCTTGTGTTTTATGAAATTAACTTTGAATCTAATTGATAAGATAAACTTAAAGAAAAGTTACAGTGTTATATAAGTGTTTGGTACTTAGTATAGCCATCTCAATTTTAAATGAAGGGCAAATAATATATGCATTATTAGGCACTTCAGAAGCATTTTACTACTAAATGATTCACTTATGTAGCAATATATTTATGACTCTTGGTTATACCTTTAAGATTTCATGATAAAATCAGATCTTTTTTTAACTAAGTCGAAGATCATTTTTGGCCTTGTAGCTTGTTTTAAAGCTGGAAGGGCAGTATATTTGTGTGTATATACACACATGTGCTAATCTTGACTATGCAACACTGTAAACCAAGAAAATGGGCAGACATTTTAATAAAAAAGGACTTTTTATTGATTTTTTATTATTTTTTTATTATTAGTTTCAGGTGTACAAATCAACATAATGATTAGACATTTACACCCCTCACAAAGTGATAAGCCCCCCAAAGTCTACTACCCCTTTGACACCGTACATAGCTATTACAATACCATTGACTATATTCCCTATGCTGTACTTCACATCCCATGACCATATATATATGTGTGTGTATATATATATATATACACACACACATATATATACACGTATATATACATATATATACATATATATATATGTATATATATATATATATATATATATATATATAAATTTGACATTAAATATTACTTTATATTCGTTTCAGGCGTACAGCACAGTGGTTAGGCATTTATATAATCTGTGAAGTGATCCCCCCAATAAATCCAGTGCCCATTAAACAGGAATTTTTGAAACAGTGTTTGCCTCACTGGTTTAGCTGTAGAAGAAAGCAGTGCTGAAAAAAATCATCACCGATGTTCGCACATTTTGAAGAGTGTGAATTTTATTCACCAATTGCTTTTTATACCAGAGGCCAGCTGCTGCCTTTTGGAAGAGTGAAACGTTTCAACCAGAATTGTCTGCAGCCTAGCATAGCTCTAATGGCAGAAGGAATTTTTACCAGATTACGTCCTTTGATTTTCACAGATTTTGTTGAGAAGATCTGGCAATGGGCTGCAGTTTCACACTTCAGAAATACATGGTTGGCCAAGAGTTATTTCTGGAGTTTTCTTTTAAAGCTTTTTCTGTTTTTGAGATTCTCTGTGTTCCTACATCAAATTCCCTGGCTGTTCCTTACCTGAAGTGAGATATTTATATCTTTTTAAATTAAGTCACTTTTCAAGTTGAACACTGCATTTTCTAGAACAGCGAAAGACCTGAAGCCAGTTGAACGTCTGAAAGGGTTCTCTGTCAGTAGGCACCTTGACTAATGGATGCCACATCATGTAAGTTACTTTCTTTCTCATGGAATATGGTGACGTGAATCGTAAAATGTTAGACACAATTTCTGCCACCCGGGGATTCCTTCCTGAAATGGGTGCCTGAGATGCTTGGCTCCGGAGTCAGAGAAACTTCATAGCTGTGTGAACCTGAGCATGTTCCCCTTAAACTCAACACAGCTCAGTGTCCTTAACCTGCAGAATGAAAAGGAAAAATAGTGCCTAATGCGTGGAATTGTTTTGAGTGTAAAATGAGGTAGCTTAGTACTGTCCTTCTCATAACACAGAGTAAAAATTAAGTAAATGTAGCTGTTTTCATGATCATGCTGGCATGTACGGAAAACATGTCAGGACCTATGTGAATTGTGCCACCAAGTATTAGGCTTCTAAAAGGTCAATTTGTGTAAGTTGCTGAGGAAGGCATACTAGGAAAGCCTCTGAGGTTGTGCTTTGTTAAAAGAAAAAATGCCAAGAAATGTCAGTGCTTCTTTGGATGTTGACTTACCAGAAAGCTCTGTCCCATGGGCCCTCAGTATTCCATTTTTTGCTTTTCTTCCTCAACTAGAGCTAGGCTTTAGAGCTCTTGCCACTGTGTTTGGTTGTTGGGATTCTGTGCCTCGTGCCAAGGGGGTTCTCATTCCTTTCACAACTTAACCAACATTTTGGAGGACTCAACCATCCATGGCCCTGGAGCAAGCCTTGGGGGGTGGGCAGGCTCGACCCATGGCACTGCCCACCACTTGGCTCCCTCCATGCATGGAGATGTCCTTTGCCTCTCTGGGCCACGCCTGTCACTAAGAGCCCAGCTTAGCAAGGTAACTGCAGGCAAGCCACTGAGCCTTTCTGGGACCCGGTTTTCTCCACTGTAAGATGAGAAAGCAGCAAAAGATGATGTTGATGGTCTCTTGCCTTTCCATCATTCTCTCAGATCCAATAAATTGTTAGATTTACAGTAAGTAAAAATAAATGACAGTCAACTACCTTCAAGAGACTTTCTATCTCCATGAAACCTTACTTTCTCTGCCACCTAAGGCTACAGGTCGCTCTATCTGAAAACTCTTAGTTTATCTATATACAATTTTGTACTTTAAGTATATTTCAGTTCTCTTGTTGTTTCATAAGTATAAGCAACACTGGAAGGTCTTTAAGAGTGTACGGATAGCGCTTTTTCCCACTCTAAGGAGCCTGATCAAAAATGACATTCAAAATAAACTTATGATATTATAACATAATTTTCATATAATATGATACTTATAATTAAAATTATTATTCTCTCTGTAATAGTGTTTAAAATATATAAAATCTGATAGCTTAACATGTAGATGAAATATGATCCTATACAAATACACACATATACAAACACACCCTTTTGGTTTGAAAGCACAGAAAACATAAGGTGTCATTATTATTAAAATTTGTAGCAGATGGTGGTTATGTAGAAAATCAAGATATTATTAGATTTATCATTCAAGTATTCCAAGAAACAACAAATCATACCCATGGAAGTAGTACTATTTGGATGATAATATTACCTTTAAAAGTGCCAGCATGTTGCCAAGGAGAGAGATGGCCCATATTCTCTCTATACCACTTTAATGTGGTACATAACTCAAATTGCCCTAAAATCCATATTGACTGTAACTGACCACTGCTTTTCTAGGCATTAAAAGGATACATAAAAATAACACTGTAAATAGCAATGTGATCTCCTTTTACAACAAAATGATAAAGGTACAGACTGAATATTGGATAAATAATTAGATTCAAGCTTTAAATTATTTGGTGCCCCTAATACTACTTAATAGCCATGTCAATGAAAAACGCTGGGAGAGACAGAACAGGATAATTAAAAAGAAACTAGTTGTGAAGTGTTTCATGTCTGATTACAGTGTTGATCCTAAGTTAAATTTTCCGTCTTGAGAAACCAAGACAGACCTGAAAAGATGACTCAAAATATGACTATAAACATTGTCAAGTAGATGTTATAGAAAAGAAGTGAGGGGGCAGAGATATGGGATATGCATGTGGGTAGACAGAGACAGGGAAAAGGAAGAGGAGGCCAGAAACCCAGAGAGAGAGAGAGAGAGGGAGGGAGGGAGGGAGGGGGAGGAAGGGAGGGAGAGAGGGAAGAGGGAGGAGGGAGGGAGGGAGGGAGGGAGGGAGAGAGAGAGAGAGAGAGAGACAGACAGACAGACAGACGGATGGGGAAAGAGCAAAAGAGACACAGTGATGGACAAAGAGGTAGAGATGGGGGCAGCTGGCTGTGGTGAGCAGAGTGTTGAAGACGGCAGGGATTTGCACTGCCCCTTGACATTCGGCTGATATTTTCATGGCCAGAAAGAGAAGGGATATCAGCAAAGATGAAGCCACAGTGTTTTGATGCCCAGCTCAAAATATGCTGCACTTGTGCACTGGTGATGTTCCTCACATATCTGGGCTTTTTTTTTGCTTTTATAATTGGCTCCTTCCATGTCCCCCTCTTCCTAAACTTGCAGCTTACTAACTGAAATATTTTATTTCAAAATGTAAGTGGCAGTGGTGTACTGGGACTTACTCTCGCTGGCTCACGGTAAATATACAGAAATTCTGTGAGCTGGTCATTCACTGTTGGTAGCTTGAAATCAGTCATGGTGGGAGTATTTACATTTTGGAAATTGGCACAAGACAGCTTCCCCCACCTCAGGGCCAGTTTACCAACATACCAAGGAGAGAGGACTTGTCTGGATAAAATTGGCATGAAACTCGTTTTGTTTTCTTGCTCATTCTCATCTGTGATTGATGTCATGACTGCTTTCAAAATTTAGTGTGTTGATGTCCAATTTTACAAGTTGGAACAGTATGCAACTCCAAGGGCCAAACACCTGCATTTAGGACTCAACCTTAAAAGCGTACTTCCAGGAGATTGTCTCAAAGAAAACTGGATAAATTGAGGAGACTGACTTCTGTTACTTCAGAAATAAAAAACAAAACAGGAAAAGTGTATTGTACGTGAGTTATTGATATTTAGGATATGAAGATATGTTTAGTACCTTGTTTGTGGTGATGGTATCACGGGGGTGCATATATCCAACCTCATCAAGACAATACACATTAAATGTGTGCAATTTTTTTGTATGTCAATTATACCTCAATAAAGCTAAAAAGAGACTTCTTCATATTTAAATCAAACTCAGAATGCTGATTTTAATAGGCAGTGACTTAAACATTCTGATTTAATTACCATTGATTCCGCTTTGGGTAAAGACAACCAAGAAATTTCTATTTACTTCCATTTGTTTCTTTTCATTCTTACAATGGCATTAATATATACAATACTTCCTTTTTGTCATGGAGTTGAATTGTTTTAAATTGTTGATATTCATGACTTCAGTGTTAATATTTTGAATTGGACTTAACGTAATTCTCTTCTTCACTGGTGGCCATTCCTGGACCAAAACCTCTGCTTTTTCCATGATGTCTCACATAGATGTAAAGGATGATCGGTTGCTCATTTATGTACTTAGCTTCTATTATTTTCAGAAATGTTCAAAATACTTTCTATTTGACAAAGGTCATCATATCTGACTTAATGTGAAACTTTAGGAAGACATTATTTCAAACTCATAAAAGCTTCTGGGTTGCATATGGTGTACTGGGTTAAACTGTCTATAAATGTTTTTACATGGTTCATATTTCAAAAGCAAGAGCGTAGGCCAAGAAAGAACTCTTGTCACTGCACTTGCTCCAACCAGAATATGCTTGGTGCACAGTGTGTCGTCTTCATTGACTCTGTTGTATACGGGAAATACTCCGTTCTCAGTTTTCCACACACCTGTTACTGGGGCCCAGCTATTGCCTTAGGAAAAAGGGGTTGTTTCATTTTTGTTTGTTTGTTTTTGCTATAACAATGTATTTTTAGCAACTTGAAAAGAATTCTCTCTCACCCAAGGAAATTTTAGCCCCCCAAGTTTACACCTTGCATTTGCATTCAAGGGAAGTAGGAAAGTAGAGAAGAAGCAAAATGCAAAAGACATCAAAAGAATATTTGCTGAGAGTGTCTAGTGTGTGTGTGTGATGGGGGGGGCTGTAGAACTGAGAGGGGGCCTACCCCACTTTCCTTTCCTGGTGTGTTTCAGGGGAACACAGGGAAAGGGCCCTGGGAGCATGAGGAGGCCAAGTTGGAGGCCATTTGGCCTATATCCTTCCAAACTGCCCAGCCGATGGAAGGTATGGGCGAGAAAAGCAGTTATGAGAACCGCCCTGCTTGTCATTGTATGAATTTCAAATTTTCTTCTTTCGGATTATACAAGTCATAGTAGATGCTTAGACTTAAGATAAAAACTGATTGTTAGAAACATGGTACCTAATTTTCAGTTGACAACCCACTGTGGGGTTCTGAAACAGCCAGAGCACTGGGAGAAAGATTAATTAGTGGTTGAGAAGGGACCTGCCCCCACAGGCCTGCCCCTGCCCTTTGTTCTCTCCCACTTCTGCCTGTCATGTTGGGCTGTGCATCCTGCCTGATCGGCAGCTTCTGACCCCTCACATCTAAGAGGCGGGCCCAGCAGGGAGCACGGGGCTATTCTGACAGAGCAAAGAGCAGCCGGACTATGCAGAAGCCACGTGCAGAGCTGTTCATTGCACTGGGAGAGATGACCACAGATTTCAACAACAACAGCAAGAGATTACAGGGGAAACCAGACCAGGATGCTATGTGGTTTTACACCACCCAGTTAACAGCACCCACCTTTAAATGATTATCTATTTATATCATTATCAATGAGACCATCGTGGCAAAATTCATCTTTACAACTTAACAAGTCATAATTGTCTAATAAGAATAAAGAGCTGCCTTATATTATCAAATTTCTTACCAGGAAATAATTCAGGGCTTAGTAGCAATAAAATCATAGGATTGATCTTCTAAAAACAAATTTGATAACATACACACATGCATACATACACACACACATATAATACATATTCTGTATACCTGTAATTTACATGTATCGAAGTGAGCCCAGATTCCTTTGAAACCATCACTGCAGCAGAATTCAAGCTTCTTGTAGCCACATTGTAGAAAACAAAACATTTTCAAAGCTCCTCCTTTTCTTTGGTTGATGTTGGAGTCAGTCCATGAGCCTCACAAGCAAATTACTCTTTTGTATTTTAATTTTTTTTAGCCTAAATGGAATTATCCAGTTTGATTGCACACAGTATTTGCTAACTTGATTTTGGCTGTTTTCCAAAGTCAAATCCAGATTCAAAGGATGATGACTCACCACTATTTAGGGTTTTGAGGAAAAAAGCCTGGGCTGTGAAGGCCTAAAACTCCAGAGATGGGGTTGAGACACAACCATAGCAAAAGGAAAAGCATAAGAAAGCCAATTGAGAGAGAGCAGTTAGGAGGCCCCAGCTCTATACGGGGCCACTATATTTTGGTTATAAGTTTATCTCTGTTGTATATTGGAAACCAATAGAAAAAACAAGAGTTACCAAATAAAATTTGCATTTCAAATGACATTTTCAGGCATTCATGTGTTTAGTGATAGCTACATTCCATTTTCTTACTGAGGTATATTGCCCGAGCATCCATGCCAGGCAACATCATGTGCTGACACAAATCGTTCAGTTTCCTGTCATCCCCATATAGCCTGGGCAACGAAAATGATTAGCCTAGTTTTATAGATGTGGTTCAGAAAGGTTAAGTAACTTGCCCAAGATAACACAGCAAGCACGCCATTGAACTAAGACATTGACCTAGATCTATAAATGCAACGGCCTGGAACTCTTTCATTGAGTAATATGTGCTTGCAAATGGAGTACATCCAAAAGAGGCTTTGCCCATTCAAAATCTTGCAAATATTGACTGCAGCAGAGTGCTGAACAACCACTAGATTTTTCATTATGTATCATTTCTTCTAGCTCAAAAGAATGTACTTGTTTGAGCCATACTGTCAAGCTATAAGAGTTCATATTCAAATATTTAAGAGTTATTTAGTATCCAAGAGTCTTTTGCTTTATTTCTTTTTCCTGTTTCTTTCAAATAAACTGAACCAAGATAGTACTTAACCATTAGGGGACTGGTATCTTACATTTAGGCCAAAGTACCTCTCCAAAAGTAAATATTCAACTCCAAAGCTATCTTTCTCATCAGAGAAAAACTTCCTTTTTTTTCCACTCCAAACCTTTTCCATTCCTCAGTCTGCCTTTGAGTTTCTGCTGAAACACAGGAGACGATGGTCTAACTCCCTTTCTTCAGCAAGCCCAGAATAATCATCTTTCTTTTCCCATTTGATTGGTCTTCCCTTAGTCCCACACCAGACTCTGCAGCTGTGGCTCCACTCGTTTGGGGAAAACAGACATCCATTAAATAGCGGCACAAATAAATGCACAACTGCCATGTTACATGGATGTTATAAAGGAAACATACCTGGCGCTGTCAGAATGTAGACTAGAGGGTTGGGGCCTGGCTAGGAGGTCAGGGAAGTGATTCCTGAGCTGAGGACTGAAGAAAGGGTAGGAGTCACGTGGGTGAAGAGAAGGTGTGAGTTTCTCAGGCTGAGCGTCTGGCATGTGCATGAGCAGGAGGCAGAAAAGCAAATAGAAGAAACATTGTTGAGTGAGGGCAGAGCCAGGTGAGCAGGTGACCTGCACAGGAAGCTGGAGAGGTCACAAAGGCTGACCCTTCGAGGGCCTGAGAAGGAGCAAAGGGAAACCATTGAGCATTTGAGCCCTGGAGTGATGCAGTCGGATTAGCATTTCAGAAGACCAGACTGGAGTCTCCACTAGGGCAGTTGGGAGAATCCTAGCAATTTATCTGCTTTGAATTTAACCAAACATTGAATAATCATCCCACTGTGCAGTGTGATTTTAGAGAAATCAAGTCTGAATGGCCTGGGGTTTACTCATGACGCTTAGCTAGTAAGAAGCTTTTTCTTTAGTCAGTAGGTAAGACCACAAGAAACGCAAATTACTTCTCATAATAATTTAAGAAAACTTGGAAAACTGAAAGGCAGGTCTTCAAAAACATCAACTTAATTAACTTAAACATCAAATATGATCCATATCACCACAAGCATCAACAGAAAATAGGTAGTTGATTGCCCCAGCCAACATATTAGGTAAAGAAATATATGTCACATAGAGAAATTTGTGGCACTTTAAATATTTAACTCACCTGTTCTGCGTGTCTCCAGAGCTGCAGTAATTATCTTGGAGGGTCAGCAGTTGACACATTCATCTAAAAGAGGCCCAGGTTGAAACTATGCAATTTATTCATTCTTCCAAAGAGCTGTAATATTTCCGGGGTCACGTCTCAGCAAGACATGTCCAATTTCATTGTATTTAAACTTATCACGGAACATAATGCTGCAGTGAAACTCACACTATGTGAAAATAATTGGAAACCTTAGCTATTAGCCCTATTATTTTAGGTAGGATTTGAAGTTAGAAAACCAATAAATGAATATTAATACCTTTTAAAGTTTTTTAATAAGTAGATTTAATTTTGATATCCCAAGAATCTCTATATAGACCTACCTTATTTTGGGTCAATGAAACAAGCTAATATATTTTCTCTGACATTATATTAACATATTATAAGGTATCATATTATTTCTAACAATCAAGTGAATTATCCTAGTTCATTATAACAATGCTAGAGAAGATGTTGACTAAAGATATTCCTGCTCATATTGAATTTTGAGCAGTTTTGTTTCCAAGGAAACTAGTTTGTTGTCAGCAAAAGATGTACCCAAAACAGTGCAAAATTATTTTCCCCAAATAGTTGAATCTTATTATAAAATGTGAATTGAAATGTTTCCCACAGCCCTAAAGCAACAGTGAAAAGAGGCTTACATTTCTTGCAGAATTGACTCCATTTAATAAACTCATCATAAAATGCATTTCAGACAAACATTTATGTGGTATAAAGTAAATGATTCATCTTTAGGATGTATCCACCAAAATTTGTAACCATCAGAATTTTGAAAGTTAACATATTAGGTGTAGTATAGATCTGCTAAGGAAGAATTGATTAGGCTTTTGGTTTCTCTATTAATATATTATGTATTTATATGTAGTGAAATTTCATTTGCCTCTCAGATTTGTGGAATTTAATGTAGGCCGAGTTATAATTTGTTTTGCATTATCTATGAAGAAAGTCTTGGTTAATGTAAAATTCTTGACATATTTGAAGACATTTTTTGCATAGCCAGTATTCAATATTCACTGCTCTAGGCATATTAAAAAAAAAAAAAAGCTGGCAAGGTTAATATCCAACTTGGATAATGCCCAACTAGCACACTATTTCTAGCCCAATGTTAAAATCATTAAAGAAAAACTCAAAATACCTGACTCACAAGTACAGTCAAAGAGGCTTCATATTTTACTTGTGATCATACATGTAATATGAGGAGATGTACAGGTAACATGACAGTTTCATTTCGTGTGCTTAAATTTAGGTAAATTTACCAACTGTATTGGTGGGAGTTTACAAGAGGAAGATTGTATCTCCTAATTCATCCCTTCCTTTCTGCCCTCTGCTCAGGCCCTAATCCTCTCTGACTTAGATTTTTAAATTGTAACATTGTCTCCATTCCCCTCCATGTTGCTGGCAGAATATTTTGGAAACACAGATTACATCATGTCAGTTTTGTTTTGAAAACATTTAAAAATATTTTAATTCTTCAGAATAATATTGAAAAGTCTGCAATCGTGGTGTTTAAAGCTTGTCCCCAACTATCCTTTCCATACTACTCCCTTTGTCATCCTTAGTATGAGCTATGCTGTAGTGCTAACCTTGCCCAAACATGCCTGGTCTGGACATTTCATATAAATGGAACTATGCAATAGTAGTTTCATAGTTTGTTCATATTGTAGCCTACATATCTACTTCATTCCTTTTTATGACTGAATAAAAAATATTCCATTGAATAAATTTGTCTCATTTTGTTTGGATATTTGGATTGACTCTACCTTTTGGTTGTTAGGAATTATGCTATCATGACCATTCGTTTTTATATGGCCATAGGTTTTTAATTCTCTTTGGAATATACCTTTATTCTTTCGTATGTGGATATTCAGTTGTCCCAAAACTATTTGTTGAAAAGACTATTTTTTCCCCCGTTGAATTGAGTCAGCGCCCTTAATGAAAATCAATTGACCATAAATGTATCGGTTTATTTCTGGACTCTCAATTCTATCCCATTGATCTATATGTCTCTCCTTCACTGTCTTGATTGCTGTAGCTTTGTAGTAAGTTTTGAAGTTGAGAAATGTGTTTCTACTTTTATTCTCATATTCAATATTGTTTCGGCCATTTTAGTTTCCTTACATTTCCATAAGAATTTTAGAAGTGATTTGAGATTTCTGCAAAACAAGAGAAAGAGAGACAGCTTTATGAATGTGTTCAATCTGTAGATCAGTTTTAGGGAGTGTAGCCATCCTAACAAAACAATATGAACTCTTCAAATCCATGAACATAGGATGTCTTTCCACTTATTTCAGTCTTTTAAAATTTCTTTCAGAGATGTTTTGTAGTTTTAATTGTACAAGTCTTGTACTTCTTTGGTTAAATTTATTCTGAAGTATTTTATTGTTTTTAATATTGTAAATGGAATTATTTTCATAGATTCATTTTTGGATTGTTTACTGCTAGTTTAGAGAAATACAATTGATTTTTGATTTAGCATTTTCTACATACAAAATCATACAATCTATGAACAGAGGTAGTTTTATTTCTTCCTTTCTAATCTGAATGCTCTTCCAATCTTTTTGTTACCTAATTGGCCTGACTAGTACCTGCAGTCCAACACTGAATAGAAATAGCAAGAGCAGAAATTCTTTGTCAAGTTACTGATCTTAGCGGGAAAACTTTTAGTCTTTCATAATAAGTATGATGTTCTCAGTAGTTTTTTTTTCTCGGATGCTCTTTTATCAGGTTGTGAAAAATCCTTTCTTGTCTTTTTTTTTTTTTGGACCATATTTATTATGAAAAAGTGTTGGATTTTGTCAAATGCTTTTTTTCTACATATATTGAGATAGTCAGTTTTTTCCCTTTTTCTATTAATATAGTATTGCACTAATTGATATTTGGATATTAAGCTAATCTTGCATCCTGGGCATAACCTTTTTTATATGATGCTGAATTTGGTTTGTTAGTATTTGGTTGAAAATTACTGTACTATTCAGGTGGTGCTCAAATAACATCATTTCATTGTAACATTGATGAGATGCTTCAGGAACTTTACTTTTGCTTATATCAGTTAGCCTACAGTAGAATCGGTTTCATTTTACGTTGTTTCACTGAAGTTCCAAAAATGTATTGACAACATTAAGTGAGGAGTTACTGTGTTCACAAGGGATATTGTCTGTGATATCTATGTCTTTCTTTGATATCAGGGGAATACTGACCTCAAAGAATGAGCTGGGAAGTATCCCCTCCTCTTCTTCTTTTTTTTTTTTTTTTGAAAAGAGTTTGTGTAATATTGGTGTTAATATTATACCAATATCTGGTCCTGAGATTTTCTTGTAGGAGTTTTTTGATTACTAACTCATTCTCTTTAGTTATAAATTTAATAAGATTTTCTCTTTCTTTGGTAGCGTGTGTTCTTTAGGAATGTGTGCACTTCATCTAGTTTATCTAATTCATTCTTGTATAACTGTCCTTAGTATTCTCTTATAATGCTTTTTATTTCTGCAAAGCTGGAAGTGATAGCTTCTCTTTCATTCCTGAATTTTAGAAATTTGCGACTTCTCTCTTTTTTTTCTTGATAACTCTAGCTAGAGGTTTGTCGATTGTATTGATCTTTTCAAAGAATCAAATTGGTTTCATTGATTTTTCTCCATTAAAAAAAATTCTCATTTATGTCTACTCTGAGTTTTACTATTGCTTCTTTTCTTCTTGCTTTGAGTTTAGTTTGCTGTTTTTTTCCACTTTATTTAAGTAGAAGTTTAGGTTATTGATTTGAGATCTTTCTTCTTTTTAAGAATAGGCTTTTACATCCATGGTTTTTTCCTCCTAAGTAGTGATTTAGTTCTATCCCATAGGCTTGTGTTGTTTTTTCATTTTCAGTTTTCTCAAACTGTTTTTGAATTTCCACTATGAGTATTTTTACCCATTGGCTATTTAAGACTGTATTATTTAATTTCCACATACATGGAAATTCCCCAAATTTCCCTCATTATTAATTCCTAAATTTCTTTCAGTGTGATCAGAGAACATATTTTCTATGATTTCAATTCTTATTTATTTGTTGAGGATTGTTTATGGCCTAGAATATGGTCTATCCTAGAGAATATTCCATGTCCATATTGAGAAGAATGTTTATTCTGCTTCTGTTGGGTGGAATGTACTATGTAGGTCTGTTAAGTCTAGTTGTTTTATAGTGTTTGAGTCTTCCATATCCTTTTTGATTTTCTGCTTAGTTGTTCTATCCATTATTGAAAGTGGGGTATTGAAATACTTAATTATTGCTGAATTATCTATTTATCCCTTCAATTCTGTTCATTTTTCTTTCATGTAGTTTTGGGCTGTAGTCTTACTTAGGTTCATATATGTTTGTAATTGTCATGTCTTCTTGGTGGATTGACCCTCTTATCATTATAAAGGGCCTTTTTTGCTCTAAGAACAATTTTTGTCTTAAGGTTTATTTTGTCTGATATTAGCATGGCAACTCCAGTTCTCTTTTGGTGACTATTGGCATCTTATATATTTTCTCATCTTTTTACTTTCAAACTATTTGTATCTTTGAATCTAAACCATATCCATTACAGACAGCAAATAGTTATATCATGGATTTTTAAATTCATTCTGCCAATCTCTACTTTTGGATGGGAGTATTTAGTTCATTTATATTTAATGTAATTACTGATAAAGTAGAATATGTACCTTCCATTTTGCTATTTTTAAATATATATTTAAAGTCTTATTTTCATTCTATTAATCCATTACTGCCTTCTTTTGTTTAAAATAGATATTTTCTAATATAACATTTTAATTTTATTTATTTATTATTTTACAATATTTTTTAGTTATTTTTATAGTGGTTCCCGTGAGGAATACAATTATTATCTTAACTTAAAACAATCTAATTTGAGATAGTGACTGACATAATTTCAATTCTTTACAGAAACTTTGCTTCAAATATAGATATGTCCCCGTCCCTCCTTTGTGCTACTATTGTCATAGAAATTATCCTTTTGTACATATTAAACCCATCAAGACAGTTTTATAATCATTCCTTATGCAGTTTCATTTTGAGTCTGATAAAAGAAAAGTGTTACAAACAAAAATGCATTTTTACTGTCACTTATATTTATGTACTTTTATATTTACCTTGGTACCTAGTTACCTTTGCCAATGCTCCTTATTTCTTCATGCATATATGAGTTATTGTCTTATGTCCTTTCATCTTAGCCTGAAGGACTCCCTTAGTATTTCTTATATGGTATGACTGCTAGTGACAAGTTTCTCTCTCTCTCTCTCTCTCTCTTTCTCTCTCTCTCTCTCGATAGTTTTGCTGCATACAGAATTCTTAGTTGACAGTTTTATTTCAGCACTTTTCATATGTCATACCACTGCCTTCTGGTCTCCATTATTTCCGATGAGAAGTCAGATGTTGATCCTAAATAAGATTAAAAAGGTCACTTTTGCTGCTTTCAAGAGTCTCTCTTTGTGTTTGGCTTTTGACATTTTGACTGTGATGTTTCTGGATGTTTAACTCCTGATTTTATTCTAGTTTGGATTTATTAAGTTTCTTAATAAATCCAAACTAGGATTTATCAAGTATTTTAAAATCAATTTTGGGAAAATTTCAGCCATTATTTCTTCAAATATTCTTTCTGCCCCTGTCTCTCACTACTGTCCTTCTTGGACTCCTATTAAGTTTATGTTGGTATGTTTGCTATGACCCATAGGTCACTGAGGAGCTGTTCATTTTTCTTCATTCTTTTTCCTATCTGGTTTTCAGACTGGATAATCTTAGTTGATCCGGGGAGAAATGGATGGAAACAGGGCAAGAAAAATGCCACAAAGCTTAGTTCTTAGCATGAATAATTTTCTTTAATAAATTTTCTTCAAGCGTGCAAGTCTTTGGTTAATTTCCAGACTTCAGAAAAACTGATTTTGATAAATTTGTGTTACTGTTGTTTTGTTTGTTTGTTTTTATGGAAGAGCTATTCAGGAGTGCTTCCTCACCATATACTTTTTGAACTCAGTGCTTCTTCTCATGATTCTCTCAACCGAAAGATTGTGGTCATCCTTATGAAAGTTATTCAATAGTTAGTTAATGAGTAATACTATGAGCCATATATTGGGTACTGAAGATTACAACATGACTTTCATTGGATTTTAAAACTAGGTACTTCTTACATCAGTTCTTTTCACAGTGCTTGTATATCATAAAGAACAGTTAGGAGGTACTGAATGAGAGCCATATAAAGAAACAAGAAGGAAGAGGAAATCTCTGGGGTAATACAGACCCAATTTATATATGAAACTTCATTAATTATGTTTGAAATTTTGAAAAGTGTTGCCAAATTCTTGAGTGCTTTAGAAATGAACAAAGATGCATTGTGAACAAAGAAGTGAGATCATTATTACATAAGTGTGAATATACATACACACATTAGTGACATATATATCAGTAAATATATATATATACATATACTGTGTAATAAAGAAATAGGTTGACTTAAAACTTGAAAAGTCTCAAGAGAAGTAATTTTCTGTTTATAAGTTATACTTTCTCAGGCCTGGCACTTGGGGCTATAAGGGTATATTTCAGTAAGAAAGTTCAAAGCTTAAGATGACAGTGGCCAAGATATTTGAAAACTAAATTCTATTTACTACATGGGCCTGGACCTTAGAAATACAGTCAGTTCCTATGATAACTAAAAGAACACAATCTGAAAAGGTAAAGAAGCAGCTTAATTAATATTTTGGAGAAACTGAGAAATTAATTCAGAGAGTATTTTGACATTAATCATGGGGGGAAAATGCAGCTCATTTTGGTGCAGTATTTATAAAAAGTAAAATGAAAATTAATTTGCATACCAGTTAGGTAAGAAGATACCACATTGACCTTAAGAGAAATTTAAAATCCAGAAACAAGCAATTGGGTCTGTAATGTTCTACAACATATCCAGTTGGGTATGTGTTATTTGCATTTTTAGTGGAAGGAAATGCATTCAATCAAGGACCATATGGAAACTGTTATCAACAATATTCCAAGTACTAAATTGAACTTGGAGAAGATTTTGCAAGTTCACTTATAATTCATATGAGAGCAAATTAAGCATTAATAAACAGGAAACATTTGTATGGGAAAAAGAAAAAAGTTTTGTTCAATATTTTATAATTGTTGACAGCTTATTTTTTTCCCTCTTTAAAAAATTATATTCTTCCATACATAATTTCACATGGGAAAGCTTTTACAAATAGCATTATGAAAATGTCTGTAGTAAATTAGCATACTCAAAATCCAAACTTAAAAGATCTGGTTGTGTACTAAAAGAAAATGTGAATTTTGATTCATGAAATTTGTTCAATTGAGCAACCATGTAAAAACTAATTACACAAACCTTTGACAGACTCAAATTGAGGTGATTAAAATATGATTGATAATTTTTAAATAGCAAATATTTTAAACGGATTTCTTAGGAATGCTTAAAATAATTATTAGCTAACGTTATATACTTTACAAGAAAATGAATTATAAATTTTAAGCCATGAATCAACTTTATTCCCTTAAGAAAGAAGATTTTTATTTATATTTAATTAAAGGAAAATAATACAGAATCAACAGAAAGGTTATGTGTAACATGTGACTTATATGTAGGAGATGTGTACATACTCAATCCATAGGGCACACATGACAATTAGTTGTAATTTTACAATAATAATTGTGTAATGCAGAGAAATCACTGGAATGGAAGAACTACCCTAAAATATTCAATTGTTTGTGTAAATACAAGAGATTCTCCTGTTGAATAACAGAATTTTAAAAGTTTAAGTGGCAGGAGACATTGTGAAGTTTTCCTGGCAATGGCAGAAATAACGACCAAAGAAAAGTGTGCATTTTCATGATCAGCAAATAGAATAAAAATAGCCAATATCCTATAGTTGACCTAGTGTACCTGGGAAACTGAATTTTCTAGTAACAAATGTCTCTCATAAGTCAGGGAGGTGATGCTAACAAGGAGGTCAGTGTTTAAATTCTTTTCTCATGACAAAAATTTTAAGTGTGTTTGTGTATGTGAGTGTGTGTGAGTGGAAATACTTTTATCGGGAGCTCCAATTTTGTGTTAAAAATTGCTACGATCAGTTTCAGAGTTTGAGAATACAATTAAATAATTGTAATTAGTAATTGTCTTCTTTTTTTGTTATTTCTAAAACTTAACCTTTGCAAAAGACTGTTTCTTTGCTTTCACAAGGCATTCATGTGTTATTTTATCAAGCTGCCTACTATTCACTTTTTTAGGGAATTGTGCAGTTGCTGGTATTTTTCTGTAAGGCAAAAAAAAGCAACCTTTCTCACTTTGCTGGATGTTTTTGTTGAGTTCTCTCTAATGTGGTAGCCACTAGCCACATGTGGCTGTTGAACGCTTAGACTGTGGCTAGTCTGAATTGAAATGTTCTGTAAGTGTAAAATATACACCAGATATCAAAGGCTTCAGACAAAATAAAAGGATATACAATATTTCAGTAATTTTTCTGTTGCTTACTTGTCATAATGATAAAATTCTAGATCTATGTAGTTAAAAAAGATGCATGATCAAAATTGATTTGATCAATTTCTTTTTACTTTTTTAATGTGGCTATTAGAAGATTTAAAATCACATGTGTAACTTGCATTGTGTTTCTTTGGAATAGCTCTGGTTTAGAGGAGAAGCAAAATGTGTCCATGTTATTGAGGAAACCATGATAAAATTCATGGATTCACCTCCTTAATGCAGAGCACTTCCACTGGCAGGCTTCTTTTGTAAGACGAATGGTAGGGAAGAGGAAGTACTCCCCTTGGGAAGCTATGCACTGAAGCTAGCACCTCATCCACCCTTCAAAGCAATTTTGGAACTCTTTTTCTGGAATGGCCATCAGAGCTGTCATTGTATTACCCTTGATGTCCTGAATGTCACCAAAATGTCTTCCTTTCAATATTTCCTTTATATTTCAGTAAAGAAAGAAGTCATTGGTGGCCATATCAGGTGAGTAGGGAGGTTGTTCCAATACAGTTATTTGTTTATTGGCTAAAAACTCCCTCACAGACAGTGCCATGTGAGCTGGTGCATTGTTGTGATGCAAGAGCCATGAATTGTTGGTGAAAAGTTCAGCTCGTCTAACTTTTTCATGCAGCCTTTTCAGCAGTTCCAAATAGTAAACTTGGCTAACTGTTTGTCCAGTTGGTACAAATTCATAATGAATAATCACTCTGATATCAAAAAAAGGTTAGCAACATCATTGCAACAAGTTCGCAAATTTAATTGTCCTTACTGACAAGTCTCAGTGCTGAAGGAAAGAGGAATCATCCAAAGTTATTTTACAGTAGTGCCTCAATCATTAATAGCACTTTACTAAATGAAACTCTCAAATTAGACAGCTGTTTAATTTTTTTCCCAGTGGTGAATTCCAGTGCCTAGCACAGTGTTTTGGAAACAGAAGGCATTCAATATTTTTTAATCTTAAACTACCAGTATGACCTAAGTTGTCGGACTTGATCAACTTTAAGTATTATTCCAACCAAGAGCTTCTATGATTTTATGATCTCAACATGGCTGAGACTGTCACAGATCTTTCCCAAATCCTGCTGCCCTTAAGGCAGCCGTCACCCTACAAGGTACCAGCATTCACCCTTTAGCCCAGGCTGGGATCTGGAGTTTACCTGGGATTTAATCCTTTCTCTCCCCCACCCACAACTCATCATTCTAAAGATAGCTGACTTTACATTCTAAGTGTTTCCCCCACCTTCTTTGGCCTGCCCCCCCCCCCCCCCCCCCGCCCATACTCACACTCTGGTTCAAGCCGTTTTTTCTCAGTCTAGTTGTGTAGGATATAGCTCCCTGGCCCACGCTGGTACCATGTTTCCCCGAAAATAAGACCTAGTTGGACTATCAACTCTAATACGTCTTTTGGAGCAAAAATTAATATAAGACCCGGTCTTATAATAAAATAGACTGGGTGTTATATTTTTGCTCCAAAAGACTCATTAGAGCTGATTGTCCAGCTAGGTCTTATTTTTAGGGAAACATGGTAGCTAGGAATTTGCTGGGAACATAGAGGGCTTGGACAAAGGTTTTGCAAATTCAAAACTAAATGATTCTACCCTCAAATGTATGTTAATACACCCTGGTAGCCCATTAATAGTACTCTAGAACACTCAAATTGCATTGGCTGGCTGATGCTTCTGCCTGTGAAACAGTAAAAATCTCCACTAGCCTTTATTGATAAGAAGACACTCTTGGCATTCATGAATTAGATATTCATGATCTCAGGTGTTTGACCCTGTTCCCAAAAATACATGATATATAGTAATTTGAAATTTCTGTGAGGTGCAACTGGAATGGTGAGCAGTCGTTCCATGATTTTGCTAGGCCGACGCACTACGTACGGTTGACAAATGAGTCCTGTTGGACACCAGGCATCATTCTCCTCTCAGACATGCTCAGTGGGAAGAACTTGATTCCTTTATGCTAACTTTTCATCAAGTAAGGTAAAAATCACTATGGAAATTGAAAATAATTATGTATCTAAACATAGGAAACAGCAATTCAGACATTTCCCTATTTACAAGTATTTAAATTAAAAAGGTAGTGAGACACATTCTTTTAAATATACACAATCTTATCTGATTCTTGTAGTATTATCATTATTCCATTTAGAGATCGAGAAACGTAAGCTAAGAGACTGTAAATTACTTGACTGGTGTCAGCTAGTTTTGTGCACCAAACAGGTCTTCTGGCTCCAAAATTCCTACTCTTTCATCTTCAACAGTTGCTCCCAATCCAGGTCAGTTCAGATAGAAGGTTCTTTGCCTAAAAGGTTGCAATTCAATTTCTCAGACAACAAAGTAATTTTTTTTCTTCTCATCTGAAGTATCTGTTTTTGGGGCTATGGCCTTTCCTTTGCCCTCTCCTTGGGGGGCTCTGCAAACTGGGAAGTTGCAAAGTGGTTTTTGCACAGCAGGCAAAATCGGTTTCACAGGAGGGCCATGAATTGTTAAAATATAAATGTAAGTGGATATTCAAATGTGGTAATGTTGTGGTACAGTGTATCATGTTTCTTGCTTTATTTTATATAGTTTCAGATGTAGATATGGCTTTTGTGGTCTTTCCCTTTCCCAGCTTAAACCAGAGACTCCCATAGAATTTCTCTAAACTGAGTGTCTGGCTCCCTTGCCCCCACATATCCGCCCCCTACCTGTCACCTTTACTAGACCCCCTGCTCTTTGGTGCTGCTCCCTGGAAAATGTGTTTGCCTCTGAGCTTTCTTCCTTTTTTTTTTTTTACCTGTAGTTTCTCTCAAAGTTTCTGTATAATCCAAACTTCCTTGACTTCCTCCCGGAACTCAAGTGTGCTGTTATGCTGTAGGTCCTTTCTGCTCTTTGCTGTCACTTAACTGCTGACAGTTATAGTTTTTGCCATTGGAGAGCATATTTTTTTTGCATCCTTTTATAAGGTTTTCAAAAGGTACCTACAAAGTGTTAGCAGATATCCTTATAAAAGCACTTTGCCCATCTTTTTAGAGTTTATTATTGTTTTGGCTTTGACCTTTAAAAAAAGAAGTTAATAATAGTTTGTTCTTTTTAATTTTTTTTATTGGGGAATATTGGGGAACAGTGTATTTTTCCAGGACCCATTAGCTCCAAGTCAGGTCATTGTTTTTCTGTTTTTTTGGGTTTTTTTTTCAGTCTAGTTCTAGAGGGCACAGCTCAGCTCCAAGTCAAGTCATTTGCAATCTAGTTGTGGAGAGTGCAGCTCACTGGCCCATGTGGGAATCGAACTGGCGACCTTGGTGTTATGAGCACTGTGTTCTAACCAACTGAGCCAACCGGACACCCAATAATAGTTTGACATACGATTTTTGTGATGCAAGATTATGTATTGCATTTTTCTTGTGTGGGAGCATCACTATCACAGTTTACTGGCCTCTGAAATGGGAGGGATAATGTGTGATAACTGCTTTTCGTGACTTTTCTGTTTGCACATACATTTGTATTTGTTATTCTTTACATTCAGAGTAGATCTCCTTTATCAGAGTTTTCAGTTAACCTTCTGCGTACTTAGTCTTAGCCAGCATTTTTAAATTATAGTCTATTAAAATCAGCTAGAATTCAAACTTCTTGCTTAAGGTTTTATGACACATATGAAAGTTATCTTATTTAGAGTCTCTAAATAAATGTAGCTTATGAAATTTATATTCTGTTTTTCCATTAAAAGAATTGCATATGGGGTTTTTCACTTAAATTCCATTGAACTTACTGGTCTCTATATTAGTTTCATGCTGGTTTTCAGTATTTCAATGTCAGAATTTTCTTCCCCTGTAGAGACATTAATACTTAGCAGAGTTGCTGTGACTATTAAATTACATAAAATAAATCAGCATCTGGCATACAGTAGATAATAAATAACAGCTATTATTACTATTTTAATACTTATTAGCAATTTTGTTCCTCTCTGACTGTATTCTATATTCTCTTTCAGAAAATATGAAATTTATTGGTTTTCTTGGTATATCTTCTCCTTCTCTTCATCTCCTATTTTTCTTCTCTCCTTCTTTATCTCCTCATTTATTTATTCAACAAATATTTATTGAGCTCCTATTGTGCCAGGTCCTGTTTTAGGCTATGGGGATTCTGCAATGTATGATAAAAGCTTCTGTTTTCATAGAGCTGATTTTCTAGAACCAGTGTATGCAACATTTTTGTCTTTGTAATTAAAAAAATAATTATTTGCATAATGTCTTGGCAGCTATATTGTTAAGGAGTAGGAGTCTGTGGAAGGCCAAACATAATGGGATAATTTTGTGATGATATGTTGTTATTAGAACCAGTTCAGAAAGTGATTTTGCTTTTTAAAGATCAGATACACTGAGTCACTGGCAATAGTCAAGGAAGGACTCATATTAAGGCAGAACAACAGAGAAATGTATTGTTTTTGTTCTTGTCAATTACATGATTTTCATAGTTTAACCTTGTTTCTTTGCTTGCTTTTGGAACCATTAATATCATTTAAAAAAACTTTATTAAGAAATCATTGGGAATTAATATTGGTTTTTAGAACAAAGAAAGTATTCTATAATAAAGTTAACACAAACACACAAAATTTGATTACTCCTTGTTCTTTAATAAGAAACCATTAACTGCAAAAGCAATATGTGCTCATTATTAGAAAAAAATAGAAACATTAGAAAATACAGATCCAGATAATTAAATTTTAAAAATCACAACTGTTTACAGAAAGTCTCTGTTATACTCTTTCAAACTTTCAATGCACCCATTTATCTTTTTAAAAAATAGAATAATAGTGTACATATTGTTTTGTAAGTTTTTCACTTAGCAATGTATTGTGCAATTTTTGTGCTAACAATCAAAATTCTTGAACGATTTTAATAGCCTTTATATTTTTTGTATGGATCTAACATAATTTAGTTTGTCAATACCCTATTTTTACCTATTTAATTTATTTACAGTTTTTTTCATTCTCATAAGCAATCTTATCATGAATTCTCATGATATCATGAATTAGCATGAATTGCAAATATTTTACATATCCTGGGATATTTCCTTCTGATAAATTATTAGAAATTAAATTGGATAAACTTTTTTGGTTCTTGTTATCTATCATAAAATTGCTTCCACAGCGATTTTTAAAATTTACATTTCTCCAGCAATGTATGAGACTATGTTTCTCCAAACCTTAATAAATTGAGGGATGGCAAATAATATACACACACACAAAATTGAAAATTGCAGTTCTCATCATCCCCATTCTAGTCCTGTGATTCTTTCTTCATAGATGTCTGTGGCAGAATAAAAGTCTTCAAGGTCATTTACTCCTCCCTGGTCTCCAAGGTTGAGCTCTGGGAACATTCAGACCTGGAAAATGTAACTCCTAGTCACCAAAGTCACATGAGATTGCTTGGAATCAGTTTGGCATCAGACTGTTCCTTCAGTAGTTTATACAGCTGGTTTCCTGACATCAGATAAGATTGGATTGTTTAGAAAATCTGGGCAGGTAGCTGAGAAGAGCCCACAATGCTAGCTAACTGGGGCTAGCCCACACGCACCCGCAAGGAGATGGCGAAGGAGCAGAGGCCAGAGCAGGGTTCTGTCATGGTGAAGCTTCCTCTACCCCTCAGGATACAGCTAAAACTTTCCTTAGAGTTGGATTCGTTCCTTTTTTGATTTCTTAAGAACTGTGGATCTTTTAGAATTTATAACGTATTCAGTTAATTTTCTACAGGATTTAAAATGATAGGTAATGAAATCATGTACTTAGTTGCCACTTAATTAACATGGTGGATGTTAGGATGGTGGATTGTTGAGAGAAGCAACAATCTTGGAAGAACACATATACGTGCACACATACGTGCACACACATGTGCACACAAACATACACACGCGTGCATACACACACACTTCATTTGCAAATGAGCCAAAATATAGCATTTTTCTACTGGCCTCAATATTTATTTTGTAATTCTTGATCCTCTAGCAAGTATAATTTTCCCTGTGCAGCCTAATATAAAACTACACTTGAATTTTTCTTATTTTTTATTGCTTAAAATTCTTTTTTTTTTAAATTAAAGTTTATTGGGGTGATAGTTGTTAATAAAGTTACACAGGTTACAGGTGTACAATTCTGTAATACATCATCTATACATCACATTGTGTGTTCACCACCCAGAGTCATTTCTCCATCACCGTGTATTTGATCCCGTTTACCCTCATCTACCACTCCCCTCCCCTCTTACCCTCTGGTAACCACTAAACTATTGTCTATATCAATTAGGCTTAAAATTCTTTATAAGAACAAAAATGTAATGTAGTATTAGCATCTCAATAACTTTTCAAATCTTGAAAAAAAATTTGCAATCTCTTCAGAAGAATATGTTGGTACTTAACTTTGAAGAATAAGCTTAGCTCTATGGAATATTTGAATGTGTTTTTTTTTTTCAAACTCAATTTATTTTCTAGCACATATTATTCTAGCAAATATTTGTGGCTAGGTTTTACTAAATAAATCCTTTGGCTTAAGTTAGATGATACCAAATTAATACCTAAAAGAATTTTTAAAATTTTAAAGTTTTCAGTGTGTTTAATCGACTATATTGTACTTGTTTTAGGGAAAAAAAAATGTCACCTCAGTTGCTAAAGAAAGGACAAATCTTGAAAAGACCAAAAAGTCTATGCATATATATATATATATATATATATATATATATATATATATATATATATAAATTGGTTCTTGCCTAAACTAAGTTTTGAGTTGGCCATTGCCAAGAATAAAAATTGGATATTTTTCTTCACACATTATACCTGGCCTAGTGAGCACAGCTATTGTCTTTAAAGAGAGTTTTTTCCTCCAATCTTCATACTTCTAAAAGGGGATAAGGTGAATAATCAAAGCTAAACTGGTTCTTTGTACAACAGCAAAAAGGCAAGAGTGTATCCAAGCTACATCTAGCTGATACTGAAAAAAAAACCAAGCAAAGCTTCCAATTAGCCTGACCTGTACAATGATGTGCTTTCTTTCCCAGTTAATTAAGAGGGACTCAATAAGATCCAGACCATGGGTTCTGACCTTTCGTCTTCCAAGAAAAAAAAAAAAAAAATTACCCTACCAAATCAAAACAAACTAAAAGGAAAGCTTTGTTTAGGGATCCTCCAGAGTGATGAAGGTTATATTTTTTATCTTGTTTTCTCAAAACAGTCCTATGTCTCGTAACTTTGGCATTTGTAGAGTGAACAGCATAACCCATGCCACAATTCTTTTCCACTTAAAACCCAGAGTCAATAAGATGTCTTCAAGCAAACAAGGAATGTGTTGTCAGTGTTCCATGCTAAAGGAGTCATACAGTCCTAGGAATCAGACATGGAGAATACCTGAAAGGTCATCTGGTCCCAGTGCTTTATTTTACAGATAAGGAGTGTGAGGCCCAGGGAAGTGAAATGACCTGCCCAAGATCCCATAAGCCAAGGAAGTTCTGGAACTCCATCTCCTGATTCATACATAGAACAGCCATTTCTTTCCACTAAAGTCTATTGCTTTGATGATACTAAAAGAATTATTGTCCATTCAAAAAGGTGGCAACTTTTCAACAACTTTTTCTTTTTTTACTGCTACGAAGGCATCAGTTATGTATACCTTTACTTTAATAGCAATATATAGGTTATATACTTAGTGATTGGAAGTATGGGTTATGTGAATAAAATTTGTATTTGCTCATTCAATTAACTAACACGTATTGAATGTCAGCTGTACACTGGCAACATCAAATCAAATAATAGATGACTCCTCCACTTATATGTAGGAAAAATATGTCCAGGGATTTTTTTTCCTTTTTGTTTTCTACTACTACTACTACTACTACTACTACGATTATTCTAGATAGCTTCCTATTATTTATGATGTCTAAATTCATCAATAACATATTTCAAATGACCTTTTAAAGACTTTGAAGTCAGGTCACTTCCAATAATTACACTATTGGTATATGATGATATAGCTAATGGAGCTTGTTCCATGCAGTGCCTGGTAGCTGCAAACGATGGCTCGGTCAGACCCAGCCAGCCTGGAAGCCTGGTTTCCTTCATCTTCACCCTAGGACCACCATCAACTGGAAAAATGCTAGAGTTTGTGCAAGGAGCTTGGGATTCAAAGAAGGATGACTGGTTTCAACCTTCAAGTTATGAAACTTTAGGGTTCCCAGGCAAAAAAAAAAAAAAAGACAGTAGAGGGTAAGTGCCCAGTGAGGGCTATTGGAGGAGAAAGTCATCACTGGATGGGGTGGGGGTCATTAATACAGCCTCTTGGAGTATGCAAGTTTTGCCTTGATGATTAAATGGAAAAATTGGGGGAATAGGATGGGCCAGACACTTAGAATGGAGGTCTGGTGGTCAAGGTTAAGAGTCAAGTGGGGAAGGACATTGCTTGAAGCTTGAGGCTCACAATTACTACCTAGTTGCCTTCCTGCTTCAGGCACATCAAGTACAGTTGACCCTTGAATAAGGCTTTGAACTGTGTGGGTCCACTTATACACAGTTTTTTTCAATAAATACTGTAAATGTAATTTCTCTTATGTTTTTCTTAATAACTTTTTCTGTAGCTTACTTGATTGTAAGAATACAGTATATAATACCTACAGCATTCAAGACATGTGTTAATTGACTGTTTATGTTACCAGTAAGATAGTAGACTATTAGTAGTTAAATTTGGGGGGACTAAAAAGTTACACATGGATTTTTGACTGTGTGGGGTGTTGGTGTCCCTAACTCCCAAGGTGTTCAAGGGTCAACTGTAATTAGCCACTCATCTCAGCACCACTGTCCCAGACATAAAAGCTTTGTTCCCAGGAGCTTGGGAGAGTTGGTGGTAGATTGGGAGATTTCAGCAATTATTTTTGTATAAAAATTAGTAGTTTTATAAAAATACAGGATTAGGTCTGACTGGAGGCCCCAGAACCCCAACCAACATCATTCTAGACCACCTCCCAAGAGGTCTTCTTTTACCAATTCCTTACAGAAGAGTTTGCTATGAGGGCATAATAAGACATTTAGGTATCAGCCTCAAGAACAAGGGAATTTAGTTTATTTTAATATACTGTTTTTAAATTCCAGCCTCATAATGGCTCTGTTCATGACAAGAAAAGCAGCTGGAGAGAAGGATAGTCAGGGGCCTAAGGACAAAGGTCCCTTCTCCCTGACAGTGGGAGGGAGGCCTGCTCGCTCAGGTGGAAGACGGCATTTGGTGCTGGGCCTGAGATTAAAGGGCAGCGTTTTTCTGTTTCAAAATGTCTTTGAAAGGAGAGAGGCAAAAGAAGAGAAGGAGAAAAGGCTGAGGTCACCGATACCACCACTGATTTTCACCTTCAAAAACAGTGTTGGCAACTTTTGGGAGAGTTAATGAGGTTCAGGTTCACCCGACCACAGTTGCGGGCACAGCAAGACTCTCAGTTATGTCACGGGAATGCAGTGTCCTTGTACAAGTCTGATCTGGGTAGCAGAGATTTATTTGGGGTATTTTAAAATCATACCCAAAAGTCAAAGTCAAAATCAAAATCACCATAAAGTCAAAATCCTTTATCACCATTAAAATTAGTACTCATCTTATTCCCATATATCTTGGATTCACTACCTAGAAACTAGTTCATATTCACTACATTTTAGTCATAAGATCATTAGTAATTCCAACTGCGTTTACTGCAGCTGTTTCTGCACTGCACATTTTCACTCCATCTGGAAATATTTTTGCAGTATATTTTTGTAAAGGTAAGGATACCTTTTCTTTTAAAGCAAACCACACTACCATTACCGTAGGTAAAATTTAATAGTAGTCTCTCAATTGTACACTGTGCCTTTAATAAAAATAGTAATGATTTTTTAAAACCCTTATGAGAGATTTTCTTCTAAAGCAAGCTTGATAATGTGTCACTCATTTTCCCAAGAACCAGTCATTAACTGCAGGCACTGTCAAGACCTGTTCTGAATAACTGGGTGCAAAGGAGAAGCCCCTCATTGTGTAATCACCGAGTTGTGAGGGAGCACTGAATTTCTTATACCTCCCTGATACTATCCTAGCATCATTTTTCACATTCATAATTTTATAAAAGCCCCGCAAGATACTTAACATAATAAAAATACACTTATGTTTGCTTTAATTCAGCAAATATTTATGTACTGAATGTATACGAAGTGCATGACACTAAGCTACTTTCTGTGGAGGAAAAAACGATAAGCTAGAGGATAAAGAGAGAGAAAAGAATTTTTTGGTTGACCAGAAAAAGAAGAGAGGGGAGGAGGTGAGTTGGAGCAAATGAAATGTCCCTTCTTTGACCCCCAAATATTCAGTAGAATCTCTGTCACAAAATACTTGGCGAGAAGACAGTACAGGAGCAGACCCAATCCCCTACAGGCACAAAGAATGCTAAGTAGAAGACTAAGAGAAGGTCTGGAATGATATGGAGCAGGAAGCACTTTAGATTGTAACCTGGTGGGGAGATGAGTGAGTTCAGGTAAATTCAACTAGATGCTTGGACGTAAGACACCTAGCTGATGAGAGTGCAGAAGGAAGCCAGTGTTTCAGAGTTTGAGAGGGGGGCCGTGGTGAGTGTAACGGACTGTGTGTTCGGAAGGCTTGGGCTAAAATGGAAGGGAGGTTGAGGGGCAAGGTGGGTTGAGGGGAGAGTTCTTGTTTGGGATGAGGGAGATGTAAGCAAGTCCATTGTCTGAGGAAGAGAAAAAGGAGCAAGGACTCCTGATGAGTAGTAAAGGGACATCTACAGCACAGATTGAGGATTTCACCGTAGGAAGGTGAGGGACATGTCCAAAAATCAGGAGAAAGGAGAAGAGGCTAAATAACAATTCAAGGAAATTCTAGGAGGATGAAAGGCAAATTTGTCAAGACCAAGCTGAATCTTCACAATGGTGTTGTAGGTAGGTAGGTAGGCGGATGAAAAGTGATTTGTTGTCACTGAGAAACAAAGATGATAGGGGCCCAGCTGAGATGCAGTTTGGTTCATGGATTTACAGGAGAGAGAGCTGATCCAATTCAGGCTTCTTTGGTAAAAAATTTTTCCAGCCATGAATTCAAGCTGATGGCATTTACCTAGAGCTAGAGGTTGTGAAAAAAGGTTAAGTAGATAAGGGGCTCTCCAGTTGCCATGGAAGATATGATTAAAATGGCCAGTTAAGGGGTCCAGACAGAAGGCATGATGAAGCTATGAGAAAGGTGAAGAACCAGTGAGGCAGAGTGAAGAAAGCGCATTGGGGGGCGGGGAGGAAATTTGGAAGCCTTTTAAAAAATATGATTTAAAGACCATTTTATTGCAAGCCTTGTGATTTATAACCTTATTTGGAACTTTCTGGATGAGAAAGAATGTTTTCAACTACAAACCCAGTCATTTCCAATCAATTAGGTCAAAGAACCTAATCAGGTCAACACTACCTCATGACCATTGGTATTAAAAACCATTGATAGATGTAAACATGTGATTGGCTGATGAACTGTTTTCCTTTGTCAGAATGAACTCAGCCCTTGAAATTAGAGCATGTTTGTTGCATTCACACTGGAAAAAGCCAGGAATGTGAACATGTCCTTTGACCCAAATCAAGTTTTCAACATTCTGCCCTACCATGATTTTTCTCTCTTAAAATGGGAGATGAGAGAAAAGATTAGAGATAAGCATATCTGCACAGGTTTGGGCTAGATTGAGGCCTATCTTCATCAATAATTTTTCTCATATTTCCTCGTCATTATAAAGACCTTGATCCAGACAATATGTTTTGTATTTAGTGGAGAAAATCATGAGATCATCCAAAATGGGCTATCCTTGGCTTTACACTTCTATGTGGATGGGTCTGATCTAGGAATTCATTTCTAATCACAGATGTAGCCCCAGGAGAGAGAAGCCATTCTGTAAACTGATTAGTGTTTTCCATCCTACCTTTTACTCAGAGCTTTCCTAGCTTCGAGAAGACTATTCTCCCTCATTCAAATGCAGGAAAGTGGTTAAGGGGCTTTAAAAGACTTAACTGCATGCAAAATATGTAGCATAGGAATCAGAGTATTTTTTAAAAAGCTCTAAGTAAATAGCTATATAACTTTGTGGCTGAGAGAGTGAATACTCACTCTCAGAATTAAATGTGCAAAAATAAAATTATGCTATTCATATAGATGGAAGCAAGATGCGTACACAGGGTGATGTAGAGTGTATAATAACCCTTCAGATAAGTGGTGTATTATTCGTCAGGGTTCCCTAGAGAAACAAAGCCAATAGGATGGGTAAATATATAGAAGGAGATTTATTTGAAGACATTGGCTCACTGGATTATGGAGGCTGGTAAATTCAAAATCTTCAGGATGGGCCTGCAGGCTGGAGACCCAGGGCAGAGCCGATGTTGCACTTCAAGGCTGAAGGCTATCTGCTGGCAGAATTCTCTCTTGCTCAGGGAGAGGTCAGTCTTTTGTTCCATTGAAGCCTTCAACTGACTGGATGGGGCCCATCCAGTCAGTATGGAGGGCCGTCAGTTACCAATTTCAATGTTAATGTCATCCAAAAACACCCTCACAGAAACACACAGAATAGTGTGACCACATATCTGGGCACCATGGCCTGGCCAGGGTGACACATAAAATTGCCCAGCATAAGTGGACATGAATGACATTGCACATGTGCTCTTTGCAATACTGGCACAGCTGAGTGAGTTCCAGGGCAGAGAAGGCTTCATCTGTTGCTCCTACTTAGAGCATTGATGACTTCACTTAAAATTAAAGTCAATCAAAAATGCTGTTGGCCTTAATAAGTGTCTAATTTAGAGGATATTTTAGGCAAACTGTTTTAATCTGGTTGCTCATGTTTGAAACATTTCTGCTAGGTTTGCATTTATAATATCAGTGAAACAGAGGCTTATGGAAAATATGGTCTCATATACCTGTGTTAATTTATACTCTCAGGTTGTCTGTCACAGCTTGCCACTTAAAAATAAGCAATCTTCTTCTGTTATCTGGATGTAGTTAGAGAGGCCAGTATATTCTGTCTAATGATGGAGGAAGGGGGAAATTTTCACTCCAAGTGATAATTTTCTGTTAATCACTGATGAACTCGAGGAGCCTTCAGATTGTTCCTTAACCTTTGAATTGGTCTCAGTAAAAAGAGAAGAGAAAGGACATTTATATAAAAGTAAAAATGTTCTTATTCATTCTGGTTTTGCTAATAAAGTTACCAGATTGCTTTCCTTTTCTTTGTTCCCTGAATTCTTTCCATTCCTTTTATTGCATTTTGGTGGGCGTCTCATTAAAGATTGCATCATATTAAACAGGACATTGAAAACGTATAGCATTAGATTTAGCAGTAACACAAATTTATTTCACTCAAACATTAAGCAATCTCCGCCATTGAATTTTTTTAAACATAGGCTCTTAGATTTTATCTTTTTAATATGACATTGGAAAAAAAATTGGCATATTGGCAATTTGATGTAAAAAAAGAAAACTGTTATAATTGAATGTAGCTTTGTCTATTTTCTTGATCTTATTCTATTGAAGCAGAGGTTTTAAAAGAAAAGGAAGAAATCCTATACCTACCAAGGTACCTTTGAAAATACTTGGAAAAAATTGTTCAGAGCATATGCTATTTGATGGAAATTCACCAATTGCTCTTTATAGCTTTCTGGATTTGTGGCATATCTGCGTTTTCAAATTGAATGCACTATAGTTACAACCTGTATGCTTTGGACTGGATCCTCTGTGCTTTTCTTTGCTGATTTATGTCAATTGCCTTTAAATGTATTGTGGTATTTGGGCAGTGGGTAAGATTGTAATACCATCACATGCTGCTTGCTTAATGATGTAATTGCTTGAAAATTTTAAAGCCCATAATAGCTTCAGGTCAGGTTCAGAAGTTCATGTACAGTGCCAGACATTTGAAGACTGAATCAGAGCCTGAACTCTGCCAAAATAGTGCCACATTTGTCAAGCTTGGTCTTGGGCAAAAGCTGCTGGAAGCCTCTCATTTATCTAAGCCAATCATTGATAATGAAGCTGGAAGGAACATGAAATATCTTTTCTAAAGGAACAAACAACTTTGCCAGTTGGCTGCCTTCTTTTATTTTTAGTATAATTACCAGGGGCAAACTGTCTTGCAAAATTGGTACCTTATATTAGCTTAGAGTCTGTCTCCTTGTGAGCTGACTCAAGGCTGTTTTATTAGTAATGAATATGTGGCTTGAAGTCAGTTGAGTATTATTCTTTCAAGATTTTTCTTGTGGGCTATAATGTGATTGATGATTCTGTGGTGTGGGAAGCTTATAGAAAGAAAAGCAGCTTCAGAAGAATCACTTCCCTGCTTTCACGCTTGCATTTTTATCTAATTCACTTGACTCCTGCCACAAACATCCATCAATGCACAGATTTCTGCCACATGGAAAGTTCCAGAAGAGCTATGTAACTGGAATACCTCAATCAAGCATGGAGGTGAAATTGTAAAGTGGTTCATTCCAAAATCACCATGCCCTTAATCCACCCCCACTAAATGGCTTAGGGTTCCCTCCCCCCGGGTGATTTTATTGGGGGGGGATGCTGCATGTTCATTTCCCCCTCTTCCTTCTTTTCAAAGGGTTCATAGTACTAGTTCCAATGTGTCTCAAAAGAATGTTTTGCAGATGAAAGGAAAGTACTTGAAAGTAGTGTGAAATGCGAGAACTACACAAGTTAGCTGGTCCATTCCCCCCTTTCTTCCTGCTTTTTATATCCAGTCAGTTCTTAAAAGACTTCAGCATTGAAAAAGGGAAATGAAATATGGTCACCTTAAGACCAACACATTTCCTACTGCCTTCTTTTGTGAGTATTCAGAGAAAACAATTGAATTTGAGTCCTGTGATACCTGCCCAGAATGTAGTCTGCTCAGGTCAGAATGAAGTGTTTCTGAAGTATCTGTAATACGACTTCGGATTAGGTTGTAGCTAGATATTATTATTACTATTATCAAAAATTTTGATTAATGTGTACAGGACTTTGTAATTTTTAATGGACTCCCTTTACCTGCTCCTCGCAAGGTGGTGATGAAGGCAAGGGGGGTATCATCATCATCGTCAACCTTCTGCTCTACCATGATTTTTCTCTCTTACAATGGGAGATGAGGATGAAAAGCTAAGCCCCTTTCCTGAGATTTCAGTTAGGAAGTGACAAATCTAAGACAAACCAGGCTAGGTCCTGTGCTTTTCCTGTATTTCCGGTGCCTCCTGCCTGCTGTGAGCAGACTTTGGTGGCTGTTGAAGAAAGAGAAAATTATTAGATAAGGTCCCTGCTCTTGGTGAACTTAAAGTCTCCTATAGAGAATAGAGACATGAAGGAGAGAAAGAAGCATGTTAGCTGGGCTAGCTAACTGCTAAATGGGTGGTTTAGAGCACATTTGCTGCAGGAATGTCATGTAGGTGAAGTGACCAAAGGCTAGGGACAAGTGAGTGGGAAAGCTTTAGGGAGAAGGTGAGACTTGAGTTGGGTCTTAAAAGGAGACTAGGTTTAAATAACAGAGCAGGAGCAGTGAGCGCAGAGGGATCACAGAAGCAGATGCAGAGGTGGTCAGGTGAAAGCCGAGCAAGCAGTTTTTTGGGCCTCATGCGTTATGTAAGGAAGTAATTGGAAACAAGGCTGGAAAAGCAACCTGAGAATCAGAATGTGAAAGATCTTGAATGCCCAAATTTGCACTTTATCCATTAAATAATATGAAGACATCGAGGATTTTGGAGCAGCAGGTTCATGTGTATAATTGATTAGAAATTGGAGATCACAGATGGGGGACTATTATTCAGTGTAGTTCAGAAAGACAGGGAGTTGAAATGCGGGAGTGGATGACCAAGTATCATGAAGGAAAAAATCAACATGATTTGTGTGTGTGTGTGTGTGGGGGGTAGGGGGACGGGGTGAGACGAAAACAGAGTGATCATATAATTTATTGCCTAACCTGGGACTTTTTCCAGGAAAAAAATGCTAAACTGGTCAAGATACTGAGAAAGCAGGAGGCATAAACTGGGACCACCCCAGATAAACTGCACAAATGATCACACTGGTCACAAATGAGAGAGGGATAATTGTGGTGTCACTGACAAGAGAAAAAGCCAGCAAGGAAACTTAGTTTGTGGAAAGGCCACCAGTCTTGGATTTTAAGGTTTGACATGACTTTAGGATGTCAGGTGTAGATATACAGTGAAAGTTACAAATGCCCCAAAGTTGTTTGTATGTCCTTGTGATTTCACCTTTCAATCCTCCTTGATCCCAGACTTAAAAGAGTATTTTTCTCTTAAAGAAAGCAAGAGAAGTAAGAAATAGTAGCTTAGTCCTGGTGTTGCCAACATATTGCACCATAATTCTTCATTTTAGAAACTTGATCCAGATATACTGTCAGGAATTCATCTATGTGAGTCTGTCTTGCTAGAGCCAGGCCTGCACATTTTCCCACATCAAAGGGGATTATTTGTCTCCTAAGTGGATTCAGACTGCTTTGAGTTTCAAAACATCAGAATTGGATGTTGGTTGTCACCTGTTAACAGCTGAGGTTTTTAAGAGGAAGATGTGTGAATGAGAAAGGTATGAGTGTGGGAACATAGTTATTACCTGTGCTTTAGTTGTAGATCAGAAAGGATTTGGTCATTTGTTACCAGTGGCCTTGGGACTTGTCAGAGTGGCAATTAAACCAAAATATATCCAGGCCAATGTTATCCTAAAGTACAATTTTCATGATTAGAAACGTCATTTAGGTTTTTACTTGACATTTTAGGTGATTTATATGGCACTTTACAGCCATTTTAAAAAAGCTTTATCAATGCCATGTTTAAGATCTTCCCAGCATTCTTTCCAAAAAGATGAGTGCCTGTTACATGAGGTTGTGGCAGGTCAGGGAGTTTCAAGCTCACAAAATTTTCTTGAACTAGACCTGGATTTGCCAAGGAGAGGACTTGTCTTCTCGCCCCTTGGGGAACCTAGTTCTTAAGGACAACAGAAGCAGTCACTGCACATTGCAGGAATTTGAAAATGTCATTTTTTATTCTCTACGCCTCCTTTAGACATTATGTATGAGAGACATTATGTAGACATTGTGGGGACAGAGTCCCAGAGAGCAGTTTCCAGGCATGGGGAGGTGCTGGCTCGGGTAGTGAATGACCATCAACTGTGATTGGTTGGCCATCAGCTGTAACCAGTTAGCCAATTGGCTACTGATGTAACTGCGGGGCTGCGTTGATTGGTTGGTTGGTTGGCAGGCAGAGAGGTGAATGGCAGACTGTGGATCATGTGGCTACTACTGTGTGTGTGTTTCAGCCAGCCGCCAGCGAGACTATAGTGGTATGACTCCCCTATCTATGTCTCTGTGGGTGTCCCTTTTTGGCCTCACCATGTCCTGCATTATGTGGGGAGCGGGACCAGAAGCCCCACAGGCTGCCCCGCACGACAGACATTATATATGAAAGAATCCATCAGATTCCAAATAATTTAGGTGAAATATTCATAAATGCCTCCTTTAAAAAAATTTCCAGTGTTTGTTATCTGTTTAAAAAAACCAACAGAACCCGGTAACATCTAAAGCCTTCGTTGGAGTTTACAATGAACTTAGAACCATCGTGCAGACAGCTCTCGCCAGGTACTGTGAGAAACCGAGAGATTTCCAGGCCTGCCCTAAAGTAATACACATTTACTTGAGGCTACAGACCTGTATCTAGGAACGAGGGGAAGAAAAGGTGTCTGCTACACTGAAAGTGCAAGCCAAGTGGTGAGAAGGGAAAATGATGGGCCTGGAATGGCCAGCAGGAGCCTGGTGTGGAGACAGAAACTGGGAGGCCTTGCAGGAGATGGACAGAGGGACTCAAGTGGCCCTCCAGGCAGAGCGCAGAGCAGGGGCCTAGGAGCCCACTCTAATTGACATACAGGGGCACCGAAGAGCGGGACGTCCCCTGTGTTCCAGACGATGTGTTCCCAAGTCCTGGGAAAAATTATTGTACTCTGGTATTAAACTGATTTTTATATCCTTGGGGAGAATTAACAAAGGTTTTTAAAAGGGAGACATTGTTAGGAATTACCTAGGACCTAGGACCGTGAATGTATTTTCTTTGCTTATTATAGTCTCTTCACAAGTGTGCTGCCTTCAGATATAATTTTCATATTTTTATTAGACATATATAAAAGAATGTAAATAAGACTGGCTACCCCAGAGTTGTGCTTTAAGAAAAACCCAGTGATTTATGAGGCAAGCATTCCTCTTTTTCTAGTGCAATGATTATATTTGGTGCCTATAAGCTTCTAGTTTATCACACGTCAGTCATTTTTTAAGATTAAAGGTTATTTTCTCCAAATGTGAAAAAATCTCTGTAAGGATTATGTTTTGAACTCCCAAAGTGTCTCTTTTACAAAAATTGAAGTCACCTAAACTTTTGGGATGCATATGTATTGTAAGGGAGTGGGTGGGGGGAGTGTCTGCTCAGATAAGAACAACAAACGCCCAGACCTGCTGATGTGGGTCTCCTGAAGTGTTCTGGGCTGCAGCCATTTCCTTACTGCAGATGAATAATGAATGAGCTGTGGGTGGAAGCTAATGGCTCAAGATAAAATCAGGAGCTCACTGCAACATGGGTAATGTTCCTTTGTCATCTCCATGGAAACTGCTATTTATCAAGAGACACTAGTATTTCAGAAGACAGTGAGGAGTAACCCGTTTCTGGAACTTTGGGGTCAGCTGTTGAAAAATAGGCTTATGCACCACAGATGGAGACAGAATGAGTAAAGAGGAAGCCATCTGCATGCCGTGGGGAAGCTCTGTTAAGCCATTATTTTGGACTTTCATAAATGGTAAATAAATATTAAGCTGTAAGATGTGAATCAAAAAATGAGTTAATACCTCCTCCCCGCCCCCCGCCGAAAACAAACAAACAAACTATGGCTTGCATCTGAGTGGCCACCTAGTGAATGAGCACTCAGACATTTCCAGGTGGCTTTCCTGGGATGCCCCGGGAGTGTTGGCACCAGTGTCAGGAATGCTGAGAGCAGCTGGCTGCACAGCACTGGTACAAAGCGGGCCTCCAGCCTCATGCAGGAGTGACACACATTGCCTACAGCCTGGGAGCTTTGTCCCCACTGCAGGCGCTGATGTCAGCCTGCTACCCTCACATGCGGGGGCTGACCCTATGCCTGTGGCTCAGCCAGCATGCAGGCGGCTGGTCTCCAGAGCCCTGAGGACAGTGGTACCACAGTCACTGATAGATGGGGAGAGGAAATACAGGGGCTGGCTGAGTGAGAGGTGCCAGGAGAACGGGGAGAAGTGACAAGAAGGAACAGGGAAAGCCCAAAAGTGGGGCCCAACAGGAGTAGGCCATCACTAGTATAGTATGCAGTTGCCTGGACAGAGCCCAGGATCCCAGAGGATGAGGGGTTCCTTGGCTCTAGGGGAAAAGAAGTGGGAAACAGTAAGGAGACTATACAAGAGAAGCTCTAGACATGTTGACATGAGTGATATATTTAAAAAGTAACTTTACACACTGTAAGCTTTTGCCTTTCAAGAGTATAGTATTATTGGGTTGCCTAAAATCTGAGGGAAAATGAGCAAGTTTATAGACGTGAATTCCATCTTGGCTCTCGGCTTAGGGCCTCATCACTGAGGGCTGGTTAAGTGTCTTCTCTCAGCTTTTTTCCACTTTGTCTGGAGAAAGTCTGGGCAGCGACCCTCCTCAAGGTCATTTTAAGTATGAAATGAGACCATGTGTGAGAAAAGATTAAGCCCAGTGTCGAGCACCCCACTGCTATGAGTAAACCAGAAAAGCATTTCTCTTGTTAACACTGTCTGCAGAAGACTGTCGCTCCCCCAAAAGGTCGCTTCACTGCAGGAAGCCCAAGGACCTAACAGGTCGTGCAGGAACTTGGCGCTTAGCAGACTCCTCCGCAGGCTGGTCCTAGTTTTCAGTGACTCACCAGAGTCCTGGGGGTCTTGGCCCAGCTGCCTGGGGTGCAGGTACCTGGAGACTTGTGTCTTCTGTGGGCGTGAGAGATTGCTGGTTCGCCGTCTGCATGTGTGTCACCGCCTTCATTCTGAGCCCGTCTCCGGCTCTAACCTGGCACACGTCCCACGCTTTCTCTGCTCAGTATTGAGAGCAGCACAGGGGAGGGCAAGTAATTTAAGATTCTTCTACACCAAATCACGTTAGAAAAATGGAGCTTTCATAAAACATTCAACTTTCTCAGTGCAAACATACATGACTTTCTCAACGTTATTATCTTGACTTCCTCGAAGCGCGACAGAACTTGCCTCCTGGCTGTGTTCCCCTGGACTCTGTGTCCCCTCCACGACCACGTGTCCTGTGCTCGGCACACATCAAACCCCTGATGACCGCCAGTTTACATACTGACAAACCAAGGCGTAGGTCTGCTTGCAAAGGCAGTCTGTTGCTTAGGGATGATCTTGGGTCTCTGCCTGCTAAGATCACAGGGGTTGCATCAGTGTCTGTATTTCTCCACTCTCCCCACCCCCAACCCCCAACCCCCGTCATTTACTTAGACAAGGACAGGAGATGCGGGAAGCTGCCACTGATCCACACCAAAAAACATCCCAAAAAGCCAGTTTCAGCCAAATTATGAAAATTGGTGTTTGATGAAAGTGGTGAGCAATTCTACAGCCCCAGTACGTGCTTTAGATTTTGGCTGGCTATTCAGGTCTGATGAAAAGTATGTCTACAAACTGATCTACCACAGTGAAAGCCAAACATACAGCCATGAGAAGGTGTAATGGGCATAAATTGTACTAGGATTTAAGGGGTCTCTTGCTGGCTGAGTTCAGAACTAAATCCCCAACTTCCTGGCCCTCCCTTGCCTCTTGTTAAGCAGGGATAATGTGCTCATCCATTTTCTAAGTGTGCCTGGACCTTATAAACGATTAATTATCTTTTCCAGTTCTCTTATTATGAGCATTCAGATTTTTTACTTCTTAAATCTGGGGACAAACAGAAATAGTAATACTTCTGTGCTGAAGATGTGAATTTCTTTCTGACAAAACTTCTATTTCGGGCAAGGCTAAATTTTAGAATGAACCCTGATGTTCTTGCTAGTTGTCCTTAACATCTGGCCAGAGGGGAGGAAGATTCTGGAAAGGAAGAGTAGAGGCTCTGGAGAGGCAGCGTGGACTTGGGAGCCCATCAGAGCCTCTCCCGGGGCCTGCAAGACCCCAAGGCTGCCAGGGACCTTTCCTTGCAGGGATCAAAAGAAGGAAACAGGGGAGACCTGTCAATTAATTATCTTTGAGTCACTTACCCACTTTGCTAATTGCAACATAAACACTCCTACAGCCTGCTTTCTTTCACTGCCTCCTCTTCTTTCCTAGTAGTTATATTCTAGCGTCTTTGGAATTGCATTTTACTTTTTATTTCCTAAATACCGTCTCTTTGCCTGTGTTGTATTGTAAGCATCCCACTTATTATTTATTTATTTGTTTGTTTGTTTTGAAGCAGAGAACAGGGATCAGTGTCAGATTTTCTAAAGGGACTGCCACACCTGCTATTGTTGATTCTCAAACCCTAAAACTCCCTGAGGAAGCTTAATCCCCCTTGCAGGAGGCATTGTTCCCAGGGCGAGCTGGCTTATTGGTTTTCCACACCTCTGTTAGGAACAAGATGGAGAAAAGATGATGTGAAAGGGAAGTCAGCTGGCAGCGGGCTGAGTGAATCCGCATTCAGAAAGATTTCCAGATTTCCCTAATTGCTGTTTTTATTCACAGAACTTCTATTTTAAGCACACACGCTCACATGTGGATTGACAGGCACGAGCCCCAGAAATGGCTGTGTCTGTCTGTAGAGCCTGCAAATGCTCATTTCCATGGTGACGGAAAGCACTGCAGAGACGGAACTATGGTGCTGCTGGGATCCGGGCGCTGACATAGAGGGAGGCGTCGTGTGTGTGTGTGTGTGTGTGTGTGTGTGTGTGTGTGTGTGTGTGTGTGTGTGGTGTTGTGTTTAGGGCTGTAGAAAGCCAGGGGGCAAGGGGCTGGGCAAGTGGAAGAGGTATGGGGGGACATTAACTGATAGAGAAGCCTGGGGGAGATGAGGAAAGGTGATACTTGGATCAGGGGAATTCTAGAAAATCGAAGAAGAAAGCGAAAACAAATGGAAAAGGGCAAATGGAGAATTTCTCTCTCTGCAAAGCATCTCTCCCTTCCTTTGAAAGGTTTATGGTGGCAGAATTATCCCACGTAAATGTGGAAAAGAGAGAACAACTTTTGCCAGTAGAGGCAGACAGTACAGCGGTTTGAGTGTCAGTGTTCCTAGCACTCCAGAGTTGCTGGTATGCCACCCCCAGCCCCACAGCCCCCCCCGCCCCGGGTGGAGTTTGCGGGACATGAAGTCAGGACTTCTCGGCCCCAATGCAGTGGCAGAAATGGCACCCAGAGCGGTCTCACTCTGGTCTGAGTGAATGACATGAGGCAGGTGATGGCTTCATCTAGTCTCACAGAAGGCACAGCTGTTTATCAGGGACCTTGAAAGCATGTCCAAGGAGTTCTGTTATATTAGCTTTTACTTGTGAACATGGACTGAAAACCATACCCTCAGCTAAAATACAGACACCCACCCATGGGGTCAGCGATGAAAAGGGAACCTTCTGGGATTATTCTGCTCGTCTCTGATTATAAAAAAATCAATGATTCTTGAGCATTTATTGACCTCCTACTGTGTGCCAGCAGTTTTCATGTGCTTATCTAGCACCACTAGTGCTAAGTGGTATCTGCCCCACTTTACAGTTGAGAATATGGGGCTCAAAGGCATTGAGCATTTCACCTGTAGCCAAGGAGGCAAATCAAACCCAGATTTCCACATTGCAGCTCAGTGCTGCATCCTATATTTGCTATTCCTCTTTCCTGCAAATTCATAGCTTTCTGATGGAAGGATTTGGGTTAAGGAATGTCCATTGAACTAGGCAGTAACCAGGCCAATCGAAAACTGACCAGGCTTGGCTCCTTGGAAGATACTTTCCAGAGATTAACTCTCAACTGGCCTTAGAAAAGAAGCTTGAGAGAGAAAACAGACAGAAAAGCCTTTCACCATAATGAATAGATTTTTGAAACCAAGCATTCCAGAATCATGTGTTTCTTTCCCCAAGTAATTCAGTTTTAGATTTTTGAAAAATCATATTGTAAATCTGAAGACTGATGGAAAAGCATTCATTTGTGTTGATAGTTACAGTAAGTTTCTGTTTTATTGATGTTCAGATTGTGCTCTCACCATGGGCCTATTCTGGGTTTAGAAATTAGTGGAACATTATGAATTCTGACTTTGCTAAGTTGGAATTCACTTAAATTGGTTGCCCTCACACAAGTGGTCAGATTCCTGGTTCCTCCTTTCTCTTGTGAAAAGCCCTCCAGGCACTGGTACCCCACCCTAAACTCCTGCATTCTGACCCAGCAGCTTGCCCAGTTGGTGTGGTGGAACCTGGAAGCAGGAAGTGATTTAAATGTTAAATGTGTGATGCATGTCTATGATCATTAAGTACGACTGCAGTGTTTTGTACTTAGGGCTTTTTCATACAATTTCAATGTTGGAGAGCATTTTAAAAATATTATATGGAGGGGGTCCATCCACCTCACACCCACAAGCATGGCTACTATCCAAAGAAGGAAAAACACAAAACCAACAAATAACAACTGTTGTTGAGAATATGGAGACATTGGAACCATTCTGTGCTGTTAGTGAGAAGGTAAAATGATACAGCTGTTATGGAAAACTGCATGGCAATTACTCAGAATATTTAAAATCGATTTGCCTTGTGATCCAGCAATTCCACTTCTGGATATACACCCAAAAGAACTGAAAGCAGAATCTCAAAGAGATATTTGCACACCCATGTTCATAACAGTATTATTCACATTAGGCAAAAGGTAGAAACGACCCAAATACCCAAATGTCCCCATCAGCGAATGAATGAAGAGAATGTGATATATATATATATATAATGGAATATTATTTAGTCTTAAAAAGAAAGAAAATTCTGACATATGCTTCAACATGAAACCTTGAGGACATTATGCTAAGTGAAATGATTCAGTCACAAAAAGATAAATACTCGTTTCCCACTCATCAGAGGTACCTAGAGTAGTTAGATTCCTAGAGACAGGAAGCAGCATGGTGGTTGCCACGCTCTGGGTGAGGGAGAGAATGAGGAGTTATTATTTAATGGGCACAGGGTTTCAGTTTTGCAAGATGAAAAGAGTTCTAGAGACAGATGGTGGTGATGGTTGTACAACACTGTGAATGTATTTAACAGTACTGAACTGTACACTTGAAAAAGGTTAAGCTGCTACATTTTATCTGTATTTTATCAGAATTGAAAAAAAATACATGAAGGGGTTTCTCCCATTAGTCCCAAGTAAATGAGATTTCATTGTATTTCCAATAGCAAACTTTAGGTTGTGATATGGCTTACCCAACATGACAAAGGGACCAGTGTGCTCGGGGCCAGCTGACTTGGTGCCAGGGTTGCTCTCAGAGTCCTCCATGCCTCCTGGAAGAGGAACTGGCCGCCTGCATGTGGTTGCCTCTGTGGAGACAAAGGTCATTTTCAGCCCTCCTGCAGAGTAACACGTTACAAAAACTCACTGCTCTCCAGCTGTTAAGATTTGAATGAAGCAAATGACTGTGATTGGCCTTTTACCACAGGGATTTGTTCCCAATGAATCACTATCATTTGACCAAGGAGCCAACTCAGCATCTTTTGAAAAGAAAAAGAAAATCAAGCCCATTCCCTTTTAGCCCAAAAAGCTGTGAGTCAGTACTTTGGCACTGGGAGTGGAAAGCAGTGAGAAATGGGTGGGCCTTTTGGGGTCTAACAGGAACGGATGACTCTGGGAACAATATCACTTATGCGTTGGCTGTTAGGCATCTGCCAGACAAGCACAGCGGCTGTTCAGAGCTTTCTGCCTCTGAGCCATTTGCATGGTCCCTCTCTGCTTGTTTTAGTTCTGAATCCCCTGCAGTCCCTGCCTTTCCAGAAGCCCCAGTGATTAGCCTCAGGTCTCCCGGATCGTGGGCTGTATTGTCTGGCCTTTAACAGTCACAGGACGGCACTTGGCACTGAGTTGACAGCCCATGGACCACTGCCTTTTCATGGGTGAGGCTTGTCTCCCAGCTGGACTGTAGTGGTCCAGGACAGAGACGGACCTGCCCCTCTTTGTGGCCTCATGGCTTAGCAGAGTTTGGGCACAGGGGACAGCTTGGTAAATGACTAAACTCTGGAGGGCTCAGAGTCCTCATTTGAAAAATAAACAGCTATGACGACCATTCAAAGAAGATAGTGTTATAAGGGTTAGATGAGACAACATGTAAAAAGCACGTAGCACTGAGCCTTATACTCAGTAAATGATAGTTATTACTCTTCCTGGTATTATATGTCGTAGGTGTGTATGGTGTTTGGGAGTTAACCTGACGTTACAACCCTTTTAGAAGGTAATTCCATTTCTCTGATACTTCATGCCATCCTTATTTTGTAACATTTTTGCATGAAATGGGAGCATTCAAAGGAAAAAAAAACTGGAGGTCTGATGTAATCTCTCAGGTGGAGAGTGTAGGACTTTCCTGGAGTTCTAGTGACACCATGTGGATAAATATATTATTACATGTTGGCTGTTTTTTTTTTTTTTTTAATTAGTTTATTGGGGTGACAATTGTTAGTAAAGTTACATAGATTTCAGGTGTACAATTCTGTATTACATCATCTGTAAATCCCATTGTGTGTTCACCACCCAGAGTCAGTTCTCCTTCCATCACCATATATTTGATCCCCCTTACCCTCATCTCCCACCCCCCACCCCCCACCCCCTTTACCCTCTGATAACCACTAAACTATTGTCTGTGTCTATGAGTTTTTGTTTCTCATTTGTTTGTCTTGTTCTTTTGTTGTTTTTGGTTTATATACTACATATCAGTGAAATCATATGGTTCTCTGCTTTTTCTGTCTGACTTATTTCGCTTAGTATTATAATCTCAAGATCCATCCATGTTGTCACAAATGCTCCTATTTCATCTTTTCTAACCACCGAATAGTATTCCATTGCGTATATATACCACAACTTCTTTATCCATTTGTCTATCGAAGGACATTTTGGTGGTTTCCATGTCTTCGTCACCGTTTTTTTTATTTTTTGAGAGTTTTCAAATTGTATTGCATTGTTAAAATGGCCAATTATTCTGCTATGTATCATTTCTGAGTCTGTGCCCCATTATAATCTTGTTTTAAGGATTAATATTAAATCATGGAAAGCTGTTTATAAAAGTAGTACATGTAGACTTATTGAATAGAGAAAGGAAATTACACAAAACAGAAAATCAATTTTCCTTAAATGGGCAAGTGTTTTCTTTATGTATTCTTTATAGCATGTCAATACAGTGACACATTTGAAATTGACACCAGTTTATGAGTCATTAATAACAAGCCACGAAGTGTTCATTCAGGGCCAATGCCATTCTACTTTATGTAATCTACCCTGGTCTGCAATGGGGCTGGCATTTGAGCACTCACAGAATTGTTGCCACGGCAACTGGCCCGCTGTGTAGAGTAGATTAGTCTTATTCCCATAGTCGTTTCCAAATTCTTTCTGCCCACCTTCACCTTCCTGATGGGATAGAAATAAACACCTCACTGTTTTCTGCTGGGATGACATCAGGGGGTGAAGTTTCTAGGTAGTTAACATGGGTTTTGTTACTAGGTAGTTACTGAAGAGCAGACCAGTATTGGTGAGAGGGAATTTACTAAATCCAGTCATTTATTCTTCTCAGCCTCTCTCTCCTTGTCACTGCCAACACCGTCTCGGGCTGTGTTCCGACCTCATGGGTGTTTCCTCACTCTTATTGTGCCAAGTACCCTGGGGAACAAGAGACATAGATCATCAGAACACACCTGGTGATCAGTATTAAATGGGTTTCTATAGTTTCATCAGCAAATATTTAAATAGGGGACAATTTAGAAAAATATGCTCAAGTCGTAAATGCTTTGCAACACTCGTCCATCAAAGTGTAGCTCATCAGAAAGAAGATCTCAGACTGATGAAAAGTTTGCCTGCTCTTAGGTAACTTATTTGGGGTCAGCTGTGAGTGGCCCACACACTTTTCCCCATGAAGGACTACAGAAACTGCAGTAGAAACACACAGATACTTCCAGGGGGAGCAGAGTCAACTGGCGTTTATGAAGAATGGGGTTTTGCCTCCAGTTCCCTGACATGCATGAAATACCATATATTTGGAATAGTTAATATAACTTGAACTCATATATATTTATGAGATATGGCATCTTATTTTTGTCATTTTTGTAACATCTGGAGAAGATGTGAGTTTCACAAATAGAGCTCTTTGAATGTTAACCCAGGCAACTCCTTAAACAGTAATGCATAAGTTCTACTCTGGTGTGCACTCTCTGGGTCCCTCCTCAGGCTTTGTGAGTTGTTTTAGGACATTGTACTGATGGTTATTAGGGTCCTGGTCTGCTTGATGGGGTTGACTGACAGAGTCATTTACTGTAGTCTCCAACAAAGCCTCATTTATTATAAAAACAAAGAGAAGTTGAGGTGCTGGGAGAACCTTTCTCATGGTCTTGCAGAATTTTGCTTCAAGCTCATGGCTAAAGGCTCATCCACAACAATGCACAGAAGTGTCACAGGTTGTGAGGGAGAGCAGGTGAGCACTGTGCCAGCCTGGGCACGATGCTGGGTTGGAGAGGCGTCTGAGGCTTCCCTTCGGGAGGCGGCCACACCACTGCCACCACCCGTCCTGTCCTGTATGTCTGTGCAGTCCTTCACCAGGCCTGACCCCTCCTGTCTTCCTGAATCGACCAAAGTTGTCGGGACTGAGCTCCTCCTTCCCTGTCCCCTGCCCCTAAACCCTGTCCCTAGGCTGCCCTGACAAAGAACCTTTTCCATGTTTCATCGTTTGGGGACCTAGCTCAGAACCTCTAGAGAAACAATTAATTGGATAAACAGTTCATGTTACAGGATGCTCCTTGGGTTCCCTGGTAGGCTGTCTCTCCTCTGTGTCATTGACAACACAGTGTCCCAGTTAAGGCACTGGTGCCACTCTGATTGGGGAAACTCAGGCCAGAGGGTGTGATCCCCTCACACATTGCAGGAAAATGTGCTTGTGTTTGAGGCTGGTGGTCCACTGTGAAAGTTTCCACATCACATCAGGTAAAGGGTCACTGACTTTCAGAGTGGGCAAGGCTACCCACCTGGTGAGCTGACACAAGAATGGCTGAGAATGGTTGACCCAAATGGCATTAGACATTAGGTTTTCCCTGAGCCTTTTGTGTGAAATCCGTCAGGTGATTTCAGATGAGTTGGGACAAATCAAGAGAAGTGGGGGGATCAAGAGAAGAAACAGGAGCAGATCTGTAGGATGTGCAAACTCAATATTTCAAAAAGCAAACTGGTCCTCTTGCTCAATCAAGGGAGATAGACTCCCCACCTTTTCTTCCCAGTTTCAGAGCCATTTAAAGTGACAGTGTCAGAACTCTGGTAGAAAACGGGGTAAGGGTAGGGTGACACCCAGCTCAGGAAGTGTAATGGCTTCCCCTTTGAGCTTGTTGACACTCTTTCATACATTGTGGGGAATGGGACTAGTCCAGAAATGCCAAGTGGACCTCTTGATGTTGTCTACCTGTGCCTCCACACCCGTGCGTTTCTGACACAGCACGGTGAGGTCTCCAGCCCCGAGCCGGTCAGAGCCCTGCTGCGTCTTCTCAGTCACCACCGGCTCTCCACTGTGGCTCATAGGTGTTCTTTCCTGCGCATGCCCCCTGCTCCCTCTGGCCCTCACACCTTGGTCCTGTGCCTGGTCCACACCACAAGCCCCACCTGCCTTCTGCGTTCCGGTCCTTGGCAGCTTGGTGATGCTGGAGACATGGTTAATGGTAGGGACCAATGCCTTTCAAAGCTGTGGTTTTCATTCACAGTCGGACTAGGACAAAACCTTTCCTACTTACCTAGTCTTTGGTTGTAGAGTACTTAGGGCTGTGGTCTCTGCAGTCAGACTGATGGGTTGTATGCAGGTTCTGTGTCCTTGCAGACGTTACGCCGTCTCTCCCTTACTTTGCTCACTGAAAACTGAGAACAGCAGTGCACCAGACTCAGAGGGCCATTGATTTAAATGAAGTATTTAAGCTAAAATTCTTGGCACTGTACCTGGTATATTAGTGAGCTCTGGCAAAGTACTAGAGACTGATGGCATAAACAGCAGATATTTGTTTTCTCACATTTATGGAGGCTAGAAGTCCAAGGTCATGGTTGGTTCCAGGGCTGGTTCTAGGGTTGGTTCCTTCTGAGGCCTTGCTGCTTGGTTAGTAGTTGGTCTTCTCCTTGTGTCTTCCCATGATCCACCCTCTGCGTGTGTCTAAATTTTCTCTTCTTACAAGGACACCAATCGGATTGAATGAAGGCCTACCCAAATGACCTCGTTTTACCTTCATTACCTCTGTAAAACTCAATCTTCAAATACAGTCATATTCTGCGGTTCGAGGAGGTTAGGGCTTCAACATACAAATTTGGGTGGTGGAGGACACAATTTGACCCATAAAACCTACCATATATGAAGTACTCAATAAATGTTAATTATATTCTCCTGGGCAAGTATTGTAAACCTTTGTCACTTTGCTACTTCCTTTTTAAAAAATTTGTATTTTTCAATGTTTCAATTTGCTGTGCGATATATTATCTTTCCTCCAATTTTACTCATAAAAATGAGGTACCAGGGCATAAACTCATTCGATGTCTAGATTGTTCCCCATTCTCCATTCCCTGAAAAGCCTACCTAGATCTCCTCCTTTCCTTCCAGTCTCAGAAAGCGAATCTCTCTCTCCTTGCCCCCGGCTGGCTTCTACTCCTGTGTCACCGTGCTCCCCTCTCCTCTGGGACCCCAAGCTGGAAAATGACCTCTCTTTCTTGTATCTTAACTCTCTTGATGTCTGCCCCTTGACTTTCAGCTTTGAGTGCGTTATTCCTGCTTCCCTGCCCCTGCCTCTTTCTATCTGCTGAGTTCTCTCTCTCCTCCTCTTTTCATCTAAGTTTTTGAAGGAAGAGTCTACATTCTGTTTTCTGCTTTCCCTCCTTCATTTATCCATTTGTGGAGTACCTCCTGTTTGACAGGTGTTGGGCCAGGCGTTGGGGATACAAAGATGCCTATTCAGTCCCAAGACTGGGAAGGAAACAGATCATCACAAAATCAAGAGGATGGGCCCTGGTAGAGAAGAGCTCAGTGAGGCATATAGGAGGACACGGGAACGTCCTGCCCAGTCAGCGAGTGGCCACTGGCTTTGGGGAGAGCTTTCCAGAAGAAGAGGCCCCTGAGTTCTGGAGGATTAGATGTGCATCAGCATGTAGGGAGGTCCTCACTGCAAGCAGGAGGACCTGGGCTCCTCTGGGTGAGCAGTGTTGTCTTTCCTCCCATTTACTCCTAAACTTACTGGCCTCCATGCACTCCACTGGACTCCCACCTGCGGATTCCAGAGGATTTGTCGCATTTTTATCTCACTTGACCTAGCAATTCTCCTCCTTTGGCCCCACCCTCACCTGGTTGTCCTCATCTTTTCCCATCGTTCTCTGTCTTCTTCGTGGATTCCAATCTGCTGTGGACCCCAGAATGTTTGGGGAACTGACTTGAGCAAATGGGTTAGTAGTGATATCACCAAAACACAGGAGGAAAAGGGGGCACTGGGAGGTGAGAATAAAGATGCATTTGTTCAGTTTGGTGATGTTCACTGCACAGAGGAGAGAAGGGAGAGAGGTCAGGACTGCACCAGAAGGTGGGGGTCATCAGCGTATGGGGAGAGCTTGAGCCAGCACTTGACCTCCCTTTTCCTCATCCTTCATTCCTCAAAGTTCCGTCATTTTTACACTTTGGACACCTTTCAAATCTGCCTTGTCATTTCCATCTTCATGCACAACAGTATTCACCATTATTTCTTTCCCAATCTGTTTCAGTGGTGTCCCGAGGCTCCCTGACAGCTTTCTAAAATGCCACCTGCTTCTGGTCACTTCTCTGTGGTTAGCAACCTACCGTGGCTCTGCCATATCAAGGCAGAATACCTCTGTTGGACTCTCAAGAACTTTTGTGTTCTGGCCTCATCCTAATGATTTATTTGTAAATTCATTGGAAGATATTTATTGAGCTACTATGTGTATAGCTCTGAGGATAGGCAGTTTCTCTCCCTCCCTCCCTGTCTCTCCTGCATACACATGTGAGCTGAGCACGTAGTAGGCAGTCAGTGCCACATGTCCAATAGTTGATAGATTTGTGTGATTGAGAATCTACTTGGGGGAAGAAGTTGCGGAAAGATGCTGGGAAGCCCTTAAAGGTCTGAAAGGAGAGAGAGGAGAGGAATGTGGTGAAGTTGTGGGCAGGATGGGGTTAGAGGTGTGCTGTGCCGAACCAAAGGGAGGGAGGACAAGGGTGTAGAAATATTGGAGCAGTGGAAGGAGATAGGCATCCAAGTCTGTGATCAGCAATCTATGGCCGAGAAGTTTAATTCTGCAGTTGGAAAAGGGGAAGCTCCTGGGAGTGCCATCGGTGAAGAACTAGAAGGACTTAGTCTTGACATATAAGGGAAGACCAAGGTAGGACTGTGATTACTTGTTAGGGAACAGGAGTAGGTTGTTCCTTGATCCCTGTGCTGGTGCCAAATTCAAACAAAGGACAAAGATGGCATCTCATCCCAGGGCTGTCTTGGCAGCTCCAGAGCCCAGCGTGGGGCCCCTGGGAGGGTCCCTGTATTATGGATTCTCTCAAAGCATGTGCCCTCTCATGTCTTATCACCTCTCATGGGAGCTTCATCAGCTCTGAGCCTCCACTTCGGTGGAGGTCATTCAGACTGAAATCAAAGCAAGAATACGGGTGTTATTCCTGATGTTAGACCTCCCACCTGGGGTCCTGGCACCCCTTTGTGTTCTCTGTTTCTCTCAGTGCTCCAGCTGCTTTGCAATCAACCCATCACTGTGCCCATCTCATGGCCAAGAGTGTTCAAGAGGTAATGGACGTGCTGATATAGCACAAGTTAGGGGAGAGCGGAAATCTCATCACTTCAGGTACCTTCTTGGGAAAGTAACATACTTGATAAAGAAGAGCACAGGGCCCAGCATATACTCAGTTGAGTTAAAAAAACAAACAAAAAACGTGTATCAAATCCAGTTGTTCAGCATCACGTAGCTCCGCCAACCAACTGAAGTGATGAGATTGCTCTGAGAGCCCACTCTTGTAGTGCTACTTCTGTGGCCTCAGAAGTCCCCACGCTGCCCAACCTCATCTCTGCTCCAGGTGTAGACTGAGGCCTGTGAGCCAGGAACAATTAGAGCACTGAAATGAGGCTACACTTTCTGCATCCCAGTTCTCCCCTAGCCAAAATATCTGTGAAATTAACTATTTCTATTCTTTTGGCAAAATATTAGAAGCAGGATTTTCTAGGGGAATTCTATCTTTCAAAAAAATATATGCAAATACCATTAGAAGCCTGATACATTAAAGCAAAGTGAATGGTCTCAAATGAGGGTAAGTGGATCATTTTAATCTGATATTGCTCTCAACATCTGATTTCTGGCTCAAGCCTTGTGTGAAAAAAAAATGTAATTGCTGGCAAGATTAGCAAAACCTAGGGAAGCTAAGCAGCTATTTAAAAACGAAGGGCTTGGTCCCCTGAAGGCAAAGAGAAGTGAGGTCTTTAAATGGTGAGTAAGGCCTCAAGCAGCTATGTCACCACTGCTTTTGCTCATTTCACAACTTAGGGAATATGTACTGGGTGGAGATGAGCTCTTCACAGCAAAGAGGAACCCCAGGGAGGAGATCTGCTGTCTCTGGGGAGCTGTATTAGCTAGCTGGGTCTGCCGTAATAAATGACCGCAAACTTGACTTGAAACAACCGAAATGTATTCTCTCCTAAATCTGGAGGCCGGAGTGTGAAATCAAGGCGTCAGCAGGGCCACGCTTTCTCCAAAGGCTCTAGCAGAGATTTCTTCTTGCCTCTTCAGCTTCTGCTGACCCCAGGTGTTCCTTGGCTTGTGGCCTCGTCACTCCAATCTCTGCCTCCATCTTCACGTGCCCTTCTCTTCATCTGTCTCCTCTTCTGTCTCCTGTGAGGACACTTGTCACTGGATTTCAGGTCCATCCAGAGTAGCCCGGATGATCTCATCTCGAGATCCTTAGCGTTTTCTAAATAGTGTCACATTCACGGTACCGGGGGTTAGGACATACCTTTTTCGTGGCCACCATTAAATCCACTACACACACAATCCAAATCCTGACTTCAGACACTCAGATTATGTGTCCTGACTGTTGATCCCAAAACCATGCTTCTTATAGGTACTGGAGAAATGCAGATGACTTGAGGCACTGCCTGCCTGCAAAAATGTCTGTTGGTTTCCCTGATTTTACTTTCTTCTAACTCACAGCATTTTACTCCAGAGCCCGAAAAATTTGAACTAGAAGTTTTGCTTTGTTTTGAACTGGTAAGGAATGTTTTGTTTTCTCTTTGGTTGGCCCGGTGGTTAGGGTCATGGGTCAAAGAATATCGGGGATTTGGAGGGCCTGTCCGGTCCTGAGAAAAACTTTTTCTGCAACGTATGCAGAAGGCAACGTGTAGAGATGTCCTCTGTGCTTGATCTGGGGAGGTGGGTTCATTTTCCCTTCTGGTTTCGCTCTTTTGTTTTTATTTTCTCTTAGAAAGGGAGACTAAGAATCTATAATCGACTGAAATAATATTTCGTGAATCAGAAACGTGGTGTGGCAGCACCCAAGTTGCAACCCACCCTTGTGAGAGAAGGATGTCAGCTGTCCCCTTATCATTGAGTTTCAGAGCCGTTCCAATAGATGAACAGCCATGTGGGCCATCATACAATGCTATTGTTTTATTTTCCATGTGTCAAGCCGTTCCTGCTGGTTGGACTTTTCACCAAATACTATAGACAGTCACGGCTGCAAATGGGAGCAGCGTCCTGTGGTGTTCAGGAAAGGGGAGCAAAGGGAAATTCTGCTGGAGGAGGCAATGGATGAAGAGCCCTCTGCACAGGCCTCAGGGTCCAAAGCCCCCACTGGATGTCACTGCTCCTGCCCCATCCAGCTTGTCCCTGCTTCTTTCCCTTGAAACTGACCCTTTCCAGACCAGTGGGGGCGTTTCCTTGGGAATTGTGGGAGGTGTTCATCAAATTTATTTCCTGATAGCTTAAAAAAAAAAAAAAAGGATGCTTTCAATTTTGAGATTTAAACAGAAATGTTTCATTCCCCCAATATATATTTTTCAAATCCCACAAAACCTTAAGAATTATGTCATATGCTTTTGTTATCAGGACTTAGTTCTTGACTTTGATTATGTTCTGGAATCACTTTGGAGGTCAAGGTTTTACATTCTTTGGAGTTTTATTGTCCATGTCTTACAATATGTTATCACCCAAATTTCATATCGTTTGGTATTTATTCCAGTTGTATCATCTAGACCCGTGGAGGCCGTAAGCGTCTGTTTACCTTATTTTTCAGCCTTAGTTTTTAGTGTAAAATGTCTGTCATCGCTCAGAGAACCATAGAGAGGTGTAGAGGAAGTTGCTGCTTAGCCCCAGGCCTAGACCAGAGGTTGTGCAGTCTCGCAAACTTCCAAGGCAGCATGTGGACACAGCCTCCTGGTTCTGTTAATTAGAGATCATACTTGAAAAAACTACTCACACTGTTATTCATATCTTAATGACTTTGAAATGAAAGTATAGATGATAGATTCAGGATTGTGCACACTGAATTTCACTTTTTATCGGTCTTTGATGGCAGGGCTGAAATACCGTGTGGCTAAAAAGGAAACAAAAGAATGTAATATAAAAAAATATATATGAGAGAGAAAATAGTGAGTGTAGAGAAGGGGATGGGGCACGAAGAACCTGTCCAAAGTGGGTTCAACGGTTATGTCCAATATTCAAGCAGCTCCTGGTTAGCCTCCAGTGACCCACTTTATGCATAACCCTGAGGAGAAGACCTCGAGCCACCCCAGGGCCAGTGACTTTCCCTTCGGGAGCCCTTCCCTCAGAGCAGTGGCTGGTGTTCTTTGTGCCTAAGAACTTCTTGGACAGCTGGTCGACCAGCTGATTCCAGGGCCCCACTCTACACAGTGACTTGGTAGCACAGTGCACAGGAAACCGACATTGTCCAGGAGTCCACAGAAGACCCTGATACACATTTTCGAGATTCTGTGACAGGAAGAAGCTGTACAATTCCGTGGCCTTGGAGAGCTGGTCTGGAGTGGACGCAGGGCAGCCAGCGTTGGCCCCTGACCAAGAAGTGTCTTATCACCTCTTTCTAAATTGTCCTCACTTCACTTTCTTGCCTGGGAAAATTTCACAGTGAAATATGTACTTAGCTCAATAAGCTTCCTCTTGTAAAAAGGGGACACCTGAGGAGATGGAGGGAGCATGCACATTTAGGGTGGATGATCCCAGTCGATTTTCTTCCCTCCCTTCCTGATGGAGAGGGGCCTGAGGGGAGCCCTGGGGAACATCACATGGACCAGGCCAGGGCAATAGGAAGGGGTGCCAGGGGGACTGGCACTGGAGGTGAGGAAGGTGTGTCCAGAGTTGACAGAAGCTTACAAATGACATAGTGTATCTGGTATATATGTCAAAGCTTTGAAAGCCCTCATTCCAGGAAATGTGGAGATTCTGTGGGCCTCTGCCCTCCTGTCATACTGGACTACTTTCCTATTCCCAGAACACAGATCAATAATTGGGGTATATTGACAGGCCTGGAGACTAAAGGGCTTTGAAGTGACCCTGATGCCTCCATGAAAATGCGACATGTTGGTGAGCTGGGCTGCACCTCCACTGAAGGTCATCATGACGGCATGCCTGGTATTGACCAAATTGGCTAATATCGCGGGGTCCCTGGAGCAGGAATGCACACACACTAGCTCAAGTAACATGGAGCTTATTAAAACACAGAGAACCCTCAGGACCCAAGTGTAGGAGGTGAAGGCTGGCATCAAATGGACTGGTGCTAGGAACGAGTCACAAAAATCACACTCCATGTTTTCTCTCTGCTCCCCTCTGCTCCCCCCTCTCCCACACACACTTTGTCCCTGCTCACAGCCCTGGCCTCACTTCCCCCTTCTCCCTTGCCTCTCTTCCCCTCCCCTCCCTCTTACTCACTGCCCCTATTCTCTCCCTCTCTCATCCTACTCTGGTAAGGAGATGCTGACAGCTGGGTTGGGAAGTTGAGAATTAAATGAAACAACACAACACGGTGCCTTTGATCACATGAATGTTCAACCAGCACTGCTTCCTTTCCTTCCTTTTCTTAAGACCTTCAGGGGAGGAAAGCCCGGCAGTGATTAAAAGCGTTGTATTAATTATGTTTATTTTTAATTTCACTTCCTGGTGACAAACCATCCAGGTTTGTCTGGGACGCAAGGGTTTCCTGGAATATGGGGGTTTCAGAGCTTAAACCGGTAACATCGTGCTGTCCCAGGCAAACTGGGACAAACAGGTCATATATAGATATATAGATATATAGATATATAGATATATAGATATATAGATATATAGATATATAGATATATACATACATATATATATACACATACATACATATATATATGTGTATCTCTCTCTATATATATATATAAAACATCTTAACAAACATATATTCCATTTCTTTTTGTTTGCTTTTCTCAATACACAAATCAATCAAATGAGACTTTTCCCTTATGTTTATATTGCTTCTGAACACAGCCACTATTTTGTCTGAGAGTTGGGTATACAATGCTTTCTTGGAGGCCAATTTTAGGTGTTTTTTTTTAAAATTATTATTGTGGTAAAATATAAATAGCAAGAAATGTACCAGTTTAATCATTTTTAAGTGTACAGTTCAGTGACATTGAGTACATACACATTATTGTACACCATCACCACCGTCCCTCACCACATTTTCATCTTCTCCAACTGAAACTCTGTCCCCATTAAACAATAGATCTCCATTTCCCCTCCCCCATTCATTGGCACCCACCATTCTACTTCCTATTTCTAGGAATTTGATTATTCTAGGTACCTCATAAAAGTGGAATCACAGAAGATTTTTTTATAACTGGCTTATTTTACTTAGCATAATGTCCTCAAGGTTCATTCCTCTTATAGTACATAACAGAATTTTCTTCCTTTTAAGGTTGAATAATATTCCTTTGTATGGATACACCACATTTGTTCATCCATTCTTGTGTTAATTGCTACTTGGGTTGCTTCTACCTCTTGGCTATTGTGAATAATGCTTCAAGGAACATGGGTGTACAAATATCTTTTCAAGTCCCTGTTTTCTTTTGATTTATAACCCAAAGTGGAATTGCTGGATCAAATGGTAATTCTTTTTTTGTTGTTAATTTAATTTAATTTTTTTTATTTAAAGTTTATTGGGGTGACAATTGTTAGTAAAGTTACATAGATTTCAGGTGTACAATTCTGTATTACATCATCTATAAATCCCATTGTGTGTTCACCACCCAGAGTCAGTTCTCCTTCCATCACCATATATTTGTTTCCCTTTACTCTCATCTACTACCGCTCTCCCCCCTTACCCTCTGGTAACCATTAAACTATTGTCTGTGTCTATGAGTTTTTGTTTCTCATTTGTTTGTCTTGTTCTTTTGTTGTTTTTGTTTTATATACCACATATCAGTGAAATCATATGGTTCTCTGCTTTTTCTGTCTGACTTATTTCACTTAGCATTATAATCTCAAGATCCATCCATGTTGTCACAAATGCTCCTATTTCATCTTTTCTTACCGCTGAATAGTATTCCGTTGTGTATATATACCACAACTTCTTTATCCATTCATCTATTAAAGGACATTTTGTTTGTTTCCATGTCTTGGCCACTGTAAATAAAGCTGCAATGAACATTGGAGCAAACGTGTCTTTATGTATAAATGTTTTCAGATTTTTGGGTAGATACCCTGGAGAGGTATTCCTGGGTCATACGGTAATTCTATTCATAATTTTTTGAGGAACGTCCACACTGCCTTCCATAGTGGCTGCACCAATCTGCATTCCCACCAACAATATATGAGGGTTCCTTTTTCTCCACAGCCTCTCCAACACTTGTTACTATTTGTCTTGTTGATGACAGCCATTCTGACTGGGGTGAGGTGATATCTCATTGTGGTTTTTATTTGCATTTCTCTGATGATTAGTGATGTTGAGCATTTTTTTCATATGTCTATTGGCCATTTTTATGTCCTCTTTGGAGAAATGTCTCCATTCCATGTTTAATTTTTTGAGGAAATACCACACCGTTTTCCACCATGACTGCACCATTTTACACATTCCACCAGCATTGCACAGGATTCCAATTTCCCTACATCCTTACCAGCGCTTAGTATTTTCTGTTGTTGTTTTTTTAAATGCTAGCCACCCTAATGACTATGAACCAATTTCAGTTTTTAAATGAATTGTATTTTCAGAAAGTTGTTATATTTGTTTTTAAATTGTTCCTTCACTTTGAGTTCTCTATTTCTCACTTATGCATTCAGAAAAGCAAAGTTTTCCTTAACTTCCATGATATCATTTCAGACCTCTATTAATTTACCCTATGACCCTCTTCTCTTTGGGATGAGAGGTTCAAATCTCTTACAGTTTCTTATTGTCCTTGTTTTTTAATCTGTTGCTCATTCTTATTTTTATATGGCCCCAAACGATATTTATAAGGTCAGTCACAGCACAGAAGAAAACAATTTTTAAAAGAGAGAGAGAGAGAGAGAGAGAGAGAGAGAGAGAGAGAGAGAAAATAAAAAGAAAGCAGGGGCCTTCCCTACCCTCTGTGAGTGGCTGGAGCTGGGAAAACAGAGGAATTCAGTGTGGATTGATTCTCAGTGTCTTCCAGTTAGTCCTTCTAAAAAAGGAGAGAGAAAAGTGTGGTTTCTTAACTAGTCCTTAGCTGCTTTCGAATGACCTTTGCTTCAAGTGAAGACATGTCAAGGTTTCACTGAACAGGGATTTTTTTTCCCTTTCTGTGCTTTGCAGGTAACTGGTAAACTGAGGTCCCTAAAAAACAAGTAAATACAGTTGACTCTTGAATAGTGCGGGTTTAAACTGCACAGGTCCAGGTATATACGTGGATTTTTCAATTGGTCTGTGTGGTTCAAACCCGAGTTGTTCAAGGATCAACTGTATTTTTCAATGTGGAAACATCCTAACCAAAGGAATAAAATTTGGCCTAAAAAAAGCTTGTTGCCACCAGATGGAACTAGGGCCTTGTGTACCCAGTACAAGAGCTCCAGATGCTGGTGTTAATTCAGTTAAATTCGAGTTAGAGCAAAGAAGCATTGGAGATGATCCTTTGGTCTGACTGGTCTGATGGATACAAATGGTCAGCATACGCCAAGCCTGGGTCCTGGACTGAACAGAATAATCAGGTATTGGCATATACAGGAATATTCTTATGATGCTCACTTGACAGTTACATGTATTTCTTTTTTTAATTATTAACATTATAAATGACACATTCACGAATTAAGTACCTGCCCTGTGCTTGGGAGACTGCTAGGTTTAGAAGGGTTAACCAGATGCTCTGGTGGTCTAAGAACGGTGTCTCCTAGTGTGTGATGTAAAGGAACTTGCCAATTTCATGTCAAAGCAACTGAAGCTATGATTTAAGGCAGAGAGCAGCAAGCTTTTACTGAAAAGGGTCAGATAGGAAATATTTTAGGTTTTGTGAGCCATACGGTCTCTCTTGCAGCTCTTCAACTGTTGTAGCACAAAAACCACCATACATGATATGGAAACAAATGAGAGTGGCTGTGTTCCAATAAAACTTTATTCATGGACACTGAATTTGAATTTCATATCAGTTTCACCTGACACAAAATGTTATTCTTTTGATTTTTTTCAATCACTTTAAAATGTTAAAAACATTTTTAGCCCATGGACTGTATAAAAACAGGCAGCAGGACCAGATTTGGCCCATTAATCTCAGTTTACGGACCCTGTGGAAGTCATACTTTCCAGGAATGTTTATTTTTGATGTTGAGATTTTCATGTGTGTAGAAAAACTTGTATGAAAGCAAATCGAAAGTATGTTCTAGCAAGTCATTTATGAATATTTGAATTTATGAGATGAAAATAAATATTTCCGGCCACATGCCTCAGTGTAATTTGGTTAGCTGCATTTAATGGCTTCAAGAAGGTAGAGATTTAGGTAGTAAAGTGAGCCTGCCAAACAGGAGAGAATGATGGAGAGTTTTAAAACCCTGGCACTGTTGATGAATTCTTAAACCAGGCGTTCGTACAATTTGCATGTTCATTTCCTCCTTTACAAATTGTTTGCGCCTGGAATTCTTATAGTTTCATTGTTAGTGAAAATTGTTTCTTTTTTTTTTTCTCCTTGCAACCTTATATTATAAATTCTCAAAACCTGGCACTTCATGCCACATTCCTTTTGAATATCTTTAATTCTGCAACTTTATACACCCCCTTGTTTTCTAAATTTAATTCTTTTCCAGAAGTTCTACACAGAAAAGGAGCCATAATAATTCTTAATTATTCTCAAGTTTCTTCCTGTAATTTAATACAGAGTTTTACTGCATTTTAAAAAGTATTTTCAATCTAAAAATGGCTGTTTTCTCCAAGTTTAATTTTATGATACAAAGTGTGATTAAAAAAATACAGTGAATGTTTAAATTTTAAAAAATTATTACGGTAAAAGACACATTGCCATTAATCCCCCTCAAAGTTCTTCCCCTTGCTTCGAACACACTTGTCCCATTGTTCTTGCCACTTTCTGAAGCAGTTCTGGAAATCCTCTTTCATGAGTGTCTTTAGTTGTGCTGTCGTGGCTGCCTCAATTTCCTGAATCGATTCAAAACATTTTCCTTTCATGGTCGTTTTGACTTTGAGGAAGAGCTAGAAGTCGCATGGTGCCAGGTCCAGTGAATAAGGTGGATGAGGACACACCATTTTTATTTGACAGAAGTTGCTGTACCAGAAGCGATGTATGATACGGAGTGTTGTTATGATGGAGGATGAAGTAAAGACACTCATGAAAGAGGACTTCCAGAACTGCTTCAGAAAGTGTCAAGAATGATGGGATAAGTGTGTTCAAAGTGAGGGGGAGTATTTTTGAGGGGCATGAATGGCAATGTATCTTTTACTGTAATAAATGTTTTTTACTTAAACATTCACTGTATTTTTCGATCACTCCTCGAAAGTAGTAATAATTGAACTACTCATATTATGTCCTGGTTCTAGAAGTATTTTCCTATCTAAAATAAATGATTTTTCCCAAGGTGTTATGGTACTACAGTGATAGTTTAACTATTTCATGGTTTTAGAAACACCTAGAACATTGAAGTGTTATAGTTACTAGTGACAAGAACATGTCAAAAGTTTAGTAATAACCTTTAATCTCTTAGCATAAACTTAATTCTTGACAATTCCAGTCTCCATAGTCACAAAGCATGACAAAAACAAAGCTTCCTGTTTGTGACCTGCCCTACCAAAACATTCGATAAGAGTGAATCAATTATATTTTCATTGTTTTCCACTATCCTAACTTTAGAAGCTCCTTGATATGATGGTAAAGATCCATTTTATCTTTAGGACCTCCGGCATACTCGGCTTGCAATAAACTTTTGCCTCCTCAGTTTGTCTGTGGCATGTGTTCCTTTGTAAAACATGGAAGCAAAGAGCTAGACGAGGCCACCAATCATTTAGCATAATCCCTCATTTTAGGGAAGACAAAACTGGCACTCAGACACATTAAGGTCTCACTGAGAGCAAGTTACAGTCAAGGTTACAAGAGTCCAGTTTTACTGATTCACTGCGTCCATGGCCCTGTCCAGAACCGACGTGTTCTGGGGGCCTTGTCATGGCTCGCGCTCTCCCTGTTTCTATCTTAGAAGTCCCATAAAGGTGATGCTGTTCTTCATAATCTGTCCTGTGTATATAGTGTAAAACAGCTGGTTAACAGTGAACAAAGCAGAAAATATACGGAGGAAATAAGAGAGTCTGGGTAATCCATCATCTGTACAAACAACCTTCAGACAATCAAAAATTGGTCATTGTGCCATGAGTGATAACTCCTACAAATGAATAGAAACCATATGTTTGCCTTTCTTTCAGGTTAGCACAGCATCTATATTGTTTTACCAGAATGTTCTAGGCTTTAGAATTTGTCTCTAAAACCCTCTAAACTTAATTGAAGTCAATGGAAAAATGAAGCCATTTACAGCTGAGGCTACTAAAAAATATCCACATTTAACAATAATCTGTTACGTTTTGAGCCTTCCTTCTTGTCCTTTTAGTCAAAGTAAGATGAGTGTGTTCCATGAGAAATTTTTGACTTATTCTATATTTGTGTGGACATGAAAGATACACACCTGTGTTATTAATAGTTTGCTCGTCCTGCCATAACAAAGTACCATGAACTGGGGGCTTAAACAACAGAAATGTATTGCCTCACAGTTCTGGAGGCTGGATGTCTGAGATCAAGTGTCAGCAGGGTTGGTTCCGTCTGAAGGCTGTGAGGGAGAATCCATTCTATGCCACTGTCCTGGCTTCTGGGGGTTGGCTGGCAACCTTTGGCATTCCTTGGCTTATGGAGGCCTCACCCTGATCTGTACCATCGTCTTCACGTGGCAGTCTTTCCATGGCATGTCTGTGTCTGTATTTCCCCTTCTTGTAAGGCCAACAGTCATATTGGATTATGGTCCCACTCTACACCAGCTGGACCTCTTCTTAACTAATGAATCTTCAATAACCTTGTTTTCAAATAAGGTCACTTTCTGGGTCCTGGGAATTAGTATTTCATTGTATGGATTTGGAGGGGGGCACCGTTCAAACCATAGCAATACCCTTCACTGAGGTATTGGAAAAAATGATAACTATTTTGTTCACTTGAAGGTTTGTACAAAGACATTTCTTGAGCTCAAAAAATTGTGTAACAGTTCATGTGTTTGGACACTGAAGGGCAGTATAATGCTGCAAATTAATGCAAAAAAAAAGTTTATAGCTCAATTACTTTAGAAAGTGCATGGTCATGATGATTTTATTTAAATGCATTTTGTAAGCATAGCTATTGTGTCTGGTGATTTTAAGCGTATTTTTATCTGATGAAACCTAATATAAGAGGCAGACTTAAAACTTGAAGTTGTCTAAATGACAAACAAGGAGACAACTCAGTGTTGAGATCTACATTGAATGATTATGCCTTTTTTATGGTTTTTAAAGCTTTAAAAGGCACTCATTGTGGCAGTTCATGCTCAGATTTTCTTTAACACCCAGGAAGTTATGATTGGCGTGGACAAATGTTTCACATGAAGGGAATGTTCAGTTGTCTACTTGTCAGGTGTTTGAAAAGAATGTGATTTTCAGGGGATGTAAGGAGATAGCTTACAATATTTCACTATGTTCTTCACATATGAAAGAAAAAAGGGATACTACTCAGAGGGAAAGAAAATGTTATTGGTATGTACTGTGGTTGTGCCGATTGTAGTTCTAATACCTTATAGTTGTCTAAAATCTGACACCCGCTAAACGGGATCATTTTCAGTATGAAAGCAGTACGAGGGAAAGACATGCTGCAAACTGCCGATGTATTTTACCTTCTATTCCATGGTCAGTGACTTTTCTGAGAATCATCTTGGACGTTTATGCTTCACCAACATTAACTGAAGGGCTATATGCTATTATTTACTGAATGGACACTTGTTCTGTGTCTGACATGTCTATGCATTATCTTACCGAATTCTGTTTACCATCCTGAGAGGTGAGTGAAGAAAAGGAAATTTATAAATGTGGAATAATTGGCCCAAGACACCCAGCTAGTAATTAATGGAATTGAGTTTTAAACCTGATTTTCTCTGACTCCAGAGCTATTCAAAGCTAGTCTACACATTCAAAGCTACCACTGTATGCTATTCCGCATTGGTGCACTGTGAAATGAGAATTGGAACGTAAAAATGGGCCAACATGACCATGTTCCCATCCAAACATCGAGAGCCCTTCTTTGTGTTGGGTCGATGTTCCCTATATACATGGGCCTTTATAAGCTATTAGTGACATTCAGAGCGAATCAAGACATTTTGAGAGAAGGACATTAATACTAGGACAAGTTTGTGAAAGAAAAGAAGAATCATGTCAAACTGGTCCTGATTTGTGAGAAACCTAATAAATAAAATTCAACCATTAGAAATTATTTGTAAAAAGCCTTGATTCTTATCCTCTCACTTTGATGTTAGGCCCCAATCTATTTTCCCATATGGCTGAGTTTTATTTACTCTGCTTCCTGCAACAAGAACTAACGTTTCTAATAGTTTTCAATGGCTCTGGCGATTTTTCACATTACATTTGGACAGAGTAGATGTGACCAAAAGGAAAATTACTGCATTTGATTGATTTTTATTTTTTAAGAGGGACTTTTCACTTTTAAGATGAAGCTGGTAGATTTTCAAATCATGATTAGCCCTTGTAGCCAAGGACTTAAGGGGTGGGAGAGTGAAGTGGAAAGTGTGTCTGGTGTTTGTTGGAGGGTTTTAATTTTATTCCACCTCTGCTGAGCTGGTAACATTTGCTCTGAAATTGTTACAGATTCTCCACATGGTCTGTTTCTCTTCTTTTCTCTCCCAGGAAGGGGGAAGGGAGAGGCTTGATCAAGCATGGGGGAAGAAAGGGAGGACACAAAAAGCAATCTCAGTTGAGAAATCCACCCCCTCCCAAAGACACCAGAGTGAGCACACATGGACACTCCCACATGTGTTCTCACCCACAGGCATGTTCAGGCGCACACACACACACACACACACACAAAGACTAGCTGCATTGTTTTTTTCATGGGCTCTAATTTCTAATTCTAGAATTCATGAAATTAGAGCCCATGGTGGGTCTTCGCTATATCCTACCCTACCTTTGGAAATTATTAGGTGTTGAAGTCTGTTGGAAGCCTGGTGAACTCCTTTGGAATGTTTGACAGCCAGGGGGACCAGCCCTGCTTATTATAACCATGACCAGTGGCCACTTAGTGTGGATTCTCCCCCAGAGCTTGCAAACTGCCTGCCTACAGGTTGAATCCAGGGCACAGGTGTGTTTTATTTGGACTGCACAGTTTTTTTTTAAATGAATTTATTGCCAACTTTTAAAAATCTGGGACTTTCACATAAAAATCTGATCTCACTTTCTTTTAGGAAAATAATCAATTGAATAACCGTTGTCCCAGTTAGGTGAGGGGAGAGTTCCAGTTTCGTATAGTCCCTACCAATTTCCTTTGATCTGCCTGTGTTAATTGCCACTTATCTCCCCAGTTGCACTGTGTTTGATTATGCCTGGCCCACGCCACTGTTTATATTACCTCCGGGCCTCTGTAGGGATTTGAAATCATGGTACTTTACACATGCTTTGTGCAGGAAATAGCAACCAGCCTCATGTTATTCACTCATCTCTATATTTAGATTTAAAAAAATAAGAGGAGCTCTAATACATATAGTTTAGGATGAAGACAAAGAAGAAACGTTGGCCTGCAATGTTTTGTTCACCATATACATTTTCTTAAAAGGCCATTAATATATATCACCAAGTACGTCTTCATAGGTGTATACCTATATCAGCATTTATTTATCAAAACAATGTTTTGAAACCAAGCCTTTGTTTTGGACGGTAAAATTTTTTATCTTACTATTACCATCTCTCTCACTCTTTTATCAGCTGTGCTTAGATCTTAATACAATTATGCAAAAACAATATTATTATTCAAGCAATGCCAGAGAATGTTTTCATTAGCGATATTAAAAAGCTAAACTTGCTCCCGAATATATTTTTGGAAGAATATTTTTCTACAATAATATTTTTGATGCTTTATAATAAATGTTTTCATTAGCTGCATTTGAATTTGGGTAAGATAAAAGTAATTTTTTTCATATAATAATTTTAGAATATAAATTTAAATTCTATTTGAACTGACTACCACTGGAATCATTATTTTCAATAAGAAGTGGTTAAGCATTCAATGAGAAGGACACGGACTAACATGCTGCACAGATCACATAAGAGACAAAGGCTCTATCATTAGCTCAGTAAAAAAAAAAAAAAAACCCAAAGTTTTATGAGAGCTCCCATAGTGGAGGTGGTGATGGTAATGGTGATGGTGGTAGAGGTGGTGATGGTTGTGATGGTGGTGATGGTCCTGATGGTGGTGATGGTCATGGTCATGGTGGTCATGGTGGTCATGGCGGTCATGGTGATGGTGATGGTGGTCATGTGGTCATGGTGATGGTGATAATGGTGATGCGGTGATGGCAGTGATGATGATGGTGGTGGTAGTGGCATTGATGATAACGGTAACAATCATTTTGGAGATAGCTTTATGGGATTGTCATTGGTTGAAAAACATCATTTATTTGAGAAGATTAATTTGAATCATATAAAAATCCTTTTAATGTCAAGCTATAAATTCAGATAAGTAGATTAGAAATAGAAATAGAAATATTTAAAGCAACCAACTCCATACTTTAATGTCAAGCCACATTTACAAATATTCCTGGCAGAAGCATACTTCCACGGCTTTGAGAATATCATGTTTTACCTGCATCCTCAACTGACAAGCCAGTGCATAAGAACATAAAAGGCCAAGTGATTTTCTTTATGTTTTTATCTTTCAAATAGATACAATTTCTTTGGATTGTGATTTTCTTGCAAAGCTTTTTTTAAAATCCGGTTTCCCAGAGGGCTCTTGGGAAGAATCAATGCAATGATGGATTCCTCAGGAGCTGGCACACCATAGGCCTTTGCACCAGTCTCGGGCTCCTCAGAAACAGCGGGAAGAAGATTCATAACACCACGATGGTCCTGTCATGCCTGTTGAATAAGAGTTAACAAAATCGCATGAGAGCAACTAGTTGCTTAAAAACATTGTTAACTCTTGACCTAGAGAAGCTATATCTGTGGGTGTTGCCTCACACAGGTTTTGTGGGTTGGGTTTGGTTGTCTGCGTCTAAAGCCCAACCTTTGATTGAGATACATGATGCCTAACTTTATCTGCATGCCAAGAACCCCACCACCATGCCATATGCTAGCTTTTCAGAGACTCCTTTGCTCTGTTCTAAGTTTAGTTTGCCCCAAACCTATCCCATCCGTGGTGTCCTCCAGACTGGTGAATATTTAGTAGGAGCCTCTCAGAACATCACTTCTGTCCTCCATCTTGGCATTCATGAGTGGTGACCCCTGGCACAAGGACATAGAATAGACACTTATAAATGAATGAACATTTGTAAGTGAATAAACTTTTGTAAATCGTCTTTTGAAGGTATAGTTATTTTCAGGGAGCTTTCTCTGGATGTTTCTAGGTTAAAAGTTGCATGGACTGAATCCAAGCCACAGGAGTCTTTTGTATGAGTTTACATGGTGTTGTGGATGTCTTTTTAAAATAGGGGGATATTTATTTAACTTGACACCAATTCTTATTTAAAAAAATATAATAATGAACCCAGGGTGGCATGGCATCTGTTGTCCAGTTTGGACATGGCATTTATGTCCAGTTTGCCACAGTCACCATTAATGTTTATCTGCCCATCTATATTTCTGCGTGGCCCACGGCTGGTCCTGCGTTTGTGATTCCCACTGTAGATAGCCAGAACACTTCTCGGAACTGGCAATGAGAGCATTTCTCAGAGTTGTGTGAAGGTAGCATCATGGCCACCATCACTGTTTAGACTTTAAACAGACAACTAGGTAATAACTCTCAGTGCCATATTTTCCTAATGGGGATTGTCTTTCCTCATCTGCTCTTAAAGGCTCTGTCTTCAATGGCTTCATGTATCTTGTAATAGTTTTATTTCTTCTTTTTCCAATGATCATGGTAAGTGTTTCTGCCTTGTTAGAAACCGAGCCACAATCTCAGCTACCTATTTACATGGATCTTTTAGAAGACTGTCTCAGCAGTAGCATATAAGTTTTACTCTTTTTCTATCCCTGAAAAGTATGACTTGAATTAAGTCAAATAAGCCAAAATTCTGTAGACTGGGTAGATTATAAACAACAAATTTATTTCTCACAGTTCTAGAGGCTGGGGGTCCAAGAACAAGGCACCTGCAGTTTCAGTGTCTGGTGACAGCCTGTTTCCTAGCTGGCCATCTTTTTGCTGTACCCTCACATAACAGAAGGGTAAAGGAACTTTCTCAGGCTTCTTTTATAAAGACATGCATCCCATGACCTAATCACCTCCCAAAGGCCCTAGTTCCCAATACTATGACATTAGGGGTTAGGATTTCAACATACAAAGTTGGGGGACACAACCGTTCAGACCATAGCACCCATCTTGAGGTAACTGATACAGGTTTGCTTCTGAGCTCACCTCAGAGATTATGACTATTTGTATACTCCCCAAAGAGACGACTATGTGACAGTTTCCCCTTTCTTGGGCTGTGATTTAATTCCTTAAGTGAGTAGAGTAAGCTATTCTAAAGGTGTTGTAGACAACAGATGTCTTAGTAGGTGAAACCAAACACAGTGAGATTGAGTTTGCATGAACTTGGCAAGAGAACGGAATTATTAGAGGCCTCTGGTATAAACCCCAGTCTTCACAGCCCTCTTTCCCAGATATTCCAAGGGTTTTTAGTATGCCTGACACAGTGACCGACCATGCCTCACTAATGCCCACACTAGCAGTAGCAGCCGCTCAGCCCATTGTGCACGCTATATGGACCAGGCCTGATGCTGACTGCTTAATATTAACTCATTGTATCTTCAAGGAAATCTACAAGGTAGCGTTCATTGGTAGTCCCATTTTACACTTGAGGAAACTGAGGCTTAAAGATATTAAATAGCTTCCCAAGGTCACATACCTTACGTGGCAGAGCCAAGGTGCCTGGTCAGTATTTGGTACTAGAGAGTTGCTTTACAACTTAAAAAAAAGGGAAAAAGAAATGTTAGTATTTAAAAAAAATAAGATAATTAATTTAAAAAATTGATCATTTAAAATAGGTTGCTGTCTAATTAGGTCTGCCCGAGCCCATGAAAGATGGTTAGTGTATTTCTTTGTGAGAGAGTACATTCCACACCAGACAGCCTAAGCTGATCTTCACAGACCAGCAGCTGAGGACATGTCCAAGGAATGGATGAGTGCAGTTTCCAGTCTATAATTGGTGGGGTTTTTATCTGATTGACCCATCAAATTAAGTTGCTTGCATTTCAAAAGAGAACATTTTTTTCCCTTTTCTTTAAGTGTCAGTGTGCTATTCCAATGTTAGCTCCTAGCCATTTCTGAATTCCAACAGTATTATCCACTTTTGCAAAAAAGTATCTTAGAGCTTCAAACTTGTTTGAATAATTTGAGGATCTTTCTTTTCCTCTCTCTGTTATAATTATTGTTATTGTTATTATTTGAATAATTTATTTATTTTCTTAATGGCTATATCTTTGTCTGGGTAAGAACCACAATTTCTTGTATTTTTTTTATCAGAAATTTCTAGCTAAAAGAACAGTTGTGAAATAAGTTACAATTTGCATAAGTTTATCATCAGAGAAATGAAAAGGTGATAAAGGAACAATGGAGAATGCATTTTTCTGATAATAACACATTCCTAATATTTGGCTATAAAACTAATCGTTGACATATTTTTAGACCCAGGAATGTACAGAATTACATGGTTATAAAACAGAAAAATTCACAATTGTTGACTTATATTAACAAGTGGTATAACAATGCTGAATTCTAAGAACGGGAAAAAGAAACCAAGTATGGAATGAAATTGGAAGAGAAACCTCAAAATGAAGTTTTGGCAGGATGAGGGGGCCCATGTGTGCCAAGTAGTAACTGAAAGCTAATTATGATGGTCATATTATGAACTGTGCAGAAAGAAGGAGATTGTTGATTCTGGTGCCTTAGATACACAGGCAACTGGATTTTTTTTTTTTTTTTTTACAAAGATACAGCATTCCTTTTTGGTAAAGAGCATCTCATTAAAGTGTAGACAACAGAACTTTTAAGCCTACTCTCTTTAACTAGTGTCAAGAAGTATGAGAAATTATACATGAGTATTTTTTAAAAAAGAAAATTAAAATAGAAAGGATGCATCATACTCACTGATTCCATTAAATGGACTGAATTTCTTTGCTTTTATTTTTGCAATTGTTTATAATCTCACTTAAAATATAGTAAATAAGTGACGGTAAAGTATTTTATTGTCTAACACACTGAGAGACACCTGATAAAGACACAAAGACTTTATGTGGTTTCAAGCAAATGAGGCCCTGGCTGCAGAGATATCCCCTGTTTTGTTGGTAGAGGGCGCTCTTGTAAAGAAAATATTGTCCTGTAGGCACTGCTGAGAATCTCGCCCAGCTCTGTGATGTCAGCGTCACCATGGAGATCTCATTCCACTGAGAGGGGAATGGATTCCACAGTCCTGCTTTGGAAATGTGTAAATAGCAGATGTTTTTATTGCCTTTGTTTGAATCTCTGCTCTTGCAGAGCTACTCAAACCGGAAGCTCAGAGGAGAGGAAGTCCATATTTGTCGGCTCTGGGTCTTTTTCTCTCTGCATGCAGCTTAGTCTCCTGGGAGGATTGTGTGTAATGACAAGTTAATGGAAAAGATATGAATTCAGATTTCACAAAAGAGAGTCACAAAACTGATTATTTTTTTGAGTCAAAGAAATAATTAAACTTCCTTTAACAAATTTATTAGACACTTTTTATTATAAACTATAAATATACAACATATGTGGTAACTATTATTACAATGGTTTTAACTGAAATTTATAATACATAAATGTAAGGGTACATGTTTCTATGCATTTGAATGGACTTCTTTTCCTACGGTTTGGTAGTTAAGAGCCTGCATTTGAATTCTAACTGACCCGGTTCCAAACTCCTACTGATCTTCTGTTAAATCTGGCAAAATTTTTTACTCCGTAAAATAGGGATACTAATAACATCTAACTTTTGCCAAATACAGTCTATCTCCTTCATAGCAGAGAGGATTAAATGTAATAATGTATATAGAGAATTAAATGCAGTAATGCATATAGAACTATTTTTGTTGCTGTATCACCAGAGGAATTTCCATCTTTTCTTCATGTAATTACTGTGGTAAAACATACTAGAACCAATACAGAAACTGATAACTAAGAAAAGTTAAGTAACTTGTCCAAGTCTACATAATGATTATGGCAAATCTGAGCTCAGAATCCAGGTATCCTGATCCCCTTTCAACGGCTTTTTCCAGAACATCTGGCAATGATAATCACCCATGTTTTTGAGATACAGTGGGTATGGCATTATGCTAAGTACCATTAGAGGTAAACTCTGATGCACTAGATGGAATGGTTTCATATGGGGTTAGATTCATATGATAACCATAGCACTAGTTTAGAACTAAAAATTGATAGAATATTAAGCATTGTGTGCCATAAACTGATTACCTCCTTTATGAATTGCATGTAATATGCATGCAATTTCCTTTCTAGTGTGGGATATTTTGACAGAGGACAGTTTTCTCAGAAGAATACCAATCTCTGGTTCCCACAAAACTAAAAGTTGGTGACAGATCCCAAGAGGTCCTGAGTGAAGACAATGGTTCATAAAACTCTATATACCTGTGAATCTATTTGCAAATGATTTTCACAGCGTCATTTCAGTGGAAGCCTGAAGGAAATCAAAGGCATGACCACATTCTAGCTTCATGTTAGCAACTCCTGCCGGCTTTGCTCCTATTCCTGGATACTAATTAAAAGTATGCTTTTCACCCAAATAATCATACTAGTAAAATCCCTATTCCCAAAGCAAAAAGGGGCACCCATATACTCCATTCTATCCAAATTCCACTTAGGAAAGAAAGAAGCCTGTTGGTATAGTGCCTAGGAGCTATGTACTGATTTTTTTTCTTTTTAATTTTATTTGTTTATATAGGCACACCTCATGTTATTGTGCTTCATTTATTGCATTTCAAAGATCATATGTTTTTTTATCAATTGAAGGCAAGACGCTCCGCCAGCAAAAAAATTACGACTCGCTTTATTGCGGTGTTCTGGAACCAAACCCACAATATCTCTGAGGTATGCCTATATTAGGTATACATTTGATTTATACTTATTTGGGAGTAAAAATACATTTGGGCTAATGAAAATAGCTAAATTTTATTGAGGACCTATTCTCTTCTGATTCATGGTCTTAACTCATCTAATCCTTAAAAACAATTGATATGATAAACTGAGGCACACAGAGATTAACATCTAAGTGGCAGAGCTGGCTTAATTCAGGTCCCAGGCTTTGACAATAAGCTGTGCTCTTGGGAAATTGTGCCAGAGCAGATGTCTCCAGTGTGCCAAAGAATCTCACCCAACAGGAGACACTGCCTCTGCCTTTACTAAATTTAGTATCTTTTTGAAACAGGACAGATTTCAAAATAGTTGACTGGGGTTTCCTGACTGGCCCCAGTCAGTGGTGGTGGCAGAGCAAGGACTGTGTAACTCAGCCACCTGACTCCAGGCTCATGACAAAACCACTAGCAGCTAATACACGTTACTCTCTGCTGGATTACTCATTCACTACAGTGTGATGGGAATTCTTTGGAGTGTGAGTCTGTACACATATGTACTGGAAAGGAAGAGGTGAAAGGTAAGGGCAGTCGTATTCTCAAGGCCTAGCACCGTGGCTGGCAAATAATTCTCAAGGCCTAGCACAGTGGCTGGCAAAAAAAAAAAAAACACACCAAAAACATTTACTGGATGATCACTAGGGATCCAGAACAGGGGTGAGTCACTTTGGACTGGAGTGGATGGAGAAGCTAAGACTTAAATCTCCACCTGAAGCTTGAATCAGAGGAGGGACTTGAATAGGCAAAGAGTTAGGTAGGAGGGAATACCCAATGGAAAATATTTCATACCAAAAACCACACAAGTAGGAAAGAAAAAGTCCTTTTCTGAGAAGAATATGTAAGTAAAGCAGACAAGTTGGAGAATGTTTCAGGTTAGAGCATAGTGCATCCATTCATCCCTCCATCCATCATCCATCCCTCCATTCACCCACCCATCCATCCATCATTCACCCATCGATTCATCATCCAATCATCCATTATTCATCCCATCCATCCATCCATCCATCCATCCATCCATCCATCCATCCATCCATCCATCCAACAAGTGCTTTTTAAGTATCAGGTGCCATGTCATGGCTAAAACTACTGTGGACTTGAAAGGTAGGTTGGAACCAGGTTTTGAGGAGTCTGGAATGCCAGCTCAGAAGATGAACTTAAAGTTGATGATGATAAGCTAGTGAAGAGAAATTTTGGAGAGAAATTTTGAAAATTAACCAAGAAAGAATAGATTGAATGAATTAAATAGGATGGATTGGAGAGAAAATCCATGAAAGGGAAATGCCAAGGTCCATAGGTAAGAGGATTAGATCTGGACTGATGTGATGGGGGAGAGGGAAGAAGGACAGGACAAGACCTGGGTTTGAGAGATGTTGCAGAGGCAGAATCTACAGCCATAGTGAGACACTGGAGGAGCGCTCGCTGACACCAACTCTTCTGGGGGCAGGAAAATGATGATGACACAGGACAGCCTGTAGAGGGAGCCACTGCTCCTCTATAGGTTGGACATCTCTCTTTTTTCAAACTTGATATCTCTGCCTTTGCATCTTTCCTGTCTCTAATATTGATGGATGCTTCCAACACATGATATCTACTGAGCAGAGATTTCATGAAAGAATAGATCAACTGTCACAGTGCCGTTGTAGCAAGGAATGTGTTTTTATCCATAAGTGAAACATTTTTTTAAGCTGGTTATCACACTCAATTTTGAGAACCTCAAATTTACAAAGGAATAACACTGTGTGTGTGTGTGTGTGTGTGTGTGTGTGTGTGTGTGTGTAAAATTAGATCATTGTGCAAAACATTGATTTTACATTTTTCTACCTTTTCTAATCCTTTGATATCAGAATGTACAGTGATGCCTAAAGGAAAAATCTCAAAGTATGTTGGCCTAGAAAAAAAGGGTTATGAATGCTCCTCTGTGAAGCTTTTATGTTAGATGGAATACACTGCAGCTACCTCTAGGTCGATGATAGAGCGTGAGAGCCCGGATGATTGAAGTGTACGGATTATCAGATTATCCTACATCCATCTTTATTGTAACCTTGTGTTGAAGGCTCCTTTGCTATCAAATCTTTTACGAAGGCCTCTAACAAGGAGCAGTTTTATAAATTTGAATTTCATCTACTGACCATACCCACCTTCTCTGGTGGGAGGGTGTGAACAGGGAAATGGCTAAATCACGCCAGAGCAGAGCACAGAAAACATCCCAGTTTCTGACAGTTCAACAAATTCTTTGATTTCAGTCGCTGAAGATTGAGAAGTAAATGAATACATGTTGCTTGACACTGAAATGAGTTTTCCTTGCCCTTTTGTGCTGGGCGATGACAGTTAGTTTTCCTGAACAATCACGGCATCCTTTTATGTTCTTGGAATTCTGGATTTGGAAGTAACATCAAAAGTTCATCATGTTTCATTTCCCACTTCCCAACAGAATTATACTTAAGCTGTCCAAGCTGAATCGTTGTGTATTATGTTATTTATGTCTCAGGCTTGGAGGATGGTCATTGCTACATGACGGAAAGCAGTTGGCTGGCAATCTGCTTATGTGTGTTCAAGTTTAGATAATAGTTATTTGTCCACTTAGTAGTAGGATAAAACACGCACACATAGATGAATGTGATCTGGTTAGCAATTTGATGTTCTAAAAATGCAAATGATGGGAATATGTGGAAAGAAAGGACAATTTCCTTTGGAAAACAACATTTTGTAATCTATCAGAGATTTACCATCACATCTTGGCACAGGATCTGGCACAGAGTAGGCCCATTGTGAATGTTTGCATGTGTAAGAAAATTAGCAAGTAAGTATTTATCAGCTAGAGAAATATCTCTACCTAGGAGGAGAGTGGATAACGGCTCTTTCCTTTGTGTGTTCGTAGAGTTCTTTTCACCTGTAGCTGCCCGCACAGCACCAAAATGAATGCCGTCAAACACTGGTCCATATGATGCTGTGTGCGGAAAGAGTTTCAGAATGAAATAAGTTTGGGAAATACTGAATCATTCTATCTCCTCTCTGGAGTTGTGGTGTACATTAGCATATTAAGTGTTTTGAGAAGACCAGAAATAAATCTGCTTATATTGGATAAACTCAGTATTTCCCAAGTCTATTTGCACAAAACCTATTAACCATTCACACTTTAAGAAATGCTGCTTTTTAAGGTTAATTGTTCACTTTTTTGCCTGAGGGAGAGACCCATGTCTTACTCATTTTTGTATGTACAAGCTGTGTGCTAACTGGCATATACAGGCACAACACAGACTTATTCAGGTAAAATGAAAATGGCCTGTAGGGGGTTGGTTAGGATGATACCAATGCTGACCAAAAAAGCTGGGTGGGGGTGCTGTGTCATGAATATAAAGGTAAACAAGGTCACAGTTGGAGTCAGAAGAAAGAGAGGAGTAAAATGGAGAGTGGGTTTTGACTGTAAAGGGCCTGTTTATAATCTAAGTAGAAGATCAGAGCCTCTGACACCACTCTTGAAGACCTTCAGTCCATCTTCCTTGATGACTACAAGGGCCCTCTTACATCCCCTGTGTTATCAAGCTTTTACAGACTGAATAAGCACTGAAAACTAGGCATATACCTCACTCATACTTAATACTTATTATTAAACCGTTACAGAAATTTCATTCTTAAAACTTCAGCCAAGTGATTATTTGGAAATAAGAGATTGTTTGGAAAAACTATCTAAAGCCTACACAGCATTGCCTCTGGGGACTCTAAATAATGCTGTGTCCTGCCAACTTACTACTGTAAGTCTTACAGCACCTTTGACGTGTCAGGGTAGTGCCACCAAGGATTGACAAAGAGCAGAACCCCAAAGAGACTTGTAGATGAAACTGCAAAGAAGTAAGGGACGAGCTGATAGTAAACAGGCCAAAAGAACCTAACACCCAGGGAGGTTTTGACGGTGGTCCTCAGATATATAAGGGCAATGCTATTTAGAAAGTCTGTTTCCTGTAAGTCTGAATGGGTGCCTTCCATTGGCTGCTTTAGGATGTGCTCCAAGGGGTCAAAGAAAATTGAAACTAGATAGAAATCAGCAGTGTCCTCGGTGCCTTGTATTGGCTTTGTACACATCGTGGACACAATGTTATATCACATGTCCAAAGAGCAAGATGCTTGAAATTATTCGTTTTGACCACATTTACTTGAAAAACGCCATTTAGCTCTACATGTTCGTATTGGAGAATAATAAGTTGAATAAATATCAAAAGATTATTTTAAAACTTTCCTTTTGTGTGACGTGTGACTACAAAAAATTGGGCAGCATGAGCATTTCAAAGTTGAGCATAACTTGAGTGGTGGGCGTACATTTGCCATAGTCTACATATCTAAATCTCAGCAATAACTTACTTTTTCTATTATTCCTCTTATGAAAGTTTCCATTATTGTTTCAACTTGAGGTAGAAGGGGTCTAAAGAAGATCATTATATTCATATTATGATACAACGATTTTTCTTCTGTAGTTACCCCAAACAGTGATCATCATATCTGTATTATGGCATCAGTTACTACAAAATATATTTGTTGCTAAAATCACATGCTGACTTTTATTGCTATCAAGGAATATTATGTTCAGAAGAATAAAGGGGCACTCCTTTCCCACATGTGGCTGAGTCCCCTCTATTATGAAAATAAAGAGCTCTTACCTCCTAGCCTATTGATATATCAAGTAATAAATGTGACAGTTACCGGTTCTATTTTCCTTATCCCGTCTTCCTGCACAACTGCAACGTAACATGTTTCTTACTAGGAACAGATGCTGGAGCCCTTCCTTTGAAATTCCTCTGGAGAAGCTGCCCTGATTGCATTAGACAGGAAGTGGCTTCATGCAGATGTCGACTTGCTGGTGCATTGTTGTAATTGCTGTTCTGCTGACCCCTTGCTGAGTGCCATGCTTTTCTCTTGTAGGTGATGTGCCTTCAGGACTTTTTTGGTGACGATGACATTTTTATTGCATGTGGACCGGAGAAGTTCCGTTACCAGGATGATTTCTTGCTAGATGAAAGTGGTAAGGAAAAAAAAAAGTTCAAAACCAGGGGAAATTTGAGGCAGCTTTCCAAAATGAGCTGCACCAGGGCCAAGGTTATGTCAACTCTAAAGCTACCAAATCAGTTTCAGATCCTCACCCAGCATGTCTTTTCCATATCTCGAATTTCTTTGATTTTTTTTTAAATATAAAAAACAGATGAAATGATCATTGGAAAGGTTAAATCATTTCGAAGAGTAAATTATTATACCAATGGCTAATTTATAACCATGTAATAACTAAATTGATGTTCTATAGAAGACCATGGTGTGGATTTCTACATTTTTAATTGTGTATTTTCCTCAGAATTTATACTTGAGAGATTTATAGTCATAAAGTTACTGAATATGCTTCTAGACAAAATTTTCCTCCTTTAGTTCCTATCTGGGAAAGTGGCTTGGTGTCCCTTTTCTTTTAAATGCTTCAGAATTTGATGTCATAAGCATCTGTGAGGGACCAAAAAGAGGAGGGTAGCTTCCTTCGTAACAAATGAAATGTAAAGAAGGAATAGTTGGTAAAGAGGGAGAGACACACCTTAGGAAATGAATGTCAAATATTGTGACTTCAAGAATGATTTTTTTTTTTTTTTGTATAAATCACCTCTGAATCTTAACAGCATCACAAGAAATGTTATTGCACTGAACAAAGAGGCCTTCCCTTGATAATATTACTTCTAATTTATTTAGGGAGGTTGAAGTGACAATGAATCTTTTGCTTAGATGAATGCAGATAAAACCAATTAGTGAGCTTTTGACAAAATAGATGGGAAATACTTGAGCACTAACATAATAGGATAAATGATGCAATGGAATGGTCCCGCTCTAGCGCTGCTGATATATGTTCACAGAGTATCTATATTACATGTATCTACCCATATGTTACATGCATTTAAACATACTTCAGTTATTTCGTTTTTTAAAAATGACGGGGTGTATAGAGAGGGATAAGACTAAGAAAGATTACCTCTTTATTGTGAAAACGTCAAATGTCCAATGAAAGTATATATAGATGTGTCATTTGAAGAGATTGAAGTTATTTTGGTTCAAAAGTTGTAACGGAAGAGTGGTTTGGTATCTCTTTCCCTCTAAATAAGTTTTCTCTAAATACCTTCCATCTTTATTCTGATAGACACGCCTTTTGGGGGCAAAGATTTATATAAATATACCACACATAGAGTGTCCCCTGGGGGAGGTCTCCCCATCCCACCCCTTCTCAGGATAAGGCAGCTTCAAGTGAGTGCTAGGAGCCAGGCAGAAGAGCTGACAGCACAGTTTTGAGAAAAATAAACTGCCTTGACTTTCAATTTAAAGAAAATAGCTCCTTCTGATACAATGGTCGGCGAGACCAGATGCGTCCTGAAATGAAAGTTTCATTTGTTGCTTTGATATGGAAAATAGCCTGTCAGACTGGAACTGGAATAAGGCTTAGTTTCACATCAGCAGAGTTGGCCTGAGTTGCCAAGCCCTCCATCTCAGCCGTGCGGCCTCGCCCCCACCTCCCCTGACTTGGTGAGGCCTGGGGCTGGCCTTTCCCTCCTGGCAATGTGCTCTCAATCCAGGATACTGCAGCCTGCTCCACCTGCGATGATGGGCGGGCAGACTTTCTAAAAAGTACAACAGAAAAATGCCCAAAAATCCCTTATGATTTCCCTTTAGAATCCTTTCTCATTAAAAAGAATGCACACAGATATCTATCTATCTATCTATGCACACACATCCATCAGGACACCTTGCCCGTCAATTATGGTGTCGCCTTTGCAGGACCACTTCAAACTATTTTAGAGAGAAAGTGAGAGCTTAACATCCTTTCCCCTGATGAATATACCCTGTTTCTTGAAGTGAAATACATTGCTGAGTAACAGTGTCCTCCCCCATCCTAAAAGAAACACGTGGATTGTGGGAGGGGGAAGAAAAAGAATCTAAATTGGGATTTTACTTCCTTGGATGAACTTACCCTGAGACGAAATTCACACATTAACAACTGCAGTTTCCCTGTTGCTTGTACGGCATGTTCTAGTGCTAATGTATTAAAATTTGAATCTTTTAAAAAGTGCTCTGAGCATGCTTTAGCCCAGTTTATCTGTACTTGCTAAATGGTTTTGTACATTGAGGCTTCATTTGACCTGTTCCATAGTAGCTTCCTAAAAGGAGTGTTGGCAGGGGGTGCAGATATCTTCAGAATCAATACTCACATGGGGCTGTGCTTGATTTAATGGCCCCAAGAAGTGGCCTTTTGCCACAAGGCAGCACTTTTATTTTATCTTTCAAAATTAACCCAGCTCCCAGTGTGTTGAGGATTAGCAATAATACATTCCCCTAATTACTGCTGGGAAAGCTCCTGGAGACGGCTCTGCGGTCCTTCCAGTGAGCAGTATTGCCATGATAGACATATATTTCATGGGGTTACATTGGAGCCAGATCAATATTAGAAACTGTGAGGGGCCTCCTTCCTCCCCTAAATTTTCCCATGGAAAAAAACATGCCTTCCTGTTTCCAGCTCAAAATGTAACCGTTTTAGCAATATCGTCATCAATGAGTGGAGTCTTAGCACCTTTGAAAATGGTGGATACAGCACTATATATAGAGACAGGCCAGCAGATCTTTCTCCCGCATGGCTTGCTGTCTAATTTAGAATGATGAAACATAGGCAAGGGAAATGCCAAGGTGGAGGCAGGAAGCTGAAATGGTCTTCTTATATATTGACGATAAACTGACAAATTTGTGATTTGTTGCCATTAAAAAGTGGCAGGATTTTGTTGAAAAAATGCCTACCTTGCACCTGGGAGGGACAATTAACTTCTTGGTGATGAACCTGTCACAGGATGTGACCTTCTGTTCACCCCCCAACCTCAAAGCCAATGCCCCCAAACTTGCTTGGCCAGCTTACCTCACCCCTGCCAGGCCTGCCACCTGTTCAGGAGCTTAAATGCCCGCCATCCTCTCTCTTTTTTTTTTGGACCAATTCCTGAGTGCTCTTGACCCTGACGTTGACAGGCATCACTTTAAACTTACATATTTTTGCCTCTATATATTAGTCTCCTAGGGCTGCTGTAACAAAGTTCCACAAACTTGGAGCTTAAAACAACAGCAATTGATTCTCCAATAGTTCTGGAGGTCAAAAGTTCAAAATCAAGGTATGGGAAGGGCTGTGCTCCCTTCCTTCTTCCATGCCTCCTTCTGGTTTCTGATTCTTGCCCACAATCGTTGGTGTCCCTGGCTTGTGGCAGCGTCACTCTGTTCTCTGCCTCCGTCTTCACATGGCCTTCTCTTGGTGTCCAAATTTCCCTCTTATAAGGATACCAGTTATTGAATTAGGGCCCACCCTAATCCAGCATGACCTCATCTTAACATGATCACATCTGCCAAGACCCTATTTCTAAATAAGGTCACATTCCCAGGTACCAGGGTTAGGACCTTGACATATCTCTTGAGGAAACGCAAGTCATTCCACCACAGATGTTGTTTGAACTTGTCCACGTTTTATTTGAACTTGAGTTACAAGTGAACTCATTTCTATTTGTTTGTTTTGACCTATCTTTAGATTTGCACAGCTAGAGCTTTATGTTAATTAGGAGAACACATAAACAACAGAGCTGTGACAAGGTTGCCCCCTCGTCTGACCTTTCATAGATAGGGTCACTCACCTGGTGTATCAGAGGAATGCTGTAGGATGGTCTTGAGGATTTCAGCAATGCATTTGACAGGCCCCCTCTTGAAATCCCTTCGACTAAGATGAAAATATATGGTCTGAATGCTATAGGTGGTTGTGTTTTTAATTGATTGAACCGCCCTGTCCCAAAGGTACTGATTTATAGGTCGATGTCTAATGTGCTGGAGGAGAGCTCTGTTAGATTGGCCCATGATGTCCCTGATGAGAGGGACTGTTTGTTTGATGAGAGTCATACCTCAGGGTCCTGCCTGGGGTTCTGTATCATTTAGCATGCTTAGAAATGCCCATTCGAGAAGCTGATGGTGTGTGGATGAAATCCTCTGGGCGGGAAGCTAAAGTGGCAGAAGACAGGACAAGGATCCACAAGGATTTTGATAGGCGAGATTGTATCTAAGCAGATGAATTGTATTGTATAAACAAAAGGCTGTGCTCTAGGGATTTTTATTTTTTTTAAAAAGTCCATCTCTACAAGCTTGGTTAGGAGCGATGCAGTTTTAATAGCAGCACATGTGAACATTACTTTTAGTTGACTGCAGGCTTACTGTGAGATGTGGCTCATTTGCTGTCTGTATTGTAGGCACATCATCTATTATAAAACCTGTCAGCCCCTCTGACTGAAGATGGCACATGTTGGCTGAGACAAAAAATTAAAATGGTTATTCAAAAATCACAAAACTGGTATAGAAGTGTATGTTATAAGTGGGGTGTAGAAGAAATTTAAATAATTGAGCTTTCATATGATTTTTTAAAATAAGTTTATAGTATGTATATTCCTGAAGTTATGAAACTTTAAAACTGCGCTGAGACTTTCAGGATACTATGTGTGTGTCCACGTGCATGCGTGAGTGTGCGTGAGGGCACAGTGTTCTGTCTCTGCGGAATTCCAGTGTAGCTTCTCTCTGCACCAGACAGGCCCATCTGTTCTTGGGTATATGATTCTAGAAGGGACAGTTCCTCGGCTTCTCTTATGGACCGCCATGGTGTTGGGTTCCCAGGATTCGCTTGGTAAATGTTTCTAGAATGTTCCATCCTGACCACTTTCCAGGGACTCATGTCCTGAATGACATGAGACAGAACCTGCATCAGGCACCATTCACCACAGGATCCTGATTGCTTTCCCCAACTCTGGGTGATAAGAAAACAGAGTTAGAAGCTAGAATAGTAGAAACAGCATTGGATTAAGTTTGGGAGACACAGGTCTAGTCCACGCTCCATGTCCTACTTGCTGTGTGGTCTCTAGATCTCCATGCCTGCTTCCTATTCTGTAAAACACCTTTTTTTCCTGGGTTGTAATGGATCTCAAATGAGATAATAAATGTCAAAGCACGTTCAGAACTGTGTTCCTTATTACTTAGTGACTGATGTTAGTGAGTGACACCTCAGCTGAAATATACCTCCTAGTGGATTGCAGCTGGACTTAGTCACGTAGATTCATTTGCAGGGCTTAATTGGAGGCAGATGTCACTAAGATTTGCTTTTGGTGCTCTGGAGAACCTAAAAGCGATTATCTGTTGCTTTCTTCTCAGTCTCAACTTTTATTCCTGTGGTGGAGTTGAGAGAGAACTAAGGGACCTTTGAAGAGATTCACCCTGCTCTGGAGAGAATCTCTGGAAGATTAAATGAAGCCACATCATTTAGAACCAGTCAGACTTCTACAGCTGTCAGTGTTTAGGAGTCCCAGCCCTTATGTCCACATTGATCAGGGTCATAGGGATTGTTACGGCCCCACTGCTCCTCTCTGGGGCTGGTGAGCCTGGGAAATCTCAAGGGCGTTGGGAACACGGGGAAGTTGCTCAGAGTTGGATAAAGACCAGGCCTTCGCACAAAGTGGTTTTTGAGTTACTGCTAACAAAATTCATTCTTTCATGCATCCATTTATTTATTCAGTAAACTAAGCTAATGTACCATGTGCCAGGCAATATGCTGGGCACGAATAACTGTAAATAGTAACGCTTACCTGAAATATGACCCTTCCTATGACTTTTAATATTACTTATGTCTAAAGATGTCCAGAGGATGTTAGGTACTGAACTTTGAGAATACTAAATGTTGCATACTGCTCTTGTGTATTTTATCTCTTTGGAAAAATATTACGGTAAAATGACTAATGGGTCACAAGACATTGACAATTCTTTATAGATTTAAATTTTAATTGGATTCTATGGCCAGTTTAAATTGAACATGTGGGCATATTTCTTTAAGATGTGTGGTACTTTATGCTGAAATAGTTTGTTCTTTCAATAGATGTTAATTCTAGGAATATACAGTTCTTATTTCAAAAAAATGAGAGCTATCTTATTGAATAATTGCCGAGTTCTGTGACATTTCATTGTTGTATGGAAAATCTGGTAGGATCAGTCCTGATTGCATTGATTTATAGAATGTATCCTGATGTATGAAATAGAGGGTTTTGTTTGTTGCTTTTGAGTTTCAAACAGAGAACTCATTGGCTAATGTGTTTTGCTCTTGTTACCAAGTTCCCATTTCCTTCTTAGCAGTAGAAAAACCACAGGGGTTCTGGCGACTTTCTCCATCATAACTACATTTTAGCTCATGCATAAATATAAAGTTTCCCAGAACATAGTGATTTTCCCCCCACTTTAATCCACTGCCAAGCTATGGAGACATATAGAGTACTGTACTTGGGAGACAGAAACTCACTCAAGCACAAGCTAGTTCCTTTGCTACAAACAGAATGATTTTCTACTGAAGAAATCAAGACATTGTATAACACATGCAATTTTCTCTTTACTCTTTCTCTTTTGGTCCTCATGGGCTTCTTTTTATTGTATTCAGTAACAGTGACGCCTGAATTGTTGATATGGAGAAACCTTATGAAATATAATATTGCAAATGAGTCCAGTACACTAAGGGTCTTGGAGCTCACGAGTTCTCCTCTGTCCCAATACACAAGTCCTCCCTACAGCGCGACAACAGTTGTTCACCTCTTCCCAACGAGAAGCCTCTGTTTTGGCAGCTTCCAACTTTATGAGAAGGCCAATTCCACTGTCAACTAGTGCTGGTACTTAGTAAGTTCTTTCTTATATTGAGCCCACATTAATCTTTCTCTAGCTTGCACACCGTTTTCCTAGTTCTTCCTTCCAGAGTAACAAATACCACCTACTGCCTTCGTTCTCGGAAAGTGAGCTTTCCTCCTAGACCACCAGGGTGATTAAATCCATTCACTGTTAACTATTTTATTTTTCTTCTCTTCTAGATCCAAATATCCCTATATCCTCACTCATCTTCTCCCCTCCTTCTCTCATCTTTCGAAGAAAGAAGGTTGTCTCTCCCTTTCTAAAGCCAGTGATAGTGATATTCTAAAGCCAGTGATATTCTTAATTTTGTCTTCCCTCTTCTTTGTAAGCTTGTCTCATCAGCAGTTCCTTTCCTATTGTTCTTGTGGGTTTATTGTTTTCTCCTATATTTATTGTCTCTCTCTCTCTCCTTTACCCATGGCCATGCCTACATTTCTCCTATCCTAAAAGAGCCTTCAGTCACCTCTATCATTTTATCAAACTGAAATGCCTTTTCTGTCCCTGCCAAACAGGTTTTAAAAATAATAATAATAATAATAATAATAATAATGATAATAATAACACTGTCCATGAGGCTTCCATCTCCTCATCCTGACTCACTTTTTATATCTTTGTGTAAATGGTACATTGAAAACACAAGAATTATGAGGTTTTTTTCATGCAAAAACATTGTCTCCCACTATCCTTTTAAATTTGTACAGTGGAGGAAGTTCTTCTGCCACTGGATGATATGTAGACAATCTCAAGTCTTTTCTGCTCTCTCCAAAAAAAGTAAAAAAAAAAATGTTATGGACCCTTTTATCTACAAATCACCATCTCAATTCAGAAAATGAAAATATCTAGTCCCAGATGACAGTCATTCAAAATTGAAGTTCTGTTTCCATACCTATCCAGGGCTCAATGTAGTGAGTCCCTTCTCGAAAGGAAAAAGGTAAGGTGGATGCCTTCTCTCCTTTTCACTCACCTCTTCCTTGTTGGTTTTGATCCTTTCAGGATTGGTACAGGGAAAGCAGGAGTGGAGCAGGGTGAAGAGAAAGGGGAGGTGGAAGGTCCTTACATGACTGTATGTTATAAGATGCTTTCAGTCTCTCTGGGCCAGCAGATCTTACGCGTGTTTTCATGGCTTTCCCCAACTCTCACTGGGAACATTCCGTTCTTCTTTTTGGGGGTCATCAATTCAGTTTCTTCCAGCTTTGGTTGATTGTCCCTCTGTCGTTGTTTTCAAAACCTCTCCCTGTTGCCTTTGGATGATCCTCTTGGGAAGAATTTGCTCGATGCCAACTCACTTCCTCAGGTCCGTCAAAATACTTATACATCCTTTGTCCCAACAACGGGTCACCCGATGCAATCAACTCTTCTTTATTCTGCTGGTGAAAGTTCTCGGGTGAAAGCCAAATACTCAAGCACCGGTCTATTATTTCCCTCTACCCATAGACAACACTGATCAAGCTCTTCAGATCTCCCTGTGAATCCCCAACTGACATGAAAGGGAGGATCTCCCCTCTTTTAGGATAAGGGAATTCACAGCACAGTACTCTCTAAAGAAATCCTTCTCACCAATCCCCTTTCTCTCTCATGACAAGTCTTTTATACCTTTGAAGTAGGGAAGAAGACTAAGGCATGTAATTTTTCGTTTAAATCTACTTTGAAATTTCTAGAAGCTGATCCGTCTCACAATTCACTTTGGTATCTGATCACATCCCCTTGGAGTTGGGGTGAAAATATAATTTTCAATCCTTTATATTTGTAACTGCCTTCCACTCCTACCACACATGGAATAGTTCCACTAAACAAAGATAACTTTCAAATCACTAGATCCAATAATCTCCTTTTTTTTTTCCTTTTTCCATCTCAACTTCTTTATAGCATTTGACATTTTTGATAATTCTCTCCTTGAAATTCTTTCCCCTTGTCTCTCAATGTGTTTTGCTGTCCAGGTCTTTTGCCCACCTCCTCAACTACTCCTGAGCTTATTTTGGGTTTGTTCTTCTGCCATATATCCCTTATAATTGTTCCCTAAGATTCATTCCTCAACCCTTTTTTCTATTTAATTACTCTATTCCTAGCCAAGTTCATCTACCTTAATGGTTTCAGCATTGATGGTGATGGTAGACAGTGACGGTGACAAATGGCAACCAGATGGTATGCAATAAGCAAAGCCTTTGAAGTATGTATAATTTCCCCAATTTTACAATTAAGGAAATTAAGGCTTTGATGATAAATAATTTGTCCAAGGCCACACAGCTAGTTAGTGTTGAAGGCAGAGTTCAAACCCAAGTTTGTTTATATTTGACAATACGCTCAGTCTCTAAGTATACCTCCTCTCAAATCTCCATCTCTAGCCGACTCCTCTCATGAGTTCCAGAACCATACGTGTATTTCCAACTTTCTATTGTGAACTCCCTTATCATTATTCCGCAGCCAGCTGAAAGTCAACATGTGCCACAGCTGAACTCATTATCTTCTTGGTCAACTCCATCCCTCCTCTGTGTTTCCTGTGTTATTTCATGACATCACCATTCTCCCGAACACCAAGTTATCTTTTACCTACCCTTCCTCTTCACTTCTTATATGCAACATTTTGTCCCCCTGCCTTTCAATGCCATAGCCACTATCTTAGGTCAGTTCCTCATGATCTCTTGCTTCGAGTTTTATAATGACTATTTTACTTGCTTTCCTGGTGGCAGTCTTTAATCTTTCCACTCCATGTCTGCAAGCAGATTGATGCTCCTAGATTCCTTTGAGCATCTCCCACTGCCCAGAGAATCCTAGGGCAGGCATAGTTCTCTCAGTTGTACCTTTCCAGCTGTCCCATGGTTTTTTTCCCTCCTCTGCGCCCCAGCCACAGTGTTATTTGCTGGTCTCCCCCAAACCAGTCATTTTCAGTATCTCTGTCTTTGCTCCTACTGGCCCAAGAGCCTGGAGTGTTTGTTTTTCCCCCTTCACTACCGTCCAGATTCCTTCTTGCCCTTTGAGGTTGAATTCAAACATTGCCTTCTTTGTAATGCCTCCCCGCATCTACTTGGTCTCAATCAATGACGGAGCTCTCATTCTTGTTGTAAATGTTTATCTCATTTAATTCTCAGAAGAACTCAGTGGTGTTGCTTTACAAATGAAGAACACCAATTAAGAGAAGACAAGAAACTGCTCAAGGTCACATACCCCGTGGGTAACAGAGTTGGAATGAAACTGGAGTGCCAGACTCCTTGTTTTCATCTTATTTGATTGTAAGTGCCTTGAGGTTGGTCCTGTGTATGGTTAATCCCATATCTGCAGCACCGATCCAGCGCTCTGGGTGTCGGAAGGGCCCTGAAATGTTAGCTGAATCAGTGGATGCAGAAGGAACCTACGCCACCTGTTAACCCTTCAGATGCTTCAGGACTGAGGCCTGACACTTCCCAGAAGCTGGTATTTCCAGGGTTTTTAGGCAAAGTTCCCTCAACTGTTTCTCTTAAGACTACCCTGCTATCCTGGTTACATTTCTCTAGATATTTCGTGGTCAGCAATATCCTCCTTAAAATAAACCTAGAACTAAACACAGTACTCCTTAGGGGCTTCAAATAGCATAGAGAATATAAACTTATTTAATAAAGGCGTCAGACTTGTTCAAATGCAGCCTAAGTGTGATTGTGGTTTCTTTAAGCAGTTCCCAAGCAATCCAGGCTCATGGTTAGCTTGTGGCCAGCTGAACACTCTGGGGCCCTCTGATGTGATGTCAAGCCAGGCTCTATTTCTTTAATTGCATATTTGAACCTCCATCCAGCACTTTAATTGTATTCATGCCAGATAGCATCTTATTAATTTTAGTCATTAATTCTGACCATGTAAGTAAGAGCTGTAAGCGTCCAAATTCTGCCTGCAGATAAATAATGGCAGAGGATAGAGGTGAAGTAAGGTCTGTCTGATTTCCAGGCCCTTGCTCTCCAACTAAGTTATGCTGCTAGGGACCCTCCTAGCCAAAGACCAGTAGCATAGCTTCTTGAAAGCTCTCAGGCAAAAAAAAAACAACAACAACAACAAAAAAAACAATTGAAAAGCGACAGTAGCCTTCATATCTATTCTCATCGGTGGTGATGGCAGGGCAGCCTCAGGCTGATGCCCACCTTTGGCTGGGTCTTTCTCATCCTGCAGCTGAGTAATAGCTGTTATCACAGAGGAGGACCATATGTGTTTTTGCCCCTTCACTGACCTGCACATGCCCCTGAGAACAGGAGGGTACACGTAGGACTTTCCTCTTAAAGTTGGTCCACAGGGCACATGCTCTTAGGTTAGTGTTCCTGTTTGAAATCTTCCACTTCAGTTACCCACACCATGCATGTGTCAAGAGCCTACTAAGTGTCAAGCATTCTTGGGGTTTAAACAAAGGAGGTTCTGGAAAGTTAAATATCTACTTACTGGAAAGCGGATGAAGTAAAAATTGCTGTAGAAAAACACTTGCTGTGAAGATCATTCTAAAATCTAGTTTCAAAATTGGGTAATAATTTGATATGTTTCTAGACATAGGTTGTCTTTATAGACTTGCAGTATGGTGAATGTTCTGAATAACTGAAATATAATAAGATACTGATGTTATATGACTCTTTGCTGCCTGAAGCTGGGTGATTGTGAGGGTGACTTATCTTCATGTGTCCATAGGCAGAATCACTGTGAAATCATGAGTCCCACTTTTCTTGGAGACCTAAAACAGGTCTGAACTTCGAAGAGTTTCTCTCAGTTCATATGAATCTGAATCAAGTAACCAGAGCAAAGCCAGAGCAAAGCCAAAGCAAAGCGCAAGCCTCCACTAGCAGGGCCAGCAAGGGAACTAGACCGAATCCACACCTACAAGTACAGGGGAGGGGAGTCAGTAAAGGCGAGCCAATATCCAAGCGGTGGAAACCGGCAATGTTTCAATCAAAGACCAGAATCAGTTTCTATGCTTGGTTCAGTTACTCAGGTACGCCAGGGCCAGCTGATTCAGTGACTGCCTTGTGTTCCCTTGTGGGGCATCCCACCAATATGACAACTGGGACATCTCACTGCTGTGACCACAGAGCTCCCTGCCAACTATTGAGAACTGAGGCTATAAAGCTTTTGAGTTTAATAGCTCTGGGGAAAACAAAATTTTATCTTTTATAGGTTTCCCTCTCATCCTTGGAATGATTCTAGCTAGTCTCTCTCTTAGCTAAATTTATGTTGTGACACCCTTAAAAAAAATCCATTTCACATTGGATAGCCTTTCAACAGAATTATCCTGAGAATGCCGTTAGAAGTCAAAAGATTAGTTTACACTATGATTAGTTTTAAAAACCTATGGCAAAGTCAGTAATGTTGTTTCTTCTTCCTCAAGTGAGATATAAAATGTTACCATATTCAAGGGGTTTTCCAAATATGAAAATGAGGATAGCTTAATTACTATGTAGGAGGGTTTATAGGCAATTAATATGAATTCAATATATTATATCAGAGGAGCCTGGTCTCATAATATATGTGTGTACATAGATTCTACTCAATTTAACTAATATTTAGTGAATTCCTCCTATGTGCAGGTACTGTTCTGAGCACTAGGACATATAACAGTGAACTAAGGAGAGAAAAATTCTTGTCCCCATGTAACATATTCTAGGAGAGGAAGATAATTGATAAACAAAATCATAAGCAAATTACATAGTGTATCAGAAGATAAGTGCTCCAAAGAAGAATAAAGTAGGGGAGGAGAGAAAGGAAGTAGCTGGGTTTTAGGGTGTGTGGGAGGAGGTGAGTGGGGATGGAACTGTAAATGATACAATAGTTGGAGAAGACATCAGTAAGAGGTGACATTTGAGCAAAGAATTGAAGGAGGCTATGGAGCCAGCCATGAAGATCCCCGAGGAAGAATGGTCCACGCTAAGGGAGCAGTTAGTGCAAAGAGCCCGAGGCAGGCCTGTGCCTGGTGGATCCCTGGGCAGAACTCTGCAGGGGCCGGAGGGCTGCAGGACGGCACTGCAGTTCTGACAGGACCTACCCAGAGTTAACACAGTTTAAGCACACAGTCCTCAGCAAGACCACCCTCATTTCAGATACCAGCCACCAATTCAGTCGTCCTCAGGCCACTCACACTTCTGACCAACTGGCTACAAATTCAAGGGTTCCCAAAGTCCCCCTACCCCTGATTCAAATAGTTTGGTAGAACAACTCACAGAACTCAGGAAAACATGACATGATGATGACAATTTTATTATAAAGGATACAAATCAGGACCAGCCAAATGAAAAGGCACATAGGACAAGGTCTGACAGGGGCCACAGGTGGAGTTTCCATGCTCTCTCCCTGTGGCAACAGGACCAGTCATACCCCCCGGCACAGTGGTGTGTTCATCAACCAGGAAGTTCCCCTGAGCTGAATAGACAGACTTTTTATTGGGGTTTCATTGCATAGGCCTGGTTGATTGACTCATTGGCCATAGGCTTGAATTCAGTCGGTAGCTCCCCTACTCCCAAGAGGTCAGGCAGCTATCACAGACTTAGAGCCCCACCCCTCCCAATCACATGGTGCATCTTTTTGGCGCAACTAAATGAGAGATCTCATTAGCATAAACTCAGATGTGATTAAAGGGGCTTGCCATAAATGACTTAGACACTCCTATTGCTTTAGAAGCTCCCTCCAAGGAACCCAGGAAGAAGACCAGACACGTTTTTTATTATACAACATGAGCACTATCAAGAGCTGGGGAAGCATCCATGCTAATTCTGTAGCAATAATGATACTAACCACTTGTAATAAGGAGAAAAAAAGGCGAGTGACAGAAACAGTGCGCTCATGAAAGACTGGATCTTTGCAAACTGAGAAAAGCAAAATGACTAGCTCCCAACTCAGAAGAGGCAAGTCAATCCCTCTCATTTGACATTCCCTTCTCAAACGTTTGATTTCTGCATAAGGGTCATAGAAATGTTTTAATAGCTGTGTAGACAGCTCTTAGTGAACTGTACTGATTGAAGGGGACCTGTGGCATGAATCATCTGAAAAATGTATAAATGCAAAATCCCTTTGGTCTTCCTGTTGAGTGTACTTTGTGTTTCACACTACATACATTTCCTTCAGACAGATCATTTGAAAACTGGATTACTTTTGCTCAATAAAGTTTAGGTTGGAGTTGAAAGAACCTTAGGGAATTTCTAGTTTGATTCTTCCATTGCATATGTGAGGCAGCCAAAGCCTGGGGCATGGGGGTGGGTGGGTAGGTTGGCTGCCCAGGGTCAACCAGCAGGCTGGTGTTAGAGCTGAGGCTTGAAGCCAGGCTGCCGGTGTACAGTCCGGGGCTTTCTCCATCATCTGAGATTGCGTCAGTCAGTCAGTGCGTGATCATTAGCCTAACATGTACCCTCAGAGGGATGCCCACCCTGGAGATGAGGGTCCTGGGTCATACCGTTTCCTGCCCTTATCACCTGTGTGACCCTGGGCAAAGTACTTAACCTCTCTGAGCCAGTTTCTTCTGGTAAAATGGACACAAGAGTAGTACCCATCACAAAACATTGCCGTAAGGATTAAATGAGATGATGTGGGTGAAAATCATATCCCAAAGCTGTAATGTAACAGGCAAATGTTATGGTTTGATATTAGTACCGTTTTTTGGGTGCTTAGAAACACTTATCTCTTGATGAAGGTAGAATAGATTTTAGATATTTATTTTGACCCTTTTAACATTTATCTGAACAATATATTAGTGAATGTGGGAAATGCTAATTTATGATGACAAATGTAGCCACAAGCCACTCACAGAAAGAGGCCATCCATGGTAGACAGCAGTTCTTGGTAAACTTAGATCAGAAAACGGTACAAGGGCCTTGTGACAACCCAAAGGAAGGCTCGGAGGGTTCAGCCCATGATGATGCATGACTGACTCCTGAGGGCCTCTGACATTAAGATTCGATTTGCAGGTATTTCTTTGCCTTTGGCCAAGAGATTGTTATTTTGATCTGCTCTCTCTTAGCTTTATATATAAACTGCAAGGTTAGGTAAAGCATACAGTTCTTGGGGTTTCACTAACATAGAAAAGGCGGCATAGCTTGAGGTTCATGTGTAGTCATATTTTCTATAGTTTCTGTTTGCTTTGTTTTCTGCACACGTATCATTAAAGTCCCTATACATCAATCGATCTGTCTGCCAATAGATCTGAATGATGAGAGATATCCAAAACAACAACAAATACACAGAAAAATAATCCTTGGCTTAAAGATAAAATTAATATACTGTTAATCAAAAAATGCATTAAAATGGAAATATGCAATTTAAAACATTAAAATGGAGTAAGATTTTTTTCTTAACCTACTTTGTAGCACAAGAAAAATACTCTATCAAACTGATTGATAGCATTATTTTTAAAATACCCTTAGGATAATTCTCTTTATTTGGAGGGATCCTATAGGCTAGTTAATAGATGGCATTGTGTCTGCAGCATTGCCTTAACGTGTGGAGGGCATTAGCATATTTTATATAGTCTTTTAAATGTGCTGCAGCTAATTATATAATTTCTCATCTTTGGTTTGCAGCCAGCAGCAGGACTCTGTGTTTGAATTATTTAGAGTGATGATAATTTTCTGCTTAACTGTCTGTAGCAGTTTGCAAAGGAAACTTGGCCCAGGACGCCTATGACTGGTTGCCTTGGAATGATTCTAGCTAGTCTCTCTCTTGGCCACACTTCTGTCTGGTAGATTTCTAAGGAGGATGGCCAGTCTGTTGTCCATTAACGAGTCTATGAAGTGGCCAATTCGAGCAGGGAAACTTTGATTCTAAAATATTTTGCTCATCTTTGGATTTTGATGGTGAATTATTTGCAAGCAACTACTCAAGCATAGTGGATGGTTCTAAACAATATTGTGTGAATTGTGGGTCAGCACCTTTTTCTGTTGAAGAACCAGATAGTAAATAGTTCAGGCTTACCAAGCCATAGAGATTTTTTTGCAACTCTTCTGCTCTGCTGTTGTAGTGTGAAGGCAACCACAGACAATGTATAAAAATGGGAGCATGGCTGTGTTCTAATAAAACTTTATGTATAAGAACAGGCCCTGGGCCAAATTTGACTTGCAGCCTGTAGTTTGCTGAACCCTGGTCTCAATCATCAATTTTTAGGTTTCTGGGGAATATGCTCTTGCATGAGAACTTAATGAGAGGTGTGGGCCCTACTCCAGAAAAATAAACATTTTTATGCATAGATGTATAGATGTGTAACACACACAAACACACACACACACACACACACACACAATTCATACACACAAGCCCTCATGGATCCGGGTTTTTATTTTTCTCTCATTGTCTCATGGATGTTAGTGTCAAAATTACCCGAAGTTATTGTGATGTTCTTGAATGCATGAAACCAGCATTTGTATTCTCTTTCAGTTCCCGGTGTCCCTCACTATTATCTTTGTGCCTCACCTTCCCGGCCTCAGGCTTCCCTCTACACTCAACTTCCCAGACAACAGAGCCTCATTCTGCAGGGGAGTCCCCTCCCACTGCTGTAAGAGCCAGGGCCATGTCCCCACTTCTAAGGAATCTTCAGGACCCTCCACAACCCCAGGGGCAACTCATGGCTGTCTCTTGAGTTCTATGCCATTTTGTGCTTCAAGGGTGTGACCTGAACATGCTGGATTGTAACTGTTTGCATCCTGTTTGTCCACATTAGGAGGCCACGGGCAGTAGCACAGCCCGGGCACTGTGGGTGGAGTACATGGATGGACAGAGAAGTGGTGGGTATTCAGTAATCAAGTACTTATTGGTTGAGGGTTACTACAAGATATGGAGGAAGGGAAATTTAAAAAATAACTTTAAAAGAGAAGGAAATTGATGTTTCGGGTATATGTATTTTCGAAGACCATCCCCTCAACATTTCTCTTTTTTGACTTAGTGGGAATTAATTCTAAACCACAATGTGCTGAACTGAGTAGCATGCAAGTGAGGCCGTGCTCCCCTGATGCGTAGACGCCCCTGGGGCAGTATCGGCCATCCTCTCCATGGACCCTCCCCACCATCTGGTCACAGTGCTCCCTATAGACCAAACTGAGGCAGCTCCCTGAAGGAGGCAGGAGGTGAGATTTGAGAGTCAGTATGCCAGAAGCAACAGCAGCGTGTCGTGGTTGTACGCATTGCCTGTGGCCAGTGGCCCAGGCTCCTGGGGTTGGCCGTGTGGGGTCTCCAAGCTTGAACCTGCTTGGCCTCAAAGGAACTGAACCCAGGACCAGCCAGAATGATGCTCTAGCACCGAAATGACCTGAATGACACCAGGATCAGGTGGATTCCAAGTCCTGAGAGCTTGCTGTCCCTCTGTCTCCTGGTGTCCAAACAGGTAGACTTGAGTGCATATCTTCATACTGCCGGCTTTCTCCCTGGTCAGAAGCTAGTGATAGAATAGAGCAGTGGCTAAGCCCATGGGGTCTGGGTTGCCTGGTTTCAATCCCAGCTCCAACCCCTACTAACTTTGACAGTTAATCATTCTGTGCCTCAGTTTCCCTCTCTGTAAGTTGCAGCTAACAGTAGTCTGTACCTCATAGGTTTACTGTGCAAATTAAATAGACTGTATAGAGAGTAGTGCCAAGTCAATACTCAATAAATGTTTCATTATTATCATTAATGCTATGTGAATTTGCATTTGGTACCTCTAGAGTTCTGCTTCTTGGCAGAACACTGTAATATCAAATAGAGTTGGCAGAAGGTATACTCCAGCTATAACCACCTGGCTACTTAGTCTAGAAGGAGTTGAACCCTAGACACACTGAAGCAGTAGTAGACCCTCAGGGTCTCTTCTGCCTTTCATAGAATTGGCTCCCTATTGGGACAGGTATGGGAGACTTACATCTAACACATTGATGCCTGTAATCCCACCCCTCAATGTACTGTCTTTCCCAGCCAGTTTAAAAATTGGCCCAGACATAGATTGTATGGCTTTTAATTAATATGAAAGTTCAGCCTCTATTTAATTATTGCAGGTGGTGATTGTTCTTTTTGCTTCTGATGATATAAGAGAACACAGAGACCTTCTGACAGGATACCTCACTGTCCTTTTCCCAAATGCAATTCAAGGCAAGGCTTCCTGTTCACAGACTATGACTCACTGGTGAATCAGGGGCTGAGCCAGCCCGTGTCCTTTATGTTTAGTGCCACCAGCTTTATCATCCCTCCTGTAGCCTCTCTGCCCCCCCACTGCTCCCTCATAAGCCTCCCAACACCCACAGGATCGATTATCTCTGCCTTCATGGTATTTCTCAGGCACAGGGCAGCCTACCAAGCCCCAGCCGTCTTCCTGGTGACTCAGATGCCCTTCCAACAGCTCAGGGGAGGGAAGGGTGGTGAGACAATGAAGCCAGGGGTATCCTGGGCTTGGCTACAAAGCCGGGTTAGGAGCTCAGGGTCTCTTCTGAACCAGACTGTAGTGTGAGCTCCTGCCGGTCACTTGAGACCCTGGTTTGTAAGGTCCTTGCCAGCTGTCCTCATCTGTTCACATTTTTTCTAATGTGGGTGCAGAACTTTGGGAGATCTTCCAAGCTGCCTTCACCTCTGAGCTCTTTTCTCCCTATTGGGTTAATTTCTCCCTTTCACTGGTTAATTTCCTGGCTGATTGACTTAATCACTTTCCTTAAGTTCCTGATTCATGGCAGTTTCTCCAGTTCTTTCAGGTGCCAGTGTAGAAGCCGAGTCATTTTCAGGAAAAAAGGAAAGGTCACCGGGCTTTTCAGTTCCAGAGTTATGGTTTTCAAGCTCTGCTTCTGTGCATCGGCCCCATGAGGCAGCTCTCTGCACCTCTGCTTCTTCAGATCTAAAGCAAACGGTGCACTGAGACAAGCTTTGGGTGCCCTGAGATGACAGTGGGCTTTGAGGTCAGACATCTGTTTTAGTCCCAAGTTGGACCACTTGAGGGGGTGTGGCTTTGGGGAAGAATCTAACAGCTCAGAGCCTGTTTCTTCATAGGGTTTTTGTGAGGGTTAAAAACGATAACACGCGCCAGGTGTTTGGCATAACTCTTGACCTGAATTGATGCCTAATAAATGTCAATTTCCTTCCATCTCCCTCTCTTCTCTTCCAGTGTTAAAATTCCAAGCTGTATTAATAGTAATGGAAAGTGTGCAGCTTTACGTTCTTTACAGCTTGCAAAGTGCTTTTATGTGTTCTATTTCCTGCAGTCCTCACAACAACCTTATTGAACTAGAGGTTTTTAGTTACATTGTACATCCGAAGAAATAGATTCAGAATTTTGAGTCAATGCTCTACTCTGGGTCAAATAGCCAATCAGTGAACACTGTTGACCATCTGCTGTACACTCACCTGTAAGACGTGCTGTGCAGAGCGTTGGAGGATGTGGTCCCTCCCCCCAAGGAGATCATGGGTGATAGGGGTGGGGGAGGGGATAGGCAGAAGATACCTGAAATAAGTTGCCATCACGCCAAGAAATATATGGTGGGCCCCAACTGTGTGCAAGGCTGTGATATTATAGTACCTATTATTTACCCTTTAAAATATGATTCATGTTTTTAGTCAATTTTTCATAATGATTTAAGAGAAACAGAGTTTGAAAGTGAGGCTTGATTAAGTACAAGTCATAATTTGAAAAGCAAACAAACAAACATCCTTGCTGTGTGTTTTAAGGTCAGGACAGGGTTTCTAGCCTTGATAAATTTTTTTGTTGGACAGTTTGTCTTCATCAACAAGGACATATGGCACATTCAGTGTGGTGGGTGCAATATTAATTTTTACCTCTGACCCAATAAAATAAATTCCAAAAATCAGTTTCTAGTCCCGACATCTGGCTCTGTCATTGAACCATTTTCTCCCAGCTCCCGAGGTGGCAGCTTTATCTCTGCTTTGTCATCTGGTCTTCCCTCTACGTCACTAGTCCCTTCCCACAGTCGTCAGCCCCATCCATGTATCTTTCCAAATGTCTCCAAATCCTTATTCCATTCTCTGAGTCGCTGCAGGAGCCTCCTAGGCGATCTACATTCCTCTCTTCATTCATTCAACAAATATTTATTGAGAACTCACTTTGGCCAAGCCCTGTTCTAGGTGCTACGACCCTGTTACAAAAAAACAGACATAATAGTCTTTCTTGCCTGGTGGAACTTAAAGTCTAGTGTGAGGAACAGTCATTAAATGAGTAAGTATAGGAACGATTTGTATTATAATAAGTACAAGGGGCTATGAGATCATGGACCTACTATTTGAGTTGTGGAAAGGGTTCTCTGAGGATGCGATATTTAACCTGAAACCTGAAGGATTATTGGGCCACTGTGGTTGGATGAGTCATTGAGTGTGGGTGTGGGTGGAGTGACAGAAGAATGATTCCAGGTATAGAGAAAACATGCTACAATACCAGAATTGAAGAACTGAAAGAAATACAACATGGCTTGAGGGGGGGAGGGAGGGAGAGAAAAAACGTCTGGACATGAGGTTGAGGCTAGCTTGTGATGAAGCTTCTAAAACCATTTTAAGGATGTGGGACATCCTGGGAACAACAGGAACCAGAGTGGGTCACGATCCAATTTACATTTTTGAAAGATCTCTTTGGAAGCAGAGCTAAGGATGAATGAGGGACCCAAGAGTAAACATGGAATGATCAGTTAGATGGCAGCCAGCATAGTCATTGTACAGATGTCAATGGATAACCTGTCCTGGGTTGTTGGCAGTGAGGATGGAGGTCAGTGAACAGAATTAAGAAACATGGAGAAGTAGGTCATGGTGACTTACTGAATGTAGGGGGTGAGGGAGGAGAGGCAAGGTCAGGGACAACTGCAGTTTCTTTGCTTGAGGGCCTTGTTGGATGGCGGTGCTATTCATTGCTACAGGCTGTGTAGGTAGGGAGAAAATAAGCTCAGCTCTGTAAGTGTGGGAGACGTTGGGAAGAGAAGGCCCAGAGCAGGTGTCCTCCTTCTATCAAGTCCTGCCCCATTCCTTCTACACACAGCCTACAGATGGATCAGTGGCCCTCTAACTCTGTTTTGATCACATCATCTCCCCCCCACCACTTAGGAAGCTTTCAACTAACCATTCTGTGTGGAACCAAGGCTATTGTACTTGCCCTCCAGGGGCTCAATCTTGTCATTATTAGTTCTTCTCTATAAAGTTCATTGGGTTCCTCCAACCGGGGCCCCCCCCATGCATTTTCCTCAATGTAGCTCATATTTTTTTTTCCAATTCCTAATTCAACCTCATTAAGAATACACTTACCAACTCGCCTAGACTATTTACACTTTCATTCTTGCTATTCATTTTGGAACACACTACCCAACACTCCTGTTTTTTCTCCTTTTACATATTCTGCCTCTCTGATTTACCTACGAAATCCAAATCAGATATTGACGTAAACTTCCCTGGCTAGCCCCTTCCACAGTGCTCTCTGCATGGTTATGCTCCAAATATTTCAAGGCATGGACAGATGAAAGGCAGGTCTGTGGAGTGAAAGATGAGCTAGCTGGAGGTGGAGAGTTGATAAAAGATATACAGCTGTAGATACAGTAATAGCTATAGATTGGTATGTATCCATACACATAGAAACCCACATACATACCAGGGTAAGGGGTTTATCATTTATTCAGTGTATAATAGCAGGGGGAGGGATGCATCGTGAGGTTTGAAATGAGATGACACATGGAATGCAGTGATTTATAAAAATTAATCTGGCTGTGCCATATGGGTGGATTTGAAGCGGAATACAATTGCTCATGATTAATGAGTTTATCTTATCTGCCAGGCTCTGTGCCGAGCACTTTCCATGGATGAATTTATGTAATTTTCAAAACACCCTATGAGAGTGGCACTGTCAGTATCCCCATTTTACAGAGCAGGAGTACGAGGTCAGAGAAGGTAAAGTGTTCATTGATGGAACCAAGATGCAAGTCCAGCCTGTCTCACTGGAGAGCCCACCCTCTTAACCATTATGCTACTGTGTCTTCTGGAAGAAGAGGAAAAAGGGAAGAGTCCAGTTGAGTGCCAGGAATAGACAGTGATTTCCAAATGGATGCTGGGTTCTAGGAAGAGCCTCAGAGCCCACAGCCAGTGAGACAAGCCCTCCCCTTCAGCCAGAGCAGCCCCACCAGCATCTGTCTAAACCTTCTGGCCCTAGGGAAGATTTGAAGAAAGAATTCTTTCCTAAAAAACACTTTGAAACTACTGGATCCAAGGATTTCAGCTGTTTGGCTTGTTGAAGGTACTGTAGGACTAGTGCCAGGTACTGCCATGGATGCCTTAAGCCCAGAGAAGTCTTCCTGAGACAAAAGAAGGGGTATTTGTATTTCCCAAACAAATGAATTTGCTAACTATAGATCAGAAAAAACACACAAAAATATGTTTTAAAAACTTAAATCAGCAATAAAACTTGTTTACTGGTTTTTGAAACTCTTGGGAAGGAAATTTGCTTTGGCCCTTTTGACAAATTTTAAGTCAAGTAGTTAAATAAGAGAACTTGCATTGTTATTGACCTTTACTGTTTTCAGAATGCTTTTATAAGTGTATTTATTTGAACCTTACAATTACCTGTGACGTAGGTAAGGCCAATCATTTCTGCCCCCTTTACCCTGCCAATAATAAACTGAAAAGCTAGTGATTTGCTGTACATCTTATTCACTGCTCTATTTCCAGTTCATAGCACATAGTAGCTGCTCAACAAATTGAATGACTGAACCTAGGTGTACTAGAGTTGGTAGAGTTAGAAATCAAGCCTTCAAAATCAGGGCTAGTTTTATTAACCCACTCTGCCTCAAGTATAGCGAGAGTCCTGTCCATGGAAAGTCACCACTGCAACCAACTATAAACACAACATTGGGAACCAATTAACTTTTTGTGTTCTTCATCTATCGATTTAATGTTTGGAAGACCCTCTTCTGTCACATAAGCTTGAAAAATTTTTCCCACACAGTTCGTCACTCTCCCACATTTCAGGTTTGCATCTATGTGATCTCCTAGACAATCTGCCAGGTATTAACTATTATTTCAGCCACTCATAACAATTGTATGTTCCTTTGATTCCTTGAGGCAATTTATAGAGCAAATTGTATTTTTTATTTTTGTGGAAGAGTGTAATTATTCCAAACCTAGTCAATGCATTTTTAGAAAGAAAAATAAAAGTGTTATATATGTGTTATATGAGGATATAGAATTGGTTCTTTTTTTTTTTTTAAGCATTGCATTTGACTGTAAGAATATTTACAGAAGAGAATAAAGATCTATTGCAGGGTTTAGACATGGTCTCTTTGTTTTCTCATCTGTCTATCTTTAAGGTGCGTGAGCTGGCAGGCTCTCTGCACTGGCCACGGCTGCCTCTCCCTCTAGAAGTCTCCTTGAATTCCGAAATGTGTGACAGGGCAATTGGGCAGTCTTCCCCAGGTAGAGAACGGGAAGAGCCCCCACCTGGTGCCTCCCCACAGGAAATGCTATGCTAATCTCTGCAGAAAATACTCTTAGGATAACTAACTGGTTTAAAAATGTCACATTACCAGGGTACTTAAAACAGGTAGGTGGAGGGTCATGCAGCTTACAAACGTTCATTTTCTTGTTGTTTTCAGTTTGTGTTTGAAAAAGGGAACATGATCAAACGAGGCTTGGCTTGCATCTCGTTTTGCTTAGTCCTCCCAGCAGCTCAGTCCTTCCCCTCCTGAGTTCCTCCTGGCTTTCTGGTTACAGGTGAGACAGGTTGTTTGAAAGCTTCCACAGGGCAGGGCACTGGGTGTGAAGCACCTCCCCTGAAACACCACTGACCACAGGAAACATGAACCCAGGGCCACAGAGCCGACCAAACAAAAACCGTGCCTCAATTCAGTGTAGCTGTTGTAGTTATACGCAATCCAATGGTCATTTTATAAAGGTAGGGATATCTTTCACCAGCCTTCATATATACATATAAAATTTAATTTTATATTTTGACCTATTGTGGAAAGGACGTCTAGAGGGAAATGGAGAGAAAGAGAAAAGCATAACTGAAGAAGAGATGAAAGAGATAAAAGGGAAGGGCAGGATTCGAGGATGAAGGCTAAAATTTATTGAGCATCTGCTTTAGCTTCCTGTGAAAGGTGGACTTGGCATCTTACAGGGAAAGGGAGGGAAACCAAGACTCAAGTAGAGATAAGCTTGGGGGCGGGGAGAGTCTGAGAAGAGAGAAGTGGTTCCTAGAAGTTTCAAGTAGTGTAATTTACTCTTTATTGTAGGTCAGGGCTGTGGGTGGCAGAGTTACTGCATTTCATGAGAGCCCTTTCAAATGCTCTTTCTGTGCTGGGAAAAAGCTGATCAATTTCTGTGTCTAAATTCAAAGATTATTTATGGTGTGTTTGTTATGGATGTTTTGGGTTGTCTTTTGTTTGTTTGTTTTTTGCCTGTGGGATTCTTAAGGGTTTTCTTTGTGGTGTTCTGAGAATTTAGTGTGGGCTGCCCTAGAGGTGTCCGTTAGTTTACTAACTGGGACCTGAAAGTGTTTGGGGCAAGTGATAGGCTCCTCATCCCCCAGAGCTGGAAGGTCAGATTTGAGGAAGGAGCACATAGAGCCGTGACTCCCTGTGACTCCCATCCTTAAAATCAAATTCTCTTGGTTTGCTTCCTTGTTTCCTTGTTTTAAAACACGTAGTTTTCTTTGCAAATATGTGTGTCGCACGTAGGCCTTGAATTCACTTTGACTTAAAGCTGCCCTCACTGTTCATTTGGTTGGGGTCTAGGTGGGTTAGTGATAAAACATCAGCAAAACAATAAACATTTCCATGAATGTATAGGTCACTTTCTTTGAATAGCTCTTTAGTCTTTTTTTTTTTTTAAATCAAACTTCCAGAATTTAGCTTTGAATGGCTAATCCCAGGAGTCCAAAGTAGAGAATACTGATTGGATGTGCGGCCTTTATGGCTGATAAAATTGAGAATGGTTTGGTTTAAAGGAACCTCCGTGTTACAGCACTTACTATACAAGTTATTTCCTTCCGCATGGTATTTATTGTTGACCTAGAACTATTGGATTTCCTGTAACTTTGGGGAAAAAAATCTTTCCATTTCTTCAATCGGCAAAATAGTGATATGTGCTAAGGCTTAATGAATTCATTGCTTTAAATGCTTAATATGATACTATTATACTTAGGCTCAACTCATTTTTATGTTTTCTCATTCACTGAATAGCGCACTTAACTTCCTCGTGGGAAATTCTCGATATAATTAGTAGAGATTCCAAAGTGTAATGCCACAATAACTGTTTCTTTTAAATATTTATTTGCTACTTGGTGACTCATAAAACAATTCCTACCATATTGACTCTCTCCAGTTATCTTCTTTTCATCTTTCAAGTAATCTCCCTCCTGTTCATATTTGATTGAATTATGAGATTTTACTATTTGCTAGGCACTAAACTGGATGCTGGGAATATAATGATGAATAAGCTGTCATCCTTGCCCTAAGAGAATTCCTGTGTGTGAGTGTGTGTGTGTGTGTGTGTGTGTGTGTGTGTGTGTGTGTGAGTGAGAGAGAGAGAGAGAGAGAGAGAGAGAGAGAGAGAGAGAACTCATAATCAACTCAGAATTTGGCAGCCTCAGAAAATATTAGACTAATACTTTCATTAACAATAATTTCTCCAATATATCTTTTTATTCTCTAAAATTTCCTTTCTCTTTCCTGTACTGACATCACCAACTTGGAATAAAAATAATCCATGCTAGAACTGAAGGAAAATTAATCATTTTCTCTGGTCAGTGCCATGGTCAGCTGCCAATTGAAGTTTAGTTCTGAGCTACAAAGTTCTAGCCAACATATTTGTATATTGTGCTATGTTTCTGTAACTTTATTTTCCTAGTAGCATAACCCTTAACTTTTTCAACATTTTTAAAATTCTCAAATGCCCAGTACCGCAGTGTTTTCTAGGTAAAACCACTTAGCAACAATTTGTAACAAGAATTATATTTATTCTGTTTCTGCTTCACATTGTGAGGAGAGTCTGGGCTGCCCAAGTTCTAAGATAAGAAAAAAAAGTGATTTAGTAGACAAATTAAAATTGGGACAGCCGAGATGCTATGCACATAACCCTTTTCTGTGTATTTCCATTAAAAATTATTTGCAAAGATGCTTACGAAGAAAAAAAAGGAAAAAAAAATATTTTCAAATTCCTCACCAAAGGTATAAAAGAAGTGCCAAGTAATAAAGTGCTAGAGCATCCATGGTTGGACAGTTTTAGGAAAGTGTTCATTAAAATGTGAAGTCAAGAGGAAATAATTCAACATACGAGTACTGTATACTAAGGGAAAAATGTATTTTCTATAAGCTCTAGTGAAAGAATATAGTCTTTTTTTCCTTATCTTCTTTCCTTCTAAGTATCTGGGCAAATATCATGGGACCTTACTTTGATGGTTTTTGTGGTCTATTTGGGTGATAGGGTCAGCTGAATCTGACTTAATCCACTTGAGATGGAGGATAGATGGACTTTCTCTGTGGTGCTGACTCAATGCGGACATTTGTATTAAGCATGCTCCTTGCAACTCAGGAGCCCCAGTCTCTGCTCACCGAAATATGCAAACTTCTGGAAAAAGGTTTTCTTATTCATATTGCTTTGTGGAGATACATATTTTTAATTGCAAAAGCTTTAAGCTTTCTTATTCAAGAAAATCTATGCATCTGAATATGATCTCTCAGCACTAAATGATAAGCAAAAAACAATCGGTGTTTTTTTTTGTTTTTGTTTTTGCTAAATCAACAATAGGAGTTGATTACTTACATCATGCCTCCAGAAATTATGCCATCACAAGAAAGGGCAGATTAAGGAGCCTCATTGTCTCACCTAGTTTACAATTAGCACAATACACATTCTTTTCCTTTGTCCTTAACCCAAGATTTTCTCCTACTTGATTTGGATAACAAAAGGGCCTGTCCTCTTTGGATGATAAAAAATTTTTCATCTTCTGTTGAGAAATGATAGATAGTATTGGCAGAGATTTCCTGATTTCTGTGCCTTACTCAAAATGTCTTAGCTCTTTTATACTAATACCGATAAAATATTTTATTTCCTTCCATAATTTATCTGTTCTGTACTATCTATCTCCTACTAATTCCAACCTCATGAGGAAAGAAAAAGCAAGCTTACCCAACCATTATCCCTTCTTGAGTTGTATTATAATGTCAGTGCAGTCCTATTTTAAGATTCTAAGCTCAAAAGCTAATTTTTAAGGGTGTGAATCTGTCTAGACTAAAATTTCAAAGCAGCCCTGGAATATAGAGAAAAAATATAATGTTCTTAGAAAAGTTATTTTTAAGCTTTAAAAGGTGATTTATATACGCATAACATACCAATTATTAATTCTGATAGCTCCTACCTGTAAATAGGTAATCTGTAAAATGTTAGTTTCAGTCTGTTCTTTTGAGAATGAAAGTTTTCCCATAGATATGACATTAAAGGTGGTGGTAAGAGTTCGAAGCTATCTCACAAAAGACTGTTTAACCTATTATACTGAGCCTGAGTCCCAGTCTTCCCTGAGCCTTGGCCTAGTTGGGGGGTGGGGGTGGGTGAGACAGTGGACAAAAGCCCAGTTGGCGTCCACAAAACCTCCCACCCATCCTAGATTAGGCCTCTGTGACTTCTCCCCTTGACCATTCTTCAAGCCATTGACAAAACAGTTTTTCCTACAGCCCAGCCCTGCTTATGTCACTATGTTGCTAAAAAACCGTCAATGAGTTCCCAATTGCAGTCTGCTTTCAACTGACATTTCTAGATTAATCAATAGTTTCCTCCCCCAGCTAGCACATGCCCTGTGTTCATATCCAACTGGGCCACTCCCAGTTGACCAGGAATAATTAAGGTTTCATTCTCTCCTCTCAGCGCTGCCTGGTGTTCATTTCTGTCCCTCAGAATTCAGCACAAATGCAACATCTGTGAGGTCCATCCAAGTCAGAAGTAATCATTCTCTTAGAAATCTCATAGCACTTTAAATATATTTTTCATAGCTTGTTTTTTTCAGTTTTTTTTATTTATTCAACAAATAACATCAGACTTTGCTGTGGTTCCGTTGTGCCTTGATTGTAAATAGGGGGATATTTAACCAACTACTACAGTGAAATTAGAAAACATACACTTCCTAAATTCAATCCAGCAACTTTATTTTATTTTATTTTTAATGAATCCCACTTACCAAGATGAAGAAAGAGGAGTGAATGCTGTGTGATTGAAATGCTGATTCTGTTTCCCTCTCTGGATCATTAGGTCATTGGGATGGGGTAGAGTGACCTGGAAGCTAGTACTGATGACAGTATAGGAAGGAAAAGAACAGTGAAGCAGTCTGTATCGGTTTGTTTCAGTCTGCTTCAATTTTTAAGTAAAAAATACTCTCTGAGAGAGTTAAGCCTCATTTATGTTGTGCTTTATTCAGTTAATCAAATGATGCCTTGCTGGGATCAGTCACAGGAACTGGAACTTCTGACCCGGATGGATATCAGTTAGGAAATCCCACCTCTGACAGGCGTAAATTAAAAGCCAGAGAACCAATGAGCTCCTCTAGGTGGAAAATCCGGAGGTGGGGCTCAGGGTGGATTTGAGTCAGAGGCTTATGAGGTCTCAGGGTTGGAGCTTGATGTCTTTGAAAAACTCTTTACTTTGTCATTCTCTGTGTGCCAGCTTTGACCTCCTGGGGTGAGATGGCCACTGAGAGCTGCCAGGCAACATGTCCCTGGCTCCTGTGGAGATAGGGGGAGGGAAAATCTCCTCTTCCCCCAGCCATTGAACAAAATTTCCGAGCTCCTCTCTGATTGTACCAAATTATATCGCATGTCTACCTCTAACTGCCAGCAGAAAACTGTGATTGGCGTCTGACCCCCAAGGCCTGCCTCTGGAGCTGGGGGAGGTATTGATCCTACCCAGAGAGCACAGATATTGTCTGTGCTGCATACATAGTGTCCTCCCCAGGCCAGGTTGCAGGGTAGGACTGATGGGAGGCCTTGCCTAACCAGAGGGCAACACAAGGTCATGGTACCCATAAGCTGGGGCGAAGAGGGAGGGAGTAGGCAAGGGGTTTACTTACCTTTCCGCAGCCTCTCATTGGATACTGCTGTGTGCCAGGCATCAGTCTAGGTGTCCAAGGTGAAAGACACAGACTAGGTCTCTGCCCTCAAGGAATTTACAGTCAGTTGGGAAAGGAAACAATAAGTGAACCAAAAATTCAGATAGTTTCAGATTGTGACAAGTGCTATGAAGGAAGGAAATGAGAGAATGACTTGCAGATGTGGAGGGGGGCGGTAAGGTACTTTAGAAAAGATGACTAGTTTTCAAAAAGAAAATGAGGAGGGCAAAAACCAAACTTTGCCCTTTTGCAGTTTTGCTGAGGGTCTTGGCTGACTTGCTGCCCAAGGGAGGCGATCAGCTCCTGGACAAAGGTGTCCAAAGCAATCTGGAAAGTCGCAAAGCAAGCTTACCTCAGTTTAGGTGGCTCCTCATCGTCCCTGCGAACCCAGATACAGCCATTCTGGCTCTCCTAGTGTCTCCCCTTCTTGGTCCAGCCGTTCTTTCTTAAACACAGATGGGAAGAAGGCGGAAGTAGAAGAGGAGCTGAACCCATAAGCCCTCTCCAGTCAGCACCCCACCACCTCCCCAGCCCCTTTTGTTCTCATCAGAGCAGCAAGTCTGATGTTCAGTTGAGGCCCCCACTGAATAGGACCTTTGGAAAAGTCCGCCACTAAAAATACTGCTTGCTGATATTTCCTTACTGCTGGAAGTGTCGAATGATAATTTGAGTTGCTTCAAATGCTATGTCAGTAGTATTTGGGTAGAATATCCATAGCTTTATGAAGCTATTATGTTTGTAACCTCAGCACGTATAGCTTGAAATTTTTCAGAATTATGTGTAATTGAGATCTCTTCCATGGATTTATGCCTAAAAATAAATACATAAGACCCTGTTTGATCTTTGCTTCACTGTAAATGAAACTAACCATATGAGGAATTCTTATGGTCAAAGTATTCTTTCATATATATAATTCACTTAAAGTACAGAGAAAAATTGATATTGGTTGGTTGGTTTATCAATGAGCTTGAGGGTATTTTGTTGTTGTTTGGCAAATGGATCACTAGTGGTTTTATGCTTTTGAGTAGAAATTATATTGCCTATGGTTTTTCCTAATTTGTTCCAAGAGCATTTTTGAATTGTTGGTATTTTCTTAGGCCATATATCAAAGTTTGGCTTTGGAGGGGGTAGACAGTCTCCATTTTAGAACATTTGTGTGTATGTAGCCTTCAACATTTCTCAGATTAAAAGAATTCTGAGAGCATTAACTATAATATCCTATTACTTAGAAAACATTAAAGACTCTTTGGCTGACACTAGCCATATGGTCCCAAATAGGATTGTTATAACTTTATTTTATAACTTGACCAAGACATTCATGAAATGGATGGCAATGAAATGGGAAGAAACAAGTGAAAGATAAAAGAGAGAGAGAGAGAGAGAGAGAGAGAGAGAGAGAGAGAGAGAGAGAGAGAGAGAGACCAAGATGAAACATAGTAAATGCTAAATAATACAATACACGTCTATTTTGAGGTTAGAAAATTGTTCAGCAAGTTGTCTATCAAGCTTTCCATAAGGAGTATTTCTGCCTCCTAGTTATAACCAGACATTTTTCATAATGTTCTGTTTAATTTGCCATGTGTGCCTGATTTAGTGAAGTTTAAGGAACAGCATGGGCCAATAGAAGGCCTTGCATTTTTAATCTTATGCTAAAGAACAACTGATAGAAGCAACTCCTCAAAACTCCCTTTAAGTAAAAACATCTTGTTGTGATTAAGCATTTCAAGTTTAATGTTTAATTTAGTGTGTGAAATTTTCAGAAATTGTTTATAATTCTCATTGTGGAAGTTGCTGAAGAGCCATTTTCTCTTCATTGTTCCCCTCCTCCCATTTAAATGGAACCTGGCATGTGGGAACTCAAATTTGTATTATTTGGTGATTATTTGAATTATGGGAGAATTTTCCTGCCTTACCAAATGACTTGCAACAGTGTCTTTTAAATCAGGAATTTGGAACCTCCTTATTTCGTCTCTTCTAAAAAGGTTGGGCCAGTGTCTTTTGGATATGTACCTTCAAGATCCACAATTTCCATTGTTTGTGGTGCTGAGACCACTAGATGTGTCAGGAGGCCCTGACTTTTTTCCTCTGAACAGCCTCCTTCCAGGGCAACAGTGACAGCTCCCTTCCCTCATTATGAATTCAACATGGCTAAAATCACATACACAATATCGTTTATAGCTCTGCTGCTGCTCCTAGCTCCCTTACGTCTGTTAATAGTGCCATTGTCTTTCCATCACCATATATTTGGTGATGGAAAGAGAACTGACTCTGGGTGGTGAACACACAATGTGAGATACAGATAACGTATTACAGAATTGTACCCCTGAAATCTATGTAAGCTTACTAAGAATTGTCACCCCAATAAACTTTAATTTAAAGAAAAAATAGTGCCATCGTCCCCCTAGTCACTCAGGCTTAACTCCTGAGGTATTGTTGATGTATATCCTCCCTGCCCTCCCCCCAGTCTACCCCCATAGCTACCAAGTGATAATGGTTCTGCCAACAAAGCATTCTACCATCTCTTCTTCCTTTCTGTAGGAGAGGTAACATGGTGCACAGCAGGATACAGAAAAGTTGATTCAGGGTAGCTCTCTGGAGCTATGTTTTCCAGATTCTGAGGCCATATCCAAGCTCATGGTAGGAAATCAGTTAGTAATGTCTGGTAAAGAAATAGAATCAGCACACATGCCACCAATTTGTTGCAATTAGTGTAGTGAATGAAACCTTCATTTTGGAATTAAGAAGACCTGGGTTTCATCTTTGGCTCCAAAACTTACTAACCATTTGATCATGGGCTAGTCATTTATCTTCACTGGGCTTTAGTTTCCTTATGAGTTAAATAGGGATCATAGGTTAACTTAAAATGAATTGAATTGAATTGAACTAAATTAATATTTATTAAATATTTCCTCTGCATAAAGCAAATATAAATCTGTTGTTGATTGTTGTAAGGAACAAATAATGGCTATTACCTTTCAAAGTATTGTACAATATGTAAATGGGTCTATTATGTTCAGTTTCTTCTTCCAGTGCCCTAACTTAGACTCTCATCAACTTCCTTCTGAACAGCTAGTCTCCTTGCTATTTTCCACATAAACTCTCCCTCAAAATTATTATTCCGTATGCTAAAGCTAGGCATTGATCATGTCATTCCCCAATTCCCAAGCCTTCTGTGGCTGTCTTTGTTCCTTTCCTGGCAGTGATTCTCCCTTGTTTGCTAGTCTCTTATCCCAACACCTCCTTCACGGGTACAATGAGCAGCTGGTCTAGCCTGAGGAGAAGGATGTTGTTGGCTCAGGGTCTAAGGAGAGAGGGCTGAGAAAAAGGAGAGATGGAGGGCCAAGAGGAGCTCCACTTTTAACTACCAATCTGCCTGTCTCTCTTCCTTCTCAAGTTTTGCCTCATTTCCACCACCACTGCCACCTCACCTCTGCCATCTTATCTATTCTCTTTACCTAACTATGTCTCCTCTGTTTTATCTTTGTTTTCATCTCCTTATTTAAACCGTAATATGGAACTGAAGTATATTTTTATAATTTGCTATGTTTACTGAATTTTGTCCTCTGTTTTTAATTTTACAAGTGAGAGAACATTTTATTATTTCTTCTTTCTTTCTCACTCTCTCAACACCTACCCTAAAAAATAAATAAAACACACTTTGAGTTTTTCCTTTTGCCGAGTTTAATTTTTTCCCTTTTAATATAGTATTTCCATTTGATAATTCTCATCAAAGAAAAAGTACCCAATTCTTGTTTAAAATAGTGAACTTGGCTAGTAAGTTTAAATTATGATTGCATTAACAGCATTTTTAATTTTCGCACATCTTCTCATATTCTGTAAAGCAGTAGTTTCTCAACAAGATGCAGTTTTGCCCCTCAGATGTCATTTTTCTGTGTGGAGACATTTTTGCTTGTCACTTCTAGGGATGGGAGGTAAAGCCACTGTCATTTAGAGGGTAGAGGCCAGGGATGCTACTAAACATCCTACAATGCAGAGAACATACCCCACAACTAGGAATCTTGTGGCCCAAAAATATCAATAATGCCAAAGTCAAAAAATCCTGCTATAAATTAGGGTAAGCTTGTACAGTGCTCATACAGAAAACTTGGGGAGTAATTTGTATAAAATATTTATTTATTTGAACCTAAAATCTCCTAAAGCCAAAGAAATTGGCTTATGCTGTCCCCATAACACATTTCTTGTCATATATTGTATTATCCAAATTATCTAGATATTTCCATTACTATTATTCAGTGATTTCTTCTTTCTTCTTTATATTAGCATCACTCTGTTTTAATTCTTGTGAAATATATTTCCATGATGTTGTAGTCTCATTAATGAAGAAAAAAATTTAATAATTTAATACTACTTACTGTAGAATAGATATGATTTTAGAGACAGCTCAGGGTATTTTTGATGGTTTCTTAATTTATGTTCATAAAAATATCTGTCAAATGTTCTTTAGGAATTTGATTATAAAGTTTGCTAGATATTTATTGCAAGGTATTCATTTTCCTGAAACTATCAATACAAGTAAGGTAAATTTCATGTTGAAATAGCCTGTGATATAGCACGGCGAGCATGTCTTTTACCAATAACCTCCTCTTGTGTGTGTGTATGTGTGTGTGTGTGTGTGTGTGTGTGTACATACATACATACCAGGGGTGCCAAAAAAATGCATACGCATTTTAAGAGACATTATCTATGCTCAAGCAGTAGTTCACTGTAATCAGACGTGTCGGGACGCTGATGGTAACCACTTTGAGCACCTCTTGTGATTACAGAAGTCAAACGTGACTTGTATTCATCTTTTGTTATGGGTATATATTGAGGATTACAGTTAATGCAGTTTATTCCTTTCTTAAAATGTGTATACATTTTTTTTGGCACTGTGTGTGTGTGTGTGTGTGTGTGTGTGTGTGCCATTTCTTCACTATTTTTACTTCAGATACTCATTTCATTCCTTCCTCACCTTGTCATTGCTTATAAACTTCCAAGATTTCAAGTTATGGGCCAATGACCATACTAGAGTAGTGATACATTATAAAGACAACTATAGTTTAACAGAGTTCAATGTTGTAGTTGAAATGTGCAGAAGTTAATACAACACATATTTAATAATTTACATATTCAACACCGTGTTGCCTGGTAATGAGGCATGTGGTAAGCAGTTTTCAGAGAACTTATGTAATTAGTATTCCTTCTTAATGGCCAAACCACATTTTTGTAAGGTTTTTTTTTCCTGCCTGCCAAGTTAGTTCTGCAGTGTGTTTGGTCAGTGTCACTGTTGACGTTCTTTGTCATATAGTGCTGCACACACTTTCTATACACTGTCGTTTCTCTCTCTCTCTCTCTCTCTCTCTCTCTCTCTTTCTCTCTCTCTCTCTCTAATACACACACTTGTTTTTTTCATTTACACACACTCATGTGAAAGACTAGCACACTCAAGCTGCCCCCGCTCTTGTATTACTATCCTGGGGCTTGGGAATATTAGGAATAAAGAAATGATTGGGAGATTACACTAGAATCTCCTCTTTTTATCATCATTTTGATAATGTAGTTGAAATCATCATTCTTGTGTGGGAAAACAGAGGGCCTGAACTGGAACCCAAGGTATACCTCAGCGTCAGTGATTATATGTTTGTGCTCCTGTAAGTAGGGCTTCATTTGCTGCCTATAACATAAGGAAGTAAAACATCATGTTCCAAAGCACAAGAACTTAAAGCTGTTACTAGACTGTGATACACAAACAAAATGGCACCAATGGTCACACCAGCCAAGAACTGCCTTGTATTTATTTGGCCATTCATTCTGGGACAAGTTGTAAAATTATAATTCACAACTCCTTTTATACCAACCAGACTGTACTAAATGTTTTCCTTCACTGTTGTTGCAAATTTGCTAAAATAGTGAGACTACAGCCAGTTTGGATTTTCATTATTTACAAACAAAATCTTCATAGTATAGGAAATGTTTATTGCTGATGTTTCCATTAGTAAGGAAAAATTTTCAGACATTTCTATTTACACATATACTCACAAGTCTTAGTTAATTATTTTCTCAAGGCTTTGGGGTCATGAGAAATAGGTTTCATTTCTTTTGCAAAGCTTTTCCTGGAAAACTGGGGAGGGACTGCTATTTAGCTGACAATTGAAGAGATACCTTACTGTGGCCTGCTGTTCTAGGATAAGACATTTTTAAGTATTTCGTAGTTCCAGGAAAGAATCTTGTACTTGTAATTGGAATTTATTTAGGCTTTCATAGACCTTAAGTGTATATTCAAAGTTGACCTTGGGAAGCATTAATGGAAGGGAATCATAGAAAAATCAAACTAAAAGAAAAGACTTTACCTAACCAGCCACATCTGCCCCATCTCGGTACCTTGTGCTGTTTTAGATCATATATTTTAGATCCATGTAATTTAATGTTTTCCTATATATATTTGAAGGCCTCTACAATATTAATAGTCTTGACTGTTGCTGATATAGATGGTCTCTCAATTCTGAATGAAATTTAATTATTATAGATACAAAAATTAAGATGAAAAATTAAAGTGTTTAAAATATAGTAAACCAATCCTCTAAGTACTTGAATGTCAAATGTTTTATTAGTTACAATCTCCTTTCACAGGTGTGTATGTTTTTATAGTATTTCCCAGATCAAGTTTATCAGTTTTGTTTTATTTTCAAGTGGGTGATTTAGAATTTTTTATGTTTCACTTAAGTGAGAGGGAAAACCGTAGCCCACTGCCTACTGTCACCACCAATAACATTCCTCAACCATGTAACTAATGACAAAAGTTAGTTGATGTACTACTTTAAAAATGTATCTGTTTCTCATCTTCCCTCTATGGTTTAATAGCATTTGATAAGAAAAACAATCTCTAGAATATGCATTATTGTGACTCTGTTTGCCACAGCCTCAACGGTATTGCCAAATTATCCATTCTGCACATCCCTTCGGTACTCATTAAGCTCCTGAAAAGTCATATCCGCTCTTCCTTACCCAGGATGTAATCTGGCCAGTTTTACTCCCACTTGGTCCCTGCCTTCCATTCTTCCTATAGTGGCTGGTCAGGCACTCCTCATTTCTCATGGCATCACAAGTAATCCCTTGGCTGCTTTCCTTGCCTCCAGTTTTGCACTCCTCAAATCCATCCTTCATGTTGAGTCTTAGTGTTCTGTTTAAAATGCTAATCTGATTAAGTGACTCTCGTTCTTTAAAATACTTCACCAGATTAAGGAGCCTCCTTACTATCCTTTCCCTGTCCCCTAAGGATAAAGTCTGTACTCCTTTAAGTGGTCCCAAAGACCGTACATCATCGGGACCGTACCTACCTCTCCCGACTTCTCTTCCTTCATTCCGCTGTTCTAAGTGAATGACTCAATAGTAAATGGCTTTACTTCTCCACTCCACACACTCCTTGCTGCCCTAGAACTCACCTGCCCTTGACTATGCATGCATTCTCTAGCCTGGGGCACCTTCTCCTCTCTTCATCTAGTTTATCTTAACGGGTTCTTCAAATTTTACCTCAAGTTTGACCTCTTTAATGAGCCTTCCACTTACACCCAGATGGAATGGGTTCCATTTCTGAGCTTCCAAGCCCTTATACACATCTTTGTCTTCTATCCCAGCACCCTTAGCACTTTATGTTGAAATTATCTGTGTCTAGATTTGTCTTTCCCTCTAGTTGAAAGGTTTACCTAAGCTTAGGACCATCTCCTCCTTCATTTTGCCATGCTCGTCTGAACATATAGGAGACAAGAGAATTTCTTTGTGGAGCTTTGCTAGATTCCTTCATTAGAACACTGCTTATATATATGCTTTCAAAGAAAATAGATCATCTTCACTTGTCTTTTTCTACTTATTAAGTTCTAATAGCATATTTAATTTTTTTTTCACTTTTTCATTGTTGATGCATACAGTCTAACCAAATTCTCTCAGAAACTTGTGTGTTCTAGAGGCAAATTCATCAATTTTCTACCGTTTTAAAATAAATATTTATTTATTATTTTTAAATATTTTTGTTGTTTTTCAGTTGCAGTTGACATACAATATTACATTAGTTTCAGGTATACAACATAGTGATTAGACATTTATATAACTTACAAAGTAATCACCCAATAAATCTAGTACCCACCTGAAACCATACATAGTTATTACAATATTATTGACTATATTCCCTATGCTGTACTTGACATCACCATGACTATTGTGTAACTACCAATATGTGCTTCTTAATCCCTTCCCAACTTTCACCATCCCTCCAACTGCCCTCCCGTCTGGCAACCATCAAAATATTCTCTGCATCTATGAGTTTGTTTCTGTTTTGTTTGTTTGTTTTGTTTTTTAGACCCCACATATAAGTGAAATCATATATTTGTCTTTCTCTGTCTGACTTAGTTCACTTAGCATAATACCCTGTAGGTCCATCCACATTATCACAGGTGGCAAGATTTCATTCTTCTTTTATGTCTGAGTAATGTTCTATTATATGTATGTACCAACTTTTCTTTATCCATTCATCTATTGATTGACACTTAGATTGCTTCCATATGTTGCCCATTATAAACAATGCTGCAATGAACATAGGATGCACATGTCCCCTCAAAGTAGCATTTTGGGTTTCTTTGGATAAATACCCAGAAGTGGGATTACTGGGTTCTTCTTTGTCTCATTATAGCCTTTGTTGTAAAGTCTATTTTGTTTGGTATAAGTATTGCTACCCCAGCTTTTATTTATTTTTTCTTTTCATTTCCATTTTCATGCAATATCTTTTTCCATCCCTTTTCTTTTAGTCTCTGTGTGTCTTTCAATCTGAAGGGAGTTTCTTGTAGGCAGCATATATGTAAGGGTCTTCTTTTTTTATCCATTGAGCCACCCTATGTCTATTGATTGACATACTTAGTCCATTTACATTTAAAATAATTATCAATAGATATGTAGTTATTGCCATTTTATTATTCATATTTTTGTTCTTCTCCTCCTTTTTCTTCCTAAAATAGTTCCTCTTACATTCCTTGTAATACTGGTTTGGTGGTGATGAACTTTTTAAACTTTTTCTTGTCTGGGAAGCTCTTTATCTGCCCTTCAATCCTAATTGATAGCTTTGCTGAGTTAGAGTAATCTTGATTGTTGGTCCTTGCTTTTCATCACTTTGAATAATTCATGCCAATCCCTTCTGGCCTGCAAAGTTTTGGTTGAAAAATCAGCTGACTGTCTTAGGGGAGCTCTGTTGTAGATAACTAACTGCTTTTCTCCTGCTGCTTTTAGGATTCTCTTTTTGTCTTTAACTTTTGGCACTTTAATTATAAAGTGTGTTGGTGTTGGCCTCTTTGGGTTAAGCTTGATTGGGATTCTCTGCACCTCCTGGGTTTGTATGTCTATTTCCTTCACCAGGTTAGGTGAATTTTTAGTCATTATTTCTTCAAATAGGTTCACAATTCCTTGCTCTCTTCTTCTTCTGGTAAATGTATTATGCAAATGTTGGTATGCTTAATGTTGTGCCAGCGCCCTTTAAACTATCGTCATTGTTTTGGATTCTTTTTTTCTTTCTGCTGTTTTGATTGGGTGTTTTCTGTTACCTTATCTTCTAAATTGCCAACTTGATCCTCTGTTTCATGTAATCTGTTGATTCCCTCTAATATATACTTCATTTCAGTTATTGTATTCTTCATTTATGACTGATTCTTTTTTATGCTTCTTATCCCCAATTTTATGTTTCCTGTCTCGTTTTTGAAGTTCTCCCTGAGATCACTGAGCATCTTTATATCCAGTGTTTTGAACTCTGCATCTGGTAGGTTGCTTGTCTCCATTTCGTTTAGTTCTTTTTCAGGAGTTTTTCTTTGTTTTGTTGTTGTTGTTGTTTTTGTTGTTCTATTTGGGACATGTTTCTTTGTGTCCCCATTTGGCTGCCTCCTTTTTCTTGTTTCTCTGTATTAGGTAGGGCTGCTATGTCTCCCAGTCTTACTAGAGTAGCCTTTTGTGCTAGGTATCCTGTGGGGTCCAATGGCACAGTCTCCCTGGTCACCAAATCCAGGTGCTCCAGGTATGTTGTTTGTGTGGGTTGTGTGTGGTCTCCTGCTGTAGTTGAGCCTTGGTTGCTGTTTACACATCAGTGGGTAGGATTAACCCTCAGTCTGGTTGGTTGTGAGCAGGAGCTGTTGTGCAGGGACTCACCCTATGGAGCAAGATTCACTTTAACAGGGCTCTGGTACCTTTCCAGTCTGCCCTTTGGGTGTGTCAATTGTGGAGGTAGTTGAGTGGTACTCTGGTGTGGTCTGAAGCTGGTCACTGGGAATGTTGTTTCTAGGGCCTCTCTGGAGGGGCTCTGTTGCAGGCCAAGTTCAGCTGTTTTCTGTGTCCTGCCTGAGGCCACTAGGTATGAGCTACAAAGTGATCCACAGATGATTGCCACTTGTCCTGAGTTTGGAGGTGCCTAGGAGTGGCCACCTGCAAACTGGGGATGGCTGTTGCTAGTGCCAGGCTTGGAGTTGCTTAGCAAGACTTACAGGGCACACCAAGGCCCGAAGCTGCTTGTTTGGGGTTTGTGAACCTTTGAGAGATTTTAGAAAAGTCCACAGCATGAGCCAAGAGAGGCCGCCATTTGTATGGTAAAGCCACTAGAAGTGTCTTGGGTGGGATTGCAATTGGGTGGGGCAGGGTCTCAGTGAGTCAGCAGAGTGGGCAAACATTGTTAAGCAGGTCCATGGAGACTCAGATATGGTGCCCCATCTGTGCATGCAGGTTGGGTCAGAGAAAGGCTCAACAAAGGAACAATGGCTTTTGCCAGCACTTCTGTCTGGGAGAAACCTGCCCCTCCAGTCCTCGCCCTGACCCCAGACAATTCAGTTCCTCCCCATGTGTCCCTGGTGCCTTTCAAGCTGCTGCCCTAGTACAGGAGCTCAGAGCTGGAGCTCAGAGTGAGTGAGTAAGCCCATGAGCAGGCCCTTTAAGAGGGGTGCTTGGACCTCTAGCTACCTTCATCTCACTTAGCCACAATCTCAGCTGGTTTTCAGAGCCAGAATTTGTGGGAACTTCTCTTCCTGGCACTGGAACCCTAGGCTGCAGAACCTGATGTGGGGCTGGGACCCCTTGCTCCTCAGGGGGTAACCTCCACAGCTGAGATATCCCTCCAGATTTTTAACTGTTCTGTGTTGGTATGAGACCAGCTCATTTCCACCCCTCTGCTCTTCCTACCAGTCTCAAGATGGTTTCCTTTATATGTCCTTAGTGGTAGGACTTCTGTTTCACTAGACTTCAGGTGATTCTCAATGATGGTTGTTCTGTAGCTTAGTTGTAATTTTGATGTGGTCCTGGGAGGATGTTTACCTCTGATTTTTGCTGGTTTGAAACATTATAGCTCCCTACTCTGAATCCAAAATAAATATTTAAAACATTTCCCCCCTTTGCGGCATATATATGTTTAACATCTCTTCCCTGAAGTTTTTCTGAATAATAATGTCAAAGTAATGTACTGAACTTGTATTCTTCTAAGAATGTTTGGGAATAATGGAATGTGGTTAATTAAGTTTGGGAGGATAAAGGACAATTTTTGTTAGGAAAGGTTTAGGTTTATGTGAACTAGAATAAAACATTCATGAGAAGGTCCAACAACCACTGACAGTAATCTACAATCTTCCTAGTGCTTTGGAATTATGTGTCTTTTATGGTATTTATATAACTTTTTACAAATTTGTGTTGGTAGTAAATGCAATAGTCCTTTTTTCATTAAAATAATGTTCTACTTTCACTGAAAACTATATTTATCGTGCTAAAAGTGAGTTTGTCCTCAGGTTTATACAGTGCAGGCAATTTTTTTTTTCTGTTTTGTTTTTTGTTTTTGCACTACTCCATGGATAGTGAATTATAATGATCACTATAAAATAGTTACAGTTTATCGTAAAATAGATGCTTTACTTGTGTTCTCTAAAATCTTGACATAATTCATAGAGATCGCTAACCACATGCTATAAATATGAAGATGTGACTAACCATCTCTGATATTATTTAAGGAAGATAATTAACTCAAGGAAAGTGGGACTATATGGAGTATGTACATTGATTATATAGAGGACCCACTGTACTTTAAAATAAATACAGCTTAGAGAAATACACCTATATGGTAACTTAAATGCTGTCCCAAAGAACCATGGAGCATCTAACCATAATTAGTCTTCCATTGTTATTATTTATAAAGGTATATTAAGGATAATTTGGAATGATGAAAACATATTTGAAAACCCATCCAGAAAATTTTCATTTGAAATGTTTTTGTTTCCTATAAGAAAAATGTGCATTCAAGACAACTTGAATATGATTGGCTTTTTAGTCATGCTCTCATTTGGAATCCCTCTTTGTCAATCATCCTTGCAATGGCTAAATATTTGAAAATGAGGGCCTTTTTCTGGGGTGGTTTGGAGATGAAACATTGCTGAAATCTGAGCTCTTGGCCATCTTCTTTTTTCTCTCTGTTCCTCATGGCCACATTTCAATGTCAGGCTTACGAGGCAAGAAGAATCACAAAGCAAGAATGATGCACAGGGCTGCACATGGCCTAATTCTCAAGCTCCCACTTGTCCCCTGAACACTTTCTGGTGCGGTCACTTAGAGCATCCCACTGCTTCCCTGTACACTTTTGTGCCTCTATACATTCCCTATGCTGCTTCCCCTTTTTCTTGAAGAAACTCTTTCTCCTACTTGTAGGCCCAGTTCCAATTTATTCTCTCCTTGTTCCCAGGCCAGAGTGGCCCCCTTCCCTTTCTGCTATGAGAGCCCTTCCCAGTGTAGGGTGACAGTTAAGCTCTGGGGCTTTGACATCAGACTGTACCAGGTTCAAGTTCTAGCTCAGACACTGTGTAGCAGCTGTATGGCCCTGGGTAAGTCCTTTGCCATGCAAGCCTTAATTTCTTCATCTGTGTAATGGGGTTGCACTTGCACCTAAATCGTAGTGTTGAGTAATAGTACAGGTAAGGAAATTAGCATAGTGTCTGGCACATTAGATGTGCTCAGCAAATGGTAACTATTAATGGCTGTGTGGGGACAGAGCCAGGAGTGCAGTTTCCAGGCTCTCGGCCTAACGTGGAGGGGTGCTGGCTTGGATAACAGATGGCTATCGGCTGTGGCTGGTTGGCTGTCAGCTGTAGCCAGTTAGCCAACTGACCACTGATATAACTGCCGCGGATGCACTGGTTGGTGAGTCGAGTCGAGGGGAGTCGGTAGGTTGGTTGGCAGAAAAGCGGACAGCAGGTCACACATCGTGTGAATCCAGCCTCCAGTGAGACCATAGTGGTATGACTCCCCTACCTATGGCTCCGTGGGTGTTCCTTTTTGGCCTCACCATGTCCTGCGTTCTTATGTGGGGAGCGGGAACAGAGACCCTGCAGGCCGCCCCGCACGACAAATGGCGCAGCGAGCAGGGTCTGCCGCACGACAAGCTGTCAAAGTCGTTATGTATCTTCCGTTCTTGTTTAGGGATAGAGATGGAGTATTATTCTTCTTTAAATATGTATAGTGTCTGGCACATAGTAGATGCTCAAGAAATATTTGCCAAGTGGGTGAATTAATAAATAAGTTTGGAGTGGGGATTGTGGGTGAGCAGCAGAAATATTTTAAATCTTTCTGGAGAAGCTGCCTGCCCCTTTCACCTCAATTCCCTTTGCCTGCTGGAATCCCTGTGCCCTCCTACTAGATCAGACCAGACCCCTTGAAAAGAAACAATGAAGATAGGGTAGAAATCCTTGTTCTGAGTCTCATTTATTCATTCAGCATTATTAAACAAGTGCTATTGGGCTCCTCCTATGTGTCCAGGCAGAGCTTTCCATCCGAAAACAAATTCCACTTTTACACGCCGAAAAATGAATTGTGTGTTGTTATGTCACAGCTGAGTCCATGTACTATCATGTTTTAACATATTTTAATTATGTCTCTTTCATCCCCTGGATATCAGGGGCTTTCCATTTCTTTCTGGCCAAGAAAAGTTTGCTTGAATCATCCAAGATTATTTGCCTTGTGCTGAAGTCTCCAAATGAACAGATAAAGGTCCTGAGGTATTTAGTAAAGGGGGCTACCAGACATGTCACATGTATGGAACAGGGAAATGAGACGTGGTTGAAGCAGAAACTGCCCATGTTAGTAAGATAGTTGACTGTCCCTTTACCATAGGAGAGCACCTTCAGATGGCAAAGGTGGGCTAAAGCTCTTCATTGATGACAAACTCCTTGAGGATACAAACTGTATCCTGGACCCTTTATGGGGTCCTCCAAAATACTTGATAAAATATGTTTGATCACTTTCTATTAAATACTAACTGATACCTATCTAACATTTTCCTGAGTCTAAGACATAGGAACACATCACACAAATATATTAGTAAATGGAATTGAAAATCTTGACAATATTTCCCCAGTTATGAGTGTTAAGGATGATTCCGCTGAATTTTCTTACTTTCAGTTTGTTTTTGTTTTTTTTTTTTTTGCTCATCACTGGCTCATTTCAGATTTTTGCAAAGAGAAAAAGGCAGTTTACATTACTTTGACTCATACTCTGGGGTTTCAGAATTTCATGATGAAGGTAACAGTCATGAAAAACTGTTTTAAATAATGCAATAATGCTTATAGCTTTATTCTTTACATTTTATTTTAATGAAAGATTTTAAAGAACAAAAATGTAAAAGTCTACCAATGATCATTGTAGGTACTGTGTTGAATAACACATGTCATTTTCCTGTCAGTAAGATGAGGGCAAAAAGAGTATAAAATCCCTCATGATATGTGCCAGCTGGTACCAGCCAAACTAAATTTTCTTGACTCATCCAAGGCTTTCCACTTTCTGCTTTTATAATCCACACTGTAGCGTGTTATGTTATAGAGTGTCTACATTGAAGTAAAATAATTTAATCCCAGGGATCAGAAGACTGAAAAAAACATAGGAGAGAAGGTTGGAAAATCTCCATTTGCCCTGCCCCTTACCCCTGTTAAGAGAATTTGAAAAGGGAAAGAGTCCGGATTAGAATAAACGAAGACGGAAAAGGATCTGCAAAGATGAGCCCGCTGAAAACCTGTTTCCCAATGAAGTCGTTTCCTAGCTGGTACAGCAATGCTATGGGCAATATAGTGATAAACCACAGAAATGTATTTCGCACACAGCTCTACTCGAAACACCACAGTTTAATTTTTTAGCAGCTTTATTGAAATATGATTCACATAGCTTACAGTTCACCCACTGAAATGTATAAGGCAATGATTTTTCAGTATATTCACAGAATTGTGTAACCATCACCATGATCAAGTTTAGAAAATTTTGTCACCTCAGAAATAAACCCCATACCCATTAGCAGTCTCACAGTTCATTTTTATTCAAACAGAAAAAGAGAAATCCTATATGTATTTATAAATCTAGATTTATAATATAGTGACTTTGTTTTACAAAAGTAATGCTATAATTGGGGATAAAGCAACCATGATTATTATAGCTCTTACAAGGAAATGGTAACTTGAAAGGTTGAAAGTTTTAAAATATATAGAGATAATCCAGTTTGGCTTTTTGTAAACATTTTTATGATTTTAAAAAATTGTTATAAAATTCCACATTTTGCACTACTTCCTTGAGGTAGGACTCCACTGTAGGGCCCAGCTGAGTTATGTGCATTACTGGTCATTTCTAGAACTTATGGCACCCACCTAATGAGAACATTCCTTGACACCATGTTGTGACCTTTTGTTTAAATATCATATTGGATGGGTTCCTTATAGTAATTAATTCCCAGAACCTATAAAAGAAAAGGTTGGCCAACCAAAATGCAAAACAATTCTGTATGGCAAAACACTATAAAATTTAAAGTTGGGAGACAAAGATAAAAGTACTGTTTGTAAAACATATGTCCTATAAAGGGCTAAATTGTATAATATACAAAAACTATTTGCCAATCAATAAAGATAAGGACAACAGAAAAATGGATGAAAGATATGAACAGGCAGTATACAAGAGAGAAAATCCAAATGACTCATAAATATACGGGGGGGGGGGAGGTTTTCAATTCACTAAGAAGTAACAAAATATAAATTAACACAACAGTGAAATCCCATTGTTACTTAACAGGTAAAGAAAGTGTTGTGAAAGCATGAAAAACTCACTCTTATACAAAGATGATAAGAATGTGGATATTGCCAAGTGGCACCAATGTGTAAAAATTTAAAGGTATATCTGGCTTTGATCATTGATCTAGCAATTGTGTTTCTAGAATTTTTTTTGCACAGATGTAGAAAAGTATATGCATAAAGTTTATTGCAGTTTATTTGTAATCACAAAACCCTGAGAAATAAAAGTAAAACCTAGGGCCGGCCCAGTGGCTCAGGCGGTTGGAGCTCCGTGCTTCTGACTCTGGAGGCTGCCAGTTCGATTCCCACATGGGCCAGTGGGCTCTCAACCACAGGTTGCCGGTGGTTCAACTCCTTGAGTCCCGTAAGGGATGGTGGGCTCCTCTGCCCCCTGCAACTAAGACTGAACACGGCACCTTGAGCTGAGCTGCTGCTGAGCTCCCGGATGGCTCAGTTGGTTGGAGCACATCCTCTCAACCACAAGGTTGCCCATTCGACTCCCGCAAGGGATGGTAGGCTGTGCCCCCTGCAACTAGCAGTGGCAACTGGACCTGGACCTGGAGCTGAGCTGTGCCCTCCACAACTAAGATTGAAGCGACAACAACATGACTTGGAAAAGAATCTGGAAGTACACACTGTTCCCCAATAAAGTCCTGTTCCCCTTCCCCAATGAAATCTTAAAAAAAAAAAAAAAAAGTAAAACCTATTAACACAGGTCTGGCTAAATAAATTATGATCTATCCATTTAATGGAATACAATTCTGTCACTAATAAGAACTAGGTCAACCTAAATTTGGCCAATATGATAAGTTGTTTGATAGGTATAGTTATGTGGGGGAAAAAATCCAAGTATCAATATTATGTATTATATTTCATTTTAATACAAAAGAATACATACACACATACGTATACATCTGCATATTTGTCAGGGCATCATATATGCACCGACATTTTATGACAGACTCCCAAGAAATTGTTATCAGTGGTTTCCCTTGGGGTGCTGAACTGAGTTAAAGGAAGGGGGCAGAGGCATTTTTTTACCTTATGCCATTCTTTACTGTTTGGATTAATTCTAAAAATGTTAAATTCTATAAAATTTAAGAACATTTTCCTATTTAAAAAGTGTCATTCATGTATTGTAGCAAATTGGAAATGCAGAAAAAGTTACATGCAAACTTTTGACCTAGAGAAAAAAAAACACACTTAAAACTTTTTCAGAAATATCCCCTTAAAACGTGTCTGTACATACATATGCACACTTTACTCTCTGTTTTATAATCTATTTTACCACTTATACATTCCATATCACTAAATATTCTTTTATCGTACATTATAAATAAGTGTATTTTTATTAATTATATGGCTATGATTAAATGTTAGTGCATTTTCTCTTCATTTCCCTTCATAAATTGAAAGAAAAAGATTTGGGCAAAAGGGGTAATGAAAGTGGTGAGAGGTTTGTAAAAATAAAAATGTTATAGATGAGGATTGAGTGGTGAATCAGAATCAAAAGCCAAGTTTCTTTTTCTTTTTTAATTTTTTTATTAGTTTCAGGTGCACAAGACAAAGTAATACTTAGACGTTTATCTTTTATATCTCTCACATTGTGTGAATCCCCCTCCCCCCATCCACTAATCCTCTGACATAGCACAAAGCCATTATATTTCCACTGTCTCTATTCCTAATGTTGTACTCCGCTTCTTATAAGTACACACACACACACACACACACACACACACACACACACATACATATATACATACATATACATACAAACTTGTAATTGACATTCATTATTGTTCAGCTTCAGCTTCAGGTGTACAATGCAGTGATCAGGCATCTACATCATCCCTGAGGTGGTCTCCCTAATGAGACAAGTGTCCATCGGATACCCTACAAAATCTTTACAACATTATTGATTACATTCCCCAAATTAATTTTCAGAACCCCGTGGCCATCTTGTGGTTACTGACTGTTTTCTAATCCCCTCACCTTCCCCCTTATCCCCACCCCCCTCCCATCTAGCAACCCTCAGTTTTTCCTCTATGTCTCCAAAACTGTTTCTGATTAGTTCATTCACTTATTCTTTTCTTTAGATTCCACATATAAGTGAGATCATATGGTATTTGTCTTTCTCTGTCTGACTTATTTCACTTAACATAATGTTCTCTAGGTCCATCCATGTTGTTGCAAATGGTAAGATTTCTTTCTTCTTTATGGCTGAGTAATACTCCATTGTATAAATGTACCACTGTTTCTTAATCCAGTCATCTACCGATGGGCATTTAGGTTGTTTCCATGTCCTGGCTATTGTGTACAGTGCTGCAATAAACATAGGAGTGCATAAAGATTTTTGAATTAGAGTTTTGGATTTCTCCAGATAGATACCTAGGAGTGGAATTGCTGGATCATAAGGTAGTTCCATTTTCAGATTTTTGAGGTACTTCCATACTGTTTTCCATAGTGGCTGCACCAATCTGTAATCCCACAAACAGTGCACAAGGGTTCCTTTTTCTCCACATCCGAGCCAACACTTGCTGTTTGTTGATTTATTGATGATAGCCATTTTGACTGGGGTGAGGTGGTATCTCATTGTGGCTTTTATTTGCATTTCTCTAATGATTAGTGAGTTTGAGCATTTTTTCATATGTCTGTTTGCCATCTGTATGTCCTCTTTGGAGAAATGTCTCTTCATGTCCTCTGCCCATTTTTAAAATTGGGTTGTTTGTTTTTTTGGAGTTGAGTTGAGTGAGTTTTTTATAAATTTGTGATATTAACCCCTTATCAGATATATCATTGCCAAATATCTTTTCCCATTCAGTAGGGTCCCTTTTTGTTTTATTGATGGTCTTCTTTGCTGTGGAAAAAATTTTTAGATTGATGTAATCCCACATGTTTATTTTTTCTCTTACTTCCCTTGCGCGAGGAGATATATCAGTAAAAATCTTACTCCGGGTAATGTCTGTGACGTTTCTTCCTATATTTTCTTCTAGGAATCTTATGGTGTCGGATCTTACATTTAAGTCTTTAAGCCATTTTGAATTTATGTTTGTATATGGTGTAAGGAGGTGGTCCAACTTCATTTTTTTGCATGTGTCTGTCCAGGTCTCCCCGCACCATTTATTGAATAGACTGTCTACCCCACCGTAAATTCTTGCTTCCATTGTCGTAGAATAAATGGCCATACAGGCATGGATTTATTTCTGGGCTCTCTATTCTGTTCCACTGATCTATGTGTCTGTTTTTATGCCAGTACCATGCTGTTTTGATTACTGTAGCCTTGTAGTATAATTTGATGTCAGGTATCGTTATACCTCCCACTTTGTTCTTATTTCTCAAGATTGCTGAGGCTATCTGGGGTCTTTAATGGTTCCGTATAAATTTTAGAATTATATGTTCTGTTTCTATGAAGAACGTCGTTGGTAGTTTGATAGGAATTGCGTTGAATATGTATATTGCCTTAGGCAGTATGGACATTTTAACTATATTAATTATTCCTATCCATGAACATGGTATGTGTTTCCATCTATTTGTATCTTCTTTCATTTCTTTCTTCAGTGTCTTATAATTTTCTGAGTACAGATCTTTTACTTCTTTGGTTAAATTTATTCCCAGGTATTTTATAGTCTTTGAAGCAATTGTAAATGGGATTGTTTTTTTAATTTCTCCTTCTGATGTTTTATTATTGGTATATACAAATGCAACTGATTTCTGAATATTAATTTTGTATCCTGCTACTTTACTAAATTCATCTATCAGCTCTAATAGTTTCTTGGTGGAGTCTTTAGGGTTCTCTATATATAGTATCATGTCATCTGCATATAATGACAATTTTACTTCCTCCTTACCGATTTGGATGCCTTTTATTTCTTTTTCTTGTCTGATTGCTGTGGCTAGAACTTCCAGCACTATGTTGAATAGAAGTGGAGAAAGTGGGCAACCTTGCCTTGTTCCTGATCTTAAGGGGAATGGTTTTAGCTTTTCCCCATTGAGTATGATGTTAGCTGTGGGTTTATCATATATGGCCTTTATTATGTTGAGATATGATCCCTCTATTCCCACTTTCTTAAGGGTTTTTATCATAAATGGCTGCTGGATTTTATCAAATGCTTTTTCTGCATCTATTGATATGATCATGTGATTTTTATTTTTCATTTTGTTAATGTGGTGTATCACATTAATTGATTTGCAGATGTTGAACCACCCTTGCATACCAGGGATGAATCCCACTTGATCATGGTGTATGATCTTTTTAATGTATTGCTGAATTCTGTTCGCTAATATTTTGTTGAGGATTTTTGCATCTATGTTCATTAGAGATATCGGCCTGTAGTTTTCTTTTTTTGTGGTGTCTTTGTCTGATTTGGAGATCAGGGTGATAGTGGCTTCATAAAAAGTATTTAGGAGTCTCCCCTCCTTCTGGATTTTTTGGAAGAGCTTGAGGAGAATAGGTGATAATTCTTTTTTGAACGTTTTGTAAAATTCACCTGTAAAGTCATCTGGTCCAGGGCTTTTGTTTGTTGGGAGATTGTTGATTACTGATTCAATTTCCCTGATGGTAATCAGCCTATTCAGGTTTTCTGTTTCTTCTTGAGTTAGCCTTGGAAGGTCGTACGCCTCTAGAAATTTGTCCATTTCTTCCAGATTGTCAAATTTGTTGGCATATAGTTGCTCATAGTAGTTTCTTAAAAAAATTTTATTTCTGTCATGTCTGTTGTCACTTCTCCTCTTTCATTTCTGATTTTATTAATTTGGGTCCTCTCTCTCTTTTTTTTAATGAGTCTGGCTAAAGGTTTGTAGATTTTGTTTATCTTCTCTAAGAATGAACTCTTCGATTCATTGATTATTTTGTATTGTTTTTCTGGTTTCTATTTCATTTATTTCCGCTCGGATCTTTATTATCTCCTTCCTTGTACTCCCTTTGGGCTTATTCTGCTGTTCTTTTTCCAGACCCCTTAAGTGTGAAGATAAACTGTTGATTAGTGATTTTTCTTGTTTCTTTAGGTGGGCCTGCAATGCTATGAATTTCCCTCTTAGGACTGCTTTCACAGCATCCCATAGATTTTGGGTCGTTGTGGTTTCATTTTCATTTGTCTCGAGATATCTTTTGATTTCTTCTTTGATCTCCTGGTTGACCCATTCATTATTTAGTAACATGTTATTCAGCCTCTATGAATTGGTGTGTCTTCCAGTTTTTTTCCTGTAGTTCATTTCTAATTTCATAGCATTGTGGTCAGAGAAGGCAATTGGTATGATTTCAGTTTTCTTAAATTTATCAAGACTTGTTTTGTGGCCTAACATATGGTCTATCTTGGAAAATGTTCCATGTGCGCTTGAGAAGAACGTGTATTCTGCAGCTTTGGGGTGAAATGCTCTGAAAATATCGATTAAATCCAAGTGGTCCAATGTGTCATTTAAGGCTGTTGTTTCCATATTGATTTTCTGTCTGGAAGACCTGTCCCTTGTTGTCAGAGGTGTGTTGAAGTCCCCTACTATGATAGTGTTACTGTTGATCTCTGTCTTTATGTCAGTCAATATCTGTTTTATATATTTAGGTGCTCCTATGTTGGGTGCATAGATGTTTACTAGGGTTATGTCCTCTTGTCAGATCGATCCCTTTATTATTATATAGTGCCCATCTTTGTCTTTTAATATGTTCTTCATTTTAAAGTCTATTTTGTCAGATATAAGTATTGCAACTCCAGCTTTTTTCTCATTTCCATTTGCGTGAAATATCTTACTCCAACCCTTCACTTTCAGCCTGTGTGTGTCTTTTGATCTGAGGTGAGTCTCTTGTATACAGCATATACAAGGGTCTTGCTTTCTTATCCACTCAGCCATCTTATGTCTCTTGATTGGAGCATTTAATCCATTTGCATTTAAAGTGATTATTGATAGGTACGTAGTTATTGCCATTTTTAAATTTGTGGTTAGATTGTTTTCATCTTTCTTCTATTTACAGAAGTCCTTTTAGTATTTCTTGCAATGCTGGCTTGGTGGTAATAAATTCCTTTAGCTTATTCTTTTCTGGGAAGCTCTTTATCTCTCCACCAACTTTAAATGATGGCCTTGCTGGATAAAGCAATCTCGGTTGTAGGCCTTTGTTTTCCATCACTTTGAGTATCTCCTGCCACTCCCTCCTGGCCTTCAATGTTTCTGTAGAAAAGTCATTTGATAGTCTTATGGGAGTTCCCTTGTATGTAACCCTCTGTCTTTCTCTTGCTGCTTTTAGGATTCTCTCTTTGTCTTTAACCTTTGCCATTTTAACTATAATGTGTCTTGGTGTGGACCTGTTTGGGTTTATCCTGGTTGGAACTCTCTGCACTTCCTGGGCTTGTATGTTGGTTTCCTTCATCAGGTTAGGGAAGTTTTCGGACATTATTACTTCAAATATGTTCTCAATCCCTTGCTTCCTCTCTTCACCTTCTGGTATTCCTATGATGCGCATGTTGTTGCACTTGATGTTATCCCAGAGGTCTCTTAAACCATCTTCATTGTTTTTTATTCTTTTTTCTTTCTGTTGTTCTCTTTGGGTGATCTCTGGTAACTTGTCTTCTAAGTCGCTGATTCAATCCTCTGCTTCATCTAACCTGCTATTAATTCCTTCAAGTGAGTTCTTTATTTCAGTAATTGTGTTCTTTATTTCTAACTGGTTGTTCATTATGATTTCTCTATCCTTCTTTATGTTGTCTCTAAGCTCCTTAAACATTCTTATCAACAGTGTTCTGAACTCTGTCTCTGATAGGTTGGTTACCTCTGTTTCATTTGGTTCCATTTCTGGAGGTTTCTTCTGTTCTTTTATTTGGGACATGTTTCTTTGTTTCCCCATTCTGGCTGACTCTTTGTTTGCTTCAATGTATTAGGTAGATCCCCTAGAGTTCTTAGTTCTTGCTGGGTTATCTTATGTAGTATGTGTCCTTTATATTTGACTTGCACTACTTCGTTCTTCTCCTCTGTGTGTGCTCCAAAGGTGACTCTTGTGTTGTGTATATTGTCCTGTTAAAGAAGATCTGTAATTGCTTTTCGCTTGTGAGTAGGTGGGGTTAACTCCTAGGCTGACTAGTTGTGAGACTTGGCTCTGTCCACCGCAGGGTGTTCTGCTGCTTGAGGGTTGACCACTTAAATGTGGTTTGGCCTCTATGGGCTCTTGTGCCTGTACAGAATTCCCTCTGGGTGTGTCACCCCCTCTGGGTGTGTCACTTATAGGTCAAACCTGGTAGTACTCTGGTTTGGTCTGGAGTTCGCCTCTGGGTGTGTTGAATCTTGTGCCTCTTAAGCCGGGCCCAGGTGTAGGGCAATTTCAGAACAAAGCAAGTCACCAAGCACAACAACAACAACAAAGAAAAAATCAAATACATTCACATGTAAAAACAAGCGACAACCCACACTCAACACAGGCAAAGATATCAAAGATATAAAGACAAAACAAAACAAAACAAAAAGCAGCGCCAGTCTTGGCTTAAGCCCACCAAGTAACTGCCAGGTTGTCTTCTACTGTACCAAAGAGTCCTCTGTGTATTATGCAGGCAAAGCTGGTCACTTGGTGCCCAGAGTGACGTTGGGACTGCAGATTTAGATGCGTGGGGTTGAGGGGTCTGGATGGTAGTTTCTACAAAGTCAGTGCCGTTTCTGCTCTTGCCTGCACATATGCACACTGAGAGTAGCACCACCAGCCCTGTACCCAGTTTTTCTGAGTCTTAGGAAACTTCTGTGTGTGTGTGGTGGGCAGGAGATTTCTGAGACACTGAAAGCCCAGAACTGCGTCTGCTGCCTACTGCTGATCCCTGGCAGTGCCTCCGCAGTTGTAATTGCCCTGCCCTAAGCAGGCCAGAAAGGGTGGAGGAGTCTCTTCTCTCCTAGCCTACCAAAATCACACTCTTCCCAGTGTCTTCCCTGGGTCAGAGCTGCACATCAGTCTTCCCAGAGCCTGAGCACTAAGGCTCCTCTGTAATCTGACACTACTCCTCAGTTCAGGGACCAGTTTAAATCCCTGGAAGGGCGGGGGTAGGATTGGAAGAGCGGAGGGAGGGGCCCAGATATGGAGTTTGTGTCCTTTGTCCGACCTAGGGCCCAACTGGCTACCCCCTTGGCAGGAGAGATCAGCTGTGGGACACAGGGAAAGAGCCCTCCTCCTGGTTTTTGTGTTCTCTGTTCCTTCCTGGGATCCCCTGCGTCTCTGCAGCTGAGGATGCCTTCCGCGTTTCCACTGCCCCTGCAGATGCGGGCCGCGTCTCCACTCCACTCCCTTCCCTCTTCCCCTGCTCACTCAATTTGCCCACCTTCAAATAATCCTTGCATGAGTCTCTTAGCTGTTCTGCGTGATGAGCAGAGAGTCCTTTGATGGGTAATAGATGTCCCGTTTGTGATAAGATCCGGAGAACTCAAAAAGTGCGCCCCACTGCCGCCGTTCCTATGACATCTACCCCAAGTTTCTTTTTTTAAAAAAATAACATGTATAACCTCATCTTTAAAATTAAAAAAAAAAAAGATGAAGAAATGAATCAGAATTATAGAATGTCCTCCACTATATTCCTAACAAAATTAACAAAAAGTAATTTAAATACTTAAAAAATGAAATAATAAACCATTAGATACATCCAAACAAAGAAAGAGGATCAAGTCTAATTCATAAACTATAAAAAGTGATTGCCAAGGAAAGACACAGAAAATTCTAGTGTGGCACAGCATGGCATCATTTCTAACTCCCAATGTGGAATGATTTATTATTTTCTTTTAACTTTTTTTGCACTGTTTGAATTTTTATAATGGATATATGTCATCTTTATAAAATTTATCCATTATAAAACATTTTTGATAGATTATTTTCAAAGAAAAACATGTTTCCTCACAAAGTGGAGCCCCACAGACCTCACTAGAATTCTATGGTTGCTAAGAGACCATCGTTTTCAATATCTTCTCTCTTAGATTAAATAATGTTTTAGGATTCTTTAATCTTTATCACATGATGTGCCAGGAAGGATGAGGAGAACAAGATTACTTGTCTGTTTTTTAACAAGAACAGATTTATAAAATTTATTTAAATACATTTCTGCTAATATTTTTATAGGAAAGGGAAAAAATCCTCTCTGTGAAACAGAATGTCTTTGAATGTGGCTTGGCACTTGTCTCTTTGTTTTGGAAATAGAGGGCCAAATTAACCATAAAAATAAAAGTTTACCTTAGTTCAACACTGCAATTTATTGCGTAAATATTTGAAGACGATAAGTCTACTCACAAAAAGCAAGTTATCTACTGAAATCATTTAGTGAATTACTTTGCCAGAGATAATTACCTCGTGGATTGCAGTAATGACTCATTTGTTTGATGGCTGAGGGCCAAATGCAAATAGGGTATCATGATTTCAGACAGCTTCCCCACAAGTCAACCATAATGTCTCCCTTCTAACCAGACCCTTTCATTGAAAGACCACAATCCCTCCAAAATCCTGTATACTGTCATATTAGATGGCTGCCTTCATATGACTACATTATTTATTAGCCTTGAAATACTATAACCCAGGGACTTACATAAGTACTGCATGGGGAATTCATTTCAAGCCACATTTGACCCCTTGTTTTAAAGGTGATTTTCAAATAAGTTTAAGGGAAATAAATCAAGTTTTCAACCCATAATCTGCTTTATCCTAATAAAAAGGAAAAGAGGGTTTAAATGTTTCTAACCTTTTTCTTCTTTTCTTCACTTTGGAGTAGAAGATTAATCACATCTACCTAGAGATGTAATTTAATGTCTGTCATTTGGAATAGAAGGGAAAATAGATAAATGGCTCATGAAGAGGATACTTTAAAATTAAACTATACAACCAAGGATTTTATTAGGCAGTTGACATGAAGGATATTTCTCATTAAAAGGAAAGTCAAGTAACAAGGAAACGTGAGAAACAGAATAATAAATGTTACATTTTTTGGCAAAAGTGAGGAAAGGAAATCTTAAGTTTTCAGAGTAAGATATGGAGAATTACCCACAAATATTAACTCACTCTTAAAATGTCTCCCTTGCATTGTGTGAATGTAAAGGATTTAGGAAGAAGAATTTGTTTAGAAATTTGTTTGATTCAGGAAATCTTTGTCATTCATAATTTTACATTCCCTATATGTGTGTGGACATACTTTCCTCTAAAGGCTTCTATTTGTGTTGATAAAACTCTTCCCTTAGCACATAACCTAGGTATAAGACACAAGTGATTAAATTATGCTCATGAGATCAGTTCCTAGATGATAGACTTTCTCAGATTTTTACAGAGGGAGAAACTAGGAATTTTGTTTTAAAAATGATAATAACGGCCTCTCCCCGAATTCCCTTTTCCGTATTCTTTCTCATACACCCTTCCTCCTGAAAATTGACTTACTTGGTGCAAAGTTAAAGGAGAGGGTTGAGAAGCTCACATTGGCCTTAAACAAATAGGCAGCCAGGTATTTCTCCAGCAAAATGTGTTTATTTGGGAACAACAAAGGATTGCAATTCGGGATATGAGGTTTAATGCCAAACCATGCATAAGTCTGGAGAACCAAACTAGAGGAACACTCTCTAATGGACTTGGGAGGGGCTGTTGTAAAGGAAGAATCCATTGGAGGAAACTGAAAGTTTGAGCGATAGCGACTTTTCATTGGCTGAGTTATGGCAGTCTTCCATTGGCTGAGCTGTTACTGGGTGAGGAGGAATGTTCCTGCCGCTGATGTATTAATAATAAAGTAGTATCACTTCCTGTCTGAGATGCAAGGTAGGTCTCTTCCGGTTGGGTTCAGTACTATGTGCTGACTGACACGTGCATGGGAGTTCTCCTAGCCTCCCCGCTGCATTTTAAATTAGGTTTCTGTTTATTAATGTTCACAGCATCCTTTATGATCTGTGAGCAACCCAGACCATGCAGGCAGAAATCCAATGACCTGAATGAGTTACAAAAGTGATGGCAAACATCTTGTCTGGTTGCACTGTTTTAACCTTTCTACTTGAATTCAAAGACCCATCTGAGCTGCTCAAAAGTGCAGGTCAGCAACAGCTGAGATAGTCACCAGAAATGCTCATTTCAAATTGGTTCAGCCATTTTCAGGTGTTCACCTCACTTTCTTGCCCACACAAAGAGGTCATGTGTGGCACTTGGACAACCTATAATTTCCCCGAAGCCTTTACCATGTGGCATCATTAGCTGTGTTTGACAAGTGTGTCACCTAAGTTTGCCAACTGTAGAAAGCAGACTTTAACTACAGAGATGAACTCTCACTTTGTCCAAATACATGCAACTCAAAAATGTTTCTTCTTTCCAATGTATTACAAGATAACATTTAGGAAAGTCACCGTCCAGCTGAAAACACAGTTGCCTTCTCAGCAGCAATTGCAGGAGGACTGAAGGGGAAGTGACCTTGGAGAAGTTCAGAGTATATTTATAATTCTGGAAAGTGTAGTGTTTAGAATTGTATCTCTTATACCGGTATCAAACATATGAAATGTTGTCTCTGGGTTTTAACATTTTTTACCCTATTTATATTTAAATGAAATAAACTAACTTGCTCTTTTCTCTGGAGCAGTAGAACTGTTTCAAAAACTATTAACAGACTATAAAAGCTGTCCTAATGTGGGCATTGTCGGATTCATGTACCGAGTTATTAAAAAAGAAAGAATTTATTTCATTCCTATATCCTAGGTTCTCTCACGATGCTATCTGCAAATAGTACCCTAGAAACCCATTGGCATAACTGATTCACAGAAAACTCATTTATATGCAGCACTTAATTTAATTTCTCCAGTGGATACCCTGGTGGCACACTTCAGAATGCTTTTAGCAAAGAAGCATGGTTGTGTGGCATCAATGGGCCACTTTTGCTAACATCTTTTGTTTCTTCAGGGTAGGTACTTCTGTAATACCCCCAAGAAGTCATTAATCCTAAAGCTTGCTGATAGTTAGAACAATATCTAACAATTGTTGTGGGAAAACATGATTGGCTGTCATGCTTTTAAATATCTCCTTGGAAGGAAATGAAAGGTTTAGTCCACCTTAACTATCTAGCAGCTTTCGTTTATGTCTAAGGGAACTTCTGCTACAATTTTAATTCTCTCCTTTAGGTGGTATTATTATTTTATGTACAGAGCACCTTTATACTATCTCCATAAAATTATTTATGATAGAAAAGCAATCACAAAGTATTTCTGAAGTTTTATTTCTTTTTGCTATAGAATCATTACTTTGGCTTTATAAGGCTCTGATTATTTTGATTTTGAGATTATGGGGTGACAAACCATCAATCTGAATTGTATATATAAATATGAATTTGAGGGTCTCAGGTAGGGAATGCTTGTTTAAATTCCTGATTTTTTTTTGTGCTCTGCTAAACACACTCATTGGTGTTACCAGTTTCTTCCTTGAAAGAGCTGAGTCTCTATTCCTTGAAGGTAAAACCTGTAAATTGAATTCTAACCCAATGAGACTTTGCTCAGAAGTAGATTTACATCATTATTCTCGAGTATCACTTGATCCCTCTATAACCATGTAACTTTGGCTTGTCATTTATCATGACATTCTGATCACATTCTTTTGCACTAGAATCTGAATGTTTATTCCTGGTCTTATACCATGTTTCCCCAAAAATAAGACCTAGCTAGACAATCAGCTCTAATGCATCTTTCAGAGCAAAAATTAACATAAGACCCGGTATTATATTATATAGTATATTATATTATTATTGTATTGTAAGACCCGGTCTTATATTATAGTAAAATAAGACCGGGTCTTATATTAATTTTTGCTCCAAAAGATGCATTAGAGCTGATTGTCCAGCTAGGTCTTATTTTCAGGGAAACATGGTAGTTAGGGTTGCCCTATTGAATTCTCTTTTTTTTTTTTTTCCACCTTGAGATGACAGTGCAGACTCAAAGATTTTGTTTGGAGAATTAGCTTCCAGAGTTTTGTCTTTAGCTCAATTCAAGAAAGCAGTGACCACAAAGTCTCCTTTGCCCAATGTGGACTCAGGTTTGGGTGTGCCTTCTCAGGATGAGGCTCAGCTGACTTCACTTCAAATGCAGATACCCCTTCCTGGTGGGCAGTCTCTTCCCAATTAGGCTTGATGTCTACTTCACAGAATGTCTGGTGAGAGTATGTGACTTTCTGGAAATTTCCTTTGTACACGAGCCCTTCCCCACCAAGAACTTGTTTTTTCTGCTTTAATTGACCAGGTGATGAGCTGGCCAGGACAGGCCCATCTTGCAGAGTACCCTTCTTAACTGTACCAAGGATATTTTCCTTGAGCTGTGTGCTTTCCAATAAAGCAGTTCTCCTAAACTTCTCTAATCACGAGAACCACCAGGGTACTTATGTAAATATATAAATTCCCAGACCCCCATTCCAGACACACGCCATAAAAACATCTGGAGAAACAGCTTAGGAAGTTGACTGTTTAACAAGAGCACCCAAGTGACTCTTATCATCAGAAAAGTCTAGAAACATTACCATAAAATATTGCTCTGTAAATAAAATGTTGGACTACATCTATTACGTAATCCTTTCTAGAGTCACCAGTTCCTATTTATTTACCGTCTATGGCCCAGTTTCTTAAATTATTCGAGTGTCAGAATCATAATCAGCTGAAGCGTTTGTCTGAGATTCAGGTGTCTGGCCGATGAGAGCTGACTCTCTGGTCCCAGGAAACTGTGTTGTCTTTTTTTACATTCTTCCTTAGATTAGAACCACTGATCTAACAGCACCCCTTCGTCATTCTAGAGCAGTTCTCAAGCTTTAGCATGAGTACGAATTGCTAGGAATGTTGATAAAATTGGCATCCTGATTCTGTAGGTCTGGGGTGGGGCCTGAAGTTTTGCAAGCTCCCAGGTGATGCTGAGGCTGCTGGTCCATGGACCACCTCAGCACACAGTGCTCCACAACTTCCCGAAGCAAAATGGCGCAAACTATCAGACAGCACAGAGCCTGTGACTTTGTTGTAATGGGAGAAGAGTGTACCGCATTGTCGTCTAAAGTCTGACCAGTTTTAATCTCATGAAGGGGGCACAGGACAATTCAGAGCAAAACCTTACTCTATTTGTCACACCTGGCATTCCTTTTTTTTTTTTTTAAAGATTTTATCGGGGAAAGGGAACAGGACTTTATTGGGGAACAGTGTATATTTCTAGGACTTTTTCCAAGTCAAGTTATTGTCCTTTCAATCTTAGTTGTGGAGGGTGCCATTCAGCTTCAAGTTGTTGTCCTTTCAGTCTTAGTTGTGGAGGGCGTAGCTCAGCTCTAGGTCTAGTTGCCGTGGTTTGTTGCAGGGGACACAGCCCACCATCCCTTGCAGGAGTCGAACTGGGAACCTTGTGGTTGAGAGGACGCACTCCAACCAACTGAGCCATGCGGGAGCTCAGCAGCAGCTCAGCTCAAGGTGCTGTGTTCAATCTTAGTTGCAGGGGGCGCAACCCACCATCACTTGCGGGAGTCAAGAAGTTGAACCGGCAACCTTGTGGTTGAGAGCCCACTGGCCCATGTGGGAATTGAACCGGCAGCCTTTGGCATTAGGAGCATGGAGCTCCAACCACCTGAGCCACTGGACTAGCCCAACACCTGGCATTCTTAACACTCATGGCTGTGAACTGCCCGGACACCCCACCCCTTCACCTTTCTCAGTGAGACCCCTTCAAGAACTCCTGACCCCTGAGCCACTGCCTAGACTAGACCCACTGGACCAAAGATGTTCACTTATCCTTGTTTCCACATGAGTGGCATACAGCCAGGCATAAAGGAGCCCACCCTACCCAAGGAGAGAGTTGTCAAATTTTATTTCAGTTCACATTTTTATGCTCTCCTTCCCCACCCTCCCCACCCCCTGTCTGTTTCCTTTTCTCTAGGAGAAATTCATACCCATTTTCTAGTTTTGGGTACTTGGGTAATTTATCTATTTCTTACCTCTTATCTATCTTTCAGATCCTTTCCATCTTGTAGCTAATGAAAACCAGGTGGTCCTGAATTGTTAATAAATGTGAACTCCTATTGTTCTTCCAATGTCTGCTTTCAGCTGGGTCTCAGCATGGTAGTTCGTTGGGTTTGAAAATTTGAGTTGGGACCAAATCTAAGTAGGACAGGTATTTGTTGCTTTTTCAAGACTGATTTGCCTTGCTAATTTATCTCCCCATACTTTCAGTTTAATCCTTTGTTCCAAATGCCATACTGCACAGTTACTTTCTTCAAACTCTGAGCCTCCTTCAGTAATTTTACTGTCTGTGTATCAGAGAATGGCAAAAGGTTTCTGGTCTGTGGACCCACACCCTTAGGATTAGCTGGGGATTTTTTAACACCCGCAAAGTCCCACTTCTAGTGATTCTAATTCAGTAGGTCAAGGGAAAGACAAGGATTCTGCATTTTTTTTAAAAAGATTTTATTGGGGAATATTGGGGAACAGTGTGTTTCTCCAGGGCCCATCAACTCCAAGTTATTTGTCCTTCAATCTAGTTGTGGAGGGCGCAGCTTAGCTCCAAGTCCAGTCAACCTTGTTGTTGAGAGCTGGTGCTCTAACCAACTGAGCCATCCAGCCGCCCTTCTGGCAGCTCAGCGGCAGCTCGTTGTCTTCAATCTAGTTGTGGAGGGCACAGCTCACTGGCCCATGTGGGAATCGAACCGGCAACTCTGTTGTTCAGAGCTTGCGCTCTAACCAACTGAGCCATCCGGGCGCCCCAGATTCTGCATTTTTAAAGAGTGGGAAGGTATCCTTTATCCTGAAGAGAGAGCATAGGCCTTGGTAAACTCAGTCTCTCCTGTCTTCGGCACATGAAGCATTGTGCAGATCCCTCACCAGGACTCAGAAGTACACCTGACAAGGATCATGTAAGCTGGGATTGTCCTGTCCACTCCCAAACCTGTCCATCTCACCCTCAAGCTCTGTGGACTCTATCTCCACATCATATCCCAAGTCATTCGCTTTGGTCCGTTTCCATTACCTCTATCCTCGCACAAGCACCACCCTTTCGTACCTAGATTCTCCACTCTGAAATCTTTCATTCACACAGCAGCCAGGCTGATCTGTTAGACTCACAAATCAGATCACGTCTTTGCTTAAACCTTTTCCGTCACCTCCCGTCATGCCTAGAGAAAATCCAAACCTCTTACGTGGTTCCCAGTCCTGACTTGATCTGGCCCCTGCCTCCCTCCTTCCTCTAATCTACCCAGGGCTCCTCCTTCCTGTGTTCAGAGCTCACCTTCACTGTCCCCTATTCCTAGCGACCTTCTATGATCACCAACAAAGAGAAACCAGTCACCCAACCATTCACTGCCACATCAGCTTTTCAGTTCTTGGCAAAACACTTATAAAATCAATTATTGTTCTTAGTTTTTAAGGCCCATTTCCTGTCTTAGAGTATAAATTCCATGACAGCAGGTACCCTGTCTTCTGATTTATTACTGTATCCTGGCACCTAACCAACAGGGACGTGGTAAATGAATTTAAGGTGAGCAGGGAAGTAGGAGCAGAAGTTAAACAGGTGAAGTGCTGGTAGGAAGGAATTGTTCCTTGTATAGGGAAATTCATGTTCTAATGCCTAGAGCAGGAAGGTACTTAGCTCATGTATGAAACTCAAGCAAGGTGTCTGCAGGAAGGAAAAGACAGGAGCTGAGGTACACAGGGGTTTTATAGGCTATGCCAAGGATGTTTTCAAGGAGCAATAAGGAGTCATAGAAAGGTTTTAAGCAGGGGAATAACAACAGAAATACTGACAAATTCTCAAGAAAGCCTTGTCCTAAAGTTGTGTCATACATGCTGTAGTAGGTTGAGTGCCACCCAAAGATGTCACTTTATAAATAATACCTTATATGGGAAAAGCATCTTTGCTGATACCATGTTTCCCTGAAAATAAGACCTAACTGGAAAATAAGCCCTAGCATGACTTTTCAGGATGACATCCCCCGAACATAAGCTGTAACGCATCTTTTGGAGCAAGAATTAATATAAGACCCGGTCTTATTTTCGGGAAAACACAGTATAATTAAAGACCTTGAAATGAGATTACCTTGGATCATTCAGGTGAGCCATCACCAATGTCTGCAAAAAAGAGAGCAAAAGAAGGTAACACAGGCACGTAGACAACGCCATGTGAAGATGGAAACAGAGATCTCAGTTATGTGGTCACAAGCTGAGGAAAGTTGGAACCATGAGAAGCTGGAAGAGGCAAAAAATAGAGGAAATGTGGCCCTGCAACACCTTGATTCCAGACTTCTGGCCTCTAGAAATGTGGGTGAATAAATTTGGTCATTTTTAAGCCACCAAGTTTGTGGCAATTGGTTATGGCAGTCATAGGAAATTAATGCACTTTGGAAAATAGAGAAAGAAATAGAAATTCAGATGATGTGCATTGTTACACCCGTGAATCCCCCCAGCGACGTAGGCCTTGAGTCCATGATTGGAGATGTTCATCTGCTGTTTCCTCAGTCAGTCTTCTTCCCCTTGGGGATGCTGGCATAATGTTAATGGATAAAGGTACACCTGTTTTCTACAACGTGTCACTCAGCTGAAGGTAGCTACTTGAATTTGTGGTGAGTTAAGAGAGACAGCCGTGTGTTGTGGACCAACCAATGAGAACGAGCTATAAAACACTTACTGGGAGCTAAAGCAAAGGAGTCAGCCACCATCATTTGCATTTTGGCAGGGACCCAAAGGCAGACAGAGGAGTAGGAAAGCTTTCTAAGTGGAGAAAAGGAAAGGCTTCCGGCGTGCTCTGATTGTTGGCATGGGGACACTGGAGGCAGGCTGATTATATGATTAGGGTGCATATTTGATTTTCTGTGGTAGGTTCTAAGTTGGAATTGGGTACAAAAATTAGGGAACTTGTCAGTTATTAATCAAGTCTAAGCTATTTGTGGGTGCTTGTTATAGGTGTTATTGTTTAGTTTCCTGGATTGTTACTAGAGATAGCAAGTAGGCTTCCTGCAAGTTTTACTTAGAGCAGGTTGGCTTGCTGGCCGGTTATTGTAGAAAAGGGGTTGGTTTCCTGAGAAGCTTGCTGCAGATGCTGGGTCAGAGCTGTATTTTTCTACATGGTCCAGCCAGTGTCCATTTGTATAATCAGTCTCTCAGTGTGGTCAGGCTTCAGGGAAGACTGAGAAGGCATCACCTTTGGGCTGGATGACATGGAACATGCATGCATGTATCAACAGTGACACATGAAGAGAGGGGCTCTCGGAATCTACGATTTGTTCCAACCTCCCACTGAAGGTGCACCGGTTTCCGATGAGAAGAAGCTCAGAGCCATCCAAGGGGAGCTTCCCCATTTTTATCCGTGCTTCACTTTCAAAAAGATGAAGATTGTGGGTGATGCCGCCTCAGCCAATGAAGAGGCAGCAGATCCTGAGCAAATAGCTGAAGACAATCACAGAAACAAAAAAATAAATAGGCTGCCCTCAGAGATCAGTTTTAATGCAGATGAGGTTAGGCTTTTGGAGGGAAAACAAGCTTACCAACTCCAGTTATGCTTTAGACGTTCAGAAAGACAAAATTCTGGCTCCAAAGCAGCTAAAGAGTACCTGACTGCATCATCTTGAGGCAGTGGGTCTGGATGCATGAATAGGGTTGCGAATTCCTGGTCTCAATAGGTTAAGAACAGAAATCTCCTGCCTGGTTCCTGGCACTCATCTTAGCTAGTTTCATTGCAGAGGTCAAGTGGTACCTAGAAAAGACAAGACTTGACTTCGAGGGCAGCTGATTACGATGTTCCTGGACTTTCCGCAACACTCCGATTTGCACAGCACAGCCTGGCAGTCTTTTTCTCTATATCATGACCCCATGACCTCCTCCATCCTCCAGACTCTCAACTCAGAAACCACCAGCATTTCAAAGGGCCCATGTTGCTAATCCAATTTTAACAGACAATCGTTAAGACCTTCAGCACATCATCCACTCTGCAGTGGATGCATTAAAGCCCTAAACTATTAATTCATGTCAGCCAAACCTACAGAAAGAATATGCAAACTGCATTGTTTAGGGACCCAGGCAGGTGGTTTGTGATAGCTACACTAACACCCTCAAGGAAGGATTTAGGAATTCATTGAGGACCCTTGGGAAAAAATTGCCTAAGGAAGACTTTCTCCAGTTGTTCTCAACCAGGGGCAACATGGCTCCTGAAAGAGGTTTGGCAACGTGTAGACATGTTTTTGGTTGTCACAACTAGGGCGGTGCTACTGGCATCTAGTGGGTAGAGGCCAGGGATGCAACTAGCAACTGGCACTAAACAGTGCAACTGACATGTGGGCAGAAGGAAAAACCGAGATCAGTTTCAGGAAATGAAGATCTGTTACAACAAGGCAGAAAGCAGCTTTTTGTGCCTTGTGTCTGGAGGCCCCCCTCTTTTTCTCCTTTCTCCCAGGACTGAAACTCAGGGACTGCACAGTGAGCAGACAGAGAACATTCAGGGGTGACAGAAAATAAGATAGTGGGTTATCAGGCAATGTCCTAGAGTAAAACAGCCTACCCACCCTAGACCCACATAAAACTCACCTGTTTTGTTGGGGAAATTAACTTTTAATTGACTGTTAGGAAAAAGGGAATTATTGGGAGAAGAGAATCAGTCATGCTTCCAAAACAGTAGATCTGAGGGGTGACTTAAGAAGTCAGTACAGAAAATCCCAGTGCCATAAAGCCTTCTGCAGATGTTATGTAAAGGTCCACTTTCAGCCAGTGAGTGCCTCCAGAGCTAGTTCCTGTCAGTTTCACAGCCGAGCAGCCTCTCCATGTGGGGAACACGTGTGCGCCATCTGGAGTGCCCAGCTGGGTATTCGAAGTTGTGGTGGGGCCAGTCTCGGTACTGGTTTAGACACACATGGCTATATTTTTAGAAGGTACTTTAAAAATCTTAGTTTCTGGGACTTGACTCTCCAGCTAAGTCACTCGAAAGGATGCTTTTGTTTCCAGTCCGTCTGCTACATACTTTATTTTTTAAAAAACTATCATTTCGAGTGTTTTGATCTGACAGCTTTTGTTCCAGACGTGCTGCATATGTAGCTTAGGGAAGTAACATGGGTTCCAAACCCCACAGCTGACAGGGATGGGAGTTTCACTGTACTGTCAGGAGTGCGTTGGAATCCAGGTGGTACAGAAACGAGAGGATGGGCCTCAGTCCTTATTGGAGCACGCAGCGAGGGAGATGCAGGCGGACACACCCTGCAAGGAGCCTACATTTGGATTTTCCTATAGTGCTACCGTGAAGTGTGGAAATCATTATGTTTCCACAGGAAGTCAACTTTAGTTGTCAATCATACCAGGAATCCTCTGTTCAGCTCACCCATGCTGACAAGCTGGAGGCTAATCAGGGTATTCAAAGCTTCAAAACCATGAGACAGAAGGTGTTGAAACCCTCAGGCATTGGAGGTGCTTAAGAAGAAGCTGGACAACCACTTATGGAGACAGGAGGAGAGGTGATGTATGAATCAAGGAGACAGTTGACTTGGTAACTATTAATAACCTTGATATTCCTGGACGGTTCCTTCCAACTCAGAGCACGTAAAGGTAACTTGATGGAGAGTCAGAGAGCTCGAATTGCAAGTTCTCTCTTTTGGCCATTGAACTTGTGCTACATGTATTTTTTTAAAAGGTCTATAGAACTGAATATGCTTTCTGATTCTATTTTGCATAGAGCCACAAAGAAGAATACTGTTCCCTTTGGAAGCTTTGTACCTTTGCCAAGTTAAAGAGGAAGCTTGTGTTTGTAACAAGGATAAGGAAGAAAGCACAAAGCATCTACTGCTCATGATGGATTCTTCTCGTTGAACTCACCCATCTCATTAACAGTTCAGAACAACGGAATTTAGAGTAGAGATCAGTTGAGAGGCCTGAGAATGTTTTTGTTCTGGCTGGTTTTAAAAAGAGATTAGAGGAGTAAAACATTCCTTGTGTAAAGAATATTCCCTAGTCAGCATGCAGCATGTCACAAAGGCTGTCTAGACACTTGTGAGACTTCACCCTTGCCTTATTCAAGATTCTCCAAAGGTTCAAGTGGACCCCTTTGAATGCATGAATGTGCCTGCTGTGTGAGCGCAAGTGAGCTCTTGGTGCCTGCATGGAATTCTGCAATCATTTCTATTCTTTAGCTCCTTACATAACACTTGGACTTACCTACCAACTGTTCCTGAGTCGGAGGAGAATCTGTAGGAGTGGAGGCTCTCGTGCCACCGGGAACCAGTCCCCTTCTCCAGTCTCTTCCCTATACACCTGCGTCTGGGTTGTCTCTCTAATTCTGTCCATCACAGGATGCCAATTTCTAGAGTTGGGGTCCTGGATGAAGGTGGGAACTGTTTTAACTTTCTTCCCAAATCCTGAGAACATCTGTGAAGCTAATCTTAGTATACACCATATGGAGAAGGATACTTTCCCCCTTACACAACTGTGACTATCGAGACTTTGTAAGTCAGAGTTTGAACCAAAGCTCGCTTGCCTGCTATGGGAAGTTCAGTCACCAGAAACAAAATTAATGTGTTTGATCTGATTTTCTATCCTTCGGGTGGGCTGTGATCTTTAGCAGCAAGAGAAATCCCTATCTGTGGCTTCCTCCCAGGGGCTTACCTACAGTCCTACGTTACCATCTTTCTTAAGGAGTCTGTGTTGTCTAGTATCTCCACAGCCAGGGGAACTGCTGCAGCCCTTTTCAGAGAGTACAAGGATGCCAAAGGTATCAGAACAAAGTGATTATCCCCCAAAGGCAAAATCCCTCATAAAAGAGGGAGAATGGACGGTCGGCTTTCTTGCTGCAGGCTATGAAAATGTCCTTTGTGAGAACATGGAAGGTTTTCTACTACTGGTCACTTAGTGCAGATTACTCAGTGTTTCTGTGAGTTTTTTTTTTTTGTTTGTTTGTTTGTTTTTAAGCTCACAAAGATTGTGCCACTCTCTCTAACCTAATTAAAAATTTGTCCTCCTTCACTGCAGTTTTCACCATTATAAAGTACCATTCCCATTTAAATTAATTAAAATGGTTAAAATCTATACTTCAATTGCAGAGATGGAGTCTTCCCCCCCCCCCCTGCAATTTATGGCCTGGTGCTACAATTTTCTTCAGTTGGTTTTATTTTAACCCTGGGGGGGGGGCAAGGGGGGAGTTACTACAATTATTTTGCTTCTGTTATTCAATTGTGCAGAATCATTCTAATCCCCAGTATAACTCATGAAGCTTCATTCTTCTCCTGAAGTCAAGTGTTTCGAGATGTGTAATATTTGTAACTACCTTTCAGACCCCATCATCCCTCAAACTATTACCACACTATAACTTCACTTCTGAAGGAGAGGTTATTGTTTCTTTGTTTCTGATGCAATGGACATCTTGATAGACTTGTAGCATTAGTATCAAATTTTTAATTTAATGTTGACATGAGAACTGGTCATTTGCCATCCTTCCCACTGTCCACCATCACTCTCTTGTCGGTCTGCCCCGACCAGGGGCACTGACAGAAAATACCCAGGCTTTATTCACAATGGAGCAGCTTACTTAGGCCACAATATCAGATATCAGGGTGGTGAGGAGGCCCCCAATCTAAGACATGGGGTTCTGATGCAAGTTATCTGGCCTTTCTGAGGCTCAGTTTCCTCATCTGTAAAATGAGAGATTAGATTAGTTCAGTGAATAGTGTGAGTTCACACAAGGAGTTACAGGATTGATCGCAATATAGGCCGGTATTTATTGAACAGCTATTCCATGCTTTTTAATATGTCAGGAACTAGCTAGTACCCAATGGAGCAGCGGCTGAGGAGGCAGACTAGTAAATGAATACTTTTGATAGATTAATAATATAATGAGAACTAAATTTAAGAGAAGCCAGAGAAGCTATGGCAGTATAGCAGGAGCCCACAAGTTCTTTTCAGTTCTTCGAAAATCAAATGAAATGCCTGTATTTACTCCAAGACTGAGCTGCCTAACTAACTAAAATACCTGGTTTCTTTCTGGTAGCTGGAAAAAATGTCAACTTAGTGTGGGTAGATTGGTTCTGTTATGCTGGTCCAGAGACCTCGTTGGTAGTTGCAGCCATAAGTAGCAATTCTGGCACCTGTGGCAAACAGCATGCGACAAACCCTAAAATCAACTTTTTAATTCATGTTGCGGCTCACAGATGGGTGTTATTACCAGGGTGCACCATCTGGCAGCTTTCTATTTTAACTATGCATTCCTGCTAGCTAGCTTCTGAGCTTTGTAAATTATTATTTTAAATTTATGTGACTCTAAACATTCATGATGACCTGGAACAAAAGTCCTGGTCACCCTGCCCTCATTATAGTCTTGATTTTGATTTAAAAGGAGGAAATACATTATTACTTAAAACAATTTGTTTGATAAACCCACATTTTTCAAACATGAGGTCCATGAAACAAAAAGTAAAAAAAGAGCCCTTGCTGGTTAAAAGATTCGACACTCCACTACCAGGTGGTGTTGCGGGTTCTAAAACTTGGTATGTTCTCCCCATGCCTGCAGCACTCAGTGCTAGGCACAGAGTGGGCATGTGGTGAAAAGTGAATTGGAAGCATGCCAGTGGTCCAGCAACATGACATACAGCAATCCTGCTCGGCTAAGACAATGTCCAAAGCTTGGGACAGCTCCAGCACGTGTGGTCAGTTGTGTGGACAAAGCCTTGAGCTAACTGGACGTCCTCTTCACATGTTCCAAAGATCTGTTTTGTGAACTAAAACCTCTTCAGACACACCCTAGGGCACTGCCACCCCATGTGGTTTTTAACGATATCTTCTGATGTTATATTTCTTGCTCACTTCTATCTTTTAATATTTGCTGATATGTCCATGTGTGTGTGATATGTCTTTCTGTCTTTCTGTCTTTCTGTCTTTCTTTCTGTCTGTCTTTCTCTCTCTCTCTCTCTCTTTCTTTCTTTCTTTCTTTCTTTCTTTCTTTCTTTCTTTCTTTCTCCCTCTCTTTCCCTTCCTTCCTTCCTTCCTTCCTTCCTTCCTTCCTTCCTTCCTTCCTTCCTTCCTTCCTTCCTTTTTTTTTTTTTAGAAATGGGACTCTATGGGGAAGGCCAGTTAGCTCAGTTGGTTAGAGCATGGTGCCAATAGCGCCAAAGTTGCCGGTTCGATCCCTGCATGGGCCACTGTGAGCTGCACCCTCCTTAAAAACAAAAAACAAAAAAAGAAAACAAGAAATGGAAATCTCTTGCAGGGCCACCCTGGCAAGCCAAAATGGCTAACAGTGGCCCCAAGTGACTGTTGGGGAGGCCTGGACGTGCGCAGTAATGCCCTGATTCATTTTCCCTCTGCTGTGGCTACAAAAACACAAATACACAAAGTAGAATTTCCTTCTTCTTCTCCTTTCTTTTTCTTTTTTTTCTTTTAAAATCCTTCATCTTCTTTTTGCCCCCAAGAGGTCAATTCACAAGGCTCTCCAAGAAACACTCTCCACTATTTCCTATCTGTAGTCTCGTGACATTTATATTTCATATACACTTACATTCCTTCTTTACTAAAAAATACAAACTACTTTGTTGATTTGGAATAATAGGAATACATATATATATATAGAAAGAGAGAGAGAGAGAGAGAGAGAGACGCCATTCAGAGTAGATAAGGGAAAGAAACATGTTTTGACCTTAGAAAATTAGAGATTGCATAGATAAGGAAGAAAAATTTCAGTTAAATCAAGCATTAGAATTAGATTTGGAATTACTATGATTTTTTTACTAAAGTATAAAATGGTTTAAAAATGCACAATGGAAAAGTTAATAGATTATACTTTAATTTTAAACTACTATACTTAAAAAGAACACTACATTTAAAAGGCTGCCATTTTTCAGCAACTGTCCACAAAGATCAATATTTATAATATGACAGACAAAGGGGTAAAACTTTAATATAGAATGCATTCTTATAAACCAATGAGAAAAAGACCAACTAGTTGCAAATGGCCAAAAGACATGAATAAATAATTGCAAAAGAAGGAATACAAATGGCTAATAAGCATATGAGAAAAATTACACCTTAATTGGCAATCAAACCAACTCAGATTTAAAGCAATGAAGTTCGATATTTGTTTTTAAATTAGCGAACAGTTTTTGAAAAGATAATACCTAACCTCAGTGACAGCCCAGGCAAATGACCACTCTCATACTGCTATGAAAGTACAATTTGGGTCAGCCTATCTGAAGGGCAATTTGTCAAAACTTTAGAAAAGCTCTTCTCTTTTAGACCTACCAATCCCACTTAATTCTGAAAATATTTTTGAGCACCTGCAATGTACCCCATGGTTTCCAATTATTAGAAACTAAATTTCAACTGCCAGGGACTCAATCTGTCTTAAAGAAATAATCAGATAACTGTACATTCATTTTATTGAGTAATTACAATAGTGAAATATGGAACACAAGTTAAATGTCCAACAGTAGGAATTTGGCTAAGCAAATTATAGTACATCCATGCAGTAAAATGTTCTATAGCCATTAAATGAAAGAGTGAGAATGCTCTTAATATCTTGTGGTATGAAAAGAGCTGGTAACAGATGGATATGTACAAACTAATCCCAATGTTGGTTAAGTATATAAATGAGTAGAAAAAAATTCTGAAAGTTTGTATACCACCCTCCAAAAAAAAAAAGTATCTATTGATGGGTGTTTTTTAGATATTATTTATATTTTTATATTTTTCTGTCTACAATGAACATTGATTATTATTACAAGCTTAAAAATATTTTTATTTATTACAAATGGTGCTTTAAGAATAAGATGTATGGACTGGCACAACATCGTAATTGGTCAATACAGGTTACTAAGAGAGAAATAAAAAGCTCTTTGGTATTTAAGATTGTTTAGTGTTGAATTTAATGAACACAAATACCAAGGATTTAAATCTAATGAAAGCAAAGTTGTTTCTCAGCCTCAGGCAAAAACTCATTTTATAGACACCACCATGTGGTTGCACAGACGCCCACGGTGGCCTTGTAGCTGGGTGAAGTCACCCCTTCACTGATTTTACCTCTTCTGAGCCAATGCCCAGAAGACCCGCAGCTATTGCTGCAAGGATTCCCAAGAACAATAAACTCGGGATGGGTGGAATCTTTCATAATAGGTGGAATGTTTCATCACTTCCCTCCTAGCTTGGTTTATGAGGTTGACCTTTTAGCTAACATTTTTCTTGGAAGAAAGAACAATTTATCCCAGAAGAGACATATAATATATATACACAAATAAGGAAGGGGTAGGTGGAGAGACACCGACAAAATCACCTCTTTACCAGCCTATTACTCCCAATGTGTCCAAATATTATTGCAAGAAGGTAAACTAGAAGGCTTGGAGTACTGATTCCTTGGATGTGGAAGATGCCCGCGGTGCCTTTTCACGTTGTTTTCTTGGTTCCTTTGTTATAGAAGAGCATGGGGCTGGCCGGAAGGAGGAGTGGCTGAGGACAGCCCTGTATTTCTCCTTACAAACTTAGCGTACATTTTGAATGGGGTGTGCCATGACCCTATAACGACGTGTGGTTCTTGTTCTTTCCCCAGAATGTCGAGTGGTGAAGTCCACTTCTTACACCAAAATAGCTTCGTCGTCCCGCAGGAGCACCACCAAGAGCCCGGGACCTTCCAGGCGCAGCAAGTCCCCAGCGTCGACTAGCTCAGGTAAAGCAGCAAAGGCGACTTGGGAGAAACTGACTTGTTTCTGACGCGTGACGAGCAGAGGGGATGTGAAACCCAGAGTGAGAGGGTTTAAGATAGTGTAGGTTCCGGTTTATAATTTTAGAACATGCTCGAGTGGTGGAACAGATTTTTCCAGAGTCTAGCATGTTGGCTGTAAGAAAAAACATCGAGCTCGGGGAAATTAACTTAGTAAAGACTCAGATTGCCCTCAGCTGGAAGTGTACAACCAACTTGCATAATTTCTACCACAAAAATTAATTTTTCGGACTAAGGGCCTTCGACTCCAGGAGTCTGTTAAAGCATTTATTCTACTTGGTACTGGCTTATGAAGACTTTCCAGTTTGTATTTGCTGGACCTTCGTTGAACGCTGGCTCCCAGCATGGCTGTGAGAATGAGAGCCCAGCGCAGGGACAGCGGCGGCGACCCGGCCTGTGGCTGGTGCTCACTGGGCTCCCATGCTGGTGTTGGCACAGGATGTGTACCCACAAGATGACCATCTCAGCCCTGACTCTTCCTTCTTTGGTCTTAAAACTGACATGAGTCATTTAGGTTGTTCTTGTTTTTGAGTTTTGTTTTGTGTTTTTGGTCTTAGGTATAAGGTCTGTTTCACTATTAAAAGGGATTATTGATTAAATGATATAAATGTTGAATGGGAATTATTAGATGATCATACATCAAAGTGACAGTCACCTGGTTTCATCAAGACAGAGACGCTCTTAGGGAAAAAGACCTGTATGTAGGGCTTGTCCAGAGGCCTTCTTGTATTCAACAGCATGGACCCAGAGAGATGGGAAAAGCTCTCTAGGCTGGAGCTCCAAGGCCTGCCTCTGGCGTCATGCACCAGCTGTTGCACTATTGTGTGAGTTACAACCTCTGTATTTAAAAATGGAGGTGCTATCATCTGGAAGTAAAACTGAAACCTTGGAAGAAGAAACTCTTTTTTTTTTTAATTAAAGTTAATTGAGGTGACAATTGTTAGTAAACTTACATAGATTTCAGGTGTACAATTCTGTATTACATCATCTATATATCACATTGTGTGTTCACCACCCAGAGTCAATTCTTCTTCCATCACCATGTATTTGATCCCTTTTACTCTCATCTACCACACCCCTCCCCCCTTACTCTCTGGTAACCACTAAACTATTGTCTCTGTCTATGAGTTTTTGTTTCTTCATTTGTTGGTCTTGTTCCTTTGTTGTTTTCAGTTTTATATACCACATATCAGTAAAATCATATGGTTCTCGACTTTTTCTGTCTGACTTTGCTTAGCATAATAATCTCAAGATCCATCCATGTTGTGGCAAATGGTATATAAGGCATTCATATAACTCAGCAACAAAAAAAACAAACAACCCAATTAAAAAATGGGCAGAGGACCTGAATAGACATTTCTCCCAGGAGGACATACAGATGGCCAATAGACATATGAAAAGATGCTCAACATCACTAATCAGAGACATGCAAATAAAAACCACAATAAGATATCACCTCACACCAGTCAGAATGGCTATCATCAACATGACAAATAATAACAAGTGTTGGAGAGGCTGTGGAGAAAAAAGGTACCCTCATACACTGTTGGTGGGAATGCAGCCGCTATGGAAGGCAGTGTGGAGATTCCTCAAAAAATGAAAAATACAATTACCATATGACCCAGCAATTCCTCTTTTGGGTATCTACCCAAAAAAATCTGAAAACATTTATCGGTAAAGATATATGTGCTCCAATGTTCATTGCAGCTTTATTTACAGTGTCCAAGGCATAGAAACGACCAAAGTGTCCTTCAATAGATGATTGGATAAAGAAGATGTGATATATATATATACACAATAGAATACTGTTCTGCCATAAGAAGAAGGAATTCTTTTGGCTGGATAGCTAGAGTACCCAGCCCAACTTGGTTCTCTAAGTCACCTTCTCCTCGGGGCTTTACTGATTACAAGTATTCCCTAAACGGGTTTCCAAAGACCTTTTCCTCTTTTGATACTCTATCTGAGTGGCAACAATGGGCTGCCACTGTCCCCTTCCCACAGCATGGCCTTCATCATAACCAGCGAGGGAATAAGTCTCAGAATATGGCTGGCACTTGAGGTGCAGCTTGTTCACCCTTCTAGTTGAAGGGTGGGCTGAGAACTCCTCCCTAAATATGACATAGCTCACCCAGATTGGATGAACCCTAAAATGAGACATTGCTAAAAGGTAAGGTAGTAAGAGCCAATGTTTAGAGTGCATAAATATCACTTGGGAACTCGGTAAAGTTTGTCATCCCTATCATGCCCCCTCAGATTCTAAGACCATAAACCTGTCTGTGGTTTAGCAAATATTCCAGGTGAATCTGATCAGATAGTCTCTAGCCAATAGTTAAAGAAACATTCAGTTAAGGAAGTGGTTCCCAAAGTGTGGTTCCCCAGATCAGTAGTTTCACCATTACCTGAGTACTTGTTGGAAATGCAACCTTGAGCCTTTCCCTGGACGCACTGAATCACAAACTCTGGAGCTGGGGCCCAGCAATCTGCATTTTCCTATGCCCTCCAGGTGAATCAGAGGCTCACCCAAATTTGAGAACCACTGAATTACAGACAACAAAGGGGAAATGAATACAGGAAGTCAGGTGACTCTGGATAATCTGGTATGAAAGTTGTGGCTTACTTATCTTCACTTACTGGCGTGATAGACATGACTTCCTTTCTACCTCCTTGCTTGCTTCTGAGTGGCAAAGTCCATCTGTAATGGCTGCAGCCCAAGAGCAGACGTCTAGACACCTTGAAGTGTAGATCAAGAGAGCAGTGAGCATGCGAGAGTGACCGATGCCAGCTTCGTTTTCTCCGTCCTTATCATGGCAGCCTTCAGAGAACCACTCCCCTGGGAGAGGATAGACTTTCTGCCTGAAGATCATCCCTTCCCTGGAAACTGATACTGGGGAAAGTCTTTCCCTTCAAGAGACACAGCACCTACATACAGAGATGTGGACCTCCAAAATGACAGTGATGCTGGAATTGCTGCGTGTAAAACTTCCCTGGCAGACCTTAGCTTGTTCATTAACCTGCCAACACGTTAAAACTGAGCTCTTTGGAGGCTCTTGGACAAAGACTATTTCTCATTTTCCCTGTCCTTTAGGATGAACTCCCATGGGGCAGTAAGAGAGAAAGATGTCATGGGGCTTGCCAGCCTTTTGCCCCTAAAATCTTGTCTATTTAGTACCATCACAGAAGGATGTGAAGGAGAAAGAAGCCCCACATTAACTGAAACGTTATCAATACAACTGAAAAAACATGAATATTAAAGAACAGAATTAGTCCTCAATCCAAATCAGCTCTGACATTGATAAATTTTACTTAATCTTTCCTCTCTTCCTCTTAGTATATATACCATGAATTTTAAAATATCAGGTGTGTGTGTGGGGGGCGGCATCTAATAATGAGTGATTAGTCAAATTCTTATGGCTTTTACAGTACAAATATTTCAAGAGACTCAATATACACTCTTGCTATTAATTTTTGTTGTTGTTATTTTTTGTTAACAGGTTTTGTTTTTGAGACTTGTAGGCAGTTAGATGTTCCTGGGTTTGTATGGAAGTTTCTTTTCTGTTTTCTTTTTGTCCCCATAAGTCAAGAAAGGTAGGGGATAGGTCAGATTATTGTGCACAAGTCAGAGAATAGAATCATGAGACCTGGAACAGATACTGTCTGCTGCTCAAGTTCCTATTACAGATGTAAGAAAAATGTCCCCACACTTTCTGTCTGTCTGATTATGTGAGCCAAGATTGAATGGAGGGAAATGGGAGGAAAATATGGAGAGAGAATTTTTGCAACTCAGATGTAACCTTGTAAATAGTGAAGAGCCTGTTTTACTCCAAAAAACAATCTAAAATTTGAATTAAAGTAAAAAGAATCATGAATTTAACCTTAAAAAGACTTAAAAAAATGAATTCATTAAAAAATAAATACAGGAAATTATTTCCCCTTAGAGTTAACTGGTAACAGTCACTATTCAGCATCTCTAAGATTATATAAATCTTATAAATATAATGTATTTAATTATAATCTCATAAATATAGATGGCTATAGCATTCACCAAAAGTAATTTCAGAAACTCAACAAAGCAGCTAGGCAAATGTATTAAATGCATTTCTATTTGTTACTGCCAACATTTGGAACTATTGCTTTTGGAAGTTTAAAATGGATAGGACACGTTACCTCAAAATCGATATATTGCTTCAAACAAGCATTTCTATTTTCTATTGTTTCCCAGAAGCTCTTTTCAATTCTAGTGAAAACCTGGTTGGTTTGACCAGCACTAACTTGGAATTTATGATTCCAGGTACGGCATGCCAGGTAGTTTCATTTCCATAAAGAAAGTGAAATCCAAATCTATTTTAAAATCAGTATGTTCTTGACAAACTACCTTCATTCAAGGTGTCTTTAACCACCAGGTCAAAATTAATCAAATAGCACTGATCCCGTTTTGTTTCATATGAGTCTTTTATGCATATAAAATTTTCAACTTCTTGCATTTGGATCTAGAAGATATTTCATAGAACCATTTCCTGGTTATGTAACAGCTTATCACATGCAATGACTGTCTCTTGAGTCTGACTTGCCACGAAATCTTACCACCTTCTTCTCCGTGATTCTAATTTAGAGAGGGTTTACAGAGCAGTGGGACCCAGTCAATCACAAATGCATTGACGATACCAGTGACCTCAAGACTACTTCCTTTCCCTGGGATGGAAGCCTGGGGTTCAGGAAGTCCAGTGATATTTCCATATCTTTTCAGTTGCAAGTATGGCTGCTGGATGTCAGGGGAGCCCCTGCCTTGGGCCCCTCTCCTGAGCTAATCTAAGTTCTGTCTCTACTCAAGTATGGCTCTTACAACCAGTGGAAATGAGCAGTGAATTAGCCCAATATTAATTGCATCATCATTTTCTTAAAATAGCCTGATCAGTGTTTTAATAAATAATGAAGATAGGAATTTGAGTAGTTTTACTTTCATACCTCTTACACACTGATGTTGTCCCAAACCCCAATCACCATTGTGAACCTGACTGTTTAACATTAAATAATCTTTGTTTTTCCTCCTAAAATATTAACTTAAAATTTAAAATAATCTCTGCTTCCGTTTTCCAATTTCTACTTCCAGTATCATCTTCCTGCATTACACAGAGATTGGAGCATATTATAGAGTTAAGATTTGCTCAGTTTTCATGCCATGCTACTGTTCATGATAATATTGTTAACATATATTTAAATGAAACATCAGGACTTTTATCTCTTTGATCTTCTTTGATTTTCCCAATTGTCTCCCAACAGCAAGCAACACGATATTATTATTTATTTTGTAATAATATAATGCATTTTTAGAAATGCGGAAGCAGAGGCGAGGCTGGGGCAATTGCCTGTCCCAGAGTCACAGCGTTAACGGTGGCAGCACAGGGCTGGCACCTGGAGCTTCCAGACACAGCAGGCTGGCAGTCTTTGATACCTTTTTTTTCTCCTCTGCTTATTAAACTTTTGACCTGCAGGAAATAACTAATACAGCACCTGGTGTAACATTGCAATATCCAACTTCATAACACTTTGGAACAGAAGCCTAAGTATGAGTGCCAGGCACCAGCTTCCTGCAGGTGAAATGATTCACCCCAGCTTCATGATGTATGTCAGTGGGAGACAGAAGCCTTTCCATGTAAGTCAGTGTTAGAACGAGATTGAGAATCTTCTATAAATCTTCTCTTTGTCCTGTACCCATTCCTCTTCTTGGGACTAAAAGAAGTTAGAGGTGATTTATTAATGTAAGGTGTTCAATTACACGTTCAGAAATATCAAGCATGAGTCTGCCAGTGTCAGACATTTGCTAGGCTCTGACACTGTAGAGATGAAAGAAACAGCCTCTACTCTCAAGAAGCATACAGATCAAGCCCCCTAAATAATTTATAGATAACATAATTCACATACCTGTTGAATTATCGTTAGTATCCATAACAGAGAGAGTCCAAAGAAGGCGATTGGAACTAGAAAAAGAGAGAAACCAGAAGCCTTAATAACACACAGGAAAATAATGATCCCCAGACAATTGCATGCTGAGACATCGAATGTGATACCAGTAAGAAAGGGGAAAATGGTTTTAGTTGCTTCTTAAAAGAAACAAGAAAATATAAAAACATTATAAAGAGTGTTTAATATGGGTTGAATCTTTATTCATGCGTGTTCATCTTTGGAATACAGACTTCACATAAAATGTGTAATTTAAAAGAAATTATTTTAAACAAATTTTTTTTTTAATTGTATTCGGGAATATTGGGGAACAGTGTGTTTCTCCAGCACCCATCAGCTCCAAGTCATTGTCCTTCAATCTAGTTGTGGAGGGTGCAACTCAGCTCTAAGTCCAGTCGCCATATTCAATCTTTAGTTGCAGGGGGCGCAGCCCACCATCCCATATGGGAATTGAACCAGCAACCTTGTTGTTGAGAGCTCTCACTCTAACCAACTGAGCCATCCAGCCACCCCTCTGGAAGTTTAGCTGCAGCTCGTTGTCTTCAATCTAGCTGTGGAGGGCGCAGCTCACTGGCCCATGTGGGAATCGAACCACCAACCCTGTTGTTCAGAGCTCGTGCGCTAACCAACTGAGCCACCCGGCCGCCCAGCTGCCCCCCCCAAATTTCTTTATCTGTACAATAATTTATAACAAAACATCTCCAAAATAAGACTACAATATGCACTAATTTGATTTCAATAAGAAAAGATAAAGTTTAGTTTGCTTTGTATTATTTTCTTAATATTAAAAGTATAGGAAAACCACATTTATCTATCTTGAATTTTCATTGATAGAGTTCTCCTTAAAACTTACAGATTTCAAAATGTTGACCTCTTCTGGATCCTGTAGAAGATCTTTGGGGTTTTCCATTTGTTTGTTAGACTGATTATTTGTTTGTTTTAGAGGTTTTATTTCCACTTAGATCGATGGCCAACTTTTTCTCATAGAATGACACCCTCTATTTAGAATCTCTCTCTATAGAAGCCTTGGCAAACATAACTGAAGCCCCCAGTGGGTACCTTACAGTTCATGAATTCAAGCATGAGCTGACGGACTTCTGTGCCCTTCAGAAGCATTTAGTCTAAGGTAGAAACACTCCTGTCAACAACCATTCACTCAGTATGCGTTGAGAACCCACCAGGACTAGCAATGTGGGGTGCTGGAGATGCAAGGATGAATATTTGACAGAGGGAAAAACTGGGTGCTTTAGTAAATTACCGTCTGCCTTGACTGAAGCACCAGTCCATCCTTCCCGGGCTTAACACTTACTTGTATGTGACTGGAAACCCTGAAGTCTTTTTACTTATGCTATCCAAATTTTACTTTTTTACATAAAAGTATTTTATGCAACATATTCAGATAAGAATCAAAGCTGGGGAAGCAAAGAGAATTTTAATCAGCCTACTAGTTCCGTTTGTCAACTTTTTAAATTTATATCAAACACCTTCAAAGGCAGATTGCTGGCTATTAATTTTTAGTTCAGTGTTTTCCTTTGGTCTAGAGATTTCATCCTAGTACATTCTCTGGAGGATTATTTTTTCTGCTTTGGGGTTCCAAGGGAATTGCTGAAAACAGACTGCACCAAGAAAATCAAGAGGCCTGATGACTCATCATTGTGTCTAGAATTTCTTTTTGCTGCATATAAAACTCAGTAATTCTTCCCCTCTCTTTCCCTGGGCCCTTCTACTCCTACTGCTCGCCCTCAGCAGGTGAATATCTCCAAAGATACTCTTCAAAACTTTGAACATTTATCTTGACCCACTGTCTATATGGGGGCAGCAGCCTACCCCAACTGCTTTTATGAACCCCTCTCTGTTAATGCCTCATGTTAACTAAACAAATATTTCCTGAGCATATACTGTTTTCCAGGCATGTATTAGGTCCCAAGATTATAAAGATGATCGATTAAACCACAGTTCTCGCTTTCAAGTTGGGAGACAAACATCTATACCACTTACTGTAACAGTGTTGTGTTATAACAGCCCAGCGGAAGAATGGGTTAAATCTCATTAACCGGGTCAGAGAAGCCTTCCAAGAGAAAAGGACTAATAAATTGAGACTTGAAGGATAAGAAGAGCCAGGAGGACATTGCCACCTGAGTCAAGGCAAAAAGGCATGAAAGTATATTTGAGAAACAGATGCCAGTTCAATAAAAATCAATGATAGAATAGGAAAGGGTTGGAGAAGATGGTGATAGCTCAGTTGCTTGTGGTCAGATTGCACAGGGCCACGAAGGCATGGTTTTGTTGTAGGTATTACGGGGTGAAAGGGGATTTATAGTGACTGTGATTTTATTTTTATTTGAATTTTAGAAACAGTGGTGCAGAGGTAGAGAGGATGGCTACACGTGAGTGGCTAAGGGCCTAGAAGGCTCCATGAGGCCACTGCTGTCGTCCTGGAAAGAAACTGATGGGACAGAATTTAAACAGCAATGTGGGGAGTGGGGGAGACTTCAAAGGGAAATGAAATCAGGAATTTAACTGGATATGAGGCCAGAGAAAGAGAGAGGAACCAGAGACGAGGAACAGATTTGTCAACTGAGGAGAGAGGCAGGGAATGTGTTCCATTTGAGACATGTGGAGTATACGTTGCTTTGGAAATGTTTAGGAATAAGTAATGGTGTTTAAGTCCGATTCGAGCCCACAATACACATTTGAGAGACCTTGGCATATAGTAGTGATTTAAACAATAGGAGGGTAAGCTACCTCTCTCCCAACCCCAGTGAAAGATTTATAAAGTAAAGATGACAATGGGACACTGGGGGACATCTGCAGTTCTAAGAGCACATCCGAGGAGGCAGGAGAACCATAAGAGTGCAGTGACAGAAGTCCAAGGGGCAGACAGCTTTGAGATGGAGGGAGAGACTAGAAATGTTCAATGCTGAGAAGTCCAGTAGCATGAGAACCAAAAGGAGGTCATAGGATTTGGCAGCAAAGACACCACTGGGAACCTGTAGCAAGACCAGAGGGCGGGGGCATCCTCTGGGCATGGTGTCCCCTGGGGGTCATTGTGGGACTGCTCCAGGGCTGACTCCCAGGCTTAAGTCTAAGGGGAGGCTGTCCTGTGATACCTGGTAGGGTGGGGGCAAAGCACCCACCAGGCGACCAAGGGGGCCGCAGAGCCAGCCCTTCAGTCCCAGGACCTTCATCCACCTTGATCCAAGGTGCCCTCGGCACCTAATTCCCTCATGATAACCACAGCCTGTTCTGGAATCCCCACTGACACATTTTCATAATTTTACATCGAAGGATTCCAGATGATGCTGTTTTAATGTTGAATTAAACATCTTTTTCCTTTTACCCGGAAATCATCTTTGACTCCTTTTCCCCTCTCCTTCTACATCGAATTTGTCACCGGTCTCCTTGGCTCCTCCTCTGTCATGCTGTTCTAAGACTCCGATATCTCACAGGCTATAAACACCGCTTGCTAGCTGGCCTCCTCCCTGCACTGGTCCTCTGCCCCTTACCTCTGCCCTGCACACCAAGGTCAGATTTGTTGCCCTTACTTTCTTTCTGCCAATAAAGTCTCAGCTCCTTATTCTCCTCTGAAGAACTACCTTGATTTGGCCACAGTCTTCCTTTCTAGCCACATCTGCCACTTCTCCTCTGGATTTTTGCTCTATTCTATAAATCAATTCAAATTTTCACCAGATACCCCTTTTCTTTCTTTTTTGTTTGTTTTGTTTTTGTTTGTTTTTTGTTCTTTGTTTTTTGTTTTGTTTTTTGGTTTTAAATTTATTGGGTGACAATTGTTAGTAAAATTACATAGATTTCAGGTGTACAATTCTGTATTACATCATCTATAAATCCCATTGTGTGTTCACCACCCAGAGTCAGTTCTCCTTCCATCACCATATATTTGATCCCCTTACCTTCATCTCCCACCCTCCACCCCCCTTACCCTCTGGCAACCACTAAACTATTGTCTGTGTCTATGAGTTTCTGTTTCTCATTTCTTTGTCTTGTTCTTTTGTTGTTTTTGGTTTATATACCCAGGTACCCATTTTCCATCTCTAACCATTATTGCTAGAAGCCTTCCTCTGTTACTTTAGCTGTCAAAAGGGCAATTTGACTCCAGTGACCTCTGTGAAACGTTCCCTGATCACCTCACTGTTTAGGGTCTTTCCTACCTCTAAGATCCTGTGCCGATGGGTTTGGCTCCCAGTGTACAGGTGAAATATTGTATCATCCTACTAGGCTGTTAGGTTTCTGAGTGCAGGAATTCTTTACACATTCTGCAGTGCTTCCACATTCATGGTAACTGTTGGGTAAATGTTGAGCAGCTGAGTGAACGGAGAAATACTAGGATCTGTTCAAGTTGCTTAGATTTCCTGAGGTTCAAGGGCCTTTTGTGTAAATGTTTATTTAAAAAAAAAATCATAGAGCCATGTCCTTTTCTCCATCCCCACTCTTTCTATTGACTTCCCACTTCCTATTATTCTCAGAAGATAGTCCCTTTGAATTGGACCCATTGTCTCAGTTTAAGACGAGAATGTAGACAAATGGAGAAAGTCAAGGTTCCACCTCACCTCTCAGCTGAGCCCCTATGAAGACAGAATTAGGAAAAAGCATCTTCTCCCAAGAGTCTCTGCCTGCCATTAGATAGTTATCTTTTTCTCTTCGCCTCAGTTGACTCCATCTGTTTTTCTTTCTGTTTTTGTTTCTCTCAATAATGTGACAAGCAATGGACAAAGGCTGGGAAAAAGACTTAGAGTATCTACAGCCTCCTCCATGATCAGAGAGTGAAGGAAAATCCTAGGCAAGCAGCCAGATCTCCCCAGCAACGTGCCTGAATCACCACCCCACTGAATACACAGTCAGACACCCATATGTATGCAAACACATTCCCTCCTCATAAATAAATGAGCTACCTCAAGTGCAGAAAGAAGATAGGGAAAGGGCAAGGTGGATGTCCATGCCCCAAAAGTTACTTACCTTGTAATTAGATGGTCTTGCTTGGAGATTGCTTTAATTTCAGGATGAGTCTGAGACATTTGAACATTTAGCTTTCACTTGATGTCTGAGACTTAAAAGAATGCAACTGTAAAGAGAAGAACACTTTAAGGTCACAAAGAAGTTGCTAAACTACTGTATACGTGAGCCTAAAGTCATTTAAAAGGAGCAATGAATTAATAAAAGTAAGCCAAGTATTTCCAAATTATAGAATGTTTTAGTAACTTTCACATTCAATGATAAGTTTTGGGTCACAGGGACCAGCGGATAGTCAGGCACACAGTAAGTACATGCTGTGTGTACCAACTGGTTGATTACAGAACCCCAAATTCATGGCTCCAATGAGTAACATAGAGTGGGATCACCTATCTTAAATGAAGGAAAAGGTGAGGCGGGATCCGTCATGAGAAGTAATGTGCCATGACCAATCCATACTGTTGTGTCCTTGATGGGACTAGGTGGTGGCCAAGTTGAAAAAAAGAGAGGACTGTGGAAGAGGGATGGTAGAAGTCAGATTCACAGACTTTTTCCCACAGCTCTTTGGTGGCCAGATATGTAATTGGGTCCTCAGGGGACTGGTGAATAATCCAGCCTAAAGTTTAGCACCTGTCATTCAGGAAGTAACAAGCGGAGCAAGAGATAGAGGGTTTAAGGAGAATATACCTAACAGACCTGAGCAAAGGAAACCAGAACTGGGTCTAAAGGGGTGAATTTGATAAGCACTTTAGTAATTCAGACGTTAGTGACTTCAGCCTGAAGTAATTGTTAGGCCTACTTTACCATTTGAAAACAACCATGTGAAATTAAATGTTTCCCATTCGCGATAAAGAATTGTTTAATAAAGCCCTCTGTAAAGTAAGGCCATTTGTTAGTTGCATTTTAATAAGTTCTGTTAAATAAGTGACAAAGCCCTTTTTATTGGCATTCAGGGACTTCTGGTATTACAGGATAAAAAGCAGCTGAACTCAATAAGTATGTCAAACTTACTTAGGAAATAAATTTATTTATTCCGACAGTGATTCAACAATAAGGTGTGGGATGTTTTCTGGGTGTCAAGAGCCATTTTAAGAAATTGCTAATGCTTTTTACGTGGCCAAGAGGAAGAGTTTGAACAGAACTCTGACCCTAAGAATACAGGCCGTTCCCAACCTTCAAGCAGGTTGTGTTCCAAACATGTTTGATTATAAATGACTTGTTTGGCAGTCAAGCTTCATTTTTCCAGAGAGATGAGGCACAAATAGATGCCTGAGCTCAGTGGCTTTAAATGAAGGATGCAGGTCCGAGTGCCCCAGTGGACAGAGACCATTAATTTTGAAGCCCTTACATTATGCCGCCCCTGCCTACCCCTCCTGCATCCTAATTCATAAGGCTCTGTCATCTGCTCCTGTCATCTGCTGAGCTAACTGATTTAGGTCTCTTAAGGCATCACACTTGCTCCCTCGTCCATAGCCAGCCATGAAACAGGTAGTCTCTCACCTTGGCACACGTCTCCTTTATCGTGCTTTACCCTCCCTCACCTGGCAAACTCCTACTAATACTTAGGTTCTGGCTCCATTATCCGCTAACCTTTCTGTATGGCGTAGGCCAATCTTGACCCCACAGATTGTTAGGATTCCAACAGCAACACCCACTACTTCCCCTCTCAAAATACTTTACTGTGATGACTAGTTTGGTGACCCGATTTCCCTGAAGGCTAGAAGGTTGGTGAAGAGCGCATTTTTGGATTGCCCAGATTAGATCTCCAGCTCTACCCTGTATCAACTTGCTTATCATCTTTATGCCTCAGTTTCCTCATCTGTAAAATGATACTGCCTGCCTCAAAGTTATTGTGAGAGTTAAATGAGGATATATACATACATAGATGTACATATATACACACACACACACATATATGTGTGTGTGTATATATACATACATCATACACAAACACACACACACACACATACACACACACCAGGGGTGCCAAAAAAATGTATACAATGGACATTTTGGTTGACGTTGCTCAAGCACTAGTTCTCCATAATCAGAAGTGTCTGGACGCTGATGGTAACCACTTTGAGCACCTCTTGTAATTGCAGAAGTCAAACATGACTTGTATTCATCTTTTGTTATCGGTATATATTGAGTATTACAATTTTAATACAGTTTTCCTTTCTTAAAATGTGTATATATTTTTTGGCACCCTGTGTGTGTGTGTGTGTGTGTAGTTTAAGTATATTAACTTCTCCATAGAAAATAAATTCTTCAGTAAACTGAGATGCACACATAATGGGCACTTACTAAACACGCTTTTTGTTATATTATTTTGCTTTTTAAAGCAAGGTGTTCCTAAAGCTATTTTCACTTTCTTTTTTCACTTTTTCCCCCATTGACTTGATAAGAGTAGTCTCAATATTTAAAACTATCAATACTGGGGGCGACCAGATGGCTCAGTTGGTTAGAGTGTGAGCTCTGAACAACCAGTTTGCCAGTTCGATTCCCACATGGACTAGTGAGCTGCGCCCTCCACAACTAGATTGAAGACAACCAGCTAGCGCTAAACTGCCGGAGGGGTGGCTCAGTTGGTTAGAGCACAAGCTCTTAACAAGAAGGTTGCAGGTTCAGTTCCCACATGGGATTGTGGGCTGTGCCGCCTACAACTAAGATTGAAAACGGCAACTGGACTTGGAGCTGAGCTGCGCCCTCCACAGCTAGATTGAAGGACAACGACTTGACTTGGAGCTGATGGGCCCTGGAGAAACACGCTGTTCCCCAATATTCCCCAGTTAAAAAAATTAAAATGTCAATACTGTGTTTGCTTCCCCATTTGCTCATTTTCCCCCCAATCTGTGTAGCCTTTAGGTGTGACATAAAGACGTAAAGTGAGCAAAGAAGATATTGCATTCTTGAAACCTGTTTTTCAGCCATATCCTAGGTATCTCTTGCTTATTGGTTTATTAGCTGTAGATTCTGCCTCTACCCACAGCTCTTTAGTCTTTGCCTATTTCACAGCCCTTTCCTTAGAGGTTACTGGCTGGGAAGTCCAGTGCAAAGAGGCCTGAGCATCAAGCTCAGTACAGAAAGGACTGTAGGATGTAAGCAAATTAAAGCATTCTCAGTGCTTCCTACTTCAAGCTGTCAAAGAAAGAAAAAAAAAGTTTGTGATTTTTTTTTTTTTTTTTGAGTCACCAAATACATTGCAAAGGCAAAATTACATATTAGTGCAATGTGGGTTATATTACATTTTTTAAAGGTCTTTGGAGATGACAAAACAAAGACCTTCCCACTTTCATGGGCCCTAATAATGTTTTGTGCAAACACTGTGTATGAAAAATCAATAAACATCCTACTGTACCACTGAATTTTGTGAAGATGTACTTAGTACTCGCTAGTTAGCAGGCTTTAGAAGAGTTACTGTCATTTTGATTTTCATATGAGTCATTGGGTCTCTTGCCCCCAGAGGCACTTTGTTATGATTCAGCGCAAAGTACTGAAAGGGCTCCGGCTTCCGGGAGTTAGTGGTGTTGGGGTGGGGGTAGCAGTGGCTCCGGGTTGGCATGAGGCTTAATTGACACCTTTGATGTAGCCTAAGACAGAACCCGAACCTCCCACTGCTGGTTGGGAGACGTCAGCCTTACGCAGAAAAGGCATCTGCTGATGAAGCTTGCGTCTCATTCAGTCTGCCTGGGAGCAGCCTTAGCCATCCTTAACTAATCCACCTGCTTCCCTCCCATTTCCCTGCGCTGGGCTAAGTGCTGGGAAGCGATTTTGCCTTTTGCCTTAGTTCAAACACTAAGACTGTGTCCATGTTAGAGCTCATAGAAGGTAAGTTAAATGCATTCTTGCTCTCACTTTCAGAAAATGTTTCTTATGTACTTTCAAGGATGTGTGTGTGTATGTCTCATGGCTGATTCTTCTTCACTGACTGTGGATGTAATGCATGTAAAAATGTTCTCATTTTTATGGGTAAGATAATGGTGACATTATATATCTTTATAAACTCATTTCTTTAAGGGTATTTTATTGTTACTCAGAGAAAAGAATTGCTTACTTGAGTTCTGTGGCTTTGATTCAGTTTAGTGATAATGTTGTATGAAAATCTTAATAATCAGGTAAAATTGCAGTGATTTAAACCTGTTAGAAAGCAGCTTTTATTTTTCAATCATGTAAAGACAGATGGGGAGGAATTCCCGAGTGTCTGTGCCTGTTACTTTGTCCTGTTGAGGGCAGGTCCTTCAGAGTTTAGGCTAAGGAGATGTACAGGGCAGAACTGGATGCAGGAACTTCTAGAAGTCAGTTCTTAACTATAAAAAGACAGTGATTCAGTTGAACAAGTCACTGAGAATATCACTTGTGAAGTGTGCTGATATGTACTCCCACTGGGTGTTACTGGGAAGCTAAACTAAAGAATTAAGGATTAATCCCATGGAAAACGTCCCACATCCCCCAGATCCCTTTTGGTTCAGTTAAAGGCATCATTAATATATTCATTGGGAAAGTTGTGAAAAGTACAGTTTAAACATTTTTAGCAGGCTTTAGGAGAGTTACTGCTAATTAAACACAGGATTAATAAAACAGTGAATTTCTGAAGAAGGTATTCCCTGAAGCTTTTTCTCAGGACCACAGATAAAAAGGTGTCTGGAATTTTAGCAAATGCTCCTCTGTGGTTGTTTATTTCTCTGAGAAGTTGATTTGTCCTGAAATGTCCTTAACGTGCCATTTTTCCTCTCTGTGATTCTTTGTACTTCTAGTCAATGGAACCCCTGGTAGTCAGCTCTCCACTCCGCGCTCAGGCAAGTCGCCCAGCCCATCACCCACCAGCCCAGGAAGCCTGCGGAAGCAGAGGGTAAGGAAATAAGCCAGCTTCTTGCTTACGACCTGTCTGAGCCTTGGTGCAGAATGGCACAGGTGCCAACAAATAGCTCTCTCATAATAGCACTCTTGTCTCTAAGTAATAACCAGGTGAAGGCAGACGGTGACCCATGGCAGGGCCTTATTATGGCCATGGTTTCTCTTAGCTTGCACTCAGGGCTTTTGCTTTCTCTGTAAGCGTTTCTAAATCTGAACTCGGAGAAGAATAAACGGTTGCTGCTTCATGTATAAACACCCCGCTCTTTTTGTCCTGTATCACAAAGACTTGGCTTTACTGGCACTGGTTTGTAAGCTTCCTTAGTTATAATGAGGAAGCATCATTATTATCAGCCTTCCTTAAGGAAGGAGAAGGAAAAGTGTCATTGTTGGAGGGGTCTGCAGGGTGGGGAGTTGCTTTGTGGCATAGAATGGTGGTCCAGAGTGGCTTAGGGTCCATGGAGCGGGGGCTGGGTACATATGACATGTGCTTTTGTGGAGGAAACCCACACTGAGCACCATGGTTTTCATCCCTACTTATTTTTTAGCTTCTCGTGTAGTAATGGAGAACTTGGCTGAGCTTGGAGACAAAAGTCAAAAAGTTACTGGAAACTGTTAGCTTCTCCATGCTAAGGAAGGGAGTGAGGATTAGCTCTTCTTTCACAGTGGAAGACAGTTTTTAATCCCCTTACAACTGACTGTTTGTCTTTCCCAGTAATACCAAGGCAAGACTGAAAGGAGTGGGAAGGGAGGAGGGGAAGGTGCAGCAGAGCAAATGGAAAGCCTTTCAGTGTTCTGATTTCACAAGCGAGGTGGGGAGGAAGACAGGTGCTTAGAAGGAGTTATCATGGTGCTCACTGAATATTTTACTAAGCAAGGGCTCCTTGGAGCCTTCTGAACTCAAAGACTAGCTGCTTGAATTTGGTTTCTTTTATTATGTGTTTTGAAATGAGACTTCTAAGTTCCATAAATTTAAACTCGAACCAAGTTGGAAGCTCCTCTGTTCAAACCTCCTGCCGAGGCTTTGTCTGCACTCCACCGTCTAAAAGTGGGGGAGGGGGATTCAGTCAGTCCCCAGTCCCTTTGGAGCCAGTCCCACCAAATATCAGGTCGTATTGTCTTTCTCCCCTGATCCTCCTGGCATCAGGCTTGGCCTGTTGAGATTATTTGATGAGGCCTGGGGTTTGGCACCAGCTCCTCCACTAATTGGCTGTGTTATCTCAAATACGTCTGTCCGTTACCCTCTCGGACTCAGTTGGAAAAAACAAAAGAAAAAAAGATGCTCTTTCCAGATAGAAAATCCAATAATGCTATTTCAGTTCCATCTGAGTGTTTTCACTGTGGTTTTCTTCTTGCAGTCTACTTTTGCTTTTTAACCTACAGGAGTCATAGTGAACTACTAAAAGAAGAATTGGCCAATTTAATTTCATCTCCTAAATGTCTATCCTTGAATGGAGGAAGGGGTAGTAGAGTGATTGTTTTCTTATAAATATTACCCAGTGAGGTCCCCATCTATGGGAACAGCCACTAGATATAGCAGAGACGGGGTCCTTTTTCACAGAACATTCTCTCTTTTGAAGTGTATACTTTGGAGAGTACACCTGGCATAGACATTCCTCTTTATCCTTTGAGGTTATATAAACTCAGATTCAGGATTTAGCTCACGCTTAGTTGTGGAGATTAAATTAGAGTGATTGAGAATCCCTGCCATAGATCTGAGCTTCTCTCCCCACTTGCTTATTGTGGAGAGCTCTGTCTTGGGGACATTAAGTGCTTTGTTCAATGGTACCTTTGTTTGCAGAATGAGGCCAGAATTTACTTCTTCTGCCCTCTGTATTTTCTATGTCACTATTATTTTGTCCAACTGAGGCAGAATATTTCCTTCCAGCTACTAGCAGCTGTGTGCCCAGTGGCTTACGTAATTAACATTGTCAGCACTTGGGAAATGATAATAAGGGTTGGTTCTCTTATAGATACTTCATTTTGTCATTTAAACCACCAGCGCAAGCAACACAATCAAGAGGGGAAAACAACCCTATTTGTTTTAGGGAGATAAGGGTTAATTGTCATGTGAAAACATTTATTAAGCGCAAGTTGTGAGCAGAGCACTGGATAATTCACAGATGGCTTAGTTTCTAGGCTTTAGAATTGGGTCCATAAAAGAATATCCTCCACTCATGCCCCATGTCAGTGGACGGGTACATCCCCCCCCTTCATGCCTCATGTCAGTGGACGGGCACATTCCCCTTCATGCCCCATGTCAGTGGATGGGTACATTCCCATTCATACCACATTTCAGTGTCTGGGTATATTCCCGTTCATGCCCCATGTCAGTGGATGGGCACATTCCCCTTCATGCCCCATGTCAGTGGACGGGTGCATTCCCACTCATGCCCCATGTCAGTGGATGGGCACATTCCCGTTCATGCCCCATGTCAGTGGACGGGTGCATTCCCACTCATGCCCCATGTCAGTGGATGGGTACATTCCCATTCATGCCACATTTCAGTGTCTGGGTATATTCCCGTTCATGCCCCATGTCAGTGGATGGGCACATTCCCGTTCATGCCCATGTCAGTGGATGGGCACATTCCCGTTCATGCCCCATGTCAGTGGACGGGTACATTCTCAGCTGTTTTAGCAAGAGGACCTTTCAACTTGGTGTGGAGGCAACTTCATCAAATAACCCCTCCCAGTTAAAATGGGCCTTGAATATCCCCCCAAAACTAATCCTATTTCAAATTTGGCTAATGTTCTTCTCAAATAGTTGGCTATACTCCTATGCAGGAAATACTGAAATAAGCAAAAGATGGCAAGTGCTAAAAGAAGACATTTCAATGAATAAATTAACTCTTTTTATTGCAAATTGGAAAACAGTAGCGACTTCTATTTTTCTCTCTGTGTTGCCTAGCAACATGGACAGGAAAATTACTTGGCTGCCCCCCAACACACACACACACACACACACACACACACACACACACTCACACTCACACCCCCTACCTCATTTTAAAAGACAGGAATGTAAGTTGTTTCTTTAAAAGCAATATTGAGAAATTTGACCACTTTCTTCACAAATCAAACATATTACTTATGATGATTTAATCATATTTTCGTTTCTTCCCTTAAAGTCATATTTCTTTATGTTATCTCTCTTAGAATAGTTATGTACAATAAGAGTTTGCATGCCAGGTATTTTTCTTCATAAAAGTATTGGTGTCAATGTACCAGGAAACCTCCCTATTTTTACAAAACAGTTATTTAAATTACTGTCTAGAAGCATTTGACTGGTCACAGAAGCAGATAGTGGCAGATCTTTTTCATCCATGAACTTTTTTGGGTCCCATTTCTTAATATATCAGAAAGAAATGTGTCGTGTAGGTTGAATGAAGCTCCCCATTATACTCCCACGCTGCTGGCTTTTGTGGATTATCTGATCACTCCGATGATGTGAGGAGTGGGAGGTACAAAATAGAAAAGAAGCCAGGATTCTAGACACTCTGCAGATCTGAGCTGGTTGCCTGGTTACCAACAGAGAGATCTCAGCAGAAAGGGGCAGAGAAGAAAAATGGGGAAGTGATAGGTGAGTGGTTGGGGAACCAGGGAAGAATATTGGGAAGGGAGGTAGGTCAAGTCTACGTTCTTTCTGTCTTCCAAGCAGAATTTGAAAAGGCAATGTTCATTGGGTTTATGCAATACTCAGTGCAACACTTGAGTTGCTGCTCTGGGACCAGAATTTGCTGAAAGCCAGCTAGGGCTCCTAATAAGTTATTTCGAGAGGTAAGCATGTTCCTCTTCTACCCAGAATAGGAAGAAAGTGTTCATGGAAGACTAGCCTAGACGCATAGAAGCATTGATAGACCTCAGGGGCTGTAAAATTCAACTGGACACAAAGGAAGGCAAAAGCTCATGAGCAGTTCAAATCAATAAGGCAAAATATTTTTGTCTTTTTAGATGGTTTCTCAATATTATCTTTCCTCATTCAAATTTGGTGACGCTAAAAGGTCTAGTGATATTAGACATCAGGGATGCTATTCAGTATTGCTCCACTCCTAAGAGAGCCATGGGGCACCCAAGAAAGCCAAGTAAACAAATCTATACTGCCCTTCATCTTACAGGACCTGTACCGCCCCCTCTCTTCGGATGATTTGGATTCAGTAGGAGACTCAGTGTAAAAGAGACAAAGGAGCAATGTATATGGTTTGTGATTGGGTGAAGATTTCACATTTCCTAAGCAAAAGTCTAACAGCAAAATACACAAAAAAGTTTTGCATACTTTGAAATTATGAAGCCCAAATCATATAAAAGTAAATATATAGGCATTTTATATTCATGATGTTGATCCTTGAAGCAGATTGATTTTTATGCCTCCTACAATGATTTGGTTGGGGGAGCTTGAACACAAATGCACTCAATTGCTGAGGTTTTTGGGCAAGGCCTGGCTCCAGATAACTTTCATAAATAGACCCAATCAATATTGAGTATAAGAACACACTAATGATGTAGTACTACAGAATCATAATTTCTGTGTGGAGGGTTTTCATTTTAATCACAAGTAGATGTGTAGATACATTTTTCTATACTTTCAGTCAAGCAGATTAAAATGGCACTAGAAGTCATTTTTTCTTAAAGTTAAATTCTTTTTAAAATTTAGATTGCTGGTTTTTTAAAGGTCCTTTTACTACAAAATAATAAAAGTGTTTAAGTAGATTAGATTTTTTTTCTTCCTAGTCAGTAGACAAAGCTACTTATCATTTTGTGGGTTAATAGAATTGAAGAAAAACGTCAAGCACACACCCATAAAGACTCTAACATCAGGCATTAGGAATTTCCTTGTTTTTGTTGTCAAGCACATTTAATTTTTAAACTTATCTTTCATTGGAAACAGCATAAATATAGCTTAAACTACATACTAACATAAATAATTATAAATTGTTTAATTCCTCCCACAACCATATATGTAGTTTTTCAAATGTGTGAAGACTGAAGCTAGGAAACTTTTTTCTTTTTTTACACACAGACCTAAAAAAAATGTGTCTGTACTTCTTCCAAAAATTCAATTTGAAAAGCAAAATTTTTTAAATGGTGCTGTATAAAGCAGGCCCCGAATATCCAAATCTCCATTCCAAGAAATCCTGGATCTTGCTGGTTTCATATGCAAAACTCCTTTTGTGTTAAACCAAGTAAGTCTATGATTATAACCCATTGTTAACATTAACCTACTAATTCTGCTCTTCTAGTCCTCTTTGTAAAAATTATAGTTAGCTTTGCTTAAACATAAAATAATTATTTTAAAATCTGAATGTTAATTTAATGTGTATGGTCTATTGTATTTAAGCCATAGCCTAGTGATCATTTAGTTTTACTAGTTCAAACACTAACAATTTGAGACTTGTGAAGCATGGTTTTGATATTCTGTAGGCTTGACATATCTCAGTAGGTGATAAATTAAAAATGTATGATGCCATTTGGAGGCTTTTACTCGAGTTTTTTTTTCTTCTTCAAATTTTACTTGAAAACTGAATTTAAAAACAAAATGTTTGATTCAAGATGGAGAGAAATTCAGTTGTCATATACTGTTTTAAATGTTACCAATTTATCTCCTTGATAAATTCCTCAACTATCAAATTTTACCATCTGGTTTATAGTTACATATGTTACCATCTTACTTTGCAAGCTAAAAAATATTTCAACGAAAAGAAGAAAAAAAAAATGTTCAGGCAATCTACCAGCATTTGAAAACTTAGCCTTATAATAATTAGTGCCTATTATCCTGTCTGTTGGAGAGAAAGACACTTCTCTGGCAGGTTATTCGAGAACCACAAACTGAACCATTCCATCTTGAAAGAACAGTTCATAATAATACCTGTTCCAGACTTCAGGTTTTAAAACTGTTTCCAATAGCAATGAACAGAGACTCCTGCTGAGATCAAAAGGCTGCTTTGTTTTAGCTGAAACAGTAAACATCTGTGAAGTTGCCTGTGCTGGTGTCTGTTCTAGTTATGTCTTTGTAAAATGCATTACTTAATACAGTTGAGTCCATAAAAGATTAGTACGTATTTGACTGAACTGTCAAAAATGCAAAGAAAGCAGTGGAACAGTTAACTTAAATCTGGTGGGGTCAGATGGTCCAGAACAAAAATAAATTCCAATAATTTTAACTTCCCTGCACTGTCAATCTTATGGACAACTACTGCTTAGAAAGGTCCAATAAATGCTATTTGTTCTGGATAAGTGGCAGATACTACCAATTGATATGAAGCCCATGGCTTTGTTTAGACACGGCAAAAAGAAACTGGACTTGGACTAATTGACGATGGATATCATGGCCAACTTTCCATTCAAGCAGTTCCAAGGGAAATGCTATTCCACAGCATTTAATCTTTGAACATATGACTTTTATTAAAGGACTGTTCAGGGGCAATATATATCATTTACTTTTTGAAACTGAAGTCCCTCAGAGATTGAAACAGCACACCATTTATAGACTTTGAGATCTCTTTCTATGCAGAGCATAATTCCATTATACTATAGCAGAAATTTAAAAAATTCTTAGCAACAAATCAGAAGTTTTCAGTTCATTGGTGTAACCAAATTGATGATTTATAGGCAGTTAAGATTTACTTACTTATAGAATTCCTTTTAAAAAATTAGACAATGAATTTTAAAATTGTTCTACAGAGCAGGAGAGGACTCCAGCAAAAGCCATGCGTTTTTGTCCTTACAATAAACCTTAAATGTGCTGTGAAGACACTGCTCTAGTTAAAAGTTTGAAAGTTTTTCATTTGCACTCACATTTTTCTTAGACATCACAGAAAATGATATGATACATATTTCCCTGCTTTCAGCATTTATAAATGTAAAACCTAATAATATGTCAAGTGTGAAGTTCAGTGTGAGCTCAAAAGACTGGTTCTGAAAGCCACGTGGTTTGTCTCTTCTTTGTCTTTCTTCATCAGTTAAGTGGCGGGATGGGGTGGGGGGGGGGTAAAACCACAATGTTTCTATACTGTCTTAGGCTTTTAAGAGTGTCAGGTCCACCCATCTGTACACATCCCTGTGTTTATATATTGGCTCATCTAAATATTTAAAAAGTCATATTTTTTAAAAACATTTTGAACCAGCATTTATGTACTGCATGTGTTCCCTATGTTACCCAGCATGGTATTTTGGTTGCATCCACTACAGCTCTGTACATGATTAAGCTCTTTTTATTTTTTTTAAATTTGAAAATAATAAAGTCTAAAAACCACATTTCTTAATACAAATGAATGAAAATATAGAATAATGTTCCTGAAAAATAATTCCATCCATTTTAGCCATTGGACTGCGAAATTTTTCATATGTGGCCATATATCTATACAGGTGTGTGGGTATTTCTGTAAATTTGCAGGGCTTAGTGTGTATATGGGTGTACTTATATAGGCCATATAAGTATGTGTGTCTGTATATAGGCCATAAGGAGTAAAGTATGGCATTTGTGACACAGCCTTATAAGTTACTGGCTCTTGTGGAATTATTTGTAAAACCTTAATGTCATACATTGGTTATGTGGCATATTAGTCAGAGCATGTTTAATTTCAAAAGTAGTTTGCTAAACTGGTACGGCAAAACAGTCCAAATAGATGCACTGATTGATTTTTAAAAAAAGATTGGAATCCAGATATACAAAAAATAATTGAAATTCAGACAAATCCAATATTGTGTTAACTATTAAATATAATCACACATTAATGTTTATATTGTTATGTCTCGATATTCAATTATTAAAGTGAATCCTATCACTGTTGTTTCTCTAATGTGCGTATGTATTGATGACTTATAGTTGTCAATCAATATTTACTAAAAAAGTGAAATATTGTTTTATAGAGTTGGGAGTAGTTGAGTACTATACATTAAAACATAAATAAAGGAGAATCCAGCCTTTATTTGATTTGAAGTTTAATAAGAAAGCCAGATAACCTGTAAGGCGATTTTGTATGTTCTTTCAAAACACTGTTCTAAACTGTTGACATATTTTCAGTAGTAACTTTACTATACTTGCTATATGTGTGTATATATCTATGAAACATATACACACTTGAAAATGTTCATTGAATGAATTTACTAGATATGCATACATTTGCCCCTTTATGCATATTTGCATTAGCCTTGCTAGTGTGTCTAATTGTGCATGTTCGTGATGACTGTATTTGACTGAGATATCCCACAGAAATATAGTGTAAAAATTAGAGATATATTTAATTCAATATACCAATTGCCTGATGTGGTTTGTTATACTGTCACCTGAAAAATATTTGTAATTTTGTGCCTGTAACGCATGTGGAAAAGATAGGAAATCTGAGGCCCTAGCTATAATTTTTAAGGGTGCATGATGTATAGCGTCTTTAAAATGTGGTTTATTTTAGTAAAGATGATGGATAAATTCCAAGATAGTATAAATGACGCATGTAATACATGAGTGTTTGTATTATATATGGCCACAAAATGTCTTTGAAGCCAAGGTAGTAGGTATCTGAAAGGTCATGGGCAAAGAACTATGAAAGTTAATTTTATTGTGATCTGTTTTTTTTTTTGGTTTTTTTTTGAGTTTATATTCATCAACAGCAAGGAACTGAGTTTATTTCTTCTAAGTACATTTCATTTCAAAATACATTATTGTTGTAAATTTGGATAAAATTTTTATGAAACAGTAGACATACTTTCTGCTTAAAGTTTGACTTGCTTGGATGTGTATTCTTTTAAAAAGAGCATTTGGTGTTAAAAATGTTTTAAACAGTAATATGTTTAAATAATCCATCAATTGAGGCCATCAGCAGAGTTTTATAGAGCTAACTGATGAAATGTTTCATTGAACCATCCAATTTTGAAAGTTCCATCACTTTGTGCTGTGGTTTCCTTGTAAAACATTGTACCTTGTTTCACATTGGACCATGTTATTCCTCTCAAAGTTAACTTTGTGACACTTACCACCTTAGAATAACTATATAATAAACAGGAAAAACCACCTATGTTGTTCAGTGAGTTTCTTTCAGAAAACTTGATAAATAGACATTGAAATTGAACTGACTGTGTGGGGAAGTGTTACCTTCATATTCATATTGCGTTTTTGTGACGTAGTAGCATCAGCAAGTGATACTTAAGATACTGTAGATTGGCATCACATGATAGCTAAAATGTAGTATTATATTGACAACAACAACAAAATAAGACCATCTGATGAAGAATTGTGTTTCGGTTGGTTATATTAAAGTTATTAATGCACTTTTCTCTATGGGTTGCCTTAAGGGTGAATTTGTCAGACAAACTGGCAACTGGTTGAAAAAAGAAATTAACATGCACTTTTTGAAACATACTGGCTATCTCCTGGGGTTGAAGGCATTTTCCAAGGTCATATAATTTGCAGGGGGAAAGGTGCCTGTGTATGTACATACATGTGTGTATGCAAGATATTTTAAAAGCACTGAATGAATAAATATCTAAGATAAATAAATATATAAGAAAATAAATAATGATAATAATAAAACACTTGATTACCCAACTTGAGTTTAGAGCAAAAATCCATAATATATTTCATTTATAATATGGTAGGAGAGAGAAAATAAAATTCTACTGACCTATTTAGGAAAAATATTTCATGTTAAAATTATTATATAAGTTCAAAATTCTGGTTTTAAATCTAAGATTTTTACCAGACACATTTTAACCTTAAAATTACTTTAATTTGTTCTCTTTATGATTTCCATGATAACCTCAATGGAATCAATGCCCAAAGCCATAATGGTACAACTGGAAGGAATGTTTACAAATTTATAAAATTCCCAATTGTGTTTATACTTTATTAGTATAATAGAGTTTAAAGTAAAATATAGCAGGAGTCTGGAAAAAGAGCGAGCCCCCTTTATCACAGGTTGGGAGTCCCATTTGAGGAGGAAATCATGGAGTGAATTATTTCATTGAGAAGGGATAAAATACATGACTTCCTGGTCCCCTTCCAAGCTATGTTCCATGAAGAGTAACTCATAATGGAGACTTTGTCGTCCCTCCCACCACCACCTCCACAGCCTCTTCAAGACAAATGGTTCAGCCCCTGAAGTAGATTTTGGTCTAAGTGAGTATAGTGACCGGACGGTTGAAGCAAAGCCTGCCTGATACAACAAAGTTGTAACTAAATGCATTTACTTTTGACATCTTGGCTCTCGTGACTTCACTAAAATAGATTTAATGCCAATATTCGCATTTTCATTTTCTCTTTGTCTAAGTAAACCAATTTCATGAATAATAGTTCCTCAGTCTTTTAAAAACTTTGAGCAAATCTTTATGATAATATTTTTCAGTATTCACTCTTAGTTATACACATGATAGCTTACAGCATAACCTTTATTTAGGCTAAACATACTATGAAGAATTCAGACAAAGGAATTTGGAAAAAGGAATTACTTTTGTGCTTTGTTTCATATATTGAGGGCTTATTAGTTATTGCATATTGATGTCATCAACTTAGAGTTCTATACTTACTTGGAAAGTAAAGAAATGCATGGTGTTTCTACGTACACGTAGAATCCCATGGGTTTCAAGCTTTCTACACCAACATTATGATTTTATTTTGTTATATGAGGTCATCTTTAGAGATTCTGTAGATCTCAAGTCAAGATCTCCAAGACGACTGTTTGAATCTGTTAAATATTTATTGGTTGTGTGTTTCCTTTATAAAATTGATCTGGTTGATTTCTAAATTTTTTTAAACCATTCTTCAAATTAATATTAACAAAGTAATAACTGTCTACCAAGACAAAATGCAAAGTGGAAATGATACATTTAACCATACAAAACTAAAATTATCTGGTGAGAGTTTTTCTACGTTGGTTAGATCAATTGAGTCAATGGGATATTTTTGAAATCTTTATTCAGTGTGGACCCCAGCTGAGTGACACCATTAATACAAATGGCAAGAGTAGCTTACACGATTTATATTTAAAATGAACTGCTTTTTACTACATAGTCGTCAGGTACATCTTGGTAAAATGTGGTTAGAGCTGTTATGTCAGCTTTCTCACTTACTTCAAAAAGTGTGATATGTTCTCCATCTGTTATATGATCCCAAGTTAAATGGCTACACTTAGGATGTGTTCTTACTTAGTGCAGTGCTTTTATGAAGGTGTGCCATAAAAGCATCCAGGTGCCAGCAACCTGGCCACCTGGTTTCCATTAAATATGCTTGGAGGTGATGACATTTCAAATGTCACAATATATCTTAAAGCAGCTAATTGCATTAAATTATAAAATAACTGTATGTTTTGAACTGTACCACCAGATGCCTTGGAATTAGCTAACTGATTAAAGCAAACACAAAATGTTATCATCATACTTATTATAAAATGGTTTACCTGCTCAGAAAAACCAAATAAGTAAATTTATTTTATTTATGAACATGCAAAAATATAAGTGGGCTTTTCAGCTTCTGTTGGTCATAAGTACAGGCGGATTAATCTCATTGGGTTAATTTTAAAGAACAAGAACATACACATTTTTCCTTTATTGTTTTCAGAATCCTTCGATCACATTTATGAACAGTAATCAAAATCAGCCAGCCCTGTCTAGGTTAGTATACTTAGGGTTAGTAGCAAGCATACACAAAGAGCCATGCTGATTCCTGAATGACTTCAACTGGGAAAGAGAGCAACAGCATTAGGTGACAGAAACAGAATCCAAAAAATAAAAGGCTGGAAGGATAGGAATGTAATAAAGATGACATTGAACATGAATAAATGAGAAGTCTTAGACTTGATCTAAAACATCAACCTCCCACATACAGAATAGGGAGACCAGACATGACTGAGCCTCATGTAAGACTAACACATTATGGTACTAACGATAAGCCAGTATGACTTGAAAGTACGTTAGTATTTTCCTCACACGGAAGAAAGCCTTATCCTTCTCTGCTGGTCAGAGTACACCTAGAATATTGCGTTTATTTTAAGCACCATGTTTAACAAGACATATTGACAACTGGTGTGTGTCCACAGGAGGATGCAGGGGTCATGGGAGCCCTGTCACATGACAAACAACTGAAAAAACTGGGAAATGCAAATTGAAAAACATAAGATACAGAAAGGGCCAGTAGCTATTTCCAATACCTGAAGCTCTAGCATATGAGAAATGGATTAGAACTATCCTGGGGGGCTCCAGAGGTGAAAACTAAGACCAATAAATGGACACTGTAGGGGCACATCATTTCAACATAACTTAAGGAAGAACTTCCTGTGACTCTATTAACAGTTAAGAGCTGCCTTTGGAAGTAATGTGTTCAGAAATGGAGGTGTTTGGACAGAGGCCATTTGACCACATAACTGGAAATTTTGTAGTGGGAATTTGGTTTCTGGATAGAAGTAGGGTGGAATAGGTAATATTTCAGGTCCATTCCAGTCCCTATAATTCTTTGAATCCATGAGTGGTCATTGTCTTGGAAAGTATATAATGTTAACTATCTTCTTTGGGAGAAAGAAGACATGACACCATTAGAATTCTAATACATTTATTTTACTCTGAGCATAATAAGTAAAATGAGAACTTTTAATTTTCAGAGTACCTTATTTGTAATTAAGTTTTTCTCTTAAAACTTTCATCTGTCAACCTCAGACAGCATGAAATTTGAATGATTTGGGGGTACATTTTCAAAACACAAACCTAAAGTTGAAAGTAAGCAATTGTAAACATAAGCAAACTTGTATTAGCTCTGCTTTTTTTTTTTTTTTTTTTTACCAGAGTCAGAAAACCTTGAGGGGTTTTGTTCATAAGACAGAGAAAACACAGCTGGTACTGTGGCAAGCATTCAGGCATCAGTGGCACTGTTGAAAATACAATTCATTAGCTGATAAAGCTGTTTAGTGAATAGTATCGAGCAAGTTTATAGGATATTACAATTTAAAAGATGTTTTCATATACTTTGGGTCAGAGTTCTGTATTGAGTAGCTGATGTTCTTATTAAAAGAACAAGCTTTTGGAATCAAGTACATAAATTGTGGACATATTTGCTAGGAAACACACTACTAGTCTATTAATTCTGGTGCTTGATGAAAGAATGTGTCTTTGTGTTCTAAACTTTAAAACACCATATGACAAGACAGCACCTGCCACCCCAAACCACAACGTGTCTACATTATTAAACACCATTTGTGATGCTGCTGGAAGAGATTCAAGGACCAGAAAGCCCAGAGGCGGAAGTCCGCATTTTAGAAATTGTCTTACTGCTTTTCTGCTTGGAACACCATTATGTCTACAGCAAAGGCATGACACGGGGGATAAAAGATCTCACTGTTCTGGAAAACACACACCTTCCGCTCAAATGTGGTAATGTTAATGTTGATTTTCTCCAGACATTGACATCATAAATCTGCCTTGTCTCATCCTCTTATTCCAATATTAATATGAGGTTTTCACAAATCAACATTCATAAAAGTAGGCAGAGCACGGCTTAGAAGCTCATACATTGACAGTATCTTTGACAGAGTTAGTTGTGACTCTCGTTAGTATCACACCAAGCAAAACTGTTTCAAGGTCACAATCCGAATCCCTCTTTCTAGCCTGACATATGATGAATGTATGCTGCTGGTCACAAAGGGAGGCTAGATGAGAGAAGATGGAAAACTAGCTCGAGTTACCAGGCTAATTATTAGGGGATCCTTATGATATTGGAAAACACAGGGCACACCACACAAACTATGTGGCATTCAGAGGTTTAGTAGAGTCACCACAGAACTTCTAGAAAGTTCTAGAAGGTAGCAGAGGCATCACTGCTGTGAATTTAATTTTTATCCCAATGGTTTCAACTGTCAGTTTTGATGAACTCTTCCTGTGCAATGAGCTCACCTTAGCCACACTCAGGAAAACGACCTGTGGCAGTTGACTCAAATGGCCCTGCAGTGTGTTAGGTAGCATCTCCCCCTATATTAATCTTTGGTGAAAATGAAAGTCTTTGAATTTCCTATACAAGATGTTGTTGGGCATAATGAAATTGGACAGAGCTTCTCTTCCCTCCTACTTTGTGCACACTTAAGTCTGGATGGAGTGGGGAGGAGGTTGAAGGGAGACAGGTAAGCAGAGGAAAAATAGGTCAACTTTGCCTCTCACCACCTCTTCATTATTAATTCAACTACAGATGCTTTTTCCCTTCTCTCTGCTCCACAGACAGCCAGCACCATGAGCCAATGCCGCCCCCTCACCGCCTCCTGCTCCCATCAGGCCAACCAAGTGGATAAGCCCAGGGAAACAGAAGGAAGATCTTTTTAGGACAAGCTGTGTTCACTATTTAGAAATAGCATTGAATGTGCAAATTGTTTTCTCAATAGATGCAGAGATGGAAATGTTCATTGTTAAAGTACTGCCCTGTAGCTCATCATAGTATTAAATAGTTGGTATTGTTGAGCTTTCTAATATAGTTGCTACCCTCTTTGCTTTCATGGGTCTTGGATCAAAATACACCAAATATACAAGGAATCACCAGGCATAGGCTTTTATTCCTGTCTTGTCTCAGACTTATTATGTAATGTTTAACATATCGATAACCTGCTGAGCTCTTATCTTTATCTCAAAGTGGAATTAACAAACCCACTCTTTAACCTTTATCCAAGGATATGGTAAGGCGGAATAATTTTTTTAGAATATTTCATAAAAACAAACTGAAGAGAAAATTTGTGTATGTTAAAAATAGAAAAATATTCCATGAAATCAGAATGGCGCCATATTTGAGGCCTATTTGCAGATAATCTGTGGAAGATGAGGTGAGATGCCTAAAAATTTGCCAAATTGAAACAGTGAACTAAAGAATGCTAATTTTGAATAAAAGGAATAAAAATCCATGGAATATCTAAATTGATGATTAGGCTCACACTGTTAACATAATTTATTGGTTAATAGAGTAGTGGGGAGCGGTAGTCCTAATTGAATAGTTTAAGAACCTCCCTTTCTGAGTGTTAACCCCAGGTCCTCCCTGGTAGTGAGTACAGTTATCTCCTGGGATTCTGGGCTGGGCACAGCACCTGGAGACCCGGGCACTCTGACCAAGTGTCTTTTTTCTGTTTCTGTTCTCATCCAGAGCTCTCAGCATGGCGGCTCCTCTACTTCACTTGCGTCCACCAAAGTCTGTAGCTCGATGGACGAGAACGATGGACCCGGAGAAGCTGGTGAGCTTGGGAGTTGATGTTGTCTGTGGAGAAGGCTCAGCCTACACAGGGGGCAGAGGATTGGTTGGCTAAATTTACTCCAGGAAACTATAACCTCTCAAGCAGAATGAAATGGACAAACCTGAAACAGCTCATAAGAGTCAATAAATAACAAAGGGATAGGACTGAATATGGCTCCCACCAGGATCTACTCCATCGGAAAGGGAAGAGGAAGTCACCCTAATTTAGTGGTGTTTCACATCATCTAAGGGTATAAGTATCCTAAGAAGGCCAGCTATTGCCCACTTTGGAAATAAAAGGGAGTAATTGCTGCCTTTGTTTTTCCAAACTCTGTTCACTTTTAGTATACTCTCTTGATTGACTGTTACAGCCTTCCAGATGTGCTCTAACTTAAGTGAACTCAGTATGTGAAAATATGGCTTTATAAAAAGAATTAATTGATGACAATTGCAAAAATATTCTTTGTACTTTGAACTAATTCACTTTAGAATTTCTCTATGATGTGGTCAAATGACCTGGATTCCAACTGACTTTTCCACTAACTCACTGGATTATTTTGGATAAGCCTCTTCAACACGCCACATCTTAGTTTCTCTTCTGTAAAACAGAGATTGTAATCCACACCTGTTTCCCCCCTGGGGTTATCAGGTTCAAATCTATTATGAAAAGTTGTTTAGAAAAGTCTAAATCTGGTATGATCAAACCACTGTTAAAGAACCAGTTCCCCTTGTTTGTTTTAAATGACATGATTTAGTTTTCTTAGCCAAAAGCCTAACAGGTACAGTTTATCAATAGTCAGGGAGGAAAAAAACTCTCAAGCCATGTGCTCTAGGTGGGTACCTTGGTGAGGACCCACTGGCGGGAAGGGTGGAAACATCTCCTTCTATTTCCCATCCAACATCCAAAGGTGATTACTTTTATTATCCAGTAGTAAAGAGCCTTATTATCCACGTAGTAAAGAGCCTTATTATCCACGTAGTAAAGAGCCTTAAAGAGAGATGCTTTGTGAATTTGGGTGCTTTGCAGTGGATTTGAAACGTCTCCAATCATCTCCTCTGATTCCCATGGAGCAGACAAGAGCCTTTCAAACAGAGGCAACATTATTGGCTTTTTTGGGGATGAGCTAGCAGGGGTGGGGTAGGGGTTAATTGGCTCTGGCTCTCACTTTATTCTACAAACCACTGTGATAGCTTCCAGTGGATTAAGAAGTCACTTATAAAGTGGCGAAGAGGCTGCAGAAAAGCCAAGGTCAGGAGTAGCAGATGCCCTACGTTTGTACAATGCTCTCCAGAACGTCCACCCACCCTGGCATCCAGAGTGGTGACGACTGAACACGATCGCAAAACCAAAATAAGGGCCCTCAAACAGATGTCTGAAGATTTTGAGCTTCCGTTTGTTGTTCCCCAACAATACAGATTAAACGAGAATACAAAGCTCCCCAAGAAAGCCCATTCACCACCACCTGAGGTTTTAATTTTATTTTGAGAAGAAATGTTTCAACTCGGTTTATGGTTAAAGGTCAGAATAGGAGCATATTTAGAAAGCACGCTAGGCTCCCATCACATTTTGTATTCAGGTTGCCTGAGGGAGAGCTAGGATTTATAACTTTAAAGCATGTAAATTTTAAAGCCCAGCTATAAAAGGCTTTTTACACCCCTAAGATGTTAAAGGTTATCCAGTATATTTATGTGACCTAAGTGTGGCTTATTTAGTTTTACGGCCTTAGATATTTAAAGCATTATTAGGCATTTGTAAAATATTTCAAAATACATTTTAAGGAGGAAAATGCGTTGTGTTAGTGGCACTAACATAATTGAAACTACAAAACTGTTCTGTTCACAGACATAATAGATATTGCAATTTTAATTCAACATCTGCTATGCAGGTTACTGGTGAGAACTTAGTCTAAAATCTGCTCATTTATCCTGGGGAGGGGTGCCAATCAGGGCTTAGTTCATACAGAATTTTACGGAGATCTCCATTTCAGGATGTAGTAAAGCTCAGTGTGCAAACAGCAGGCATTTTTCATGCTTTGTACAATGTCTGGCAGCCCAGAGTCCCTTACGAACTGCATTTTGCTCCTGAGCCATACCTAGAAATGTCACTTCTCTGTGCACAGTGGGTATTCGGTCAATGCTATTGATCAAATTGGCATGAAATAAAAAGATCAAAACTTCCTCCACAGAATCTCCACGGCAGCAGAAAGCATAAGTTGCTCTTACATAGGTGGGAGTGGACCTCATACGTTTTGTGTTTCCTTTTAGTTTGTCATTTGTCTTAGTAAAAACTGTTGAGTATACAGTGTCAGCAGCGGGGGAGGGGGGGCTCGCCTCACTGTCCAGAAAATGACATATTGATTCTGAATCAGTTCCAGTCTATTAGATGATACTTCTCTAAACGTCTCCTTTGTGCAACATCTGTGTTCCCTTTTCTACCAATAAAAACATACTAATGATTCTTTCAGAAGTGTCGGAGGAAGGCTTCCAGATTCCAGCCACAATAACAGAACGATATAAAGTCGGAAGGACAATAGGAGATGGGAATTTTGCTGTTGTCAAGGAATGTGTAGAAAGGTGAGGAGGAGCTCATTTGCATCCAACTTTAAAGGAAACATTTGGCATTATGTTTTCCGAGATTGTGTCTTTATTTGCAGTCTGTGGCACATATGGAATCGGTTAATGTCTCAACTCCAGATGTAAAAAAAATCTAAAAGAAAGCAAAGCCCATCTAACAACAGATTTGAAAAATGTAGTGATTCCTGGGGACAATCTATAAATTAAGGACTTTGATTTTTCTTTTTAATGTACTCAGCAAAACTTTGCCAGATCTCTCAGGTAAGTCCTTTTATTTATTCATTTTTTTAAATATATACATACATACATATGAGTATATTGAGTAGTTTTTTCTACATTTCTTTGAGACATGTAGAAGTCAGACGTTCTTGGATAGAGCGTATATATCTAAAAATGTACCACCATAAAATTAAATGTAATAACCTTGAAAAAATTTTAAATGCATATGTGCTGATTCCAACACAAATGGTATTTAATGCATTAAGGAATGAGATGGATACTCCTGTGGCCTAAGGGGCAGGTTTTGGAGTGAAAGGTTTATCCGTGGGAATCTTGATGCCTAATCAAGGACAATTGGTGGCTACTAGATGGAGAAGTGACAACTAATAAAGCTAAAGCTCCATTTAAGGTGGCCTCAAACCCTAAGCCCAGCGTTAGATTTGGAATTCGTTTCTTGAGCAGTTGCTTGCTTGAAGGGAACTTGTTCAGCCAGCCGCTTCTCCTCAGAGCTGGGTAAGCAGAGCGTTAAAAAGTCAAGGGGAGCGTGCCTCATTCTGAGAAGGAGTGAGTCCGCTGTTTTTTTGGCAGCTGGCCTGGGGTGTCCACACTTCCCTGTCACTGTTCTCTGTCCCCACTGGGGCTGTATGCCCAACTAGTTCCTCAACAGTGTGTGAGAATAACACTCCTGCCCTCTACACCACCTCTTTGAGAGGACGCCTCAGACTAGGAGCTTTAGCCCACAAGTGGCAGAATTTGTGCTTCTTCCAAGGGCTTTGATTTAGAAGCACAGTAGAGCTGGAAGTAGGACACCATGAGGGTCCTAGTTTAGCCAGTGCCCACTGATTTGCTCTGCGAACGCTTTGCCATTCTTCGGAAGATACTTCCCTGCCTAAGGTAGTGGGGCCTGCATTAAGCTCCCCTCCAGCACTGCATCTCCAGCTTTGCGGCCCCCCAACACGCCAGCTGGGCCAAGATCTTCCCAACAGTGACAGCACACAACACAGCAGCCACTCTTTGTGAGGGGCGACTTGAGTACTAATGGGGAGCCTGAAAAATCCCTTTATTGCTACTGCTAGGCCACTTTTTCTCCTCTTGTGCTCTCCTTCCCCTACCCTCAACACAGAGCTTGACCATTCATTGGGTTTCTGCCAAATAGAGAAAATGTCCCATTACTTTCCTGGGCTGCACACCTCCCAAAACAGGAGCAATCATTGTTCACTGAGCATAAACTATATACAAGGCCCTTAACTGATGATATTTCATTTAATTATCGTAATAATCTCACAATATCAGTATTGTTTCCATTTTATACAAAGAAAACCTGGAGAAGTTAAACACCCAATGTCACTCAGCTAGTAAGTACTTAGCAAGGCATAGTTCCAAGCCCAGCTCCAAACCCCATGTTTTTTACCACTCCACTCCACTCCACTGCACTGCCTCCATCAAGGAGTCTCCCACAAGAATATGGCTTAGCTGAGCCAAAGTCACACACCCTACATTTGTCCCTCTGCAAAGAAGACAGAAATTAAATTGGGAAAGCCATTCCCTAAGATAATGGATGGAAGTGTGTGTGTGTGTGTGTGTGTGTGTGTGTGTGTGTGTGTGTGTGTGTTTATATAATTTTATATTTCATGTATACTTTTACTGATTGTAAATCTGACCGATAGTAACTTTTATTTCCACTGTCGCAGAAAATCCCATTTTCAGCAGATTGCCATACCCTTCCACTGTGGGGTATCTGGTTATTTGCCAGTGTTCACCATCTGTTGAGTCTGGCGTAGTGGCCATGTGCTGTTTGTCCTAGCTAGTTCACGGATCAGGATGGCATCTTAGTTCAACAGCGCTGGTCTTCCTGCAATAGGAATTTCTCATTTCTCCATCCAGAATTAAGTTCTTTCTCTCTAGTTTGGATTGTGTTTATTTTGCATGAGTTCACCTCTTGGGCCTCACTCTATGAAGCTTCAGAGTCTAAACACCAGATTGCTCCAAAAATTGTTAGTATTCCTTCCCCGCTGAACGAGGACATATGGCATGTGCCCTCTCTCCCCAGAGGTATCATGAAACATTCTTTTAATATTTTCCAGAGGCCCAAGAAAATAAAAGCGACCTAAGAATGTTGTGAATGGCACACATTGCTGGCGGGTACATTCTGCCATATTTTGAAGGATGAATATGTATTAACAAGAGCAAGTCTGTCCCTCCTCTGTTAATAATATGCTGTTACAGGGAAGATTTTTACTACAACAATGGATATAATAACAGTGTTGCCCTGGCCCTTCTTTCCATGGTCCCATGCCAGCATAGCCTTTGACAGTGGCTGCCAGGTCCACTTAGATTGCTGCCTGTCCTCCAGTAGCAGTTTCTCCAAGTGGCCTCAGGAGTCGCCAGGACATGCTAACAGAAGGTGGCGAATGGAGTCGGGCTCTATTTTGAAGCTGTTTTCTGGAAGCCCCAGAGAAAAGTCAAAGAGCTGAAAGGCACTAACAAGAGGTCAGAGCATGGGTTGAGGGCTGGAGGTGAGGTGGCCTTATGTCTGGCTTTCCTGGCCCTGAGTGGACTAATTACCACAGGAGCCAAGAGTACGAGTGACGCAGTCAGGGGTAGTGACAGTGTCTCCTGTGGCTCTTGGCCCTCCCCACACCTGTGCTGTTTGCATTTTTCAGTGTTGTAGGCATTAGAACTATACTAAAATTCTAGCTGCTCATGATTCCCTCTCATCCCTCCTCTGCCTGGAAACCTGAAGGACGGCACAACAAAACTGCTGGCTCTAGCAAAGGTCATAGGCAGCCCCACACGAAAGAGCTGAGACGTCAGTGTCACCAAAATGGGTTTCATCCACCTAGAAAAGTCTTTCGATTCTCAAGGACCTCAAGAACTACATACCTATAGTTTGAAGGCATTTCCTTCTGAAGTGGGGTTGGGAGGATGAGTCACTGTGAAGAAGCTTAGATAGCCCTCTGCTAGCTGATAATGTTCTCCCTTCTGTCCTTCCCGAGGATGCTCTGGCACCTGATAGCCTAGGGCCCATGTTCAAATTCAAAATAAAACCCCACCCCGGGATGTAGGCAAGACACTTTCGGGAGCCTCAGTTCTCTGTTCTCCGTAGTTACCCCCTTACGTGGGAAGCTGCCTTGTAGCTTTATTCTGATTACCTCGGCAACAAAGTGTGCTATTTCCTAGCCTTCTTGACTAAGGGGTCTTCCTGTCGCTGTCCTCCCTGCCACCATCCTCTGGAGTCTCCACAACTCGACTCACATATTTGAAGCCCCTGTTAGTTTAGGCTTGTGCTGGGCACCTCCAGGGCTACAGGACACAGCCCCTCTCCAGGAGGTCCTGCCTGTGGACAAGGGATTGCCATGAAATTCAGGAAATGCTATGGTGGAGGAATAATTAAGAAGCTGCTCTTCCTTTTCCATACAATCTTTTTAAAAACGTTTAAAATACAGCACACAATAACAAAAAGTAACCTAGTCCAGAGCAGGCCCATCTCTGTCAGCCCATTCCCCTTTCCATAACCATTTGCTGCCGGGGGGGCGGGGATAGCGAAAGGTGGGAGAGAGTACTGATGGGTTTGAGAATCACTAAGTTCAATAAGGCAGCTTTCTTCAAACCATTTTCAGGACAAACATTAAAAATTAGATTTGTAAAATTTGTGAACTTCAAGTTTGTAAAATTTGGAAACTTCTCTCTAGTAGATTGGGCTCTGACGTTGGGTCAAACTAAATAGAAAGGGGACCTTACAAATTGAGTTCCCACAGAACAGAAGGAAACAAAAGTTTGTTCTGTGGCGGCTGCTGCTTTTGCTGTGGCATTCGAGGGTTCCGTAATTCTATAAAAGGTCAAGCATATAATCTCAGGGACAGGCAAGCACATGGCCTCTATTTTCACCAGCAACCCAGGTGCCTAGAATTCTTCTCAATACACTAAACTGTAGACTCCTTGGGGACAAAGACCAGGTCTCATTCACCGCTGTGGCCACCAGAGCACCATGCTTGTAACTGCTTGCTGAATAATTACATGGCCACAGCGGTCCTCGGAGTTTAGGGTGTGTAGGAAGGCAAATATTTAAGGTTTTATTTCTTGTCAAGTGTTTTCACTTACCAACTTAAAGCAAGCAGTTAAATTTTTATTCTATGGTACATATTTAATCCTAACACCTGGTTTTAGGCTCATTTTCCAGACTTAACTACTTTCCTATAAACATGTACTTCCAGTAATAAGGATTTTATTGTGACTTTATAGTTCTGCCCTCAAGGAATCAAGAAAGAAAATTTGCAGTGTTAATTTTGGTGGTCTCCTACGGGACTCATTGTCTGATATAAAATATGGGTAAATCTAATTGAGTGTTTAATCCTATTGTGTACGATTCTGTGCAGTGAACCCACAAAGTCCTTTTTCCTATTAAGCCCCAGGGCCACTGCAGTGCTGGCTTACATTTCTCCCCACAGCTGTAGGCTCGGGACAAAACCCGGGTGCTGAGCACCCTGGGAGCCAGTACACCCACTTGCTCTCTTAGAAGCCTGCTCCTTGTCTGTCTGGTTGTAGAGGAGGTTCAGCCTTCCTGAGTCCCACACCAGCCCTTTGCTTTGAGCACTTTAATGTTCCTCATTCCAGGGAAATGAAGGATTAAATGGCAAACATGGAGAGTCATAAAGCTGAGAAATCTCCCTCTCCTCACCAGCACCTTCCCGTCCGTGCGCCCCTTTGTGAAGGCACCAAATGGAAGCGTCCGCTCCATCCTCCCTCTCTGGCTCTTCCTGGGACTGCTGCTGGCTTGTCCCACAGCAGTCAGTCCAGTTGTCCGGACTCGCCTGCCATCAACTGAAGCCTTTAAACCAGATAGGAAATTGCTCATGGATTCTAATCTCAGATTTGCTTTGCCATATTTTTTTAGTGATTCATGTAAAGCAGAATTCAGAAATACTTCAGCTTTTAGTTTTCCTCTTGATTGAGGATTCTCAAATTTGCAAACAAGTCTTCATAAGTCTCTTAAGAGGAAGCTACTTAAAGGGCCCTGTGATTCTTCTGTGACGGGGGAATCCCTTTGTATGTGAGTCAACACTTTCGCACTTATCTGTTTGCCTATACATTTTAAATTTCCAATGAGAAGGCTTTCGTTTTCCCTTTTACTGCGGTGTTTTTTCTCCACCTCTGCTCCCACGGCCTTGCTGATGGCCTGGTGTTGATGTGGAGGACATTGAGCCCCAAGCCCTGCATTAAGCCAGCTCCCTCCACGGTCTCTTGCCCAGCCATGGGCCTGAAGAATCAACAAAGACTGAATCAACAAAGGGTATCCTTGGGCTTCTTAGTCCATTTCTGCATGAAACTGGAACAATTTGGGTTCATCTGGACACCCACATCTCTGCAGGAGAGCCACCCTGAGACAGAGGGGTTTACCTTCTCCCATCTATAGGAGAAAGCCCTCTAGTGGAGAAAATAGGCTTCAAAGTGATTATTTAATTCTGGTTTTATCCATCAGATGTAATTACAACCATTTGGTCAAAGTTTACTGTTTTCCGAAAGCTGGCACCATGCAGGGGTTTGGAAGTGTCGTGGGAGAAGCATTTTTAGAAGCATACGACAGGATTGGTTTCTAAAATGCCCCTGAAACACATTCTTAATATCTGGCCTCTTAATCTGTTTATAGGCAAACACTCTCTTGCTCCAACCCTATAACTAGGAAACCCCCCTTTGATTCTCTGTTCTGGAGATTTTAAAACCATGATTTTAAAAATTTTGTTCTTTATCAATCTCAGTTTCATTGTATTCATTTACATCTCTAAAATTGGTTTTTATCTATAGGAAAAGGCTAGGCTGTCTTGGTTTCCCACCAAAAATGAAATGGCATTGCTTGTGAAGTAGCGGTTTACTATGACTATTAAGTATACATTGTGTTCTTTGACAACAAATGTGTGGTGTTTGGTACTACGGTATCTTAGACTGCCTAACACACGTTAGGAAGCTATACAGGCAGCAGAATGACAAAACCCTCCCTCCACACACCCATCACAGAGCAGGACTGGTGTTGGTCGGACTGTATGTGAAGGAAGCAGAGAGAGACCTCAAGAACTCAGAGTCCTGATTTTAACACTGTCATGTGGCTTTGGGAAAGTGAGTTGAGCTTAATTGTCAGCTCCATTTAATTTCTGTGAAATGATACAGACATTAAAGGTACAAGAACTCGCAGAAAGCTCAGATAATGGTTGTATCCCTTTCTACACCTTGAATATATTATCTGTGAGTTCTCCAGGAGACCACTTAGGCTTGCCAACTGACCCCAAGTCTAAAAGAGTGTGAACTGCTTCTGTCGAGCTTTCGGTGTGACCAGCGAACCATTCAGGAAACTGTTACAGCCACACTTCATGGATAGAGACCCTCAAGAGAAACTGGGAAGAGGAAGGGCAGAAACTCACATCTGTTCTATGTCCTGATCATATCACCTCAGAAGGCAGGGCAGGGCGCCTGGCAGGAGGAGTTACACGTGGCACTAAAAATGGTCGTGGTTTTGTTACAAGTATGGCCACGTGAGCAGCTCATGATGTTTCTGTGCTGACATATTTGTTATCCTTACACTTGCTCAACCCCGAAAAGTTGATGTATTTCTTCTAGAAAAGGAAAAGAGAGTCAGTCATTCACGAAATATTTATACCATGATGCAAGATCTATAAGATAAGAAATTAATCCTTAACAAGATGATTCAGTAGAACTGAAATTAAGTTTACGTTTTTTTTAAAAAAATCTTTCTCTTTGCAGGTCGACTGCCAGGGAGTATGCCCTGAAAATTATCAAGAAAAGTAAATGTCGAGGCAAAGTATGTATAAGGTTTATTCTTAATGAAAACACAGTATTTGGGGGGGTAAAAACACAGAGATCTGCTCCCAAATACACATAAGTTCACCCCAATTGTTGTATTTTGATGGAATAGAATGTTATATTCTAGTTAGGATATGCCATTATTCTATACATAGTCCTAGAATAAAAGGTAGCTGGAATGATTGGATATTGTTTCTGTTTCTCATCTTTGTTTGCTAGTTTATTTATATTCTTCCATTACTTTTGTGATCTGAGTTCATTCCATCCTTCTACGTGAACTTATTACAATTTATAGTGATAGATTCTAGACTTACAAGCATCATCTAAAGACCTTCAACACCTTTTGGCAATTCTAGGCTATCTGAATATCAGAATCTAAGATACATTAATATATTTTACCAAAATACTTGCCCCTTGATCTTTACATAGTATAGTTTTACTCGTTTGAGATAGCTCCTCCTATTTCTGGATGTGTATGTTAATTAAGGTCACTTCTCCATTGGACAGGAGCACATGATCCAGAACGAGGTGTCTATCTTAAGGAGAGTGAAGCACCCCAATATCGTCCTTCTGATTGAAGAGATGGATGTGCCAACTGAACTGTATCTGGTCATGGAATTGGTAAAGGTGCGTATTTTGGAAAAAGAAATAAACCTGTACAAGGCAGCACACGCTTCTCTATAATACAACTCTTTATTTTCTCCCACCAATATCCAGTCTCTCGGTTCCATGCATTGGCATCATGGTTAAGAGTAGTAATACTAAAATTATACCACAAGAGTTCAAGTCCCAACTTTGACCTAAATAGCTCCCTGATCTCAGGTATCTCTTGCTCTGCCTCAGTTCTGTCATCTGTAAGATGAGAATAATAATAGTACCCACCTAGGAGTGTCATTGTGGGGATAAGAGGGAAGGCTTGCACCAGTTTGTGTGACACAGAAAGTACTAGATCCCAATGCAATCGTTGTTATTATAGTAGTAGAAATTGTTCACTTTTCCATGAACTACATCCAAAGGTATCACTCATGCCTATAAAAACAAGCTTTAAGCTTTTAGTCACCAATTGAATAGAAAAATAGCACAGTTCTAACATTAATGTGAATAGTCTACCATCTTGCAGTGAATGCTGCCATCTCATCGTGTCACATGAAATTACATTTTTATTCTATTAAAGTCATAGAATATAAAAATGGCCAAATGTTTATTATAGTTGCATGTAGGTGAAAGACGACTTGCCTGTTCCCTCTACTTTCATATTTGAAATTTTCAGAAATTAGAAGTTTTAAAACATTGAATGTTTAATTTTCATGAAGTTATGTTTTTTCTAGCCTTTTGTATTGTGTCAATCTAACTGATGGTGTAAGTAATTTCCACTTTAGTTGTGAAGTGTCGTAAATTAGTTGCACCATCTTGTGCATCAACTGTGTGCACCATGAGTGAGAGCCTTGACTCTGACACCAAGCTGCCTGCAGGAATCAGCATTGTGGCATTTGGGGTTTCCTCTGGCAAAGATTTAAGACAAAGAAAGCATTTAATAAATTAATCTATTACTAATCTGTGCCAAAAAAATGTATACAATGGACATTTTGGTCCATGTTGCTCAAGCAGTAGTTCTCCATAATCAGAAGTGTCTGGACGCTGATGGTAACCACTTTGAGCACCTCTTGTAATTGCAGAAGTCACACGTGACTTGTATTCATCTTTTGTTATCGGTATATATTGAGTATTACAATTTTAATAGTTTTTTCTTTTCTTAAAATGTTTATACATTTTTTTGGCACTCTCCATTTATAGATAAATGTTCATTCTAGGATCTTTAAACTTCCATTATTCAGAGTCGCTTTACTTGAGATATGTTGATATTTTTTTGATTTAGTGGTTATTTATATTTATAGGTGAAACCTATTTTTTTCTATTTCAGGTTAGGATTTGATTTTTTTTTTTTTTTTCAGAAAGGTTGTGTGTAGTAACACAAGGTTATTGTCACATTTGAATCTAAAGGTGATAAAAATGTAAAATGGGTATTCCAACAAGGAAAGGTTGATTTCATTTAGTTAGAAGATTTTTGTATTGGCACTTTATTACCAGATAAAGTTTGGTAACTACCAACATTATAAGTTACGCTTTCTCAAGCGCCAAGGGTGTTGTTTTTATAATGACATTAATTTCAAGACCAAAAACTTCAAAACATTCCTGTTTCCCCCCTGTGTGCTGTTAAAAATTGATTAGCTCCCTGTCATTGGCTGACTTTTGGAGAACTAAGACTAAATTAAATCTTTGACTAATTAAAATTTGACTAATCAAAATTAGATTTAATCAAGTTAAATCTAAGACTAACAATCATCTTTGAAGATGAGAAATCTTGAGGCAAAGCCTCAAGAGTTAAGAACACATTTTGTGGGAAAGCTTAGTCTGATAGTCAGTCATACACTTAGCCTAGGAACTATTGCTATGTGTAATTAGGATGTCCTCATGTCACTTAACAGACTTCATGAATTTTCTCTAGGGGATCAAGATAGCCTAACAGGGCCAGAAAGTGTCTAGCTCAGCATTGGGACTCCTCAATTGTGCCCCTAGACCGTATTCTTAAATTTAGCCTAACTGAGAACTGCTGTGAGGCCAGGTCTGAAGGGAAGGCCAATCCCAGCCTTGCCCTGAAAGTTTCCCATAGTGTTCCCCCCGAAAAATTTCACTGGGGCCATGCTTCTTAAACCCTAAGGGCCCAGTAGTGTGCCTGAAGATATAGGATAAACAAGTATTTCCTTCATTCCAGAAAACAGAGAAGCAACAATTATTAAAAGTGAATTTCCATAATTCTTAAGAAGAGGACTTTAGACTTTTGCTTACAGAAATTTACACAGAGAAAGGCAGGCCCTCTGACGAGGCCCTAAGAGATCAACAGGAGTTAGAACAAGGAAGGGAAGTAGAGGGGACATTCCAGGAAAGGGGCTCTAATAAGGAAAGATTAAGAGTGCAGAGTGATTTAGTCTTATTTGGTGACCAGGGAAGAAATATCCTACCTGGAGCATGAAGGTCTAGGTAGTGGCAAGAGATGACATTAATCAAGTTAGAAGGAAGGTTAGGGGCAGCACGTGGAGAACCATGAGAAAAGAAGGCTGATTTCTTGAAGAGAGAAAGAAAATCTGTATGAACATGTCGTGTGGGAAGGTGATAGACAGTGCAGAGGAAGCTTTGGATACAGAGCCTGCGGAAGGAAGCTGTGCAGGTTGTCAGGTCACGTGACAACAATCCAGGGATGAAGGGATGGGAACTGTCACTTAGAAGGTGGAGTGGGGTTGCCCAGAAGGATGTGATGAGGCATGCCTTAAAGAAAGGACTAGTTGGATTTGTTGACTGTTTTGTTGAAGTCTAAGAGAAAATGAGATTACAGGATACCTGGAGCCTAGATAAGTACGTATTGGACAAGGGTGTGGTCTTTGCAGGGCCACCATCTACAGCCCCCCACAGATCCTTCTGCATCGGGGTGCTGTTCACGGAGACCACAGTGAAAATCCCGCCCCCTCGAGTGGCACAGAAAAAACCCGCCAACCTGCTTATAACAGCTTTGCTTTTTAAGAGAAACAGGAAATTGAGAAAGTGTACATTCTGGGGGGAAAAGTACGTATTTCAGCAGTTTGGGAATTGCAGAGACTGACTGGACAGTGGGAGCAGCCTCCCAAGTGGAGATTGTACAGAGGAGTCCAGGCCACACAGTGAGATTTGAAAACTGTCAGCCTACAATTCGCTGTATTCTGCTTTTGCTATTTGAAAAGAAAAATTAAGTCCCAACCACACTAGTAACAGATGAACACGATTGGCTACTGTGTTTGGTTGTTGGGTGAATCGCATGCAAGAATGATGCACACAGTGCTAGTAAATCAGACCCAAGGTCTCTGATCAGGTTCAAATAAATGGAACGAAAACTGGAGCCTAAAATCATTGTTTGGCCAAATAACAATAAGTTAGCAAGGAACAAGGGAAACAGACGTTCAGATGAATAATGGTTATAGAAAACCGTCTTTGAAATTTCTCCTCCCTCCTCCCTCCCTCCCTCTCTTTCTCTCTCATCTTTGGAATGACAGTTTTTGATTCTTTTCTCTGTTCCTTACAAAGAAACACACTATTGAAAAAGAAAACACAAAACCCACTCCTAGAGAGCTAAATCCAGAGACTGAAGGGAAGTGTGTGTGTGTGTGTGTGTGTGTGTGTGAGAGAGAGAGAGAGAGAGAGAGAGAGAGAATTTCAAAGGGCAGAAGAACATTTTGTTAAGGGTGTGGTTTGCGGTATTACCTGTTTCTCATTTTAGGAGGTTATAAATTTGAACTTGTGCTGGGAGTTGGTATGTGGCATGTAGCACATGCCACCAGGACACCCAGGTGTCACAAGACCCCTCCTGTCAGGCTGGAGCCTGTGGAAAAGGCTGCCAGTCTGATAAAGAATCCTTACCCTGCTTTTTTCTTTGAGCTCTGGAGGAAATGGCTTTTGCCGTGGAGGGAGAAGTCACCAGAAGGTGTCTGGGCCTTGGCGAGGGAAGTGGCAGGGAACCCAGAGATCCTGTGTGCATTCTTCATTTCCTTTCTAGCCTGTCAGTCCCTCTCCAGGCAGCCCCATTGGACCATCTGTTAATATGCTGCTCTGCCTGCTGGTCTCTTCTCAGGGGGGAGACCTCTTTGATGCCATTACTTCCACTAACAAATACACTGAGCGAGACGCCAGTGGGATGCTGTACAACCTGGCCAGTGCCATCAAATACCTGCATAGCCTGAACATCGTCCACCGTGACATCAAGCCAGAGAACCTGCTGGTAAGAGGAACTCCAACTTCAGGGCATCTTGAGTTCCAAGCACTTATGAGTGAATATGAATATTTCTCTCTCTCTCTCTCTCTTTTTTTCTTTTCTTTTCTATTTGCTTTCCTTTCTTAAAAAAAAAAAAAAAAAAAAGAAAAGAAAAAGAAAAATACCCTGAAGGCTAGTTTCCAGCTGGCCTTCAGTAACTAGCTGAAATTGAGGCTTTTAAGTTGACCTATAAGGATTAATGTGCCAGAGGAGCAAGGGGCTTATTAGCAAGTACAAACCTGAAGGTGGGGGACAAGGGCTGAGGGCTGGGATCTACTCAGGAATCCAGGGCTGCAGTTAACACCACCAGCTAGGCCAAGACAGTCATGAGGAGCATTTGCAGGTGTATTATCTACAGCACCTTTAGCTTAGAAAGTTTTACTTGAATAAAAAAGGAAGCCCTTTGACATTTTCTGTTAGTCTCCCAAATTGACATCCCAATAATATGATTTAAAAGCTAAGAATAAATCATAATGAGTTTTAAAGACACAAGCCCCTCAGCATAAAAGTAATCATGATGAAAACTGATTCTAAAAATCAGAGCATTTTTACCCTCCTCCAACTATTTGATTTGCTTTTTTTTTTTTTTTTTTTCATGAACTCCCCCTTTCTGAGAGTTTTCCATGCAAGCAAATGAGCATCCTTTCCAAGTCCATTGTTAAGGGCAAATATTGGAAAAAATTGAGGAGACAGAGACTGAGCACGGGGGAGCTATCCCTGGTGAATATGGGAGTAACATAAATTTTGCTGGCTATTCATGTTAGAATTTTAATGAAATCTACTCAATTCCAACCTCCCTGTCCCCAAGATGGTAGTTCTTCTACTTCCATTACCCATTCCTGAGTGTTATGTATTATATGCGACTATTAGTTTGTCCGTCTCTTCAGAAATCTGGAAATTGAGGATTCTCTTTCTAAAGCAATGCATCTCCAAGGGTGGTCCAGAGACCCCCTGCATCAGAATTACTCCCAGATGCCTGTTAAAAATGCAAATTTCTGAGCTTCCCCACAGCCTTACCAAATCAGAATCTGGTGACTGGTGACAGGCTGCACATGTGCATTGCAACAGGCTGTCTCACATGATCCGATGAACACTCAAGTTTAGAAGCAGATGAGCAGCACAGCCCCTGCTATGCAATACAGGCTGATAAGATCTGCTGTTGTGGAGAACCACCTATGTGTGCACCCTGAGCTGAGGGTTGTACACTCATTACCTCATTGAATTCTCGCAAGAACCATATGAGGGTAAGTTCTATTAGTGTTCCATTTCACGGATAAGGAAACTGAGTGCCTAGGAGTTCAAAGACCTGCCCACGGCCAGCACAATTCATAAGTGGAAGAGTCAAGATTTAGCCTAGCTCTGCCCCACTCCAAAGGCCAAGCTGTAAGCACCAGACTACACAAACTTAGGAATTAGGGAGAGTGGTTTATGGGATGCTTGCTGTGTGCTAGGTACTGTGCCAGGGAACAGAGATATATGCCTTCAAGTAGGAAAAATAGGTTTTCAAGAAATAAATACACAAGCAATTAGCTAATTGCAATTATGGTAGTAATCTTGTAGCTACTGGCTAATGAAGGCAACTGAGGTCAAATGATGGAGTTCTGACTTAATTGCACCTCAAATTCCACATATCTGCAGTAGCCTAAACATTCTCTTCTGCATAGCTGCCTCCGTAAGCTGCAGCAATTTTCTCGTCTGCATTCATTATTCCTGAATTACGTGGGATTGTCTCATGGGAACAGACTTACACTGGGCCTTTGTTTAAAAACTTCTCTAAGCTCCGAAAAGTCAGTGATTAGAAATTAAAGTTTCATTTCCCTTCCCCCTTTTTGCAGTTCGGTTTTCCTCCTCACCAGAGTGTTATCTATTTCTGTAAATGCTATACATGATTACATAGCTCTGTACTTTTACTAAAATTACAATTTGCAGGATACATTTTAAGTGCTCATTTGGACATATTTTAAATTACTCAAAAAGAAACAGTTCTCTCCTTTTTCCTTTCTTTTCTAATTTAAGAATGTGAATATATACATCTACACATACATCATCATCATCATCATCATCATCATAGTCATTCATAATATAGTTTTAAAATATAAATATGAAAAAGCCAAGTAATTCTGCTTCTCCAGAACAGTAATTTCTTACTATAGGAGAGTGTTAAGGGTTGGTCAGTTTTGCAGGGATAAATCTATTATGGATAAAATAAGTAGAAATATAGAATAAGTTTAACAAAATTAGGGGGACATCACTAATTGCACTCAAGACCTCTGTTAATTTCACATTTTGGTGACCTTTATGTGGGAAAAAAGCAAACCATCATGGGAACCACGCACACATTCACATACTCAGGATTTATAGTCAGATGGACAAAAGTTCAAAACCAAGTGTTTCACTTTTCCGCTGGCTACTCTTATGACCTTGAACAAGCTACTTAACCCCTTTGAGCCACATTTAAGGGGATTTTATGAAGACGAAGAGATAACACATACCTATTAATTCCCTTCCTTTTTATCCCCCTTTTATTTTTAATAATAATTAAACTATCCCTAAAAATAAAACTGTTTAACAATAAAACTGTATACTGTAAAAATCATCTTTCATCTTTTTTTCACATTGCTTTTAAAATTTTACTACTTATCCATGTATGGATTTGCCATATCCTGGAGAAATGTAGAGCTGTAGATTATTTTTGAAAAATGCTATAATAAATTTAATGTAAAGATTTTACATCTATTTTCTCACTACAGAGAAACTTATCAAATAAATAAAAAGGCCACACTGCACACTTTGCATTGCTGTTTTATTACGAGGCTTCAAAAAAAAAAAAAAAAAAAAACCTTTAAAATTTTTAGACTACTAAGAAGATTTTTGCTAATTGTTTGTTATAACTAGCAAAGTATTGTTTATAAAGGTTAATTCAGCTCTAGATTTCCTTTTATATAGTATCATTGTATATATAGAACTTATAGAATTTTTTATTGTTAATTCTTATGGAACAATATAAAAATGTTGTAGCTTGGCCTAAAGGATCTATATTGATCATATGAATGATTTATTCAAGTCTAAGTATTTGGTCAGATCAATAAGAAAATGTGATTTGACTTGCGGTCATGTTTCCTGACACATTTTAGGTGGAAATTAGGAACTGACACAATATTAATATCTTTTACAATTTTATTATTGTATCATTACAAAGGGATTTTTTTTTACACAAGTTAATTATGCTAATAATTTTATGTGGTTCATTTTGCTTTTTATGTGGTTCATCAGGCCTGATGCTTAATAATCATCCATATGAGTGACAGGTGGATGAGATGAGATGAAAGAGTGAATGAGTGATGTTTCTTCACAGAATAGAGGATGGACCCAACATGACATGTCTAAGTCATTTCTCAACTCATGTTACATTGAGGACTCCACATTGGCCTCAGTCTAAAATTCCTTGAATGGGGAGAGAAAATGCAATGCTCCCCAGCTGCACTTATGCATGGGAACATTGTGTGTGTGTGTGTGTGTGTGTGTACGCCCATGATAGTTTGTGACTAAAAGGAACCTTTTGCTTTTTTCAAAACAACAAAACAGAAACAAAAAACAGTATAAGACAAACGGCCTTCAATTTACATGAGTCACCACTAGATGGCAAGCTTGTAGCCTTGGCAGCAAAAATCATCAGTAGCTGCCTGTATTTCTTCCTGGACGCCAGGAGGGTCTTTTTAAAATGTATACACGAATACCACCTCCTTAGGAAAATTAAAGTCTTCCCTGGCAAAAATACAACTATATCACTAGTTGCTCTTAGATTCCAGATATAAACACATTAATTTTCTTGCAATATAAAATTTTATATCAGAAACCATATTTCTCTTGGTCAGAAATTTCCTTTTAACAATTCTATGCCTGCTCCTAGCTGCACATAAAAATAGCATGTGTAGCTCATGACCCTCATTGTCACTAAATGGATTGTATTCTGTTTTCCCCAAGTGATGACCGTAGTTGTGCTCCAGCTTTTCTTAGTTTCCAGTTCAAGCCAACACTGAACTCACAAAATTTCCTTCTGCCTTAATCCCACCCCAGAATCCCAAAATAAATCCATCTGATGATAGGATCGCCAACTACACAGGTACACGTAGCAAAGACAACAGATAGAGTGCCTATAGGTCATACTCAAAAACATAGTGGAGTAGATTTGTAGTCAGTCCGCTATACTATGAACTGGAGCCACCAGAGTGTTGATTAATGGATTGGGGAATATCCAGAGGAAGGGCGCGATGGATCTCACAGGAGTCGGTCACTAGCTGTGCCCTAATCAACATTTCCAGTGAGCTGAAGTGAAGGTGTGTTCTATCAAATGACACAGTGAAGACCCAAAAATATCTTTAGCTCTCTGAAGGTCCCAAATCAGTAAGATGAAATTCAACAAGAGAGCAGTACAAACCCCTGTGGACTAAGTGACTTAGGGGTAGTTGTTTTATTGATCCTTGCAGAAAAGTAGTAATGGGGAAAACTTGGCCTGGCCAGGTCAAAGGTTAGTAGTTGAATATAAATTCAGTGTGTGTCTCCGTGTGACATGACTACTAAAACTACTGTTGTGCCTTTAGATTCTTTCACCAAAAGAGTGATGCCTCCAGGGGATCCCACTCCCTGCTCACACCACCTTACCCCTATTGTGAGGGACCTGAACACATCATTCAGGGGCCTGGAGTTTAGCCCAGGGAAGGGGTGGAGAAAGTGGAGCATGGCGGCACTCATTAAATACATGAAAGGCTGCTCAGTGGAAGATGGGAAAACTTTCCTGTGCTGCATTTGAGAGCCCTGACCTCAAACTAAAGAGAAGACATTAGTGGGCAATGGATTTGAAGTTGACCTAAGAAAAACTTTCCAAGGATTACACCTGTTTGAAAATCAAGTGGCTTTTATTATAGGTAGCTTGTAGTCGTTTGTAATATCCAAGCAGAAACTGAATGATTCTTTTTCACAGGTGTTTAGAAAAAAATAATAAATTCTGCTATCTGCATTTGGTTAAAAGTTGAGGGGATATAGAAGGAAAGCAATGTTTCCCCCAAAATTATTTGGTACAATAATGTGCCAGTTACTCTACTCAACATTTACCGAGGGCCCTTCTCTGAGGCCCTGTAACTCCATCAGGGAGAAGAAGACAGGAAGACCACCCTTGGTTCTGCATCTGCCTGCTCTACTCACCATTTCTCCTATCATTAAGGACTTCACTTCATTTTAAAATGGCATGGCTTTATTGGACTAGTAAAGATTAATAATAATAATAATATACAGTTTGGCAAAGTTATGAGGATACCAAGCATCTCTTATGTACCTTGATAAGACTTTCTGAAAAATAATTTGGTGATATATAACCAAAGCCTTAAATAATGTATGTACTGTGACTACGTAATTCTACTCCTAGAAATGTAACATAAAAAAAAAAAGAAAAATCACATATTTATCTCAGTGATTTTTAGTATGGAAAAATATATAGAAACAACTTATATCAGGGCACTGATCAGTTAAATAAAGACATGATGGGGGACAAGAGTACATACTGGTTCGAATCATGGACTTAGATATACCTGAGCTAAAGTCCTGGCTTTGCCCCTTGTTATCTAACACTGGCAAGTTACTTAACATCTCTGAGCCTCAAATTGCTCATCTCCAAAATATCAGCAAGGTTACTTAATGGGATTGTTGTGAGGACCAGTATGAAGTTCTCAACAGGATGGCCGGTATATTCCGTGTACTCAATAATGGAAGAGGGAGTAGTTGTTGGGGTTATTATTATAGTGCATCTATGCAATGGAATATCCAGCAGCCACTAAAAATCATGATGTAGATATATGCTTATTCACTTGGGAAAACTTCAGGATTTATTGTCCACTGGAATAAAGAAAAGCAGGAAAGAAAGAGAGCGAAGGAAAGCTCTGGAAGTCCATACTCCAAAATGGTAACAAACGATTATTTCTAGGTGTCAAAGATATGAGTGATTTTACTTCCTTTCTTCTATAATGCTCTGTCTTTTCCAATTTTCCTCCAATGACATAATGGATATTGCTTATGTGACAAAAATGTAGTACAATTTTTAAAAATTGCAATGACATTGACTTCCCACAGTTTTAACAAAATCCTAGGATATACAATTGCTAACAGAATCTGGAATGTGCATGTTTTTATGCATCTCACTGCAGCTGCATAGAACTCCTTTTTAGATAGTTTCATGACTATTTTAAAGTGAGGATGAGAATCGGGTTTCCTAGAGTTTCCATTCACTTCTCTGTCTTCCCAGATATCCCTAGTGTAATACTTTGAAAAACTGTTTTATTTTTCCCCCTAATATTGTTACCCTTCTTCTGACTTACTTCTTTCTGACTTCTATAAAACTTTAATCATTTTCATTATTGCATTTAACTTTTGATTTCATAAAGATTTTATATGTGGGTATTTAATGGTTTTCTTGTGGTTTTTTTATTTTTTTAAATATATTTTCCCAGGAGGTTTAACTCCAAAGTATGTGGGACATAAAGTACATTTTGCAAAATAATTCTCTGCATAAATGTTGTTATATTTCACTTCTTAAAGATTAAAGATTTAAATTTAATCCATTTTCCTTAGAAAGGATCATAAAGACCATACACTGTGGCCAGAAGAAAATCAATGTCTTTTTAAAAGGGTACCATATTTGTTAAAAAGTAAATTGACTTTTTTTCATGGCTTTGTCGATTTCATGCCACTTTTGTTCAATTCTTTAAATAATTTTTAGTGCTTACTGAGCTCCGCTGTGAAAAATATTTCAGTGGTTACTAATGATTCATTAGCCAGCGTTTCAACAGGTTTATCCTTGAATTCACAGCAACATTGAGAAATATGTTTGTTCCAGCACATCTGTTACATTAGTCAGCTTTTAGTTTGCTATTATGGGAATTTTGGAAACCATTTGACTGGGTTCATGTTATCTGTGAATTTTCATATTATTTTATGGCCACCGGCTGCATTTTATTACTTATATTAACTCTTTTATTTTTTCAAATAACTTTTCCAAACGGTGTCAGTTTCTAATCCATGGGAAATCAGACATATGCCCAAATATCTACTGTTCAGCAAGTTACAGCTACTGCGAAACTCCAATAAATGAAAAGAAAACAAAAAAAACCTCTTATTTAAAAAAGAAAAATCTTGTGTAAAATACCAGTGTGCCAAAAACCTAATACCTGACCTTTCATTATATCTATTCTTGGTAGGACATGCCTTCAGCTTTTAATTGGAACCTTTTTCATAATTGTTGCCATTTAACACATTTAGTCTGTCAAATCATGGGATGTCTTTATAGCCATATAATAAACCCTAGAGAACAACTTCTCTGACTGTAGCCATCTGCAATGATCACAAGAGTAGCTTACAAAATACTGACAGTCTTTATGGTAATAGGATGCATATGGCAGCCTACAATTATGTGTAGCTGCATTCAATTAGTGTTGTACAATTACACAGTTTTATTGCTTAGTTAAAACAGTGAAAGCACTACATACTGGGTAATTTGCACTAATCCCCGTCTCTTTAATGGCCCCTCGGTGTATAAAATGTAGGGGAACATCTATAGTATTTAAAGGGCCTAGGATGAACACTAAATTATATCCCATGTTGTGAGTACTCTTTGATTGACAATTAATGTACTCCCACCTCACGTGCGGGTCATGTTTTATGAAGGCTTTAAAATACAGTTACAGCAAAAAGTTCTTATACCAGAACCCCACTTGCTGGAATAGGCTGTCTAAGCCTATACTTGCAGCCTGTTAGTGTCCTTTCTGGAAGATGGTCAGGATGAGGAGACATACAGAGGAACAAAATCAGAAGAGATTCAGAGAGTGGTATAAGCCAAGGACTCAGCATTTTAAACGTGAACTTGTTAGAAGCTTTTCTGATTCCTAACCTTTTAATTAAAAATTTAGCTCAAAGTGATTTTATAGCTACCATGTGGGAAAATACTTTCTGGAGATGATTTTGTGATTGTGTGTGTGTGTGTGTGTGTGTGTGTGTGTGCATGTTTGTAACAGATGTATTTAGCAATCTGTGATTTTAACAGAGCTTAATTACATTTTTAAATGGCCTCACTCATGCCCCTCTGTAACTGGCTGGGAGGAGATAAGAGTGAGCATAGGTACGCGTGCTGAGCCCCAGTTGTTAGCTGGGCTCATTATACCACTTAGAGAGGCACTCTCCCATTGGAGGAGAAGAAATCTGAAATATATTCTTCCGCATCCTTCTCCCAAAGTGTTGACAGAGAAAAACCCAAAGCAACCTTTTGCCTGCCCTGCCTGACAGTAAGTAGGTTAAGCAGAATTCCAAACCAAAGGCCTGGGCATTTATTCACCTGCAAAAATAGCTTTGCTGAAGCATTTCTTATATACCTGTGTCTACGAATGTTTTCAATTATATGGATTAGGCCATTGTCTCTAAGCTCTTATTGTCTCTCATAAGCATCACTGTAATTTCTTTATATACATGAAAATTCTATGCGGTTTCCACAGCAAAAAACAAACAAACAACAACAACGAAAAAACAGGATGGGGGGCATTGGAGACGTGATTGAAGGGAGAAAAAAATAACATCGAAATGATAGATTCTAGGTATATTATTTAAATGGAGTTGGTTTATTTAAGGAGTATTGCTACTTGAAGGTAATCCTCATTTTCTTTATTTTAGGTAGGTTTTTTTTAATGCTTTTTTTCTTATTGAAACCTTGAACTTTATTGCTCAAGTATATTAAATATAATTGACATATATGTGAAATAGAATTCCTACCAGAACGTACATGTTAAAAAATAAAACCTTTGCTACGTGTAAGAGGATTACATGGTCATATTCACAACAAAAATGTGACTTATGACTGGATCTGCCAACATCTGCTTTTTTCCGACTTTTGCATAAAGTTGGGTGATTTACACATAGTACATTTAGAAAAAACACACAAAATTCTTGTATAAATGGAGTTGTGAAAATTGAAATCTTCGCAGTCTCACAAAACAGGCCCCATGAATCTTGGGACCTAACCAGACATCGAAGTAAGAGATTACTTTGCATTTTAGAAAGGTTATCGGTAACAAAATGAAATTGAGGAAGAAAACAATTCGGCTCTGTCTCGGAAATAAACTAGATGATCTACTAGATGTTTCCATCTCAGATTTCTTTTTGTGAAAAACATTTGCTTGTCCTTTGGATGACCAGGATGGCTGACATGCTAAGACTGCACCTTAGGGATTTCTTTTGCCTGAGAACATTTAGGCTGCGGATGATGCTGTACTTCGCAGCCCTGATACCATAAAGTCTGACACCTTAAACTTATTTGTGCTGACCAGGGCTGAACAGCGGCGTCATTATAGTGGGGAAGATGGTGTCCAGGCCAGATGACACCTTGGCAAAACCACATCTGTGAGGAACACATGGCCATCTTTACCCTAACAACCCAAATGCAGGTGGCCTCACAAGCCTCTACACACCTGCCCGGGGACAGCCCAAACTTGACTGTGGTCAAGTCCTAAGGGAGAGAACTCCATGTTCTGAGCGTGGAGAAAATGTAAAAGAATATTTTCTGCCCAGAAAAGACAGTCTTATCAGAGAGGAGGATCTGACTGGCTGCCTCTTAGATTCAAATGATCCCAAACAGTTAGATCCAAATGTTCATCGCTGAGACTGCAGCTTAGCTGGCCAAACATCAGCACTTCATGCTGCAGTGAAGTGAGTTCATCTACTTTTTCCAAAGGAAGGCACACATATGTGAGTGGTGGTGCGCTCTGATGTGTGGAGATGTGCCTTTCTGTGGAGGAGGTTCAAACTGCTCTCGCAAGTGCAAATGATCATAGAGCGATGAAGGAGGAGCATGGAGGCCTCAACTTACTGGAAGAGATATTCTGATGTACATGGCAAGTCACATGGAAGCCACCTTGAGGCATGTCCTGCTGACTGCCTCAACCTGGAATACTACCTTTTGCCTGTGGTTCTTTCCTTTATCTTATTGATTCCAATGAAGGGCATGGAATTAGAATTCTGAGTGGTCTTTAATCTTTCCTTTGAAAAATAGAAGTTGTTGGGGATACTTTTTAGAGCAGACCCATTTGGTTTGATCCTGGGCTAGAACTAAAGCAGAGTAAATACTTGCCTATGGTGACATGCATCCTTTTCTTGATTTGTTGGGTGAAAGACTGGAGACTTTTACTTCTTTAATAAGGAAACCTGGACAGAATGCTGACTCTGCACCTGATAAATCTTTCCAAATTGCCACAGGTGAAATGAAATGTTAATATCTCTTTCAATTATTTATTTTAAAAAATAAAGTATTTTAATATACATGTAGATATTTTTGTTCAGTTACTAAAGAACTGCATTTTTGAAGCTTCTTATGTAGTAAAATAAGAGGTAATCATTTTCAGAAATTGGAGATGCTTCACTAGAGACTTCCTATATTTCACTATATTATGCAAATGAGCTTTAATTGTAGAAACATCCAATACAGATAAGATAAACAACAGGGAAAAAAAAAATCTCCCATAATTCCACCACCCAGAGACAGACACACCACGTTCTCTCAGACATTTTTCTTTGTGTATATTTTTTCTTTAATAGACATTTTATGCAAAACAATCTGAAACCTGCTGTCCTCACTTCCAAACATAATTCATTTCAGTAAATACAAACCCACATCACCATTTTAACAGGTCATGGAGCATCCCATTGTATAAATGTACTGTAATTTATTTAACAGATTTCCATTTGCTGGCTGTTCACCAGTAATCTAAAGACAGATATCATTGTATGTATATCCTTGCATAATTGCCTGCTATTTTTATGATTAAATACATTAAATTTAAACCACAATGCCCCTCATTTCTTTGGGAAAGAGCTTCTGAGCTCATGGTTAAGGTGATTTCACTTTTCATTTTCACTTTAGGTGTATGAACACCAAGATGGCAGCAAATCACTGAAGCTGGGTGACTTTGGATTGGCCACCATTGTGGATGGCCCCCTGTACACCGTTTGTGGCACCCCAACATACGTGGCTCCAGAAATCATTGCAGAGACCGGGTAAGTGCTTTCTGTGTGTTTACTGAAGTGCTGTTTGCAAAAACTAGTCTGCTTCAAGAATAGGAGAAATAGGACTGCTCTGTCTGGTCCAGACAGAATTAGCTATCAGATTTCTTTCACTTTTTTTACTTTCAAGTGGGAGCCATTTTCTCTGTTTTTCCAATCAAGTTGCCAATTACTGCAATCTTGTTTAAGGCCTTTATTTGGCCTTTGTTAAAGGTAGAACAGCAGTTATTAACCTCAGAGTAAAAAATGTTCTGACTAGCAGAGAAACATACAGTGATGATAATTAACTCGCTTTTGGAGATAAAAGAAGCAGACACTGCTGTGTGCGGTGATCACATCTCCTGTGGTTATTTCTCTCAGCTGGCCTTGGTCTCCCGTCTTGGTTCCATTTTGGCCCTCTTGGCAATCCATTGATTATCTGCAGAGTGCAAACCTCCTTAGGCATCGGAGGGCCACTGGGAATTGACTGGTTTCTGTATGCAGCAGTATAAGATGAATGAAAATCTCTGGAATTGGGGAAGAAGGTGGATTGGCATAATACTAAGGACCTACTATGTGCCAGGCCCTAAGCTTCTTTACTCAATTCTTACTCTTCCAGTAGGTAGTATGATTTCCATTTGGCATATGAATAAATTCAGACTCTGATGACTGAATATCATGTAAGTTCATGACTAGATAGTAATGGGTCAGCATTTGAACTCAGGTCTGTGTGCGTAAAAGGCTCTTTCCACAAAGAGCCCTATTTCTTACCAAGAATCATAGGCAGAACTCTGAAGCACTATCCTTAAGCAGAAGGATTAGGGAAGGCTGGGCCAGCAAAGAGATACAATCCTACCTTTTCTTCCCATCAGCAGCACCAAACCAGGGTGCACCCACTGTGACCAGTTGGCGATAGTTTTTCTGCTTGTCCCGTAGACCAGAAAGGCAGAAATACAGAACAGATGACAAGGGAATCCCAATCGGGAAATCCCTAAGGTGAGGTGTGAGATAATGAGGGCTTTTCCACTCATCAAATCTGAGTGAAATGGGAGACCACATCTATAGCCGTGCCTGATCTCCCTCCGTGGGAGCTACTACTACAGGCATAGCTCAGTTTTCTACTGTGAGTCCTCTCACGCCTGCCAGAAGGGAGTGGTGTGGGATAGAAAGAGGATCTGGTGGAGCTGCTGAAAACTTTGATTGGAACCCAGCTCTGCCACTGACTAATTGTGTGATCTTGACCAAAATTATTTACCCCCTCTGAACTTCAGTTTTCTATAAATTAAGCAATAAGACTTATCTTCTAAAACTTACAGAGTTGTTGGGAAAACAAAATAAAGTAATATATGCCAGTGGAAAGTGGCATATTGTCCACTAAGTTGGAAAATGTCCTATATGTAATTATTATTTCTAAAATTAGGGACTTAGATAGCCTCAAGGCTCTATCCCTATCTTAAAATCAATATGTAATATAATGCTGAAACCCTTCATTTACTGATATTTGGATATGAGCCTAGCCATGCATTACTTTGGTAATTTTTGTTTATGTGCCTTACATAGTCTCTTTATTATTATTATTATTATTATTATTATTATTCTTTCCATGAACTCTGGCTGGTGGGTTTTAGTTTAGTATTTGTTGTGGGTTTTTTTTAAATTTTGTCTGGTTTGGGTTTTGGTTTAGAATAGAAGAGTCATCTATTTTGCCATACCCCACAGTTTGTACTGGCCTGACTTTGATAACTCTAACGTCACTTCCTTTTTCAGATATGGCCTCAAGGTGGACATCTGGGCAGCTGGTGTAATCACTTACATCCTGCTGTGTGGTTTCCCTCCGTTCCGTGGGTATGGCAGCAATCTTTTATTTAACACCAACAAAGCATTTCTCTATTCTCTGAGTGATCCATCTAGCCTTCTAACACAAAGCAGCCTGCAGCAGGAATAGACCATAATAAGAACTTAGAATGCCTGTTATTTTTCCCATGTTGTGCTTGCTAATTTACATGACTTCCATACATTTTCTTCATATAATTTAAAAGCTCATTCTTTCTTCATTTACCAAAACTATTCCATATAGACATTTTGAATTGCTTAAAAACACACACATTTTATACATTTATGGGGAAAGGAGGAACTCCAATGCATAAGAATTAAGTGATATACCCTGAGTTGACATTTTAGTTCTGTCTTTTCCTTATTGTTGTCATGCCTCTAAACAGAAGTGGTGATGACCAGGAGGTGCTTTTTGATCAGATTTTGATGGGGCAAGTGGATTTTCCTTCTCCATACTGGGATAATGTTTCTGATTCTGCAAAGGTAGGTTTCTAGTGCCTTCCTTTTCCTTAGGGCCTGTGTGTCTTAATGGAATTATTGATTTTGACTCGTGACTCATGTGCAAAGAGACTAATGGTATTTTAAATATGATTTCTGTACATATTTTAGTTGTATTAGTAATTGCTAGGTTTTTCTAAGGGTTCACAGTCATCGAGTCATCTGTTAGTATCCATCCCAACTTAGCAAGTACCTCTGCTTCCCTGGCTTCCCCTATCCCTATTGTCACTCCATTTATGTTGTTATGGCCTCTTGCCATGTCCTACCCACACCAGGCTTTAGCCCACCTTAGGTTTCTGTGTAGCTTGTTGCTTGGTCTCTTTCAGGTCTTAATTTCATCTTCTCAGTGAAGCTTTCCCAGACCACCCTGTTTCCTATCACAGCTCTTAAACCCTACCTGGCTCATCTTGTCTTCTTTGTCTGTTTTATTTTTCTCTATAGTACTTACACCCTTATGTCCATCTGGTATACCATCTAACTACCTTTCTATATCTGCCCACCTATCTAGATAAATAGATACAGATAGGTGTATATGTTTTATTTATGTAGCTTATTTTCTGACATTCCGCACTAGAATGCAAATTCCATCAAGACAGGATTTTTGTTTATTTTGTTCATTTGCTGTATTGTAGAAGCAAATACAAAACTGGTGCTCAATATATACTGAATGAATAAACAAATGAATGAATGAATGAAGCAATTAGTTAATTAATCAAAATGGAGGAAGCTCAACATGTGTTGGTATGATCAAGAAAGACATCATAGGGAAACTATGATTTAACTTGGACTTTGAAAGACAACCAGCATTTAGAAGAAGAGGGGAACAAGGCATATGGTTTTGTCCCATTAAACTAAAAGATCAACCTCTAAGAAAACTATAAAAATCTTACTCTAATACACAGTAGTAGACCTTGAGATTAAAAAAGAGATGAAGAAAACATTTTAATTGATCCCTTAAATTTACGTCTCTAAGCATTGACTTAAATTTGGGAAAACTGGTGATGAGAAATAATTTTCTTTTAACTATTCAATGTATATAACTTTCCTTTCACTGTGTCCTGAGGATAAGTTCAATTTAAAATCTGACTCCTTAGCCTGGCCACTTTTCGTAGGAAATGATGCATATTGGCCCTAAGTCTCTCAACTGTCCAGGAATCTACCTCTAGACCTAGGAAAATGTGGGGAATTAAGAGAAGTGTTAGATGAAAGACACAAAGGTGAAAGGAGATGGGATGACATAGCTGCAGAGGTGGGTGTGAAGGTGATTTCACCTGTGCACAGGCTCTTCAGGAACCTGTCCACCTTTCTCCATCACATACCATCACTCCATAAACATGAGAGCTGGAAGTCACTGACAGACAGGACCATCTCCTACACCCCTGTGGCACCTGGCAAAGAACATCACACACGGGTAGTTGCTTTAATAAGTCTTGGCCCATGTAAGAAAGTGAAGGCACATCTCTACTTCAGTGGAAATAAATCATCCCCATCAGAGAGTGGTATTCAGCCTCTGAATGTAAGTAACCAAAAACCACATATCTAATCATTTTGTTACATGGGAACTTATAATCCAAACTGGACAAATGTATGGCAAATTCATCATTAAAACCCAAGCTGTACTTTCCTGGTCCAAATCAATTTGAGCTTATGGGAAAGTTTTATTAATTTCAAAACCATTAAAGCACCTTTTAATATTTCTAGTTTATTTGTACTGATCAATCTGGAAAATTTTGAAGCAATTTTAACAGATTTCCTTAGAAGTCTTGGACTACTAAAGGATAGTTTCTATTTTGCTAAGTAGATGTTGGCAATTCTATATGTCTTTCTTATTCCCTTCTTTCAAACTTAAATATTCCATCTTGCAGTTAGGAGGAGAAAAAAAACACATTTTTCCTTTCAGCTGCCAAAGTGAAAATTTAGTTAAAATGTTTTTTAAATGTGATTTTTATATTAAATTAATTTACAAATCTATCTTTAAAGTGAAAAATTCTAGACGAAGAAAGGAATTTTAATTCTTTAACCTGCGTATTTATTTCTTTTTTACTAAAAAAATATTTTTATGAAATTGATTTTAACATTAATTTATTTTTTTCTATTAACTACAAGCTATGTATTTATAATTCCAAATATCTACCTTTCCTTTAACTTGTAAAGATGCTAAGTAGCTGTGGGTAAGTTGAGTTGATATATTTAAGATTTAGAGCTTTTCCAAACTAAGACAGAACTTCTATATTTGAAAACTGCCAGATTTTGACCTTGAAAGTCAGACAAATGGAGTTGAATGTCCCCTTTTGCAGGAACTCATCACCATGATGCTGTTGGTGGACGTTAATGAGCGATTTTCAGCCGTGCAGGTCCTTGAGCATCCCTGGGTGAATGTAAGTGACTTCTTCCTTTCCCTGTATTTATTCCTAACGTTCCTTTGTAAAATTGCAGATTTCCTAATCATGTTGTCTCCTTTTAAAATTGTTCTGTGTTTGTTCCTCCCATACAAACGTGGCAGAACAGTTATGCAAGCCCAGGCCTGTTCCACCAGGGCCACGACGTGTCCGTGCTGATGTGTATTCTCACGGTCCGTTGCACAAAGCATTTCATCTAATTCAGATGGAACAGACTTCTACCAGGGAGGTGACATGGTTGGTACCCACCTTCCTGAAACCTACATTCTGTCGTCCAGAGTAGGGCTGAATACACCAATCAGATAGAGCGGATTTTCTGAGTTTGTACCACTTTTGCATCATTTCTGTCTGAAATACAAGCCCTCCAAAGGTCTCTGCATAAGCCTTGGAAGCCTCTCATGCAGCACTTCTCAAACTTGCATGTGATCACCGATCACCTGGGGATCTCGTTAAAAATGCAGATTCTAATGTAGTAGATGAGAGGCTTTGAATTTATAAAAGCTCCCAGATGCCACTGCCTTTATGTGAGTGCAAGGATTCAATGGTATTTGGCTATGAAAGAATTCTTCAGAGCAGAGCAGTTATTTGTTGACCCTATGACTGTTGGTAAGATTTCTTTTGACTACTACTAATAATAATTACTACTTGTAGTGTGCCTACCTTAGAGTCTGCCCAGAAGTATTTTAAGCACCTCACGTATGTGACGTGATTATGTTCTTCCCGGCCGCTGTATAACTGAGGTGGAACGCCGACTGACATGTGCGGGCACTCCATAACTGGGTCTAATGGTTCTTGCTGCCAGCATAGAAGTCTTATAGATTTGGGTATAGAGAGGGACACGGACATAGACAGGAACCAGTACAAAATTGATATGAATTTTGCCAGCCTCCTTACTGCTTTGAATGGTGTGACTATCCATCAAAGGCAACAAAATGTTTCACATCTCTGAATTATCACCTTGGCAATTAGCCAAGTAATTTTTTCCAAAATAACAAATTATTAAGGATAAGGTATGATTGAAAGCACAGGGTTGAGACAGACTACATCTGCGGTGACAAAGCTTGGGCTCTTGTTCATGGTCTGCCTCTTGATGGCCATGGGCCTGGGTTCCGGCACTTTCACATCTGAACACGATTCCTTACACCCCGCTGGGAGGTTATGCGTATATGACAGGAGAATGTATGTGAATGTGAGCATGTATAGATACACAGCTAAGGTTTGTTTTAAATATTTTCATATGGCAGAGCTTCTCAGTTGGTGTACAAATATATAAAGATATTAGTCCTCTCTGTCCTTGGCCTAGTCAAGCAGGACAGCCAGAGTCTGAGAGGTCACCTCCAGCCTCACAACATTTGCCTTTACCCCAGATGCTAAACAAAGTAGGGAAGGTCAGGAAGCACCTCCTGTTAGCTTAGTAATAAACTTTCAAGTTATGCAGGGTGGGTATTATCGTATCCACCTTATAGTTGAAGAGACTGAGGTTATGGTGGGTGACTTGTCCGAGATAGCTAAGTTTGTAACTGAGCCAAAATTTGCAGCCAGGTATCCACACTCCAAGCCCATTTGCTTTAAAGTCCTATGCACCTACTCTACCCCCCCTTTTTTTGAAGATGAAAGCACTGTGAATATTGCAAAAAGAAAAATGCATATGTACATCGTCATCATTACAATGATTGTTCATACAAGTTAGCAACCTTTCCAAAGTAACTTACCTAGGTCATGCATGGCACCCTTCCCTTATATGTGCAGGGTGGAAGAGGCACAAACAGGCTTTCTCAGTGGTAGTAGTAGGTCCTGTGATCGACACGCTACTTAAAAACCCGTGGTCCACAAATTGTCAAATTTCATGTCAGCCCTGGAAAGACTGAAAGTGTGACTACACAGAATAAACCAGGAAATCTGAATTTGAAATGTGGCCTTTGCAGGCTCATAGAGAGCCATAGAAGAAAGAGAGTCATAGATTCATTTTAGGTTTTTAAATACATTTTCATCATGGCACCACTGCCTGCCAGGCCCGCCCTTCAGGAGCTCTGTCTGATACAACCGGATAGTCACGTGGCAGTGGGGGAAGGGCTACCCCCATCAGCCTTTTTGGGGAGGGTGACACGGAAGGCTTTCAGGCAGAGGAGAACCCAGAGCTCCATCCTGGAAGCAGCTGGGAAACTGTCCAGCAGAGTTAGCTCCAGCAGGATGTGGATATATGTTACAAGATAGCTACGTGACTGTGAACAAATTTGTCTATATATGCAAGGGGGCTAAAATGCTATTGAAAACACAGAATCCCTTGCCCTGGTTCCAAACCAAATGACCTTATATCAATATATCCCAACTCAGTGGGTTAAACAAATAAAATTAAGACTTTGGCTGTTCCTAGGTTGCTCGCATTCCTAGGGCAGCATATACATGTCTCAGCAGAAACTTCTGCCTTCTCAACCTGCTTTGTGCACATTTTACACATGGTCCTACTTTGCTGACAATTAGGATCCAGAGCTCCCTCTGGAACTGGGACTTCTGCTGTCATTTCAGTTTTCCCTCTCACATTTCCTAACAACATTTACTAAATGCAAGGGTAACGTTTAAGGAGCTATCTAAAAGATTTACAACTGAAAAATACCCTTTGTGTAATTCTAACACACCTTACCATCTAACAGAAAAACATATATTGATTTTAGCAAGAAAACTTTTAAAAACTTGATGTGTAAAGTGATTGCTTAACTTTTGAATAACTTATATTTATGTAGTAACTAAATAAAAAACTGATTATTTTCTTTGTCTCGAAATAATAAATGAAAAAATATGTATATAAGCTTTCACAACCAGCATTTGTATTTGTTGAGGTCTCCGAGTGCAATAAATGAACAAGCAATCAAAATAAATAAATTATGAATTTTAAAGGAAGTCCATTTAATAAGACATTTCGCATTTGATGATCAAATTATATCTGATCCACCACAGAGCGGGAGGGAGTAAGAATAATTATATGAGTCCTAAGGAAGTTGTCAGAAAGCTCCTCCTGTGCTCTCATTTATCCTCATTTTCTCTGTTGCTTACATGATGACCTTTTCACCTGGCGCTCGTCATAAAAGTGTAGAGCACGAGGGCAATATAAGTGAAAACTCTAGTCAGCAAAAGTCACTTGTTTTAACCATACCTCAGGAGCTTCCTCTAGGCTCACTTTTATTTTTAATGCACTCTGGATGCCAATCCCACCATGCTCTGTAGTGACCTGAACCTCTGCTCTGTTAGTGGAAGCGTCATGAGCGTGGCCTCTCATTGGATGGTTCTAGCAAGCCAGCTGGACAAAGGCAACATCAGTGTGTAAGCCAAGTGTCCAGGGGAGGAATGTACACTCCGGAAGGGGCACCAGCTCACCTGCTTGTGTCACTTTGGGATGGTCACTATTTTCAGCCTGTGACAAGGAGATAACAGAATCAACCTCTCATGTGATCATGTGGATGGAGATAGGATTGTATTTTTTTAAACAGCTTGAGAGGACCGTCTTAAGCATTAGTACTCTGTAGGTACCTGATAAATATTTGAGTCTGAGAGAGGCAACAAATCTATCATCCATTGCTATGTGCTGGTGTGATGCAAATTGTGATCAGTGTTGGCATATGAGAAGCTCGATTGCAGAGGAAAATCCCCTCCAGAAAAAAATGATCCTGTTTATATGCTCCAAGCTCCATGTAGATAATGTACATTATCAGCTCTGTTGTGTTCTCAACTATCACAGCTCTTTCCTTTAATGTAATCAAAATACCAACAGGAATTGTCCTAGCTAAGTTTATCTACCTTATTACTCATCCAGTGGGGAACCATATGATTTAGGCACATATAATATGAGAATGAAACAGGCAATAAAATATCTTGATCATTCCAGTGATTGAGGAGAAAGTTGATTCATAATTAGGATTAAATTATTACCATTTTAATATTTCAAATGTATTGCTATTTTTGCAGTTTTATTTTCAAAGTGTTGGCCTACCTTATCCCATGTTATTTTCTGATATTCCAGGATGAAGGTCCATCTCAATGCATTAACTCCATGAATCTCGCTTTTAACTCCAATTATTTTCCTAGTTTTACTAATGAGGAAACTGAGGCTCAAAGAAGTCTCTAGCATGAAGCTCAGTGGAGGCTCTAGCACAAGGTCTGATGCCTGGGTTTTTTTGCCCCTAGAGATTCTGATCTTACTTGTCTGTACCTTACTTGTCTGTACTGGGATCTGGGCATTGGGAATTTTAAAAGCTCCCAGGTGTTCATAATTTGAGCCAAAGATTGAAAACCTCTGTCCTAGTGGGAAGGACTGGTTTCAAGAAGTCAAGTGTAGTTATTTAGCCGATTCAAGACTTCCTCAAGACGTCCTAGCCTTTCAGTTTTAATTTGCCTCCTTTATCTCACCTACCTACTCTTTTGAAAAGATACTACTAAGCTAAAATATTCAAAACGAATGAAGAACAAGAAGAAGAAGAAAAAAAAAACAAGAGCCTGGATAATCTACCAAGCTTTTCCATGCTAATAAAAATCAGCACTACCCACACAAAAATATATAAACATTCATATCATGGTGCTGGCAGAATTTGTTACAAAGTAAGAGAACCCCAATGATACCATAATAATAAATAAACCACTTACCTGTATTCATAAATTGTGAATGATGACTTGGAGTTCCACTCTCCCTTTGGGCAGCTTATCTTCTCCTTTCTCCAAGGCAAATCTTAATTTACTTCACATTTTCACGCCAAGTGCTGTGTGAATTGTAGATATAGAGGATGCATAGGGCCAATCCGAAGGGAGTCAGAAGTCCTGGGGTGCAGTACAGCTGGGGATGGTTAGCACTAGTCAAGGGGCCGCACACGGGGATGTGAAATGCAACTGCTATTGAAGAGTACTCTAATGCGCTTGGGATTGTTTAAAACTAAATTGGAAGATTCTGGTGGTAAAGTACTCAAGACTGCCATGTTTCTCATAAATTTACAGATATTAATAATAGAGTCTGGCAATGAATAGCCTGAAAACCAGATCCATGATCCAAAAACAAAACTCCATGAGGGAGGAGGATTTTTTGAAGCATGACCTCTGGAATGGTCTCCCTGAGGAAAGAGGGGAACTTACTCCACTGAGTGACATCACGTCCAAGCCCCCACATCCCTCCCCACACCTCCTCCCCAACATCCGCTGGAGAAATGGAGACCAGGAGGCTAGGTCTCTTACAGACAGCTGTGAGAGTTCATTTTCCATTTTGTAAACTAATTTTGTTCTTGTCAGTTGCAATGCTCTGCCAAGTGGTGGATGGGAATTTCTAAATCAAAAACCACTAACCTCAAACCACAACCAGCCTGTGTCAAACCAGAAACTACTCCCAGAAACTACATACCAGAACGTATGGTAATAATACTATGACTATTTGTAACATACTTCCAGGTTTGTCACGTTTAGAAAATTCATAGCACATTTTTGGCACATAATCTATTCAAAATAATGGCGATAAAGATGTATATGTAAAAATGTATGTTTTTAATGGCCCTATTTATTTTATTGATGCAAGACAGTAAATTAGCTAAATCTCCATCATCAATCTGTATGCCTCAGGTACAGATTAGGTCTCTGCAAAACCAGCTGTTTATGTCTTTTAATCCAATTATGCTCAAAGCCTTCAAAATTGATATAGAAACTCTGCAGACTTTTTAGAAGCTGTGGTGAGTGTGTGTGTGTGTGTGTGTGTGTGTGTGTGTGTGTGTATGTGTGTATTTTACCTTCTCTCTGAGACACCATATTTCATTGGAAACAAATCCTGAAAGGTTTTAAGATTTATGAAGTCAAAAACATCTCTGACAACTTGTGAGGGTTGTTTCTCTACTTTCATTGCTTCAACACGAACTAATAGCCCAAGGGAAGCTGAAACCTCACTAGAATTTAAAGCTGGAGGCCTGAGCCTTGGGGCCCCAACATCTAAAAGAGTTGCTAGGAGTCTGACAGGAGATTAGGCCCAGGACAGGCCTGGGAAATGATAACAGAGTCCATTGTGAGAGTGGTGAGAAAACAAACTCTTAGTTCAAGAACTGGCAGGGGGAAAACTCAGGTAAAGGGAACTTTCTGGCAAAGACGGTGATGTTGGAGAAGTGAGAAGGAGGCAAGGTTGAGCAGCTAGAGGTACATCTCCCTCAGTAAGTCAAACAGGGGCTGCTCCAGTGGAATCCCTGCTGTTTGTTTTCTCTATATCTGCACCCAGGCTGTTCAGCATAGCCTGTGCCAATCACAGGGCCACACTATAACCCAGTGTCACTTCCTGTCATCCCATGTCAGCCAGGACTTCTAGCACCACCTGTTCCCCGGAGGGTTCGAGAGCCCCGACCCTACTGGGTCATGTTGCCACATCTCAGATTAGTGGATACCCAGTCTCTCCTTGACATACTCATAGATCTTTCTTAGCTACATTGCCCTGGGTCTCCTGAAGTGCTCATTCTCTCTCTTACTGAGCTCCATCCAAATGCTTCCCAAGCTCCATTCAGGCCTGTCCGAATAGTCTGTGTTTTTCAGCCCCTAATTCAATCCTCCTCCTTCCTCACTATTGTGTCACTTTCATCAAGGAAGGCAGCCTCCCTGAGTCCCTCCACTTAGGGAGCCCTTTTGTCGCTGATCAATGCCCTTGGCCGATGCAGTGTGGTGTGGTGTGGTGGGAAGCCCGGTATGGCCCTGACTCACCCACACTCTAGCTGTGTGACATTGAGCAAATTGTTTGACCTTGCTGAGCTTCAGTTTGCTCAGCTTCAAAATGAGACGAATAAGGCATATTGTAGAGGGTAACCTGAGGATTGGGGAGATCATGTATGTAAATCGTTAGCATAGGGCCCCGTAATTGTTAACACTTGTGTCACCTCCCTCTCCCTGCCTTTCTCTTTTAATTTCCTTAGATCTGTTTCTTTGTAACAAACTCTATTAAGAAATGACTGGAGTACATCTGCAATCTTGAGGGTGGGACCCAGTGGGGCACCACTGTGGCAGGTTGCCCCCTTTCCTTCAGGCAGAACCCCAAACCGTGCCAGACATATGATACTGGTACTTGTAAAACTTTCAGTAAAGGCACATAATTTCATCCCTTGTCAAATATTTAAATACTCCCAAAATTCTGGCTGAGATTCCAAGGACCTGTTCTTCCATCCACCATTTTTTTTTTAAGTTTTTTACATACACCACTGAATTCACCCTTGTGTTTCAAACTCTGGACTGCAGCGTCCTAATTCTTTGTTATTATCGCCCAACTTCTATTCCACGGGTAGAGTCGAGAACTGGGTAGTATACAAGTACTACAAAAATGTCTGAGTAAAGGGCGGTAGTCCTCCACGCATGCCACACTTACACCCCTCTTCCTGGAAAGCATTGCTTTATTCCTAATCGAGACTAAGGCTTCAATCTTCGGATCTTTTTGGTATTCGTTGGTGGCCAGTCTTTTCCTCTTCTCTCAGCTTTCTCTGTTATTACTCTCCCACATAAATTCTTAATCAGAGATAAGCTGGTTGACTCACTCTTTGGCAAACATGCCTTCTGGCTTCCTACTCACACATCTGTACATGTAACCTCACCTTCACTCCTCCTCCCATCAATACGCTCCCCATCATTAAGGCCCAGATTGAACCCCATATTCCTCACGAAGCCTGTGCTGACTGTTCACATCAGAAAATGTGTCCCCTCTCCTCTGAACTCCTTCCATGTTCCTAGCTGAGCCATGAGCCGTCTGACCGTTCTTTCATCTTGTTGACCTGTTGTGTTATTTGACAAGGTATGTGCATACTTTGTCTACCAATTAACCCACTGGTCCTGGTGGGCACAGATCATTTCTTCCCCACCCCCTGGCATGCCTAACATAGCCCTAGACGTAGCAGATACTTTATATGTCCCTGTTTTTGTTCCTTCCTCAAGTATCATTCCACAGTTACCCCAATTGACCTTAACTTTATTTCTGACTCTTTCCACAATACAGAAATTTTTAAAAAAATTTTGAATTTACTCTGTATCATTCCTCCAGATTTGGTTTCCTTCCTCCAGATTTTGTTTCAGATGTGACTTAATAAGCATAATAATTGTTCCTTTTTCTAGCCATTAATAAATCAGTCTAAGAATATTATAAATTGGTTATCCAGTCTGTAGAGCATTGAACCAAGTACTTATGTTAAAGGTTGCATAAAACGTGGAAGATATGGTACAAAAAATCAGGAGTTTATATATATATATATATATATACACACACACACACACACACACACACACATATATATGTTATATACACACAAAATCACCTAACACCAAAAAGAATATAAATAGTGCAAATATGTGTAATAAAAAAGCATTAGAACTTTCCAGAAGAACCATTAAAATGGATTGTGTTAATAGAGGAACAGTGTTTTGGAACAGGTGATTTGGACCCAAGTTTCGAAGAAAAAGAGGGATGACAGCATGTAAAAGAGCAAAGCCCACACCTATTTTTGCTTGCCCTCATTTCCCCTCCACTTACTATACTGCCTGGTCCACTGCAGACATGCAGTTAATATTGACTGAATAAATGAACAGTCAAATGCTGAAAGGAGTAAAGCCCATGTGGAGAGTCTAGGTTATGCAAAAGAACAAGCATGTCATGCTTGGGAAGCAGCAAATTTATTTTCCTGGGTGGAGCCAAGAAATTACATGCAAAATGATGGAGAGGAAGGAAAGAAGGAAAATGATGAATGACATTGAAGTCTTGCCAGGAATTTTGGTTTTAACAGATAGTAACAGACACTTTATTATCCATTCATTCATTTATTCCACAAATATTTATGAAGCATCTACTATGTGCCAAAGCATTATGTTAAGACCTGGAGGTTCTATCGTGAACAAAACACAGTCTCTGTCTCCAAGGATCGTGCAGCCTTTTCATCACGAATTAGCAAGTGATGGCACATACTTGTGACTGGGATTGTTATTCTAACAGTATTTAGCAGAGGAGAGCAATCTGTCCAGGCTCCATCACAGACAGCTCCAGTGGAGAGCAGAGAAGCCTTAGTTACAATGAGCTCCAATGTGAAGTATGTCATAATAACGGATGATTTGAAGGCAGCAAGGAGGATTTGAAATTTAAGGAAGAACTTTCTGCCTGGAGGGTTGTCTGGGGTTATAGAATGGCCCATTGAGTGGCTTTGGAACCAGGCTGAATGTATTTATGGTCCCTTGCAGGAGCCCAAGTCTGTCAGCTTCCTTGGCTATGGGTCCGAATGATGGGATAAGAGGATAAAACTCTTGGGACAGGGAAAAAAAAGCAGATGTTTACATCGATTTTTTAATTTTTATTTATTTATTTATTTATTTTGGTTACAGATTAACTTGCTCTTGGATATATGTTCCTGGAGCCATGGCTGAAATCGATTTTATTAAAAACCAAAAACAGAACTAAAACATTTTATTTAGGGACAAAACTCTGAGGGTCAAAGGACACAGCAAATTAATGTCAGGGCATATGTGGAAATGAATGAGACCTTGGAGCCGTGCATCTACCTACAGTGTTTAATGAGAAGATATTGGTCGGTTTATTTCTGAAATCATGAATTTTAAGATCACTGCCTGTTACTAGAAGATCTTGGCCTCGTTTTCCACATATCTCTTTTTTTTCTTTTTCTCCTTTTTCATTTCTTTTTTTTTTTTCCCCCCAGGATGACGGCCTCCCAGAAAATGAACATCAGCTGTCAGTAGCTGGAAAGATAAAGAAGCATTTCAACACAGGCCCCAAGCCGAATAGCACAGCAGCTGGCGTTTCTGTCATAGCAGTAAGCATCTGAAATATCCACCTATAACTTTTAAAAAGCAATCCACCTAGGAGACAGGCATTACTCAGGAGATTCCACCCAGAGACAGCAGAATGGGTCATTTCTTTAGACAGCTCGACCACTTAAAGCACCGGGAAGCTTGGGGCTTAAACACATTACGGGTTTTTGCTGATGATTTCCCTGGGAGTCACATCATTATCCAACACCTCCAGGGTGTCTTGCAGTTTATATTAATTTCATGATTTATTTTTTAAAGCAGAAAACCTCCCCCACACTGGACTCTGTGCCAATGCAAACTTTTGGGCTCTGAGAAAGAGAGTTCAGAGTATCCTTTTGCCAGGACCTGGGAGGGAAGGGAAACTGAGAGAAACGACATTGTAAAGAGAGATTGGAACACTATGGATCTTTGTACGAGACCTAAACGAAAGCCAAAACAGAGCAGAAAGCTTACACAGTAAGATTTTCAGGGAAATTGAATCGCTGTGAACACTCCGAGAAATCACGATGTCTTGCTCCTTAGAAATTTCTTTTTTTTAAGTTGAAAGTCTTTTAACATTTACCATTTTATTGATGCGGCTGCACAGGATTTTTTTTTTTTTTTTTTTTCTGTTCTATACATGCAGACATACACTACATGCAATTTGAGAGCAGCTCTAGGCAAAGATTAAATTGGGCAGAGAAATAATGAAACCTCATACTTCCTGGTGTCATATTCTACAGTAAATATATTCAAGTCCCAGATTACTTGAGTTTTTAATCATTTCCTCTTTTTTCAGAGTATGTACATTTTAACAGCATATTCAATGTGAAATCACTTAAGCTATGCTTTCTAAACAAAGAACTTAGACACTCTGATGTCGAATTTTTAAAAGTATTTATGCTACTAAACCATACTTCATGCTCATGAGCAATCCTGAATATTTAATTACTTCTATGGGTGTTTTATTTTCTTTCTCCTTTTCTTTTTTGGTTGTGCTGGAGCTCCAGATAAAGCTAAACATATATGAGTGACATATTCGATACAACCAATCCCAGCTCTGGGTTATTAAATATTTGATAAGGGCTTCCAGACTTCGCAGGTGGCACGATGCATGCCTACACTTTCTTGTACTGTTCGCATTGTGTGGTTTTTGATTGAACCCTTTTGACATTAGTGTGAGTACCTGGCTCATGAGTACGCTGACAGTGCTACCTGGGCTGCAGACTCTTTCAGTGCTGCTGAGCATCTGAAACTGCAAGTTGTCCTTGCCCTCTCTCTTTAGTTCTTTCTAAGGAAATTCAGTTTAGAAGGACACTGTCGCGCACGTCTTCATAGATCATCAGTGTTCTTTGTTATCAGCGAATATTCAATCAGTAATTTTTGAAAATAACAATCTCTTGGTGATTCTCAGCTCAACCAGACATTCTATCCTCTGTTTTCATCATTCATTGAAGACATGGGTCTATTCCAAAACTTTCGATTCCACAGTTTGCTTTTGGAATGGACTGCCAGCACGCTCGTCCATGAAAAGGACTGCTTTTCTGCTTCTGCTAAGGGCGTACAGCTGCTAGACAGGGTGCTTTTTCCAACGCTGTCATTTTGTTTTTTGTTTTCGTTTTTCCTGGTCTTTTATTTCAATTAGTCTTTGGTTAACTTTGCCTTGGTTGCTCAATAATGGTTTGTTCGCAGTACTCTAGGAGTCTTTTAATGACTAAGGGCAGAAACTTCAGGGCAATGTTCCAATGGACAGACAACACAGCTATGAGGGGAAATCCTCCTTTAACCAAACCTGGATAAATTCCAAAACCTAATCCGTATTAGTTTATTAAAACTTCATCTAAGTAGATCTCAGAAAACTCCAGTTAGTATTTGAAGATCAAAGGTCCACTGATTTATTTTCCCCTAAATATCACAACTGGACCATTTTGAAGCAATTTAATAACCAGTTTCTCAGTTCATCACTAACATATTTCCATGGAAACTACAAACTGGTAATAGACTTATAAAACTGTAAAATGAGCCGTGTGGTGTTGAGTTAAACATTAGCTGCATACTTACTTAATCTTCTTTATCTACTACAAAATTTTAAAAAATAATAATTATCAACTTAACTTAGATTCAAAATAATTGGCTTTTTGGACAAATATCTGAAAAAGTGCCTTGCCAACGCTGAAGCACAGTTCATATGTTGACTACTATCGTTAATAGTTCAAGCACGAAAGATAATAGCACTATAAATTTCAGGGTTGTTTCTAGAGAAACTGCCCTGCCATCATATATGCATTTATGCACCTTCTCCAGAATGCTTTTTCCTCATAAATGTCTACACCTTCCAGAAGAACCTGGGGGTTGGGTCACCAGTCCCAGGGTGGGGCTGAGAATTAGAAACTGGTTGCCTTTGTTATTAACGTTCAGAATAGTACTAGATAAATCCACTTATTCTCCAAACCGATAACAATTCCCATTCTTAAAGTGCAAAGACTAAGTCTGGGAGTACTGTCACAGGAAAAATGAGCATTGGAATTAAATAATATTCCAACTCAAACTAAAGTCTAACTGCAAAGGAACAATACTCTGCTCTGAGGCAGAATCTAAGTACATAGTAAGTACGTAAAAGGAATAGCCTTCATAAGTGCTGCATTCTACAGAGACCATTTGACAATTTGATAATGCAATATTAATTTACCTGCATGATAGAAATTCCTGTAATTAAGGTAAACTCTAATAACTTCTATTTGATAGCTATCGAAAAAACTGATTTCAACATGAATTTCATTCAGCCAGAATTTTTCCCATGGGCATGTATGTACTCCCCAGGGGCTATCAAGTACTAGATTTTATTTTAAACTGCCTCAATCCTAGGATTGAATTTTTTGGAAATTCTATACACATTTTAAAATTTAAAAAAAACAAAAAACTATTTAGAATGTAGTATCAATCAGCTTGTTTTTTTGTTTGTTTGTTTGTTTCCGGAAATCAACATTTAAATCATTAGTCTTTAACTGGTATTTCTCTTTTTTTAGTTAGAAACCTAACTACCTGCTGGAGATTAATGATGCTTATAATGGAACTTATGACATTTTTTTTTCTTTCTCAGAGTGTCAAAGGAAAAAAAAGCAAACTGTCATAAACAGACTCTAGTCACAGTTGTAATTTATGACATGAGCATAGTTTAACATGCGCTCATGGTTCTGAACCGTAGTGTTTTTCGTTCCTGTTGTCATTTTTTTTCTTCTCTGCTTCCCTCCCCTTACATTATTAAGACCAAAGAAAGGACAAATGATAATTTTATATTAAGGTTGCAATAGGTCCTGGAGTTGGCTAGGAGAGTAATTACCAGCTGGAGACTCACAGGGATCCTCAGGACTTTCTAAAAGGAGAAAAGGTGTTCTGACATTTAGGTCAGGCAAACGTAATTAGGTGGAAACCCATTGCTGTCCTTATAACTACAACATTCTGCTTCCCAGAAAGACTCCATTGTCTCTCTGGTACCTTTACCAGTAGTTGGGGGATTTAAAAAAAAACAAAAACACAAAAACAGAACAGAGAAAGGGAAACAAAAGGTTATTAAAACGCAATTTATAGACATAAAATGGAATTAGAGATGACATTTTAACGGTGGACTTCTTGAGAGCTAAGGGAGGGGAGAGAGGCATTATTAGATTTGCTCAGCTTGATGAAGAACCGATGACTAAGATGTCAGTTCCAATTTATTTTTCCTCATTTAATGCTGTTTATTATTTTAGCCGATAATTTTCCAAATGCTTTAAAGTTCTTCTTTTGCATTTTTCTCATGCAAATAGAGCACTTCAGCCTAATGGAACAAATCCATACTAATCAGTGTGCAAATAATTGTGATATTGGGAAGCTTAGTTCTAAAGTGAGAGACCTTTGCCCCAGGGCGTTCCCGGATGCGGTGTTACGGCACATTTTGCCTGTAGATGGCAGTAGAGAACTAGGTACTAAGTAGCCATCTTCCCGGACTGAAACAGAAGGGCAGGCCTTCATCCTCTACCAGCATACTTGGATTTTTTAAAAAATAAAACACAATGTACATTTTTAAAAGGGTTAAAAATCTCACATTGCTGTTTCGTGAACACTGGGAGAGCCTGGTTTATCATCAGAATACCAAATCTCCTGAGCAGTGTTTAGTTTAAATGCCTGGTCCTCCGGCTTGTTTTTGAAATGCCTTTCTGAATTTAGAAGTAGAAACAGTCGTCAGCATCGCAGCAATACCACACATAAAAGCACTCATGGGCCTTTCTATAAAGAAAGGTGTGCAGCTTGCGTCCTGTCATGGGCAATTGGGGGAGTGGGCACACAGCATGGTTACTGTATTTCAAATTTGGGGATTGAATCTTTTATTCCTAGGTAACCCAAAGGCTAACATCTTATTTCAGGATGAACAACTTTGGGAACTTATTATCCTCTCTTCTATTTATTGTACCTTTTGTTAATCATAGCACTTAACTGTACACATGAATTTTTAATATGCAGTAAAACCTTTTTTATTTTATTTTCTATATTTTCCAGAGAAAATTTACTGTTTTATACTGTATCTTTTTAGTTCAGAAATGTAATTTATTCTTTAAGCCTACCTCTGATTTTGAAGATTACCTCTCAAAGAAAGAAATCTAAGTTGCTGTGATTGTGGGGGTTCAAAACCTGATTCTTTTCATCTTTTATTTCATACTCATGAAGCCCTCAAATTTAAGCCTGATGGGGTATAATTTTCTGGGGTCCAATCTGCTTTCTCTTAGGTGGCTAAAGCTGATTTCAGTACTTTATTGAATTATAAAGCATTTTCCATTCTGTAGAATATGAAGAGATGTTTGTATCTTTTGAAATTGAAAGGACATTGTTAAATGTGCATTCAAAAACGTGTTTGACAAATTAGATCTTTTCTAACAAATTAGCCTTCAAGATATTCGTGAGGGATTAGTGTCTTTTCTTGCCTTTTTGTTTTCAATGTGCAGAGTTAGCATATTAGCTAGTCACCCTGCAGAAGAGGCATCGTAACTATATATTCATATATAGTCAATGAAGAAGAGCTTGGTCTGGAGTCTTAATTCTTTAGCATAATGTCGATCCACTGAGTTGCCCCATTTCTCTCTGCTCAGCTGGACCACGGGTTTACCATCAAGAGATCAGGGTCTTTGGACTACTACCAACAACCAGGAATGTATTGGATAAGGTATGAGATGGTGCAGCTCAACAGTCAGTGTTTCCATGGCAACGTGCTGGCAGTCTCCATTAACCAGTTCCTTCAGTGGATAAACATGCTTTTGATTTGTTATCCAGTCCATATGCTGCTTTATCAGTTTCATTTTAATCTTGATTGAGATGCCACACCCCCTCATTCCTTTTTTTCACCCATTATTCACACTCACATTTGCCAGCTTTCTTTCCATTGCACATGCTCAGTATCAATTTCCCTTACAGTTAAAAGGACAGTATATTTAGTGTTAATGCCAAAGCATTTTCCTGATGTTGCCAATTAAAACAATGATTTCTAGTGCTTTTTTTGTCCCTTAACAAATGGAAGAACAATAGTACCTTAGTATATGTTCTATAGACGTATATACTGTCATTTTAAAGTCATCAAGCCCAACCTTGACCTTATTAGATGGATGAAACAATGCATTTACACGTTAGTAGTAGAAGCTCCTCCAAGTAACAAAGAGCTATAGAATGCATTGTGTGTGTTGGTAAGCTTGTGTTTTCAAATTCTCCACCTTTTTGTTTTGTTTTGTTTTCGTTTTATTGTTACCTCTCTTCCCCTGGAAATCCCTTTCTGTACTAGCTATTGCATGAATTTATTTTTCAGTATTTTGTAACTGTCAGATTATTTAGCTGGCTTATCTGGTCAAGCAAAAGGGACTCTGGGAGGTATCGATTTTTTTTTAACTGGGTTAAGAATTCTTTCCTATCGTTTTCTATTCCAGTCAACTGCCCTGGCGTTTCCTTCAAGGGGCATTGTTTGTGTCTCTTTAAGTTATCCACAGGCAGGATGGTTTCTGATGATGTGAGCAATGAACTCGGAGAAGTCCTAGGGAACTTTTCCCCTCCATCTTAACATTTCTGAAATGATCTCTAGGTAAAGCTCCATATCTTAGCATTTGCTAAGAAAAATTCCACTGGGTTTGGCATTTGTTTCTCCCAAATGATGGAGCCTATCTTCAGTAATGTAGTAGCTGCCTGATGTTTCATGGATCAGACAACTAAATTGGAAAAAGAAAGAAAGAAAGAAAGAAAGAAAGAAAGAAAGAAAGAAAGAAAGAAAGAAAGAAAGAAAATACATAATTCTAATCCAAAATTATTGCTACTAATTTTTTTCTATAATTAGTCATTCAGAACAAAGGACTTAGGGAAGCAGAAAGGGGCACATGTTGACAAACTATCCAAATATACTATGATCGTGATAATTTCTAAGTCTGTTTAAAGCAAAAAAATACCCAAACTTCAACAAAATATATTAAATTCAGTTTTACATAGAAGGCTATTTGTATCTTCTCTATGAGTACACAGCAGGAGTTGCATATCAACCTTTTCACTTACCTAAGTAAATTAGTTTATAGATGTAGAAAGAACTCTTTTATGTTTAACCTCTTTTTTTGGTGGTGGGGGCGGGAGGATTTTGCCTTTGTGTAGACTCTTCTCTTTGACTTTTTATGTGGAAGATGATCCATCAATCTTTTACTTTTTACTGAAAGATAATATACATTCAGAAGAGAGCACATATCATGAGTAAACACCTTAACGAATTGGAATTTTCACAAACTGAACAGCCCCTGTAAACAGCACCCAGATCAGTCACAGAATATTTCTAACACCCCCAATCTCCCCTCCTACCTCCAGGGCCCTTCCAGGAGGGTCACGTAGCCCCAAGGGTAAACACTGACCTGGAGTCTATCTGCATTAATTAGCTTTGCCTGGTTTTGTCCTTTATATAAATTGAATCACACCATGCTCCATCCTTTTTTAATTGTATGCCTCCTAACCTCAGGCATATTAACCAAACCTATATGAGTAAAGTTGATATACGATTAAACATGGGCATCAAATATGTCTAATTACAGTTGTGTATATTTGTAGAATAAAAATTACACATATAAATTAATCTAATTTCAAAAAAACTCCAGAAAATAATATGACTAAATTTGTGGGATTAAGAATGGGAGCAACACATCAAGTAAACACAATAATTAATAAACATAGCCGAGTATAAAAAGGCCATTTGACTAAAATCCTGGTGATGGTCCCATCAGCAGACAAAATGACACATCCCTGAATAATGGGCTGGAGCAGATGGGAGATAATCTCTTTTTTCTTTCACACATAAACTGCTCTGTTTTCCAGCTGGGGGCAGTAACAACAATGTTTATAGTTAACGCTGTACGAAACAGCGTGCCCAGTATGTAAAGCTAAATTGGAGAAATGATGCTAAAAACTCATCGGCGTGTATGCTTAATTAGGAAGTTTTATAATGCCATTTAGCCCCGGAATGAACACACTCTCCTCGCTGATTACAGATGCTTGCCTTTTATCTCCACGGAAGTGGGAGCATTTGTCTAACTGTGGTGGCAGCCAGCTCTCTAACATAAACAATCATTACAGGCGAACATCCTCGTTCCCAATTGTTGTGTTTACAAGTGCTCATGGCTGTTTTCACTACTCCGAGCAGAACACTTGGGAGTCCTGCTTGCTTTTTGTAAAGCTGCTCACATCAGGACATAGGCTGGAAAAAAGCACCTCTTCGGGGTGCCCAGAATTGTCATGTCCCTTTTGACAGGCTTTTTGGTGATGGTAGAGAAATGGTGGGGGTCCATTGGCCTCTTCTCTCCTTCATCCTCCTGCCTCTCAACAGAGAGCTGCTTCCCAGCAGTTGTCAGGGGAGCAGCAACCTGCTTGGCCGATTTTTCCGGGAGACCTTGCTTCTGTCACCCAGATCCTGGGGGGACACCCTCCCTGGAATGAGCTGCCCGGGCCATTCCACTCCCTGGTACCCCTGCTGTACACCACTGGAAAACATTTACATCTCGTTACATGTTCACCTCCTGAAAATGCGTCCTTCTTCAAAGGGGCCGTGGTCACACACATTTCTGCCTTTCTCAAGTGAAGCTGTCACTGTGGCAGATGCTATGGCCAACCACACGTGGAGAAGAATTCCGTCTTCTGCTTGCAGAACAAGGCAGCCGCCAGAACAGGGTAACCCAATTAAATAAAACAAATATCAAAACACGACATAAGCTCAAAGGAGGTGCGCTAGGACAAAAGGGTGGTTGAGTTCCCAGGCATGACGTGACTCAAATGTGCATACTGGACTCGAGCACCGTCCTGCAACAGTGAGTAATGAGGCAGAGCCGTGCAGGCCCGCACAGTCTTTGCAAGGCTATTAAATGCTGTCATGCTCAGTTGTTAAAAGGAATGGGGTCAGTTAAATGCATCTTGCTCAGTGCAGGTTTGAAGAAAGGTTCCCGTGAAAGCCAGAGAGGAACCCATGGTGTGAGGAAGGCTCCCTGGCAGGCCTTAGCCAGCAGCCAAAGGCACCCAGCAAGCTGCAGTGCTTAGCTGTGGCCTTGCTCTGCCTACTGAGAAACACCTCCCTGCTGAGTGTCACCGCACTGCAGGAACAAGGGCCGAAGCCTCTGCTCTCAAAAGGCAAAATCCAAGAGAAGGAACTGCTCCCTGGCAGGATGGGCGTGAAATCAGCCTTGCTTCTGATTCAGTTAAGTTTAGAGGGTTTGGATTGCTAGTGTTTTTAAAAAGCCTCTACACAGTGGTTATGGATTCTAATGAATAAACCATTTTGTGGGGTGTGGGGGTGAAGGGATCGCCCACCCTACTCCACCCCCTCCCGTACTAGGACTGTCCTATAACAGGAAGTTTAACACAGAGAAAAGGCATAGATTTAGGCTTCAAAGCCACGCAAATTGTGATTACAGAGAAAAGTATCGAGAAACTACGAGGTTTGGTTTTGCAGCTGCACCTTGATGGTAAAGAGACTGAAAAGATGGACAACACCTTGTATTATAGTTCTCCAAATGGTCGCTGGGAGAAACGCAGGAATAGTGAGACATCTGTGTTATTTGACCAAGTCAAACAGGTTTGAAATTTTATTTTCTTTTGTTTTCAGAGCCCCCTTAAGGAAGTATCCCAACAGTATATACTTGCCTTTTCAAAATTTAATGTACTTGTTATTAGAAATGAGAATTTGCCACGGCATTCCAAGACTCACTGATTAGGTGTAAACTGAAGTGAGATTTTCCTGGGATTCTTGATGAGTCAGTATTGATCGAAAATTTTGGGGTATCATATTTACTTTGACATTGCTTCAGAATCTCTTTCCCTTTTTTGATTAAAAAAAAAATCTACACTGTTTTCTATATATTTATTCCTGTCATACTTTGAATCCAAATGGATTCAGTAGTGTTCACTAACTGATACAATATAGATTTTATGAGATATGTGTAAGAAAGAAGCCATCATAAAGAACTTAATCCTAAGAATTGACACACTTATTCTATTAAGAAAGAGCTTAAATGTCAATACACTGAAGTTAAACAATTCTCAAATATATGTCAAACAAATGACATTTAGAGAAATGAAGAAGTCTTGAAAATTGAGATGAAACGAACTTGATTAAAGACTGGAGGCACGACGCATGGAGAGTTTGCTGCCGGGAAGCCCTGGGTTTGGATCCTGCTTCCTGCACTGTGACCTTGGGCAAGTGACATACTCTTTCTCTGAAATTCAGTTTCCCCAACTATAGAAATGAGAAGAGTATTATCAGCCTTCCAAATTTGTGTTAAGGATTAAAGGAGCTGCATATGCAAAAGTGCCTTCACAGACCCCAGCCCAAAGGGGGAACTCAGAGAAGAGATGGCTTCACAGGATTTCCCTCACTTCCAAGAAAAAATTATCCAGTCCACACTAGACACAGATTTTCCTGAGAAAAATGATCTCTCTTCAGATGAAAGCATTTGTTATTAAAGTAGAACCATGACATGTTTTGATGCTCTGGTTGGGGTAAACTGCTGAGTAACTTATATGTTATATTATTCATGAACATTTGTAGCATTAAATTTTACTTAAAACAAGCTGCAGCCAAAAATCCTGATGAAATATAAGTTTAAAATGTTATCCTATCAGGCAGAGATTGGCAAACTACAGCCAATGGGCCAGATCTAGCTCACTGCCTGTTTTGTAAATAAAGTTTTATTGGAACACAGCCACACCTCTTCATTTATAAATCGCCTACAGCTGCTTTTGCCCAACAGCAGCAGAGTTGAGCAGTTGTGTCAAAGAACCATATGGCCTGGAGAGACTGAAATATTAACTGTTTGGCCTTTCCAGAAAGAGTTTTTCAACTGCAGTTCTAGGGACTTGAAAATGTTTCTAAATTAAAAGATACCACCGAGTAGGCTCGTTAAAAAACTGTAATCTCCACCAACTCTTGGAATGCCTGGCACATAATAATATTAAATTAGTTAACGAATGATTGAACTTTCCAATGAAGGGGCAGTTAATATAGAGGAACCTTGATTTTGAGGAAAATGCGTTTTTGAAGAGTTTGGAATAAAGTTTGGACAATGAAATCACATATAAGATGCTCTAGAATAGTATCCATTTATAGCAACCCAAGAGTAACTTTTTTGGCAGTTAAAAATTGTTTTTCTAACGAAAGTAGTTACCCCCTAACTCACCTGCTTAATGAGTTCCAAATTTTCATAGATTTATCTTAAGATAAACTACACCTGTAGTTATTCTTAGCTAAGATGATGAAGGAAAAACAACACAGTTCAGTTTAGCTTCGACTGAGAAAATCAGGGGTTATAGGGTAGAGGAAGCTCGTGAACTTTTCCTCTAGAAGGCTGAGCTCAGCAAGTGACTATGATTTTAACCCTCTGATGGGAGGCCATCAGAAAGGTATTGCTGAACTCAGCCAATTTGGCATTCAATAAAGAATCAGATCAGCAACGGCAGCCTATGTATAAGAAGTGGGGGAGAAGCATGGGGCCAGCTCCGCCCAGGGAAACCAGGAATCACAGTTAAGAGAGTCACACCTAGAAAGTAGCTTAGAAGGCTACTAGGTTTCATTCCATGAGGCCTCCTTTTACTGTTTTAATGGTCATTGTCACGTTAGGTAAATACCATGTCATATATCCAAATACTTCCAGTTCCTGGCGAGACTCCAAAAGGATATTAAAGCAAAACAAAACAGATCGTAATAAGCATGACAGTAAGCCAAATAAAATGAAGAGGGTGGATATTTCAATCGATTTGTCAGTTTAATTTTACTAGCAAGCCAAACATTTCTGAAGTGGCAAGCCAGTCATAACTGAGTCCCTGCAGAGTAAGAGCAAGCGAAAGAAAGGGCTCCCGAGATTAATACTGCAGCCCCTGCACCCCTTCTGTCTCTGAGGGAGTATGAATAATGGATGGGCTAAAAGGCAACATGCACGATATTGTTCTTTTATTAATGAAATGAAGACTATTTGTGATGGCTAGCAATAAATTAAGAAAAGCAAAAAGGGAAAGCAGTCAACGTTTGCCTCTGAAAAATGCAGTTACTTAAATCCAATAATTACTGCCATGACAGAAAACATTGCCTCGCAACTTAAATGGGGTGCATCTCTTGCCAGTCCTGCACGTATTACAGAAGTATTTTTGATCCATAGACTGTAGGGCCTAGTGTTTGCTAAGAGAAAAACATACCCCATTACAGGATTGACAGTGATATTAAGCATATTCATAGTATTTCATAGGTGAAAGTTTCCCTAGAGAACTATACCCCACCTTCAGTCTGTGGAGTGGGAAATTGAGGCCCAACGTGGTTAGGAAACATGTCCAAGGTCATATAATTAGCTGAGCTAGGACAAAAAGCTGTTTCTCCTGACTACCCCCTACTGCTGCTTCCAAGGGGATTAAGCTAAAGCGACCAGCTAGGACAAGCATCACAGAGATGGGGGTGACACAGACGGGCAAAAACAAAGCTAACATCCAGTTCACATTCTGAATTCATTCCTGACCTTTCTCCTCCATGCTATTTTTTCCCTTTACACTGCATAGATATGCCAGATGGCTGTGTCCTATGTATTTATGCTGATTTCCAAATTTAGTGCCCGAAATAAGGATTTGAAATATCTGAGTACTATGTGTAGCCTAGTGTCATTTCATTGGAACAGAAGAGGACACTGAGCAAGTGCTTTAGGTATATCGATTGGTGGAATAAATTTCCTTGGTATTAGGCAAGCACTGTTTTGGTGCCTGCCCTGTCTCGTGGCAGGCTCCAAAACACAATAGATATTAATTTCTCTAAGATTTCCAACTACTATGTGTGCAGCTACCTGAGTGGCCAAGGTCAGGACATTATTTTACCATTTCTTATTTTCACACTTGATCTGGAAGTCTTTAAGGACATTGTGATAACTAAGGGTTTAGTGTGAGGTAGGGATAGTGTTTCTTCTGTGTAGGTCAGGTTTATATTAGTTTATCTGTAGGATTTTATTTGGCCCACTATTTATTGTGTTGACCAGAATCCCCCAGTCCACTCTTATTTAGCCATAGCCCAATATGCCAGATAGTAGTCGTTAACGGGTATATGTTGCAAGTAACTAGATTAGAGCATCACATTTCTTACTACTGGTCAACCCTAGAATCGCGAGAGATTTCTTGCTCACCTCTAACCTGTGATAATTAGCATGAAAATGTGATAGTGCAGGCTTCAGCTTCTCTTACAAACTCTTAATGAAGTGATAACTTTCTGAGGAAACACTTGGGAATTCTACTGCAAGTCCATTCATGTTCCAACAAAACTACAAACCATGAGCAAATTAACTAATACAATAATATGCCCGTTAGGAAGTCTTAAGTTTTAAGGGCATATCAAGGCGATACCTGAGGACAACCTTACTTTACAAAGACAGGCGTAGGAAGGAGAGACCCTATTTGCTTGGGATAGCTGGGGATTTTTTGTGATTGATAAAGAGGAAAGCAGCCTTTCAGAAATGTTTGAAAGGGCCCAGAAGTTACATTTGTGAGGCAGCATGTCAGAGAAAAACTTATGTTTTGAATGCTTTTATAGAGGAAAATTACCAGTTGGAATATATAGCAATGCCTTTTTAAAACTATGTAATAGCACATTGTTCTATTTCTTGCTGAACTCTCTGTCCTAAACTACATATGGGGGCTACAGAATTCAACTATAAAATTTGAACTGCACATAATTTTATAGCCACAATTAAAATTTGAAAGATATCATATATTACAGTGCTTACTGTGATAAAAACAGACTGCAGTGAGTGGTTGTTGAGTAGACAAATATATGACTATAAGAGAATATTAACTCTATCTGATGGAAGCATTTGATCATCTCTGAAACATAAATCGTATTCTTATATATTGACTCCTAATACTTTCAATGTCTTATTTTTTGTATTAAAGAGTTGATTTGAGGGTTTTTTTCTTTTTTTTGTTTTGGTTATTCAGAAACTACATAATCATCTAAAATAATTTAATTCTGTATTAAGAAATATTTAATATGTCCCTAATATGTGTGCAAGCAAAGAAAACCCAAACCAAACTGGCTTAAGCAAAAAAGAAAATTTGTCATTTTACATAATCTGAAAGGTCCCAAGGTTGGGTCTAGCTTCAATGATGGATCGACTCAGCACTCAATTGGGCTTGGTTTCTTTGAATCCCTACCGTCTGCCTCCCTGTGTTAGCTTTAGTCTGGAACTTCATGTGATACCAGGATATGGGAAGCAACCCCAGGCCTATCATCCTCCCTCAATTGGGATTCATTATAAGTGTGAAATCCCAGCAAAAGTCTCCTTATGTCCTGTTAACTGGATTGGATGCCCATCCTGAACCAGTCATGGGTATAGGGGAATGCAGTAAGCTCAGGCTTGCTGGGTCACCAGCCCACCCTGCAACCTCTCAGAGATGGGGGGAGGGCCACCTTCACTGGAACCACAGAGTACAGGAGCACAGGATGTCCAAAGGGAAACTGAGGCACAGCTACCCCTATGCAGAGTAACTGGGTGCTGTGCAAGAAAATCAAATGTCAACTAACGGGGAACAATGAGTTTGCTGATGTTATGGGATCATTTTGAAAATAACAGGAACTAGACACTGGAAATTTTTATTGTAAGCACGTTGTGAATGTTAGGACAAGGAATTAGACTTTATGAGGGATTGTAAATAAATCGGACCTGAGGATAATTGACCTGTCAGCTGTGTGTGGGATGGACTGGGGCTGGGTGCTCAGGAGGAAAATAAAGTGACCTCTGTAGTATTTTCCCATATTTCAAAAGCCACAGCCTTTGCAGAGTATCTGTTGTGTGCTATGAACTGCGGGGAGCACCGAGAGGATGTCCAAACCTTAATCTTGCCCTCCACAGCGTCTACAATGTGGCAGGGGAGACAGTGAATTAGAGTCAGTTATGTTGTAGGCAGGATGCACAGCGATAACAGCACCAGGTTTCATAGGAACCCAGAGGAGGAAGTTTTTAAAATGAACCACAGTCCATGGAGCTGGGAGAAAGTGGGCAGGAGCCTGGGGAGGAGAGGCCTGTGGACAGTGCACCCTCGGGGACATCTCTGAGAGCAAGTCAGTTGAAAGCCCTAAATGTGAATTGTGTAGCCTTTGTGAATATTGGCAGGACCTGGGTGGGGAGGAAATAGCCTCTCTGTCATTATACCCAGGCCTCCCTAGGAGCTTACGGGTCCAGAGTGGGGTTGTACACTTGCTGTCCCTGAGAGGGGTTCTCAGGTCATCAGAATGGAAAGCCCTGGTCTTAGGGCCTTTGAGGCTGCTTGTGGTCAGCGTCTTCTCCCCAGCTCACTCTGGTTGGGAACAGAGAAGGAGAGAGCTCCTGGAGCGCGGGGACTCCATTCGATTCTATTTGAAATACGTCAGAGTCAGTGGGAAGCAATTGCTCGGGCCTTCTGCCCGAGGACGGGAGTTCTGCTCCTAGTTAGCGATGCAACTTGGGGAGGTCTGTCTACATGCCCGAGCCTCAGTTCCCTGGCCTGGAAAGGCAGAGCATTGCACAAAGAATGCTTTATAAATTCTCATTCAATTCTAAGAGACTATAAATTCACCAGAAATAACCGTCACACCCTTATTCCATGACATGTGATCATGACATGGTATGTTTCCAGACATAACTGCTAAGAAGTTACTGGTGAATTGGTACAATTGAAAGCACAGGAACCAGTCATAAAGCTGCTAACTGGAGAAGCTGGGAGGAGTGGAGAGAACTTGCTGTCTAAAATGGACAGGGCAAGGGTTCTCTAGGCAGAGTGACAAGTAAGGAAGAGGATAGGATTGCCCTTAAAAGGATCTGGGGACATGGAAATGAAACTGAGGGGGATGGGACCATCCAAGCATAGGCTCAACACCTAGTGTCACCAGCCTTTGTATAAAGTGGATTATGGTATTTGTGGAGAAATGGCCTATTTCAGTGGCTGCAGCCAAGAGCGTGACTGGATGTAACTGAGTACCTTATGGAGAGATGAAGTAAATAGGGAGAAGGTGCCAATGAGAGTAGGGAGGGAGGGAGGGAGAGAGAGTTCTCTGAGATAAGTTCTAATGTGAGCTTCATCTTGTATTGTTTTCCTCTGACCTGCACTTACTTCATTTTAAAACACTATCTTACATAAAATTGTAAAGAAAAAAAAACAACAACTTTCCATTTCTGGGAGACTTAGCCATGTAGAAAACATTTACACATCAATTTTTACCTACAGCACCTCTGGGAGGATGAGAAGGGGTTATGCCTGCTCCTTATTTAACTGAGAACTGAGTGAGTGGTTCACACAGCCAGTGATGGACAGAGCAGGACTCAAAATTCCTGACTGCAGCCCCATGTGCTTGTCTCCCCTACACTAGAAAGCCGCAGTTCACCAGTCAGTATTCAGCCCAATGCCAAGGATATTTTTTCTTTCTCAAGAAAGTAGAAATAGAAAAAAATTTTTATGAGCAAAAGAAAAGTTTATATTACTGTTGGATTAACTACAGAATGGTTTTTATGTAGTCAGACTAAATAGATGTCTGTTTTTTACAAACATTCAACTCTATACAAAGAGAACACTTTCAGTTGGCTTTGAAAGCAAAATGCCATGTGTTGTAACTTTACAGTGTTTTAAATAAAGTTAGGAATTTTGGTTTATGATGATGAAAATATCATAAATTTGTGTGTATAAGACCAAGAAATATATATATATATAGATCCTTAAAATTTTGACAAGTAGAGGAATCAAACATAGACATTTCAACAAACCAGTTATTGAGTCATCGTATTAACAGTCTAGTGAAACAAGAAGTGAATTATGAAAGTTTATCTTCCTCATTGAATCCGTAACACTGTTATTTAGTTTGTGGATAGTTTTTAAAGCAGGGCAGCTTAGCCTAACGAAGCCATTTACTGTACTGGTTCTATGCATTGCCTCTCTTTCTCTCTTTATTACTTCATTTTGGAACTTTGATTGCCCTACTTTAGATCTAAGATTGCGCTAATGCTGTACTGCAATTGTATGAGGGGCTTAGTTTTCACTTTGTTCTCAGGACCAGGCCGGCTATAAATTTATCTCCGTTCTTTGAAGAAGCTAATAGTAAATTTTCAAGAGGAAAAATGGTGGTATGGATCCCTGTAGAGGAAAAGTAATCTCTTAAAAGCAGAATAACCTCCAGGCTACATCCTTTTAAAGAGGGACTTTCAAACAAGGACGCCTTCAACTTTTATATGTGTTCTATATTTTTCTTCAGGCTTTGTACCTGCTCTTCTGCTCTCTGTGTAAGGTTTCTCTGTAATGACCCTGTTCCTCCCCACACCCATTAAATCTGTAATGAAGTCATGCCGTTCCCAATTCTGATGTCATAATAACTTCCAGAGCTATGGCTGGATTGCACATCCTGAGGTCATCTGAGGTTCCTCAGGAAAATGAGGCGTAGAGACCAGGAGTTGGAATGCCTACAGAACTGAATCTCAGTTTCATAAATTATCATATAGTACGGTGAAAATGAGCTTTGTAAAGTAAAATCCATGGGAAGGTTTCCATTTGGTTTAATAGCATTCAAAGCAGTTTTCAATTTCAGGCATTGGTTTCATTAAGATTAAAACAGTTCTTCCTAGAGATTCAGCCACACTCCCTCATCAACAGATAATAAGATAATTTAGAATGAGGAGATGCTAAAATAACAGGATGAGCTTGTGGCTCTGTTTCCATGTCTGACAAATTCATCACCTTTCATCTTTATTAGACAGCTTCCTTGAGCTGAATGTTGATGAATGAGGCTCGCCTGGCGTCCTCACATGTCGGACACACAGGCGTGGGGTACCCACTTACTAGGGCTTCTCCCGCTAGCCTGGGAGCTGCCCAGGGTAACAGCTGTGGAGCTAGGGCAAGTCTGGGTAGGGCTGGGGAGAGGTTGAGCCCAGGACATCATCCATCCTGCCTGTGACTGCTGATGTCATGACCAGGTGCTCTTAGGAGCTACATCTTGGAAAGCAGAGACCTCCCCAACAGTGGTGACTCGTGTCCACAAAAGTGAACCTTAATGGACAGGTTAATTTGGCCAGCATATTTTTGTGAACTCGGAAAGTCTCAGAAAGAGTTTCGTCGGCCATTTCCTTCGGCCTAATTGTCCTCTTTCTCATTTTATGCCCCTGCTAGACCACCGCTCTTGATAAGGAGAGGCAGGTTTTCCGACGAAGACGCAACCAGGATGTGAGGAGCCGGTACAAGGCGCAGCCAGCTCCGCCGGAACTCAACTCGGAATCCGAAGACTACTCCCCGAGCTCTTCCGAGACTGTTCGCTCCCCAAACTCGCCCTTTTAATAAGACCCTTTTACTCGAAGTCCTAGCTTAACCCTTTGAGACTCTGAGATTTTTTCCAAATTTATGTAAAACAGTTTTATCTGATCTATCTAGCACTCAATGCTTGAATGGCAGAACAGAAAGTGTGTTTTCTGGTATCTTTTGATTTCCCTTTGCTGAATGAGATGATGACATGTTGTTGTTTGTGAAGATAGCAACTTGCTGCTAATAGGGTCCTCAAAGGGTTAAGGCTACTTTGCAACTTTTTTAGACTTAAAAGCAATGAATGTTTTCATCAGTCAAGCTAGGATCTGCAGTATGTAATATAGCACATGTTAACCCTCTGAGTGCATTGGATTTTATGGAGAACCCTTGGGGAATTTTTCAGGCCTTTGGATGTATACACACGTGTTTCTTGATTTTGCTGCAGATCAAGGGGTGTGTTTAGATGCTGAGATGTCCTGACAAGAAGGGCATATAGAATAATATCTTGCTTGTCCTTTTCGGTGGATTTAGAACATGGCAGGTTTATAACTTAGGCATAAACAGCCCTCTTTCTTCTTCACAATCCTATTAGGAAAGGGACTTTTGTCATTAGAGGTATGACTGTCAGCTGCCACGAGTCCTGCATCCCTAGTGGAGGGAATTGGGTCTGTGGCAAACAGCCTGACCCACAAAAGAGATGGTGCCCCCGCCCCCAAATTGTCTCCATATGAAGATATGCTGACCACGCCCCAGAAATGCTGCTTCCACATTAGCTGCTGCTAGAGCCAGTGCAGACCATCAGGAAGTCACATACCTTGTCTTGTGCTTGGTGAGGGAGGGTCTGCGAGCTCAGTATGAGACACCTACAGGGGGAAAAAAAAAAAAAAAAACTGGTGAAAAAGAGCAATAAATCGCCAGGTGCTCTATGGGGCTGGAATTTCAAACAGAAAGAGGAAACATGATCCTGTTCTTTTTCTCACCTGCTTTTTCATGCACTGTGGTCTTCAGTGTGAAATCCATATAGGGTATCAAATCCATACATAGGAGCAGTAGGGCACAGCTGACTAGAGGCAAATGCTTTGCAAGGTGGCCAAGGGAAAAGCACAATGAGAAAACAATCTAGAATGTTCCAAAAATGGGTCTTAAGGAAATAAACCACTGGTAACATAATTCCATGTGCACCTTTAGGTTTACCTACATATAGCCTTCCAGGAAAAACAGGACAGGAGACCTAGAAGATACCCCTGAGGATAAAACTTATGTTCCCTATGATGACCTTTTTATACCACAGTCTTTAGCTATCCAGAGGAACATGTTGTTTTTCTCTCAGTGGGTGAAGTCCTGTCTGAGACCTGTATTTTCACTCCTGTTACCAATTTTTTCTCCTTAGCCCTGTGTCTCCATTGGGTTTCTTCTGGAATGTGTCGTATTTCAGAATGGGGGCTTCTTGTATGTTGCTATAATGCTTACAGATGAGGCGAGCCATGGTGCCTTGGAGGCGAGGGCCTAACTCAAACGTTGTCCTAAGGTTTGCTCAGCTCTGTGATCTAGGAAACAACAGTGAGTGAAGTCTCATAAAATTTGCATCTGGAGGGCTGAATGACCCTTATTGTCTCCGGGGTGAATCTACTTCACTAGCTAAAGGTCTCTGACCTTGCTATAGCCAGTTCTTTATTTTCAAGTATACATGGGTCTTCAGTTGCTGCTTTTAACTCTCCAACTCATAAACTATGGGCTATATTAATATAGATTTTAAGATCATAACATACCATGACTTTTGCAAGGTAGTCCCTTTCTAATCTTTTGCTCTTCCACATTTAGGTTTATTTCTTTGGTCTGTGTTGTCCTGATATGTAAGCAGAAGATTATTTGTTGAGAGTTTTGCCCCTTTTAGAGAGTCCTGAAATGATACACAACATCACAAAGTAGCACACACAAGTCAGTCGGGATTATTTGGGGGGGGGGGGGGATAGGGAGCAGAACACCCGGAAGGGTGTTGGTGTGTAGACAGACTCCACATTAGTGAAGTACCCTGAACTGGTCAGAAATTACTGCTTTCTCTAGAATTATGAAGCAAAGCACTACTCTAAGTAACACTAAGGAGTAGCTATATTACTTGGCCTCAACTCTAAATGTGTAACTATGAAGAATCCTATGGGCAGAGACCTATCTGCAGGAAATGGTCACTTTCCTTTCTTTCTCCGAATGACTGCTTTTCCCATGGGCATTACGTGTTCTGCCACAGCATCTAGTGTACAGGACTTATAGTGCATGGCTCAGGCCTTTTTCCATCCATGTCTTGGGAGACTGTGGACCATATGAAGCTGGGCAGGGCAGCTGAGAAGAGTGCAGGGCCCATTCAGCATGGGGACCGCAGCGCATCGCTGTAGAATTTGAGTGATCTATGCTGAATAAACAGTGGAATGTGACCTGTCAAGTAGAAATATTGAGTAATCAGATGGAATGCAATCTTTTCAGCATGGAGTTATCAAGATCCTGCATGTCAGAGATGTACTCAGAGGGTTAACAGACAAGCACAAGGCATGCTGATGACGTTGGTGTATCCAGACTGCTTTGCTTTTAGCCAGTGCTTTCTAATTTCTTTTCATGACATTCTTGGGATAGTTCAAGTTTGAAATAAATAAGTGGTGGTGTTCTTTAAGGAATTTCTATAACCAAATTTATCTTATTTTTGTTTTTCACTTTATCATCGAATAAACATGTACCATTATGGCAGTGTATCTCTGTAATTATCAATCATTACCACAAGTGTTTCCATATTTCTTTTCTAAGTATTTCATATAGCTCTTATGGTGGTGGCCCAGTATGGGGACTGTCTTTCCTTTATTGATACATGACCAACCATGTGGTATTTTCAAGGGAATTTTAAGATTCAACTTTTCAGTTCAGTAGTAGACTAGCTAAGAACTCCTTCATTACCTGCATTGTGTAAATCATCTCTGTAGACGATAACTGTTCATACTGATGAACACTGTTTTTTGACACTGTAGCAGAAATCATTTATTCATCATAATTAATGAATATGTGATTTGCTCCAAATCGTTAGAAGGAAAAGTAAGATTTCAGTCATTGACAAATGTTTTTACTGTAGCCCTCATCTAACTTACACATGGTGCATATTAAAATAAGCAGAGAAAAAAAATGCAAATAAACTACTGAAAATGCTTGGTGTTTTGTATTCAGTGAGCCCTCCGTGCAACCTCCTCAGCACCCCCCTGGGTTGTGGTTAACAGGCCCGTCAGATATTGTTGAAAGAAAGCAATATATACATGAGTGAAGGCTAAAATTGCAATCCTTTACCCTTTGAGGCATATTTCAGTTAGAAATAAAGGAGGAAAGAAAAATTGGCTTAGCTTAGAGGGTCACGGAGCTACCGTATGGCCAAGGCTCATGCGCATTAAATCACAGTTGTTTGCAGGCCGAGGGCACCCATTAGACAACTCTATCGCCTGCACTGTAGTGCTGTTTTGCTTGAGGGAGAGCTTTCTTAATATTATTGTGTTACCTGCTAGTCTTTTTCAGGGTGAGGATCTGTCAGAATTTCCGTGATAAACTTCTGTTTTCAAAGGTTTTTAAATTTGACCATAAAAGGGGGCCCCAGGCTAGGTTGCTCGTAGGACCTGTACCAAAGAGGGAAGGTTCACTTCCTTCTCTGCCCAATTGTCCCGAGGAAAGAACAACAAAACATCTGGTATGTCTTCTCCTTTGTTGTAATTTCAGAATTTTGGAAAGCACCAAGAACCAAGATGGTAGTTTTAATGTAATTACTCATTTGGATGTGGCTTTTAAAAAATAACGAGTCACCTGGCATCTATTGTAGATAACATCTTTTCTATAATTTGTGAATCATTAATTTTTTAATCTGCTACATGATTTTTTCTTTTTTGTCCAAAGATTTTTAAGAAACTTCAAGTTGGTCGGTTCAAAGGTTAGCCTTTCCTGTGTGTTGTCTGCCACTTACATTAGGAGTTTGGGAAAAATACTCTCAGACAGACCCTCTCTTTGCATGCAGTGATAGAGGGTCAGATATAAGCTTCTTTTGGAGATATGGATTTCTTTCTTTAATCATCAGGTTTCATGGAGCCATTTTAGTTTGTCGGGGAAAATAGTGATTAAAGGCACTTCCAAAATTAACATTTTGGTCAATTCAGATATGATAAGAAGAGTGTAAATTAACACACTTTACACTTTTTTTGTTTAAAGGTAAATAAATCTACAAAACTTGAGGACACACTAAACACTTGATCCCTGCAAATGTGCTTTTAAAATTGGCTCAATGGTGCTTATACATGAAACAGTAAAAAATGGGGTCCCAAGGACTGTCAGAGCAATCTTTAATTTGCATGTATTTACATACTTGAGGTGGAGGTGCTTTTAAGCCAGTCTTATTTTTTAATTATCTCAAATATGTATCCATCCATTGAGTAACACTAAGGGTCTTAAACAGGTGGGAAACAGGAAATTCAATGTAGAGGCTTTGAATGCCTCTGGTTGGGGTGGGTTCCCCCATTTATTCCCTTTGTTTTTGTTGGTGGTGGTGGGCTGCAACACTGAAGCTGGTATGGTGATCATTTTTCAGGGAGGGAGCTTCCAACTGGCAGGTGTTTTGATCATGAGGTTTGCAACATCTTGTCCTCGGAGACAAATGAAAGATCTCGTTTCCTCCTTTTCCCTAAAAGAAGAGCAATCTCTGCCATTAAACCATACCTGTAAATTTCCTCAACATTGTCATGTGGTCAACTGACACGAGACCCTTACTGTTGCTTTAATGTAAAATTGTATATTTTTGTCTGTTATATACATTATTAATTTAAAGTACATAAAAGTTCTACAAGCCTTCATGTCAGTACTAAGAGAAAGTAGGACTTTAAAAGTGATGATAAAGATGCTTTAATGTCAATTCATTCCAGTCCAATCGAATGTGGTAAGAAAAAGACCTTGAAGAGTTCTCTAGGGACAATTTCTCACTTGTCATCGACATTAATCTTTGATGTTTTCTCAGAAAAAATAAAAAGAAATTGAAACTGGTCCAAGGTTAGAGTCCTATCCTGAATAACTTTTTTTTTTAATTTTATTAGGAAATTAATAATAGCCTTTTTTATTCTGGCTGAAAGAAAATTATTAAAGGATTAGTTGAGTGTGAAATTAAATAGTATTTTGCTCATGCATACTAAAAAGGTGGGCTAGGAACTTGATGCATTTAAGCAAGTTTCTGAAAGGTTTCAATTTGCTGCAAGAAAAAAAGTTCAATGTTTCCTTTGAAAATACTGAATTTATCAGTTGCTGCATGGATCAGATGGCATAGGTTAATCTTTGATTTTCAGAATCTTAATGAAATAACTTTCAAACGATTTGTATCCATGATTAAAGCTGGAATGAGATCCAATTTTTCCCTAATCTCTCAGTTTAAGCTAATAAATGTAGGTTAATGTGGAATGAAATCATCTGTGATATATTATGTTCATTTATCAACTGAGCTTTTTTGATGTTGCCTGTTTTTATGTAAAACATGTTCTTAAAGTTAATAAAATAATAGTACTTGGTGTATGAACTACTACGTAATACCCTAGCTGCAGTGTCCACTCAGTTCATTTTGCCATAGTGGAATAAAATTTCATTTTAGTTCAATTCATACCTGACACATTCAGTCCACGAAGGAATAACCCAGCTGTGTTCTGGGGGAGAATTCTCTCTATGCAAGGCTTTAAAAATTAGTCATGCGATCAGAGTGTAGCTTTCCCACATGTCCTCCATAGCAGAGTGTATATTTCATGAGCATAATTCAAAAACAACTATTCCAAAAATGTCCCTTTTCATAGATTACCTTCCTGCCTGGGCCAGTGACTTGGATAAACACAAAGAAATAAAATACCACTCAGCCTTATTTTATCCTTCAACCTATGTGCACAAGCTCTCCAGAGAAGATGGTTGTTTTATCCACTAACCTGTAATTAGCTGCCATTTTTATAGCAATTTCCCATCGGGCATTCCACGTCCAATATTGACCTTAGAGAAAATTGCAAAACTGCACAATGGAATAAAGTTCTTTTCTGTGTGTTTTTCAATGCTAGGAGATTGAACAGTCAGCCAGCAAAAGTGACTGAAGGTCCCCTGATGTCCTATGTAGGTGCCAGAATATCTCCAAGCTCTTGTAAAATTAGCAGTCACCTTCCCTGTCATCTATATGCCACTGCCGCAGTGGCTGTTTTCCCGTATGCTCCTGCGCAGTGAAATTGTGGGGTCCTTTCTAGGCTCTTAGGGCAACTTCTGTGAAACAATAGCTAAAGTGATTGCCTCTTAAGGACCATTACCTTGTCTTATGAGGCTGGCAGTTCCGCCAAAAACCTGCCATCAGAAAAATGGGGCTTGATGCGAAAACCACCTCTGGGACTAATGATCATAAAACTGCCACCTAAGGAAATTGGGAAAGAAAGTTCTTCCACAATTCTGGATGATTGGTAATTGGAAAGGTAGGACTTATTACATAACAGATAAGGAAGTTATGCAAATGGAGATAAATGAGTACCAAGAAATAAGTAAGAAAACACCCTGGGAAATGTAACATCTCCTTAAACAGAAAAGGCATTGCTCTATCTTAGAAGGTAGTCTGTTTCCCCCGCTCTGGGAGGAGCAGCGAGGGAAGACGAGGAACCCCTCCCAGCCAGCTGGACCAGCCAAATCCACGCTGGCCATCAGCACTGTGACAGATGTCCCTGCCAGCTTGCCTGCACATTCAAATCATTCATTCAAACATTTCTTGAGTAAGTGCCAACGACAGGGAAGCCACTTCATTTTGGCTTAGAAAAGAAAAAGGAAACTTCATTGTCCATTTTTCTTTTTACTACGGATCTGAAGACTTCAAAGACAGGAGAACAGATCTGTAGGTAGAATGTTTGCCATTTATTCTGAGACCCTTGGTCCAGAGTTCCGATAACATAGTCACCCACATCCAGGGAGGCCTTGTATTGACTACAATGTGGACTCTCACTTGAGGATGTGCGGTTACCATCTGCCTGTTCAATGGTGCACACACCCTGTGGTACTCTTGGCTTTGCTCCTGGCCTCCGAGGTAGAAGGTCTCCCAGAGTCCTCTCTGCCATCTGTAATTAGCACACAACTTTAAACTCTGTGGTAGACAGATTCTGAACGATGTCCATTTATTCAACAAGCATCATCAAGGACCTACTGTGAGTGGTGTGCTATGGAGGCTAAGATGGATAAGACACAATTCCTGTTCTTAAGAATCTCAGATTTAGTGAGAAATCTGCTCTGGGTGGCCATGGGTTGAGATGCCTGATTTACCACTCACATATTGTCAAACACAGTTTGTCCAGGATATGCCTCCTTACCAGCCCAACACTGGCTCTCTCAGCATGTATAGACTGTGTGGGCTGTCTACAAGCCAACTATCAGTCACATGCAAACACGCTGTGGCCAGTTCTCTTACAGCATTTCATCTGTCACCCTTAGAAAACCCTTAGAAGGAGGAAATGAAAGGAAGGGGGGAAAGAGGAGAGGGAGAGAGGGAGGGAAAGAGGACGAGCCTAAAGGCTGCCTTAGACCAAAGTTGCTGCAGTTGTTAAGACTTGGTGTATCATTTGGAGAGTTTAAAAGAAAGGGGAGCTGTTAATGTCTCACAGTGTGTTCCTCATAACCAGTCCCCAGAGATGCTCTGTGAGAACGATAGAACATAACCTAGTGTGGATTTTGTACGGTTTTTGGTCTGTTCCATATGCTTCATGCAGGTGAGCAGTCCCCCTGTGATAGGGTGAATGGTAAGATCCTGTCAATGGCGCCATCAGTGCATTTCTTCAAGCAGGAGGTGGGGCATTTCCCAAGAACATTCTAATTCCCACATTTCACTGTTCGTTCTCTTTTTGACTTTCAAGATGCCACAGAGGTCCCATTTCCCACAACCTGGAAGGACATACCCTGAACCTGCACTAGAGGGAATTTCAGCCTGGGAACCTCATCTGCCATCTAGGACAAGCCATAGACTTCCATCTCCCACAAGTTCCTATCAGGTGCCAGTCCCTCTGCTCGGTCCTGGGTCACAAGATAAAAGACCTAACCACTGCCTTCCCCATGTTCAAGGTCCTGTGTAGGAAACAAGTAAATAGAGAGGTGTCATCCAGCATGATCAGGGCTGTGCCAGAGAAAGCATGGGACCCTGGGAGCACTTTGGAAATTCGTCTAACTGAGAGGAGGCTTCCTGGAAAAGGTACCCCGGAGTGAGGGCCTGAAGGATAAGTAGGAATCAGCCAAGAGGAGAAGGAAGTAGGTATTCCAAGCCATGGGAACATACTTAGAGAACATGGAGAAGCTCAAAATTGGTTAGGTAGAGGTTTAAAGTCAGCCCCAAAGAGGCCAGGGTACAGTCCAGGGAGCTGGGCCTCACAGACCCTTAGCTGTCATGCCAGAGAACAGGTGTGGGGACTGGCACAAATCCCCACTGTTTGTGCTCACAATGTGGTGAGTAAACTAAAAAATGAAACAGCCTCAGATGCCAGATCCCCAGGGCTGGCTATGGAGGAAGTGGAGCAGGGTAGATGACTCTTGAGGGGGCATTAAAGATAACTTCCTGAAATAACATGGACCCTAATCGCTCCCTGGCAGTGAGAGCAGAGGGCAACCTCCCTGTGCAAACAAAGAAGCAGGTCATATGTTAATCCTTTCCTGTAAGGACTGGTATCTCCAACTCACAAAGCTTATCAGCTCACCACTCACAGGGAAAAAAATCACATTCTTCTCTCGAATGTTGCTTCACTTCTGAAAAAGAGAGAGAGAGGGAGAGAGAGAGAGAGAGAGAGAGAGAAATCCACTGACCCTGAAAATAGCTCTCTCTCTTTCCTGGACAAACCCACATTGTCACCTTTCCCTATAGCAGGGTGATAATTAATGTTCCACCAGAGAGAGGCTTCGTTATTCCATCAGAATTACCTATTAATTTGCTGGATTCTTCTGATTAAGCAGTGAACTTGTCATTGCTGGTGCGTTGCTCAGAATGTGAAATATCCTTTCATTTTTAACAGGTAAATCAAGGCCTAAACCAACCGGCCATTTTCAATTTCCTCTCTCAACACAGTCCTTATGTTCTCACCCTTGTGGCTGTTCCATGTTTTAACATTTTCTGAGTCCTCTGCTCGTCTGCTGAGTAAACCATTTGTGCTTCATCAATACCTTCCATTGTTCCTCCTTACTCTGTAGAGGAAGGTAAACAGTTCCCATTGGTTTCTGAAATCGGAAAACTGAAAGTTTCCAGCTTGGTGGTGGGAGGGAGGCACTTGCCTCCAGGGACTTCCCTGCCTAGTGGTTTTGTAGGTTCTCCTGAGTTGCTCACACCTTGTGCTTTTCTGCAAAAATATTGTTAACAGGTGTGTGTACCTTAATCCCACTGCCTCTCAGGGCTCTCTCACCACAGGGCCTTCCTCTCTCAATGTGCTTGCTCTGAAAATGTGAAAATCCACCGTGGGCAGCAATGGTAGAGGACAAGGAACATGATATCACCTCGGTAACCGAGTGTCCAGAATGCCCAGAGGTGCATTCACAAAAGAGAGTGAAGACCCACCAGCCTGGTGTCAGCTGACCAGAACCTCTGTGAGCCCAATAGACTGTGACCTGTGCTTAGTGTGTGAGTAGAGTGGATGTCCTTGGGCCTAAACGATCACCCCTGTCAGTCATACTCAAGATTATCCAACTCAGCTCTGTCCCCTGCCTGTCAGCAGGGCCCACTCTAATGGAAAGGAACTTTCTAGGTGACAGAGAGGCCAGGGTCTCATGGGGCCAAGTCACGCCTCTTATCACAGGCTCCTGCCCCCTCCCAGTGCCCAGCTCTACTCACCAGGGTTTTAGCAGAAACAGCCACATAAACTTGGGCATGGCGATATGAGGCTTTAACCCGCTCCCCTCCCCAGAGGTACATGTGCTGCCTGAACACCATGTGGTCTCTATACCGTAAAAGCTCAGGGCTTTTCTTCTCCTTAACGTGGCCCTAAATCCAGCCCGGCCTCTGGGCAAACTCTGGCCTTGGCCTCCGCTGTTCCTCTCACAGTCTGGATGTTTATGAATCATTTCCAGGAAGATTGGCTTTCACAAGAGAAGCCATGTGCTTCTGTTAGAAGAACTGAGACCATTTCAAAAAAGTCAAAGCACAGTTGATGGGGAGGCTGTTTGCTGTTTCCTACCCTGAGGGTCATGAACCTGTCCTGAGAAGTGTCCCCAAAACCACGAACCCATGCAAGCCAGGGCACCTCTGACTTTCTAAAGTCCACGGGATTAATATTTAGCTTGAAGAGCTCAGAGCCAGCATCACCACTGCCTCTGGGTTCCTGGGCGTTCACATGCCCCTTCCCCACCCCACGGCACCAGGGGCCTGGGTGCCATGACTGGAGTCCCTGCGGTATTATTAGCTAGTTATCCTAAGTGTGTGTGTGCATGCTCACGCTGCGTGTGTGCTACACGTGTACATGTGCTATGTGTATGCATATGTGTATGTGTGAGCATTTGTGTGGTATGTATGTGTGTATGTAGGGGGTGTTGTATGTATTGTGTGCTGTGTATATGTGTATGCATGTGTTTACATGTGCGTGTGTGCATGTGATATATGCATGTGTGTGTTTGTGTGTGGTATGTATGTGGGTGGGGCGTTATATGTGTATAGTGTGTGTGCCTTGCTGTGTATATTTGTATATGTACATGGGTGTGGGTATTTATGTGTGTGGTGTGTATGTGTATGTGCTACATGTATGTGTGGTGTGTGGTGTGTGTATGTGTATGTGCTACATGTATGTGTGGTGTGTGTGGTGTGTATGTGCATTTGGTGTTATATGTGTATAGTATGTCTGCCTGTGCTGTGTGTATTTGTATTTACACATGTGTGTAGGTGCTTATGTGTGTGGTGTGTATGTGTGTTGTATGTACGTGTGTGCATGTGTGTGCTGTGTATATGTGTATGCATATGTTTACGTGTGTATGTGTATATGTGATATGTATATGTATGTATATGTTTTTGTGTGTGTGATGTGTATGTGGGTGTGGTGTTATATGTGTGCAGTGTGTGTGCCTGTGCAGTGTGTATTTGTATATGTACATGGGTGTAGGTGCTTATGTGTGTGGTGTACAGGTGTGTGTGCATGTATATATATATATATATATATATATATATATATAGGTGCTTGTGTGTGTGGTTTGTATGTGTGTGTGTGCGCACATGCATGGGGGACGTGGCAATTAAAAAATGGGAGCCCGCATCATAAAGTGCAGCAGGCTTCTTACTGTAGGCAGCTTAACTGTTTCTAAGCATTTGCCATCTTATTCTCCCCCATAAAGGTTACCCTCCCTCACAGTGTCAGTCTTAATCATCTGCTGTACCATGCGACCTGGTTCCTGGCCAGAGCCGGCCCCCAGAGCTCTATTCACTCTCCTGCACTGTCCTCCACTTCATCATTTGCCACAAGCAAAGGAGGCAGCTGCAGTAACTTTAGATTTGAGTCGTCAGCCTGAAAAGTCCTGTTGTAAATCAGCAAGGCACGGTCTGGCACTCGGAAAATGAGGCTTTCCTTTCTTCAGTACAACTTACTGTATTTTCTGTTCCAGGAGGGAGTTTCTTGTCTCCCTGCCTTCCCCAAATGCTGGCACTCTTCACAGATCGCTGATGTGAAAGGCTGCCTGCTGGCTATTGGCATCTTAAAAATGTTTATGTGGGAAATCACCAGACCATTATCTTTCTCCCACACGAGGCCCTGCTTCAACAATCAGCCAGTTGCCCTTCCATATTGACTTTCTTTCTTCCTGTTGGTTTGGCTGACAGTAGAATGCTGCTGGGAACCCTCGCTGCATCTCTGGAGAGTGCAGGGAGCCTGCAGTGCCCCTTATCTGGTGATGGGGTCACAGGAGGGAAAGGGCCACATTTGCAAATATAAGCAGGGACTCATTTTGTGCAGCAGATGACAACTTCTGAAGGCAAGAGTTTGAAATTCCCTTCTCCTGGGAAAACATCTATTTTCCTCCATTTGGTTTCAGCTGCACCTGAAAACCAAGTATAAACTAGGGTTCTCAAGAAACAGAATTCTGAAATCCATGAATCACAGCTACTTCGGTTCAATACTGCCCTCCTGCCAGCTAGCTACCTGAGCAGAGATCTCTTCACAGGCAACAAACAGCATGCCATAAAGGTCCTCTCAGGACTGTAAGCTAAGACCATAGGTCACTAATGAGGACACAAGTGAGAGTATTATTAGAGCTTTAATACCACCTGGGAATACACTCACACCTTTGCACGGGCTCAGGAGTCGAAACGGTGTGATGTGTCTGCTTAGATCATCAAGTTCAAAGTCTGCATGGCAGGAAATGTGCCTGACGAGGACATCATAGGGACCTTGTATGCCATATTAAACGACGAAGAGGCATTAAAGCGTGTCGTGCGGGGAGGCCTGCGGGGTCTCTGCTCCCGCTCCCCATACAAGAACGCAGGATATGGTGAGGCCAAAAAGGAACACCCACAGAGCCATAGGTAGGGGAGTCATACCACTATATTCTCTCTGGCGGCACTATACTCTCACTGGAGGCTGGATCCACACTGTCCGCAAACCGCCATCCACACTTGCCAGCCCAGCCGCCATCTTCTTGCTAGCCCCCATTCTTTCTCTCTTTCCTCTAGCGTAGCCACAGCAGTTATATTAGTGGCCAATGGCTCACTGGTTACAGCTGACGGCCAACTAGCCACAACTGATGGCCATGCAATCACAATTGATGGCCATTTACTACCTGAGCCAGCACCTGTCTATGTGAGGCCGAGAGCCTGGAAACTGCTTTCTGGGGCTCTGTCCCCACAAAGCGTTTTCGGTAGGGCATGACATGTTAAGATTTACGCTTTTAAAAGATGACTCCATCAGCAGAGTGGAGGATTTTTGAAAGGGGACATGACTGAAACTGGAAAACCAGTTTGGGGACTGTTGTAATGTTTTAGGAACACATAGTGAAGTCTTAAAGTGGGCTCTGGCAAAAGAAATGGACAGAAGGAAATGCACTAAGGAAATATTTAGGAGACCAAATCCAACAGCACACTCTATTTATTTCACTCGGGTGATTCAGTGAATGTGGTATGGCCAACAGAGGAGAGGAGAGGAGAGGAGGAGAGCATGCTTGATGGGGGTAAGGTTGTCAGGGCAGGGGGGATGAGTTTAGTTTTGAATATGTTGAGTTTAGGTGTCTGTCAAACACCTGCGAGGAGGCAACCAGCAGCAACAGGGCTGGGCTGGCCACAGTGATGGGAGTGGAGCATAACAGTGGAAGTTAAAACCTTAAAGAGTAGATGCTATCACCCAAGGAGAGTTATAAATGTAAGTAGAGAAGAGGGCCTAGGAAGGAACCTGGAAGCCTCTGGCACAGGAGATCCTGAAAGAAGCAAAGATGGCATAGACATGGGAGACTGTGGATCAGAAGTTGGGGGTGTGGGAACCGAGGGCAGGGGTAATTTCAAGGAGGAAGTGATGAATAGTGTCAAATGCAGCTGAGTGACTTCCAAAGATAAAAAGTGAAGGGTTGCAGAAATAAAAACCAATCAAATGCCAAAAGCAAAGGCTAATTACTCTGAGTTTGCTGTAGCAAGGGAGTCAGCCACCATCACCTGTATTCTGGTAGAGACTCAAAGGCAGACAGAGGAGTGGGAAAGCTTTAGAGTGGAAAAGGGAAGGCCTCGGGTATAGCTAAATGGAGGTTGTTGGCATGGGGAGCTGTAGGCAAGCCAACTAGAAGTGAGATACCCATCCTATGTGATTGGTTAGGGTTCACTTGTGGCTTTGTAGGATGTGGGAACAAAATTAGGGAAGCTGTCAGTTATTAATCAAGCCCTGGCTGTTTGGGGCCAACTGTTACAAAAGTTATTGTTTAGCTTCCCAAATTGTCATTAAGGATAGCAAGCAATCTGATTTCCTGCAAGTCTGACTTATAGCAAACTGGCCTCTTGTGTTGTTCATTGTATACACAAGAATTGGCTTTTTGAGCTAGTTGTTATAGTTGTGAGTCAAAGTTCTATTTTTATTTATGGTCTGGCATTGTCCATCTGTGTATTCAGTCTTTCAAGGTACACCAGATTTGGTTTCTGGGAGCCTTATTTAAATCAGTTTCAGAGATGCCAAGACAGCAGAGAGTAGAGGATGAATGGGAGGTAAGCACATGTAGACAGAGTATATGTCCCCTGCCCGTTCAAAGACATTTTGTTAACAGGAAGAATAAATAAAGGGTGATAGAACTCCATGAAGTGTTTTGTTCTTAACAGAATGAGAGTTGGTCTTGTTAATGGGCTGAGAAGCCACAGTACAAAAGGCTGAAAATAGAAGACTGCATATTAGATATCTCCCCCTGCATGTCTCACATGGACCTTGAATTCATCAAATCCAAAACTGAGCCTGCTCTCTCCTGCTACAAACAAGCTCATTTGCTATGTACTCTGGATTATTCAGTGCACTCCTCTCCAATCAGGGAGCTACCCCAATGAGCTGCTAAGCTCACTTGATTTTACTTTCTGAACATTATGTCACCCACCCTCTGCTCTTTAATCCCACTGGTGTTGCCTTGGTTTGGGTTCTCATCATTTCTCATCAGCTGCACTATTGTGACAGGTTTCAAACTGTTCCTTTCAACTCCTGCCTATCCTGTCTCAAAACTGGTGACTGGGCTTTCCCTTTAAAATTCAAATAATCTTATTTTTCTGCTTACATTCTTTCAATGAAGCCCACAGGCTAAATTGCAAACTTCTTAGTATGGCACTCATTCATTCATTCATTCATTCATTCATTCCACAAATAATTATTAAACACCTATGATGCACCAGGCATCATTCTAGGTACTGATATATATTAAAGAAGCAAATAAACCAACCCTCCGGTTCCTCTGAAATCTGTCCAGGGTGGAAGAAGAATGGTGTGAAATATCTGAGAGATAGCTGGGCTAAGTGAGTCTTGTAGGCAGAACAGTGGTTTATCTTTATCCCCAGAGTAATTGATGAGTTTTAAGTTGGTGGTGGGGATGGTGGTATGATCAGATTTTCATTTCACAAAGATCACTCTGGCCGCAGTGTGGAGAGTTAAGAGGGTGGGTCTGAGAAGATAGAGGTAGGAAGCAGTATGGATAAGAAGTGAGAGTAAATAAACTCAGTTAGTGATAGTGGAGATGGAGAATGTGGATATTTAAGAGCTATTCTTAGCAGGACTTGAACATGAGGGGTTTGAGCAAGAGTTGTCAGGGATGAAATTTGTCTGCCCACTTGCAGAAGTGGATAATGGTTCCTTCCATTCCCTGAGTTAGGGGACTCTGGGAGAGAACTAGTTGAAGGAGTGGAGGTAGATGCTGAATTTAATTTTAGACAGCTTCTTTTTGAGGTGAATTTGACATATCCAGCAGACCTCTAGCATGCAGTAGGATGTATTAGTCTGGAACTCAGAGGAGACATAAATCTGTAAGTCTCTACGTATAGGAACTAACTGATGGATGAGAATGCGTGAGATGAGTGAAGAATAAGAGGAAAGGATCTAGGTAGGACCAAGCCTGGAAGAATTTCTACCTTCAGTGATTAGGTAGAGGAGAAAAAGCATAAGAGAAGAGAAAAAGAAGGAGCTGGAGAAGTATTATAAGGAGAACCCAGGAGAGGGTTGTATTGTGAAAATCAAGAGTAGAGAGTACATTGAAGAGATAAAAAAAAAAAAAAAAAAGTCAGTTGGATTTAGCAATATGGAAGTTATTAGTTACCAAGTAGTACTTTTCAACACTTTGTCATGGTAAAGTAGCAAATGATATTTGAATGATACCAAGGGATAACCAGACAAGGCTGTCCAGGGGCAGCCAGCCCAGAAGCTCTAGCTTCCCAGGACCCACCTGACTGCCCTGAAGGCTAAGGGATCATTATCTTGGCCCACCTCTAGCCTATTCTCAGCACACTAGTGTGCAGTTGGGAAGCTCTGCCTTACAGGGATGACTCAGTTTCCCAAAAGTTGTGATCCTGGAAGGCAGATTGCATGGGCAGTGAGAGGGGCAAGAAGCTGAGCAGGTACCATTGCACTACTGTAGGGAGCATCAGTCTCATTGTATTCTAAGTGAATGGTGCCACCTGGAGGTGTACAACATGGTGGTCCTGTGGCGGGATGAGTGTAGGGTAAGGAAATAGAGCCAGACAAATACACCTAGTTCTTTAGAGAATGTTGCCTGAGAATGGAAAGCCAAAGATAAGACTGGCTGGAGGGAATGAGTTCATTGAGTCATCTCTTTTAAAACCTAGAGAAGCATTTATATGATAAAAAGCTAAGCAGATAGATACATTGAGAGAAAATAATGAATATAAAAGCCCATGGAGGCTCAACATCATTACTCACTAAAGCAATGCAAATCAAAACCTTAATGAGATGCCAATTCACACCCACTAGGATGACTAAAATAAAAAAAGGCAGTCAATAATGAGTATTGGCAAGGATGTGGAGAAATTAGAACCCTTATACACTACCGGTGGTATTTTAAAATAGTGCTACCAGTTTGAAAAACAATTTGACAGTTCCTCAAAATTTGAAACACAGTTACTATATGACCTAGTAATTCCACTCCTAGGTATATGCCCAAGAAAACTGAAAACATGTCCATCCAAAAACCTATACACAAATGTGCATGGCAGCATTATTCATAATAGCCAAAAAGTAGAAACAACTCAAACGTTCATCAACTGATGGATGAATAAATAAAATGTGGTATATATATATACAATTGAATACTATTCTGCCATAATGGAGGTGACATGATGATTCATGCTACAACCTGGATGAATCTTGAAAACATTACAATAAGTGAAAGAAGTTAGTTACCAAAAGCTCCATACTGCATAATTCCACCTATATAAAATGTCTAAAATAGGCAAAAATTCTGTCCATAGAGACAGAAAGTAGATTGGTGGTTGTCAATTGTAAATTGGGTGGCTACCAAGGCACAGCTGGTAGCAGGGAGTGACTGCTAACAGTTACAGGGGTTCTTCAGGAAATGATGACTATGCTCTAAGATGCCAACATGGTCATAGTTACACAACTCCGTCACTATATTAAAACCCCCCTGAACTGTGCACTTTAAAAGTGTGACCTCTATAATAACGTGTGAAGTGACACAGAGCTTCCTAGTCCTGCCAAGTGCAGCTGCTGATTTGAGTAAAGGGACTTCTGCACAGCTGGTAACTGTTCCTCCAGCTCAGTGACACCTGGGCCCTACCTGTCCGCCCCAGGACACCAAAATGCCACTGCACCCAGCTAAAACCATTCCATCCTAGAAAAGCCATTATTTTTTAAAGTTAAGGCTTTTTACATCACTGTTCTCTTCCGTCAGTCTCATCTGCTGCCTGTGTCCCTGCCAGCACCCCCTCCTCCACCCAGGCAACTCCTATTCATCCTGCAAGACCTCACTAGTTCATTTCTGTCTTGATGAAGACTTTGCTAACCACTCCCACCTCCGCCCTTAGTGAGTAAACTGGGTCACTTGGGCTTTGTGCACCACTGTACTATTTAGTAATATTTCCCCTTAAAACCTCATCTCGTTATGCGACAATTATGTGTTTATATGCCTGACTCACCACACTGTAGCTTCTTGAGAAAACTGACCTGCTCTCACCCATGTTTTTCTCCTAAGCACTTAGCACTGCACCTAAAAAAGAAGAGGTACTTCACAAATATTTCAGGGCAAAAGGATGGAGGGATGGAGAGAGGAAGAATGCCTGAATAAGCAATTGGATTGTCAGTGGAGAAGAGAAAGCTTTCAAATGTTATGAAGTACTCCCGTCTTTACATTAAATACTTAAAGAAATAACTATTGTGTCTACACATTGGCTAAAACTCATCAATGTTGTTCATTCATCAATAACGAACAAAGAGATTGTGGGTGTATCAGCTCCACCACCCTCTTCATTCTAAGGGGTTGTTTATTTAGCTAGTCTAAATCTGGTCTTTAATAGTTATGTAGAAAGAATGTTCAACAAATAAATGCTAACCCTAAGTACGAAAAAGTAAATACAGGCAGTTTCTTGACTCTCCAACTAACAGACATCATTTTGATGTGCTAATAGCCGTAAGTAAGAACTGTAGTGATCAGCTAACACTAAGGAGAGATGTTAAACAAATTTTAGCATATGTGGAAATGAAATAGCAGATCAGGAATTTGGGGAAATAACCATTTCAGTAAACCCAAGCCCTAAACTTGGAAGTTGTTCAGAGTTGGTATTTTTCTTTAGGCAGTTAAAATGCTGGTATCCTTAACTAGAAATACTCCAGTCTCTACATTAACAAAAATAGGATTATCCCATAGTTACATACATTCAAGACACTGAGCTCTCTAAGTAGAGGAGATGCACATATCAGTAAAACAAGAGGCCAAAATCCCTTCCTTATGAAGCTTATCATTTACTTAAAGGAAAATATCCTATAAATATTATAAGAAAATTATTCATTGTTTTCATTGAATTTCAGACACCGTCAGTATCAGTTATTTATTATTGCATAATAAAACATGTCAAAGAGAAATCCATTGTTTAGGTCACTATTCTTTGGGTCAATAATTTTGTCTGGGCTCAGCTGGTGGTTCTTCTGGTCTAAGATTCCTCATGTATCCATGGTCAGCTGCCTATCAGCTGGGCAGCTCTGCTTCTCGGGGTTTTCTGGCTATCAGTTGGGGCAATGGAGGCAACTGGGCCCTTTGTCTCTCATCACCCAGCAGGCTAGCTTGTAGTTTATATGGCAGAGGCAGAGTTTCAAAGAGAGAGAGAGAGAGAGAGATCAGATGTACACAAGGCCTCTTGAGGACCAGGCTCAAAACTGATTCCTCACTCCTGCCACAACATATTGATCAATGTCTGGCAATTTTTAAGGGGTAGGAAAATAGAAGAGCAACAAATCACATTGAAAAGAAGGGTGTTAAAACTGAAAAAAAAAAAAGGAAAAGAAAAGAAGTGTGGATACTAAGACTGGAATAATCACAGTCATTTTTAGAAACAATCCATCATACCGTCAACTATAAGCTGTACCACAATTCTATGCACTACTATAAAAGAAAGCTGCCAGTTACAGAACACATAGTGATTGGCAGTTGCATCTCAATACCAGAAATGTATAACTGTAGAAAAAATATGCACCATAAATCAATGAAATATGCTAGTAGAAAATCGTTAAGTGCTATGAGAAAAATACAAAACCAGGAAAGGTGGTCTGGAGTGCTGGCAGGAGGGAGGCAAGGTGCAGTTTTAAGTGAGACAGCCGAGGCAGGCTTCGGTGAGAGCCACTTCGCAAAGACGGGAAGCAGTTAGGGAGGAGTGATGCAGATATCTGTGACCAGCTAACAGAACAGCCCTGGTGTGTCCAAGAATTGAGAAATGTATTTGGAGTGGAGAGAGCCAGGAGGAAAGCCGTAGGAGATGTAACCTAAGACGCCGTGGAGGCAAAGCGTGGAGGGCATTGTAGGCCATTTTCTCTGTCTTGGACTCTGAGTGAGACAGGAAGCTGTGAGCAGAGGCGCTCCGTGGTGACTTGTAATGGCTTACCAGGGTCCCTTTGCTGCTGGGTTGAGAATAACTTGTGAGGCACAATAGCAAGAAGCCCGACAGGACGTCTACTCTGCTAACCCAGCTGAGAGCTGATGGTGGCTTTTACTAGGACACTAGCAATGACTCTGGTAGGGCTGAGGTTCTGGGTGCACTTTGAAGGTAGGGGGTGAAAGAATGTCCTGGTAGGTTGGCTGTGGGCTGTGACAATCAAAGACAACTCCAAAGTTTTGTCCTGAGCAATCGGAAGGTGGGCATTTCCATTAGCTGTGGCAGTGGCTGTGGGCAGAGTATGTTTAGTGAGCAGACTTCATATTTTTTAAATAGACAGGATTAATTTTTTTCTGTTAAGCATCCAACTGTGTTTTAAACTTTCCTTTCTCAATTCAAATGTTGTGAACGTCGTGCTTGTTATTCAGTATTCTTCTATACCACCTTTTAGAATCACTATATACCATTCCTTTTATGTATGTACCACAATCTTTTCAAACATTCCCTAACATTATGGTGTTTCCAGTGTTTTATGAATACAAACAAGTCTTCAGGGAATATCCTCATAGCAAATGCTTTGTGCAGACCAATCGTTTCGTTAGCAAAATTCCTTAAATTGGAATTGCTGAGACACAGATGTATTTTTTTTGGGGGGTGGTGGTTGGAGGTGAATAGGACTTTATTAAGGAACAGTGTGTACTTCCGGGATTTTTCCAAGTCAAGTTGTTGTCCTTTCAATCTTAGTTGTGGAGATCCAGTCGCTGTTGTCAGTTACAGGGGGTGCAGCCCACCATCCCTCACGGGAGTCAAACCAGCAACCTTGTGGTTGAGAGGACGCGCTCCAACCAACTGAGCCATCTGGCCACCTGGGAGCTGAGCAGCAGCTCATTGACTTCATTCTAGTTGCGGAGGGTGCAGCTCGCTGGCCCATGTGGGAATTGAACTGGCAGCCCTGTTGCCCAGAGCTCAGGCTCTAACCAACTGAGCCACCTGTCTGACCCAGAGTTCGTATGTTTTTAATTGTTTGGCCCGGGTGGTAAGATTGCTTCCTGGAAAAACTGTACCAACTTATGTTCCCCCCCATAAATTGACTGTTTATTTGCACTCTTGTTTAAGTAAGTGCACTTTTATAGTCAGAGATTTGGATTAGAGAAAATATTTCATGAGATGAAAATCACTTTACTCACAACACAACAAACATGTATGGAGCATCTACTATCCCTCAGATGTAGGCTCCACGCCTTCTCAGGCATAACCTCACTGAATTCTCACCACTGTGCTAAACAGCTATTACAGAATGAGCCCAGAATGAAAAGGGCCGTAAGGAGAACGTCAGGATATGAATCATAGATTCAGTGGTTTGTGTACTGAAGGGCAGCGACAAGCCTAAATGAATTTGGATCCCCTGAAAGTCACAGAACACCCTTGGGGGACAGGGCAGACTGGAACAAAGATTAAAGAAACAAACACAGAAATCCAACAACAGCTCCATTACTCCGGGGGCGGACAATCCAACAGACCGAACATCAGAGTGTGAATAAGGAGAGGACCACGACAACGGAGAAAGGCTCATTTTGTGAGCTCTGACAGGTAAGTGTTGTTGAACCAGAAAGAAATTAGCAGTTCGGGAGCGAAGAAGAAAGACTGAACATTCCCTCAAAGAAAAGAAACAAGAACTTAAAGGTGCGTTTAGTTCCATTGTCTTCCCACAATTGCATAGAAGAGAAGAAACAAGACAGTGGGCTAGAAAATACACACTACGTGGTGAAAGGAAATTATGATGTAACCAAGGCCATAGAAACTAGGCCCAGGGGCCAGGTGATTAAATTACCAGGGCTTAATCCCCCAGCTGGGAGGAATCCAAGAGGAAGAAGGAGGTGTGCCCATAGGTGTGAAAAGAAAGCATTACACTTAAAGTAAAGGCACTTTCAGAATGCCTTCAAAGGGCATATTTACCAACAGTGCGATAAGAGCAATATTACGTTGCACAGTGCCAGGCATTTCAGATCTAGAACACCTTATATTTCGTCCAAAAAGGGTGATGAGGCAAGAGAGAAATATGCTATTATATGGTAAAAGTTTAATAAAGAGTAACTGTGAAAGAGGCAGATAGTGATAGTAAAGAAAGGTATGGAGTCCACTTCACCACATCACACACCTCGGTGAGCAGCACGGTGAGGGTCAGGGTACGTGATAAGAACGGGGCTTTGGGCTGTGGCTTTCACCTCTCTGCCCTGCTTCCTCCAGATTTGCAGACTGTGTGAACCAATGCTCTTCCTGCCGTCATTCTCACTGGACACCACATCCTACTGCCCTGACACACAGTATCTTCAGGCCTTGACCTTGTGATTTCCTCCTTCCTGTCTAGTAATAACTCAGCTTTGAATCTTGGGCATTTAAGTGCATCTCAGCCCAGCATCTGGGACAAGTGGCAATTAGCTATTGTTGTTTTAAATTTGACGTGATACATAACACAATGTGGGGGCAGAGACAGGAGTGCAGTTTCCAGGCTCTCGGCCTCACGTGGAAAGGTACTGGCTCAGGTAGTAAATGGCCATCAACTGTGATTGGATGGCCATCAGCTGTGGCTAGTTGGCCGTCAGGTGTAACCACTGAGCCATTGGCCACTAATATAACTGCCATGGCTTTGCTAGCAGCAAATGGGGGCTAGCAAGAAGATGGTGGCTGGCAAATACGGACTGCAGTTAGCACAGCAGAGTGCGGGTTGCAAATTGCAGAGAAGTGGACGGCAGGTTTCAGACAGTGTGGCTCCTGCTTCCTGTGTCTCCAACCCAGCCGCCAGCAAGAATATAGTGGTATGACTCCCGTATCTATGGCTCCGTGGGTGTTCCTTTTTGGCCTCACCATATCCTGCGTTCCTATGTGGGGAGCGGGAGCTGAGACCCCGCAGGCCGCCCCGCACGACAAATGGCGCAGCGAGCAGGGTCCCCCGCACAACACACAAAATGAACCATTTGAAAGTGGACAACTCGGTGGTATGTAGTACATTCACAATATGATACAACAACCACCCTATCTAGTTCCAAAATGGCAATTAGCTTTTGTGGAGTTTAGTAGCTATAATAACTGTTTGCTGTCTTGAACCCTCTGCACACTGGATGAGCTCATCCATGAATGCATGTTAACTTAATACACGCTCACTCTGCCTACTCTTAGGATGTGATCCTGGCACAGTGCTCTGCTCTGTTAAACACACTGGCATTTGTTGCTATTATTTCTCAGGTTTAAAACCTATAAATGAGGTAGGAAAAGGTAGGAGAACAAATCACTGCTATATTTCATTTTTTCTACACTTAAAATAAAAAGAAAGAATTATTATTATTTGAATTTTTTTTTCCCTAGTGTATTCTAAACCCCTGAAAGTACAGGTCATTTTCTTTGTCTTTTCATTCCCAATACCCAGCACATCCTGTTAGGTAAATTCACACCCACACACCTGCATGTACCGTATTTCCTCAATGTTTCACGGAAACTCAACTCTCATGTGGTTGGGTTTTATCATTGCTATTGTTGTTTTTCAGGGATTTCTTTTCCCTCTTAAAAAATGATGTCTAGTAAGAAGAAGAAAGATGAGGAAGAAGAAGAAATACTGTCGGGGAGAAAGTGCTTTCAGATCTGGGAAGGACCTACGAGAACATTTTATACCCTTAATTTACACATGAGTCTAGAGAGAAGTAAAATCATGCCACCTGGAGAAGAAACACCATCTGCCCATATTTGCAGAGCTCACCTGGAACTTCAAAATCCATGTCTCCCTCCCCACTGAGCAGAGTAAGGGTAAGAGGGATCCAGGTTGCTGAGGACAGCCTGGGGTGGAAAAGCTGCGTCTGACATGTCCCCCCCACCACCACCACCAGCCAGAGGCTCACCTGTTTGGGATTATAATCAGCAGCTCTGACAACACTCCTTCACCCATGAGCCAACTGAGGCTGAACAGGTTAGGGATGCAGGACTAAGCCAGAGTCTGAGCCTGTGTGCACCCTGCCCTCCTGCTCATCTGCATTTCTCGGAGTGGATTCATCTGTGTGGGCTGTTGCAGCAGTGTCACAGACTGGGTAGCTTCACACCAGAATGTATTGTCTCAAAATAAAAAGAAATTAATACACTTCATTTTTCAGAAATGTATTTTCTTGCACTTCCTGGAAAGTCCAAGATCAAGTTGCCAGCAGGGTTGATGTCTGGTGAGGGCTTTCCCCTTTGGTTGAAGATGGCCACCTTCTGACTGTGTGCTCACATGGCCTTTCCTCAGTACATGTGCATGGGGGAACAGGGAGGGAGGGAGAGAGAAAGGAATAGAGAGAGGGAGGGTGGGAGAGAGAGAGAACATGCTCTCTGCTGTGTCTTCCTATAAGGACACTAATCCTCTGGGATCAGGGCCCCACCCAATAACCTCATTTAACCTCATTACTTCCTTCAAGGTCCAGGCCACAAGTACAACCACACTGTGGGTTAAGGTATCAACATACAGATTTTGGCGGGACACCTTCAGTCCCTGACACAGAGCGTGCAGAACTCATGTGGCTTAGAACAGATGTTCTTTTAAAAAGTGAACAAGAACACACATTTTAGACCACAAAGTGAATATTTTCCAGTGTAGCCACAGTTGTGCTAGGCATTAGGTGCGCCCATGGCCTTTTGTCATGATGTGGCAGAGGCACAGAATCAGTATCTTCTCCAGGCCCCTTCCACCAAATTTGAAGCCAAACTCCAAGGTTTGAACACCAAGCCCAGGCCTGAAAATGTCACAGTGAGACAGCTCTTCCAAAGCCTGCCAAGTGCAGTTGCTGATTTGAGTGAAGAGACTTCTGCAGAGCCGCTAACTGTTCTTCCAGGACAATGCCACCTGGGCCGCACTGGTCAGCTCCAGGGGGAGCCTGAGACAATGGACACCAAAATGCCACTACGCTCAGCTAAAACCACTAGGCAAAGGGCTGGTGGCAGCTTTTAGGTGGCCAAAACACACTCCTGACCTGACCTTGGTGAAGTCCATCTGGCCCTCACCATTGTGATGGGAACTCCCAGTGCCGTTACAGGAAGCTTGGGTGGTTCTACTTGTTTTGGCAAATAAAAACCTGGTAAGAAATAACAGGAAAAGATGATGTATGTGACGAAAGAAGCATAGAGTACACCAATCTCCCAGATTTTTCCAGGTCACCCTTCCACAAACAGAACTGTCTGGAATTACTTTCCTAGTTGTCCGATGTGTTGCTGTCTATTACATAGTAAACACACACTTTGGAGGGAAGATTTACTCCTTTATATCAACAAATGTTCCTTCCTGTGGAGTAATCTGAGCTCCTTCCTCAAAATACTGGATACATTTCATAAACATTTCTTCACAAGCTCTTCCCAGGAGCTGTTTCCATGTCTGGACTCACACTCTGAATTTTGCTCCCAGATTTATGGTGGTTCTCAAACAGTGGGATGCCAAATTTATTACTGAATGTAGTCTCTCCTTTCCCCATAGGCTCCTCAGCTTTAAAAGAAAAAGAAAACAAATCCTTTTCTTAGCCTTTTGCAATAATGGTAACATCTTTACACACTGGTACAGATGGCTCTTATACAGAATATTCTGACCAAATATGAAAAATGTGCAGTGATGTCAAGCCAGTGATGCAAAGATTAGAAACGCTAATCAGGGAATATGTTTACAAAGGACTTTCACACAGGACAGCTAATCAAAATCCACAGACCCCAAAGACATGAGCTAGGGTTAAATACAAGTTATAAGAGTATGACTTTGAAGTCACATAGACCTGGGTTCAAGTCCAAGCTCTGCTACTTACCAGCTGTGAGAACTTGGGCAAATTACTTAAATCCCAACTTGAGATTCCTCTTTGGTGAAAGTGAGAGAATAATTCTACCTTGCAAGACTACTGAGAACTCAATAAGGTTATGTGATGGTTTCCTTAGCCCACTCTGCATAGAGCAATCAGGTGGGAGCTTTAAAAATATACGTGCCTAGCTTCCTATAGTGGGTTGAATGATGTCCCCCCATCCACAAATTTATGTCCACGTGGAAACTCAGAGTGTGACCCTTCTTTGGAAAAATGGTCTTTTCCAATATAATTAAAGTAAGGATCAAGATGAGATTATCCCAGATTAGAACAGACTCCAAATTCTACGAGAGTGTCCTCACAAGAGACAGAAAAGAAGATCATGTGAAGACAGAGGCAGAGACTGAAGTGATGTGTCTACAGGCCAAGAAATGCCCAGGATTGCCTGCAGCCACCAGAAACCAGGAAACAGACATAGAAAGGATTAGTCCTAAGAGCCCCTAAAGGGAACCAACCCTGCTGACACCTTAACTTCTGACTTCTAGACTCCAGAACTCTGAGAGAATATATTTCTGTGGTTTTAAGCTACCAAGTTTCTGCTAATATGTTACAGAAGCTCTAGGAAACCCCGTGACTCTGCTTTAATTGTAGTCATTACATATGTCTAGGGTGCCTGTCATGTGCCAACAATTGTTCTAGGTCTGCGATGGCCACAAACCATAACCACTAGCCCCACGTGGCTATTGAGCACTTGAAATATAGCCGGTGTGAACTGAGATGTGTTCTACGCATACAATATACACTGGGTTTCAAAGGCTAAAAAGTAAAGTATCTCATTAATTATTTTATATTGATCACATGTTGAAATAACATTTTAGATATATGGGATTAAATGATAAAAGTTTGGATAAATTTGTTTATATAGATTAAAATGAATTTTACTTGATTCTTTATTCACTTTGTAAATATAGCTGCTAGACGATTTTAAATTACACAGGTGCCTCAAATGATATTTCTCTTGGACAGTGCTGTTCTGGGCACTGGGAATATAGTGATGAACAAAGTCCCTGCCCTCTGGGGTTTCATAGTCCAGCAAATTCCCCTGGGACAGAACGGTGGGGTGTGGTCAGGAAAGATATCCCACGGGGTATGTGGTGCACCTGATGGGACCTGAGGGACATTTGCTAAGCACGTGCTGTCTTGAGCTCCCAAATCCCCAACCTCGGTAAGTCCCAGGGGAGACCCCTCAGTAGGGACCTTCCCCTCATTGAAGGGCCCATTCCCCATAAACAGCCCCAGGCAAGATGTCAGTAACTGATCCAGGTTTCCTTTCTGTTTCCTGCTGGTGGGGTGGGTGCTCGGGAGCAGAGCAGACACGCCTGGTGTGGACTCAAAACCTCTGCAGGACTGCTCCCATCTCAGTCAGTGAAAATTGAGGACAATATGATTTGCCCATTTGACTTGGTGATGAGTTACATGAAAATTTTTTTTAAAAAGAAAAAGACAGATTATTCTTATGTTGACGCATTGCTCTGCCAATTACACTCTAGAGTTTATCTGAAAGATTATCTCAAACATGATGTTAATCTGGATCAATCATGAGAATGTTCTAAGGCAATCATGTGACATGCAAATATAGTTTTACTTCTTCCTTTCCATTCTGGACTGCTTTTTATTTCATTTCCTTGCCTGCTTTTCCTGGCTAGAACCCCCAGTACTTACTGAATACGTACTTATGCCAGGTACTTTGCTAGCGTTTTATGTACATTATTTCATTAAATTCTCCAAACAACACTATGAAGTAAGTGGCACCAGCAACCACATTTTATGGGTAAGTTAACTTGGCCTTATGGCCTTAGAGCGGTTAAATGACCTAATGAGGTTACTCAGCTAGTAGGTGACAGAACTGGGATTTGAACCTGTGTCTGTCAGATTCCACAGTCCATGGTCTTAAGTTATTCTTGCCAGGTTGCCAAACCTAAGCTTCCTCTCTAAGGAAGGAGCTCTTCTGACACTTCAAATGGAGACAAGGGCCACAGTGCCCCAAATGACTTTCCAGCAGAACCCAAGAAACAAATAGTTGGGTTTCCATGAAGAGAGTACTTCAAGCTTGATAATACTATGCCTCAATATACCCTACATCTTCCACTGTCTGCAGCCATGCCTGCGGCTATTCATAAGAACAAAGAAGGAAATGAGAGGAGAAGCAGGCAAACACAAGAGAGGAGCTGAGGGCAGGGCTGGCTCCCTCAGGCATCTGATACAGTGAGACAAAGGGATGAAGACAGACCAAGTGACTACTCTTTCATGTTACTAACTCTGAGTAATACTGTTTTGAAGTACTTTGTCCCCAAGAATTATAGAGAATATAATAAACATCCATGTAGCTAAATCCAAATAATCAAAATATTTCTGGAGTAGGAAAAGAAACTAATATGCACTGAGCATCTACTTTTAAAATCCACTCTTACACATATTAGTCATTTAATCCCTTCAATTGCCCTTTGAAGGAAGCAGCTACTTTAAAGAAAAGGCAGCTGAAAGTCAGAGAGGTTTATCACGTGCCCAAGTCACACAGTAAGAGGCAAAGCTGGAGCTTTTCTGGCATCTCCATTCTCACCTGTCCTGTAACATTCGGGATGGTCTCTCTGACTCCCTAGAGAAAGAGGAAATGACACTTCACACAGTGCAGTTTAGGACATTCATCTTCAAACTGAAGTACAGGTCTTCATCGACCGCTGCACTAAGTCCTTGCATCTGATACCTCCATGTATTATAGAGGCTTCAAGGAAAGCAGCGTCTGCTTCTTTGACTTCCACAAATTCTCTCTCCTAAAAACTGATTGTCCTAAGAACAAGCCTTTGTGTTTTTTGCCATCTCCCCTGTCATAATCTTTCTTCTTCTAGTTAAAAAAATAAAAACAAACAACAGAAACTTACTATGTTGCATTTTCCCAGGTGTGAAAACTTCCAGGGCACTGGAATAAAGGGATAATTCAAGACGCCATAAACCCCTTTCCATCTCATGAAGACATATGTCCAGTAAAATATTTTTATTTTATGTTTATAATTATTTTCAAACTTTGTAAAATCTTTATATTGTTATGGTCAATTGGTTATTAATAATTACAATAATACCGCAAGTCAGAAGAGAAAGTTTAAACCTATAAACTTAAAAATGTATGTGTATAGATACACACACATATATATGTGCTTAGCCTAGAAACTTGTGAAAGAGTGATCATAAAAGACAGGGGAAAATACAATACAATTAGATGGATCCTAAAGAGCATTAGAAAGGAAATGCAATGTCAAAGAGAAGCATTTGCACTGGTATTTAAAAAAGTGGATGTTGGTGTGTATTAAATCATTCCATTGGATACATTAAAAAGAGTTAATAACAGTTATATTTTGAAATATCAAATTTTACAATCTGCCAGAAGGTACGTCCTTGGAAATTACATAAACTTAGGATGAAACTCAGAGGCAAACTGAAAAATATGGGTGGGGATACAAAGTTTTTCAAAATTATCTTAGAGGGTTTGTAAGCCAAAAGGTTATAGATCATTGCTTTAGCATATTGTCATTCTCTGAAAACGAGTCATCTACAGAAAGGATTGGACTCTCTGTTAACCATACCCACCCTCCCTGGAGTTGTTCTGCAAAAAGTGAGTGTGAAGAGAGAAGGGAGTGGAGTGACCTCATCTTTCAGGAGACCACACAGAAAATTCCCTACCCACCCGCAAAAAAGAGCACCCAGGCTGTGGGGCCCCAGCCCCCTGCTGTTGTTCTCTTCCCAGGTGGCTTTGGAGCCTAATCCCTTCAAGGCTGGGAATGCAATCATAATGCTGCTGCTTTCTTACCACTGTCAGCCAGCGGGTTCACTCCAGAGAGCACCCTGCAAATAATAATACCTCACAGGTGTATGGTAGTGGATTCCCCAGGACTATTTGCAAAGCTCTTTCAAGGATCCAATACCCTATGAATACAGAGCATTCTCTTTATTATTCTACTCCATTAGGCGTGTTTTCTTTTGTTCTCTACAAGCACAGGGCTTTAACTTCTGAGATATTGAATTTCATTTGCTTCTCTTCTCCTCCTTCCCCAGGCTACTGAAATTGGTTGCTACCCTCCACTGTTCTCCCCACCCCCGTCCTCATGGTCATGGTGAATTTGGATCTGTAAAAGCCTTGTATCAACCTCAATTATTTTTTTTATATAAGATAATATTGGTCTTGGCACCGAGGCTTGTCAGAAATGCTCCCCCTCGCTTTCTCTGAATGAAGGAGTTGCTGCTTATTACAGACCTCTCTTCTGTTGCTTTTTCAGCCTTCGTTCAATGTGGTGGGAACATCTTTTCCTCGGGTTTTCTGGCTCATGTTCTGGGCATTATTCCGAAGGATAGCATGCCTCATCATTTCTTCTTATGAAGCTCTGACGACACTCTGAAAATATTTATTTTTAAAATTATTTTTTTATTTTTCAATTGCACTTGACATTCAATATTATATTAGTACAGTAGAGTGGTTAGACATTTCTATAACTTAGGAACTGATCATCCCGATAAGTCTAGTACCCATCTGACACGATTCATACATAGTTATTACTATATTATTGACTATATTCCCTATGTGTAGGAAATACATATTAATATTTTAATAAACCTATTCTGTTCTGCTCTTCATTAGTCTATTGTTAGAATGGGGCTCCCAGGAGGCTGGTCACTTAGATGTCTCCAGAGGATCCACGCTTTCCCCCGGGCCTGAGTTAGGAGCTGCTCCTTTTTCTGGTAGAGGAGGGGCCTTGAACTATTAGAGTGATGCATTGTGGGGTCAGGACAGCCTATTGATAGCATCACAGGCCTGGTTTGGATCCTGGCTGCTCCACACACCAACTGCATTACCCTGGGGTTAGACTTCTCTGAACCTCAACTTTCCTATTTGGAAAATGGGAACAGTAACTCCTACCTCATGTGGATTAATCAAGATTATACTTGCAGAGTAGTGGATTTAGTGCCCGATGTCTAGTAAGTGCCCAACAAATGGTGATTATCGTTCTAAGAGAATGTGTCCAACAAAATGATGAAGACCAAGAAGGACAGCTATTCCATTTAGAGAAAATATGGATGTAACTCTTTGCTCAACCAGATGCTGCATACTAATATCTTATTAATAGTATTTTGTTGTTGTTGTTTTATTTAAAACTCTTGACTGGATGTCTTTTGTATCCCTTTCTCTTTCTGGCGTAATGAATAGAACTCAAATATTAAAGTAGCATTCGCTTTCTTCGAACTGTTCTAAGTAAAATCATTTGTTTCATTTCTGAAATCTGAGCCTCTGTTTCAAAGGCTAGATTTTGTCAATTCCTCCTGGGGTTTCTTTTCATCAGCGCATTCCCAGAGTCCCCAGCCTTTAGAAATGACAGGATGCACTGGTCATCGTGTGCATATTGGATTTTCAGAAAGCATCTGAAAAAGCTCAGCGTCAGAGATTGATGGTTCTCAGCTTTCAGCTTTGGTTTCTCTCAGCCTGAGGACCATTTGGATGTGGGCCTAAAAACATAGTCACACAGTGTCAGAGTATTAGTATTAAGAAGGCGATGCCCCTCTCCCTGCCTCTCGGCCTCATTTGGAAAAACACGAGAAAATAAATCTAATCTCCTCACGGTTCCCTTGCGCTGCACCACAGCAGGAATGTTATATGATTTCAAATTGCTTATTAGAAATATTCCTGTGGGTATCATGTTGAGGATTACTTTTCCAAAGTGCCTGTATAGTTAGGAAAATGAGGTGTAATTCTACCTGCTATCTCATTCCAAAGGCTTCCTCCACCTTTGGACAAAAACCAACTTCCAAGTCAAGGAGTGGGACATCTATCTTCTGTTTTACTCTCACTTTCTGTCACATTTTGGATGACAAGCAGAGGGTGGGGGAAAAAACACTTTCTCAAACCATTTGCTTCTAATAATAGAGTGGAAGTTTATCTCTTCTTTCAAAGGAGATGATGTGACACCCAGAGGAAGCTTAGCTTTCGAAAAGGCCAGCGCCAAGAATGGAATTGTTAAAGTTTTTCACTTGCACTCATTTATGAGCAGAAAAGAAGAATTCTCGTGGACATAACTCAAGGCAATGCAATGTATATACTGGTGGTCAGAGGACCGCAGTTACAGGGGTTCTGTGGGAAGCAACCTGGAGAACTGACTTCCTAAGGGACCTTGAACAAGTCACTTCCCTCTGTCAAAATATCCTTCCTTGTGTCTATCTGTGTGTATCCGCTGTGTGTGTGTGTGTGTGTGTGTGTGTGTGTGTGTATCAATTATCTGCACTTTGGTTAACCTGAGGCAAATCTTTCAGATTCATTGACAGCTCTTACCATTTAATTATTTTCTGCAGGAAACATTTTAATTCTTCACTTTATGGACATGGAGATCTCTTCTAGTTTTCACTTGCTTCTTCGGCAGCATTCATCCTTGCTGGGGAGCCCCTTGCCACATAAATCACACTGCCATTTTTGCTCTAGGGACATTTGAAAAGGCAGTACAGCTCTTGCTGAAACCTTTCAGAGCCAGCCAGCAAGCCCTGTCTTCCCTCCCAGGTTTTATTGAGGTATAAACAAGGGATGAGATGGGAAAGGAAATCTCTTTCTAGCTCCTTCTAAAGTCAGGCTTCAAAGTAAGATTCCTTGCTTTGCTGGAAGTGAGTGTCCACAAAATTTTAAAGCATTGGATTTGATTAAAAGCACAAACCCATTTCCAAAGCAAATACCAGTGAATTGTGAATAGCCCTCTCTTCTCCCAGTGCAGAATGAGAATTGACTTCATTTGCATTCACACATTTTTCTCCTTTGAATTCAAAAGATATAATTGCTCTCTGGCTATGCAAACGTGGCTGATTTTGACCTGTCCAAAAATAATAAATCACTCCTTGAAAAGCTTTTGGAGAACCTGAAGAGATCAACAGCACTTGTTTGACTCTCATGACTAAGTCTCTTCAGCTTAAACACAGTAAGAACATTATGCAATTATTTAGAGGAAATTCAGGACCTTTGGGACAGTCAATCATATAATTCAGGCAAAAGTAGATTTGGGGCCCTGACATTTGCAGATAATTGTGCAACCCTCAGCTGTGTGAGCTGGTCCTAAGAGAGCTCCCACCTTCGATTCGCCCCCTTTCTCTCATCCCGCTCCACTGTGTGCCTCTTGATTAGTAATAAAATGAATAAATCAAACAGACCCTAGCTTGGCTCTTGTGAGATATGCTAAGAGGAACGAATATGAAAACTGCAAAATACCAAACTAAAGGTGGACTCCCCAACCTCATTTCTCATTTAAAAAAAAAAGAAAAAGGAGAGACTCGTTCAGCAAACATGAGCTTCGAAACTAAGGCTCAGCCCAGATGTTATTAAGTATAAATATTTATAAGACCCATAAAGATCCTGGCTAAGCTCAATTTTGCCTTAATGCAGCAAATGTTTCAAATTCGGCTCTTTCACTGTTTGAAGCCTTTAGAAGGCAGGATACAGTAGAAGACGCATTACTGTTGGTGAGAGGAGGGGAGATTCTCTTTTATGTTTTATGACCAGTTTTTCATTGAGGGGTATTGCTTTTCTCAGAAATCACTTCTCGAGGCCTGTCTTTCCCAAGAAGCCAGAAGAAAGTATGTTTGCTATATCTGTGAATTCGAAGGGCACCGGGTAAGGCACACACATGGTGAAACGTGCATCCTCGATGCGAGCTCATGGAGGAAAGCCAGGTTCCCTTTGTTCTTTGCCCACTTCAGTTATCACAGAACATAGCAAAATCCTAAAAGTCTCAGTTTAGTCATCCATTAAATGGGTGTGCGACTATTAGACTAAGCGGAGTACATTTAGTTCACATTTTTAAAACTTTGATTTGGTTAACTAGTATGTGCTTTTTTTTCCAGAAAGAAACTTTCAGCTGCACTCTGTTACCATTTTGGTAACTTTTACAGGCATAAGTGAAAAAAAAAAAATGTGGGCGCACAAGCTGTAATTTTGTGATGAAAACGTTCAAACTACATGATATTTTGGGCTCTGGATTGAGTTTGGTCCTCCAGATTCTTGAATGGGGCTTGATGTAGGAAGTAATTATTATTTTTAATCCATTTGTTTTATGCTAAGAAAAATCATCTGCCCACATATCTTGTCCACCAAGGAACCGTGCAATCCCTTGCTTTCTAAAATCCCTTTAACACATCACATTAACACATAACTACCTGGTGTGCAAACTGTAAAAGTTTTATTACTTACCATGTTTCCCCGAAAATAAGACCTAGCCGGACAATCAGGTCTAATGCGTCTTTTGGAGCAAAAATTAATATAAGACCCGGTCTTATTTCACTATATTTCACCGGGTCTTATGTTATAGTAAAATAACTAGGATGATTCAGTACCTAAAATAACTAGGTACTAGGATGATTCATCTATGGATGGGGATGAAAAGAACGTTTGGTTTCCTCTTTAGGATAAATCCTAATCTTTGAAAACATCCCTGCTTCTTTGGGAAAGTCCTGATGCTCTTTCAGAGTCAACTGGCAGTGGCCTGGGCCTGGGCCTGGACACACATCTGGGCCCCGTCTCCCCACTGTTGCGGAAGGAGGGTCTTCCTGTCCTGAGAGTTTGGGGATGGGGGCCTGTGGCTCTTCCCCAGCGCGGGGCTTTGCTGGTTTCTCATCAAGTTCTTCAGGCATGTCCAGGCCAGCCCCACCTGATTCCCTGCCCCATTCTCACTGCTCAGCCCTTTTGGGCTACTGAAACTGACAATTCAGGTTGACCTGGGAGCACTGATCTCCTCAGTGGAGGCCTTCATCTGCTGGACACATCTGGCAAGCACTTTGTGGTGCTTACCTGTATTCCCTGATTAACATAGATGTAAAGATTTTATCAAGGCTCCTGGCAGCCAGACTTCAAAATGTAATCACAAAATCAATCCACGTAGGCTAACTGGGCATAGACTCACGAAGAAGACATCCCACAATGTCAGGTACTTAATTAAGGCACTCTGGCTCCCCTGCCCCAATTGATATTTTTCTTTCCCTAACAGGTGATGCTGATCCTCTGGGTGTTCACACCTCTCTCCCCTGGAGACGACCCTGCTTTCAGGGCCTTGCAGTTTGTGGGAAGACCAGCAGGGGGCACCTATGCTTCATCCTACTCCCCAGGGAATGGACAGTGGACCAATCGCCTACTATGTGCCAGGCAACAAAATGAGTCTGAAATAAGCCAGGCTGTGGCAGCGTTCTTCCTCACACAGGGAGGCTACCCACGTTGGGCACCCAATCTTGACTCCAGTTGTCAAGCAGGACGCACCTGTCCTGGCTGTGAGAGACAAAACCTCCTTGGAGAGCTTCTTTGTTTACCTCAGGTCTTTATGAAGGTGCCAGGCAGATTTGTTTGGCATAACTGCCCCACACTTTGGACTGAGAAGTAAGTGTCTGTCACTTACTCCTGGAGTTTGTCCAAATCCTCAATTCCTCTTCACAAAGGAGCCTCGGCTAATGTGATCTAAATGACCCTCTTGTCTCCAGCACAGATGCTTTTCCTCCGGCCACTGCCCGTCTCTCCTGTTCTTCCTGCTTGGGTCACATCACTGGCCGTCCTGATGGATTGTCTCTGCTGGGGCTGGCATCTCTGGCATGAGCCAGAATGAGTCCACTCCACAAATGCAGAGGTCTAAGAAATATGAATTTTTAAATTTTTTCTAGAACTTTACTTCTATTTCAAGTTCCTGTTCCACCTGCTGGTTAAAAGCACATTTTCCATTTATTCTGGGTTCCCTCTCCCTGTTTTTCCCAGGGTGGTATGAAGTTCCATGAACTTGATTAGCAATGAGGCAGAAGATTGGATGGGGATCCAGTTCTTGAGTCATCTGTCTACCAGGTCCCATCTGAGAGGTCTGCTGAGCCTGTCCATGTAGCCCTTCAGGTTCCAAGTTCTCTTCACTGAGCAGAGACATAGAAGTGAGTTATTTCTGCGGCTCCTGTGGGGCCCAACCCCACCTGCATACCCTCTCTGGGGTCTTGACTGCCTAGGACTCAGTTCAGGTCAGGAGGTTACCCTGGGACTCCACTCCTGGTCGTGCAGAGCATTTTTTAAAAGATGCTAGAGGGGAAATCCTTTTCAGTTCTTGAGGTTTTCCCTTGGAGGAATGCCCTGCAATTTTAGGTTTGCTTTGGAGGCACAAACAACACCCCAGTGGGTTTAGGCTTTGGGAAACCAAGTTGAGAGGCAGCTCTGCCTTCTGCCCTCTACACTTTTTTTTTTTTTTTTTAAAGAAACTGTTTACCTTCTGTTAACCTTATTTCCATTTCCCGTTTAAGAGCCTGTGGAAGAACACTGTAAGATCCCTCAGTAGTCATTCCCACCCACTCAGTGGCCTGAGCAGTGGGGGCTGCAGACCCGTCGTCAGTGGCAGACTGAGTGTTTCAGTCTTCAGTAGGAACTGCTGACTAGGTGCAGAGGGTACCTGCACCTTCTGACCAGTTTGCATCCTCAGATTGAGCTGGAGCCGTCCGTTCACCCTGAATTCCTCCTCAGTCACAGCCTTTTCAGCAGCAGCCTCCCCTTCTTTTTCAATCTTTTCAGGATCTCTGCAGAAGTTAGAGATCAGGTATAACCTCTCAAGAATGTTCATGGGAGATGGTGCCACGTGTGTGGAGAACTTCCCGGGTCAGCACCCACATCAGATCCAATGATTGAGTTCCCTTGTTGTTACTTGGGATGGCAATGTCCACATAGCACAGAGGAGAGTCTGAATAACACAGACAATGATAGGCAGGTTAGTTAACGTAAGAGCTTCTGTGAGAGACCGGTGGTCAGTCCTGGGATCAGTAACCATAGAAGTCATGGGGCAGAGCACAGAAATAAAACCATGCTTATACAGTTAATTGATCTATGACAAAAGAGGCAAGAATATACAATGGGTAAAATATAGTCTCTTCAACAAATAGTGTTGGGAAAACTGGATAGCTACATGCAAAAAAAGATGAGACTAGGCCACTTTCTTACACCATATACAAAAATAAACTCAAAATGGATTAAAGATTTAAATGTAAGACTGAAACCCTAAAACTCTTAGAAGAAAACTCTTAGGCAGTAAACTCTTTGACATCGGTCTCAGAAATACTGTTTTTGGATATATCTCCTCAGGCGGGGCAACAAAAGGAAAAATAAATAAATGGGACGACATTAAACTAAAAAGCTTTTACACAGTGAAGGAAACCATCAACAAAACAAAAAGCAGCTTACTGAATGGGAGAAGACACTTGCAAAAGATATAGTCAATAAGGAGCTTGTATAGAATATATATAAAGAACTCGTACAACTCAACATAAAAAAAAATAAAAGTTCATTAAAAACTAGGTGTCGTGCGGGGGACCCTGCTCACTGTGCCATTTGTCGTGCAGGGAGGCCTGTGGGGTCTCTGCTCCCGCTCCCCATACAAGAATGCAGGATATGGTGAGGCCAAAAAGGAACACCCACGGAGCCATAGGTAGGGGAGTCATACCACTATATTCTCTCTGGCGGCACTATACTCTCACTGGAGGCTGGATCCACACTGTCCGCAAACCGCCATCCACGCTTGCCAGCCCAGCCGCCATCTTCTTGCTAGCCCCATTCTTTCTCTCTTCCTCTCTAGCATAGCCACAGCAGTTATATTAGCGGCCAATGGCTCACTGGTTACAGCTGACGGCCAACTAGCCACAGCTGATGGCCATGCAATCACAGTTGGCCATTTACTACCTGAGCCAGCACCTGTCTATGTGAGGCCGAGAGCCTGGAAACTACTTTCTGGGGCTCTGCCCCCACACTAGGCAGGGGACCTGAGTAGACATTTTTCCAAAGAAGACATAAAAATGGCCAATAGACATATGAAAAGATGCTCAACATCATTAATCATTAGGGAAATGAAAATCAAAACCACAATGAGATACGAGCTCACACCTGTTAGAATGGCTATTATCCAAAAGACAACAAATAACAAGTGATGGTGAGGATGGAGTTCCCTTGGAAAAAAGGGAACTCTGTGCACTGTTGGCGAAATTGTAAATTGGTGTGGCCACTATTGAAAACAGTATAGAGGTCCCTCAGAAAATTAAAAGTAGAACTACCATATGATTAAGCAATCCCACTTCTGGGTATTTATCCAAAGAAATCCAAAACACTAATTAAAAAAGATATATGCTCCCCTATGTTCACTGTAGCACTATTTATAATAACCAAGATATGGAAGAAACCTAAGTGTCCATTAATAGGTGATTGTATAAAGAAGAGGTAGTACATATATACAGTGGAATATTACTTGGCCATAAGAAAGAATGAAATCTTACCATTTGAGACAACACGGATAGACCTACAGAGTGTTATGCTAAGTGAAATAAGTCAGACAGAGAAAGACAAATACCATATGATTTTACTTATATGTGATATCTAAAAACAATACAAATGAATAAATAAAACAGAAACAGACTCATGGATACAGAGAACAAACTGATGGTTGCCAGAGAGGTGAGGGGTGGTGGCTGGGTGAAAAAGATGAAAGGGATTAAGAAGTACGAACTTCCAGTTATAAAATAAATAAGTCACAGGAATATAATGTACAGCATAGGGAATAATATTGTAATATTGTAATAACTTTGTATGGTGACGGATGGTTACTAGACTTCTCGTGGTGATCACATCGTAAGGCATATAAATGTCAAATCACTGTGTTGTACAGCTGAAACTAATATAATATTGTATGCCAACTATAGTTTAATAAAAAAAGGAAGAAGTCACAGCTTTGGGAAGGCTGCCTGGATCTGGTTAGTGAAGTTTCTAGAAGTGAAGCGACCAGCAATAAGAGTGGCTCCTGTGGCAGCAGCAAGCTTCAGCACAGCTCGCTGGCCAACACTCCTAGAAGACATATCACTGATATCAGTCAGCCAGGTTTCCAATGGCAACAATGGTATGAGCTGCAGCAGAAACTTCTCAGATTCTCTTCAGATTTATGATGTATACGCCATCCCCTTCCTTTTGTAGATGTACTGTTCCATTTGGAAATCCAGTGGGTTCCTGCTGCATAGAATTTGAGAACATCCTTCTGCATTTGCAGGACATCAAGGGCCCCAGACATTGTGAAATTTCCTTTAAGTTGCCACAGGAACCCAGAACACTGTATGGACCCTTCTCTGGGTAGCACAGAAAGGTGCCTTCTACAGCTTGCAGCTGTTCCAGCCACCAGAACGAGGGGAGACGAGCAAAAGAGGATTACCAGGAGAGAGACATTTAAAATCGGTTAATATCTCCATTAAAATCTCAAAAATGTTATTCTACCACACTGAGATGTTCTTCGTTTTGATTCCTGCATAAACGAAGTTCGAAGTTCATTCTGAGAACAGTCTTTCATCTACTGGTTTCATCTACTGGCTCTGTGTAGCTCCAATATGCTCTGTAAAAAGGTTACCTCCAGATTTATTTCTGCTCTGCCCACCCCTCACCTCTCTCTCTCTAATGGTAACGCTCAGCCTAGCACTGAGGCAGCAAAGGGGTGGATATGATAGAGTGTGATGGAAAAGCATCAGTGCCATAGAAATTTGCACTAATCAGATGCCCCATGAGCCCCAACTCTACCTCACTTCTCTGGGTAAATCAACCACTACACGTCTCTCAGGTTACAGTCCCCTGGGAACATCATGGTGTAATTGCCCCCCCCCACCAGAGAGGGGATTTACTAGGCTCTGGGACAACAAAGACCAAAGGCACAGACAGGCCTGCCCTCAGGGAGCTTACAGACAGGATAATAAGACCCAGAACATATTTCAACGTAAGAAAAGGAGTTCCGTTTTGAACATGCACTTTTTGAGATGATTGACAGAAATTCTTGGAGCTAAGGATGGAGCCACTAAGATAGATGTGATATATTCAACACTGGTATGGGACAAGACCACTGCTACCAAGAAGAGCTAACATATGGAACACCCCTTATTTCTCATGCTATGTGATGTCTTAAGATCGTCACATGCATTGTGTCTTTTAATGAGGTTGCTATTATTATTATCTCAAGTCAAAAGTGAGAAAACCTTACAAAGGTTAAAGAACTTGTCCAAGGCCTTGGAACTGATAGGCAGGGAGGCTGGTGGTCAAGGTCAGGCTGAAGAGCTCCGAGTCTGTGTTCTTAACCTGGGTGCCGCATACGAGGGGGCCGTATGTGTCTCCACCATTCTGTTGTGAACAATTAAAGGAACCGGTGCCATCATTTGTCTCTTGGATTATCTCATAGCATTGTGCCCACATGGCCTCTAGTCAGTGTCATTAAGTGGCTGACTTTTTTAGCCTCCATCTTCAAGATGTAGCTGTGACATTTGATCTTAGACCTTCAATTTATTTCCACAAAATTGTGCTGAATATCTAAAGAAGGTGGGAGTGAGCGTGGGATTCAAAGGTAAAGAAGACATGATCCTTGGCTTTGGAATATTTCTTATGTGTGTGTGAGGGGAGAAAGAGTAGCAGAGAAAACGAAAACCCGCTCTTGCCCCAGTGCAGGTAGTCAGAATCTTCTGGACTCCAGGCAGGTTGCAAAGACGGTAAGATCCACGGGCAGCCTCGATACAAGGCTGACTCCTCCACTGGGCACAGGAGGGGGACTGCCTGTGACCCACAAGATTTTCAGGGACCCCAAAAATGTTTTTATTTTTCTTTTAAAATTGGGGGGGGGGATGAATAAGAACGAACCCAGCTTGAATTACACTTGTCATATGACAACACTGTCATCAAAATTATTTATTTATTTATTTAGTGTTGCTTATTTATTTTTATGGAAATAGAAGCTCATGAAAGCAAAAGTTCCCAGGGCCTGTGAAAGTCATCTGTGGCTCTGCCATGCTGGCCAAATATTAGCCATTTGATGCACACTGGATTTTATAAGGTACAGAAAATCAGCCTTGGCTCTGAGGTAAATATTCTGAAACTTGAAATAATGTTTTATCAGTGATGACAAAATGGGGTCCAACATTTCAAGGGCCAAAGTTGAGAGGGAAGCCATCTTAGAGCCAGCCATGAAACTTTGCTCTTTTAAGACCAGGGAAAGAAGAAAGATCCAAAGACTAGCATCACTTTGGGTCCCAAAGCCTGGAATTAATACAAATCGATTACTAAGAAAGGGGCCTGATCTCTCTCCCTGCCCTAAATGAGATCCAAAACGTCAAGAGCAAAAGCCACAGGAAGTGATCCATGCATGCTGCTGGAGACGCGAAAAGGGAGGCTGCACCACTCAGCTGCTGAAATCTTACCTCTCATCAGTGGGTACAGGAGGCACGCCCCTGAAGTCATGAAGGCCGCTGGCTGGGAGTCAAGCGTATTCTGCTAGTCAGTGCCTCCCTAAGCAGGCCGGGTGGCCTCCATGGAAATGCCAAAGCTGGAGGCCAGAGCCTTGGGGAGCCATGGAGGGAGGTGACTGTGGAGAGTGGGACGCAAACCCTGCCAGGTCACTGATACGAGACGTGATGGGAAGGACAGGTCAGGCAGTGGAACCTGGAGAGTCAGGGGCCAGCCCAGGGGGCTGCCTGCTCCCCAAGCCTCTCAAAGATGGCCCTGGGATTTAAGCTTCTTTCAAAGCCACCACAAGGACATGTTGGAATCAGGAAGAGGACAGTTTAGACAAGACAGTGAAGACTAAAATTAGACAATGACTCATGCTTGCAAATGCTGACCCATTCCACCTCATACCTGAATTGCAAAGTGACATTTCTTGCCCTTTCCCCAAATAAATCTTCTCTGTACAGAGTTCTCTGAGGACCTTAAGGCCTGTTAAGGACTTGGCCCTGAGCTCATTGAAACCACACTACATTGCCAAGTTTTGCAGATGTTTGCACTGACTGCTTTATGTTTTGCAATATTCCAGAGCTGTTCCCGAGTGACGTTCATCCATTCACCAAGTTAATTCTTAATAAGAATGATCTACAAAAGGGTGACAGCTCCAAAAGATGAGGAGAGGGAAAACCACCTCCAATGTGCGGGGATGAGCAAATAAATAAATAAATACAGCACTGTTCCCAACAGATGGAGGTGCAGAAAAGGGAACCTGTGCAGCAATTCCTAGGAAAACAACAAGGATGAGAGTGTTTATTTATGGATACAGGCGTCTTTCTTTTTCTCAGAAGTGCTATGAGACCCCAAAGGACTGGGGAATGCTCCGGCTGAACCCCAGCTGAGTTGAGATGAAGGCACCAATTACATAAGGCGAGCTCTTACAGAAACATGTATCAATTCCATAGCCAAAGCGGGATTAGTTCCCAGGGCAAGAAAAGTCTGGTTAACTCTGAAGGAAGCACATTGATCGTAAAGCTATACAAACTGAATAGCAATGCCTGCTTTTGAACCTGCTTTTATCTATATCATCTCATTTAATGTTTGAAAACAGCCAGTGGGCACAAAAAGATAGAGAGGTTAAAGGATTTTCTTAAGGTCAATCAACAATTTATTGAGAGATCAGGGGTTAAAAGACAGGTCTCTATTCCTTCCCAACATTTGTGTGATACAGAAAATGGTAAATAGCCTTTATAGCTATTTATAGCTATTAGTGTATTATTGCATGTTTCACACGTAGTGTCTCTAATCCTCACTTTGATCCTACGGGAGTGGGAGTGGCATTATCTTCATTTAAAGACAGCAAAACTAAGGCTCCGAGAGAGATTGCACAACAGACCCGACTGAGGTCACAATTCATTCAACAAAGATTAAGCCCAAGGCTTCTCAGATACGAAGCAGAGCAAATATAATTCAGAAAAAGAAATGATTGAAAGGCCTCCGTCAAAACAAGTTGCATTTTAAAGAATACGTGTTTAAGGCAAAACAGTTGTGTGGTGCCCCATGCACTTTTTGTGCTAACAGGCTGAATTCCATGTAGGAATGGGAGAAGTACCGTCATCCCTGGGAAGGTTTGCAGGTGTCCACAATTTATTAATTAAGCCGGGCTGGGTGCTAATTCAGTTGCTATGCACCAGGGCTCTGGGAAATGCATGCACACATGGGAACTTTAAGGAGATTTATGTATAATGCAGGTAGGAAATTTAGAGGAGGAATGTGGTTGCACAACCATGTTATACAGCACAGAATCCAGATCCAGTTCCTTAAAAGGAGTGTCCATGGCCTGCCTATCCCCAGCCGCATGCCAGCTGGAGGACACAGGGAGTAATTATCATAGTAAGTCAGCAATTTGTTTTTAACACTGGACCTTGAAGGAACCCCAGTCTGCCTCAGTTTCCCCCACCCTCATCCCAGCTAATCGGGGGTCCTGGCAGACTTGCAACCTCACGGTTCACACAGGTTTCCCGCTGCCCCAGTTCTCCCGTCTCAGCATCAGTCTCCGAAACGTCGAAGCTGCTGATGCCGCTGAGGCCTGACATCACCCCCAGCTGGAGGCTGCCCTGGCTGACCCCCAGCTGCCCTGTCCCTGTCCCGCTCCTGACTGGCCTCAGGGGCAATCTCGTCTTTAACACGTGGCCTCCTCTGTTCCCGGGGTCACAGAAGACTGCGCACAGAGCTCACCATGTCTCACAGAGATTTTAATGAAACAGCTCTTCTATTTATTTGTGTTGCTGCCTCCGTTGCCTGGGGCCATGGCACCAGTCCCTGAGAGGGGAGGCTGAGGGCCGGGGGTGGGGCTCCACGGCCATAGCAAGCTGTCTGTCCAGTGGCTTCATTCCTGACACTGACCCACCATCCTTGAGTCAATCCTATACCCTCCCTTCTCAGACATGTCTGAATCCTGTGGTGACTGCAGTTTCACTGGTGCCTCACGACACTCACTGAAAGTAAACAGGTTTTCCGGAATGTTTGAGATTCCACCAGAAAGGGAACAAAAGTCAGGGCAGAGCCATAGGAATCTGAGTAACACAAAGCCACAAAAACACACCCCTGGACTAAATGCTTTCCCAAGCCACCCCTGCCCCGTGGACAGCGGAGCTGTTCTACAGTTTATGGAATAAGGACCCCTTTGCTTAGCTTACCCAGTGGGATGTGTTTAGTGCCCACATTTCCAGTCAGGTTTCCTATTGTTATTTAAAAATTATGTATAGTTTAAAAATGATGCTATTGCTTGAATTAAAAAGGAAAGGAAGAGGGAAAAAGTATAGTTTTATGACATTGGAATGAAAGAGAAAATGTTACTTTTTAAAAAAAATCAGGTTTACTGAGGAATAATTAACATACAATAAATTTCATCCTCTTTAGTGTACAGTTGGATGACAAATACATACAGCTGTGTAATCACCACAATCATGTTTACACCCCCCCCCACCCCAAAGTTCCCTGTGTCCCCTTACTATGAACTGGTCACCCTCTACCCACCCAGGTCCCCCACAGCCACTGGTCTGTTTTTTACCTTATCATTTCACTTTTTTTAGGCATTCAGATAAAATAAAACCACACACTGCAGATACTCTTGTGTCTGGCTTAGTTCATCTAGCGCAATGCCTGAGAACCGTCCACGTGGTTGCTCGGCTCGGCAGGCTGTGCGTTTCACTGTGAGCCGAATTCCCTCAGACGGATGCACTGCTATGTGTATATGCGTTCACCTATGGCTGAATCTTTGGGTTGTTTCCAGTTTTTTACCTATTAAGAATAACGCTGCTATGAACATTTATTTACAGGTCTTTGTGAAAACACGTGTTTTGATTTATTTTGGGTAAACACCTAAGAGTGAGATTGCTGGGTCATTTGGCAAGAACAATTCTTGAAGGAGAAGGACACTTAAGAATGTTGCTGGGGACTGTCTGTATACAGGGAGTGAAATATCAAGGTGAAGGATTTTAAGAAGAGTCAGCTCTGTTCTGGGCTCGGTCCTGCCTTCCAAGGCCTTGCAGTTAGTCAGTTTACCACTTTGTTGTCTAGACACAATTGATGGGGCAGATCCCTTTCATTATCAGGTGGCTCCATCACTTATCAAGGGCAGGACCTCAGGCAAGTACTTAAGCTCACTGTGCTTTTATTTCCTCTGCTGTGAAATGAGCATTATCGAGGTGCCTACCTCAGAGAGATACTATGAAGATTTTTTTTTAATTTACATATATATATATATATATATATATATATATATATATATATATATATATATGGAGAATATATGGAGAACAATACCTGGGCCTGGCAGAGAAAGTACTCAATAAGCATGACCTATTTAAGGTCTGGGGGTAATCAGAGATTAGAGCAGACAATCGTTTATCTTCCTAAAAAGCTCTGATATTTTGAATCAAATATGTTCACCAGATGATGCAGAACACATTCATTCATTCAACACATATTTATTGAGTGCCTGTTGAGTGCCCGGTGAGGAAAGTAGGCTCAGTCCCCATTCATATGGAGCTTACAGCCTAGCAGGAGAGGCAGGCAGAATGAAAGGGGCATGTTATGTGTAATTATAAACTCTGATGAGTGCAACCAAAGGAAAGGACAAGGGGCTTGCCAGGAGAGTATAGCACAGGGCAAGTCACACCACTGGTGCCACCAGCCTGCCTTGTGTTCGGGTCGTCCTTTACAGTTTCTAACCTCAGCTCAGTTACTGACTCTGCTTAAGAGAAAGGAAGACCAGCCCCTCCTGATCACCGTCACTCATTCCCTCCTTCATTCATTGTTCATCCACAAACATTTGCCTGATGCCCTTTAGAAGCAGGCCACTGTCCCAGGCTCTGATGACACATGCACACAGGAATGAGACGTTCCTTCTCTTGTAGGCAATTTACAACATCAGAAGGGATCAGATTGGGATGAGTATACAGTGACAGCTTCTCTTCCTGCTGAAACTGCTCCAATGGAAAGAATCATGAAACTTCTGTGAGTCCCTGAAAAAGGCAACTGAGCACCACTTCTGTGGCCTGGATTTAGCATCGTATGATGCCCCAGAGGCTAATGGCACAGACTTTCTGCTTTGGCCGAATGGAACCAACAGACGTCGATGGCATCTCCTTGGGGACCTCACGGAGAGGTTAAAGCCCCCTGAGGAGGAGGTGGTAGAGCAACACAAGATCCACCATCAGTTTCCTCCATGAAGCCAGATGGTATTTGCCAGGGATTTTGGAGGAAACTGAGTGTGAGTAAGCAGCAGAGCAACTGTGGAGATATGTAATATGTCTTGGGAAATAACAACTGCTTTAGAAAATTGGAGAGGCACTAACATGCTGAGAAGCCACTCCTGATGTGCAGGAACCAGGACCTGCAGGGCGGTCCCTAGGGCTACAGGATAACCTTTATCTTGTGTCTCAGCCAGACCCAGCCAAAGGCAGCGATTGGCTAAGTGGTAGAGTTAATGAAACTTGTTTATCCCACAATCATCCTTACTTAGGTTTTCAGCTGCCCCTCTTTAGTGCCTGCTAAGTGCTGGGAATAATGCTTTGGCCTGGGGGTACCCAAGATGCAAATATGGGTTGTGTCATTTTTTTTAGTATACCCAGTTCCTTTGGACCCCTGTTCCTTCCCCGCTCCTGTCACATGATGCCGTGGGGCTATCCATTCCAGTTTCCTACTTTCCTAGCCAAGAGATGGTCATTATGTTCAGGCCGTATGGTTCTACCCTTCCTCTGTCAGCAGAGGTGGGGCTTGGGGTGATCATGTGACCTGCACTGGGCCAATTGGAGACGTTTACTGGGACTTTTCAACTTGCAGCCATAGGTGTGATGGCTTTTTGGTAACCACTGTTCTGAACCACATTTCCTAGCATTCCCTGTACAGTATGCTGTCAGACAAGGTTGACTGTAAGAGATAGGTTTCAGGACAGCACTCTAATCAGTCACATCATGGGATTATTGGAGTTAAGAAGCTGCAAGCCTGAAGTGTTTGTGTGGCGATTTACATTGAACCCTGAGGCTTCAGCAGAAACCGGTCCCTTTAACAGAGGTGTGTGTGGAGCTCATATTCCAGAAGCAATGCTCTAAACCACAGGAAGCTGCACAGCACTGCTGCTTATCTGAGGGAGTGTCTCCCCACCGAGGCAGCCCCGCCGGGCCTCACTCCCGTCCCCACTGCTTTCTGCTCTTTCTCATTCCTCTCCTATGTCAGGCCCCTACCCACACTCTTTCCTTCCCTCTTGCTCACCCCTCACGCCTGTGGGCGGGATCTGTCTCTGACACACTGGACACTGTTTTGGCTGGTCGCTGAGGTGGGGCCTCCCTACTGGTGTCCTGGAATGCCCTGCTTCACTTCCTACGTCCCTGCTGGCTTGGCAAATTCTGCCACTCCCACCCACAGCCACACCCTGGCCTTGTCATCACGGAGCTGCTCCTCACAGACATCCCACGCTCTAGCATCACACTCATTGGCCACAAATACTGTTTTTCCAGTTCTCTCCTTCCCTGCCTCCCCTGGGCCTGTTCTCTCAGCAAGGCCTCCTGCCCTGGGTCTCTCTTAGACCACGACTCATCACTTCAGCCACGCTCTCACCTCAACTTTCTTACTCCTTTTTCTTCCATGCACCCACCTGGGGCACCCCATCTATCCATTCTGCCTCTTCCCTTCCTACCTTGGGGATGCTGGGAGCTGCAGCAGAAATGCCTGCAGATTGCACTGCAGTCAGAGCCCCTGTGTTTGGCCTCTCAGCAGCCCTTTTTCTCCTGAGGAGCCCTCCTCACTGCTCCTGCAACCAGTCCCGGTGCTCTGCCCATGACTCTCCCACCTCCCAGCAGGTGACCTCACCTGATGCCTCAGAGACAGCATGGAGACCCTCAAAAGAGAACACCTGAGCTCCTCGCTGTTCCCCTCAAGCTCACCCACACCTCGTCCATTCCGCCTCCTCCCTCTGGTGTCAGAGGCATTGGAGCCCTCCTGTCCAAGTTTTGGCATTCCATCTGGACTCTGAATCCTCTCTCCTTCCATGTCTGTACTCTCCTGCTAATAATGATTTCCTAGTTTACTAGTACTTTGCTAAAATTGTTTTTATCTATATTCATAAGTGATATTGGTCTGAATTGGATTTTTTTATTTAACTTGTGATGTCTTTGGCTGGTTTTGGTATCGGTAATTCTGTGGCATTCTTGCCAAAAATGCATAACTTGAAGTCAATCACGAGGAAACATCAGACATACCTAAGTTGAGAATGACCGTAGAAAACAACTGGCTAGTGGTCTTCCAAAATGGAAAGGTCATAAAAACAAAGGAATCCAGGAAAACGGTTGACATAATTAAATGCAATGTGTAATATTAGATTGGAAACTGGACACAAAATGACATTAGTGGGATAATTATTGAAATTTAAAGTAGGTATGTGGTTTAATACTAGAAAATCTTTTTTGCTATTGTTTTTTAAATCAAAATCTTAGTGTCCACTGATGGATGAATGGACAAAGAAAATATGCACACACACACACACACACACACACACACACACACACACACGAATATCATTCAGCCACAAAAAAAGAGTGAAATCCTGCCACCCGCAACAACTTGGATGGACCCCGAGGACACCACGGGAGGTGAAAAAAGTCAGAGAAAGACAAATGCTGCATGATCCCACCCACACGTGGAATAAAAACAAACAAACAAACAAACAAAAAAACAAAGAAAACCCCCACCAAAACCATGCTCATAAACACAGGGAACACACTGCTGTCTGCCAGAGGTGGGGGTGGAGGGTGGGCAAAATGGGCCAAGGGAGTCAAAAAGCACAAGCTTCTAGTCACAAAACAAACAAGTAATGAGAATGTAATGTATAGCATAATGACCACAGCCAGTAATACTATATTGCACATTTGGAAATTGCTAAGAGAGTAAATTAAAAAAAAATTGTTTTAATTAAAATATAGCTAACATACAATATTTTATTAGTTTAAGGTGTCCACCATAGTTATTCAATATTTATATACCTAATGAAGTGATCTCCATGATAAGTCCAGCAACCATCTGACACCATACCACGCTGTCACAATATTACTGACTATAGTTCCTATGCTGTACATTAAATACCCAAGACCTATCTGTTTCATACCTGGAAATTTGAACCTCTCATTCCCCCTACTTTTTCTCCCCCTTTTAACATTTTTAAATTACAGTTGACATTGAATATCATTTTATATTAATTTCAGGTGTACAGCACAATGGTTAGACATTTGTATAATTTAAGAAATGACCCCCCTGACTGGTTTAGTACCCACCTTGCACCATACATAATTATTATTGTATCATTGACTGTATTCCCTGTGCTTTACTTTACATCCCCATGACTATTTTGTAACTACCAATTTGTACTTCTTAATCCCTTCACCCCTTTCACCCTGCCCCCCAACCCTCCTCCAATCTATCACCCTGATAAATCTAGTACCCATCTAACACCATACATAGTTACTACAATATTATTGACTATGTTCCTTATGCTATACCCTACATCCCCATGTCTACTGTGTAACAACAATTTGTACTCTCAATCCCCTCCCCACCTCACCCACCTCCAACCACCCCATCTGGCAAACATCAAAATGCTCTCTGTGTCCACAAGTCTGTTTCTGTTTCATTTGTTTGTTCATTTTGTTCACTAGATTCCACCTACAAGTGATATCACACATTTGTCCCTCTCTGTCTGATTTACCACACAGCACAATACCCTCCAAGTCTACCTATGATGCCACAGACAACAACATCACCCCTCTCCCCCCAACCCTGTGGCTGAGTAACACTTCATTGTATACATGTACCACCTCTTCTTTATCCATTCATTCACTCAGGGACACCCACATGGCTTTCATATCTTGGCTATTGTAAACAATGCTGCAATGAACATATGGATACACACATCCCCTTGAAGTAGCATTTTGGGTTTGTTTGGGTAAATACCCAGAAATGTGATTATTGGGTCCTTGTTTGTCTCTTGTTATAAATTTGTTTTAAAGTCTATTTTGACTGGTATAAGGTGTTTGTTTTTTTTGTTTGTTTGTTTGTTTTTTTTCAATTTTCATTTTCATAAAATATCTTTCTTTATCTCTTTACTTTCAGTCCATATGTGTCTTTCAATCAGAAGTAAGTCTTTTGTAGGCAGCTTATATAGGGTTTTGTTTTCTTATCAGGTAAGTCACCCTATGTTTTTTGATTGGAGCATTTAATCTATTTACATTTAAGAAATTGTTGCTAAATATGTAGTTATTACCATTTTCTTATTCCTATTTTTGATCTCTTTTTTTTTTCTTCTTAGAGAAGTCTCTCTATGATTCCTTGTAATACTTGTTTGGGATGATGAACTTTTTTAGCTTTTTCTAGTCTGGGAAGCTTTTTATCTGTCCTTTGATTCTGAATGAGAGCTTTGCTGGTTAGAGTAATCTTGGCTATATGTCCTTGCTTTTTATCACATTGAATACATATTTCATACCAATCCCTTCTGGCCTGCAAAGTTTCTTTTGGGAAATAAGCTGACAGTCCTATGTGAGCTCCCTTATAGGTAACTAGTTGCTTTTCTCCGCCTGTTTTTAAGATGTCTCTTTGTCTTTAACCTCTGGCATTTTAATTATGATGTGTCTTTAATTATGATGTGGGCCTCTTTGGGTTCATCTTGTTTGGGACTCTCTACGCTTTCTGGGCTTGGATATCTCTTTCCTTTCCAGGTTAGGGAAGTTTTCTATCATTATTTTTTCAAATAGATTTCCAATTCGTTGTTCTCTCTCTTCTTCTGGTAACACTATAATTAGAATGTTGGTGCACTTGATGTTGTCCCCTTAAACTGTCCTCATTTTTTGGATTTTTTTTTTCTGTTCTTATTGGGTGTTTTCTGTTGCCTTATTTTTCAAATCACTGATATGATCTTCTGCTTCATCTAATCTACTGTTCATTCCCTCTAATATATTCTTCATTTCATTTATTCCATTCTTTATTTCGAACTGGTTCTTTTTTGTGTTTTCTATCTCTATTTTTATGCTTCCTATCTCTTTGTTGAAGTTCTCCCTGAGCTCATTGAGCATCTTATAACCAGTGTTTGAAGCTCTGCATCTGGTAGATTGCTTGTGTCCTTTTTGTTTAGCTCTTTTTCTAGAGCTTTGTTCTGTTCTTTTATTTGGGATATGTTTCTTTGTCTCCCCATTTTGACTGCCTCTCTGTGTTTATTTCTACGTATTAGGTAGGGCTGCTATGTAGCCCAGTCTTAATAGACTGTCCTTATGTAGTAAGTGTCCTGTGGAACATAGTGGCACAATCTCTTTAGTCATCAGAGCCGGGTGTCCCAAGTGTGTCCTTTGTGTGGGTTGTGTGTGCCCTCCTGTTGTAATTGAGCCTTGGTCGCTCTTTGTACATCAGTGAAAGGAATTGAGTCTCAAGCTGATTGACTGTGAAGACTGGCTGTGACTACAGTGGAGGAATTGTGATGCAGGGGACTCTACAGAGCAGGATTCATTTTAGCAGGGATCTGGTGCTTGCCCAGTCTGCCCTTTGGGTTTATTATCCTTGGAGGCAGCTGGGTGATGCTCTGGCTGGGTCCAAAACTAGCCACTGAGGATTCCAGCCCTGGAGCCTCCTGGGAGGGGACCTACTGCAGGCCAAGTTCAGCCACAGCCTGTGTCCTGCCTAGGGCCACCTGGCATGGGTCACAAAGCAATGTGCAGATGGCTGCCACCCACTCTGTCCTTGAAGGTGCCTCAAGCAGCCAAGCTATGAGCCAAGGCCAGCTGTCAATAGTGCCAGGCTTAGGACTGCTCAGCCAGAGGTGCAGGACAGGCTGAAGCCAGATGCTGCTTGTTTGGGTTTTGAGAGATTTTAGGAAAAGTCCACAGCATGAGCCAAGGCAGGCAGTTTGTACAGAAAAGCCACTGGAAGCAACTTGGGTGTGCATGAAAGTTGGATGGGAGGGGTCGCAGAATCACCAGGGCAGGGTGAATGAAATGCTAGCCAGGTTGATGGAGACTCAGATATGGTGCCTGCCTGTGTCTGCACCCTGGGAGTAGGGAGGGCTCAACAATGAGATAGTGCCTACTGCCAACTCCTCTGTCCTAAAGAAAGCTGCTCCTCCAGTCCTTGTCATGAAGCCAGACAGCTCAGTTCCTCCTTGTATGTCCCTGGTGCCTTTTGAGCTGCTACCCTAGAGTTGGAGCTCAGAGAGAGTGAGTCTGTCAATAAGTCTGTGTTTGGGCCCTTTAAGAGGAATGCCTGAGACTCCAGCTGCCCTCGTCTCACTGAGCCACAATCTCTGCTGGTTTTCAGAGCCAGGAGTTATGGGGACTTCTCTCTTCGGCACTGAACACCTGGGCTTGAGAACCTGGTGTGGGTCTGGGACCCCTGGCTTTTCTGGGTGGACTTCTGCAGCCAAGATATCCCTCCCAATTTTTAATGGTCACATGAGGGTGTGGAACCAGAGTGTTTCACATCTCTTCCCCTCCTACCAGTCTCATGGTGGCTTCTTCTATATGTCCTTTGTTGTAGGGCTTCAGTTCAGCTAGAGTTCAGGCAATTCACAATGATGGTTATTCTCCAGTTTAGTTGTAATTTTGATGTGGTCATAAGTGGAGCATTCACCCCATCTGCAATCTTGACTGGAAATCTCAATGTAGTTTTTCATTTCTTGTTTGATTTACATTTTGATCCATTGGTTGTTTAGTAGCATGTTATTTATTCTTCACATATTTGTGTTTTTTCTAGTTGTCTTCCTATAGTTAATTTCTAGTTTAATGCTATTGTGGTAAGAAAAGATGCTTGATATGATTTCAATCTTTTTGAATTTATTGAAGGATGTTTTGTGGCCTAATAGGTGATCATTCCTGGAGAATGTTCCATATGCAATTGAAAAAAAATGTATTCTGCTGTTTTTGGATGAAATGTTTTATAAATATATCTATTAACTCAATCTGTAATAATGTGACATGTAAAGTCATTATTTCCTTATTAATTTTCTGTCTGGATGATTCATTGAGGTAAGTGGGTATTAAAATTCCCTCTTATTGTATTACTGTGAATTTCTACCATATGTCCATTAATATTTGCTTTATATACTTAGGTGCTCCTATGTTGGGTGTGTAGATATTTACAATTGTTATATCCTTTTCTTAGATTGACACCTTTGTAATTATATAATGATCTCCTATTTCTCTTTTTATATTCTTTGTTTTAAAGTCTATTTTGTCTGATGTGAGTACTGCTACCCCAGCTTTCTTTTCATTTCCATATTCATGGAATGTCTTTTTCCATCTCTTCACTTTTAGTCTCTATGTGTCTTTCGATTTGAAGAGAATCTTTTGTGAGGAGCATATAGGCAAGTCATGTTTTTTTTAAATCCATTCGGTCACCCTTTGTCTTTTTATTGGAGCGTTTAATACATTTACATTTAAAGTAATTATTGATAAGTAATTGCCATTTTGTATTGATAAGTATTTTGTATTGATAAGTTTTGCCATTTTGTTCATTGTTTTTTGATTGTTTTTGTAGTTCTTCTCTGTTCCCTTCTTCTCTTGATCTCTTACCTTGTGGTTTGCTGGTTTTTGTTAGTGTTTTGTTTGGGTTCCGTTCTCTTTATTTTTTGTGTATCCATTTTAGGTTTTTAGTTTATGGCTACCATGAGATTCAGGTATTTCATTCTATATCTATAGCAGTCTATTTTACTGATAGACTTTTAATTTTGAATTTATTCACAACACACATTTATTTCTTACAGTTCCAGAAGTCAAAGGTCTGAAATCAGTCTCACTGGGATAAAGTCAAGTTGTTAGCGGGGCTGTGTCCTCTGGAGGCTCTGGAGGGTGGAATATATACCTTGCCTCCTTTAGTTTCTAGAGGCAGCTGGTGTTCCTTGGCTGGTGGTGAAATTGGTCATTCTGGTCTCAGCTTCCACCATCATGTTGCCTTTTTCTCATCTGTGCCAAATTTCCCTCTGCCTCACTCTCCTAAGGACATTTATGATTACATTTAGAGTCCACCCAGATAGTCCAGGATACGCTCCCCATCCCAAGATCCTTAATTTAATCACATCTGCAAAGTCCCCTTCTCCATGTGAGGTAACATCCATAGATTCCAGGGATTATGACACGGATGTCTTTGGTGTCCATTACGCAGCCCACCACAGAGACCTTGGCAAGAAAAGTTTATCCACAGCTGGGGGTGTAGCAGAAGATTTCAGAAGGCTGACATGTGGCTGGGACCTGGGCTGCGTGACTCATTTGAGACTGTGGGGAGATGTGGGGGCAGGAGACACCACAGCCTAAATGGATCTACTAAAGAAGAAGAGTCTGCAAGGGAGAGGAAGAATTAGTTGTCACAGAGGCAGAGGAGAAAAGGAGAGTGGCAGGAAGTTCAGAGAGGAGGGAGATTCTAGGAGGGAGAGGTCAACACACAAGGCACCACAAGGATAAGAGAGGGACTGAAAAGTACCCTCTACCTTTGGTGGTCAGAGGTCATTGATAAACTTCACTAGGGCCAGGGAAATAGCAGGGTGTGGGGCAGGGAAGCTGGTTTACAGAGTTCTGATACAGGGACATGAGCTGGGGGTCTGGAGATAGGGACATAGATGTGTTTTGGGGAGCTTGACTAAACTGGAAATTGGGAGCAAAAACACAGACTGGGGATAGGATGAAGGTCCCCAGACTCTTAAGAATAGAGACAAGGGTGGCTGGTGCGCTCAGTTGGTTACGGCACAGTGCTCATAGCATCAATGTCACCGGTTTGCTTCCCACATGGGCCAGTGAGCTGCACCCTCCACAACTAGAGTGAAACAACAACAACAACAACTTTTCTTGAAGCTGATGGGTCTTGGAAAAACACATTTCCCAATATTCCCCAATTTAAAAAAAAGAGAGAGAGAGAATAGAGACAAAATTAGATCCTGTAAGAAAGCAGCCCACCTTCAATTCTCTAAATTAACAAAGATATTGATGTACAAGTTACACTCATGAAATATTCGATCCTAACTGCTAAGTATTGTATCATCTTCCCTTCTTAGATTCTTAAAGCTGTGTATCCAGAGCAAAACATGACCAAGACACTTCTGAGGATTTTCAGGTCTTTGTGTGGTTCCTCTGCACAGGCCCGGATATTAGGAAATTAGGAGCATTTGTAAGCATGCCGCCCCAAAGATGGGATGAGACGATTCCCTTTTTCTGGGCAAAGAAGTTAGTGAGTCAGGAAAGAGCTATTTCAACAATAAAAGCTCACGGTGTGCCCCTATATGGGCAAACCTTCTTTCTCCTTCTAAACATCCTTTTTTTTTCTTTTCTCTTTCTATTGGCAAGAGCACAGCAGATATTTGAAAGATAATAGGATATGCAACTTCTCTTATTAATCAGGAGAAATCATAATCATTTGATCTTGCTTTCCTCGGTTTAGTTTAGTTGTTTTAAAAACCGAAACAACTCTCTCACTTTTTCAGTTTTCCATTCCTTTCTTCTTCCTTGGGTTTGTTTACCTCTCCTGTTCTTGGAGAGCTCTTTCATGGGGAGTGATGGTTTCTATTGTACATCCACCTTCTTCGGCTTCTTTGTTCTCCACATTCTTCAGTCCAGCCCCTCCCACCTCCACCACCTTTGGCTGTCTTCTATTATCCCTCATTTCGATAGCGAGAAGCTGCTCCCCGGATATCTGAGACAGTCTTCTGAGCAATAGCTTAGGACATCCCCAGAGGCCCCTGGAGGCCCTGCCTCCACTGGGAGGGAAACCCCAGACGAGCCCCCACTCACACCCAACACAGACAGGGCGACAATCCTCCTTCTCCTGGGGGCTGCAGAATCCCAGAAACACATTTGGGTCTGTCTTTGTGAAAGAAAATGATACTTCTGCAGGCAGGTGGTACTATTTTGGGGAACATTTTTATGTGCAATTTAGAGTGCACATTCTACACACAGCTCAGACAGAAATAATCAGTTTAATGTGTGTCTGCACCGTCATGTGGTCAAGCTTTAGGTGAGAGCAGATTTACACAGCAAAATCAAAAGGAAATAGCGGGAGCCGTCTTCTGCTACATTCCATGACAATAAATGGTCACGCGATGGAGGGCCGCCAACCCAGCTCTCCACTCCTTTTATTCCTTCCCGGAGAGTGCTCGAGTTTGAAAGAAAATTAGTTTCCAAGGTGCTTGAGTGCATCTGTTAAATATAGATTTTTATTAACAGGGGACACATGTAAACAAGGCTACATAAACAGAAAGACGCCTGGCGGCAGGGAGAAGTATGCTCAGTGTCAGAGAGTTTTTCTTAAAATGAAGTGTAAGGAAGTTTATAGGAATTCTTGAGCGGATGTTTTGGTTCAAGACGACATCCTGCTTTTCTGATGTCTGCTACAGAAGATGGTCAAACCGAAGAGCTTAATTTCTACAGCCTTGGGCCTTTGTCATTGTGTCTTGTGAAATAAAAAAACGGGGTTTGTTTTCTAAGGGGCTAGGGTGGTAGAGGAACAACAGGAAAACAGCGTACTAAGGTTCACAGTATATTATGCAGCGTTCAATATTAAAATGAATGAATTATATTGAGGATGTTTCTTAAATAAAAGTTCCATTGAAAGTGTCCGCCTGTGAACGTGTGAAAAAGTAGATGCTCCCTAAGTCGAGCCACAATGCTGACCTACACACAGGGTAATATACAAAAAATGTATATGTCACCCTTGGGCTCCCCGAGGAAATGAATCAGTACTGACTTTGCACAAGCAGCTATGTTAAGTCTGCGTGAGTCCCCTCAGCCACAGCTTTCAGAGTTAGACAGAAGAAATTTTGAGATTAAAGGGCAACATTTTCCCTATGAAATGGAATAATTGTGATATGGGATTTGCTTTTTTTATTCCCTTCAAGGTTTGAAGAAAAACAATGTTCTTCCTGCTGGGATGAATTTATTCTGGAGGTTTGAAAGGAAAGCCGTGTCCAAGAGGAGGAGGACCTGAGTCAGGAGGGTGACGGCGGGGCTCTCAGCACATGTGTTCTCATTTATCAAGGGGTGGTGCTCGGTGTGAAGGGGGAAAATACCAAGGGTGAAAGGATTCAAGGGGATCAAATTATTTTTCCATTTGTCTCAGAAGGAAAGAAAGAGAGGAAATAAAAGAGGGAAGGAAAATCATTTCATTATGTGGTGATCAAATGCAACCTGGGGTACTGAGCCAGTGGCGACTTTATTTTCCAGAGAAGCTCACTCTGGGGCGTCCTGAGCCTCCCCTGCAGCGGGCTGTGACTGTGGAATTGGAAACCAGCGGGAGCACGAGAACAGAAGTTGCCCGGGTATCTACAACTGTCATCTCTCACGTGACCTCTTGGCTACCATCCTTCCTTGTCCCACCTGGATGAATCGGGTCACGGGGAAAGAGGAAAAGGAAAACTATTAAATTGAACCTTTACTACATAGTAGGCATTTTATACGCATGCCCCCTCCACAATAAGTCGGCAAAGTAGGTAGTATTTTCCCCATTCTAGAGTAAGCAAGAAGTTTCTAATATCCCGCGGGCATTGTTGAAAATGCCACAGCTAGCAATGGAGCTGGACCTCTCCACTGTCAGAGCGCTGCTTCTATTAGTTATGCCACACTGCCTCCCCGACAGGTGTCCCTGAGCAGTGAGCACAAGGTTTAGCATCACAGGATAAAAGCCCCAACGATCTCCCTCCAGAGCTTAAACCCTATTAAACAAGGGAAATCAACAGATTGGGCGAATGTCGTCAAACGACAGGAATGAGAACCACACACGGCACTTATTTGGGGCAGAGGAGCTGTGTCTTCCTATAACTGTGGGGCAAGGAGATCGGCAGTGCTAGGGACGCCCTAACTCACCTCAGATGGCAAGGGTCGTTCTTCATCCGCAGTGATTCTCTCAGGGAGCGGTTTGTTGGTTGTATTTTAACGCTTCACACTTGCGGATGAGCAGCTGCTTTGCCAGCTTTAGAGCAAACCTGCAGTGTGGGCGCTGAAGCTATTCAGCCTTCCCTCTCCCCTCATGGGTATAGTGCCCTTATACCAGGAACGAACTCAAGTCTTTCTCTCAGGTTCCCCCACAGAGCTCCGGACACGGGGTGTTCCTGCTGGCTGCCAGGATATTCCAGAATTCCTCAGGTGGGGCACAGATTGGGCTTCACCTTGACCTTGAGCACTGGGTCAGAGAGAGATGTGCTCTGCACTCTGGTTCCCCAGAGCTGTGGGAAGAAACAGTGATAACTGGAAGCCAAGGCCTCGGCAGTTGCTTGAAACATGACTCCTTTTCTTTGAAGTTTAAATATGGACCTATTGTTTTCTCCTGGTAATAATGAAAGGGGGGTGAGGCAGGCAGCCGTCAAAAGTCTTCAAACTCTGCCTCTGGACGGGCATAGATGTGGTTCTGCGGTCTCCACAGCACGGGCTTGTCAGTGGTGGGGTGTGAGGGGGAGCAGGCCAGACAACAGGAGGCCTCCTCCTGGGAAGCAGACGCTCTGCAGGTCATTTCCAGCCTCTGCCAAGAAGGCAGCTCTGGCGATCTGAGGAGTGGATCGGGTAGACTTGTAAAAAAGTCAGCAGAGCAGGCTGGGGCCCCTGGTCCTTCCTGATGCGCAGGAGCCCAGGCTGAGGGCTTTTGTCACAAGTGTGGTTTCCCTATACATCCTCCTCAGTCAGCAAAGAGGAAGGTGAAGTCTGTTAACAGGCTTGCTGTAGTCGGGAGGTGTCCCGGCCTATAACACATGGCCGCAAACCACAGGCTTGTTTGCTCTAGAATGCACCTCTCAAAATAGCAGAAATCGATGTTTGGGAAAAAAAGGTGAAATGAGGGTGACAGCTCGTGACCTGGCTCAGGTACATGTCACTTAGCCCCGGCAGCACCCAGGCTGTGCAGTCAGGTTGGGGGTGACACCTGCAGTCTGACTCACAGAAACAGACAAAACAACCCACTTCTGTTTAGAGACAGAATCTCTTGAAAGGATGACAAAGCATGTGTGTATGGCCTGAGGGCACCTCGGGCCCCAGGGAGGCTGAGCTGCTCCCAGCCCAGGAAGAGCAGGAAGAACAGGGCACAGTGGGACACAGGGGCCCTGCATCAGAATAAAAGCACTCTCCTCAGAGCCCAATGTTTCATGCTGATGGGAGAGCTGGGAGGGGCTCAGGAGTCTACCACCCTCAGCGTTGACTATCATTCAGGGAAGAGACAGACCTGAGTTCAAGTCCACAGTCTGGGTCACCTCACTATGCAGGTGACCTCCAGCTGTTTCCCCTCCCTAAAGATGAAGATAGTAATGCCTGTTTCTGGGGCTAATGTACTGATTAAATGAGAAAACACATGCAACCACTTGAATAGCCAATCACCTTGCAATTATTAGTTATCATTATGCAGATAATACTAAGGAGATCCATACAGGTAACAAACAGCCGTACCCAAGGTCGGTCAGTGGAAGGCCTAGGATTTGAATCCTGTGTCTGTTGTGGTAGGCAGCTTCCACGATGGCTTCAACTACCCCCACCTCTGGCAATTCACACCCCGCGTAATCCCCTCACATACTGTATCTGCAGATACAGCAGAAGTGACAATGTGTCTCCTCCAAGATTTGTTATAAAAGTATGTGGCTCAGAGTAGAATGGTTCCCAGGGGCTGGGGGTGGGGGAAATGGGAAGGTGTTCATTATAGCATTCAAAGTTTTAGTTATGCAAGACGAATATGTCCTTGAGATGTAATGTACGGTATGGTGACTCTAGTTAGCAACACCACATTGCATACTTGAAATTTGCTAAGGGATAGGGCTTAAGTTTTCTTACTACACACACACACACACACACACACACACACACGCGCGCGCGCGCGCACGAGGTGATGTTAATTAGCTTGGTAGTAGTAAACATTTCACAATATACGTATATCTTAACACCAAGTTGTATACTTCAAATATCCATAATTTTAATTTGTCAGTTATGCCTCAATAAAGCTAAAAGAAAAATCTGTGGCTTTCATCTTGGGCTCTGTCTTGGTCACCTGCTTTGGGGGAAGCCAGCCACCATGTTCTGAGGATACTCTGGCAACCCCGAGAGGCCCATATGGTGGGGATGAACTGAGGTGACACTCCTGGCCAGCGAGGAACAGACGCCCGCAGCAACCAGGTGAGTGAGCTTGGAAGCAGGTCCTTCTTCATATGTTACGTCAGGCAGCCTCAGCCAACAGTCTGCCTGAAACCCAGCCTTACCACACCCAATTCCCATCCCACAGAAACTGTGAGAGAATAAACTGCAAAGTGTGGGGTAATTCATTTCATAGTAATAGATTAATATATCTGTCCTTACATTACATCATTCAGTATTATTTTTCATTTATTTATTCTTTCAACAAACATTAAATGAGTACCTAGTATATGCCAGGCTTTGAGAGTTAGGGGATCCAAAGAAAACAGAATTGTCAGAAGGCTAGCAGCTACCAGCTAGGGGTGAGAAAGGGCAAAGGAAGACTTGCCTTAAAAGGAACTGAAATGAAGCCAAAAATGAGGATTGAGGAAGGGGTGTGGGATGAAGGGCATTTTGGAGAGAGGAACCAGAATGGGCCGTGGGGAGAGAGGAATTTGAAGAGGTAGATCCTTGTAAATCAAATATGCCAAATGAATAAGTCCCACACCTGCCTGGAATAACAGACGCCAACTGCAACTGCAAGGAGGTGATTCTTATCATGTTTCCAGGAGGTGAGATGAGAAACACTGTGAAGAGAGACTGTATTAGTTTTCTGGGGCAGCCATAACAAAGAACTACACACGGGGTGGCTGAAACAGTGAAAATTTACAGTCACACAATTCTGGAAGCCAGAAGTCTGACATCTAGGCAGACGCAGGGTTGGTATCTTCTGAGGGCCAGGAGAGGTAATCTGCTCCTTCCCGCTCTCCTAGCTCCTGTGATTTCCTGGTTTGTTCGTATTCCTTGCCTTATAGAAACATCACCCTGATCGCTGCCTTTTTCTTCACATGAAATTCTACCTGTGTTTCTGTGTCCAGATTGTCCACCCATATTGTATTAGGGCCCATCCTAATGAGCTCATCTTAATTTAATTGCCCTAATGACGTCAACCTAGTTCCAGATAAGTTCACTTGCTGAGCTTAGGGAGTTAGAGCTACAACGTATCTGTTTTGGAGGGAACACAATTCAGCCAAAAACAGGGCATTACAGGTATGGGGGTAAATTGAGGGAAGTCTTTTAAAATCACCCAGAAGTCCATGAGTAATTACACATTCTCCAGATGGTTTTTACAACTCGCCCTGGGCAGTTAAGGAGGCAGGAACTAAGCAACACCTTTGATGCGAGAGTAAGAAGCCTCCTTATTCTTTTCATGTTGGAGCCAGTGAGAAAATGACCCACCTTTAACTGGTGCTATGAGAGCGGTTATTTTCAGTAGTGAGGTTGCTAATTAGGATGCCCTAACAAAATACCACACACTAGGCGACTTAAACAACAGAAATTTATTTTCTCTGAGTTCAGGAGGATGTCAGTCTAAGATCAAGGTGCCAGTCAGGCTGGTATCCCCTGAAGCCTTTTTCCTTGGCTTGTGTAGATGGCTGTCTTCTTGCTATGTCCTCACACGGCCTTTCTACTCTTTTTATAAGGAGACCAGTCACACTGGATTAGGGCCTACCCTAATAGCTTCATTTTTCACTCAATCACTTTTTTTTAAAGTGTTACATTTTCAGACACTGGGGGTTGGGACTTCAACATATGAATCTGGGGGACTCATGTCAACCTACAACAAGTAGCTATAGAGGAAGTTGCTATTCTGACTTATTGAGGCCAATAGTCTTACGTTGGTCGTTAACATGAGCAGATAAATGGCTTTCCCCCAGGAAGCTATGGGGACACCCCCTACTCCCCCCGGATGGACATGTCTTGAATCCAGGCCATCCCGGAATGTCTCCTGACCCTCCAAAGTCCCATCCCAGCACCCTGCCGCCCCCCTTTCAGTGTGTGGAATTCCCTTCCTCGAAGGTTGTCTCATCCATCCCCAAGTCTGTAGGGACAGCTCTGAAGAGGCTGTTCTCTCTCCCATGTCAGGGTGAAGTGACACTGGCCCCTAGGGCCAGGCAAAGAGGACTTCTGTTTTGACTCTTTGTTTTCTCACATTTTCCCTTTAAACATAGCCTGTCTTATATCTTTCTTTCTTATTTTTGTTTCTAACCCCCTCTGTTCCTCTTCAATGTAATTGTAAAGTGAAAACACATGGCTGCAAACCCAGGTCTCTCCATTTACTCAGCTGCACCTACTTATTCAATTTAAACTGGAAGGCTAGTTTACAAACTTTCAAAAATAAGTCCCGGGCCAATGTGGAGAACTGTATAAACACAGGTCTAATTTCATTTCTACTTGTTTCATTTTTTTTTTCTCTCTCTCTCTCTTGCAAATGACCTTCCTAGTATAAAAGCCAGAACATATGCATACACACACACACACACACACACACACACACACACACACACACACATCTTCTTTCTGGAAGTTCTTCCTTGATTTCTAATTCTATAACAAAATAAACAGGTCTTGAACAGAAAATGAGAGTTTTTAAGAGAAGGTTTCCAGCAAACTGCCAATTAACATTAGTGACATCATTCAACACAATATCAGTTTAAAGGACTTCAGGACAGAATGTTTGATTGTTAGAAAAATGACTAACTGAGTAAGTGAATTCTGTTTTCTCTCCATGAAAGATACATATACACTAGTTGGTCTAACTGTTCATCCTAATCCTTTCTCACTTTTGGAAAGAAAAGGAAGGAAGCTTTGGAAAGTAGGGCAAAGGACATAACTTCTGACAGTCCAGCTGTTCATATTTTAATAGAAAAGGAACGAAAATGAAAGAATTAACTAACCCTGAAAAACTCCAGAAATAGATTCAAGTTACATTATTCTAAGATGACCAATATTGCAGCCATAGAAGTTCCTTATTTGACCCCACCCAATCACACCATTTTGATTGTACTTTTCTGAAACATACAGAACAATCAGAAATAGTTATATTGAACAGTAATATATTAGTTTTCTTCCATTTGTAGGGCTCAGGGCTTTTGTGACCCTCACAAAAGTCCCTGTGCAGGAACTTGCCCAAGATTACTTTAGCAGATAAGTGGTGGAAGATTCAAAGCCATGTCTTGTAAAGGCTAAGGCACTGCTTTTCCTCTCAACTGGGAGATATATGTAAGTCTGGGGTTTTGTCATATTCTCAAATGATGCTCCAGAAAGCAATAATCTTGTTTTGGATTGAATTGTGTCCCCTCCACCCAAGTTCATATGTGGAAGCCCTAATCCCCAATGTGACTGTATTTGGAGATAGGGCCTTTTAGCAGGTATTTAAGGTTAAATGAGGCCATAAGGGTGGGGCCCTAGTCCAATAGGACTGGTGTCATAGTTTTGGAAGAGACACGAGAGACCCCCCCACTCCCTTTAGCACACAGAGAGAGGACCATGTGAGGACACAGCAAGAAGATGTCTGCCGCAAACCATGAAGAGAGTTCTCACCAGAATCTAACCCTAACAGCAACTTGATGTTAAACTTCCAACTTCTAGAACTGTGAAAAAAATACATTTCTGTTGTCTAAGCCTCCCAGTTTTGGTGTTCTGTTTTGGCCGCCTGAGCTGATGGAAAACCTTGGCCAAGGGCTGCTTCCCTAGTTTTAGCCCATGTAGGGAACCAGACTGGTGCCCTTAGTAGTGCAATAAATTTCTCTGTGTGCAGAGGCGTCTGTGACAAAACCTGGAGACATTTTTGAACTTAGGACGTCCGGTAAGAACTGAAAGATTGCATGACTGGACCCATACTTGGAAATGAAAATCATAATCACAAAATCATAATTGCGTAACATGAAAAGTACTACTAAAACACAGTAAAATTATAAAATGAACTGTTTCTCACTTGATTTAAAAGCTGGTGAAAATCTTTTAAAAGCTGGTATGACGTTAGGGTGTTACTCTGCTGAGACTTAAGTTCTGCCAATCTTCACCCCCTCATCAGGGTCCCCCAGCTCTGTCCCAGGCCAGGCCATATTGCAATGACAGGTTTGTACATCACGATAGTTTTTCTTGCGTGAGGTTCAGTCCATTGGTGTGTAATTGTTAGGGTTCATTTTCAGAATCTCATCAACATTATTTCTAAGGAGATTTCCTCCTTGCTATATTTTTGGCTAAAGATTTGAAATTGGCTATTCATTATTTCCGTCTCAGTCAGCCTGATGACTCCTTGTTCTTGCCAGTAGATATCCTGCTTTACCTCACCAGCCCAAGAGCAATTCCTGATAATGGTCCACCAGAAAACAGAGCCCCTATTTGAGCCAAAGCCATCGTTCTATGATCTCATTTCACATCCTCCCACCACCCCCAGATGCAGGCATTCAGGGTCTTTTTTTTTTTTTTTAAGTCAGCATGTGCCTGTTCTTATACAGGCACTACCTCCTGACAAAGTCCAGAAGCTATTCATTATTAATCCTCACTGCTTTCCAGACAGGTGTGTAAAATGTAAATAAAGACTACTGATGCTTAGTCATTGAGCACATGCCTTTCCTTGGTCCTGCAAGGCCCTTCCTTCGCATATATGGGTGTCAGTCCTCTATCTCTTGATTTGGTAACAACCAGAAACAAAAACAAGCCTGAGCAGGTTGGAGGTAACACGTCAAGTACAACACCCAAGAGGCTTCTTGTGAATTTATTACATTCGTTTTTCTTTTTTGGCCTAAGAAGAACTTATGATGTACAACAGTTGGCAAAAAGAACTTAGGACTTGTTTTTTTCAACTAATACACAAAGTACAATTAGGGATATCAAGGACTGGGGTATATAGTTTTAGTAGTGGAGGTTGTAGGTGAGATTCCCACTGATAATTCTGAAGGCTTAGATCCACGACAACTGTTTATTCTGGGACCTGGTCATCTTTCCTCATCTGATCATCCACTCTAAACTGCAAAAAGTCTTGAGAAAAGAAATTTGTACTTGACTGGCTTTCTTTCTTTTGTTTAAAGAATGAAACAGAAGTGAGCTTTAGTGCTATCCTTGCTATTGCTGCATGCACTGGAGAAGAGAGGGTGCTGCAGAGCCCAAGGGAGAGTAAGGGATTAGGGCTTCTCATGCCCCCGGCCAGGGAATGGCTCCTGTTGATGAGGCAGGAAGGGGTGCTTGGTTCTGGCCACCTGGGAGACCCCAAGGAACTGAGTCTCGCTTATTAGCCTCTCAGAGGACAACACGAGGAACCTAGAGTGCTTTATCGCTGTTACAGGCTGACTTCTGCTCCCATCCACCAGCCTTAAATTTCTATGTTGAAGTCCTAACCCCCAAGTCCCTCAGTATGTGACTGTTTTTGGAATTAGGGCCTGTAAATAGATAATTAAGTTTAAGTGAAGTGATTAGGGAGGGCAGTAATCCCATATGATGTGTTCTAATAAGAAAAGGACATGAGGACACAAACATACACAAAGGAAAAGGTACGTGAGGACATAGGTAGAAGACATCCACCTACAAGTCAAGGAGGCAGACCTCAGGAACCCAACCCTAAGGACTCCTTGCCTTAGGTTTGGAGCCTCCAGAACTGTGGGAAAATAAATTTCTGTTGTTTAAGCCACAGAATGTGTGGTACTTCTATGGTAGCCTTAGCAAATCTATACAACCACCAATCATCACCCTCCCCACTTTACTGTTTGCTATTGTCCAAGACTTATTTCCACCTTTATGTTAATCCCCCATATTAGACATTATTATTGTTATTTTATTCAATTAGTGCTTGTTTAGACTTATTCATGTGTTCATCATGTTCTTGCACAGGATTCCTTCTTGCATCTCACCCCTTCCCTCTGTGATTCTTTTCCTTCTGCTTGAAGAATATTAAATCCCTTTGTGAAGATCTGTTATGGTTGTGCTCTCAGTTTTTGTTTATCCTAAAATGTCTTCATGTCATTCGCATTTTGCATGATCGTTTGGCCGTGTATATAATATTTTATTAGTTGTTATTTTCTCTCCATACTTTGAAAATGTTATTCCTTTGTCTTCTGTTCCCATTGTTTTTCTTGTTGAGAAGTCCACTTTCTGTCTGGTTGTTATTGTCTTGTAAGATGATCTGTCTTTTCTCTTTTGGGATCTTCCCTTTGTTTTTGGCGGTCTTCTTTGTCACTACAATGTGTCTAGATTTATATTATTTATCCTGTATGTGATTCATTGTGTTTCTTTCCTTGAAGATTCACTAATTCAGTTTACTAATGTTAAATATTTTAAAATCTTATATGTATATATTTAATATTTTCAAAATGATTTTTAATATTTTAAGTTCACTAATTCTTTCTTCAGCTGAATCTAATCTGCTGTGTAACCTGTCCATCAAGCTTTATATTTTACTAATTGCATTTAAAAACATGTCCTTGTTGTTTTTCAAATCAGCCTGGTCTTTTGAATAGTGTGTTATTCCTTTTTATATTTATTCTCTCTTTAATTTCCTTAATATAAAAATACATATTAAAAATATAAAACATATTAAACAGTTGTAACACACTTTGATTTTGGCAGTTCCAATATCTGTAATACATAGGAGTCTAATTTAGCTGTTAATTGATTCTTGCTTCTGGTGGCATGTTTTCTTGTCTCCTTCTGTGTGAGTGTGCGTGTGTGTGTGTATGTGTGTGTGTGCACTCATATTGTGTGTGTGTGCACATGAACACTCATATTCTGTGCAAATTTAACCATGGGAAATTGCTGAAGACAGAGCCTATTTCTCCAGGGACATTTGCATTTATTTTTTCAAGTGCCCAGGGAATTACCAAATGAAGACCTCTTTGAATTGAAGCCTTGGTTTGGGGCTTTCAACATCAAATAAGTAGTGGGCTGGGTTGTAGTTATGAATTCTCAGGGAAGACTTTTTCTTTCTCTACATTGAGCCAAAGCAAAACAGATAAATGACTTTGTTTTTCTTCTGTTCACCTTAAGAATAGCTTTTCACTTAAGAAATAGAAATTCTGGCTTTATGCTTTATGTGGTGATGGTGTGGGATGGCTTTGTTGCAACTCTTCACTTTGATGGATCTAAGCCTTTTGTTCCCCACAAGGTCTTGGAAACAGGGGATTGGCAAAAGAGCTTAGGGTAGTAGCACGCACAGAATTTACCTCTCTGGATTCACGACTCAATTCTCTTTCTAGCCTCTGGCGACTTTTCTTAGGTTTTTGTCAACTCCAGCCTTTTCAGATGTTTTGTCGTGGGACTGTTTTTGAGTAGCTAAACCTCCATATTGCCAAAGTAGAATCTACATGATTAGCTCTGATTTTTGCCAAAAGTTTTATTTCTCTTTACTCCTTCAGTTATACAAGGTCGGACAATTAATTTTGTGAATTTTTCACCGTGTGTGTCTTTCTTTATAAACTTAAAGTGTAGTCTACCCAATTTTCTCAAAGGGTTACCCCAGTATACCTATGCCAATATCTCACATGCCTTTTCATTTACTTCAGTTGTTTTCCCCTCTAAACTTGTGCCAGTTTTCTCCTTAGGCCTGGGTTTCTCGTTAAGTAAGTAAGGAACAATTGCATTTCATTCCCAAACATTGACCACTTCCATACTTCCTTTTACCTTATGAAGAAATCTGCTGAGTATAATGTAACAACAGTTTGGATCTAACATCAATGCTCTCATAAAATCTGCATTTTACTCACAAAAAGCAATGTAGTCATTCATGATCCTCTGACTTTGTTATTTAGGTGTTTGAAGTTCTGTGAAATTTTTTTTTTTTAAGATTGTTTATTGGGAAGGGGGAACAGGACTTTATTGGGGAATAGTAGTGTTTTTCCCAGGACTCTCATCAGCTCCATCCAAGTCAAGTTGTTATCCTTTCAATCTGAGTTGTGGAGAGTGCAGCTCAGCTCCAGGTCCAGTTGCTGTTGTTAGTTGCAGGGGGCGCAGCCCACTATCTCTTACAGGAGTCAAACCAGCAACCTTGTGGTCGATAGCCCGCGCTCCAACCAACTGAGCCATCTGACCACCTGGGAGCTCGGCGGCAGCTCATCGACTTCATTCTAGTTGTGGAGGGCGCAGCTCGTGGCCCATGTGGGAATCGAACCGGCAGCCCTGTTGCCCAGAGCCCACACTCTAACCAACTGAGCCATCCGTCCTCCCTGTTTTTTTTTAACCTCCCTCATTTTCAATTTACAAATAAGTAGTCTGGTCTCACTTTTAGATGAGCTGATTTTAGGTTCACTTGTCAAATTAGGTACAAGATGGGTACTCTCCTATTAGTTAATGAATTAAGAAGTCTTTTGATATTGAGGTCCTTCACATAAGCCACAGGTGCTCTCTGAGAAAATTGGGGTTCCTGGTACCAGTGGAATTGCTTCTTTTTCCTGGTACTTGTCTGTTCTGCTTCCAGGGTCAGAGCTAGGGGTATGGTTGGAAGTTTCAACAAGAAGAGCAAATCATTTCTGATTTGTCTATCCCAGGGGCCAACTTTTGCAGAAATATCTGAGCTCCTATCTCTTATTGTATCAGATAAGAGGTTCCTGTGGGAAGCCCATAAAGTCTATGCTAGTGACAGGAGGAAAACACACTGTCATGGCCAGAGAGACACAGCTCGTTTCCATCCTTATTACGACATGTTAGTGAAATCTGAGTTAGGAAACACACAGCTCCACACTGCAATATAGGCAGCCACATTCTCTGACATTTATGTCTGAGTCTCTTAAGAAAACCCACACATTCAGATTTGGGGGACACAGCTGCCCTGAATCAGGAGTTCTGTGGGGTACTGCAGTTCTGAGGGGCCACATTGGGCACTATGTGGCATCTGCTTCCACAGCTCTCAAGATTGGAACCACCTCTTCTAGGCTGCAAGTGCAAGCTTTTAAGAGCTAGGTGGGTCCAATATTTCTTCCTGAGGGTTACTCTGGTCTTGCTCACAGTGTTACCGTGCTAAGGTCTGGCTCCCCGCCACTTGAATAAGTCAAAAATCGAGAGACAAGGTTAGTGGAAAGAAAAGCAGGTTTATTCAGAATGCTGGCATTCCGGAAGGATGGCGGACCCCTGGTCCAAAGACCATCTCCCTGTTCCTAGGGTGGTCAGAAGGTTTGATAGGTACACGAAAAGAAGCAGAACAAAAGAAAGGGGGAGTTAGTCACGTGACTCGTCCGGGAGCACATCTCCTGAGGTCCGGTTTGTTCTTGATTCACACATCATCTGAAGAGAATCGCAGTCAAGAATTGCAGCCTGGTCGCCGGTGCCTGGAGGGCTGACTCAGTTTCAGGAAAGTTAGTGTTCTGCTGATTAGCTAGATTAACGAGGTATGCATGTAGCCTTGGGAACGCAGAGCAATTAAACCGGGCAGTGAGGGAGAGAAACAAAGAGGAAACCGCTGAATAGCAAACTATGAGGTGACTCAAGCTATAGGCTGACTAAGTTGTTGGTTTCTTAAGTTTCACCCTTACAGCAGCACTCCCCAGGTGAGACACCACACACACACACACACACACACACACACACACACACACACACACACACACGAGGAGCAGTACTTCCCCGAGGGTGGGAGGTCACTTCCTCTCCTCCTCCTTCACATCTCTTTCTCAGTTGCAATCCCCTTCTTTCAGGTCTCAGCTTCTGGCCAGCACCTCTTCCAGGAAGCCCACCCCAGCCCCAGCTCGGAGCAGGCCCCCACCTCTCTGCTTCCTGCACTCGGCCCACAACGATACGGAGGGAGTGACTGCAGTGGATGCTGACCTCCAGGAGTCTGGTTTATGGACCATGCGATATTTAAGAACACGGTTATTAGTACTTTTGTTCGTGTAGTACTGATTTTTCAGAATATCTGTCTGAAGTCATTATTCATTTATACCTCGATATGCAATTAAATGAAATGAAGACATACAGTCTTTCCACTGAAGTTGAACAAAGGTACATGTGTTTAGAAAGTGCTCTGATCACATCCCCTTTCAGTTTCAAAGCCTTCCCCAAAGATCTCTCTTTAAGTCCCATCTTTATTTCTGTTTATTAGTTTTCTCATGTCTCCTCAAAACAATTTGGGGTTCCAATATACTTCAATAGCCTGAAGAATCATTTTGAATGAGGATGGAGTGGATAGGTACAGTAAAGTAAACAGGAGGAAGGGGCAGTGAAGGGATTAAGAGAGGATGGGAGGAGAGAGAGGTGAGAAGGGGAAAGAAGAGAAAGAAGGAAGGGAGGACAGGGAAAGAAGGAAGTTTCCAGGTCCAATTCCCAGCACTTCATCTGGAGGCAGACACAGCCCTTCTCCCAGATGTGGGTCCCTTCCCTTCCCTCTGCTCTTGTCCCACCCCTCTCTATTTTCCTTCTGAACTAAAGCCTGTCACAGGGCCTTGATCTCTCCTGCCTGGGACAATTTACTTTAGCCTGGACCTTTTAGCCATGCCATCCTTCCTGAAAGACAGCAGCTGAAAGCACAGATACCTTCAGGCTGGACTCTAGATTTCTCTTAGCAAGAACAGAAACTGAGGGCTAGTTTGGAATTTTGTTATGTGAGATTGGTATAGTAGTCTGCATATAGTTTATTTAAAAATAAAGTATCAGAACTGCGCAGCCCCTTTGGTAGTCCCTGATATAACACCATGGAATAAAAGCCCTGAATTGCCACTTGCCTCTTTTGCCATCACTTGTCCCAGCAGTGACACCGAATAATGAAAGGATGGGTGGCTCCCTGGTCTCCCCCACTGAACTGTCACCCCTGAACCCAGGGCCTTACACAGAGCTTGGCAAATGGTAGAGGCTTAAAAGTATTTGCCAAACAAGTGAATAAATTAACGAGTGGGGCAGTTTTCACTCCCAGCAAAGATACCAGCCAAGCTTCTCCACCTTCACAAGAGAGAGTCCCCATTTCTTATATTTGTGATTTCCAAAGCATTAGATTTTCCCTCACCACCAATGGGAGGGAGCACCCCTCAGGCCTCAGTGGGGGTGGTCCTCTGCTCTCCACTACGTTGCCCATGAGAGACAACCTCCAATGAGATCTTCAGAAGGCTGCAAACCTCAGTCCTGCTAATTAGGTGCTTCCAAAGGTTACCATCTTGAACTGCATGCACATTATTATGTCCAGTGCTACTATAAAAATGTCAAATGAAAGCTGTGTTTGCATGTGCTCCACAAGCAGTGCTCATTTGATTTCTCAGTGCCCCACACGTGATGATGATGTAATATCAGAATTTCTTGGAGGAAACCTTTGTGTCTTATCCTCCCTGGGCCTCAATTCTCTCATGGGAGCAGTAGGAATGACACACGTACCTTATGCGGCTGTTGGTGTGACAATAAGAAAAAATGCATTTAAGTCTCATTACAGCACAAGGCATCAGTGGGCACGCAACAGGACTATAAATGATACCTCACTATAGTTGGGGTCCTGCTTCTCCCCTTTTGGCTAGAAGTTCAAAATGAATTTGATGTTTGGTCACAGCAGCTCGATCGTCCTTTTGGGGAGCACTTTCTTCCTAGTTCCCGTTGTTCTCCATGTTTAAGTCCCTGTGGTAAGGGCATATATGCTTTGTCAACATCCTCCTCCTCACGCTCAGGCCCCCTTATTTTGACTACTCCACCTATGGCCTCCCATTTTCTCACACAAAACAAAGCAAAGTGAAAACAACAAATTGGCACACATACAAAATCCTGCAACAACCACACACACAATGAGAACTGATGTCTCCTGAACATTGGGGTGGGGGGCGGTGAGCCTTGGGGTGGGGGGCACTGGGCTACCCACTGGGCCGTGGGCATTGCTGCATAGTCTCTGCTCGTGATCAAAACAACCCTTTGCAGGTGACCCAGGCTTCCCACTTTTATTTTGCGCTTAGCCTCTGGGGAAACGTTTTTTTGTGCCAGCTCAGCAATACATCTGAACTATGGTTTTTGTATTTGACCTAACATTCTAGTTGTTCCATTTGGGAAGGGTGCTCAGGGCCTCTGGCTCACTGCACAGCAGGAAACAATAAATCACTTTTCTGTTTTAATTACCCAGACTGGTTTTCTTTGCCTCTAAGGAAGAAGCCTGGCCCAAGGAGGAGAGGCCTCTTCTCCAAGGCCCTAGGGGATCCCTCTCCTTTCGGGGTGTGCCCCCTCCCATTTCCAGGCTCTGCAAGCCCCTTCCAGACCTCTCAGGACTGCACAGCCAGCGGGACCTCGCAGGAACAGCAGCGAACTTTTGATGGAACCCTGTGTGCTCTGTGGGCACGGTTCAGCCAAGGCCGCCCACTTCCTTTGATCTCAGCGCTGTTTAACCACCTGGTCCGAGAGGAAGCGTTAGCTTGGTTTGGCTTAGTTTAGCTTAGTTTGGTTTGGTTTCATCGTGGGCGGAAGTTTGGTACCCTCAGCTTACATCTAACTTGGGCCTCTGGGCCTTGGGACCACCTCTTCCCAGACTCAGGGTCCCTCTGCTCCTGAGGGCAGACACGGGGTCTAAATCAGAGGGTGATTTCAGGAACTAGCAACATTGTAAAAACATTTCAGGCGCCGATTTTACGTGATCAGAAAAAAGCATAAAAAATTATTGTCTATGGTTTCCATAATTTCATTTGAAAAGCAATGTTTAGCACATACAAAAGGCATTATCTCAGAATAAAAATAATTGAGCTGTTTTAGTTTTAAGACAAGCTCACTCCTTGGTGTTTATTTGTCTGATTTCACTTTAGACCAATGGCATCTTCATCCTGGGCTTTCAGATCAGGCTTGGGAAGCACTGGTGTGTAATTACATAGAGACAAGTGGCCTGACCCCTCTCCTTCCCTATGAGGGGGTGGTGGACACTGGTCACCCAGGGCCTCCCTCATCCCAAACTCTCCAACTCCACTCCCAGACCCACCCCATTAAGGGTCCCCAGCCTCTCTCTAGCCTTATCCTATCTCTGGCTCTTCTAAGGAGGATGGGAACCCTGCCACTCACTGCCAGTGAATGACCAAGGCAAGGGTATGACCTCTCCCCATCAGCTTCCTAGAAGGGCCCGTCAGCATTGGGCCAAAGGATTCTCTCCTTCGGCCCACAGTCACTCCCCTTGCCATGGAGAGCTCGATCTTCTGGAGTTATCTTCTGCCTGAGAAGTGCTGGCTCAGACCTGTCTGGCCTAAGGCCCCACATGATCTGCCTGCAGCGGCAGATGCCCCTGCCTTCAGAAGAGTTCCCATAGAAATCTCTTGCCTGCATAAGAGAAGGAAAGTCTACACAGAGGTGTCCAAGCTTCTAACCACAGCTTTCCCTACCAGGGGTTAGGCTCTGGGCACAAACAGGGAAAACATTTCATGAAATATTGTATTATCCAGCAGAATGATCACTCAGAGAAGGCGCTGTAAGAAGCTGGCTCCCCCAGTGACATTGAGCGGCTTCCTATTTTTATGTCTGTGCTGACTACAAAGAGGCATTGCAAAAGAAGAGAACTAAACCCAACAAAATCTTTCTTTCTTACTAGGTGCTAAACAGAGCTAAAATCCAAGTGTATGTCTACACATGGTAGCAGGAAGCTGCTGTCTCAGCCTTTCCCACAGAGAGCTTAGATTCCATGAAAAAGATCCCCAGCTCCATCGGTGAGTTTTGGCCATGCCATGGAAGCCCTTGACCGGAGCCGGAAGCATCCTGTTTAGTGCTAGTACCTCACACTTATGTGGCAGCGCTCCATGATTTGCCAAACATGCAGTCCGCAGAAGGGCTGTATCTATTGTGCACCTCAAAAACCGAGCCTCAAGAAATTCAGCCACCTGCCCAAGGTCACAGAGCTGGTAGGCAGGGGAGCTAGGACTCAGAGCCAGGTCTCCATGTCTCAAGTTTATAGTGTTTTTCCCACATGACCCAGGTGTTTACTTATTTTTTGGTGACTGTTTTTTCAAGGGCTTAGCATGTAGGTTCACAGTCCAGTGAGGAAGACAGGATGTAAACAACAGTGACAATACAGTTTTGTGTTAAGGGCCTGGGACACCGAAAGGAGAATGCCCCGCAGTTAAGGTGCCATGGAGTGGGGGGAGGCCTGTGTCAATGAGCAATGAGAATACAGGAGATGAGAGGAAGAGAAGAGATGCATGCAAGCCACCCTGTGCTCAGAGGGATGGGCACCAGCTGTGAGGGGAGGGGCTCCCTGGAGGAGGAGGCAGCACTGGGGCCAAGACTCTCATTAGAAGAGAAAGCAAGTGCTCCTCAGGACAGGCTAGCCAAGACGGCAGACTACAAACCCCTGGGGAGTGGGGCAGGTGTGGGTGGTCATCACGGGCTCTGAGTACAGGGCTGGCTTGGGGCTGACACATTTGGAGCAGTTAGTTGCCTGAGACAGTATTAGACAGGGCATATTAACATTTTTTAAAGTACACTTTTTATTGAAATGTAACATACACACAGAAGAGTACATCAATAATCATACAACTCTATAAATGTCTGTATAGTGAACCCACCTTGGTAACACACCCAGCTCGTGAGAGAGAACCCCCCCAGAGTAGAGCTCAGTGACCCAGGATCCCCCCCCTCATGGCTCTTACCTGTCACCAATTCCAACTGAAAGTAACCACTATTCTGATTTCTACCAGCATGTATCAATTACAGCACTTTTTGTACTTTATAATGGAGTGTGTACGCTTTTGTGTCTGCGTTTGTTTTACTCAACATCTATGTCCCGTTATTAGGAGGAAACTAGCTAAGAGCATTCTTTGTCTTGTTAGTGGAAGGAAGCAGGCATTACTTTTTACCTAAACATGGATTGCTGGGTCGTACATTAGCTAGGAATATGCTTAATTTTACTACCACTTTTTGATTGTGTCACATTTTTCTAAGCAGAGGTAGGGGGCTGGGGGCAGGGAACTGTATTACTAGTTAAGGCTGCTTTGATTTGATGTCAAGCAACAAAAATACAGCTTTGATAAACTGAAGAGGGGGAGAAGTACTTATTGGCCATTGATTAAAGTGGGGGGGGGGTCCAGAATTGGGACACCTGTAAGAATGAGGGCAATTTAGGTCCCCAGGCCTGGTGGCTGGCAGACAAGTGCACACGTTCTTCCATTTCTTACGGCTTGATTCTCACCTTGGCTTCCTCTGTGCAATGGAAAACATGGCTGCTAGCAGTCCCTGGTTTCTTAGTGACAGATTAGTGACCCCAGAGAAAGAGGAGACTTCTGTCCCTCATTTCAGAATATACAAATTCCAGGGGAGGGCTCTGGGGAGTACCCCTGACCAATGCCTGAGGTCAGTGGAATGGAGGTGACACGGTTGCACAGGCCTGAGTCTGGGAGGTCCCAGGGATCTGGTCCCAGTAAATCACATGACAAGAAAGGAAAAGTCCCCCTCCCCAGATGCATAGCAGATAAATAGGGAAAGAGGTTTGCCAAGCAGATGACCCTGCACCATGTCAATGAGGTGTGGAAGGCAGTGACCCGCTATGGGGTTCCTCAGACAGCTGGCTGGTCCTCGAGGTGCCTGACATACACTGTGAATTTTGATCTTCAAATACTTACGATAGATATTAGTACCCCCATTTTAACTGCTGAGGTCCTTCCAGAGCAACACGCCGGTGAATGGCTCCCGCCCTTGTGCAGACTGAATTGACTAGAACCCCAGGAGAAGCTCCTACCCCAAGTCCTGTGTCAGCTCCCTCTTCTTCCAATGGAGGGATGTGGGTAAAGAGCAGTCGTTTCAATGTTCCTTCTGTTCTAGCTATGGGGTTCTATAGTCAGTGACTCCTTGAACCTGGATGGAAAAGACCCCTGCCCATGGTTCTGTCCAGGAGGATCGCAGTGCAGGGTGGGAGAGGGCTCCCTGAGGCTTTGGGTGCCAGGGCCCTGGGAAGAGGGTGTTTGGTGGGCTTCTGAGGATCCCTGCCAGCTGTCACTTTACCCAGGGTCGGGTATTCATCCGTGTACTCACACATTCAACAAATACGCATTTCCTGACAGTCTACTCTGAATCCACACTGTCTTAAGGATACACGATGAAAAGAAGTCCCACTGCCCAAGAGGCTCAGTCACCAGGGAGGAGAGGCAAGTATGCTGACAGCACAGCACTCAGTGTGGTGACAGCAATGTACTGGGACACCCCTTCTGGTGGGGGGGGGGGAGGCCTCACACAGGAAGGTAGACTCGAGCTGAGTCTGTAACAGTAAGTGGACGTGTTAGGATGTAATTTATTTAAAATATCCAGTATAGACAATGTGATAGTATGTGCTACTGTATACTGCGTTCAGGGGGCAGTCGGTTACCCTGATTGGAAGTTTATACTCCAGATGATGTCATCAGGAGGGTCTCAAGGTAAAGCCGGGGACCAGAACTCCAGCTTACTTCAAACAAAGGAAACCAGAAGCTTTATTAGTAAGGATAGTGAATGCTAAGAATGGCTTTGCAGTGAGGGAAATTATCGGCTTTTTAATTAGAAGAATGGATGATATAAATGGTCTCCCACTGATGAAATCAGTGGTATTTAATATACAGTAGTACCTCGATTTTCGAATGTCTCCATTGACGAACATTTTCATTTACCAACGCTGTAAACCCAGAAGTAAATGCGTTGGTTTTTGAACACACCTCGGAAGTCGAACATGTCATGTGGCTTCCTCTGAGTGTCTGAGTGCAAGATCCTGAGGCCTAGCTGTCGGCTGTTTTCGAACGTTTCAGAATTTGGTCTTCTGGAACAGATTATGTTAAAAAACCGAGGTACCACTGTATGTGAATTCAGTGCACACTGGCTACAGTAAGTCAGAGCTTCCTACCTCTCCATAACCAGAGTATATGGATCTACTGTAGCCTTTAGCCCGTAGTCTTGGTGTGGTGCTCAAAGCTTGGTACCTAAATGGCTGGGTTGGGGCATTCTGGCTGCTGCTGATGTTACAAGACTAAAGGGGATTGTCATGCAGGGTGTCATGCGGGGTCTCAGCTCCCACTCCCTGCATATGGTGAGGCCAACAAGGAACACCCACGGAGCCATAGATGTGGGAGTCACACCACTATATTCTCAATGGTGGCTGGGTTGGAGACACAGGAAGCAGGAGCCACATGATCTGCAACCTGCCATCTGCTTTTCTGCCAACCAACCTCACTTACCAACTGCAATCCGCCATGCTAACTGCAATCCGCACCTCTCTGCAATCTGCGCTTGCTAGCTCAGCCACGGCAGTTATATTGGTGGCTAATGGCTAACCGGTAACAGCTGATGGACAACTAGTCACAGCTGATGGCCATCTACTACCCGAGCCAGCACCTTTCCACATGAGGCTGAGAGTCTGGAAACTGCTCTCCTGGTTCTGTCCCCACCGGGGTCCTGTTTCTAGCACTGGTGTGTCTGCTTTCAGTGTACCTTCCATGTAAAATGGTCTTCAGGTCACCTAAGAAAGCACTGGACTTCTCCGAGCTCATAGATGAGGTCTTGTGCTGATTTGCTCGCTACAATGTGTTTGATGAAAAGGTATCTCACATGTGGCAGAAACTGGTCTTGAAAATTGTTTTTGTCATTATGAGGTGAGGATATGGGGATTGGGGGCTACCTTCACCTGCCAAAAAGATTGTGCATGACCAAACTAGTTCAGGTCAATTTGCAACAAGGAGTTCAACTGGATAGCTGGATAGCACCAGCAAAGAGGAGCTTTCTGGGAGGACACTAGGGACCAATGCCAGGGGAGTTCTCAGGGATTTGTAAATTGGTGGATTTGCCCAAGATGCAGGGTGTCCGGGGGAGGGACAGACAAGGATGTATCTTTCCTAAAGAACTTCTGTCTACTGACTTTGGAATGCATCCCTCACATTAGTGCTGTTGATAATGTGCCCAAGGACGACCGACCGCAGAAACACCTTGTGTGTGTGACCCTAGATTCTGCTCTTAAAAGTAAGCTCCCAGGTGACTTTTCACCCACCAGAGTTTAATAATCTGGGGAAGTCATTGCAGGGTGCTCAGCCATGGTACATACAGCCAGACCCTCTGGCAGCAGGGTGGTTTATGGTGGGAGGGTCTGATGTGAGGCTCAGATACTGGTTGCTGCTTTGGTGACAGTCTAGATGACGGTTCTGGAAAGGAGGGGGAGTTGGTTTAAAGAAACCTTCAGGTAGTAACCAGCCTGACTGAGTGACTGATGGGCTGTAAGAAGAGCTGGGCTGAGGGAGCCAGACGGACTTATGATGGTTGACGGGGTAGGATGGAGAGCAAAAGTCGCAAGGTTTTCTTGGGCTACTGTCAGTTCTGTTATTTTGTCCTGAGAATGCAGATGGTGGCTAACGTGCAGTTCTGTCCCTCCCTGGGCCTGTCTGGGTTTTGTTCCATGGCCCACACAGATTTGAATGATGGAAGACACCTAACCCTGCTCCTGCAGCCCACCCTGCTTTGTCGGCAGCTGCCCTGCTCCTCCTGGTCTCAGGCCCCACCTGTGTCATGCCTGGTGGATGAGAAATTCCAGACTGTGTGGTTCAATGAAAATAGCATTAGTTGATAAACACTCATGTAATGAGCAACTATACCTTTCACCATCACCTGCATTTAGTTCCTTTCTAAACATACTAAAAATAACGCCCAAAGTGGATTCTATAGAAGAAACAAGGGCGGCTTCCCTCTGGTCAGTATCACCACAAATCCTTGCCAGGTGGCCAAGTGGAGTAGCTTGTTTCAGCAAACGACAGACCCTCATTAGGACATGTTTTAGATGCTGTAGACCTTCCTATGGGGTGACGTTCATTTCTTAAACTTGTCTGATGACATAATGAATGCCTGTAAGTGAAGTGTCCAATGAGATGTAAAACAATCAGTGAATTCTTTGCATATTTTATTTTTCTTTTTTTGATTTCCAACTCACACACATCTGGCATATTTTACATCTTTGCAATAAAACATGGTTACAATAGCTTAAGGAATTTATATATCCAAAATATTTCACCATGATCTCAAGATGAAATGAACTTGTCTTCCAGATGTTCAGTGTCCTCCCGTTTCTAAGCTACAAACTCAAGATATTGCTTACAGCCTGGTGATGAATAACTTAATCATTACGCTGATTCCCCAGAATTTCAGAATCTCATAAATACAAACAACAATGAAGAAGGAATTCAGTACTAAAACTTACTAGTACAAGGTGAATAACAAATAAGTAATCACATCAATAAATAATGATATGTTTCTGGTGCAAAGTGCCAATACAAAGAACCCATTATCTTGTTTTATCTTTTTAAATAAATGACTGCAGGTGAGTGTAAATTTTGAGAAAAGTACATTCCTGTAACATGCCTCATAAGCCCTACCGACACAATATGTACATCTATGACGATACAGTCACCAAATATACAAAGAAGAAACAAAGTGTATATACCCCTGGGTGTATAACGTGATCAGTACAATGTATGGAAAATCATTTGATAGCCATCATTTTATATCATAAAAGATGAAGTGCCTTAGGCTAAGAATGTGGCTTGAGGTGAGAATTTCACAAGAACCTAAAAGAATAACTTCAGTTATTGTTATAATAAAGCCCGACTTGTTATTAAAGAAACTAAGCTATTCAAGAATCAAAGAGAAAAACAAAACAAAAACAAAACAAACAAAAAAACCCATCAGACTCTCTTCCCCTAATGTACACACACTAAGCCAGCAGATGACTCTGGAGGAAATGTCCAGGAGCTGGGAAGTCAATACCATGAAACTAATGATCGGGACCCCTATTTATACAATAAAAACCAGGACCTCATCCCTAAGCCCCCTTTCTGCTGTGTCTTCAAATTATGAAGGATAGGGCTGAATTTTCTTTGTATGAGTACCCAAAATGGCAAATAATGGCTTAGTATCCAAATGCTTCATGAGCAAATTTCACTTAGGAGGGATGAATTTAGATTAAAAAGTGCAAACCATATTTTCGTGAAAATGTCAAAAATTACCGATTCAACCCTTTCGTACAAGCTATGTCCTTGGACAGATCCTTCTGTTTCATAGTGTGAATGCACCTGTTCCATCAAGACATCAGGATTAAAGAACATGCAAGTTGCAACTTCACAATAAAATTAAGAAACGTTTTGTTCTTTATACAAGGTTTTACTTTTACAAAAGTATCCCTTTAAATAAGATGCATCTGATGTACAAAGTATCAAACGTGTTTTTTTTCTTTTTTTTTTTTTCTTTTTCTCAGCTTGAAAAGAGGCTGGAAATGGGATGCAGGTTAGGTTCAAAGCTTCAACTTTGTAACGACTGGACACAAGGTTCCTCAGAATTGTCAAAAGTCTCTTGTGACGCATCCTACTACCTTTTCTCAATGAACAACAATATAGGAAATAATTACCAAAACATCTAATTCATATAATTTACATGATGTAAGCTTGCTTAAGGAAGCAGCTGGTGTTCAGTTGTGAAAAAACACACAAAGTAAAATGGCTGCTGGCTACAATGTACAGCTATTGCTGGGTGAGATGGAATGTACAAATGGAGGTTGATGGAGACGAGTTTTTCCCACCAGAGATATTGCCTTTCCATGCAGCACTTGTGCTCTCAGCTTTAACTTGGCTTTTGGTTCTTCATTTGTCTTCAGTATCTATTCTGATGCTCATAATGCCACCGATTAAAATCTATATTAAAAGCTACAATGCTACCCGAAGCCATGCCAGTGATCAGAGTCCTAGAAGAGCAAAGACAGAGTTAAGAGTGACACAAATCCCTGATGTGTCTGCTAATCTTACACTAGACAATATCATGATCTCAAAGTTCACCAAAGTCTTTGTTTTGTGTTCACTGAAATAGGATTAAAATGGGGTCTTGGTTTTCCCGAGAGAGAAGCTGGATCAATTGCGCACGTACCTGAACTGTCAGGCTGAATTTTGCTTAACTTTTGATGGGACACCTTATCAGACAAGCACTTCAGAGCAGGCACCCTCAGGGTATGTTTACCTATCAATTCATAACGTATGTACATGTGCTACTGTTCCAGCCTATCAGGGCATTATAAAACACGAGATTATGTTTGTGTTTTATAAGGAAATAGAAACTTGATTAGTATCTTTCCGTATTCCTCTCCGGAGAGCCCTGAAACAACTGTGACTTTACGTGTGTCCCCAGACCTGCCCTCCTCCCCACACCTAGTGAAAGCCTTCCCTGCCTGCCCCCAACCCCTCAGAAGAGTCAGTTCTGTCATTCTGTCGAGTTTTCCTCCAGACACAATTATTGTGGCTATTTGAACTCTTTAGGTTCAGTAACCTTGTTATGTATCATTAGTACTTTGCATAGAGCTTAATCTACAGTGGTGATAGCAAATGTTTGTGAATACACGATGAATGGATACGAATATCAGGGAGAATAGTTGAACTACTTAAGAACCCAAATTATTCCAAATCCTTTAAAAAAAACCCCCTATATATACAAATAATTATCCAGTAAACCATTTATTCATGAATGCAGACTATAGCATTCTGGAACATTCTAATAATCTGCTTAATTTTCTAATAATCGGCTTAAATTTTTTTTAAAAACAGGCTGAGCTGCAGATGACACATCCCTTTCCCAAAACTAAATTTAATTACAGTTTTTCTTGATGACTTCAGTATCATTTTACTATAAAGATGCTTTGTTAAATCTATTATACAAGCCTTTACATTTATAATATTTTAAATCCAATATTCTTATAAAGAATACACATATATTTGAAAAAAGTTGGTTAATAAGCTTTTCTTATTCTTGTTAAATGTATAGCAAAAAATAAGTTGCATATCATATTAATATTATAGTTTTAATTTATTTTTAAAATTTAGAAATTTTAGACTTTAATTCCAAATATTTTTTTCCTTTGTAATAAACCTAAAGGTGAATTTTAGGAAATGGCAAAATCTGTTGCAAACTGAGGAACAATGGAAAATCATATTAATTAATTAATACTGATATCAGTTTTCCCCAAGAAAAGGTTATAGTGTCTTAGGGAAACAGAGAAAATACAATAAATAACATAAATGAGAAATATGTGAATAGGAAGATGGGACTAGGGATTGTTTCAAGTAAAGAGCGGGTGCCTTGTATCTTTTAAAACTGAGGCCAGCTGTAGTCTGCACAATGCATTTTGCTGGATATGGGTTAGTTGGAAGTATGCCTCAAGCTGAGGCTCACCTCTGTTGCAAAATATGTCTCCTTCACATAATGTAGGCCAGGGAGGCCTGTCTGAAACTAGATGAGGATCTGAGAACTGAGAAGTTGGGAGGATAATTCTCTGTTTTGGGCGGTGTCTGGATGTGTCTGTTCTTCCTAACCCATTTCTTCCTATTTTTTTATTTTTTCTTCTCATTGCCTTCCTCTGTTTTCTTTTTACCAGAACCCTTTCTTACAGTACTTACTCTTCAACTGATTCTTTTCTAAACTAGTCTTTCCTCCACCTGGATGCTGGGATCTTATCCACAGCATATTACACCCTTGGCATAATGTAAAGCACTTTGCATGACAGTTCTCAAGTGATCACATTGCCCCTTGCGGTGGCTCACCTCTGGTCATGGGATAAGTCCATAGCTCTAATGCCAGCGTCACATCCGGGGTAAATGTACAGCTGCTTAAAGTCACAGGCTTGCCAGACCTCCACCACACCATTGTCCCCTCCGGTCACCAGGTTCTGGCCATCGCTGCTCAGGAGAATGGCCTTCGGAAAAAGGAGAAAAGCAACCATTTCTCTCAGGGTCCTAAACGGTCAATGTCACTACTGAAAAGCACTCACTACGGTTCCCTAATAATTACCTACTTTTAGTCATTTGTCCAAGTTTTCTAAAGTCCAATCCACAGACTTTCCAATGTGGAATTCATCAACGTTCTTACATAAACAAAGGATCTTATTAAAACCAATTTAGGCTACAAAATAACAGAAGTCCCAAAGAGAATATCATCAATCTAATCCAGGAAGAACTTGAGAATCAAGTAACATGGCGTTTTGTTAAATCCTCAATATGAACAATGTCAAGACTTTTAGAACAAATGGCAGAAGCATATTTCAATACATTTTTTAATAATGATAAACCAGCAATTACAATTCATTGGTGAGTGAAGGGCAATTTGGTGCATGTAATTTTGGCCTAGGGTTCTGAAGAGAACATTCATTTACAATAAACTCACTTTTAATGTTGGGACTGCAGCGCTGAAACAACTGTTTGTGGAAAAAGGGCCTTGAAGGAAAGTCTCCTTAAGGGTCTAACCTCTAATCAAATGATAGCTATTATCTGCAAAGTTTAATTCACTTGGGATTAAGTGAATTACTTGGGATTAAATGAACTTTGGGTTTGTTCAAAGAAGCCATCTAATGAATTTATATGCCTTTAAAACCAGCACTCATTATTGGCTACCAGAGAAATTCTGATATGAAGCATTTAATTTAAAATAGTCAATCTTTCATGTGTTGGCTTCAGTCTCCATGTGGCACTGAACACGCAGACTCACCCGTGTTGAATCATTGATCTCCATCTGAGCCAAAAGCTTCCCATTAATGCTGAAATTGCTGAATCGTCCCCGTTCATAGTATATGATACAGTGGCCTTCACTGGAGACAGAAATCAAGCGCGGGAACAAGCAGTTTTCGGGTCCTTCGAGGGCTCTCAGCAGATCTCCAGTGATTGTATGGACTAGGCAGGGGCCCTCTGCAGAACATAGGGGATCAAGGGTCAGTCATTGGTGAGGACAAGTCACACATTTGCTCTCACAAATATGTAAACTGGACGTGGGTATACCCTCAGATTTATTGAAAGAAGGTAGGAAAAAACAGAAGTATGCTGGCAAGAGCCAAGCACTGATGTTATATGTAAACGGAACAAATACAGAGAACCGTTAAGTAACACACACATAGATTTCAAAATTTTTTATCTAGATAAAGACTTGGTCTTTTCTTTCAAGAGATGATATTCATAAAAAAATTAAAAAGATATAGTTCATAGGTTATGTGAGAATCAAAGACTGTATGTCCCAGAAGTTTTTTCTTAATGTGTTTTTAGAAATTTTTCTTGAAAGTTTAGGAGAATCATTGAAGCAATTGTTAATTTTATTTAATATTGTCAAAATTTTAACATTGTACCATATAAACACATTACTATTAAACTGTAAGTTCTATTTTTTCTATAGTCTCTATGTAAAATGTAGAAGGTAAAATTAAAAAAAAAATTAATCTAGTAATTCAGATTATATAAACACTTTTTGTCTTTGACTGAATGGTGAGGCAGGAGTACAAAAGTAGTATGGGGAGTGACTTATGTGCTCCAATTGTTTTTCCCCCCGGTAGAAATCGTGTAAGATAAAAAAACTTACTAGTCAAGTTCATAAAAATAATTGGTTAATATAGTTTGATATGACCTGTCCTCTTCCCCAAAAGAATCTCACAAAATCTTTAGATGAATTACATTTCTACTTTTCAATTAATTGATTTAAGTAGACACTTATTTTACAAAGTGACATTATAAATCCATACTTAAATTTATTCCTGATCACTGACTAAAGTAATAGATGTGCATTATAGAAAATTAGAGAAAAAAATATCAATCACCTCTAATGTTATTCATTACTTATAGAAAAATCTATGTTTTTTCCCTATGCCTACTGTGTCTTTTTTTTCTTTCTTTCCTTTTTTTTTTTTTTTTACTTTACAGGTCAGAATGACATTACACATATTGTTACTAGTTTTTTGAATTAAAAAGACATTTATTGAGAATATCCTATGTGTCCATCTCTGAGTTTCTGGGTTATTTACTCTTAGATAACAAAAATGTAGAAAACGCTATCCCTACCTTCAAATATTATATGCATTCTCCAAAAAGCAGACAGAATAAGCTCCTAAAAAACAAACCTGATCATCTCATCTCCTTGCTTAGAAAACGTCAATGGTTTGTTTTCCACTATACTTAGAATAAAATAAAAACACAAATCCTTGTGCCACTGGCCCCTCCCACCTCTTCAGCCTTCCCTTTTTAACTCTGTTGCATCCTCACTAGACTCAGCCCATTTGGTTTTCCTTCAGTTTCTCCTAAGGTTAGGCTCCTTCCTGCCCCCGAGCCTTTCCATGAAGAATTGATATCTGAGCCAGAATTAGAACCCAAGTTTCCTGATGTTTCTTGAAACACATCTGCTACAAACAGTAAAAAAAAAAAAACAAAAAACAAATAAATTAAAAATAAATAAATAAAAAACAAACAAACAAAAAAACCTCCCAAGTAATTGATTCCCTTCCCACCAATCTCTACAGTCGCCAACGTTATGAAGAAAAGAACTACTTGTGGAGAGAGGTGAATCCAAAGATTTGTCTCATGAGCAAGGTTGTCCACGGCCCCTACTACATTGTGTAAATCTTTCCCTTGTCTTTTTTCCCCCTTTGTCTTTTATATGTTAGTTTTAATGGCTGCATCATATGGGACGTGCAGTTTAATTTACCAATGTTCTGGCTAGAATGCTGGTGACCACACAATTATACATAAAAATTTATATATATATATTTATCATGGTAATTATTGGTAATAAAACTAAACAGCTGCAAAGAACCTAGGGGTTACATTTATCTATAGAAAGCCCCCTAAAAAGGCAGGAAATTATAAATCATGGTTAACCTGAGGAAATGGTACAATTTTAAATGACCTAAAATGAAAGAAATGCCTTCTGACCTTTAGCACCACTGATAACAAGTCCAAGTTCTGCGCAGACAGAAACACAGACGACTTCATGGTCGTGGCCCGTGAGGACTGCTCTTGGTGCAGGATAGTCACCTGCAAGGAAACAGCAGCAGTGAGTCCTACAGGCCAATGGCAGAAATGAAGAGCTACACCATTAAATCAAACATTTACAATAACAATCACTAGTGTTTGTTCAGGGCATTTACTAGCTGTGTGACCATAAGCCAGCTACTTACCCTCTCTGATATTTCCTCATCTGCAAAATACTTACTACACAGGTTGTTTAGATGACTGGACACGTTAACAAATGTGACTTGTTTACATTATGACAGTGGCGATAACTACTCTTTTTTTATTCCTGGTTATTGTTATGAAACAGACACCTAGCCTGCCAAGGCATTTATGTGTCTTACTTATCTCATTTAAATATGGCAACAGTGATATGAAATAAGTACTGTTATTATCTCTATTTTATAGCCTAGAAACCCAAACCTTTGCAAGGTTATAACTTGCACAAGTTGATACAGCTAGCAAGTATTTGAATTAAACCCAGAGCTATCTAATTTTAAAAATCATGCTCATCCCATTTTATTTTTTATTTTCATTTATTTATTTTTTTAAATAATATTTTATTTTTCAATTACAGTTAACATACAATGTATTAGTTTCAGGTGGACAACATAGTGATTGACATTTATATAACATACAAAGTGCTCACCCCGATAAATCAGGTACTCATCTGACACCACAGTTATTACAATATTATTGACTATATTCCTTATGCTAGACCCTACATCCCATGACTATTTTGTAACTTTCCACCCAACACCTAACCCCCTTCCCCTCTGGCAGCTATCAAAATATTCTCTGTATTTTTGAGTTTGTTTCTGTTTTGCGTATTCATTTTATTTTGTTTAGATTCCACATAGAAGTGAAATTACTTTCTCCACTCAGCACAGCAGTTACCTCTAGGTTCATCCATATTGTTGCAGATGGCAAGATTTCATTCTTTTTTTTACAGCTGAGTAATACTCCATTGTATATATGCACTACCACTTCTTTATCCATTCACCCATTCAGGGACACCCAGGCTGCCTCCATATCTTGGCTATTGTAAATAATGCTGCAATGAACATATGGATGCATAGGTCCCTTCAAAGAAGCATTTTGGGTTTCTTCAGATAAATACCCAGACGTGGGATTCCTGGGTCCTTTGTCCTTCTTTGTTATAGCCTTTGTTTTAAAGACTATTAGGTCTGGTATAAGTATTGCTACCTCAGCTGTTTTTTTTGTTTTGTTTTGTTTTTTTTCATTTCTATTTTCATGAAATATCTTTTTCCATTCCTTTACTTTCAGTCTGCATATGTCTTTTGAGCTGAAGTGACTCTCTTGTAGGCAGCATATGTAAGGGTCTTGTTTTCTTATATATTCAGCCACCCTATGTCTGTTGATTGGAGCATTTAATCTATTTACATTGAAAGTAATTGTGGATAAATATGTAGTTATTGACATTTTATTATTCATATTTTTTATCTTATTATTTTCTGTCTTAAAGAAGTCCCTCTAACATTCCTTGTAATACTGGTTTGGTGGTGATGAACACCTTTAGCTTTTTCTTGTCTGGGAAGCTCTTTATCTGTCTTTTGATTCTAAATGATAGCTTTGCTGGGTAGACTAATCTTGGTTGCAGGTCCTTGCTTTTTATCACTTTGAATGTTTCATGACAATCCCTTCTGGCCTGTAAAGTTTCTGTTGAAAAATCAGTTGACAGTCTGTGGGAGTTCCCCTGTAGGCAACTAACTGCTTTTCTCTTTCTGCTTTTAAGATTCTCTCTTTATCTTTAAGCTTTGGAATTTTAATTATGATGTTTTAGTGTGGGCCTCTTTGGGTTCATCTTGTTTGGGACTCTGGGCTTGTATGTCTATTTCCTTCAGCAGGTTAGGGTAGTTTTCCATCGTTATTTCTTCAAATTGGTATTCAATTCCTTGCGCTCTCTCTTCTTCTAGTACTGTTATGATGCAAATGTTGGTATGCTTGATGTTGTCCTATAGGTCCCATAAACTGTCCTCAATTTTTCTTTTTGGATTCTTTTTTCTTTTTGCTGTTCTGATTGGGTGTTTTCTGTTACTTTATCCTCCAAATTGCTGATTCGATCCTCTGCTTTTCTCTAATCTATTGTTGATTCCCTCTAATGTATTCTTCATTTCCGTTATTGTATGCTTTATCTCTGATTAGTTCTTTTTTATGTTTTCTAGTTCCACTTTTATGTTTCCTAATCTCTTTGTTCAAGTTCTCCCTAAGATTACTGAGCATCATTATAACCAGTGTTTTCAACTCTGCATTTGGTAGATGGATTGTTTCCATTTTGTTTAGTTCTTTTTCTGGAGCTTTGTTCTGTTCTTTTATTTGGGACATGTTTCTTTGTCTTCCCATTTTGGCTGCTTCGCTGTTTGTTTTTGTGTATTAGGTAGGGCTGCTATGTCTTCCAGTCTTGGTAGAGTGGCCTTTTGTAGCAGGTGGCCGTGGGGCCCAGTGGCACAGTCTCCCTGGTCACCTGAGGCAGGTGCTCCAGGTGTTCCTTGTGTGGGTTGCCAGTGTTCTCTTGTTGTAGTTGAGCCTTGGCTGCTGTTTGCATGTCAGTGGGAGAGGTTGACTCTCAGGCTGATTGGTTAGGAGGACTGGCCGTGACGACAGTTGAGGAGTTGTTGTGCAGGGACTGACTCTACAGAGCAGGAGTCACTTTAGCAGGACTCTGGTTTCTGTCCAGTCTGCCCTTTGCATATGTCGTTTGTGGAGGTTGTTGAGGGGTTCACTGTTATGGTCTGAAGCTGGTCACTAGGTGTGTTAGTACTGGGGCCTCTTGGGCGGGGCTCTATTGTAGGCCATATTCAGCCACTGCCTGTGCCCTGCCCACGGCAACCTGATATGAGCCAAAATGTCATCTGCGGAGGTCTTCCACCTGCACTGGGCTTTGAGGTGCTTGGGAGAGGCCAAACCTTGAACCGAGGCTGGCTGCTGCGAATGCCAAGCTTGGGGCTGCTTAGCAAGAGGTACGGGGCATGCTGAGGCCAGATGCTGCTTGTTTGGGGTTTGTGAACCTTCAAAATATTTTAAGAAAGACTGCAACATGAGCCAAGACAGGCTGTTTGTATGGAAAAGCCACTGGAAGTAGCTTGAGTGTGCTGGCTAGTTGGGTGGAGCAGAGTCTCAGGGAATCACCAGGGAAGGGCAACCAGTGTTAGCAAGGTTAAAGGAGACTCAGATATGGTGCCGCCCATATGTGCAGGCTGGGTGGTGGAAACAAAGAAACAATGGCTTCTGCAAGCCCCTCCAGACCTTGCCCTGCAGCCAGACAACTCAGTTCCTTCCTGTATGTCCCTGGCACCTTTTGAGATGCCACCCCACTGCTGGAGCTCAAAGCAAGTGAATCCATCAGTGAATCAGCATACACAGGCCCTTTAAAGGAACGCCCGAGACTCCAACTGTCCTTGTCTCACTCAGCAACAATCTCTGCTGGTTTTCATAGCCAAAAATTGGGAGAGGGAGCTTCTCTTCCCAGGGCTGGGAGAGTCCCAACATTGTGGGGCTGGGACTCCTCACTCCTCAGGGGGAACCTCCACAGCCAAGGTATTCCTCCCGATTTTTGATTGCATCAAGTGGGTGAGGGACCAGCCTATTTCGTGTTAGCGCCCCTCCTGGATTTAATGCTCCAATCAAAAGTCTCCTGGTGGCTTCTTCTGTCTGTCCTTAGTTGTAGGACTTCTGTTGAGCTAGACTTCAGACAATTCTCAATGATGGTTGTACTTCAGTTTAGTTGTAATTTTGAGGTGGTCATGAGACGAGGCAAGCACAGAGTTTACCAGATGCTCGTACACATTTTAAAATGTTCCCCCAAATCTCCCTCAAAACAGGCTGAGGAGCTCTGATTTTGAGGAGGGAGGAATGTAGTGAAGGAAAGAAGAGACAGTCATATTAATTTTCCACTTGACTTAATAAAGTCAAACCTAGCCAAAACGCCCAGCTGAACTATATGCCATAAGCATTCTCACTGCTAAGTGCTTTCACAAACACTGAGTGAACGCCTTCTAAGTGACAGGCATTCTTCCAAGTGGACTAGGAGTTGGGAGTATAAAGTGGTATAAAGCATAACCTGGAACTGTTTAGAACACATCAAACAACCATGGCTTTGCACAGGCTTGCGACTGGAGGCACTCAATAATGACAAGTGTGAAGAAAAAATGTATGTGCACAGAGTATAGCAGGGACCAAAAAATCCACATATGAATGAAGAGAAAAAACAGAATTTTGGTGAATGAACTGCATGAAGACAGCGTAAGAAGGATCAGGAAGCTGAGAAGGCATCATGCCCAACATTGTCTTATTGGGAAAACTGGAGAAGCCTGTTTGGGATGGAAGTGAGGGATCTTTACAGTCTTGGGGGGCAAAGAGGTGGAGGAAATGGAAAAACAGAAAGCCAGAGAGGAGCTCTGGAAGATGAATGGGGTATGGTGCCAACCTGGGTAGGTTCTGATGGTTCCTTTGGTATACGGGAAAAGGAAGCCCGTGGTGGTCACACTGGACAGTGTGTGAGGACCTGAGAGAGTCACTGAAGCAAAACTCCATCAAAGCAATGCAATCAGAAAGAAGGGCATGATAAGTGCACAATACAATTTGGATCTGGACCACTCAGTCAGATTCAGCAACTATCAATGCCTTGTAATACCCCACTATTTCCATTTTCCATTAACAACATCACACTTATTAATGTCTTATGTTGACTATTTCTCTTTCTCTTTTAATTTTTAAACAGTTCTTGCTGACTGATATTATATGACATTGGTTTATCCTAGATGTATTGTTTAGTCAATTCTACAATATCATCTTAGCAAAGATTAAGTATTATATATAAATATGCCTTTGTGCACATATATAAATGTCATTATTTAATTTTAATTTCTCAGTATCATTGATCATTACTTTTTCTCCCTGAAAAGGCATGTTGCAACTTGATCTTGTAACTGCAACTCTTCCAGAATTCTTGGTATTTCTTAAACGAGGGTCTATGTACCCTGGGATCTGTGGATATTTTCTGGGGGGTCAAAAGTTCTCTAAAATATTTTAAATTTCAAATATGTACTTTGATAATACTCTAAACATTTTTAAACCAGTTTTACATATCAAACCTCTCTTTACTGTCAAAAGCTATGCTGTGGCAATTTAAAATTGAAATATGCCTTAAAAATTAAAATGAGGTAATTAACGAAGTCAGTGTTTCTCAACCTAGGGTTCACAGGGTCCAAGAACACAGTCCCCAGAGTCAGAAGTTTGTTTTGTTCTCTTTCAAAGGGATCAGTATATTAGTCAAGTTTGAGAAATATTATTGTAGACCAATTACTTTTTTTCTCCAAGTTCACAAATTCTGTTCAAGTTGGCAGCTTTTACACAGCTGATTTTCCTGTTTTTAGAAATAATTCTAAAAATTTAATTGCCTATTAAACATTTATAGCTTATGTATAAGTTTGAGAATAAAATGAGTTCTCTTGTACTCACCCCTTAGCTTAAGAACTATATAACATTACCAATAACTTTAGTGCCCCTTTCTTACATTTTAGACTTAGAGAATAGTCTGCCTTCTAAAAAAGAGTTCTGTATTTTTTTCTTCTGCTCATTTTGCTTCACCTGGCTGTTTATTTTGTGACTTTTTTTACAGTGCTTGAGTTCCTTGCATGCTGGCCTGGTTTTCTCTGTGAACTCAGATCCTAGATGGGGTTGATCCCCACTGTCTTGTCTCAGAGAGAATTGTGCCTGCCCTCCAGCAAGACGCTCAACACTCTTCTGTTCCGGTCTGCCAGTATCTCCTCCTTCACACCCACCCATCTTCTTCTCCCCAGAAATCGCTCACCCTTTTCTGTGAGTTTTCTCAGATTCACCAGCTTCTGTTTTGCTTTTCAGGCAACTCTTACTTAAATGGAGTGTGGGGTGTGTGTGTGTGTGTGTGTGGGGGGGGTGTCAGTTGCCCATGTTAGTTGGTCATCTTTTCTAAATTTATGTGTAGTGTTAGAATGTGCTTAAATATTGGCAGGGTATCACTTGTATTTGTCAGCAGTCCTGGATTTGCCCGAAACATATTTATATAATTTATACAATTATGCTTCAAAGGTGCCCTGAGTTCCCTGACAAAATAAGGTTTAAGTATTGGTAACATTTTATGGGTAACAGTAGCCTTAATTTTTCTGAGTGATTAATTTTATCTTGGAGAGACTGGTGAATTGAAAAACCTTGAATTTATATGCTTAATAAAATTTACATACAGTAAAATAGTTTCTCAAACCTTTAGTTGTATGCTGCAGAAAGAGTAAAAACAACCTAGTTCTATTGCAGGGAATTAGAAAAAAACGTATAAAATCTTAAAAATACTCCTTATGTATATTATAATTTTTCTATTAGGAAACAAATTTTTCAAAGGCTTGCATCTGATTTATAAAGTTTAAAATGTTTTCTTTTTCATTACAATTTCCTCAGATCATTTGAATAAACAGTGGAACCTAACTATTAGGGGATATTGTTTAGGGCCCCTGAAAGCCTTGTTTCCATCTTTAAATTAGGGAAAAGTAAATAAAATATTAGTCAAGGGGTTTGGAGTTGGGAAACCTGCAGCAGGGGAAAAGCATATTTCCTACATTTCATTTCATTGCCAGGGACAGATGTCACACACCACAGCAATCACTCAAAATCCTGGGAATATTCTGTCACTGTCACATCACAATTGATGGATGTAGCTGAGGGTTAAAGTGCAGGGGGTGGGGCAGGTGAGACCTCCCCTCTAAGGACCATGGTGCCATCGCCCTCATTCCCCAGTCATTTCCTACACAGAAGAGCTCTCTGTGTGATGGAATTACTGTGAATGATAAAGAACAAACATGGCCAATTTCGAGATTCCTTATGGGCAAGCATTTGGAAACGCCACCTATAAAAGGCTTATATCATAACCAAATTCCATCTAATTTTCATCAAACATCATTTCAATATTTTCAAAATGGATGATGAAAAAAGTACAAATGCATTTAGTTGCTGCCATTCACAAAGAACTGACAAGGAGAGAGTTTTCAACGGCTTTTAGGGAAATGATCAAAGTAAAGATTACTCATGGTTCTTATTATTTTAAACCTCATTTGTGGGACTACTAATATGCAGGAGAAGCTTTGGCCCTTCTGAATTAGAGGTAAGCAAACACAGCAGAGTTCCTAAGATCTGTGATCCTCGATGCAGTTCTGCTGGAGTCAGAAGACAAACCTCCTCACGATATACGACATTCAGATTTTATCTGTGACCTTTGTTAAGTCATTGCAGGAGTATTGCAGAAAGTATGCCATTCATGTTATTCCCACATAAAACAGGATGCATTTTGGACTTAAATCCAGGAATAAGAGATTTAATCAAAGGGTACAGCAGTTTCATCACTATTCTGATTTCAAAATTTACTTTAAAAACTATGTTAGATATTTGCTGGGATGCCTCAGAAGAACTGAGACGGTGAGGCATTCTTATCAAGATATTATGTCCTCGGTCACCACCTGGGCTACAGCAGAGGTCTGGTCCAACTACCCGAGATGCCGAGGCTGACACTTTCCACAGGTCACAAGGTAACCCACATAAAAACACTCTATGGGTTGTATAAACCTATTCATTCATTCACTCATTCATTAATTCATTCATGCATTCTCCAGTGATGACACAGACCACTTTTCCTCTGAGCATCACTGTTGCAGGGCAAAGCTCTTTCCTAGGTCCTGAACCTGAATCTTGGGCCCCGCACATCACTCTCCTACCATCACCTTCCACAAACAATCAATGGCATAATCCCCCACCTTTCCCAAGAAAGCTGGGTTCTGCATAATGCCCAGAGACGCACCTCCCGCTGCTACTCCAGGTCTGTGATCTGAAGCTCTCTGATCCTGAGAACAGGTTAGTCGCTCTTCTGTTTAATTATAATGTTCCTGACCCAGGCCAAAGACCTTTGCAGCCTTAGCTCCCTAAAGGGAAAGGAAAGGTAGAGACCCAGTGCAAGCAGCCCCCTTCTTCGTCAGGAACACTATAAAGTCTCCTAATGTGAGGCTGAGTGGACGGGAGGGCGGAGAGGTCTATTAGAGCCGGCCCTGAGCTAGAGATGTTACACTGCAGACACCACTTGGCCCTCAGAAGGTCCAATGGGGTAAGGATTTTTATATATGTAACTAGGCTTCTTCTGATACTTAATGAAAAGATGGTTCCACATTGACTAAACCTTAGACAAGAGTCCTTGTTCTAAGAAGTGAGACAAATTCATCACCTCATATGTATACACACATTCAAAATATCTCTGGGCTCTCTTTGTCCATCTCTTATAAAGCCCTTGCATCTCTTATAAAGCCCTTGGTTAGTGGTGGCTGTAGAACTGGGCACCAAGATAGTTATTTGAAGAGAAGGCTGGATGCAAACAAAGAGGGATGTGATTTGGCCACTGTTTTGTGACAGGCTGGCAGGAGGGTCAGTGTCCAGAGCTGAAACGCACACAATGGGGCCCAGAAGGGATGTGTGCACAGCTGGAGCCGCCTTTTCAATGCGCTTCTCATTTCAGAGTTTGCATAATGTTTATGCGTAGTTAAAAGACTTGTTTTTAAAATGTGAAATAGAAAAAGCACAATAACCATGTCTTAGATCCATATTACTCAGTGAATATTTGTAGATTTGATTTGAAAAGATGAACAGTGAATTCTCTTTCAAAGTGTCCTACTGCTATGGTTGCAAAAAATTGCCTATGCACGTATCAACTAGCTCCCTATGAAGCACGTCGTACCTGGTATAAACAGTAAAACCATGCACTTGAAAAGCAGAATGGATTTTGAGCCGAGGTCCCAATGTATTTTAAGTGTCTGTTGAAGAGACAACAATGTTGACTTGCCGCTCTTGTGACTATCTTGTCGGAAGCTACAGCACGTAATGAGAAATGTCAAGTCCCAAGATCAATGAAATTCTGGGCTCTCGGGATTTAACAGGAATAGCATTGATCCTTTTAAAGAACACCAGTCAGAGATGGGTTGTAATATATTGCAAAGAGGGGCTCAGGAGGATAAGCGGCCAAGTCCAAGATACCTACCTGACAAAAAATTCAATCAGCTTTAAGCACAGATTGCCTGCTCTGCGCCCCTTTCTTTCCTGCAGTAGGCTGCTTCCAATTAAAGTGCGCAAATTAATTTTTATCACTTCCAAATTAGTTTCAGAATTTGTGTAAAAGTCTGTTTCAGATGAAAGCATCTGTCCCTCACATGTCTGCAATTCTGTTATCTAGCCAGGGACCTATTTAAATCTCCAAGAATATTTCCTATGTTCAAAGTCACAAGTTTGAAAGAGTAACAATAAATATTAGTATTATAAAATACATCAATAAAACAACTATAATTCAACTGTCACCTATGCTAGAAAGCTTTTTCTTTTTTCTTTTATGGCCTAAAACGCTTTGTAATAATCTGTTTATAAATTTTCATTGTCTTGCTCATAAACTCATTGAAACTATAAAACAATTAGAAAAAGACCTTTTTTCTGAGATGTCTAAATTAGTCACAACAATATGACACAATGAAACCGTAAACTCTTTCCATACCTAAAAAATCCACAAACCTTGTTTTTTTCCCCTGTGCCACTAACAGAGCTAGCCGTTCCAAAAATAACGACAATGCAAAAGAAGCATAATTATTTTAACGCCACTTGAATTTATCTTGAGTGATGTACACGTAAGGTGAGTAAATGAATCCTATCATTTTGTGATGTGCTGTATAAATACGTTCTGGCCTCTGACATACAAAGCAATTCAGCGTCCATACCAAAAACAATCCTTAAATCCTAAAAGCTACTGGAATATTGTTTCACTCTAGGACTGTCTCCTTTAAGTCTAGGTTAATATATACAACCCTCAAAACCTAAGGGCACTGTGTCACACACTTTAATATGAATTTAGACGTAACTAGCTTTTTGGTCTTGAGCAGCTATAGTACGAGATAGACAACACATACAGCCTGATTCTCTGACCTGTGAATTGGTAGCTACGATAGATTAAACCAGAACGGAAAAAAAAACAACCCCATCTTTTTCTTTCATATTGTGAGTTTTCTGATGGCAGAGACTATATGTGTGTCAACACCCATGACTGATCTCAGATATGACAGTCAATTCAGTATGTGCTGTGACTGCCTGCCTTTACAAAAAGGGAACTGACCAGTATATATGGTCTCTCTCATCACGGATATGTGTGCCACTAGGTTGGCTGTTTTAACAGGTCAGTCATTCGAGTCAAATACTAAATATGACTAATTGTTTTTTACTACTTGATTATCCATACGGCAAAAAGCCAAAACCAGTTTTTGCATAATCATCAATTTGTACCCAAGAGGTAAGACTAAGCATTTTGTTGTGCTCACAGGACTTACGACACCGAATATGACCGATAGCAACTCATGATTCAGGTAGTAAGTACTCAGTGTACTCAGTACATCTAAGCAGGAAAAGCGGTTTTGTGATCAGTAGAACGCATATAATGCAGATCCCTGCAAATTCCGGAACCTTAGACTTTGACTATACAGCATGTCCCGCTGCTGAGCGAGTACCAGTAGCATCCAGTACATGTGTGCTGTTTCACAAACACTTTTGCGCTCTCCCTGTTTATTCTAGAAGAGCATTCCCCCCTTACAGTAAGGATAACAGATGAAATAAAGCCGTACAACATATATCAACATGAAATGCCCAATAAAGTCTTGACAAGGTGGGTTTTATGAAAGTAGTTTAGCTTCATAACGATGACAACAGTTTTTAATCAAAAAATAAATTCTTATATATGGAGGTAATACTGAAAACTATGCATTGATAATCTGTTGTAATTTTTTAAGGGTAATCCTGTCTTTATTTAAAGCTTCAATAAAATGCTGCATTTTAACAAATAGAACACTCACAATTTTGTTCTTAAGGATTAATATAAACATTTCTATTTATATAGCTCCTGTTGTAAGGAACTTTAAACACTCTAAATATTACTACTTTTAACTTTTCTTGCTGACTGATGGACCAAAGGTATGATCAGTTGTTAACCATCTTTTGGTTTAAAAGATCATTAGAAAACAATGTAAAATAAAATAGCTAACGCAGATTATTACTATAATTTACTAACAGTGTTCTTTAAAATTCTTTACTCATAGCAGTACATTATATAAAATATCTTATCTCTGCTACCAGGTGGTAGTTTTTAAGAAATGAATCTTCTTTTTGGAAATACCATTTTCATCATTTTTGAGCTTCATTTTAAACAGGTTAATTAACTGGATTTAAAGCAGCGTTCTGTTAAAAAAATTTTTTTTTCTAATAATGCCTAATTTTTATCACTATGGATGGAAGATACTACACAGACCTGCTGCTTAATCCAACTTTCTAATGAACCCTACACTATTATGGAAATAAAGAAAATTTGGAACTATGAGAAAATACGTTTAGATAAAATAATATGATAATGTACCAAGCTTGAGAATAACTTAGAACAACTTAGAACAGAGGCTGAAATGTATAATACACATACTTTCTCTTATTCAGTATCTATGCTAAGAGAAATCCTTAAGAATGCACTTTTAGTTTCTTCATCTACTGTTGTTCAACTCTAGCTATGGGCAACAAGAATAAAACCTCACACAACGTTTGGTCATGTGGTTCAATCTCCCACTGTCTGTCTGTTTATCTGTCTATCTATCTATCTATCTATCTATCTACCTACCTACCATCCATCTATCTTCTTTTCTGTACTATGATAGGGCCTTCAATTGAAAGCCATTTCCTAGTTTTGCAGTATTTCTGTCAACATGCGTAAAACTTGGGGTGGGCGGTACTTGAAGGTAGACGCACATTTAGGTTTCCATGACCCGCTATCTCACAGGCTGGAATGGACCAGGGGAGGCAGCCTTCAGCTGCGCACTTGTAACATGGCATCTTGTACATTTCTCATCTACTCTTACAATATTTCAGTGGTAGATTCGCAGCATTCTTAGGAAATTCTTACCTGTTTTATCATAAATATTCCCCAAAATCATGTTTCAGTTTTTTGGAGTACCATTTAAACTATGACCAATGTATGAATCACAATTAGAATAGCCCAGGTTTAGGTAGTTGCCATTATCAATGTTTTACAGAAACCACTCTCTATTTTACAGGAAATATGTGCATTTGAACTACTGAAAGCTTGGTAAGTAAAAACAGTAATTATTTCTAGGTAATATCTTACCTAGTTCTGCAGTCATTTAACAATGTGTATTGAAAACCTCTTATGTGTGCCACTATGCCAGGAACCAGAAACTTAAGATGGAAGGGGAGAGACTTGTGATCCACTTCAGAGCTTCCTCAAAAAAAGCAATAGCTCCAAGAAATAATAACTTCTGTTCCATGAACAAAGTTTCCATGGAAAAACATGTTTCAGAAACTGGGCTAAACAAATGTCAACGATTTACTTCTGTAAGACTATTAGAGCTTACATAGCTAGCAAGAGTATATGTGGTGTTTTGTAAAATTATTTTACTCTGGAGTCCCATTTCTTTTCTTCCTACAGAACATATTAGGGAGAACTGTTGAATAAAAGCACTTAGGAATCATCCGAAGCAAAGAAATCATTTTATTCATTTTCTTGCCTCCTCAATGCCTACGTTGAAAGGGATACTTAATCACTGTTAAATGAATAAATGGAGATATTTACTCTACTACGTGGTAGAAAGTAGTGACGGCCCTCGCTGAAGCACAAATAAAACTCATGGAAATTCAGAGGAGGGAGAGAATATATTCAGCGGAGATAAATCATATGAGGTTTAATGGAGTAGGTGACTCTGAAGGAAAGCTCTGAAGGATGGGGACATTGGAGACAGGGGAAGGACAGCTGCACAGAGGGTCCATGTGAGGGGATGTGGGAGTTTCTCCAAGCTGAAGATTATCATAGTTGCTCTTTTTAACACTTGGAACACAACTACATCCCAACAGAAATCTTTGCCACTTAAGCTTTCATACTTTAAAACTAGTAGGAAAATAAAAAAGGAAAAATATACTAAAATGAATTTCTAGTCTAAGAACTCTAGACAAATACTTACTGCTATTAGGGTTGTCTCCTATGATATGATGCCGTCCACTCCAGTACCAGAGAAGCAGGGTCGCGTCTCGAGATCCAGACACAATATAGCAGTCCCCACCTATGTATGACTCAGACCTGGCCAGGCACGTCACCACATCCCAGTGGCCAAATACAATCTGAGTTAATTTTCCTGAAACACAGAAATGGCAGGTTTAATTCGTTTGCTATTTTAAATAGTAATTTTATTTTACTAGATTTGTGACAATTGACTCTATAGACCCGCAAATTTATAAGGTAATTCCAATCTAGCTACAGATTGGCATTCTCGAAATGCTTCTGAAAAATGATACGACACTGTCACTTGGGATTTCTAAGAAAAGGAGTTATAAGATAAAGACAATGATGATTTTTTTTTCTTCTTCAGAGTTTGGGCCAAACTATGGGGAGACTTAAGGTCTTTTACTGGATTTGATTAGGGAAGGGGACAATAGTCCCCTTTGTCCTATGAGCTCAGCGCTCATGCTAAAGTTCAGAATTAGTTCTTTACTTTCAATTGTGAACATTTAATTTGAATCTTGGTACTCAAGATAAAAATGCCTACATCATTAAGTATGATTTCATATTAAGCATAGGTGTAACAATAGGCATTTTGAAGAGAAGAAGTATTTCACTGTTAAGGTTACCTGTTTCTGTAGAATAAACTCGGAAGCTCTTATCCCAGAATCCACAGATAAGAATATAACGGTTATCGGCTGTGACCACAAAACAATGTGCATTGATTTGTATACTCTGGTCAACAAGGTCTGTGATCTGCCGTTTGTTCACACCAGAGTTATTGGCTACATGTAAATAGAAGAAAGAATTTAAAGAAAGAGTCCACATGAGTTTCACCAAGCACTTATAGAAGGAATACTTTTTAAGCCTCATTTATCTGAAATGGGTTTTTAAGGCTATCAGATTTTAACATTTACCCATGAGGAATATAAACTTTTTTAGTATCAGTGATTATTTATGAATCATATTACATACTTAAAAATTGTCAGAAATACAAGTGCTTCTTCCACCAATAAATAAACACAACACGGGAAATTCAAGATAATGAATTTAAAGCACAATGAAAATATCTAAAGGCATTTAATTTCATAGATGTTCACTACACACAAATCCATTAGTGTCCAACAAGTTGAACACTAATGAGGAATCATATTATATGAGGTATGTTATATAAGGAGGGGGGGGAGTCTTAATATGTGTCCCAATCTCTCACTTTCTGATGGCATTTCCAAAACATGTGAAAAGAAGAGGGTAGAGATTTGAGCAAGGGATGTTGTTATGTGGGCAGTCCCACGGGGAGCTTTAGGTCAGCAGCTTTAAAGACTGGATTGTCAACAAACTGAAAGCCTTTCCAGAATGGGCTGGCAGGGGAGGAGAGGAAGAAAAAGACAGGAGAGGGACTTGGGAGGAAAGAGACAGGCAGAGAATCAGTGGAGAGCCCTGGGATTGGCTGTGAATGAAGTCAGGAACTCAGAGACACCGTCTGATTTCCCCAGTGTCTGTCTGTATGCCAGCCTGTCCCTTATTCTCCGCCATCCTTTCAGGTTAAATCCCTGGGCTGAATTCTTAAACAGAAAATGCAGATGTACACGATGACCATCACTCTCTAACCCCAATTAAATCTAAGTGCTACTATTTGTGGAGACCCATTAACACTGTAACAGCAGTTACTAGAGAAGGTAAACAATAAAAAGCTATACAAAAAAGGTAGCAAAAGAAAAGACAATCCAAAGGTCCTAAGTCATTTAAAAACTATATAATTGGTCCTTCATTTATTATAATACAGCTATTAATATTTCCATGGTTACATTCTACCTGTGACATTGTGGATGTCTCTTGGGCAGAGGAATAGCTAGATTCTAAAAATATTCCTGGTCATAAACCCTATATCCCAAAGACATGTACATGGTATTTTGTGTAAGGGGTATAACGAACGAACGAACGAACAAACAAGCTAACTAACTGAAATGAATGCCTCTCATCTTATTTCTGGGTTCAAAGATAAAGGGTGACTTAATCTAAGAAAAAACATACCATAACTTGGATATAACTTAATAATTCTTGATACCACTTTGAATTCTTTTTTAATTTAGTTCTCTTTATGATCCCATGATACAAACATTAATACTATAAAGTATCTCGCAGATATGAAACTGAGGCCTAGAAAGATGAAGGGGCCTATTCTGCATCATAGGGCTAATAAATGCATTTGTGGTTATTTAAAAATATTTGTAATATCTGCTGCAAAGAGTTATAGCTCATGAGTTTGCAATTTACATGAAGTCTTAAATTTAAAAAAGTGTTTTAGCTCAATGCAATGAAGATTTCCAGAAAAGATGTTCTTTAGTATTATTTTCTGGCATAATCTCTTTGAGGCCTTATGTATTTTAAATAATACAAAGGTGTTAAAGACTAATGCAGGTTGAAAGAAAGGACAGTTTGGAAATATTGCCTTGTTTAGAACCAACTTAAATGATCCCCTAAAATGTGAAGAAAATGCCACAAATAATTGCTTTAATACCAGAAAGTTCTTAGATGGCATGTTATGTTTTGCATAGCTCCTTGATGGTAATTTGATATCATTTGCACCACAATTTTGTGGCAGAAAAAGTATTATTCTGCTACCATTTGTGATAATTAACTGCATAGGGATGTATGGATAGTCATATCCATGAAAATGTATTTTTGTTGTCAGCGTACCAATTAGTGGATCCATTTCAATGGGAAGATGATGGGCTTGATCCAAAGAGTAGCCTGGAGCTCCTCTGAGGCCTACAGATTAAATAAAAAGAGAAAACTACCATAAACTTCTCAGAAAGGAGGAATTTCCTAATAAGCAGTGTTTTATAGTGATTATACAAAATATACATTTGCTTAAAAATTATTTGGTAAATTTTTGTAAGAATGATTCAGTCACACTACATGTCTTTGTAGATAGTCTTAAAAAAATCATTACAACAGAGTCTGCTGGTTTCTGTTTAGGATGCAGAATGTAGAAAGCTGGAAAGAGTGCTGATATTTGACCAGCAAGAGCAAACTGGATAAAATAGAAGATTATAACATTTCTTGAACCCATCAGAGAGTCAAGGTTGCTGGGCAACCAATGAGCCTGAGTCTAAGAAAAGGCCATGCTACAGACAGGGATGGAGTGAGGTAGGCACAGAGCATGGGCTCGCCTGGGCCAGGCAAAGGGGAAGGTGGGGCTCCCACCCAAGGGGCCCTTCATTCACATGACAAGTCAACAGAAGGTGTAAATCTGAGCTGTACCTAAAACCTGAACCTCAGTAAACGTGACTTTCGGAGGATTAATGTTTAGGGCTTGACTGAGACCATTCGTCATCATTTTTAACATGTGATTATATAACATACAATACTTTTGAACAAGTCTAGAGGAAAATTTAATCCCTTTTAATTTTCTCTCAATGCAAAACATTTCCGGAGGCTGACCCCTGTGAATAATAGTCATATATATTTTAAGATGATTGCTGCATATTTCTGATTGAATGGAAGTAGTTCCACCTCATGTTGATGCTATCACCAATGAACATAAAGAGGTACATTTTGAAACTCTGAGGAGAATAAGCTGTGGTATAAATCACTCTGTTTTTCAGAGCAGTGCTGAAGTCAGTAGAATAGAAAGATTCAGGTTAATTCACCACGGCTCATCCACTCAGTCCTGGAGACAGTGGGCGTCCTGGGGCTTCCAGGGAGAACTTAAATGGTGAACTAGGCCAACAAAAGCATTTGGTCACGTCCACTTCTACCCTAGTTAAATAAGTATCAATATGTCTAATCTTTATGACAGAACTATATCACTTCAAGATGTACTGGCTGGAACTTTCAGGAATGATTTTGCAGAAAACACACGTGAGATCACTTTTGTCTTTTCTTAAAGACTCTAAGCTCTACAAGGAGAAAGCTGTTTGTCTTGTTCATTGCTGTTCTCCCAGTGCACAGGGCTCTGGCACGTGGTGGCCATTCAAATATTTGCTAAAGAAATTAATGAAGTGGAAGAAAGAGGATTTGAAACTATCATCCAGATAATCCAGATTCAAACTCACTTTTGTTTAATATGGTAAAACTGTTTGGCTTCTTTCCTGGGGGGGGGGGGGGCGGAGGGACAGTGATAGAGTAGAGGGGAAGGACCTGACTGATTTGTAGAACTGCTTCCATTTATCAAATATTTATTGAATACTTAACGATTAGCCAAGCATTCTATGAGGCACTGAAACAGAGCAGCAGTGAATAAGACAGACAAGGATCACTTAGGTAGGTCTGGCAGTTATTTACTCTGTTGCTTTTTGTAGACAATTTGGCACATAGCTAGCCCCCCAGCACACATATCTTAATTGTGGCTTTTAAGAACCCTTTAGTGAATGGTTTGCTTTGGCACACATACCTACTGTGTTGTGCCATCTATTCACGGCAAACAGCCTGCTGCAGGTCACGGTCACCACCGCCGGGATGGTCAGGTGGGGCAGCGTGTTCGCTGCCACATGGGTTACTGGAGAATTTGATGGAAACTTGAGCACCATGATCACATCCTGTTGCATCTGATCTTTAAACATGAGTGGACTCTGTGGAAGGAAACACTGTTGAATAGAAAGGGAAGAGAGCAGAAGAAAACAGAAGGGATAACACAGTTAGTGAAAGCTCTGGGGAGAATGAGGTTAAAACAGATGAGGTTAGTTAGCATGAGCACACACAGAGAACAAAGCAGTGTGAACTTGGGTACTGCGAGGATACACAGAAAGAGGAGAGCAGAGACTCTGGAGTCACTGAGAGGGGACAGCGAATTATTAACGTCCAGCCTCCATTTAAGTATGGCTATGGCCAGACTGCAAGGTGAGAAGCTAGCTTATAGATATGTCCACATGATGTAGCATGAATTTTCAATGCAGTTCTCAGTTTGGTGGGCAAATTAGTCAAGTCAGTCACTGACATTGTTTACATAAAATATAAAGTGAATTGATTGATACTTTCACTTCTTTTTCCTGCTTGATTTGGGATCATGACTAAAGTCTACATAATGAGAATATAATAGCGACCCTTGTCACAGCTTTGTACCTTCTGCTTGGCACTACTGTCAGCTTATGGTTCATGCCTTCTTTGCTCCTTCTGGACTGTGACCTTCCCGAGGCCTAACCCTGCTTTTTTTAAAATCTGTGTTTCTCAAACATCCAGCACATGACTTGATAGAAAGTAGATGCTGTAAGAACTAGATTAACTACTTTGAAACACTATAAATACTACTATATAAAAACACAAAATTGGGATCCTGGAAATAACTGTTACTTAGGTCTCCAACAGGTTTTGTAATTATTTGCTGTATATATGAATTGTCTGCTACATGAACTTAGAAAGCTTAGGTTTTCTGCATAAACAGTTCGAGGCCAATTTGGTCTCTCACAGGAAAAGTGATGAATTCTGACTGGGCATTTCTCCAGGATAAATATTATTATTGTTGTTATTAAATAGAGAAAACTAACACAGGAGTAAAACTCTTCTGCCAAGGCATTTCATAAAATCAAGAGCTAGAGATACTCTCTTGGCCAGTTTATTAAAAATGCTTCATCTCAAGGCTTGAGGACCCAAGGCCTGAGCTCCACATCTACACTGCGACTGGGTGTGTATATGGGAGTGTTGTGCTTGGCACAAACCTTTCTGCTTTGTCACACACAAAGACCCACCCATTCAGTCAGAACAGTTCATTAGTAACTAATCAAAGGGCTGAAACTTGTAGAGAAAAAAAAAATGTTTTCAAACAAACACACTTATTCATGTATTTCGCTAAGAGTTTATTGATTCTTTGAAGGTATCGAGGATGTATTTGCCAATATTTAATGCCTGACACGCGGAAGGAGCTCAACATAAATTTGTTAAGTGACTGACAGAATAAATGAAAGGTGTCAAAAATTCTTCCATCACAAACTAACAGCTTATAAATTTGTGCAGACATAAATTATGGACAATATTCCAGAGCGCTTTTCTCCATAATTAGGGTATTTGCTGCCTTGTTAACTGTCTAGAAAAACCGATGAGCTGTGATTCATCACAGTTTTTGAAAACACATTTTCACCTTCAAGCATTTACTAGAGAAAAAAGTTAGTGAAAAACTCACACTTTAAAAAATAAATGTTAAATCAGGTTATCAGAAAATGTTTTACCTTCTTCAAATTAGATAAAGAAAGAAAGGTTTACTATTTGCTAATACATTGAAAAAGGACTGCCTTGTTTAGAAAACTGGCTTTTAAAATTCAGGTTAAAATGAAAAGACAATGACTGTTTCCCTTGCAAATGGGAATAAGAGTTTCAGTATAGGTAGATAATGATGACTGATGATACCCGCTAACAGGTATTGTGAAGTTACGACATGCCAGGTGCTGGTCTAAGGGCTATACATACTGAGTCATGAAATTCTCAGGGACGCCGAAACGGAAACAGGGAAGTTAAATACACCTTGCCAGGGTCATTCACCAGTTAGTGGCAGAGATGGTGTGTGAGCCAAGTCTAGCTCTTTGGCCCTTGTTTGACTGCCTTTCTGCAGGGACCATAAATTACATTTATACTTCTTTCCTTTTCTTAAAATGAACTACTCTCCTTACCCCACCTTGCCCAAAAGATTAAATTGGACAATACGTCATGTTTATATATTTTTCACTATAATTTATCAATCTAATCTTGTTTTGGTGTAGGAGTTTATTTGTGAGCCTGTGTATATGAATGAGTTTATGTAGAGGCAGATACAGTCAGAGAAGATGGCCATTTTTGTGAATCCAAAACTGAGCCAGCATCAGCAGGACCGAAACGTAAGAACTGCACTCCTTTCTCTGTTTTTCCCTAAGGTATCAGTATATACGTGGATGAAGAGTGAACCCATAAATGGGGAGGCCGTTAAGATGCTGATAAAATCGCTATTTTATTTTATCTCTCCCTGGGTACAAAAAAGAAAAAAGTTCAACAAGTTGATACGTCTGTCTTACCAGGTGCATGGCAGAGCTCCGAGGCGGGTGTGGCTCAATAAGCAACTGAGAGGGTGTCTGTCCGAAGTTCTGAATCTGTGCCTCTGTGGCCTGCAGGGGAAGGACAGTGAAGGTCATGGTCAATAAGCATCAACGAGGGAGGTCAAGGCCCTCTGACAATGCAGGCGTATCCCAAGTCAGCCATGGAAAAAGCCCAGATAATACAGTGGGTGCTCTTCTCTCGGGGTGCAGAATCATCCAAGTGTTAGTATTTTGTAGACAAGCTTTGTGTCTCCTTCTAAATGTGCTTCTGTTAACCAAGTCACTATTCTTGTTTAGAAGCTAGGGTTAAGTGTGGAAATGTTAACCTGTGAGTACGTGCATGCAGCTGAAGACCAAAGACCACGTTTAACACTAAGTACAACATATACCTCAATGAAGTCCTTTGTAAGAAGGAACGTGTGGGGATCTCTAATGAAATAAGCTTCTGGAATCTTTATGGGAAAGAAATGAAACATAAAGTCCACCAATGATGCAAAATAAAATGAAGAACATCATATGGTCCAATCAATTCAGAAGGCAATCAGTAGAAAGAATACTAAGACATTCGTATAACAATTACATACGGCAAAACTTTCACTACAAAAAATACATTTTAGGATGCTATGCTATTTTAAGATGAATCCTGGAATACTATTTTAAGGTAGGAATTCATTTCTCTCAAACATTTTCTGAAATTTTAGAGAACTAACCCAAAGAAGAAACCGTTATTTGGGCATCCCGAGCTGTGCAGTACTTCATTATGGCCTATGCAGATAGAACTATTCATGTGATTTTATGGCTTCCAATGAAGAAAAAAATATTTTAGATCTCAAACTATTGAGACCATATAATATGCCTTTTTTGTGTATGTCAAAGAGATAATCATATAAGAGAATTAAATATTTCTTCTATAGACGTATTCCACAGGCAAAATATTTCAATATATTAAGCTAGACTAACAAATATTTTTCTGAACTATTGTAAGTATGTAATTCAAGTCAATAAGAAGCACAGTATTTACTATGATCATTACTCTGTTATCATGCTAATTTCCCCCCTAAAATGGTGTGCAATTTGGTTGCACATAAAAGTGAAATATGAAACTCACTGCTGAATGTTTACGAGTGCAGGTAAGTTGGTAGATGGCTCTCGACACAGAACTGTCACTAATTGCATCAGCAGCTACAATTCTAACTTATAAAGTACTGAAATTTAACAATCTGTCCTCCTAGACTCCATTTCCAGAAAATGCTTATCAATAAATATGTGAATTTCAAATTTATTAGCAATATTAAATATGAATGCACCATTATCTGCCATATTTTAGCAATTGCATAAAAGGGGCTTTGGTTCTGTTATTTGCAGAGGCAGTAGGATGAATTATTAAATCTCTTTAAGTGCTGTCCAATTTATTTGCATGGTGTCCACTCATGGAAAGTGTGACTATTTAACTGAATTGTACTCACACAGATATTTTACTCACATCATATTCCATCTCCCCAATGCAAGATTTATGATTATAAAAGGGTGAAGAGACTATTTCTGGCTAGGTTCACATTATTAAAAAGATCTTGAGAATTATTGAAAAAAATCGTAATTTTATTTTTCCAGCTGTCCTGATTAGAAATCATCCACTACCTTTCTTAATATATGGTGAACACCTAAAGTCTAACATGAGATACTGTTGCTTGTTTTTAATCCTCCAGAAAAAGGACCAGGGTGGTGGTAGGAACACAGGGGTAAAATTAAACACATTTAAATCTCTGCTCCCGTGCTTTGCACTTAGTAGGGAGCCTTTAAATGTTCATCGAAAGAATGAAGCAACAAACGAGCTTTGCTTGACTAATTTTTTTCTGAAAGGAAAATATTAAATTTATACTAGAAAAGTATATAAAATTGACTTAATTTCCAGAAACCTTCTGTAGAGTTCTCTGCAGTGGGTCCCGACTGAGGCAGAATACACATCCATGTATATCTTAAATGACTATCAAATGGCATCAGGATACATTTTCAGTTGTGATCAATCGCACTCTGTCATTAAGACAATCTATTCCCTACATTCAACATTTATTTCTTTTAAGACTAAACTGAATCCCTCTTCCTTGTGAGCACATGCCTTCATGACCTAAAGGTTCTTATTCTAGTATTCATCGTTTAGCTATCTTGCAAGCCTGCCTTCCAATAATTCCTTGCCCTCTGATTTTAAAATGTGCAAGTCTTTCTGATCTTGAAAAAGCATGCTGTCTCCTCCAAATTACTTTTCTTGTCATTACTGAATGTTCGCATGGGAAGTGAGCACCTAACTTTCTTGACCTGCTCCCTTGTCAAGTGTTTCCTGTTCTCCTTCACTTTTAGAAAGTCATCAATGTCTCTTTCTCGTCAAGAATAGAAGTACTTTGCATGGGACAGGGCACAGCCCACCGTGCAACCCACGAAGGATAGCGTTGTTCTGAGAACTACTCCCCGACGGAGGAGAAACTGCCTCTCTTCAGGATAGCCTTGGACGGGTTCTGTTCTAACTCCTTCCCCGATCCCCTAACTCATAACAAATGTCCTCCGTATTCTCACAGCCTACTTCTTCCCCTTTGTCATGGAGTTCAATGCAATTCTTCATGTATGTCTGTTTGCTGTGTATCACTGCAGGTCAGGACTGTGATTCGATCCTACAGAGTCCAAAAATATTTCCTGAATATAGAAGTAAGACGTCTGTGCAAATACTGAGAGGCAGCCTAGTGAAAGGAAAGCACAGTAGTAGAGAAAACTTCAGTGTTCTTTACTTTTACAATTGAGCACCACAAAAACAGTTAACCATCATTTGGAATGCCTACTCTGCGACAAGTGATACAAAATCAGAATCTAGACGACTCTCAGAAAGTTTTTAGCCCGTAGGATGTAAGATGAGTTAGTACGTCAGGGCACATGATAGGTAGGGACTATGGTGGGGCCCAGCCCAGAGTGCCAGGGAACCCAGGAGTGATGTCCACATCAGACTCAGAGTGAAAGGATGGAGGAGGGACAGCAGGGCTGTTGGGAAAAGGACTTCCAGACAAAGGACATGAGCTAAAGTCTGAAGGTTAAGTAGGAATTAGCTAGTCAAGAGCAAGAAAGATTTTTTTTTTTTTTTTGCCATATAGAATTTTTCCATTAATAATTTCCAGATGTATCAAGAAAAAAAACTCAAACAACTACTTACAGGTAATTATAAGGTGGATTCTTTTTATATAATCAGAAATGGCATTTAAAGAAACTCAACAGATTTCTATTTCTCCATGTTGTTCTGCGTAAGTCAGAGAGACTTAATGTTAATTTTAATTATTTATGAAACATATATTTACTGAGGACCTAGTATGTACCATGTACCACTGCAGATGCTTGTGATACTCATCAAACGAGGCAGATGCAGATTCCTGCTCTCGTAGAGGGTACCTTGTACCCAGGATGCCACAGGCGCTTACATTCAGGCGCTGGCATTCCACCACCCAGGTTCTGCTCACAGACAGGATTTCTATTTGAGACAACATCTATAGGTGAGAAAATTTCATACAATCAGTTGGATTTTTCATATTTTAATTGTTATATGGATTCTTACTTAGTCTTCTAAAAATTATTTTGTTGAATATTGAGTAGTCATGTACTTAGCCTTTATTTTCTCCTCAGCTAAGACCGGTCAAGAAAGAGGTAAGTCATAAAATTAGGGGAAAAATTTTTTTAACGCTTTGGGGGCTGTTCTAAAATATGGAATTCTACAGGGGTAGGCAGAAAAGCAAAGAAAAATGTGAACTAAGTTATGCATAGGGGAATAAATTAAGTAAATTTGAACAGCATATGTGATTTTTCATATTTCATACACATCTATGACACAGAACTCAGTTTTGCCTCCTTCCATATAGTATAAACACCCCATTAGGGTAAGTTCCTATTAGGGAGTTTGTCTTTTGTCCCCTCCCTACTTTCAGATTGTCCTATTCCTTAGTTTTCTTAGGCTCTTTGCAAAATCCTCCAGGACCCACCTACCAGGTTACAAAATTACACACATCTTCTCCAGCTCTCCTGTTTTCTCACTTTTTTTCAACAAGCTCTTTCTACTCTTCCTCAGAGGTCAGGGCCACTGTGTATGCCTGTGTCATCTATGCCCGGTGCCTAGTTGGGGGCAAATGAGGGATAGCATCTACCTTACTTCCTACCTTAAGAAGTAGCATCTACTTCCTACCTTACTAGAGGAAGGGGTACCTTTTGTAATTCATCCTCCTAAAGAGGGTGTCTTTTTAAATTTGCACAAAGGGGTCAAATGTGTTAGCCGTGACTGTGAGTTATGCCTTATGCCTTTAACTTGCTGTACCTCTCGCTCAATTGCTTTTTTCTCTTCTTGCCTTACCTTCCCCAAAAGTTCTACCTCCTCTACGAATAAAGACACATAACTGGGATGAAATCTTCAGATGAGGAAGTAAATACGCCATGGTGTTATGTGTATTATATGTCTGCCTGTTAATATGAAAGACTTCATAGTCACGGTACAAATAAACCCATCAACACTAAGTCATAGTTCAGAATGATCTTCCAATTTATGATACGTTTAGAATATTCTAGAAGAAATTACTTTTTAGGTGAAGAAGTGTGTTTTCTCCCTCCTGTTGTATTTACTAGTTATCTATCATGGTACACCTCCTCTGGTATGTGGTAGATAAAAACTTTGGTTAATCTTGTCTTTTCCACAACGCAGATGAATTTAACCAGATACATTTTTCTCCTGCAGAATCTTTACAACTTCCAGTCTTTTTTGTAAATGTGATTTAGTTTTGTCTTTTGATGAAATGCCATCAGGGTAAGTGTCATGAGACAGAAGCTAATAAGGGAGGCTGTCAAGTGACCTGTTTCATCCATTTCCCTTGGTCTGTACAATCTTTTAAATTGTTTCCCAGAAAAGTCAGCATTTTCTAAAGTACTACAGGTTATACTACCCACGATGCTAAAATATCAGGCTATTTCCACATTACTAGTCAATTATTGACAATTTTCAGAAATTTCAAGACAAAAATAATAAAAGTAATTGCTTGGGAACACAGAAAATAAATTTCAAAAAACTTCTTTAGTATTGTGTTTATCTCACTGTTACTTAGAATGATTTTATTCTAACTCTTACTTAGAATTATTTTATTTTAATGCTTGGAAGTAGATATTCTTTTTACCAGAAAATACAACTTTGACATACAGCTAAAAACATACATGTGATTTATATCATCTTTCTGTTCTACCTCCAAATCTATGAATTCTATACCAAATAGTAAATAAAAGAAACAAAAACAATGGAATTTTGAGAAGTCTTCGAGATAAAAGAAAAGATTACTTAATGGCAGACTGTATTGTAACTGATAAGCTTTTGCTTCTGGTTTATTGTTGTAATAAAACAAGATCATATAAAGCATTACTTTTTAATGCTGGAAAAACAGGAGCAAAATAAATCAAGCATATAATATCTGCACTTATTTCTCGCTTTATAAACATTAAACTATATAAAAAATTAAAATGCTATTTTATATTCAACTGCTTCTAGTTTTTCATAGAAACTACAAAGTAGAACAAATGTTTTAACAATCTACAATTGTTTTAACAATCAGCTGCATTTGGGCTAAGGCTATACTGTACTAGCAAAATTATTAGGATAATTAAGCAAATATTTGCTAACTCAATTGAAAAAGAATCACACTTGCCTTAACTATCAGACTGTTAGACAATATTTGAGGGAGGGGATTCTGATTTGTTCATTTACCTGCCTTAGTGCTTGCTTTTATTCTCTTAGTATAAACCTCAAAAAAACAAACAAAAAACAAAATAATCAAATGAAGAGAAGACTTATCCTTCTGCTGATTCCTATTTCCTCTTTGCAATGATGAATTATAATGATGATATTACAAAATTGACTTAACAAATAAATGTGAAAAAACAAGCACCATATCCACTGGAGAGAAAATGCTTTGTCCAGAATATTATTTTCTTCAAATTAGGTCAATGCCATTGGTGGCAAGCTCACTCAATTTTTCTGCTTAAAAATATGTACAGCAGGTCGTCAAATAACACTGGTTTGTTCAATGTTGTTTCCTTATAACATTAATGAGATGCTGTAGAAACTTAACAGCATCAATTAGCCTATGGTAAAATTTGTACTATTTCGCTGAAACTCGCAGAACCTAATGAAGACGTTAAGTGAGGACTTACTATATCAGTCCTACTCTGGATGCCTTACATAAGTCTGCTTATCCTAGAGCAGTGACTGATTCAGGGGGAACAGAGAGGTCAGCTGGACCATCTTCTTTGCCCCTGGGAGACTGGCCCCCAGGGACTGCCTCACTGGCAATCTCTTGCTCTCTGGCTTCCCACTGGGTCCAGCCAATGAGAGCTCAGGATAGAGATAGGAAGGCAAGGGATTTATTATATGGTCCCTCCTGCCAGTTTGGCAGTGGCTGGGTTGCATTACTGTTCCTAGGACTAGAGCTTCTGTCGGGCGACCACTTTCCAAGGCTACCTCTCTTGCCAGGTTCTGATAATGACTCCCTCCCTTTGTAATCTCAGGCCTAGGGATGGTAATCCCTGGGTGCTTCACGCTCCTTCATTCATCACTTGATCCTGCCCATATCTCTGTGAACAGGACCATTACTAAACTCTCTTCATTATCCTTTAAAAGTTTTTAACCATGGTAAAATATACATAAAATTCATCTTAACCATTTTCAAGTGTAAAGTTTAGTAATGTTTAGTACATTCACATTGTTGTGCAAGGTATCTCCAGAACTCTATTTCATCATGCAAGACTAAACTCTGTACCCATTAAACTCCCTATTTCCCAGCCCCTGGCAACCATAGAAGTGGAATCATATAGTATTTGTCTTGTGACTGGCTTATTGCACTTAGCATAATGTCCTCAAGGTTCATCTCTGTTGTAGCACATGTCAGAATGTGCTTCCTTTTTAAGGCTTCATAATATTCCATTGTATGAATACACCACATTCTCTTTATCTATTCATCTGTTGATGGACACTTGGGGTGCGTCTACCCCTTGGCTATTGTGACTAATGCTGCTATGAACATAGGTGTACAAATATTTCTTCAAAATCCCACTTTCAATTTTTGGATATATACTTAGGTGGATCATATGGTAGGTCTATTCTTAATTTTTTGAGGACCCTCCATACTGTTTTCTAGAGAAGCTGTACCATTTTACATTCCGACCAGTAGGTCACAGGAGTTCCAATGTCTCCACATCCTCTCTAACATCTGCAATTTTTCTTTGATAGTATCTAATGGGTGTGAGGTGACAGCTCATTGTGGTTTGATTTGCATTTCCCTGATCATAAGTGATGTTGAGCATCTTTTCATGTGCTTGTTGGCCATCTGCAGGTCTTCTTAAGTCTTCATTACCCCTCTAAGGGCGTAATGTGCTGGGTTCCTGAATGACACAAATAGGATTGGTATTCAAGTCTAACATAAAAGAAATGTTGGTTAGCTTTTGCTCCATTTCAAAATGTGATCAACATAGGATAATACCCAAGCAATAGACATTTTCCTTGAGGATTTAACATATTTGGCATTTAAACACTATTATAAGCTTCTTGGGGGAGGCTGTGAAGTCTCTTTGCAATCTATACTTGCTAATCCTTAAGAAGAAAACTAAAATACTCTTTTCTGGATGATTCAGAGACTGGCCTACCTGAAAGCAGGGGTTTTAGCAGGTCTCTTAAGTATTGTTCCAGGTTTTCAGTTCTTCGTTCACTTTTGGGTTGGTCATTAAACAGTAGATAAGTACAGGACTCAACCCAGAAATGCTAATGCTATGTGAGAAGCATCAGTACAACACCTCTGCCAGATCCTACCTGCTTGAATAAATTATATAAAGTAAACTCTATGTGGGATGATTCAGGAGATGGAGAAGGAGGGGAGGAAGTTGTGGGGAGACAGTGGAGAAGTGAGAGAGGAGGAGTACAGGTGGTACCTTTCTTCACCATGAGTTATGTTCATTTGAAGTGTCTGATCACGAAAACAAAATAATAATTACAATGAGAAAAGCTGAAGTAGATTTGCTTGGTATGTGGAATGACAGCAAGACAAAGATTCACCAGGTGTTGGTTATAAATATTTCAAAATAAAATCATACACTTTATTAAATTAAATTCTGATGAAAAATAGCACTGCGTGTATTTGGCAGAACAAAATGCTCTTCTTCGATTTTGACATAAATGGGAAACAATAATTTAGATATACTATATTGATACTTCAAATGGTTTTAAATAGGCTCATTATCAATATGTTTAAAACCTTTAAAAATGAGTCCTAAACATCTAACTGAAATGCGTAGGTACTTAGATTGAGTAACATCCACTTCAACAAATTGAAGTATGCAATATGTTTTGAATAATTGTTAATTTATGCTGAAGTAACAACTGTGTAATATAACTGAAATCTATGTTAACAGAGATAAGGAAATCCCTTCCAGCTATTTCTATTACCAAAAGCAGGCTGCAATTTTCATCCTTCTTCCTTATGTCAAATATGACTTTAGATGCTTATGAAAGCATTTGCTGTTAATTTCTGAAAATCAGTAATTAGCACTTCTCAATGCCACACAATAAAAATAACAGAAAGAGGAGAAAAAGCACAACTCACACAAGTGACACACATCCCACTTTGACTAGCTGCATTCTTTATGCTTTTCTAGTGGACGATTGATGACCATGGACTAGCTAAGGACTGCAGTCATTACGAGGAGAAAGGTAAACCTATATTAAAGATTTATCCACTAGTCAAAATTAAATGTGTGTCATTAATTTCCTTAATACTAATTTCTACACAGAAACTTTATTCATCAAATCTTAGCAAAGCAAGCCTTATTGCTGTGGATGAGAAATGATGTGTAAACAGATACATTTGAACCTTAGTAGTTTTAGGGATCATAATATTCTTTCTCCCAAAATGATTCTTTAAATTTAAAGACTATGTGTATTTTCATCCAACAATTTAAAATGTGGGTTTTTTTTCTATTTCAATTTGGCTTTTGAATTTATTAACATTTTTAGTTAGTAAAACTTCTAGTAATTATAGGGAGAAAATTAAGATGGTTTTAAGAAAACTTTATCAGACAATTTGTTGACTGTTGACATCCCGTCTCAGAATAACTGCCCAGGGGGAGAAACCTGAACACCCCTTAAGCAGACAATTGGGCATCATGGCACTTGTGAGAGGACAATGTGATGCTACAACCAACTCAAGCGATCCAGAAGGGGGGAGTTGATATCCCTTGTCAGATCAAAGATAGAAGCCTGAAATGGGGGAAGGAAAAAACAAGGGATAACAGATTCACTGAAAGAATAAGCAACGATTGCAGAGCCCATCAAGGCTGACACTACGAACGCCTTCCTTTACATCACCAGCATTTTCTTCCTTATAAATTTTATGAATTCCTCTTCTAGGGAAGCCAGCATTGCAGCTGTTCTGGTTAAAGACACATCTGTCTTCTGGGTTCCTGAAAAACTTATTATGTCAGTTCTCTAGTAGCAAGGAATGTTTCGGCAAGAAAAACAGGTGAATACTGAAGTGATCGATGGGCATATGTGGACTATGGCAGATCCACAGCAATGCTTTATCTCTGTCAGATAAAAAAATTAATAAGCGAAGAAAATATAATCTAAGAAAACCAAGAAACACTAGTAACAGAAATTAGACTAAGAACACCACTTTTTTATGACTACTGGCAATATTAAAGTGTATTTAATGTTTTAATATTTCCAGCCTAAATAGATAAATGTGTATATATGCATAATGAATAAATGGGCCATCTGTTCTAAGAGTCTAACAACAAAATAGCTTTTCATGATGGGCTTATATGTGTGTACTTCTCATTATCAAAGAGAAGTCATTTAAATCATTTTTCATCTTGGCAGTGTCAACTGTAGATGATATAGAGAAATAAATTATTAAAACAAAATTCTTCCAAAGTATTTCATTCAATTATACTGTTAGGTAATAATAATCAATGTTTGTGTAGTGTTTTCTAGTTTACAAAGTATTTTCACATATCTTTTCTCATATGATCCTCAAATATAGCCCTATGAGGTAGGTATCATTTCTATGAGTTAGGTATTTATTTTTCAGGTGGGAAAACAAAGGTATTTAAAAGTAAAGTGACTCACTTAATGTCACTCATATAATAACAGTGGAGTTGTGATATAGTCTATTATCTGATTTCCACCTTCCTATCGTTGTTTTCATTGTACCATGTCATCATACTCTGAGGCAGAGAGGCTTCTAATTATATATCCATGATCATAAATGTGATAATTTTTAAAAACAATTTTAGAAACATTATTCACTTATTATATGAGTATGTACAACACAACAAAAATTTGTGGCATTTAATTTGTAATTTCTACTAACCAACTATTGACTATGGCATAATCCCATAATGCCTTTGGTACTCTCAACGACTGATAAAACTTATATTCTTCTGGGAAATGGAAGAACAAATGATCAACAAAATGGCTAACAGAGACTTCTTAAAGCAATCTTAAAACTTTCCCTATAATTACTGGAAATTGTACTGAGTGGAAAGTTTAACATATTCAAAAGCATAAATCACTTAAATTAACATAGTTTAATAAAATGGAAATACACACTAGTATCTCTTAAAGTTTTAAGAATCATTTTAGAAGAATATCATCCTTAAAACTAATAAGCATTAGTAAATATTCTCTACTTTTTTTTAGTATATGTGCTGCCGAAGCGAGCACAGTAAATATTCTCTTATTTTTAAATTCTTAGAAAATAATGGGACTAAAGAAACCCTGACTTGAGAATTGAGAGATCTCGCCTAAGTCGGGCTGGGTGCCCTTGGAGATATCATTGAAGAGTTTTAGGTTAGATTAATGGTTTTTAACTAGGAATGTATATGAAATGCCTGGAGAGATTCCCCCCCCCGCAAAAAAAAAAACAACAAAAAAAACCTGCTTGAACCTTCTCTCTGGATATGCTGAGATGCTCATGGGATGGGGGATGGGTCAGAGGATGGAGAGTTAGATGGGATTAGATAGGTACGGCATGTGTATTTGAAAATAGTTGAGAGGTGGGTGTGGCAATATAGATGAAATAAGAGTTAACATTTTTGAAATCGGGTGATAGGTACATAGAGGTTCATTTACCATTCTCTCTACTTTTGTAGAAAAAAAAAAGCTTTCCAGATCATTCTAACACACCTGTAGTAGAGCAGTGCTTCTTAAGCTTTAATGTCTCAAACAAGTAAGCTGGGCATGTCCTTAAATGCATGTTCTTCTGATTCAGTAGGACGGGGAGACCTGAGCGTCTGATGCTCTAACAAGTTCCCAGGTGATGCTGACACTGTTGGTTTATGGACCACATTTGAGTAGCAACAAAACATGGAACCAGATAATTACTACCTAAGCAGGTTGTAGGATAGCTTCTCAGGCATCATTTGGCAAGGAAAAATATAAAGCAAATCACATAATTTTTACTAATATGCAAAATGGATAAGAAAGAAGATTCATTACCATGCTTAAAATTACTGTTCAGCCAGTTGAGCTCATCTGGGAAAAGAATGTGTCTAGAAGATTATGATGTAAGCCAAGACTTAAGACAATTTAAATAATATCTAATATTCAACAGATCTAGTGTTTACACACGAAGAAGAGCTTTGTACCAGAACTGTCCTGTCATGTTTCTGCCCAGAGGCTGTCATGATGAAGTTTATTATCAATTACTGCTTTACAAGTATAAAATAAGTTAAGCTGTCATATTTTTCTCAAACAGAGATCCTAACCTGTCAAAGAATGTCAATTTTTAATTCTGACACAGAAAAGAAAATTATCTGGTATTCTGACCTCTAATTTCTTGACATTTTAATGCCATAATTGCTGTGGTTAGTGCTGCTTCATGATTTCACCTGTCAAGGAAGAATGAGTCAATAACCTTAAGCCATTTCTCAAATTTTAGCACTAACTTCAAAGCTCCAAATGTGGGATTTTTTTTTCTACAAAGGTACATTCATAAATATTCTCTTTGAAATCAGTGTTTAAATTAAGCATTAAAAATGTTATCTTCCTTAGACCACTTCTTTAGGAGTTTAGTATGAGATAACTGTAATGAACCTTCCTTTGGTTTTATTTACGTGCAGTGTAATGACCTTAGTATTTTAAAACATACTGAGATAAATATTATCAAATAAAGGGGAATCATTTAGCTCAATAAAGGGCTGACATTCTAAACCCTGCTTTTTCCAAGAGCTTATGTCCGATCACAGGTGAGTATCAACTCTTTCAAGTCTAGCACCACAGTGCCAACCTCCAGGAAGTCAACACTGATGTGTAAGGTGTTGGGCCTCCGGGGGCCTCCTCACAGGGGGAATGTGGGTATAAGGGGGCACAGATGACCACCAAATAATGAATATGCGATACTTCATTCCGCTTCTCTACTCGGTTCTTTGTTCTGACAGTAGATGCTAAGCACCTTTATGCTGGCAAATGTAAGGTCTGTGTTATTCCTCCTTTTAGAGAGAACAACTGAGGCAGAGCGAGACTCATCGTGTGGCCACATTAGACCCCGCACAGGATTCAGCGGGGTCCTCCTCTGTTGCAGGGTCTTCAATGTTAGTGCAGAACTTTTGCTGAGGGACTGTTAGGTTCGTGGTAGAGGAGGTAAGGGTGGGGCACGGGAGAGGGTAAGTGAACCGATACCCCTTCAGATCATTTAGTCTGTTGACACAGATATAACCTGTTGAGTTGACACAGGTCCATAGGGTCAGGGCAGAGGTCTCTGCTGGTGTGTGCCTGGGCCTATGCTGCTGGGGGAAGGAACGCAAACGTGTCCAGGCATGTGCTTCCTCACTTCCTATTCTGAGAAATAAGAGTTATTGGGTCTGACCGGCAAGCACGGAGTGGAGGGAGGGAGGACACATGTATCACGGAATGGTTCTCGCAGTGTCTCTAATGGAACCTCAGTATTCAGCACGGCTATGCTCAGGAGGATGTTGGAGGGAGAGAGCCCTGACCCCTGGCACCCTGGCACCCAACGGCCTGCATCACTATGAGGTCATGAGGGGCAGCACAGAACAGATTGTCCAGATTGTCTGGACAGTAAGCAAACCCCAAGGCTGAACCACTCCCACCCAACAACGACAATTTTGTTTTATTTACACATTTTCATGTAATGTCTCATTAGAAAGTCCTAGTTTGACAATTAAGACCTACACATACATAGTTTTTTCCACTGATCAAAGCAATGGTGGGATCTTTTGTAGAAGCAGGTATTTTTATAGGATTCAAATAATAAACACTATATCCATGTAAAGAAACTCTCAATTCTATTTTCTTTTTATTCTCTCATTAATCTCTTTTTTACTCTCATTTACATATAAAAATTGTGCTATTTTTATGTCAATTTTAATGCTACCTTGCATTTTCCTTATGTGGATTATGCTTACAATATTTTTATTCTATGAAGATTAATTTGCATCTTTCTTTATAAGAACAGTGTTAAAATGGACAAAAACGTATAATAAAGTATTCAAGAGCAAAAATGTCTGTGGTATTTAAAAGTCAAAAAAACAATTTGGTGTTGATCTTGGAATAAAACAATAAGTTATTCCAATAATTTTATTTTTTTATGACTCTAAAGGTATTGGTTCTAAAAGGAGAATATAGTTTGTAAGGCATTTATAGAACTGGACATGTGTTAAGCAAAGATGTATTGTTAAGAGAATAATTAAACTCAGAATTATTCCCTACAAAATAATCTGATTATAGTTTGTATACAACTGGGGATACTAAATTAGGTGAGTGTAATGGTTTGTAGAGAAAATCCATTATTTTACCAACTAATTTCATATCTGGCTTCTCTCTCATTCATTTACTTTCTGTCTCTATCGATTTCTCCAAGCTTCAGGCAATAATTCCATTTCCTTCTATATACAATATGGTATAATATTGCACTTACTACCATGCTTGCAATGTGTTTTCTGAATATTAGCCCTAAGGGTCCAATGATCAATGATCATGAAGTTCTTCCCTTCCCTTCCTCTTCTCCGCTTGAAACCATACAAATGAAGTCATTTTGTTTTTATAGAGGTACATAAGAAATAAGTTTATGGATGCAAATTTTTCTTGTAGAGCTTTATTTTCCAAATCTACACGTTTCCTATGTCTAAAAACATTTTTTTTTTTTTTCCCTTAAAAGCATTACACTGACTAGAAATGTAGAAATGATTGCTTGTTTTGCGTAGACCAGATGGCAGATATCTGGTAGACTGGAAGCTTGGAATGGAGCTTCTTTGAAGCGACACTTACGCAGCAGCTGTTGCACGTTCACTCTTTTCACCTATCTGAAATCCTTTTGTGCAATGTGGAAGTGATTTAAATAATATTTTATCTGAATATTTTCACTAAAAATACTTATATACATACTATAACGTATAATTCCCAACTGTTAGCTATAAAATTTCAGGGTGAGAACATATGGGAAGAACATACTATAACCTCATCTATTTTACTGATGCATTTTCTGAGTATTTTGTTTAGAAGGTTTGTCATTCTGCTGTTATTAAAAAACACACACACTGGCAGACTATTTTTATGTGAACTATTCACATTTAAATATTCAACTAGGTTTCATTAATAACACATAGGCATTAAGCATTTTAATGAAGATGCTGAAATAAAACAGAATAGGGATACTGAAGGGCATTATATATGTTTGCAATTCAAAAGGAACAGTATATGCTGGTCTCATTACTCGGTTTTGACATATAACATTCATGTTCCACATGTGCCAAGAACTGAGATCTGTATTTTGTAAAAATTTATGTTGAAAGGAAATTTATACAGAAAGAGATGGAAAGTCAAATTTGTATTTGAGGGATGACAGGAATTTGCGGAATAATATGGGGCTGAACACCTACCTCCCTTAGCACGGGGTCAGAGATGCTCTCCAGGTTCACGGAGCCTTCGTAGGTTAAGTAGTGAAAAACATTCAGAGCACGGACTGCTTCCGGTCCTCGCTGTTTGTAGCCAAATATAAGGTCAATCCACTGATGGAGTTGACAAGAAACAAATTCACTTTCCAGGGCCTGAAATGAGTCAAGACAGAAAAAAAAAAGAAAAATGAGAGGCCGTACACACTTAGCAAAGCTCCCTATCTTTTTCTTACTTTGAAATAGTCTGCATAAATGAGTAGAATATGCTTTTTGCATTCCTACATGTTACAGTATTAGCTCTTGTACTCCGAGAAATGGCAAAATGCAACCTCTAATAAAACATAGACCTAAATGAAAATTTTCTTTTTCTTAAATGCTTAACTCTCTCTTCACTCCATTACGTATATGATACGGATTTTAATTTTAAATAGATGTCTTACAAAGATACATTCACGTTTAAAAGAAAAACAATTTGAAATGCCTGTGTTAATGCCATTTTATAATTTCACTCCTAATTTTTAAACATTAGCTTGAAACTAAACAAGTTTATTAGAAATTTTGATATACACTTATTTTCCTGCCTAAAATTCTTCAAATTTACCCCTAACTCTACCAAAAGGAAATGCCTTCCTTCTGCTATGAATTAACTCTGCTATTATACAGTTTTGGAATCACTGGGCAATTTTAGATGTTTGCTAGCTGGTGGGAAATGAACGTAAATTACTGAGAGTCAATGACCATGCTAAGCTGCCATTAAGAGTCAGAAAAAAAGAAGGCCTTTTCATTTCCTAAGAAGCCATCATAAGCTGCCTAGAGGTCCTGTGACATGTAGGCATGGAGTCCTGTTCATACCTGTGATATGAGCTGAGACAATCACTTCTTATTTACTACATTCAGTTATCATCAATTTCTTATTGATTTAAGAGCACACTGATTTCAGGAACACGAGCAAAAAGCTGTAGAGAGCTGGCTTCTTCAAGATCAACTATGTATAGCCACATAAAACAATTTTCTAAATTTCAGCTGTAACTAAATACATGAATGAAGTCATTCTCTGGATGCATGCCCTGGATTTCTAAGATCTTAAAACCAGTTTGGAATTCACTTAATGAATAATTACTTAAATTAGTCCTCTGATAATTACATTTCATTTCTTTAATCTATAAAATATCTGAATGGTACTTTTCAACTTTTCCTGCACTCACACTTAAGTAGTGATTTATTAACTTCAATCACTTTCTTGATTTATTCCTTTCAAAATTTTTGGTGTCTTCCATCACCACCACAATCACTATTACTGCTACACGCATACTATTAACCATTCACTAGAGTTTTCATATATGTCTACTGCATTATTTACCTATCTATTTAAAAAAATTTTAACTTTAGTTGTTTATTCCAATTCCCCTACCCCTTTCCCCTCTGGCAACCATCAGCTTGTTCTCTATATTTACGGGTCTGTTTTTGTTTTGTATTGCTTATTCTTTTTTGTTTGTTTGTTTTTTCAGATTCCACATATAAGTGAAATTATATGGTATTTGTCTTTCTCTGTCTGACTTATTCCACTTAGCATCATACTGTCTAGGTCCATCCATATTGTTGCAAATGGGAAAATGTCATTCTTTTTATTGCTGAATAATATTCCATTCAATATAAATACCACATCTTTATCCATTCATATATTGATGGAGGTCTAGGTTGCTTCCATATCTTGGCTGCTGTAAATCATGCTGCAGTGAACATAGGGGTGCATATAGCTTTTTGAATAAGTGTCTTTGTTTTCTTTGGATAAATACCAAAAGTGGAATTACTGGGTAACATGGTACTTATATTTTTAATTTTTTGGGGAAACTCCATACTGTTTTCCATAGTGGCTGCACCAAATTGCAATCCTACCAAGAGCATACGAGCGTTCCCTTTTCTCCACATCCTTGCCAACACTTGTTATTTGTTGATTTATTGATGATAGCCATTCCTAACGAGTATGAGGTGATATCTCATTGTGACATTAATTTGTATTGCTCTGATGATTAGTGATACTGAGCATCTTTTCATATCTCTGTTGGCCTCTTTGGAGAAATGTCTATTCACATCCTTTGCCCATTTTTTAAAAATTGGATTTTTTTTTTTTTTTTTTTGGTGTTAAATTGCCTGAATTTCATATGTATTTTCGATAGTAACTTCTTATCGGATGTATCATTGTGAATATCTTCTCCCAGTCAGTAGGTTATCTTTTTGTTTTGCTGGGCAGAACATTTCAGTTTAACATAGTTCCATTTATTTATTTTTTCTTTTGCTGTCCTTCCCTGAGGAGATATATCCAAAAAGATATTACTAACACTGATATCAAAGAGTTTACTGCCTATGTTTTCTTCTAAGAGTTTTATAGTTTCCGGTCTTACATTTAAGTCTTTAATTCATTTTAAGTTTGTTTTTGTATATGGTGTAAGAAAGTGGTGAGATTTCATGCCTTTGCTTGTATCTGTCCAGTTTTCCCAACAACACTTATTGAAGAGACTGTCTTTATCTGATTGCATATCCTTTCCTCCTTTGTTGCAGAATGACCATGTACGCCAGGATTTATTTCTGGCTGCTGTATTTTATTCCATTTATCTGTATACCGGTTTTTATGCCAGTAGTATACTGTTTTGATTATTGTAGCTTTGCAGTATAGTTTGATGTCAGGGAGCATACCTCCCACTTTGCTCATTCTTTTTTTTTAATTTTTTTATTTTATTTATGCAGGGTCTTTTGTGGTTCTATATAAATTTTAGGATTAGCTGTTCTGAGAAGCATGCCATTAGTCTTTTAATATCGATTGCATTGAATCTGCACATTGCTCTAGGAAGTAAGGGCATTTTAACAATATTAATCCTTCAAATCCATGGGTAAGGTATATCCTTCCTTTTACTTTTATCTTCCATTTCTTTCTTCAGTGTCCTATAGTTTCAGAATACCTCTTTGAGTAAATTTATTCCTCGGTAATTTATGCTTTTTGATGCAATTGTAAATGGGATTGTTTTCTTAATTTCTCCTTCTGACCATTGATTACTGGTGTATACAAACACAACAGATTTCTGTGTATATTGATTCTGTATCCTGCAATGTAACTGAATTCATTTATTAATTCTAACAGTTTTTTGTTGGAGTTTTTAGGGTTTTCTATATATAGCATCATGTCATCTGCAAATAATGAAAGTTTTACTTCTTCCTTTCTGATTTAATGCCTTTTCTTTCTTTTTCTTGTTTGACTGATGTGGCTAGGACTTCCAATACTATGTTGAATAGAAATGGTGATAGTGGGAATCCTTGTCTCATTCTTGATTTTAGAGGAAAAGTTTGAAGCTTTTCACTATTGAGTAGGATATTTGCTTTGTGTTTGTCATATAGAGAGCCTTTAGATTTGTGATATATTCCTTCTATATTCACTTTGTTGAGAGTTTTATAATAAAAAAGGTTGAATTTTGTTAAATGCCTTTTCTCAATCTATTGAAATGATCATATGGTTTTTATCTTTTATTTTGTTAATGTGATGTATCATGTTGATTGATTTAAAGATGTTGAACCATCTTTGCATCCCTGAGATGAATCCCATTTGGTCATGGTATATAACCCTTTTAATGTATTGTTGAATCCAGTTCACTAATATTTTGTTGAGAATTTTTGCATCTATGTTCATCAAGGATATTGGCCTGTCATTTTCTTTTTGTAATGACTTTTTTAAAAATATATATATCAAGGGTAATGATGGCTTCATAGAATGGGTTTGAAAGCACTCCTTTCTCTTCAATTTTATGAAATAGTTTAAGAAGGACAGGTATTAATTCTTCTTTGCATGTTTGGTAGAATTCACCTGTGAAGCCATCTTGTCCTGGATTTTCATTTGTTGGGTTTTTTAAATTATTGCTTTGATTTCATTTCTAGTATTGGTCTGTTTGGATTTTGTATTTCTTCCTGGTCCACTCTTGGAAAGTTACATACTTCCACAAATTTATCCAATTAGTCTAGATTGTCAAATTTGTTGGCTTATGATTGACCGTGGTATTCTTTAAAGATTCTTTGTATTTCTGTGGTGTCAGTGGTAACCTCTCCTCTTACATTTATGATTTTATTTATTTGAACTCTCCTTTTTTGCTTAATGAATTTGGCTAAAAGTTTGTCAATTTTGTTTATCTTTGCAAAGAACTAGCTCTTCATTTCTATTTCATTTATTTCTGCTCTGATGTTAATTATTTGCTTTCTTCTGTTTACTTTGGGTTTTGTTTTTTCTTCTTTTTCTAGTTCCTTTAGTTGTAGCGTTAGTTTGTTTTCTTGTTTCTTGAGGTGGGCCTGCATAGCTATGAACTTCTGTTAGAAATTCTTTTTCTGCATCCCATAAATTTTATCAAGTTGTGTTTTCATTTTCATTTGTTTCAAAATAGGTTTTGATTTCTTGCTTGATTTCCTCTTTGATCATCAGTTGATTAGTAACATGTTGTTTGGTCTCCACATATTTGTGTTTTTTCCAGTTTGTTTTTTTTAATCTGTAGTTGATTTCTAGTTCCATGCAATTGTCACCAAAAAAGATGCTTGATATGATTTCAATCTTCTTGAAATTTTTGAGGCTTGTTTTGTGGCCTAATATGTGATCTATCCTGGAAACTGTTCCAAGTATACTTGAAAAAAATGTGTATTCTGTAGTTGTTGGATGGAATATTCTATAAATGTCTATTAAGTCAATCTGTTATAATGTGACCTTTAAAGCCACTATTTCCTTATTAATTTTCTGTCTAGATGGTCTATCCATTGATGTGAATGGGGTATTAAAATTCCACTATTATTGTATTAGTGTGGATTTATCCTTTTATGTCCATGAATAATTGCTTTATATATTTGGGTGCTCTTTATGTTGGGTGCATAGATATTTAGGACAGTTATATCCTCTTCTTGGATTGACCCCTTTATAATTATATAATGTCTTTGTCTTTTTTTTTTTTTTACAGTTTTTGTTGTAAAGTCTTTTTGTCTAATATGAGTATTGCTACCCAAGTTTTCTTTTCTATTTGCGTGAGATATCTTCTTCCATCCTTTCACTTTCAATCCTTTCAGTCTCTATGAGTCTTTTGATTTGAAGTGAGTCTCTTGTAAACAGTATATAGATGGGTCATATTTTTCAATCCACTTAGCTGCCCTATGTCTTTTTATTGGAGCATTTAATACATTTACATTTAAAATAATTATTGATAAGTATGTGCTTACTGGTACTTTGTTAATTGTTTTTTGGTTGTTTTTATAATTCTCTTCTGTTCCTTTCTTCTCTTGATCTTTTCCTTTGTAGTTTGCTGGTTTTCTTGTTTGGGTTCCTTTTTCTTTATTCTTTGTACATCTTTTGAAGGTTTTTAGTTTTTGGTTACCATGAGGCTTTATGTAAACCATTCTATAACTATAACAATCTATTTTAAGCTGATTGGCATTTAAGTTTGAAGATATTCTATAAGGACATTTTTACTCCCCCCTCCATGCTTTATGTGACTGATATATTTTGGATCTTTTTGTGTTTTGTATTTCCTAACTACTTATTGTAATTTGAGTTAAGTTTGCTGCTTTTTACTCTTGACTACTATGGTAGCTTTTAAATATCTGATCTGCTGTATTTGTTATATATTTGGCTTTACCTGTGAGATTTTTTTCCTTTCTGGCATTTTCTTGTTTCTGGCTGTGGTCTTTCCCTTTCTATTTAAAGAAGCCCTTTATCATTTCTTGTAAAGTTGTTTTACTGGTGATGATCTCCTTTAGTATTTGCTTGTCTGGGAAATGCTATCTCTCCTTCAATTTTAAATGCTAACCTTGCTGGGTACATTGTTCTAGATTGTGGGTTCCCTTCCTTCAGAACTTCAAAGATGTCCTCCCATTCCTTTCGTAAAATTGGTGCTGAGAAATCAGCTGACAGCTTTATGGGCTTTCCTTTGTGTGTGAATAATTGTCTTTCTCTTGCTTCCTTTGAGATTGTCTCTTTATGTTTAAATTTTGCCATTTTAGTTAAAATATGTGTTGGTGTTGGTCTCTTTGAGTTCATTTTGTTTGGAATTCTCTGTGCTTCCTGGACCTGTTTCCTTTCCATGGTTTGGGAAAATTTCAGCCATTATTTCTTTAAATAAAGTTTCTGTTCCCTTTTCTCTTTCTTCTCCTTCTGGGATCCCTGTAATGGAAATGTTTGAATGCCTGATGTTATCCCAGAAGTCCCTGAGCTGTCCCTTAAAATTCTTTTTTTCTTTTTGTTGTTCTAATTGGTTGATTTCTAGTAATCTGTCTTCCAGGTTGCTGATCCATCCTCTTGTGTTAGCTAATCTACTGTTGATTCCTTCAACGTAGTTTTCATTTTAGTTATTGTGTTCTTCTGGTCTGCGTGGTCCTTTATTATTCTTTCTAACTGTTGAAGTTCTTCCTAAGTTCCTCTGTTCCATCCTTAAATTTGGTGAGCATCCTATGACCTTTTCTCTGAATTCTTTACCAGGTGTATTACTTATCTCCACTTCCATAGGGTTTCTTTTCTGGGGATTTTTCTTGTTCCTTCATTTAAGAGATATTCTTCTGTCTTTTTATTTTGTTTGACTTTCTATGTTTGTTTATACGAATTAGACAAAATAGTTATCTCTTCCAGTCCTGAAAAAGTGGCCTTATGTAGAAGTAGCCTCTGTGTAGGCTGTGTGCCAGGTGGTTTGGGCAGGCTGGTAGCAGTGACTGGGTAACTAACACGTCAGGGGCACTGGCCTACTGAGCTGGAGTGGCCTCAGGTGGGGAGCCCAGGTGTGTGTAGTAATGCCCTGTTGATCCTATTTGCTCCCTTTGTTCAGGGCCTAAATGGACTTGGGAGATACATCGAGAAACGCACTGCAGTGATCTTTCATGCAGGCTAGTGCACCTAGACAGCCCTCACTCAACCTATGGAGGTGGAGGGGGATGGTAACAATGGTGCTCACCAGCCCCTCGGCCCCTAGACAATTCCCACAGTCCCCAAGAGCTCCCGCACCTCCCCAGCCTTCTCTACACAGTGTCTCTCCTGTTTTGTACAGAAAGTTTCCCTGTGAAGAACTGACTTCAGTGTAGTCTTTATGTGCCAAGCAGTTTTGGGAAGCTATTTGGAGCAGGGCAGGTATGCACAGCACCTGAGGCCCTGGCTTGCTGGGCTGGAGGGGCTTGTGACAGGGAGGCCAGGTGCATGTGGTGACACCCTGCTGCTCCTGCTCGCTCCATTTGTTTGGAGATAAAAGGCTCCAGGCAATGCAGCTGGGTGATCTTGCAGGTAGGACGCACCTGAATAGCGCTCCCGCTACCCCATCACAATGGAGGGGGACAAACAACGGCGCTCACCCGCTCCTGCAGCCCCGAGAGTTCCCACAGCTCCCAGAGGCTCCCGCAGCCTCCCAGCCTTTTCTGTTTGGTCTCCTGCTCTTGTTTGTGGTTCATAGCTGTTCATTCAGCCCTCACTTGTCTCACAGGAGTAACTGTTCTCTATATATGTGTATATTTGGTATTTTATTTACACTAGTTACTGTGGATGTCCCTCATTCAGAGTATACACAATTAGATTTTATGAAAAGATAGATTCCATACTAAAACTAAACAGAATTCTATACATCATTGGTTTTGACGTAACAAGTTAAACTAGAACATAGGAAAATAGACTGAAATACAACAGAACTGTTGGTTAAAATTCTATACTGGTTATGTCTATAATACTCGTTTGGTCAATTTGTATAAATTATTTTTGTCAATTCAGTATAACTAGTTAATTAAGAGAAAAGTCAGTCTAATTATTCAGTAATATTTGCAGTGTCTTGCGCAGTAAAGAAAAAAGAAAAAAGAAATTGCGGTTCATTATAGAGTAGCTGTTTCCCAAGTCTATTCATGAGAATTCAAAATTGCAGTGAAATCACATATATTATTGAAAGCAAGATTTTTACCAACGTAACCACATACTCAGTTAAGCAGAAACGATTTCAAATACATCTTATAGATACCACTAGATATATTTGGAAAGAAAGGATTGATGAAATCTACTGTTATTTTGTTAAAATAAAACAATTATTGAATAAAATGCCTAATGTGATTATGAGGGGTGGAGGGAATAATGACTTGTCACCAATTTGAGTTTAAAAAGTTATTTATTCTCTTTAATCTCCATTCACTAGTTTTATTTTCCTCCTCTATCACAGGCAACATCTGTGATGTATTTAATGTTTCTCCTTTTGTTTGCATGTGTTTTTATAAAACATCACTCATTTGTTGTGTGTATGTACTTTTGGTTTATAAAAATGGTATAGAGTTACAGATTTTACTGAGTTTCTTACTTTTTTCACTTGGCATTGCTTTTTAAAATCTACTTATGTCGCTATGTGTACAGGTAGTCCATTGCTTCTAATGGCTGCACAAAGCTCCTCCAGTGGTGAGCACTACTACATCGCCTCTCACCTCACGACAAGAAGTTGTGGCAAACATCCTCTTTTACATCCCTTTTTGGATCTTTGTGAAAATGCCTCTGGAACTCATACTCTGGAGTAAGACTGTGGTGTCACTGCACTGGATGTGCAGAAAGTGAACCTGAGTCCTCAGAGCCCAGGGGCTCTTCAGAATGGCTGCCTCCGTCTCCACTGCCTCCAGCAGTGCATGGAGGTTTCCATGTGCCGCATCCCCACTGACTCTTTGTATTATTCAGATTTCTAATTTTAGCCAATGTTAGTAAATACAAAATAATACCTCACTGTTGGTTTAATTTGTATTCTTCTGAGTACTAACAAGTGTGACAACTTTGAAACGTACTAGTTAACCTTTTGGGTTTCCTCTTTTGTCAATTTCCTATTCATAACTTTTGCCTCATTTCTTTTTTCTTTTTTTACAGAGGTTCCTGTCATTAGGTTGTTCCTTTGCAAATGTTCTTTATATATTTTAGATAATAGCTCCCTGTTGATTTTAAATATTGCAAATGCATTCTCTCAAATGTCACATCTATTAACATTACCCATATTGTTCTTTGGTGAATAGAAATTCTTAATTTTGAGATAATCAATTTTTTTCTTTATGTTTGTGCTTTTGGGGTTTTGTTTTGAAGTTACAAAGATAACTTTCTATTTTTTGATCAATTAGCTTTATATTTATGGTTTTACTTTTCACATATCAGTCTTTAATCCATATAGAGTCCATTTTCATTCATATGTGGTATCAGATAGAATCAGAATTATTTTTGTTTATATAATAAGTCAGTTTTACCAATACTGTCTATCAAACAAAGACACCTTTTTCTCAGTGATGTGTGCTATCATATTTAGTGTAAATATATATTTGAAATGAAGACATAAAATTGCTTTTGGTTATAGATAATATGACAATCTAACTAGAAAAAGCAATATAATCAATAGCCCAAGTATTAGAACCAATACAAAGATTGTAAGGTCTCTCTTTCTTTCCTTTTCTTCTCTCCTACCCTCCCTCTTATCCTTCCCTCCCTCCCTTTCCTCTCTCTTATCTATCATCTATGTATCTGTGTACCTATGTATCTATCTATGTACCTAATATCTATCTATCTATCTATCTATCTATCTATCTATCTATCTATCTATCTATCTATCTATCTATCTTCTATCATCTATCTATTTAGATCTGTGCGTATCTCCAGCTCCTTGCACTTTTTTATTTCCATTGTTTTCTTAATTTATCTCAATTACCATTATTTCTTATATATTTTACTATGCAGTACAATTTATTCTTCTTTTTCATAGTTAACTTATCTATTTGTGGACCTTTATTCTTTCCTATAATTTTTATAGCACATGTATAGATACATCAAAATAATTTTGAGTGGGATTCCAAAAAATTTATAGATTAATTTGGGAAAATTAATATTAGGTTTTCCCAACCAAGGTTCCAGAATGTCTATTTATATAGATCATTTTCTATGTACTTTATTACTGGTAAAAATGAAAAATTTCTCCATAAAGGACCAAGGTATTCTTGGTTAAGTTAATTTTCAGATAATTCATAGGTTTTGATACAATTGTAACATTTTAGAACTTACATTTTATACTTGGTTATTGATGATACAGAAAAATGTTATCAATTTCCATAAGTTGATTTTGTTTCTGGCAACTCTTACTATTAGTTAAACTTCTTTATTTTTTCTTACAGATTTGTTCTCAACTTTGAGAACTAGATAAAACAAGAGCACTAGATAAAACAAGAGCATCTTGGCTTTTTTCCTGATCTCTGCAACACACACACACACACACACACACACACTCACACACACACACACACTCACACACACACACACACACTTTTAAAAACATATTTCATACACTGTTGGGCTGTTAGGTATTTTATTTAGAATTTTTATATTTATAGCCACACATTTATATTATATTGCTTTTTCCTTTTCCTCCCTTTAACTACTTTTGAAATCAAGATCACACTAGCCTCATAAGTGAGCGGCATGGCTTTCCATATTTTCTGGAACAACTTGCATAAGAAATTAATCCATTATCTCTTAAAAATTTGGTAGAACTAACCTGTAAAATAATATGGCCTTAGATATTTTGGGGGAAGGGAAGATTTTACCATTTAAATTTCTTGAAGGCTTATAAGTCTGTTTCTTCTAGTGCCAATTTTGACATTTTATGTTTTTCTCAGTATTTATCCATTTCATTTCAGTTTTAAAACTGATTAGTTCATAGTTGTTTAAAATAATCTTCAATTAAATTTTTAAAATCTATTTACCCTATTCTATTCTACATGTTAGAGAGGCAGCACAGTTAACCAATAAACAATTGTCATTAAATAATTTTGCCTCAGGTATTTTTCTTTTGGGAATTATTTCACTAAATGACAAGGAAGCAATAAGGGAGTAGATTAAACAGATAAAGTCGTATAGATTGCCTGTCTTGCTAGTCACTGCAGAAATAAAAGAAAATCCATTTAAAACATTTAAAAACTAAATCTGGTTCTAAATCAAATGTATATCTAAGAATTGAATTTTAGATATCACATAATTAAAGCATAAAATCCTATCTAAAGCTGAGGCCTGAGACTTAACTGTCCTCTAAACTGTATTAATATGTTACTATTATAAATACACACTATCTGCTTATTCTTTCAGAACAGTTTTCATGCACAACCCCATTTTGGATTTTGAAATAAGGTTTTATTGCAAATACTTACAATTGAAGAATATAAAGAAATACTTGATCACTAAGCTATTAGGGTTATAATGGTCTTAAGAGCTTGCATATCCCTCTACTTGCATATCTAAAAGCAGAAGCAATTGCTTTAAGCATACATAAACCAATTCCCAATCCATAACTTGACCCTGGGGATCTGAAAGGAAGGAAATAAAGTGAGATTTAAAACAGAGCGGATATCTCTTAGATGGACAATAGTTACCTAATTCTAATTTCCATAATGTCGCTTGGGTATTAGATGGTAGCGAATTCTTTCTTTAGCAGGTTTAGGATAAAGCATCTCTAAAACTTAGAGAAAAGGAAACTAGGCTAGTGGAATAAACTGTGAGGAGAGAGCATTTATTTCTCCTGAATGATTTTATTTAAGAATACTGAATTTCCTAGCTCCTCTTCCACACTAGAGTGAAAATACTTCCCAGCCCTTTTTCTTATTGCCTCAAAAATGTGCTTCTGATATTGAAAAAAATCTCTAAATAGAGTTGAATATATTCAAGGTGACAATCAGAAAATTATAGTGCAACTGCTGTAGGATCTATACTAGCTTCTCTTCATGACTAAATTGAAGTTGTTGCTATTACCCAGTGAAACATTCAACTACTTTAAATAAGGACAACATAGTTGTTTTAACTATTCATTTGCGAGGAGGGCTTAAATGATCCTATTACTTGACTGCTTACTGGATGTATTATACAGAGGGCTAGTTCCATTCCCACAAGCACCGTCCTAGCCGTAGCTCTCACTGCTTTCTACATGGCTACTGTAAGAGACTTCCACGTCTTTCTCTCATCTCACCCAACTTGCACCCTGCGGCTGGAACAGACCTGTGAAACCATCATGCTCCTATTGTCATCCTCTATTTTCAATCCTCCAAGGTTCCTCTTAGCATCACACATTCAGTGCAAACTTGACCTGATCCCTCTGGCCTTTCAAACATTGATCCTACCCTCCCACCATTCCTTAGGACTTCTTGACACACAGTATAACATTGGCTCCAGGAGCACAGACAATTCACGGCCCTAGACACGTAGCAGCTGGTACAACCTTTGAGGCTTTGTTGCTCTTTTCTCTTTAAAATGAAAGCATTTTATCCTCCTGCTTCTTTTTCATGTCATATCCACCCTTCTAATTCTAGTCCAATGTTTGTTTCCTGAATTCTCCAGCTCATACTCTATGACTTATTCTATGAATTTCCATGACACATAGTTAGTACCCTTCTGCTTAAGTAGTAAGACAATGTATATGAATTTACTTGTGAAAATCAAGTTACATATAAATGTAAAGTGCTATGTAAAGGAATGGGGTCTACCAATTAGTTTCAAACTTGCAATACTGTATCCTCAATTAGAATATAAGCCGTTGGAAGGTAGGGACCATATATGTCTATTGCTTCTTTTGCATTTCTCATAGCTCCTAACATGGCATTAAATAGTAAGTTTTTAATATATATTTATTGGTTGATTAAGCAAGAGGAAGGAAGAAAAGAAATGTGAAAAAGTGAGGGTGTAAGGTGGGGGAAAAAAGCTCATTTATTCATTCAACAAATGTTGATTGGCTACCTGCTATGTGCCAGACACTATTCTAGATCCTTAATCACAGCAATGAATAAAAGAAACCAAAATCCCTGCCAGAGAGTTTACACTGTCGTGGGGGGAAGACCAACAAAATCCAAGAATATTAGCAACATACAGAGCATGTCAGAAGGTGATAAACGCTAAGGAAAAGAAAAAGGCAGGAAAGAACATTAAGGAGTATGTATGGATCGGGAGAGGACTGCTGATTTACAGGAAGTGGTCAGAGAAGGCTTTCTGGACTTTGTGACAATTAAGAACTATAATGAGGAAGTGAACTCTAAGAACATCTGGGGTAAGAAAATTTCAAACAGAGGGAACAAACATTTATTCATCATTTATTCATTCACTCATTCATTCAACATGGAGCATGGGTCATGGGCCAGGCAGTGTTCTAGGCCACAGGGAGACTGCGATAAACAAGACGAATTTCTCCAGAAGCATGTCTCACTGAAATGCAAATAAGCAAAGTGAACGTAGTCTACTCTCTCTCCAGCTCCAAATTATTGACCACCTACCATACATCAGACACTAGCTTTGGAGGCTATACGGGTGAGTAACCATTCCATATCCTCAAAAAGATCACAATCTAGTGGAAGATAAATGTGTTGACTTTTGCTTTTCCTGATGCTGGAATTTCTGCTAGAACTCAAAGCGGACGATGGGCACTAAAGTCCCATCCCCACCATGTTCCCAGCAGAAATTACTAAAATGTAGTGGAGTTATCTCTGCTGCTCCAGCCATCACCACTCTGCACACCTGTCCCCTTCCCTTACCTGTCTCTAGACTAGAGAAAGGTAAGTGCAAATGGTTACTGCTAGGAAGTTGTAGAGGGAAAATTTTGGCTCTAACATTGAAATACATCAAGAATCCATTAATTTCTTATTGTCTTCGTTGTTACCACCCTGGTCCAAGTGACCATTATCTCTCACAACGCTTCCTAACAGATATGCCCATCGTACCCTGTCATTCGCAACACTGTAGGTGTATGCCCAAAGGAACTGAAAATAGGCATTCAAACAAAACTTGTCCGTGAATGTTCATAGAAGAAATGTTATATAATAGTAATTATGATAATAACCATAATATTGTAATTCTATAATAATGAACACGGAATATTCAGTATTCATAATAGCCAAAAAGTAGTTCAAAAAGCAGCTAAATAGTAGTTCAACTGATGAACTGATAAACAAAATGTGCTCTATGCAGACAGTGGAATATTATTCAGCCACGAAAAGGAATGAAGTTCTGATACATGCTACTACATGGATGAACCTTGAGAACACCATGCTAAGTGAAGGAAACCAATCACAAAGGCCACATAGTATATGATTCCTATTTATGTGAACTCTCGGAATGGGTAAATCTATAGAAACAGAAAGTGGGTTACTGGCTGCCCTGGGCTGGGAGGCGTAGGGGTGCTAAAGGGTATGCGAGTTTCTCTTACTCATGATGAAAATGTCCTACAATTGATGGTGGTGATGGTTGCATATATCTGTGACTAGAGTAAAACTCATTGAATTGTACACTTAAAATGGGTGTGTTGTATTGTATGCGTGAGTTATATCTCAATAATGTATTTTAAAAAGAAAACAAAAGTAGTAAGATCGTGGCACTCTCCGGCCCCCAGCCCTGTGATGACTGCATTTCACTCAGAGTGAAAATGCCAAGTGCTTTCAATGGCCTTCAGGCCTTCCGCCATCTGGCTCCTTACCGCTCAGTCCTCTCCTCCCCATGTGCCCTGTGCCCTCTCCACCCGTCCCCACTGGCTTCCTGCCAAGCCCGTCCATGCCAGTTGCTCCCTCCGCCTGCAGTGGTCTTTCCCTGAGCCACCTGGTCACTCATATCCTTCAGGACTTATTTCAAGTCCCACCTTCACCACGAGGGGACACTACCACCCGCCCTGCATTCCTGGTCCCTTTACCTGGAACTATTAACACTTCTTTGTCCATGGCATTGCTCCCCTTTCAGCACACTAGGTATTTTACTTATTCCTTCATTTTGTCTGTCTCCCACTGAGCTTTGTCTGTAAGCTCAGTGAGTACGTGTGTACTGCACACACATACACAGAGCCTGGAACGCTCACCAAGGATCCGTGGACTATACGATGACAGCACCTCTCAGCCTTTACTGTATCTGTGCCCCGGACTAGAGTGTGAGCTCTTGCAGGCCACTCACTGGGCTGCTCGTGTCTGTGTTTCCAGAGCCCAGAGCAGTATGACATATGCTATGGGCCTTTCACGAGTGGGATAAATGATGGAATTTCTCTACTTTACCCTCGCTTCCGAGTAGGATCCATGTCCTTGTGTTTTCCATCATGCCTTACTCAGAACTGGCTCTCAGTAAAGGTTTATGTCACGAACAAATCCCCCTTGTCAGAGATAAGGAAGTCACTGACACGCCAACGGAAAAGGGTGCCTTGTTTGTCCCAGGTGTCATGCTAACAGGTGGCAGAGCAGCACTCACACACAAGATATCCATCTCAATATTTTAAGTCCCTGCGAAAGACTTTCAACAATTCTGAGGTTCTGCTATTTGCATAAAATTCTTTCTTTGAGCAAGGTGCTTTTTAATATAACACCAATGCAAATTTTTACCTATCACAAAAGTGATGTTTTCTTGAAAATATGAAAACCTTATACAGAATGTAACAGAGTAGAAGCAACACCCCGTTCACACTGCTCTCTCCACCTCTGCAGACAGTCCAGCCCCGGGCCAGCAGCGCCGGGAGTCCGCGGGGCTGAGGCCGCGGGAGATTATCAGGGCACATCCGTGAAAGGCCTTTTTATAAAACAAGTTTTAAAAAAGGGCACGTTATGATTGATGAACCCAGCATTAGGGTAATGTTATCAGAGAGACTTTCTATTTCTGTCCTGTGTGAGGAGGTCAGATTATAATCACGTTAGAGCTGAACACAGTGCTTTATTAATGTTTCATGAGTGAGTTGGCCGTAATCAGCCTGGCTTGGTGTGGATAAATTAAACCAATTCTTGATGCATGAACTCAGTGCATTTAGAATTTATTGGAATGTCTACTAAAAGTGTCTGTGTCACTTTTCCAGGTTTTCTGATTACACAAAATTTGGAATTTCACAGTGAATTTTGGAATTTCTTCAGTGAAACACAATCCTTGTCACTGTAACTAGAAAATATAAACAACTCTAACTAATTACATACATTATTGCCTATAATTCAAAAACCAGTAAACTAAAGGAAATACATCATTATAAATGAAAGTAGTGTTTTATTCTTAAAAATTAGAAAAAGAAATGAGGTTGTATTCATGTAAAGACTTCTACAAATGCATCAAATGCCTTTTCAATTGCTGGCATGAGATAATTAAACTGATCGTTTATAATCAATGATACCATTCCTTTTTATAATATTATTTTTGTCTGCTTTAATTTGAATGTCTTAATGACAGTTTGAAAAAAGGAGGAGGGAATGCTCATGGACACAGAGTACTAATCCACACAAAGAGACGCAGGCTGTCTTACCACTGTGAATGCCATTTCTTTGGGATATATGACACTTTCATTTTATACTTTATGCTCATTAGGAAGAACTTCTTCAAATAACTGAAGATAATCCTAGTCCAAGTTATAAATATACTAGAGCACATTTTCTCTAAACCCATTTGATAAGAACTAAATCTTACATGAACTATCCAGCCAGTATAAAGAAACTTTTATAATGTTATAAAATAATATAAAAAAAATGGATGTAGTGTTCATGGAATTCATGGAAAATTGATGGAAAATTCAAACACTTCTATATTTTACATTACCACCCGGGCTTTGCATATTAGAGAAATATTCATCAAATAAATATTTCTAAAGCAAAAAAAAAAAAAGAAAACATATAGATAATTGGTTGAATTTTCTAGTTTTAACACAGATGTCTACATGATATCTGCGTGGTATCAGTTTGATTATTTCCCATCAGTATGATGGGAAAAATGACCACAGGTTGGAGCAAAGGAAACTACAAACAGCGTGCTGTGAAGGGCAACTCAGTGCAGGCGACACTGAGACAGGAGAGCCGCTGCAGAGACACAGCTACATTTTGCAAGGTGTCTTTTGATAGCTCTGATGCTTAAGGCTGTTCCCAGAGGCAGTGATTTGGCTCTGTCCTTTAGCTTTAATTCTGATGCAACCAAAAATGCTGCTATAGATGTAGAATCTTCCCTTTGAATTCTGTGGAGTCCCTTCAAGGAAAACTCAGGCCAAGAAGCAGAAAGAAGGAACACTTCTCAAGTCACTTAACGAGGTAGCTAGGCATTTCCTGCATACGATCGATTTAACCTGCCATTGCAAACTGGTGCGGCAGAGAACCAGGACCGTGCAGTTTGATTTTCCCAAATATGCAGACTTTTGTGTAAAGCCTTTCACTCCATGGAGTAAAGCTTCCGTTCCCAAGTCTTACTAAATTCATTAATGCCTATAAGATAACAGGAATTTGGTTTAGAAGAGAGAAAAACCCCAGTGCCTTGCTTCTTTCATTTCCTCATGAACATAAGTTGGAACTTATTACTTATAATAAAAATGTACTATTCATTTCTGAAAATCTTTTATGACATTTCCAGAAATGCAAAAGTATTTTGTCTCTTATAGTTTAGTAAGTTATCAAATTTAAATCTTTTGAATATGTGAGAGCAAATCTCTGAAGAACAGTTATTTCACCATATTATATGCAATCCTTATAGTTCCTGGGACGTTGTACGCACTGCCTTGATGAATATGTAGTTACAGTGGTACTAAAGAGTAAGATTTATTTTAAAGAAGCACTGGATTTTGCCTTGACGTTTGCTCAGTAGCACTTAAGCTGTTAGGGAGACAAGATATAAGAAGTAAGAGGTGTTAGTATTAGGAGTAAATTATTGTCTTTACAGTATGATAATCATTTTTCAGGCTGTATCTTTCACCTTTCAATGAATACTCTGGGATTCTCTTAAAAACCCAAATGATTTGAAACCATTTGGTGAGAATCAGGTATGTCTAAGGAAAAGTGATTTAAAAAAATCTTACATGGTGATCACAGGAATAACGAGATAGGCCAGAGTGCCACTGATTAAAACTGAATTGTCGGTCTGAGTAAAAATTAGGGGTCTCGAAGTCATCCATGCATAGGATATAGATAGTTATAAATAACATACAGGCTATATTCCAAAGTTCCTTTATAATTTGGTGTTTGGAACACATATTGCAGTAGAAATAGTAGTAGTCTAATGTGGTTGGCTCTCAAGTTGGTAAACAAAAGCATATTTAATTCAAAATATGGGTGAAGTTTTAAAGACGATAAGTGGGTCCAGGGGCCATTACACTCAGAGTTCTAACCGATGATGCTAGGCATGATAAGGAAAAGCACTAAGGGCAAGACCTTGGGTAAGCCACTTTGCCTTTCCGGGTCTCAGTTTCCTTATTCAGATAAAGGTCTGATCTAGGTCTGTGTGTGACTACTAGAAAGTTTAGAATGTCACCTAGTGCCATTGCTTCCATTTGTAGAGTTGAAGGATAGCATTCCTCTCACACCTGCTGGCAGTGAGACCTGGGACTTCCTCAGCTCTGAGCCCAGGTTTTACTTGCTGGGAAAGGGAGCCTTACAGGGTCCAGGTTGGGGACAGAGTTATCAATAGGATCACTGAAAGTCAGGTCTGCATAGCTGTTGGGGTTGGAACATGCTGATTATTTTGGGTCAATTCCCACTTTTCTTTTCTTTTCTTCTTCTGACCCCAAGATCCTGGCTTCTGATGAGAAGACGTGTTTCTTTCCCGTCTCCTCTCCCTTCTCCCTTCCACAGCTCCTCGAGCCACTCCTTACTCTATTCTCCAGACTGAATAAGAACACTGCCACTTTGGTAAGGAGGTGATATTTGGCAACGGAATTTACCTCGCTAGGTTTCTGAATAATTATTATTTCAGAAAGTTTTTTGAGAATTAAAAGAATAATGCACCTGAAGCTCTAGCACAGTATCTGACAAAGAATAAACACTCAGTAACGGTGTTGGCTATAAGCCTACAATAATGGTGTAGGCTATACTGAGCCTATGGCCATTAGTTAATCTTGGACAACATCTCCATTGGGATGACTCAGGACCATCACTGGGGCATGAGGAATGGTGAGTAAGATTAGGGTACCACCCTTGCAGCAGTTGCCAGCAGTAAGTCTTGGAATGAGGAAAGTAGAGAAAAAATTGTAAGTAACCACACAAGGAAAGTAAGGAGAGTGTCCTAAAGCCATATAGCTGTTTATATATAAGAAGAGGTGTAAATTGGGTAACAGTAACATTCCACTTATTAAGGGTAGGTTCTGTCACTGCATGTTTCGGTACACAACTCCCAAATCTGGAATTGATCAGACAATGGCCAATGAAACCTGAGGTAGAAGATTATCAGCTTTACCAAAGCTCCGAAGTTTACATTTCCTCTAGGGCCTCAAACAGCACATCACTGACTCTTATTTATCATTCGGCCTTGACAAATGTGATTACCTAATTTTTGTAGACTAGAGGTGATGATAAGCCACAAATTCTAATCAGCATGACTATTAAAGCAAACTCTGGTGATAGCTGACCATCTAAATAAGAAAATGAAAAAGACTAGATATAGAGTTGTATCACATCACGGAATAATAATGGGTACTTGGGATAATAAAGAAACGAAGTTTCATCCTTTGTACAAGAGGGTGGGGAACAAAGTAGTAACACATTTTAGAACAATCACCATAACAATGGTTCTAAAAGTTCTCACTTAGCTATAAAAATCTAGAAACTTCATTTGTCTGAAAAGGTTATTTAGTTGGATTTCATTACCTACCAACATACAAGATGAATGAAGTACTGTGATTTCTCTGCAGGTTTTGTCAAGAGTGTATGGTTTTGCTTGTTTAGTTTACATCAATATTATTTGATGATTTATCATCCAAAATAATTGTTATTTTTCCCTGCATTCAAAAAATTCTGTGCAAGATGCCACCTTGGGGATTTGTTTTTCAGAAGCATAACAGCCTTTTCTTTTTCAATTAGGCATATCATTAATAAAATTACTAATTCTAGGGGCATATGGACTTCTTTTGCTAGAGATGAACACAAACATTGTGTCTATAATAAATGATAACTTAACATCTTATTAAAATATATCTAAAAATCTTTTAGCATCCAGGGAGCCCATGAGGAGATGCTCAAACATCATTAGTCACCAAGGAAATGCAAACTAAAACTATAATGAGATATTATTCACACCAACTAAAATGGCTATAACAAAAAAACAAAAAACAGGCAATAACAAGTGTTGGTGAAGATATAGAGGAACTAGAACTGTCATACATTGCTAGTGGAAATGTAAGATGGTATGGTCACTTTGCAAGACAGTTAAGCAATTTCTTAAAAATTTAAACATAAATTTACCATATGCCTCAGCAATTCTACTCCTAGATATGTACACAGAGAGATTTGTATGTGAATGTTCATAGCAGTATTACGCATAATAGCCCCAAAGTGGAAAGAACCCAAATGTTCATCAACTGATTAGATGGTGGCGATGGTCATACAACTCTACATTTACTAAAAATCATTCAATTGTTTTCTAAAAACAAATGAATTTTATGATAAATAATGATATTTTAAAAACATTCATAAGGTATCCTCCCCATTTTACAGATGAGAAGTGTGAGGGCTAGAGATGTTCCATTAATTACCTGGGGCAATGGAGCTAGTAAATGGCAGAGCCCATTTCAAGAGCAGGAAATTATAAAATTCCAAGTCACACTCTTTCCAAAATACCTATTGGCATTTATTAATTATTAGCACCCACATGAAAACTTCTGTTTAGTCAGTTGAGTTCAACAGAATGAGCAAGAGAAAATCTGGTCCAACAATTTTTGGTTACTTTGCTTGCCTGAGTGAAAGATTCATGCAATTTGACTAGTTGGGACCAAACTAGGTAATATGCTGAAATCTCTCCTACATAATTCATTCATTCAGTAAATATCTGAGAGGTTGTTTGGTAAAATGGTTCATTTCCATATACCATAACCACATTGAGATGAAAATCTCCTTAAATATGGATAAAATATATTAAAATCTATAAAATTCCCACATGCAAACATTCTATGAACACATTTTTTTTATTTGAATGCCCAAGCACCTGTCATACAGATTTTTAAAATAATCACATTTTCTATAAGAATGTTTTCTAGATGGGTGTTCTCTTAAAGTCAAGTATGTTACACTGTAAGGTGTGTTTCACACTTATAAATTTCCTATACACAAATATGTTGTAAATGTCAATTATTTTGTTTTGAATAATTTATGAGTGAAAAAAGAGTGCAGATTTAGCCAGTAGACAAAAACAAGGAAGGGCATTTTTTTTTTAAGCATTTTAGAGTATGTTGTACTGGTCAACAGATGCTCATCTGATTATCTTCTCCTAAGGGAGCAAATATAACTAAATTACTATTCCTTTATTAGGTCTCATGAAAGGAAAATCCACTCTATAGTAAAGAACGCTGTCAAAAGGCAACAGTAAATTTCTTTTTTTTCCTTAAATTTCAACCTAGAAATTTATAGATGTGAATTTATAGAAATCAATTTATAGATGTGAAATGACAGTTCCTTAATAGTGAGAAACAAAAGACTACTAATAGTTAGAAACAAAAGAAACAAAAGAGCATTTTGACTTCTTGGTGACTGCTCAGGCAAAAACAAAATCTCTCTTACCATCCTGTTGATCCGTACAAAGTCTTCAGGTTTTTTTGCCCAGGGGGGAAGATCAACATCATTTACCACCACTTCATCTTCTCTGACTCCAAGATTATAGCCATTACTGTTGACAAACATCTCTGGTAGGTAATAGAACTCTGGAATTAGTTCCTGCCAAAAACAAAAATGTGGCCCATGAAACCACTTTAAAAATCAGTTGAATAAAACTATTCACTTATGACAACTGTAAATTGAATTAAACAATTTCTTTATTTAAATCTAATATTTTATTACTTAATTCTATTCTTAATTTGTTTTGGGAAAGAGTCTAGGAAGAGAAGACAAGTATTTTTCTTGAATAACTTGCTCGATAATTTGTTTATACGGTTTTCAATCTTATCTTGCCACAAATTAGTCAAGAGAAATAGGTTATAGAATCAACAATAGCATTAGTAAACAAATATGTAAAGCTATAATCTACAAGTCTCTGCTGTTTGGCAAACTTTTCCAAATATTATTGAAATATTCAAATTAAAAAAAAAAGATTTTGCTAGTATTGGTTAAAAATCATGCGATATCTTTTTTTTTTTTTTTTTGACTACACTGGCAATTACAATATATGCTTTCTATGAAGAGATTCATTTTTATTTTGTAATTTGGCAAGATAAATTATTTTTATACCCACCTCTAAACACAGTGAAGAGATAATATGCAACGTGATAATAAGTTGTTTTTTTTAAATTAAATTTATTGGGGTGACAATTGTTAGTAAAATTGTGATAATAAGTTTTAAATATTTAATGGATACCACCTGAATAATAAGTTCTTAATAAACTGGATGCGAAGACAACTTGTATTCCTCATATAGAAGTATGGCATTAACAACTGCATTCAAGGAAAAGTAGTTTGACGCACAATGTCTGATATGTGGTTTATGTGACTTGAGAATAAATCTGATATCAAAATGAACTGATTTTATGATCCTAAAAGTTTTTATTTGTTGTCCTTTTTTAAAGCAACTGGAGAAAGTAAAAACAAAAAAAACCTCACTGTAGTTGTTATTTACACTATCTATGCCATGAAAAAATACTGATCTTTTCAAACATGAAGATGAGAGTTAAATTAACTTTAAATTATATTGTGAAAGGCATAGGGACATTTGTTTGTGTAACACAATCAACATCAATGAATTTTCTGGATAAATGGAGCTTAACTTTTTAATAATCACAGTTTTTCTTCTACTTAAACCATTTAAATAGAAATCTTTCTAAAGTCCATTACCTAATTCTCTGATAGTTATTTTTTTCATATAGTAAAGTTAGACTACCAAGCACTGTGATGGGACTGAGAAAACAAAAAATGAGCAACACATGGCCTTACCTTTGAGTAAATTCACGTCTGGTCTATGGGGAAGATGTATAAACAGATGGTGATGACAGACAACAGTAATAGCTGGGAGAGGAGTACAAAGTACAAGGGAGCAGACAGGAGAGCAGGGGACTCTGGGCAACTCAGAAGAGACTTCACTGCAGATGGGACATTTGAGTTAGAGCATGGTTAAGATGAAGGGGAAAGGGGCAGGGGAACCTCCAGGGAATAACATCAAGGTATGGCAGGAACAGAGAATGGTGGACTATAGCATGTATTAGGGGACAGATCAAGATGGGGATGAGATGGTATAGGAATCCAGATGATGAAGAAAAGTTTCATGCCATGCTCGGCCATTTGGATTGTATCTCATTGGTAACAATTTTAAAGAAGAGTTATTGACATGATCAAATTTATTTCAAAGCAAGACACTGGGTGACAAAGTGAATGGCTGATTGGAGAGGGGTGAGACCAGTGTGCGTGTGTGTGTGTGTGTGTGTGTGTGTGTGCGTGGAGGAGGAGGAGGAGAAAGAGGGCAGGAGGAAAGAGGGAAGGGCAACTGCTAACTGTGGTGAGCAAGGGGACATGTCATGGGACTTTATCAAGGAGGGGTAATATGCAACAGAGGTGAGTAAATAAAGTTGTGGACCCGAGGATGCGAAAGAGAAGGAATCAGGTGGGTCACACTGAGAGGCAAATATATATTAACGATGAACTATGTACAAGGCATCACAGCCACAGTGAACTGTGGAAAAGGAGAATGACTGTGAGATTAATATCAATCGATATAAATTTTCAGTGACTTGAATGCAAAAAGGGAAATTGAGTAGGGCGAAAATAAAAACTAATGGGTAAATAAACACCCTTATTTGCAAATAATGATACAGCTTAATTGGTGGATAAAATGGAGGCTAAGGGTGCTTCAGCAATATGAGAACAGCAAGGATTATCATGAGATCAGATTCTGGGCGAGGTAAGGATGACAGTGTGTATTACGTTGAACTGAAGGAGCCATTTGGTAAAGGTTTGTGGTCACTGATTAGAAGGCACAGTGAAGTATCATCACTATTCTCACATAGTATTTGTAGTCAATCAGAAACACGTAATGGTTACAGATGGAATGTTTCGGTTCCTCTAAAATTCACACATTGACACCCTATCCCCTAATGGGATGGGATGGTATTAGGAGCATTAGGTCAGGAGGGCGGAGCCCTGTGAATGCGGTTCGTGCCCTGTCAGAGTCCTGAGAGAGCTTGCTTCGTCTCTCTGCCGTGTGGGGACACAGCCAGAGTATGGCCCTCTACCAACCAGGAAGCAGGCTCTCACCAGACACAGAACCTGACCACGTGGGCGCCTTGATCATGGACTTCAAACCTCCAAAACTGCAAGAAATAAATTTCTGTTGTTTATAAGCTACCCAGTTTATGGTAAAATATAGCAAGCAGTCCGAGCTGACCAAAATTATAATTAGTAACTTATTATTTTAATGCATTAAGATAAAAGATACCACTTTCTTTTGATCTTGCCCTCGTTTGGAAAAACATGGGAAATTAGTAAAAGATGTAGAAGAGATAAAGAACTGCTGTTTGCACATTGCTTGTTTTACATGACACTGAATAGCAACAGCGTCCACAATGGTCTAAAAGGGGGAAAGGAATGTAAGCTCATGTAGCTGCTCGGTGTGTAAGGTGATTTATATGTAATAGGCTCACATAAGTCAGGGGTTTCCCTACCGCTTTCTGCGAGTTATTTGTGTTCATGTCCTCTCTCTGGAACTAGACGACAGAAACTTTCCTGAGGACAGAGAGGAATATATGCCCACATGGATATATGCCCATATATTTTTTCTTTTTTTAAACAGCCTAAAGACTTTCAATTTATCTTCAACTATCTCAGTGCTCAAATGTTTTTCATATATATTATTCCTCGTTCTTTCCTGTGGAATAGGGTTTTATATATATATATATATATATATATATATATATATATATGGTTATTATTTACTTACTTACCACTGTAATAGCATTTCACTGAATGCCATTAAATTAGATTTGCAAAGGCATAAGAAGCCTAGAATTTTACATGAATAACAATTTGGGCAAAAGCAGATTCTTGGCCTTACTTTGTGAGCTTTACATTTTGTTGAATTCCCTATAGCTCTTGGTGGTATATTTTGTATGCAGTAGGTGCTCATTAAATATTAAACTACTGAAGATCTTAGATAAAGTTATTTCAATAGCACTCGAAATCTTCTGGGGGCTATGCAGATGGTTGGAAGAATGCTTCAAGACAGGAAAAGAGCCAACAAAGTACTTTATTAAATAAAAGATGAAGGATGCTCCCAGAAACAAAATTTGTACCTCTTGAGGGGAAACGTTTGCAGTTTAAAAAAAAGGTTATCTTGCCTACGCGAGTTTTGTTAAAAGACTCAAAAGTGTCAAAGAGTTCCATTTAAATTTAGAAAAAGTGCGTTTTAAAGTTGCCAGAAAAACTGTACCCAAAGTGCAGAAGTGAGAGAAGCAAGACCTATTTCATTTTAGTTTAAGCACTTTGGAAAGAAGGGGCTGAGAGCCGGGCCCCACTCGGGAGAACCCAGGAAGGCTGAGAAGCAGCTGCCCTGCTGGGAGTTGGAATGGCAGGGGGAAGTGCACTTCAGCAGGAACATTCTGGAAGGCATTACTTGGGGCCAGTCATGAAGAAAGAGCCCTACCAGGAACCCCTAAGTGAGACGTTTTTCTCTGCTCCAGTTCTCATCTGGCCCACCAGAATGTGGTCTTTTATTATTATTGTTACTATTAAAATTTATTGGGGTGACAGTGGTCAACAAAACTACATAGGTTTCAGGTGTACAATTCTGTAATACATCATCTATATATCACAGTGTGTGTTCACCACCCAGAGTCCGTTCACCTTCCATCACCAGAATGTAGTCTTAAATTAGGGTGGAGACCAAGATCAAGATGCGGGTGTAAACTTTGAGAGACTGGATGATTGAAGGCGTGGACAAACTCTCAGATTTCTAATAGTGGGGACAGTCACAAAACAGACAGATTTTTAAAGTGAATATGAAGAAATTTCTGGAGTGCAGCTATTTTCAAGACTCCTGAAAAAGACCAAACACTTAAGTGACTAAATTGCCTGAACCTTGAAGTCCTGAGCTGGGGATGTTTGGGTTTTTTTTTTTCTGAAGGGGAAGGAACAGTGAGAAAAATCACCAAAAGTCTTGTGAGAAGTCGCTGAAGCAGCAGAGTGGGTGCAAATCTGATGCCTCGGTTTCATTGTTTTAAATCTTACTTCAAATGTCATTTTCAATTTAAAAGTTAGGATGTAAAGGTGAATTTACATTCACATTATATTATTTAAAATTTGCTCATTTAGAACAAATAAGCCTAATGAATAACAGAGTTTCATCTCTGAGATTCAACTGTTTCCAAGAAGGTGACAATTACGGTATCTGTGCTACAAGACAAGGAATCAGCTGAAATGCCACCTCTGCTCATTTAGTCTTAAAATAACAGGTTTTATTCTGTTTTGTTTGTATCTTACTATGTCTTGTTCTAAGTGCTTTATGTATTCCTCTTAATCTTCACAAAAACTTCATACATAGGTATTCTCATTCTTCTCACTTCAGAGATATGAACACTGAGGCAGAGAAGTTAAGTAATTTGCCAACGACTATGCTGCATGTGTAGGTGGTAAAGCCAGAAATCAAACCTAAACACTTGAAATCCAGGGTCCCGGCTCTTACATTCTCTATTTCGCCTTTTAAAGCAGCAAGCCGGTCACTCTCTTTGACTTCGTTTTGTTTGAATTTTCTGCATAGTGGTTATTATTTTCTCCGTTCATTTACTTATGCTTCCGTGCCCCACTGTTAAGGGCTATACCGTGACGAAGGGGTCTTGTCTATTTCCTCCTTTGCTTGCCACTCCCTTGCTAAGAATGGTGCCTGCCATATAACAGGTATGCAATATATATTTGTGGAATGAAAAATGAATCCATCATTGCTATATATTTATCATATCCTGAATTTCAGGCATGAAATAGTGATTAAAAAATATTGAAGGCTGTGGTTTGCAAAATATATTAGTTAAAGCAGAATTACCTCAGGGCTGCCTGTTAGTTGTAGTTAAGGGGGAGGTGGGTGGGCAGGCAGTTGTGAGATCGCCCCTTCTTCTTTCCGGGAAGTGCTACTTTATGTGCACTGGAATCAGAGAGATCTGAATTTAAATCCTGACTTCTTGCTATACTGGGCAAGTTTCTTAACCACTTGAAAAAGAAACCAGCTTCTTGTTGGTATGCAAAACTGTGAGGATGATAGCATCTAACTCAGTGTAGATGTGAGGATTGAATGAGGGTTATGTGTGTAAAACAATTTCACAGCTTTACATAAAATACATTTTAGAAGCTATTCACTCTATTTATATACATACACACACACATATACATATATATATTCTCTCTCTCTCTCTCTATATATATATATATTTTTAGATGCAGATCAAAAATATTATGGCTGAGTTTACCCAGTACTGAATTACATCTGTGATCAGTAAAAAATTTTGTCACTTTGGATAATTGTGTTTGAATGAATACCTGTGTAGACTTTTCAGATGATTAAAGTATTTTTATCACCTATATAGACAGACTTATATGTTACATAGGCTAATTGGATATATTTTTATAAACTATTTGTACTTCAGATTTTGGTTTTGTCCGAAGGCACAGATTGAATTGGATGGTGTAAACCAAAGTAGAACTTAAAATTGTTTTAAATTAGTAGCTTGTAGAGTTCTTCAAAGATCCCTGTAACAACCCCTCCCATGCCACGTGCCCCTTAGGCATTTCTACTTCACCACTGCTCCCATGGGGGGGTGGAGTCTATTCCCCCCTCTTTGAATGTGGGCCGACTTATTTCAACACACTGGATCGTGACAAAGTGACACTGCAGGATTTCCAGAGAAGCCTAAGATTTAAGGGGCCTTGCAGCTTCTGTGTTCGCCCCCTTAGAAGCCAGCAGCCACATAAAATGGTGTGGCGACCTTGCCAGGAAGACCATGCAAAGAGTCCCTTGCTGTTCCAGCCAGCTCAGATGAGGCACAAAACACACAGCAAAGCCATCCTGGCTTCCCTGGCCCAGCCAAGCCACTCCAGGACCACTGTGTAGGAGAGATGAGTAGTCCCTAATGAGCCTTAATTCCAATTGCATGATTGTCAACAAATAAATAGTTGCCGTCGTATTAAGACCAAGTTTTGGGTGATTTTGTTATACAGCAGTAGTTAGCTGAAACAGAAATGAGTGCCTGGAAGTGGAGTGCTGAAGTAATAAAAACTGAAAACACGTGGTATTAGCTATAGGACTCGGCAGTAGGCAGAGGCTGGAAGTGGGGTGAGGAGACTGTTGGTGGAGTCTGGATGATCTGTAAGGAAGTTGCTCTCAGAAGCACGGGAAAGGCAACTTGTGTTCCAGAGTGGTGGGAAATGAACAAGACTTGTTTGTACCATAATTTCAAAGATAGATAAAGTATCTAATGAACCTGTGCTTCCGGTTAAGGAGATTTCCAGGCAGAATGCTCAAAGTGACCACTGTTTTTTTTTTTTTTTTTTTAATGATATATGGATAAAGTGTTATGAACTAAGGAAGAAACTTCAGTTTTGAAGCAGTATTTAGAGAAATATAAGGGCCTGTCAGATTCTTGAACTAAGGATGGGTTTGGGACAAAGACTGACTAAGGTGCTATAAGTAAAATATGGCCACGGGGTAAAGAGTGGGCCTGTAGGTCTCTTTATAAACGCTCTGCAAACTTTAAGGTAGTGGTTTGTAGAGCCACTCAGCTACACAAAGGGATTTGGAGAATCTTAGGAACTTTATAAACAGCATCCTAACTCACAGCCTGAAGTAGAGAGGATCCTGTCTGAAAAGGATTTGTGGACATGAGTTTTTTCCAATCATGAACTATAATTTATTAGTTTATGATTAAATTTAAAATTTTAATAGTTCACTGAAAGCCCACACATTTTTTAAGTTTAAGAAGGCCTTGGCCCCAACTTTCTACGGCCAGGATGCATGTGGAGAAAGCTACTCAGTGACTGCTATGTACCTCCCATAGTTCCCCTTTGTTTGAACACAGTGTCTGTTGAGGTTCACCTGGTTCTGTCTTATCTGTGTGCTGAATGTACACAGGACAGACAACTAGCGTTTTTTGTTCCCAGGTCTCTAAATTAGGAAATTCTGCACCTGATCTGTACCTGGACTTGATATAGATCATGAGATGCTAGACTTTGAGCCAGTGCAATAACGAGACGAGCTCTGTGGGGAAGGAGTTGAGCGTATTTTGCATGTAGGAGGAATGTGAACTGGGACCACAGAGAGGACTTGAGTAGACTGTTTCCTAAGATGTCCGAAACAGTCCTTTCCACCTCCATGTCCTTTTGAAATATGACTTTGCTGCTCATCTCATCAGGAAGTGGAGTCCACTTCTCATCTCCCTCAATTTGGTCTGACCCTGTGACCTGCCTTGACCAAAAGAATGCGGTGGAGGTGACACACTGTGACTTTCAAGCCTAGGCATTAAGTGGCTTTGCCGTTCCCATTTTGCGATCCTTTTGGTATCGAGCCCCCATAAAAAAAAGTGTGGTAATCTTCCTGGAAAGGGAGAGAAGACCAGCCAGTCCCCTGCGGTTCCAGCCATCCTTGCTAAGGCACCAGACATGCGAATGAAATCATCTTGAATCTCCCAGACCTGATGGGCCACCCCAGTTGAACTGACATGAATCAAAGACAAACTGCACCTGACGAACCCTAGACTGATTATAGAATACTGAGAAAAAAAAAAAAAATTTTTTTTTAAGCCACTAAATTTTGGGGTGGTTTTTTACTTATTAATAAATGACTCCAATTACTCCAAACATTTCAAGTGGCTGGATATGACCATATGATCATGCTGAATGATGAAAGCAGCATACCTGCCAATGGCTAAAGCACTGATGTAAGTCAATAGCCTTCAGTGCTAGTTCTGGCTTCTTCTTTACCTGCTATGTCAATGTAGGCAAGTGACTTAATATCTGAGAACCTCCTTTACAGATTAGGGATAATGACAGTCACAGGACTGTTCTGAGGACTGCAGCAAACAACCAGGAAAAAAGCATGCTTGAAAACTACGGAGGATTATTCCAAAAGGAATGAATTCTACTGTTATGACTTGTAAGTGTGCCCCTACAGAGGCACATTAGGCACCAGCTTGCTTACTTAAAATAGCTCTTCTGCTTACTCTCTTCCCATTGATAGATTTCTGTTAATCAGCTTCTCTTTAAGGAAAGGGTCGAAGTAGTTTACATTTTCCTAAATGAAAAATGGTGCAGAAAGACACCAAATATTATTAAAGAAATGGCGAGATGAATATTAAAACAGGCACTTTGTATCTGTAAATTTGATTTCTAGTTTATTTTAACAGCTATACTAAAACCCCATGGTACAGTTAATAGTATTATATGTGTTCCATCAATAAGAAGAAAATATCCTCAAACACAATTTCTAATTTACAAGCTTATGACAAGTTCAAGCTGCTGAGAAATTGGACTTGAAAGTCTGTCTTACAATGATAGAAGACCACTATTAACGCTATCATAATTGTATACCTATTGCATCAAATCTGACATTTCAGTTTAATATGTTTTGCTGAGAGAACATACAATTTTATGGCTTCCAAGTGAAATCAAAACCAACCCAGACGTTTTCACTTTCTGAATATAATTCACTGCAAGGTTTTAAAGCTGCCATCTCTTTTCTTCCCTTTTTCCAAAAGATTGATGTCCTGGCATTCGTTAATTCCACAAGAGCTCATAATGGGTCACTGAGTCAGTGGTGAGCACCTCCATTAACTGTATTAATTTACACTATGTCACCTTAATGACATTTTGTCGCAGCTACCTTTTCTGACATCTACATAGCTATTCAAAAGTAATATAACAACTTCTGAAGGCATTAAGGAAAATTAGTGTAAGAACTGCAGCCAGTGGAATGTCACTGTTACCAAGACTATGCTAGAGGAGGGAAATAAAATAATATACAGTAAAAACTAACTGGTCTGACTTAACTCAGGAGACTTCTCTCCTGACAGGTCACTTCACCAGCACTCTTCTGCTCAGCTGGTACTCATTACCACAGGAAGAGACTGACACTAATACAGAGAGACAGAATAAAGCCATCTACTCGGTTCTAGTTCTCTCTTATATGATTAACTCACTAAGTCAGTAGATATTGCAGAGATACTTTTCTTCAGAAATGGAAAACATTTTTTTACTTTATATACATGCTTTATTTTTATAGCTTAGGGATAAAAAAAAATCAAAAGCTTAGGTTTTAGCAAAACTATCATTACTCTTGGTAACGTATTCTTCCCTGCTAAATCAGGTATTATTTTAGAGGGAAAAAATACTGTACATTTTAATCAGTATATTTAAATATGAATTTAGAAAATCTCAAGGTACAACCAGTATTAGCAAAAAGCTTTTAACATGCCCTTAACGAGGACCCTAAAATTCTGACGCTCTAAACGGAAAGACTGATACATTTGGACAGCATAACAGCAACAAAAGCATAACTGAAATATACTGATAGAGGAAAGCTGAAAGACTGAGAAACCATACTTGCAAATCAACTTGCTGCAATTTCAAAGATCTTTTTCAAATCAATAAGGAAAGACATATGACTCAACTGAAAAATGGGCAAAACATATGAGGAAGTTTACAGTTCAATAAATAAGAAATGCTCAACTTCACTCCTGGTTCATGAAATACAAGCCCAAACAAAGACAACTCCGGTTTTACTCACCAGATTAGCAACACCAGGCTGTTTACTATACTAATGACAAGGAGCCTGGGGAGGAGGCACTCACACTCTGTTGTGGGAGTGAATTACCATTGCGGGAATCCTGGTTTGGCAATAGCTTTCAAAAGTAAAAAGGTATCTAGCCTTTGAGCCGCCAGTCCCATTAATAGAAATTATCCTTGACACATATACAGGAAGTTCATCAAGATGTCTGTGCAAGGATGTTCACTGAAGCTTTGTTTCATAGTAACAATCAGAGAGAAAGACATACTATGCATCCATGGGAGTGTGTAACTAATTATTGCACTGTGTGAAAAGTGCAGACTTAAAAAAGAAAGGTTCCACGTGGAAAGATATTCAAGATACATTATCATAAAATATGAAAGGTTCCGGGTGGCAGGAGAGAACTGAAAATGAGAGCAAATCATGCAACGTTGAACTGTGGAAATGGGCTTCTTATGAACTAATTAAGTTGAGGAGGTGGGGGATGGTACCTGTTTGCATTCAGTATGGCTGCTTGGGGATAAAAAATAAAAAAACACCTCCCAAATTAGTGATAGCCACATTGATCTTTGTCCTTGATGATATGCCCCCAGGAGCCAAAAGAACACAATAACAAAATGGAAACGTTTCTGAAGAGTTTCGGCATATATGAGAATTCTCCCAGCAGTTTTAGAGGGAAAAGCCTGCTGTGGTCAGAGATTGCCATGTAACTTGGTCAGATATTTGGTGATCAAAAGCATCAATAAAATGGTCAGGAGAGAAAGTAAAGCCTAAAACTCTTATATACATACATACATTAGAATGACTGATTCTGATGTAATGTGTGGGCTTTGAATTAAGTTGAAAAGTCAAGTTTCTTTTTCATGAGGATGTCAAACAAGAGTGAGCAGGTGTTTTTACCTGAAAGAGTTTGATGTAATATGGATATAGCTCTGAATTAAGATATAAATCATCTTACATAGGATAGGATGCCTTAAAATGTAGAGAGGAATATTTAATTCACATATGAAATATTTGTTGAATGCTTTTTATGAACACTATGCTAATTCTAGAAGACCATGGGCTCCCCATTCCCTGTAAATTCTCAAAATTTTATTAAGAAACCTATGTAACTTAACTAATCATTGTCACCCCAATAAACTTTAATAAAAAAAGAAAAACAAACGGACTCCCTCCCTGATTTCAGTGGTGGTATATTAGTTTAAATGATGTTTTCTGGATCTTTTAGAATTTTATTCCTCAGTTTTAAGTCTGTTAGGAGGAAAACATGGGCATTAAAACTTTAATATAGTAAAGATTCATGTTAAATTATCTTATTTCCAAATATGAATATCTTGTGTGTATAAATTAATATTCATTTATGCAAACTTTGATGACTATAAATAAGACACATAGATGCGATATACTCCTTGGACCCATTTTCTTTGTTTTTTTTGCTTTCAAAAAAACAAAAACAAAAACAACAAAGTTGTATTCATCCACTTTTCTTACTGTTCAGTAACACTGTAACTGCCTTTTAAAAATGTTTGTAACAGATAAGCACAAATATAAAAATGATAACTTTCACTTTAATTCACTGATTTTGTTGGATTAAAACCCTAAACAAAATAATACTATACCATTTTTATATCTAACAGTATGAATGGCAGTGAGAGGAAAAATTTTGCCTTGAAGAAAAAGGGATTAAAATAAGAAACACATATACCTATGCAATAACCTGATCATATAATCTTATTATCAGGGAAAAAATGAGAAAAATGAAAGAACAAATGCATTTTATTGTTTTGAATATGACTATTTTTAAAAACAAAAGCCCATATAAATGAATAACAAATATTTATATTTAACAATAGTTAAGTGCTACCAACTGTAAAATTGCTCTGCTCTCTGGCTGTTCCTGGATATTGTGTATTGGTTTAATCTAATGTGTATTGTTGCATAGTACCCCCAGGCACAGTCAAGTAAAAGCTAAGGTTATACAGAAGAGCCTACATTTTAAATGGGTCTTGTCATTAATGCTTTATTAATTGCCCCAGGCTATGTAAACCCAAAGCTAGGCAAGCTATAACAATATGACACATTAAGGTCAAATTCAATTCCTGCTGTGTTTTATGGAATGGGCTAAATATTGAGTTAACAGCAGGAAAGGCAATTTATGGGCTTTTCTTTCCATCTCCTGATTATCCGATGTAAATTGGATAGGAATTTTTTGAAATAAGGAAATCACCTTATTTGAATAATATAAAGGATCCTGAATCATTTTCTATGATGCTCAAAATTATTTCCTTTGGTTTCCTTTTAGGTTAGATGTACCACATAATTTTAAAAAGCTACTGTATAAAATGTCTTATAAACCCACTTCAGTTTTAAAATATGAAAATTTCAACATATTTTGAAGTTAAATTAATATCAATAAATAAAAGAGCCTACCTTTACATCAGAAGTATCTCTCTGACTAGTTCTCCAAGACCTTGCGACTGCTGAGAAGGTTCGATCTGGATGGTCAAATTTCCCATCATTTGCATTGAGGAAGAAGGTTGTGAAAGGCTCCTATGCAAGGAAAACAAAAAGAAAAGAAACAAGAATTTGACCCTTCTGAACACAGTTGCCCTCAGTCTTTTGTAAAATACGATTTTCTTTAACCCTCTTGAGGTGGACATAGTGCAGGGTCCTGGAAAGACGCCCATATCAACGGAGTCCTGATATGCCTGTCTGGGCCTGCGTGGGCCAGAGTCACCTGTCATTCTGCAACCTCAGTAGGTCATTTTGCTTCTTGGACTTTAGTCTTCTAATGTATAAAAGGATGAAGTTCCAGTGCTCGGCGATTTTATGAAAAATGATTTTGCATTATTGTCAATTTACAACTCAGATTTTCTTTCTCATAACTAAGGCCATACATAATAACACAGCAAGAAGACAAACACTCTGAAAATCTTCACAACACTGTGGAATGAGGTAGGCAACGTCCATCTTGGATTACCCGTCAAATTCTACTAAAGTACTTGTACCACATTATGGTCTGAGGATCTTATTAAAATGCAAATCTCTGCTTACAAGCTTTCTCGAGCTTTTCAGAGTTCTTAGAAGAAACTCTGAACTACTCAGTTTGTCCTAAAAGCACCTGAATGCTCTGGAATCTGCTCGACTCTTATCTCTCCATTCACCTGTTCACATTCTAAGGTTTTGCCACAGTGCTCTCACTTCTCGTCCTTTGTGCCTGGTGTTCCCTCTGCCGGGTACAAACTTTTCCCTGTAGCTCACGATCCTTACTTGGCTAAGTTCTTTTTTCATCCTTTAAGTCTCAGCCAAGGTGTCATTTTCTCCTGAAAGACTTTCCTTGATTTTTCCAGGCTCTTCAGTATGCTCAAACAGCAAACTATATTTCCTCAAACATATCACTGAAGCATTTGCCACACACTTTTGTAATTGCTTTTTAACTTGTCTATCTTCCCCCACTGCATGAATAGATACCATATCTGTCTTGTTCACTGTTTCATTTCCAACACGTAGAACAACTGCTGGTACATAGAAGTATAATTTGTATGTATAAGGGATGAATGAAACAAAGTAAGTGTAAGTAAGACTAGATAAACTCTAGTCCTTCTAGTATTCTGTGACATTACCTTAGATAACGATGTCTGTCACCTATGACATATTCCCATAGTAGGAAACCTAGGAATAACTTTACCACAAAGTCCTAATGAATTTATTTAATCTTAGTGATTTTTCTGTAGTTTTTATGTTGGGAGCGAGGCATTATGGCAGTTGTCAAACTGCTTCCAAATTTAAAAGGATTAATTAACTTTCATTTTTATTAAGGATTTCTTAGTTAAGTACAACAAAGATAAATATGTATTTCCTTTTCCATGGTTCAATTCTTCACTCAAGTCTAGGATGAATGACATGTCACATAGGTTCAATACTGTTGAGAAATCTTTCCTAAATATTTAGGTTTTTTTCTTTAATATACAATCTGTTTATTCTTTTATACCTATAAAACATTATTTTGCTAATTTAAACTCTTTTTTCCACTAGCCGTAAGGTCTAGCTGTCAGGCCACAGTTACAAATATTATCTTCCTCACTACCTTCCTGAAATCTAGTGTGGCTACATGTCATTAATTTTATAAGTTTGTAATGTAGCACCAATATTTCATGTTCACTGTTGAATGACAGAAAAGCATCAAGAAAGAGATAAGATGAAGAATGATGTAACAATATATAGGTAAGGGGGGTATTATTGATTCACCTGAAAATCAGATATGCATCCAGGAAGTCCATATTGCCGTTTAAGATTTTAAGTGACATGAGTGACAAATAGATGTTACCAAAATTGAGTTAGGAACAAAAATTATGAGATGTCTTTCACTAATTAATTTGCTTTGTAGAGTTTCAACTCACTATTAAATGTGAGGTAGTTGATGCAGCTTATGTTATCACTAAATTAAATTAAAGTGGGGATCTAAAAATTCTAGAAGTAGCAATGGTAAATCAAATGCAATGTGACAGATCTAAGTTTGAATCTTGGTGGAACCATTTACCTCTCTTAGGCAAGTAACTTAACCTGAAGTAGTTGTGCTAAGTATCTCAGTTCCTTCATCTATGTTAATTGGGGATGACAATACCTTGGGGGTAATTAAGGGAATTATATAAGATTAAATGATATTGAGAAAGCTTGAAGTATCTTATCATACATGACACAGTTCTAAAAATGACCACCAGCTTTATGCACTGTGTCAAGTATTCATGGCTGGGCTCTGCACCAGATTGCCAGTTCACTAGACAACCTGACCAGACTCTTACTGTGTTTCCTCGAAACTAAGACCTACCCTAAAAATAAGCCCCAGTTAAGATCGTCAGCCAGACGGACAGATTTAGTACGTTATGATGATGTTCCAGAAGAAGATGACATGACTATATTTGAATAAATGTAGATTGTTGTACATGAAAAAATAAGACAACTCCTGAAAATATGCCCTAATGAGCCTTTTGGAGCAAAAATGAATATAAGACCTGGTCTTATTTTCAGGGAAACAGGGTAGTTCCTTAGGTCTTATTCTTTGTATTCTTTTTTTTCCCTTTGTTTTCAGACCATGCAACAATGTCTTTTATTATATACGGGTTTTTCAAATGATTTCCTCAATCTGTTCATACACACGCAAAAATAAGTGTACTGTTTAGCATATTGGAACTTGCGAAACTGATCATTGCCTAGAGAAGGGAAATTATCCCTGAAACATGCTTAACCCGGAGGCCAGTTCATCCGCCGACCTCCAAGAGCATGGAGATGGACATGATAGACAGAAGGTCCCCATCTGAACCTTTATGTACCACCATTAGATAACCCTTCTTCAGGCCCAGATTGGCAGCACATTTCTTGTCAACAATCATTAAATGTCTAAGAAGACTTTCATCTTCTGCTACAGAAATCTAGGACATATGCTTCTTGGGTATTACCAGAAATGTGTTGGTGTTTGAGGGGAAATGTCATGGAAAGTAGGACACTGGTCATCCTCCAAAATGATTTTGGCTGTGATTTCCCTGCGAATGACCTTCCCGAAAATCATGCTGCTACCTTATCGTGTTTCCCTGAAAATAAGACCAGGTCTTATACCGTATTTCCCCCAAAATAAGACCGGGTCTTACATTAATTTTTGCTCCAAAAGATGCATTAGGGAGTATTTTCAGGGGATGTCTTATTTTTTCATGTACAACAATTCACATTTATTGAAATACAGTAATGCCATCTTCTTCTGGAACATTGTCATAATGTACTAAATGCATCCATCTGACTGACGATATTAACTGGGGCTTATTTTCGGGGTAGGTCTTATTTTTGGGGAAACATGGTAGCAATCTTATCTGTCATCATGGCCTCTGTCCCGCGTGGGTGCTGGGAGAGAAGGCTCCTTAGGTCTTACTCATCTGTGTAGCCTCAGCCAAGCGTAGGACTTGGCTCAGTCAGTGTTTAATAAATGTTTGTCTAGTAAATGTTAATAAGTGTTTAGTAAACATGCAAGCGACTTTTGGGACATGGCTGGGTAAGAGTAAGATGTAGTTTTTCTTGTCATTCGTAACCAGTAGTTTGACCCAAAAGTTGTATCTTCCAATCCACTTCTTCATTATTCTAGGATGCTGATGGAAGGCAATCATTATTTGTTTTCTCTGTACATAGTGGGCAGTGATTAATTTAGAAGGATCAGACTTATCTCAATGTATTTAACCTATTAAAAAGATGTGAATGAAGACCAATTTATACTATGCAAAGCCTTACTTATCATCAGCCACTAAAAGCTGATCTCTACCATGATGTAAATGATACTGGTTTTCACCCTTAACAAAGACATGCCAAGAACAACACAGATGGGCATAGAGAAAAGCAATCAGAAATTGAAGAATCACTTTTATTTCTGATCATGAAGTTTATGAACCTACTGGCGCCTCACAGCAGAGAATACTCAAGAACTCCACATTTCACTGTTCTGAGTAGCTTTTAAGGAGATCTGATTAACAACTGTTTCAGGGTCACATACTACATACATTACTGACATATAATTTTCATTATTCCTGAAGGCCTCCAGCTGCTACACGGTAGAGTACTAATGGAAATTGATAACCTATTTGTTTATAAGTGGGTATTGATTTTTCAAGCTCTGATTACCATGGAGATTACCTTTCTCCATGTGTTTTCCTTTTACCTTCAAGGTACAGCACGAGGCCTTCCTTTTTCATTTGACTCATGCTTGACTAACATAGAGAATCAAGTGCTACATGAAGCTCAAGGAACTTGTATATTTTTTCACCAAACACATGTGGATTGAACCATTTGCTATGTGTATATCACCATATCAGATATTTTATTCTTACACTAGAAAGCTTTTGGCTTAGGAAAAAAGATGTACAAATGAATAAAAATGAAATTGAAATACTGGCACTAGTTGCGCTTTAAAAACTCCAGGTTAGGTCCTGTAATGTAAAAGGATGGCTTCCTTCTCCTAGTTACATCCACTCCAAGGTCACTGCATATCGTCCAACCCTTTTTCTGTGCTAGAAAATACAACTAAGCTGTCCTGCACTAAGAAGTACCTGTGCTACTGAATTCTCTCATAACCTTTAGTTCCCTGGAAGGACACTAACGACCTTCCCTGCCTTTCCATGATTACAGACCAATTCCATATTGAGCAATCTTACTCCATTCCCCTGCCCCTCTTCTCTTTAGCCAATTCCTTTATTCTTCTGTCTTGCATGCTTTTTGATTAATCATCTCACAATAACCTTTGCTTACGTCCCTCCCCCCTTGAAGTTTTCTTCTTTTCCTTCTCTTCATTTCGTTTGAAACAAACCCCATTCATGGGTAATAGGTAGTGCTTGGGATATAACTAAATCAAACAAAAGATTTATATTTTGAATTGATATGAAACATAGTAAGTACTAAAGGGAAGAGAACTATGAATTACTGAGCACCTCTCTATGCTGCGCACTGTATTATCTCACTTAACTCAATCCTCACTGTTATCATTCAGAGTAGGGACAATTAGTCCCGTTTGACATCTGAGAAAATCAAGATCTCATTCTGGGAAATGGAGGAGCCATTATTTCCACTGTGCTTTGTCTAACTTCAGAAATGTGCTTCCTCCCATTGCTTTTGAAAGAGCCCAGGAGTACCATTTAGAATCTTCTAAGTCTCTGTTAATTAACCCATGTACCTGTTATAAACCATGCTTTTCATTAACAATTCCTCATCTTCCTCTCAGCAAATATGTATGTCTTTAAGCATCAATATTCAAGATAAATGTGACAATATTTTATTCAGTAGCATTATCTTTTGGTTTTAATGCCACACTGGCAAAAGTGTTTCTATTATTTTTTCACTATAAATACGTATTTTTAAATATAGTATGGTTTAAACAGGTTCTTAGGTAGGCTTTCAAAGCAATCCATCATTTATAAAGAAAGTCCCAAATTCTAAACAACTGATTTATAAATTAATTCTGTTGCACAACCTATTTAACTTCCTAAGAATTATGATTATGTATAAAAAGAATTATGATTAAATGTTTGACAAATTAATATTTTAGAGGTAAGCTGAATATATTGAATTCAAAAGGTGAATAGGTTATTAAGGGATGAAAGGTCAGAGAGTGATATTTAATTACTGCTGTGTGTGTTATATGTGCTGAGTAAGATTTAAAGTAAAAACATTCCAAGTAACATGTGTCCTTTTATACTACTTAATATCTGAAGAAACTCCAAACTCTGCTAAAATAGTTTATTCATCATTTGCTCAATGGCAGCTAGCAAGAAAACAGTTTTTTCAGAGTCTTGTAATTTAGACAGTGACTTTACTGGTGGTTTGTTTAATATAATATTTTTAATTTAAAATAATGAGGTATGTAGCTAATTCATATTTTAAAGCAATTATCATTGTCATACTAAATATACTGACTGAAAATAATAATGAGCTTAATGATTTTGGGTCTAAAAATCTTGAAAGGTAAAGGGCAGACTCTTTAATCTGCACTTTGTTTTTACGAACAAATTCTTAGTGACATGAATTTTAATGCATTTTCTACTTCATAAACTTCTATTGCAATGGGAGTGAGGAAATCACAATTCTCTGGGCCATTAGGTTAAACATGTAGAAAACTATTAGACTATGGTACTTCTCTTTGTAATAGCACGACACAGGATGTGTTGGCTGAATGAGTCCCCATTAAAGCAGTCCTATAGATCTGTTCTGTCCACTACATTAGCCACTAGCCACGTGGCTACCGAGTACTTGAAATATAGCTAGCTCCAACTGAATGTGCTATAAATATAATATTAATTCTGGATTTCAAAGACTTAACCCCATCCCCACCCTCCGAAAGTTAAACATCTCAATAATTTTTATATTGGTTACATGTTGAAATCATAACATTTTGGGTATATTGGGCTAACAAATATATTTATTAGAATTAATTTCACCTGTTTCTTTTTACTCTTAAATGTGGCTACTAGAAATTTTAAATTACATAAGTGGCTGGCATTATATTTCTGTCCTTTAGCACACTATGGACAGCACTAAAACGTACCTGTGCTATATACGAGGTCAGACAATTAAGTTCACAAACTTACTGCAACAAGGTTGCTAGCCTTTTTTAATATCAGAGGAATTATTCATTATGAATTTGTACCAAATGGACAAACAGTTTACCTAAGTTTACTATTTGCAAGCACTGAAAAAGCTGTGTGAAAAGTTAAACAACAATTCATGACTCTTGCATCACGACAATTCACCAGCTCACAGGGCACTGTCTGTGACAGAGTTTTTAGCCAGTAAACAAATAACTGGATTGGAACACCCTCCCTACTCACCTGATCTAGCCAAAGATAAAGGAAATATTGAAAGGAAGGCATTTTGATGACATTCAGGACATCAAGGGTAATACGACGACAGCTCTGATGACCATTTTAGAAAAAGAGTTCCAAAATTGCTTTGAAGGGTGGATAGGTGCTGGCATCGGTACATAGCTTCCCAAGGGGAGTGCTTTGAAGGTGACCACAGTGATATTCAGCAATGAGGTATGGAGCACTTTTTCTAGGATGAGTTCTCGAACTTAATTGTCTGACCCCATATATACATAGCATTTCTGCCATACCCTGCATTGATTCAAATTTGTATTGCATTCTCGGAAATAGAAGAGTATTAATTGAAGTCAAGCTGTTGACAAGTACTTTTATGGACTCACACTTAAATAAGTCTTATATATCTGGCATTAGACTAATCTGATTGCACAAAATCATTGAATACTACTTTCTGTATTTAAAAATACTACCATATATATGATACATATGTGACACATCATATATATACTCTCGTTTAAGTCTCAAAACACTTTCCTTGATAATGGTTCCTCAGAAATGGTTCCTGACTATTTTTTAGTCCCCCAAATACCTGAGAGAGGCATCTTACTCCCCCCACAACAGTGGCTCATTATAGCAATGATTGTCTTTTTTTTAATTAAAATTTATCGGGGTGACAATGAATAGTAAAATTATATAGGTATCAAGCATACAAGTCTGTAATACATCATCTATATATCACATTGTGTGTTCACCACCCAGAGTCAGTTTGCAGTGATTGTCCTTGATGGGACATGAGGTGATATGAAAAAGATACTCCCAGGTTGAGTATCTGTGGTTTAAATTCTTTCTAAAGCTTTCCTTTTCTACCAGTTTTGGAAGAGCCTCTGAGAGTCCACATGCAATAAAGTGGTGAAGCCAACAGACCGTGCTGCTGAAGAAGAATAACACTCAGGGGCTGCTTAGGCCCAGGTACGCCATTGCTGAGCTTCCAGAGTGAATCTGAAGCAGCAAACGAACTTGAACTTTACCGACACATTTTTTCTCTAGGTTTTTTTCCTTTTTAACTCCCTTTGCTGATTTTTTTGTTAAAACATTTATAACATGCCCAGCTAGTAAGTCATTTCCCACTGGTGGCAGTAATGATTAAGAATTTGGTTTCATGGTCTGACCATTTTGGTGACCAGATAATCTAATTTATTAGTCATTTTGTTTTCTTGTCTGTCTATTTGTGAGCCCAAATTAAATAAGAATATGTTTTATTTCCATTATAAAGGGCACTAGCTCCTGGGGATCTTGACTGGCAAATTTTTGTATTTCGGTGTTTAGTTTTGACCTGTGGCTAAAACTGCAGGATAGAAGCTATAAATTCTCTCTCTCTATATGTGTGTTTGTAATTTAGAAAAGCTTTTATGTCTCCTGCGAGTGTGAAGTATTTTCCTATGTCTGGAGACTGTTAATAAATTATTACAACCCATAAACTAAAGGTGTTTTGTTCTGATTGGTTTATAGTGGTAAACAGGTACTTACATAAATCTAATATTCCCCCCAAATTAACAGTAAACAAAGAAATAGAACTTCTTATACTTTAGAAGTGCTAGAGTTAAAAAAATATTTCTTACAGAACAACTAGCTCTGAAACATATTTGTAATAAAATCCAAGTTCACATAATTAAGGTGAATTTTGGAACAAATTAGACTAATAATTTTGGTCTATAAAAGAAAGTCTTATGCCTTTTCCTTTAGTTTACAATTATAGAGTTTATCTTTTAAAATAAGATTTGGGTTTGTTTTCTCACAAACTCGTTAATCTAAACTTCTTATGTTTGTTTAGGATTATGACAAATATGAAATTTGAGTTCGATTAAATGGAATCATAATTCTGACAAACATTTTATAACAGAAATTGTTTGCAGTATATTGTCTATCTAATTACTTAAAACATAGTCATATTACATATTTGTAGTACATTCAATTTCTCCCCATTATGTACTAGAGAATGCTTGAGGAAAACTCCAAACTGAAGCTGCTGTTTAGGCAGAAGAAAAAACAACCTTTGAAAATAGCAGATGCATCACCATGTGTGCACATTTTCGTGTATGTCACTTTACCATGTGTTTCTGAGGCAAATCAGCCTCATGCAACACAGTGGTCTGAAGTATATTTTGGTAAGGATAAAAAACATTATTGATTATATTGATTTAGAGATTTGATTTAGCATTCTAGAATATTCCTCTGTTGCTTATCGAAAAATAAAAAATCAGGTCATCTGGCTCCAGTAATTGCCCTTTACTAGACTAGATTGAAGAAGGCAAAACTAAAGGCAAAGAGATTAGTTAAGGGCTTTTGCAATAACCTAGATTAAAAATAATGGGAAACTGAACTAAGGAAATGACAGAGTTAATAGAGAAAAGGAGATAGATTGTAGAGATATTTAATTGGTAGGACCTATCTGATGTGATATCTGATTGGACATAAGGGGCTGGTAAAACAGAAAATTCCCCAGGCAGTTAACTGAGTGAGTGCTCTTGCCATTTACTGAGATAGGAAATGCAGTAGGAACCACAGCAGATTTGTGAAGGAGATGAATCCACTTTTGGAAACGATGTTAAGGTATGGTGAGATGTGCAGGTAGGAAATACCTGGTAGGATACACAAATTTTATACAGTTGGGATGATAAGAAGGAAACCAGGAGAGGATATTGTCAGGGGAGCCATGAGAAGGAAGAATTTCAAGGCAAAAGTGAGCAGTGGTGTCAAATGCTTCAAATATATCAAGTATGAAACGGGAAGCTCTACCCCCTTAACTTAAACCTCCATAAGAACAATTCAGTAAATGATGGGTGTGGAACCTAAACCAACCAGGCTCAAGACTGACGAGGAGGTGACAGAGACAAGCGCAGTGCTGTGCAGTGCAGCAGAGGCTGTGCTTTTGTACATTTTAGATGCAGGGAGGGAAGTGGGAAGTACCTGCAGAGTGGGGGGAGGGGCTGGAAGGAAATATTTATTTATTTATAAGACCAAAGAGACTTGAATATATTTATACCTTAGAAGAAAGAGAAAGTAACAAAAAGAAGTCTTCAAGTCATTTAGAGACTGTTTTGAAAATGCATTGCCCAAGAAGCAAGGTTGAGACGGCTGGGGAGAGTGTCAGCTTGTGACAATCAGTGAGAAAGGAAACAATGGGTACGAAAGACCAATTCTAGGAGCTTGGTTCCTTTTATAACTGGTTTAGGTATAAGAAGTTCACAATAGTCTATAGTCCTAACCTAATTTTGAAAATAAGAAAACTCATTTAAAAAAATGATTCAGGTTTTGCTAGAGTTTGGAATCTTGCATTTCTACTTCATTGATCTCTAACCTTTGTTTAAAACAAATACCTCCTGGGTATATACCCAAAAAATCTAAAAACATTTATCCGTAAAGATATATGTGCTCTGATGTTCTCTGCAGCTTTATTTAAGGTGGCCAAGACATGGAAACAACAAAAGTGTCCTTCCATTGATGACTGGATAAAGAAGATGTGGTACATATACACAATGGAATACTACTCTGCCATAAGAAAAGATGAAATAGTGCCATTTGCGACAACATGGATAGATCTTGAGATTATTATGCTAAGTGAAATAAGTCAGACAGAAAAAGTCGAGAACCATATGATTTCACTGATATGTGGGATATAAAACTGAAAACAACAAATGAACAAAACAAACAAATAAAGAAACAAAAACTCATAGACACAGACAATAGTTTAGTGGTTACCAGAAGGTAAGGGGGGAGAGGAGTGGTAGATGAGGGTAAACAGGATCAAATATATGGTGATGGAAGCAGAACTGACTCTGGGTGGTGAACACATAACATGATATATAGATGATGCATTACAGAATTGTACACTTGAAACCTATATAACTTTACTAACCATTGTTACCCCAATAAACTTTAATTAAAAAGAAACAAACAGATACCAAGTATATTTGATTTTTATTCAATTTACTTATGTTAAAACCTTTGAGGAATTAAAGGCAAACTGTGACAGAACGAAGACACTCACAATTCGCACCAGCCAGGATAAGGTGGAGGTTGCTGTTGAATAATGCGTATTGTAATGGTACGGTGGGCTTTGATCGTCTTCCCATGTCTCATAACGCTCTGCATAAAACACAGCTCTCTTGGGGTTCAAAGCACCGATCGGCTATAAAAAGAGAAAAAGAAGAATTTTGTTTAATACAGTCATATTAGACATTCTATATTATAACTCTTTATCTTGAAAGCATTTACTATTAATTCATTTTAACCATAAAGCACATATCAATGATTTTGTATTATATTTTTACCAAATTTAATTTTGATATTAATTCCAAATTATTACACTTGATAAAAATCACCCCATAAGGTGATATATATATATGCAAGGTTTCTAGATTTTACTGAAAGTTTCAGTAAACAGGATTATCAGAGATCCAGTTTAAACTGTTAAGGTGAAACCAATGTTTTTTATGCTATTTTTCCTGCCTACTTAACAACCACCACAATGAACATTTAGCTGGATGACTGGAAATCTAATGAGGAAGTGAAGCAACTGACCATATAACAACCATATTAGAGAAAACCTTGTCTTGGCCTGGCACCCAGAATGCGAAAGACATTACCCATAAGGAAATCCTGCATGGATTGTTGGAATGTTAGTTTCATTCTGTTATACAAAAGGAGCATATATTCTTTTTATTAAGTTAAAGTGTAAGTCAAAGGCTGATGGAAATAATTTTGACATTTCAGATTCCCTGGAAAGCATTTTGTGATGGCCACTAAGACCCTTTCGATCAGTACCCCCACATCCCCGACAATGAAGTTAATCCCTGCACTGGAGCACACAGTAAAACGCTAGGACACAATATATCTTTTTCTTTCAACAAAGCATGTGTTAATTGGATCATTGTCTCAAATTTCTTAGCACACCTGATAATAAAGAATTTCTAGCATACAATCCTCATGATTTCTAATAGCAAACTGCCTTAGCTTAAGTTTTTCTCTCATTTTGGTTTAATGGGATATGGAGTCCACTCTTATGATACCTAATAGCTACATTACTTTATGTTAGGTGCATATTATAAAAATGAATGATTATAGAGAAAACACAAGATGGATAGTAAGTATAATATATAACTCCTTTATTTTAAAATTTAATATTACTAGTTAACTATGAAGCTCCCCCAAAGGCTTAATTTTAACAAAAGAAGTAGTAGAAAATTAGTGTTTCAGTAGGACAAATAATGTTACACAAGAGAGAAAGATTCATTTATAAATTGCTTGTAGCTTTTTCTTTCGGTCCTTGGGGACTAATTTAAACAACACAATGTTGTCAGCAGTTAAGAGTCTGTTAGAATTTCCATAATAAACTCTTATTTGCAAGGGTTTTTATCCTGAATATTAAAATTATTTGTTAATTATATTCATTTGTCTTTAACTTAATTATGACTTAACAAAGATGAAACAATTTAATAATTTACTTTTTAAAAACTGGTTTAAAAATTCTTTTTAAATGTTTTTAAATGTTTATCCCAAACTTCATTGGGTTAAATCTCATTGGTATCCATCCCTCAAATCTTTTTAAATAGATCTAAAAAGGCAAGGTAATTTCATTAATTGTCCCATAAAATATCAATAATATTTAAAACAAATTTTTAATTACTTTTTTGGTAAAAAGGTAATTACTATAGTGGAATGAATGTGAGTTTTGTTACAATTTAGAAATAGTAAGTTTTTCATTTAAAACGGCCTGTATATATTTTATACTTTCCTAGGTGGCAGATATCTGTTTTTCTAAGTCAATATTGTAAGTATATTTTTTCACAGCATTTAACATGTTTAATACTTTGTTCTGTCTTGAATATGCTAAAAGATCTTTCATAGGCATAACTTGTCTGCACAATCCTTAAGGATTGACCTTGTCTGCTATTGTTTGTTCTGCCAGACCTCACAAGACATTCTTGTAAAAGGAACATGGCCTTTTCGCTAATCTTTTCCAGCCTTCTCCTCAACTACTGGAAAAGGGATAAAGTAAATATTTACGCTTTTTATTTTACTCAAGTTTCATCAAAGTCATTTATTGGAGTGTTTTACACAATAATACTTTGCAGGAAATGGCTGCATAGTATTAAAGCCTGCATATGCCTTCATTAGTAACTTCTTAAAATACATTTCTAAGTTTGAATGTTTACCTAATACATTTAGAAAGGAATGTTATAAAACAAGGTGTTAATGATTTGGTTTGTATTTATTATTTTTCACTTATTTTGTTTCTAATAATCAAGAAGAAATAAATCATTCAAAGGAAAAATGCTTCAAAATGTCTGTTTGAGAAATGAGAGTTTCATCATAGATGGCATATTTTCTTATTGAAGCCAAACAGAATTATCTGTCTATCTATCTATCTATCTATCTATCTATCTATCTATCTATCTATCTATCTATCTATCATCTATCCATCCATCCATCCATCCATCCATCCATCCATCCATCCATCCATCCATCCATCCATCCATCCATCCATCTATCTATCTATCTATCTATCTATCTATCTGTCATCTACATATTATATCTAACTATTCACCTACACATAATTTATAAGGTTCTTAAGTGTGGTATCCTTTTAAAATTTGAGCAAATAATGCAATGTCAATACCATTTAAATTTAACAAATGAGTAAGGTAAGAATTCTGACGAAGAAGTAAAACTATACTTAATGAAATTTATAAATTTATCTTGTATCCCATTCCAATATTTAGCATAATTACCATAGCAAAAAGCAGTTTCCTTTTCTCTCAAACAAGAGGTGCATTTAGACAGAGCATCTCTATGACTTTTGGGTGTTTCTGTATGAAAAGGTGTAACTGACTTTTTAGCTCTTGCTATTAGATTTATTATTACTTTGACTTTATGATTTTATATGTTACAAGTTGACACTGTAACAGATAACAGAAAATGATACCAATAACAATGCAGGAATAAAAATAAAATTTCTACCTCTACACTTTCTTATTATAATTTAATTTCTAAAACTGTTATAAAGCCTACATAGCTTGCAAAAACACTATTTAAATATCAAATTGGTGGAAAATTATATGTGTAACATTGCCATGTCTATATAAAACACCATTAAATCTATTGAAAAAGTGATATTGAAGATTTTCTCTACCACTCAATTTCCCCTTTTTGAATATTAAAGAGAAAAATTTGTCTCAGCTTAAGTATCACAGAAAGCTTTGTTTTCCTGAAAAAAACTTGTGATTTTATCATATGGAACAAAAATCCTGACAGATGCTATAGAGATTTACAATATTAAAGACTCTGAAAGATATTATTATAAATAGAATTGTTTAATTTTGTTCACTCCAGTGTTTCTTATCTATCTATCTATCTATTTATCTATCTATCTATCATCTATCATCTATGTATTTATCTATCTATGTATCTATCTATGTATGTATCTATGTATCTATGTATCTATGTATCTATTTGTCTATCTATCTATCTATCTATCTATCTATCTATCTATCTATCTATCTATCTATCTATCTATCTATCTATCAATCTACCTTTCCTACCTACCTACCTACTTATCTACCTATACTGGAATCTCATCTTTTTTTTGGTTTTCCTAACTGTTAACATGTAATACAACTAGTGTTCCTTGGAATATACTTAGAAAAATTCTGGTTATAATCCTTATGGTATATAGCTCTGAGTGCTAACTTTTTATTTGATTTCATTTCCCTATTTTCTTTCCCTTTCTGTACTTTGATGTATTAATATTTTTCTATTTTATATAAGCTTACAAGTTTTATCAAGTCCTTTTTATGGAATAGGTATATACATTAAACAAGATAGTAAAGAATGAGCAACACAAATACTTAATTAAAAGATACTTATTGGGCAAATGGTACTATACGAGGCATTAAAAGGATTTTAGAGAATATAAAAGTCTGAGCACAAAGCCGGATTGATTTGAATAAATAAATCAACAATAAGGGTGGACTGATTGGAGGCATGGTCAATGCCATGAAAATAGATTACAATTTTTAAGAATAAGAAAAGGCTTTCAAAGAGAAATCAGAGGACCAACTAATGTAATATTAGTAACACTGAATTCTGGTGCATCAAAAACAACTTGAAAAATGCTCATGATGTTCATAGTATTAGGATTCTGCTTGTAAGTATGAGTATACATAACATTGAGATTTCACTATTGCTGTTACAACTGCTAATGGTAGTACAGATTTGTATAAAATATTGTTTCCACATCCATTTTCTAGATTGATTTTCAAAATCTCTGAGGTGGGCAAGGTATTCATTAAAGCCTAACTTCATGATGAGAAACACAAGTACCTGGGTCTCCACTGTTTCCACAACACTGGGTTGCCTCTTCATTGCTAAATATGAAATTCTGATGCCATTTTTTTCTTCTATATCTGCGTACTTAACTCCTTATTCCTCACAGATCCTCAGCAATGGAATGAACCTTACAGGCCTACGGTCCAACTGCCTTACATTACAGATGTGGACAATGAAGACAAGTCAAATCCAGGTCACATTGCTGTGATCCTTTTCACAGAACCAGCTGAAGCTTTGTGTTAGATACAGCGTGAAGCTGGATACAGTTGATTGATTTGTTGGCCTTCTAAGTACTACTTTTAGTTATCTTAATACTCTTAACACTTCTGAGCTTCTAACAATCTATCTTGTTATCTTTCATTGGAATAACCAGTGGCTTGGGGATCCTTAGAACAATTTTCAGGAATTCTTGCTTTTTTCATTTTTCCAGTCATGAGCTACATATCATCATTCTTAAAACTCTGTTATGACGATGTAGAAATCATACCTGCAGATGCTTCTGTGCTCAAGTAAATTCCCTACCTCCCTTTTTGTCTGACTAGGGAATTTGAATTCATTCTTCTGGAAGTAGCTCAAGTTACATCTGTGAAGGCCTATGTGACACCATCTGGTTATAGTTAGGCAAGTTTATAACTTTTTTTTAACCCAGTAAACTAGCCCTTCAAGGGAATGTCCTATGTTTTATTGATCTCTGAAATCTCAGCACCTAATACAGTACCTGGCTCTTTTTAGGTGCACACTAAACGCTGAATAAATGAAGACTTATTGATCGGATAATATATATTATATATAATATGTATTATATACAATATATATAATACATATTATATATTATATACATCATGTATAATATGTATAATTTTATATATCATATATATTATACATATAATACTTTTAATTTTCGAATGAAAATTCTAGACAAAATTCTTAGGCAAAATCAAAAGACAACAAAGTGGAAAATATTTATTGCAATATGATAAAGGGCTAGTTTCCTTAAAATGAGCTCTGACAAATCAATAACAATGAGCAATCTATTAAATAAATGAGCAGATGAGAAACACAGGCAATTCACAGATGCAAATTTCCAACACATGTAGGAAAAATAGCATCAGCTCATACAATGTAATGGGTAACTTTTTTTTTTTTTTCTGTTCAGCATGCATTACTACTGTCCCTTTATGATCCTTCCCCATTCTTGGTCGACCTGGTTCATTCAGGTGGGCTGACTCTATTACCTACCCCCCTTGGTGGGCATGTCATCCAGGCTTCTCAATCAGCTTATTCTATCCATATGGCTGTTAAGATTGGTACAGAAATGGGCACATGATTTAAGTTATTCTGATGCAATGTTGTTGATACTATTTGAAAAAGAAGCATTCTCTCTTTCTTGTGGGGCTACAAAGACATCACTGCTATAACATAGGGAAGCCTGTGTGAGAATGAAGCCAGTGAGGAAAACCACCAGAGATGGGGCATCCTATGATCCTGGTGAGCCCTGGATCCAGTTTTCCTGACCCACACCTGGTTTTCTCAGTTACACAGGCCAACAAAAAGTTTATATTTTAAAGAGTTTATGTTGACTTGTACCAAAAGTCAGAAGTACACTTGCAAGTCTTATATTGTCAAACAAAAACTATTTTTATTCATTAGATTGTCAAAATTATTAAGTTTCACAATATTCAATGTTGGCCAGGGTGTAGCAAAATATATGTCATAATACTGTTTGAAGAAATATAAATAGGTATAAATTTCTTGTGGAGGCAAACTGGTAATATTTTTTTCAATGTGCACTTGCTTTTGATCCAGTATTTCCACTTTGAGGAATTTGTAATGTGGAAAGAATGAAACACAAGGATATTTCTCACAGCATTGCTTAAAATAGCAACAAAACAAAACAAAACAAAACAACAAAAACCTTACAACAAAACAAAACAAAACAAAAAAATTCTAAATGTCCAATAAGGGAGAAGTTACATAAACAATGTTACTCACACTGCAGTATATTATGCACATAAATTTGAAAAATTTGAACAAATTCCATGCTAATGTATTCAATAAGTATTGAGTACCTACTATGCGTCAGAAATTACTCTAGACCCTAGAATAAGATAAATGAAGTTGCTATTCTCATGAAGCTTGCATTCAAGTGTAAGTGTGTGTGTGTGTGTGTGTGTGTGTGTACAGACGAAATCTAAACAAAAAGTTAGGGAAATGAGAAAATACCAGATGTAAGAGCTCTACTGACAATTAAAAAAATAATAGGACAGCAAAACTTGGTGATAGGGAAGGCATCTCACATGAAGAGCTTCTGAGCAGAGATGTGACTGACCAGAAAGAACCAGTCACATGAAATTCAGGAATAAAACAATTCAAGACAGGGAAAGAGCTAGCACAAAAAAAGAGAAAGAAAGGTCGTGTGACCAAAGCATAGCACACAAGGGTAAGAGCTTTGGAGATGAAGCGAGAAGATAGCTAGAGGCCTATTACATGGCTTTGCAGCCAAGGGTGATGAAATACATCTTGTAACAAGTGCAGTGGAAAGTCAGCGAGTGGTTTTTAAGCAGTAGAGAAATAAGATCTGAGTTAGGCTTTGCAAAGGTAACTCCAATGGTTTTGTGGAGTAATATTAAATTATCATTACTAGTACTAGGATTGAAAAAGCCATTTGCAAAAACAGCATAATATAGCATTATCAATGTTTCCCTATAAATCCTATAGTCTATATATATTTTTACTTAATTAAGCAAATGTACATTTGCTTAATATTTTAGTATATATGTATTTATATATTTAATTTTAATATATTACATTAAAATATATTAAATATAAAAATATATTACAATATTAAAATATAATATATATTACAATATATTAAAATATATTACATATATAATGTATTTTTGCTCAAATATTCAGAGAAAAATTTTTGAAGAATATACCAGGGGTACCAAAATAATGTATACACATTTAAAGAGATGTTATCTATGCTCAAGCAGTAGTTCGCCATAATCAGAAGTGTCTGGACGCTGATGATAAGTACTTTGAGCACCTCTTGTAATTGCAGAAGTCAAACGTGACTTGTTATCTTTTGTTATCGGTATATATTGACTATTATAATTAATACAGTTTTTTCCTTTCTTAAAATGTGTATACATTTTTTTGGCATCCTCTGTATATGAAACTATAATAACAGTTGCCTCTGGGGAGTGAGAATAACATATTTTTTTTTGTCTTCCCTAACTCCTTTTCACTGTTTGATCAAGAATATGGTTTATCTCATCTATGGAATTTTAGATGGCTTTTCCAATTATATGACCCAGAAATAGCTTTCAAATGTGAACATTTTAACTTTTACACATTTTAATCAATTATAGTAACTTTATATTTTAGCTAGCAAACAATAAAGACTATATATTTCTAAATATGAATTCCTGTTATCAATATTCACTTTGATTTGAAATCACCATATATCAAAACTTTACTATTTAAAACAAGTAAAATGACAACATGAGAAAAAAAAGGAGAAAGCAAGAAGGTAAGATATTCTATAGGATAACTGGTCTCTTGAATAAATCAATATCATGGAAAAAAAAAAAAGCGGGGTGGTGGTGGTTGGGAGCTATTCTAGCCTAGAAGATACTTAAGAAACATAACAATCAAATGCGATGTGTGGTTCTTCACTGAATCCTAGCTTGACCAAACCCATTTTTTACAGATGTATGGGAGATAATTGGGAAAAATTGATTATGGGCACAGCACTATATAATATTAGGGAATTACTGCAAGTTTTGTTAGGTGTGATGACAATATAGTGGTTATGTAGGAAAATGTTTATTTTGAATACTAAAGTACTTATGGGTAAAGTATGATATGTTTAATTTACCTTAAAATATTTTTGCAAAACATAAAAAGCTAAAATGTTGATAATTATAACATCTAGGTATTGGGTAAGTGGGTGTTAGTTATTGTTTATACTTTTCTTTATGTTTGAAGAAATTTTAAATAAAAATTCAAAATTAAAAACAAAAATGCAGTGTAAATACCAAGCAAAATCTTTCAAATTCACACCAAGTTCTTTTATCATAACTATATTTTTGGGTTATTCTTATAGATAAGAATGCTTTTAATTTGAAAAATTTGTGTTTCTAAAATGTGTGAAGATTTTGTTCTCTTAAATAGCTTAAATCTCCCCTTTGCAATTTTATGCACACTCTTAGCTTACTTACTATTGCCTTTCACCATCAGGTGAGCTTCTGCTAATCACTACACAATTTCCACATACATTCTTAAGAAATGGAACCTGAAGGAATGAACCATTAATAAAAGGAAGTGTTAAGATTTATATTTTGCTGGCTACAGTTGAGTGTATTCCATTTTATAGTTTTCCGTAGGGAGAATAAACACAATTAATTGTATTATGAAGAAAGATAAACCTTGAGCCAAAGTTGCATTTTGATTTGCCAAATTTATTAGCACATTCCTAGGTATGCCCGTCTGACATGGGACTGAAGTCTTTGGAGGTGTAGAATGACTCAGTGCATTCATTTTGCCACCTCTGCTCTTATCTGATATGACTGTCCATAGTGCAGGGCATTTGGGAAAGGTGGAAGGAATCCAGAAGATAAAGTAATCACTAGACTATTAAAAACAATTTTGTTTAGTATATTCTACTTACCTATTGCAGAGAAATAATAGGTGACAAATGAAAGGAAATGCAACCTATATGTCCAGTGCAATTACTTCGTCATAGAGTTATAAGGATAAAATGAGAAAATCTATATAAGATGCTTAGCACAATGCTTGGCATATAATACGTGCATGTCAAATGTTGGCTGTTGTTGTTATCATTACCCAGAATATTTCCTAAGAAAATTAGTTTTAAATATCTTAGTGAAAAGGAACCATTTTTACATAACAAAAAGGAGGTATAAGCAAAATACCTCACATTGTCATGTGTCAGTTCTATAAGCTTTCCAAGTATTAAGTAGTAGGGGGATGAGTCTATAAATTAGTTTCAACATCATTTCTATTTAATATTCTGTTTCAGCTGGAAAGAAAGGTTAATGGAAACTGCTTTTGGCCTAGTTTTGCCAAGACGATGCTACACGTTAGATGTGACACGTGGCTGGTCAAACAAAAGTGCACAGAGTAGTCTCTCTTTTCTTTTCTTTTCTATAGGTAGCACTCTCCTAAGCACATATGCTAAAAAAGCGCTCCTGTTAACTCCAGTTCCTTCTTTAACAGCTTACATTTTTCAAAGAAAAACAGGCTCTCTCCTATTTTCTTCCCTTTTGCTCTCTGTTTCTGAAAGGGTAGGATGATTTAGCCCAAATGGGAAGGAACAAGAAAGAAGATAAGGGGACACTTCGCACAAGCAGACAGAGCACAGGTTTGGGAGTTCTGTGTGAATCCCTATAGCTCTCTGTCACCCTATTATAATATGTCCCCAACAAACAACAGTGGGGATAAAAACAAACAGAAAAACATCTCACTGTTTCTTGTTACTACCACAGTGTCTGTGAATCAACTTGTTTCCTTGTCTGTACTTTTCTTGGTTTTTCCTTCCTTTCAGTTAGAAGGAAAGGAGCATAATATGCTGGATAAACTAAAAATGACTGTAAACTTTTAAGGGTATGAACCAATTCTTATTGTCTTTTTACTTCCAGTGCCTGGCACAAAGTAGGTGTGCAATTAATGCTTGTATAATGAAAGAATAAGTGAATGAATAAAATTATTACTTTAAATAAATGCAATTTGGAAATTGGTGCTCTTTTTCCCCCTTGCAAATTATGCCCTCAGCTTGGATTATTCCATGAAATTAAAATAGTATCCAAATACTGCCAATCAATACCTTGTCTTAAAATAGTACTTTTCCTTCAATATTGCATTGTAAACATGCTTAACAAAAACAATTTTCAAATTGGGTTATATGTTAAGGCAACATTCAACATATAGTATTAGGTCGGTGCAAAAGTAATTGCAGTTTTTCCAACTATTTTTAACCTTTTAAATCGCAATTACTTTTGCACCAAACTAATATTTAGAAAAACATTCAAATTTATCAGTGGTTTTTTTGAGTAGATGGTATATAATTAAATTTACACATTCACATTTTTATCTTCTAGTAAGTTTTATATCATCACCGTCAGCTATTAGTACACTTAGATTTGTCCATTCTTCGTATTTTGTTGTTAAAAGTTAAGCATTAGATAGATTATATACTAAAGTAAATAAAACTAACTTCATTTTAGATACTGTTACCATGAGAAAAAAAAAACTGTAGAAACTTGTACCATATTGCTGAATTGGGTATCCCCCACCTGACAATGTAAATTCTTGCCTATGTGTTGTCTATGTGTTTGGCAGTTATCAAGGGTGGATGGTTGAAGACTATTCACACTTCAGTGCATCCATTTGCATCATCACATTTCAAAGCCTCAAGGCATTATCACTTCCTTTTTATAAGTAGCATAATAATTTGGGAAAATGGTTATGCTTATCATCATCTGTCAGTCAACAACTCCTGTGTTAACAAAATATATTTTTTCCACTCAATGAATGGGTGTGTGTGTGTGTGTGTGTGTGTGTGTGTGTGTGTGTGATGTCTTATGCTCATGTCAATATCACTAGGACTTGACTTTGTGATGAAGCTATTTCATTTATCAGAGGGCACTGACTGGGAAGTAGGAAAATTCCATTTATGCTTTAATGACCAGAGGGTGTGCTTCCTGTCAGAGTCATGTAATCACTGTAATTTAAGAGTAAAGTTCATATGAGTGTATGTAAATAACTAAAGCATTAGCATCTATCATGTTTTAAGATAAATTTTACCTCAAGATCATATCTCCATAAGAAAAATCTGTATAAACTGGGGGAAAATATTTTTGTACCATCTGTTGGTTAAATATTGACAAGATAAGTCAATGACAGGTTGTTTCATTTGCTGTCCATCATGTCACACAATAAACGTAATCTCTAACCTGTACATGTAATAAATAAAACTTGAACCTGTGATGTCTACTCAAATGGGAGGGTCTAATAAATTTTACTGATAAAGAACTTCCAAGCTCCTGTGCTCTTTAACTGTTAATTAAGTGGACTAAGAAAAGAGTAACAATATTATAAACATAATAAAATATTTCATTCTAAATAGATATGCATCTCAAGTTTCAATAAATAACTTCAGTATTTTGATGTTTAAGATTTTGATATTTGACATTTTAAAGAGATGTAAATATTTATTGCATGAAAAAATGATGTGTTTTATTTAAAGGTATTTATTTTATGAGGACAAAATTAAATCAAATTAATATTTTACTAGATTTTTTTAACAGACCAAAGATAGTGAAACCTCAGCTGACAAATATGGAACTTTGCTTTGTAGCTACCAGTCACTGAATGCTAGTTGGGTGTCGGGCATTATACTAGATGCCTTACTTACATTAGTGCATTTCATTCTTTCAACAACTCGCTTGCATAAATACTACTGTGTTCATTTTAAAGAAGAGGAAACGAGTTCATAGAGCTTAGGAAACATGCCTAAGGTAGTACAGAACTTGTCAGAGCAACAGTTGAACAAAGCCTACATTCTTTCCATGTTCCATTTACTACCACTCGATTTTTTTTCTAACTCTCAATTTTAATACTGATACAAAAAGAAAACTGAACAGATTTGATAATTCTAGAATAAACCTTTCCTAGCATCCAGTAAAGAGAATAGGGGTCTTGTATGATCCCGACTCTACCTCTAACTACAACCATGGGAGATGATTGGCTTATCTCATCTCCAATTAACATATTGCATCCCTCAAGGATTCAACTTCCTGTGTCAATGTTACCTGAGTGCTATAGAACTGGCTGTAGGACGAGCTTGGCAAGGAAAAGAAAGTGTCTCCAGCTCGTACATTATCCTATCCATATCCTCAAAACCTGAGGAAAAGTATGTCTGGTGCAAAGTTCTTAATTTTATTTACTTTCTTGCTCATTTTTGGTTCTCGCCTGTACAGTCTTATAAAAATATTGTTATTTTTTTCAACATTCTTTTGTTACATATTAAATGCTGTTTACAAATGAAATAGACAACCACTGTTTCATCAATATTGTCAGAACGTTTTTTGGTAAGTATGTCAGATATGCATTAAAAGTTGGAATTATGGACCTAGATCAGATATGATATGGGAAGAAATATATCCAGGTGTACCTAGATGTTTAAATCCCTTATGTACTCCTCTCATTTGCCTTTGCCATGAAACCACCCAGGCTTACTCAAGAGACAGCTCCTTCCTTTGCACTGAGGGTGAATTCAGGTTTGGTGAGACTTAAGAAATTTGTAGGAGAAGGGGCTCCTTAAAAAAATGAACATAAAACCATGAACATAAAATTAGGAGCAAGGTATAAGAAGCAGCCCGTAACACTTGAGGGGTTTTGAAACTTAAGCTTCATTAGTGTTATGGTAAATTTAGCTCTGACACCATTTAATGGTCATATATTATAATTGTATATATGTAATACGCAACCTACTGCCTATTGTTTTTTTTTACCTTCATAACCATTAATATTCCTTGAGAGTCAGGACTATACTTTAAAGTCTTCCCACCTTGCAAAACTTCTTTTATGTAGCAGCTATATGTATACAAAACTGAAATTTATTTGCCATTCTTTAGATTATAGAAATCATAAAGAAGAACGTCTCAGATACATTGCATTTGACATTTTATATAATAGAGAGTTTTTGCTGTTCACGAAGCCCACTTTCTTTAGGGAACAGGAATCCAAATTTCCTCTGTCCAGCTATCACCCCACCATTCTTAGACAGGGGTCTTGCATGATCCTGACTCTACCTCTAGCTCCACCCACAGGAAATGACTGGCTTATCTCATCTCCAATGAACATATTCCATCCTCTTAAGCAGCACCAATGACACATGAGGAGACATTTTCTGGGATTTCTGGGAAAGAAAGGTTTCTTGTCTTCCATGAGAGCTACTTGGTAAGATGCTCTCTCTTCCTTTGAGTAGTATGAGGTGTCTGGAACTGTTACAGCCCTTTTGCTAATAAAGGGAGTGCTTGCAGCTACTAGAGGCCATCCAGTAGAGGGTGAGTATAAAGCCCACAGTGGGGAAGGCAGAGCAGACCAATGGAAAAAAAATCCAGGTCATAGGTGGCATTGTCAGCATCACTGGAGAAAATCTTACTGAAAACAAAACCTTCCTCTGAATTTTTCAGTTATAAGAACCAATAAAAACTAATAACATTCATTTATTTTTCAAGGTAACTTGAACTGGGTTGTCTGAAGCTGTCATTCAAAAGTCCTAACTGATACAACATAGAATTTCATGAAGCCAGTGTTATGTGGAAGTATAAAAAAAGAAAGATAAAATTTCAAATTTTTTACGATACTTCATAGCATCTTAATTTTTTGATACAGTAAGGAGTATAAAAATTATTTGTTTACTGAAACACATTCTAGAATTATTGACTGCTAGGTGTCATTACTTGGAGCCTAATCATTGTTTAGGAACAACTTCTCTTGTTGTTAGCGACCCTGTAGGATGTTTCTGGTTAATAATATCATTCAACTATTCCAATTCTTCCTTGATCTTTTAAAGAGTAACAAACTCTCTATTAAAATTTTCATTTGTATTATTAATTATATGTACAAGAATTTCATGTGCTTCTTAGCGGTCATCTCTTCACTGAAAAAAAAATTGCATCAATTAGTTGTTTTTCCATCTAATTATATTATTATACTTCAAATGTCATTTTCCCATTAGGCGTATAATATGATATATTTTCATACATTAAAATCTTGTTTATTAATGATTTTTATACAGGATAGTCTTGGGTTTCTAGCCCATTTGTAAGAAGTTCTTATTAAGAAATTCAATGAAGCATGGGAACAATGCAAGAGTAATTTATTAACATATCAAGAGGCTTTAATTTGCTAACATTTTCCTATCATGTTATTCTGACAGAATATAAAGAACAAATTGCTAAAGCATGGAACCTGGTAGAGCTGGAAGAAAAAGCTATCTATCTTTTAAGAGCTCATGGGTTCAAATGTTCACAGCATGAAGGACGCCATGCTGCTTCCAAGTACGGTTAGTATTCAAGTTGCCTAATTTATGTAGGCTCAGTCTGTTTACTTCTTCTACCTATTTAGCTCCATATAAAATTAGGAGAGCACATGTTAGTCACAAAGGGAGAAGTTATGCCAAAAGGAACATATATTAAACAGATAAGCTGTAAAAATTTGAAGAATATTTATATATTCTAGTTACTGTAGAAACAGTGACTTGCTCATTTATCTCATCTTTTCTACATAGACTACAAATTATTAACAAATATTATATCATATATCTTCTGTAATCCATGTCATAACGACAGCCACATTTTCTTTGGTTAGGATAATGTTTCAAGAACATTTGAGTCCAACATCTCAGAGTAGCTGAACATGCACTCTAATTTGGTACAGTCCCCATTAAACCTATTGTCATAAATGCTGGCCTCACAGACTTCTGGTAACCATCTAAGTTTTCATCTTACCTGCAGACGGAACTCTTTCTAAGAAGGCTGTGACTACATCTGTTTTAGTACCTCCTCTACGCCCTTCCACCCAGCACAGCACTTGACATACAGCAAGCATCTGATAAATATTTGTTGACTGAATTACTGAAAGAATGAATAAATAAATGGAGGAAAGGAAGGCACCTTGGTCTATGAGCTTCCTTTCACCACGATATCCCAGTTGATTTCAAAGAAAAAGGATGTCCTTCCCTGTTGTAAAAATAATCTAAAATAGCCACAGTAGTGGTCAGGTTATGAGGTTTTACTATTATGTATCGTGTTACTTGAGAACCTACTTTAAATTTTTTATTATGTATGAGTTTCATAGTACGTGTTACATACTGGTCATTCAATTAATGTTAAATAAAACACACGCAGATAAGATTCTGTTTAAAGAATGAGTCTGACAGTTTTTATCCTCACATTGATGAGTTAGTTTGGTTTTGTTTTACACTCAAAGGTTACACCTCAATCCTGGAAAGTCATGTCAAAAATGCATATCATTCAAACATTTTAATTCCAATATGGAAGTAACGACATATATTCATCATCACTATTTGAAAGACAATTCAAAGTACATGGCCTATATCAATGATTTAGTGCATTACGTTCTTCACGCATTCAGTGTTAGTTACTGCTGATACGCCAGGCACTATTCTAAGTTCTTTCACTTACTACTGTCAAATCTTCACAACAACCCTATTGTTATTTTCCCCATTACCCAGGTGAAGAAACTGAGGCAAAGAGAAATTCAATAACCTTGTCTAAGGCACAAAGCTAGTAAATGGCAAAATTAGGATTTGAAACCAGGCAGTCTGGCTCCAGAGTTCTTGTTCCTAACCACTGTTTATTGCCTCTCATGCAGTTCTCTCTATATAATATAGTACCTTATTATTTAATTTTGCAGAGAATGATTTTATTATTCACATAATCTATAACCTGATTTGCTCCTGGAGGACAGATCCCATGAATTACAATGTTTCTATCTACCCGAGTCTGAATAATTACTTATACACGGTAAATAAAGATTTTTGTTCAGTTCAACTACACTGGAAAAATTACTATATTTGCAGCCAAATTGGAATTCAATTGCTTGTATATTTTTTTTTTACTGGCTGTGTGACTCTCAGGAAGATGTCGGCTAACTGATCACTTAGGTCCCTTTACTACCTATAATATCAGAACTAAAATTAGCCATGAGCTAGCAACTCAGGTTTGATAAGAGATACCAATAAACAGAAGCAGTAGAGAGTGAGGGACAGATAAGGACATGTGAAAATTAGTACGCCGGCTTCCAAAACAGGCTAAGAAATATGCCATGTGTAATAATAATAGCTAATATTCATGAAGTGCCTTCATGTGCCAAGTACTATGTTATATTAAATGCACACTTCATTTGATCTGTACAGCTGCATGAGGTATGATAGTATTATTATTCTCATATGGGGAACCTGAGGCTAAGGGAAAGTGGTTTCAGCTCCCATAGCTACTAAGCAGTGGAACACAGAGCTTCAATTTAGGTCGATCTAGTTTTCAAAGGCAAGAAAAGAGGCAAGAGAGGGTGTGCTGAGTTCAAAACCACCTGTGGGGTTAATTTCAAATTGGTTGTGATGCATATTTCCCTGACTCACGGGGCTCGTTCTCCCCTTGTCCAGGAGCTCCCCAACCCTCCCCGCACCAGAACCAAATGTATACACATATGCCTTTCTACCTACTGTGGAATGCTGAACCATACAACAAAATGACAGAAAAGAAAATTCAGAGTGAACGAGCGGAGACTTAGCATGGCGAAAGTGTATAAACCTTAGGGACTGGCTCTGAGATTATCTTAGTCTATAGAGAAACTTTTTAGGTTCAGTTGCTAGTTCTTCACTGTATTTCAGAGTTTAGTATCCCACATAAATCTCCTCTGGACAAATGAGGTGAACTAACCCAAACTTTGCTTTTTATTCTTATCCCCCATTATGTATTTTTTTCTTCCCAGTATCAGAGACAAATCTTCTTTTGTACCTTACCAGACCCTTGATAAATTATTGTGCCTTATTTCTTTTCACTATTAAGCTCCCCTACAACGTGTGCGTGTATGCGTGTGTGTATGTATGCGTGTGTGTGTTTATGTATGTATGTATTATGGTGAAGATAACGTGTCTTATTACCTTAGATATATCACAGAAATGATTTGCTCTTGTATTTTATACTATTTTCAGGTTTCTTACCTTGACCTTTAAAACAAAGGATATCTGAGCAACTTCACCCTACATCTTTTCTTTCCCAAATACCCATTTCATTTTGCCTATACTAATACTAATTTATCTTGTAGCTTAATTCCTGTGCTAGGAATTGATGAGATTTAGACTCTGACTACAAAAGGAGATGACAACCAGGTTAACTTTCATATAAACATTAATTTTACACACACACACACGGGTAGAAATGCTTTTAGAATATGAAGAGAATTGAAGAAATATGAAGAAAACACATAGAAATATATTTAAAAGTTACCTTTGATAGATCCCTGAAGTTTCCTGGAAGAGTCAAGTCCAATTCTTCTGATTCATAGTTTGTTAATACCCATGGAAACACGGGGTATTGGTTCAGATCATTATATGTCCGTCCTAGCAAAGAAAAAGAGAAATGATAATCTGTATACACCAACTGCATATGAAATTGTTCCTGTTCTTATAATGATAAGGCAACTATTGAATTTCAGAAGAAAAGCAGCTCTTTTGTTCATTGAACTACACATTTGTTTAATCAAAAGCACTCATAACAACGTGTTTCAAGTGAATTCACTCAATACTAATTAATGTGTAACTACCATTATTTTTTCCAATATAAACTTGTAGTTAAGACCGCTAACTTTTTGTCATTATTGATTTCTCTTCCTGGGCTACACCACGTTTCTCAGACTCCCTTACCACCATGTTTCCCTGAAAATAAGACCTAGCCGGACAATCAGCTCTAATGTGTCTTTTGGAGCAAACATTAATATAAGACCCAGTATTATATTATACCCAGTATTAGATTATATTTTATTATATTATATTATACCCGGTCATAAGACTGGGTCTTATATTGATTTTTGCTCCAAAAGAGGCATGCGAGCTGATTGTCTGGCTAGGTCTTATTTTGGGGGAACACGGCAGTAGCCATGGACATGGGAATTAGGTCTAATCTATAGAATGTGAGCAGAGCTGATGTGTGCCACTTCCCGGCTTGGCCCACTGCAGCTTGCCACACAGGTGCCTCCATGTTCCATCTCTCTTCTGCTGCTATGATGAAGATAATACTGCCACCGTGGAAGCAGAGCCTTGTTGGCCAGGGACCCTGAAAGTGATCATGGAGGAGGTCACCCTGCTGACCTGCACACCTGCAGGTTATGTGATGGTATTCTACTATAATGAGTATGTGTGTATCTAGAAATTATATTGCCAGTATACAGGATATTATATTGAGGTTATATCAGTAATTGATGTAGAGAATTTGCAAGTTAACAGAAGTACTCTGAAGCCAGTATGAAAAAGTACATTATTTTCACATACATTATTGTCACATACATTATTTTCACTACTTTAAGTTCATGAACATTCTTTTTGCATTATGTTATTTCACTTTAGTGAAGAGCTGCTGGACCTTAGGTTGAATTGGCTGGGTTTTGTGTGTGTGTGTGTTTGATAGACTAACTTAAATATTTCAGGTAGGATGCTGAAGTATAGTGGGAATGTGGAAAGTTCAGGGAGAGCAGAGCACTGGCTCACCCTCATAAACTGGTATTAAAAGAACACATAATCAGATGAAATTAAGAGAATCAGTATTAGAGAAACAGAGTCCAAAGAAAACTTTTGTTGGATAAGATTATGTTTTGTAAAAATGTATTATGATCCAATCATGGGTAACTTTCTAAATTTCCATTCAAATTCAGACAAAATAGCTATTTCCCTTGTATTCAGTGAATGGATTTCATCTAGTATGCCTTGGTGCACACCCCACATACAGTACAACAGTAACACAGAGATGCATACAGTAACTGGTTCATCATCAAGAGTTGACATTAAATGATACCCACTCTTATAGCAGCTGGTAAATGTGACTGTGAAATAGGAAAAACAAGTCACAGTCTGAGGAAGAACTAAATCTGCTAATGATTATAAGCATCAAATCAATTAATTCATTTAGTAAACATTTATTGGGTGACTGTTTAGTATATTAATCTCTGCATTTGACAGAAATACCCCATATTGTTTTAATTGTGTAAATTTATATGGGTGTATATTATATATGTAGATAATTGACAGAAAGCAGAGCGTTGCTTCCACTTTACATTTCCTGGAATGAGGTGAGAGTAAGGTTAGGGTTTCCCCTTTGTTCTCCCACCACAGCGCTCACACAGACGTGTGTTGGCGCTAATACGCACCACTGCCAACTTGTCCGCCTCTCCACTAGTCTGTGTGTAAACTCATGAATGTAGGGGTCTGTGTCTGTGTGTGTGTGTGTGTGTGTGTGTGTGTTTAATCTCTGTGTATTGGCACATACTGCTTACCCAATAAATGTTTGTTAAAGGAATGAATACATATGTGATAAAAATGGATAAAAATGAGCCAAAATTTAAAAGATGAAGAAGCATAAGCCAAGTAAAGAAGGAAAGCTACAGGATAGTCTTTTGGAGGATGAGGACTGTGAAGGCAGAGAATATATATGTGAGAACGGCACTGTATGTGCACAGTAAAGAAGAAGGAAATGTCTGCAGCTAGACAGTTCAGCCAATGGGTGCATCTGCTTTATGTTTATAAGTCTATTATGAAAAATAATACTAATGAGAATAAACAAGAATTTGGAGCCTTTATTAAAGTCTTTTGTATGTGAAACATTCTGCTAAAGCAGTATCATTGTAAAATACAAACTGTAAAATTCTCAAACTTTAAACTTATCAGTGATAGCTCATATATATATGTTAACCTAGGACAATGGGTTACTCTCCGTTTTTCCTACCGTGTTTCCCTGAAAATAAGACCAGGTCTTATATTAATTTTACTCCAAAAGATGCATTAGGGCTTATGTTCAGGAGATGTCATCCTGAAAAATCATGCTAGGGCTTACCTTCCGGTTAGGTCATATTTTCAGGGAAACACGATTATACATGTGTATTTACGGAGACTGGATAGGCAGAGCTATTTCTGGGATTCTAACTGGGCCCATGGTATACTTAGTGATCCACCAACTTCTGCAGTAGTGTTCTACTTAAAAACCTGTAGATTTTAATGAAAAACAGGTTTCCCAGTATATAAGTGTATTTTTATAGAATAGTGATATGATTTATATAACATATGTTTATATTACTTATATAAATCAGTGAATAGCTGAAAATTAGATACCATAATTGTTTTCAAATTTTTGATGAAGTTTTATATACTAATGAAAAAACTGTCAAGATAAAATAAATAAAAAGCCAATTTATATCAGCTCAGTACTTACATGTATCATGTAAATACAAATAGCATAAAAGTAAAGGTCATATTTGAAGATACTAACCTGTTAACATTTTTGGAAAAAAAAAATGAAGAAAAGAAAGCATCATCTTTAAAATACAATACAAACTGATTGATCCCAATAGTCACAGTGAATAGCAGCTGATGTGTCCTATGTATATATTTTTTGAGATCAATGCTTTTTGGGTTTTTTTTTTTAATGTTAGTTTCCTTAGCATTTATTTTCAAAGAACCTTCCAAATATTATTAAAAGTGAATTAGAAAAAGTATAGGAGAAAAAAAATATATATAGATGTCCTATATTTTTTTGTAATTCACTTTTAGTAATCTTTGGAAGGTTCTTTGAAAATAAATGCTAAGGAAAATTGAGTAATTTTTAAATTACTGAAGCTTATAGCACCTTATTAATTCTAATAGATACAATACAGTTAATAAATGAATGTAGTTACACAGTTACATTAAAACATTTTTTAAATAAAAATTCTCCCCTAAAAGCCTTGTAACATGGACAGTCAATATATATTTTTGATTTGAATAAAGAATGCACTATGTATTTAAAATCACATGGGCAAAAAAGAATGATTAAATGGTATCTCAGACTTTGCATTCATAAGTTTTAGCCATGATTTAGCTTTATCACTTTAATTATTTTGCTCAGCACCTTTGTGAAATGAAAACAAATACCGTTTACTAAATTAACCAAAAAAGTGAAATATTTCCAAAGTAATACCCATTAGGTTTTGGCACATCTAGGTACTTATTTATCAATTGTTCTGTTTTTAATTTTTTTTAGGATCATTGAAATTTAGTAAATAGCCTTTTGCTATAACTGGTAGGGTTTTTTTCCTTTTCCAGCAGTAGTAAGTGCAGAATTTTCTTTTCTTTTCTTTTCTTTTTTTTTTAATGAACTACTCTTATAAGGTTTTATCTTCAACGATGAATATTAAATATTGCAAGCCTATGACACTAATCTACTCAAACAATAAAAGTGAAGCACAGTAAATGAGATCTCAGAAACACTGGATATGTTTCTTCACCAAAAAAAAAAAAACTTTTTAATTAAACCATCCAATTTAATGTTTTTATATGGCACTTTAGTTTTGAAGGTAAAGTGATCTAGAGACAGCTGACAAAAAAATTATAACTGCAATTCCTTGGTGAAAATGTTAATGACAGCAAAATATTGTTTAATTAGATGATTGCAGCATCTGGATTAACACTCTTTAAGAGCGATGTTCCTGTGCTTGTCTGCTTCTTCACACTTTACAGACATTTTGTCATCTCTAGGTCATTAGGAAAGAATTTTTAATGATTTTTCTAGAAGCAAGCAGTTCAAGTTACATCTAATTAGATGACAATAATAAGCCCAGCACATGCAGTAGCTAAATATATACATAATTAACCAGGGAGGGCTTGTACATCACAGAGTAAAAAAGTGGAAAATGCTAAACAGGAGAAAAAGGTTGGGGTTGGGGAAGTTGTGCTGAATTCATTAGCTGATCATATGAAAAACAACTCAAAAACCTTTCAAAAAAATTCTCAAACCTAACGGGCTCATTGACACAAAGCTATGTTAGCAATCACTTTGTTTTTGTTTTTTTTTTTAAATGCAAGAACGCCAGATTTTAACATCTTGTTCATAGTATTATCTAATAAAGTATAAAATGGGGCGTAGGTTGTATCTTTCAGAGCACACTGAACAAAAATCAGGTCAACTCTAGGAATTAGAGGTTGAAATCACATTTTTGTTGAACTCTGAGCCTCATTAAAATTCACCTATATAATCTTCCATAACTTAATGTTCTTTGAAAATTAAAAAAAAAATCCACATGTGTTACGAAATAGCTAAATTACACAACAGCCCTAAGTTAGACTTTCATGCAGTTTTAAAAATTATGCCTTCAAAGAATATTTAATTAATGGAATAGAAAGGTAGGATCTGAACGTGTATGTGTAGCAGGTTCCCAATGATATGCCACACACAGAAAAAGAAAAAGAGAAAAACCATAAAAATTTTGATTTTTTAGTTATAATTTTCCAAATTTCTAATTTTCTATAATGAGTAATTGTTAAATTTATAAATGGAATAAAGTAAAGGCAATGAAAACACTTAAGGGTTTTAGGGTGTCTTTTAAAAACAGTATGTTTTCTGAACATTTGACAAACCTCTTTTACTACGTAAACTATCTTTACAAAATTTACATACACATAGTAAAATGTGTGTTTATTTCTATGCAATTATGTATGCATGCATATATCACGTGAGGGTCTAAAAAATCTAATAATGCATTAATACTCAGACACTGCTACCATTTGCTTTATAGAATCTTATTTTTAAAAGCATCTAGAAAGAAGGAAAGCAAAATTGGCCAAATATGACAGACCTCAAAAAATGAAGAGCAAAGAATGGGTCATAAAATGTACTTTGTATTTCATGTTAAAATAATAGTTTAGAGACAGGAGATAAATCTGAGAGTGTAAGAGAGTAAATAGTCTTCCAATAGAAAAATGTACATTTATTACATCACATTGACCTGTATTTTTTACAATGTGAAGCCGGAAAAGATTGTTTCAGCTTCTCAGTCAGATTCTAATTCTGTAACTCTTCGCTTTAATCCAGGAAATTTAAAGAATGCCTCATCCAGCAATTCTAGTGACTTCACATAACAGATCACACAACCACGCAAATACTTAAAAGGCATAAATATTAAATCAGTTCAACTGATGGGTATTTACTGAGCAAAACTTTTTTTTGTGTGTGTGTGACTTCATAATCTCATTGGAAAGGTGATATAGACATGAAATGCCAAGGATACACTACTGTAAGTGCCAAAATATGTGATATAAACAGTGTTATAGAAGACCTAGAGCTATAGAAGATTATTAACATAGTTATCATAAGATGTATTTTAAAGAATACAGGTGTAGTAGGGCAGTTGTTCGTTGTTCTCAAAGTGTTGACCCTGGAAAGTGGCAGCAGCATCACCTGGAGCCTTCTTAGAAATGCAAATTCTTGAGCTCTACCCCAAACTTCTGAGGATGGGCCGAGTGATCTGTGTTTCAGCAAGGTCTCTAGGTGACTGTGACAGCAACCAGTATCCTGGATGCTAGGCTCGTGGCCATGCTGCCAGTGTTGGGGCTGCTGATGCTCAGCCCAGTCCCTCTCCAGGAGTCACCATCATCAGAAGAGAGCCCGCCCACCCAAGGTCCCATCACCACCAATCACTGCAGAGTGGAGGTAATGAAGACCAGGCCCCCTTGCCTCAGGCAAGACAACTCTGAAGACAGCTCCTGGCTCCCTGTGGAATCTGCTGAGACCTTTGCTGCAACTACCTTGGGGTTCGATTTCTCTTTCTGCCAAGTTCTACTTTCTTCACTCCCCCTACAGATGTTGAGCCCAGACTCTCCAATAAACTCCCTGAAGGCAAATCTCTGTCGCAGAATCATTTCTCTGGATCGGAGATCTAGCTTCAAACAGGTTCCACATGAGAGGTGACAATTCTGGGCCCACTTCTAGTATCTACGAAAGTCACGCCAGTACATGAACTTCAAAAGTTTATTTTGATGAAATTGTTTAAAATTGTTAATGGTTTAGGTTCTTAAGGCAGTTAATAGACTAAAGCTGATGACTAGAGGGAGGATTGAAAGGCCCCATGAGGGTCCTACGCCTACCATAGTAATTGAGTGACGCTCTAGAGCCAAACCATATACATTAGAATCCTGACTTCATCATTTGTTAGCTCTGTGACTTGGGCAAGTTATTTAACTTCTTTGTACCTTATTACCTCAGTTGTGAAATAGGGATAAGAATAGAATTTAACTCTTGGGTTACGGTTGGGATTAAATGAGTAAATACATACAAAGCACCTAGAATTGTATTTAGTAAACCATAAATTGCTCAATAAATGTTAACAATTATTTCCTATTTTTTTCTAATTGCTGATATTGATGTTAAAGAAATTTTTCAAAAAGAAATAATAAAACTAAACAAAGAAATAATAAAAATATTTTTTTCCGAATCTTGGTATTAGGAATAATTAAAGAAATGTTTAAAAAAGACTATGATAAGATATAAACCAACCATTTCTTGGCTTTGGGTTACCCAGGAAATTTGTCAATACAAATAGTAACACCCTTTCAAGAAATGATAAATCTTACTTTTCAATTAATTGACATAAATAAGTATTTATTGAACAATGACTGTATCCTTAAAACCATGCTACATAACAGCATGAATACTCAGTGGTATCCATGTTAGTAAAAGTGATATTGGTACAATTTAACATCTTTATACTGCCCTTTATTCTAGGATCCTTAGAGAGCTCTGAAAAGTGTTCCAATAAGAAGAGATGAATGGATACACAGGTATTTTCCACAAATCAGGAAAACAGGCAATTCTAATTACTTCCCTAACAAGTATTCAACCTTGGCTTTAATGAACCTTCTCTAAAACCATCATGCAAATCTTCAATGTTGGTGCTCAGTACAAACTGCACTCCTACTAAAAACTTCAGGATGATGGTGAGGAAAGAATTAGCAGGATTATACCCAGGGACAGCACCTCTGGGATATCTATGTTCATAACTTTTTCCAACTGTCATTCTAATTCTGTACAAAGGTTCATTTTGCCTGGATAATCATGTATACGTGACAATGAAGAGTTAAAGTCCATCATTTCCATGAGGCTTTCCTTGACTAGACTATCTCCTCCTAATCTCTGACTTCTCTAGACTTTCATCACAGGTAATGGCCCTTCACTGCATGCTTTATTGTAGTTCTAAATGTTTTATATGCAACTACTGTTCTGGTAATTAGATCTTAAATGGTTAGAGCAAAGGTACTTAAACTTTATACATCAGAAACACCCAGAAGGCTTGCTAAAATGCAGATCTCTGGGCCCCACTCCCAGAGTTTCTGATTCAGTAGGTTTGAGAAGGCTGAGAATTTACATCTCTAACAAGTCCTCAGGTGATACTGAGACTGCAGGTAGGAGACATTCTGCCAACCATTCAACTTGAGCATATTAAAGTGACTTCTACTTTTTGTATAATGACAGTACAGAGTTATCTCTCTCTCTCTCTCTCTCTCTCTCTCCCTCTGCAATGCCTGCTGCCACTACTCTAATCCAGCTATTCATCCAACAATTTCTTTTTTCTTGGAATGCCCTCTGCTTACTTTCTAGTGAATTCTTACTTGTATTTCAGTAGTCAATTTAAGTGTCACTCATGGAAGCTTTTCTTGATCTCTTTGTTATAAGTAACGCCTTCAAAGTCTGTGACTCCAAATGACTCTGTACATTCTCCCGCTACAATAATTACCACTTTTTACTGGAATTGCTGGTGTATATCTATGTTTTCCTGGGTATATTATGATCTCCTGAAAGGCAGAAAATATACTTGACTTTCCTCTGTAGTATCAGTGCCAAACAGAGTGTGTGTTCAGTAACTACTTACTAAAAGGATATACAAATTGACAAATTGACTACTTCATACGTAGTCTTGTCAGTCTCCTAACAGCTCTCTCTAACTTTAAGCGATCTCATTTCTCATTCATGCCAAACATAGTAATCAGTTGAATTTTCCTACAACTTCTTATTACATTCCCTTCACCAAAATGATACTGATTCCTGAAAGTCTAAGATCACACTCTTTACAATGTGGTTCTTACTTACAGTCCAATATTGTTTTCTACTATTCTTTGCTTCAGCCAAGATATGATACTCATGTCCACTGAACACATCACACATTCCAGCTGGTAGAAATTTGTAAAGCTTTGCACTTTTTTGTCCCCAGACAAACACATTTTTAAAATCCCTCCATTATGCTTAGCTCTTGCAGTGTTCCCTATTTATACCACTCATTCAGTACCTAATATCAGCTGTCTTAAAATGTTCTCTTATTTATGTATATTTCATTTACCCATCTAGTTGTAAGTGTTCTGAGTTTCTATCCTTATTTTATACTTGTTTTTATCCCACTGTCTACAATAGATAGGCTTTAATGTTTAGTTAGAATCATTGTAAAGGAAATACCCAATATATTCTTTAAAAAAAACCAAAAAACAACCTAGTGGCTTATACATTCTTTATGTCATCAACTAAAACAGAGCCAATGATTCAAAAGAAGGTAGAAAGACACTTAAATTCCCCTTATGATCTGTGTAGTCTGGCTCAGAAACCGAAAGACTGTCCCAACCAGAAAAAAGTCTACACTGCTCAGGCACAGCGTTAGAAGGAATCACAAGTTCTCTCTATTCGGAGTGTAGCCTTTCTAGAACTAGACAGAAAAAAACAAAAACAACAAAAAAACTCCCAGAAAGCAACAGGCATGAAGTGGGTAGTGATTGGGGTGGTACTACGCCATGTTGTGGGAAATAGATCTATCACTGGGAAAATGTAGTGGGAAGGGGTGAAATCTAGAAGAGTCCTTTAAAATAATGAACTAGATAACAATCCATCCAGAGGGATAGAGAGAATCCCTTCCTAGAATAGCAGAACTGTTTAACACAGATGCCACCTCGATTGGAAACTGAGCTGAGAGTGAGGTATACCGCCCTCTCCTCCCGTTTTACAGCCAACAGCTCCACGCAGCTAGCACAACCAAGGAAAAAACACATGCCCATCTATGACACATGGTAGATAATGAATTTGGATAGCTCTGTCAGGAATAGATAACAACAACAACAACAAAAGCAACAGAGAATACGGACAAATACTGCCGAGGAACGTAAAGAGAACATTATCCTGAAGATCAAGTAAAGATCCATGTAGCTGAGAATAACATGCTGTATTAACAAGAAGAAAATTTTAATAGTGTAAAGTCCTTCTTTTATGCAAAAATATATGAACTCCCCAAAATAAAGACTTTAATAATAATATAGATTCTGAGTAGTCAATTATATTGATAAAAAATGAGCAACAAATGAGGAATAAGTTGTGTCATTGATTCATTTTTGAGTTCAAAAGTAAGATACACTTTATAGGGTTTTAAAAAATTTGAACATATCTCTAGGAGAATTAGTAACAAGATACCTACATTCTAAGTCACTTAAAAAGAAAGAAAAGAAAAAGGGCAATAAATATATGACCAAAGAAAAACAAAACAATATGAAAAGCAAGAAAACATTAAAAACAATAGCCAGATGCTATGAGACCAAACATATCCATTATTACAACAGATATACGTAAACATATTAAACATGGCTACTGAAAGATTAAAAGTCCAAGATAGAGTAAAATCTTGAAATTGCTCCTATGCTCCACTACACAAAAGTTGGCAGGTCTGAGATGCTATCCCGCTTTTTTTGGAATTGAAGTTATGCTGTTTTTACTACTGTTTACTTAAGTATGTTAAAGAAACTAAATTCTTTACATTTCAGATATTTAACTTCTGTCTAATATGTAAATAATACATGCTAGTTAAATAATAGAACACTTTCCTTTTATCTTTGAAATAGTAAATAGGTTTAAGATACATACATTATATGTAGTGATATATGAATATATATAAAATATATCATGAAGATATCAGAAGATATATGTATACAATGGAGATATGTATATAGGATAAATAGTAAAATTTAATAAATGTAATAAAATAGTTCTCTGGTTGTAACTCTAGTATCCTATTAGCAAATACATTATAATATGTATTAAATTATTAAAATGCAAAAACCTTTCAAACAACTTTTTAATACCTTTTTTTGACAAATTAAGTCATTTTGGCTATCTATTTAATACATATCTATCATCCATATTTAATATATATCTATAGCCTCCATATTCACACATACATGATAGATTTACAAGGAATAATATTACACAGAATCCTTTTAAGTGATGATTCATAAAACATGGCTCTAAATTCATGGTTCTGAGAAGTCCTTTAAAACAGAACAATACTACTAATAATAAGTAAGCATATGTATTTATGTACTTATTTAAATTCATCTGACTGTAAAAAAATTGTAGCACCTGATTTCCAAAGTAAACTCTATAATTCAACATGAATAAGAGCTTTGGGAGCTTAACTTAGGAAAAAAGAAAGATGTGCTTAAATCTCACAGGCATGTTTAACCACTGACAAGCACTGATTTAGCAGGAAAACAGGTCACTGCTTCCTTTAATTTACAAGCACGGTACTGCCGAGGATGATGGCAGTTACTCATCATTTAGAAATGTAATCTGATTTTATATTTTTATTTGAAGATTTTAAGGAAAAAAATGCTGTAACCCAATCATGCCATAATCCAGGTGACATCTGTACTAGGCAGAATCCTGTTGTTATTCTTCTGTCTGGCTGCTATGCTGAGAATGACAAAGTAGTGAAATTACATTTTCCCATTATTATTTCCAGACACTCTCTGGCAATGGTTTGTTGACTCTAATAAACCTTCAGACAAAGCTGTCAGCAAAGAAAATGGCAGAAGGAGAGCAAGGAAAAGCCTCCTCAACAATAAATGCATCTAAAACCTCAGTACTAGCTTATACAGTTTCTGATAACATTTACCATGAGTGCTTCAATATTTAGTCTAATGCTATATTTGAATTCCAAGGAGGAAAATGTATTCCATCAAGTTACACTACCCATGATTTTGATGAACATAAACATATGATGAGAGTAAAGAATGAGATGTCTTACCTGCTATGGTATTAAGAAACATCAAATATTCGAAGTTTGAAATTTCCCGTCTTTGCCAACGCTGAGTCATGTTGGAAGATTTATAAAGCTGCCGAGGAGTGGCCAGGGATATCCTCCTAGCAATTAAGCAAACCATAACGAATGCAGTCAGTTTTAACTGATGAGTTTTAAAAAATTCAATATTAACTAATATACTGGTTGAGATCATTCGATTTAAAATAATCTATGGTTTATCCTTCTTAGTTTAATTGTAGATAGCAGCAATACTGAAAATTCTATTATAGCGAAGATATTTACTCAGGAAAAACCAATATGAAAACAACTATTTGAATAATATGGCTGCAAGTGGGTATTTTACAAGTTAACAAGAACAAAAACGGTGAAACTCTACTCAAAGTAAGTCAAAGTAGCTTTTAGAGAATACAGCAAATGTACTCCATGCTAAGAAGTTAAGTAGGTTGTTAGGTACCAGCTTATAAGCATTTGACTTAAACCTTATATAACAGTGGCTGAACCTAATTTTCTATCTGCCTCCACACACAGTGTGCCAACGTGCAAAGCCTCTACCCACACAACACATATCCATCTTATGATGTAAAAAACAAACAACTGGGAACTTTGAACATGTATGAATTCAGAAGAAGAGATACAATAAAAGCTTCAGGGAGTAAATCAAGATAATTTGTATAAATTATGAACTTTTGGAGGTTCGATGTGTTTATTTTATTTTTTTATTTAATTTTTTAAAATTAAAGTTTATTGGGGGTGAAAATTGTTAGTAAAGTTACATAGGTTTCAGGTGTACAATTCTGTAATACATCATCTATATACCATGTTGTGTGTTCACCACCCAGAGTCAGTTCTCCTTCCACCACCGTATATTTGATCCCTTTTACCCTCATGTACCACCCCCACCTTACCCTCTGGTAACCACTAAACTATTGTGTCTACGAGTTTTTGTTTCTTCATTTCTTTTTCTTGTTATTTTGTTGTTTTCAGTTTTATATACCACATATAAGTGAAATAATATGGTTCTCGACTTTTTCTCTCTGACTTATTTCGCTTAGCATAATAATCTCAAGATCTATCCATGTTGTTGCAAATGGCACTATTTCAAAATTAAGAATAGAATTACTGATGTGTTTATTTAAAAAATAAAGAAAGCTGGCTGTTATTTGTAGAAGTAATGCGTTTCTAAAATGATCACCACTTAAGAGAGAGATTCCCAAATTCTTTCAATTCACGCCACTCTTACTATCTCAGGAGCTTTTTCATGGTGCCCCCAGACCAAGAGAAATCCCTAACCACTGTTTATTCAGCAGTTACGTCTAAATAGCTTAATAAATACTAAGTCTTAACAACTTAGATGTTTGAAAATATAATACTCATATTTTTATTTCATTCTTTAATAACTGCAATTACTTACTAAAGGGATGTGTGTACCTGTTGGGCACTGCAGAGCTTCTTATACCTGGAATCCTATCTGACGCTACTGCTCTCATTTCCTGTTCCCCATTAATTTACATGCAGCACTGGTTTTTTGTTTTCCCCACAGTAACCCCCCAAAACTAGTTTCACAAAGCTGAGATGTTGATAATGCAATGCTGAACGCAATGTTGAAACTCAGAAGTACCTTGACCTATGAGTTTGTGCGGTGAGTGACAGATGGTGCTGTGTTTCCCTAAAAAATACCAAACGCCCTGCAGCAGCCCTGTGTGTTCACTGTGACATCCCAGAGCTCCTTGGTGCTCAGTTTGGTGTGGACTTAACACTATTTTTGTCATTCATGCATTATTATCAAATATTTCTGTTCATGTGGGATCTTCATGGGCATTGTCTCATACATAGTAAGAGCTAAATATATATCAGTTATGGAAAAGGAGGGAGGGAAGAAGGATGGGAAGGAATTCGTTATCTCAAATTCAACCACGAATTAAGAATTTTAAGAACAATTATGTGTAACTCAATGTTTAAAATATGAGTCACATATTAACATTTTAGAAGAACTTTCCTAGTTTTATATATATGTATACATATATATATATATATATATATATATATATATATATATATATATGAGATAATAGGAACTATAGTATTGACTCCAAAAGAACCATGCAGCTAATGATTCTCTTAATTCCAAAGGTACATGGCATATATATTTTATACTTTAATTCAATAATTCAGTACATTTTTCAATTAATTTATAATATGATTTTCTATAGGGTTACCTAAAGTGTGTCTATATTTTGAACCATACTGGCACCAACATTCAAAAATTTCCCAGGTTCACTTCCACTCACACAGCTATTTTATGTTGTAAACTTTTTCCCTGATTCTGACTTTGTCCTGGCAACATGCTGAAATGTTTTCTGAATCATCAAATAATTAGTAAACTATGCTAAGCTCAATTTTCATTGTGCTACTATTCTAGCCATATGCTTACTCCAATTTGCATTGTGTTACTATTATAATCATATTCTTACTAATCTGACTAAAATCCTTACCTGCAGCATGCTCAGTCTGCTAAAAGCAATATATATATAATAAAGTTATGAAATCTTTTGTTGACGTTTTGAACCTAGACAAGTTAAGAAGAAAGTTGCTGGTCTGGAAATAATTCTTATCACCAAAAACACCCCCCAAAACCAAACAAAACTAGACTGGTGTAAACAAACCCTAATATGTGTAAATAATGGGAATCCTGGGATACAGTTATCATGTCATTCTTAGAGTATGTAGTAGTGAAGAAAAATGTGGGTGGGCATAGGAAATGAATATAGAAAAACATTATTTTTGAGATCAGAAAAAGGATCAGTTTTTCCTGTTTATTGTTTCTATCTTTCTCCTTATAAACTGACCTACAGCAGGGACTGAATTGTGTTTTACTTACTGTTGTATCCTTAGCATTTAGCAGTGCTTGGCATAATGGAGTCTAAATAGTATATACTGAATGATTTGAATTTTTGGTCATCTACCCTAACAGAAAAAATGGCTGACGTGAGATGTGATCCTTAAAAATTAAATAATTCACTCATATGAAGAAAAAAATGGGAAATATTCCCTTTGTTCTAAATCTTTGTTCATTAAGCAACAATCTGATCTCTAATGGAATCTCTTTCATGGGCTTGCCCAAGAAGCAGCCTAAATGATTTGTGAAGTTAATCATTCTTGCAGTACACCTACCTTTGAATTTTCTAGTTTTTTGTCTGTTTATAAATCAGTCTTTCATGGGTTGAGCTTACAGTAAGTTTCCTAGTGTTTGATAAACTCTGCTTAAACTGACAAAACTCAATGTCAAGAAAAAGCGAAGAAAAGCAAAGAATACTCGTAGATCCCCTTAGTGGTTCTACCAAGATACTCTCATCTTGAGGGATTCTCCTTGGAGCCAGACATTATCCTACCCTTTGACAATTTGCTTAATGTCACAAGATCTTACCTATCACACACATAAGTTTATGGAGGTATGTGTGTATATTTATTTACCTAATCACCTATCCACTTACCTGCCTACCTATTTGTATCTGTGTGTGTGTGCATGCATATATGTGTTTAGTGTACTCGTATATGTTTACAGTTTTACAAAGTGCCTTCACTTTATGATCTCATGACATCTCTGTACAAAGATACTGCTCTCATGTTACCACAGATGAGAGTGGCATTCTTCTTACCTAGTGCTGTGCATTCTTTTAACTAGTATATGGTGAGTTCCTACTAAGTACTGGCTCTGTTACTGTTATCCAACGGGTACGTAACAGGTCTAAGCCAAGATACAGTGTTCTTCCAACCCCCATCTGCTATACAAAACCAAACTTCTGAAAATATTAGGAAACTAAGAATGAGCTGAGTCCTTAGTGGGGAAACCAAAAACAATGAAAGAGTATTTCAAGATAGAATGGTCGTGTGAAGTAACAGTGGGAAAAATTTACTGAATACGTATTTTGTTTCCAGTTTTCCTATCAAGAATAATGATTTTCTAAAAGTCAAAGAGAGACTGAATATGGTGAAGAAGGAAATAATACTAATAGGTAAGGAAGATAGTAAAGGAGCTTCTGGTTGTTTTCAATGAACTCAGGTCCAGACAAGACCAAGAGTATTGAAAGAAATCACAAATGTCATTGAGAAACCTCTACTGGTAATCTTTGATGAATCATGGTCATTGAGAATGATGCCAGGAGGCAGATTATTTTTAAAAAGGAAAACATTAGACCTATTTATGAGTTCTTAATGTCAATTCCTGGAAAAAATTCTTGAATTGATGATTAAACAGTCTGTAAGCACTTGAGAAAGGAAGTAGAGATTACCAGGAGTCAGCTTAGATTCAATAAGAACAAGTCTTGCAAAACTAACTTCATTTACTTTCTTCTTTTTTTTGTGTGATAGATTAAATGCATTTTTTTTCCTTTGACCTGTATTTTATATAAGTATTTCATTATCTACTAATGTCTTCATTTAATCTTGTCAGTCTACTAGAAAATCTCCTGAGCATGTGCATACATGTCAGTAAATTGCTCTTACACTGTAAGCTTAAAGAGAATAGATACACTGCCGTGCAAGGTAATTCCAGTTGAGTAGCACTTAAAAAGTATCTCGGCAATTAGGCACTATGTTAGGTCCTGTAGATTAAAAGATAAATAAGACACAGCTCCTGTCTTTTAAATGTCTGCAGCCCACTTAAGGGAAGATAGACAGAGATTCATGCTCTGTTCCATCCATGTAGTGCTCTGAAATAATTCCCAGGGACGTAATGATCTACGTGGAAAACACGGCTTCTTGTCTATCCAAAGCCAATATCTCTTTCTTCCTTGGCAACAGACACCTTGTTTTGTTCAGGTAGTGGGGAGCAAGGGATTCAGGGTTATATATTTTTTTCTGAATTCTAGGGGATCACTGGGCTAACCTAGTAAATTCACTCACCTTTAACAGTGATTGTTTTAGGGTTGGGAAAGTGATCCCATTCTGGCCAAAGGGACCTGAGATAAAGATTGCTGGAGGCTTCTGTATACTTTTGTGTGTGTGTTTTAATAATTTTTTTATCAATTACAGTTGACATAAAATATTATACTAGTTTCATGTGCACAACATAGTGATTACACATAGTAGTGATAACTTATGAGGTTATCACCCCAATAAATCTAGTACCTATCTGACACCATACATAATTATTGCAATAGTCCTTTATGCTGTGCTTTACATCTCCATGACTACTTTGTAACTGCTAATTTGTACTTCTTAATCCCTTCCCTTTTCCACCCATCCCCCTAATCCCCATTCTATCTGTCAATGCACAAAATGTTTTCTGTATCTATTAGTTTGTTTCTGTTTTGTTTGTTCATTTATTTTGTTTTTAGATTCCACATATAAGTGAAATCATATGACATTTGTCATTCGGGTCTGACTTACTCCACTCAGCATAAGACCCTCTAGGTCCATTCATGTTGTTCCAGATATCAAGATTTCATTCTTTTTCATGGTTAAGTGATATTCCATTGTAGATATGTACCACTTGTTCTTTATCCATCCATTCATTGATGGACACGAAATTGCCTCCATATCTTGGCTATTGTAAGTAACGCTGCAATGAACATAAGGATGCACATGTTCCTTTGAAGTACTGTTTTGGATTTCTTTGAATAAATACCCAGAAGTGGGATCACGGGTCCTTCTTTGCCTCTTGTTACAGCCTTTGTTTTAAAGTCTACTGTGTCTGGTATAAGTATTGCTACCTCAGGCTTTTTTGTTTTGTTTCCATTTTCATAAATTATTTTTCCATCCCTTTACTTCCAGTCTCTATGTTTTTCAATCTGAAGTGAGACTTTGACAGGCAGCATGTGTGAGGGCCTTGTTTTCTTTTCTTTCTTTCTTTTTTTTAAATTTTATTGGGAAATATTGGGGGACAGTGTGCTTCTCCAGGGCCCATCAGTTATAAGTAGTTGTCCTTCAGTCTAGTTGTGGAGGGTGCAGCTCAGCTCCAAGTCCAGTAGCTACTTTCAATCTTTAGTTGCAGGGGGTGCATCCCACCATCCCATGAGGGAATTGAACCGGCAGCCTTGTTGACAGGTCGTGCTGTAACCAACTGAGCCATCCAGCCACCCCATGAGGGCCTTGTTTTCTTATCCATTCAACTACCCTACATCTTTTGATTAGAGCATTTAATCCATTTACATTAAAGGGAATTGTTGATAGATATGTAGTTATTGCCATTTTATTATTCATATATTTTTTCTTCTTCTTAAAGAAGTCCCTTCAACATTTTTTGTAATACTGGTTTGATGTTGATGAATTCCTCTAGCTTTTTCTTATCTAGGTAGCTCTATCTGTCCTTTGATTCGAAATGATAGCTTTGCTGGGTAGCACAATCTTGCTTTGAGGTCCTTGCTTTTCATCACTTTGAATATTTCCTGCCAATCCCTATGGACTGCAAAGTTTCTATTGAGAAATCAGCTGACAGTCTTATGGTAGCTCCCTTATAGGTAAGCATCTGTTTTTCTCTTGCAGCTTTAAGATTCTCTTTGTCTTTAACCTTTGGCATTTTAATTATGATGTGTTTTGGTGTGGGCCTCTTTGGGTTCATCTTGTTTGGGACTCTCTGCGCTTCCTGGGCTTGTATGTCTACTTATTTCGCCAGTTTAGAAAAGTTTTCTACCATTATTTCTTCAAATAGGTTTTCAATTCCTTGCTATCTCTCTTCTCCTTCTGGTACTCTTATGATACAAATGTTGACACACTTGATGTTGTCCCAGAGGCCCCTTAAACTATCCTCATTTTGGGGGATTCTTTTTTCTTTTTGCTGTTCTGATTGGGTGTTTACTGCTACCTGATCTTTGAAACCTCTGATTTGGTTCTCTGCTTCATCTAATCTATTATTGATTCCCTGTGATGTAGTCTTCATTTCAGTTATTGTAATCTTTATTTCTGATGCTTTCTTTTTTATGTTTTCTATCTCCATTTTTATGTCTCATATCTCTTTGTTGAAGTTCTTACTGAGATCATTGAGCATCTTTATAACCAGTGTTTTAAACTCTGCATCTGGTAGACTTCTTGTCTTCATTTTGTTCAGTGCTTTATCTGTTCTTTCATTTGGGACATGTTTCTTTGTCTCCTCATTTTGACTACCTTCCTGTGCTTGTTTCTATGTATTAAGTAGAGCTGCTATGTATCCCTGTCTTAGTAGAGTGGCCTTATGTAGTAGGTATCCTATGGGGCCTAGTGGCACAGTCCCCTTGTCACCAGAGCTGGATGATCCAGGTGTGTCCTTGTGTGGGCTGTCCATGCTCCCCTGTTGTAGTTGAGCTTTGGTTGCTATTTGTAGGTTAATGGAAGGGACTGATCCACAGGCTGATTGGGTGTGAGGACTGGCATGACTATAGTGGAGGAGCTGTCGTTGTGCAGGGGCTGACTTAATGGAGCAGGATTCACTTTAGCAGGGCTCTGGTGCCTACCTAGTCTGCTCTTTGGGTGTGTTGTCTACAGAGGTAGCCAGGTGGTGCTGCAGCTTGGTCTGAAGCTGGCCACTAGGTGTGCCAGCCTGGGGCCTCCTTGGAGGAGCCCTGCCACAGGCCAAGTTCAGCTGCAGCCTGGGCCCTGCCTAGGGCTATGTGGAATGAGCCACAAAGCAATCCATAGGTGGTCACCATCTGCAGGCGTGGAGGTGTCTTAGAGAGGCTAAGCTGCAAACTGAGGCCAGCTGCCACTAGTGCCAGGTTTGCGGCTTCTCAGCAAGAGATATGGGGCATGCTGAGGCTAGATGATGTGTGTTTGGGGTTTGTGAACCTTTGAGAGACTTCAGGAAAGTCGATAGCATGATCCAAGAGAGGCTTTTTCCATGGAAAAGCCACTGGAAGAGGCTTGGATGGGACCACAAGTACAGTGGGTCAGGGTCTCAGGGAATCACTAGGGCAGGGTGAATGGTGTCAGCCATGTTGATGGAGACTCAGATATGATGCCTGCCTGCATCTGCAAGCTGGCTTGGAAGGTTCAACAAAGAAACAATGGCTTCTGCTAGCACTTATTTCTGGGAGACAGCTGCCCCTCCAGCCCTTGCCCTGCTGCCAGACAATTCAGTTCCTCCCCATATGTCCCTGGTGCCTTTCGAGCTGCTGCCCCAGTGCTAGAGCTCAGAGCAAGTGAGTCCCTCAGCAAGTAAGTCCATGTGTGGGCCTTTTAAGAGGAGTTCCTGGGTCTCCAGCCACTCTACATCTCACTAAGCCATAATCTCCACTGATTTTCACTGCCAGGAGTTATGGGGACTTCTCTCCCTAGCACTGAAACCCTGGACTCGGGAGCTTGGTGTGGAGCTGGGATCCCTCTCTCCTCAGGGGGACCTCCACTGCCAAGATATGCCTCTTGATTTTTAACCCCCACACATGTATACAGGGACCAGCACATTCTGCATCTCTGCCCCTTCTACTAGTCTTGACATGGCCTCTTCTATATTTCCTTACTTATAGGATTTCTGTACAGCTAGACTTCAGGTGATTCTCAGTGATGGTTGTTCTGTAGTTTAGTTGCTATTCTGATGTGGTCGTGAGAGGAGGTGAACACAGCGTTTACCTCCTCCACCACCTTGACTGGAAGTGAGAAATATATTCTTTCCTAAAGCATAGATGCTTGAGGAGAAATCGTTTGTGTTGTTTTCCTTCTTTCACGCAGCTGTATGAAGATATATCGTCTGGAACAGTAGTAGTTATTTTGTGAACATTTTGGACAACTGAGAGTCCTGACATTGCCTAACCTCCGGGCCAATACTGGCAACTCCAAATCTTTTACATTAAAAACAAAAACAAAAAAGCTAAGAACTCTATCTTTTAAGTCAAATTTAGTCAGATATTCAGTTACTTGGAGCCAAAAGCTGACTAATTGATATTAGTGATACATAGAATTTACTGACTATGTTTTTTACTTAAACTAGTATCTTTCAATCAGTAAGATTTAAAAATGAAGCTTTTAAAATACCAAGATGAAAGATTTAGGAAATGGTGAAAACCACACCATAATTAATGACTATTAATCTCAATAAACTCTAAGAGTTGTATTACTTTAATGAAGAAGCATTTATAAGAACAATTTATATGCAATTACACAACAATGGATCACAAACATCATGAGGCTTTTGGTATGTTTCTTGTAAGATTACAAGCAAAATGTCTTAATTGTATGCTAGCTATGATAGTCAATCAACTTTTTTACTTCCTCAATTATATGTGTTAAATAAAATTATGCCCTAAATATTCTGTCATTCTTAAAACAGTGGTTTTCATAACCTCTTTCTCTACAAATGACCTGCAGAGAAAAAAAAAAATTCCTTGGTTCTCAAAATAATTATAATGGTAAAACCCTATTTATATTTCTGTCTTATTGAAATATGTTTAAAAAACCCACAGATAATGTGTAATATGATATAATTACCTGGCTTGTGGCAAACCATAGCTGGTCCCTACTCCAACCCGAGGCAAGCTATAGACAACTTTTTTTACTGTTGCTTGATCAGGGAAATTAAACATAACGGAGGCTGTGATAAGAAGAAAAAGAAACATGATTTAGAAAACCACAGAAAAGCTAACCATCAATTTCAGAAATCATTTTCTGTGCCTATCCCAATTTATTTGCAAAGATAATGAATCTTCATGGAAAACCAGCTTTCTATATAACTTTATCCATGAAAAATCAAGGATTAACATTTTCAACCAAATCAATGCTTTTTCAATTTTTGTTTTATCAACAGATAACAAAGAGAGAAATACAGCAGGAAAAAAATCAAGACAGAATCACACCATGTAAATGAATAATATTTAAACATGAGCACATTTTCTTTCCAAATATTTAAGGAGACTTACTTCTGTTTGCCATAAATACTTCCAAAGCAGTGTTTTGTAGAAGATAACGTCTTGAAAACACAGCTCGTATCTCGCTGAACATCCATTTTCCATGGAGTCCTTCAGTGTATGCAAGAACCTAAAATCAATAGTTAAAAGGGAAGTGCCAATCAGTAAAATATGTATCTAAAACACAGTGCTGGATAAAAGTCAGTAAATTAGGGATCATCTTTCTGAATTCATGATATATCACAACATTGTCAATCATTTAATTCCACATATTTGCAAAATTTCCACCCTTCTTAATTGACTAATGAGGAAGTGAAGAAGCAAAAAAGTTACATGTTGAATGTGACCCTGTAACTTAGAACAGAAAATGTATTATTAGTTGGGCTAGGTGACCTGACATAACTGTTGTTCTTTTCCAATATCCCCTTTCCTCCCCCTTCCTCGCTAATGGAAGCCCAGTTATCCCTGAAGTGTCCATGTGGTCAACCCCAGGCGATGGATCATGATTGATCTAAGCCAGGGATCAGGAAACATTTGTGGTAAAAGGCCAAATAGTAAATATTTTTAGGCTTTGCAGGCCCTACGGTGCCTATCACAACTACTCAACTTTGCCACTGTCCCATGAAAGCAGCCATGGACAATATGCACATAAACGGTCATGGCTGTATTCCATTAGAACTTTATTGACAACAGGGGCAGCCTGAGCTTGGCTGACCTATGGTCTAGGGCAATCATGAAAAAGTTATTCCTTGCTCCCCACATTCCCGTGTAACCAGGGGTAAGGATATTTGCCCCAGCACTGGCTAGTGAGAATGAAACCAAAGTCAGTTGGGGTTGCTTCAGAAAAGCTGATAAAATGAGTCATATATAGCAGGCACACTTGAGTCTCCTTCTTGCTTGTGTAGAGATCCGATGGCAGAAACTGTAGCCATCGCGTAACAGTGAGAGGAGGGCCAAGGGACTCACGCTGAGGTTAGCCCTAATACTGAGCTACTGAAACAATCGCAGAAACCACCTATTTGTGGACTTCCTGTTCCACGATACAGTCAAATCTGCAGCCAACATACTCCTGCCTGACACACCAATGTGTATTAGTATCACAGAAACACATTTTCTACTTGCATTGGTTTACTCTGTAAAGTCTACTACACTTATATTTGCAAATGCAAACTAGTTGCTGAGTTTTACATACACGATATTTCTTAAGCTTTGAAAACAAGTTATGAAGTCCCTTTTTACATTTTCTTTCTCTAGGAATTATAAGTATATATGCAATATATATACATATATATACACATACACATATATATACACACACTATATATACATATATATATGATCTTTTGGTCTTTTTATAGTTTTGAAAATTCAATTTTTGAACTCCTTAATTCAGTTTTCGTCTTGCCCTAGACACTGCAAGGTTTTTGGAGGCAGTCGGACATCGATTTAAATCCTGAAACATTTTGGAGCCAGTCAAACTCCTATTTAAATATTGGCTCTCCTATTTACTAGCAATAGGGCTTTGAAAAAAAAAAAATTAACTCCGTCTGAATGTTGTCACCTGAAAAACAATGATAATAATACCTATTACTGGTTAGTTTAAGTGCGTGACTTTAGCTGTTATTTAAGTTCTGTTTATAAGTTTATATGTCATTGTTGTTGAACATAATGTAACAATTCTTTTTCAGGTTCTAAATGCGAAAGTTTTTGTACATTTTACAAAAGGATAGTCGTGACTTGCCACAATTTATATTTACAAATTCTTAGTTAGGCGCAATAGTTTCCCGATTTGAACTTCATAGAACAGTATGTTTTTAAAAACAGAGAGTAGTAATACAGGGTTAATGGCAAATAAAACAGCCACCACAACAAAAACGATCCTTCACTATGACCACTATTTCACTATATATATATAAAACTCAGACAGGAAAATGAGTATAATCTCAGAAAAAACGGGAGACTTTCCCATGAAAGCTGTTCTTGCACCCTTACACTAAACCAGTATGCCAGGAGAATGAAAACTCTCTCCACCCTCCTCTCCACCCCATATTGTTACTTTTCTCTTTGGGAACCATCATGTAATGAATACTTGCACATTATCAGTTGCCATTAAGAAGAGTGTTGGTTATTTCACTGTTAGCAGGCAGGCAGCTCACAAACACATAGAGGTTAGTTTGACGCCTTAAGTGCTACGTGTCTTACCTACAGTGCCAGTTATCAATTTATTGCTTTCCAGCTCCGAGTTCACCCTTAACTGCTTGTTCTGCGACAATGAATCTGTGCCCTTTACTTCCCCTTTGCCAGCTGGTGCGATGTTAAGATTTGCCAGGAAAGGACACTGAAGAGACAGTGCAGGAGGAGGCATTCTCCTTGTTTCTGGTAGCAGGTTCGGGCAGAAGGTGGGGCCTCCCCAGCGCCCGGCTCCTGCAGAGTGTGGTGCCCAGTGACCAGCAGTTTTCTCCAGCACTCCCCCGACCCCAGGCAGTTCTGTAGCAGAGCGCCTCTGGTGAGAACCCTCCCAGTAACAGCTAGAGGGTGGATTTCTGGAAAATTCCAGAGGACAGAGCTCCAGCAAGGTCCCCCAGAAGTGCACCTGTGACTTCTCCACCATTCAGTGAGCTACAGCCATGTCTTTCCCAACACGGCCTAGAGGCCTGTTCCTTGGACTCAACGTCAGCTATAAGGGTAGTGGCTGCTCCTTACATATGCTTCTGTAAACACACACACACACACACACACACACACACCACAGATTTTTATTTCTTACTAACCGTTCCCTTGTTACTCCAATCTCCTATTATAATTTATATTATAATCATTTATAGTACACTTTCTCTGTTTAAGTTCCTATGTGCTTTCTCTCTCCTGAATGGATCCAGACTGATACACAAAACTCTTATCTGTCCTCTGAACACCATTTTTTAGCTCCAGGCTGGGATCACAGGAGTCCTCAGAGACCCTCAGGTGCAAGGGAAAAAAAAGGACCCTGAGATATTCAGAGGAACTCAGTAAAGCCTGGAGTTAAGGAGTATAAGGAGAGAGAATAAAATTAAAAGAAAATTATGTTGCTAGTAGCTCATAAACAGGTCAGGGAAGCAAAGTCCAAGAGAGAGATCCAGAGGTCCAAAGCTATTTGCACAAGGACAGCATCCTCTGAATAAGCCTGTGGCCCTTACCAAAAGGCCACGGGAAGGAAAATTACATATATATATATACACACACATATTACTTCTGATAACTTGATAAAAAAAATCTGCCTAATTACTTTACAGTCACCCATGTTATAGCTGGGGTTTTGAAATCCTTAGAAAGGGCTGATAAAAGACACTGCTCTGAGCTGGTCACCATTCCCGGCCAGGAAACCCAGGATAGCCCGGAGTCCTCTTCTTTTTTAACAGCAAGCCACCTCCTGCTTTCCCTTCTTCTTGTTTCCTTCTCAAGACTGATTATGGAAGGCAACTTTCCTAATTTTTTTTTTTTTTTATATAAAATTAACTTTTTTTCATATCCCCTCCTGTGAGCTAGTCTTTCCTGGCATCCGGTGGATAGTTACCATGTACTAACCTTCACTGTCTCTTTTATCGCACCACTTGGTTTTAATTCCGTGCAGGGCACTTATTGATTTTCTTCATTTGTTTTTTGTCTGTCCCCTTCCTGTGACATGAAAGTTCCAAGAGAACAGGACCCTTGTCTATCTTATTTACTGTTCAATATACAGTGCCTAAAATAGTACCTGGCACATGTGTGCTCCATATATATTTATTGGTTGAATAAATCACTAAGAGAAACTGACAGAGATAATACATATGGAGGAGATTACACGATATCTTACCAAGTGTGTGCATTTCGGACTCCTTTGATGAACTGGAAAAAGCTTTCCAGTATGGCCTTCAGGCTTCTCATGTTTATTATCTTAATGGTGGAGCCCACTTCAGATTTAATCAAGACCTACAAAAGCAATCTAAATAGAACTGGTGTCTCGTCTTTAGTAGTTTCGTTTGTACCCCTGAGGAACTCTAGATGGTTTATTCCCCATCCGGAAAGACCCTGTGCCACACAAAAAGAATTCCTTCATTCCAGAGGGGTTTTCAGGAAGGTCTGTAAGGCTATGGTATTTTGACTTTATTTTATAAACTTATGTCTCTACATAAGAAAATGTATCCTGAGGTGTGCCCAAGAATATCATCTGGTACTCTTCTTGACATCAATTTTATTTCTGGTAGGTCATTTGAAATATTTTTTCAGTAAAATTAACACAGAGAGGTTGGAAAAGGAAATGTAACAGACAACAAACTGTTGAGATAAAACACTAGCATTCCCTGAGTTTTGTGGTTGCTATGGGCTCCCTTGGACTGTCCTGCAAGCCTCCTTTCGTCTCTTGTGCTCATGGGAGCCTCCGAGGTAGGTTACCTCCCTCGGAGTGTCCCATGAGCACAAGAGACGAAAGGAGGCTTGCAGGACATCAACAGCTAGGACACTACGCCTGGCAATGGATGAGCTTTATCCGTTTCTACATATTTCAGAAACGTAAAGAAATATCACTTATAGTTGATTAAATACTGAGTTTCGGGCACATTTCTATAAAAATCTGGGCATCAAGCCCAGGTTTGAAATACGAGTATGGCCTGATACTATTATTTATACCTTTACTAGATACACAATGTTCTATAAGTTTCAAGACCTTCTATAATAACTTTTGAAGTTTGTTTTTCATTATAATCCAGGATATTTTCCTAAACTGTGTAAGCACTTTCATCTGTATGTGAGGTTTGTGGTTTTTGTTTTCTTAACATTCCCGTATCATCTGGTCTGTGTCTGCCTCCTTCTCCAAATTATTTAATATACTATGAAATCTAATCAACAAATGCTAATGACCCCATTCAGTTTCATTTTCTGAAATTTAAATACATGTAATTTTTATTACATCATATAGGTCATAAACAAGAGTATTAAAGCATCTTGATCTTAAATCTTATGGAACTTTGTGAACTATTTTGAGCTAACTGTTTAGTATCCAAAAAAGAGAAGGAAGAAAGCATTCATGCTAGAATAGACTTATACCCTGAGGTCTGCCCCACTCAGTTAGGAACTGAAGCACAAAGGAAACAATAGAAAAAATGTAACAGAGACCCCTTGTAAGCCACCTTACCCAAATGTGTGTGCTTAACACATATTATTGATGATCTTGTTGAAGAGAAATAGGGTTGCCATGCACTCATGTGTATCAGACATGTATATGTTGTCAGAAGCATGTATATGGCTGTCACATCAGTTTCATCTTTTCTTCCTTTTAAGGCAGCTAATATTGTACAATGTAGAAAGTACTTGTTTAGTGATAGCTTTGCTGATCTCAAATCATCTAACACATATATTAAAGCAAGTAGTACAAATCCTTTTTTTCCTTTGAATATGAAAAAATTCTAAATTTTGCTTAACATTGTATTTTATGTTAAGAATTGAGGAAAAGCTCTGCAGGAGGCTGGACAGACATGCCCTGTTCAGTGCTCACGAGGCTGTCGTATCTAACAGACAACTGTAGCTTGAATAGTTCAATGAAAGGGCTTTAGTACAATGTAAAGTTATAAGCCCCGTTAGTTTTATAATTCCATATAAATTATCAGTGATTTGGGATATAACAAATATATTCAAGATGGAATAGTTCAAAACTAATTTCAGGTGTACATTCATAGGTGATCGTCCACGCTCTTTTTCCATCTGCCAGCTGAATGAAGAGGATGCTAAGTCCCAGAAGGAAAGCCGAATCACAAGATGGCAGAAGCGTGGGTCCTAAAATGATCGTGTGGGACATCACCTCTGATTGATACCTGCTGTGGTACCCGGCTGGGGATGTGGGAGCGGCAGAGCAGAGCCAGCAAGGTGTTTGCAACTGCCTCCTCCTAGTTCTCACCACACGTCTTGGTGAAGCTATTTCCTCACCAAAGGCATGGAGGAGTGTTAAGCTAGAACAAATAGAAGGTTATGGAAAAACGGAAACAACAACACATGAACTGGCCTCTTCTAAATGGGCAATGCAATAACTTCCCATGAGGTAAATTAGGTATGCGTGATTTAACAGAGTAAGTTTCCAAACCCCCAGCTTCTTAAAATTTATCTGCCTGAGAATGATCCTGTGAGGGAAGTCCAAGTTCTCTTCCCCATCTCCCTTTCCAAACTGTCCCTCTTCAGTTAAAAAAAAAAGCAAAAAAAAAAAAAAAAAAAAAAAAAGGGAGGCGCTCTCTCTGGTGTGTTGCCTAGGGTATATGATCTGCTGAGGGGGTGAGAGCCTCAAATAAGAAACAATTCAAAATACTAATGGATGTGTTGAAAAGTATATGTCCTCAATGACTGGATTAAAAAAAACACATCCACTTGCAAGTCAGATGGTTTTGCAATTCTTTAATTTTAAGAGTTGAAGGTGGATCTAATTGGGCTGTCATGTAAGAGATAATTAAAAATAATTTTTGATGATAGGTCACTAGGTGATTTTTAGCATACAACTTAGATGTGGTACAAAAAAATTATAACATTGCCAAAATAAAACTTCCACATCCCTCTATTTATTTATGTGAACAAGATTTTCAACACATCTACCAAAAAGAAAGTTTGAAGGACCTCTAATATTGATCCTTGCATTTTTCTAGTAATAAAAACTATTCATGTGAATATATTAACCATTCATCTCATTAAGAGATCAATTTATATAGCATTTTACTTTCTGTGTTTAATAATTATTTTTCAAGGTCACAATATATTTATATTGTTTGATGATTGTAAGATGATAATATTTGTAATAATAATTTTCACCAGAAAATAAACTTTAAACATTTAGAATTTTATGGCTTTAGGAATTAAAGAAAACTAAAAATTCAATTCATAAGTTTATATACTTTTTGCAGGTTTGTATAATATCACGGTCAATATAAAACTTTCAAAAATAAAATATTTTTATAATAGATAAGCTTTGGGGAGGGAATCAAATTGAAATGAGATCAAAGAGAAACAGGAATTATATAAAATGTCTATTTGGAAAAAGAGATTATTTGTGTATTTTAAAATAGATGATAATAGTAATCAAATTACTATTCTATTGGATATATTTTATTCTATTGAGGCTATCTGAAAAGTGAAGTAACAAAACTATTTTAAAATATCAACATTTAGAACATACTGGATATTATATCTTATAAGAATATTTAAACTTATGAAAAATTTCAAATGTTAACTTAAACGTGTGCAAGGCGGCATATAGTTTTCTAAAATTCTTTTATTGGGCGGGTGAAAAAAAGAGGACAAGTGCAAGACACCAGCCCTACACAATAAAGAAATCCTCAAATAAAGGATAGAAAAGTCTCACTTTAGCCTTAGCCAATTACTGCTGGGTACAATCAGAATAAAACTGACAAAAGGCAGGCAACATAATCAGTAAAATCTAACGCAGACCAAAAAGTTGATCACTGAGTCAAATCTTTTTTGTAAAATTCGCATGGAAAATAGTTAATCATGGTGAAAATAAATAATTCAGCATTATAAACATGAAAATGGGAAAAACTGGAAATGGCTTAACTGTGAAGAAAACAAAAATAATCAAGAAATTAAGCTGGCAGAATGAAGGTTTCAAGAAAATACGTTTTCAATGAAAATTAAATATATATTATAGTGCTATACTTCTGAAGTGAAATATTCATAAATATAACCATTATCATTATATGGGTTAAAATTGCAGGGTTGAAACATTCTATAATTAGAGGGAATTTAGGCAGCCCATCCATAGAGAGCCTTTTATTTAAGAATCTTGCATTTTGCTCTAATTCATCCATGGATGTACCTTCCTAACTGATACGGAAAGCCTCCCTAAGGTGAACCTCCTGTACCAGCTGCCAGACGTCAGGCAAGGTAGTTAATTTTCAATTCTTCAGTTTCTTTATCATAAAATGGGGGAAATAATAGTATGTAACCTCACAGGGTGGTTGTGAGGATTGAATGAAGTCACTGTTTTTAAAAATGCTTAGTACAGTGCCTGGCACACAGGAAGTGTTAGCCTACTACTACAATTATTGCCTATTCTCCTTTGTGTATGTGAACACACACACACACACACACACACACACACACACACACGATCTCTGTTTGGGTTTAACCTTCATTAATGCCCTTGCCAGCAAGGCAGTAGAAAACCTGGACCACAGCATATCTAACCTTGTAAACGAAAAGCTACAGCTGTTGGTTCCTTAGTGGCAATTTGCATTCTAGAAGTTGTCCAAATCACTAGAAAGCCTAACTATTTGGGACATCAGGTACCACTCACTGTTAGTAGTGATAATTCTGACAAGATTTCTTCTTCTATAATAAACAGCTTATAATTAGACCAAGTCTTTTCTACCAAGCTTGTCCTCTTGATTTATCAATTTCACTGACTTCCATTTAACCAATATTTATCCATTGACTGCCATGAACCAATGGTGAAAAGTGAGGCAGAGTCCCTGCCCTCAAGGAGTTCACTGTCTGTAGGAGAATCACAAACAGTGAGGAAAGGGGAGGCAGGCGAAGCAGGGAAAAAGCATGTCCCAAGCAGCGTTACATACACAACATGTACGTATACATGGGGCTTTGGGGGATGGGCCCAGGTGTCTGGAACATATGTGGTAAAGAGGAGAGAGGTGAAAATAAAATTAGAATAAAAGGCAGGTGGGGAGCCACGATGTAGGGCTACATCACATAATTCATGTTAAAGAGTTTGGAATTTTGGTCTGAGAACGATAGAGACCATTGTGCTAAACAAAGAGGTGAGGTGATTAAATCTGCACTTTGGAAATCACTGCCACTTCCAGTGTAGAGGCTGTTTGGATGGAGAAGGATGATTCTGTTCCAATACTCTGTGTTATGTTACATTCATTAGTTCATTAGTAGAAAACCATGAACTCTTTCGAAAGAGGATTGTTGTACGGCTCCAAGTATCTCTCACATGGTGGCAAGTGCTTTTCAATTCACCTGTTTCATTACATACGTCCCCTAAACAATGGTAGAGCTCATGAGGCTTGTCACTGGCTGGTATTCTGTTTGGTATTCAGTGCAGAACCTGCACATGGAAGGAAATCAATCAACTTTTGTTGAATAAAATCTTTAAAATTTAATTTACATACAACTTGGAGTAGCAGCTGGAGTCCTCTGTGCCTACTTCCTCTGCAAATGCACACTCTCAAAATTATGGTAAAACTGTCACAATGAAAAAATGATACTGGCAAGGTTGCTTCATTTTTGTCCTATTCATGAATGTCCCCATGTGTAAATATTATATATTTGGCTGTGTTTCCTCATTTTCTCAAATTTGGCAAACTCTGATATCTTGTATTTGTCCCTCTGCTATTTTACAAAGGAAACGGATGTACACTTTGAAAAGAAACTAATTTCTAGTTTCTAGTATTAACTTTCATTTCCTTATTGAGCATGTTAACTTCCCTTGTATTATTCTGCATAATGACCATTTTCAAACTATTTATATTTATATATCTCCTGTTTTAGATTTTTTTTTTTTAAATATCAGATCATTTGGATTTCTGGGTTAGACATTTTCTTTGAACCAATTTGACAATTGGGTCTGATTTTGTAGATACTGTAAATTGTCAGCACAAATTTTGGAAATAATTCTCGTTTTGGAAATAATTCAATTCAAGTTTTAGGTATAGTCAGAATAATACAAGATTAGATGGGGGAGTTGCAGAAATTATTGTTATAATAGTGAAATCAGTCTTAATATGCAAAATCAACATAAAGGAGAATTGCTTTGGACTGAAGATCTAATTACGTTATGATAGAAATCTTGTAAAACATTAAATAAAAAGTTTTTGTTTTTCAAATTCTATTTAAAAACTTTATTACCAATTTTATTTAAAAAGTTTAAAGACAAAAGTAGTGAAAAGAAATGTATAATAAAGAGAGAAATCTTAATTTTTTTTCAAGTTTAAGGGCAAAACTCTTTTTTCTTTAGTTAACATTTATACTAACCTGGAAAAAAATACACATAAAACAAATCCTAGTAGTATGCTTTTCAGTTTAAATCCATTAGAGTTTCAAACAGTTTTTAAAAATTTGGATCCCAATATGTCATGAAAATCATAATAGAGTTTATGTATATAAAGCATATATACTCATGGTACACAGCAGGTATTTATTAATAGTAGTATAAAATCTCATGTTTGGCCACACTGTCCTTTATGCCTAGCTCTTAAATTCTAAGCATCGCGACCACTTTTCAGCTCCCACATGTGCTGTGTTCTGTCACGCTTCTGTGCCCCTGCACATGGTGTTGCTTCTGCCTGGCAGGTCCCTCCCTATTTTGTTCTGATTAATTCCTATTCAGGACGAAGCGAGGAGAGGCTGCTATGCCCTCTGAGAAGCCTGCAGCCACCTAAGACACTGAGGGAACCGTTCTTATATGTGTCGGTTTACTCGCTGGTGCCTCTGCTGACCCGGGAAGGTACCGAGGGCAGGGGTTCTCAGTGTGTTCCCGCATCCCTCACCCTCAGCACAGAGCCCGGCACAGGGCAGGGATGTCACAGAAGTCATTCATTCTTTGTTGATCGATCTATACTTAGTAATACACATGTGCAGAAAAGTTACAAATTTATATGCCCTATATTAATTGAAAGCAGTCATATTAAGATAGTCCAGAGTTGATTTTCAATTCATTATGTACTGGACAGGGCATGGAAGGTGCGCCTCCTGAAAAGTGCCTTTTTACCATGTGGGTTACCTATGACCCCACCTCTCTGAACCAGGATGGGCACCTAATGTAAAGCAGTTATCTGAGTAGTACAGCCACAACTCATGAGACCCCTGTCCAGCAGAGCCATGCTATCATGGGTACTGGCTGGCTGACCCCATCAGATAATCTCCCTTAATGATCTGAATGGGCGATAATTGGAGACAACTCTAACAGGAGGGTGGGAAGAAGCCAAACGACAAAGAAGGCAGTCACCAGAAATCCTAAGGCAGCAGGAATTCTGAGGAAACAGAAGCCAAGACATAAGGACGGGTCCAGTGGCAGCTGTAACTACCCTGCTCCAGACACATCTGGTCTACTTGGCTCTCCTGGTTCTAGCCCCCCCCCCCCCCCCATCTTCTTTCCGTCCCTTGTCCACCCCATGGTGTTTCCTGTCACAGAGCCAATGCACATTTTCTTCCCTCTCTGGAAATATCTTCCCTCCCCCATTTGCCTACTTCACTTCTACTCAGCCTTGACTCTCTTAACTTTCTATTTTCTCAAGTGAACTCTCGGCCAGGTAAAATCTCCCTTTCACATACTCTCATAGTACCATATATGAGAGACATGTTCATCACAGCACTTGTAATTTTGCAAATTTATTATGGATTTTATTTCATTTCCCCCACTCTGACCACTGTGATTCTGCTCATTACTGTATCTCTATTGCTCGGCACAGCACAGCGATGGTTACATTGTACGAACTCAATGAATAATTTGTTGAATGACAGAATTCAAAGTATATCAGTCTGTAGTAGCAAAAATATAAACGAAGACAGACAGTAACTGGCACTATGTAATGTTAATGGATATCTATGGCTGGAAGGACATTAAAAGAACTAGGTCACTGGAACCTGAATGAAATTCCACTCTTTGTGAGGGCCTGAGGAGAACTTCCCATTTGTACTTTCCTATGCTTTCCTACAATGAACTGTAGTAGACACCACTGCTTACCCACTCAGAATCAACTCCTATTCCCCCCACCCTCCCACCTTCCTGATTAACAGAACCTCAGCTGTGTTCCGTTATTGACTTCTTTTCTATGCACTACTGAGTCAGGACACACTGACCCCAGGGCCAGTCCCAGGGCTCCCTCAGGTTCCTCTGGACATTCCTGAGCTTCTGGTGACATGGAGGAGAGCTGGGCCACACCACTGTCAGTGTGAGGAGGAGGACAAACCAAGGATGACCCAGTAGAGATGCAGAATGAACCTGGGTTCTTGAAAACATCCAGGAGCAGCTGAATTAATAAACCCTGGAGACTAGTATAATTCGAGACTTACTATTCTTTGATACAAACACATACTCATGTATACACATACACATATATGTACATACATACAAAGCCATATGAGTCAGGGTATCTATTACTTGTAGCTAAAAGTTTTCTGAAACAAACTCTTACTACTTGAAGTCTCTGTTATATGAAGAAGAAAAAAGCCTGACTAACACACACACACACACACACACACACACACACACACACACACACGAACTCTTTGTACTGTCTGCTCAAGTTTCTTAAACCTAAACTATCCTAAAAAATAGTCTATTAAAAAATTTTAAAATATGCAGACGTTAAACAATTCCATATTTTGTATATGTTATAGAATAGATTCCCCTCTTGTCTGCATGATAAAGTCCTACTATGTATTAAAAGGTTACTGTTCAAAATATCATTTCCTGAGAAGACATTTACTGTTTATCAATTAGCCGACAGGTAGGTACCAGGATCATCAGGGAACAGCAAGACAATATGAATGTGAATTATTTTTCACATTTTAAAGACTTCTTTTTCCGTGATAATTGGCCATTGAAAGCTATTTTCATACAATACGAGTTTAGAGTTTGTCAAGTATGTTTTCACTTGCAAACCTGAACACTGGGCACTCACAGATGCAGCCTTGGGTTTCACGAGAACGTGTTTTCTTCCTTTTAAAGCTAGAGCTCTTCTAGAATCATTGTGTCCTGAAAAGCAGTTCCAGAATGAAAGCCAGTCTTCACAGAGGGAATTTGCACTCAGGAAGTCCTTCAGATTGGCTCTTACTTTCATGCACATCTGCCCACCACCGCATGTGTGTTACCTGACACATTTTCTCATCCTACCAGTATGCACCGATAAACATGCCCTTTATTAGCACTGAGTTGGGCGGACTATGATAATTTTTATATATCTGTGTGCCATGCTGGAGTAGAAAGAACTTGGACTTTAGAGGATGACACACAGACTGAGGTCTGACTCAACCTCTCTGAGCTGTGTTACCTGGGGAAGTTCTCTAATAACCGAGACACAGTTTCCATTTACACGAAATAAGAATGACCATACCCACTTTGCAGGGTTGTTGTATCAAGATAAATAATCTACGAAGTGTCTAGTGGAGAGGTTGGCACAAAAACAGTTCTACAGAACCGTATTGAACAAATGAATTCACAAACCTTCCCCACGAGGACTCTAGCGAAACCCTCAGTCAGGAGGATGAAGGCAGTCCCCGCTCTGGGCTCATCCTGGGTCACTTTTCTCGTGGCCATTGTTCTCTGATTCAAGCTCTGCTTCTGCATCTCACACTGGTTCCACTAAATTTGGTTATTTCCCAGAATCTGTTCTTAGAAACCACTTACTAGATGGCTTTGAGTGTTCTGTCTGTTGTGTTTGAAGTTGAATCTCCAAAAAAAAAAAAGTAATAAAAATTCTTACTGCTTCAGCTAGACACAATTCAGTTACTGATTACCTGTGCTATTTTTTACTTGTATTCTCATTTTTCAACATTAGAGGACAATTAACACCTCTTGAAGACATGCAAGCCAGTTTAAACGTAAACAGCTCAGTAAGCTCCCCTTGCTTGTACGTGAATGTTGTTCATAAATGTCTGTAACTGGGGTGGTAAAAAGAGGTTTTAGAGACCTCCCAACTTTTGTAGGCAATGAAAATAGTATTTCCAATGTTAGGTATCCCCCAAATGTCTCTTCTGTATTACTCTAATGCCTCAAGACTATTTTTGTTTCTTCTGTTTATATTTCTTGATTGGAAAGTTGTCTATTTGCTGCAAAATACTACTTTGCTGAGAATTTGCTATTTATCTGTTTCTTTTGATCATGAGCGAGTACTCTGTCCCCAGGCAAAGGCTGGTAGCGGCACACACCATTTGCTCATCAAACAAAAATTTAGTCAGCGCTTACTAGGTTCCAGATATTGTGCTGGGTGATACGAATACAAGGTGAAGAAGACAAAGATGGCCCCTACTTTTATGGTGCTCACTCTTTCTATTCATGCCTTTATACTTGATTGATATAATAATCGTATTCCACTGGATTGTTGAAAAAATTAAATAGGTTGCTGTATTTAATAGGTGTCTCCACTATAAGTCCCAGAAGTCACCTTTCTTTAGGCAAGAGCCTGTCCAGAGCATTCACTGCAGGAAGGAGTAACTGAGACATTGATTTTAAACTTAGCACTCAATGAATGGTACTTCTAATGATGACAGTGATGCCACTGAGACCATTAAAGTGAGCGCAGTTATCAGATTTTAGAAAGACCACTCTGGAGGCAGTGAAAAGCACGTGGAAGGATGCTAAACTGAAAATCTGAATTATGCCAACAGGAGGTGAAGGAATTTCAATCTGAGATAGCTGTCGTAGCTAGGAAGAAGGGAAAGCGAGGAAGCGTATTTATGAGACAGAATTAATAGGACTTCAGTGTTTTCATTTTGTTTAATGCTGATTTAAGAAATGAAAGGAATTAAAGCTGTTGCAAGCGTTTCTGGCTCCAGCGACTAGATGAATGGCACTCCTCACCATTCTAGCTTTAGGATTACTGGCAGACGATGAGTATTGTGAAAAAGAGGTTCAGTCCAGACTTTAGATGGCAATCCCTCTGCTCGTTATCACCCATAGAAACATAAACTTGCGCAAAGAAAATTGTGTTAACAACAAAAACAATTAACCTATTTACACTTGACTATTTTAAAGAAATGATAATCAGCGGACAAACTATAAATAAATTAAAATATCTAATTTGTTATTAAAGTTTTACTCTCCACTAATAGTACAAATAAACCTAACAATATTGTTTTCTCCAGAGATGGAGGCTATTTGTAAGTCCCAGTTTTAACCCCATACTAACACTGCGGCCTTCCCTGGCATGGCAGAGTGTCTGGCACACAGAAAGTGTGTGAAGCTCCATGCCTGCCACTGTATGTCTCCAATAGTCATGTTTAAGTAACTAAATAAAAATGTATCCACGTGGCAAGCTAAGGTATAAAGCACGTGACCCTTCTGGCTTATAATTCTATATAGTTTATATATTATGAAATGTTAATATATTTAGCTAATTGTATTTTAAATAATGTCATGCAGTTTATATATATGTATATATATATATATATATATTAAAGAAGACAGATTCTCATTGGGTAGGTACATTTATTGTAAAATAGTCTTACCCTCTTAATTGACATCATTAAAATTGGGGATGGCATTCCATAGTGAAATAAGAAATTAATCTAGATGGGAAGTAGGTAGAAAAGGAAATATGTATGTATATAATTTTCATAATATAAATCTGTATGATATCGAATACAAAAAATACATGTCACAAACTGTACTATCAATAATCTCCTATAGACAATGCAATACGGTAAAATTTTGGTTTTAAAAAAAGTCAAACAAAAAAATCACAGAAAACATAGTACAAATGGCTCTTTCTTGAGTGAAAACATGATTTATGTCACTACAGTAGAATTAAAACTATATGGAGATACAATTTCTATGTGAAATTGTCAAAAATCTAAAAGTTTAATGATATTGAGCTTGCTGTTAGGATAACAGGCACTCACTATATTACTGGTGTTTAAGTGCAAATTAGTATAACTTACATGGAGGAAATTGGGGCATTATCTATCCAAATTGCAAATACATATATCCTTTGACCCAGCAATTTCATTTCTAGGAATTTATCCTGTGGATATATTCTCACAAAAGCAAGATGAAATATATACCAGAGTATTCATTGCAGCATTGTTTATAACAAAAGAATGGAAGGAAATGTACATCAAGGGGGGGGTGGGCGGGATGTAATTCAATAAAGTAATTAAATAAAGTGTGGAATAATCTTACATTATTTGGGTTGTCTGCTTTTACAAAATAATACAAAGTTACAAATACAAAATTACCTACCCAAGTGAAGACTTATTTAGAATGAGAAAAAAATCACAGCAAATATTGGAGCCTTAGAAATTAAGGCTGTGTTCTTCTGAGACCTCTTCAGGCAGCTGCATAAACCGAGACCACTATGCAATTCTTGGCAACTTCTATCTCTCCGAGGCACCATGGAATAAGGGGCCTTGGAGCTGAGACTTCATTAGTTTTTACAGTAAATTTACAGGTAAATTTAGATGTATTTATGACCACGCAAATGCATAAACTAACTTCTATTTATTGTCATAATTTTACTTAATTTCTCAACATACATTTTTTCTGTTTTTTAAAATGTGCCAATACAGATCAGAAATCCCAGGTATGTCATAAGCAGGTAGTAACTTCCTTAAGTTTACCATACCTGTAACAAAGCTTGCTGATGTCACAAGCATGATATTTAGTGTTCATTTAAGTATTTTCATTAACATTGTGGGTTTAAGTCATTTTTATTATTAATAAAACACCTAAAGTATGTCAACATTATATTTCAAAGTATTTAAGAGGTCTTTGAATACACCTGAAAAAATACCCTTTTTCTTCCCCATTAAAAAAGAAAAAGAATGCTTTCTCCATTAAGGACTGATGTGCCTGTGATCAGCTGCTCTAAAGTAGCTTTGACTGAAAGGTATTTTTCTCATGTGATGAGGAAAATATATTTTAATGCATTTTGCAATAAAAATCCTATCCCCTAAAAGCATCCAAGTATTAAAATAAAATTCAATGAAAAATAAAAGCTAAATAAAACTCAAAGAAAAATCAAAGCTAAATAAAAATTACACTGCCTCAACTTTTTAGCTCCAAAGGGGTTTAATATTACAAAGTAATATTAAAAAGAAAGTTTAATAGATGATAGCTAACAATTTAAAACTAATGCCCACTCCACTTTTTTTTTCTTATGTGAACCGCCGAAGCAAAGTCCAACAGACAACAGAAGATGGATCGCAGGTCCAGTACGAGCTTTGCAAGCTAATCAAATGGGTGTAAAAACATATATAAAAAGATGAAAGTGCTTCGCTTTTACATATGGCAAAATAAATCAGTGAAAAGCTGAAAAAAGAAGTGAGATGTTCCGTAGGGGCAGGTTAAGTCTGATGCTAATGCTTACTTAAAATGGTGACAGTCTGGAGAAGGGAAGCCTTGCTGGGCGGGCTTAATTTCTCCCTGGAATAGCTCTCGCCCAGCCTTCTGCGGCACATCAAAGTCTCTGGAGCTCAATTAAAATTGGATTATATTGAAACGCTCTATCTATGGGAACTGTGTGCTCACTAACACTTTTCTCTCAGTAATACTCCAGATGACAGTTGCCCATCCCAATTTAAACAGTTGTCATAGAGACGGGGAACTACAGCAGCAGAAACTAACAATACAAAGGAAAGGTAAGGGCTAACTAAGATTTCTGTGAATGAGGACTTTGCTTTTTTTTCAACAATGCTGTATTTTACACAAATGACAAAGTACAGGAGACACAAACAGTATTACAGTTTGTATCTTGCATGTGGCTGGAAAGACAGCTAACAGTTGCACTAATAATAGTATGTTGACATATATGGTCAACTCTTTTCTATCTGGGTATGTTCAACTTACTAAAAATTAAGATCAAATGTTTCTCCCAATGGAAAACAGTTATCAGAAACTATGAGACTAAAGAGACTCTGGCTAGCAAGACAATCTAGTAAAACATGCCAATATTTACTTTTAATTGCAGGTACAACCCAGAATGAATCATTTCTTGGCTAAAGATTTTTATCCTTCCCAACACTTCAGTTTTAAAAGTAAATTTGGGATTGAAAAATGATAAATCACGACTCGGCAGGCATGTGCGTTTCAAATGCACATCAATTTTTGGCAAATCCAGTTAACCTTAAAAGGGCCTGATCACTGACAAAGAAACATATTTCTAAATTTGATTTTGGAATTTATTTCTGGTTTTAATTAGCAGGTATTCTAAAATCTTCTACAATTTCTCTTCTTGACATCAAAGCCTATCGACACAGGCAGAAAACTCTTGTCAGCTTCCTAGCAGCCCAAGAGCAAAGATGACTTACATTTCCGGCAGTGCCGCAGAGTAAGTAATGCATTTCGGAGTGCAGACTGCTAGTAATGATCCTGTGTTCCCATGTAGGTGGTATGTTTCTGGCACCAGAAAAACTCTTCACCTTTCTTGTAATTGGCTTATCACAAGTCCCAAGGTTGTTTTTCCTACCACGGTGTAGATCACCATGGAAATACATTAACTATTGCTATTTTATAGAAGGTTGCACTGGTTGTCTTTTAAGATCTCAATACCTGTGCTTCTTTTTCTCTTGGGAACACGATGTTAGGATTTGGAAGCGGCAACCAGGCAGAGGGCACAAAGTGCAGGCCGAAGGGGAAGGAAACAAAAATGTGTCAGAAAATATAAAAACCGCACAGATCAGAATTTGTCACAACAAGGCCCCGGTTTAAACAAACGAGAAAGGGCCCTACAGCTTGGGCCTTGACAAAGCACAGACTTTATATTTTATTTATTTATTTATTTATTTATTTATTTATTTATTTATTTATTTATTTTTAGCCCAGCTGTAGAAAACACCATCTAATGAACCTGTCTGGGGCGGCTGTCCCCATCCTGTCAGGCTTGTCAGGAAATGACAAGCACTGGGGACAGGGCGCCGCCAGTCATAGACAGGCCTGCCAGCTGGAGAGTTCAGCCCCAATCTAATCACACCACAGAAAATAACTTTCACGCTTTCAGCTTGACAGGATGGACCTGAGCAAAAAAAAATTAGGACTGGAAACAATGCTTTTTGTTTCAATTACATATCAGTTTTACACAGTAATTAAAAGGAATCTACTAACACACGCAATACATGTTACTTCATATTAATGCAAGAAAGTGTAAATGTCATTATTAGAGAAAACAGCTATAAAGGCTACTTTGATAATATGAACACAGAGAAAAGGAACATAAGACCACCTCTGCCTTTTTCTGTACATAAGCTACGTTTTATTGAAAATTCAACATTGTTTTCAATTCAGTTTATTGATTTATTGCTATCATGTCAAAGAATTTTCTTGTAAACATCAGCAGGTAGCAGTAGTCCTACTTGATTTCCCATGTTCTGAGAACCAATACATATGAAGAGATTAATAGGATAAAACTAGCATTTTCACATGGCTCAAACATATTTTCTGCCTTTTGTGATGTTGGGAAAAAAGAGCCATTATGAATAAATACAACCCACTGAGGACATTACAACTTGGATTGTGTTTTTATATGCTATATCTTGATATAAGGGATTAAAGAGTCAAGAGTTGTAATGAAAATCACACTCTGATTAGTCAATTTCTGAGAATCAGACTATTGTTTCAGTATCGTGAATATCACCGTATAAATATGTTCACACTACATGTAAGTATTCCAAGTAGTTACATGTAATTTGTGTGGGTCGGCATTTGGCTCAGTATATGCCCACATATAAATAGGTGATTATATACTGAGGTGTACCTTGTCCTCAGTGTTTCTCACTCACATTTTCCATAGGGTAGCTGCTAGCACTGGCACTGAACCCACAAAAGCCAAAGACGACCCTCTGTGTGTCAGTGAGAGAGTGAGTGTGCACAGGACGGGCCCACAGAGCTATTCATTCTGATGACTAAACAGATTCCCACTCACACTTAGTTTTAAAGTCATGAATCACAAGATTCAAGACAAATGGTAACAATGCTACGTTAAATACTAATATATTTGAAATACATTACAGAAAATGTCACTACTAAAAATACCAAGTTGGCATATAATAATAACTGCCACTTACTAACCTGGCCAATTTCGTCAACTTATCTATTAGGTTGATGCAAAAGCAATTGTGGTTTAAAAGGTTAAAAATAACTGCAAAAACCGCAATTACTTTTGAACCAACCTAATAACTTCTCTGAGCCTGTTTCCTTACCTATAAAATGGTGAAAACAACGTCTGCCTTAAGGTTGTTGTGGATTAGATAGTGAACATAGGGTACCTAGTACAATGCCTAGAACATAGTACATGATTCAGTTACATCATTATTTCACTTGAGAGAATCCAATGAAGAGTCAACAATTAAAAATTAGGTTTACCCTCTATAAAATAATACTCCCTCTGGACAGCATACGGGCTGGATATTGCTTCTATTGTACAAAGAACAAGTCTTTCATAGTAACCCAACCACATTGAAATTACAGTAAGTAAACAGAATGCAGCAATTCAAGACTAGAATATGTCCACACGATGATGACTAACCTTGCTCCCCAAGGAAGGACCATGAGATCCTAATGCACACAAGGGAACAGGACTTTGGTTTTCTATCCTAAGACAATCGAGGTGAAGTAGACATGCATTTAACAATTTCATACTGTCTTATACAAAATACATGTTTCTTACATATAATGATTTTCCTCAAGCTTTTATGTATAATTTTATCATTAGTTTGCTCAGTACTCCTTTATTGCTGCATTATTTAATTCATTTTAGTCATGCAGGAGCAAGGAGAGCTCTGGCCTACTGACCTCAATTTTCACTTAAAGAAACAAATTTCCTTTTTGCAAACTAAGACAATTTTTCTCCTGTCAACCTTGTTTTAAAATATTAACCCTATTCCCATTACAGTAAATATTCATATTTGTCATCCAGATTTGCTTACAATTGCAACTTTAATCAAGTTATGAAATTGCTTCTGTTCTTAGTTTATCCCAAAGAAAAAGAAATATTTTCAATGAACTATCTTCGTTACTGCGGAAATGCACCTAAAACAATGCCTGCTTTATTTTTGTTTGGCATCAACTAACATCTAGAAAGAGAACAAAAACAAGGCAAACAGGGTCTGATTATAAGTTTTCATGATGATGGCTAGAAACAGTGTTTCTGGAATTCTATGTAATTGGCTGGTCCTTCTGTTATAAGCCATTATAATGGATGTACTCATTCTTGGAGTAAAATTGTTTGATGTATAAAAAAACTGAAAGTTGAGTAGAAAGTCTAAATTGAACATAATCAAATTACTACAATGAATTCATAAAATACTGTGGAATTTCTAGGGAAAGAGGGATGAGAATAGAATCATGGTAGGGTAACACTTATATCTGTAATGCTTTATTTCATAAAAATAATCAGAAGGAGATATGGCAGAATTTTACAACATGTTAAAGTTGGGTATTGGGTACATGGCATTGTTATGTTACTCATTTTGTTCTATTGATTTGACTATTTAATAATAAGATAATTTAAAATATTAACAAAATAAAATTAAAAGTATGAAATATATGCTTATCTGTCTCTATTTATATAGGTTTACCAAAAATTTCCAAATATTCAACTTCATTTAATCATCACAAGATTACTGTGTGATAAGCAGGGACAGAATTTTTATTCCCATTTTACCAGTGAAGAAGAAAAGACAATGATGTTAACTTACTTCCATCACAGTCACAAAAAATCTGAATGCTGGCAGAGCTGAGATTAGAACCCAAGTACCTTGACTCAGAGTTTCCATATGGAGTACACTTTCCCGTAAATATGGGCAAGTTTTCCCAAATTTCTTTCATTAACATAAGTCTATTTACTAATGATCTCTATAATCATTTAATGTATATTTTCATAAACATATGATGATTTGACACACAAGGCACTAAAGCAAAGTAAGTAAATATATTAAGCAATAACATTTAATAAGCTTTTCTAGTAACTCATTCCTGACAAACATTAATTTGTTTTAAATGTTTTCTGCAACTTGGTAGGACACTTAAAAAAGATTAATATGTTTTGCGATTCAGCACAATTCTAAAAAAAAGTACATCAGCTTTCATGCCCTACATACAAAAATATGGGTCCACATTAAGGGTCGGGATACATACACTGTGCCCTCCTTTATAATGCTGTCTAGCTAAAGCCTCCCAATCATTCATGGAGGTAGTCTGTCCTCTAAATCCCCCGCACACTGATTAGAGACAACCGGATAAGTGCCTGCAGGTCTCACTGTTTAACATAGTGTAAACAAGTCTTCATTTGGAAAAGAGTTGTTTTATACGATTCTACGGTATGACATATAAATCAGTAAGTTTAATTATAAAATTCAATTTTACATGCACTAATGTTATTTTTAATAATACAAAATAAAATCCCAGTGATGTATCATGGCATTTGTATTTTCCTTGGAAAATACGTAGCTTTTACTGGATTTGCTGGCTAAGTACAACAAGTTCAATGTCATACACCAGGCTGAAATAAAGGAATTTAAAAATGATATTGTTCACTGACATAGAACTTGATATAGAATTTACTCTAACTGGAATAAGTAATCTATGGAGTTAATATGTTGAGGACGGTTCAATTAAATGGAGATTATGGGAAGCCCTGCTAGTCTCTTGGGGGAGGGGAGTAGGAGGAAGCACGTACCAGGAGATGGGACAGGTACTTCCTGCAATGTTCCCCTCACTCAGACCACATTGTTCATGGCTGACTAGTTGTTTAGAACATATAGAGTATTGGACTTGTTCCTTTGGAACATGTTCAAAAAGAAAAGACTTTTCTCTCTTTCTCTAACCTAAGGCACAGTTTTTGCTTATGGACCCTGAGCTGGTGGGGCAGCATGTGTTGTAAAACCTAGACCGAGCAAGTGGGGCCTTGCACTTTTCTCTTTGCAGTGCCCCAAAGAAATGGCTTATTACCAAAGACATCTGTCAGTGAGGTTTGCTTGGCCACTCTCCTAAGAATGAACACAGCAACAGAGCATTTAGGAAACAATGAATACGAAAATGTTACCAGGGAATGTGATGGAAATAGAATGTCAATGTAAGTTCTTAATTTTGAATGTTTTCAACTACCTAGAGAAAGAAAATGCATGAATTTAGCATGTCACTTAAATCTTTAAAAAAAGAACAGAAAAACATAAAGGAAAAAAGCAGAAGGAAGGAAATAGAGTTCAAATAAAAATAAGATTATTAGAACTTAAAATGTTTCCCTGAAAATAAGACCTAGTGGGACAATCAGCTCTAATGTGTCTTTTGGAGCAAAAATTAATATAAGACCCAGTATATTATATTGTATTGTATTATATTATATTATGTTATGTTATGTCATGTTATATTCCTGGTCTTATAGTAAAATAAGACCCGGCTTATATTAATTTTTGCTCCAAAAGATGCATGAGAGCTGATTGTCTGGCTAACTCTTATTTTCAGGGAAACACTGTATGTACAGTGTTAAAGGGGTAGTAGACCTGCTTGGGTTATTACTTTGTGAGGACTGTAAATATCTAAACATTATGTTGATTTGTACACCTGAAACTAATAAAAAAAGAGTACTCTGAAAAGTTGTATGTTTTTAAAAATAATTTCTATTTTACAATGTTAGGCAGCTCCAGAGAGGCAAGGATCTCCTTTGCACAGGAACTAATTGGGTACCCTCTCCCTGCACAATTCCTCTACCCTTATGGTTCCCACTTGCAGCTACTGTCTCTCAAATCTGAGGGTGCAGCCCAGACTGCTCATAAATTGCAGACCATAGTCCAATGTCCACTAGGCTCTCCAGATGAATGTCTCACAGGAAACTCAATGCAATACGTCCAAAAGGAAACTTATGTTTTCCTTAAAACTTGCTCTCTTCTTTCTTAGGAACAGTAAACTTAAATGCTCGATCATGGTGAAGTCACACAGAAATGGGTGTGAAAATTTGCACTTTGACTTACGTGAGTACAAGCAAAGTACCTACATTCTTGAAGGCTTGTATTTCTTATTTAACAAATAGTGAAAATAATATCAAATTCATAAACACATTATGATGATTAAATAAAATCATGAATGGAAAATTGTCCAGCACAGTGCTTTTATATAACACAAGTACTCAGAAAAAGTAATTATAATAGCGGTAATTTCCCATTAGTATCTCAGTGAACGGCACTGCTATTCGTGAAGCAATCAAAGCTAAAGTGTGTGACTTATTTGTAAACATTCATGTTTCTTGACTCCCTATATCCAACCAGTGGCTAACTCTTGTTGATTCCAGCTCCAAAATATTTCTCAGATCTGCCCTTTCCTTTTCATGTCTACTGCTTGGCAACCTGCGCGTCTCTTGACTGGATCTCTAATCTCTCCTAATCCAGCCTTAGCAATGCCTCAGCCTCCAGGCTCTCCTGACCCCTAATCATCTGATAGCCATGCAGCTGTTGGATGCCAGCCCATCTCCAGGTTCCCCTCAGGCCACTGCTCCACACACTGCTGAGCCAGTGCTGTGCTCAGAGGCCACGTGTGTTTTGCCTCTCCTGCTTTTGCACCCTGCTGCTTCTGTCTATATGAATGCCCTCCCTCCTCTGTCCCATCTACTGTTGATTCATGTTTGAGAATCCTGTCATCCTCCAAATTGGGTTGGGTGTTCCTTCTTTTTTCTTAATCTACTGAGGGAAGGAGGTACCAAGACAGTTAAAAGAGAGAGACTTTTGGGAGTGTATGTCCTACCCATCTCCCTTTTTGCTGAGAACTTCTGCCGTACTCTCAGGGGTGAACCCTGCAAATTACGTTTGTGTGTTCCTGTACTTCTCCCTAACCACACTGGTTTAGATCAGGATGGACACCTATTGCAGGCATTAGGCAATCAGATTCCCTGTCCTTGGAATTTGAAATTGGAACTTTGGTTGGTAGTGGAGCAGCAATGAATTGTAGGGAACTGTAGTAGCTACTTTTGGGTTTTGAGCAGGGAGAGTCAGGAAAATCTAATCTGTGGAGAGAAACAACAATGAAGCAGAAGCAGAGACAAGAGAGCATTTGGCCAAGAAAGGGAGAAATCCAAGCTTTCCAATTCTAGACATTTAAGTTTTCCAATTGTCAGTTCCAATCTCTCATCAAGTTCTAGCTATACTTTTCATTAGATTCTATGAACTACTCTGAATTGCTTAAAATAGGAGTAGTTAATCTTTTAGATTAGACTAACTTGAGTTCTATTTCTTGCAACCAAATGATTCCTGAAATTTCATACTGTGATAATAATGGAATCAGGATTAGAACTTGTAGGTGGCATTTTGCTGCTTAAATCCTATCATATTCTGCTTTTTCCTGTAGGGTTCTTGACAAAGAAACTATACAACAGGGAATAATAACCAGATGCAAAAGAACTTAAAAAAATTATTACATGATATTATCCTTTCTCATTGCAAGGCTATTCCGGCAAGAATTAGATTGAAGAATTTGGTGCGGATTTGAACCCAAAGCAGTATTTCCACCACCCAGCTTTCACAAAGAGAAATCTTGGGATATATATACCTGAATATGGGTATATATACTTGAATATGTCTGTAGCAAAAAAATTGGGGGGGGTTTAAGAGACACCTAATTCAACCTGATGATTCTACAGGATAAAATGGAAGAAAACAGGCTGGCTAGCCTACTATGAGGGACCAGTTCTGTACAGATGTGTTTACCTCATGGGAGCACTGACAATTTATACTGACCTTACCAATACTGAATTTTTATGGCCCAATGAATACTTCAGGCTCTGGAAAAATCAGAGTAGAAATTCCTTTCCCATGGGAAGAGCATCAAAAGCTGAAACCAAAGTCTCTCTTCCATGGATAAAGCAGAGATGAGATTCCCTCAGTAGAAGTCTCCTCATCAGTAAAAATTTGTCAGAAAAAAAAGAGTTGAGTTTGTGGTATATCATAAATCATGAGTTTTAAGAGCAATCTCTTAAATTGAAGTAATGAAAAACACCTGGGAATCTCCAGTGGATTTTACTCAGGTTTAAGAGATGAGAGTTGTAAGAAGCAGCTAGGAGACCGTTCTTTTCCCTGTAGGGTCAAGCAGCAAAGGAAATCAGGGTGAAAATAACATGTAATAGTATTGAAAAAGGAAGATGGGGAGTCAATTCCTGGAGCTGTCAGGAAAAGAAAGAGGCAACTCGTCATTTGGTTGGTGTCCCTGAGAGTCTCATTGACAAGATGTCCCACATTTATTGGCACTCTCCTCTTCTAACCTTGGATACTCTTATCTACTTCCTTCTCACTAGTGTCACCATCTGCACATCTTCCCTACCTATGTCTGTCCAGGCCCTAATTCTACTAAAAACAAACAAACAAACAAACAAACAAACAAACCAACAAAAAACCCTGTCCTCAGTGCCACTGGAGCTAAGGAGAAGAAATGTTCTGATCTCACTGGTATAGACACAAGTTTGTCCGATGCATTTTTATTACTGAAGCATTGTTATACATGGTGACTGTATCAATTAGGCATCTTAGGCTTGATTTCTACCTAACCAAATCATCAGATTAAGTCATTTCTTCATTTCCACTTTAAAGCATACTATGTCTACCTCATGCTATTTAAAAGGTGGAAATTATTTTAAAAAACAAATGAAACTGATAGTTCATGGATGCTTATGAAATTTGAAAATTAAACGAGGTATTATTATTATTAAAATCATGTCTATATAAATATTTGGGAATGACAATGTCATGAGCACTATCTAAAGCCAATTAAAGAGACCTGAGTGATCCCACCTTTCAAAGTTTAGAAGTTGAAATATAAAATTAAAATTATCTCGGGCCAGCCCGGTGGCTCACGCAGTTAGAGCTCCGTGCTCCTAACTCCGAAGGCTGCCGGTTTGATTCCCACATGGGCCAGTGGGCTCTCAACCACAAGGTTGCCAGTTCAATTCCTCGAATCCCACAAGGGATGGTGGGCAGCGCCCCCTGCAACTAAGATTGAACACGGCACCTTAAGTTGAGCTGCCTCCCGGATGGCTCAGTTGGTTGGAGTGCATCCTCTCAACCACAAGGTTGCCGTTCGACTCCCGCAAGGGATGGTGGGCTGCGGCCCCCTGCAACTAGCAATGGCAACTGGACCTGGAGCTGAGCTGCGCCCTCCACAACTAAGACTGAAAGGACAACAACTCGAAGCTGAACGGCACCCTCCACAACTGAGATTGAAAGGACAACAACTTGACTTTGAAAAAAAAAAAAGTCCTGGAAGTACACACTGTTCCCCAATAAAGTCCTATTCCCCTTCCCCAATAAAATCTTTAAAAAAATAAAATAAAATTATCTCATAGATGTAAGCAATTGAATAAAACTAAATCCCTAACTTCTCTGATAAGAAGTGTCATTTTTGTGCACTAGTAAGTGGAATAGAATTTTGAAATTTGGGTAATATGAGACTGAAAAAATTTCTACATTCCTCACCACCCCCCCAAAAAAAGATTGGATTAAAAACCAGATTATAAGAAGGGAAGAAAAAAGAAGGCTTGATAGGGGAAGCTTGAATTTAAAAAGAAAGAAAGAAAAAGAAACCTGGGCATAAGAGGCTAACAAAAAGTTTGAGAGATTGTTTGAAAGGCTAAGTAGAATTGTATTGGTCAATCTGTTGATGTTTACTTCTCATTTCTACAATGGAGTATCAAAATGTGCTACATGCTAAGATGACAGAGAGCTAATTCTGCTTCTTCTGTCATCTTCTATGCTTGATTTGGGCTTATGGTTACTTAAGAATTGCTCTCTACAGTCATCTGACTGGTAGCATGTAAGTTATAATAAATCATATCATTCTACCATCATCTGGCATAATTATGACTAACGCTTCCTGCCTTCTCTTAGTTGAGGCAACTGGACAAACACGATTCAAAGGTAACTCCTGTCACATCACATCCCCTTTGCTAGGACAAAGACATGTAGAGCCGTGTGGCACAGTGGAAAAGCATGGTTTTGTCATTAAATAAACCAGTTCTACTTCTGGCTCTGTCATTTTACTGCTTTTGTGATTTGGAGTAAGTAATTTGGACTCTCAGAGTCTGTTTCTACATTTGTAAAATGGGGATAAATAACACATTTTAGGGTTGCTATAAGGGATAAAGATTTAGATATTTCTAAAAATAACATAAAATGCTCTATATTTCTCTCTTCCATTATCTCCATATGTCATAAATATAACTGTAAGAGAATGCTGGCATAGTTAATAAATTTGATGTCAATGTCACATGAAAAGAGCACCATCTTCCCAACTAAGGGAACTTGCTGAAGGCGGGGACTAGTTCACTCCTGTACACCCTGGACTGAGCCCGGGGCTGGTCCATGAGAGGCACACAGGAAGCGCATGTGCAACAAATGGTAACAACTTGGTAATAAACTGGAATGTAGAAATATACATTCGGCAAGAAAAAAAATACTCCAAAATATTCAATAAATAATCGAAAGGTTAATATTAAATTTGGACATCAAAAGTCAAAGCTCATTCATGCACGAGAAAAATGACATCAATCAAAAACACTTGACTGAGATTGTTATTTAATTTAATTCAATTCGACAAATGTTTATTAAATTTCTTATTAGATTTAATGAGCTTCAGAGCCAGGAAAACTTGGGCACAAATTAAAGTGTTTGGTGATTCAAAGAAGAGAGAAATACATACATTTGACGGGTTTGGGGCACACTTCTTACTAAAGATGATATTTAATATGAGCCTTGAAGGCTGATCTGAAAAAGATGGAGAAGGGATGAAGGCTGGTCTTCAGCAACCTAAAAAAGGCAGAAGAGGCTTTAAATGTCAGGTTAAAAAAAATAAATCTAATTAATTCAAATTAGAATTTGAACAAGGCCTGGGTGATTAGAAGAATAACGGTTTCTTTTAAAATCAGAAAGTTAAGAGAACACTTAGGAAGAAAAAGACAGTGATGACTTTGATTTGAGGCAAGTAGAGCCTCTTGAGAGGGTTGTTCAGCAGAGCAAGCAGCTAAGAATATGGAGCTGGAGAGAGAAGACGGCTGGAAGGAGATCTTTGGCTTTGTCTGCACAGAGAGAAAGTTATTAGATTCTATGGTAGAGAATGAGGGGGATGGAAAGGATACACCTTCGGAGATGGGGGAATCTATACTGAGGGCGTGGCAGAGGGTAGAGCAGCCAGTGAATAAGACACAGGGACCATGAGTTAATGGAGAAGTACAGGAGAACTTGGGAAGCTCAGTGTCAAATGCTATACAGAAATCAAGGAACACGGGGACAAAAGAAAAGCCACTGCATTCAGACATTCGAAGATCTAAAATAAAGGACAGATGTAAAAAGACAGTATAATTTGACTGCATACAGGAGATACCATATAGACAGAGCAAAGGGCTATACAGTGGTAGAAAGAACATGAGCTTTGGAGGCAGGAAAACTTGGGTTTGAACCTCTGACACCACCTGGTTGAGAGCTTGGACAAATGACATCTCTGAATTTTAGTTCCCCCCTTTGTAAAGTGGTGATAATGATTTCAAATGCACGTAGAGGTTGTGAATATTAGATTAGATTATGTACGCAAAGTGCCCAGATCCAGTGTCTGGTGCATATTATGTGCTTGACAAATGTTCGTTTCTTTTCCCTTACTCTATGTGAAACATAGGCAGAGGATGCTCCTTTAGTGAATAAACATTTGAGAAAATCAGACAAGACATACGTGAATAGTAAAATATCAAAAATCAGAGTGTGGCATGAATAATGAATTTAAAAATCAAATAGTGAATAGAAAGAACATTGAATCTGAGGTCTGCAGGTGCTGGTTTTACTCCTCGCAGCATCATTTACCATGGAATTACTTGGATAAACTCATTTAATTTTCTGCTCCTGAATTTTCCTATTTATAGACGTGAAATGGAAATTTTAGTTCTGCTTTTCAAACGATGACTATTTTAAGGATCAAATATGAGAAGATCTATAGGAAGACACTTTACAAATTATTATACAATAAAAAGACAGCATTACCAGATGGTATATACGTCTAGCATTTGATAACATTGCTGCTATGCATGTCTGGATATGTATGTATGTACAACTTCAACTATCGGTTGCTAGCTGGATATGATCCTTGAACGTTCTCATTAATACCTGAATCTCAATCCTTTGTTACCTTTCATTATGTAGATAAGGATGAAATTTAGCCTTCTTGTTCCCAAATTAGTCTTCAACTCTGATTATCTCCATTGAGCACACACTTAAGCTTGTAATCTGATCATTTGGCTCAGTGCAAAGAAATACATATTTTTTAAGTTTCTGCAGCATTTAAGATTAACTCCGTATCGGGGGTAAATCATAATCAGAAGGGAATTCATGCCCCAAAAGGTTTCTTAGATTCCAGGAAAACACCTGTGCTATTATTTTGCAACCTGAAGGACAGTGCTTGCTATATTATAATTGCATCTTATTGTGTCTGATATAATACGTACTTTGGAAGAATTGGCCAAATGAGAAGTTATAAAAAACAAACAAACAAACAAACAAACAAACAAACAAACAAACAAAACCAAACGGGTAATAGAGGAAACCATAAATGAAGACTTCAGAATTTTAAATGTTTAATTACTCACAACTTCATTTAATAAAAGTAAATTATTTACTATTATCTCAGAAAAGCAGGTACTACATGGAAGGGAAATATGCTTAGAAAAGGAAAGGAACAGTTAAAATCAATTTTAAAATATATTACCTTTCATAACCTAAACAGCTCAGGATGATCAAAATAATAATATAATGGGTTTTGAAACGTTTCATCATTGAATGTGAATCTCTACATTTAAAAGAGCGATTTTTTGGGCAATGCATGTAAAAATCTGTTTTGAAAGTTTACAATTTTTGTTTTCAAAGGTATAACGGATAATGAAAGCTGCTACAAAAAAAGAAGAAGAAGAAGAAGAAGAGAAGAAATGTTCTGCTGGATTTTTGTTGTGGCTTCAGAACATTCAAAGGTAATAGTGATTATGTGTTTTTTGATAAGAAGGGAGTTGACTAAAAAGTGCCTTGTCAGTTTTCTACTCCATGCCAGACACATTAAAATGCAGCTCTGAGCACCTTCACTGCCTCCCCCTACCACCCCCAGTCTGGAATTTCAGGAGCAAAGAGTACAAAAGAGCTGATGAGCAATGAATGCTTCACCCTTCCTCAATTAATCTTGTCTCTCTACCTTTGCTTTTCCTTTCCCTCTACATGAAGGTAATAATGACACCCTCATCCATTATCCTTTTATCCCTGTTATTCTCGTGAAATTGCTTAATAATATGTTACAGATTCGTCTTCACTCACATAATTCTTCCTGTCATTTGCAGTATATCATCCTACAAACATACAGCCTACTTTCACTGGCCGTTCTTTGAAGATTATTGTCAGTGACATCTTCAGGATGCGTTTGGATTCTGGAGCATCATTTCCGTTGCAATGGGGAATTACACTGACTTATCTGTCATTGCCAAAAGCACAACAAGCAATTCAGTGTTAATGTAAAGGTAACACAGGTTTTTATCCTGCCACCAGAACAACAGCTCTTGTAAATTTATGCTAATATGTCCCTTTCAGAGTTTAATAACCTCTTACCATACTGGAAAAAGACCCACACATATACAAACACACAGGAACTCACTCCCAACACTGGAATGATAGCTGATCAACTGGTAATTTTTTATTTTAAATCTTTTTTTACACTAATGTTAATTTCACTTGGAGTATTATATAGACATACTACAAAAAATGAAAAGATTTCATTTTAATCAACAAAACATTCAATTATTTTTGATGAAAAAAGTATTTTAACTCAAAGAATTAGTAAAAGTTCCTCCATGCCTGCTGTTAGAGGTAGATTTTCCACCAAGAGTTCAAGACCACGACAAATGAGCAGTTTTCCCTGATTGAGGGTGGCATTCCAGAGGGACCCAGGCAATCCAGCGTGCTCGCCAAGTCTGACAACACATGACAAGCTGGTCGGCGCGCAGTAATTTGACTAATTATCCCGGATTAGAGCATATTAATGCAAGCTGTTTTCTCCAGAGTTAATGACCTGCTGACTGGGCCCCACTAGGTCTACAGGCAGCTAAAAACAAACCCCTGTTTTGTAAGCCCTCGTCATTTCACATCAGCAAATGAGTATATCAAACTACTGAGCAGCAAAATGTAAGCGACATTTTGTCTGCTAGGAGCTCATGCAGCCTTTCCTAACTTTCCACCTCAAGGGCTTCTTTTATATAAAATTGATGTCAGTTTCTTTTTGTAGAAAAGAGTAGCTGAGAAGTAAGTCTGGGAGAAAAAAGAAATATTTTAGGGGTATGTTATTGTTGGAGGGGTAGAGGCTGTTTTGAAACAGGTTTTATGTGAAAAAATAGAAAATGCATATTAATTTTATTACACATTCTAGCTTCTCCATAATAATATGTTACAAATAGTTATGAATGCCAAAAAAAGATTAACGTGCAATAAAATCTTACACTTTATTTGAAAAATATTTCTAAGCTCAAAGGGATTTTTATGTTTTAAAAAAGCAGCTGGAAGATTCAAAATTACATAAATATAGAAAAATGTAACATTAATATTTTCAAATTATTTCTTTCTTTAAAATTAGGTCACATTTAACAAAAAATTAGCTAGGAACTTTAACATGTCCCTGAGTGTGTTAAAATTTATATAATTTATATATATACTTTGCTTCTGGAAAGGCGTAAAGTGACTCACAGGGATGTATAAAATATGATTTGAATTAGAAATATATGAAAAAAAATATCAAAAATAGAAAATGAATCTAGATGTAAGATTGATAATAAAAATTAAAAAGCATGCCATAGTCATTTAAACTTCCTTTGTTTGGGTCACAAATCTGTGAAATCTCAAAGCCAGTGAAAATCACCATAAAGTTAATAAGATATAAACAGACCAGTTTATGAATAATTGCACAAGTATTTCTAATACTAAAGCTAGAAATACATTTATGTCAGGGGTTTTCATAAAAAGGGCACTATATAGTGTAATAAATAATGTCTCAGCAATATCCTTACGCCAAATTTCAAGGCTTATAGTATTTCCCGAAGCACAATTTAGAAAAATGAATCCTACAGAGAGGTAGTATGACAGTCTGCACTTGCCTTCTGAGAGAAATGGGCTCATTCACAGTTTCTGTGCAAGGGGCCAACCTATGAGGACCACTAGGTGCCTCCCCCAGGCAGAATCAATGGCAGCCAATCCATAGGTTTGCCAATACTCTGTGGTTTGGCCTGGCTCAAGAACATGAGCTCAGTGAATCAGATCCTCTGTAGAGAACTGGAAATAGGAAACCCAGAAAGAACTGTGTAATTGGCAATAGGAACTGAAGCTAAAATGTCATGATGTAGTGAGAGGCCAGGGGACCATGATGGGTTACTGGCAAGCTGAAAATCCAAGTGAACCAAAGCTCTGAATAAGTACAGGAAGTTTATCTGTTGAGGGAAAAGAAAAGAATGCTTAGAGATTAGCAGACCAAGTGGTTTAAGAAAGAGGGATAGACAGAGCAGTCCCTGGAGTTGACTTAGTTCTTTAGTTTTAAACTTCCAGACCATATGTGCATCTATCTTTATAATAAAACCCCTATTTCTTGAGGTAACCTAAATGAAGTCTATTTCATGCAACCAAAGAATTTAACCAGGAAAAAGGCTAATGTGATGGGCCAGGTTCACAGGTTTTGCTAATCGTTTAATCCAGTAGTATACAATATTTATGAATGAATGGAATCAACCTTCAGGCAATCCTCTAGAAATATGCTTCACTGACCCAAAATTTTAATTGATATTGGGTGGTGTGTGAAGATTTTGCTTCCTGTCATGTACCTATAGTGCACCTAATGTGTGTTAGAAATTAAAAGCAAAACCATATGTTTTTACTGACAATTGAAGACGGGTGAGTTTGGCAAGCTCTCTTGGACACCTAGGTTTTTTAATGCCTGCCTGCGTGGAAAACCATTCCATTTCTGCTACGGGTAACCAGGAGCAGGGCTAAGATTCATTTGGAAAAATAAGTCTGAGTCCTGTTTAACACACAGACTCATAGTATTTCTAACCTTCACATTTTCACTGCATAGCTAACAGTCATAAAATTCTTTGTTTAAAACAAACAACAAACTAGAGGCAGATAAATATATGAAAATGTCTACATTGGGCATACAAAAACTGTCAGTAAAGGTATCCACAGATAGTGTAATTTCAAATAATACTCCTTTTTAGTCATCCTATTAGAGTAACTATTTGCAAACACTACCCTTTAGGTAACCCCTTTTCACTGCCACTACTCGTAGGTTAGGTCATCAAAAACTTTCAGTATCGTTGCCTTCCAACTCATTCTTCCTACTAAAGTCAGAGTAATTATTCATAAAAGTAAATCTGCTCAAAACACTTTAACAGCTTCCGCTTCCCAATGCTTGACAGTAAAATGTAAACTCCGCAATATGGTTGATAAGCTCCCTCAAAATTTGGCACTATCTTCCCTCGTCTGATTCTTGCCAGTATCCTATCCCTTACACCCTCTCAATAAACAGAATTTCTTTCAAATTCTCGAGTGTATCATGTTCTTTCTCAACTCCAGGCCTTCGCGTGCAGTGGCCCAAGGTTGAGCATTGAAGTTAGATCTGAATTCTGTTGGCAGTCCTACTGATTTTTAACTCTGTGATCTTGAGCAAATTACTTACCTTTTTTGAATCTCTATTTCCTCATCTACCAACTGGGATAATAATATCTATATCTATCTTTAAGGGGTTATGGTGATAAAGTTGTGTATATAGGCGCTCAACAAATGATAGTCACTACAAATAATTACTTTAGATTTAAATTAATCTATTAACAATTAATACCAAAAAGATCAGGAGTTTTGGTTGATTCTCATCAATACTGTAACATAACTACTAAAGTGGTCCTTGCAATCCTAGGATGAATTATTATGATGAAAAGATTCAACTGTAACATATTCAATTAGGCCATTTCTGAGAATTATACTAAAAAAAGACACATTTAAAATTTAAGAATACTCAGAAGAGGCTGGCCCATCTCATAGCTGTAGCGGTGGTGAGAAGTGGTAATTCTGGATATATTGTGAGGTAGAGACAACATGATTTGCTAAGAGACTATATATGTCAGATAGGAGAAAGGGGGAGAAGAGTCAAGGATAACTTTAACAATTGACTGATGGGGTTGCAACAAAGTTTGACAAGACAGACTAGGTGTAGAGCAATTTTTATTTATTTATTTATTTATTTATTTATTTATTTATTTATTTATTTATTTATTTATTTTTTGATTGGGGCAGGAAGAAAGGAAAACAGGAGTTCAGAATTGGACAAGGTAAGTTAGATTTATCTATTAGACATGCCACATAGGTAGTTGAATATAAGAGTTTGAAATTCAACAAAGACATTCAGGCTAGAAATATACATTGTGGAGTTTTCAGTATACAGATGATATTTAAAGCCATATGAGTGAATGAGATTACCAAGAGAGTAATTGTAAAAAGAAAGAGAAGTCCAAGAAGTGAGTACTGGGGCACTCCAATGTTAGGTAGTTAAGGAGGAAGGAAGATTCAGCAAAGGAGATTGAACAGATGTGAGTGAAGTAGTTGGAAAACTAAAGTACATGATTCTAAAAGCCAAGATAAGAAAGTGATTCAAGGATGAGGGAAATTATGTTAAATAGAACTGAGATTGGTTTCCAGATTTAGCAAAATGGAGGTCACTGGTGACCTTGACAAAAGCATTTTCAGTGAAGTGGTGAAAGCAAAAGCCTACTTTGAGTGGATCTGAGAGAGAAAGAAAGAAATCAATGGAGTCAGCTTTAAGGGGGAAAGTGTACAGTAGCTAGAAGGGGAAAAATTAACAGAAGATCCTTCTTGCTATTCACACCCAATGGCTCAGTGGATATTAAAAAGGAGTCCTACAACATGAAATCAGACCAGATGACTTACAAAGCCCTTTCTCACTATATGGCAGTGGTTTAATAATTCGAGACATGGTTTGGAGAGAAGAACACTGAGCTGGGAATCAAAACAGTTGGCTGATGTAGTTTTTCTAACTAGTTACTTGGGGGCCTTATTTGTATTAAAGGATTGGAATGAAACTATTTATCACAAACTCTAACTCAAAAACTTTAAGGGGTAATTGACTAAGGATCTATATTTTGACTGTTTCAGGGAGTGAGTTGAGGGAATAGAAAAACAGTAATATTCCTGGGCACTAGGCATTTGCTAGCCCTTAAATAATATTTAAATCTTTTAAAGATCCTCTGAGGTAGGGATTAATGGTCTCAATTTTTGGATGAGAAAACCATAGATCAGAAAAGTTACATGGCTTTATATTCATGTTTGGCTTACTGTGCAGCATGAGCTGTTTTAACTATAACATCTCGAAGTCACAATTTTGTGTAAGAATTTCAAATTACGTTACATATGATTTTTCAATTACTTCAGAAACCTAATAATGTAGACTTATAAATGTAACAAAAACCTTTCTAATCTTTTAACAACTGCCATAAATAATAATAAATCAGACAAATTTAATGGATACAATTAGAAATATCTAAGAGAATCTGATGAATTTACATGGATCTGGTGTTAAATGATTATAGGAATTTGATTTCTCAATTCATCAGTTAAATTTGATTACAGATCAACTAAAAGTAAACACTGTTTTCATACACAAATTAAAATATTTATAAATAAAATCTGCAACATGAAATTAAAGACTAAACTAGAAAGCTTTCTACCTTTAAAGCTAATTTAAAATCAACTAATCAATTGAATATTGATTAAAACACAAATAATTTTCTGAGTCCTCCCACTCACAAAAGATTTCCCAAATATTAAAACTCATGAATACCTCTGAGATTATTTATTTTATTGCATTAACCTTTTGAATGAGGAAAATGTAGTTATTAAGGAAATTTCACCAAGAGACAAAGGAAATTAACAGCCATGTGTTTTTAACTTATTTCCTCAATATTGTATCCTGGCTATCCTAAGAGGCAATCACAAATTCAAAATATAACTTCAACTCCAGTATAGGCCTACATGTATTACTGATGTAAGAAAACAATCAAAAAGTTTGTTTTTATGCACACTACATGGAAAAAGGAGGAACTGAAGGATTAATAAAATAGAATATTTTAACACTGAAAACTAAGTGATCATACTTGCAGTTCAGAATTCTTTCTTCCATTGTTCACTTTCAAATCTCAAATTCAAGAACACATTGTTTTGGTATAACTAAAATTTTTGATTAACCACAGAGCATAGTGAGTTAGCCTTAATAAACAAAGATCAAAGGCCAATTATCTACCATTGAAATAACAGCGAGCTATTTCTGAGTCTAAACTCAAATCCCATGTGTTTGTCATAAACCAAATTTTTGAAAAGTTCATTTTCACCTAAATGTTTGAATTCATATAGATACAAAATGGTTCCAAATAAGAATATACACATTTTATTTAGATGCTTATCTCAGTATGAATGGAAATGGATTCCAGTCTCATTATAAAAGTAACTTTTAGAAATGTTAATTTGAATTCTGATGTTTGCTCATTTACATTCTTTACAATAAAAAAAAAATTATATATATATATATATATATATATGCACGCGCACACCACGCACACACACATAGAGGGTGCCAAAAAAATGTATACACATTTTAAGAAAGGAAAAAAATTATATTAATTGTAATACTCAATATATACCAATAACAAAAGATGAATATAAGTCACATTTGACTTCTGAAATTACAAGAGGTGCTCAAAGTAGTTACCATCGGCATCCAGACACTTCTTATTATGGCAAACTACTGCTTGTGCATAGATAAAATCTCTTAAAAATTGTATCCATTTTTTTGGCACCCCTTGGTGTGTGTGTATGTGTAAGTTTTACCTTTAAAAGTCAATTAATACAAGCCTGTAATTTACTGAGATAAAAATGATGTTCTGAACGGTAATATTAGTCCTGAAAAATAAGCAACATTCCATTTAAAAATTAAGAAAATAATTAATAAAAAGATTTTAACATTTTATTTTTACAGACTCAAAAATAGAAGTTGCAAGTAAAGTCCAGGAATGAGGTGGGATGAGTGTGAGACAACTGGGAAGGGTCTGCACTGCGACGAGCTCCAAGTTGGGCATGCTCGGTCTACCCGAGGTAGGCGCTACTGAGCTCTAGCATCATTCGAGAAATTGTTTATATAATAGTTATATTTAGGCGCAAAAGTGAGTGTGAGTATCTGAAGCTTTATAAAATTTCCGGGAAAGGAATGGGAAAACAGTTTTCGATAAGGATGGTAAGATGTAAACTACTATTTTACATGGGTAGGAAGCCACAAAACCTTTGGCATAGTTTGTAAATTGGCAGCCTTTTGGCCAAATTTTGCTACAGATGTGTTTTGTTTGGCTTGCACAGTGCTTTGAGTTGTTTTGTTGTTTTTTACTTCAATTAGCTAGCAACATTCTATAGTGGAGATGGTCCACATTGTGATTTTGTAATCTAAAATATAGAAATTGAATATTCATTCAGTATTGTATATAAAGAAGGTAAAATATCCCAATATCCAATTATAAATGAATGTTCATATTTATTGCCTTTGTCCTGAATAGTATAACTATAATATTTCCAGCTCTTTAACTGTAGTCCCATTCCTTTATTTAAAATATTCACATTTCAAATTGGTTCCTGTTCCTTTCTCTCAAGGAATAATTATAATTGGGCAAGCCATTAACATTTTACTGGAAAATTTCAAGCTTACAACGTATAGATTAAGGCAAAATAAAGATTTTAAAGTATATCATTACAACCATTTTGGTAGGGTATAGCACAAGGAATATACCCAATAACACTGTAATAACTATGTATGGTGTCAGATGGGTAGTAGATTTTTTGGGGTGATATATGGGAGGAGGGTTGGGGGACGGGGGATAAAAGTGAAGAGATTAAGAAGTATGAATTAGTAATTACAAAATAGTCATGGGAATGTAAACTACATCATAGGGAATATAGTCAATAATATTATAATAACTATGTATAGTGCCAGGTGAGTACTAGATTAGTCAGGGGGATCACTTTTTAAATTATATAAATGTCCAACCACCATGCTCTACACCTGAAATTAACATAAAACAATAATGAATGTTAACTGTAATTGAAAAATTAAAAAGGGAGGCAGGAAAGGTGAAGGGGAATAAGAAGTCCAAATTTCCAGGTATAAAACAAGTAAATCATGGAGATGTAACGTACAGCATAGGGAATATAGCCAATAATATTGTGACAGCGTGGTACAGTGTCAGATGGTTGCTGGACTTACGGTGATCACTTCTTTAGGTATGTAAATGGTGAGTAACTATGGTGTACCCCTGAAACTGACATAATGTATGTAGCTATATTTTTAATAAAAATATTTAAAAAATGAATGTGAAGGACAAAAGAAAATTAGAAGGAAATTTAAAAAGTGGAATTAGCAGAAATTTAAATGTATACAAGCTTATGTTCCAATAAAGATTAAAGATTAGTACTAAAAAAATACAAATTATATGAGAATCCAGAAGACAATGTGATAAAAGAAGAAATCCAGAAAAAAGACTCAAATCCATGACATGAAAAGATGACACATAAAAGTAGGTATGACTAAGAACTAAAAAGCTTTTTAAAATCAAACACGTAATTTTTTTTAAAGGAAAAAATGAAGAGAAAAATAAAAATAAAAAAAGTTTGAAAAGGAAAGAAATGGAGAGAAATTAAGAGATTAAGACAGGCAAGCAAGAGTTGGGACAGAAGTGAGTGGCACCAACGAGGCCATTTAGACAGTCACAAGGTAAGACAGCATCCATCTTGGACAGCAGCCACCGTGCAGACTCATATCCCTTAAGTTCTCTTCCTTTTCCTCTGGTACCTTAGGGCCAGCTACATAATGAGCAGTTTCCTAGGAAATCAGTGCATGTGGCTTCCCGGGCTGTGAGCTCCTGCAGAGGCGGCAGGGGCTCTAGGAGGCTCTAGGTGGCCAGACAGTCCCCGGACAGAATTCAACAGTGCTCAAAGGCTTACGCTCAGGCATGAAGCTAAGTTGCAATTCCCACCCACCATTTTGTAGTTGGCTAAATTGAAGTACTTTTGTACTCAGATTCCTTACAATTTGAGAATTAATGCAATAAATCACAAAACTCTGCTTATAAAAAAAAATTCACAATCAGATTAACCAAAATTAATAATAATAATATCTCATGTTGACAAAGGAGCAATGCTGTGTTTAGCTGTATATGAGGTCTGACAATTAGGTTCACAAAATCATCCTAGAATTGCTGAATATCACTACGGTCGCCTTCAAAGTACTCCCCCTGGGAAGCTATGCACCGACGCCAGTGCCTAGTCCACACTTCAAAGCAATTTTGGAACTCTTTTTCTGGAATGGTCATCAGAGCTGTTGTCATATTACTCTTGATATCCTGAATGTCATCAAAATGTCTTCCTTCCAATATTTCCTTTACCTTCAGGTAAAGAAAGATGTCATTGGGAGCCAGATCAAGTAAGAAGGGAGGGTGTTATTTGTTTACTGGCTGAAAACTCCCTCACAGACAGTGCTGTGTGAGCTGGTGTATTGTCGTGATGCAAGAGCCATGAAATGTTGGCGAAAAGTTCAGGTCGTCTAACTTTTACATGCAGCCTTTTCAGCACTTCCAAATAGTAAACTTGCTTAACTGTTTGTCCAGTTGGTACAAATTCATAATGAATAATTCCTTTGATATCAAAAAAGGTTAGCAACATCATTTTGACTCTTGATTTGGACTGACGGAACTTTTTGGGTTGTAGAGAATTGGCTGACTTCCATTGTGTTCTTTGACACTTTGTTTCAGGGTCGTCGTATTGGTACACCCATGTTTCATCATCAGTGATAACGTGGCCCAAAACATCATTTTGCCTCTCCAAAAGGTCTTGGCAAACTTCGATTCTCCTTTGCTTTTTATTCATCGGTGAGCTCCTTCAGGGCCACTTTTGCACATACCTTTCTCATGCCAAGATTTTCAGTTAACATTTTCCTAACTGTTTCTCTATTGATGTTTACTCGGTCTGTTATGCTTCTCACAGTCAGCCAACGATTTTGACACACAATTCAAAGACTTTTTGCAATGTTTCCATCAGTGCTGCTTGTTACTGGCCACCCTGACCTCTTTTCATCAGTGACACATTCTCTCCTCTCAGAAAAATGTTTAATCCATTTGTACACTGCCGTTTTCTTCATGACATTATCCCCATAAACTTGGACTAATATTTCCCTGATTTCATTTCCATTCTTGCCAAGTTTAACAAGATCTTTAATGTTTATTCATTGCTCTAATTCAATCTCAGACATTCTACCGATGGCACACAAAACCACGCAACAACAATAATGAATGTTACTCAGCAAGACACCATCACAGGTCGACACGAACACAGCTGTGAGACACTGATATACCAAGGTCATGAAACCTTACTGAGTTGTTTGTACAGTGCTGCCAATGTAAGCTCAAGGTGGCAAGTTCACGAACTTAATTGTCACACCTCATATACTACTTTATATGTGGGTATAAACCTTCTGGAGCAAAGTTTTGAAAACAACACATGTGAAAATCTCAAAAACAAAACAAAACATGAATTCCTGATACCAGCAAATGTACTTCTAGGAATTTGTCCTAAGGAAATAAGTGAACAAGTATACAAAGGGGTAGTTACAAAATTGTTCATTGTTTAAAATTAAGAAAAATTAAAATGTTTATCTCTAAGTGATTAGTCATTATATTATAGTTAAAGAATGAAATAATATACAGTGGCTAAAAAGAATGATGTAGACCTGTACTTATTTTTTTGTTTTAGATTTCCAGTTATTTTTGTTTTTACTATTTTTTTAATGATTTAAAAAATTTTTCAATTACAGTTGACGTAGAATATTATATTAAGGTGTACAGCATAGTGATTACACATTAACATAACTTATGGAAAGATCACCTGGTAAGTCTAGTACCCATGTGACACCATACAAAGTTATTATAATATTATTGACTATAGTCCCTGTGCTGTACTTTATAGCTCCATGATTATTTTTTAAAATTTATTAAATTTATTGGGAGTGACATTGGTTAGTAAAAATTACATAGGTTTGAAGTGTAAAATTCTGTATTACATCATCTATATATTGCATTGTGTGTTCACCACCCAGAGTTTGTTCTTCCATCACCGCATATGTGACCTCCTTTACCCTCTTCTACCACCCCCCTTCCTCCTTCCCCTGAGGTAACCACTAAACTGTTGTCTGTGTCTATGAGTTTTGTTTCTTTGTTTGTTTGTCTTATTCCTTTGTTGCTTTCAGTTTTACATCCCACATATGAGTTAAGTACCACGGTTCTCGACTTTTTCTCTCTGACTTATTTCGCTTAGCATAATAATCTCTAGACCTATGCTTATTAATATAAAATATACTGATATACTGCTCTGTGAAAAAAACAAGCTATAAAATAATCTATACTATCATCTATAAAAATACATCTATCTATACGTGAATACATACATTGAAAAAGCATGGTATTATAAATGTTAACAATTTTTGTTAGTATGCAAGAAATACTTTTATATGCAGTAAAAAACAATAAGTGTATTAATTTTGAAAGCAAAACAAAAATTTGATTATAGGGAAAACATAAAGGCTACTGAAGGTCATTAGTCTTTAGGCTAACAAAATACCTTTAAATTTATATTGTCTCTGATTACATTGGAAACCAGCAAACATTTACATGTAAAAGACAATTATTTTACAAAGAGAATCATCATTTAATCCATGCGGAAGAGTTGTTATTGATTGTTAACTCAAAAGGTAAATAATAGTATTGGCTACATTTTCACACACTGAAAAACTGAATTTTGTTAACTGTTGTATATGCCCATAAAACTTAAAATAATTTGAAAAATTACCGCAAAGTTGACTTTATATTTTCTAATTGCCATTCCCAGCTCCTACAGGAGAATGGAAGCAAGCCCTGAACATGTATAGACTCTCTTCCCAAATCATCTGTAGGCCCAGATCCCATGAACTATATCAAATATAACCAAGAGTGTGCTCATAACCCAGCTGGGGTGCCGAGGCTTATCTGTAGGCTTTGCCAATTCCTGCTGTATAAATCCTTGCACCATGGCAGATTTCAAGCTACGGAGGTGAGATGAATAAACGTGGAAGCCTGGGGCTCTCAGTAGCCTATGGAGCTGCCTGCAGTGCACCACTTGTTCCACGGTGGAGTATTACAATCTATTTCTGTGTGGTAGGTACTTGATAAATCATCTAATAAACTTTGTGGATGAAGAAGAAAATAAGACCAGAGAAAATGTAACCAAGAAAGAAACAGTTCTAGAGAAATCATTTGCTTGTTTCCTGTCCGTGAACATAGCCTAAAACTAACATACAACTTTCCTTTGAAACTATAATTATTTATATCTCTTTTCAGATGCCTTTTTCTACATGTTCCCTTAATGTATTATCAGTAGATATTTTCAACGTGTTTGTCAATGTTGAATCAGAAGTGTATGGGCAATGTTTCCAGTTCTTTAGACTGAAAAATAAATACAAAATTTTTTACAGCAAGGTATCTTCAACAGGTCAACTCAAAACCACTTTCTCAGGAAAATCTTGCCTGAACTTGCTGACCAGATCACATTCCCCCATAAGAGTACATTCATAGTCGTAAGGTTACATATATTTGTGTGCTTATTTTATTTCTTGCTGTTTCCCCCCCTACAATGAAGCTCCAAAGGGCTGGGTGGTATTGTTTTAGCGCTTTCTATTCTTTCACCAGCACAGTCTCTGCACCAAAAGGTGATTCAAAAACATGTTTTAAAAATAAATGAATAACGTTTTCACAGTGGAAAGATGTCCACATGTATTATATACACTGAGAGGTATGCACATGCACACAAACACACATAGACAAATACACATAGCCCTTTGGAAAATGTGAACATTAAAATTCAGTGAAGGAAGTTTAAATTTAAAAGAATTCATCGTGTTTTTTCCCCCCCCTCATATTGGAGCATTTGCAGATATGTGAGAAGTCGAAATGGAACTTGGCCTGGAACACATGGGTCCAGTATTAAATGATTTGTAGACAGCAAGAATTACATATCATCTACTACTACATTTTGATAGACAGATGTGTATTCAAAAGCAACAAAACTCACAAAAAGAGTGAAGTGGGTTATGAGTGCTGGAAGCTCTTCTGTTTGAGGCCACTGTGGTCCAAACAGAAACAAAGATGTAACCGACTGCATATAATCCAGCCTGATTGCTATTTACCAGGCCGACTTTATTACTGGCTTTTAATTCCCAGCAAATCAGACACTGAAAATACAGCTTTGAAAAATATCAACATTAAGAAGACATTTACAATATAAAAAAAAAATGAATGGAGAACCCCAAATAATATTCTTGAGGATTAAGAATTACATCACCATGAGAATAATTTTTTATATTGGAAAACGATATTAATAGAAAGCAACAAAAATGGTTCCCATTAGACACTCCACTAAATACTTAGCTGGAGTTTTCCATACATTGCTCCAATGAAAAAGGGTAAGCGGTGAAAATGTGCTTCTGAGAGTTTTAAACCATATTGTACAGAAGTCACATCAAATTAATACTGAGGACCATTTAGGGCTTTTATTCTGAAAAGCTTTTGAAAGGGGATTAAACTATGAAAACTCTCATGATACTAAAGTACCTATTAATGGTTTGAGGAGGTAAGACAGGAACAATGAAAGTGTTATTTTTAGATAAATCTTTACTTTGTGTGCAGAGGCACAAAGCTTTGTTTGAAGGGCGTAGCTACAGTTCTCCAGCTATGTCCCACGCATGGAAACGCTGATGAGCAGGATTTTGTTGTCTTTTCTCTTTGGAAATAGGTCATTTTCTTTACAGTGACATAATACAGTTAGAGCACATTAACAAACATAAATATAACTTGATGGCCTGGACAAACTGAAAGAAAAAGTTATTCTGAAGATTGCAATTGTGAAAACACTATCATAAGCTCTTTGTTTCTCATCTTTTAAGACCTCTAAGAAAATACTCCCGTGAAGAATGAGTTTCTACTCTCTATGATAATATTGTACAGAATGAACAACTATTATTATTTTTATTTGTATTTTTTAAAGCAGAACACAGCACGAGGAGTGAGAACTGGAACCTAGATAGCTGTCAGCTCATCAAAAATAATGAATGCTCAAGAGGTTTCAACTTCCTGTCTTCCCAGTCACTGGTCCAATCACAATCGGCTACGCGAAGAGCAAAGAGTGGGTGAAAAACACTCTGTTCTTCATCAGCCCCAGCTAGCGCCTGGAACCTCCAAACAGCTATCCAGCAGCTGATATGACAAGGCAACAACCCCAAAAGACAACTGAAAATACTGTTGCTAGCCCGCTGAGCCTCCATCGGCAAAGGGGCACGCCACACAGTGGATGACGGCTTCGTGTCTGTCCCCTCGTACAGCCTTTCCCCCTTTTCCCTGACACACAGTCATGCACTCACATAACAGTCTTATGACTAATGATGCAAACATGAAGTGTAAAGTCTCCTTAATTTGACCCTTGTTAAACTCCTAATTGGATTGAAGCCGGCTCTGAGTGGAAAGCAACACTGGATTATTCACGAATGCTCCTACAAAATGAAGCCCAAATTACAAACGGCGGTTCGGGTTGCAGGACATGACAAAGAATAGGCAATGAATTGCAGCTGTCACTTAAGTTAAAAATCTAATCAATTGCCTTTTTTAAACAGGTAACTTTTAGAACAGTATCTCCATTGTGACACTCTTCTGAGTCCGCTTGACCCAAATTTAATAAGCTGCTATTAAAGCAGAAGAGCAGCTGTAGAGCAAACACTGTAGAATGATACTGTGCATTCAGAGTCTTAATGATTTTAAAATGACTACAACCATTGCTTCATTCACAGAGAACAAAGCTCAGGCTCTCCACTCGACAATGTCTTAACACAAACTGTCTGAGCAGACAGCGTTCATTTGTCCTTCATGAACTCCAGAGGTCACCAGCATTGCTGAGGATATCTCAACAGTTTAATTGTTTCTTCTGTAGGAAGTCTGAGGGGAGAAACTTAGAATTCCTTGTATATGAAAACTAGCTTTTCTGCAAGGAAATATACAGCTTAAGTACAGAGACACGGGGATGCATGATATGCAGACAGGTGTAAAACATGAAGTAATTATAGAAGCTCAAATTAGTTCTTAGGCCTGAGGCGAAAAAGAGAACAGTGCTTTGACAAAAGGGAATAGCAAATAAGGGTAGCAAACAAAAAATGGCTTGAATGTGTAAATTAGCAAGAAAAATGAGACAGAAAAGCAGCTTTACTCTACTATTATTCCCCACATGAGAACAGAGCAGCTGAACGTGATCAAGAGAGCTTTGGGGAAGAGAGGCAGGCATCGCCGCGGACTCAAGCCAGAGTGGCAGCTCGACACTCGCGTCAGTCGCTCATTATGTGCTGAAGTGCTCTTGAGAAGTGCCTCTTACACTTGACCTATCATATTACTTCTTCTGTAAACACATAATCCTGCTTGTTAGGTGGTGTCAACACTAGCATTCATTCGCTGTGGTAGTCTTTTTGGGAATAGACACTTTTGAACTAACTGCTGCCAAAACCAAGAATTGACACCATAATAAAACATTCTGAATTTCAACCAGGTAAACAGATCTTATGCTTTTCTGTAAAACGCAATGTAAAGAGCATTCCATCAATTTCTTTTTTTTCTCATTTAGGATAAAACAAAACTGAACTGTTTGCTTATGGCAAGACTATCTTTTCTACAACTGATTATGATTAACTTGGGTTACAGATCCAAGCCAGGAATAATACCTACCGCGTTTCCCCGAAAATAAGACCTAATCGGGCAATCAGCTCTTTATTATTATTATATTATATTATATATTATATTATATTATATTATATTATATTATATTATATTATATTATATTATATTATATTATAGAAGACTGGGTCTTATAATAAAATAAGACTGGGTCTTATATTAATTTTTGCTCCAAAAGATGCATTAGAGCTGATTGTCTGGCTAATTATTTTCAGGGAAACATGGTACTCTTACACTGCCTGGTGTGGTCACATAAATTCCACTAAGTACTCTTTCTTTAAATAACAAAATAACACACAAACCTCACTGAAAAGGTCATGAACAACTCATTAATGATATCAGAAAAGTATGTCTATATGTGGCTTGTACTAGACATGGCTGACCCTTAGGTGTTAGGGGGAAAAAATTAGTGGCACACAGCATTTCCATTAGTAAAAACAGATATCATTTAATTAAACTATAACACGAACTAAACATTTAATGCAGCTAATTGACAAATATAATTTTAGTATTTTCAAATGCAAATTTTGTTATGAAGATTCAGATTTGAACCAAAAATATTTTCAGAGTACATTTAGAGATGTTAAGCAGTCAAAGAGAAAGTGCAACTTATTAAAGAGATTAGAACACTTTGATTTTGAACTACTTTTCTTCCAGATCCCAAAGGAGGTTTTAAAACCATGCTAAGTGTAATCCCTGCTGTCCTAGGGCTTTAAGAAAAGTATCGCATCATCTAACATTGCTCCAACCATCTCCAAACTACAAACACCGTGGTGTCTTCATGTGCTATAGTAGTGATGTGTCACTATGGCTGTTGTACCGGAGGATTCCGCTTTGTTACCTGCTCTGGGTACTAGATAGGAACATAACGTATCTGGGGGTGGAAGAAACTGAACAGAAATTAGCAATTATTTGCCACCACTTATGGAAGATATTTTGGTAATTCTTACTGGATACATAAAAGACAAGATTAGCAATGAAAAGTTTTCAACCCAGTGAGGGCTGGGTGTTACAAGTTAGGTATTTAACTCATACATAAACGGTAAAATATCCTTATAAGCAAGTAATTCTAATGTGCAAGAAAATGTCTACTAAGCATCTCCAATGCATTTCTGTCATGAAATTGAATTGATATGACCTTTAAAGAATAGAGCTTTTGTACAAATCAAAATATGCTAAGATCTACAATGTCATAAATCTAGCATTAAATAATTTTGCTTCTAAAGTAACAATTATGTTCAGGAAAAAGAATATGAATAAATAAAACAACATATTCAAGGTAAAAACTAAGAACCAATCTTACAAAGAAAGTTTAATAAGCTATACATATACATAGATGTTTCTTTAAACATTTGGTAGAAAACTAATGGGAAAGCATAAATATATTTAGTTATATAATATTAGAGAAGATTATTAATAAATAATCTGAATTCTCCTCGATATAGCTAAGACTTTAGATTTCTCTAAACAGAAATCTCATTGCCCATCATTGAAAAAGATAATAGAGTGTATCTTCTTCATTTCTGAGGTTCACGGTACTGTCTAAATTGATGGGCCAATATTTAGAAAACAGAAATGACTGAGAGATACCCAGATTTCTACAGATCTTCCTGATATGTAAATTAACCTCATATAGATACACCAGACAATTTGGATGCGAGCTTCTTCAACATGATAAGGACATCGATTAATTCACTAGAAGAATACTATGCTAAAGGAACTCCAGGAAAGAAGGATGCCTAACTTACTCCAACAGTGTAATTTGTATTCAGGAAGAAAATAGTAAATGAAACAATTTTTCTTATTAAATTTGTTTTGAAAATTCTACTTCTAGGAATAACAACATCGTCCCAATGAAGAGTAATAACAGAAGTTAAGAATGGCAAAATAGACTGACATTTTTCAGTCCAATTTTGAGTGTGTTTACACAAAATCATAAATAGTAGGAGTCCTTTCTCAATTCTCCCACTGAAGGTTCTTCAGAATTCTGACTGAAAAACTTTGAGTGACAACGTTTACTACTTATAATCTATTGGAGGTGATCTTGTTCTTTCATATCATGAATTTTTGTACAGTTTGCATTTTTAAGTATTCTATATTAACACATCTAAACATCTGAATTGCTACTTATGTATTTCTCAGTTTGTATGATTGGAACATAGATTTAGGAGAAAGAGTTGCTCATACGGTTTTCTAGTAACTTAGGGAATTAAGGATTGGCTTGATAAAGTTAAGGAAAAGTTCCCAAACATAAGGAAATTAAATTATAATTTATTTAGAAGTTTGATAAATTTGTCTAAGGGATGGCATTATTTTGAGAAAGAAGTAGAATGAACTGGCTCAGTCTCTAAGCTCTACATCCAACCCTGGGAGGGGCAGAGGCTCTCTGCACACCAAGTTGCTGCTGTATTAAGGCTCATCCTTGACTTTTTCAGAAAAGGCATTTTACAGGAATCATACTTATTTAATTCTTTAACCTTTCTGGAAATGGAACTCTTTTTAAAAACATGGTTATAAATTATGCTTGACTTTCTGATGTAAGATTTTAAAATATATATTTTAAGGAACATAATATATGAAAGTAAGTATAAGACTGCCTATATCTTATTGAAAAGTACTAGAATATTCTTCTTTATGCTGTAACTCCCATCTATAGGTCTTACTTGTGTCCTCGAGAAGCTCATATATAAATATACTTATTACAAATGACGGACTTTTTAGAGGAAACTATTATTATTTATATAACATTCCCATCTACCATCCAAATTAGTTTCTTTAGTGAAACTAGCCTCAGTTCCTCCAAATCACGTGACATGGTTTCCATATCATTTCTGAATCTTGATGTAATTGAAACTATTCATTAACTTAGGTTTGTGTCACCTATAGATTGATTTTTTTCTTCCCAGTCTTGATGTGGTCTCTTCTTTATATCTTTAGTTAGAGGGGTTCTGTTCAGCTAGTCTTCAGATGATTCTTGAAGTTCACTGTTCTATAATTTAAGTGTAATTTTGATGTGATCCTCGCAGGCAGCAGGCACAGCATTTACCTAATCTGCCATCTTGAACCTGATGTCAGATTGATTTTTAATATCACTCCATTGTGACAGAGAAAATTTGCGGTATTATTTAAATCCTTCTAAATTTATGGAGCCTTTAAAATGGCTTAACATATGGTTAAGCATGGGGAATGTTACATTTGCACTAGAGAAGAATTCTGTTGTTGGGTGAAGTGTTTTACAGATGTCTTTAGGTTTGGATGGTTTACAGTGTTTTTCAAGTCTTCCATATGCTTGCTAATCTACTGTCTAGTTAGTTTATCCATTATTAAAAGTGGGGTATTAAAGTCTCCAACTATTATTGGAGAACTGTCTATTTCCGTCTTCACTTCTGCCAGCATTTGTTTCATGTATTTTGAGCTTTGTTGTTAGGCACACATACATTTATAATTGTTGTATTTCTCAACATACTAAACCTTTTATCATTATCAAATGTCTCTATCTGTAGTGAGGCTTTGTTTTATTTTTCAGTTTAAAAGTTTTTTTTTTTTTTTTTTCTGATGTTAATAGTCATTCCAACTTTTGTGATGGTTGCTGCTTGCATGTATAACTTTTTTCATCCTTTTATTTTTAACATATCTATATCTTTGAATCTAAATGGAATCAAAGCATATACTGTATTTTGCCATGTATAATGCACACACACGTTTTTGGCCCAAACATTGAGGGGGAAAAATCTCTTTTTTAAATTTTTTAATTCAAATTGTTATTTACCTACATTTAGGTATGTGTTTTTTGTATTATAAAGAAATTTTAGCTTTTATTTTTTAATGCATTATGGTACAAGAAATTTTATGTACTGGTAATAAATTTACGATACCCATCATAGAAATCCAAGAACTCTTCATAATTGCAAGTTCGTCATAAGTTCAACAAAACCAATTATCGCATTCCAGGGTATTATTTTGCATATGGATATTGTTATTGATTTCTAAAGTTACACTTTTAACTCATTCGCATAAATAAAAGAATTAAAAACATTTATATAGATATGGAATTAGTACTGACCATGTATAATGCACATCCTTATTTTTCCCTCACAAATTTGAGCAAAAAAGTGCACATTATACACGGCAAATGAGGTAGTTTACAGCATATAGTTATACAGAGAGATCACCTATTTGGATCTTGTTGCTTTTAAAAAAAATTCAGCCTGTTTTGTGTTTGGATTATTTAATCCATTCATATTTAATGTTACTATTGATATGGTTGGTTATGTCTGCAATTTTTCCTTTGTTTTCTATAGGTCTCATGTCTTCTTACATCAATGTTCTTCCTTTACTGCCTTCTTTTGCATTAAATAAATATTTTCTAGTGTAACACTATAATTCCTTCAATAACTTTTTTAAACTACATACATTTTAGAGGTTGATTTGGGCTTACAATATACGTACTTATCAGAAGACAAATTTATCTTTAAAAAATTTAGTTCCTATCTGCTTATCACAAGGATTTGAGGCAGATTTTAATTTTTTCCTAAGTCTTCATCACATTGTTGTTAACAACACTGAAGAAGAAGATGCCAAGTACAGTATTTCCTATTACTTTGCCCTTATCTGTTTTTCTGACACACTCACATTCTCTGTAATTCCTCAATAATGAGGAATTAGAGTATTATTATAATGAGGAGTTACAAAAATATAAAACAATATTATGTTTATAAAAGATTCATTATAAGGATCCTTGGATGAATAGACTCAAATATACAGAGGGTACTAAAAAAATGTATACACATTTTAAGAAAGGAAAACTGTATTAAAATTTTAATACTCAATATATAATGAAAACAAAAGATGAATACAAGTCATGTTTAACTTCTGCAATTACAAGAGGTGCTCAAAGTGGTTACCATCAGCGTCCAGGCACTTCTGATTACGGTGAACTACTGCTTGAGTAATGTTAACCAGTGTCCACTTGTATGCATTTTTTTGGCACATTTTTTGGCACCCCCGGTATTTAGATATAATTCAAATCAATAAAAATATGATTTACTGCTAACTTGTCAGGGATATATATGCTGCCTATGACGAAGTATATCTCCAAAGGTAAAACTGCTAATTTTTGTGCTGACCTTAAAGTTAAATAAAATATAGAGAACTGAATGATTTTAAAAGGGTATTGAGAAATCATCTATTCTAATGTTTTCATCACATACAGCAAGAAACTGGACAGAGAGGGTAACTGAACTCATGAATAAAGATCATATAGTTCATGTGAAAAAGAGCAAACCCTAGAACCCAAGCATTCTGATTCTTAGTCAAGGACTTTTCTCACTCTACTTTGAAACTAAAGGAAGTTATGTGATAACCAAAGACTGAAAGGAGTAGTATTTTGGGCAGTTTTACATATCTCAAATGACACAGATATAACTGACTCCTATCAAAATACCCTGAGAGACACTTTAGCAGTATTGGAAACAGGTACTCATTTGTCTAGTGCATTAAGACTTGGGTTGACACCTAATAGACTTTCACATATATCAGGGAATTTTAAGAGCCTATGATTGCCCTGGCTACAAGAATAAATTTAAATAAGCTCTAGTATCATCAGCTGTTGATGATAAAACTATCTTCTTAAATATTTCAAAAGTATTCAAAACATTAAACTAGAAACGATTTTGTGAAGTGGTCTTTTGGTCTCTAATATTCCAGCAACCCCTTTTTAGATCCATTTGTTCCCTTTTGTGCAGGTTCTGGTGACTTAGTCTGTTTTTCTTTCCATTTGCTCATTCTGCTCTTTGTGGTATTTCTTTTCCAAAGATTCTTTGTTCCCTCTCCATCCAAAATCTTATGACTTTTAGAGAATTCAATGTTCATATATTCAATATACATTAAATATTCAATCTAATCCAGCTTAATCTTAAAATTCCTTGACTTCTTTGAATTCCAACAGTCTCTATCTATGGCCAAATTCTGCTTATCGATCTACTCTACCTCTTATCTTTAAACTATCTCATTAACTCATCTACTCCTCCCTCACTCTCACCCAGGATTGTCAGGTAAAGTATAGGATGTTTGTACAAAGAATGAAATGTTAATGTGAAATTCAAATTTAACTGCAAGTCCTATATTATTATATGCAAGATGTGGGGTGGAGATGGAAAGAAGAACCCTTTCATATGCTAACTGGAAGTCCTGCATTTCCATATGCTAATCCCTACAGACTTCCAGTTTCATCATTCCACTTTCTTCCAGTTTATCAATCTGACTACACGTTCTTCCCTCCTGTTTAGAACCAGTAGCCTACATCAGTCCAATCACATAAGTACATTCAATTCTTTCACATCCACATCCTTCTGCCATAAACTGTATACAAATCCTCATCCCCAGATATATTCTGTAACTTAGTTTCTCCCACCTTCCACATCTGGATGGTGGAGTGATAGGGGTAATTTTGACTTAACGTAAATTGACACTATTACAAACTCATGGTTTCCATCACAGTACCTCTTTGCTATTCCTTCAAAGTATTTTACTCATTTTACATGAGTGTATTACTTCATACTCCTTTTGGTGATAATTTAAACAAGCAGTCCCTCCTCAACTCTTACCTAAGTCCCAGTGCTTTCTACTAGCAACTTAAAATTGAGGTCTAGTTATGTACTTCATCAACTGTTTAAACCATCATCTATAAACTTATCTATATCCACAGTTAACTTCCACAATGCAACAGCTTCTTCCAGGTATATTTCTAGACCTTCACTTGTCCATCCCAAACCATAATTTCATGCTCAATTGTTATTATTACACGTGGAGTAAACATAATGTGATACTCATAAATGTGCAGACTTTACCTCCAAGGAAAACGGAGCCATCTCTCAACTGTATGTAGCCTTGCGAGAATGATACCATTTCCTTCTGCTGGTCTCGGAGATAGGCATCCATGAATTAGCCCTCACTTCTTCAGTTTTAATCTTTCTTCTATTGCTCCCCTCTCTATGCCCTAAATATGTGCAAATCTCCCTTAAAATTTATCCTGCATCACCGCATAATTGCCACAATATCTCTTATGTTTCCTTTATATCTAGTTTTCTTTACATTCAGTTTCCACTCCTGTTGACTCTTCAACCCCACTATAATCTGCCTTCTGTCTCTACGAGTTCTGCTGATAACTCATGCGGAGAAACAAAGAACTCTTCATCTTACTTGAACTTTAGCTGGTAGCTGAACTGTTGTTTCCTACGTTAGTACAAAACTCTCGTTTTTGGCTCTTAGGACAGTCCTATCTCTTGGTTTTCCTCCTTCACTTCTCCGAACTTCATTTCACCGTCATCTTCTGGCTAGTCTTTCTCTGTTGGTGAGCCTTACGGTAATATCCTTGTACCTTTTCTCATTTTATATTGTCTCCTGTATTTTTCAAGCACTCTCATACTTCTAACTATAGAAAATACTACAATGAATCCTAGATCTTTCTCCTAAACTTTAGTTACATGTTTAGCTGCCTTCATGACTTTTCCACCTGGATAACCCATAGTTCAGTGGTTAAAACTGAACTAATCATCTTAGAAAACCTGTTCTTGCTCCAATATTTCTGTACCTAAATTGGTATAGCTTCTGTGCCCCAGTCACTGAAGGCAGAAACTTTAGAATCATCTCAGGTGTACCTAAATATTCTTTTATGATTTCTCTTTCCCATGTACTTGCCTTTCATAGTGGAGGCTATGAGCTACACATTCCCTCTATCAGTTAGCACAATGCTTTGTTTACAAAAGGATACAAAGTGAAAAAATTATGCTCAATAAATGTTTGCTGATAGGACCAATGTACCCTTACTTCAGGTTTTTTATTCAGAAAGCTTTCTTAAATTGTGCTTATGATCCCTAGTAATTTCTCCTTTCCTAATCACTTAATACTTAGCCCACTGAATTGTAATTGTGCACTCAGTTGTCTGTACTTTACTAGCCTGAAAGCTCTGCAAGGGTAGGGATGGTATCACTAGGGCATAGTGGGGAACACAGGAGATATTCAACAATTATCTGATAATTGAATTACTTAAGAAGTTCTTTGCCTGAGCTCCCTGCAAGGATTAAAACAAGGTCTTCCACATTCCTGAGAGAATTTTTGGGAAGCATTATAGCTACATTTTAAAATTGTATTTTATACGGACACAACTAGAAATAGTGCAAGCCTGTGCAGTTCTATGTTTGTGACAAGGTAAGATATCCGTTTTCCATGAGCAGTCAGACAATTATAATTTTCAAATATTGATTAAACACATATTTAATACTGGAGATTCCATAATTCATGAATATTGGAATATTGAAAATACTTATTTCAAATCTCTCTCAATTTTCCTGAATGAAGACACTTATTTGAATTGTGTTGAGGGGTGAGTGTCTTCAGGGAAGAATCTATCTAATAACACAAGAAGGTTTAGAACTATCATTTGTAATAAAAGCCATGAAAGAGATGCAGGAATTGCTTCTTTGTATAGTCTACAGTGGCAGCTTGAAATGGCCATGCAGAATCTCAACCTACTTAACAAATTTTGGTTTCCAATAATTATTAGGAAAGAAGACAGAAGCCAGTCAGTTTGTCAGCGGACTCGAAGTTATATTATTATAGTACTCTTGGATGAAATATGATGTATAAAAGTTAGTTTGCCCAATTTATTTGTAACTGGTCTATAGAAGAATGGCTACTATGATTATTGTCATTAGATTAGGTTTCTTGTAATCACTAAATTGGCCTTCCTCTTCCTCCAACATTTTTGATACCTTAAAATGAAGACAAGTTTTATCACCCAGCGATTACGTATTGATCATCTCCTATGTACACAGACCTGTACTGGGCATTTGGGGTAAGGGTGAAATTTTGCTTATCATCCAGGAATTCTGAATCCATTTGGGGAACAAAAGACATTTATAAATTTAAATAAGATTTTGTTAATAGCAGTTATCTATATTATATCAAGAGTAGAAAAGTCAAGTGATATAATATTACTGAGAAGGAAAGACCACTTTTAATAGTGAAGATCATAGGATGCATTTGATCTTAAGGAAGAAATGCAATACTGAAGGGTGAAGAGTATGATACCCTCCCTTCTTCTCTCTCCCCTGTTATCCTCTGGGACCACTAAACTGTTGTCTGTGTCTATGACTTTTTGTTTTTCAGTTTGTTTGTCTTGTTCCTTTGTTGCTGTCAGTTTTACATCCTACATACGTATGAGTAAAGTTGCATGGTTCTCGACTTTTTCTGTCTGACTTATTTCGCTTAGCATAATAAGCTCAAGATCCATCCATACTGTCGCAAATGACAGTATTTCATCTTTTCTTATGACATAGTAGTATTCCATTGTGTATATACAGATGATGTATTATAGAAATGCACACTTGAAACCTATGTAATTTTACTAACCATTATCACCCCAATAAATTTAATTTAAAAAAATAAGGCAGAGAAAGAAATTTAAGACCGTGCTTGGAAAAGAATCAACCTATAGTAGAGAATGCAAAGATGGATGTCAAGAAGTAAACATCGGAATGTTGCTCTGACCTGATAGTGAAATGCTCTGAATACCAGAAGGGGCTGTTTTCCTTCCTTCCTCCTTCCCTCTCTTTCCTTTTCTTCTTTCTCCCTCTTTCCCTCTGATGAGAATTGGGAGGAAATCTAAGGTTGTTGAATAGGAAATTAACCTGATTGAAGGGGTCTCTGAGGAAGTCAGTCCAGCAGAATTCTTTATGATGGGTTAGAGAAGAGAAAAAACAGAAACAGGGAGCCATAGTCCAGTAATGAAGTGATAAAGACCTGAACTAGGGTGATGATGGTGGGCGTGACAAGAATACATGGGAAAGATACTGGGGAAGAATGAGAATGCACAAGACCTGATGATTAACAGGGCATGGGTCGGCAGAGAAGGAGCAAACGGTGAGAGAGGAGTCAATAATGACTAAGATGTCAAGTCTATGAAATTATAACAATGGCTCAAGTCAACGACAGAAACAAAGGGAGAAATGAGAGAGAGGAGCTGTCAAGAAAAGATTCAGAGTTCTACCTGAGGGCAGAGGTACAACAACATGGAGAGCACAGGGGCACCAATTTGGAATATATCCACCAGGAAGTAGAAAATGATGATGTGAATTAACAGAGAGGTCAGGAATGGAGGCATAGATTTGTGACCTATCTACACAGAGATGATAATGCAAGTGACAAAACCATAAAATGAGAAGCTAAAGAGTATACACATATTTAGGGGGTTAGGAAAAAAAAGAGTCAAGTTAATGATGAAAAATCAGTCAGTGAGATAAGAGGCAAAACAGGAAAATAAATGGTGGTAGTGAGTAGAACATAATAACATGGATTAATGTTAACTGCATGGATGTTGAAATCACAAAAAAATGAGTATAAGTCCCAGCTCTGGCTTCACTTTTATTTTCTCAAAAAATGACATAGTAATACCTACCTCTCAGAGCACTTACCACCACCTGACATGCTAATATGTTTTACTTGCTTATATATTTATTTGTTAACCTAGTGTCTCTCTACTGGATTGTAAGGTCCATTGTCCAGTGTCAATTGTCTTCAGCTCTTTAGAAGACAAGATAATGGATGCTTCTCTGCTCTCAGCTCTGGTCTCCAGATGCCAAATCTGGGGCCATAAGAAAAATCCCACTTAATCACCTGCTGCATATTTAAAGTTTTTGCATGGGGTCTTGCATAGAATACGTGTTAAATAGCTAATATTTTGGTCAAGAGAATAACATTTTAGAAAAGGGGTCAACATTGTCAAGAGGCCATGATGCTTTGCTTTGTGAATTAAGAGGTTAAAATAATCTTTAAGTGTAGTCACAATAGCATTATTACAAACATAATATTCAGCAGCATTAACTGATGACTTCCCTTCCTTCCTTCCTGCTTTCCTATCATTTTTCCTCCTTCCCTTTCCTTATCATTCCTTTCTTTCCTTCCTTCCTTCCTTCCTTCCTTCCTTCCTTCCTTCCTTCCTTCCTTCCTTCTTCCCTTCCTTCCTTCCTCCCTTCCTTCCTTTAAACAGACATTTATTGAGTATTATTATAAACCAGGCACTATTTTAGAGTCTGGGTATATAGCAATGAAGAGATAAAATCCTTGCTCTCATTGACAGCCTACATTTAAATTGGGGGAGACAGACATTGATCATGATAAATAAGTAAAAACATATTAGTGATATGTTGCAGGGAGAAAAAAGAAGGCAGAGAAGGGGATAGAGAGAGTCTGGTGGGATGTACTGCAATTTCCGATGGGGTAAACACCTGATGGGTGTTAAGGGGAAAGTCATCGGATATTACGAGCAGAGAGTTGCACACAGAGAAATCAGCACATGCACAGACCCCACTGTGAGTCGGTGCCAATGTGCTCGGTGAAGACAAATCAATAGTGACAGTAGTAGGCGCTGTCAGAAGGGTTAGGGGGGCAATAGGGTGGGAAGGTGTTGACTGTAGGACTAATACATCACCTTATGGATTTAGACTTTTATTCTGAGATGCAAAGCCAACAGGCAGTTCTGAACTTAAGGGTGGCATGATCTTTCTTTTATTTTCAGCAAATCTTTCTGGCTGCTGTGTCAAAAAAGAGTGTAAGGGAACAACAGGGATGGGATAAGGAAGGAAGCCAGGAACCCCTTGGATAACTAAGAGTATAGCTACGAGACGGCGGTGACTGCACCAGGACTGAAGCTGTAAAGTTGGGGAGAGGTGTGAGATTCTGGAGGATGAGCTGGATGTCGGGTATGAAAACAAATGAGGCGTCAAGCATGACAGCCAAGTTGTTGGGCTAAGCAACTGGGAAAACGAAGTTGCCACTGCAGGCGGAGCAGGCTTGGGTTAGTTGAAGAGCAGGCCCTCAGTTTAGGTACGTTATGCTTGCTATGCATATTACATACGTGAGAAGATGTCGGGGAGACAGCTGGATAAATGAGTTTGAAGTTGAGGGGAGAGGTGTTGGCTGGATATAAATTTGGAACTCATTAATGTGTTTTCTTGGAAAGTATTCATTCGTTCACCACTGAGTATCTGCTCTATACTATTAAAACAACCAGCAAAATTAGTAAGTTCTTCTATTGGGAAGTACAGGATAGATACTTACTTATTCATTCAATAAATATTCACCTACACCCTGCTAGATAAGCTCAGGGTGGTAGAGACAGAAAAGTTGGATTTGCATCCTGGTTCTGCAGCTACTGTATGAACTTGGGTAATACCAGCTTAGAAAAAAAATCTAAGATTTTTATATGTGTTAATTCATTTAATACATGTGCTAATCCTGTGCTGTAGATATTATTATCCCTATTTTACAGGTAGGAAAACAAACAGGGTAAGTTTAGTGTTATGACTAAGAAAGTGGGTTCTGGAGTCTGGATTCAGAAGGGCTGGCTGAAGAATCTCAACTGCAAACTCCTAGCTTTGTCAGCTTGGAGCAGTTCCTTGACTTCTCTGTGTTTCAGTGTCTTCACAAGGAAACGACAGCAGCAGTATCTACCTCATGGTGTTGAAGGGAGGAAGGTGCCATAAGACAGATGAATTACCTGGCACAATGCCTGACATATAATAAGAACTCGGTATTAACTAATTTTATCAGCTCATTCTTTGTCACCTTTAAAGATGTGAAAATTAAAAACAACAACAACAAAAAACATGTTCTTGAAGCCCAAGCAATAATGACCTCCAACTTTTTCCTTCAAGGTTCTAAGACATGTTATTTGAGTACTTAGCTGACTTTCATGCAACGGGTAAAATAAGAGGAAGAGGAGAGCAATGTGTTAGGTTAGGGTGTACAGTTGGTCAGAACTTGTCAGAGGCAGCGTTAAGTATCTTGCAACGAGAATCAAGGCTCTCCATCTGGTTCCGAGGTCAGTGTGAAGGCAGTGGAGTTGGTGACCTACACTATTTTCTTCGGTATTTCAATGCATCTAATAAAGTGGTGTTTACCCTCAAGGTATTTATTATCTGGGTTCTAGAGTATGGTGAATAATAAATGTTGGGATCAATAGGTAAAAGTCACAATGCTTAATGAATTCTGCTATAGTTTCTAGACAACAGGAGACCAAGTAGGATATAGGTTACAAAAATTCCCTAGCTGAAGAGACTTTGGTATCTTATTTACTGAGTACAAGGCTTTAATAAAGTTATAGCCTTCTTAGGTTGGCAACTCTGTCTGTCCTCATTGTAGTATGCCCTCAGTAAGCTACCAGATCTTAACCTGCACAACCAAAGTGCCACTCACTGAAACAGTTATATCAGGAAAGGAAAGCAAGTTGATGGGATTTAAAGTGTTACAGGCCACTGAATCACTGACTACTTGGTGAGGGCATGTGGAGAAATGTCATTCCTAGCACGGCTGGTACAGTGAAGCCATAGTGATGAAACAGCTTTGAAACATGGAGGCTATTCATAAGGACTTAAAAAAATCTGATTGCTTTAGAAAACCTAATTCATAAGTAGGAATCTTCCATTAATAATTTGAAATATTTTACTTGTGCGTTTTATTTCCCAGTAGTACATTTTTTAAGAGGCTCTTATCACTTGATGCTCTCTATCCCATTATCTATTTGCAAGTACCATAAACATTGTGAGATAGAAACAAAAACGAAAGATGGCAAAGAACTGCCATTCCCTTCAACCCAGGGGACTAACAAATAATATAAACTTTTACTTTGAAATATATTTCTCAGCATGTCACATACCTAACTTATTTTTAATGCCCATCAAACAAACAGAGAGTAGCTGCATCAGCACAGTGCTAGGAAAAAAATAAGTGTCATAGATTATGATTTGGAGAATTCTTAGGAATGAGCAAGACCGTAAGGATAAATCATTTAGAGAATTAGCTGTGTTCCAGGCTTCATTAGATCTAATTATCCCCAAATATGCTCAGCAGAATGCACTTGGGTCAGCTGGGACTGACACACAATAGAGGAGGCAACTTATAAACTCCTCAAAGCACAGACAGAGTTCATAAAACAACGGCTTGTGCATTTAGATTCATGTGATAACACCTCTTATTGCATAAGCCACCAGATGAAACAGATGGAGCAGCCCTGCACTTGAGAACGTTTCTTTTGTAAAAGCCCTGGACTTCCTTATTCTCCATTCAAGACACAAACTACAAGAAAGCCAAATCCGAGGCAGACTGTCTTTGTGTTTTATTACCTAGATGTCACAGCAATCGTAAATAAAGTGTTAAAGAAATATCCTCATTTAGGAAAAAAAAAAAAAAAAAACCTTGGCCAAATGAAAACATGCGCCTACACTTACAGAAATTTAAGGTTTTAAAATAAATAACACGGTCACAAAAAATTAATAAACATGGTTTCTTATTCATAACTCATAGTGAAATATAAGAAATGCATTTTGCATTTTATCAATTATTTAATATTCATCACCTTTTACTACACAGTCTTCGGAATAAGATTTTCCAGCAGTATATTCATTGTTTAATGGGGGTGTCTTTACCCTACATTCAGTAATTCTGTGTTCCTGTATATTCAGTTCTAGGCATTACTTTGAAGAAAATAATACAGCTGAATGGGCTCTGATTGATGAAACTAATTTAACTTAATAAAAAGTTTTCACACTGACTTCAACTGATTAACTATATCACTTTAAAAAAGCATTTACCTCTGCTTCTGCCAAATTATTTAGAAATGAATGTTATCAAAAAGTAGAAATATTAATGAATCAGTATGAACAGTATTCCAAAAATATTATAAGACTTTATACAAAACTTTATTTCCATTAAAAGTTTATTAGTGTTTCTGTGTATTGTTTCAGCATATGGGAAACTTGTAGATTCCATTTGTAGGCAAAAGAAATGTTGACAAAGCAAAATTGATAAATATGTCAAAATACCTGTATAAAAAGTATATTCTTCATACCAAATGGGGCTTATTAGTTAAGCCTCGAAAAGCTAGTATTTCAAGTGTGTGGCAAGAACTATAGAAAGGTTGTGAATATTTAGTGAATTTAATCTATCCAGAGATCTTATTAAGGGAATTAGCCTCTTTAGATACACAGGCTGAACAAAAGCAGTAAATTCATTTTAGTTAAATTCTGTTTTGCTATGGATGCTCTATATGTATCCTATGACAAATTTTAAAAAAGAACTATTGTGCCTGTTAATTAGTATTCAGAACAATAACACCTAATGTTATTTATTACAAGTCAAACCATGGGGAAAAAAATAGCTAAAAATAGGAAGACAAAATGAATTGGATAAACAAAGGCATGTACTTAGGACCCCACTAACACTTTTTTTTTCCCTTTTTTCCCCCCAGTAACACACTTTTAAACAAATAAGATATTTGTGGACACACAGCTTAGCATTTGTCTACAGGTTTATGAAGGTACCCCCAAAAGCTAGTATGACCATGTTTCACTTAATAGACGCCTCGCCACTCTACATTCGCGGATCCATTCTGGGAGTACTGGACACTAGGACCCACATCTGAAGAAAATGATGCACGAGAATGAGTCCCGAGTGATGAGGTGACTTAAAATATGCTGTCGGTGAAATGGCTGAAAGCCCAGAGTATATGATATCTGAAATACTGAATTTAAATGACTTATTTTTGTTAAAAGGCTAAGACTACGTAGAAGGAAAAAGAGGCACCAAAAGGTGAAAGTTTCAAAAAGAAAGACTTTGGTTCAATAAGAGGACGAGCTTTCTAACAATTAGAACTGTGTGTAAGTGCAAGTAGCTATCTGAGTGGATAATGAATTTCTCGTCGATGGAGGAAAAACAGAGGTTGGATGATGACCATTCCTTAGTAATGTTCCAGACAAGATTCAGACAGTTAACAAGGAGGGTTGCATTATATTCTCCTCCTGCCCTAATAGAAAATGTCTGACTTATGAAGTAGAATTAGTTTGTTCCTAAGTAGATACAGACAACAGTTTAGTGGTCACCAGAGGGTAAGGGAGGAGGGGGTTGGCAGAAGAGGGAAAAGGGGATCAAATATATGGTGATGTATTATAGAAATGTACACTTGAAACCTATGTAATTTTACTAACCAATGTCACTCCAATAAGTTTAATAAAAAAGAATTAGTTTGTCCCTCCCAGCACTAATTACATGATACATTTTAATAAAATGTTCACTGTAAATTCTATATAATTTTTATACACAATGGTATACTTACAACTTACTAACCATTAGTACTGATTATTAATTATAAGTAGATTTCTATAATTAAAATACATAAAAGTAGAGCATTTGTAACACAATTAGATGTAGCATTAAGAAAAAGACCTTATATCGTATAGTATCTGTACCAAAGAAAATTTTAGCAAGGAATAAAAACAACTGGTATTCACATAGCTTTCTTGGAAATGATTGCATTTAAATTCACGATAAAAGAGTGTTTTCAGTGTCTTGAACTAAAAGATGTATAATATTGTCGACTGTATAACTCATTGATGTCACAGAGTAAAACTATATGTATAAAAGAAAAGTGCATACATACTTTACTCAAGTAATTGCTGAAGTAATTGTTTCTCTTCATCATTTTTATAAAGTTATATCCCATTAGTCTTAGGTGATTCAATGAAGTGGTTCTTTAGGTAAATTAGTCCAATTTGATGTTCATTAAATAATATTTAAATGTGTATTTCTGATCAATACATTGTCATAAAATAAAATTAATAACATAAAAGGGTCTCAATATTTACTTAATTAAATGCATTCTATAAAGAACTTAGTCTTTATAATTCATCAAACAATCTATTCTTAATGTAAATGTAAGCCTGTAGTTTCTTTTCAGAATAATACTTACTTATTATTTCTGGGTACAGACGGACACTCACACATGCATTCATGCCTACATACATACCCATATATACCTCCACAACATATGGTCTAGATATCGTAGTGTTAAGAGCAGCCTCAGTCAGACAGACCTAGTTCTGCCATTCCTGGTGTGACCCTTGTTAAGACAATCATCCGTTCTAAACCTCAGTCTCTTTACTTGTAAGTGGGAATGATTGTTTGTTGTGAAGATTAAAAGAGATGAAATACTCATTATTAGTGGTCCTCATTCTTTATCACCCATTTCTTTTAACTCAAAAAGTTATTTTAGGTATTAAGTGTATTAATGCATATAAAAGTATTTTGTAAATTAAAAATGTTGCAATTGTAAATTATTACCTCATTTAATATGCAATTTATCCCCCTGCATTACATTATGGTTAATGGTATTCATTAGTATTTTGAATAATCCATGTAGGTGTATGCATCATAATACAACAAATTTCTATAGAACAAATTAACAACCTAAAACAAAAGCTCAAGTTTGAAAATAGAGAAAACAATTATCAGCAATAATTGTTCTCTAAGTCTTTTGGACTAATCCACCGAGTGTTAAAGAAATAACATAACCATTTATTTGGAAGTCTGGGCCTATCACACAGCAGGAGAATAGAGGTTTTACTATTCAGTGGAAGAGGAGGACAGAATACATTTCCCGCCAAAATGTCACCAGTCTATTTTCTGGCCTAAACAATGTGGAGAATTTTCTCAATAATTCACACTACCTGAGTTATATGCAGAGTTCAAATACACACTCCAGTGTGGTTGTGAAGTATATCTTACCTAGAGTTTCTCATTTGAGGATATTACAGCATTCAAGGCTTAATTAAGCATTGTAAACTATACAAAAGTTTGGAAATTAAAAAATAAGTGTTATTTGATATTGTCAGATTTTTGTTTTTAAAGATACAGATATTGAAACTATCAAAGCTGATCATTTCGCTTTGACAAGAGTGTAAAAGGTTAAGTTACTATCTGAAGAAAGGTAATCTGGTTGCCTTTCACAGCAGCCTGTGAGCTCTGCAATCTGCATAGAGAGGGGCATTTGTCATCATTAGCTGAGCTGTGACAGCTGGCACCCAGGGTGTCCCAGAATCAAGAAGTGGCAGTGACACTCTTGGTTTAGGTTGCCATGAAGTATAGGAGGTTTCTTGAGGATCAAGCATATTTTATGAAAAGATTCGTGATGTAACAAACAGCAGTGAACACATTTGAATTTTCCATAACATGGATAATACAATGATAGCACATCATTAGCAGGTTGCCTCTAGACAACAAGATGCCAGATTACAGTATGAATAAACCTCTACTGCCTGCCACTTAGAGAGGGAAAATTGTTTTCAGCACCCCTATTGCTCCAGCAGTCTTTTTTTTTTTTTCAAGGCTGGATTAAGGTGATCAATTGATTAAGTATATTCAAGACAACAGATTGAAGATGGAAAAGAATAGTTCTCAAACATATTTTAAATTTGGTTGTAAACAGTGCATGACATCCTAGGAATGAGCACACCCAATATAGTGTCCATCCTTTTGATAACATGAATATGAAATTTAAGTCATTCACACAGATGCAATACTCCAACTCTCTGAGGTATATATAGTTGATAATGAGTATTTAAAAATATTGCATGCCAAAAGTTTAATAGCAGAATCTTTTAAAGACATGAGTGCTACTAACCGTGGGTCTGAAATAGCTGTGGTTAACATATTTAGAGAAGAATATTTAAAACTTTAAAATGTTATGTATATGTTTGTCTTGTTAATGCCAAACTATATAAAGCAAAAGAAAGTTTAAATTAAGAAATAGGCTGATCAGATCTTTGCAAAATAGGAATGCTACAATCCCTTTAAAAATCATCGATGTTTGGAAACATAATCAATAACACTAGGTTTTATATTATTATGTAAACTAGTTTTCCACAAATAAAACTAATTTTTGTGTTAATGTAAAATCTATGCAAATACATGCAGTCATTTATCAGGAAAGCTGACAAGCATTCCATATTGGAGGGGGAAATGAAGCTGCCTCAAGAATAGAGGCAATTAATTATTTCTGTATTTTTTCTTCTTCTGTCTTGAGGCACAAAAGTTATCCATCCAGTTAAAACAGCAAATGAAATAAAGAGATTTTTTTTTTTTTATTTAAACACATATGGCTTTTGCCTGCAATACTGATCACCACAAGGCCTACAGATGCCCGTGGCTAAATTGTACACTGGCAGATGCACACATGGGAAAACTGTGCTAATGCAGCGTGGAGAGCAAAACAAATGAAGAACTGAATTTGCTAGTGGAAGAAAACAACAACAACCAAAAAACCCAAAAACGCCAAACCCCCCCCCCAAAAAAAACCCCACATTTTTCTTTTTGCCCCAGTGAGTTAATGTGATTTGCTTACAAAATATAGGTTGAGGTTGCAAAAAAATTCATCTCAGCCTGTTGCAAAAAAGTAGAAAGCAATTTGAAATAAGTGAAGGTGTTTTATGTATAGGCTTGCACATTATGTATGTGAATGATGGAGCAATATATTTTTATTTATATGGACAGAATGGTTAGCGATGTTAAAACCTCAATTTCACAATTAAAAGTTTGTGAGATTCAGAATGGTCATAGTACATGTGACTGGATAGATACTGTTGAAATTCCAGTTATAATTTGAAAAATCCATTTAGCTGCAATCTCTTCAAGTATTATTGAAAACTCTAAGGGTTATTATGAAACAATCTCGCAGATGTGATATTATATCCTGGTGGCAACAAGAATCCTATATTTAGTAGCTGTTTCCTTTTAACAGGTTAACATAAAAAATGTATAGAGGTCAATTCAATCTTTTACTATCTGAAACACTGGGGTTGTGTGTGTGTGTGTGTGTGTGTGTGTGTGTGTGTGTACAGCCTGCATACACGGGCTATTTTGCAAACCATAAAAAGAACATACGTCCTAAAAATGGTTTAAGATTATTAAGAAAGCAATAACTTCTTTCTTAATAGGCCTGTAAGCATGCCTAACATTAAAATTTCTATTGTAATTGCCAAATAAAGATATAAAACAGAAAGCATTTAAATAATTTTATATCTTAGGGGAAGAAACAGAAGATTAGCTGAACCATTCCAAGTTATAGCAAGGCAAAATATCCTAATCAATGCTTACGCTCCTACGATTTAAGAATTCTTTATTTGGAGTTATTTATAACCATCTAAATTTAAATGACAATGTAGATTTATACAAAATGAGGATTAGAGGCATACGTTACAAGAAGGCATATATATTAATTAATATAAACTCGTTGGCTTTGTCCCCCAACACTCAAAGGAAGGGTTAATTTACTCAAAATGTAGAGGTAAAATGTAATTTAAATATTGAGACGAGATTTATTTCTCTAGTGACATAAAGCTAGTATCGTTACGAATGTGCCTCAAATGTTGGTAACTTACATGAGGAACCCATTTCTTAATACATATTTTGATGTGCAAACTGTAAACTATATTCACAAGTCTGATACATAATTCACACTATCATAACAAATATTAGCAGTTCTTTGAAAAATGAATCTTTTGCCAAGTATCAATGTCACATATGTTAAAATTAAACAACCTTTATGTAAAACCCAAATTGTAAGCCTATTGCACGTATATCTGAAATATTTTATATTATACCTCTACTTCAGTGTTGCTCTGATTAAAACTGGTTTTAAATTAGAAGCATAATAAAATAATAAATACCGGGGGGAATACATAAAGACGTTTATAGTCCACAGTTTTCTTGATATAAAACTAAAAGACCCATTTATAAATTAGTCATAAAATTTACAAATTAAAAAAGAATACAGGGGCATGAGGAAATTTTTTTGTGGCAACGGAAATGTTCTATGTCTGTGTCAGACTAATGTTATATGACGGTCTATACAGTACTACTGTATGCAAATTATACATCAATAAACCTGACTTAATATAATAAAAAATGATTTAACATGAAAATTTTAAAAATGATCTATTTTTTTATTTCAATGGTATTAGAAACACTCTGACTTACAGACTGTCTCTTCATGCTTTTCAGTTGGTCTAGATGTTTAAATGAAATGATTAAATAGATGTAGATTTAAAAGTATTAACTATGTCTTAGCACTTTTTTGACTTGATATTTTTGACAAATTGTGCTTTCAAGAAATAGTGCACATTGTTATAATAAAATATATATTAGAATAGTAAAAATAATCATACATAAATGGAAATGAAATATTTTTAGGTGGCGTCTTCTCAGAGTTGTAATCTCTATATCCATATGTAAAGCTATAAAGGAAATTCGTATTTATAAACTAATTTTCTTTTTCTATACATCATTTATTGCATGTAAGGTACGTGATAAATACTTTTTTATTTAATGTAATTATCCTTTTAAATTATTACTCCAGTAACTGATCATTAAAAAGGTAAATCCTAGTTTAGAGGAACTGCTTTGTTCATTAAAAAATAAGCAGCAAAGCTGTAAATTAGAAATAGGAAAGGTTATTTAATTTTGGACATGCATCTCTAGGAGTTGATTACATACCATACTTTAGTCTCAAGGTCATGATGAATATTTTCAGTGGCTTAATCGCATACAGTATGGGACAGTAATGAGAGCTATGCAGTCCTGGAGGACCCACTACAGATGTACAGATTAACAGACACTAATCACATCTGATTCCATTGTTTTCTATAAGTGCAAAAAATCTCTAGTGTACTAAGAGTGCCAGGGAAGTAGTCATACTATATGCAAACGTCGGTAATTCCGTGTGCGGTATGGGTTAAGGAATACCTAGTGTAAATATTTTCATATAGGAAAGAATCACATGAACCCATTTATCTTGTCAGAATATGTCTATAATATCCCAGTAAAAAATGTAAGCTGAAACCTAACAACATGCGTTTAAATTTTGTAACTTATAAAGGTAACAGTGACTTTCTGTCTTTCTGCCTTACTTTGTTTATCCCATGTTTCCTAGAATATAACACTTCAGGAACATTATTTTGCCATTGCCATTTTGAAGGCTTCCAAGTGTTAAGGACCACGGTATTTAATTGTTTTATATTCATCAATAGCACTCAAATTTATAATAATTGTGTGCTTGTGACTTTTTTGGATTTTTTTTCTAAATGGTAACTTTTACATCAAGACTATCTAGCAAACTAAATAAATGAAATGAAAAAATCAAGTTGATTAGACCTTAAAGGTCTATGAGAGACTGGAATATTGGAATCAACACTTCCTTCATAATACTCAATAAATGAATGACTAGCCCCGATATCCTTAAATGTTTGGAAAGGGTTCGATCACATTTATTTTGAGCAATAAGAAAATGTTTTCAGTGATGATCCTCTCTGATCCACTTTACAGATGCAAAGTGGTTTTAACAGTTATCCAGAATCACCTCAGCTCTGCAAATGTAGCAGTGGTGATAATTCTCGTCAAGTACACTTTCAACTTCCAGCTTTAATCTCAAAGGTACTTCCTTTTCAACATTTATTAGCACCAAGAACAAGTTTACTAAGCAACATTGTAGGAAAAATAAAAGTACTCTCCACTACAAATGTGACTATATGGTCCTGTACTATGGGGATGAGGAAAACTGAGGCAACAGCCTTCATCATTCAAGTGAAGAATAAATTTTTAAAAATTAACCGCAATTATCAGGATTTTAATTTGAAGAAATAAAATAGGGTCTAAAATGTGCAAAAAGTGATCTCTCTGGGTTTCACTTTGTCATAAACCTGATATTAAAATATGAAATAATTGTTTTAAGAAATCATTGAAACTTTTGAAGCTCTCAAGCTACTTTGTTTCAAATGTTCTTATTTGTACCAGGAGTCACAACAGGAAGAAAGGTATAGGTGCCATCAAATTAGATTACCGGAAAAACTCCCTCTATTTTACTTTATTTAATGTGACACATAAAGAAAACCCTGCACAAATATCTGTCTTTAATTTCTCTAGTGTAAAAAAAAAAGAAATATATTGTGTCTGGCAGAATGAAACAGATGAAATAGCCTGGGTGCATTTAAAAAAAGAAGAGGGGGGTAGAAATCAGATGCTTACAATGAGCCTTCAAAGCCACTCCAGCAGTAGGGATAAATAATTCAATAAACTCGACTTCATATTCTTTTTATCTCCCCAGTGTAATAAGCACATATTAAAAAAATAAAACTTTAAATTCACGAATACTCGTGAACAGAATAGCAGCCAGCGATAATGAAAAAACACAAAACACTAGCTTTGTGCGCATGTAACGTGTGCATGTCCTCTAACAGGCACATTTTTCCAGATGAAAGGTCACAATTGTTGAAATTTATGAACATGTTATTTAAAGTAGGTGTTTTTAAAACACAAAAACCTTGCATTCCTACATTCTCAACACAATAGACTTTTTCTTTAAACCTAATAAGGCGACTATTTATGCCTTACTTTGTTTATCCCATGTTTCCTAGGAAAGAGCACTTTAGGAAACATTATTTCGCCATTGTCATTTTGAACCCTTCCAAGTGTTAAGGACCACAGTATTAAATTGTTTTATATTCACCAATAGTACTCAAATTTATAATAATGGTGTGCTTATGACTTTTTTGGATTTTTTTCCTAAATGGTATCTTTTAAATCAGGGCTGCCCAGTAAACTAAGTCATTGAAATGAAAAAGTCAAGTTAGTTATACCTCACTATCCAAAATACCATTCAAATGTAAGCATCTCAAACTATCATTAAATCATTAGATTCTTGTGTTTTTTTCCTTCAATTAAGTTAGTTTTCTTCAATTACCATCCTATTATTAGCTCATGTCAAAGATGCCTGCACAGTGTTCCACTAAAACAATTAACGTTTATATCCTAAAGCATGGGACACACACAAGCTTTTATTCTAGTACTAACTACTAAGATTATATTTATAGTAAGATAATATAAGTAAATCTGGTGTCATTTGAGTTGTTTCATAAACTTTTCAAATAGGTAAATCAATTGATTTTAAGCTAGCTCCCTGGATTATGTAATCATTTGAAATAACTAGCTTAATAAGTCAAATGATATTTCAATTCTTTTTACTGTACAATAGTTAAATTATTCCCATGAAACAAATCTATCTCCAAAACCTTCATTAAAAAGGCCGAATTATACAAATACATATACTGTCTAAGTTCCTCTCCATAGGTCATTTCAATAAAAAAGAATTAAGGGATAGAAAACACACTCAGAATAGCTGAATTCTCCCTTCCACAGGGAGAGGTGTCTGAGATCACTGGAAGATTCAGGTACAAAAGTCAATTCATTTCACGTGTTCAGTGTAATAGAAAATGACGGCGTTGCAGCAACACGCAGCTCTAGCACTGGAGTATTATCCTAGGGCGCCCAGTTCACCCGCAGTGATAACAGCGGGTGGGTGAATCCTATGCTATGTAAATCACCGCCAGCTCCCTGGGTGAAGGGTGCTGAAGGAGGCAGCTCGGAAAACACTGTCCTGGTGTCCTTGAAACGGAATGACTTCACTTGCCTGGAACACTCGAGAACTAACGAGCTTCTTAGTCCTTTCTCACCATCCATTTTTCTTCTTCAAAGTGCAAATCGTTAGTGAAAAGGCCCGGGTTACACCAATTAGTTTGCACAAAGTGCTTCCGTGTTTAGCTTCGCTTTAACCCAATTAAGCAGCACAGTGAGCCCCGAAGATGCGCCACCTGCGCGCCTGGCTCCGGCGAGGCCGGCGGGAGCCCCTCGCGTCCTTCGCATCACACCCGCCCGGACCGCTGCGCCTCGGTCCCCCAATGGCCCCGGGGCCGCCACGTCGCAGGCTGCCTCACGTCCTCGACAACCAAGGGTATTTGCAGGTGGCCCGGGAAATAGAGGGGTGAAATCTCGGCCAAGCAACTCTGCCCCGAACCCCGCGGCCCGCGGCCATAAGGCGCCCTCTCACCGGAGACCTCTCGGAGGCGGCCGGGGCTGAGGGATAGGTGGGCAGAGACCGTGCACTGCAGCAGACGTGGAGAAACTGGGGACACCAAGTAAGGTTTTAAAATAACCTGTTCGCCGGTGGGGGGGAAGCCTCTGGGACAGTGATCAGAGACAGGAAAGAAAGATGGTCCAGGAGTGCGGAGCAGCGGGACATTGGGGACCACAGGGAAATCCACGGGGACCTGCGTTGGTTGCGGGGCAGAGGTGGCTTTTCTCCAGAGACTAAGGCACATCTTTGCCTTAGTGGCCGCGAGTTCTCTGGCTCTGCTTTCCCTCCTCTTCCAACTGCCAAAAGGTAGCAGTGCGTTCACCCGCCAATTCCCGCAAAGTGGGGTGGGTCTGTTCCGGTGTTCCCAGTCACGGCTAAGGTAATGGAAGGTTCTTGGGGAACAGAGCACATGACTGCCGTGAGCCCCAAATCGAACGTACCATTTTAAGCCAAATCGGAATCAATCACAATTGGATAAGGAGAGCGTGAGTAATAGGTGGCTCTGTGATGCTGTACCTGTGCGCTCCCATTCCCCCCAAAAGCTCCAGCAAAATGTGGGAGCCCTGAACAAGATCTTGTTAAAAGTGGCTCTGAAAGAAAGTGCTTACAAACCTGTTCTCAGGAGTTGGAGGATTTTGCTGGAAATGTTCTTAATTTGAAAGAGACGGCATCTGAATTAAAGGTAGGAGATTAAAAATCTGCCAAGGTTTTAAAACGACTACAGAACTCCTAAGTAGCATTTCTCTCCTTTCCTGTACATTAAGGATACAATTGGTAACACCAGAAAGAAAATGTCCTATATAAATCCATTTCCCCCTCCTATTTCAAGGCTCCAAATTTAGAAATGTTGATTTCTTTCAAATGTTTCCAAAAATGATATTTAAATTTAAACCCCTGATGACTACAAATTAATTTCCTTTTAAAAATTTTAACCATGTTCCCTTAATCAAATCACATGCAATAGCACAAAATTAGAAGTCTACTGTCAGGTCACCACTAAGGACACTTAAGTGAAGGGAAATATATCCTTAATTTTACATCTGTAAGCAAGCCAGAAACCCAAACCTGCACATTTTCAGGACCGTTATCTGCCAGTAGGTCTCATCTCTATGATCGCTCTTGAATTTCACATATTAAAATAGAACTCACTGTGAATGCACATTAAAATAATGTCTCCACCACAGAGATAATTGATTTTTCAAATATTTCTGTCAGTGCATACAAAACTCAGTGTCCTATGTGCAACGTGGGGCAAGTTTACCCAAGTACAAAAGAGGGCTGCGGTGGGGGAGGGGTATACTAAACAGTTTTTAAGCATCTTAACTTAAACTGGGGTACTCAACATCTAACACACTCAGCAATCATTTTCAGATTCCTTTCAAGAACTGCAAATGAGGAACACACAGAGGTAAAACATCACATAACACTGAAAAAAAAAATCATTCTAATGTATAGGAACATCCAGAAAATTACACAGGTATTATTCCATCTAAAGCCAACTTCCATATACATGAAAGAGCAAACTTTCAACCTGCATTTTCAAAGACCTCGAGGATTAACAGACATTAACGATCTTTCTCTAAATACAAGTTAGTGACTTTTGTTTTAGAAAACACCCTTCTAGTTCACTAATTGATGGATGACCATTAATACACCTGTATTTGCATTTCGGCGGTAAAAAGACAAGCAGGGTTTTTCAGCACCAAAGAGAACCACTTTGCCAAGTCTTTTCAAAGCGTCAATATGCTTCAAGTAATACCAAAGCTGAGAGATTCCTCTTGATTTCCAAAACTGTCTAGGTGGCCTGGGTGGTTTTCTGCCGGCAGCAGCCTCCTACCTTTAGTTCGTGTGCCTATATCCATGAGGGGGATTAATTAGCCGAGCTGGAGCTGAAGGAGGCTGTCGTGACGAGCCCAGTGGCGATTGGCCGCCAGCCTGCCTGGCCCTGCCTTTATAATTTCCACACGAGTGCATCTGGGCTCTGAGACAAACCGACAGCAGCTTCTTCTGACAAATACACACGCACACTCACCCCGACACACACTCAGCACACTTCTCCTCCATCTGATTAACAGTCCTGCACACACACTGATTCCGGGAAAGCGTAAATAAACACGGAAAGGGTAGATTATTTTGACTCCTGGAAGAGCTTTGCTGGGTCTCAGCGCAACTTTTGTTTTTATAACTGAGAAGGTGATCTCTCCACGCGTTTCTCTCCCACCAGGATTCTTTAAAAGAGGAAGAGAGGCAGAGAGAGGGGGGAGAGCAGTGTTTCACTTTAAGACCGGCTGGGCGCCAAGACTTTAGGAGGGGACCGCGGCCGCTAGGACCCCCGCGGCGGCGCGTCGGGACCGGTTCGGAGACGCTGCGAGCGCCGGGCCGTTTCTGCACGAAGTTGGCTCCAGCTCTAGCAGCCGCATTGGATCCCACAGCCTACTGCGAGACTCCGGTGTACAATCCGGATCTCTGCCCCAACATGATCGCGGCCCAGGCCAAGCTGGTCTACCATCTGAACAAATACTACAACGAAAAATGCCAAGCCAGGAAAGCTGCCATTGCCAAAACTATCCGGGAAGTCTGCAAAGTCGTGTCCGACGTGCTTAAAGAGGTGGAAGTGCAGGAGCCCCGCTTCATCAGCTCCCTCAACGAGATGGACAACCGCTACGAGGGCCTCGAGGTCATCTCCCCCACGGAATTTGAGGTGGTGCTTTACCTTAACCAAATGGGGGTGTTCAACTTTGTGGACGACGGCTCGCTGCCCGGCTGCGCGGTGCTGAAGTTGAGCGACGGGCGCAAGAGGAGCATGTCCCTCTGGGTGGAATTCATTACCGCCTCCGGCTACCTCTCGGCGCGCAAAATCCGGTCTAGGTTTCAGACGCTGGTGGCTCAAGCGGTGGACAAATGTAGCTACAGGGATGTGGTAAAGATGGTGGCAGACACCAGCGAAGTGAAACTGCGGATCCGGGATCGGTACGTGGTGCAGATCACCCCGGCGTTTAAATGCACCGGGATCTGGCCGAGGAGTGCTGCCCACTGGCCACTTCCCCACATCCCCTGGCCGGGACCCAACCGGGTGGCGGAGGTCAAAGCGGAAGGGTTCAATCTCTTGTCCAAGGAGTGCCACTCCCTGGCCGGCAAGCAGAGCTCGGCCGAAAGCGACGCCTGGGTGCTGCAGTTCGCGGAAGCGGAGAACAGACTGCAGATGGGGGGCTGCAGAAAGAAATGCCTCTCCATCCTCAAAACCTTACGGGACCGCCACCTGGAGCTGCCGGGCCAGCCCCTGAACAATTACCACATGAAGACTCTGGTTTCCTACGAGTGTGAAAAGCATCCCCGAGAGTCGGACTGGGACGAGTCGTGCCTGGGTGATCGGCTCAACGGCATTTTGCTGCAACTTATCTCCTGCCTGCAGTGCCGGCGGTGTCCTCACTACTTCTTACCCAACTTAGATCTGTTTCAAGGCAAACCTCACTCGGCGCTGGAGAACGCTGCCAAACAAACGTGGCGGCTGGCAAGAGAGATCCTGACCAACCCGAAAAGTTTGGAAAAACTTTAGAGGGCAATTGAATCAACAGCCGAAATGTGATTCCTCTTCTCACCTAGTTACGCGTACACTTCCTGTTCGATTCCTACCTAATACCCCACTTGACAGTACAATCTCTTCCTTAAAAAGGAATACTAACACAATGTTTAGGCATCATCTCACCCACCCCTCCGAGGAGAGAAAAAAAAGTGGGGGGGAGCGGATAAAGGAAAACCCAGACCCACAAGTATTAGAAGATATCTTTACAAAGGATTTCATATCTCCCTTGAAAAGTACACAATGATACCCGGAAAACAACCCGGCTGTAATGCAAGACGACAGGGAACACTCTCCTAATTATCAAAGGATTATAGCAATCCTGGTGATTTAGGTGCATCTGTCTGTGAGTAAACACGATTTGGATATGCCAACCGAAGGAAAGTGTAATGTATATTTTGATTTGTAACAAATATTGTGATCTCACATTGTCTTTGAAGTGTGAATGCTGGTGTTTTGTGATTTGGTGACCAGAAGTTAAATTGCCCTTTTGGATACATCCAGAGGTTTTCCACTAACAAAGATACCATTGAAAGGTAGATTTCCTCCTGGTACTTTTATCTGTCTTTGAAAGTGTCTGAACTTTAAAAAGTTTACATTTTGTTTAAAATATATTGCTTGTTCTATTTCTAACATTCCATAAATATACTTGAAATGTTATTTAAATATATTCAAAGAAATTTGAATTCAGCTTATATAATAACGCTTGAATATCTGAATTATATATTTGAAAAATGCACTTGAAATACACTGGATAATTACTTTTGTGATTTAGATTTTAATTTCTGTTGCTGGTTTTTATTTAATTAGAAGCTAATAAATGAGGTAAAATAAAAGTTGTTGTGTCTCACTTTAAATTGTTTTTCTCTGAAAAGATGTCATGCTTCACTTTGAAAATAGAATCCACTTGAATATTTCAAACATTTTAAAAAAGATGTTAATGAAATCATTAAAAATAAAACCTTACAATGTTGGAGAAAAGCTCTTTTTGTATAGCTATAGAAGACAATGATCTGCTCTCAGTTTCTAACTTATTTATAAGACTATTTCTTTCCACAATAGACACAATTTAAATTTATCCATGAAAGCTTGCTCTTCTGGGTTAGTATTTCTGTAGCATTTTGATAATATGAGGGAAAAATGTCATGCAAGTTAAGATTACTGAGTTAAAAATCAGACTAACTTGGAGAAAATGAACTTAACAAATTCATAATGAAAATTTTGCAATTTTTATATGAAAACTGTTAATAAATGAAGATAATTTCTGACCACTTTATGTCAACCGTTATTTTTATGCAGTGTGCAACATTAGCTGAATGAATCAATCAGAAATCCAAAATTCCTTTTCACTTCATAAAGGCAAGCTAATGAATGACAAAAGCATGAAGACAAACTTTAAATTATTTAAAGTCAAAGACGCTACATTCAGACTCATTGGTAAAATTTAATTCTTTTGGAGCTAGAAGCGAAAGAAGTCCTGTAACTATCTTCCACAGTGTTTTAATAGTCAACAAGTGCGGGAAGGACTAATCACCTATGGCCTTAAGGTTGTTAGTTAATTCAGGTGGGAGTAAATTTTAGAATTTCAATTGCTATTCTACAAATAGCATTTTATAATGCTTTATTTCTATATAAAAATATAAAGACTAAAGTTCTGGATCTATAGGAGCATTTGTCTCTATTTTAGATCAATTGTCTCTAAAAACTACTTTAAATGAACATCTTTGTTAAATGATTCTTGAATATCTAGCATGACACTTATGCTCTTGAATTCTTAAGCTCAGAAAAAAAGTTTACAAATTGCACAGCAACACGGAACTTAAAACAACAATAAAATTGATTTCAGAAGAAAGTTCAGAGGTGTAGAGGCATCCTAATACTCAAGTTTTAAAATCTGCAAGATATATTAAACAAATAAATATTTATGGATTTCAAATCATCCAAGTATGTATTTGCTGGCATTATACCCACAGAAGAATACAAACTTTGAACATGAGAGTGCTAGTATACACTATATCTGCACATTTTAAGTCAAAGCTCCTGGGAGAATCAGATTCACATGTAAAACCCAAATTCACATGTAAAACCCATTGTTATTTCAGGAGATGAAAAATGGATGTAATAATGGAGATGAATTTATATCTAAATGGTTTCTCCCCTCCCTTCAGTTTCCTTATAACTATTCAGTGAATAATAAGTCACATTGCAATCTACACTTTTGGAACTCCAAAGTGATATTAATTAGACATTTCTTAAGGCCCTTCCTAGTTGTCCCAGAGAGCCTGAGATGCTGTACCCGAGGGACGGACGGGAGCAATTGGCTTAAATGCCAAATCTGCCCAAATGCACACAAAGGCACTCACGGAGAGACTGTTAAAATGTGCTTGCACTGGTAATACAGGTTTTAAAATCGTTAATATAGTCTTCAGTCCCATAAAATAGAGCATGTGTTATTTCATTCATTTTATTTTCTATGAGAAGCTGGGAATCTGCTCCCCTCCCCCACTGTCATTTAAAACCAAGCAAAACTGAAAACCACTTCCTACCACAAAGCCACCAGTACTGTACACGGAATCACTTTAACTCACTTTCGTGTCGATCTTCTTGAAGGCAGGATCATCCTCATCTACTTCGAAGTAGATTTCTGTCGTGGTGATGGAGAGAGTCCCTTTGGCCACCACCACGGGAGCGATGAGCTGGGCAGGCGTGCTGAGAACCACGGGGCCTGAAAGACAAGGGCTCCAGATCAGGCCGAGTCCCTGTGACCCTCTCCGGCTCCCTCCCCGAAGGGTACCACGGGTTTTTATTTTTAAAGGTGCACTAAAAAATGGTGCCTATCTCATGCGGCAAGGTCCTTTCATGTGAAATAAGGTCTGCTTCGCTTTTACACATTACCTTACAACGAGACTACAGATAAATAGTTCTATAAAAACCCAAGAGATCGGGGTCTGAATAAGTGACCCTTAGCAAGCGAGTCGCAACTTCCTCCTAGAAATCCTAAATGGTTGGTGAGGCGCTGCCATTAACCAACTTACAAGCACAGAATGGACTCCATAAGGCCCGGGTTCTCCTTTGAGCACCCCGGCTTTCCGAGAGACCCTAGGCAGCCAGCACTGCCCCCAGGAACCAGCCTTCGCGTAAAGCCGGTCACTCGGCAGCAGCGCTCCCCAAGGATGAGCGGGAGGGTGTGAAGCGGGAGAGGACCGAAATATATAAATCCCACTGTACCAGCGGGTTTGCATCTTGCAGGGAGATTAATATCGGCGTCCCGAGGCGCGCCACGTACACATATACGCGCACACACGGACCTTAAATACATTTCTTACGTAGAAAAGAACGGAAATCGTAGTAGTGATTTTCTCACTGAGTATCAGTCAAAAGTGATGGCTGTAAGACATCCGAACAAAACGATTCTCAGGAAAGCGTCCGAAAAGTTCTACTTCCCAAGTTTTGAAACTAGAGGAATTAAGATGCAGTAAAAAAGATTTTTAGAAAGTGTCTACTAAGGTGCTTACTTCAAATTCCCTCAACCTGAGTTAAAGTTGAAAATTACATATTCCACATATTAGAATATTAATTCAAAGGGGAGCCACTTAACTGCCCCTTTAAGATTCCCCGAAGGGAAGGCGTTCTTGGCTATGCTGGATTTAAAAGACCACATAGAAATCAGAAATAACATCCATTCTTCTGTAGCAAGGGCTCATTACATTCCCTTCCATTCCCCCACAAATGCATTTAGTCCAACGAGTCACGATAGGAGAGAGGCGATAAATAGGTGGGTCCCCTGTGGACGCTCAGGCCCGGGCCCGCCGCCGCCGCTTCTCCCGGAGAGCGGCTCGCAAGGCCAAGGCCACGGCCGCCACGAGCAGGCCCAGCGGCGGGGCGCGGGGACTGTGGAGGCGGCCGCGTTCCCTGGGAAAAGCGCACACGCAAGCCGCGAGCGCCTGCACGAAGCCGGCCGTTCCGCGGCCCGAGGCACAGAGAGGACTCGGCCGGCTTCCGTCGCGCTTGAAGGGGTGGATGTAAAGCAAACTGTTTGTCAGCCTACAGACACCCCCGAGAGCGACCGCCTGGTCAGACGGACGCGAAGCCCGTTCGTTTATTTTACTGCTTTCTCTCCCCCTGGAGCCCGCACGGGGGCCCGGCCGGGGCCTGGGCCGGCAGCTTCCGCCGCGGAGCCAGCGGAGCCGGGGTCCACCTCGGCTCCACGAGGTTTTTCTTTCCAAAGGGCGAGGCGGTCGATCTGAAGCGCCACTTTAAAGGCTCATCAATCTTAATCTAGGTTGCTCAAGTAATTATGCCCGAATCTCTTGTACGATTACAAGTGGATTTGGGTTTCTATTCCCCAGGCCCTCCTTTGTGTTTATTGGAGGGTCTGTGCGCGCGCTCCGCGGCGCCCCTGCCTCCCGCGCCCTCCTCAAGATCCCCCGTCGCTAGGGCCGCTTCCAACCGCTCCCTTAACCCTTACACCGCCAGGACTCCTTTGGAGTCTTCATCTTTCCCTCCTGGACAAATCCAGGTTTACTCTTGATTTGGGGCGAGGTGAGAAAGAAGGTGACGTGATTCACATTAGAAGCAAAGTGTCTTCTTATACATCATTGGGCCTTGCTAAATAAACCTTAAAAAACTCGTCATTCTAAACACAGAAGGCTAGTGATTTCTGGTTTAATAGAGGGTTCTGGCATTTGGAGACGAAGAGTGGTCAAAAACATTAAAAATGGCGAACTGCCTCTTTCTCTTAAAAAGTAATTTAACATAGCCAAACAAATTGGAAAATTTGAAAAAAATCACGAAACCCCATTATGAAAACCATACACGCTGATTTACTGAAATATATTACGAATTTAAGTGAAATTCTGTAAACTTTTAACAGAGAACACATTTTCTCTACGTTTCTGTGTTTTTGAAAGGAGACTGCGCTTCCTTTTGATTTTACTCCAATCTCGTTCAACTGAATTGGTATTTTTCTGGGGGTTTATAAAAGGGCTTGACACTGGTCCTTCTTTAAGAAAGACACTTCATAAAATACTCAGCATTAATAGTGTGTCATTTTTACCCTTGTCCTTTGGAAATCTCCAATTACAACTTCCAATTCCACAGCATGTTTAAGGAGCAGTGAGTCTTTTTGCTGTAGCCTTCAGGGAGCAAACCAGTCACAGAGAGAATGCAGAGGTAATCAACTACAGCAAGAGAGAGAGGGGACTACGCTTTAATCCCTTTTGGAGGAACCTCATGATTTTAGGGATCTGATATTAAAATGTTTACCTAAGGCACAATCATAAATCAGCAGACCTTCCATGGGGAAAATATGGCTATGTGAAAATCTCAACCCCTTTCCAAATAAAAATAGTTGTAAAAGGGCAGCATCTCTAGATGCCAGAGAGGTGGGGATCTAGCAGGTTTGTTCTAGAAGATAACTTGGTACACATGTAACCTCCTAATTTTGCTTAGTGTAGTGAGTTGGGGACTGAATGTAGATATATTCATTCTAATTATTACTGTAACAATAGAAAGGTAAATTATATAATGTCCTCAGCACACATACAAGTACAGTGATGTATATAAAAAGATAATCAAGTGGATGGGACAAAACCTCCTGCCCTTACTGATGCCACCATAGTTTAACATGCTACCACCTGAAGCAGCAATTACAGAAACAAAAAGGTTATTTATGTTTTAGAATTGGAAATATAATGCTTAAGAAATATTGATCCATAACTATTTTTAAATTACTTGCCATTAATTTAAATGCTAATTGAAAATCTGAACCAGAACAAAGATCAGTTCCCCAAGCATAATGAAAAGAATCTTTAAAAGAATGAACTTCTCTTTAGAGCCATAGGATCTTTAGTCAGTTGAGATGGTAAACCGAGAGAAAGAAATACATATGTTTTGTATTTGAAAGGGAACTATTCATCAAATATATTTTAAAAGCAGAATGTTAAAAAAATACTTGTGGGTTTGGATGAATTTACTGAGAACAAAATTCCATGCCTAGAAATCTTAATAATAACACACCAACTTTTTAATAGAACTTTACAGTTTACAAAGAAAGGTCTTTTACATTTTTACTTAACTACTAGTTCAATATTCATAATTTGGGGCTATGGCTATGTCTGATACCCTCCTGCCAAAGACCACCAGGAACACATCTGTAGTTGAAAAAGCTGGGTTTATTGCTCGTTGCAATGATGGAGACATTGGTACCATGGGCTACTTAGTAACAGGGTGTCCGAAGGACTTTCTGTGAGATTAGGGCTTTGGTTAAATGACTTTGGGGAGGGTTCAAGGAAGGAAGCAGGGCCTTACTCTGGGTTGAGCTTTGTTAGGAAGCAGGGATAATTCTGTGATTGGGTGTCTAAATAAATCTTATCCAGAGGGAGGGAGGACTAGATCTAGGCTATCACTGTAATTGGCAAAGAAGTAGCAGTCACTCATCAGCCAGTAGAGAGGATGTCTGGTATTTAGGTGGCATTCAGAGTGACCTTGTTTTTGTCTGTGCTTAGGAAAAATTATAAAGCTGTCTTTTATGTCACATCATCATCACGTGACCGTGTCTGATGTTGGTGTTCTGTGAGGCTGTGTCCAAAAGGAGAACACCATGGCCTAGCTGTGAGCTCCAGGCCAGCTCCCAACAATACCGAGGCCTCCTTGTAAGGGTCAGGCCACTTTCCAGAGGTCAGGGGCTGCTTTCCTTTTTCTCAGATACAGGAATTAATCATTTTTAGGGTCTGGGGAGGGGGTGTCAATAGCATTCTAGCTATTAAAGGCAATTATGGCAATTAGATTTTCAAACGATGCTAAGACTCTTTACAAGTTGCAATATAGAACAGAAAAGAATATATATACATATGTGTATATATATAAACAAAGTTGAAGTTAATTAAAATTGGCATCCTTACAATTAGTTCATGACTTTAAACTGGGAAAATGTATTTAGTGTACATAAAATTACAATGTATTTTAGAATAATTTGAATATTTTCCAAGTTTAGTTTAATATTAATAAAAGTTTTATTAGCTGTATGATTTTCTCCAACCTCAATTACTTTGAAACCAGATGTTCAATTTGTTTTTGGAACATGTAAAAGGCCATTATTTTAGGATATAAACATGGACTAATCTTTGTATAATTATTACACTTAAAATCCTGACATTATTTAGAAAAACCCATATCTGACATCCTTTATGTTTAGTGCAAAATAATATTCCTAAAATTTTTTAAGACAAATATATGAGGAAGTAAAATTTTTACAATTATTTCTATAATATGATAAAATTTGTAGGAAAATTAAAGCAGGAGTGACTGAACATGTCTAAAATATTTATCGCTTCTTTGGACTCATTCTTAAGTATGGCACTATCAATTTAAAATAAATGTTTTTCCCCATAGAATTAAAAGAATAAAATGATTTAAATCAAAACTAAGTTACTGGAGAGTATGAGAAAGTTGGAACTTTGTTTTAGAATCCTGGGAAAGCTTTATTAGGCAGTAAGAACATAGAGATGTTTGTGTTTGTGCCTGGGGGAGAAAGAAGTTAGGGGAAAAATGCTACAGAAAATCTTAGATTGCTGTTATCCAGGATAGTTCCTTGGGTTTCAAGCATTTAAAATGCCTCAAGGGAAAACAAAGTAGAATGACAAAATCTAGACAGTGACTCTTTTCTTATGTACAGAAACTATTGATAGTGGTCCAAATGCATGATTAGAATAAGGATCCTCTGAAATTTTCAAAAACTTTTCTTGCATGAAAATAGTTCTAGAATGTCTTCGTTTGAATGAGGAAAATATAACTTGAACAATTAATAGAATACATACCTCAAGAGTTATGAATTTAACTTCCAGCGTTATTCCCTCTTTCCCTAATTCACACACACACACACACACACACACACACACACACAAGTATCCAGTATAAATACTCTATAAACCCAAATTTTATACTACAAAGCTCACCGCCCCCAGGAAATGGCCTTTTTGTGCCCTTCGGTGACTTCTGGAACATAATCTATCCTTACAATGAGATTAGCAATAACCAGTCGTCCCCCTAGTGCACTGGTCTCCTTACATTATTACTGTACAAAATGAGAGAGGTGCTTAAGAACAAACATTCATCTTTTCAGGTCTGAGTAAACCAACCTCTGGTGAAATTCAACTTACCATAGTCTGAAACGGAAACAGAAAGAATGAAGCCTTTTAGTAGGAGCAATTGAAGACTGCATTTTAACAAAATATCTGTTCATCATGGTAGAACATCTACTTTTGCACAAATATTATCTAAAATTGCATCTTATGTAATATATTTATAATAAATAATTTTTAAAAGTACTGAGAGACAATCAGATAGGCTCTAACTTTAATGTACCATTTATGTGTTTCAACTTATTTATAGAATAGAACATTATTTGTTAAAAAGAAACCAACAAAACCTAGAACATTTTTCAAAGAGGCAATGAGTGATTCCGTAGAAAAAAAAAAGTATTACAAATTTATATACTCTAAGTAAAATATCACTGAGTTATTTTCTAGCATTAAAACATACCAAAAAGACAATGATAGTTTTAAAGTTCATTGTGATAATTTGCTGTCTTTTGATACAATAGGTGAGCCAGCTGAGATTTGTGTTTCTAGTTATATCACATTTAGTTCAACATATGGAATACATTTTTCACTTTCTGGAAGGGTATTGACTCTTTTATAGCACTAGGATATCATTTAATGATGGAGAAGAGTAAATTCCTACTAGACTAGATGAGTGAATAAACCAGAGGTGATGATTTAAATCTATTGGACTAGGAGAGTACGTCTTAGGAACCCTTGGTTGGAATAAGTACCTTGCCTTTAGGCTCCCATGGTTTCCTGGGCACAGCTTTCATGTACCATTCATAATATATTGAATATATGTGTTTAGAAGTCTGTTTCTCCCATTGGGCATAAACTACTTGAAGACAGAAACATTATCTTCTTTACCCAACACAGTATCTGTCACATAGTATGCAATCTGTGTTATGGAATTGAATATAGAAAACTAAATATACCAATGTTGGCATGTATATGTCATAGTAAAAAGGCCACTTAAAATACGTAACAGATTACATGCTTCATATTTTTCTGGAATTGATTTCGAATTTCCCTTTAAAAATATGAAATCCATTGCATTTTATAGAAAGCATACATTTAAAAATATGCCGAAAAACCAATGAGAGTAATAATGTAATTGGTCATTTGAGCTGTATCACATGCATACTATTATTTTTAAATAGCATAATTTTATAAGTGCCGTATTTTACCTCATATGTAATTTGTTCCTTCTTTGTAACTTAAACGCTTCGAGTGACATATTTACCTCTGCATTCATTCATTCATGTAGTCAACAAAAATTATTCACTGTTCTGAGCCCTAAGAGAATGTGGTCATGTGCAAGGCATGGATTTTACCCACAGAGCTTATACTAAAGATAAGACATACAGGAACAATTTTGACATAAGGGAGAAAGGGTTTAGCTAAGTATTGTTAAAGCACTTTACATGAATTAATCTCATTTATTCCTCATAACAAATCTAAGAGATAGGTACTGCTATTATCTCAATTTTACAGATAAGAAAATGAGACTGAGTGGTGAAGTAATTTAGGGAAGGTCATACAACTAGTCAGTGGTGGAGACGGGATTCAAACCTGGTTATCTGAAACCAAAGTCAGGGCATGTAAATGTCACCTATACTGCCTCTCCCCCAAAGAGAGGGACCGAAACAAAAATTATATAGACATTCACAGAGCTTTGATGGTGATTTCCAGCCTTTTTTCTTTGGCGGGGTGCGGGGGTAGTTGAGAGTGGATGAGGCAGTGGCATCTGAAAGGAACTGTGATGGATGGTTAGGATTTGGACAGTGGGATGAGGGGGAGAGCACTGTAAGCAGGGGGGAAGAGTTTGAACAAATACACAGATGCACCATATGAATAGCAGAAAATAAGACTGGCCAGTGATTAGGACTTAAAGGGGAGCAGTGTGAGACAAAAGTGAAAAAACACATACAGCTTTGAATGTCAGACTTTACAGGTTAAGGCATCAAAGATTAAAGCTCAGGTATTACAGTGTAGAACGGCGGTGTTTATCCTTCTTTGGCAGGGGTCACACATCTCTTTGAGAAGATGGTTAAATATATGGCTCCTTCCTAGAAAAATTCACATATAAATCTTTGTCCATCCTGATTGTATAATAAATGAAGTGTTCATATTTTGGAGAAGAATTAAACTTTGTCGTTTAAATGATGCCTTCCTCTGTCTAAAGATGTTTTTCTGCCATGGCATTTATTGTTGTTTTTCTCCAGTCTCAGAAGACATATCTTTCTTCCTGCTCAAGCCAGTTACTCTTCCTACCTGGGATTTGGTCTGTCCCTCCCCTGCTCCCTTAGCTACTCTCCATCTTTGTCTCTCCCCTTCTTTGTTAATAAGCTTCTAGGTATCAGTTTCTATCTCTTAGCTCCTCACTGCTTTTCACTCCTTTTGGCTTTACCCTCATCCTCTACTTAGGCCAAGGTGTTAGGGAAGTAGATATTAATATGTTAAAGGCTTGGAAAAGTCTATCCACCAATTAAAAAACAAGTTGTGTAACATTTTAGGTTTAAACTCAGAATTATCCAAATGTGTTTAGGTATGCATTTTCTCTCATTAACGTATTTCAAAAACTGTGTTCCAAGGAGTATCACTTTAAAACATGCTGAAATGGAGTTCCTTGACGTGTAGAGCACGCTGTTCTTCTCTCTGGTTCTCCTACTGCCTGACTTCCTTCTCTGTGTCCTTGATGGGCACGCTTCTCTGCTGCCATTTCAACCTTGTTCCACGGGGGCTCTGAATTGCCTACTGCTCTCCTTTCTCTATATTCTCTCTTTCCTTGGGTGATCTCGGCGGTTTTAATTATGAACTCTATGCCCAACTTGGCTCTGAAATTTTAAACCTTTTTGTCCATTTGAAAATCATGGATATCCAGCAGATCAAGCTGAACCAATCATCTTCATTCCTTTCCCCCCTAAAACACATTAAAAAAAAAATCCCAAACACATTTAATAGCTTCTGGGTCTCTTCTCCCAGGTCAGATTCCTCTCATCCTTACTCCTCCCCCACAACTAGTCAATTATCACAGCCTTCATGTATTACCTTCTCAGAGTTGGTGTTTTTTTTTTTTTAAGCTGTCCCCTTCTCCTCTTTCCTGTCACCAATTAGTTTAGGCTCTCATCACTTCTGGTTTGGAGAACAATAGCCTTTTACCTCAGTCTGGGTATCCTAAAACCATAACCTACACAGTGGCCTGAGTGATGTTGAAATACCACATAAATCAGATATTATCATTGCCATGCTTAAACCTTTCACTGTCTCAGGGAGGCCTTCAGGATAAAAACTCCGTGTCCCCCTGGCTCATAAAGCTGCCCTGTGAACGCCTCAGCCTCAACCTCAGAGATTGCCAGCCTCATATTGTTACCGGAATAATTTAAAACGGCAGTAGTTTCGCACAGGTGGTGATGCTTTAGCAAATGATGTTTCCTATGCCTGTGACAACTCTTTAAATCTTTCTAAATCTTTTACTTATGCTTCCAGATGCGACATAGGAAACACCTATTCTAGGAAGGCTGGTCAAGGGCCCCGTTTTGTGTTACCCTGCTTTCCTTTGTACTTCTTGGTTGTTTTTGGTTTTGTTTTTCCCATTACCTGCTCTTCCTCTAGACTATATCCTCATTGAAAGCAGAAACTTGAACCATAGGTGTCTTTTTACTCCACACACCCACCATAATGTCTTGCCTATAGCAGATATTCAGTATTTATATTTGTTTGGCTTGGATAACCACATCCAAGCTGAGTCAAGTTGGGGTCTGACATCAAAGGAGGACCCAACAAGTCCTTCAAGCTCTTACCTTTACGATGTGTGATGACTTTTTTTTCTATTTAAATCTATTCTTTTCTCTTTTATTTCATTTAAAAATGCTGGTAATAACCCACATAATTGATTTGCTAACACGCCAAGGGGTTGCAATTCAGAATTGAAAAAAACAACAAAAAACAGATGTAGTAGAATGAACTAGTGATTTAACAGAGACAGAAAAAAAATGGGTTTGTACTTGGCTCATCGTTTTGCTTCTTATGCGATCATGAATAAGGACCCTAATGTCTGAACCTTAGCTTCCACATCTTAAAATGAAGTACAATACCTAATTCAGAGTTATAAACTCATCAGCCTGTGGAATTATTTTCTCTCAACAAATGTAAATGATGTCTCCCAGCCTTATTTGCCCGTCCACACTCACCTCTGTACAACTCATCTCCCTCACCCTCCCCCACCCCTTCACCTCCCACCCAGAAAACTGGGTGGTGACTGGGGACTCCTCTTCACTGCCCAATCTTAGATGCAAGATATATTTTTTAAGAAAGTTTTCTGTGATACCTGGTTCCTAACATTCCTGTTTTATATATAAACTGAACTGATATGTACTACAACTACACTTAGCTGTTTCATCTGTTAGTGACTTAAAATGAAGGGAAAATTCAACAGAACTTTTGAATTAAGAAAAAACCAACAATACATAACACATTGTAATCAGACTTCTTCTGATCAATAAAACTACCTAAACATTTTATCTGGCAAAAGATATTGAACAATATATAGATGGCAAACTCAGTCCGACATTCCCTTCTTTTTGCTGACAGAAAAGTTCTACACTTATACTTATTGGACTGATGATTTCAACCGATAAAGCAGATTCTACTGCAATCACTACTTATAAATTGATTGCCATATAAATACTTGTCCTTAGTGCAGACTGTTTTTGTTTAAGTACCTTCTGTAGGCTATAGTTCTGGCTCTGTAGCATCAAGCAATGGAAATTAACAAATAAATAAAACATTATTTTCAGATGACAGGAAGACTTTTTTGTTGTTTTGTATAGCACATCTCCAAATGTAGTGACAAAATCTGTCTCCCCTCATGTTTGAATTAGTGCCCACGTCTCTAGGATAGAGCACAGACCCCTCACAGGTGTGGCAGTCATTTGATGGTGAATGCCTCATCTCTTCTCTTCTCCAACTCACTAACATCCGCAGTCTGGCAGTAGGAAAACAGTTTGTTATCTCACATTTTTGCCCCTAAGTGTTACAAATAAGATGACGCATATATTTTCAGTAGGTGATTAATATCTGCATTCATATACTTTTTAAAAAACATGGCATATGGAAGTTTAGTTTCCTACATAAAGAAGAGCTATGGTCTATTGATAAGAGAGTTGAGTTGTTTATTGCGCCTGTTTTTCATGTTGGTAGTAAGTATAGCCATAAATCTGTAGAGGGATAATTTTATGGAAAATTCTCCATATAGAGAAAAAAGTGAAAAATAAAAATGAGATTCAACTAGAATACGCTATTAGAAAGAATAGACCTCATCACGGTGGTTTGTGAAACACAGTGTAACAAAGGGTGGCTTATTCTTAAAATACAAAAAAAGAGATGTAAGGATGTCACATATGATTTGTATCATGGATGATATCTAAAACACAAAGTTGAATTATGTCCTTTTATAATATTTTAAATTTACATAGCTTGGTTATCAGGGATACTGTTACCCTTAAGAGTACCTTAAAAGTGTTTTTTATAGACTATAGAATCCATGGTTGAAGGAGACATACATTTTTGGAAATACAGAAAAATGGATACAGTAAAATATTTGCAGACTTTAAAATGGCCTTGTAGATGTTATAAAAATAATACAGACAGGCTAAGAAGGCTAGATATTCAAGGTAAAGCTTTTATTTATTTTTACAACTCTTTGACTAAATTAAAAAATTAAGTTAGAAATTTAAATATTTTAGCTTTTTAAGAAATGGGCATGTGTTTAATGTTGTTTCTAAGAGCTTTGTGAATTCTGTGTTTGAAGCTGAACGTGAACCCTTTGGGTATACTATTTATGACTGGAAAAGCAACTTCCTCATTCAAAGAGAGAGAAAAAAGACTTATAAAGACTCATAAGGCTTTTTCAACATCAAATAGCTTTTATTAAACAACATTTTGATGAGTTAAGTGTGAGTGAGTCAGGGACATATGGATTAAATTTCCCTTGAAATACACATGGGTTTAAAAATTAAGGGGAAAATCCTGAGCAAAATGCATTTTAGAGAATCGAGAATCTTTAAAAGACATTTTTTCTCTCAATACAAATATCAGGATTTTCAATTCTAGTTAGACTCTGTAACTAAAACTACATAAAAATAAATTTGGAGAAATCTTTTACAAAATACTACGAAATACTAGTTTTGTCAGAGAAGGAATGCTTATTAACTATATATTTGAATTGGACTCAAGAAGCAGTTACGCTTACTCATACTTGATCTGAATCAGAGTTTATCTGCATCTATGAAACACTGAATTTGTTGTCTTGTATAGTATTTACTCTCTTATTCCATTAGACAACACAATCTTTCTGTGCTTTTGGCTCATCTTCTTTTTTTCTTTTTAAAATAAATTTCTCTGAAAAATTCTTAGCTTTTAGAGTTCTGTTGTTGCTGTAATTATATTTTTCTAGAATCTTGAGTTTCTCCTTCATCTTGTATACTCTGTATTTTGCTTTGTCCTTCGTTCTAGGTCTGTTTTTAAGTAACATTTAATTTATACACAAAAAAAACTTTGCCTCTGAAATCTGGACATTCCATGTTAGAACATCTGAAGGCCTAAATTAGCTATCTGATCATCTTAATTGTCTACTTTCATTTATTAGTGTAGACATATCCTATGCGTAACTTCCTGGTTATTTAAGTCACTGAGAGCTGGTGGTAGCTGAGCTAATTCTCCTTTTTTTTTTTTTTTTCTTTCTATAAGTCTCTGAGCTCTGAAGTTCTACATACTCACTAAATATTCAATATCTTAATTAGTAACTGGGTTTGTGAATGCAGCCAAATAGAGATTTAGGGAGGTAGGAATGGTCAACCTAAAAAAAAAAAAAAAAAAAAAAAAAAAAAAATTTCTAAGCAACAGTTTTCTCACCTGGAAACTGCAATGAACATTAAAGGTAAGTCACATAGGGAAGGTGAGTGTCACTTAGAAGAACCTCTCAGTGACTACATTCTGTTTCTCTTAGTAGTTAGACCTCCTCCATATTCCTACATTTTTTCTCATTCTTAAAATCACATAATGCATTCTTTTCTGAGTATCAGATTCTTGATTTTGATAAGAGTGTGTGTGTAAGAGTGAGTGTGTGTGTGTGTATGTGTGTGTGTGAGTGTGTGTAGAGGTTTATAAATCTACCACTTTGAAAAAACCACATAAAGAATTCCAACTCTTATATTCTAACACATCTTCCCCATGTTGTTAGTTCCCTATACTAATACTCTTTTTGAAATATTTAAAATCCATAGGATATAGAACATCTTTGCCATGTGTTAGAGAAAATATTTTTTGATTAAGAGTCACAGTGGTATCTTGACTTTAAAAATGGGAACCTTGAATCTGAAAAAAAAAAAAAAAAATGGGAACCTTAAGAGACATTTAGTTAAAGTGATACAATTTGCAGAAAATGGGATAAAACAAAGATCAGCTTAACTTTAGGTGTTCTTATCCTGGAAAAGTCAAGTGATGAGTTGAGTAATTATTTGAAATATTTCAACTAGTAGGAACAAATGATCTGATAATTCGATCCCCCCAATACTTATATTCAATAGCTCAAAATAAGTTTTGTTTTGTCTTTTGTTTTTGGTATAAATTAACTACATAATTATCTCAGCTTTCCAGTTTATTTTACCTACATGAACTTTGTCAGTGAAAACTTTTTAAGAGCAAGTAATTGTGTTAGAACATTTCTTCATGGTTCAAAGGCACATGGGATACGGTCGCTACCTTTAAGGAATGTACACTCTAAAAGGAGAGAGAAAACATACACAAAAGCATCTACAATATAAAGCTGTATGTGACAAATGTCTTAAGAATGACATAATTAAAATTTGATGGAGTGGCTATATAAATAAGACTGATAATAACCAGTGTTGGGAAGGATGTGGAGAAACTGGATCCTCACACACTGCTGATGAGAATGTAAAATGATGCAGCCACTTTGGAAATCAGTCTAGCAGTTCATCAAAAAGGTAAACAATTATTATTTGACCCAGCAATTCCATGCCTAGGTATATACCCAAGAAATAAAAATGTAAGTTTACCTAAAATGTTGTACATGAATGTTCATGGCAGAATTAATCACAATATCCAAATGATGGAAACAAACCAAATGTCCAGAAACTAATGAATGAATAAGCAAAAAGGGGTATATCCACTTAATGGAATATTACATACATGCTACAACATGAATGGACCTTGAAAACATTGTGCTAAGAAGCCAGTCACAAAAGACTACACATTATATGATTCCATTTATATGAAATATACCTAATAGGCAAATTTGAGGACAAAGAAAGTACATTAGTGGTCCTCTAGGGCTGTGTGCATGGGGAACGGGGAAATGGAGGGGATAGCCAAAGCATAAGGTTTCTTTTGCGGGTGATGAAATGTTCTAAAATTGCGGTAACAGTTGAATAACTCTGTAAATATACTAAAAATCATTACAATGTACACTTTAAATGAGTGTATGGTATGTGAATTATATCTCAATGAAGATGTTACCAAAAAATATTATTGGGTGACAAGATTGGCCAGTGAATAATTCATGAAGTGTTTTAAACAGGTCTAAAACAATGCGCAGAAATTTGATAGAGGGAGATAAGAAAGGGTGTAGACTAGAGATGTGCAAAAGATATTTCAGGTAAAGAAACAAGTTTGGACATTGACACAGGCATGTGAAAAATCTTTTAACTTATTTACATTAAATAGATGGGTAGACTGTTGGTAAGAACAACTTACATACATATAAACAAAGAGTATTTTAAAAATAATTTGCAGAGCTAATTTAAGTTTCAAATTAAAATATGTTGAGATTTTAGATTAAAAACAGGTGAATTATACCTATTAATTTCAATGTTTTAAGTAACAAAATAATATTTTTAGTAATAAATATAATATAGTACGTTGAAAATTTTTGTTATATAAAGAAATTTAGGTACTAATTTACTTTGGTGAATCACTGCAAACTAAAAAACGTAATTAAACTAAACTAAGTTAGGTGTTATTAATATACTAATTACTTAATTGACTGTCATACTTCTATATTATAATCATTAGCCATTTGGTACAATACATAATAAATTGAGCAATTAATAATCACACACATTTAACTTGCCTCTGGAGATGAACAGCTTGGGAAGAAAGGGAACTAAAAGTGAAACAGAAAATTGTACGATATTTAAATTTGTAAAACATTGTGGAACCTTTTATCTTTATTAAAACTAGGAAAATCTAAAGAAAATGGAGAAAAACATGCAAAAGGGTCAATATTTAAATAAAATTGTGCTTATAAATACTCTATCAAAAATTTTTAACTTACAATAATGATTTTTTGGGAACACACAAATAAAACTAAAATTAATAATTATGATATTCATAGAGTTTTAAATATAGTATACTAAAGCCAGTGTAAAAGTTGAATTATAAACAGGATCTTGTTTTTACATCATTTTAGAAGAGTCTTTAAGTATATACACATACATATTTAAATACACTATTTAGTGTATTTTAGTTCAAACCACATCTTTTATTGATTTATTTACACATTATTTATTTTAACATTCAATATTATTTTATATTAATTTCACATATACAGCATAGTGGTTAGACATGTATATAATTTAAAAAGTGATCCCTCTAGAACTATATATTTTTTAACCTTATGCAAGCTACTTAATCTCGCTTGGCCTCTATATCCTCGTTTGTAAAATTAGAATACTGATAGTATACTTATAGAGTTGTTGTAAATATTAAATAGATTATTGCATATAAAACCCTTGAAACACTACCTGGCTCTTATTAAGACATGCTAGCTATTCTTTTTTTTCTTTTTCTTTTTATAATCAGAAATTGATCATATCTTTTAAACCAAAGAAAACAGAATTAATCTTAGCTAAGTTAGCACTTTCTCTTAGTTTTCTGTTCTAATTAGCGCTTTTTTTTCTCTTGAATTTAACTTAATTATTAAGTAACATTGCACATGGACAAATTATAATGAATGGTCTCCTTACCTATGTGCCTGTCAACAAAACAGAGTTTTGTAAGACAGGAAAATGAATTATGTTAATTAGCAAGTTTAGGTTTACTTTTATTATTATAAAAATGATGTATGCATTCATATAAAATCTAAGAACTCTACTTTTATACTTTTGAAGGTATATTTCTTAATAACATGCAAGATCTCCTGGACTTTAATTTGGACTTAGATCTCCTGTGATAGCGAAGTTTTCGTTAGGCGGTTTAACACTATAAGTCTATTTACAATGATAAATTACAAATAAGAAACACATTATTTAACAAATTTTAATTTCTGAGACAGAGATAACAATGAGCTGCACAAAAACTTGTCAGAGCAAGATAGAAAGTCACATATTTTAAACCTAGGAATACTGGTTTGTAATTAACTTCTAAAAATAATTTTTATGTGTCATCACTATCATGCCAGTCTAGATGAACAAATAGGCTTCAGCATTTACAGAATGAATCTACAGATACCTACAGATTCTACAAAGATTTCTGTGACCCTTTCTTCTCCCTGCATGAAACACCCATCCGCTACTTTTGTATTGCATTCAAAGCCCAGGGTCATATTTGTGGACTGCAGTTTTAAAAATGAACACTATAGACTAGGTAGGGAATCACTATTTTAGGACAGTTTGTAAGATTTTAAGACACCAGAATTCCAAAAAAAGAGTATGAGTTAGGACCAGGTGGATAGAAATAGGATCAGATCTGCTCAAAGACAAATCTGTTTAAAATTCATAGACATTAGAGGAATTTTCAGAGAGTGAATTGGTCAAGAGCCTCACAATTCAATTGTAAAGAATTTATTTCAAGCATACTTTCATTGTTCTTTAGGTATTTTAACTTAATGCTTTTTGGGAATTTTGCTTATAAGCATAAATTAATGTTAACAATTACTGTAGCTACCATTAGAAGAGAGAAATATAAAGGGGTTATCAGTCTTTATTGGATCTTGCCTCTGGTATTATTGGGCAGATCTTATTACAATAAACTTCAAGATACTAGCCAAATTGTATCAACTAATTAATTGCCTTTGGGGGACTAAGGACCAGAGATTCTAAACTAAATTGTATAATGATTGAACATTTCTGTTAGCATATGTGAATGAGGAAAGGCAACACATTAAAAAGGTGAAGAATCATGTTTGTGAATTTTCTCTAGTTCTTTAGGCTCAACAATAAGATCAGGGAAAGATAAATCTGTGGCCAAAAGAAAATAATGGACTTTGCTTAAATTTCCAAATGGCCTCAGATAAAATTTCTGAACTACTGAAACAAACCACAAAACAACAAAACCAAAACTTGAACATTTTCTTAGGAATTCAAGGTAATAAACACTTGTTCACAGATTTAAGATTAATTTTAAATAGGAAAAATAGATTTTTCCTATTTCCATGACACAGAAATGTTAATAATATAAGCATATCCAGGAACTGGTATTAGATAACCTTATTAAACATTTTCCAGAAGAGGGAGAATAATGTGCCATCGCCAGCTTACAATTACAACGAACAGAAACGTGTTCTCCTAACTAAAAGGAGAACTCTCTAACTGGTAGAAATAGTTGGAGGCTTTCATAAATCATGCCAGGTAGTTTTCAGCACATGTCTGGAAACAGCAGTGCTACTTTGTATACAGAATGATGAATATAAATCCACTTCTGTATTGCCATCTGACACCCCAATGTTGTATGGGCTGAAAATAGAGAAGTGAGGCAAGGCTCAACCAATCACTTTTTGAGACTCTAAAACAGGAGTTTTCCACCTGAGATCTCGGATATGATTCCATGGACTGGCTTCCATCCATGGGGTTAGTGAACCATCTGAAATTGTGTACAAAATTGTATGTGTACCTTTATGAAGCAACCTGCTTTCATGAGATTCTCAAAAGTGGCTTAAAACCCAAACAATGTAATGGGCCAACACTATAAGATACCCATGTCCCATCTGGTCACTGGGGGTGCTGTTAGACCAGCACTCGGATAAAGTGGAAACTGAGGGTGGCCAGGTGGAAGAATGTGTGCTGGTGGTGGGGTCTAGCAGTGCAAGGACAGAGAACCCAGGAATGGGGAGGGACATTCCAATGAATGACAGCAGAGAGGAATGGCAAATTCAGTGGTCACCTGGCTGAAGTCTCTCTTTCTCAAAGCTGTTAGCATGTCAGTCATCTGCCAGTCGGTGAGTCCATCATCCAGTCCCCTCCCAATTATTTACACAGTTAGATGGAAACAATTTATGCTATACATTACTCCTATATTAAAAAGTTGCTCTTCATTACCTAGAAATTAGATGCTAATCATTTACTGTTAGTGAAATACATATTTGTTTGATACGCATTTTCCTTTCTTCAATACTAGACATGAGATGAAGTAAATTATTCACAGTCACATGACTGAGCACAGTTCCAACCACTGGCACCCACTTTTTCACCAGGAGACAGATGTTAAATTCAGTATTTATTATTTACAACTAATAGAAGAAAAACATTTAAAAACTTACCTGCAAGATTGTCTATTTCCTTCTCCTGGAGCAGACTGACTGCGTCATCATCTCCTTCCAGCATAAGTTCGGTCTCTGCACTCTGATTCACTATTGCTTGACTTCGGAATGTCTTCTTCGACTTCACCACATCTTCTTCAGTGCCTAGTCACAAACGAAATGTAATAATTTAGGTCACTGCGATTGTTTTGCTTCCAGTGCGTATTAGAAATCATCTATAACTTTCTCATAATTATATGCTGCATTTACATGTAACTTCACAATTATAGAACATTCTTACCTTTATCTTGTGTGGTCTTCTAAATAACTGTGACAAAGGCAGGGGATGCAATCCCCTACCCCTGTTTTACAGATGAGGAAACAGCCTGTGAAAGCTGCATGCCTTGTTGAGAGACTTAGGGCTTGGTGGTGATAGAGAAAGGATTCTATCATCCACGTCTTGGGGCCCTAAGATCACTGCACTTCTTATCAAAAATCTGCATCTCACCACAAACTTGGTTTTCTGGTCCACAAAATTATACAATTTTATACAATTATACCTTTGTGTGAATTAGTATGAGGTCGGACAATTAAGATCCTGAACTTGTTGTAATACTGTTGCTAACCTTTTTTGATATCAGAGGGATTATTCATTATGAATTTGTACCAACCGGACATTTAACCAAGTTTACTATTTGGAAGTGCTGAAAATGCTGCATGAAAAAGTTAGATGACCTGAACTTTTTGCCAATAATTCATGGCTCTTGCATCACAACAATGCACCAGCTAACATGCCACTGTCTGTGAGGAAGTTTTTAGCCAGTCAAAAAATAACTATATTGGAACAACCTCCTGACTCACCTGATCTGGCCCCCAGTGACTTCTTTCTTTACCAGAAGATAAAGGAAACATTGAAAGGAAGACATTTTGATGACACTCAGGACATCAAGGGTAATACAACAGCTCTGATGGGCATTCCAGAAAAAGAGTTCCAAAATTGCTTTGAAGGGTGGACTAGGCGCTGGAGTCAGTGCGTAGCTTCCCAAAGGGAGTCCTTCGAAGGTGACCATAGTGATATTCAGCAATGAGGTATGTAGCACTTTTTTTGGGATGAGTTCGTGAACTTCATTGTCCGACCTCATACATTGATCAGATTGTTTGTGAAAATAGATAGGTATGAATAGAACAAGAAAGCATTAACATCTGAAGGGAGAAATGGTTGTTATTGGGCAGCTACAGAAAGGTTGACTTAGGAATGCTGTAGGCAAAACATAAACTTCACAATAGCTGTTTCCTTAGCAATTAATGAAATAAGTAATGGTTTTCTAAAGTGACATCCTGAAAAAAAAAAAAAGTGATATCCTGATTTTGTTACATAAAATACTACAAAAGGCCAAAATCCAAACACAAAAAAATAAGTCAGAAGAATGGAAATATAGCAAAAATTGACCTAGCATTAACAGGTCAATCAATATAAAGGTTAGAAATTAAAATGCAGTTGAATTTCTTATGGATTTGACTGCTTAACAAATATTTCACTATTTACATTCAAACACCTGTGTTGGCAGGTGACAATGAATATAAAATTACCTGAAGTACAAGTAAATTATATATATATATATATATATATATATATATATATATATATATATATATATGTTTGTGTGTATATATATATTATAGCTAAGCAATTCCTCTATTTCATGTCACTTGAAGATGAAATTCTACCTGGAAGAAGATTCATTTATGGTTCTAGCAGTAGTATTAGGATATAGGCTTCAAGGACCAGCACTAACTAGGAAAACACAATCACATGTCATTTGGTGTGGCAGATATATTCCCAAAATGGAGCCTAATAAATCACTCCTGTATGGTGGTGGTGTATCAGTTCTAGGGGATGCTATGATATGTGTACACATGCAATTATTCTCCAAATCTTGTGATACCTTTGGCTAAAACTTGCCATTTCACAATAATACTTTTGGTCAATCCTACTAGGCCCAGGAAAGGACTCCCACAGTTTATTACTAACTGTTGATATTTTCTTAGAAGTGCACCTGGCTGCCATAAAACCTTCACTGTAACACAGAGTGTTAGCTTCTTTTTCTGCAGCTAGCATACTTCTTCTCTTCAGTTACTCAGAGCCAATTGTTTGCTAAAACGTTAACAAATTGACTCAAAGATAGCCTACAGAGGAGTAAAAATCACATGTTGAGGAACACACTCATGGTACAACAGCACTGCCGTGTCACTGGCTGAGAGGGCGTCTGTCATCCTAGCTCTTACTGGACACTAGCATTTAGAGAGCATGGCTGAAAATAACTTAACAGGATAAAGGCATAGACTGCTAAATATATAGTTTCATAAATACTTCAGACAAAGAGTGTTATTACAAGTCAATGCTACTTGGGAGGTGGGGGGAATCAAATGGGTTATATGTACATTCTTCTTTCACTGGCCCATAGGTAATTCTTATTTCTGGAATAAAAACTGAGGATTGATTACTGAACACTCCATAACCTTATCTTAATTTCATTTGTTTTTTCGGTGATATAAAGCCAGCACAACACTAATCTTCTGGGGTTAGCTCTCTTTATAATGTATTTGCTTCTTGGGTAGTAACTTAATTTGACAAACCCAGAGCTTGCTTCATCTGAGAACAAAAGAGGCAAATCCAATGATTAATAGCCAAGAAGTCTCTCTTGAGGTGTTTATGGCCATATTTCTACTAGACATCTTCAACTGGATATTCCCAGTTCCACATTTTCCTAACTGAACAAATCATCCTCTGCTCCTCCACATCCTATTTTGATCAACACACTTACTGAAGCCACAAACGTGGGATTCGTCCTGCAAGGTCACGCCACTGCCCTACTCAGGCCACCACCATTTTGCTCTCGAGGGCGTCCACAGCTCCCTCAGCTACGCATCCTCCATGCTTCTGTCAGTGTGATTATTATGAAACACAAATACGTTGAGGATATTTCTCGCTTAATTTCATTTATCAACTCCTCCCAAAAAACGGTGCTCAATGCAAGGCTTGCCCTTATGTAAAGGATAAACTCCGAACTCCTCAGCATGGCTGAGCAAGGCCTTTTATCCTCTTATTACCAGGTTTGCCTTATTTTTTTTTAAACCCCCATCAGCAATACTGGGTCATTTACAGCTTCCAAAGTAGGTCAGGCTTTCTCAGACCACTTTACCTGTGCTAATATTATCCCCTTTGTCTGGTATGTTCCTTCCTTCCTCCTTTGTTTGGCCAATTCCTACTTGACCATCAAAGTGCACCTCCTTCCGGTACCTTTCCCAACCAAACCCTCTATACTTTTACAACTGACACAGAACCCAACCACACAGGATAGGTGCTATCTGATGTGTGTCCCTTCTCCACTACGCTCCAGCCTGGTTTCTGCAGCCTCTGTGCCTGCCACACAGCAGGTGTGCTGCAAACGTTTGCTGAACTGAAGTTCAAGTCTCCTCACCCCATGTTCCCACCTCTGATTTCTGAAGGTAGGTTTGTGTGCTCTTTCCCTTATTGCTTCCTCCACACCTCATAAATCTACTGCAGTAGTTATCGGTATTGTAATTGTTTGCTTGTTACGTCCACATGGCCTGGAAGCTCTTAATGACTGGAAACATGCTTCTGTCTTTGTATTCTCAGTTCTTAGTGCACTGCCTGGCACTCTTAACAAGCCCGGATACATACTGAATTAAGTGAATACCCTGCAACATAAAGTTATCTCTGGATAGTTCCTAATCTGCAGGTCCCAGGGTACCTCAGAGATTCTTGGTGATCTGCCTTCAGTTCGGGGAAAAAAATTCAAGGATCTATATATTTACAGAAAAGGAAATTTGGTTCTTTATATAAAATAACCAATGAAACCTTTTATGTCTGAGTCACCCTAATAAAGCAAGTTTTTCCTTGTATCACAACCATGTGTAATCTGCTTTGTCATTAAAAGAAGCTTTACGTAACTCTTGTTCTTAAAATTAAAATCTATCAAAAAGAAAATGTACTCAACCAAAGGTGAGCTCTAAAATGCATATCAAGCTTTTAATTCCATCCCCTTTTTTAAAGCAGTGAAACAAATACGTCTTTAAAAAATATAGTAAACTAATCCATGCCAACACACTGAACTCATCATCCCTGTTGAAGTGTTATCAGTTTGCAGCTCAGGAAACTTCCTGATTTTATGGTACTGCAGCAAACATTTATCTAAATTAAAGTGTACGAGATCCAAAGGTGCTTTTCAATCACAATATCCTTTATGAATTAGAGTTTCATTCATCAAAATTACAGGCAAAAAGAGGTAAGGTCTCAAAGGGCTGTCTCATTACAAGGCTTATAAACACTGTCCTTAGAAAGAATTGGTTTAACACCTAACAAATCAAAATCTGATTGGGAAGAGAATTTATTTGAGATCATCTATCTTCAGAAGACACGTTGGGCTGTGTGCACTTCTTGGCCTCTTTTCGCCATTCATCAAGAAATTAACAAGCGAATACTACAAACCACCAGAATGCCTCAGATTTGAAAATGTGGATTATGTGTAAAGCTGGATAAGATAGACATATATGCTTATTTTCTAGAAAACATTACAATGCCATAAAATGTGTAAGGTTTTAGAATAAAAGAATTTCACTAAATTAGACTAATAAATCCAAATGCAAAATTGCACTTATGTTATTTTCCACATTATGTTACAAATAACAAATTCTATATACATCAGATTTCTCTGTAAATATGTTATACTTGTTTTGTATGTAAAAATGTTATCTAATATAGAATAAAAATGTTATCTAATATAGAATACGACATTACATGAACCTTCATAAAGCTCCACTTTCATAAAATTTCTCTTAAACAAGAAAGATCCATGTGAAACAAAGTATATTTTAAAAGTGAATTAATAAGAGAACTAAATGCATCTACTACTGTTACTATTCTCTAGCATTATTACTACTATAATTGCATTATTATTTAAAATAGTTTTACTGTTAGTTTAAATAAGTTAAAATATAGAAAATGATAAATTAGATGCATTGATTTATCTTTATAATATTCAGAGAAAATGTCTATCTAGAAAGTCTGTACAATCAAGGTAAAGACATTATTTCATTTGCCCATCGTGTCTTTTTCCATTGATAAATATAAACAGTTAATGTAAACAAAAATACTGCATTGTAGCTTATTTTTCTTTCAGGAATTATTCTACAGTCAACTTTATAACATCTATACTAAAAAAGAAAAAAGTAATTTTCGATGATAGATAAACCATAAATTATATATTAGCCAATGCACAAAGAGAAAAGATATACTAAACCCATAACAAGCCAATTTTAGTGTAGCATCAGCTTCTTACCAGTTTTATGCTATTGTTACTATCTGCATGAGAACTGAGTTATTAAAATGATACGTGTATATACAGAGGGTGCCAAAAAATGCGTACACATTTTAAGAAAGAAAAAAACTATTAAAATTGTAATACTCAACACATACCGATAACAAAAGATGAATACAAGTTACGTGTATACATTTCTTTTGGCACAGCGATATATATATGTATATACACACACACACCCATATATATACACATATGTATGTATATATATGGGTGTGTGTGTACATATATATGTATGTATGTATGTACCTACCTACCTTATGTATATCTACTGTGTAAAAATGCATTTTCAATATTATTTATCTGCACAATTTAAATACAAGGTCTATGACTCATGATCTGGTCCCTGCTTACTTAACCTCACTATTTTACTGATTTGACCTCTTCACACCTTATATTCCCTAAGAGCTGAATGTTTTTGTTCCCAAGCATGCCACCCTGTTTCAAACCTTTAAGTCTGACACATGTAATTTCTTTTACATGGAATTCTCTTACCTGCTGTGCCCTTCAAGATTCAGTGTAGTTGATTACTTACTCCCTTCTCTGTATAAACGTGGTATCTTATAAATAAAGTCATAATATATTATCACTGGTTTTTGGTGTTTTTTTTTTGTGTAATCTTTTATTTAGGTATTCTCTTATCACATATTAATTTCCAGTGTGTCAAATGTCAAATGAAGTGGCAATCAATCAATATCTGTTGAGTGAGCATATGAAAACATAAACATATTCAAATACTAATAATTTTATATGCATGGTACTTATTTTTCTCTTTATGTCTTTTACAGCTTCCTCATAAATGAGGAAGCTGGACTATGTGATTTGCCATTCTTACTTTATTTTTCCTGCAAACATCCATTAAGAACATATTAAAAAAATATATCCTGACCAATCTCAATTTCAGTTTCCCAATCTGTGAAAGAGGAATAAGTATTTATCAACTGAACTCTCACAGTATCATTGCAATGTTAAAATAAAACAATAGTTGCTAAAAAACTGAAATCTGTGAAGATTGTTTATGTGATAAATTCTTAAAAATGTGTGTTACCATTTTGATAAAATAAATAAAACAAATTAACAATTTTAAAAGAGTTTACTAAGTACATGATTTAAAATTGAACAAGAACACAGCCAATGCTTGTTATGGCCTGTAATAATGCTGCCCAAGTTTTACGGAAAGGAGGAAAGAAAGCAGGCTGATATGAGGATTATAAAACTCAAAAAAGACAGTGCGTGTGTCTAAGGTCTTAACACAGTGCCTCACAACAGGTATTCAACAAAAAATGGTTTCCTTTCCTTAAGCTGGGCTGAATCTTCTTCTCCCTGCCATGCTGTCACAGCACTTTGTTTATATTCACTACAGTAACATGAGCCTTCAACCAACCCTCCTCTAGGGTGGACGCTCCCTGCAGACAGGATGGATGGCTAGCACACAGGTGCCATGAAATGTCTGTGAAACTGAATGGAGTGTAAATAGCTTACAGTATACATTGTTTTCCCCCGATAACTATATTATTCATTTAAAGATATAATGAAATAAAACTATATAAGCATCAATGTATTTGACATGCATTTTTGATTTTGTATATGGCTATCTTAATTAAGAATACAAATATTCTTAATACCTTGGGTATTTGAAAAAAAAAAGAATTGCTTTCTCAACAAAGGTAATATCAGAATTTGCTATATGTATATTGCATTTAATATAGCTCTTCATCATTGGGAGGAGATGGGCAGAATGAAAATTTAGCCTCATTTTAATTTTATTTAAATGAAATATATCAGGAAATTCCAATGTTTCTAAACATTTAGAAACCAGCTTTACAAGATGACAACTTCTCCTTTTCTGAAGGAGAAGTTCTTTTGAATATATACCATTTTATAACATTGTATTTTAGCTTTTAAGATGCATTTTGACAAAACTACCCCTATGTAAGTAAGATAATATTCTGCAATTCATTTTCAAACCTAAGTATTTTCTTTTAGAAGAATTAATGACATATGAATACTTTGGGAAATTTTAAAGATTACTTTTTCTCATTAAAGCTGAAATCAGAGCCATAAATACCTTTACAGAACAGTGTTTTTAGTAAGTCTAAATGATATTATTTAATTTCCACTAAAAGGAAAAGATTTTAAGATAAATATACCGCTCAACTAATTACATTAGATATGGTGACATGGTCTCATGCAATCATATGTATGAATCAATCTACATGCTGAGTTTACAATTTTGAACATTTCAAAAAAGATGAAGTGCTTAATATTATATTGAAAACTCTGATTCAGGAGCCTCACTTTACCAATACAAAATCACTTTACTGGAAAGCAAGTATTTCCATAAATAAAACAGATTTTTCTATTCAAATGGACAGTTTATATTTGTGTTAGTAACACATTTTAAGTAAAAGTCTAAGTAGTTACTGATCAAACTTAATAAATACAGATTAAAAATCTGGACAGTTCAGACATCAAGTTCCTCTTGTCTTAGCTGTGAGTATTTTAGTCTGAATACATTAGATTTAACCTTGGTTCCCAATTCAATTCATTTTTGTTAACAGGGAATATATTGAATAATCCAAAATAGATATTATCTACATTACCATAAAATTAAAATCCAAGATACCAGCTTTAAATTTATAATAAATTTGTTTGAGATTTGTAATCCTTTCCCGAATCAATAATTGATGTTATTTATGGTCCATTTTAGCACATCATATATCACATAAACTTAGAGTACAGCATCCTTTGTGTTTTTACCCATGAGGAACTTGTCTAGACTTGTATGTTTTAAACCAGACTTAATATTATATCTGAAGGTAGGCTGTTGTTTGGAAAGCTCAAGGAAAACATTTCAGTGGTATACTAAACATGTAGAATTAGCAGTATGGGCATTAATTAAGACGGAATGCTCACAGAAGTTATTCTAAGTGGTAAATTCTTATTCAGATTAGTTATGCTTGTAAAAGATTTACAGGACTATAAGAAATAAAAGAAAAAAATGGCTACCTAACATCAACAGTTATTGCTCAGTGGAAAAGGACATCAAGGACACTTGCAAGTAAAAGAATTGGATCAATATTAACGTGATTTTCATTTCATGCTTCCCCAACTCCAGTAAGCTGACAATATACTCTGATTATGTGAACTGCCTCAGAGTAACACAGAAAAGGTTATTAGAGCAAGAGGTGGAAATGGAATGCACTTTTTATATTGACAGGTCTGCTAATAGAGTATACTGATTTTCAAAGACATGCAATGCATTTTTACAATTTGGGTCTGACAGCAAAAACGGAATTTCATTTATTTCTAATTCAAAATATTCATATGTAAGCAATATTTCTTAGAGCAGACCAACAAAGGAGATATTCATAAACAGCATTTTTAAACTGAAAAATGCAATTAAAAAGGTGCAAGAAAATATTATTGAATTTAAGCATGATACTATATAAGTATGAAATGCTAACTTAATAATCTTCTTAATGGAGTGAATGTAGAAAAGTGCATTCTATGCTTTTTAAAGGAAATCTGATAAACCTTATTTTAAGAATATACATGGTAACAAATGTAGAATCTCTACATTTTAGACTGAATTATTACTTGGTAGGGTTTTGATTAGCAATGAAGTTAAGGTGATTTAAAAATATTTTACATAGAATTTCATTACATTAAAAATCACATGATATACTTAACTTGGGGGAAAAATGCTAAAACATATAGAAAATTTGCCTGAGTTTAGAATCCTCTAGATATAAAGAGCAGAGATAATGTATTATTCATCTTTGCCACAGTTTGAGGACATAGCATAGTGTTTGGTCCCTGTGTTAAAGTATGCTTAGAAAGAGACTGGCTGAAATAAATACATCAAAAGGTAAAGACAGCTATCTTTACATGGTTGTATATGAGTGATTTTCCCTTCATCTTTCCACTGTTTTGGCATTTTCTAGATTTTTTACAATGAGCATGTTTCTTTTTAGGAAGGAAGGGAGAAAGGAAGAAAGAAGGGAAGGGAAGGAGGGAGGGAGTGAGGGAAGGGAGGGGATCAAGAACAAAGGAAAGACACCTTGCATCTTGAGTTAAGAGGGGTAGCTGGCAGAGTAACAAACAGAACGGTAGGACAAAAGTTTTGGCAACTCTTGGAATGGAAAAAAAGATGAACCGGACAACTTGAATGAGTGCTGAGAGGGTGGGGTAGACTTCCTCTGGCATGGGTGGCATTAACCTGGGGAATGACACTTTGATTTTCTTTTTTAAAGCCCATCACAAAATTCAATGGGGAAAATTTACTTTACAACTCAGAAATGGAGGTAGGAGTTGTTTTGGTTAGGTAAACTGAGATATATGGAAGGAAGAGCAAATTAACAAAAAAGCTTTTCTTTAACTATAAAAAATGGAATAGCGAAGAGATGGTGATGATATAGGTTATTTTACAGCAATTTAAAAACACCAAAAACATTTAAAAATGCTTTTATAAATGACACAGAATGCACACTAAGTTCATCCGTACTGACGATTTTTATAGATGATAGGCTAGAAGAAGAGTAGGCCAAAATTTATCAGGTAAACTTTAGAGTTGGAAATGTTCAGTAATAATGCTCTTGCAGTTAAGAAAATTACAAGTTTACCTACAGTACAGCAATTTCAAGTTTATACTTACACTGCATAGTACGAGAACGGTATTTAGAATGAGTTTTTCCTCTATCTACCATTTTATTAATTAGCGTGTCATTTAATTTCTATGGTCCCCCAAAAATTCTCTAATGGCTGTATTGCCAAATCCCTTTACAAAATGACTCTAAACAGCCTTTCAGCCTCATCTTTGTACGATCTCCCCGCACTGTCCTCTCTTCTGTCACACAGCACCGTTTTGCATTCCCTGGACACATGACGTGTGGTTCTCCAAAGGGCCACCATCCCAGTTACTGGCTTGGGAAGCTTTCCATTCATCTGTTCAAGTCTACCTAGAATTTATTTTTTCCCTGCTACAGGCAGCACCCTTTACTAAGCTCATATAGCATTTTTAATACACCTTGATGGATATATTTATCATATTGTGTAGTAATTATAAATATTAGGTTGGTGCAAAAGTAATTGCGGGTTTTGCAATTGTTTTTAACCTTTTAAACCGCAATTACTTTTGCACCAACCTAATACAATAGTGTACACGTTATGAAAAATTAGTCTAAAAGAATATACGCAAGATTATGAACAGTTCCATGCCACTCAGCAATAAATCCATTAATATAATTTTGGATTTATATTAATCCAAAATAAATTAATATAATTTATTATTTTAATAAATAAATTAACATCTTTTAATATAGTTCCTTATCTTTAACTGATGTTGATGCTTTAATAATATTATTAATTTTTTATTAATAATTTATTACTTATTTTAATAAATAAGTTAATATCTTTTAATAAATAAAGATAGTTTCTTATCTTTAACTGCTTTTGATGATTTAAGTGGAAATAAATACAGACATAGAAAACAAATTTCAGAATTTGAAAATAACATACTTATAGATTTATTCCACAGAAATCCCATTGTTCAATGCTGCTACTGAAAATGCTGAATGAATGTGGGTAAAATACTGTGTATACACCTTAAAATTAATCAATTATTAATTAAAAATAGCAACTAAGTACATAAAATTATATTAACATGGATGCTTTAAATGCAATAGATGGAAGATATGATTCCTGCCCTCATTTGGTTTTCTTTTTATCTCAGACCATGAAACATCTCAATTCAAAACATATTCTGAAATCTTTACAAAGTGACCTGTTACCAAGCGTAAAATATCGAGGACATTCAAAGGAGTAAGTTAGGCCGTTTTAGGCCTTGCTGCCTTGGTAATTTCTGTTATTACCACTGCCCTTCTCTGCTCAACTGGGAAATTTCTAATCTTCTCTCAAGACAGTTCGTAAGGAATTACTACGAATTCTATGAACTTGACACTAGGCTTAGAGTTAGTCACGGCTCTACTGTGCTCCTTTGTGAACTGCTACCTCCTTCTATAACAACCGCTGATTCTTTGCCCCAGACCAAGAGTTTTTCACCTTGATATCGCTGACACTGTGGGCTGGAGTTCTGTTGCTGCCTTTGTTCTGGTGTCTGCAGTCCTATAAGTCCAAGGTTTCTACCCATTAGATGCCACGACCACATGCTGACCTCCACCCCCACTGAGAAGCACTAAACTGTGTGGCCATAGAAGGTGGAAACTATGTCACACAGTCTCTGAATCCAGCATCTAGCACATGAGTGGTAGGTGAAATATAATCAATAAAAGTTTTTAAATTAATGAAGTTACTTGATCCCTCTGAATCTGTTTAAAGCCTGCAATTTGAAGCTTCAACATAAAAACAGGAGGGCTGTTACAACCTTTATTGATGTGAAAATGCTATAGAAAAATCTGTAAAAGGCATTTTATAACTATTTTTTATATCCCAGCATTTCTAAAATCGGTTTTATTTTAAAAGACTATAAAAATCATTGGATGAAGAGAAGGCCACATTAAAATATGACACTGGCACCAAAACGAGGTGAAAGATGATTCTCTGCTTGTCTTTCTCGTCTTGTCTTTTAAAAAATTTACACCATTAATATTTCAATAAATTATTTTAACCATAATCAGATCATCTATTTCATTCTAGATACCAAGATTCAATTAACAATACACCAACTAAAATGGACTTATCAATGCACAATAATAAGATGTTTTGCTAGGGTCTCTACATAATACAAACAATAGGCTATTGGGTTAAAAAGTCAAATCATCTTTCTCAAATATAACAACTGTGAACTCTTAAAAAACTAAAGTCAGAAAAAAAGAAGTCAGATAATTTGAAGCTGCTTTCTCAACAATTGTATCGCTGCATTCGTATTTCTTTATTGTCAGTGCTTTTCGTATTTCTTGATGACTTTAAGTAGCACGTTGCAGTAGCCATGCATGTACCATCAAAACTAATTTAATTCCAGATTCATTACAGAGCTGCTTTTTATTCAAGGTCAAATCTTGGCGGCTTCACAAGCTCAGATAAATCAGGTGTTAAACAGACACATCTCTGAGGAACCTAAGAATGTTCTCATTTGCAGTTCTCAGCATATCTTATTATTTATTGCCAAAGAAATGACTGATTAACTTTGTCATCTTTGCTCCATGTTTTTTTTCCTCGGGCTGAGGCAACCTGCCCTCTTCTGTGAGCCGGATCAGACCTATTTAAGATGAAGTCTTTGATCACAGCCATGGGGTGGGGGGCTGTGCACTTAGGCTTTGATGAAACATTGCTCCACTGTAATTTTACAGAAGGGAAACGGAGTCCTAAATGATACTTGACAGTCAACAAAGAAAAGCAAACTTATTAAGATTTTGTACTATTCTTTGACAGCATAATCTTTAAGCATCACGGATGTACCAGAAATTCACTAACATAGGTTTTATTTAAACATACAAATAACATACGAAACCCTCCTTTTCCAGTCATTGCCTTATTAGCTAATTTGCCCTGAAGAAAAAAACTTCACAGGTCGTAAGATGAATTTATGAGTTTTAAAATATCTTCCTTATATTCCTTCATGGCTATGGTCTGTAAAATCCTGGTAATGAATTAAATTTGCACTTGTATGAGATTTCACTAGTAGAAAACACCTAAATAACTTATTGAATGCGTACAACATTAGAACATTAAACACCAGGAAAAAGAATTACATGCCTCTAGGTTTTTACTAATCACATTCCAACACCAGAGGCTGAAAATGTATCAAATCACACCAAATCTTTTGCACATGACAACCTCATAAATTATTCAACTCATTAGTATTACTAAGAAGCATGAAAAACTCCATCAGCGTTAAGGGTGTTTTCCAACCGAAAAAGGTCAACCAAAAGTTCTAATAATGAAATGGAAGGGAAAGCTTTTCAAAGTAAATATGAAACAAGATTACTGTTCTTTATGCCTCCTTGAAGATACATCCAATTCTAAGTATGTGTTCAGTTAAAAGAAAGCATTGCTAATATATTTGTTTTGTGTCTCCAAATAAATTGCCTGAAGAGAATGTCAAGAAACCCAAACTATGGCTAATCATATCTGCCCATAACATGAAAATTCAACTATAATCTAATCTAAAATCTCTGAATTTAGGAGAAATCAAGTGATTCAAAACATTTTTATTAAAACATTAAGTCTGCTAATTCAGTTTCACTTATGTTACATTAATATAGGGTCCCCTTCTTGAAACATATTTGTACTACAGGAACAGAGAGACAGACCTGACTAGTTTTCAAATACCAGGGATTGCTTTGATGGTCATGTAAATATTCCCTATTTAAGTAATTTAAGGTTAATTCCCTCAGCTGGTACAACTTGTTTAAAATCCTGAAAACTTTGATCACTGATTCAAATATTTCCAGCCATACTGAAAGTTTTGATACAATATTCTTTTGTTCCTAAAACAATATTTGCCACAATGGAGATGAATATAAAAACAATTTTTTTGAGCAAAAATTACAGCACAGTTTTGGTGCATTTAGTGCTTATCTTTCAAGATAGAATTTACAGGGAAAAGTGAAATATTGTAAATATTTAATCCAGATGAAGGAATAAATTGAATTTCAATTTTTTTCTAGAAGCTCTTTCAGAATTTGTAGGTCTGTACTATAAATATACCCTTTACCTATCTATGTCTACACAAATCAAACACATTCCATCAATTGGGTGTTAGTCAACACAACGCCAGACTTGAAGGTACTCAAACACATTCAAATATTTGATGGCAGGAAGAGTGGCCAGAGCTTTTTTACTTTTATATGAATGTTGTTGCAATATGTGAACACAAAAGCTTTCTTTAAAATATACAAGATATGCTTTCAATTAAGTTTTTCAACATCTATTTGTTTTGGGTGAAGTACTTTATAATAATTACTGACACTTACTTCCTATTTATTCTGAAGAAATACTTTGTATGTAGGTAAGAGGCACGTTCAGAGTTTGGAAGAGGGTACAATACTACATTTTTCTCTTGGCAGTTTCCACTTCCTACTCCCATTTCTATGGACAGATCACTCCAGGAAATACTTTCTACTCATCCTCTTTTCATCCTGCATATTTTACTCCCCACATTCTACTCACTTTCAAAAGTCCATAGAAATGAATAGTGATAAAAGTTGAAGAGGTATGCTCTAGAATTGTTTTGGGATAATTGTTTCACTTCTCTTTTGTCTTCCACAGCACGACCATAACCCTGAGAATGACCACGGAGTAACTGGCCTAAGCACCAGGTAGATTTCCTGAATATATTATGGCATGCTTGTCTTTGTCCTGGATATGAATAAAATGACAATATACCCTTCTTTCCATTTATCAAAGACCCCAACACTCAAGAGGGATAATAGGTTTTGATAATGCTGATGATCCAGTATTTAAAATTTACAAACCACTATGCATTTTAAAATACACTTATACTACATGCAGAGGATAGTTACTATCACCTATATCCTTCCTTTATCTATTTCAAAAATAGAGTTTTTTTTTTTTTAGTTTAGGTTCATTAAAAAATAGTTACTATGATACTAAAATATGAGTTTAAGATAAAAAACTGAAATTTATTTCTGATATGCTTTGACACTTGTTCAGTAATAGAGATAATTTATAAATTAAATGTACAACATAGAGTATCCACGATCATAGAGAACCAAAAGAACTTTTTCTAACAGACCCTTTTTAAAAGCAACCTGTAGAATGCTTAATGTAGTAATACAATGTAGTAGTATATAATTACCTAGGTGCAATTAAAGCTTTGGCAATTCAGTATCACTAATAATATCACACGCTAGCATAACCTTTGTCACAAATTGGTTCTCGATGTTTCTAATTTCAAATGAGATGAATTCAAGATGAATTGGTGAAAAATTCTAAATTGTTGGCTACATGAAATAAAGTTTTAGTAATTCTAAGTTCATTTTATAAAGCATGTCACTTTAAGTAGATAATTCTAAGACTCTCTTCTATAGAGCATAAAAATAGTATCTCATTTTAAGTTCGTGCTAAATCCTTAGGTACTAAAATCCTTAGATGATCTTTTGAGTTCATTAAAGAAATCCCCCATAGTACAGGTCTAGTACAATTTTTTCCTAAATATTCTTTCTTGTAATTACTTTTACTTTATAGAATTACTATCTTAGGTATAATAGTTTTATATGAAATCCTCATGTATTTATTTATTTATTTTTAAAATTTTCAATTACAGTTGACCTTCAGTATATTTTACATTAGTTACATAGTGGTTAGACATTCATATATTTTATGAAGAGATCCTCTCTACTAGTCTAGTACACACTCGGCACTAACTTGTACATAGTTATTTATTTAATTATACTTTCAGCCTTACTTACTAAGTTATATCAATTCACATACTATTTGCACAACAAATTTTAAAAGCTTTGCACATTTTCTTAGAATTAAATATTTTCTCTGTTCGGTATCAAGAACATGGATGGTATTATTATATGTTATTATAAACTGTGGTAAATTTTAAAACAGATGGCTAACTTATTACTTTCAAATGAGTGAAAATTAACATAAAAACACAAATAATTTTAAGAACAAAAGTAATTCCTAACAAAAATATATGGAGAGTATTCATTAATGGTTTTTTCCAAGTGTATATAGTTTATAAAATTATGGTATGATCAATCAAACTTAATTTGTTAGAGCATTTAAAAAGGGTAAATAGTCAAAATACTCCTATGCATACTTGGTAGACAGCAATATAAAGTAGCGGCATTTTATCGAATTATAAAAAATATTCTGTATTTACAATTTATTATACATTTATAAAGGACAGTTTAGGGTACAGTTCTACTATAGTGTAGAGTTGATGATACCTCTAATGTGGGATGTTTTTTTCAGACTTTATTTGCAACCCAACTGGAGGACTGGGGCTTAAATGGGCATATTGTAGCAGGATTTATTTTCTTTTTTTAGACTGAATAAAATAAAATAGGATTAAAATAGAGAATGCCATGTAATGAGATTATTAATAAGACATTTGTTTCAGTAAAATGTACAAGTATGTACATGTATATATGTACATATACAGCATACATGTGTATTATTTATATGTATATTCACACAGCATATATATGTGTGTATACACACACATATACATACAAATTATAGATAAAAATATATAAGTCTGAGGACACAATTACCAACAGTATAAATTTCTTTCACCTTGGGTCTTAGCCACCAAAGTTCAAATGACACTGAAAAAGAAACTGATTTCACTCTTGTTTTAGGCAGTATGAGAAGGACGTTGGGTAATAACCAACTATTTAGAGTCTTTTCATCTCTTAAAAAGAAGTTCAAGGATCTAAAATACATCAAGCGGGGGAAGTTTTGGCTTGATTAAGTGTAGCCTAAATGATGCTGAACCATAAAGCAGAACATAATACTTCTGACTTAAGACATGGAGAATTTTAAACGCCAGCGAAAGAAATGAATTACCAAACAACACAGTCACCTCACATGAGAAGTATTTTTGTGTAAGAGGCATTGGTACTAACCGTACTCTATTGCAGCTTTGAGCAATGCTTCAGCATGAGTGGAGCCAAATGCATTCCGAACAAATCGCCTCCTTCGACGCAGATCGTCTTCCCAGTAATCCAAGCGCCAGAAATCATGCAATTGGCTAAGAATGGGAAAATACAGAAACAAGAATCAATATTACCAACAATGGATAACTGGAAATACATTTTTTCCTATAAAATTAAATATTTCTTTGGTCTCAACGGAAAATTAAAATACTTTTTGAGATATTTATATTTTACACAATTGTGTTTGTATACATGTTTACAAATGAACAAAACTTAAAATAGTAACATCCTCAGATTTTAGGCATTATAACACTCAGCTCTGCTTTCTTTATAATGTTCTCCCTTCTGCTAAAAAAAACCAAAACATTTATCATGGGCATTTAGTAACAAATGCAGCATCAAATTACAAGTATTAATGGCACAGTTTGCATTCTTTTACACTGTTTTTAACAAGGCTTGTAAATCACAGGACAGACCTCACTACAAATAGTTTGCAATTTAATGACCATGGTTTCTTAGTAGACTGAATTAAGAACTATAAAATATTGCCCACTTAGATTTGGTGGTACAATGATTAAAATAATGTGCTGAAATATTCATTGAAATAATTCCCTGCTGCCCACAGCAACCTGAGAAAAGTGCAATTTTATCCATTATTAATAATACTGAATTAGAGCTGCAAAAAATTCCAGTATATGGTAATTGTCTTGGTAAATTATTATTCTAATGCTAACAGAATCCTTGGATGATTTTACGGCTTTCAGCTAATATAAACCATTAACAATCACGGTCATCATTGGGTAACTTGTCTAAACCGTGTTACACTCTAAACCAATATTAAAAATCCATGAGATATGTCAGAAACTACTGTAGTATGCTCACTGCACATCAATGGAACATTCATTAAATATCATTTGCTTTTCAATTTAATTTCAATAAACATTGGTGATAAATACCAATGCTTGAAAAGTCTGTTTTTCTCTATATAGTATTTGGAATAATATACTCAAAAGATAATATTCTAATTTTCCTCAGCAGCACTATTCATAAAATCATATAAAATGCTTTCATTTTTTATTTTGATATTTTATTGTAGGAGAACATTATGTTTGATCGAGGCAGGAACTATGTATGTTTTGCTCATCAGTATATCTCTAGCACAACGGCACATAACTATGTTTTTAATAAATACTTAATGAATTAAAACAAAACAATTTTTTACTTTGAAAATCTACGTATAGTTACTGAGAACTATGATTCACTTTTGAAAAACATTTCAGATTTTATGGCTATATAATTTTGTTTTCTGTAACTTAATTGTAAAAGAACATAATATAAGGGATATATATATATGCATTTATATACACACATATATATAAAGAACATTAAAATTATAAGCATTTGAAGTATACTTTAATATAGTTGTTTTTTTAAACATATTATAATTACTCAATTTTTTACCAAAATAATGATTACCTGATGAATAATGGTTACAAGTAGTGTAATTCTGTTATTAATTTAAAATAGGATGATTTGTATCCTTACAAATACGACTAATCCTAGTGGTTTAAGGAAGACCATGCTAAAATCTTGCTAGGAAGATTTTCCTCAAGTGTATGTTACAATTAAGTAACGAAATTCACCAGAGATAGGATAGACCAGAGATCTAATGTTTTCTCAAATTTCTAACCACAGACATACTTTTCTCTATTTCTTCCATTAAGTACAACTGAAAAATAGAAAGGACATTATATATAAAACAAACATAACAACACTCTGAAAGGTGGAGAACAGAACGCCAACTGGCTAAGGGCTTCAAGGCCTAAAAAGCAACACAATGGTGAGTTCCCTCGGTTATCTTTTCGTCACATATCCTAGACGTGGAGGCGAAGGGACCAGCAACCAGGTGGGCCAATGGGTGCAGACCAAAGGGGAAAAAAGGCCCCCCCAAAAGTCTCTTTCTCTAGCCAAAGGACCAGGAAAGGGCTATTGTAGGAAAACAGAAAACTTTTAGACAACATCTCCTGCACTCTTGCCAAACACTATGAGAAACTGTGATCACCATCCTCCCCGCATTAGCAAAGGATGAATGGGGAGCCTAGATGTAAAGCCTCATGAAGGTGTGATGAGATGCCCTACCATCCTTAGGTGGTGATATCAGAGCACTAAGGAGCCAGGAGTTTCATTTCTGCTGGCTGGTAACCAGTCAATGGAGACCACGTGGAGGGCCTGGATTTCTACCCCATGAAACAGTAATGAGACAGGTTTCCCTCTCTCCACTGGATGTTGTGAAGAGGAGATGAGACAGAGAGACAGAGACAGAGACAGAGACAGACAGAGAGAGAGAGAGAGAGAGAGAGAGATAGAGAGAGAGAGATTCACTACTGACCAACAGCAACGAGGTCACCCCTATGAGTAGACAACATGTGAGGAGCTGGAACTCCCATGCCTACCAAGCAGTAATGAAGAGTCACCCACTCCTTGGATGTCAACGTAAGGGAGTGGGAAACCCAGATTTCTACTTTCACCTGGCAATGAAGAGGGAGCGCTCCCCACTTCTGATGCAGCATGTCAGAGAAAGTCAAATAAAACTGCAGGTTGAAATGAGATAAAAATATTTCAGAAAGTAACAAGAAAATGTCCAGGTTTCAATCTCAAATTACTTATATTAAGGATCTGGAAGATCTGAAATATATTACAAAAAAGATAGTCAATAGACACCAATGCTAAGATGACGGGAATGTTAGAATTTTCTGACAAAGATTTTAAACAAGGCATAATAAAAGAAAATGCTTCAATGAGCATTATGAACATGCTTAAAACAAAAACAAAAAGAAAGCCTCTGCAAAGAAACAAAGTCTTAGAGAAAAACAAAACAAAAACACAACAAAAACTAAACATACCAGAAGATGCAAAGAAGTACCAAATGGAAATGTTACAACTAACACATACAGTAACCAAAATAAAAAGCTCAGCAGATGGCTTCAATAGCAGAGGGGACAGAAAAAAGGATTAGTTAACTGGAAGATAGAGCAATGGAAGTTACAAAATCTCAACAAGAAAGAGAAAATAGACTAAGAAACAAACAAACAAACAAACAAACAAAACGAGTCCTGGACGGAGATGGGAAAGGGAACAGGGCTGAAATAGTACCTGCAGAAATAATGGCTGAATACTTCCCAAATTTGTCAAAAACTAACAAACAAATGATCCCATAAATGTGCTGATTTAAGAAGCAGACTGAAGTCCAAACATAATCAACTGCAAGAAATTCATGCCAAGACACATCATAATTAAACTTCTGAAAACTAAGGATAAAGAAAATCCTAAAAAGCCACCAGAGAAAAATGACATCTCACTTATAGAGGTAAAACAATCACAATGACAGCATATTTGACATTAAAAGCTATGGTGGCCAGAGGAAGTGACAAAGTATATGTTATATGCCAAAAGAAAAGAACTGCCAACCCAGAAACCTACCCCTAGTGAAAATATCCTTCAGGAATAAAGAAGACATGAAGATATTTTCAGTTAAAAAAAAAGGGAAAGTATCTGTTGCATCACAGCTAGTCCAAAAGAATGGCTAAAGGGAGTCCTACTGTAAACATAAGGGAAGAAACAAAAGAAGGAATATTGGAACATCAGGAAGGAAGAAAAAAATACAATAAGCAAAATATGAGTAAATGTAACGATAGGCTTTCCTTTTCTTCTTGAGTTTTCTAAATTACACTTTACTGTTGAAGCAAAAAGTGTAACACTGCCTGATGTGGTTCTGAGTGTGTGTAGAGGTAAAATTAAAACAAATATAAATGTGGGAGGGTAAAAAGGGATGTAACGGAGGAAGATAAATTTTCTATTCTCTACTTGAACTGGTAAAATGAAACCACCTGTAGACTAATAAGTTATGTATATGTAATGTAACAATTAGACCAACCACTGAGAAAGCTATACCAAGAGACATACTAAAAACATTATAGCTGATGAACTATCAGAAGGAGAAACTAAGAAAACAATCCCATTTACAACTGCATCAAAAAGAACACAGGTAGAACCACTTTCTGAAACTTTGTGTTACACTACTTTGTTTTTATGAAAGACTGATGTTAGTATGGTAAGAGCTTTTTTCAAAAAGCTAAAATCCTCTTTCGGTTTTTTTTTTTTTTTTTTTTTTCCAATTACTGAAAACAAGCACTAATGTAGGTCTTTTGTATAAGTGAAGTCATGTAAGGTGATTTTTTGGAAAGCAGGAGATACTCTGCTTTAAGTCATTTTGGCTTAGGAAAGGTTTCATAGAAACACTCTACTATCAGATAGTGGGGTGAAACCTGCAATATATGTAGGAATAAATTTAACCAAGGAGGCAAAAGACCTGTACACTGAAAAGTATAAGACAATGATGAAAGAAATTGAAGACACAAATAAGGATATTCCATGCTCAGCAAATGGAAGAATTGATATTGTTAAAATGTTTATACTACCCCAAGCAATCTACAGATTCAATGCAGTCTCTAGCAAAATTCCAGTGGCATTTTCACAGAAATAGAACAAACAATCCTAACATATGACGGAACCACAAAAATCCTAAATAGCCAAAGCAATGTTGAGAAAGAGAACAAAGCTGGAGGCATCACATTTCCTAATTCCAAACAATATCACAAAGCTATAATAATCAAGATAGTACAGTATCGGCATAAAAACAGACACACAGGTCAATGGAACAGAAAAGAGATTCCAGAAATAAGCCCACACATATATGATCAATTAATTTATGACAAAGAAGCCAAGAATATACAGTTGGGGAAAGGACAGTGTCTTTAATAAAGTGTTGGGAAAACTGGACAGCGACATGCACAAGAAAAAAACTGGACCACTGTCTTACACCATACACAAAAAATAAGTTAAGAATGGATCAAGGACTTGAACATAAGACTTGAAACGATAAAACTCCTAGAAGAAAACCTAGGCAGTAAGCTCCTTAACATTGGTCTTATTATCATTTTTTGGATTTGACACCAAAGCAAAGGCAACAATAAAAGCAAATATAAACAAGTAGGACTACATCAAACAAAAAATTTCTGCACAGCAAAGGAAACCATCTACAAAATGAAGCGGCAACTGACAAAATGGGAGAAAATATTTGCAAATCATATACTTGATAAGACATTAACATCCAAAATATATTTATAAAGAAAACTCATACAACTCAATAACAAACAACCCGATTAAAAAATGATCAGACTCTCTGAACAGAAGACATATAGATGGCCAACAGGTACATGAAATGGTGCTCAACATCACTAATATCAGAGAAATACAAATGAAAACCACAATGAGATACCACCTCACACCAATTATAATGGTTATTATAAAAAAGACAGGAAATAACAAGTATTGGCGAGGATGTGGAGAAAAGGGAACACTGTACACTGTTGGTGGGATTGCTAATTGGTGCAGCCACTATGGAAAACAGTATGGAGATTCCTCAAAAAATGACAAATAGATCTACTTTATGATCCAGCAATTCCACTTCTGAGTATTTACATGAAGAAAAGAAAAAAACTAACTCAAAAAAATAAATGTACCTCTGTGTTCAGCAGCATTATTTATAATAGCTAATCCTTGGAAGCAACCTAAGTGTTCATCAAGGGTGAATGGATAAAGAAGACAGATACACACCTCCCCCCGACACACACAAACACAAATGGAATACTATTCAACCTCAAAAAAGGATGTCTTGCCCTTTGTGACAACATGGATGGACCTTGAGGGCATTACGCTAAGCATAAGTCAGAGAAAGACAAATATTGTATGATTTCGTTATATGTGAAATCTAAAACAAACCAATGCCCCCCATCCCCACATGGGGGGGGGGAGCAAAAAAACAGAAATCATAGATACAGAGAACAGATTGTTGGTTCCCGGAGGTGGGAGGTGGGAGCTGGGAGAGATGGGTGTAGGGGGTCAAAAAGCACAATTTCCAGTTACAAAATAAATAAGCCATGGGGATGTAATACACAGCATGGTGACTCTAGTTAATAACACTGTACTGTATATTTGTAAGTTGCTAAGAGAGTAAATCTTAAAAGTTCACATTACAAGAAAAAATATTTTTTAATAATGTGTGGGGATGGATGTTAACTAGACTTATTGTGATCATTTTGCAATATACAGAAATAGTGAATCAATATACTGTACATCTGAAGCTAATATAATGCTATGTGTCAATCATCCCTTAATAAATAAATAAATAAATAAATAAATAAATAAATACAATAATTTACAAAAATGTTATTTAGCATTTAATTCTGATTTCAGGAGAATAATTTTGATTGTTTTTTGACTCATGAAAAGTAACTTATTAAAATTATGCATTTGCTAGAAGTTTCTGTTGGTATTATCCCCTTTATTATTTTTAAAATTTCTTTTAAGCAACAGACTCTTGTTTTGCTCTGCTACAGAAAACTGCAATTTGTTGTGAAGTCTGCAATATACCTTATTCCAGTCTCTTCTTTGTGCAACTGTCCTAGAAATTATGCTACGTTATGCATCTCCATTTAATTCTGCAGTAGTATGCATCCATTATAGGTATAAAAATATGTGCAATTTATTTTTTCAAACTAGAAGAATGACAATTATAATGAAAGTAACAATAAGTATTTCAGTGTAATTACCAACTAAGGTTTACAAAAATATCACTTTAACTCCCAATGTCTTTATAAAATTCTCAAATGAACACATTACAATGCTAAAACAAAACAAAACAAAAAATCACAATGGCTAAAACAAAATGGAATTCTAAAACATGTCCAAATAAATCACAGGAAGGCAGGAAAAAAGCAAAACAGAAACAACAACAAAAAAATGTAGAACAAACAGAAAAGAAATAATGCTTTGGAAACAATGCTTTCTATAAGAAATCCACTTCAAGTATAACAACATAGGTAGGTTGAAAGTCGAAGGATAAAATAAATATATCATTCAAAAATTAAAAGAAAGCAGGAGTTGCTATAATAATCTCAGATAAACATATACTTTAGAGAAAATAAATTACTAGAGACAAAGAAAGACCTTACCTAATGATAGAAGGGTCAATCTATCAAGAAGACACCAATCCCAAATGTGTCTGAACCAAACAACAGAGTTGCAGAATACAAGCTGTGACCAAACCATACAGTGAATGTTTTTTTTTTTTAAATTATTACAGTAAGAGACAAATTGATATTAACCCCCCTCAAAATACTCTCCTCTCACTTTAAACACACGTATCCCATCATTCTTGCCACTTTCTGAAGCAGTTCTGGAGCCCTCTTTCCTGAATGTCTTTAGTTGTGCTGTCATGGCTGCCTCTGTGTCCTGAATCATTTTGACTTTGGGAAAGAGCCACTGCCAGATCCAGTGAATAGAATGGACATAATGTTGACAGAAATTGCTGTACCGGAAACAATGTGTGACATGGAGTCTTTCCGTTGTGATCACAAAATACGCTGAATGCTGCTGCTGAGTGCCATCTAATGGGAAGGCAGGGATCTTCAATACAGGAAGCGACGCATCGAACCTCAGTAACAGTGTGTGACAAGTTTCACCTTGTTCGGTGCAGTCAGTTGGGTGTGAACTATGGTTGAGAGAAGGTGTGTTTTAAAGTGTGCCATAAATCATCCTTCATCATGATAACGCTCCGTGTCACACATTGCTTCTGATACAGCAATTTCTGTCAAATAAAAACATTACAGTGTCCTCATCCACCTTATTCACCGGATCTGGCAACGTGCAACTTCTGGCTCTTCCCCAAAGTCAAAATGATTCAGGACATGGAGGCAGCCATGACAACACAACTAAAGACACTCAGGAAAGAGGACTTCCAGAACTGCTTCAGAAAGTGGCAAGCATGATGGGGTGTGTTCGAAGCAAGGAGGAGTCTTTTGAAGCGGACTAATGGCAATGTGTCTTTTGTTGTAATATATTTTGTTTGATTTAAACATTCACCATATTGTCTGATCACACGTCCTATGTGGTATTTACTCAGCAGTAATCCAAGGATGATTTTTGTGGGCCCACAGCTCCTGAAATGGTGTGCAAATGTTATGGGCTATGTACATAAGAATTCTGGGGGAGAGAGCCACAATTTTAATAATTTTTTTCTCAAGACAGTTTCAGATCCACACATATTTAGAAGTATGGGTAGAAAGAATACAAATAATCATCTCACTGCATCCCTAGTTTTTCTGGTGGGTTGTACTATTTACCAGCAAGTCAGGATTTATTAGAGGGACTTCCGTAGCCAGGACGATATGGCTACAGAAGGCTGATGTTCCAATGCCATTGTACTTGGCATCTGTGCCAGGTTACCAATCTAGGAAATCATTACTGTTTTGTCTTCAAACTGTGTCCTTCTCCTTCCTTCAATGTTTCCATTCAAAAAGGCATTTGCTGAGCACTTGTCCTATGTAGACGATGTTCTTGACGCTGCAGATATATTCGAGCAGCATAACGACAGCATGCATTCCCTTTCCTTTTATCCTCAGTCACATGTGCTTCACTGTTTTACAACTGAAATTCACCAATATACAAGTCTACAAACTCTTTAACTAAACTGGCCCTCTATCACTCCTATTGAACACTTCAGCATAAAATATACTCTGCCAGATTCTTCTGCACCCTGTGAGACACTGCAGAAAAACAACAACAACACAGACTACTATAGTAAGTTTTACAGAGTAACTGTAGATGTGTTTGTTGTTAATAATTTATAAGCATGATCAAAAAACTAACTCTGACATACTTATTTAGGTCAGAATATTCTGACTGCTCAGAGAGTTTCCTTTAATATCCTAAGTTAGGTTTCCAAGCACTTCTTTTCATGAAGCAGGGCTAACTTTGATTTTCTGTACTTGGAGAGCCAACAGGTAAGCAAATATATGGACCACTGGGCTGTCATCTGCATAGCTGTACAGGTAGTACAGAAATCAGAAATCACTGAAGTTCTGCTGGGCTTTGCTAGTTTATAGCTGTTTTAATCTCGTGACACCTCTGATAAGGGTTGAATGTGATAATGTGTTATCGATCTATCTACCATCTATCTATCTATCTACCATCTATCTATCTATCTATCTATCTATCTATCTATCTATCTATCTATCTATCATCTAGTGTTTATAGCTTTGTTTTTGTTTTTCATAACTGAATTATGGAAACATTGAGATCATATGTATGTTTTGTTCCTAAGTGTGGTATTACAAGTACAGTGCATAATTGCTGGTAAAAAAAAGTAGGCAAACAGCTAGTAATTAATAAAGAGAAGATTCCCAGTTAAGTTTAATCATGATACACTTACTATTATTATAATGTTCATTAAATGGAGTTTGATACTATTTTAGCATAAGCAGAGTTCAGGAAATCATAATTTTTCTCTACAAAATTATTGGTAATTACATTTTAGGTTTATGAGAATGTGCTCAATCTTCTTAAAAGAAGTGCCCCTTCCTCTCTCAGGAATGGATCACCTTCATAAGTTGGGGGAAAAACTGACTTTACCTGGTTAAAGCCTAAATGAACTGTTACATGGTTATTACGTTTTGGTAACAAAAACTATCCAATGGAACACAGAAAACAGTAAAAGGAACCAAGAAATATTTTGCTAAAGGCAGACATAAAATACAGTGAGAAATTAAATATCTACTTGGCTAAAGAACTGGTGGTAATCACAGAGGTCAGGATTTCTGTGCAAGACTTCTAATCCTACCAACAGTGAACAAAAACACAAATACTAACTGACAGACTAACAGTTAAAAACTTATCTCCCCTCCGCTGGACACACTGTACATTGCACTTTTCTTTTTTGAGTGTGAAATTAGGCATGCCTATGTAACTTCCCCCAGCCAACAGAATGTGAGCAGAAGTGAGTCACTTCCAGACAAAAGTTGTAAGAGCCAATGAACAATCTGCCACATTCCCCTCGCTCCATAGGAATTAAGAAAATATGTCTTGATGTGGAGTTTCCAGCATTTTGCATCCCTGAGTGATTTCACTGAGCAGGGAACTTCCCTGCAGACCCCTGTTGGACATGTATATGAGTGAGAAATACATTTTTCATATATTCAATACCTGAGATTTGGAGGTTGTATGTCAATTGTATTATCATCTAACCCAAGAATTAAGTTCCTAAAATAATAATACTTGTGGACTGGCCAATATTAACTGAGAGCTTATTGTGCTACACGTACTTTCTAAGCATGTAGTAACTGGTTCATTCTTCATAAATTCCCTATGAGATTAATACTGCAATTAACCCATTTTACACATGAAGAAATGGAGGCAGAGAGGCCAAGCAATCTGACTATGATTAAGCAGGGTAAGTATTTGTCCTCAGGTAGTCTGATTTCCTAGCTCCTGCTATATTTCCTCCATCTGCAAAGCAACCAAGAAAATGGACTATCTTAAGGATATTACATTGAAAGCACCAACACAGCTGTTTGCTGCTTCTCCATAACCAGAACTAATTACTCCAAATGAAAAAAACTATGAGTATGGAGGTCCGTGTCTTAGGGAGATAGAAACTGGTGGTCTGGGGTTGAACAGTGAGGGGATCCATGTTTGTCTTGCTGCTATTGCTCAGGACTATGTTTCTGTAAGTTTCCTATTAAAACACTTTAAATTGACAAACTGGACTTATCTGCATCATTTTGGCCTTTTAGCTCCTTTGGCATTTGGGGGCCACTTTGCAAACATGGCTCCCAAAACAATTATTGTGTAAGTGTTAAGGAAAGAGGAAAAAAATACAGTAATACAATGGCAGGACGAACTTACTGCATAGGTGAACATACAAGGACACAGATGTGAGTATGCTAATGACACACGATTACAAAACATGCTGACAAAACAAATTCTGTATTTATTGACACACTTAGATCTCCTCCATAAGAAAAATCAGCAGCCTTTTATTAACCTGTCTTGTGTCCTATTCAGTCAATTCCTAGTGCATTACCGGGGGTGCCAAAAATATGTATACACATGACTTGTATTCATCTTTTGTTATTGGTGTATATTGAGTATTACTATTTTAATACAGTTTTTCCTTTCTTAAAATGTGTATACATTTTTTTGCACCCTCTGTATAGTACCCCAATGCTCTCTGTATGTGTTTCTCTCTCTCTCTCTGTACTCTTATCCATGTTATAGCTACATGTATACATTTGACATTTTAAACCATTAATACTGTTCTGACTCTTTCCTACATACTACTGTGCTCCTCTTCCAAGGTCTTCTTTCTCTGACTTTCTAATATTCTCTCTAGCCTGAGGCTGTGTGTAATATCTGGTCATTTAAATTACAAATGGATTGGGGAAGCTCTGAGAAGTGCATCCTTCCTTCCTGTCTTTGAAAAGTGTATTCTCAATTTCTGACATGGTAAGGTCACAGTTCACAAAGTCAAATCCTAGTCCTCAGTCAAGTGTTTTGTAAGCCAGCCTTGTTTTCTCTCTCGCTCCACGTGATTACTGAAGCTGTACGGTAAGACAGGATTCCATAATCAGGATTCCAAATACAGCACTGGGGGTGCACCCCAACTCTTTGGCTCTATCATTTGTTCTCATGCATATGAGTGGTGAGAAGTCACTATTAATGATGATTTTTTTTTTTTTAAGTTTTTTTTTTTTTTTTTTTTTTTTAACAGGACTTTATTGGGGAACAATGGTCAAATTGTTGTCCTTTCAATCTTAGTTGTGGAGGGTTCTGTTCAGCTTCAAGTTGTTGTTCTTTCAGTCTTAGTTGTGGAGGGCGCAGCTCAGCTCCAGGTCCAGTTGCCGTTGCTAGTTGCAGGGGGCACAGCCCACCATCCCTTGCGGGAGTCGAACCAGCAACCTTGTGGTTGAGAGGACGCACTCCAACCAACTGAGCCATCCGGGAGCTCAGCGGCAGCTCAGCTCAAGGTGCCGTGTTCAATTTTAGTTGCAGGGGGCGCTGCCCACCATCCCTTGCGGGACTCGAGGAATTGAACTGGCAACCTTGTGGTTGAGAGCCCATGCTCCAACCAACAACTGAGCCATCCGGGAGGCAGCTCAGCTCAAGGTGCCGTGTTCAATCTTAGTTGCAGGGGGCAGAGCCCACCATCCCTTGCGGGACTCGAGGAATTGAACTGGCAACCTTGTGGTTGAGAGCTCACTGGCCCATGTGGGAATCGAACCGGCAGCCTTCGGAGTTAGGAGCACGGAGCTCTAACCGCCTGAGCCACCGGGCCGGCCCTTAATGATGATTTTTGCTAAACTTTCTGAAACATTTTGGATTCACAGGAGAGGGAAATAGTGATTGATGAATGTATATGAACTGAACAAGCTTCCCAATTAACTATAATGAAGCTTTAGAGGAAAAAAAAAAAAGTGACTATTATTAGTGTAGGTTAGCTTGCACAAGATATACTTAATGATGAGAAAGTTTTGTTAGCAACCAAATCAAACACCTGGACATGAAAAAAAAAAATGTGGGTAGAAAAATATACTTTTTGTCTAAAATTGTTTCCAATGTGGGTTTCTTATTTTGACCCCACTTACCATCTGACTGTTTGCTTATGTTGCTACTCACTGTTGACTACCTGTTTGTATTTCTGTCCTCCTCCCCTGCATTATTTACAATCAACCCACTGTACTTTGTATCACTTTTGCTCTTAATTTACATTTTTATTAGAAAGAGGAAAAGGTAGTATTATTTGGTTAAAGTATGATAATATAATCTTAGTCTCATAACATGAAAATCTTTTGGCATAAAATATACTAAAATAGAAAACTAGTTTATTCACAGTGAACTTTGAAAAACCATGTTAATGTTATACATTGATTTTAAAGAGGGGTATACTTATACTGTACCTTTGAAGGCAGATGCGTGCCCATTTGATAAAGGGCAGAGAAAATCATTCAAGAAAAATATCTTCTCTTTCTGTCCTTAAAATAATCACGTCAGAGGGCTTATATTACTTTATTCTGAATGTTGTAAAAAGAAAAGTCTCCTGATAGATATCAGATGTTTTTATTCTTTAATTTGTTTTTATTTTATTTTACTGTCTTCAGGGAAAGCAGTTTTCTGAGGACAAAAAATATCCATGTGCCTCTTGGGTTCACCACTACTCTCTATGATCTGGTTTCTGCTATTGTGAGAAATAAAGTGGTTTTACAGTCTTTAACAGATAATTTTCAATGTGAAAATGACAGATGAGAAAAATAAGCCCATAAGCATCTGGTTAGGTCCTGTATGTTACTGCAAGACACAAGAGCAGTGATTTTAAGTGTGGTCCAGGAAACTGGGCTCAATTCTCACAAAATATTTATTTACTATGTTTGTAAATTCTGAACAGGAGTGAAGTGTCCAGACAGAATGGTAGATTTGGTTCGTGAGCCTCCCTTAATTTGTAGGAAAGAGGAAGAGCCATCCTACTAGGGCACTGCCAGGTCATTACCCGTACTGGTTTTTCTTAAAGAAGTCACCAGGTATGAACCTCCATAAGAGATATAGTGGGAGAGAACAGGAATATTTTAATGGTGAAACCATTTAAGGGACAATTTCGTATACTTTTTCACTTTATTAACATTTGCAAAAAAGTGTGGCTCCAATATTATGACCAATTAAACAAGGTAGGGCTGAAGAGTAGAGAAGAGAAAGTTTCCAAAAAGTAAAAAACAACTTTATTCAATGAGCTCTCTGTTACCATATGATACGTAAATGCTGAATTGCATTTTCACTTATTGTCGTTGCACCCTTAATCAACTATTTTCCTTGCTTAACCTTTCTTTTATTTAAGAAAAAATGCCAATTGCGTACAAAGCTTTTTAGAACTTAGTTTTTTTGTTGTTTTTCTTTTCGTCTTCTTTTTTCCCCCTACTTCCAGCAGTGCTAGGCTCTCCATTTAAAGCAATTTTAGGGAATAAATAATTACTTTAATCTTAATTAAGAAAATTATAAAAATTCATTGTGAAACATCTAATTCTACATAGTAATTATCCCATTTGAAGGAAGTAGACTATTCTTTCATCCTAATAATTACTGTTGTAGTGAATAGGCTTAAATATCTTTAGAAATAATTAAAAATTCTTCCCCACAAGACTTTAGAACTGGTTATATAAGAAATCACACAGAAAAGGATTTACTTAACTTTGAGGAAAATCCTTACGCTAAACTGTACAACTTTCAATTATCTTTAAAATTACTTATATCACTATAAAATGTTTCTTAAATCCCATATTTTATATAAAAGTTGTCTTAGTTATATAATATTTACAAGCCTTGTATTATTTAAAATTATTAAGTGTATGATTTTCACTATTACATTATGTAAATCTCAATTCCTTCATTTAGAAAATGGGGATTATAGAATTATCTTAAGGAATGCATGTAAAGTGTTCAGCCCAGTGTATGGTACATAGTAAGCAGCAGTCACAAGAGGCAGACGGTTAAAAATAGGTTCAAATCCCAGCCCTGCCACTCCCTAGGTCAATGACAAGTTGTCTGAGTATTAGTTATCTATATGGAAGTGATAGTTTCTATAGATGCTCTTGGTCCAGTGCTTTCTACAAGTCCACTAATAAAAAGTAATTATATCGGCTGTTTTACAAACTAAAGTGTATATAGTTTTGCATTTCTATCAAACTAAATCAGTAAGTTTTTCAGAAACTCAGACATGCTTTTTAAAGGTCTAACATTTTTTAATGCAACTCTCCCTCTCCCTCTCCCTCTTCCTCTCCTCTATATACGTAGATCCAAAAATGTACATACATTTTAAGAAAGGAATACTACTAAAATTGTAATACTCAATATATGCCGACAACAAAAGGTGAATACAAGTCACGTTTGACTTCTGTAATTACAAGAGGTGCTCAAAGTGGTTACCATCAGTGTCCAGATGCTTCTGATTATGGCGAACTACTGCTTGAGCAACGTTGACCAAAGTGTACACTTGTATACATTTTTTTGGCTCCCCCGGTACACACACACACACACACACACACAGAAGAAAATCTTTTATCCTGCTTTGCAGAGTCCACAGAGTTACCTTCTTTCCAATTTCATCACTACTTTTGCATTATTTTAGAATCCCTCCTCCCTCTATGTCTTATAACGTGGTGTTCATTCCTACTTTCATGCTATCCCTCTCATTAAAATGTTCACATGCCCATCCAATTAGCAATTATTTGTGTACTATTCTTTGCTACATTTCTATGTCTATTTTGTAGTCATGCCATTCTTCTCTCTAAAATACCCTTGCTCATAAATTTGACAATTAAATATCTTACTGTACTTTGGTGGATCTAAACTTTTCATTTAATACATCATGCATTTACACCTTGACTCTCTTACTTAACTGTAAACAAGATATCAGATATTTGTCTTACAGTGTTTACAAATAATAGGCACGCAGTATTTTTTCATTTGATTGTTCTCGCATGGTGTTTCCATGTAATGAAATTAGATACAATGTTTAAAACAAAATTATGTTAGAAACAACTCCTGTAAGACAGAGCAAAGCTACTAATTACTAAACATGCTTATGTCATTTTACCAAAGCCATATACACCCTGTTCGACTTTTCCATTAATACACACTAAATGGGGTGGAAGTAGTTACCAAACTTCTGATAATGGAACTGAAAGTTATTACTTTCTTAGTAGCTTATCATCCCTTTGTAGGAGAGAATGATTTTTCAGTAACATATTTGACTCCAATAGAAAAATACAACATAGTAAATTAAGAACATGGTGACAATTTAGTCTGCCTTTGTGAAGTTTGCTTTAGGCTATACAACCATTTCAGTAATCAAAAGCAAGCTGGTCCATTTGTGTTTGATTCTTTCTGATATTTATGAGGTACACTAAAGAAAAATGTTTCCATCCAAAAGAAGTTATCTAATACATTTACTTTTAAACTAACTGAAACAGTATGCTTATTAGTTTTATTATGAACTTTCTGTTTACAAAAGTTCTCAGCTTTGTTGACACTTTTAAATTTATCCACTCTGAAAACCATCAAACCCTACACCCTTCTCTACTCTGGTGCTTTTCCTATAAATATCAGTCTTTAGAAACATAAAAACACTTCTTAAAAGTAATTTTCTCTCTCTGATTTATATTTGTCAAATTAATAGTCTCAAAATAAATGACAAGGAAGCAAAGCACCCAGTAACAAAATTTTCATTATATTTTTACCTCCATTATCTCATTAATATAGATAAACATTTTTAAAACTGTATTCATAATAGAGGAATGATTTTGTAATTATCACAAAACTGGTATTTAATTAAATATATTTAGCCTGAATTCATTTTTAGTGTTCAATTATAAAATGTTTTTCTAAGGGGAAGCAAAACACATGTGCTTATATAATTTAAGTAAATTGAAATATTCACCTTACTACACATGTCTCAGTTATTACAATTACATTTAAATTAAGTTTTCTATTAAATGTAATATTTGAAAAATTTTCTTGTTCACTTTTGGAGTGGTTTTAAATTATTTTCCTAATTTAGATAAGTTTCTTGCATAAAATTTTACTTTCGTGTTTATTTTGACTCAATTTTCAAAACTTAAATATTCACATAAGTTTAATAATTAGGACATGTTAAAAAAGATTTGCTATATACATATACAGATGGACAGTTGCTATGTAGTATTTAATCAAGTCCATATTTCCTTTTTTACATAAAGGCAGCTTGTATGCTTAAAACAGTGCCATAAAAACATGGCTAGAAAACAGCACAATTCACCAATCCATATCCATTGATTTGACCTTCAATGGAAGTTTTTTTTAATCTAAATATAAATAATGAGGATAAAATGATGTACAATTTAGCTGATAATAAATGGCCTCTGTCTTCTTTAAAGGCATATTCTTTCTAAAGCAATGGAGAGATATGATTGATTAATGAACTATTTAAAGAAGGCAATAACGCTTTGCAAAATACCAAGAACCTTTTCTGTTGCAATTGTCTCTAGATAGAGATAGAGACTATTAACAAATGTTTTAGAATGCTGTCCCATAAAGACTCAATCAACTGAGATGTTTAGGGGCTCTGGTAAAGAGTTTTCTACTTAAGTGAAAATCCACATTAAACAAAACTATTTAATTTTCTTTAATTCAATATCCCAACTCAACATTCCAAGCTCACTTGACCATGTAATACTTGACTCAAGTAACACTTATTGACAGACCTTGGATCTTACTTGGGAATATGCTGTCAGTGGTACAGTGATTCTTCATTCAGAAACATTAAGTACTGTGAGCCAGCGGCTGGGCAGTGCGTTAGCTCATCCATGCAAACTTCCACTTGCTCAGGAAGGCAGAGACCTTTTCTTAGTCATTGCTATATCGCCAGTAATTAGAAATAGTGCTTGGTACAGTTTTGAGTGACAACCAAGCTCTAGTAACTGTGTTAGGAGTTCAGCCAAAAGGTTAGTAAGGAGTGTTTTCTACTTAAGAAGCTTACAGTCTTGCAGAGAGAAGGACAAAGATATAAACAATATAACCAATTACAATATAATACAGTAACTGATGTTTGAATAAAGTGCTTTGCAGGCACATGTGAAGGACATAGGAATTCTGCTGGAGAGAACAGGGAGAGATGATGCTAGAAATAAATCTTTAAAGGATAAAGAGGGATGTATTAGGTGAATGAGGAAAGGAGAGGTATTGAACCCGTGATAGAGTCACACTGAAAAAGAGTAACCCTAAGGCTTCCAGCTCTAAGAACAATGGTTTCTTAGTGATTTTCACCTTTTCTCCTAACACTGGAGTGTTCCATAAATAAATGAATGGATAAATAAATTTTGGTTCAGTGAGATTTATGATTGCCTCAATCATGCCAGAGTTTGAATCCCATTCAAACAATCCCAGGAACTTTCCAGACTATACATTCCAGACTAGAAATGGTCAAATATAGGAAGAAAAAGGCTATTGTGGATTGAGGCAGTAGGAGGAGGAGGGGCAGAGCCAGATTACATGAAGCCTCAGGCCTGCATGAAGTTTTCTGTTCACCCCTGATATTCTGAATTCAAAAGTTCTTTCCCCTCATTGTCTTTATAAAGGTTGTGTTATACTTCCTTAAAATATGTATTTTTCTTCCTGTGAAAAAAGTAAAGCATACTATAGGTTGGTATAAAAGTAATTGTGGTTTTTGCAATGGTTTTTAACCTTTTAAAGCGCAATTAGTTTTGCACCAACCTAATAGATCTTATTTTTTTGTGACTCTCCTTGAGCTAATGATTTTTGAGCAAGAAATATGTGTCAGACATATTATATTCCTTAAACCTATCATTTAATCCTTAAAACATTTCTATGAAATACACATGGTGCCAAAAAATGCATACACATTTTAAGAAAGGAAAACTGTATTAAAATAGTAATACTCAATATATACTGATAACAAAAAATGAACACAAGTCATGTTTGACTTCTGCAATGACAAGAGGTGCTCAAAGTGGTTACCATCAGCGTCCAGACACCTCTGATGATGGCGAACTACTTCTTGACCAATGCTGACCACAGTATCCACTTGTATACATTTTTTTAGCACCCCTGGTATGTATTAACCCCAAATTTCATAGATAAGGAAAGGGAGGTTCAAGAAGTCAAGCCCAACCAGCAGGGTCAGTCTTCAATAAGCGCATACTTATTTAATGCCTATTCTAGAACAGACCTAGTTCTAGGAACTAGGGATTCAGTAATGACCAAGACTGAAAAGTCTGTGCTCTCATGGAGTTTACAATTCTCATGTAGTGAAACACACAATAAGTATGTTAAAAAGTAAAAAGTGAAAGAAAAAAAGGGATAATGGTAAAAATTACAAAGAAAAGAAAGCTTAGTTATGGTATATGTTATGGAGAATGTATACTATAGGAAACAACTAAGAATATTACATACAGTATGTTTAGGGAAAGCCTTTATCAGATGGTAACATAGGAGCTGGTATCTCAGTAAGGAGAAGGATCTAGTCACCCAATATAAAAGGTAAAAGCATTCTAGACAGTAGAGAGAGATAGCTGACAAGGCATTGCGTTGGATATAAGCTTGGTATGTTTAAGTAACAGAAAGAATGTTAGTGTGGCTTGAGATTAGAAAATAAGAGGATCAAATGTATTCTGAAATTAGGCTGGGACAGGATCATTCAAAGTCTTAAAGGAGACTTTGAAAGATTTTAGGGAAGGAGTAGTAATAAGATTGATTTATAATTTATCTCAGTTTGGCTGCTCTATGAGGAAAAGTGGTACAGGATTAAAGTGGAGGTGGAAAAGCAGGTTAGGAAATATTGGAGCAGTCAAGATGGAGAAAACTGTGGCAGAAGCATTGGAACTGAAGAAGAGAGGTCAGATTTGGGGTATATTTTATAGCTAGAGCCACTAGGACTGAGTAGCTGATATAATACAGAGGCAGAGGGAGGGGGCTTGGAGGAATGGTGAGGAAAAGAAAGGAATGAAAAATCACTCCCAGTTGGAGTTCTGCTTCTAGTTTGGAGGAGTAAGGTCCTGACAAATTGAATCTTCCACAGATAACAACTATAAAATCTGAGCAAAATAGGAACAACAACCTGAGAACTGTGGGCAGTAAACAAAAACAGTGTGATTTTGGAGGGGAGTTAAAACTTGAGGAAGTGCTCAACACAGGATGTATTCTTCATTTCTGAGGGCTTGCCTCTAGGGCAGCTGCAGTCAAAGTGATTGTGCAGGGTTACTAAAACTCTGATAGAACGCCTTTTTCTGGACAGCGGAACAAGGGGAAGGAGCCTGAGGTAATCAGGGATGCTGAGGAGTGAGGTGGGGACCATGGAAAAGATAGTGCCTGAGAAGCAGAATGCCAAATTCTGTGTTTCAATTCTGTTCTGGTCTCCTGCTGGCTCTTGAACCATAATGAATAAGAGAGGCCAAAGCAGTCTATACTACAATCTGGGCTAGAGTCCACTGTACATGCGACCAAGTATAAAGTTTTGAGTCTAATGTAGTTAACTGCCTGCTTAAAACAATAATGTCAACACCCCTTGGAAGACTGTAACAGAATCCAGAGTTTCTATCACATAACATTTACAATTTCAGAGATATAATAAAAAGCTATGAAGAGCCAGAAAAATATGACCCATTCTCAAGAAAAAATGATAATCAATGGATGTCAACCACAAGATGATTCAGGTTGGAATTATTAGACAAGTGCTTTAAAATAGTTACTATAATGACATAAAGGAAAAGACAACCATAATGAATGAAAGATAAGACATTTCAGCAAATAGAAGACATAAAAGACAATAAAATGCAAATTTAAGAATGTAGAGGTGAAATGTCTGAAATAATAATTCACAGGACAGGTCTAACAGTTGAATGGAAATACAGAGAAAGCCAGTAAACTGGAAGACAGATCAACAGAAATTATCCAACCTAAGAAAGAGGAAAAAGACTAAAAAAAAAATTAATAGAGCCTTAGGTATCTAGTAAAATATCACAAGTTCTATTATACATGCAATCAAAGTACCCCAAACAGAAAGAGGGTAGCAGAAAAACATTTGAAGAAATAATGGCCCCAAACTTCCCACATTTGGAATGATATAAGTTGACAGATTTAAGTTGAGAGATCTCTTAGAAAGTATAGATAAAGAAAATCACACTTAGGAACATCACAGTCAAATTGTTGCAAACCAAAGATAAAGATAAAATCTTGAAAGCATCTAGGAAAAAAGGACACATTACATATGGGGGAAAAACATGGAGCCTAGAACACAGCGGAAAAACATCTTTAAAGTGCTAAAAGAAAAATAATGTATTATCAACCCAGAATTCCCAGAATTTCATATCCCATGAAAAATTTCCTTCAGAATGAACGATGTTTTAAAAAACCCCTCTTTGAATAGACAGAACAAGTAGACCAAAAAAAAAAAAAAAAAAAAAAAAAATCAGTAAAGATGTTGACTTGAACCACCCTATTTAACCACTTTGACCTAATTTAAATTTTTAGAACATAGGCTCAATGACTGAAGAATGCACATTATTTTCAAGAGTCCATGGTATGTTTGCCAAGATATGCCATATATACTGGGTCAAAAAGCAATTTTTAAATTTAAAATAATTGAAATTATATGTGGCGTATATTCTTTGACTATAATGGAACACATAACACAAGATATCTATGAACACCCCAAATATTTATAAATTAAATGCACTTATAAATATAGTGGTGGTTATAAAATAAATCATCAAATAGGAAATACAAAATATTTCCAACTTGATAATGAAAGTAAAATAAATGTTATATGCAGCTAATGTGTCATATAGAAAGAAATTTATAACCTTAAATATTAGAAAAGGAGAAAGGTCCAAATCCAATACCTAAGCTGGCATCTCAAAAAAACTTGAAAAAGAAGAGCAAAGTAAAACCTGTATAAGCAGAATAAATAAAATAATAAAGGTAAGAACAGAAACCACAAATAATTATCTGGCAGAGAATTTGTTAATCCATCTAGTCCCATGTCTAGTACAGGTTTGGAAATCTCCCAAGAACCGAGTCTCTATAGGAGACAGGATCTAGAATCACTAGCACAATTTAGAAAATGCCTGTTTTTACAACGTCATTTGATTAATTGGAGCTCTTGCTTGTATAGCAAGTAAAATACATTTATTTATATTACTGTGTTTCCCCAAAAATAAGAACTATCCCGAAAATAAGCCCCAGTGAAGATCGTCAACCAGACAGACACATTTAGTATGTTATGACAATGTTCTAGAAGAAGATGACATGACTGCATTTGAATAAATGTAGATTGTTTTACATGAAAAAATAAGACATCTCTTGAAAATACGCCCTAATGCATCTTTTGGAGCAAAAATAAATATAAGACTAGATCTTATTTTTTGGGAAACACGATAATTCTTTGAATTTGTTGGTAAATTGGAATTGAACCACTTTTCCCTTGATTTGAAAAATCCCTAATAATAACTAAAGAAAAGTTCACAGTTTAACATATCACAGCTTTACTGTGATACATAAATTTTCAGCAGTGATCATAAACATACTTGAATCTCTTCTAGAAGACCAAAAAAGAAGGATGGAAAGAGATAGGGAGGGAGGGAGGGAGGGAAGAAAAGAGACAATTATATCACCCCTTGTATCCTGAGGAGACAATCTTTTTCTTCTAAGGTAAAGAAATACATAAGTTTCTGTTTCCAGAGCAATGCTTTCAGATCTGTCTGGTGTTCCCTTGTAGGCTGGAGAAGGGCCAATCTCCATCAGTGATGGGAGCAAAACAGAAAATAGTTAAGACATTTCTGAATTCAATTCATCTGGTCCTTGTTTGTCTACACAAAGAGGTGTATACAAGTTAAACAATCTCTTCCTTTTTAGAAGGGCAAGATGTGCTATTTTTCTACATTTATTACATCTGTCTAGGTATGATGAAATAAAAGTAGCTCAAATAGGAAGGTAAGTCATGGTTACCTTGATATGCTACCTATTATAATAGAATATCAACAACAGGCTCTTGGTCTCTAACATAAAACTGGCAGCAAAAATGATAGTTGCAATGTTTAACAAATATCCATAGGGAAAAATAAGCAAATTAGTGAGACTTCTCTTACAGATGCCTAACTTGAGTCTAAGTTTGCTGTGTGTCTAATCAAACCCAAATCTAAATGGAAGGGAGGCAGAAGTCAAGATTAAACAAGTTATTTGCATAACTATTTCTTTTAACTTGGGAAAAGAGAAACTGAAATTGTATTTCCAATTGTCTCAGTGGTTTAGTTACTTCATAATTTCAAACAAGTATAGCACTGGTAGTATTTATATACAAAAATTTCAAATAAGAAAAGGATATTTTAGAGGTTCCTGAATTTTCCATAAAAATTTGAAACTAAATAAATAAAAAAGGGCCTCTAAATTTAAATGATCTAAATATAATAATCAAAACATTGGCTGGAATAAACAACTATTTCAATGTTGCTTTGGATTCCAAATTTTTCAAGCAAAAAACTTCAAACAAAAAAGCATACTTGTGGGGACAGAGCCCCAGAGAGTAGTTTACAGGCTCTCGGCCTCACGTGAAGGGGTACTGGCTCGGGTGGTGAATGGCCGTCGGCTGTGGCTGATTGGCCGTCAGCTGTGGCTGATTGGCCGTCGGCTGTGGCCGGTTAGCCAATTGGCCACTGGTATAACTGCTGCGACTACGGAGGACTGCCGAGGATTGCCGAGGAGCTGAGCAGAGCCGAAGAGAGCGGAAGAGGAGAGCCGAGAGAGAGGAACAGAGGAGAGAGTGGAGAAGAGTCGTCGGTCAGTCGGTTGGCGGAAAAGCGGACGGCAGGTCGGCGTCCGGTGGGCCCAGCCTCCAGTGAGACCGTGGTGGTATGGCTCCCCTACCTATGGCTCCGTGGGTGTTCCTTGTTGGCCTCACCATATCCTGCGTTCTTATGTGGGGAGCGGGACCAGAGACCCCCCACGACAAATGGCGCAGCGAGCAGGGTCTCCCGCATGACAATACTAAAGTTTAGAAGTTTGATAATAAAAACCTGATTTCATTTACTGTGTTTCCCCAAAAATAAGACCTAGCTGGACCATCACCTTTCATGCATCTTTTGGAGCAAAATTAATATAAGATCTGGTTTCATTTTAATATAAGACCGGGTCTTATATAATATGATATAAGACCGTGTCTTATATTAATTTTTGATCCAAAAGACGCATTAGAGCTGATGGTCCCACTAGGTCTTATTTTCGGGGAAACACGGTACTACGTATTCTATGACACTTAATTATCCTAATTTTTGGAGTATTGCATTTATAATTTGTTTCAGCTAGGATGAAAGTAAAATCCAGTGGGAACTCTTCAATTTGAAGTTTGGTAGGCTACAGGGAGAATTTTCAGAATGTTTTCTTATGTAATAAAAAAGTGTTTTGAGAGGAAACTTCCACTACTGCTCCAGGTTAACTCTCTAAGCTCCTGTACAGGGCTCCATTACCTACTGCAATTATTAGCCTTTAATTTAGGATAACTGGACAAATTATATGAATTAAATACAATTTGAAACCAAGTAGCCATAGTAGTAGGGCTATTCTAGCGAAGTTGTACAGAAGTAGCTTCTCAGAAAGAAGGGAGGATATAATTACTGAATGGGACTCAGCTAGCGGTCCCAGCTAGCTAGAGGGGCTAGCTCTGGAGAGCCAACAGATAATACTATAAAAGGACATAATTTCCAGTGGAATGTTCGCCTGGGACCTGGAAGGGCATTAAATGTGCGCCAGTATTTGGACCTCCCTTATGAATACTGCTGACTCTACTCAGTCTGTAGCTTCTGTGCCTCAAAACATCTTTGGTTCTGCGCAAGCTTACCATCCTGAATCTGAAATTAGCTAAGGTAAAGAAAGTCCCATTTATCCAAACACCTGGCTTTCTTATTTCCCTTCTGATCTCTGCAGCTCTCCTGGCAACCTGATTGCTACTTTCATTGTTAGAAAGGTTCTTATCCCAAACACCCAGATTGAGTATGTTTTCAACCCATAATTTTTCAGATGTTAGAAAAGCAGTATGGTGCAGCTACTTTGCATTTTGTGTCATCACTCCTGGCAACATTTGGGTTAGTACTCCATAATCAAATAAATTAACATTTTTGCAAAAAATGTATAAATATCCACACTAAGTGGGATAAAGGCAACAAACGGCCACATATTGGTTTATATTAAGTTTTGTCACCAGATATGCTTTCCACAAGCACATGAAAAAATGTATGGTTTTCACAACTTTTAAAAGGTTTAGAGCCTTGTAACAAATCCTAGAAGTGAAACTCTTTTTCTCATTTGATGCAAATGCTTAAATGAACGCAAACTTTTACTAATTTATTTTATTTTCCAATAATATTAATCAGCTGCCATATTATGGCCTCGCAAGTGAAGACAAACATTTTTGTGCGCTTTCATTATCAGAAATGACATCATAATCTTATTGGCCTCCTTGAGTTCCTCTAAATAAGATTAATAAAAAATATTGCATATAAAATATGAATGGATTTGGAGAAAAGTTTATTTTGATTGTTATATAAAACCCAAGAGAATCAGCGTGCTTGTGATGCCTCCCAACCAAACTGACTGCCCTTGTTCTTATGTGTCCCCAATAGACAGATTCTATGGATTTCAGCACCAGCGCCGACGGGAGTCACATTAACAAAAGTGGCATTATCTGTCATATGCATACATCTGAGAGCTGAGGACAAACTAAAGTCAGTCACAGAGGTTATTAATTTAGAAAATTAACATATATGTAATTATATCTGAATATTTACTAAGAACTAATTTCCTGATGGAGAAATTTGACAACCAGTGACAATAAAGTTGTCAACTAACGTGTAAATTTCTTAATTTTACTCTTCTGTACATTCTAAGTTCAGTTCCTACAAGGACGGTGGGAGAATAGAAATATCCCTTTTGAAATGCTTCATATTCCACGTTTCCACAATTCTTATTTAGTTATCTACACACACCCTATGCATCTACAACTCTTTTTATTACTATATACCTATGTAAACTATTAGCATACATACACACCTCTACATATATATTATCATTCTTTTAAGCAAAGCTTAGTATTAAATTAATATGGAGCTAAATAACAAAACAGGGTCCACTGGTAGAATGTGTAATGAATTTGTACATTTTTAACTATCCTCATTATTCACAAAGTCTTTCTAAATTATCTCTCCTTTTTATATCACTATCTCTGTGCCCGTATTAACCAGCATATAATTGCAATTTTAACTTCTTTCACATGCACAACATTTATGGAAGTCAGTAGTGAAGAAGAGCAGGTGAGGCACGCCCTCACATTGAGTCATTACGTCAGGAAACATTTAAGCTCCATGTAAAGGTTTCTTCTGGTAGATGACAAGTGATTAAGGCTTTTCAGGTAAGTTTCAGGAATAAAACCATTGCTCCTGTTCAGCCAGGCACTTCTGTGTAGCAACTACATTAGCAAAATAACAATGTGAACATTGATAACATGGAATGTATAAAAGTAGAGATAATACGATTTGAAATTCTTCTAGGAAATAAAATCTAAATTTAAAAGGCAGGGCTTTCTTTGCTAGTTTGGTAAAAAAGATAATTTTAAAAATATGCTCAAGATGCCTCTCAGTGCAAGGTGATCCTTGTTTTCAGGAAGTCTATAATCTCTAAAATAGCACCTCCATCCCCAAGTCCAGTCACCCACTTCACAAGAACCAATTTTTCGGAACTTCAGCTTTCAATCCACTAGGGCACCATGGATAGACAACAGTTAGTGCCTTAGTTCCTTTTCTCTGCAGGTATGGATTCCCCAAGCATTTGTTCACTCTAGTATTTTAGCAAACGTTTCAATTGCACTAGTTGCTAGTCTGGGAAAGGACAGGTAAATCTACTTTTCTGAATTTAGTATCTTTCAAAATATTGTATCTGCATTTTCTTGCGTCTGGCTTCACATGGATAAAAGTCTCAAAGGGAAAATGAGTGCTGTTAAGGACCATATTTTACCTTTTAGGAATTAGGAAAGATCCAAAATACATCTACCCTGAGTGCCAACAGCATTGATTTTGAGAGAAAAGATATTAACACTGAATAGGTCTTAAGTCAGCTAACTTCCTGGGTATTTATTTCACTGGGACTGTTTTCCTGCAACCAGAAGAACAAGTACACAGAAATTAAAAGTGGTAAGTGAATGCATTCAACTTACACACCAACGGGTTTAAAAAATCAAAATATAAGTTAATATGAGAAAGCCGTAATAGGGAAAATATTGTACAAATGTAAATTTTAAAACAAGAACTACACATCAGACTATTCAGTGCTACATATCTGTGGACCTTCCCTCTTTCAGAAAACACACACACACGCACACACACAAACTCCGTAAGACATAAGACATACAAAAAAATAGAGGTACTCTAGTCACAAAAACTGCTAAAGCTAATGAACTAAGAGAATAATAAAATTAGTATACTTAGCTAGCAGTTGAACCATTTACAAAATAGGATCTCTTTATCTGTGCTCTTTTCTTTTTCAGAATCCAATAAACTGCCATTATATTCCTTCTAAATGGTTCCATTACAAGGATTCTATAACAACAGCCTAATCTCTTGATAATTATAATAAATGCTTGTAATCAAAGTAGGAACCATTTAAAATAAGGAGGAGAAAGGCTGTTTTCCATCAAACTCATTGTAGTTCTGTGACCTTTGAAGCACACAGATACAATACAGCTTTCCATTCAATTTTGTTCAAATAAATATTTAAGAAAATATCAGATCATTGATAATTTGGATTGACCCATTTTAGCATTCTTTGTTTCAGAATTTTAAATTGTGTTAACATTAGAATAAAGGAACATCTTTAATATTTAGAGTATCAATTTTTGCTCAGAGTTATAAGTTTCTAGAATTTAAATGACAAATGATTTGATTAGAGATGCAATATTTCCTTCAGGGAACAAAAGCAATAGTTATTTTAGAAAACTATAATGATGAGCTATTCACAATGCTTATGGCCTTAAGGAAGTATTATTTTCCTAGAAGACAGCACATCTCAACACAGAAGTTAGGACTGTATTTACTTGAATAAACCACGATTTCCAGAGATCACATAAGTAACTGAAGGCTGATAAAGTTACGGGAAATGACTATATATGATCAGAATGGCTTTCATCTGCATTTTGTTAGACCAAGCATTGATTTCACTTTTCAACTGTGAACAGCAAGAGGCCAGCTGTGGCCAGAGTGGGAGCAAACTGTGAACCAGGGGGAATTGCTTAGGGGGGAAAAAAAAGTAATACTTTTTAATAACTCATAGCAAAACCCTACACATTCTAAATGTTTGGAGAAATATATAGGGGTTTCCACAAGCTGTCAAAAGTGATGGATCTAATTTATGACAAAATGAAACCTTTGTGCTCGGTTGTGGGAATAAACAGAATTATGAGGAGAAAATAAACAAAGAGAAGGAAAATATAAAATATATTGCCTTCGAGGCAGAAACAACTACATTTTACTTGGTATTCCCAGATGTGCTAAGAGGAAATTTTTGACAGCACACTGAAAAGCAAGATTCCCTTTGTGAAACCTTTCACATTTATTTAACTAAGCACAATCATTGAAAATGACCTTTATCCAAACCCTTCACAGCAGTCTTAAAATGATCTAAAATGACTGCCAGATATTCTTTAAATAACATTACTTAACTAAAAGTCATTACCCAGGGGCAATATTAAAGTACTGGCAAGTAAATACAGATCTATTTTCAGCAAAATATAACATAGGCTTAATGAAAAATTGATAACACATTAAACATCTTTGTCAGAAAGGGAACAAATAATACAAATTATCTCAGTTTTTCAGAATGGTAGGGAATATATGGTTTTCACATTCAAGACATCCCATTTTTTCTTAATGGAGAAAAGCATAATAGCAAAATAATCTAAACAATAGAAATGTTGCTTAATACTTAAAATTATAAAAAAAAGTGTTTTACCCAGAAGGGTTTCCAAAACATATTTTAACAAAACAAACTAAATTTTTATATTTGCCAAATGTCATAAATTTCAGAAAACAGATTTATTTATTTAGTGATTCTTCCTATTTTCAAAATATGTGTAAAAAATTTGACCATCTCTATCTTTTCTTTTTAAATTTATATTCAAGGTAAGATCAAAGGCTACCTATTAGACTTGGAATGGAGGGATAGGTAAAAGCGTAGGTCAGGAATAATTGGTAGTTTGTTAAAAAGATGTATACTTGTGGATTCTAAAATTTAAAAAATTTCCATTGTTTCACAATGCATTTCTGTTTCAGTAGGCAAAAACTGGACATGCTCTGGGGAGAAAAGATTTTCCTGTATTAAGAACATGATTAGTTCAGTAAATCATGGCTTTGTGATAAAGATGATTACTATATCTCCTTGATGGGAAAAGGAGAAGGGGAGAGGAGGTTCATTTCACCACAAAGCAATTATGCTGAGACTGAACGTTACCATTTATCATGGCTGAAAGATGACACTCACTGTTAGCCAAGGGAAACTGCTACTCAAATGCTCCTTTCTAGATCAATATACCATGTTTTTTTCCCCCCGTAGTTTTTTTTTTTTTTTTTTTTCCCTTAGAAAAAAAGTAATTATACAACAGAAACTTCACAATCAATACCTTCTCAGGCTAACTTAAAGTCAGCTATATAGGTGTGAAGGTATGGCACTGTCAGCTGTCACTGAAGTCTACCCCATTAAATCCAAATTAAGCCTGTTTTTCTGTGCTGTTAATCAAATCTTTCCTAGTGTTATTTCAAGTCCTCATTACTGGTTCCTTGGAAACAAAGTATTGTCAGGTTTTGATTTTTTGTTGTTGTTACTAAAGCACACGAAGTTACTATTGACCACATAACAACATAGGAGAGTTACCATTAATTAACCCATTAGTATTTTTCAAGGAAATAAAAACAAAAAAAAAAGAAAAAATCGATTCATGAGGGAAAAACAATCAATGTCCTTACTCAGTAAAAACTAAAGTACTTCTAGAAGCATGTTTCCAAATCTTCTAGTTGAAGCTCTGACCTTTGAACTTCTGAGATGCATAAATAGAACAAGCTACAATTTTATAATGTACAATTGAATGTTTCTCAGAATAGTAATCCTTGCAGTTAGGGAGGTAGATCATAGATGACTGTACATGTTTATTGTATATACATAGATAAAAATAGGTGCTACAATCATTTGAAAATCTATCCAAATGTCAATTTGACAACTGCTTCCTGTAAGACAGAGCTTAGTCTTATAAACCAATCTAATATATCAGAAAAGGTTAAAGGGCATGGAAAAATCACTCCTTCAGTGAAAAAAAATTTGACATCCAATTTTCAAGCTGATTTATCAGTGGAAAGCTAAAATTGATAGGTTGCCATTACTGGGGAGTAGACTGTCTAAGAAAGCCGTTATAAAACCTCTCATTTTGATTTAGCTACATTAATCAATACAAACCTATACTGTTTCAATTTTTAAAACATTGATCTTCTGCTATAAGCTTAGTACAGCCACATTTATCAACAGTCATAAAAAACAACAACAAAAAAAAACCCTCAATATATTTTTAAACAAAGGTTCAGAAAATAAAATGATCAAATAAAATTCAGGTTTACTTGCCATTTTGGTTAATCGTTGTTACCAAAAATTGTTTAATCTACTTAATCAAGAAATAGTTACCTTTTTTATATTTTAGGAAATAACTACTTTTTACTTTGTTTTCTGTTTTAACTATACCAGTGTTATCTCCTAGATTTCTCAGTTTTTAGATCTTACATCAGAAAATCCTAGAATAATTCTATTCTAAATATTTACAACTAAAAAAACACAAAATTATAGTGAGTGAATTATTTAATACACACAAACAATACTTTTTGTTAATGCATAGCTGAAAATGACAGCACAGAGTGACCAAAAACATTATGAAAAAGTTTCAGACTGTGTAGCTGAAACATTTTGCGGGCAGAGAAGACTTAAATATTTCTTAGTTCAAAACTCTATGGATGAAAATTCTGCTAATAAAATAGGAATTTTATTAAAAGTCATCTATCCTGTTCTGGAAGATTCAAAGTAAAAAAAGGAAAAATCAATATGCTTTGCATGTGTTCTCACACTATTAGTATTTTATTGTAAGTGTTATTAAAAATCTAGAGAAATGAGCAGAAAGAGATACTACTATGGAACAATCATGCCTTTAAAAATTTTTCAAAAATGACATCATTTAAGTTCAAGGTATGTCATATATTTTATAAACATTTTTTTTTATATTTTAAAAATAGTGTGGTTTTCTACTATGCTTAGAAAGTACATATTTATACAAAAATTTGTCATATTAATATAATTACTTATGCAAACATTAAATATATTTACTGTGGATATCTATGGAATATTATATAAAACATTACAAGAAAGTGGAAGGATGGGGAAATAATGTAAGTTTTACATGTTCACTGTTATTTATTAAGTTTCCCTTTCCATATATGCATGGCATGGTTGTGAGCCTTATACAAGTCGGAAAAATGGATTCAGTTCCTACCCATTAGTATGAAACAGATAAAATCCAGAGATTTCATTGTATTAGGCACATACCACAGACAAAACATTTCCAACTAACATGTTAAGCAAAAGAAAATACTAATTTCTTAAAGTTGCAAATCCAGAAACATATGATTTATATTCTTTAACTAGGCAGAAGTATAATGGTTAAACAGAAGAAAAGCAATACAAAAAATCAGTTACTATACAAAAAATTGTAAAGTTACAACAAAAATGTATTTAGATTTATATTATGGATAATCAAAAACAAGTACTCTGTAGATAATACATACATACATACATACATACATACATACATACGAGGTCTGACAATTAAGTTCACAAATTTGTTGTAACGATGTTGCCAACCTTTTTTGATATCAGAGGGATTATTCATTATGAGTTTGTACCGACAAGATAAACAGTCAAGTTTACTATTTGGAAGTGCTGAAAAGACTGCATGATAAAGTTAGATGACCTGAACTTTTTGCCAACAATTTATGGCTCTTGCATCACGACAATGCACCAGCTCACATGGCACTGTCTGTGAGGGAGTTTTTAGCGAGTAAACAAATAACTGTATTGGAACACCTTCCCTACTCACCTGATCTGGCCCCGAGTGACTTTCTTTACAGAAAGATAAATATTGACAGGAAGACATTTTTATGACATTCAGGAAGGACATCAAGGATTATACGACAACAGCTCTGATGATCATTCCAGAAAAAGGAGTTCCAAAATTGCTTTGAAGGGTGGACTAGGTGCTGGCATCAGTGCATAGCTTCCCAAGGGGAGTCTGAAGGTGACCATAGTGATATTCAGCAATGAGCACTTTTTCTAGGATGAGTTTGCAAACTGAATTGTGAGACCTCGTATACTCTGCCAACCTTAATGTACCAAAGTCTAAATTTATAAAGCTGAGCTACTGCAGAACTTACTAAAAATTTTAACACAGTAAAGATTCAAAAAGATTTACCTGAAGAACAAAAATAATGCCAGAAGAAGAAAATGTAATACAATCAATGTAGGGGTTCAAACAGGATAATTGATCCAACAGCGGCCAAGCATATTATACTTTTAAAAGAGAAAAGCAACATGAAAAAATGAAAATCTTCAAACTGAATTCTGGTTGGTGATCCTTAAGTGAGCTCATAATTAACTTTGGGAATTTTAGTGTTATATTCCCCTCTCTCTAGAAAATGGAGCCCACTTGCAAAATGGGCATGATTGAAAATGATAAGTAATTTTCACAAGAAAACATGTTACAAATTCTAGGTTGTAGGTGCTATGGGATGTATTTAAAATACCCTGATTGGAAAAACAGCCTAAGAGAGCATTGACAAAAATAGATTACAACCTGTTGAGGGACTGAATTATTTCTCTTTTGATTACATATCAGGCATTACCACATCAGGATATATATTACGCTTATATACTTCAAGGGTACTACTAATGCCTCAGACATGTAATTTACCACTTTGTAATTTTTACTAAAGGTATAATCTATTTAGTTATAAAATTTTAGGGTAAGTAAATACTCTTTAGAACATGATGATTAAAAACAAGTACTAATATAACAGTAACATTTAACATTGATACTCATAAGGTTCATAGTTTGTCTTCCTGTATGCTGGCGTTTTCTCTGGTGTCTATCTCGGTAAGCCACTGCCCGGAGTGCCACTCAATGTGTTTGTGACAGGCCTGGGTGCTAGAACCCTTTTTCTTTTCAATCCTTATTGTATTTCTAAAACTGTCTGGGTCTCTACGCTAGATCTACCTTTCCACATTGGACTCTCATATGGCCAGCCCATCACGCCAACATCTATCTTTCTGGCTGCTTCATCAGTATCCCCAACATAGATGAAAATGCTCATTTATCTCCAACATATAAGAATACGTTTAAACATACACAAATTTGTAGCTTTTCCTGAAATTCTTTTTGCTATTCATTGTTTTTTAGTTTTTTATTTTTCATTTTATTTATTTATTAAGTTTATTGGGGTGACAATTGTTTGTGAAGTTCCATAGATTTCAAGTGTACAATTCTGTAGTATATCATCTATATGTCACATTGTGTGTTTACCACCCGGAGTCAGTTCTCTATCACCATACCACCCTGGACGGGCCTGATCTCATCTGATTTCTGAAACTAAGCAGGGTTGGGCCTGGTTAGTACTTGGATGGGAGTCCCTGTTCATCTTTAAAATTACAGATAGAAATTTTATCAACATTCATTTTGTAATCAAGGTCAAATTTTATGAATACTTTTAGCTATTTTCCATTTCTTCAACTTTTACATGTTTACTATTCCTTGCCTCGTCATTCCCAGCAACAGAGGTATGTAAAATAATCCTGTTTACTGACTGCGGCCTCTGGGCTAGGAGAATGCTGTGCAAGGACCAGTTACATCGAGGACCAAGCCCGACCTGCTCCCCCAAGATGGTCTGTCAGTGCTCTGCTCCTCTAAGGCACTCATTCCAACCACACATTGTGGCAACGATCCTGCTGAGCATGCGGAGCCCTGAGATTCTCAGAACTACACTCACGTTCTTTACTTGCGCTTTACTTGCGCCTTAAGGAATGACATCTATTTTATCTCCTCATTCCCCCTAAATAGTACTATTTACAGTTCATACTATGATTAGGCATAACTTACTCCTGGCTGACATGATTTTATTTTTTGACTATAAACAATAAACTTTCTCCTATTCTCAAATCTGATTGCTGTTAAAAATTCTATCAGTCATCTAACCTCCTCATTTTAAGGCCATCAAATTCACCTAATTCAGAGAGTCTTTCTAGATGGGCAATTTTGATAAATGCTTTGCTTATCTCTTCTTAAGAATATGTCTACATTTCTCTTCCATTGAATTTTCTTATAATTCAAATTCTCCCCAAGCAGTAAGGTCCTGGTGTATGATCACTGCACAATGACATGTATATCCTGCTGCTTCAAATATGCTTAAGGACAAAGGGCAAAGCAACCACATTACAAATCAGTACTTGCCAGTCTATACCTTCTATAAAGGCAGATGGCATGAGGGAATCACGTGCTAAGGTGGCACTGTTAAACCAGACTGATTATTCACGTGTTTCTAGGAAAATTTCAAACTTGAAATACAGCTCACGAAAGTCTAAACTAGGGGCTAAACGGAATTAAAATTTCATTGCTGCCGAAGTTAAGCATTTTCTTTTCCAGTTAACTTAGCTTATGAATGTTTAGTTCATGTTACAAAATTTATGTAGTTTTATTATTATTAAAGTACAAAGTAATATAAATAACTACAACACTTTGAAAATGTAAACCCATTACAAAGTTGAGATAAAAAGAGAGTAAATGAGAAAGGAATAATGCCTTATTTCCAGACTTATGTAGAAATGATAACAATTCAGTTATTTTCTTCATTATTTCATTCATTTTATAATTATTATTGATTCTTTTTATGTACATTGTTTTCTAAAATATTTTCAAAAGGCATTATGCTACATAAAATGACAATAAAAATTCTTAACTCCACATTCACTTAGTACGTGTATTTCCTTTTGTTTCCTGTACTTCTGACTACCATGTTTCCCTGAAAATAACACGTAGCTGGACCATCAGCTCTAATACATCTTTTGGAGCAAAAATTAATATAAGACCTGCTCTGATTATTATATTATATATAATATTATATTAAATAATTTAATATTATATTAAAATAAGACTGGGTCTTATATGATTTTTTTGTCCAAAAGATGCATTAACGCTGACGGTCCAGCTATGTCTTATTTTCGGGGAAACATGGTATAAAGTAAAGGTTAACTCTTGTTTAAATATATATTAAAAAGAATAGAATGAAACAATTTGTTCTGAATATTAAGAGAACAGGGACAGCACCAAAAAGGGAATAGGTAATGACATTTTCATCATTCCCAATGAAACTTGTGGCCATCTTGTATAGGCACTGAGCTAACAGGATAAAGAAATTATCATGAGGACATTCCAAGGGATTCTGGTATCAAGACTACTATTGAAAAACCTTGTTATCATGCCATCAGAGTTTCAGCACTAAATGATAAATACCCTGGCTAGTACCCTATATAAGATGTTTCCCCTCACATTCATCACCCCGAGGTACTATATTGCTTGTTTCCTTTTCTCTAGTGCCCTGTGACCTCGTTTTAACATTCAGTATCATATGACATGAATTCGTATTACATCTGTCATGGCTAAAGAATAATTGTTTTGTTTTCCCCATTCCTCATCAATTTAGCTTTACCACTGAGTATTAAATGTAATTAGACATAGAAGAATATAATTTAAAAAGACAAGAAACAAACTTTTTATAAATATAAAGTAACACAATAATAATAAATAGATAAACTAGTTTGGAGAGAGCGGAAAATTTCATTAAAAATCAAGAGGATTATATTCTTCTTATGAACTCCCAATTCTGATTTAGCATCACTATAGGCAGGTAGGTCATGACCTTGCAAGATTTATTTTCTTATCTGTAAAATTGAGTTGCTACAAAATCAGGTTTAATCTTTAGCTGGTCATTCAAGATCTTCCTTGATTGAATTTGAACTCTATTTTGCAGTCTTATCTTTAACTACTATCATTCTCATACTTTATTCTGGATAATTTAATGTAATGAAACACGTCTGGCTATTTCAACTGTGTGCAATCCCTTGGGAATGGAAAGTCTGAATATTCATCTATTTCTTTATAAAGCATACAGTCTAGTTAATGCTTCACTCGAATATTATTAAGTATTGCTTCCTATTAATATTACAATCACCTAAAAATCTGTATGATCTCACAAACTAGACTACAGTTCCTTGGGGTTGAGACAAATTCTTACATATCTTTGCATTCTACACAGTATGTAGCAAGGACCTGCTGTGTGTCATATCACAGAAGACTTGTTAAACATGTATTAATTTGGATGGGAGAAGGTATATTCCCCCAAATGACATATTAATTAAACTACCAGTTAGCTGACAAAAATAAAAATCTATATGCCAAACAGATTGCTAGAAGTTGGGAAATTCCATTCCAGGTATAAGCTCACAAAGCTCTTGAGAAGTGTTCAGTCTGGAAGGTCATTATCTGGTTTAATAATCACCCTTTGATAGCTTAACATTATGACACCAATCAATTGAATTACTACAGTAGTAGAAAAAAAGAGAAAAATCGTATGACCACTATGATAAATAAAGAAAAAGCATACGATAAAATTATATAACCATTCAGGATAAAACTTTTAACAAACTAGGATGGGAAAGGAACTTCCTTTCATCTGAAAAGAATATCAAAAAACAAACAGACAAACAAACAACCCTATGGCAAGTATTACAATTATGGCAAATATTTAAAACTTTCCCCTTGGCATTAGGAATGCCCGCTATCACACTTCAACATTGTGTTAGAGGTCTTAGCTGTTACAGTAAAGTAAGAAGGACAAACAAAAAAGGGTATATAAATGGGAAAAAAAACTAAAACTGTCAGTATTTGCAGGTAATATGATTATGCTCACAGGAAATCTAATAAATATACAAACTATTATAATTAATAAATGAATTTGGCAAGTTTATTAGATAAAGGTCTATGCAAGGAAAAACTACATTCTATATATTGATCTCAAGCTCATAGTTAAATTTTAAAAATGATACTATTTACAGCCATTTCACAAAAACATCAAATACCTAGGAATAAGTTCTATGAAAGATGTACACCTCCATAAGGAAAGACTACAAAATTACTACTGAGAGAAATTAAAGAAAGGAGACCTACATAAAGTCATATATCATTAAATGATACCATTTATATTTCAGTATTTTAAAGATGTCAGTTCTCTCCAACAGGTTCTATAGTCAATGCACATCTAATCAAATTTCCAACATTCATTCATTCATTCACTTATTTATTTAGAAATGGGCAAGTTGATTCAAAAAATTAACATGGAAATACAAATGCCAAGAATAGCCAAGTCAATCTATGCGAACCACAAAGCTAAAGGATGTACATTACCAGGCATCAAGACCTATTTATTGAGGAATGGTAATTAAGACAATGTGGACCTGGTGCAAGAGCAGACAAACTGATCAAAAGAACTGAGGAGGGAAAATCCAGGAAGCCCAGAAACAGACCCAGAAACAGGCATCTTAGTAGAATGGGGAAGAGAATGATTTTTTTCAATAAATAGCACTGGGTCAAATGAATAGCCATACGGCAAAACATTAATCTTGACTTCTATCACTTGCCATATACAATTCCTAATGGGCTTCAAATTTGACTAAACCAGGCAAATCAATAAAGCGTTTAGAAAAAAAATCTAGGAAAACATCTTTGTGATGTTCAAGTAGACAAAGCCATCTTACACAAGAAACAAAAATCACTCGCCAAAGAAAAAAATTGATAATTTGAACAAGAAATAAGGAAGCAGAAGGAAACCCACAAGGTGGTCCTTAGACTCAGAATATTTAATGAAGGCTTACAAATCAATGAGATTAAACAGATAACCCACTAGAACACAGGCATTTGACAAAAGAGGATAGGCAAATCTTTACTGGTCATTATAAAAGGTACTCAACTAGTCAATGACATCGTAGTAACTATGTATGGTGTGAGATGGGTACTGGGCTTACTGAAGTGGTCACTAAGGTATATAAATGTCTTATCACTATGCTGTACACTGAACACTAATACAACATTGTATGTCAACTATACCTGAAAAAGGAATAAAAAAAAAGTTACTTTGATTTACCCATCCTCTCAAAAAAAGGTACTCAACTTCATTAGTGATCAGGAAAATTCAGGTTAAGGCTATAATGGAATGCATTTACTTCCACCTGAATGGCTACACTGAAAGAGACAGAAAATGCCAAGTGTTGCAGAGAATGCAAAACAACTGAACACTTTGGAAAAAGCAGTAAAGCTAAACATAAGCCTACAACACGACTTAGCAATTCCAAATTAAGTATGTGCCTAACAGAAATATATTTGTTCATTGAAAAAAATAACAAAACCAAAAATAAACATGAACCAAAATGTTCACAGCAACAATATTCATAATAGTGAAATCTGTATAATGTATAAATAAGTTTGGGTCTATTCACAAAATGGACTACTTTATAGCAAGGAGAATAAACAACCTAAAATGATATGCAGCAATATGGATGAATCTCAGAGTTATATTGAGTAAAATTAACCAGACAAAAGAGTTCATATTATATGATTCTATTTACATAAATACCAATGTAGGGAAAAAAATGCATCCTCTTAGAATTTAGGATAGTGATTATTTAGGGGGTAGATGGGGAGTACAAGGTGGGGGAGCTCTAAGGTGCCAGGATGATAATGCATAGATATTTTCAGTTATTGAAAATTCATTGAGCTGTTTAATTATAATATATACTATTTTCTGTATGTGTCACACTTTAAAGTAAAAAAACAAAAAAAACAACAAAAACACTCATGCCTCTTTTTATTTTGCCTCCTTTGACTCTGGTAATCTATGAGCCATTTCATTACTTATTTGAAATTCAAATCTAACACTTTGATTTACTTATAAAAGAAAGTCTATCCAAGACCCCAAAAACCTTGACTTTATTTGTATTGTTTAACAAGACAAAAGGAAATTACAAAGCTAATTTTATAAGCAGGGTATATTAAATGGCCAGCCAATGTCATGATACAGTTTACATACACCAAGAAATGTTCAAAATATGTCTAAAAACCCAATGTACTTTCTGGAATTTGACCACAGACAATCATTGCTAAGAGTTAGGAACCTTTCTGTATTTTATTCTGTTCTTCTAATCCCAAAAATCTACGCTGTAATCAGAATTACTATGATGGTCCTTTGGAAAGATACTAGATCAGACTCTAAGCTCCTCTGAGCTGCTATCTTAAAGGGATTAATTAGTAAAGAGCTTGTAAAAACCAGAATAAGAAATTTTAATGAAAAGACCAAATCGTTGTTTTTGTTTTGGGCAGGGAGTGAGTTTGTGTACTCGGGTGTATGTCTGTGGTTTAATTATTTGGTTGGACCAGATAAATGAAATACAGGTGTAACAGGTCATAAAGGTAGGGCTGCAGCAGTGGAAAGTATTAGAATTTATTGTGAAGTTACTGTGAAGGCAGGAGTCACATGGCTTCCAAGATGATATTTATGGTAAAGCACTGAGCCGAGAAATCAATTTAAAATCAATTAGAGACAACTAGAAGGCTAAACATCTGGGATGGATAGGTAAAGATCGCTGGGATCGGAGCTAGAGGCGTGTTCATAGGAAGAGGTCAATTTTAACAAGGTTATGGAAAGGGGGCACCTTGCTGCTTCATTACAATTATTTGTTTCAGATGCAAAGTTTGCAAGCATTTGTATTGGGGGGAATTAACCATCAAAAGTATAGAGAATAGAAATGACTGCTCTACCAAAAAGCGATATCCTGTCAAACCCTAATCCCCAAAGGACAGGTATTCTCACCACCAGCTTCACCAGTCCTACTGAAATGGACGTTTCCACCCTTCATTGGCAGGGGAGTGGGTTCTGCCGGATGTCTCCCTCCACAATGCCTCATCAGTGTTTAACTTAGCTTCCTTCTCTACCAAGGGTCCCACCGTCTCTGCCACAGGTTTTTGCTGCTCATTAGTCTGATAATGCTTCTGATTAACATCAATAAAGCTGCCACTGTAGCTCACTCTGCAGTTGGCAGGGAAGGAGGGAAGTCTGTGTCTTAATCTCTGTTTGGTAAAGATGCAAAACAACAACAACTCCAACCTGTCAACAAACAAAACATCTCAGAGCACGAACTTGGTTCTTATCAGCTTTTCCTCTATTTCTTAGCTCTTTAAAGAAACATGAAAACAGGGGTATCCGACTGTCACAGCCGTTTCATCACCATACAATTTGTCCTCTCACTAAGATGAAAGAGGCCTGAAAATCTGCTAGGAAGAACTGCTGGTCGGGGTCCCTCCAGACCTGAGCTCCCCAGCCTGCTGGTGTGGTCCCAACACCTCTAAGCCTCGGCAGGCTTACAGCCACTTTTCTGCAGTCTCCCTTTAATAAAGCTGGTGCCCACAGCTTCACAATCTCGTTTCCTAACTACGCCACATCTCCAAACCTCTTTTCCCTCCAAGAGTCTCATGATCCAGAAGGGAGGACGTCTTATTCCTTCCATGATGAAGGAATATTCCAGCCTCCTGTAGACTATTCCACAGGTCTTGTGCAATTCTAGAAAACTTGAATAACTTATGGAATTAGGGAAAAGAAGAAAAATGAACTAAAGGATATGCTTGACACGAAAGTTTTTGCCTTTTTCTCAAAAGATTTGTCACTTGCCCAATCTGGCTTTTGTAAAACCTAGTAACACTATAAATATATTGTAGTTTAAGTGACAGAAGTTCTAAATAAGGAAAAAACCTCAGGCATACAAAAATGTTTACAGACCCTTAAACCATAGCAGTGAAATGAAACTTAACTAAATATAAAATGAAAGAAGCAACATTCTTAACAAGCGATGAAGGCTTTCACTGGAATGACTGCAACATTCAAATATAGCAGCCATATCAATGAATAAATGCCACAAAGCGACTTCATAATGCTTAAGGGCTCGGTACTTTATAACAGTACTCTTAATGGAAAAGTTAATGTAGCATTGAATAAAAGCGAGCTGCTCAGCTGCTGCAGTAAAACCTTTAGATCATGGAATTAATGGATCATTTTTCTTTCCCTATTCTTGACCGAACCCAAAAGTTAAAAAAAAAAGAAAAAAAGGAATTAAAAGAAAGTAGTAACAGCAAAAAAGTTTACGGTTTATACTATCCAATTAGTCCCTGACAAACTGCATCCTATTTAGACATTTTTTTCCTCAAAAATACTTCTAAGGTAAAAATATTTGTCACAGAACCATTACTATTCAAATATTCAAGAAGCAACATTTTATTAACTGTAAACTAAACAGTCATATTAATTCAAGCAACCCGGAATTTTAAAAAAGGAACTTAGAAAACATGTCTAATATTTTCCTAAAATCTTTCATTTTTCTGACAATATATTCAAGATAACGTGTTATTACAAAGCCAAATTTTTGTCTTTTATTATAAATTTTAACCTCTCAAATGCTATGGTTTCATGTACAGTTTCTGGGAACATAAGTTAACTTGCCACCTTGCTAGATATCTGCACAACAATGACATAATAAGGTGGATCCCTTGCTTATACTATATAAAATACAGTTGTGCATGTCTTTTATGTAGTGGAAGTAAAGAATAAAACATGTAGATGTGAATGTTTAACCATGACTCATTAAAGATGAAGGGAGGAAAAACAAAAGTCAAAGTCACAAGGATGAGACTTGGTTATAATCTTATTCTTTAAATAAACAGGAGAGGATTTTCTAAGATTTGCTTTTTTGGAAACAACTTCACAAAAATACGGTAAAGTTTACATTTCATTTGGCAAATTGAACAAACATTTGCTGAACAACTAGAAGAGCACATGAATATGGAATATGAGATGGCCTAGCATTGAGATGGCATGACTAAAAGCTCTTGAATCAAAATAGATGTTTTAGGTTCTAATTTAAAAATCAAAAGAAATTAATGTACACCATGAGTTTTAAATCAGATTTTAACTAGGTAAACAGAACAGTCTCATAGAAGTGTCTGAGTCATGTATGTACTTTTTGAAAGACCAGGAAAGTAATACCAAGGTGATTAATAATATTTAATTACCCAGAAATGAAAAAATAAACTCAGATACATTTTAACTTTAATAATTTTTTAGAAAGCTGCCTAAAAGTTTTAAAACCACAGGCTGAATTTCTGACGTTTCAGCATTGTGGCTACATTGTTTCTCTTGGGAAAACTTTACTAATGATACTACTCTGGTAGTTTTTTAAGGAAAGTTAGTTCTATTAAATATTCTAGCCACGTATCTCTCTCTATATACGTTTGTAAGAATACAAAGTCAATGAATAAATGCTTACATTGAGATAATAGTGAGAAGTATAAAAGAAAACCAGAAGATAAATTAGAAATCAGAACAGTAAAGATATCTTTTAAGCCCTGTAAATATTTGGAGTTTGAAATATGCTGATGAATATTCCTATGATCAAATATAATGCTGTATTAACTACTGTACATACCGTATTTAATTTATATATACATATTTGAATTAAAAAAATAAAAGCTAAGAATGCCAATAAGTTATTATTTAGGTTTCTTTTTAAATCATTACCAATTTGAAATATTCATATACTTAATAAACATTTGATTAAACTGCAGGATTTTGTTTTTCTAATTTATGTTCCACAATCCTGTGAAGTAGTTATTATGCCACGTTTTACAAATGAAACATATTGAAACTTGGTGATGTTAGGAAATTGCTAACGCTATACAAGTCTGAAACCTTGGAAATGAGATTTGAATTCAAGTCACTCTTAGTTGAAAGCTCCAACATAATGCTATCCATATAATTACTTAATTAATACTTATAAGTTAATTTAAATAACAAATTATACACTAAATTTAACAATTCAGTCTACTTTTCTTATGTTCAAAGTTTACCAAAGATACACTGAAAATTAGAATTTTACCAAATACATAAAATATTATAGTTAAAATTATTCAAAAAATCCCATTAATAGTATTATTAATTCTTTCCATATTTCAAGGTAAAGCAGAAAGTTAGAGGTGGAGGCAGAAGCAAAATATATTCCCATTCAATTATTTATCCAACCGTAATAATTTCTAAATTGTTAGCAAATATACCTGAATAATAATTATTTGGCTACATTCATTCACTTCCTTATTTACAGACCACCTCTTAGGTATCAGGCACTCAGACACACAGCAAGAACTTCAACTCCCGAGGAACATGGAGTTTTGGCAGAAAAGTAAAAAATAAATATACAAGATGGCAGGGATATAAACTAAGTAACAAGTGTTACAGAAGCAAAGAGAAGGAAGAAACTAAACCAAAAGTGGCAATACTGAAAATGTTTTATTAACCTTAAGACCTCATAGGATACCTAGTTAAAGACGTCAAGTGGACAGTTGGAAATTCTGGTCTGAACAGATGGGATTTTAACAAAGGTCAGGGAGTGGTTTTTGTTTCTTGTCTTTTTTTGTTTATTTTTCTTGTGTTGTTTTTTTCCTGGGGTAATCAGTAAGGTATTCTGATACACAACTAAACTTGCAGGCTACCATAAAAATGCTTGGGCCCGACACACGGCACAGTTCTGCATTAACAACAAAAAGGTGGATGGTTTGGGTGTATTCGTTTATGGGCAGAGGCTGGAACAGTGGTTCTTCTTCACAAAACTTTCTAGCCCCAGCATCTGAAACCCAAAACAAAATGAATTGATTTACTATATTACGTTTCAAGTGTAATTTAGGTATTTTTGGAGGTTTACAAATTTAAGAAGTTCCCTCTTTTGGCAAACGTGTAGCAAGGAGTGATAGAATCATTATAATAATAACTAACATTTGTAATTACTTTGTTTTGATTCTTACAACCTCCTTAAAAGTTATGCACTGTGTATTAATAATAATGTAAATGTGAATGTTAAAAATTGATCAGAGAGCTACTTTAAAATAAGGAACAAACAATAGCAGTGTTAATAATGGTAAAGGGATAGCCAGAATGAAAACAAGTAATTTTGGGTTGCGGAAAGATGGATGACAGTGTAATTTTAAAATGAAAACCATTTTAATGGCATGATTTCCAGTGGGACAGAATAGAGATAGATATTGAAGAAATTCAAGAAATGCAAAGTGACAAATCTGAGGTATTTTATTCCTGTAGGTACCGTATTATACACCAAAATTAGAAGAGCAGAGAGCAGTCACAAAGTCTGGGTCAGGAGTATGTGTAAGGCTGTGAGATAACCATCATCGTGTAGATCAAGTCTGGGCTGACCGAGGTTGAAGTTTAATGTAAAATAATCTGGGAGATGGTAAATAACTAGATGGGATTAATTGAAGAGGAAAGCTTTATTTTTGATGTAGGTTAAAAGGACCTCTATGTGATACAGAATAGCATTAAAAAACAATTGATTTATCAATTTTATTTTAAACTAAATCAGGTATCGACAGACATGCTGCTCTTCTAGGGAACAATTACAAGGTCCTCATCACCTAAATGCCCTTGAACTCTCAATACTTGGAACCAGTACTCACCTAACTCTGACCATGACGCCATCAAATTTATTGAAAGGTGAAAATTTTAACTATCCATTTAATTATCATATACTTAATAACTACTCCTAAGGAAGTTAATAAGCTATTTTGCTAGTTGTCTTTTTCTTGTTTGTTAATTGTTGCTTAATAAAGTATCTTAAAGTGCCCTAAACAACACAGCTTGCTCAGTTGGATAAATCTAGCTTGTAAGCTTTAAAAGTGCCTATGTGATAGTTTATATTTGTCATATTTTATTGCCTAACCCTCAAAAAGTCTTTCTTCATCCACAAGCCAGCTGTACTTAATTTTTAAGATTTATGTTAAGACTCAAAAGGCATAAAAACCTCCTTTATATAAAACCCCATCTCCTAACTTTGAACAGTATCTACATCACAGAGCGTTGACTACAATTTGGTAACTATTCACTGAATGATGATAACAGAAAAAATCCCGACTTAAAAGACAATAGTTTCTGTCTTAATACTGTCCACAAAGATTTATTACAATTTGTCGCTTCTAGATGAATCATATGAATCAAATCTTTAGGGTTTACATCAGCTTGAAATGCTGTTAAACAGATGAAAGTATTCTGTTGGGCTTGGTTGTCCAAAGTTAAAGTAAAGGAGTTGACTATTTAATGATACATTAGCTTCTCTTCACAGAGAATTTTTTTCAACTTGATGCTAGTGCTCTAAGATTTAATTAGTAAAGATATCTGATTCATTTTATTTTTCTGGGGACTTGCATCATATTAGTAATTGACCTTCTTTCCTGACAGGCTTCAGAGCCTTTCATTTTCTTAGTTTTCTGTCTGGTTGCTACTAAAAATGCTTATGAGGGTCTTTACAGATCTGTTATTTATATTTCTACAATAACTTTTGTATGAAGACATAAATTCTATGATTTTCAACATATTTTACATTACAAAGAACATTATGGTGTTTAGAATTTATCATTATCATGCAAATTGCATTACTAGTAGCCAAAGTATAAAATCCTATTGGAAAAGAGGATTAGAGGTTTTACACACCAAACTACACTGACAAAAAGTTTTTTACACGTGATAATTGGTGGGAGACAAATGTAACTTGCTTTAAGATCATTTTATCCTATACCTCTATTGTCTAAGCAATGAGAGTATTAGTAACATCTACTTTTTTAAAGGATGTTGAACAAAGTTGAACTTTCTTCTAGTTTGTGGACATGATTTCTGGAATACAGTAGTATAGTGATCATTGAGTGCTGTTAAATCCTTTTATTTTCCTCTGTGAATTTATCCTAGTATTCTGCATGTTATTTTTTTTTTTTTTCTCAACTGCCTCAATGCCCTCAGTTTTGTTTTGTTTTTTCCCCTGAATGCCTCAATAGTTGCTTACAAAAGGGGTGGGTTAAAAACTACTGAAATTAAAAAAGTCTATGTTTGAGGAATTATATAATAACAATATTAAAGAATCCATATAGAAAAAATTAACAACAGTGACCTAATACAATGAAGATACAATAAAGCTATATAAAATATCCTTATAAATATTAATTTTATGTTAACAATTTTAAGTAAACTACTTCTAAAATTAGTTATAATATGTATATCAATTATATCTATTTTCTTTTTATTTTAATAATATGACTTACAGTCTGCAAATAGGTCTGAAGATAGAATCAATTACAATATATATTTTCTAGGATTACATGTTAGAAAAAGGAAGTGATAAAATGCTTCTGTAATGTTACTACCTGGACCATATTTATTCCATCACATAGTTAATTCCTAAAGCTGAAACAATCATTACATTTTGATGTTCATTTGTTTTACTGAACTACCCAGAGGGAGATTTATGGGAATGCTATCATGTCAGGGTCACAAGATTAAGTGAACAGTGATGACAGTAAACAAGCCATTTCTCTATATTCCAAAGGCTTTAACTCAGTTACTTAAAATGCCATAAACATAAATAGTCTTCTCTCTCTACAACGTATCCATGACAGATGACTTCAAAATACAGCACTCTAGGGCAATAGCACTTTCCAACGAAACAGGCAACGCTTATTCTTGACAAAGGAAACTAAACTACTTGTGAACACAGATATCAAAAATGCTTCACAATCTAATGCATCAAATTTTACTGCACATATAATATAGAGCAATATCACTGGAAACTAATTTACTCATTTCATTTATAAAAACAGATACATATAGTTATAAAATGAGGATATTTATAGAGAAAAATACTGTTTGAATTCAAATTCTTAAATGTTTTAACATGTCTTTTTGTGATTTTCAAAAAGTCGAGTTGAAATATTATTTTAGGGAATGTAGTGATATTTAAGTAAAGATGTTTAATCAAAAAAGCAAGCTTATAAAAACAATCACATCAAAGGAGTCCAGAGATTTTTCTCAACGACCTAATAATGTACCATCTTCAATGATTACAACAAAAATGCCATCTGCCAAGACAACAGATGTTGCTCTCGAGAAGTATTTTCTACAGTTTGGTATATGTATATTTTAATTAGCAGTCAAATAAAGGACTGAGAAACTGTGATAATCTTACTTTAAATCCAGGCACTTGTTGCAAATGGTCAAAAATGTTAAACTTTATGCCATTGGTAAGCCAAGGGGAAATTTTATTAATGTGGAGATCTAAAACACTAATTTTTATTTAAAAGTCATCATTTAATGACTTCCACAGCTGTGTCTAATATATGGGAGATTTATTATTTTATATCTGCTTATTGATTTTCTTCAATATCATTTGTATGTTTTTATATAATCCTAACTCTACGTCCTATGCATTTTACAAAGTGTTACTTCTGAGAGACTTATTAAAATAATCATCCTAATTAAAAAACAAAAGAAAAACTATATATTTTAGAGAAAAAAGCAGCAGCTTTGATGCTGGCAATCAATTGGGTCCATGGAGGTTTCAGCTTGATCACCTTCACATCCAAATAACAGCCATTTTTGGTCCTGACCCATGCAATCATTATTGATCGACATCACCTAGCCCTTTTAAATCATTGTTCTTACCTATGTGATCCACATTAGAATTCTATCAGGGAAAATGACTTGACAGGCTTTTAAAGTTCTACCATCCTGTAGTGTATTTTCTACTTCTGTTCATGTGGCTCTGCATTACATATTCTTCAGAGAAGATGAACTTTGACACTACTTTAAGGCTCTTGCTGAATCTGGCAATAACACTTATTCCTCTCCTCATTTGGAGTCTCCTACCAGCCTTCCAGGATGTTCCTTTTATTAACAGAAGCCTTAGAAGATGCTGACAATCTTCCTTTCCATCCCATATTCTGAAATTATCTTGGGTAATTCAACCCAACTGCCACCTGCACGTTTCCATCCTTTCAATTTCTAACTTTCTCATTACCATGGTCTTTAACTCGACTCCACTTAACCACTTTCATGATCATATTCTGAATTTATCAGTCTTACATGGTTGTGTTTCTGAACTCTTAATTCAAACATCCAACTTCCTAACCTTTCAGTTCACCAACTCTTGTTTTCTTGACTCCATTATTTTCTGCCTATCAATCGCCTTCTTTCTTTACTTCCCTTCCTTGACTACCTTATGCTAAGTATACACTCTATCACTTCAACTACTTTCTTGTACCTTAATATTCTTGCTCCTTCGCATTGGTGAACCTAACCATTAAAAAGAACCCTGGAAGAATCGAAATTCTAACTATTTTCAATTCTTGGAAGAAGACAGCACATACCCTAGATGTACTGCTGACAGGACCTGTTGAGGGATGATTTATGCATGTGTCTTGTATGGGGAGAGAGGGAGGACTGAAAGAAAGAAGTAAATCAAGGAAGTTTCTAGATACCTTTTGCTGGGATAACAGGAGAGATGAAATTTGATGCGGATTGGGAAAATATGCTTTGGCCATGTCTGAAAAGGTTATCACATGCATAAATAGTGGCCTAATGCCATATGGAGCTTCATTTTTAATTTATTAATGGTGGACATGTCCACTAGAATATGGCCCAGGCATACTCAACAAGCATCTGACTATCTACACGAGTTCCTTCAGTCTCTTTCATTTCTGAAAATGGCAGCACCATTCACCCACTGAATGATGACAGCAACTTGGGTAACATCCTTGGTTCTTTCCTATCTATTTAATCACTAAGTCATAATGATTTTGCCTAATTTTATATTTATGTTTTCTATTAACGCAGTTAGAATTAGTAACCTCTATTAGTTAGAAAACAATGGGTTGAATATCAAAGGTTCAAATACCCAAGGAAAAACAAAACCTGGTCCACGGTTACAGAACCTTTAGTTCAAACAGATGTAGTTGGATTGTTATAAAAAGGTTTGGACTAAGGAATCGAAATAGTCGGGAAAATAAGCAAAATCCCCATTCCACTCTATGCTAACCCCTCCGAAAAAAGCAGGATTTTGAATCTAGGAGACCTGAGGCTATCCTGATCTTCTCAGCAAACTTGAGGTATTACAAACATAAGAGGTATTATTTTTAAAAAGGAGCTGAGCTACCCTAGAAGAGATGATAAACATAGAGCTTGAGGGATGAAGAGATTGAAGTATCCAGGGTTTGAGTAGTTTATGCCAAGACTAAGAAAATGATGTATAAGAAGAGGGTCCTAAAAGTGGTATATTTACTCCCAATGAAATGACAGTACATTTACTCCCAATGAAATGACAGGAACATATATGGCTGTGCCCTAGGTGCCACTTGCATTAATATAGAAATAATGTCACATTCTGTCCAGAAACAGATTTACTTTCAAGCATAAATAAAGCATATCTCTAGAGTGCAGAGTGAAATGAGGATCTCAGAGGTTAAGAAGTACAAATGGGTAGTTACAAAATCGTTATGGGACATAAAGTAGAGCATAGGGAATATAGCAAAAAATATTGTAATATGCCAGGTAGGTACTAGACTAATAGGGGGATCACTTTGTAAATTATGTGAATGTCTAACCACTATGCTGTACACCTGAAACTAAAATAATATTCAATGTCAACTGCAATTGAGATCAAATATTATTTAAGAAAAAGAAAAGCCAGAAGAAAACAAAAAAATTTTTTCTTTATCTTTGGTTTTTAGATGATTCATTTTTATTGAGTTTCTCCTGTTTTGGGTCTCTGATTTCCTTGAGTCTCTTGAGACTTGACATCTTTCACCAACTTTGTAAGTTTTCAGCCATTTCTTTTCTTTGAATAAATTTTCTGTACCAGTCTCACATGTTTTCCGTGGGGCTTCAGTGATATAGTATTTATACCTTTTGATACTGTTCCACAGGTGCCTGAGGTGCTTTTCATTTTTTTTTCCAAATCTATTTTCTCTCTGTTCTTCAGTTGTATAATTTTAGTTATCTATCTTCAAGTTCATTCACTCTTTCCTCTGTCATATTCATTCTACTGCTGAGCTCATTAATGCTTTTTAAAGTTTCAGATATTACACCTTTCATTTTCATTTGGTTATTTCTCATAGTTTCTATTTCTTTGCTCATATCTATCATTCTAGTCATTTAAATAATATTTAGCTTTACTTCATAGAAGATAGCTATAATCGCCACTTTTAAATCTTTATCTGACAGTTCCATCTTCTGGCTCATCTTAGGACTGGTGTTTGCTCATTGTCTTTTCTTGACAAATGGTAAGATTTTCCTGATTCCTTGTATATTAAGTAATTTTGGATTATATCTTGGGTATCTTAAATATTATATTGTGGGACACTGGATCTTGTTAACCTCCTATGGAGAATGTTTATTTTTGTTTTGGCAGTCAATCAACCTTGTTTAGTTCAGATTGCAAGTTCTAGCTTGCCTTCTGTTCCAATGTTCATTTAATTCAAGTTTTGGACATTGAAAACTTGAAAAATATTTTCTAAAGCCCGAGATTTCAAGTCTTATTCCTGTTTAAGAAGTACTTTTTATTTCATTATTCCAATTGATAACTTTTATAGTTAACACAATAATTAGTAATTAATTTCACCACTGAAATGATCATGGGCTTTAGGGTTAGACACACCTAGATTCAAAGCATGTCCCTACTACTTAGTTAGGTAATGCTGGCCAAGGTAGTCACATTTCTTATTTGCAAAATGGAAAAACTAATGCCTTCCTCGTTGCGTTGTTAGAAAAAATTAAGACATTAGATGTGAAGTATCAGCAGAGTTACTGCCAATACATATCTACCTTCAATAAATGTGAATTTCTATCAGTATCTTATCAGAAAACAAAATAGTAGCAATACTTATATTAAAATGCACCCTTAAAATTGAGATATATATGTGTGTATATATATATATATATAAATATATGTGTGTGTGTGCATATATATATATATATATGCACACACACACACACACACACACACACCTATATGTGTGTGTGTATAATTTACTGAAGGGCTTATTATAATATCTTGATTTTAATATAGGTGGTCATGGTTCATGTAGTTTTTTTCTTTCCAGTTTTATTGAGATATAACTGACATACAGCATTGTGTAAATTTAAGGTATATAGCATAATGATTTGACTTACATATTTTATAAAATAATTACCATAATAAGTTTAGTTAACATCCATCATCTCATGTAGATACAAAAAAAAAAAAAAATACACAAAAAATATATTTTCTTTTCCTTGAGATGAGCACTCTTAGGATCTACTCTGTTAACTTTCATATATAACATACAGCAGTATTAACTATAGTCACCATGCTGTACATTACATTCCCAATACTTATTTATGTTATAACTGGAAGTTTGTATCTTTTGTTCGCCTTCATCCAATTCCCTTTCCCCCGACCCCTAATTCTGCAAACAACAAATCTGATCTCTTTTTCTGTAAGATTTTTCTTTCTATTCCTTTTTTTTTTTTGCCATATATAAGTGAGACCATACAGTATTTGTATTTTTCTATCTTACTTATTTATTTCACTTAGCATAATATTAAGTCCATCTAAGTTGTTACAAATGACAGGATTTCCTTGTTTTTTTTGAATGTGTGGATGAATAATACTAGTTTATGTGTGTGTGTGTTTTTTTCCCTTTCATGTGTTGATGGACACTTGTTTCTGTACCTTGGGTATTATAAATAATACTGCTATGAACATGGGGATATAGATATCTCTCTGATGTAGTGTTTTTGTTTCCTTCGTATATTTTCCCATTAGTGGAATTGCTAGTTTGTATGGTTGTTCTATTTTCAATTATTTAAGGGACTTCCATACTGTTTTCCCTATTGGCTGCACTGATTTATATTCCTATCAACACTGTACAACGGTTCCCTTTTCTCCAGATCCTAGCAAGTATTTGCTATCACTTAATTTTTTGATGACAGTCATTTTAACAGATGTGAGGTGATATCTTATTGTAGTTTCGATTTGCATTGCCCTGATGATTGGTGATGTTGAGCATATTTTCATGTACATGTTGGCCATTCGTATGTCTTCTTTTGAAAAATGTCTATTCAGGCCGTTTGCCCATTTTAAAATTTGGTTTGTGTAGTTTAAGGAATAGAAATATGATCCCACAAGATAAAGAAAGAAAAGCTGTTTGTACATACTAAGTGTTATTTAACAACATTAATTCTTAATTATGCATTTTAAAGAAGCTTTCAAATTCTAGTTTTCCTTAAGGCTGAAATAAAGATTAGTAACATTAATTCAAAAGGCAAATTATGTTTGATCCAGCATCATCGAGTCAAAAAATAAAAGAAAAATTTACGTTAAAATTAAACATTTTAGTTTATAAAACAAGTAGAACATTATAGAGATGAAATACCTCAGATATAACTCATATATTTGATATCAGGGATGTAAATAGATGTGTTATTTAATCCCTCCACTTAGAAAGCTACCAGTCTAGTGAAAGAAACAGGCATATTCACACAACTATAAAACATTAAGTCATATATCATAGATAATGGCAATACAGATAATAACAAAATATGAGGTAGGTTTATAAAAGATAGAGAAAACCAGGGAATACTAAAGAAAGGGTGATATTTGAACATAGCTATAAATAGGGTGATCATACTTCCCTATTTCTTCCAGTATATTTCTTCATAAAGCAGCCAGACTGATCTTTTTAAACATAAATCAGATCATGTTACTCTTTTGCTCAAAACTCTTCACTGCTTTTCACGCCACTTAGGATAAAGTCACAAATCCTTAACATGATCTATAAGACTTTAAACCTTCTGGCTCACATGTTACTGTCTAGCCTCATCTCAAGCCACTACCCCCACTGCTCACTAAGCTGTAGACATACTAGCCTCCTATCTGTTTATTTTATTATTTCTAAGCTCTGAGTCTTTGTAATATTTCTTTCCTGAATGTTTTACACCCCACCTTTTGCTGACGATCTCTTGCTTATCCCTTCCTTTAGTACTTATCTTAAACAGACTTCTTCAAAGAGTCTCCCCTGACTCCCTAACCTATAATGAAGATCCTCCATTATAGTATCTCCTTCAGAGGACCCCTATATTTTTCTTTCCTAGTATTTGCCAAAGGTTGTATTTATATCCTTATTCCTATAAGTATTTGTTTAATATCAGTCTCTTTTACTCGACTGTAAACTATGTGAGGCAGGAAGCAAGTCTGTTTTGCTCACCACAATGCTAGCACTAATAGAAGCTTAAGAGTTATCTCTTTATTAAATGAATAAAATCAGTAAATTATAACTGTATATTGCAAGTTACAGGGTGACTAAGTGGTATGAAAAATTATTTAAAGAAGGTTTTTTAGAGTTACTGGGGAAAGATCCAAGATGGTGGAGTAGATACACACTGTGCTTCCCTCATCCCCTGACCACATTAAAATTACAACTAAATTATAGAACAATAAACCTGGAGAACCATGTGAGGCTGGCTGAACAGAAATTTTACAACCAAGGATAAAAGAAGAAGCTACGTTGAGACTGGTAGTAGGGGCGGTGGAGACACGAAACGGGCTGGCCCCTAACATCCGTGTGGCGGATGAAAATTGGGAGGAATACTTCACCCACAGAGGTTCCCCCTGGAGGAGCAAGGGACCCCAGCCCCCCACATCAGGCTCCCCAGCCTGGAGTACTAGTACCCAGAAGAGGAGCCCCCACAACTTCTGCTTGTGACAAATAGTCTCTGCAGGTAGGACGGAAGGCTGCAGGGAAACCCAGGCATTCTCTTAAAGCCCCAGCATAAACTTGCTCACAGGCACTCACCCTGCGTTCCGGTGGAGGGACTGGTGATTCAGAGAGCATCAGGGGCATACAGTGGGCAGACTGAGGTGTGTGGCTTCAGGGGTTGGCCTGGAGGACATTGGGCAATTTCCTTGTGTGAGTTCCCCTTCCCGTGCAGCCAGCAGGCCAGTGCCATGTTTTTCTGTGCTGAGCCCGCCTCCACTACAGCCAAATCTGAATCTGATTGGCCTGGTGAGCTCCACAGCTCCTGCCTGCTGACTCACTGGGACCCTGTCCCACAACTCAAAACCACAGGAGGCTTTATCTATGGTGAACCTTACCAGAGTGGGCAACCAGCAGCAGGTGGTAGGTGGCAGTAGGCCTCGGTGTGTCCTGGCGTTTTGAAAAACTACTCTAAGCCCGGTACTGGTGGTAGTCATTCTCAGTTCACAATGTGGCCTCTCTCACATGCCTCCTAGTCCAGCATAGGCAGTGACCATGGATTGCTTTGTAGCTTCTACCACGTACTCCCCAGCTGGTCACAGGCAATGGGTGACCTGGGCTTGTACCAGAGCCCCTCCCAAGAGGCCCCAGAACCAACATACTTGAAGTTTGTCTTCAGACCACAGCAGATCACCACCCAACTAGCCCCACAAGTGACACACCCAAAGGGCAGTCTCAAAAGGCACCAGAGCCTGCTGGGGCAAATCCCCCTCACTCTGGTAAGCCCCTTAGCACAGCAGCCAGTAAGCTGTGGATGTGGCCAAACCTCACAACCAGTCAGCCTGAGGATCAATCCCACCCACTGACATGCCAGTAGCAATCAGGCTCAAATATAACAGGAGGGCACACACAACCCACACAAGGGACACTCCTGGAGCACCTGACCAGGGAGTTGTGTCAGGGCCCCAAAGGGCACCTACTACATAAGGCCACCTGGCAAGAGATGTAGCAGATTTGCCTAATACATAGAAACAAACAGAGACAGACAAAATAAAGAAACAAAGAAATACGTCCCAAATGAAAGAACAAGAGGAAACTCCAGAAAAAGAAGTAAACGAAATGGAGGCAAGCAACTTACCAGATACAGAGTTCAAAACAGTGGTGATAAGGATGTTCAAGGAACTTAGTGAGAACTTCAACAAAGAGAAAGCAAGCATAGAAAAGGACATAGAAACCATAAAAAGAACCAGTCAGAAGTGAATAATAAAATAATTGAAAAGAAGAATGCACTAGAAGGAATCAACAGTAGATGATGAAGCAGAGGATCAAATCAATGATTTGTAAGACAAGGTAGCAGAAATCAGAACAGCAAAAGGAAAAACGAATTAGAAAAAAAAAAAAAGAGGATAGTTTAGGAGACCTCTGGGACAACATCAAATTAATAACATTTGCATCATAGGGGTACCAGAAGGAGAAGAGAGAAAGCAATAGATTGAGAACCTATGTGAAGAAATAATGACTGAAAACTTTCCTAACCTGGCAAAGGAAATAGACATACAAACCCAGGAAGTACAGAGAGTCCCAAATAGGATTCACCCAAACAGACCCATACCAAGAAACATTATAATTAAAATGGCAAAGGTAAAATTTAAAGACAAAGAGACAATCATAAAAGCAGCAAGAGAAAGGCAACTAGTACCTTATAAGGGAGCACCCATAATACTATCAACTTATTTCTCAACAGAAACTTTGCAGGCCAGAAGGGATTGGCAGAAAATATTCAAAGTGATGAAAACCAAGGATCTACATCCAAGACCACTCTACCCAGCAAAGCTATCATTTAAAATTGAAGGACAGATAAAGAGCTTTCCAAAGAAGAAAAAGCTACTAAAAGAGTTCATCACCACCAAACCAGTATTACAAGGAATGTTACAGGAACTTCTTTTATATATATATATATATGAATAATAAAATGGCATAGTTATGTATCTAGTACATATATATAATAGAAGATTGCTTTGCAATGGATGGGAATGGGTTCTTGCCATCTGCTGCAGCAAGAATGGACCTGGAGGGTATTGTGCTGAGTGGAGTATGTCAGACAGAGAAAAACAAATGCAATGGGATTTCACTTATATGTGGAATCTAAAACACAAAATAAACAAACAAAACAGAAACACACTCATAGATACAAAGAACATTTTGACGGTTGCCAGATGGGATGGGAGTTAAGGGGGTGGGTAAAAAATGGAAAGGAATTAAGAAGTACAAATTGGTTGTAACAAAGTAGTCATGCAGATGCAGGGTATAGCTGAAGGAATATAATTAATAATACTGTTATAACTATGATGTCAGATGGGTTCTAGATTTATCGGGGTGATAGATGGGAGGGGGATTGGGGGACAGGGTAAAAAAGGTGAAGAGATTAAAAGAAGTACAAATTGGCAGTTACAAAATAGTCATGGGGATGTAAAACATGGGGAATGTAGTCAAAAAAACAGTAATAACTATACAGTGCCAGGTGGGTACTAGACTAATCAGGGGGGATCACTTCTTAAATTATATCAATGTCTAACCACTACTGTGTACACCTGAAATTAATACAAAATAATACTGAATTTTAACTGTAATTAAAAATTTAAAAAGCAGTGAAAAAAGTGCAGGGGAATAAGATGTTCATATTTCCAGGTATAAAACAAACAAGTCATGGGGATGTAACGTACAGAATGGGGAATATAATCAGTAATATTGTGATAACATAGTATAGTGTCAGATGGTTGCTGGACTTTTGGTGATCACTTCTTTAGGTATATAAATGTTGAACAACTATAGTGTACACCTGAAATTGATATAATATTGTATGTTAGCTATACTTTTTAATAAAAATATTTTTTAAAAAGGCTCTTTGGAAGGAGAAGAACTAAGTTGGAGGACTAATGCTACCAACTTCAAGAACTACCATAAAGCTACAGTACCCAAGACAACATGGTATCGGCAAAGAATGGACAAAGAAGTCAATAGAACAGAACAGGGGTCCAGAAATAGACCCCTGTATAGTCAAGTGGTAACAGACAAAGGAGCAAAGGCAATGCAATGGAGCAAAGACAGTCTTTTCAACAAATGGTGCTGGAACAACTGGATCCACATGCAAATAAGTAAATAAATAAACAAAGAAAAAACAAACAAATAAATCTAGACACAGACTTTACACCCTTTATAAAAATTAACTCAAAATGGATCACAGACTAAATGTAAATGCAAAACTATAAAATCTTTAGAAGGTGACATAGGAGAAAACCTGACGACTTCGGGGTGGTGATGCCTTTTAAGATACAACACCAGAGACAGCATCTTTGAAAGAAATAATAGATAAGCTGGACTGCATTAAAATTAAAAACTCCTACTCTACGAAAGACAGAATCAAGGAATGAAAGATAAGCCACAGACTGGGAGAAAATATTTGTAAAAGACACTATCTGAGAAAAGACTGTTAGGAAAAATATATAAAGAACATTTTTAAAACTCAACGATCAGAAATCAAACAACCTGTTTTAAAAAATAGGCCAAAGACCTTAACAGATACCACACTGAAGAAGACACACAGATAGAAAATAAGCCCATGAGAAGATGCTCCACACCGTATTGTCATCAGGAAATGCAACTTATGACAACAGGGAGTTAGTATTACACACCTATCAGAATCGCCAAAATCCAGAACACTGACTATACTAAATGCTAGCAAGGATGTGGAGCAACAGGAACTCACATTCATTGCTGGTGGGAATGCAAAAGGCTCAGGAACTTTGGAAGGCAGTTTGGTGGCTTCTTCGAAAACTAAACATACTCTTACCATAAAATCCATCAGTAACACTCCTTGGAGTTACACACTCCCCAAAGGAGATAAAAACTAAGTCCACATAAAAACCTGCACATGGATGCTTATAGCAGCTGTATTCATAAATGACATAATTTGGAAGCAACCAGGAAGTCCTTCAGTAGGTGAATGCATAAATAAACTGTGGTCCATCCAGACAATGGAGTATTACTCACTGCTAAAAGGAAATAAGCTGCCAAGCATAAAAAGATATGGAGGAATCTTAATTATATATTACCTATACTTAGTGAAAGAAGTCACTCTGAAAAGCATACATATTGTATGATTCCAACTAGATGACATTCTGCAAAAGGAAAACTATGCAATCAATAAAAACATCAGCGGTTGCCGGGGTGAAGGTGAAGGGACTGATGAATATGCAGAACAGAGAGGATTTTTAGGGCAGTGAGAATACTCTGCATGATATTATAATGATGGACATATGTCATTATACATTTGTCCAAACTGACAGAATATACAACACCAAGATTGAACCCTAAGGTAGACTATGGACTTTGGGTGATCATCGTATGTCACTGTAGCTTAATTCTTAGTAAAAAATGGTAACATTCTGGTGAGTGACACTGATAATCAGGGAGGCTATACACGTGTGTGGGGAGGGGGTAAAAGGGAAATCTTTTTCCTTCCCCTCAATTTAACTGCAAACCTAAAACTGCTCTAAAAATATAAAGTCTGAAAAAAAAGAAAAGGCTCTTTGCAAAGAGCTGACTAACAGAAAAAGAGACTAACAAATGTGAGACATTTACTATGTATTAGATATTGTGCTGAGCATTTTGCATATAATATTTCATTTTTCCACCTAAATAACCCAAGGAAGTAGGAACTGTTCATCCTCTTTCCAGATGAACCTGAGCTTTATTTTCATGCAGAGATCAGTACTTTTGTTCATTTAATAAAATTATTTCAATAAAAATATAAAACTGTCCCCAACAATAGACTGATTCATTTTTCTATTCTATCATATGTATCATCACTGTGAAAAAAGGTATACACCAGGTATTCATTTAACTGATTCAAAAACACTTATTTAGCAGCTACTATGCATCAGACATTATTCTACGTGCTAGAGATGCTATTGTGGACAAAAACAGATCAAAATCCCTTCTATTATGGAGTTTGTATTTTGGTGGGAAACAAACAGCAAAAGTGATAAATAAGTAAAATACACTATACATTAGGTAGTCACAAATGTTGACTATAAAGCAGCGAAATTGCAATGTAAAATATTTGGGGAAAGAAGTAGAATTTTAGACAAAGTAGCTACAGGAGGCTTTTTTGAGAAAGTATATGTGAGTTGAAGCCTGAAGAAAGTGGGAGAGCTCGCTACGTAGTCACATGGACTTTTTGGAGGAAGCATTCCAAATAAGCAGGCATGTCCTGTAAGTTTGAAGAACAGCCAGCAACCACAGTGAGTGGAACAAGAAGAACCAGGGAAAGTCATACGAACGGACGTCAAAGAGTTGACAAAGACCAGATCACGCACCTTTGCACCCACTGCTCACTCCACTGCAGCCAAACTGGCTGCTGACTATTTTGTGACCAGCCCAAGCACCTTTTTCTTTTGAATGTTGTTCCCTCTGCTTGAGACGCTCAGATAGGCCTTTGCTCAAGTGGTTCATCAGAGTAGGCTTTTCTGCCCATTCTGTCAAAAACAGCACACTTCTTGTAGGTCACTATATGTTATGTTTTGTTTTGTTTTCTTTCAGTAATACGGGAAGCTCCTGGAGCAGCATTGTCCATACAGAACTTTGTGACATGATAGAAATGCTCTGTGCTGTCTGATGGCTGCACCAGCCACATGTGGCTATTGAGCACTTGAGTATGTCTCCTGTAACCATGGCACTGAATTTTCAATTAAATTTAATTTTCATTAATCAAATTTGAATAGCCACATATGGTTTGTGGTTACCATCTTGCATAGTATAGCTTTGGAGGTTTATGAGCCAAGGAACAAAAGGATACACTCTAATAAGAATCAATCATGCTGTTGTGTTGAGAATGGACTTCAGGAGGTCAAGGGCAGAAGCAGGAAAACTACTGAACATGCTGATGCAGTAAGTGAGACAGTGGCGCCGCGGATCAGGTGACATCACGGTAATGGTGAGAAGAGGTCAAATGCTGCACACATGTTATGACAGACAACAGGATTTGCTGCGGGGCTTGATGCTGGATGTATGAAGAGTACTTAAGATAAGAGCAACATTCATGGCTGGGGCATCTGTAAGACTGGAGCTCCCCTTGGCTGAGATGGAGATGACTGCAAGATGAACTGCTTTTAGAGATCAGCTAGGAGCTCAGTTTTGTCATCCTAAGTGTGACATGACTAACAGATATCCAAGTGTCAGATGCCAAGTACACAGATGGATATACAGGAGAACGAAGCGATGTGGACTAGAGATAAAAATGAGGCACAAAAGAGAAGTGGTCCAAATGACTGGGCCTTTTTAGAAAATCAAATACTAAGGCGGATTATAGAGAGCACAACCTATCCTTAAAAATTTAAACTTCAGTGACTCCATTAGGAAAGGATGATAATAGAAATATTGTGTTTTTCAGTTAGTCAGCACTGGGAATTATTATGCAGGAAAGGACAGAAGATACCTGCTCTTCCGAGGAGTCCTACCTGCCAGGCTTTCTGTCAATCTAATGAGATATCATAAAGGGTAAGCAGAGCAGAAGATGCGTCTGATACACTACCATGTGACGGACACTCTAAAGGTCACTGTCCTTTAGCTGTATTTTAATTACATGATGAAATATTAAAACTCAAACCATGTACAGCTTTATACATTTAAGGCACTATTCTTAACCATACAAGCTGAATTACTAGTAATATAAAGTTATAGTCCTGACTATATAAAACTTAAGTAGATAAATCCCATTTAGATGACACAAAAGGAGAGACAATGTCTATAGGTGGGCAAAATGTTCACATTATTGTTACTCTGTGTGATGGTTGAATTTTAAGTGTCAACTTGGCTGGGACATGGTGCTGAATTGTTTGGTCAAATATAAGGCTAGTTGCTGCTATGAAATATTCTGTATATGCGATCCACACCTACAATCAATTGACTTTAAGTAAAAGATACTATTCTCAATAATGTGGGTGGGCTCATCCAATCAGATGAAGAAAAGGCTGGGGTTTCCTGAAGAAGGAATTCTGCCTCAAGACTGTAACAGAAATCCTGCCTGAGTTTCCAGCCTGCCAACCTACCCTACAGATTTCAGGTTTGCCAGCCCCCACAAGCACGTGAATCAATTCTTTAAAATAAATCTCTGTCTCTACCTGTGTCTCGCATACATTCTATTGGTTCAGTTCCTGTTTCTCTGAATAAACCTGACAAACTCTGCCTCTATTTGTATAAGATGTGTGATACTATGTACATTTCATGTAACTTCTGAATCTTTAGTTTGTTCATTACACTATGGAGAAAATTTCAGTATTAAACTTAATACAGATGTTCAGAAGGTTAAATAAAACCATCATTGTGAATGTCTTAGTATTGTGCCTGACACACAAAAAAATATTTGAAAAATGTTAGATGCCACAGTATTATTATAAGAAACAAATATGGAGTATTGACTATTTTTAAAGACATTATGTTATAATATTACTTTAAATTAAAAAATAATACAGTTTCCTTAAATCTGTCTTACACTTGAAACCCCAGGATAGTTGGTCAAATACTATCCTGGTCATATTCAAATGTTCTTCCCCAAAAGAATCACTTCTACCAGAATTCTTCTTAGTAGTGTCCTGTCCACAATTAACTAACCCCTAAACTCTGCCATACAGAGACTTAACAAAAATATTTAATGGGATCAAATAAAATGAAGATATAAAAATGAACAGCATTAACAATAAAAAAAAATATGCCCACGAAAGTTTGAAAAGAGAACATTTGTAATTTATAAACAACCAATGTTGGTTTAATTGTACTATAAATGTACATCATAAATGCACTAAATTGAAATGAAACCTTCCTAAACACACACACACACACACACACACACACACACAAAACTGAATTAAAAAATATGGAAGGAAAATTTTAAAATGAATGTATTACCTCTCCGTAGTGAATGCTCATATTGTTATTACTTGTATGTAAGAAAAACTAAGAATGACATAAATTTAATAAGTAGGAAGATTTGACTCTTTAAGATTAAAATAGTTGCCTAAACAAATTTTGTATTCTTACATATAATTATAAATTAGAAATAACTTCTATTGGAGCTACTTTTAAAAGTTTATATTTTCTCCAAAATCCTTCTAAAGAGACATTACTAAAGATACCAGGAAACAAACAAACAAAGAAAAACTAGCAATTTTTTATACTTTAAATCATATTTTCTAAATAATTAAAAATTTACAGTCCTTTTCCTCTTTTAACCCTTATAAATAGCCTATGAATTATTATCTACTTGTAATTTGTTACAACTCACCTATGAGACACTGCTCCCCAAGCACCATGCTTATTCGTGAGAATATTAAGGATCTTCTGTTTCAGCTGATTTGCTGTAACGTGGTCTCGATGTTTGGCAGCACTAATGAGATGGTCACACATCTTTTCCTCCTCTCTTCTGTCAGCAGCATATTGGGCACACTGTGACTATAAAGACATACAAACCATGCATGATGATTAATGTGTAACTTCCCCTGAGCATAAGTAAGGAATGATATCTAACCTTAAATTAAAAGATAATAATTCATTTTCAAATCCAGATAATGAAATCTTTGACAGTTTATTCTCCAGAATACATATAGTAAACTTTCAAACTTGTACATGTGTTGTTTCTATGTAGTTATACATAGAGTATACATAAAATAATTTGGATAATGATATATAAAGTAATTAATAACTTTTAAGGTTTCTTCCAATTCTGAAATTTTGATTTTAATGTAGTCCAAAAAATAATCACTTTTGAAACAAAATGAGTGTGTCAAAAATGTAAATCGACCTATTATTTTAACCAATATAGTATATATCTTGCTTAAGGTAAGAGTTATGCTCCTGATAATTATATATAGATAAAAAACTTGCTACTTAATTTAGTTTTGCATTTCATAAATGTTAATATTATGTAAAAGAAAAAGCAATGGTTTAGTGCTTTAGATCTTGATTTTATTTCACATTTTATGAAAGTTATTTTTTCCCATTGTACTCAGTTTTATATTTGTAAAATGAGGAGCTAGGAGGAGATGTTCTCTACAATCTCTCTCAGCTGTAGAATTTAATGTGTTCTAAGGTTCTCATAATAAGTACCATCTTATTCTTATATCTTCTAATAATCGGTTGTCCTGTCAGCTACCTGCATTCATACTCATTGGTATTAGTAACATAGCTAATCAATCTCAGTGTGTATCAAAAGGTTCAATATGAACATGAAAATGACCATTTTTTAATCATGTTTGACTTTTTTTATATAACTCTTTTTTCCCTTTTTTTTGGAAGAAGTGTTTATTATCAGAGCACCAGTGGTCAGAGAAGGCAGTGGGTTAACTCCTCCAAAAATTGCCTTCTATACTAATTTTTATATGGAATGGGTTGACTATAAATTTTAACATTACCAATATGTAATATGAGTCATATGACTAGGAAGAAAAAAAAATCTCATACATCTAAAAAACCACATATAACTAGTTCACATTCATCATTATTATGTAAAAATCTGTTTCATGGAAGGTATTTAAACATGTCGTTTCCATCTATCTATTGATATAGACTACTACCACAACTCATCTCTTTCAGAGAAATAACCCTACAGTAATCTAAGAAGGATTAATTCATTTTCCAATTTATCTTTTTGTACAGGGAATCACCAATTAGTACAATGATCTGCCTCCATAATGAGGTTAATATTTCATTAGTTCATTGGAGAGTAAAATTAAATTTTCATTTTTCTTCCTTAACAATTACATTGGTTAAGTAACAAAACTGTGAAGTAGCCATCTCAAATTCAATATACTTTTTCTCTTAATTACAGGCTTATGTGGGAGATAAATTCCTCAAAAAGCCCTAGTAAAATGTCATGATTTTTACAAAATCTTTTACAATTTAAAAGTGGTGTTTGGTGAAACACACACACACACACACACACACACACACACACACACACAATACATTTACTAATATAGCTATAACCTAAAATGAACAAATGCAAACATTTGGGTTAAAAACAATATACATTCATTAAGTAACAATGATAATGCTCTCAAACTTAGATTTACATTAGTATTTTATGTATACAGAGTTTAAAAAGCATTGAGTCTTCATGTCCCCCCCCAGCTTCTTATCACCATTGGCCATGCATCCTCAGCAGGAGTAATCTCATCCCCAAGGGAGTGAAAACTGGTGTTGGGGGTATGTGGAAAGAAAATCTTACTCTTTTTATGTATAAAGCTCTGATGTATACACAATACACAAACAGATATGTGGCATATTGGTAGTAATAAAATATTACTGGGAAACAATTAAGACAAAACTGTAAAAAGATTCCTTAGGGGGATAATAATGAAAAAAGGTTTAAAAACTGCATTTTGCTTAGTATCACCTTGGTTAAATATGTGTGAAAGGTGGTCACTTATACCTAGCTGCTTAAATTCCATTTTAAATGTTTTCACATGACAAATATTGATTTCATTTGCTTATATCCTCAAAAAATATCTTGATTTTCTTAGTAGAAATATGATTGAGTCAAAACTGATCCTGCAAGGAATTTGGTTAAAATTATAAATCTTATTTATTAACAGAAGTCAAAAATTAATTGAATATTCTTATTTTGTTTAGAGTTCTGACCTATCTTATACCTAAACGCATTCTTCAAAGAACAGATAACTCAGTCTTTTCTTTTCATCCAGAGTACAGCATGAGACCCGGATAAATATCCGAATGTTATTTATTGTTGAGGTGATATGAAACTTCTTTGACAAACACTTAATTGTCAATGTACTTTCATCAAAGTTTAAAATATTTGGTATTCTTTTCAAAATAAGGTGTTGCAATCCCATATAACAACTGTGTGCTGTGTCATCTGACAAAGGAAGCGGAAGTTACTGGTATTAAAGTGCCTAGAGCTATTTCTCAGTCTCCTGCTTCTCAGCTAGCAGGTCAGAGATCACCAGACCTAGGACATCAACTTGCATGACTAAGACCTGGTTTACTGAGATAAAAACCTCATCAAAACTGAAATCTTGGGCTCTGCTTTCCAACCACACAATACTTGTTCACGTGTTGCATCAGGGGAATAAATTAGTTATTTATTTATTATTTTCAAGGCCACTGACAGTCCAACCTAAGCCAAACACCAGATCACCTAAATATTTCTGAAACCAATATTGTTTTATAAATTGAATGAACTGAAGTAACTGCTACATTTAAAATACTGAAATCGGGGTATCTTTTGAATTGAGGCAATACAAGAAATGGTAAATAATTATTGACATGCTAAAAAAATATAAAAATACTTTAAATTAAAAAATGATTACTCTGAAATATACAGTACTTCAACATCCTTTAGTGTTTGCATATAAAATAGTTCCTTGTTCTTTATTCAAGGAACTTACAAGAATTTTAAAACTATTATATTTCTATATATATGCTTTAATTGTCAATAAAATATCAATTATAAAAATGAAATATAAACCATAATTAGCTATGGCCATTCTAAAGATGGGTATTTAATAAATAATGAATTACTGAGTGTTTGGCAAAACTGAGTTTCTTTATATAACTGCTTATATAGCTATAGCTAATGGTATATAAATTCTGCTAGCTTAAAAATTACTAAAGTAATTGCTTTATAAAATTTTATTTCTTCAGTTACCAAGTGGTTAGTCACAGGGCAGGAGGGATCTCTTCATGTTGTAAATGAGGTGAAAATAAACTAGTGCTCTGGGTTTGACATTTGCTAAAGAACTGAAATGCCTTCAGTAAAATTTTCCTCTAAAAAAAAAACTCTCTTAATGTAAGGTTACCATCGGTGACAGTTGGCTGATAACAGAAAAGCAGACTCTAATCTGTTCCCCAAACCTTACCTCAAATTCTGCATGTTTATGTACATCCTCGGCTCTCTGTCTGTTCAAAATAAATTCAGCTTCATTTGCAACACGAACTATGTGGTCCTTCATAGCATGGCATAGTAACCTAAAAAGAAAAATACCTTTGGAATTATTATTCTCAAAAGCTTTGGTTAGTCAATTTTTTCAATAATCAGACTATGCATAAATTTCAGACAAAGCTACATTATAAAATTAATATAGTTGAAATTATAATTCAATGGTATTTGACATATAGAAATATGCTATAAAACTGTTACAGCAATGCCTCTATTAAATATAGTGTTTTGTGAACAAATCATTCACTTAATAAAGTTCAGTCAATGCAATAAAAATAAATGATTTTTGATGGAATGTTTTAAAATGGTTGAAACAACAGAATTCACTATCTTGGAAGTAAATTTTCACACAAGTGCTAGATGACCATATATTAAGAAATCTATAGACTGGATTCTTACTTTAATTAATACAGGTAATAGGACTAAATGGCATCTAAAATTTATTTAAATGCTAAGATTCTAAATTCTAAGATGGAACTACAGTGAAACGAACTTTAAAAAATGCAAACAAGGGAGGCAGCTATGCTCACCACTATACCACCAATACAAGATGTGGTACATCGTACACACAATGGAATATTACTCAGCCATAAGAAAAAATGAAAAACTAACATCTGTGACCACATGGATGGATCTTGAGATTACCATGCTAAGCAAAATAAATTGCGAACCACAGAAAAAGTCAAGAACCATATGACTTTACTCAGATGTGGGATATAAAACTGAAAGCAACAAAGGAACAAGACAAAGAGACACAAACTCATGAACACAGACAACAGTTTAGTGGTTACCAGAGGGTAAGGGGGGAGGAGGGAACTAGAAGAAGGGAAAGGGGGTCAAATGTATGGTGACGGAAGGACATTTTACTTTTGGTGATGAACACACAATATATAGATGATATATTCTAGAATTGTACACTTGAAACTTATACAATTTTATTAACCAAGGTCACCCCAAGAAGTTCAATAAAAAATGCAAACACGGAGCAAACATTTTTTAACAAGAAAAGTTACTTATTTATATATTCAAATTCTCTTTTTAAAGTGTCTTAAGATACACAGTGAGAAGCCTTTCACTAGATCCCCTTTCCGCCTGATTTCCAACCTCAGTAAGCACCCACTGCTATTGGTTTCTTACATACTTTCAGTGATTTTTAAAATATACATAAGAAAACACAAATATATTGTTTTTCACTACCTTGTTACACTAATATTAGTATATTATACAGATGTCTCTACCTAGCTTTTCTCACTTAGCAATATATCTTGAAGATCTTTTCATATCTACACAGCACGGGCAGAGGTTATTTCCAAAGACGGCTGCAACAGTAACTCCCATCCCACACGCTTTTCTGGAGTGTGATTTTGCCATCGCTCCATCAAAAAGAGGAGTCTTTTTCCACTCCCCTCAGGGCTGCTCGGTGACCTCCTATGACCAACAGAATACAACAGAAGTGATGCTATGTGATTTTCGATGCAAGGGCATAAGATGCCTTGCAGCTTTTGCCCTTCTTTCTTGGAACTCTCTCAATGCTCAGCAATGCTGAGAAGCTCACAGCATGTGGAGAAACTCAAGAAAAGAGATGCTCAGGCTCCCAGGCCTAGACGAGCTCCCAGCACAAAGCCAGCCTCTCAGGTTCCACAGCCCCAGACAACTCCACATGGAGCAAAAGAATTGCTTAGCCGAGCCCAGTAAATGAGACTCATGAGAGATTAAAAAAAATAAAATAAAAATGGTAGTTGGTTTAAACCACACGATGATGATGATGATACTGACCATAAAAACTATCACCAAACTGTTTGAAAGCTAGGTAATAACATAGTTTACACATAATACTTTATCCTCACAAGAATCCTCAGAGATATAGATTATTTTCATTTTTGAAAATAAGAAACCACAGCTCAGAAAAAATTAAGTTCCTTGCCCCAGTTCGTTAAGTTTTAAAAGAATTATTGTAATTTTATTAGCCAACAATACTTTTTAAAGTAAAACCTTTTAATCATGTTTATTTCTTCCATCCTTCTGTGGACATTCTAACATTAATTCTTTTCATTTGGCTAATTAAAACAATGATTAGCCCTTTTCAGATATTTTAAAATATTTTCTTTCACAATAAGCAATTACTGCATTTAAAAAAATCAAAGGATATTTGAAAGTTAACTTTAAGACCATCTGAGTTTTTCTGAAAGTGCAAATCTATGAGGTAATTTCAGTTGCTTTACCTATTTCTCTTTTTGTGGATACCTGTTATTTCTTTATGGGTATTTCTATTTCTTTATCTTTGGTATTCTACAATGCCAGTACCATGCATCTAGCCTGGGTTTCTTTTTATTTATCCTAGTGAGGCACATTTTGATTCCCGTACTTCTACAGTCATGTTTTGGTTTCAATCAGTTCTTAAATATTCACAAGAATCATCTTTCACAATATTTCATATACTCTGTATTCTTTGCTTTTTAAATTCTAGTGACTTGTAAATTAAACATTCTAGATCCACTTCATATCTCTTAAAACTGCTTTCATTTTTCATCTTTCTCTTTCTGCATTCTAAGTAAATTTTAAAAAATATATGTTTCAAGTAACTAAATCTCTCCAACTTTGTTTAATGTGATGAATCATCAATACATGGATTTTTCCAAATTATATTTTTTAAATTCTACAAGTTTCAGTTTTCAAAATCTTCCTGTTCATTTTGATGATCTTTTTATTCATTCACCTTTGTGCCTATTTTCCGTATTTCACCATTCTAATCACCACAATCGTTGGAGATCTAAATTTTTGTTTTTCCTTATTGAAAATGGCTTCCAATCTCATAGACTTAGTCATCTTTGATTGTTACATCATTTGTGGTTTTAATCTGCAGGAGTCCAAAAGACGTAATGTCGGTACATGTTTGCTTTTATTTCTGCTGATATTAAGGAGGCCCCAGAAGAAACATATCAGCCTCTAATTAAGGATGCTGGCTTAACTTGAAAGCCCTGGCTAAATTCTTCACTTAATTTCTGGCCTAAGGTTTAAAACCCCGACAGCACTGCTGATTTAGGCATATGCTGCCAGGGCATTCCTACTCCTTGAGGCACCAATTTATAGGGTGTAGGGGTGGCCCTGGGGAACTCCTAAACCATTTATAAGACCCATGTTGCCTCAAAGATCATACCCTATGCAGTACGTATCTGAATGAATGTAGTATCTGAAGGCAGCAGAAGGTAACCTCAGATCACTGAGTAAATACTGCTCTGACAGAAGTCCCTATTCACTTGCAGTCCATTGAAATGTGACTTTTAAATAATCCCATACTAAGTTAATCATCAAGTTTTGTCAATTTTACCTCCTTAATATATTTTAATATGTTTATTCATACCACTAACACTGCTTTAATTTAAGCCTCAATCCTCTCTCATTGGATTACAACAGCCCCCTGAATTTTCTGCCTCCTCCAGTTCTTTCACCCTTCCAACATTATTTGTCACTTTAACATTAGCGTTACTTACAATTAAATTTCTTCAGTCAATACTTACAATAGACAAGATAACAGTCAAACATATTTTATGTAGACGTCTGTCTTCTCTCCAGCCTTATCTGCAGCCACTTGATCATACTTATTCTATGTTCTAGAAAAGCTTTTGCAGTTCCGTTAATGAGTCATGCTATCCCTCACCTTTATTTGTGGCATTTCTTCTTCCTGCAATTTCTGTCATTCCCTCCTCTCAATGGAGCCAAAAGATCTCACAATTTCTCAAACATTCTGGGAATTACAATATTTATTGCATTGCTTTTGTGTTTTTTTCTTTCTTTTCTTTTGAACAAGTCTCTCAGACTGTGGGGTTCTTTAAATAAGTTACAATGCTGATTCACCTGTGTATCCAATATGATTTGCACAGTACCTGTCATAAAGTATGGACTCATCAATATTATAAGGCTAAATGGATAAATGACTGAATGGATGTTAGAAGGAGAGCAAAGAACAAATTGGCTTTTCATAATAGGGCAGTTTTTTAACACTATGAACTTCTATGACACATTTAACACAGAAAATAAAAAGGTAAATAAAAATAAAAATATGACATAACTTAGGAATATCTGTTACAGAACATGTTCCTCTTCACAGTATCTATACAGCACAGGAAAGGAATGAAGTGGTCTTCAGCTTCTACTGTAAGTTTATTTTTCAAAGGAACTAGAACAGGAATCATATTCATTCCTGTTCTAAAAACAGGGTCGCTATGGATTTAGGAAAGAAGTCAGGAGACAAAACAAAGCATTCTATTTCCAGTGGAATAGACATCAGCAGGCCAAGTGCTGATGTTCTAGAAGTACATAGTTTTATGCAGTTTGCTGTCATTTAAATTGCTTGTCTTTGAGCGCAGATTCTGAGATCCTGAATTTTAAATATAAATAACCTCTGTAATTTGATGAAAGAAAAAAAATCAATAGAAAAGGCAACGGGAGAGGTCAAATTAGTCTTCCATCATCAGTAAATGAATGAGGGGACAAAAGGCAGAACTAGTTTGTACTGAAGGTCTGCCTTTTGATAGCATTATGAGTTGGACAAACAATTTTCTCTGTATCCGAGTTTTAGTTTCTTGATTACTATTTCAGAGGTCCTATATACTGGAGGAAAGAGTAAATGCCCAAACTGTAAGATTATATTTTAAGATTCCAATTTACTTAGTCAAGAAGACAGACGCTGATTGGAAGTGAAGAGGTCACACAGGGCAGGAGCAGGTGTAATACCTCAGTGTCACTCAAAAGGAAAGAATAAGAGTTTCTGGTGACACTGCAAGGTAGAGTCTGGCTGGATTGGGGAAGCTTGATTTCTTTCAGTGCTATAGTCCTTTAATAGAGTTTTTAAAAATCTGGAAAAACTTATAATTTTTATTTTTAAAAAATTTTAATTCAAAATATTTTTACTTTGGAAAATATTTACAAGCTTTGAGATCTACTAGTTCATGATTCAATTTAATACCAACAAGTCTTCATCTGATGAAAACAGAACAAATGCCTTGTTGCCCTGAGAAGTATCTGACACTAACTTTCCCGCATTCCCAAAGTACATTTCCTTTACGGAGGGAAAACAATTACATCATATGGTTGTTAGGAGCATGTGAGCGATTATTTGTAAAGTCTTTGACACACAAAAATCGCAGCTCACTTTTCTAAAAGGTACACACTGATACATTGGTTATCTTTATATTCATTAGGAGGGAAAAAAACAGATGACAGAAAGTGATACTTAGTTATATGGAGCTCCATGTAAGGCTGTGGTGGGGCTTCAAAGCATTTCTTCATATTCATAACTTAGATTTGTAATTTGCATTATCAGTTTTGAACTGTGATACTAATTAAACTCTTGTGTTTTGAAGCATAACTCAATTTACTCAATTCTAAGAGCTGTGAAATACAAAGATTAGAAAACTGGGGTATAGTGTGGTCTATGTAGAAGCTGTTCTGAGTCCTACTGGTGGTGAAGAAGGGAAGATGGAATAACAGACCCTAGAGACTTAAAAATCTACATATAGGGCTGTTAGAAAATATATATGTATGTATGTGTGTATGTATATATATATATACACACACACATATATATGTATATATATAGATATATGAAAAATACTTATTCTCTTAAATACTAAATACTTTCATTGGTGTCTTCAAATAAATCTCCTAATGTCAAATATATAAAGCAGATTGTTACATTAATCTATAATGAACTTAATAGTTATACTTAGAGCAGCATGGACAACAACTGAGTTAGATTATGATTATGTTTAAGTTGCGAGTTATGGGTAAAGATGGGGATAACTTTACATGGCTGTTAAGATGAGTGAATTAAGCCCCGCAGTTCTCAAATTCTGGTGTACAATGAAGAGCATGACCACTTGCAGGGCACATGACAAATGGTGATGTCTCAGTCCTGCCTAGAGTCTGATTCGATGGGTTTCAGGTGAGACCACAACATCTACATGTTCAACAAACTTTTCTTTTTCCATTTTTATCTTTTGATGCTCTTCACCCACTTCACCCACCTCCAACCTCCAGCAACCACTAATCTGTTCCCCATACCTATGAGCTTGGTTTTATTGCTTTCTTCTTTTTTATATTCTACATTTAAGAAAGATCATACATTATTTTTCTTTTTTTGTCAGACTTATTTCACTTAGCATAATTCTCAGAAGGTCTATCCATGATGCTGCAAATGGCAAGATTTCATTCTTTTCATGGCTGAATAATATTCCATTGTGTACACACTCACACATACGCACACACACCACTACCACCACCACACTTTCTTTATCCATTCATCCATCAATGGACATTTAGGTTGTTTACATATCTTGGCTATAGTAAATGATGCTGCAATGAATATGGGGGTGCAGCTATCATTTTGAGTTAGCATTTGTTTTCTTCGGATAAATACCGAGAAGTAAAATAGCTGGATCATATGGTAGTTCTTCTCAAAAATATTCTGAAGAAACTCCATACTATTTCCCATAGTGACTGCACCAATTTACCACCAACAGTGCACAAGGACTCCCTTTTCTCCACATCCTCAACAACATGTTATCTCTTCTCTTTTTGATGATAGTCATTCTAACAGGTGTGAGGTGGTATCTCACTGTGGTTTTGATTTGCATTTCCCTGATGATTAGGGAAATGCAAATCATCTTTTCAGGTACCTCTTGGATAGCTGTGTATCTCTTTGGAAAAACGTCTATTCAGATCTTCTGTCCATTTTTAGATCAAATTGTTTGTTTCTGTTGTTGAGTTGCATGAATTCTTTACATATTTTGCATATTAGCCCCTTATCAGTATATGATTTGCAAATGTTTTCTCCCATTCAGAAGGCTGCCTTTTCTTTCTATTGATGGCTTCTTTGGCTGTGCAGAATCTTTTTAGTATGATATAGTCCCACTTGTTCATATTTCCTTTTGCTTTCAGTGTCAGATTCAAAAAATCATTGCCAAGACCTATGTCAAGGAACTTACTGGCTATGTTTTCTTCTAGGAAGTTTATTAAAATGTAATGCCACATAAATGGAGTCACAGAATATGGCTTTGCTGTCTAACTTCTTTAGCTTCAAACAACCCTTTCAAGTTTCACAGACATCATGTGCATCAGTAGCTCAGACCTTCTTATTGCTGAGTAGTATTCTATGTAATGATACATCATAATTAGTTTATCCATTTACCTGCTAATGAACATTTGGGTTATTTCCAGTCTTGGTTCTTACAAGTAAAGCTGCTATGAACATTCATATCTGTCTTAATGTGGACCTATATTTATTTCTCTTGGGAAAATATTTAGGCCTGAAAGTATTGAGTCAAATGTTAACTGTATGTGTAGGCTTTTAAGATGCTGACTAACTGTTTTCCAGGTATATGTATTATTTTGCACTCTCACCAGTAAGTTACCAGTATTCTAGTGGTTTCACACGCTCAGCAATACTTAGTATCACCAATCTATTTAATTATATCCGTTACAGTACATATTGCTATCTGTGGTTTAAAGTTAAATTTCCCAGGTGAATAATGATGTGGAGCATCTTTTCATGTGCTGATTGGTCATTTGTATATTTTCTTTGGTGCAGCATCTGTTCAAATAGTTTGCTCAATTTGAATTGAATAGTTTTTCTTTTTATTATTGAGTTATAAGATGTTCTTTCCTCCCTTCCATTGATCCATCTATCTTTACAATAATCTTCCAACTCTATTCTTTTTCAATTTGTTTTGGTCATCAAAAGTCTGTTGTATTTTCACATACATTTGAAAATTACTTTTTAATTTCTACCCAAACCAAAAAAACCTGCTGGAATTTTGATTAGATCTGACTCTACAGATCAGTTTGGGGAGAACTAAAGCCTTAACCATGTTAGGTCTTCTGATCCATGAGCACAGTATATTTCAGTATTTACTTACCTTTAAATTTTTCACAGAAACATTTTGTAGTTTTTATTGCACAGATTTTTCACATATTTTATTTAGTACATCCCTTAAGCATTTCGTTTTTGATACAATTATAGTGGTTTTATTTTTTATTTAAATGCCCAATATTTCACATAGAAATATGTTACTATAATTAATTTTTGAATATTGATCTTATATCCTATGACTTTGCCAAATTCACTTATTAGTTCTACTACCATTTTTTTAGACATCTGAGAATTTTCCAGTTTCCTAATTGAACTGGGTAAGACCTCCAGCCCGGCCCAATGTTGAATACAAGTGGTGAGTGAGAACATCCTCGCCTTGTTTTTGATCTAGGGGAAAAGCATTTAGTCTTTCACCATTGAGAAGAATGTTAGCTACACGTTTTTGTAGATACCATTTATCACACCAAGGGAGTTTAATTTCTAGTTTACTGACAATTATGTCATGAATAGATGTTGAATTTTTAAAATTCTTTCACTACATCTATTGAAAAATGATATATATTATTTTCATTTTTGTTGTGTAGATATGGTGTATTTCATTCATGGATATTTTTGAACAGTAAACCAACTTTGAATTCTTGGGATAAATGCCTCTTGCTCATGATGTAATCCTTTTCATATGTTGCTGAATTTGATTGCCAAATTTTATTAAGGGTTATTTTACCTATACTTATGGTGGACATTGGTCTGTAATTTCATGTCTTATAATGTCTTTGGTGTTATTATTAGGATGATGAGGTCTCATAAAGTGAGCTGTAAAGTATTGTCTATTCCTATTCAGGAAGAGGTTGAGCATAACTGGTATTATTTCTTCCTTAAGTGTTTGGTAGAAATATTTAAATTCTCTTTTTAACATTGACTCTGCCTCCTAAGTTAAGTCCATTGTTTTCTTACATTTTGCTAGAAAAAACAACAACAAAAAAAACTAGGCTTTGATATAACGAATTGCTTTGAAGTCTATTTTATAAGCATGAGTAATGCTTTTTCAAAATATATTTCACATACTATGATATAGAAAAAATATTATAAACCCTATTAGCATTAATAATCAAGTAAAGTACTGGTCCTTACTTCAAAGTCAGGAAAACTGCTGACTAGTTAAATAATATAAAGCTCAAAGACAGAGATTATGGCTTTTACAAATAAAATTATATCCCACTTGTTTTGTTAAATAATGAAGGACATAAAGGTATTTTCTGTTGTCTGAAACCTTAGTTTCACAAATAAAACAAAGACTGGTTTCTTTCTCTCATCCCTCACCATGTGCCTGTACTTGCTTAGGTCCTATCTCCTAAGAGAAGCCCTCTCCAGTGATTATTCTCCACAGGGATAGTTCCTTCCTCTCAAGTCATTGCAACTTTTCTATCATTTATTTGTACTTTTATTTATTATATACTATGACATTCTGAACTTTATTTTTGTCAGTATGTAACCCCTAACTTCTCAATTATAAGTTAGCTGGAGATGAAAAGCACATGTAAAATGTATTTGTATCACTAGTAAATCTAAACCACTTGATGTGTATTTTATAACTATTTATTCAGGCTTGTTTTTTCAAATATAAAGTAATTATGTAGATGCTTAAAACTTCAGTAGTGTCTGTAAAGGTATTATACTACCTCTGTAATTAGAAAACAGTAATAACTTTTTCTTAATCCTTGTCTAGCATTGAACTGTGACTCTTTACAACAGACAAGTTATACAAGTATTGATTTCTCGAATGTTGCTCTGTACAACACAACCGAGGAATAGAAATCGTCTATGTGTTCTTACTTTACCAGTATGGCAAGTGATCAGCTTATAACTCAATGCTTCCATTTCCCTGGCCCCTTGGTTAGAGTTCCTAAACTAAAATCTATGGCCCAGGCCATGACTATATTCTTGTCTTATGTGGCTTGCTCATCCTATTCCTTCACCTCTCATCTTTAGTGTATCCTTGGACTTGGCCATACACAACATACCTTCATGTTGGCATAACCATTCCCACAGCCTGTATCTGCTATTTACACAAAATACCAGTCACAAACGCAAAGGCTAACTCTAGTATCCTCTGTTGCCAAGTTGATTCTAGTTATGTCAGAATGGAATGAAAATGAAATCAATGTTTTCTAATAAAGACATAGATCACCTGAATCTTGACAAGCATTTGCTTGAAATAAGTAAGCTAAGAACAACAATACAAAAGTTATGTCCCTAGGAAATAAATTAAAAACAAAAAACAAAAAAACAACAGGAGAATATGGCACAGACATAAATATATCCCAAATAGGATATTCAACCCTTTTTTTGTTTTTCAATATTTAACTCTCACCAATGTTAAAATAACGGTGCCTAGAAAAAAGCACATTTAAAGTTATTCACAGAAGAGAAAAAAACTCAATACACATGCATATGCATATATAGTTTAAATATGGTTTAAAGTGTAAAAACATGTAATTCAAATGAAATTTATGATCACTAAATTCTGAAATGTATTTCCCTATTACTTGAAATCTAGCCATTATTAAACGGGAGTTGCTCATCTTAGTTTTAGGTAAATAACATTTTTCATTTATCATTAATATCTAAAGTCTATAAATTAGCAATAATATTTAAGACACACAATTAATTTTGTAAAAGCACAGATGTTTTTTTCACCTTATTCATTTAAAAAATTCAGTATGTTTAATAACTTATTACATGTGTAAAATAAATAACAGAGAACTAAGAAAAAGGTACAGATTATGTTCTACATGAAAAAAATATAGAGAGGGAACTCCTGTTTTCGAGGAGTTTCCAGGGATTTTTGGTTCAACAGTAAACCAGAATCTCAATGCTGAGAAAAAGTTTCTTATCTTACAGTTTTAGAATACAAAACTGTTTTTGTAAATAGAGTTTTTACCAAGTCAAAGACACGAAACAAACAAAAAAAATCCCGGCTTTTTATGAATATCCATAAAATATATCCTATATGCTTTCCAAAAAGCGATAAAGGTTTATTTTAGGCAAATGATTAATTTATTTCAAAAGATCACTCAAATTACATAATTTTAAAAAGTCTTTTTTATTTGCTTTATAGTTCAATTCATAGTTTAATAATTTAAAATCCAATTATTATTGCCAAGATATTATAGGCAATTTTACATCCCATTAACCTTGCTTTGTTTTAATTATAAAGATCCTTTGTTATTTTCCTTTAAATGATCCAGTTTATAATTTCAGCCTGTCCTAGGGAGTATTTTAATTCAGCTGCACATTCATCAACTGTTTTTGTCCTGTTAATTGTAGACAACTGCACAATCGCTTTCTCCAGCTATGATTGATGAATTATATTCACGAGTGTAGCTGTTAAGTAGGATAAACATTCATAACAATTTCCACTTAAAGATTTTTATCTTCATTCCCACAAGGACAAATTAAAGACATATTTTAACAACAAAGAGAAAGTGTTTTTTGTGTTTCACTTTAAACTATTAGAAAAAGTTAAAAAAAAACACAAAAAAAAACTCTATGTCCAGGCAAATGAGATACAAACATGTGTAAAGAATCTAATTTGTGCCTAGCACATAGTACGCATCAAAAAAATAGAAGCCAGATAAACAGAGCAACGTGCCTTTACTGTAACTGCATCCCAACTACCTAAATATGGTATTTTTTGACCTGGAACTCCCAGTTCAAATTTATGAAAGAGAAAGGTCTAAACTGAAAGGAAATGAACCAAACTAAAGGTGGGAGTGGGCAAAATTCTAAATACCTATACTAAGTAATAACCAAACATTAGTTTGGTGCACAAGTAATTGCGGTTTAAAAGGTAAAAATTAATTGCAAAACCCATAATTACTTGTACACCAACCTAATAAAAACCTTCCATTTTTTTAATGCCTGTATTACAGCAGTTGTAGTAAATGCCATATATATTATTTCCAACCTTCAGAGAAACTGAGCAAGAAAGGTGTTACACTATTCTACAGCTGTGGAACAGGGTCAGAGGGAGATTATGTTACATGCCTAGAGTCTAACAGTTTATCAATAGCAGAACTGACATTTGAATTTGGTACAAATAACATACATATGCTTTGTATTATAATAGGCACTGCAGAAATAGCCATAAAAATACACTACAAATAAATAAGCACCAACACTATGTATGGGAAGTATAACTCAGGGGGAAATGGAAGGTACTACGAGAACATAGGAAGGCAAAGGCACCTAATCTGGATTAGGAATGGGGAGGGGTTGGTACTCGGTGAAGAGACTATTTTCATTAAAGAGAAGTGAATGTCTTAAAGCAAATGCACATCTCTTTAATGCTGTGGACCACTGGGGAAAACATTATAATATCAAAGACAGAAACCTCAGTTCTGTTCCCCAAACATTCTGGCAAGTCTCTTAGGTTTCCTTAGTTTTTTTATTCTTCCTTATTTTTCTATAGTGGCTAAGTCCAATATTATTTGATCTTCTCAAATATGAGGCCCAACTCCCCAAATTTCCTTCATTCTCGATAAATGGCCCTATCTGACACTTCATATAGAAAATAGAAGGCATCATGAAAGAACCCCTCTGAATCCTGACAAAAATGTACTGTCTGCATCTTTTCTCTTTTTTTTTTGTATTGTCTTTTTTTTTTTTTAATTTTATTTTATTAAATTTATTGGGGTGACAATTGTTAGTAAAATTACATAGATTTCAGGTGTACAATTCTGTATTACATCATCTATAAATCCCATTGTGTGTTCATCACCCAGAGTCAGTTCTCCTTCCATCACCATATATTCGATCCCCCTTACCCTCATCTCCCACCCCCCACCCCCCGCCCCCCTTACCCTCTGGTAACCACTAAACTATTGTCTGTGTCTATGAGTTTCTGTTTCTCATTTGTTTGTCTTGTTATTTTGTTGTTTTTGGTTTATATACCACATATCAATGAAATCACATGGTTCTCTGCTTTTTCTGTCTGACTTGTTTCGCTCAGCATTACTCTCTCAAGATCCATCCATGTTGTCACAAATGTTCCTCTTTTCTCAATGTTCTTCTACAAAAGGCCAGTCCCTGGACCTCAGTCTCGCCCCTCAGAGATTTGACTCTTTCAATAGAGTAGAAACTTTACTTCTTGCCTTCCTACCATACTGACTTCTTTCCATCAGCATTTAAAAAGACTCAAGTCCTTCCTTCTAAAAAATTCCCACCTCCAATAAGAAACCTTATCCACCTCCAGCAACCACCCTGTTTTGTTTTCCCTTCTTGTTCAAACTTATAGTTGTGTGTACTTACTGTCTATACTCATCTCCCACTCTTCAGCTCAAAACAACTTGGCTCTGTCCCCAATACTCTAAGTCACCACTTTCTCAAAAACTACTTCCCTCTTTATTGGCTCCCATAGCGCCCTCTGCTTGCCCTTTGGTACATTTATTGCTTAAATAACTTAAGGAGAAAGACAGCTGTCCCCACTAGATTGTAAGCTCCCACAGAGCAGGGCCTGGGTCTGTACCAGGCATCGTTAGGACACAGGTGCTCTCCAGGGTAAGTCTGGGTGAAATCCACACGACCCTCTTGTCACTGAATCTAGAGGCTCCTTTGATCCTAACTTAAAAATCCTCTTGTTGACTATTCATTTATCCTCATTCTACGAAACCATTGTTTTCTTCATTCCTTCAATAAATATTTGTGATTGCAAACTACGTGCGAGGTATTATTCCAGAAACCAAGGAGATATCAGCAAATAAGATGAGTTCTTAGGAAAAGTACATTTTAGTGAGGAAGAGAGACAATATAATTTGAGATATTATTAAATGTTAAAATAGAGTCCTGTGATAGAAGAGTGAAAATCAACAAGATGGTCAAGGGAGTCTCTGAGAGGTGACATTCAAGCTGATTCCTGAATGAGGGTAAACAACGAATTGTGTAAAGATGTGAGGAAAGAGGATTCCAGCAGAAATTGAGTTACAAGCGTGGTCCCAGGTTCTGTGCTCACTCGACACCCCCCTACCCCGAGCATCACACCCGTATCCTTACCTACCACTTGCCACATAAGCAGATAACTCCTAAAACTAAATTTCCATTGTAGCTGTATCATTTGGAGAGCTAGAGACCCAAATTCCAGGATGCCTATTCAACAATTCCATTTGGACATTGCACAGACGCTACAAATTCAGTGTCACCAAGTGAAAACATCTCTCACCCAAGCTGTGCTCCTCCTTCCATATTGTTCTAAGTAAACTATGTTTGTACTATAAACCATCCAGTTACTAAAGCTAGCAATCAAGTGATCTTTGATTCCTTCTTTCCCCTCTTCCCATCCAGTCTATCAGCAATTCTATTGATTTAATTTCTGAAAGATTCATCAAATTTGTTGACTTCTTCCATCCTGATAGCCACTATTTGTCAGTTTCTGATATCATCATCTGCAATAGGATTACTGAAACCTCAGATTGGTACCTCTCTTCCAGTCTTGAGGCCCTGACATCCATTCGCCACACTCAGGTTATGCCTAAACATCATCAACTACACCCCAGGCACCTTAGCGCAGCTGACAAACTCCTTCCTGGCTCGACCCTTGCCAATGATCCCTGCCATGAGGAATGACCTGGCCTCTCAGTGGCTAGCACACAACATGCAATTGCGTACCTGCTGGCTGCCTGAAAACAGTTTCCAGCTAAGATGGCATGTTTGGATGTAAGTTTTTTAAATTTTTTAGGAAACCCCCTCCATGTTTTTCTAGTGGACTATTTTTTAAAATGATTTAAGTTCACAGTAAACTTGAGCAGAAGACAGATTTCCCAGATACCCTCCTCTCCCCCTCCCCGCATTACCACTAGAGGGGTATATTTGTTACAGATGATGTACCCACAATAATACGGCATCACCACCCAGAGTCCACAGTCTGCACTAGGGCAGGGCTCACAGTTGGTGTTGTCTGTGTGTGGGCTGGACAAATACATAAGAATATGTATCCACTACCGTAGTCTCATGCAGAACAGATTCACAGCTCTAAAATTCTGTGCTCTGCCTATGCATCCCTCCCTCCCCTCACACCCTGGCAAGCACTATCTCCATTGTTTTCCCTTTTCCAGAATGTCATATTTTTGAAATCACAGAGTATTAGCCTTTTCAGATTGGCTTTTTTCATTTAGCAATATGCAATTAAGGTTCCTCCATGTCTTTTCATGGATTGATAGCTCATTTCTTTTTTAGCATTAAATAATAAATATTCCATTTTCTGGATATATCACATGAATGAATGGGTGTTTATTTATCCATTCACCCACTGAAGTATGTCCTGGATGTGTCCAAGTTTTGGCAATCATGAATAAAGTGGCTATAAACATCTATGTGCAGGTTTTTATCTGGACATAAGTGTTCAACTCCTTTGGGTAGACAGGAATGCAATTGCTGTATTGTATGGCAAGAATAAGTTTAGTTTTGTAAGAAGCCACAAACCTATCTTTCAAACTGGCTGTGCCCTTTTGTGCTCCCACCAGCAATGGATGAGCGTTCCTGTTGCTCCACATCCTCACCAGCATTTAGTGCTGTCAGTGTTCTGGGTTTGGGCCATTCTGATAGGTGTGTAGGGTATCTCATTGTTTTCATTTGCATTTCCCTGATGCCATATGATGTGGAGCATCTTTTCCTATGCTATTTCTATCTGTGTATCTTCTTTGGTGAGGTGTCTGTTAAGGTCTTTCGACCATTTTTTTAACCAGATTGTTTGTTTTTTTATTGTTGAGTTTTAAAAGTTCTTTGTATATTTTAAGTAAGTCCTTTCTCAGATGTGTCTTTTGCAAATACTTTCTCATAGTCCACGGTTTGTCTTCTCATTCTTGACACTGTCTTTCATAAAGCAGAATTTTTTAATTTTAATGAAGTTCAGCTTATCAATTCTTTCTTTCACGCATCATGCCTTTGGTACTGTACATAGAAGGTCGTCACCAAAGCCAAGGTCATCTAGATTTTCTCCAATGTTACCTTCTAGGAGTTTGATAGTTTTGTATTTTACATTTAGGTCTGTGATCCACTTTTAGCTATTTTGTTTTGTGAAGGTATAAGGCCTGTGTCTAGAGTTATTGTTCACATGTGAATGTTGCTGTCCCAGTACCATTTGTTGAAAGGACTATTTTTGCTCCACTGTATTTGCTTTGCTTGGATACACTTTTTGAAAACCATTATAACCCCACCACCCAGAAAACGCACCCCTCCAGACTAGGTTAAGTGCCTTGCCTTATGCTGACATTAATACCTATACCACCTGTATCACAGCACCCTTGTATTATTTTATGGGCCAGTCTACTGTTTGTCTTATTCACTTCTCTATTCCCAGCTCCTATCATAGTGGTTGGAATGTAGCAGGTGCTAAACAGGCATTTGCTCTACGTGATCTGTTCCTGTATAGTTATAGCTACTCATATTTCAATTTTTGTTCCCAAACCATCTTTATTGGAGGAAAACTTGGTAGTAAAAATAGAAACACAAATCTAGAATGGCGCAAGGAACGTGGTGAACATTTTGGAGGTTTACATGGTTTGAAATTTAAACAAAATTATAACTCTTTCCATAATTCTAACCCCTTTCCTAAAACAATACAAAATACTCTACCATTGAACAATAAAGCAGTATCAAAAGCTAAAAACCTCTAATATTAGCAACATTTCCACACTTCTCCCTTTTTAAGACAGTAACTATAATTTTAAGTGTTGGAGGTTCAATTCTGTTAAGTTCAGAAACTTACTGATGATAAGATAATTTTTATTTATTACTTCACAGTTGAAACAAATTAGCTAAATTAGCATGTATGTGATTTGAGAGAGTTCTTTAACTGATATGACAATGAGTAGCCTAGGCAAAACTTCTTTCTATTTTTCATAACCTGAAGATTGATAATAATTATTATCAATTCTTACAATAATAAAGTATTACAAAACCTAGAGCATATTATTATGTAAAAATATTTGTTATGAAATAACAGTGGTATTTTCCTGCACCTTTTGCTTTGCAGAGAAAACAAAATTTAATTTTTATAGTATTATTATGACTAAAAATAATTCAATCATGGACCATCTAAATGAGAAATATACAATAAGGTGAATTGTTATAAGAACAGAAGCTGTTTCTCAGAATGTAATACATTGATAGACAAAAAACCAATAATACTAACCTATATTTAAGCTATATTTTAAAAAGTATTTTTATACCTATATAAACTAATTTTCAAGGAATATGTTGTAAAATATTCTTTCATGACTCCTCCCTTGATAAAGGTAAGTTTTATATACAGTGAGCATTATTTTCTTATCAATTTAATTAAATCTTGTTTCAAATATAAACAATAGATGTCAAATATTTAGTCATTATTATAATATAGAAGAAACTCAAGTTGTAAAGGATGCAGGTCTGTGGCTGATGGAAGCTGTACGTGTCAAAATGATGACAGTTACATCTGTCTTAATGTATCCACTGCCAATAAAGTACTGGAAAATCATAGTGAACAACTGTTTATAATAAAGTGAAAAATACAATAATGGGCTCAAACATAATAACTTCAAGCATCATTTTACCAATGGTATATATAAATTCCTAACCAGATTGTTATACTTCCTATATTTAATATCCCTCACATTTTCAGCTGGATACCAGATAGCATGACATGTTCAGAGAAAAGTATTTTACATGAGCCGAGATAGGCAGAGGGAGTGCACACGGAGCATGGTTCTGAAACAGATGGGGTGGCAGATGGGGCTGCAGATTGGGTTCACTTGATCTGTGTAAAACAACTTTACTACTCAGGAAGATGTGGCTCGAATCTCGCAAAAACCTTCTAAAGTTTATCTCTTTATTTCATACATGCTTCCACCCCCCAAAAAAATATGTTTGACACTTTGAACTTTGTTCCTTCAAAGTTTCTATACCTGTGCGATAAATTATTTAATTCAAATACATTTTCTTACACATTTTTGGAACAGATGGTAGGAAAGAGCAGTTGCCCAGTGGAATAAAATGTACAGACTAGTTGTCTGAAAACTGTAAAATTAATTACCTTCCTTCATTGATGAGTTCAATAAATGCAAGTCCTGCATTCTTCTGAATAGAATTTTGCCATTCCTAAAAGGAGAAACCAAACAAAGTGTCAGAAAAAGGAGCATGCAAACGAAAGTAACAGGATCATACTGATGCTATTAATAACTTCTATGTGATGTTATTTTTAAATCTTTTAAAAACTGCTTTTAACAAATATTACTGTATAAGTCAGTTTAGATGGTGCTTTTGAATTTCCAATTTCCGGCTTGATGCTGACTGAGGTAGAAAGTAAGATCACAGGTACAGAGGGTTCTCAGCAAAAAGCTCCCTTCCTTCCAAGAGACCAAATGACTAATAGTAATTCAAAGATGGGAAACATTTGGGATAGAAAATTTTAGACCCTGATGTAGAAAATTTTCACTGAGATTGTAAAATGAAAATTAGAAATATAATCAACATATTTAGATTGACTTGGAAATGAAATATTGGAGTTATATATGCAGTCAGATGATTGAAAAGCACATAGAAAAAAACGTATTTTAATACTAAATTATTTGGAAAGCTGTAAAAAAAGAAACCTTAATATTAAAACTATATCCACATGTAATCTTTATTTGCTGATTATATTAGAACATATTTGTCCGGCAGTTCCATAGTTTCATCCTTATGAATATAAGTGATTGTTACATAGTATTTTGGATTAGAAAAGTATATTGCTTATTTTATATTCTTCCTGACATATTTAGAATATGCTTTAAACAATTTTTTTGTTATTGGTCTATCCTAGTGATGTCAATTTTTGGTCTTTTTTAAATATAGCTGGTAAATTTCTTTGGATTAAAAATTATATCCTTTTCAGTAGTTCTATAAATACATTCCTAATACACTTTTATAAAAAATTCTTAGTGATCACTCAGGTCACTCACCTAAATTTTTTTCCTCCATGATTTTACTATTAAAGTGGTGGCCACACAGAGGTGGTCAGTTCCCTGCCTGTGAATTCAGCTTCACAAAAAGCACAGCCTCTACACCAACCCTTCCTTCTACTCCTGATCACATTCCACTTTAAAGCTTTACACACAGGCTGGGAGTAAATGTGGTCCTCAAATGTAAGTATTTGTTATGTAAATATTCTCTGCTCCAAGTAAATTTGTGACGAATTCTAGAAGGACATATCATGGATCCACATTTCCCCAGGAGAGAGAATCAACAACTCAGGAAAAGAGATGTGTAGCCTGGGGCCAGTAATGCTCTTAAAAAGGACTAAATGACTCAATTTTTAGCAAAGCCATTGTGTTTGAGCTACCACAACCTTTAACTAAAATTTGTAAAAATGACAAGATCGCTGCTGAATTTTTTAGAGATTATTAAAACTTTCAAATCATTTCTGTTAAAAACAATAATAGAGCAGTGGTTTCCTTCACTTTGGCAAAAATGATTAGGTTGGTGCAAAAGTAATTGTGGTTTAAAAGGTTAAAAATAATTGTAAAAATCGCTATTACTTTTGCACCAACCTAATACTACCATCCTCACATATTTTGCATATTACCATTATATATTTTATATTTCCTGCAAACCAATATCCCACAAAATGTGCCGATTTATCAGGAATACTTGACATATATTGTGATATTAGCCTAAAGAAAACCTGATTCTTCCGTAACAAGAACCATGTATCTGTGAAGAATATATTCTTACAGACAATTTCTTAAACATGATTTGCTTTATGATGTTGTTTGTACATCAATGCTCTTTGTCAGTATAAAATTCTAATATGAATAGGATTTTTAAGAAGATATTTTGCAATGTGTATATTCAGGTATTACATACACACCCCAAATTATATTGTGTCTAAAAGATCACAGAGTAAAATATTTTAAAAACTGTTCGGATCATACGATAAATATCTGTGAGGTGCCTTCAGCCCATGAGATGCTCACTTGCAATCTTTGATAGAAGAACAGTAGAAATAAGTCTGAGCTAAGCTGAGGATGTTAGAGCTTAAAGGATGAAAAAGCCAATGAAAGTGTATGACTACAAGACTTCATTCAATAAATTACTGTTTTAGAAGAGTAATTTGCCATTTTGAACATGAGGAAATAATAGGAGATTGTTTTTTATGTCTTTTCAGGAGAGAGACAAAAGGACTTAAACTAGTATATCGAATCGGGTATTGAAAATTAAGAGACAAAGAAGAGATGGTTATGGATGAGAAATTGGATTTAAGGGCTAAAGTAGAAGAGTTGAGTCAAATAAGGTTATTAACTTTTTAATATGGATGACATGGAGAATGGTAATATTAGTATAAAGATACTGAAGGGTAAACATTTGGGGAAAAATCATAAGGTTGCCTTCAGTTTATATTTGTTGAATTTAGACTGAGGATGGCATATTGAAAAGGAATGCAGAATTTGGAATTATTCACATAGAAATATTGATTAAGACACAGAATTAGGCCAAGTGTCCAAAGAAGAATAAACAGGAAGAAGATCAGAAGACTGATTCTTGAGAGTCGTTCACATTTTTAAGATTAGAAAGAGAAACAGCTGGAAGGGACAAGAAAAGGCCTACCAAAATTTAAGAAGAGAAGCAAAATACTATAGTATTATTCAAAAGAAAATAATCTAGTATACATGTTGGCTCAGAATAAAAAAAAGATACAGGACCCTTTAATCACTAATATCATTTTATTTTTTAATGATTTAAGATGTTAAATTATCTTGTATGTGAATTGTAAAATTAAAATGTAGTAAACCACAAAGAATATTAAACATAAAACAAAACTAAAAAACAAACAAAAGATACCATTCCTAGGGAAGGGGAGGCAAGTTATGGAGCTGGACTGGCTATAGCTCCAGTTCCCATGATGAAGATGGTGCCCTAGTTCCAACGCTGGTATGAGAGCTGGTGCTGGATCTAGCTATGAAACCCACCTAGGAGCTAGTGCCTGAGCTGCCTCTAGCTCTACAGGTGCTAGAGCTGGTGCTCGAGCTGGCAGATGAACTGGTGTCTGAGCTACTAATACCATCTTTGAAGTCATTACCTAGAGTCCTGCTGGAAACCTGACATGAAAGATATAGACCAAGAAAAGAGTAGAAAAGGGAGACCTAGAATAACAATAACAAAAATATAACAAAAAAGAAAACCTGAAAAATGAGAGATAGTGAAGCAACAAGAAAAATAACACCATGATACAGTTTATATCCATATATGATATGTGAAGATATTATAAACAAAAAAAACAACAACCAGAAGGCTTAAAAAACAAAGCTGAAAATATCGCTAAGAAAATAGGAAAGATAATGAGATGCAACAAAAAAGATAAAGAAATAAGGAAATTGGAGAATCCTCTGTTGAAATGCCAACATCCATTGAGCAGGAATTGTAGAAAGAGGGAACACAGAACGTGGACAAGTGGACATTATCTAAGAAATTCAAAATTTTCCCTAGTAATTAAATATATGACACAAAATCCCCAGCAAGACACACTATCAAAAATTTTTACAACACCAGGAAAAGACTAACAGGGGGGGAAAAAAAGTTTGTATCAAGAATCAAGAATCAGAATGACACTGGACTTCTCAACATCAAAACTGGAAGGTAGGAAAATAAAATTGAGGAACGTAATAGTCAAACACAATATCCAGCCAAACTATCAAAAACATATGACGATAGAAGAGTTATTTTTTCACACATGCATAAACATTTATTTTTCACCCTCTTCTTTTAAGAACCTACTGTTGGTCTTGAGGGAGTATACTAAACAGGAGAGTAAGATTATGTTGTGACAGTGCCCAAATCTCAGGCTTAAAAAGTAAAGGTTATTTCTTCCACAAGTCCCATGTCCATTGCCTGTGTTTCCTGCTCTTTATCGTCACCCTCGCTGGGTTTAAGCATCACTGGTTCCTGTAGCTTCTGCCCAGAAGTAACTTCTCACATTTCATAGGTCAGAGAAAGTCACATAACCAAGTCTCAGCTCACTGGAGCAAGGGAGTGTAAACCCACCAAGTACTCAAGAGGTGGGAAAGAACCAAGTATGTGTGAACAACTCCAAACATTACTCAAGGGAAGAAATCAGAAAAGAGGAATACACAGATTGAAGAAACAGTGGATCTGGCACAGGAGGGAGCCAATGGGGATGCTCCAAATAATGGTAAATGGAAGTACCCAGACTATTGTCTTGTCAAGCAGGGTTTCAGAGAGCACCTAATGTGCATTATATTTAGAGTAGGCTTTTATTGCTATTGGAAAGTTTGGGAAAATTTTCATGACAGGCATATAGAAAACCTAGCTGAAAAAACAAAGAGCAAAGAGGCAATTAATTTCAGGAAAAAAGAGTTGTTTAAAGAATAAAGTGGTGGATAGTTCACATACAAATGATATTTACAAACAATATTGATGCATTCAAAAATTGTAATATAACAATAGTGGGCAAATGCTAAGAAAATTAGGGATTCCCTTCCCCCGACCCTTTCTTTTGTTTGCTTGATCTCTAGTTGGATTACAAGTTAGATGGAAATCCTTTTGCAATAAAGTAGCCAAAGCTTTATGGTTAGGACAGAATAACTCAGAGCTCAGTTTCAGGTCCACTTCTGTTATTTTTTAGTAGGGAGTATTGGCAGTGTTATAAGAATGAAGGGCTATAATAAAGTTAAATAAAAAAAAAAGGAAAATTCAGAACATTGGTACAACTATGTTATTTAGAAAATACTGGTTAATAACATAGGAAACAGCTATGTTAAGAGTGGAAAGTGGTAAGCAGGGGTCTGATTTGTTTTGTTTTGTACACAAACTTTTAAATGCCTTTAAAAATAAACTTTTTCTTTTATAACAGTGTTAGATTTACAAAACTGTTGTAAATGCAAGACAAGAGTTTGTGAAGAAATCAGGCTTGTAGTACATGCAGACTTAAAAACATAGCTCATTTTATTAGATTACAGAGAGGTTTTAAATATGGACGACATATTAAACAATTACAAATGAAAATTTATCATTGCAATGTATTTATGTTTTTTTCCTCCAGAATTCTCTCTGTGAATAAGCAGGCAATATAATTCTTCTATCTGTTCAATAGCAATGCTATTAACAGGCTTTGTATTTGAGTTCAATTGCACCTCAGAAGGCCTAAAATTACAGAGTCTCTTTTCTCAAAGTTCTCCCCCACCCTCAGAAAAGAGTTCACATGAGAGGCTGAAGTCTTCTCCCCCAAGAGAATTTTGTGAACCCTTTTGTGATGGTGGGACTGTGTCACTTTCTCAATTTATTTTCTCTTTTTCAGATATTTTTAAATATAGGCATTAAAAACCTATCATTATATTTGTTTGTACATTATTATATTGTCAATTTCTCCACATGTCAGAGGGTCAGTGTGATGAGGACACAGGAGAGGTCCCGGGATTTGGAGGATGAAAGCATAATTGCCCTGGGTTGATGAATGAAAGGGAACTGAGGAAGAGAAAGTGGGACTGGAGTCTACTCTTTCAAAAATTTTTGCAGTAAAAGCTAAGGAAAAATACAATAGGAAGTTGAAATACAGTTTCATAGTTTTTATGATGAAGAGTTTAAATATGGCTGTAGACTGCAGAGAAAGAGAGGGACAGAGAAATATTGATTACCAGAGAGAGATGGTGATAGGAAAATCTTGAAGAAGGCGTTAGAAAATGGGGTGTTTTGGAAAGGAATAAGGGAAGTTATTGCTTCAGAAAAAAGAGTAAAAATAAGTGAACATAAACTTTTTGAAGTTCATATATAAAATAGTTCTAATTAGTACTCACAAAGGGACCCTGACTTATGACTGTAAACTTTACTGTAAAATTCTTCTCTAGAAAAGTGAAAACTTCTTGGGTCTTATTTGTCTTGGTGTTTTAGAAGTGAAGAGAAATGTGGTTTTCAATCCTATCATAATTTTAATTTTTAGCACCTACTATAATCGAGCCACATAAGTAATAGTCAATAAGTATTATCAATTAGTGATTTATTGGGTAAGCTGCAATTCACATGCAATTTCCCATCTGTTATTATCAGAGGCTGTGACAAGTATTAAAAACCTTTAAAATGTTCCTGTTAAGGATGCTCATAAGTAACTAGAGTTTTTCCTCTGTAGAAACACAGTGTAACTGGGTTCCTGTGCTGTGAAAACATGAAAGAAGAAAGGATCTGTCTGTCTACCTACCTATCAACAGAGAAGGTATTTTCTGTTCACTTTGAAACTCGAACAAGAAACTTGGGCTCTATCTTTTTTGTTCTTCTGCCACCACTGACTGTCTTGATCCTCTGTCCTCAGTCATAAGTAAATAGCAAATACTTATTTGATACGGGATTTTAAAACAATATAAGCTGAGATACCAACGTTCCAACATAAGAGTTTAATGCTAACTTGCTTAATAACATTTTCCGTATGTCTCTACAATCTTAGTTTACTCTCTGTTTTATGTGTACATTATACGATTAGATTTTAGGTACTGTATCTTTAATGGAAGAGCCATATTTTATTCATCTGTGGTAACTGCAGGACCAGAAGAAATAGATGATATAATTTCATAGTGACTATACTACAGCATTAAGGCAACAAGACTTTAATTATAGAAGTTTAGTGACTTTGGATGGAAAACACAGAAAACAATCCTTATGTAAAACATTTAAGAAATATTATATTCCCAAGTATCTTTTTTTCTTGGTTCTATTAGTTATTTGCTTGCCAAACATGAGTATTTTCTTCTCTGCTGCAGAAGCCTACTGAGTTATGCATTAACATGATACGGCTAGAAGTACAAGGCTGTTTTTTCAGGCCTTGACCTAAGTAAGGGCCAAAGTGGATACCACCTAATGTTAGAGTATAATTCCATTTTTGAAGGTTTTCAAAATTCCTCATAAAATATAATAATCAATTTGCATAATTTCAATTTATCAAGGCCATCTTTGTTAACTGCATTAACCACTGCTAATAATGTGTAAGGTCACAAAAATGTTACCCATTGTCTTTCGTTAAGAACGAAGATTTGAAGTTTTTGTTTTTCAAATTGTGGTATGAGATATAAAAGTTCCAGGCAGGAGATATATAATAAGTCCCTGGATATATATTCATCTCCCTAACGTCTGAGGGGAAACAAAAGAAAGTCAAGTAATTTAATTCAAAATTATAAGCATAATGCAGTAAAATATGAATTTAAAACCTAAGAGCATAGAATGCTTGTGCTTCTGCTGCATTTTGTGGGATACACTTTGTGGCAGCCCTTCAACTCCTTCCTACTACTATCCACTGTATCCCCAGGGTACTGCTTCAGTAGAAGAATTGGAGAGATGACGACTTAAGCCACACAAGTAGCACTAAAACTAGAAATTTTAAACATGAGTTTCATCAGCTGTTTTCTGGGATTTAGCATGAGACTATTTTATTTTAGTCTCTCATTGTTTCGGTGCATTTTAAACAAAATGAATCCCCTACGGCAACGAGGAAAACACAAGTTTATTTCTTTCAATTACTTAAAAAAAAAAAAAGAAAGAAAGAAAAAAACTAAATGAGAAAGAGACAAAGGGAGGACAAAATATTCCTCACAAAATAATGTATTTTCCCCTTAGAAAATGTCATGCTTGAATGTGGTTGTTAAAGCTTGTTTTATGATTACTGAATAACAGTTGTGAAAATTGGCACAAATATTCACTTTGGGGGGCACCTGTAGAGACAAAGTTTAATCTCTTTATATCCTTGGTAAAACATGATACACAGGATTGAGTAGTAAACAAAAATGCATACGTGTAAAGGAAAAAATGGAATGTGAAGGAAAAGTATCCTATAGGAAAAGTGTAACAAATGCATGTTCTCCCTCAGTTATTCCAAGTTATAGATGAATTTTTAGACCTTATTGCTATGGAAAAGGGCAATACTGTATGTAATAAGAGTTTATGCTTGCAGAGTGATAAATTTTAAGTGTGTCAATGAAATAATTTTAAAACTTTTGAAATGAAATTAATCTAGATCAGTACTTCCTCAACACTTAATATTTTGTATTTTTATTAATCAGAGAAAATTTCCTCTGAAATTTTTATGTTTTGTAGTGATTTACTTACATATATATCTTTCCACTAAATCATAAACTCCTTAATGAATAAAAGTCTTGTTTTATTTAACTACTAAGTAGCAAGTTGTATGTACTGGCATATTGTATGTACTCAATGTATTTTCGTTGTCGAACTGATTTAATTCTCCCAAATCTATGGTATCACTTAGATCTGGGGCTTTCAATTTTGGCAGAACAAAATAATCATAAGGGGAGTGGTTAAAAAGTACCAATCATATCAGAAAAATGTCTAAGAATAGGGCCCAGGAATCATTATTATTTTAAAGCTTCTCAGATGATTTTGTTGTGTAGGCAATGTTGAGAACCACTGACTTAGGTCATTTCTCTCTCTTAACAAGACTGTACTCATACAGATCTCAAAGTGCCTAGTTGTCATAAAGTGAATTATTTAAACTTTCTTCTGTTTGTAAAATTGTACACTATTGCATCATAATTACATCATAATTTATATCATAATTATTAAAGTATTCACATCTCCAAAATAAGGCCATTCCTAAGATCCTTTAAAGCTCTGACATTGCAATTCATTGACATAAATGGTATTTTGTGACACGGGAAGTGTTAGCTTATATAATAAATGTGTTAAAAATGTGAGTAATGAATTGTGAGGCAATGATTATATTCTTTTACACTGATGCACATTAGTTTCTGCATTTCAACAAGTGTTAAATGCACATTATCATGCAACTGATTCTAAGTTTCAAAAAAATAATTAGGGAAAATATTGAAAAGGGAGATAAGCAAAACTTTGTGACAAGAAGAGTACATAGCACAGAAGAGGACTGAATATCTGTTGTGATTTCTGGTATGAGAGTTAACAAATGGGATATAACATTTTAATCACTGTCCTAGCTTTCTAACAATTCTCTCACACATACAGACTTATGAGAAATTACCCCAAACAACAGAAATGCATACATGAGAATGTATACAAGGGGATAAAAATAATTTATTGTCAATTCAACAATGATAATCTCTCAGCAATGACATGAAAAAAAGTATATTTTAAAATCTTATCTATAAATCATTGCAGAGTCTTCTTTCTGCCATTTTAGAAAGCACACAAACTCACTACAGTACTAAAGAAAATGAACAACAATAAGAAAAGGTGTTAAATTAAACATAGGCATTAAATTTTCAACTTCATGGGGAAACATACTAAACTGAGTTTGAATGCCTGCGGACAGTTTTGTCAAAAATTTCTAACTCTTCTACATGGATGCATAAAATTTCCTAAAGCTGAAGGACATTTTCAGTGAATTGGATATCAAGTTAAGGATCCTTTGAAACTAAACACTTTGAAGACAAATAGGTTCCAGAAGTATGACAATGAAATCCCTATGTTCTCTTCACAATCACTTTATGGTAGTTAGATGATCGAGTAGAAATCTCAGACCCAGGACATACATATATTTTTTCCCACCAGTTTTTCCTCACCTATGTCAGCTCAATGTACATTTCTCATTCCCTTTTGCTTTGTATAAAATGAAGAAACCAATTTAATGTCCTTAGAGACTCAATCCATCTCAAAATCTTTCAAAATATGGAAAATATGTCAGGGTAAAAATGGAAGGTTAAATTGAGATCTTAAGCTTTCTGGAACTCCAGAATTGATTTTTTACTTCCTATATCTTTCATGTCTACTTATCATTAACTGCCACTAAAAAAAGTATGTATGCTCCCCCAAATTTTTCATAATGAATGCTCATAATTGGCAAGCTCATAAATTCTGTGCAATAAGTTAGAAAAGTTAATAATAAGTATAAGGAATGAAGTAAAAACATGTAGAGAGAAAAAAGATTATGAATGTTTTCAATGTATGCAAAAATATAAGAAAACACCACATGCAAGTATTCAAAGTATCTTTTCTTTCATTTTCATGAATATCTTACTAAAAGCATTGTAGGGAAAACTCAATGTAAGAAATGAATAATCAATGATCAATTCAAAGAGATGATTGATATGTATGAAGACCGACCATAGAAAAACCATTAGACAATATGAAAATATGTCTACTGATTACTAAAAGAAAAATTGGTGTATCATATAAACATAAGGAGGTTTTCTAGGATCTTATTAGATTACTAAATTATGTAAACAAATTTAACACAACTTTTTATTACAATACTCTTGAGAAAAATCAATATAATATATTTCCATGTGTTTGTATTTATAATGAAAAGTAATCTAGATTATATAAGATAATATTATATAAAAATATTTTCTATATCTATGAATATATAAAACATAAAAGCATTTTTATATGCTAAGTTCAGTTGCTGAGGATACCTCTTCTTTCTTGACAAAATGTGTTACTAGAAATGAACAGAAAAAAATCAAGAAATGCTAACTTTATTAAATAAGAAACTAGAAGAAATGTTTCAACTTTTAAGATTTATTTGGGTAGGAAAATAACAAAATCTAGACTATTATTTTTAAAATAAATTTTCAAGATCGAAAAAAATTAAATTTAAATTAAAAAATAAAAATAAATAAAATCAACACATGACCCAAGCAATCCTTTTGAAAACGTTTACCTGTAAAGATATATGTACCCCTATGTTCACTGAAGCATTATTCATGGTGGCCACCACATGGAAACAACCAAAGTTTCATTCGACAGATGATTGCATAAAGAAAATGTGGTACATATATACAGAGGAATATTACTCAACTATAAGAAAAGATGAAATACTGCCATTTGCGAGAACACAGATGGATCTTGAGATTATATGCTCACTGAAATAAGTCCGATAGAAAAAGTCAAGAACCACATGACTTCACTCATGTGGGATACAAAACTGAAAGCAACAAACAAACAAGACAAACAAAAACAAAAACTCATAGACAGAGACAACAGTTTAGTGGTTACCAGAGGGTAAGGGGGCAGGGAGGTGGTAGAAGAGGGAAAAAGGAATCAAATATATGGTGATGGAAGGAGAACTGACTTTGGGTGGTGAACACATAATGCAATATACAGATGATGTATTACAGAATTGTACACTTGGAACCTATGTAATTTTACTAACCAATGTCATCCTAATAAACTTAATAAAAATTAATATATGGAACATTTATAAAAAGTGAGTGTTTTATTGAAGTATGCACTTTAAGATTTAATAATAATGTGGTTTTGACGATCTTCAGTTCTTGAAATTAAAGTTTGATAGAACAAGAACTTTTACAGCTTAACAATACAAAATCCTAATCCTATAGTGGTGTATAATCAGCGAAATAATGACTGTCTAATTTCTATGATTTATCATGAAAAATGTAATTTACATCTGTTCAACAGAATACATTTCTTAAGAGCTTACTATATGTCTGTGTCATAATCAATGTATTACTATTTTGTCTTAAGTTATATTGTACTGCTGGTCCCACTCTTTTGATGACAGTGTTTGAATATCATATTATTCTAGAGTTAGGAATAGGTATATCAGTAGAGTTGTCCTCAAACATTATTACTGAAAAAAAGATACAATAAAATATAAATATAAAGGAAATTATACCATTAGCATCAAGAGCTCTAGCCTGTATTCAACTATGTCAACAAAAGTGCTGGGTTTTATGAAACTATTCTCAAAACATGTTCATAAATAAACTAAAGATAAATTAGACATTTAATGCTTCTCAAGATCTATATTCCAAGACCTTTGTACAGACTTCTATTTTGTGACTACCACCTAGGCGCATACTCTATCTCACAGCAAAAGACCATTGTAAAACCACGATGAGGTATCACCTCACACCTGTCAGAATGTCTATCATCAATAAATTAACAAACACGTGTTGGAGAGGATATGGTAAAAAGCGAATCCTTATACACTGTTGGTGAGAATGTAAACTGATGCAGCCACTATGTAAAATAGTTTGGAGGATCCTCAAAAAAATTAAAAATAGAACTACCATAGACCCAGTGATTCCACTTCTGGGTATTTATCTGAAAAAATCTAAAACACTAATTTGAAAAGATAATATGTATCCCTATGTGACAACATGGATCGACCTATGGGTATTATGCTAAGGGAAATAAGTCAGACAGAGAAAGAGAAATATCATACAATTTCATTTATATGTGGAATCTAAAAAAAAACAAAACAAACAAACAAAACAAAAACAAACTTACAGATACAGAGAACAAATTGATGGTTGCCAGATGGAAGATTTGTGGGGGATGGATGAAAAATGTGACAGGGATTACGAGGTACAAATTGACAGTTATAAAAATAGTCACATACATATAAAGTACAGTATAGGGAATATAGTCAATAATATTGTAATAACTATATACGGTGCCAGGTGGGTACTAGAGTTATCAGGGGGATCACTTCGTAAGTTATAGAAATGTCTAATCATTATGTTGTATACTTGAAATTAATATAATATTGATGTCAACTGTAATTAGAAAAGAAATTATAAAGGGGTGTTATAAGAAGTGAGGAAATGACCAGATGAGGGGAGGAAGGCCCTTTACTTTTCATTCCTTATCTTTATGTATCTGTCAAAGTTTATTTTTTTTACAATGAAAAGGTATTACTGTTTACGTCAAACTAATAAACAGCTTAAGCTTTAAAAATTAAAATTTAAGCTTTTTAATAGTTATCAATATTTACCATTTAAACATAGAGAGAAGTAATTACAATTTAGTGTAACAGGAAAAACTAGATTATACAATTATATAGAAAGTACACTCTCGACTATTTTAAAAATTATTTCTAAATATGCATAAAGAAAAAGTACTTTGCCAGAGGGGAAGGGGGAAGAGGGATAGTAGATGAGGGTAAAGGGGATCAAATATATGGTGATGGAAGAAGAACTGACTCTGGGTGGTGAACACACAATGGGATTTATAGATGATGTATTACAGAACTGAACACCTGAAATCTATGTAACTTTACTAACAATTGTCACCCCAATAAACTTTAGTTAAAAAAAAAAGAATTGGCAGGAAACACACCAAATGGTAATAGTAATTATCTCTAGTTATAATGTTATAACCTATTTTTGCTTGATACTTTGTATTTCTTTTAATTTTCCAAAATTAATATATATAATTACACAAAAATTTAATGATCAATTATGTCATATTATAACCAGGAATCAAGAGGAGAAAAAATGTGAGACGTAATTCCTTTCATCAACTAATTTACTGTTTATGTATGGTACCTGATAGATACTAGACATTTTGGGGTGAGTACTTTGTAAGATAATATGTCTAATCACTATGTTGTACATCTGAAAGTAATATAGTATTGTATGTGTACTATAATTGAAAAATACATTTTAAAAAATATATGGGAACACCCAGGCTGCATTGAGTTGCTGATGCTTTGTTATCTGCTTGGCTTATTCACTTGGCTTGGCTTATTCACTCCCACATACCAAACTTGTAGCACACATGATCTCAATTCATGCCTTGGCAAAATAACAAATTACTCTATGCCACTTATCTATGTTACTACTAAAGAACAAAAGGAACTTCCAGTATTAAATCTTGAATGCTAAGACCCTATTGGGCTTAATTGGCATAAAGCAGAATTATGTATAGTTATATTAAATATTCCATATTAATTCATGAATAATCATGAAGCAATAGGTATGTAACAATGCTAATATTGTAAGAAACTTAGATATCATTCTTTTTAACCCAGTGCAGAAATCTTTGACACACAATTAGCTGATCTTTGCTTGAAGGTCTACAATATTCTGAGCTTCTGGAACTGCTTGTTCTATTTTGGACTACGTTAACATTAAAAGAAAAACAACACATATTCACATATGGAGAGAAGAGCTGTGCTGACCAATATAGCAACTATTAGTCACATATGACTATTACAAGCACTGGAAATTTGGCTAGTGAACTGATATGCGTTCCAAGTATTAAATATATACCTGATTAGAAAGGCTTAGTAAAAAACGGGACATAAAACATCTCATGAATTAGCTTTTATACTGATTACATATTGACATTATACTTAGGTCAAATAAAATATATTTTAAAATTAATCTCACTTTGTTTCTTTTTTACCTTTTTATATGTGGTTATTAGAAAAATTTAAATTTTATGTGGCTCACATTGCATTTTCACTGGACGGCACAGTTGTAGAGTATCAATCGGAAAAAACAACAATTTGTAAATGACTGTTGTTACAACAGCAATTTTTGCTTATACCAACAACAAGAAAAATGATTTTGTATTTATGTGTAGAAATATAGTTGGAACAAATACACATTAAGTGATTAATTATATTACTACTCATAAATACTGAAAATATGAGGTTAGGCAAAATTTTATTTCACCTTGTATTATTTAAAAGTTGTTTTCTTTTAATATACAGAAACTACCTTTAATTAATAAATTAATTAGAAATCATATTGGACATCTATGCTCAGCTGATTTTCAACAAGGGTACTAAGACCATTCAATGTAAAAAGAATAGTCTCTTTGACAAATGGTGGTGGGAAAACTGGATGTCTACATGCAAGGAAACAAAGCTGAATCCCCATCTCACACCATATATAAAAATTAACGCAACATGGATCAAATATCAAAATTTAGGAACCAATACCATAAAACTATTGGGAAAAAAACAGGGGAAAACCTCCACCATCTTGGATTTAGCCATAAATAATAGTAAATAAATAGGATACCAAAAGAACAGAAAACAATAACAGCATAAATTGGACATCATTAAATTAAAAACTTTTATGCATGAAAGGACACTATCAAGAGAATAAAAATAACCCACAGAATGGGAGACAATCTCAGTATTATCATATACTTAATGAGGATTTACTACCCAGAATAAATAAAGAACACCTACAACTCAACAATAAAAATCCCAAATAAAAAATGGGAAAGGCTTAAATAGACATTTCTCTAAAGAGGATTTACAAATGGCCAATAGGTGCATGAAAAGATGCATCATTAGTTGTTAGGGAAATGCAAATCAAAACCACAAGATATCACTTTATATGCACTAGGATAGCTAAAATGAAAAAAAATGTTTGCAGCAACAAATAAAAAAAAAGAGAGAGAGAGAAAATAAGTGTTGGAGAGGATATGGAGAAATTGGAACACACGTTCATTCCTCATCAAAATGTAAAATGGTGCAACCATTGTGGAAATCTGGCAGTTCCTTGAAAGGTTCAACATAGAGTTACCACATGACTCAGCAAATCCTCTCCTCGTTATATGCCTCAATGAACTGAAAATAGAGACTCAGAGATACTTGTAGGCCAATGTTAATAGCAGCATTAATTACAATAGTCAGAAAGTGGAAACAAACCAAGTGCCGATTAGAAGATTAATGGATAAATAAAATGCAGTACTCTACATAGAATGGAATATCATTCAACCATAAAAAGAAATGAAGTTCTGATACATGTTACAACATGGATTAACTTTGAAAACATTATGTTAATGTTTTGAGACACAAAAGATAAACATTGTATGATTCCAGTTATGTAAAATATTGAGAATAAGCAAATCATAGAGATAAAAAGTGAATTAGAGGTACCAGAGTCTTGGGGAGAGAGATATGGGGAATTACTGCTTAGTGGGTACAGAGTTTTTGTTTGTGGTGTTGAAAAATTTTGTAAATAAATAATGGTGATGGTTATACAACAATGTGAATGTAATTAATGTCACTAAACTGTACACGTAAACTGGTTAAAATGGCATAGTCTATGTTTGTATATTTTATATAATAAAAATAAATTCATCAAATCATATTGGGAACTGTGTTTTCCTTTTACTCCTGAATTGAATAAATAAGTAATTAATAAGCATCTATACTATGTGCTGGACACTGTGCTAGGTGTAGATGAGATAGTAATGAGCAAACAGAAGATATCATTGGCAACTTTGCCACGGTGTAAATTTATTGCATAATTGAAATAAAGTGACCTTGGAACACTTAAGGCTTTGTGTCATCCTTAAGTAGTCTTTTCTTTTGGACAGTTTTAAATAAACATTCTATAATTCAAAATGCTCTCTCAGTCTGACTTATTTCACTTAGCATAATACCTTCTAGATACAATGGTAACATTTCATTCTTCTTTATGGCCGAGTATTATTCCATTGTATATATGTACCCCAATTTCTTTATCCAATTGTCTGAAATAAGTCAGACTGAGAAAGACAAATACCATACGATCTCCCTTATACGTGGAATCTAAAGAAATAAATGAACAAAAGAAACAGACTCATAGATACAGAGAACAAACTGATAGTTGCCAGAGGGGAGAGGGGTTGGGGTGCTGGGTGAAAAATACGAAGAGATTCAGAAGTACACATCGGTAGTTACAAAATAGTCATGGGGGTGCAAAGTACAGCATAGAGAATATAGTCAATAATATGGTAATAACTATGTATAATGCCAAATGGGTACTAGACTAGTCAGAGGGATCACTGCATAAATTACATAAATGTCTAACCAATATGCTGTACAAACAAATATAATATTGAGTATCAACTGTAATTTAAAAATTAAAAGGGGGGAAAGTGAAGGGGAATAAGAGGTTCAAGTTTCCAGGTATAGAACAAATAAGTCATGGGGATGTAATGTACAGCATAGGGAATATAGCAATAATATTGTGATAGTGTGGTACAGTGTCAGATGGTTGCTGGACTTAACATGGTGATCACTTGTTTTGGTATATAAATGTTGAATGACTAATAATTATGGCATATACCTGAAACTAGTATAATAGTATATGTTAACTATATTTTAATAAAAATCTTAGAAAAGAAACATTATTGAATCAGAAAAAAAAATCAACAATAAAACACCTCATATAAATGATGAAAACTAATTTGAACTATATGCCCTTTAAATCTTTGATTAATTTTTATAGAGGGATGCTATAAATTATTGGGTAGATAACATAGTTGAGTATGACCTCCTGTTGCATTTGTTCAGTAGGCATTCTCCCCAAGATACAACAAATAGACTTTTTCTGAATATTTATATTTATATATTTTTCCTTCAAATGTCTACCTTTTTACTATGTAATTTTCTCCAAATTTTCTAATAATTTAAAATCTTTATTATGACCCAAGTTGACAATAATCTATAAGCATCAACAGTTTTTCAACCTCCTGCTCAACTTTTATTTATATTTAGGACAGATTACACACTATATGGCAAGAAAGATGATATAATCATAGCAACTCCAAATTTTTTAAATGCCAAAATTGCTCGTTTAACTTTCATATGATGTTATATCACATATGAGAGTTGGGCTCAGGCATCGTTCAGAAAAAAAGGCAGGGATTTGTTAAATACTCAGGAATGAAACAGCAGCTGTATTCCTTTTAAAAACAGGCAAAACCTGTAAGGGCAAAAACCATGAAATACCCAATACTATTCACAAGTTAGAAATTTCTTATCCACATCAATTGTGTTCTACTAATAATACACTACAATATATTTTATATTAAAAATACCCTGGAGGAAAGTATTGTTTCATTTATTGCCTGGAAATCGGCATTTCCCCTACATAACCAAACAAATCCAAATAAATACAGCCTGGTTAGTTAATCTCTAATGTGCTCCCACTGAGGCTGATCAGTGGTCTGAGCACCTAACAGGTTTATTTCTCTCCGGATCTTTGCTCAGACTGGTTCCTACGCCTGCATGTCCTTCACTGCTAATGCTTATGTATTACCATGTTTCCTTGAAAATAAGACCTAGCTCTAATGCGTCTTTTGGATCAAAAATTAATGTAAGACCTGGTATTATATTATATTACATTATATTACATTACATTACATTATATTATATTATACTCGGTCGTATATTATAATATATAAGCCCCGGTCTTACATTATATTAAAATAAGACCAGGTCTTATATCAATTTTTGCTCCAAAAGACGCATTACATCCGATGATCTGGATAGGTCTTATTTTCGGGGAAACACGGAGCTTCAAGCAGTCTATCTTCAATCCATCTCAGTAAAGCCTTCTGCAAAATCTTATTCTTGGTTCATAGGATCAATTTTCTGAACCATACATAAGTTCAGAATCTAGTCAATTTAATTTGAATCTAGTCAATTTAAAGTATCATGCCAGAATTTTTTATTCTTTACTGATTTCATATTAAGCTACATAATGGCCAACTTTCATAGATGAACACTAGACTCCTTAACAAATAGAAGAAAGTATCAGTAAATATTTAGAGACCCTCATAAGGCTAAAAAAAAAGCAGTCACTAAATAATTAAATAACTAAATGAGATATTTCATAATTATGATTTCACATTTCCAAAGAGGACAAAAAAATCTAGTCTACCCCTAGCTTTCTTACATTTGTAATCTCCATATTATCCTCACCAAAAATCCTTTTAACATGGAGTACTCATGAGTGAATATTTTTCAGTAGGCCTCCATATTCATCTTATCTATGTCTTTGTAGCTCAATCTTAGGTTTATTATAGTTAGAAGAAAAAGTAGTCTTTTTGCTTTGTACCATCTGACTAACCTGGATCATATTGAAGAAAAATGAAAACTTTAAATGTTCAAAGGCCAAATCATTTGAAAAGGAAGATTGTTCTTCAGTTGTGGTTCTTTTGTATGTGCTGTGTTTAAAAGTCCTGGTTATGGCCTTGATCACATCAGTGAAGTCACTAAAATCCTTTTTTATTTAAGTATATAAAGTATTTAGAAAAGAAGAAAGGCAAACAAAACCACAATATAATTCATGTTAGTAACTTCATACACAGATCCTAAAAAGACTTGCAAAGCTGACTTCTACTTCATGTCACTCATACAGGTTTGGGCTTTTAATGAGAACAAAAATGATTTATTAAGCATACATTTGCTTAATCAGTGCTTCAAGTCACCAAGTAATTAAATACTAAGAGACATGATTTTTTACATAAAAGTTTCTCAATTTATAAAACGTTTCTATTGACAGATAAGGCACAGAAAAATGCAAGTGACATCTGCTAAGCTTTACTTATGAAAACTTAAAGAAATCCTACGGGATAACATCACTCAGTTTTTCCTGGAGTACCTCTGATGGAAACTTCCTAAAAAAAAAAAATCTGGAAATAATTAGAAACTATTCTAGTACCTAAAAAAAAAAAAAAAGGTTTACTAGAAAACTAAATCTGCTATTCATCAAAGAACACAACACACTCAGAATCATGTAATGGGAAAATAAGGTACACATATAGAATAAAGCACCTGAACCACATCTGATTTAAAAATTTTTTAAAAGTTTAGAGAAGACAGTATTAGGCCTGTGATATACTGAAGAACTCTACAGGAAACACTGTACTTAACTAATGAAACACTGATTTTGTCAAATAATACAATTTTTTTTACTTCAGTTCATTTTACTTCCAAATGTCAGAAAACCATTTTTGTTAAAACATGGTACTAAGTACAACTTTAATACAAATTGAAAAGGAAGAAGAATATTCAATTATTAATATTTATTTTAGTGTCATAAATTCCAAATGGAAAAGTACCCAAAATACAATAAAAAATGTTTTGAGTATTTGCGGGGAAAAAATAAATGCAACATAATGATAATGCTAACAGCTTCTTAAAACTTAAAATATGTTTTCTACAGAGACCAAAAATTCCACTGGGGGGTAGACTGGATGGCATGTCCCTTGGAGTTTAAAAGCCTGTCCATATGAACTGAATTATCCTTGACAAGTACCTTCAGACATTTGTAATATGATCTCATGTAAATTTAGACCATATTTTGCACATAAACCACTGGCAATAGCAAGTTTAATCAGGAGCTCAGATAATAAGGAAAGAAAAGCTGATATCCTTAATAATACATAATAGTTAACATAAAATTTCCCAAATGAAAAGCATAAAAATAAAAGCATCCAATGTGTTACAGCAAATGCAAGAAAAACAAATGCTGCAAGAAATGTTGCATTTTTGTTTCCTTCTTCAACCCTTAGCTACCTATTCTCTAAAACCAAAATTTTATCCTTCTGTGGTTTATCTAAATTTGGAAAAAGAAGAGCATATTTTAAGCAAATAAACAAACTAGAAAATTCCATTTGCATTGAAAACTTGTTTTAACTAAGAATTAAATCACAGTGTGGATAATATCTTAGTTACAATTCCCACTGTGGGGGAAAATAAAAAGAAAGAAATATATATATATATATATATATATATATATATATATATATATATATATGTATGTGCGTGTGTGTGTGTATATATATATATATATATATATAATTGCATCAAGATAGTAGTTACACATTCAGATTTTTGACTATTTAATTAATACTAATAAATGCTCATCATAATGACATAGAGCTATCAATACTTACAAAGGGCTAACTGTAAAAACAAAAAGACAACTCAGAACTCTGCAGCTGAAAAGATTCCTTAGACTTGCCTTCCGCCCTGGCACAAAGACAGCCTACAGAACTGTGATAATCGTAGAGGGATCAGCTCCATTGTTGAAGAGATGCATTAAGGCCTGTAGAAGGGAACTCAGCTTTGGAGAGTGCTATGTGAAACAGTTTCCATAGCAGCATTAACTATACTTATTTCTCTTTATCAGAAGGCTACTACTGTTATGGATGCCCTGCTTAATGGAAGAAAATAGGATATAAATCATGTTGAGTCTGAATAGCAGAGAAAAATAGATCATTTTTACAAATTTGAAGATGTCCATTTTTTTGTGTGTTCTCAAAACGAAGGTTTTAGACATTCATGGAACAATTAATGGTCTGTGAGGATGATCTTAAGCTAATTTTAAAGTAGAATATAAACTCCTCAGAAGTGAATTGTATTGAAGGAAGACTACTCATTTGCTTCTTTAAAAACATTTTGTGAAAAGCAACACTTCAATTTAACAGAAAATAGCAAAACAAGTACAGCTTATTTTTTAACAAACACATTTTAAGTAATTTCGATGAGATATATTTAATCAATTAACCTCGTGAAATATTTAAACACACTCTGAATTATTTAAAAATTTCAACTTAAAAATCACACGGAGAGACATGTTTATAATATTGCTTTGCTGGAACACTGAAAGAAAGTGCACTGCATAGAGAGCTTGAATTTCTCACTCTTCCTTTCAATCAATATCTGAGGCAAAGTTTCATCTCTAGGGCCCTTAATGGCAGGAATTCCTGGAGCCAGCAAATGAGTAATGTTAAACCTATGATTAGATGATGAGGCCATCAAAGACACTAGACCCTAATGCTACATTCCTCTTTATTTCTCTGAACTGCAGTGAAACCCAGAGCTAAGGACGAAGGAATTTTAAGCTTTTTTTTTTTTTTTCATAAAAGCATTTTTTTTTTAATATGTGTATCATTGAGATCCTAAAAGGTTAGGTCTCTCAAAATGTCTCTCGAACTCAGGACTCGGGCATTAGGTAACAATTTTCAAATGCCTTGAAGATGAACTCCTGATGGGAAGCTGTTTTCTTTAATGTCTTATTAATATTCTTCCTGGTTGAAAAGGGGGAAATGGACCTAATGATTTCCCTATGAATACATTCTTGAAGAAAGTAAACCTGAAGACTGGAAATCAATAGGTAAGTTTTTGGTTGTTTTGTTTTTGCAGTGTTTTAAAGGATCAGTTGAAGCCATATTGTTTTTTATTTGGGAGTTAGCTGTGCTCGTAGGCAGACCTCAGGTCAGTAACAAGAAACAGTTTAAATGTACTTTTCTTTCTATTGAGGAAACTAAGGATAAATGTAATAACTACTTATTACAAACATAAGTAACCTCTTTTGTCATTCTGAAATCACAAAATATTTATACTTAAATGAAAATCAGGATCACTAGGAGACTTGAAAGAGCTATTGAGAAGAAAGACCATCAGGTCCCTATTTTAGTTATCAGGAAAATGTAAAATATATATTTAGGTTCTTATCATTGCTAAAAAACAATTTCAATTCTATTTTTAATTCTGATTACTAAAGAAAAATAGGATAAGTAGACTTTTAGAATTTACAGGGAAATATACAAATTCCATTAAAAAAAGGAAAGGAAAACAGAAAGATATGTCATAGACCACTCACTATTGAGCTGTATTTTATACTTTGACTACTGCATGAAAAAAACTTAGTTTTCATTATCTCTAATCTGACAGAGAGGAAACCATGTAATTAATATAAAGACCAAAACTAAAAATTATACTACTGTATCATCTTTAAAAGACAGGATTTTAAAGAAGGGTATCAAAATATCAATAACAAATTTAATATATGTATATATTTTTTCAGAGATAAAAAGATAGGGAACAATGGAAGGGTAGGGAGGGTGGGAAAGAATGAGAGCTACAGAGTGGAAGAAGGAAACCAAATCAATATTTATATGGCAAGATCATCTACAAAAAAGTGTATCTCAATATAAATTACTTTCTTTATCTATGGGATAATAGATGGAAATTTAAAACACATATAAACATATACATATATGGCGTATACATTCTATTGTTAGAGCAAAAATCCCCTCATGTTCTTTAATGTAATTAAGTGAGTAAGATTTCATACCTGAGAACAAAGCAGCATAACAAGCTCAACCACAGAAGTGCTGGACTTCATGCAAACAAGGCCTACAACAAAGAAAGGTTAAAACAAAATGAAATTACAAAGGTAGACATCATTATTCCAAGTTAATTCATTATATAGTTTTAACTTATAAAAACTTTCTTTAGCTGCTAAAATAACATGAATGGACACATTCACAAACTTACTGTCATAGGATTAATTTAAAAATATTCAGATTGTCAAGAAGATGTAGAATACTCTGAAAAATTAACTTCATGCTTTGGTTATTTATTTGGTTAAGGCGTTTCTTAGAGTAAAACAAGGAGGGAGTAGTTACAGAAACCAATGAGCTACTTAGAGCTGCTTTTATTACAATTACATTTGTTATGGGATTATCTCTTGGAGTGCAGAACAATGATCATTGAAGATCTACCTAAATCTTCCAAAATACAAAATTAAAATAATTTACAAACAGGTAATGCCACATAGGTTATCAGTTGTTAAATAATTTTGAATATATTTAAAAATGAAGTTCACACAATTAACATATTACTCCTTGTTTATAAAATCTTCCAGTGTTCTGCTTCCAAAATCTCTGAAGAGACATCAGAAGAAAAAATAAATAAATAAATGTAGCAATATTTACGTCATAGTAGCTATTATTAATTGATCAATTACTATGGGCTGGTCACTGCATTAATTGCCCTATGTACATGGTCTTTTAATTTTTATTTATAATCTGTTAAATGCTATCATTATTCCCATTCTACAGATAAGGACTTCCTATAAGCAGTTTAAACATTAATTAATCACCAAGACATTTTTCCAATTAAAAGAATGATTGCTGTATAAAAGAATGCAGATGGCAATTGGTATTGTTTTTAAAGCGCAAACAGTAAGATATAACCAAGAATTAATAACAATCTCTGGATGATAGTATGTCAATCATGATGTTTGCTAATTTAAAATATATTTTTAAAAGTCTGTCACTGTTTTTTTAATTAATTAATATACTTGATTTTTCTGTTTATGAGGACAAACGTCATCAGTAAAAGCCATCATCTTAATGTAAGATGTAGTTATTGCTAATGTAATCAGTAAGAAATGCCATCTTCTTACATTAGTTATTGCTAAATGGAGACTTGAAGCGAAAATGTTTCGCTTATGTTTTTTCCTCTTAAGGTTGATTTCAATAAATAGTCTCAACTGCCTTCTAGACACTAGCATGTATATTAGTTGTGGGTAATAAATAAATACCCTTCTGTGCCCACTCTGCTAATGACCATATCCTTATTGTACAGACAGACAGAACAAGCTGTAAAAAGGCACTAGTATTCCATCTTATCAGATCTTTGGGCAGACAGTTAACTAATGAAATAAGAGGCAGATGTGAAAAACTCATTTAAGAGACAATTGCTGTAATTGATCAGCAATTCTCATACTCTGGACCTAGACAGTCAGAAAGATTAATGGGACATTTATCACCTGTTGGCTACTCAACTATTTGAAATTCTGACAAAGAAAAACTAAGTAAAAAGCCAAAGACTGCATAGCAAAGGGATCACAATTAAGATATGTGCTCTGTATCAATTTAGATTTTAAACTGTAAGACTATATAAAGAATGATTAGACTGCAAGATTATATAAAAATGACTATATAATAATTCACCATATAGTCTGTGTATTAGAGTTTTTTAAATACATAACAACTTGAAATAAAAATAGGAAAAAACATGCATGCAATTACATTTATTTCTCACAGGCTAAACTTTCACATGAACATCCAAAAAACCCCTATGTAACAAGAGCATTCATAATTTTTACAAATACTATCATTCTATCATAAGAAAAATAGAAACAAATGATCCATCAATGTTTTGTTCAAAGAAAATGACTACAAATTGATAGGATAGGAAAATGGCAGTTTGCAAACAGCACTCTAAGTGCTTTGAAAAAGGCCACTGTGGTTTCAACTCCATAGATTCTCACTTTTATTAATGTGTTTTGTCTAATTAGTTTAAAACAGAATAAACTAATGGGTTCTCTTCAAAAGAAAAACAAAACAAAACAACAAAAACAAAAACAACCAAGCCCGACAATCAGAACACATGGGGAGGCAATTTTGGAAGACTTTTCAGCCTTCAAAAATTATATAATCACTTTGGTCAGAACTATTTCTAAATATTATTGTGACAAATAGGTAAATTCCAGTGTGTTTTTAATTTTTTTATTTTTAACAAATATTGAAACTACAAGCATTGTCTAATGACACTCTATCCTCGCATACTTTCTAAATAAAAGAGCTCCCACATTTGAAAATTTAAGATGTAATTACAAACATGGTTTTATATAACTTTAACCATAAAGCTCTAAATAGCCAAATTTGTCTAATAACTCAGGCTGTATATGCATAAAACAAATATTTTAAAAGTGTATGCCTCAAACAGATTGAGTTTTTCCTTTTTCTCTCTGGCAAAAATTTCATAATGAACTTATCTGGTATCTCCTCATATGTGCCAAGTATAGTGTTAGAACTCAGGAATTTATAATAATGAATAAGACATCTGAGACACTTTCCCAAGTGCTCCATGTATTAGTTCAAATCTAGGATTATCTAACATTTACAGAGTCTTATCATTTAGTCACTTTTATATATTCTGTCTCATTCGATTCTCTTAACAACTCTTTTAATTATTTATTACCTCATGTGATAGATAAAAAAATGAAGAGATTCAGTGACTAATCCAAGGTGTTTCATTCAGTAAGTGGTGGAACTAGGACTTAAATTCAAGTCATCTAACTTGAAAGTTCATTTCACTTTTGCTCTAGAGCTAAATAATTTCACATTAATAGGATGGCAATTGTGACTACGAGAAAGATCTTAGTACTTCAACTTGGATGATTTTGACAGTTTTCTTGGGGAAAGTAGCATATACTGGTCAGACGTGGGGACAAAAAGCACTAACTTAAGCAAAAAATTAACAGAGGGAACAGGGAACAACAACACAAAAATCTGGAAGACTTTTATTGCTTGGGGGTGAATGACTTGAAAGATGAACTGGAAGGCTAGGGTAAAATTCAAAGATAGATACATACTGAAAGAAACAAAATTATAAACACTTTTGAAAGTTAAGAGGCAGAATTTAGAGCAAGTTAGAAAGGGGGGGGAATGATCTGAAGGATCAATTATGGTATTCCTACTCCATGATGATTTGTCCTGCCTTGGCAATTAACAAATGTCCCCCAAAGAGCTGTACTTATGTGTCTCTCCAGCAAAATCTAATAGGTATTGGCCAAATAATAGAACATTTCAACAGCAAATATCCATTTCACAAGAATAGATATTCTGACTAGAAATACTAATCCAATACTGTGTACCTTACTAGGTCACCAGTATAAAATAAACACCTGGAGTGTAGACAATACACATGTGAACAAAGGAGGCCTGTACATATGGGAGGTATTTCGACAGTGAGGAAAACTGTCTAGTATGAGCTTTTGAATATATTAGGACCTACTTTGTTGAAAGATAAGGTCAGCTAACTGAGTGGCTAATATACAAGTACCTGAGGACATTAATTAGGTGGACACATGGGTATAGCTAAGGAGACCGTCATCCAAAACACAGGCAGTTGTTTGGTGTTCCCACATACTAGGGCTAAGAAGTCAGTATAACTTTCAGAACTGCACTCCCTCACCTTTAAACACACAGACACACGTGCATGTACTCACACACATGCACACAAACCCACTAAATTGTAAAATGAATGTGAAGTGTCATGCAGGGGCTCTGGTCCCGCTCCCCACATAAGAACACAGGATATGGTGAGGCCAAAAAGGAACACCCACAGAGCCATAGATAGGGGGTTCATACCACTACAATCTCACCGGCGGCTGGGTTGGAGATACAGGAAGCAGGAGTCATACGATCCGCAATCCACCATCCGCTTCTCTGCCAACCAACCAACCAACCAACCAACCAACCAACGAACCAACCAACCAACCAACCAACCTGCTAGCGTAGCCACAGCAGTTATATTAGTGGCTAATAGCTAACTGGTTACAGCTGATGGCCAACTAGTCCCAGCTCACGGCCAGCTACTACCCGAGCCAGCATCTTTCCATGTGAGGTCGAGAGCCTGGAAACTGCTCTCCTGGCTCTGTCCCCACATGAAGTTAGTTTGACCTTGGGACAAAGCTATCCTTTAATACAAGCGATACTGAAAGGTACAGTGATAACGTTTTAATAGAGCTGTCAGACCCTTTTGAGTCAATCTGTGGGTCTGACTTTATGTATCTGTAGAGTTAGAAGATCAGGTTAAAAAGCGCTTAAGCTTTAATAGTGTGGACAACTTCCATCTCTAGCAGGATGTTCCTCATGTGGGTCATAAAGGGTTTGAAGTGTTATAGGAACAAGCACTGAATCACTCTTGTAGGTAGAACTCATCTTTTAAGTAATCTCAGAGTTTTCTTTCAGCAAGGAACCGTTTCCAAGAGAGGAGACAAACAGACATCTATGACTAGGGTGGTGCTATCAGTATACTCTCAATAAATACCAATTACATGAGTAAATCTAGAAACCATCATTCACTGGGTAACTACTGTAGCTGACAGAGAAAAAATAAGTAAGATTTTGAGGGAAAAAAAAAATATATAGAGAGAAATATCTAGATATAGATATATAGATATAAATAGATAGAGATCTATATCTAGATATCTATCTATCTATATCTATATATCTATATATAGATATAGATATATCTATCTATCTATCTATCTATCTATCTATCTATCTATCTATCTATATACACATATTTAAGAACAAGAACCCAATGCATAGAGAAAAGCATTTATTGAGCATCATGTCTAATGTGCCAGATACCATGCCAGGTACCATGTATAAGAAGAAGTGAGGAAAGTCGGGCAGATTATGTAAACAAAATCATGATCTAGACTCCTCGGAGGTACACAGACAGTACAAAGTAGCTGAGGTTCAGAAAGAGTAGTGAGCCACTCAGCTGTGGAGAATTTATACGGAATGTGACATTTCACTTGGATGATGCTGAGCTTATCTAGACAAAAAAGGAAAGGGAAAGTCATCTGAGGTGACAGAGAAAAGTTAGAGGTATAAAGAACATGAACTAGCTACCGTGTTTCCCCGAAAATAAGACCTAGCCAGACAATCAGCTCTAATGCGTCTTTTGGAGCAAAAATTAATACAATATAATGCAATGTAATATAATGTAATGTAATATAATATAATACAATATAATACAATAATACAATATAATACCAGGTCTTATATTAATTTTTGCTCCAATAGATGCGTTAGAGCTAACTGTCTGACTATGTCTTATTTTCAGGGAAACACGATAATAAAATGGACTTGGAATGTTCTGTTGTGGAGTGCAGGCGATGGAAGAGGGTGAGCGGAAATGAAGATAAGAGGCAGACAGAAAGCAGAGCCATGCATGGCGCAGTTTTCCTGTCGGCAATAGGAAGCTAGTGGAGGATTTCAAGAAGGGGGCAGATAGAATCCAGTCCATTTTGGAAAGATCACTTTCTGTCAGCGATACAGGAAGAAACCCCTAACTGCAAAGTCTAGTCAAGATAATGAAGGCCTGAGCAGAAGGCGGTGGCAATACAAGTAGACACAGACTTGAGACAGATTTGAAAGACATTCTGCCTTGAGACAATAACATTTTAAACAATGGACTATGAAGTTAAAGGGTCAGGTAAAGGAGAAGTCAGAGTGTGAATGATGCCTTTAAGTGAGATAGGGAAACAAATGAAGGAGCAGGTTTGTAGAAAGAAAATGCTCAGTTTCTTTCTGGACAAAATTAGAAATACAGATAGGCAAGAAACTTAATTTTTAACTTTAGAATTGTTTTTTAGGTATAAATTCGGTACCTCTGACAAACTGCATATAAATAAGTCACACAGATAACATAATGTTGAAGAAAATACAATTGTGAAGTTTTTATAAGAGTCCCACAAGTAGAATACCAGTACTAATCGTACCAATATGGTTATTTTCCTTTTTTTTCTTTTTTAAGTACAGTTTTAAGATCTAGTTTTTATATTTCTCCTTACAGTAAAACATACTGATTCATTTTCCATTAAATAGACATTACTATTCTGATAATCTGAATTTTAAAAATCAAGTTTTCCAGGACTAGCTAGTTTTTAAATAACTTTCCAATGATTTTAACTTTCTAGAATTCCAAAGTTAATAAAGACTAATCGCACCAAAATAGTTGAAATAGTTTCATTTTAATAATAAATGATGAATAAGATCTACACACTTTGAAAGAATTTTGCATGCTCACTATGCTTCATTTGCTTTAGTTTCAGTGGTGTACAGTTGGTAACTACTTTGAAATTCTCTGTTCTGTGTAGTATTCACATTGTGTTATGCAGCATTCTTAACATACAGGGCAAAACTATAAAGTGTATATGTTTTAAGACTTCTGCAATGTTTACACATCTCTATCAGCATAACAGCTATTTCCTAAGGTCTTTACCATTCTTTTAGTTTGTAATCTGAAACATGCAATGTTTTTTTGTGTGTGTTTTTTTATCTTCATTTTTTCACTGTGATATGCTCTCGTCTGTAAAAACTCACTTTCAGAGTTAGCATTTAAGTCAACTGAACTTATAAAGGTCAAGAACTTTAAAATTAGCAAACCAAACAAGTAGTGTGGCTTCCTAATTTAAAACCAAAAACCAAAAGCAAACAAACAAAAAAAAAAATCAATATTAAAAATCCCTTAAACAACAATAATGGCTTGAATTTTGTATTATTATTGTTACTTTAATATTAATATGTATATGGGTAGTATTACTTACTGCCATTTTGACTAGACAATTTCAAAATTTACCTGTGTTCTTTCAGAGATTTTACTTTAAAATTGCATTACAAATGGAAAAACTGTAATATTACCTTAAAGAAACTAAAACAACATTAAGTTCAGTTACTAAGAAAAAGCTTTTTTATCTGTAATTACAGCTTATTTTTATATTTAGATTATAAATTTTAACTGAAAAAAACCTCCAAATATTGTAGACAGTGACAGTTCATTCATTCACTGCTTTACTTTATTTCACTAAAAACTAAGTTATCACAAACGTATGACAGTCTTGCTGTCTTTAGAACAGGAACAAAACTGAACTCTTTGGATATACCGTATATATCAAGTCAGAAAACTTTTTCTGTGAAGGTCCAGATAAAATATTTTGGCTTTGGGGACTCCATTCAGTTTCTGTCACAGCTACTCAACTCCGCATTGTTGTGCAAAAGCAGCCAAAGACAATGCATAAGCAAATGAGCTTGGCTGTCTTCCAATGAAACTATTTACCCCAAGGCATGAGCATCTGAGTGCATGTGTGCGTGTGCGCCTGTGCCTGTGTGTAAGAGGAAGAGACAGATCACATACATATGCACACATACACATACATCTACAGATTTTTTAAAATGCAGGTTAAATTATTTTAGATAAATGTCTATAATACTTTATAATTCCAAAATCCAAAAAGCTCTGAAAAAAGCTTTACTGTAAGATTGTTACAAAATCAATTATCAGCAAAATTTCACCTAATGTGATGTTATTAAAATCTTTATTCCACTAGGTGTGAATATCTATGCATCACTGTAGACATATCATTATGTTTGATCAACGAGCTACCTCAGACTCCACTGAAGGTGCTATGAAATGTGCATATAGGCATCCATTACCTTTCTTAAATCCCCAAATATCTGAATTACAAAACACATCTGGTTCTAAGGTTTTGAATACGGGATTTTAGGCATTGATTAAAATAAATGTGATTTAGATTTTTAAGAGTCAGAAATGAGTGATACTCTCTTACATGAAATATTTTGAAAGAATAATAAATAAATTGATATTAATTGCAATTTCAAAGTAATTTGAAATTACACCTTCCCTCATGGAAATTCCATGTTTCAGAAGAACTAAAAATTTATTTCTGTATGGGAATGGTTGGCTAAGTGCTTTTAAATTGTAAATCTAGAACATTTAGATTGCTCACAAACAAAATTAACTGTAACTGTAGTTACACAATATCCAAGAAGTCACTTTAACTAATTTGTTGGAATAAATTATCTAAATTGTTTTTCTATCATTGTCTAGATATAGCCTAGGAGTTTTATTCACTATGGATATTTTTTCTTCTTTATAGTTTTGGTTCTACTAAGAATGTTTGCATAATGGTAGAGCTGAAGTTCCTAAGACTCCTTCATAGGTAATTCCTCCACAGAATGATAGATTACAATATAAAATAAAGCTGTATTGATAGTTCCTACTAGTGGGCTGATTGTAATGAGATGAGCTGAAGAGTGTATTCTCATGGCATAAACACCTATTAAATGTGAAACATTGCTGCAATTTATTCTTTGGTTATTTAAGTTTTAGAAAATACATTGTGCTAGTCTCTCAAAACATCACGTCAAGAGAAATATTCAGGCAAATCCTAATGTCCAGTGTTACTCTTTTCTTGTTACCACGTGAGTTAACTTCTGTTTACACATTTCTTTTAAATACCATTTTTCATTTACACATACTGAAAAATAAGATTATAACTTCTAAATCACTTTGGGATTATTTAAATTTTGAGCAGGCTGTCTTTTGAGACACTTTCATTTAAGTAATTTATTTAAAGAACCGTACATAAGTAAGTCACTGCTGTATGCAGAGATGACACAGTCTGACTTCAAGGAGCTAACATCCCAGTTATGAGGGAGCCTACATGACATTATACTGAAAAAAAAAAAAAAAGAAATCACACACAAAAAAACACTATGCCTCAAAATAATTTAAAACAATTTATTTTAGGTTTTCTATAAGTACTTTTATTTGAAGTATTGACTCAAGTTTCCACTACAGAAGTGACTGACCTGAGTGTCTTGCCCTTTTCTTGATTTCGGGTTCAATCACACAGTAATGAATAAGGGTGACATAACGGAAATAAGAGACACTTTCACTATCGTAAATCATCTGGAGCCCTCAATTCTCTTTGGGTTAAATTTAACTATAGAACCAATTGTTATTCCTGTATCACTCCCCTGAACCAATTTTATTCTCTTCTCCCTATGCTCCTTGAAATTCCAAAAAAGCCTCAAATACATTCTAAAATTACTAAACAATGTATGGTTCAAGTTTTGACATTAGCCAAGAAAGACTCTGGTCCCAAATACTTATTAAGAATGACATATGTGATTTAACCATGCATTTCACTTCAAAAATATTAATAATCAAAAGAGAAAAATATATTAAGTTAAACACTCATACAATTAAATCACGTGAATAGTTACAGTTGAATAAAAATGAATATACTAATGCCTTTCTATTAAAAAAAATTCTGTGCTATAAAATGAGATTCTCCTTTTAAACATAGTATGTATAAATGCATAATTTGTATAGTTATAGTTCCAGACTACTTAAATTCTGACTTTCATTTATTTACAGTCTCATTTGGCTCATTTTCTTTCAAACAACTGTAATGCAAAATGGAAACACTATGCATCACTATTCTTGATTAATTCATTCATGAAGTCAAAGATAAAAAACTAAGATACATAACTGGGAAATAAAAATTATTTGATAATTTTGATTAAGGCATACAGCAAAAATATAGTTGCAGGTAAAGGTAAGCTCAAGGAGAAGTCAATCAGGCGAACACCACGTATATTCAAGAGTGCATTAATATTACCCAATAATTACAGGCCGAAATTGTTGAAGTGCTCTGAGAAAACAAATTAGACCTTCACTGAGTTCCTTATCTGAACTCAAAGCAATAAATTCTCCAATCTGACCCAAGGTGAATTTTGTTTACTGAATCCTCCATTTAAGGCAAAATATTAAATTGAGATGAGTAATCAGTTTAGTTTTATTGATTCTTAGAAATGAATTAGAAAATTCTTGGAATTTGGCATTTCCTTAAATTATACAACACTAACTATATTTCCATAATTCAAAGAAATTATTTAAGCATACAATTCTATCCTAGAAATAATTGGGATTACATGCCATGGATTATATAAACAAAATGATCACTGAATTAATAAAAGTAGACTACACCAGAAAATTCTACATCCAACTCACACCTATCTGCAATTCAGAGTGATATTTTGGAGTCATATTATATGGTTACATACCAGAATATGATCCAGTAATGACATAGTAATGAAGTCAATATGGGAATTGCTTGGTAATTAAAAAAATAAAACTTCAAGCATAAAATATTGGACCTACTTATAAATTAAAAGCAATGGTGTTTTCATTTTTTCTAATCCTTCTTGCAATAATAGATCTATTACAAACTGCAGTTATCATTTGAAATAGTATGAACTGGGAAATTTGAAAAATGGAATCAAATAAATTGCCATAAAATGTGCTTGTGAAAAACTGAGGAGCTATTCCTTCGGAAGAATTAAAATCATTCAATGATTCTGTTCTAAAAACAGTGCTGCACACTTACTATGTGCCAGGGCACAATTATGACACAGATATGTTCTGTGTGCTAGAAAAAGCGGTGTTTTAATGGAGGACATAAGCAGATAAACTGATCCATTTAATGCAAGGAGACCAAGGGTTATCTCCGAACTATTCTAGGATGTTGAGTTGGTAAGCAAGATAAACGATGTAATTAAAGTAATTCCTACTGTGATTACAAGAAAATGGTGGAATTAAGAAATAACAAGAGGAAATATTTCACTTGAAGTAATGGACAGTTACTAACTTCTTAGAAAAAAATGACTTAGAGATCATTGCAAAATCAGCAATCACAAAAGACATTATTCAATTATAAAACAGAATGTTTAATTTGATATAAACAACTACTCTTGAAGTATATCTAGCTCCAAGATTTCCTTCTATATGAAAAGAAATACGTAAAAAAAACAATGTGAAAATATTGTCTAGTTTAAATGTTGCAATGTACAGCTGTTGAAATTACATGCATAATCTTTTAAATTAACCAGTTCCAAAGTTGAAATGCTTAATCTTTAGCTGGACTTAGTGTAATCAGAACGACGCTACTGAGTAGAGAGAACATTTTAGGCATGGATAATAACATGTATATCGGGCACCACAGGTCATATTTCCATCTGGAGGAGAAAATAAGCCTTTAACAGTAAAAACTGGTATCACAAGTATAAATTATAGCTTTTATGGATTTTATTATGCATAATAGAGTTTATTTTATATATAATCCAGTAAATTCTGTTAGCTGGATAACAAGCAAACAGATTAAAAGTATTGACTCTACATGAAGGAGCAATGTATATACAAAAGAAAGCAGTGCAAACAAGAAGCTACACAGGAAAACATCATACAGGAGACACAGCGAGAAAAGCACAGTCCTCTGGGAAAAGTACACAAAGGTAATACCTTTCCTAACCTACTGGCTTAAGACTAGAAATAGAAAAATGTTAGTTGATCGAAATCTCACCAGATTTGAAAAAAAATAACACAATCTTGGTTTGAATTATTTACAAAAATAGAAAAATTAAAGATGAAATCATTACCCCACAGTCCTTTGCAACAATGGGATCAGAAACAGCAATTTTATAAAGTCTAGAATTGCGGAGGGACATAATGAAATGAAGTCTATATACAGGAAAAATATGAGGATGGCATGAGGTAGGAGGTGAGGTCTAGGAAATAGTTACAGGAAACCAAATATGCTCATTTGGCAAATGAGAAGGTTGCTGGGGAAGGAGTTACTGCACAAAGGGCTTATCTCTGTGATCTGGAGTCCACCCAAATGGTCGTTACTCTACCTAATTAAGGGGCATCTGTAATGTGGAAAACTGTTTTGATACCTGAGAAAGACAGACTGGAGACTGATGGTCAAGGGTGACTCTAGGTCTGACCTCAATCTCTGAAACTAGAGACAAGGAACAACATATCTGGACAGCAGAGATCACAGACCAGGAGAGAGTGCCTGTATGTATTCCCGTTAACTGTACGGGTGGATGCTACTAATTATCTGAATGTTAGTTACAAACTAGTTAGTTCTTATATCTCTTTGTAAATATTCTAATATTCGGATTTTTACCCTGAGATCTCAGAACTAGGCATTTTATTACTATTACAGAATTCTTTAATCTGGATCTAGTTTTTTAATCAAGTTAAAGAAGCTCTGGACTGAAAACTGGAAGATGTGGTTAGTGGACAAACAAAATAGCTGTGGAAATAGCTCTGACAGCTGCCTTTCTCGATACTGAAAATCTCTGCAGATTAATGATTGTGAAAATTTTGATTTTATTATAATCTAAAGCAATACATTTTATATCATGATCCATATATATAACTGAAATAACTGTTTTACCACAGCATTTCCTGTCACTGTGTGCTGTACTCTGATCTATGCTATGCTATGTCACAGCATGCCATTAAAAAATATTGTCAAGGTGTGCTTCCCTGCTTACACCATCACTGGGTCACAATCTGCAGTCTGAATACCACTAGAGCTGGACTTCCTGTTTCTATGTGGCCTGAAAGCTAAAAACAGGTTTTTATTTGTTTATTTGTTTGTTTTTAATATATTTTGTAATGATTTTAAAAAGCGAAAAATATTTCATGACACTTGAAATTTATATAATATTCAAATTTCAGTGTTCATGAACAAAGTTTTTTTGGAACATAGCCAAGCTCAATTTTTCACAGGGGGCTACTTCTTCACTACAATGGCAAAATTGTGAAATTATGACAAAGACTGTATGGCCACGAAGTCTAAAGTATTTATTTTTTGGCCCCTTATGGGAAAATGTTGCTCACTCCTGCATATACTTCTTTCTGGCTTGAATATCCATGGATCTAAGTCCTTCCTCATGTCTTAGGAGGCTAAACTGGAACCAAAGAGCAATTGCATGATAGTGGAAAGGAAATGGTATGAAAAGTACATGTTCTTGGTCAATTTTTTAGGTATCATATTTCTAGTTCATTCTGTACTTGAAAACAAGAATGAAAAGTGAGTAAACCAATAGGCAATATTTGTCGGTAGTAGAAAATTGAAGTCATTTACAAATCAAGCCTGTGAGTTCACAGGGATTTACCTTGTAGCGCTAAAGCATTCCAATTTCATGATGGGCCCAGTAAAGGCTGGTGATTTTCTAGCAGGGATTAGTTTTGAACATTAAATGGCCAACTACATTGCACTGTATTGGTAAGTACGTGTCAAATTCACAATGATAAAACAGGCTTTGGGTGGAGAAAATGAAACCAGTGGCTTCTCTTCACTTTTACGTATCTGATTTGAAATTTTCAACTGTCCTTTTAAAATGTTTCCTGTTCACGTTAGACCTTTATTTAAACACTAAGTTTGTACAATAAAATATTATTTATTCCTCCTATTTAAACCTGCTGTATACAACTGACAGATTGTCTTTTAATCATATTTTGATTCTGTCCTTCCCTGTTAAAAATTCTTCCAAGGATGACCAGGATGCAGTTTTTATCTCTAGAATACATGTATTTGGCAAAGTCATTGTCCCTGACTTTCTACAATGTTCAACAGTAGTCATAAACAAACATGTGATTTTCTGACCCTGGCTTCTCTGTAGGTTGAAACCTGACCAACATGTCATCCACATTGTGTTTCTGTATTTATTGTACTGTTATTTTACAAAATTTTGTTTTAGGAAGATAGTTGGGAATAAAATAATATCTGGATAAATACCAAATTTTAGATTTAAAAACAAAAGGAAGTACAATAAAATATATTATTTCATGAGCAATATTAAAACTCGGTTACTATGAACATCACTCATAAAATCCTCTGACAATGTTGGAATAAGTAATTAAAGAATGTTTGCTTTTAGCTTATTTTAAGTTAAATATTTTATACCCTTCTATTCTATCATTAAAACCAATTACTGAAATACACTTGTCTATAGAAAACAATTTCACTTATTCTATTGTTCACTTATCCATCCACAAGTGTTTTGAGGGTACATATTTTATGTCAGATGTTCTGTCAGGTCCTGGATCCCTTGTGGAGCTTAAAGCAAGGTAGGTGATAGAGATATTTCCAAGTAATTTCACAGATATGGGACACCAATTACAATTTAGATACATGCTTAGAAGGAAAGGTATACTGTGTTAAGGAAAGTTTAATAAAGGAACATAACTTAGTTCAGATTACCAGACACGTAAAATTGGTCATTATAAAAGAATTCAATTACGGAAAGGCTTTTCTGAATTCCTCATATTCTTCAATGACTAGAAACACATCAATTTAATCAAATTCTGTAGGTAGAACGTGCAAAAATATACATCAGCAAGGGAAAATTCTAATTTATCTATATACACAAAGAATCACCAAAATGTATATAGGGCTTTAGATTTTGTTGACTCTATAATTTACAGAAATTAAAGGATTGCATAAATAATCCATAAATTGGCTTCTGTTTCATCACCTGGATTAATCACTCTACCAACAGGCACACAAGGATATGTATATGTAGCAAACAGATTGTCCCTTCCCTCTGGCACCATTCTCAAATACTGCTGTTCCTCAACTTACATCAATAGGCATTGTTCTTATGTATGAATCTTGTCCCTAACTGGCTGAATTTTACATATAGGTACCTCCTATTATCTTCACATATCCCTGTCACCTGGTGCCAGAGATTCTTTGGTTCTACTGTGACTGTTGAGGGTACATGCTTTCCATGAATCCATTAAAGTAGAAGGACAATGTAAATAAAATTCTCAAATCTTTTAAAAGTATGTAATTTAATATTATAAAAATTCCAAAAACTATTTTATCAGAATTCAATTTAAAAATATGGATTTTTCTTAGACCAATGTATAAACTCAGGATAAACACTGTAAACGATTCACAGTTTAAAACTATATTTTGTCCATAATAAGAATATACAGTGGCTGAAAAATATAATCACTATAATTGCTCAGCAATATATTTCCTCTTCTAAATTTTCCAGCTTAGTTTTTCTTTCCCAATTGTTTATATATTTCTCTAATGTGCATAAATATCTCAGAGGATAGAATAATAAAAGCCTACACTGATTTCAAGCTTAGTATCTGGAAGATCCCATGTAGTTTACCATAACATATATACATTATATCTAAATCGATATGCAGGTGATTTATTTCCACCACGTAAAAATACTTCTTATCTCAATATAAACTACACACATCGATTATATGTAGCCTCCAAAGGCAGACCTGTTATTCAATGTTATTTTTTGTCCTTGAATTATACAGACCTTGTCTTCATGTTATTAACTGTACTTAGAGCATCCGTATTCCTGATTTGCCAAGATGATCCAAGCTCATACCAGTTGCCTGGGTGTAATTCTGAAAATTGTCTTTTTCTCTTTTGGAATTGTCCTGATTTGAATGAAAATTATATGAATACTTTAACTTTTTTAGAACAAAAGTGAAAATTGTTTCCTTTTAAAATTATGTTATCATGGAATACCATGTTTCCCCGAAAATAAGACCTAGCCGGAAAATGAGCTGTAAGGCGTCTTTTGGAGCAAAAATTAATATAAGACCCAGTCTTATTTTACTATAAGACCAAGTCTTTAATATAATATATAATTAATAATATAATATAATACAATATAATATAATAATATAATACCGAGTATTATACTAATTTTTGCTCCAAAAGACTCATTAGAGCTGATTGTCCAGCAAGGTCTTATTTTAAGGGAAATGGTATTACTCACTAGTATTTTGTGAGACAAAAATATTTTCCAATCATTATCTCAAAGTAGATGATCCATTTCTTAGTAAGCAATCAATTTATTTGCTACTAATGACAAATTCATTGCAAGGGGCAAAATCCTTCCCTTCTTCCCAATCTCCTGTGGTTTGTTACTATGAAGTATGACATTAGTTGTTGGTTTTCTGTAGATACCAATTTTAGGTTAAGTTTGTTCCCTTCAGGACCTATTTTCTTGGAGGTTTTATCATGAATGGTGTTGAATTTCAAGAAATGCTTTTTTCCATATCAAATAAAAATGAGAAAACAATATTTCATATATATCCACATATTTCTTGCACTCTCCTTTGTGTATATCTAAGTTTTCATCTAGTATCATTAACCCTCTGCTTGAAAAATTTCTTTTGACAGTTCTTATAGTACAGATGTGTTGGCAATGGATTTTATCATCGTTTATTGTCTGAAAAAGTCTTTTTCCCCCTTTATTTTTCAAGAATATTTTCATGTTGGAAGTCTTTTCTATCACAGAAGTCTTTTCTAACATCAGTCAGATATTCCATTATTTCTGGTTTGCATAATTTCTGACTAAAAGATAGTGATAATTTTTATTTTTGTGTAATGTGTTTTTCCTCTGACAGAGCTTTAAAAATTAATTTAAATTTTAAATTATCATACATTAAAATTAACTTTTTTACATTGCGTTTAGATTTCTGAGTTAACACACATATTGATTCATGTATCACCATAGCAATAAGTACACAGAATAGTTACATTTCCCCAAGAAATCTCTTTTTCTATTCCTTTCGTGACACCCTCTCCTTATCCATAACCCCTGGCCACCACTGCTCTGTTTTCCATCACCAGTCTTGTTTTTTTTGAGAATGCCCAAAGAAATGGTAACATAAAATATACACCCCTTTGAGATGAGCTTGTCTCACACACAGTACTGTCTCTAAGATGTGTCCAAGTAGTAAGATTTATCAACAGTTTGTTCTTTTTTCTCGGCTCATATTCCATCGTTTGAATGCACAGTTTCTTTATTCTTTCACTTATTGAAGGACATTTGAGTTTTTCCAGCTTCTGGCTATCACAGATAAAAATGCTATGAACATTCATGTACAGGTTTTTCTGTGAACATTAGTTTTCATTTCTCTATGGAAAATATCAAGGAAAGGGATCACTGAGTCAACAGTAAGAGAATGTTTTACTTAGTAAGAAATTCCAAACCATCATCCTTAGTGGCCACCATTTTGCATTCCTAAAGCCATGATGGGAGTGCCAGTTGCTCCATATTCTCACCATCACTTGGTATTACCAGTACTTTTTGTTTTAGCAATTCGTGTATGCTTGTAGTGCTGAGTCACTGTGGTTTTAATTTACATTTACCTGCTGCTAATGGTGCTGACCATCTTCTTATATGTCTATTTGATATACTAATGTCAACATTGGTAATTTGTTTAAATCACTATTAATTGAGTTGTTTAACAATGAGCTTTGCTTATTGTGTTTTGTTTTAAAAAATAAGCTTTGCTTATTGTTGATGATTGCTTTTTGAGATTTTTCTCTTTAATGCTAGTTTAGAACAGTTTAATTGTGGTGTCCAATGACATTCTTTTATTTGTGTTGATCCTGCTTGTGGTTTGTTGAATTACCTGGATTTAAGATTTATAGTTTTCATATTATTTGTTTTATCTGTGTCTTAACCTCCTTCCTCTTAGACTTCAATTCTTTGTAAGTTAAACAGTTCACAGGCTCCTGTAGCTCTATTCTTTTCTTATTTAGTCTTATTTTTCTTTCTGCTTCACTTTAAAAGGATACTATTCTATATCGTTTAGTTTATTGTTATTGTGTTAATCCATATACAATAAGCTGTTAAAGCCATCAAATGAATTTTTTCATTTAAACTTTTTATTTTTAATATCTGAGTTGGTTTGTTTTGCTGTTTCACATCCTTCATTTCTCTCTACAGTGTGTTCATATTTTCTTTTAAATACCTAAATATCTTTGTAACAGCTAATAATCTTGTCTTTTAAACCCATCATCTCTGTCATATTTACCAACTTATTTTCCTTCTCATTCTGTGCTGCATTTTACTGCTTCATCTCATATCTAGTAATTTTATTTGGATGCTAGAAATTCTGCTATTACATTATTAAGTGTTTGCATTTTGCTGTATTCCTTTAAAATGTGTTGGACTTTGTTCTGACAGTTAAGTTATTGGTGGATCAATTTGATCCTCTTGAGACTTATTTTGAAGATGTTTTTAGGGTGGATCTAGACTAAAGTAACCTTTACTTTAGGAATAATTTAGCTCTCCTACCAATGTGTTTCCCTTTTGGGGTCCGTACTCATTGCTCCAGGTAATCAAGGCAGTTAGAACAATGCTTCTCCTCTGAGAGCTATGGATATTATTCAATTCAAAGCCTCCTTGTCATATTTTGCTAGGTCTTACGGAGTTTCTCCATTAGTATTCAGCAAAAATTCAAAGCGCCCACATGCAGGTTTCTGGAGCTATTTTACCATGTAGCTCTATCCTCTATGAAACTCTGCTCCACAACTTCCTGAACTCTGATCACTGTCTCCTCAATTCAGTAAGATTGCTGTGTTTTTTTGAATTTCCCCTTTTGCAACAATCCAGAATGTATCTCTAGGAAAAATGCAGGGATATAATAGAGCCCAACTTAATAATTTCCCTTCTTTCAGGAAATACAATTCTCATTGGCCTATTGTCCATGGTCTAATAACTTCTAGTGGTTTCAACTGGAGGACAAGTTTACTAACATGACAAAAAGAGGAAGTCCCACTAAGTCTTTTAAAATTTTCTTTTAAAACATTACATCACTGCCCCTTTCTCTCTGTTCCTATCAACATCCTTTGCAGGATCTTATATTCAACCTTGATTACTTCAGAAGATTTAATCTTGACTAAAGACTCTCCCTGTTATCTCATGAGTTTTAATTTGATTGCTGCATTTTTGAAAGCATAAAGAAGGCAAGACAAGATATTATGCATTTAAAGTAAACTCCTTAAACATACACAGTATACTATGTAATGTACACTCAAAGATTCTGTGATCTTCATATTAGATTGTAATTTTTATATGAAGGCAATCTGGCTGTCACAGTTGTTAAATTACTGATTGTCAATGTTGAGTCAACTGATACAGCTAATCTAATCAGGCATTCCTTTTTCACATTGTTGATTCACATGAACATCTTCCTTATTGAAGATGTCATTTCTCAAGTATCATTTCTTTAAAGTTATGTTATACTATGATCTCTCGACATTCTGACAACACAAATAAGTCAGGTACCTAAAAGTTTTCAGTACCTGCTTGAAAAATATGAGATCCTTTTATACAATGTCATCTGTCACTTTTGCAAAAATTCAAGTGATCATCTGCTCACATACCAACAAATAACTCTAAAGAATAATTTAAAAAGATGAAAAATTAAAAATTACTCCGAATATTTTACTAGAATAAACATGGTTGATTGTAATTTTTTTCTTTTTTTTCAGATTTAGCACAATATGTGAAGTATTTTTCACTTCACCTAATTTGAAAATGGATGTATAATTTGCTTGGAATCTTACACAAAACATCATTGGGGCATATTTGTGAAATTTCCTAAAATGTTCATGGCCATTTTCTTAAAATAACATCACTAGAAATAACTCTTGGAACTAAGGATACACACTGCTGCTTAGGCAGAATTATGCAAAGAATGGACAATGGTACCTAAGTGTCAGTTAACAAAATTTATCACAGTAATAATCAAAATAGGAAGAAAAATGTTTATGTTTCCTGCAATCAATACAGTTCAATCTTAAGCAACGTAGCATTGAATTGTGGTTGGCTGGCAAATTATACCAGTTGAGCCTGGTTCTCAGCTAAAAGAAATGAAACTTATCTTTTTAAATAAAGTTTTCAAGGAGAACAGGTATCAAGGAAACTACGTAATAAAAGAGAAAAACAGGTAATAGTGGTAATAAATAACATTTATTAAGGAAAACCTTGTGAGTGCTTAGTATAGTAAGGAACTGATACTATATGAGACTTTCAAGCTACACTATAATACAATAATCTCAGCCAATTAAAGGAAAATAATATTGTTATCAATAGTATTTAAATTTAATTTTTATTTTGATGGTGCTATTATTATTATCTCTTACTGTAGATTGGAGTTGGCAAACTGCACCCAAATCTAGTCTGCAGCTTCATTTTGTATGGCCAGTAAGCTAAGAAGAGAATTTACATTTTTAAAAGGTTGTAAAATCCACACACACACACACACACACACACACACACACCACAAAGAATATACTCATATGACAGAGACTGTTGATTCACAATGTAGATCTTTAAAGAAAAAGTTTGCAAACCTTTGCTCTAGAGTACTTCTGGATTTCAGATACATTCAGAGATGAAAGAGAAATGCTGAATTCCTTAAAATGTATATTTGCATTGCAGCACAATTCATTAGAAGTAAAAGTATTAAATACGAAAATCTGTAAAAGTTCCTCATAATTCCGTTTTGTAAGAGATAAAACTTATGAATACAGAGTTTATCTAACTTCTTGAATAAAGTAATTTGTGTTAGATTGTTAACTCAAAATACGATATGAAATAATTGTAATTCATTCAAATACAAAAAAAGTTGAAGATTTTCTTTTTGCATAATATAATCTATTTAAATTCCTTTTATTAATCAGATGTCTGTGAAACAGAGAAACTGAGAAAACATAATTATCCATGTTAGGGTCATTTAGTTCAGTGGAATATATAAAGTATGTCATATTTTAAAAAGTAAGGAAATACATTTTTTTATTCCTAAAGAATGAGTTTCCAATATGGTTAAGCCTTGATATACTACTTGTCTCAAAGTGTTTGTATTTTTTTGTTAGATTACTCATCTATGTCTACAGTAGGACTTATCTGAGTTTTCTTTCCATTTCCTTTTGGTCACACTATCAATTGTACATTAAAGTATCAGTCAAATTTGTTGAAAAACTGAAATTTTAAACACCTAAGTTGTTTTTAAAAAATGTCTCAGTCATGAAACATAACCAGAGTTGTCATGTTCATTGCTGCTCTTACAATGTAAAATTTAATATAAATTTTAAAAGTGATAAAAGTTATGTGACTACTGAATCATGTCATCTCTCAGAAGTGATACAGAAATTAACCATACACATATTTCAATTAGATTACACTTTACTGTCAAAATTAGCAAGACTAAAACTGAAAATTCAGAACAGTTAATGTCAAAAAATTTTTTACATGAGGAATCTTTAATAAACATTTGATGTATAGAATCCAGTTCATATATTTATTCTTATCTATTTAAAAATTTGGAGATAACATTATAAAAACACCTTTTTTTTTTTTTCAGGAAAGAGACATTTGCTATATCAATTTTGAATAATTTTAAATTTTTAAATAACAGAATTTGAACTTAACATTGTATTTCAACAATTATGAGCAAAAGAGATAATATAAAGATAGTTAATTGCACTGTCATTTTTTTAATCTTGGAAAAATGATTTGTCAGTTCTGATTTTAAGAACAGAAAAAAATCTAAGTATTATTTATATTAACAATGTTATCAAAGTAAGGAAGAAAAATTATAGAAACCCATAAAGTTAAATATCTTTTGAAGGATTTACAATATAATTTTAATTGTTTAAGAGTTTTGTAATAAAAATATCTCTGAAGATTCTAGCTAGAATTGGAACAAATATCAACCAAATGCTTTTATCTAGAAGTAAACTTATGTATATACTATTTCCATCATTCACTCAGAGAGATGGCAGAAATAAGGTCAGATTAGTTCATTATTTTTAACTGATCAGAAATTTAGATAATGACTTGGTTACAGAAGAGATGTAGTAAATTATAGGGTAGAATTGATGGTAATAAGATTTGAATCTGGAGAAACAAAACATGTATGTGACCTGCTAAATTTCCAATACCATATCAAAAACTAAATAACCAGGAATCAATCAACTTTATTTACAAAAATAGCCTTTTAACTTCATCAAAAGTGTAAGCATATCAACTGACAATCCTATTCTATGACTGCTTTATTCTTTTTTTGTTTTTAAAGAAAATTTTGATTTACTAAAAGGCATAGAGAGATACAGATCACGGGTCAGCAATGTTTTCTGTAAGTCAGTAAATATTTTAGGCTTTGTGAGCTAAATTACCGATGTTGCAATCAATCAACTCTACCATTGCAGCAGAAAAAGCAGCTTAAATAATACATAAAAATATGGCTTATCTGGGTTCTAATAAAATTTTATTTATAAAAACTGGTGGCTGCCATATTGGCTGCTAGACTATAGTTGGTTGACTCATTGTATGGACCATCATGTAGTGATAACCAACACCTAGTTTAAGAAGTAAAAATTATAGAATTCAATCACTATGTAACTCTCCCTGATCACATTCCTTTACAAAGAACTATTATAAATTAATCATCTCTATTCACATTTTATAATTTTACCATATATGAATGAATCTCTAAAAAAGACACAGAATTCTTGTCCATTTGTGAAGCTTTTTTGTTCAATATTACTTTTGTGAAATTGGATTTCACTACTACATAGTACAACATTGTATAACTGTACCAGTTTTTTGTCCACTCTTTTGCTAATGTACACTTATGTTGTTTTCAGTTTGTCCTTGGCAAAAACACTATTGGTATAAACATTTTACATCTATATTTGGTTGTGTACATAGGCAAAAATTACTTCATGGTGCATACATAAGAATTGAATTGCTGAGTCAATGTACCTTTACAAATTCAACTTTATAAAACAGTGCAAAATTATATTTCAAAGTGTTTGTATCAATTTACACTCCTACTAGGAGATCTATACCCTTCTTATTATATGGGTTTTTAAATACACATTTTGTACCAATTGGATGAGCTTTAAATATAGTTTGTACCAACTGGATACAAATACACATTTTGTACTACTTACTTGATTACAAATATGGTTCAACTTTTTTTGGCCACCTGCATTTTCCTTATTTGCGAATTAATGGTTATCTCTTTTACCCATTGCTCTATGAAATTGTGTTTTTCTTATGGATTCATAGTTTTTGTGCAATCCAGGACATCAACCTTTGTTAATTATTGGTGTTAGAAATACATCTTTTCCATAGTTGGGAAAGAGTTCATGTTTATTAATATTGTGGCAAAATTCAAATAACACAAAAATTTGCACTTTAACCATTTTAAAATATTAAGTATATTCACAATGTTGTGCAATCTCCAGAACTTTATCACACTGCAAAACTGAAACTCTGTACCCATTAATTAACTTCCCATTTCTCCCTCATTCCAACCCCTGGTAACTACCATTTTACTTTGTTTTCATAAATTTGACTATGCTACATACCTCATTTAAGGGAAATCATACAGTATTTTGGGGATTCCATATTTAACTTAGCATAATGTCCTCAAGGACACATCTATCTTATGGCATGTGTCTGAATTTTCATCCTTTTAAGACTGAATAACATTCCACTGTATGTATTGATGACACTTTGTTTAACCATTTAGCTACAGATGGACACTTGGGTTGCTTCCACCTCTTGTCTATTTCTATTTTGTATAATGGTGCTATGCATGAGTGTACTAATACATTTTTGATATCTTGCTTTTAATTCTTTTAGATATATACCTAGAAATGAAATTGCTGATTCATGTGATAATTCTGTTTTTAATTTTTGAGGAACACCATACTGTTTTCTAGACTGGCTACACAATTTTAAATTCCCACCAACAGTGCACAAGATTTCCAATTTCTCCGCAATCTCACCAAATTCTCTTCTGGTGTTCTAACAGTAGCTATCCCAATGGGTATGAGGTGATACCTTGTGGCTTTGATATGCTCAGTTTTTAATTGAGTTATTGTGTTTATCTTGTCGAACTGTCAGAGTTCTTCATATATTCTTGATATTAAATCAACAGATATTTGGTTTAGAAATATTTTTTCCCTGTCTGTAGGCTGGCTACCTTTTCATTCTGTTGATCGTGTCCCTGAATACACAGTAGGTTTTTTATTTTGATAAAGTCCAATTTATCTCTTTACTATTACTGACTGTGCTTTTGGTGTCATAGCCAAGAAATCATTGCCACATCTAATGTCAGGGAGCTTCTCCCTATGTCTTCTTCTAGAGCTTTATAGTTTTAGTTCTAGCATTTAGGCCTTTGATCCATTTGAAATTAATGTTTGCATATGATGTAAGGTTAAGTGTTCAACTTCATTCTTTTGTATGTGGACATCTAGTTTTTGCAACATGATTTTCTGACAAGACTGTCCTGTTGCCATTGAATGCTCTTGGCACACATGTCAAAAACCATTTGACCATATATGTGAGAGTTTATTTCTGGGCTAGAGATTCTATTCCATTTGTCTATATGTCAGCATTCCAGTTTCACACTGTTTGGATTATTGTAGCTTTCTAATACGTTTTGAAATCAGAAATTATGTAACTTCTAACTTTGTTGTTCCTTCTCAATATTGTTTGGGTTAGTTGGGATCCCTTGAGATTCCAAAAAATTTTTAGTGCAGATTTTGCTATCTTTGCAATAAACACCACCGGGATTTTTGACAGAGACTGTAATTAAATCTGTAGATTGTTTTGGATGGTATCAACATCTTAATAACATTAAGTCTTCCAATCCCTGAACATGGGATGTCTTTCCAATTATTTGTGCCTTCTTTCATTTTTCTCATCAATGTTTTGTAATTTTCAGTGTACAAGTCTTTTACTCCCTTTGTTCAGTTTATTCCTAAGTATTTTATTCTTTTTGATAATTATGTAAATGGGATTGTTTTCTTAATTCCTTTTTGCATTTTTCAATGTTAGTGTATACAAATGTAACTAATTTTTTTCAGTATTGATTTTGTATTCTGCAACACTGCTGAATTTATTTAATAGTTCTAACAGGTATTTAGTAGAATCTTTAGGATTCTATATATAAGATCATGTCATATGCAAACAGAGATTTTACCTTTTCCTGTCCAATTTGAACACCTTGCATTTCTTTTTTCTTAAATATTACTCTGACTTGAAATGCCAGTACTATGTTGAATATAAGTGGTGAATGTGGCCATCCTTTTCTTGCTCCTGATCTTAGAGGAAAAGTTTTCAGTCTCTCGCCATTTTGTTAGCTGTGGGTTTGTCATACAGACCCTTTATTATATTGAGGTGGTTTCCTTCTGTTCCTAGTTTCTAAGTGTTTTTATCATGAAAGGCTGTTGAATCCTGTCAACCACTTTTTCTGCATAGATAAGGACGATCATTTTTTTTCTCTTCATTGCATTAATGTGGTGTCTTACGTTGATAAAGTTCGTATGTTGAACCATCCTTGAATACCATGAATAATATAGTTAGGTTACTGTTTTGAGATCTTTCTTTTTTAAAATTGTATTGGGTAACAGTGTCAGTGTGTTTTTTCCAGGGCCCATCAGCTCCAAGTCAAGATATTGTTCTTCAATCTAGTTGTGGAGGGCGCAGCTCAGCTCCAAGTCCAGTCGCCTTTTTCAATCTAGTTGCAGGGGGCGCAGCGCACCATCCCATCTGGGAATCGAACCGGCAACTTTGTTCTTAAGAGCACATTCTCTAACCAACTGAGCTAACCAGCTTCCCTGAGAGCTTTCCTTTTAAATGTAAACTTTTATAGCTACAAAGTACCATCTTAGCATTGCTTCTGCCACATCTTGTAGTTTTGGTATGTTGTGTTTCAGTTTTCATTTGTCTCAAGATCATTTCTAATTTCCCTAGAGATCCCTGCCTCCCCTTCTCCTCGCCTTTGGACTAATAGTTATTTTGAACGTGTTAATTTACACATATTTATGGATTTTCCAATTTTCCTTCTGCCACTGATTTCTAGTTTATTCCACTGTGAACAGAAAAATTACTTTGTATAATTCAAATCATTTAAAATGTATTAAGACTTCTTTGTCATCAAATCTATAGTCTATCCTGGAAAATGCTCCATGTGAACTTGAGAAAAATAACTACTCTGTTGTTGGGTGGAATATTCTGTATATGCTTGTCAGGATCAATTGATGTATAATGTTGTTTAAGTCATCTGTTTATTGACCTTTGCCCTTCTGTTTGTTTGTTCTATCCATTATTGAATGTAGGCTAAGTCTACTACTATTATTGTAGACCATCTAGCTCTCCCTTCAATTCTGTTAATGCCTGCTCAATATATTTAGGAATTCTGATGTTTGATTCATATTAATTTATGATTGTTATATTTTCCTAGTGAACTGACCCCTTTATCCTTATATGTTGTCCTTTTTCTCTTACAACAATTCTTTATTTAAAGCCTATTTTGTCTTAGTATAGCCACCCTTTCTTAGGCTAGCCACCCTATTTACATGAAATCTCTTTTTTTGTTCCTTCAACCTTTCACTTTCTATCTATGTGTGTGCTTAGATTTAAAGTGAGTCACTTGTAAACAGCATATAGTTGGATTCTGGTTTTTTAGTAATACATTCAGCCAATTTATGCTGTTTGACTGGAGCATTTAATGTACTTAACATTTTAAGTGATTATTGATAGGGAAGTACTAACTATTGCCATTTTGTGAATTGTTTTTCATATGCCTTATAGCATTCTGTCTCTCATTTCCTCCCTTATTGCCTTCCTTTGTGTTTAGAGTTTTTTTAAAGTGATATGCTTTGATTCCCTTCTTATTTTCTATTGGGTAAGTTCTACAGATGTATTCTTGTTTTCATGGGGATTACATAAAACATCTTAAAGTTATGTCAATCTATTTTAAATTGACTCCAATTGTACATAAAAACTCTACTCCTTTACATTTCTGCCCTTCTCTATGATTTATGTTACTGTTGTCACTAATTATATCTCTATATATAGTGCACACATTAGAATAGATTTATAGTTATTTTTATGCTGTTGTCATTTAAATCTTGTAAAAGAACTGAAAATGAAATTATGATAATACAGGTTATTTTTATCCTCCACATATAACCTTACTGGAGAACTTTATATTTTCATATGTCTTCAAGTTACTGTCTAGAATCCTTTTGTTTCAATTGGAATGACTCTCTTTACCATTTTTTTCTAGATTAGGTCTAGTGATAATCACCTCATCAATTGTTTATTTTAGAAATTCTTGATTTCTCCTCCATTTTTTGAATGACAGTTGTGCTGGTATAGTATTCTCTAGGCTGACAGTTTTATTTTTTTTCAAATATATCATCCCACTGCTTTCTGGCCTGCAGACTTTCTGTTGAAAAATCTGCTGTCAGTTTTATAAAAGTTTGCATATACGTGACAAATCCTTCTCTCTGATTGCCTTTAAGATTCTCTGTTTCCGACTTTCCACAGTTGGATTATAATGTATCTTGGTATGTGTCTCTTTGGATTTATCTTACTTGGTGTTTTAGCTTCTTGTAACTCTGTGTCTCTTTCTTTGCTCAAGTTTGTGAAGTTTTCAGGCATTATTTCTTCAAATATGCTCTCTGCCCCTTTCTTTCTTCTCCTTCTGGGACTTCCATAAAGCCTAATGACGTGCCATAAGTACCTTAGGCTCTGCTCACTTTTCTTCCTTTTTTCCTTTTTGCTCCTCTAACTTAATAATTTCAAATGTGCAGTCTTCAAATTCACTGATTCTTTCTTCTGACTGATCAAGCTAGATCTTAAAGCACTCCAGTGAATTTTCTCAATTGAGCCATGCTTTTTTTCGACTCCAGAATTTGTTTGGTCTTTTTATAATTTGTCTCTTTGTTGCTATTCTCCTTTCATTCAAAAATATTTTCCTGAATTTGTTTAGTTGTTAGCTTGTGTTTTCTTTTAGTTCAGTAAGCATATTTAAGGCACATTTTTAAAAATGTTTGTCAAGTCAGAGACCTAAGTTTCTTTAGGGTCACATTGTGGACACTTTTTTGTTCCTTTGAATAAGCGCTATTTCCCTGTTCTTTGTATGACTAGTATATTTTTTGTTGCTATTTGGGAATTTGAAAAAAAGTCACCTCTGTTAGTCTCTATGGAATGTCTTTGTGTGGGGAAGGCCTTCACTATCTAGCCTGGCTTAAAGACTCATGGTCTTCTTGCACTTTTTCTGGGAATGTGCATTCCCTGGGCCTGTATATGTGCTTTTAATCCTGATCCCTGTAAATACCACTGCTTTTAAATGCCTCAATTTCCCTATCGGTCTCAATCATTCTTCTTAGAAGCCTTGCATTTCTGTTATATTCCTTTTCCAATACACTCTATCCTCAATTGCACATAGGTCTGTAGACCTCCTGCATCTATAACATGCCATGATATCTGCTACTGCTTTCATCAGCCTGCAATCTACTATCCAAACTGTGCCAACATTCCCATCAATGCTTTGAAACAGGCGAGACAGAAATCAGTCCCTTGGACTGTCACCTAACAAGCTAGAATGCTGCAAAAAAGGTCATTTTCCTTCCATCCCAAGAACAAGCTGGGAATTCAGTGATTTCTTGATTATACATGCCTTACTGCACTTGGGAGGAGGTGAAACAAGGGCAAACAAAATGCCATGAAACTTCCAACCATTTTGAGCATTTGCTTGGTTGTAGCAGCTTCTTAACCGGTTCCTAGAGTTTTAATAAAGCTACTTTGGTCTGCATGTTGTTGTTTGTTCAGTGTTTCTGTGGGGAAACAAAGGCCTGGAACTTTCTATTTCATCATCTTATCGATGTAACTCTCCATCTTTTAACTTTTTAATGGTATTTTTTGATAAATCAAAATCGTTTTTAATATGGTTAAATTCATCAATTTCTACATTTTATGCTAGTCTAGTTAAAAAAAAAATATATGTCCTTTCTTTGGCAATATAGATATTTTTCTACATTATCTTTCCTGTAACATTCGTAGTTTTTCAAATATCTCAGTAGTCACTTTTGTGTATTTAGTGAGAAAGGGTTCAATTTTTTCTTTTTTTTAAATTTAACAAAGGATATCCAATTGATCTAGCTGCATTTATTGCATTATTCATCTATTACTGCAGTGGCAGTTCTGCCACAAAATGTATGTGTGTGGGATCTAGTTCTGGATATTCATTCTGACACAGTGATCTATCTCTAGGCCACTACCACATTGTTTAAAATACAATAGCTTCTCTGTCTTTATATTATCTTGGTTATTTTTAACCATTTAAATGTAGAAATTTAAGAAAAAGCTCATAAAATTCTATGAAATAATTTGAGATATTTTTAAATAAAATTCTTACTGAAATTGATGGATTATTGAGGACATGAATTACTTCTTCATGATATTGTCTTCTTACCATTAACATGATATAGTTCACCATTATTTATGTCTTTAATGTCATTAATTTTTTACAACTCTCTCCATAAAGAATATTAAAAGTACTTTTGTAAAAATATAACATAGATATGTAAAAATCCATAAAACATGGGTTAATTATTTTAAAGTGACCATCCTTGTAACCACTACATAGCCCATGAAACAGACTTTTGCCAAGTATTGCAAGAGTCCTTCATGTGTCCTGTCCTAATTACAACCTTCTCAATCCTTATAATAAACCATTATTCTGATTGTTATAACACTCAGTTGGCTCTTCTTTAAAGTTTATCACAAACCTAATTCATAGTTATATCTATAAACAAGTTAATTTTACTAATTTTTACTATCCTTTAAAGCTTTTTAAATTTACAGTTCCCCTTCTCTTCCCCCCCCCATCTATTTTGAAGAAACCAAGTCATTTGTACTGCAGAATTTCCAACAATATAAATTTTGATGGTGCAATTCCCATGGTACAGTTTAAAATACTGAGTGTACACGCTTAATTAGATTCAGTTTTATTTTAATTAAGTAATTCACTCATTCATTCATTTGGTCAGTACGTCAGTCTTCATGGGTGACGGTATTTTCCACATCTGGTTGTCTAGCTGTCTTTCTTTCTGTGACATTAGCAACAACTGATGCTAAGATCTATTAATTCCTGAGGGGATGCTAAATTGTAATAATTCAACTCATATATCCTTCCATCATTTATCACATATATTTATATTTCTATAAAGAGAAAACTTATGTCATTAATGATTTGATAACACAAATTATATAATTTACAAAGAAATCACAGGATACATCTTTCCCTTTATTTATCAGTTTCCAAAAGAATGTGTTGGTTCCCTAGCATCCTATAAATTCCACAATCATAAAAAACATTCTTATAACTCATGGATTTAAACACACTCCTGTGTTAATGCCTTGAAGTGATTATACTTACTGATGCTCAAAATGCACCATCTTTGGCCAATAACAATGTCTTCATGTTAGCTCCTAAGCCTTTTTGACAGTCTGATATCATCCTTGGTTTTTGGTAACACCAAATGTTGCAGGTGAATCATGACCATTTCCTGCCCCAATCTTAAAAACATCCATTTTTCAAATAACTCTGGTTTCTTTCAGTGGCAAATATTTCAAGACTATAATCTGAACTTCAGGTGTGCTCACTGCTACTGACTTGGTCTTTATGTATCTGCAAAACAGTAAACAGGGCTAAAGTATGTGTGTGTATGCGTGTGTGTGTGTGTATGTGTAAGATAATTTTAGATTTGCAATAATTTTGTCCTTCTAAATTTGTCCAATTTAAATTTAGAAGTAAATTCTTTCACTTAAAAATTTCCATTTTATATCTGAATCCCTTTTTATTTAGTGAGAATCCTGATTTTCAAGCACATGGGATGAAATAATTAGAATGTCATACTTGCTAATTGGTTTTACCCAGTATGCAACAATTTCATATAAATACCAATAATGCCACTACAAATATAATTACTGTACCCCTACCTTTTTCAATTTTCAAAAAATACAGCCATTATATTCTATACTCTCTCCCATATAACCAGCATTTAGTTAGTTCTCTAAATATATCCATATTTAATGATCATTATGAGTCCTTATGTTGACATCTTTCCAGTGGATTTGATTGCCTGGTACTCGTTCTGTAGTAGATTCTTCAGGAGACGCTCACAGTGACAATATGTCTTGAATTTTTGTTTGTTAACAGTTGATCTTCAGTCTCTATACACGAAGTCAGTTTGGCTGCATTTTCATTCCTTGAGTATCTTAAATACCCTACTTCATTTTCTTGTAGAAAATATGTCTCTCAAACAGAATGATGACAATCTGATTCTCGTTCACTTAGAAGTTAATTTGTGTTTTTATCTAGATGCCTGATATGTTTTTGTCTTGGTTTTTTTTTTTTTTTTTCCTTTTTCTTTAAAGTCCACTGATTTTACTAGAATGTCTCAATGCTGGTATTGGGGCTATTTTCTCAGATATTCAGTGTACCTTTTAAATAGAATTTTCAAAATTTATTTATTTTTTTAATTCTAGGAGTTTCTTCAAATAACTGATCCTATTATTTTTCTATTCTTTGCTTAGGTTTTCTTCCTTGGGAACTCATATATATGCTGGATATTCTAAATTTGTCCCTCACCTTTTAAAATCTCTTTAATCATTATTTTATTGATATTAAGAATGTCTCTTTTTATCTTACAGTTCTCTTATGTATGTCTTATCTGTAAAGTTTATTCATTTATTTCTTCTAATTAAGTTTTCATTTCTAAAACTTTTTCCCCTTATTTTCAATTCTTTCCAAAGTTTTATCACATTTGTGAGATTCTCTAAATTCTGATCTAAATTGTTCTTTCATATCCTGTATCATTTTCTAATGTCATTTAGCTCCTTTAAAAACTTTTCATTTTTTTTCTAGCATGCTTTTATAGTCTGAGGGCTTGTTTTTCTACTCACTCTCATTTTTCTTACTGCAATATATGAGATTAAGATCCTTTTTGCCAGTTACTATTTTATGTGCAATTAGGTAACCTGAACTTTTAGACAAGTTTTGGATTTTTTCTCCCTTTTCCTTTTCCTTCCTTCCCTCCCTCCCTCCCTCTCTCCCTCCCTCCCTCCCTTTTTCTTTCTTTCTTTTCCCTCCTTTCCTCCCTCCCTCTCTCCCTCCCTCCCTCCCTTTTTCTTTCTTTCTTTTCCCTCCTTTCCTCCCTCCCTCTCTCCCTCCCTCGCGCCCTCCCTTCCTTCCTTCCCTAAAAATCCCTTTCATTTGTTTTAAAAAAATATGACCACCTACTTTCTGAGATCTACTAGCTTTGTCCATGTTGCCCTGTTTTATTTGGGCTTGCTGGGGTTTTTGTTTTGCTTTGTTTTGTCTTGTTTTGTTGCTCTTGCCCCTTTTTGCTCAGTTTGGATTGTATTCATAGTAGTTCCACCTCAATGTGGGACTTTGTCCTGAAGATAACTTTAGTTGGTTAATTTCTCATGGGGCTTAGATGGCTCTCACTCTTCACAACCTTACCTTGGAACCCTTAAACTCATCTGCTATTATAGTGTGTAAAAGCTTCCTTGTTTTTGCAGTTGTTATTCAAATCAGCCCCTAGGTTTAGGGAGTAACTGTAAACCAGGATTCTCATATGCTCTCTTGTTTGCCACCATTTCTCCCATGCATCAGCTGATACCATGTATATCTTGAACCTGTTGCTGGATTGTCCATCCAGTCACATTTTGGGGTCCAATGGGATACCTTGTCACCTAGTTTCATTGTAGGCATTCATCTGTTGTTGTTAAAATTATTTCACCATCTATTGTTCTGTCTGTTTTACATGGAGGAATTCAGGGATATTTTAAAACTATGTCCCCGTTGCCATCTACTCTGAATTTGTCATGTCCAGGTTTTTTGTATTATTACAATTTTAAAATAACTTCTGAAATTACATTTAATGTATAATTTTTAAATTACAAGTATTTCTAACTATGTGGCCATATTGTTACTATAAATGATCCTAGTGTGATAAGAGATTATTTACTAGGCTCATTCCTTTTATAATAATATTTTAGTGATGTTCTCTTTTGGTAGAGGTAGAAATTTCATGCTATATTTATATACTTCAAAAAATATACTAGTCTCAGAAACTATAAATATTCTTGAATATTATATGATTTTAATAAAATATTTATTAATGTCAGTAAAAGTATAGTAGACAATTTAGTGACATTTCCTGTACTGCTACCATCGTTTTCTAGTATGGTTCAACTTACATATAGCTCCTAAAAGGGGCAGCCTACCTATTATTACATTTAACCTCTCCCCTCTCACCCACATCAATCTTAACTAATTATAACAGGGGTAGACACCTAACCCAAGGCTGAGCCATTTAGATTTTCTCTTGATAGGTAGTAACTATTGTCAGATGATGAAAGATGTTTATATTAAAAGCACATTTGGAATCAAGAATGGGATGCTATGTTAGGCTTAGTTTTGATGACTAAGAAAATGAAGTCAGTCTGGGAGAGAAGTGAAAAAATTGAGTTGATACACAGAGAAGCAAAAATAGGAGGCTATGAAGCTGACTTGAGAGTCAACGGGAGTGGCCTTGGTTATCGACTCTCTCTCCCATTTCCAGCCTGCCTGAAGTCTAGCTGTATTTCATTTCCTGTCCTTGGATGCTTATGAGACTTTCTGCTGTATCCATATAATTAAATTACATTCAATATTCTTGTGAGTTGTCGAGCAAACAAAATGCTCAGAGAACATGAACAGTGAATTCACAGGGCTACTTTGTATTGAGTGAAGAAGACAGTGCTGTCATCCAAACACTCACACACCTAAGATCTCCTCTTCTTATTAACCTGGGTGACTACTGCTTCTTTATTACTAATTATAACTCTTGGCTCACTGTAGTTCTTAGGCCTCCTGAATAAAAATTATCAAGATGTAACCCACTTCCTGACAGTCAGTGACCAATCGAGGCCTGGCCCTACTTCCTCGAATTCAAAATTTAAGCTCCTTTCAACTCCTTTAAGAGAAGCTCCCTGGTTCCTCTAACACACACTCTCCATTGCTACAGCGAGCCAAATAAATATAACAATTTCAGACCACAGGTTGTTTTGTCATCTTGGGCTGGTGGGGTTTGATACTTGCATACATACCTACTGTAATCTTTATGCATTAGTTTGCAAATTTAAAAACTAGGATTTTCTTAGAGAAAATTTACTAAGTTCCAAATGACTACTACCTTCAAAAATCCTTAATGATTGCCAAGGGAAACATGCACACACCAAAAGAATGTAAGAATAGCTACTGCTAATGAGTGACCCTAAAAGATATGAACTATATTGATTACTGTTGAACCACACAAGAATAAATTTAAGCCAGGTTGACTAATAAAAGTGACAAATTTAAAAAATCAAAGAACATTATTTCAGTTTTTATTTTATGGATGACAATATAAACTACCAATTAAATAATTATCCTATAAGGAAAAATTCAAATGAATACATGTGTGAGTTAAGAAAAACTGAATATAAAATAACATGCAAAAATGCAATTCAGATATATTTTATGATTACTTAAAATCGAGAGTAATTGCTTTTTCTCTTTGTAAGACATTAAAATATCTTCAGTTACCTAAATCCTACTACACACACACACACACACACACACACACACTCACACTCACACACTCACACATATGATGAAGTCAAAAGCAATGAGATTTATTCATCTTAAGCACATTTTTTAAACAGAACTATTCAACAGTTGGGGTAAAGATATTTTTATCACGCAAATCTCCTGAGTTCTTCACAACAGTTTGACAGTTTTTTGTTTCTTTGTTTTTCCTCAGAGGAGAGAAAAAGTTTATCAAATTAAAGAAAAAAATGAAATGGAATTCAAGAGTGTAAGATCAAGAATGTGAACATGAAAGGACATGCATTTCCATAGGCTGGGGTGGAAAGCAAGAATGTACATTGGATGAGTATAGTAACCAAATTCAAGGGTGCAAATGATCAATACTGGGAAGTCTCACTACACAAAACACACTTTTACCCATCTTCCCTTATTTTCAAAACTTACCTCTACCAAAAATGATCAGTAACAAAATAACATTCTATTCATGTATAAGGAAAACATACTGAATATTATGTACCAGAATCTAAGTGTGGCAATGTTAATGTGAACAATAAGAGACTTCCTATTTACAAGTCAAAAATATTTTAATTCATGTTGTATAAATAAAATGGCACAGGACCACAGAAGAGAAGGCATTAGTTTGATGTAAGAAACTTGAAGCAGGACTCAAAGGATATGAATAATTTGTGGCAGAGAAAAAAAGAAAAGGATCCAACACAGAAGGAAGAATTGTACAAAATCAAGGAAATGTCATAATGCATAACTTGTTTGCATGTTTAAGGAATGTCTTCTATTGCAAGAGGAGGGAGATGAGTTGAGTCTGAAAAAGGTTATGACTAAATTGTGAGGGATTCTGAATGTTGTTCTGTTATACAGCAAAGGTTTCTAGGTTTTTGGATTATATGAACTGGCAGAAATTTGGAGGAACATATCTTAAGGTTGCCAATTTTATATTTTGCCAACTATGGTATTTAAAAAACAAACAAAATTAAAACCTAAAATCTATCATTTTATTAAGAAAAACCATTTTAACACAAAAAAGAAGGATATGAACATTGCCTCCCCATAGTCTTAAAAATAAAATATATGAAAATTCTTTGGATGCAGAAAGGTTACACAATAAAACTGTATTCTGCCAGGTGAACACAAAGTAAGCTATCATAAGTAACTTGGTCCAGTGTTTCATTTTTAGCATAGCCATTTTTTAAAAACCCAAGAGGCATATTCTTAATGCTCGTTCAACACAATTCAGAGTATCTGAGGTAAACTTAGAGATGCCCAAGAAAAATAGCTCTCAATTACCCAGCCATTTCTTCTACATCTCACTGCAGTGCTCGGAAGAAATAAGAAACAGTCCAGATATCTGGCCGTGGAAAATTGTGGAAAGGGGGCTACATATGTGCGGTCCTGAATGACCAACATAGTGCAGTTAAAAAGTTATCTGATAGCAATACTTTACATTTTAAAGTTGTCACAAACTGTCACTGAGGAACCAGTAATGTGTCTTATAACTTACATCCTTTGCTTTGACAGCTGGGAAACAGTGCTGAATTTGTGCCCCAGTTTTAATAACAGTACAGGACCCATTACTGACATTGCTACATTACTAAATTATTCTGTGTTTATTTTAGTATGTCTTTGATAACTATGAATTTATTCTGTAAATTTGTCAAATCAGTTTAGGAAAAGGTATACAAAGATATTGAAAAAAACAAAAGACGTCTAGGGAATGAGGAATTATCTAAGATTCATTTTCTCAATAATACTTATTGAAGTTTTTTCTTATTGCCAAAATAATGTTATAGGATCGATGCATTAACTATTCTCTTTGCCTAGAACAATGCTCTTCTAGTAAGATAGCTCACCTCCTTTAAGTCTGTGCTCAACTGTAACTTTTACTATTGGCCTATTGAAAATCAATCACCCTCTTTAAAACTAATACTGTCCCCCTAACAGAAACCTAATCTGTAAAACCAGTTGCGACAATGATAGAACAGGTGCAAGGAAACTTCTACAATAAGTAGAACGTGAAAAGCAAAAATATATACATAAGGCTGCTAAATCAACGAATGGCACCTAAAGCCATTATTCACTCACAAGGATCATCTGGCTTTTGGTTACCCTTTTCTGAAGTTCACAAATATTTATAAAACAAAACTTTAAAAAAAAAATAAATAAAGCTCCAGACAAGTTTTTCAAAGCTACTCTCTCCTATTAGAGGATCATAAATTACAGTAGATTTACCTTCTTTGCCTCCTCACTCCGTTTAAGCTGCTGTTGAGTAAGACCACAGCTTTACCAATTCCCAGTTCAGTATTTTTTTACATTATCTTAGGTAAGGATTCTCATATAACAAATGTTCTGTGAATAAGAAAAGTCACTTATAGAAGCCTGGCTTTTAGAGTTAGAAGGAAATTTTAGAGACACTTGTTTAGGAAAGACGCCATCCTAACAAAGCATATACATCAGCCCTGACAGACTGGGATCATACGAGTCAGAGCCTCCCATCCCAACACTTTTCCCAAGTTCTTCACTCTGTTATTAGCTGTGCAACAACATTGACTGTGCAAACATGCTATTTAAAAAAAAAAAAGAATAAGGAGAAAGCACACAAGTATATGAATATCTTATTAGAATTTGTGGAAACAATGTCTTCATAGTTTTTTGGCAATAAATATTCCTCCAGAAGTACAAATTATGCCATGATTAATAGATACATTATAAGAAACTGAAATAATTAGAATAGAGAGAGAAATCATACCTTCTATCAATAGCTCTTGTCCATGACTGCCAAGAAGTGTACGAGATAGGAATGGGGCAAAGTCTACAAAAATTTCACGAAGAAGAGGAGCAACTTTTTCTAAAGCTCTTTCAAGTTTTGCAGTGATGCTGTTGAAATTAAGACATAAAGACTAGTAAATATAATTCAAAATAAAAAGTGAAATAAACTTTACTTCGAAATTAAAATCTTTGAATATCATAAAAGTCCAAATCTAACCCACTGAAAAATAACAGCTTCATGTAGAAGGAATATCCGGTACAGTGTTACATCAGTCATAAGGCCACTCAAAAGATGGCAACTAAATTAGAATGACTATATGGTGTAAAGGAACTGGGTGGGGTTCTGTAACCTTTGAGGGCCACAGACTCTATTCATAGCTCTAGGAGCTTCAAGAGAAGAAGTTCTTGTATGTCTTCTCTGTCTATTCTTCTATCCATCAAAGAAAATGGTTTTGAACACTTACTACTACGTGGATCACCGTGCCAATTACAAAGAATTAACTCTTGATCTCGAGTTCCTTGAAAATTCCCCAAAAAGCTAAACAAATAAGAGAATAACTGGAATTCAGTGTAACACAGCTGAATTGCTTTGACAAAGTAGGCATGTTTCATTGCATAAGCCCACTTAGTTTTATTTACCAATCCCTGCATTATTATTTACATTGTTCACTATTAACTTTTAAGTTATAAAGCCTTACATAACACATATGCACTGTTTGACATTCTTGAAAACACCTGGAACAGTATATGTAAAAGAAACAACACGGGTAAAATAAATAATTCTGCTCAGGCAAATAAAAAAGTGCTTTGGAGTAAGGCTGCTTAGGTGACCATGGGACATTAGACTGCCTTTGCCTGCAAAGTGAAGATGATCACAATATCCACCCCTTGAGCATTAAATGAGCTAAGGCATGTGACATGTACAGAAAAGTCCTGGACACACTGAGAGGTCAATAATGGTAGCTCTTATAACTGCTACTTTCAATAAAACACACCTATATTTACTCTTAAAAATGTGACTGATATATTTTTAAAGATCAATTAAATAATATAATATTGGATGGCCACTCATTCTTCTACACAGAAGATATGTACAGTAAGGAATTAAACAATGCTTCAAAATAATAAAAGTTCTGCCACAATGCCAAGTAATATTTTTGTTACACATGAGGAAAACATAATGACAAAAAGGTAACTCATCACAGAATAATTTGCAATATATTAGTAATATTTAAAACTAAACTATTGCATATTTTTTAAAGCAATTAAATGTTTAAATAGGGATTAGGAAATAATCTGGGATTAGGAAATACTCGTTCCTACTTTGAAAAGAGCATGATCTGAATCCTTTGTATACACAAAGCCTCACCATTAGCACTTGGCTTTGTCTCCTCTCACCTGGGTCAAAGCTTTAGAGAAAGGAGAACTCAGGAGGAAACTCAGATTTAGGCACTTTCATAAATACTTACAGAGAAGTATTCTGGAGGTACAACTCTACGCAGGAAAAAAGGACTTGTGCGGTCCTTCCCAGACTTACAGCAGATAAAGAGTTTTCAATATTCTCCCTTACTCTGTTATTCCTGATGCAAGCACCTACTTTAAGCAGATGGTTCTCATACTTTAGTGTAGGTCGGAATCAACTGCAAGGCTTGTTTAAACACAGACTCCCAGATTGCACCCCCAGAGATACTGATTCAGCAGGTCCCTGGTGCACTGTGGGAATTTGCACCTCCAACAAATTCTCAGGTGGTCTAACACTGCTGGATCAGGACATACACTTTGAGAATAACTGTTTTAGTGAGTGTATACTACTAGTAAATTGTAATAAAACAGCTAGCAAAGGAACGGCTACCTAAAGTCATAGAATAATAATAAGTTATTTCTGACTTTGGTGAATATAGACAGAACTTCTTTTTTAGATCTACTATTTCATTCATTCCTTCTAATCTCCAGGATCAATTCTTACGACTCTTCCCAGCTAAAGTAATCCCCTCTACTAAGGAAAGCTACGGAAGAATGTCAAGCATGAACCTATGAAAAGGAGAACACTCTAGATATAATTACGATTGTTTGTTTTTGCAGCTGAATTCTGAGTGAAGTGTGGATATTTATTTTTAGTTAAGATTAATTAATGAGAGAAAAATTCTAGATTTATAAAGGTTCACATCATAGTTATAATATTGGATTGCAATATACTAACTAGTGAGGAACAGTTTTCCCTAGTTTAAAACCTTTTCCTTATTTTCCAGGTTTATGTATGCTTAGAGCAGGGGTGTCCAAACTTTTTTCAACGTTTTTTACCAAGGGCCATATGTGGTAAAATACACAAACAGCCGGGACACTCACTTGAGGTGAAGTACGTATTGCCTCACCTGGTTTATTTAAGTAAATTAAATATATTTTTGGAATTTGCTGCGGGCCAATTAAAAATGGATTGCAGGCCACAGTTGGCCCCTGGGCCGCAGTTTGGACACCCCTGGCATAGAGGCTTCAGAAATGTAAAAATACAGTTCTTGGTGATTAAGTTAAATATCAAATGGAAACTAATTTAAGCAACTAAGTATATGTGCATATGTAAAAATATATTAATTACCTTGACTTAAAGGTAATGGATAAAAACAGACATTTCTCCGTGAGTGAATCCCTAAAGTAAGATTTTTTTGTAATTATTTTCTTATAAAATTTAATAGAATATTAAATGATGCTTATACATATCATGCTGCAACCATAATTTTAATTTTCCATTAGGGAACAAACAATGCAACATTTTACCCAGCAAGAGATCAAAGCTTAAGTACAAAAAAAATCATTATCAAGTAATACTGCTAGATTTCTCTATCATATAACAACAAAATCTTCTAAGTGAAAAAAATTACATCATCACCTTTTTACAGTGCAGAAAACGGACATTTCTGTTGTTGTTAATATTTACACATTCCTCACAATGTATTTTAAAGGAAAGTAAAACACGTCATCTTCATCCTTAAGTAATTTAAATTCTCAAAGGAAATGGTATAAATACAAAACTCAGCTTTACACCCTCACCTGGCAAATAACCACCCAACATAAAGAAAAACAAAAACAAAACTTTCACGCTTTTATTTTTATTTGAATTCTCATCTGAGAGAAACACACAATGAAAAACTTTTTTTTCACAATGGCAAGGCAAATATGAAAAATTTATCTGTTAACATGAAAAAAAAACAATTAAATGAAACACATTAACAAGGGAGAACTCCTTGGCCATCCATCCTCTGAAAATAAATGAATTATTCACTACATTTAGAATATACTTTTTATTTTAAAAACAGAAATAACATTTAATTACCAGAAGTAAACAAAGTTTTGCGGAAAATAGTTGTGTAAGAAAATTAGCATATTTTAATTAATTTAGGGAAAATAAACTAAGTAGTAATTTTTCAGTTTCATTTGAATGTTTATGTTCACTTACTCAAAAGACATTCATTTAGTCTCAGGCATTTTTTTACACAGAATACAAAGGTGCACTAGATGGAGAATTTGCCCTACACAGACCTTGAGTGAGGTTTATTATTTTAACACTCTAGTAACTCCTTATTATTTGGGAAAGTTCTTAAGCCCTAAATATAAAATTTGTCAGCTCGAGTCTGAAATACAGTGTCTCAAGCTATCCATTCTTCTCTCCCTACTCTATTCTTTTTCATTCCCTTCAGTCACACTAATGATGTGTGTGTGATGCTATTTGGACTTTGGCTATTTTTCTTGATAGGAAGTGTAAATTCTTCTAAGAAAGAGAATTACTGATTTCCATGAAGAAAATTACTGTTATCACTTGGGGAATTTATCAACTACTCTAACAAAATTACCAATTGTAGGAAAACAAAACTATTCAAAGAAAATAATAATGCTTTAGATGAAATTCTATAGCTCCAATGCTTGGATTAAAACAATATGACTTAAAACATAAGAGTTTATTATTATGGTTTAAAAAAACATAATTATGTATTCGCCTTTACCTGTATTAATGAAATCTCATTTATAGAGATTTATAGATTCTAAGACATTTATTTGAATAAAAGTATTATTAACTGGTGGGAGAAAAAAGGTAACAAAAACCCAGGGCTGCAATTATTATCAAATCTTACCAAACGTAACTGACCTGACCTGGAGATATATCCAAGGCCAAGGTGACTGCAAACACATGAATCAGCAAAAAATGTAAGATTTACGTTTTCTTGTTTTTTCTAAATGAATCCCCTTTATAACTATATTTCACAATAGAGTATTATTTTCAAATGTTATATGTTTTAGAATTCTAGAAAAACATAATAATAATTTAAGAAACTGCTTACACTGTGAGTTGTATTTCAATGAACTCCCTTATAACTTCATAAAGTTGTAATTTTTATTTACTTTTGATTTTACATTTTTGTGTTCTCCTAGATCCTTAGCATAATGTCAAAAATATTATAAAAACTTAATAATTTAATTTGGTATATTAAAGTTCTTAAATTCCTTCATTTCTTAAATCACACAAAATAATGGGTGTGTCTAATAATAAATTTGGAATGAAAATAAATAATTATGTCTCTTAAGCAATGTCCTGCAAGATATAGCTCAGATATAAAGGAAATTATTACATTAGTGAATTCCACAGTAGATTATAGTCATTGAATACTGTTATGTAAATTAGGAAATGCTGGCAGAGGTTAAGTGAACTGCTTTGTTTATGTAAAATTAGATGCAAAGTTTAGGAGAGTATTAATGATAGCAAAACTATATTATAAAGTTAAATTCTTAATCAGCTGCATATTATGACTATTAATTGACAAACACTGACTTTAAATATCTTGTCTATATTTCACTAAACTTAAAGTATGAAATATAAACATATTAGTTGATGAGAGATCTCAGAATCTACGACACTGGAACTTACTGATAAACAATTTCTTTAAATTATAAACTTTAGGGTTGCAGCCACTAAGCAAAACATGCAACTGAAAAAATTCTTGCTCATTTTATTTCCTCATGATCTTTTAAATTAAAAACTGGCATTTTCTCCTCATTCTTCCTTAACAGAATCATATACATTTTCAAATGCATGATGTACTGTTTAAGAAAGAAGATAAAATTACAAAAATACTAAGAAACTAAGCCTAACTGGAACTTTTTGGGTGCAAGAAGTTTACTCTTTTATGTGGTGAACTAAATTTGAAATACATATTTTTTAAGTTTCAAGAAGTGCAATGCTGGTATATCTTTAGATAATTATAACAGCTTCTTTAGAGTGCAGTTTTAGAAATTGTTAATTGCATGTTTTGTAGGCAGAAAGAAAATGAAAGAAACTGAAATAGAATTATTATTTCCTTTCTAGTCAATTAGTTAAATAAAATGACACAAAAATTAACTATACTGGAACAAAACTATAAAGTCCAGAATATATGTCATTTCACTGAGACAAAACTACAAACCTAGTAATATAAAGAATAAAGGTAATTGTGTTTTAAATAAGGGATATAAAATTGAATAAAACTTTTCCTATTAAATAATAATTTAAATATATTATAAAAGAAATGTCAATGTAGTAGAAAACTGTGAAGGAGCACCAAAACCCCCTTTAGGATAGAGATCTTCATCCCCTGGAAAGTTCAGAGGAGACTACTGGGTTATGGCTCCCAGTTGAATTCCTTCCCAGAAAGAACCTGTCTCACCCCCAGCTAGGTCCACTCATCAGGAGAAATCTGTGTTCAAACACTAGTCAATGAGGAGATAAAAAGGCCCAGGACCCTTGACTCAGTTGAGGACTTCTGGAAGAACCATTCCTCTTGCAGAGCTTTCCCAGGGCATGGCCTGACACCTCCCTTACAATTGCATCACTTTTCTTTCTGACCCATCCCTTCCCAATTCCTCATAGGTGGTGTGATCACGAACAGTCTTCAGTAAGCTACCTGTATACAATACTCTATCTACGAATTTGTTTCCTGGGGTAGCAGTCAGTTAATGCATGTTTTTTTAGTATAGCACTTGGTTCACATAATATTTTTTGAAAATACAAATTGAAAAAATCATTAATTAGGAATATGAACTTTTAAAGAGAAATAGAGTACTTCCATTTAGGTTGTAGAAAGCTGGAGAGGGTCACTCCCACACTAATCACAAGAGAAAGTCAGATAATGTACAGAATTATAAAGTTGTTAGAACCTGTCAGAGAGCTGAGGTATCAGGCCAACCAACTGGCCTTGAAATCTGAAGAAAGACATGGGAGGGATGCAAGAACTTGCTTCCTTGGGGTGAAGCATAGGAAGAAGAAACACTGGGGACCATGTAAGCTGGTAAGAAATCAGCTAAAACTTTTAACAAATTGCTGAAGTCCAAGTGTGAGCTAATGTGAGAGAAGAAAACCTTCCGAGCTGGAGACATAAAGGAAGTTTGCAGTAGCTCGCAGGCTCTTCCCCACAACCCTCACCATTCCTCATGAGGAAAAGTAGGACCTGCATGGAAGTCTGAGGAATTTCTTCACTGCTGTAGGCTAAGGGAGGCAAGCAGTAACCACATCTTTTTGCAGAAAAGACACAAAGCCCCGCTCAGATCCTTCTTCCCTAATCCTCTGTGAAACAAAGCCCTTACATCTGAGAAAAGGACAGGAAAGCCATTCACTTGCAGGGGACAGGAGAGAGCCTTTAGCAGGTGGAGAAAGGAAATAGAAAAAAAGCTATCTAAGGGCAGGGAAGGGCTTTATCCTGAGCCCTGATATTTAGATATTCTCCAACCACTTGGGAATGGGCAGGATCAGTGGAAAAGCCCTACTTCCAAGACCCAAGGCAGCACCTGCCTAAAGCCAAATCTGAACCAGAACAACATAAAACAGCCCACGTCCCCCAAAGACCAGGCTTGCAAGTATCCAATAACAAATAACAGCAGACTACTGTAGCAGAAAGAGCCACAGTGTAGAGAACCTCTTTGAAGTGCAGGATCAAAGGAAAGCCTAAAGGTGAGGGTAAAATAGGAATACTGAGTAAAACATTCTCACAAACCAGCCCCTAGATTAACACAGGAAAAGGTAGATAAACTAAAACCACTCAGAGTAAGGAAAACAAGGAAACAGAAACCTAGCTCAGCTCCTGGATAGATTGCCTTAACTCCCAATATTAAAGGTCGAGCATAAGAGGCAAGCCCATTTCCAGCGTAAATACTCTGAAAGTTAGTCACTACTGTCCTATACACAACATTCAGTTTTCATCCAAAAAAAATAAGACATACGAAGAAGAAACATCAATGTAGTCAGAATCACAAACCAACAGAATCAGAATTGGAGGAAAGATAAAGTTTCCTTTGGAACATCAGATATATAATTTAAAAATAACTATAATTGACATGTTAATGACTTAATTAATAGTTGAAAATACAGTCAATATGCATAAACAGATGGGGAATTTCAGCACAAAGTAAGAAACTAAAAAAGAAACAATGCTACAAATGAAAAATACAGTGAAAGAGACAAGACGCCTTCAATGAGCTTATCAATGGACTTAATAGCACCAAGGAAAGAAAGAGAGAGAGAGATTGAATGTGCATTCAAGAGCTACAAAACAGCATCAAATAGCCTTATATAGATGTGATTAGAATCCCAGAAGGAGAAAGGTGGTATGCCAAATAATGGCTGCCCAAAGGACACCAAACCATAATCCCTGGAATTTGTGAATAAGTTATGTTAAATGGCAAAAGGGACTTTGCAAATGAAATTCAAGTTATGTACATTAAGACAGGGAGATTATCCTGTATTATGTAGGTGGGCCCAATCTAAATACAAGAACCTTAAAAAGCAGAAAACTCTCTGGATGGAGTTGGAGAATTGTGGAAGAAGAGGAAAGCACAAAAGCTGTGTCAGTAGGGGAAGTCAGAGAGAAGCCAAGTGTACGAAGAATGTGATACACTGTCACTGGTTTTGAAAGTAGGGAGCCATATTCAAGGACTGGAAAAAGGACTCCAGGAGCGAAGGGCTCCCTGGACTGACAGCCAACAAAGAATTAGGGTCCATTTCTATAGCTGCGTGAAACCAAATTTTGCCAACAACGTGAATGAACCTAATGTGCTTCCAAAGCCTCCAATAAGGAATGCAAACACCAGGATTTTAGCCCACTGTGATGTGACCTCCACTGGATTCATAATGTACAGAGCTATGACATAATAAATGGGTATTGTTTTCACGCTGCTAAATTTGTGGCAATTTATTATGGAGGCAATAGAAAACAAATACAAGGAGACAGAGAAGTTAGGGCAGAATATGTGAAGCGATAATGAATGAGTTTTCCACAAATGATAAAGGCCCTTAAAACATGGATGTAAAAAGCACAGAAAAACAAGCAGAATAAAAATAAATTAATAACCTACACTTGTCAAAATAAACTATTGAAATCCCAATAGTATACAATCTCAGGTAACAGATAATGTAAGCATCAAAGCACCTCACGCACACCAGGCTACTCCACCTAGAACCCACTCCTCCTGGTCAGGTGCACACCAAGTAATGCATGCACGTGCCCCAACTTCAACCTGTATGCCAAAACCATTAGCCTTATTTTAAGAGAAAATTTGAAGAAGGCTGTCAGAGAATAAAGATACATTATAAACAGGAAAAATGGCAAGAATGACATTCTCATTAGTATGAGGGCCAGAAGACAATGGAATGAAATCCATTTCATAAGTATGTCAGCCGAGGAAGGCAGGTCCAAGGTAAGAATGTAAGAGGGCACTAGCTCAGCCTCCCAAGAACATACAGATTCAGAGCGATTTCTCCTGAGAGCCGACTGAAAAGCTTCTGCACAACAAACAAAAGAGAGAGAGAGAGAGAGACCACACAGAGAAGGGTGGGGAACCACAAAGCAATCCGGGAACTGAAGGAAGTATCCAGGATTGGAGAAACCAGTGGGTGCTATTGTTTACGTTTTTCCCTGCACTTGGATAGTGGGTAGAAGCTCTATCCAGGTTATCTGGTGCATCTTCAGGGCCATTACAGCGAGTCCCCAGCCACCACTCCCAGAGCTAAATCCCCAGAAACAGAAAGATGCCACAGCACACATACGAGGGGCTCTTCCACCCAGGTATTGATCCAGCAGGTACAGCAGGGCTCGGCTGCACAGGCACGCAGGGTTCCCCTACCTAAAGAGAGTGCAGAGCTAGAAAATCACTGTGGTATCCACACACAGGGCTGCTCTGTCCAGAGTTGTGGGGTACCGCAAAGAGTGCACTCGGAGCAGTTCCATCCAGACCCATCTCAGGTAACAGACAATGTAAGCATCAAAGCACCTCACGCACACCAGGCTCCTCCACCTAGAACCCACTCCTCCTGGTCAGGTGCACACCAAGCAATGCATGCACATGCCCCAACTTCAACCTGTATGCCAAAACCATTAGCCTTATTTTAAGAAATAGTGGCTGATGACTTCCTAATCTGGGGAAGGAAACAGAGAACCAGTCCAGGAAGGAAAGAGTTCCAAACAAGAACCCATAGAGACCCACACAAAGACATACTGTAATTAATATGGCAAGAACTAAAGATAGAGACAATCTTTAAAACAGCAAGCAAACAAGTCACTTACAAGGGAAATCCAGTAAGTCTATCGTATCAGCTGATTTCTCAGCAGCAACTTTAGGGGATAAAAGGAAGGGGCAGGACATCTTTAAAGTGATGAAAGCAAGGAACCCACAACCTAGGATCCTATATCCTACAAGATTATGATTCAGAATTGGAGGAAACATAAAGTTTCCTAAACAAACTAAAACTAAAGGAGATCACCACCACTGAACCAGATTTACCAGAAATGTTAAAGGGTCTTCTTTATGCAGAAAAGAAAAAGGCCATAACCAGAAATGAGATACAGGAAAGAAAATAATCTCACTGGTAAAGTCAAATAAATAATAAACACAATGAAACAACCACTTAAAAAGCTAATATGAAAGTTGAAAGACAAAAGTAGCAAACTTAACTATAAGTAAAATAAATAGGGATACACAAAACAAAGAGATATAAAACATGACATACAAAAATGGTCGGGGGGTAAAAATTTAGTGCTTCATGGATGCATCTGAAATTACCCAACTATCATCTTAAAACAGATTGCTATAGATATATATTGATATGTATGACCCTCATGGTAACCAGCTACAAACCAAAACCTACCAAAACTACAGAAAAATAAAAAGATAAGAACCCAATCAAAACACTAAAGAAAACAAGCAAATCAAAAGAAAAGAGACCTAGAGGAAAGGAACAGAGTAGAACAACAAACACAAAAAAGCAATTAACGAACTGGCAATAAGCAGATACCTATAAAAAATTACTCTAAATATAAGTGGACTAAAAGCTCCAATCAAAACACACAGGGTGGCAGAATGGATTAAAAAACAAAAGCTATCTATATGCTGCCTACAAGAGACTTACTATGATCCAAAGACACACACAGACTGAAAGTGAAGGGGTGGAAAAAGATGCTCCATGCAAACAGAAACAAAAACAAAGCTGGGGTAGCAATATCCATATCAAACAAAATAGACTTTAAAACAAAGTGTAAAAAGAGACAAGAAAGGACATTATGTAATGAAGAAGGGGTCAATCCAAGAAGAGGAAAAAACGATTATAAATACCTATGCACCCAAAATAGGAGCACCTAAGTACGTAAAGCAAATGTTAATGGGCATAAAGTCATAAATGAACAGTAATACAATAGTATTTGGTGCCTTCAGTACCCCATTTATCTCAATGGATAGATCATCCAGACAGAAAATGAGCACAGAAATAACGGCATTAAATGTCACACTAGACTTAGCATTAGGCTGGTGCAAAAGTAATTGCAGTATAAAAGGTTAAAACTAATTGGGAAAACAGCAATTACTTTTGCACCAACCTAATAGATCAACTTAATAGGCACTTGTGGAATAATTCATCCCCAAACTGCAGATGATACATTTTTCTCATGTACATATGGACTATTTTCCAGATAGACCACATATTGAGTCACAAAACAAGTCTCAGACAATTCAAGAAGACTGAAATTACATCAAGCATATTTTCTGACCACAATGCCATGAATCTAAGAGGTCAACTACAGAGCAAAAATAGAACAAAACAAAACAAAACACCCACAAATACGTATATATTAAATATGTCATGCTACTACACCAATGAAGAAAGGAGGAAATCAAGAACTACCTTGAAGCAAATTAAAATGAAAACAAAATTTATGGGATACAGCAAAAGCAGTTCTAAGAAGAAAGTTTATAACTATACAACTGTACCTCAAGAAGCAAGAAAAATCTCAAATGCACAATTTAACTTTACACCTAAAGGAACTAGAAAAAAAAGAAAAGAAAAAAAAAGAAAAAGAACAAACAAAACTGAAAATAAGAAAAAGAAAAAAAAAGAAGAAAGAATATTAGAGTAGAAATAAATGAAATAGAGACTAAGAAAGCAATAAACAGGTCATTGAAACTAAAACCTAGTTCTTTAAAAGTATATATAAAATTGAAAAACCTCTAGCAAGGCTCTTCAAGAAAAAAATAAATAAATAAAATCAGAAAAGAAAGTGGGGAGATTACAATTGATATCACATAAATAGAAAGGATCATTAAAGAATACTATGAACTGCTATATTCCAACAAACTCAACAATCTAGAAGAAATGAATACATTTCTAGAAACACACAAACTTCCAAGACAAAAGCAGGAAGAAAGAGAATCTGAAAAGACTAATTACTAGCAATAAATTGAAACAGTAATAAAAAAAACTCCCGAAATATAAAAGCCCAAGATCCAACAGTTTTATAGGTGAATTCCACCAGATATTTAAAGAAAAAATAATACCTATTCGTCTCAAACTATTTCAAAAAATATTGAAGAAGAAGGAACATGTCCAAACTCATTCCACATGGCCAGCTTGAGGAAGGGAAACAAAAGCAAAAATAAACAATCAGGACTTCATCAAAATAAAAAGCTTCTGTCCAACAAAGGAAACCATCAACAAAACAAAAAGATAATTGACTAAATGAGAGAATATATTCATAAATGATATATAAGGGTTTGATAGCCAAAATATATACAGAACTCATACAATTAAAAAATAAACAATCTGATCCAAAACTGGGCAGAGGACATGAAGAGAAATTTCTCAAAAGAAGAGATACAGATGGGAAACAGACTTAAGAAAAATGCACATCACCAATTACTACGAAAATGAAAGTAAAAACTACAATGGCTATTATCAAAAAGTGAACAAGTAACATGTGTTGGCGAGGATATGGAGAAAAGGGAATAATTGGTGCAGTGTTGGTGGGTCTTCAAATTGCTGCAACTAGTACTACAGAAAACAGTATGGAGATTCCTTAAAAAACAACAACAACAACAAAAACTGATCTACCATAAGACCTAGCAATTCCTCTTCTGGGCATTTGCCTGAAGAAAGTGAAAACACTAATAGGAAAAGTTATATGCACCCCTATGTTCACTCAAGCATTATTTACCATAGCCAAGATGTCAACACAACATAGGTGTCCATCCATACATGAATGGATAAAGATCTGATACACACAGAATGATATTACTCAGCAATAAAAAAGGACATCTTGCCATTTGCAACAACATGGATGGACCTAGAAGGTATTATGCTAAGTGAAATAAGTCAGACAGAGAAAGGCAAATACCTTACCATTTCACTTATGTATGAAATCCAAAAAAATCAAACCAAACAAATAAAACAAGAAAGCAGACTCATAGAAACAGAGTCTAAACTGGTGGTTGAGGGTGGTGGGGTGGAGGGATGGGAAAAAAGGTGTAGGGGAATACAGTCAATGATACTGTGGTAAGTTTTCACGATGAAAGAAGATTACTAGACTTAATGTGGTGATCACAATGTAAGATATTTAAGTGCTGAATCACTGTATTGTACACCTGAAAAACATATAATATTGTATTCCAATTATACTTAAAAACATTAAAAAAAAAGTCAGCCCACAATTCTATTCCTACCCAAAAATATCTTTCAAAAATTAAGGTAAAATAACTTTTTCAGGGGGCGGCCGGATGGCTCAATGAGCTCCGAACAACTGGGTTGCCAGTTCGATTCCCACATGGGCTAGTGAGTTGTGCTCTCCACGACTAGATTGAAGACAATGAGCTGCTGCTGAGTGGCCGGATGGCTCAGTTGGTTAGAGTGCGAGCTCTCAACAACAAGGTTGCCGGTTCAATTCCCACATGGGATGGTGGGCTGCACCCCCTGCAACTAAGATTGAAAACGGTGACTGGACTTGGAGCTGAACTGCGCCCTCCACAATGAGATTGAAGGACAATGACTTGGAGCTGATGGGCCTTGGAGAAACAAACTGTTCCCCAATGTTCCCCAATAAAATTTAAAAGAACAAATAACATTTTTGGACAAACAAAAACTGAGATATTTCATATAGTTGACTTCTAATAAAAGAACTTTCAATGGAAGTTCTTCAAGTATAAGAACTATGATACCTGACAAATTTATATTTATACAATAAATTAAGAGTTATGAAAATAGTAAATGACAGCAAATATACGAGTCATTTATTTTTAATTGCTGTATAGGTAATGGACTATCCAGAGTAAAAACAGTAATGATGAACTGTTTCTTCATGTGAAAGTAAAATTCATGACACTACTAACACAAAGGATGAGAAAGAATATTTAAGAGTAAACCCTTATAAGAGTCTTATGCTACATATGAAACAGTAAAATAACTATTAAAGACTGTGATAATTTAAAGATCTACAGTGTTAAAGCAACCTCAAAAATGTTTAAAAAATAAGCAATAAGCCAATATTAGAAAGAAAGGAATAATTTAAACAAATACTCCATTAACCTAAGAGAAGGCCTAGTAAGAAGAAATACAAAATAAGACTGATGGAAAACACCAGTTTTTAGAAAACAAGTTGACAGATATTAATTTAACCATACAAGTAATTACAGTACATGTAAATTATGTAAAAACATCAATTAAGATATATGATTAGATTGTCAAACTGATTAAAACAAAAAAAGCAGGATCCACTGATACATTAAGAACAACCTGCTTTAAAAATAAAAATATAGAAGAGCTTCCTTCTGGTCAAGATGGCAGAGTAGCTAAACCCTGTGCTCACCTCCTCCCAAAACCACACATCAAAATTACAACTAGACTATGAAGAGCCATCACTGAGAATCAACTGAAGTCTAGTTCAACAGAAGTCCTATAACTAAGGATATACAGAAAAAGCCATGTTAAGACTGGCAGGAGGGGCCAAGACGCAGAATGAGCTGGTCCCACACCCACATGTCGCAGTTAAAAATTGGGAAGGACATCTTGGCTGCAGAGGTTGCCCCTGAGGAGTGAGGAGTACCACCCCACACCAAGCACTCCAGCCCACAGCTCAAATTCTGGGAAAAGAAGTCCTATAATTTCTGTTTTTGAAAACCAGTGGATATTGTTTGTGGCTGAGTGAGACAGAGGGCTGTTGAAGTCACAGGTGTTCCCTTAAAAGGGCCTGCACATGGACTTACTCACTAATAGACACACACTCTGAGCTCCAGCACTGAGGCAGCTGCTTGAAAGGAGCCAGGGACATATGAAAAATATATATACAAAAGAATTGTTTGGCTTAGGGCGAGGGCTAGAGAGGCAGCTTTCACCCAGAAGCCATTGTTCCTATGTTGGCCTCTCCCTCTAACCTGCCTGCAGACGCAGGTGGGCACCATATCTGAGTATCCACCAACATGGCTAACACCACTGGCCTCACCCTAGTGATTCCCTGAGACCTTACCACACAACATGCAGACCCATCCAAACTGCCTCCAGTGGCTTTTGCGTACAAACGGTCTGACTTGGCTCATGCTATAGTCTTTCCTAAAAATCTCTCAAAGGTTCACAAATACCAAACAAGTAGAATATGGCCTCAGCATGCCCTGTAACTCCTACAGAGTAAGCCCAAGCCCAACATTAGTGGCAGCCAGCCTCAGTTCAGAGCATGGCCTCTTGAGGCACCTGCAAGCCCAGCACATGTTGAAACCATCTGAAGATGGCTTTGTAGTTCATATCAAGTGGCCCGAGGCAAGGAACAGGCAATGGCTGACCCTGGCCTATTACCAGATCTCCTCCTAAGAGGCCCCGCAACCGACAAACCTGGTGGCCTGCTTCAGACTACACCAGAGCTCAACCCAACCACCTCTAGAGATGACACATCCAAAGGACATACTCAGCAGGCACCAGAGCCCTGACAAAGGGAATCCTGCTCCGTAAGGTCAGCCTTGCACAACAGCTCCTCCACTGTAGTCAGGGCTAGTCCTCACAACCAATTAGCCTGAGGGTCAATTGCTCCCATTGATGTACCAATCAACCAAGGCTCAACTACACCAGGAGGTCACACATGACCCACACTAGGGACACACATGGAGCAACTGGCTCAGGTGACTAGGGAGACTGTGCCACTGGGTCTCACAGAACATCGACTAGAGTAGGCCACTCTACAAAACTGGGAAATATAGTGGCTATACCTAATACATAAAACAAACACACAGAGGCAGCCAAAATGGGCAGACAAACAAATATATCCCAAATGGAAGGACAGAAGAAAATGTCCAGAAAAATAACTAAACAAAATACAGATAATCAATCTATCAGAGGCAGAGTTCAAAAGACTGGTTATAAAAATGATCAGTGATCTTATGGAAAATTTCAACAAAGATAAGAAACATAAAAATGGAGATAGAAAATATGAAAAGTCAGAAATGAAGAATACAATAACTGAAATAAAGAAAACATTAGAGGGAATCAACAGATTAGATGAAGCAGAGGATCAGATCTGCAATTTGGAAGATAAGGTAGCAGAAAAAACCCAATGAGATTAGCAAAAGAAAAAAAAAAAAAGAATCCAAAAATAAAATGAGGATAGTTTAAGGAGCCTCTGGGACAAAATCAAGCATACCAACATTCACATTATAGGCGTACCAGAGGAGAAGAGAGACAGCAAGGTATTGAAAACCTATTTGAAGAAATAATGATGGTAAACTTCCCTAACCTGGTGAAGACATACAAGCCCAGGAAGTATAGAGGTTCCCAAACAAGATAAACCCAAAGAGGCCAACATCAAGACACATCATAATTAAATACCAAAGGTTAAACACAAAGACAGAATCTTAAAAAGCAGCAAGAAATGCAGTTAGCTATCTACAAGGGAGCTCCCATAAGACTGTCACTTGGTTTCTCCACAGAAACTTTGCAGGAAACTCCACAGTATTTCCTGCAGGATTGGCAGGAAATACTCAAAGTGATGAAAAGCAAGTACGTATAACCAAGATTACTCTACCCAGCAAAGCTATCATTTAGAATAGAAGGTCAGATAAAGAGCTCTGCGGACAAGAAAAAGTTAAAGGAGTTCATCCCCACTAAACCATTATTAGAAAAATGTTGAAGGGACTTCTTTAAGAAGAAAAAAATAAAGATTAAAAAATATGAATGATAAATGACAATAACTACATATCTATCAAGAATTACTTTAAGTGTAAATGGATTAAATGTTCCAATCAAAAGACAAAATGTGCCAGAATGGTTAACAAGATTTATATATGCTGCCTACCAGAAACTCACTTTAGGTAAAGAGCCCCACACAGACTGAATGTAAAAAGAAGAGATATTTTATGAAAATAGAAACAAACTGAAATATGGTGGTGTATCAATACTTATACCAGACAAAATAGATTCATAACAAGAGACAAAGAAGGACTGAGTAATCCCATGTTCGGGTATTTTTTTTTTTTTTTTTTTAAGAAACCAAAAACACTACTTTGAAACACTGGTATATCAATACTTATACCAGACAAAATAGATTCATAACAAGAGACAAAGAAGGACTGAGTAATCCCACTTTCGGGTATTTTTCTTTTTTTAAGAAACCAAAAACACTACTTTGAAGGGACATGTACATCTATATATTTATTGCAGCATTATTTGCCATAGCCTGGAAGCAACCTGGGTGTTCATCAATGGATTAATAGATATAGAACAGTTGGTGCATACATAAAATGGTCTATTATTCAGACATAAAAAAAGAATGAAATCTTGCCATTTGCTGCAACATGGATGGACCTAGAGAGTATTGTGCTGAGTGGAGCATGTCAGATAGAGAAAGACAAATGCCATATTTCACTTATGTGTGGAATGTAAAGAACAAAATAAATGAGCAAACTCATAGGTACATATAACATTTTGATGGTTGCCAGATTAATGGGTGGTTGGGGGGATGGGTAAAAAAGAGAAAGGATTAAAAAGTACATATTGGTAGTTACAAAATAGTCATGGGGATGTAAAGTCAATAATATTGTGATAACTATGTATGGTGTCAGACTGATACTAGATTTATCGAGGTGATCACTTCCTAAGTTATATAAATGTCTAATCACTATGCTGTACACTTGAAATGTATGTTAACTGTAATCAAAAATTAAAAATGTATTAAAAATAAAAAATAAAAATACAGATAAATTTAAAGTATATGAATGAAAAGTAATTACCATTAAAAGCCTAATATAAAGAAAGCCAGAGTAAGGAGTTCCAAAGTTTTAATTGAAGGAGATATTAGAACTTACATCATACTTGTCAAATTTTTTTATCAGTTGAAAATGGCAGGAAAATTTAATTTTTGCATGATATTATTAAATGATAGAGTGAAGCGATCTAACACAAACCAGTTGAAAGAAGTGATTAAAGAAAACTAAACCATATAAGGCTTATACTTAATCTTTTCTAGAATGATAAACAAACTAGCTATATAAAAATAATTTGGATTTCTACCTTTAGTAACAGTTGGATAACCCTGCATGGAACAACTAAGATATCTGGACAAAAATCAAGCCAAAAGAAAATCTTTGAGTCCAATGGAAAGTTAAGGTAGGGACCCATGATTTGACCATGATGCTTTAAAAAAAAAAAAAAAAGAAAGAAAGAAAAAAGAAACCTAAAAGATGTAATTTTGGTATTTGTCCACTTTTGTCATATGAACATGTTTTTGGAAAAAGCTGTCCAACAGCTTAGCAGTTGAACAAAATTTTTATCAAACCGAATGGGGAAGAACTAAAGTTCATAGCCCACCAAAAGAGAAGAAAAACCCTATGATTCAAGGTGGTATTATATAGAATTGCACGCTAGAATAGTGGTGAACCAAAAAAATGACTAGCCCTCTCATCTTGACTGCATTATGTCATGTAGGAATGCTAGTGCCAACCAGAAGCAAATGTTTTTGGTTTTTTTTTGTTTTTTCTGGAAATGAAATACCATTTTTTGCCTTCCTATAATCTCTTTACAATATTTCATATACTAGGTTCTTCACAATAAAAACAAAAGATACTAAAGTAGACAAGAAGATATTACTGAATACCAAGAGAAACACAAAATCATAGAGATAGTTCCAGGAGAAGCCAAATAATGAAACAAAGACTTTATAGTATTCCTCATATATTCATGAATTAAAGATATAGACAATTGGAAGAAAATATTAAACTATAAAATATAAAATGGGAATTCTAGTACTTATAAAAATTAAAATTAAAAGAGCATTAAGATTGGAAACAGTTAAAACGAGAATTAGTAATGTGCGCTAAGTAGTTCAAAGAAAAAACTCATAATAATGGAGGGTGGGAAGGAGAGAATGAGAATATAGGCAGGAAAGAAATAAAGAAAATGTCTAATATACTATGAAGTGTGATAAAAAAATATGGTGAATGTTTAAATGTTAAAAATATGTTACTGTAAAAGACACATTGCCATTAATCCCCCTCAAAATACTCTCCGACTCGCTTTAAACTCACTTATGCCATCATTCTTGCCACTTTCTCAAGCAGTTCTGGAAGTCGTCTTTCCTGAATGTCTTTAGTTGTGCTGTTGTGGCTGCCTCGATGTCCTGAATCAATTCACAACATTTACCTTTCATTTTGACTTTGGGGAAGAGCCAGAAGTCGCATGGTGCCAGATCCGGTGAATATGGTAGATGAGGACACACCATAATGTTTTTATTTTACAGAAATTGCCATACTAGAAGTGATGTGTGACATGGAGACTAGACATAGTGATCAAAACATATGGTAACTACTGCTGCTGAGTGCCTTCCAACCGAAAGACAGGGATCTTCAATACAAGAAATGGCGTGTTGAACCTTAGTAACAGAGTATAACAAGTTTCAAATTGTTGAGTGCAGTCAGTCAGTTGGGTGTGAGCTACGGTTGAGAGAAGGTGGTTTTTAAAGCGTGCCATAAATCATCCTCCATCATGACAATGCTCCGTGTCATACATTACTTCTGGTGTGGCAATTTCTGTCAAATAAAAACACTATGGTGTGTCCTCATCCACCTTACTCATCAGACCTGGTATGGCATGACTTCTGGCTCTTCCCCAAAGTCAAAATGATTCAGGACATCGAGGCAGCCATGACAGCACAACTAAAGACACTCACTTAAGAGGACGTCCAGAACTGCTTCAGAAAGTGGCAAGAAGGATGGGGTGAGTTTGAAGTGAGGGAGAGTATTTTGAGAGGGATTAAATGCAATGTATCTTTTATTGTAATAATTTTTTTAAACACTTACCATGTTATTTGATCACACCTCATATGTATAATTCAAGACCCAGATAAAGAATAGAATGAATCGGAAGTATATTTGAAAAAGTAATGGCTAAGAATTTTCCACCCAATGATGAAAGTCACCAAATTTCAGATTTGAGGAACTCTACAAATCCCAAGCTGGATAAATACAAGGAAAACCCACAGAGCTTGAGTACATCATAATGATACTGCTAAATAATAAAGACAGAAAATCATAAAAGCAGGCTGCAAGGGTGGAGAAGAGAAAAAAGGGGGGCACAGAAATAGCAGTGAGACTGGAAATTACCTAAAAAAATAAAAAAGGAAATAAAACACATAAAGAAATGAAAACCAAAAGGGAATTGAATATGTTCAAAACACTAAACAAACAAAATCCTGCCAACCTAGAATCTATATTGGTTCAAAATATCCTCAAGAAAATAGAGGTGACTTTCAAAGATTTTTAGTCTAATAGGAACCAAGAGAATTCATGAGTGGCAGGATTGCACTAAATGAAATACTAAAGGGTGTTCTTTAAGAAGAACAAAAATGATGCCATATGGAAGTCAGACATCTAGAAAGAAACGAGAAACAACAAAAAGTGATAAACATTTGGGTAAATCTAAACAGATGCTGACGAATAAAATATAATTATACTGTCTTGTAGAGTTTAAATTTTACATGCACACACATGTAGAAGTGTGTTTGCAAAATTTTGGGTAAATGAGATTAAACTGTACTAAGATCTTTGCATTGTCGGAGAAGAGGACTTAGACAAATCAAGAGTTAATGTAATTAATCTTGAGATGATCACTTAAAACACTGTTTCTCAAAGTGTGTTCTTAGAGCAGCATCAAGAGCATTTAGTGTAATGGCTAACTTTGTGTGTCAACTTGACTGGTCCACATGTCATCAAATTCAGAGGGAGCCAAAAAAAAAAAAAGAATGTATACACATTTAAAGAAAGGAAAAAAAAAGTATTAAAATTTCAATACTCAATATATACAGATAACAAAGGATGAACACAAGGCATGTGTATACTTTTTTTTCCACACCCCCAGTATTATTCCATGTTTATCTGTGAGGGTTTTTCTAGATGAGATTAACATTCTAATGGGTAGACTGAGTAAACAGATTGTTCTCCCTCATGTGGACGGGTTGCATCCATTCAACTGAAAGACATGAATAGAACAAAAAGGCTGAGAAAGAGGGAACTCCTTCTACCTGACAGTTGGAGCTGGGACATTAAGTCTTTTCTGGCCATTGGACTGGTAGTGAAAAATCGGTTCTTCTTGGGTCTTAAGCCTGCCAACTTTCAGACTTTATACCAAGGCTTTCCTTAGTCACCAGCTTGCTGACTGCAGTTACTGGAACTTCTTGGACTCTGGAGATGTACTGAAAACTCTGGTGGTTGGACCTGGCAATCTGTTTTAATAAGCCTGCCGTATGACACTGTTGCTTGCTGATGTTTGAGAATCACTGTACTAAGGAAAAAATACTACTATATAACCCTCTACCGAACAGTTTCTCATTACTTTACTCTTAGTGAATGTTGGTTTCTTTGGCAATATGAATAAAATTGATTAATCACTGAAAAGAGGAAGGAAAGAAGGACGGAAGGAGGGAGGGAGAGAGAGAGAGGGAGAAAGGAAGGGAAGAACACACAAATAATAAGTTATCATAAATCAAAAGGAGGAACGTTATCAGAGTATATGAATGTAAAAGAATAATAAGACAAAATTATGAACTACTTTATGCCAATAAAACTTACCAAAACTAACACAAGGTGAAATAAAAATCTGGGGAAAACTATAACTAGTAAATTGAAATTTTAATTTAAAAACTTTCCCAGATCAGAAGTCTTTGTAAAGTATACCAAATATTTTAGAAAAACAAACAACACCAGTCTTATATAGACTCCTCAAAAGATAAAACAGATTTTACATCACAAAGAAATTGGATTCTTTCCTGGAATTCAAGATTTGTTTAGCATTTAAACAATAAAGCAATAATAAATCATGTTAGCTAAAAAAGGAGAAAAACTACATCTTAATCCAACTGTGTGCAAAAATGAAATGATAAGATAAAATTCAGTGGAGAAAATGGTAGCAACTCTTGGTTAATTATAAACACAAGACACTTCTTATATTTGATAAAAAAGTACTATAAATAGAGAGGAAACATCAAAATAAATGATGAAAGGTTCAAAGCTTTCCATCTGAGATGAAGAAAAAATTACTCACTCTAACCAATTCTATAGAAAATTGCACTGGAGGTACTAGACTTTACCATAAGCTAAGCAAAAGAAAAAAGGTGTAAGGATTTTAAGTTGGAATAATACTGCCAGTCTTTACAGACGAAATGACTGTGTACATACATATTTACTTAGAATTATAAATAAATAATTAGAAATAATAAATAATTAAATTAGTTCAATACACTATAGTGGATTATACCGGGGTACCAAAAAATTGTATACACATGACTTGTATTCATCTTTTGTTATTGGTATATATTGAGTATTACAATTCTAATACAGTTTTTTCTTTTCTTAAAATGTGTATACATCTTTTTGGCACCCTCTGTATATACCAACAAACAATTAAATAAAATTTATTTAAAAAATAATTTACAACAACATAAATATCAGATTCTACTTTTCACCTCGAAGGAATTAGATGGTCTAGAATTACTTCCCATGCTAACAGCTAGAAAACCATACAACATACAGAGAACAAGTATTTTCAGACAAAACAGGAAGCACAAAACCATTAAATCCTGAGGAAAGGGAAACAAATGAGGTGAGTCCCACCATCATCCAGGTTTCCTGCATGGGGGCATTTCTCTTATTAGAGCAAATACAGAATCCAGCAACCTTTCTGAGTTGACAAGAATAAAATTGTTCAGAGAGGCCAAGGTGAATAGAATTTGGAGGACAGAGTATCCAACAGGCAGGAGTTATAAAGAGAAACAATTCCCGTAATCCGAGTTTTTGACTGAATAACAATCTATGTATGTGTCACCTGAAAGTTCTCAAGGTTAGAAAAGGAACAACTTGTGAGGAATGAAAAATTATGAAGGAGCTGTAAGACAAAAATCTCCTACAGCTCACACAGCGACGAGAAGTAGGTGTTCCCTCTGTCCAGAAAGAAGACACCTCATTAAATACACTGAGCATTCAGGAGAAATTCCAGCACACTTTCTAAGTGTGGCAAAATTAGCCCAGGATTAAAGGTCATGCTAGCCATGCCTTAAACGATCCTAAAAACATGTCTCATGAGGAAGGATAGCCTTTTGAACAAATGCTGCTGGAGCAACTCACATTCATAGGCAAAAATATGAAACTTGACATAAACCTCACACTTTGAGTGCACCTGACATAAAATGCACTCAAAATGGATCACGGATTCAAAATTAAAACTATTTATGAAACCTTAAAAATATATGAGAAACATATGAGAAAATCTTCAGTACTTAGGGCTAATTGAAGAGTTCTTAGACATAACACCATACGATAGACTACAACAAAAATGCCAAGTTTTCCTCTGCCAACAACCCTATTAAAAGAATAAAACAACTACCATCTGTGAGAAAATACTTGAAACCACATTCCTGAAAAAAAAATTTGTATCTAAAATATAAAAGACCTCTCAAAGATCAAAAGTAAAAAAACAATCCAACTATCAAATGGGCAAAAGACATGAACAGACGTTCCACTGAAGAGGACATGCTAATGGGAAATAATCACATGAGAAGATGTTCATATCATCCATTGGAAAATGCAAATTAAGATCACAATGAGGTATCACTACATACCTAACAATGTGACTTAAAGTAAAAAAGCCAACACTAAATGCTGGTAAAAATGAGGAGAAACTGGATAATCGTGCATTGCTGGTGAGGGTTTTTTAATAAAACTAATCTAGTACTTACCCTATAGACTCAATAACCTCACTTTTGAGCACTTATCTCAGAGAAATGAAAACTTATCTTCACATAAAAAGAATTGTTCACTGCAGCTTTTTTCATAATAGCCCCAAACTGGAAAAAACCTAAATGTCCTTTAGTGGGTGAATAGTTAAACAAACTGTGTTAAATTCATACCACGAATACTACTCAGAAATACAAACAAACGACCCATTAATACACAAAACAACTTGGATGAATCTCATGGCATTACGTTGAGTGAGAAAAAGGTCAATCTCAAAATGCATCTATGAAACTTATGTAAGTCCAAAAAGAAATCATAGGGAAACTCAGAAAAAAATGTTGAATAAAAATTAAAGCAACATAATGAAATTTGTGAAATACAGATAAGCCCAAGCCTAGAGGAAAAGTTATAGCTTTAAATGATCAGATTACAAAAGAAAAAAGGCCTAAAATCAAAAGATCTAAGCAAGAGGTCAGCAAATATTTTTTGTAAACGGTAAGATAGTAAATATTCTAAGTTTTTAGGCCATACTATCTCTGTTTCAACTACTTAACTGCCACTGCAAAGTGAAAGCAGACAAAGACAATATATATACAAGTGATGTGACTATATTCCAATAAAATGTATTTACAAACTCTGATGGCAGGCAGATTTGGTTCACGGGCTATAGTTTGTAGACTCCTGATCTAAGTTTCTGCCCTGAGCATCCAGAGAGAAAAAAGCAACTAAACTTCAAATAATTAAAAGAAAATAATAAGAGTAGAATTCAAAGTAATAGAAAATTTAAAAAAAAATTAATGAACAGCTAATTTCTGGGAGGAAATCATAATATTGAAAAACCAATACCTATTCCAATAATGATAAAATGATAAAAGACATAAATTAACAAAATCAGGAATGAAAGACGGAACATCATTAGAGATCCTACAAGTATTTAAAAGTAAAATAATTTTTAAAATTATGAAACACTTTATGGCAACACATCCAACGATTTAGAGAAAATGGCTAAATTCCTCACATAAAGAAAGTCTCACATAATCAAAACTAATGCACAAAAAACAAATACAAAAAGGAAAAAAAAATCTGAAGAGTTACTTATCCATTAAACAAATTGAATTTGTTATTTAAAATTTTCTGGAAGGAAATTTCAAGGCAGAGATGGCTGATCTGGTGAATTCTCAAACACTGGATATAAACACAAATAATATTAAAACTACAGGTGACATTATCTTACATATAGAAAAACATAAGGAAACTATAGACAGTATTAGAACTATTAAATTAGTTGAGAAAAGTCTAAACAGTCTACCAAAGGCTACTGAAATTAAGCCGATAAGACAAAGTTGCAGGAAACAAAGTCAATATTACAAAGAAAGGAATTGTCTTTCTACATGCGACCAACACACAATCAAAATCTTTCTTTTTTTTTTCAACTCTATAGAGATATAATGGACACAGGCAATCATCGATTTGCTCTGTTTAGATAGATTTCTTCGCATTTTATATAAGTAGAAACATACAGTATTTATTCATTTTTGTTTGGCTTCTAACTCAAAAATTGGAAGTTTAAAGTAAAAAATTTCAATTTAAAATATCATCAAAGATATAAGAAACAATTAAAAGACAAAATTAAAGTATAAGGCCTTTACAATGAAAAACTGCAGTAAGTTGCTGAGAGAAATTAAAAATCGCAAATAATGGAGTTACAATGTTCATAGATTGAAAGACTCGATATTAAGATATCAACTCTTCCTAAATTTAATTAAAGATTTAAAAAATCCTAATCAAAATTTCAGCAGAATGTTTTTTTGGCACTTGGCAAGCCAATTCTAAAATTTACATGAAAATGCAAATAACCTAAAAAGTCAAAGCAATTGTAAATAAAAAACAGAAGACTTACACCACCTAATTTCAAGAGTTATTATAAAGCTGCAGTAATGAAGAAAGTAGGATACTGGCATAAGGATAATCATACAGATCATGAAACAGTAAGTCCAGAAATAGATCCAGACATAAGCAGTCCATTGATTTTTAAACAATGTACCAACGTAATTTAATGGTACTAAAACATTGATATACATATGAATAAAAAAAGAAAAGCCAAACTTTAATTTGTCACATACACAAAAATTAGTGAAAATGGATCATGGACTTAATCATAAAAGCTACAATAACAAAACTTTAAAAAAATATATAGGAGAATAGCTTCATGACTTTGGAGTAGGTAAAATTTTCTTACGATATAAAGGCACAAACCATAAAAGATGTTTTGAAACAATGGACTTTATCAAAATTAGAAACTTAACTATTCTTAACATTTCTAACAAAATGAAAATTTAAGCCACAGGATGGATAAACATTGTTTTACAATGCATATATCTTACAAATGACATACTCGTATATTCAGAATATATAAAGAACTGTTACATTTCAATAAGAAAAACAATCCAATCTGCAAAAAAAAACAGGAAAAGATTTCAACGGGCTATAGGAACGTGGAAAAAAAAATTAATTGTTAGGAAAATAAAACCAAATAAGATATGACTACCCAGCCACCAGACACTCTTAAAATTACAAAGATTGGCAATACCAAGTGTTGACAAGAATATGGAGCAAATGGAACTTTTATACATTGTTGACAGAAATATAAAATGATACAACCACATTGCAAAACGACTCAGCTGTTTCTTATAAAGACAAGCATATACAGATCCTCCTCTATTTACGATGGGGTTACACCCAGATAAACTCAAGTTGAAGAAATCTTAAGTCAAAAATGCATTTCATACTCCTAACCTACCACATATCAAAGCTTAGCCTGGCCTACCTTAAATGTGCTCAGAACATGTACTTTTGTCTACAGTTGGGTAAAATCATCTAATACAAAGCCTATTTTATAATACAGTTTTGAACATTTCATATAATTTATTATGCATATCGCTTTCTCACCATCATCAAGTCAAAAAACCCCTAAGTCTAATCATCATAAGTCCAGGACACTTACTATTCAACCAGCAATTTTACTGTTATTTATCCAAGAACATATGTCTGTGACAAGACTTATACTCAAATGTCCCAGAGACCTTTATTTATAACAGCCCCAAACTGTAAAAACAAAACAAAACAAAAACTGAGATGTCTACTAACAAGTGAATAGATGAATTGTGGGATAACAATACAACAGAACAATACTCAGTAATGAAAAGGAATGGACTACTCATATAAACAAAAAGACATGGATGAGTCTCAAAATCTCAAAAGCTGAGTGAAGGAAGGCAGAAACAAAAATGTATACTCTGTATGATTCCACCTATGTGATACCCTAGAAGAGACAAATTTAAGTTTTAATACTAAAAAGCACATGTTTGCCTGGGGAAGGGATGGGTTGAATTACATATGGGACACAAGGGGGCTAGCTGGGGCCAAGAATATATTCTATATCTTGATTGTGGTGGAGGTTATATGGATATGTAAACTCATCAAAACTCATTAAAATGTACAATCAAAATGAGTATTTTATTGCATTTAAACAATATAAACAAATGCTCTCAAAGTTGATTTGAAAACTACAGAAAAAAGATACAAATATAAAATATTAAAATCCTCAGAATAAATAAAAGAAGAAATATGTAGGACTTCTATAGAAAAAACTAAAAATGGTTACTGGGGAAATTTTAAGATAAACTAAATAAAGAAATGGAAGGAATGAATGATGTTCACAGTTTGGAAGTCAAATCTTGAAAGAGATTTATAGACACAATAATGCCAGTTGCAATACATCTCTACTTTGCATTCATTGCCAAAGCCCAGCAAGTTGTTTTTAATTTGGAGACTGTCAAACTAATTCTAAAATACAAATGAAAATGCAAAGCATCAAGAAAAGCTTAGACTTTCTTGGAAAAAGGACAACACGGGAAGATCTAAATCAGCAAGATACCGACCTTTATTAAAACACTAAAGCTAATTATGACAGTATCATACAAGGATATACAAAGAGACAAGTGGGGCAGAACTGATTGCCACACAAGAATCCAGTATGTAGGGACATCTGATTTGGGACAAAAGTGACAGAGCATTGGGAAAGAAGAGTTTTTCAAATAAATGATGCTGGGTCATCTTGACATCCACATTACACCCCACCTCATTAAATTCACAAAAATTCAATTCCAGATGGATGCTACTTTTAAATGTAAAAAGCAAAGAGTAAAAAGCAGCCAGAAGATAAGTTATGGAAAATGTAGGCAAAGATCATCTATAACAGAAAAAGCACTAACAAAACTTGATAAACTGAGTTCCATTAAAACTTACAACTTCTGTTGATCAAAACAAACCATCTAGATAATAAGAAAAGCCACAGAATGGGAGAAGGGAGATTTATATATATCTAAGGGCTCATTTTCAAAACGCATAAAGAACCTTCATAAATTAATAAGAAGACAAACAACTCAAGTTTCTTTTTTTTTTCTAAATGGGAAGGAGTTTTCAACAAACAAATCACAAAAGAGGAAAGCCAAAGGACTAATAAATATATAACAAGGTGCTCAACTTCATTAATCATCAGAAAAATGCAACTGAAAATAAAAAACTGGCTAAAATGTAAGGTGACAATACTAAGCATTGTTAAAGAAATGAAGAAATAGTAACAGTCATATGCTGCTGCTGTGTTAGTAAACTTACATAACCACTGTGGAAAACCCATTATGTAGCCGAATTGAACTTGCACAAACACTATGAATCAGCAATTCTAGTCTAAGGTACCCAACAGATACGCATACAAATGTGCAGTAAATCCAAGAGTAATATACAGGCAGCATTTCTATGTAAAAGGCAGCATTATTTGTAATAGCTCCAAACAGGAAAATTCCAATCATCATCATCAGTAAGACATATTAATAAATTGTAATGTACACCCACAAAGGAATAAAAATAAACAAATTATTGCTACATACATGCAATGTGGATGTATTGCATAAACATAATATTGAACAAAAGAAGCCAGAGACAAAATAATACATACTGTGCAATTCCATTTATATACAATTCAAAAAGATAATACTAACCTACTATTAAAAGTCAGGGTGGTGAATTGAAGAGAAGCAAGAATAGTGATAGGAAAAGGAGCACAGTGTGGAGGCTTCTTGGGTACCTGTAACATTCTACTACTTGACTTGGGTGAGGCTACCATGACCCAATGTTAGCATTGTTCATTTGTTCATTGAGCTTTTACACACTGCATTTGTGTGATACTTAAATTAATAACATGAATATACCCACAACAATGTGTAAAAACCTTTTTGGTAATAAAAAGTTGTCTGTTATTTACCTATACAAAAATGTGAATACCTATACGTACATGTGTGTGCGTATGTGTATGTGCAATTTAACTCCAAAAATATGGCCCAGTCTCTTCTAGGAGCACTCTTTGATATGCTACTAAAAACCATTTTTAACTGTTAATCACAATAAAAAATATAATGTTTGGTTATTCAAGTCCCAATTATATATATTATATATAACATAAAAGATTTATTTTGAAAGTCTATATTTTAAACTTTTCATTACCACCTCAAAGATGCCCAATTTAAAAAAAAAAAAAAATTATTGGGGAATATTGGGGAATGTGTGTTTCTCCAGGGCTGATCAGCTCCAAGTCGTTGTCCTTCAATCAAGTTGTAGAGGGTGCAGCTCAGCTCCAAGTCCAGTCACTGTTTTCAATCTTAGTTGCAGGGAGCGCAGCCCACCATCCCATGCAGGAATTGAACCCGCAACCTTGTTGTTGAGAGCTCAAGCTCTGACCAACTGAGCCATCCAGCCGCCCCTCCTGAGGCTCAGTGGCAGCTCGTTGTCTTCAATCTAGTTGTGGAGGGCTCAGCTCACTGGCCCATGTAGGAATCAAACCAGCAAACCTGTTGTTCAGAGCTCACGCCCTAACCAACTGAGCCATCCGGTTGTCCCCAAAGATGCCCACTTTTATCATGTTACCAATTGTACATGTTTTTACTTTATTGGAAACAGTAACGTGCTATATGACAATGGGTTATAAATTCAGCAGAGTCAATGTCTGAAAGTCATTCAAGATCTCTGGAGTCTGAAATACAACACCAGATTTATATATAATGAATAACTAGCTAAACATATTAAAACAATACAATTATGAAATGTAGTCATAAAATACCTATTTAACCATTCTCAAGAATTCGTAACTATATACCTTTGTGTTCCTGTACCATTTCACTACGTGTGAGAGGGCAGGAGGGAATGAAATGAGTAAAAAACAAAACAAATAGCACTGTATACCTCATGTTTTCAGCCGAGTCTTCTGGCATTGGAGCAACAGTTTGTACAGCTGGAAGGTTTTTGCTAGTAGCACCATTCACAAAACTAGAAGAGGAGGAAGAGGAGGAGGACCCTGAATCCACTGCACCTGTGTCCAAAATAATAATTTTTAGCCTTAAACATAAATTTATTGAACAAGATAATTTTCAGTACATCATTACTATCTGATTTTGAAGAATTACTTATCTGAATTTCAAAACAGAATTTCACAATTAAAAAATCATTTGGCCATTAGAACACTAATAACTGTATAATTATAAATAATAAGTGTTGCATAAAATCCAGTTGATTTACTTATATTAATCTAACAAAAGTACATATTACAAATGGGGTATAAATAAAAGACATCAACAAATGAAAGTAACTTTAGATAAAATGAGGCTGATAAAACAATGCAAATTTAGATGTGAAAAATTTGTTTTATTCTTATGCTGTAATATTTTTAGTTTTCAACATTTAAGACATAATTTACAATAAACTGAGCATAAATTTGTGGCAGTGCAGCATCAAAAGTTTATTTTGATAAAATGATTGCTTAAGAAGGGCTATAATGAATATAATTGTACCTGATTTAAAAATAATGAGCTCTCTTCAACGATATGAAGGTTCCATTTTAGAACAGACTTTTCTATAATAACCATGCAAGTATACGAAATAGCTATGGAGTTGAGAGACATCTAGTGTTCCTAAATATTATCTTATCTTACACTAATTCCAGTAAAACTGAGTTGCTTACTAGGATTTTCCACTCTCTAACACTTACATTGTCAAAATATAAACTGGTCAATGGGCCCAATTTAGATGTTGGCCCACAAAATGTGTATGTGTGTGTGTGTGTGTGTGTGTGTGTGTGTGTCTAAGAAGGTTTATTACTTACATTTTGTTTTCCATTGTAATATTATATACTTTATACTACCTCTAGACTTCTTGCTACCATTGCTTTCTATGTCTATTATTAATTCATGAAATAGAAATTAGAAGAAAATAACTTGTTTTATATAAAAAGAGGTGGCTTAGTTTTTCATTTACCTATATTTTAAAAATAAGGACTTATTTAAAAAAATACCAAATGCAGATTTTTTCTACTGCATTGGCACATTTCCAAAATCTTAACATTTTTTTCTGGTATACATTTTGGTAAAAGAAAAACATTTTTTATGCATATTTCTAGAAAGCAAAATGAGTATAACGAGTAAGATTGTAAACTGAATACAAAAACTTTATATAAAGTCTTCAGAGAAGACAGATATAAATATTTATTTATAATATAGATAAATCAAAGATGTTATGTTCCTTAACACAATGCCATAAGTGATGTTTATTTGCTCATATAAATGTGCTTCGTAAGAGCACATTCTACTTACTACAACCCCATAAATGTGTTTTTCATGATAATGTCAGACTCAGGTGGTATGATAAACAAGATATATACAAAAAGCACAAAGAAGAGCTATGAAATTAATAAAAAAATGGGAGGAATCTAAGTAATGATAATAGATGGAAAAAGTTCAAGGCTATACAGTTTGGAGAAGAGAAGGCTACTATAGTCAGGGAAGAAAAGTCAGGGATCATCTTGCGTTGTATAAATACCTAAAATGGAATCACAAAGATTTGGGTAAGGATTTATTTAGCTATTAATCAACAGGAACATTTCTGGAAATTTACCAAAAAAAAAAAAAAGAAAAGAAAAGAAAAGAAAAGAAAAGAAAAAGAGGCAATTTTAGGCAGGCTTTTAAAATTTGTAGTGATTTGGAATTTTCTGTTCCTAGAATCATTAGGAAAATGTTGGACAATGAATTGGATACAACTGTAATCTAAGTATATAAATTAATTCAATGTCAAACAATGGTTCTTATTCACATGCATTTTTTTATCAAGTTGAAGCTCTTGCTTATCATGAAGGTTCTTAGGGGAGCTCTGCTTTCCCTTAAGATGATTTAGCAAAAAAAAAAAAAAAAATACATTAAGATTCAAAGTCACTAAATCTGTTTTCTGTCACTAACATATTTAACATATCTTGTTATTCTTGATACACTTCACTATTACATATCAAACTTCAGCATTCCAATTATATTTGGTTTTGCTCCCCAAATACCTTTCAGCAATCTGACTTCACTCTGAAAGTAAATAGCACTACGTTTTGAGAAGACTCAAAACCAAAACTAATAGTGTCCTCTAAGATGACCACTAAAAAATACAACCTAGAACTACAGACACATTCTGAAAGGTTAGTAACAAAGTATAACCTTCTTAAAGACTAAGGTAACCTTAAATGATCAGGGTATTTTATTCTTAAGGCCAACTAAGCAGAAAAATGAAGATATAAAAAACAGAAAGAAAAAGATGAGGTATCACAAAAATATATAAGGACAATACCTGTTGTATTAATCATACTTTTTGGTGTAGCTCCAGTAGCAGCAAATATGTTAGAGGTGCTGCCTGCTGGCAGCCCACTTCCAGCAGCAGTGGCTCCCACCGTGGTGACAGCTAAACTACCTGGAGGTGGCTTCTTCACAGGCACCACGACACTCCTGTGAAGAAAGAAATGATGGAAAATAATAATCAACACAAGGTCAGGATGAATTCTAATCCTACCATGGCAGATACACATAGTCAACAGAATTGTCTTGTCTCTCTCCTTCCTCTTTAAACTTCTGAGCACACTTCATTGGTGAAAACAATATGGATATTAAGGATACATTGTAAAGTGTGTTGACCACTAGAATTCATGTGGCAAACATTTATGTAAGATTTCAAGTTTGCAAACCTTTTTCAAGATGGCATGTGGGCTATAATTATAAATTTGGGAAAACTAGAAAAATATGTGTTCAAGTTAGAATATTTTGCATATGCACACGGGGCTCTCTTTGCAAAATGTACATAATATGTCTATCTTACCTACATTACATTCTCCATATGTAAAATAGTCAGAAGAACTTTGAAAGCTTCTTCATAATAAAGAAAAAAAAAAGAAAGGAACACTGATAACATATAATGGCCTTATAAGGCTATATTTTATTTTTTTAAACAAAATTGAGTTGTTTTTCAGAGTAGGAATGTCATTATAATAAAAAAAAATTAAGGTGATACACTAGACATTTGGTGAAAAATCTATTTTGCTTTTAAGCTTTGACTTTTTGAACACAGGAGTTGAGTATTTTCTCCTGTATTTTTTAGCATAGTTAAATGAATTTCATAACAAAAGTCTGAAGATTACATTGTGTTAACTTTAAATTATAAATGAATATGAATATTCGTCAATTTAAAAGCTAAATATCTTCATTTCTCTACAAGGAAGCTTCATTCTTCCCAAAGTTTACAGCACTGCAATATCATTTAACACACACTTTTAAGCTCTACTCAACTGTCATTGAACTTATTTATCTTAGAAAGCAGATGATGAGATGTTTTAAGCTCAAGTGTAATGCTTGAGAACTGGCGACTGACAGTACAAAACTATCCAACCTAAACTAGGTCTTCAAATGTATCTGTGTTTTATGATTTTCCCATTAAAAAGCTCTACTTAAAGGAATCCATATCAATGGCTTGTTCTCAAATAAGTCTATAGCTTAAGCCTCCTTACTACTGTTATTTTGTTCAAAGAAACACTTTTGTTAATGTCTCCAATGACTTCTTCAATGACAAAACTCTAACTTTGTAAGAATTATTATTCTCAATTTTAAGAGTTCTTAGAATTTTTTTTTGTAACCAAAGGTATTATAACCTTAAATAATTTTACACATGTCAAAATTTTTTTTTTTCATTATCTCTGGGTACTTTCTTCTTTTCTCTTTATGGATACAGTCAAATTCATTAGACTCAACCTTGAATTCTCAACTATCTTACTAAATCACCAAAAGCACACATTATGTTTTCAGCAATCTGACTTCCTTATTAGCCATTCCTTATCTAATGACTTCATTTATTTCATTGAGAGGCAGTGGGACATTATGGAAAGAATATAGGATGTGGACTTAGAAGACTAAGTCATGAGAACTAAATCATTCTCAAGCTGTATGATCTGAAGTTAATTTCTCACTATAAAAATGGTAAGATGAATGCCATTTATTGCACATATAAGAGGGGAGAATAAATGAGACTGTATTTAAAAGGACTTTGTCAGTTATGAGATGTCTTATAAATGTTAGTAATTGTCACCACTGTCTAAAGTGAAATAATGCTCTGCCTATAAGATATAAAGTATCTAGTCATAATCATCTACATAAAGAAAAATTTAAAGAAGAACAAACTGTAATTTTGGGTTTACTATCAAAATTCTTCTCTAAACCTCTAAAATAATGTTGAGATGCACTATTTCATTGGCTGTCTAGCAAAAAAACAAAATGATAAATTCTTGACTTGAAGAGAAGTCATCAGTGAAACTATAATACTTTTTCTACATCTGTCATTAAAATCCTTATGGGTAAAATAAAGAAACACAAGCTGATTGGCAGTGCTGTGAGACGAATTTGAAGATGGTAGAAAAACTATTACCAAAGATTCCTAATTAGCATTTCATTGCCAACTATGTGCAAAATCTCTCTGTAAGACCATTACAGGTCTTTTGCCAAGTGCTAAGGCTAAGAAGTATATTATGAAAAGTTAATTACATGGATGAGAGAAAGAAAAGTTTAATGTCAATAACCTGTAACGATGGCTTGTAAATAAATGCAAAGATTGTATGTCTGTCTCCAAAAATCTGAAAGTATCTGATTTAATAGTAATTGATATGAAAGCCTCCAGACACTTCATTGACTGTAAACTCAGCAGAGTCTGAAAGTGTGGCATGGTATATAAATACAGTAACACGATGGCTAAAAGCCCAGCTATTAATGTCAGGCAGACCTGAGTTAGAATTCTACCTCCAACAATTACCAGATGTGTGGTATTAGGCAAGCCAAAATCTCTAAGCTCCATTTTCCTTACCTTTAAAATTAGTTTCAATAGCTTGTACCTCATTAGCTTGTTATAAAGATAAAAGGGCATAATGCATATAAAGTACTTAGCACTTTACCTGGAATATTGTAAGTGGTCAATACATTTTAGCTATTATTAGTATTTTTATGGCTCCCAAAAGTGCTGATGCAATCTGGGTCTACATCAGCAACAGTACTCAGATGGAAAGAAGCAATAAACCTGATACGCTTTGTGATTGTCAGACCTCATAAACAAAATCCTATGAGTGGTTTTAGGCACCATATTTCAAGAATAATGACAAAGAGCATCACATCCATAAGGAACAATTATGATGACAGTAGATCTGCAGAACAAGCCATGTGAGGAAAGGAGAAGAGATTAAAATATAAAATAAAATAAAAAGAAAAAAAATTATACCAATTTTTTAAAATCTGAAGGTATATGATAAGGAAACAAAGGAAACTTACATCATATCTCCAAATATCAAATTAGGAACAAGGGGAATAAATTGTTAGTAACTTTTATGAGCTCCATGTTCAGCTGGCCAGGATGATCATGACACAAGGGTTGAGTGGAGAGAGGGGCAGCTGGATGTGATTGATTTTTCAGATTCTTTCTCAGTCTACAACTTTATCCATTTATAAGAACTACTATTTCCCCTTTGATTATTATGGCCAAATTGTTATTCTGGATCAGAGGACTGTATATTCTTATCCTTCATACCATTTCTTCACTGACTATCTATTCCCTAACACCTCAAACCATTCTGTGTCCTAAGCAATCTATTTACAAATAATTTGAAAGTTTACACTTATCAGTATGTGTTGATAACGCATTAGTTATCTTTTGGAATGTTATTTTGTATTTTCGACTACTTATACATGAAAATGAAATTCTACTCTTACAAAATCTTCTATCAGATTGTCATCCAACTTTCCTCTTGGTTACCTATTCCACCTACTCCAAAGGCTTACGTAGGAGTCTATGTACCCACTTGGGGTGCACAAATACCCTGAAATACACACAACTTTCTGGAATACATACACTTTTTCTAGGGTGAGCACATAATATTTATATAGATTTCAAAAATATATGCTCTGACACAAAAGCTATGTCCCTCCAATCTCAACTACTAACATATTCCACTCTTCTTGTAGATCAGGTAATCCTAGACTCCTCTACACTACACACAATTTACCAATTACATTCATCTATCTTAAGAATATCCTTCCCATGTTTTCCCACCCAGTTTTGTACTTCTGTCCCACACCTTTAAGACAGTAAATTAAAGAGTGGATAATTCCCTTATATACATATAACCTTCACATACTCCAAGATGGTTAAATGTTATCAAAACAGCACAAGCCAGGAAGTTACGCTTTCTAATTCACTTCAATAAAATGTTCCACTGAGTGATTAATTACATGTTCTGTAATACACTGAGTGAAGCATAATACATATAAGCACAAATACTTCCACTACTGAATTTATCCTCTCTCAAAGCCAGAGAGTTGGGGTGTGATCTAAAATTCATTCATTCATTTAACAAACATTTATTAAGCACTAGGATATGTGAGCGACTGTTCTCGGTGTTCATATATAGCCATGTATAAAACAGATAAAACTCTCTGCCCTCATGGAATTTGCATTCCAATAGGGAAAGACATAAATACAAGTGCTATGAGAAAAACAAAGCATAAGGCATATTATTGGAAGGATGGCTAAAAGGTGGTACTTGAGGAAACACTGAAGGGGGTGAAGTAACAAGCCGTGAGGATATTATCTAAGGAAGAGTCTCACAGGCAGAGGGAACAGGGAAAAGGTTGGTTTGACTTGAGAAGATTGATTAACGTGGAAAGTTTTAAGAGATGAGCTCAGATCATAGGTCCTTGTAATCCACTGTTTGTTTGTTTTCTCAGATGGGATCAGAAGCCATTATTAATAGCTTATGAACAGGAAGGAATGTGATCTTAGGCTACAATAGGATCACTCTGGCTGCTGTGTTAAGGAATGACTTAAGGGGGGAAATGTAATGGGCGGGTTGAAGGGGGCGATTGGAAACATACAATAATCCAAACAAGAAATGATAGTAGTTTGGATTGGAATGGCAAAGTGAAAGTGGTGAAAAGTGGGTCAAATTTTGACTATATTAAGAAGGCAGAGCAGACAGGATTTGCAAAAGAATGGATGTGGGTGTGAGAAAAGTGGAAGATGGTGTAAAGATTTTCCCCTCAAGCAACTGAAAGAGCAGAGCTGCCATTAACTAAGATTGGGATAACTGGGACTGGAGCAGGATTTTTAAAAAAACTGTTAAGTTATTAATCATGCAAGTAGTGATGCTGAATAAGCAGTTGGATAGATGAATATCTAGTACAGGAGAGAGGTTTGGGCTGAGACATAAATTTGTGAATCATCAGCCTATATGCTATTTAATGCTAGGATCATAGATGAAATCACCAAAGAAGTGAGTGAAAATGGTAGAAGAAGTGGTCCAAGGACAGAATCTTGGGGTCTCCATTAATTAGTTCTGTGACTTTGTCAAAAGGATACTACCTTAACTGTGTACCTCAAAGATTTGTCCTAAATATAAACTGAGATACTGAAGGTAAGAAAGGGCTTTTCAATAGTGACTCATTAAAGCAATTGAGCTTCCTAATTATTCATAGCACTGTGTAAGAATCCCTTTCTTCTTTCTGTTCCCTCCCTCCTTTCTGTAACACTTACTGAACACTGACAGGTTAATGGAATACAAAGACAATTAAGACACTACCCATGCCTTAGAGATACTTGAAGGAAATACAAGAGAAAAACAAATCAACTGTGCAATATATTTCAATAACTGTTCTGATCAGAGTTATGCACAGAGTTAAGAGTGAGCTGAATCTAAAAGGATCAACCGAAATTAGGCAAGAGGACAAAAGTTCAATAGTAAACTTAGGCAAAGAGATGACAAAACATAGGAGACTGAAGAAATTGCAAAAAGATCCTTAAAACGGGTGAAAGGTGAGGACTTTCCATTGCAAACTAACAAGTTCATTCTTTATTGTATAATAACAAGAAATTATTTCAGGATCTTCATCAGTTTTGTATTGAAGAAAAACGTCTCTGGCATAAATGTAGAATATACATTTGGGGAAGAAAGCATATTAAATATGAGGCTAGTTAGGAAGTTACAGAAGAAATCCATTTGAGAGATGCCGATGCCTAAAGTAGCTTTCAAAATGGATATGTCATATTTTTGTGGGATTCAAGTCTTTCTATTTTTCTTCTCTTCTCTCTCTCTCTCTCTTTTTTAAATTTTTAAAATGTTTTTACTATATAGGCAGAATAGAGGTCTTTCAATCAAGTTTAAAAACAGCCATTGATTACTTTTTTGAGACTAATTACAAGACCATTTCATTTTTCATAGAATTTTGAAATTTTATGGGACTTGGTAGAAATGCATTATTCTGAATGTTGGGAATCTGAGTCCGAGAGCCCAAGAACTAGACAGAGGTCACACAACTGATTACAAAGAGACCCATTATTAGTAGCCAGATCTCCTAATTTCCAGGTTATCACAACACCCCCCCCCCCCCAGCAAGGCTTATAGATGTAAAACATTTATTTTAAGAAAAAATTGGGACTTTGGAGAAAAACAATCTGCTACTGATTTTAGGGAGACATTTCAATTTACTGATGTTCATGAGAAATCACAAGATTATTGCTATGATGTTTTCATGTTTTATGAGTCCCTATTTTATAAAATATTTAGAACACCAATAGAAAAAATACATATAAGAAATAATTATGTATTTTATCAAGCTGCCCTTTAAAGAGAGATACTGTTTCAGCTCACTGACTATCTGTAAATGCCAAGAGAGACAAAGGCAACAAAATTGGGAAAATTATGATACCACCAAAACTGCACCTTCTAGTAATTAGCCTTAAAATACTATACCCAGGGCATATGAAGTATAAAAGCTGGGATTCCAGTGACTAGATATCAGAGAGATTTTGAAATGTGGCAGATTTTTAATCAATTTGGCTTACATTTACTTGTTTGTCCTCTAAATAATATAATCAAAATACTTTTTTAAAAAAAATTAGAAACTACAAGAACAGAAATTGAAGTCCTCAGCAGTAATGGTAATTTTTTATAATCTTACTTAATTCTAAGTTTAAAGAAGTCAATGTACGAGGATTCCATCAAATCTATGAAATGTTTATTTATTATGTACTGTAAATTGTCATCCTCAGCATTAACGTAAAGAATGTTAATGTTAAAAACCTAGAGAAAAAATACCTAACTTAAGCTTGTACTTTAAGTTTAATAATATGAAGGCTATCTACGTTGCTTTTTTAGTCCTATCAGATTTTTAAAATATATTTTATTTTAAGAGATTTTCTTTCTCAGAGAGTGAAACACTTGGAAGCAAGAATATTAACGTTTGAGGGAAAAAAAATTCAGACTATTTTGCCTGAACATATCAAACCCAGAAATTCGAATATAAACAGGTTTGCAAAATCCTAAGGGATGAAGTATAAATCCTGTAAGATCCACGTTTGTTAGCTAGAGAAGCTTCTGGTGATAGCCTAGATTTAAAATAATTTTCTAAACATAATAACAGTTAAAATGTATGGAGAAACACAATGTCCCTTGCTTTTTTTTTTTTTTTAAATCTTTTGTCCAAACTAAAGGGGAAATCTCAAGAATCCCTGAGGAATCATGACTGAGCTAAACCACAGATACATACCAAATTCTCAAGTGATTAAAAATATGTGGATACATAGGATTAAAATTTTAGTATAAAAGATAAGGTAAAGCTTAATTGATGGGTTAGGAGAACCGCATTACCCCAACCTAAAAGTTACAAGGTTACTAATACATAAAAAATATAGTACAGCCAGAATATTTTATAAGCCATAAATCTATGTAGAAATCTACCAAAAGAGACAGTATTTTGAGAAACTTTGCAACTTAATTTATGAGTTCCATGGTGAGATTATTAAGTGCTTCTGTTAGAAATAGAACCAAAGTATTTCTCTTTGCTTTACAGTGATAGAACATTAGAAAAGCTGTTATAGTTTTACATTGTAGTTGCTAGACACACACAGTGGTTTCTCACTCTATAATAATACCAGAGGATCTCTAGCATTTTCACTGCTGTACAAAATCCATAAATATACAAACATAAATTTTAAAAATACAAATAAAAAATAAAAATTTGTTAGGGCCACTCAGTGTAATCAATGACATTTACTTAACTCTTCACAGATGATGTGGGAGGAAATGGGGGTCAAAAAAATCAGTACTTTCCATATATGTAGGTAAGAATATTTATATATTTTGTAATACAACCTGGTGAAAGATTTAATACTAAAATAAAAAAAATGTTTATTTTAGTTAATTCTGCTTCTAAAATTTGCCATTGCAGTTTACCTAATGAAAATTAACTTCAAAAAATAAGAAACAAACTTCAAAGCACTGAAATTCATCATGGCTCCAATTCTAAGCAGTGAGAAACACCCTACGGAGAACTTAAGTTAACAGAACTCAAATCACATCAGTTGTTTTAGAAAGTTATTTCCAACCTTACAATCTAGAATAAGTATAAAGAAAACATTGTTAGTATGTTTGCAATAGAACTAATAAACTACTGGCTAAAGTGAAACCCTAGTGGATTCCATGGGGGTTTTACAATATTGTTATTAAGAATGATTTAGTTATAAAGAAATGAGCAACTGAGTTCATAGCTATTTTTCAACTAAAGATAAAAATGATAAGTACATTATTGGTGCAGTAAGGCCCATGATAATTCTGTGTTTGAAACTGGTAGTATTCAGGACTTTTATTCTAAAGCCTGTCATCTTGGATCCATTTTCAAGGAATTCAATCTGATGTTAAAAGACATGTCATAACTTGGGTTTCAGGCTTTAGTGCTTCAGAAATATGTTTATATACTTCATAATGTAATTATAGTTACCTTAAAACAGATAAGGCAAATGGTAGCAATATTTTGGAAATATAATTGAAAAATGCAGTTGTCCAGAAACACTTGGGGGATGATGTCTTGGAAAAGCTGCTCAAAGCTCCAGAGTTTGAAGTTAAATTTTTGATGTTGTCACTCTCAATCTATTGAATGGCTGACAGACAATCAAACCCGTCTGGCTGGCTGGCAGCTCATTTTGCTGGCAGGTGGCAAACAATTAGACACACCAATTTGTGCCTCCTGATGACATTAAAGCATGAAACTAAGTTGTATGCAGGGCCTAGTGATTTGTGTGAAAGCATTTCAAAAATAATACTCTTTGCCTTGGCAACTCATTTCAGACTGCCACCTCCCATTATGGCTTTGAGCAGTGAAGACGACAGACTTGAGTTACGTGCAGTGCAAGGCCGCTTCTGTTCAATCCGTCATCAGCGCCCCCTGAGACCTCAATCCCCTCTTTTCATCAATATCACCTCATCATTTACATTTGATAGTACTTGAGCTACTGCATATATTAACTACACTGGAGTCCTTTTCCTAAAAAGAATTGAAATACGCTTTGTGTACCTCGATTTCATTTCTATGTATGCAATTTGGAATAATGATTTCACTTCCATTGCATTTTGCACAAATGCTACCGGTAACAACAACAAAAAGTTCTGTTTTTTTAAAAAGCAATATTCTCAAAAGTGTAATAAATTTTGAGTAGCTAAAAATATTGGAACTCAAGTGATTAAGTTTTAATGAAAAAAAATTGTTCTAACAATAATCCAAATTAAAAATGTTTGACTTAATCTTTATTTCATTGGATTCTCCTGTGAAAATCAAAATAGTTCTTTGCATTTATTGTTCTGTATTTTAACAAAATTTAGATAATTTAAAATTAAATGGAACATAAAACTTCCATAACCATAAATTCAATTATTGTAAAAATTATTTACATATATAGATTTATAGGGCTATATAATTAGAGATACTTACATGCATATATTTACATATACTCATAAACACACAGGTAACCTGAGACCATAAACCAAACTGGTGAGATAGAGGAACATCAATATGAAATGGCATAAGGAATGTCCGAGGAACTGAATAAATGAACATCTGAATATATTATTAATACAAACCATTTAAAAAAAGAAATATTTTCCTATATTTACAGACCCTATTATTTTTAGTTTTTAAAATTTATGACATTTAACACAGTTTATCTTATATGACAATTATTTGCAAACATTTTACGTCCTTTTGCTACTCTTAGTTCATAGAAGACAAAAGTAATTTTATTCATCTTTATATCCAACATGATGACTAATGCCATTTGTATTTACAGAATTCATTTTCAAGAAATATGTGTAAGACACTGGTCAAAATGTGCATATGCAAAGTTTAAATTATATTTATATATAAAAAAGATAATTCATCCTTACTGAAGATGACTTTAGTGCCACACTTCTACCCCTAAACACTAAAAAATTACTGTCTCTAGAGGATTCAAAATGGCAGAGTAAACATTGTGCTTGCCTCGTCCCATGACCACATTAAAATTAAAACTAAATTATAGTACAATCAACCTGGAGAACCATCTGAAGTGTAGATGAAAAGAAATCCTATAACTAAGGATATAAAGTAGCCACGTTGAGTTGGTGGTGGGGGCAAAGACATAGAACAGGACTGCCCCACACCATGTGGTGGTTGAGAATCAGGAGGAATATCTCAGCCATGCAAGACTTCCCCACCCCTAAGGAGTAAGGGATGCCAGCCTCCCCACCCCAAAGCACTGATGCTGGGAAGAGGAGCCCCCACAACATTTATCTGTGCAAAACAGTGGTGATTCCAACCCCCTCCCAGGTGGGAAGGGAAGGAAAGCTGCAGAAAATCCAGATATCCTCTTAAAGGGTCTGCATATAGACTCACTCACTGCAGGCACCAACTCTAGGCTCGAACAGAGGGATGAGTGTAGCATCTTCGTCCCATGCAGCTGGAAGGTGGGTGACATCTTTCCTGTGTGGAGCCCTCCCCCACATGAACAAATCTGAATCTGCATTGGCCTGGTGAGCTCTGCATGCTCCACCCTGGTAACACCCAGGAACCCTGCCCCACTGAACTAGTGCAACGCCAGAGGCATTTTATTGATGAGCAGCCACCCCTGCTGGCATGGCACTCTTTCTTGGACAACTCTCAGGGGTCCACGGGCACTGCGCAGGTGGTGGGTGACCTTGGTGTGCTTTGAGACTTTTACTGAATAGATCCAGTCTTAGCACTGGCACCAAACCAAAATCTGCATCAAGCTTATGAATATCACTCGTCCCACCCCACCTCGCCCAATTTATATACCAACAAAGGCTCTAGCAGCAGCTGAGCTGTATGGGAACCAGCAGGTGGCAGCAGGGCTCAGGGTGCCCTGGGATTTTTGTAGAGCTACCTGAGGCCGGTACGGGTGGCGATCATCCTTTGTTCACAGTGTCATCTCTCTCACGTGCCTCCAGGGCCAGCACAGGCAATGACCAACTGTGAATTACTTTGTAGCTCCTACCAGGTAGTCAATGGCTGGTCACAGGCAGTTGCTGACCAGGACCTGCACTGTGGCCTATACCAACAGGTGTGAGAACCAACATACTTGGAGGTTGGTTTCAGATCACAACAGAGGACCACCAAATTAGCCCCAAAAGCAGCACACCCAAAGTGCAGTCTTAGCAGGCACCAAAGGCCACTGGAGCAAATCTTGCTCCATGTGGTAGACACCCCGCACAGCAGCCCATAAGCTGTGGACATAGCCAGCCATACACCACAGTCTGTCAGCCTGAGGGTCAATCCCACCTACCAACATGCCAACAGCAATCAAGACTCAACTATAACAGGGGGAAACACACAATCCATACAAGGGACACTCCTGGACACCTGGCACAGGTGACCAGGGAGACTGTGCAAATGGGTCCAACAGGGCAACTATTATTATTCCATAAGGTCATCTGGCCAAGACTGGAGACATAGCAGATGTACCTAACACATCAGAATAACGAGAGGCAGCCAGAATGAGGAAACAAAGAAACATGTCCCCCCAAAAAACAGGACAGAACTCCAGAAAAAGAACTAAATGAAATGGAGGCAACCAACCTCCAAGAGACCGAGTTTAAAACACTGGTTATAAGGATATTCAATGATCTCAGGGAGAACTTCAACAAAGAGATAGTAAGCATAAAAAATAGACATAGAAACCATAAAAAAGAACCACTCAGAAATAAAGAATACAGAAGTAAAATGAAGAATTCATTTGAGGGAATCAGCAGTAGACCAGATGAAGCAGAGGACTGAATAGGTGATTTCAAAGATAAGACTGTCAGCTGATTTCTCTACAGAAACTTTGCAGGCAAGAAGGGACTGGCAAGAAGAGACTGGAACGAAATACTCAAAGTGATGAAAAGCAAGGACATATTACTAATACTACTCTACAAAGCAAGGCTATCATCTAAAATTGAAGGAGAGATAAAAAGGCTACCCAGACAGGAAAAATCTCATCACTACCAAAACCAATATTATAAGAAAAGTTAAAGGGACTTCTTTACAAAGAAGAAGGAGAAAAATAAATACATACATACATAAAGAAATAAACACATACAACACACACACATATGTGAATAACAAAATGGCAGTAACTATGTATCTATCAATAATCACTTTAAATGTAAATAAATTAAATGTTCCAATCGAAAGACACAGGGTAGCTGAATGGATAAGAAAACAAAACTCATATATATATGCTGTACACAAGAGATATAAGAGATCTACTTCAGATTGAAAGACATACACAGACTTTACACTCATAGTAAAGGGATGGAAAACGTTATTTCATGCTATGGAAATGAAAAAAAGCTGAGGTAGTAATACTTGTAACAGATAAAAGGCACTTTAAAAACAAAAGCTATAATAAGAGACAAAGAGGGACATTACATGATGATAAAGGGATCAATCCAACAAGAGGATATAACCTTGGTAAACATCTATGCATTCAACATAGGAGCACCTAAATATTCTATATAAAGCAAATATTGAGTGACACAAAGGGAGACATCGACAGTAACACAATCATAGTAGGGGATTTTAATACCCCATTAACACCAATGAAAAGACAGAAAATCAACAAGGAAACAGTGGCCTGTAACAATACACTAGACCAGATGGATTTAATTCATATTTTTAGAGCACTGCACCCCAAAGCAGTGAATATACATTCTTTTCAAGTGCACATGGGACATTTTCCAAGATAGACTACACATTATGCAACAAAACTAGTCTTTCCAAATTCGAGAAGATTAAAATTATATCAAGCATCCTCTCCAACCATATGGTATGAAACTAGAAATTAATTACAAAACAAACAAAAACGCAAGGAGACTCAATAATACGTTACTTAAACAATGAATGGTTAACAATGACATCAAGAAAGAAATTAAATACCTTGAGACAAATGAAATAAAAACACAACAATCCAAAATATATGGGACCAGCAAAAGCAATCCTAAGAAGGAAATTCATAGCAATATAAGCCTACCTCAAGAACCAAGAAAAATCTCAAATAAACACTATAACTTTACACCTAAGGGAACTGGAAAGAGAACAGCAAACAAAGCCCAAAGTGAGCGCAAGGAATGAATACTAAAGATCAGAGTGGAAAATGAATGATATAGAGAATTAAAAAAAAAAAAATGCAAACGATCATTGAAATCAAGTGCTATTTTTTAAAAAGATTAACAAAATTGACAAACCTTTAACCAAACTAATCAAGAAAAATAGAGAGAGGACCCAAATAAACAGAATCAGAAATGAAAGAGGAGAAGCGACAATGGACACAAAAGAAATAGAAAAAACTATAAATAATACGCCAAAAAATTGAATAATCTGGAAGAAATGGATAAATTTCTAGAAGCATATAATCTTCCAGGACTGAATAAAAAAAAAAACAGAAAATCTGAACCAACCAATTACTACTAATGAAATTGAATCATTAATCAACAAATGCCCAACAAACAGAAGTACTGGACGTGACAGCTTCATGGGTGAATTTTACCAAACATTCAAAGAGGAATTAACATGTATTCTTCTCAAACTATTCCAAAAATTCAAGAGGAGAAAAAGATCCCAAACTCATTTTATGAGGGCACCACAGCGTGATTCCAAAATCAGACAAAGACATTACAAAAAAAGAAAATTACAGGCTGATATCGCTTGATGAACATAGATGCAAAAATTCTCCACAAAATATTAACAAACCAAATTCACCAATAAATTAAGAAGGTCATACAGCATGATCAAGTGGAACCTATTTCTGGTATGCAAGGTTGGTTCAATATCTGCAAGTCAGTTAATGTGATATATCACATTAACAAAATCAAAGATAAAAACCATACAACCATATCAACAGATGCAGAAAAAGCATTTGACAAAACCCAGCATCCATTTATGATAAAACTCTCAGCTAAGTAGGAATAGTGGAAACATACCTCAACATAATAAAGGTCACATATGACAAACCTACAGCTAACATCATACTCAATAGAGAAAAGCTAAAAGTATTCTTCTTAAGATCAGGAACAAGACAAGGATGCCACTTTCATGACTTTTACTCAGTATTGGAATGCCTAGTCACAGCAATCAGACAAGAAAAATAAATAAAAGGCATCCAGATTGGAAAGGAAGAAGTGGCTATTATTTGCAGATTACACGATACATAAAGATTCCACATAAAAGCTATTAGAATATAAATGAATTCAGTAAAGCAGCAGAATATAAAATTAATATTCAGAAATTGGTTGCATTTTATACACCAATAATGAATTGTCAGAAAGAAAAATGAAAAAAAAAATCTCATTTACAACTGCATCCAAAAAAGTAAAATAAAATACCTAGAAATAAATTTAACTAAGGAGGTGAAATACCAGTACTCAGAACACTGTAAGACACTGAAGAAAGAAATTGAAGAAAATAAATACAAATGGAAGCATATACTGTGTTCATAGGTAGGAAGAATTAACATCGTTAAAATGTCCATACCACCCAAAGAAATCTATAGATGCAATGCAATCCCTATCAAAATACAACTGGCATTTTTCATAGAAATAGAACAAATAATCTTAAAATTTATATGGATCTACAATAGACCCCGAATAGCCACAGGAATTGTAAGAAGAACAAAATTGGAGGTATCATACAACCTGACACCAAGCTACACTGTCCCTAATTTGGACAAAGCAGTTTGACGATTTTAGAAAAAGCAATATAGAATAGATATTATATTACAAGGCTATAGTAATCAAAACAGCATGGTACTGGCATAAAAACAGACACATAGATCACTTTAACAGAACAGAGAGCTCAGAAATAAACCTATGTATATGCGGTCATTTTATTTGTGACAAAGGAAGCAGGAATACACAGTGAGGTAAAGACAATCTATTCAATAGATGGTGTTGGGAAAACTGGACAGACACATGCAGAAAAATGAAATTGGACCTCCTTTTACCACCATATACAAAAAGAAATTCAAAATGGATTAAAGATTTAAATGTAAGACCCCAAAACATAAACTCCTGGAAGAAAACATAGGCAATAAACTCCGTGACACTGCACTTAGTAATATTTTTTTCTGATCTCTCTTCTTGGGCACGGGAAACAAAAGGAAAAACAAATGGGACTACATCAAACTAAAAAGTTTTTGCACAGCAAAGGAAACCAGCAACAAAATGAAAAGGCAGCCAACTGAATGGGAGACGATATTCACCAATGATGTATCTGATAAGGGGTTAATATTCAAAATTTACAAAGAACTCATACAACTCAACACCAAAAAAACAAACAATCCCATTAAAAAAATGGACAGAGGACCTGAACAGTCATTTCTCCAAAGAGGACATACACATGGTCAACAGACATATGAAAACATGCTTAATGTTACTAATCATCAGAGAAATGCAAATCAAAACCACAATGAGATATCACCTCATACCTGTCAGAATGGCTAACATCAATAAATAAATGAACAAGTGTTGATGAGTATGTGGGAAAAAGGGAATCCTCGTGCACTGTTGGTGGGATTACAAATTGGTGCAGCCACTGTGGAAAATGGTTCAAACAATTAAAAATAGACCTAACTTATGACCCAGCAATTCCACTTGTGGGTACTTATCTGAATAAATCCAAAACACTAATTCTAAAAGATGTGCACCCCTGTGTTCACTGCAGCACTATTTACAATAGCCAAGATATGAAAGCAACCCAAGTGCTCATCAATAGACAACTGGATAAAGAAATTGTGATTGAGTAATACTCGACCATAATTAAAAGAATGAAATCTTACCATTTGGGACAACATGGATAAGACCCCGAGGGCATTATGCTAAGTGAAATAAGTCGGACTCAGAAAGAGATACCATATGATCTCTCTTATGTGTAGAATCTAAAGAACAAAATTAAATAATGAACAAACAAAACAGAAACAGACTCACAGATACAGAAAATAAACTGATGGTTGCCACAGGGAAAGGGGGGGCTGGGGAGCAGAGTGAAAAAGGTGATGAGATTAAGAAATAAGAATTGGTAGTTAAGAAATAGTCAAGGGGATTTAAACTACAGTATAGAGTATATAATCAATGGTGTTGGCAACAATGATGCATAGTGCCAGGTAGGTACTAGGCTAATTGGTGGGGGTGTGGGGGGATCACTGCATCAATTACATAAATATCTAACCACTATGCTGCATATCTGAAACTAACATAAAATAATATTGTCAACTATAACTGAAAAAAATATGTAATTAAAAAATTACTGTCTCTAATTTGGACAAAGCTGTTTGACGATCTTAGAAAAGGCAATATAGAATAGATATTATACTTTGACTACATATATTTTTTGACATTTCAGTTTAAGAAACATTTGATTTCCTAACTTGATCTTTTCTCTGTAAAACAAAAACACAATTCTTGCTAATCACCACACACATACATATACATTATTTTTGTAGGAATAATTGTTTTAAACTTTCCGAAGGTGAAAAACACAAACTAAAGATTTATATGTTAATATGTAAATATAATTCGAAAACCACATCAATTCCAGTATCAAAGTTAAGTACTATTGCTAGTAATTAGTGACTACCTAAAATAATTTCTAACGCTGCACATGCTTTTAAATAATAGAATATATTACATGCACTTGTTCTTTGGTTCTAAACTATTCATTCACTATCAGTTTTATGGCATATATATTGAAACAGAACAAAGAATTCTTGGTTCTCAACTAAAAGTTCCTTGTTTGATTAACATCTGAAAGTAGATATACGGGCCACATTATAAATCATTAGAACACTAAAATGTATACCAGTATTATTTAGTTTCGAATACATGTCTCAAAATACGGCTTTTATCCTGATAATCAAAATTCCATAAGGAAGATGATCACACATTTAAAAAATTCTTTTCCATATACTTGCATTTAAAACACAAATTCGAATTTTATCACTTAAAACAGGCTATTGAATCTCGATTATTATAGTTTTCAATAATATTACAATGGAATTTCAAAGCCAGACTAGACCTTGCAGAAATGTGGCTTGTCTCCGCCCCCACTTTATCCATGACGCAATTTATGTCCAAAAAGATAAAATGACATCCCCAATGTAGAGTTGTCGCTCGATGATAGATTACAATCAGAACTGAGTTTCTCTATTTCCAGTTCAATGTGCTATCCACCATATCATATTGAAACCCCTTTTTTGAGATTATTAAAACGCTGTGCTCTGAGATCAGTCAGGTTGGCCTGTCATCTTACATATTCTTTGTAGTAAGGATCTACATTAATAAATATGTTTTCAAGACTCCCCGTTTTTAGATTAACAGACTCAAATTTCCTTCCACGTAGAGAGCATTGTAAACAATCAGTACAGTACCCACCTGTCAAAGGAATGAAACTGCATAGGAAGAATAGCTTGCGCCTCTCTTTTCAATGCTGGATCTGGGTATGGAACAGGTTCAGGGCCACATTCCGTGATTTCAACTGGGGCAGCCACAAGACTTTTCAGTATTTCCTTGACATTGATGCCTTTGGTTTGACTAATGCTAGATATGGATGGTGCAGGTTTCAACATTTCACTGGGGTTCTCCGTTAAGCTTTCTTGTGATTTTTTCACTTCGGATGACAACGTGGATAACAGTTCACTCATGGCATCAGGGCCTGTGCTAGGCTCTAATTCTGCCCCATTCAGGATGCTAGCCACGTGCTCCTCTCCAATTCCTGAATCTGTATGAGGAATGGAACTCTCTAGCTGGATATCTTCAGCAGGGGTTGGTGTTTCTTTTTCCTTTATAGTGTCTGGGAATGCAGCAGGTGTTTCTGTAGTGAAAGAAAATGATTTAAATAAAAAGCTTAACAATGGAAACCCAGTATTATTAATGAAATATTCTCACATATTAAAATAAAGGAAATAAAACCTGTAAAAATAAAAAATCTGCTAACTAAATGTGTAGTACAACACAACTGGGTTAAAACATATCCATACATACCTGTCATTGTGTTCAGTAACCATCAAAAGAACCCCATTTCTTTTAGAAATCATCTGGCATTTCAAAACTGATGCTTTTAAAAACACGGAGAAATATTTCCTATAAAATTTTTACAGCAGCTCATAAATGATTATTATATGAAGTTCCCCTTTTATCCTTTCATTATTAGCTAAAATCATGAGAAATTTTTATACTACTCTAATACTGTCCTTAAAAATGTCATTTTTATACCTTTTATGGTACTTCAATAACCAATAATGTCTAATTGAAATATTGAAACTACTTGAAGATATCATTTTAAAGGTACATGCACATAATACATAAAACTCTGAAGAGTTAATTGCAAGAAACATGTCCGATGATTAGCTCAAATTGATAAATAATTTAACAAGAGAATGTTTCTCAAGAATTTAGTCTATATGTGCCTTTCGTAAAGAATATTTATTTTAGCATACTCATTTTTAGTGAATATAAATTTCAATTTATGAAAACTTAGAAAAATATATATAGGTATGAAATACTCATATTACCAATTAAAATAGATAAAAAGTAAAACATCTTTAAAATGGTAAATTCATATCAAATCTCATTACATAAAGGTTAATATAATAAATTTCTCCACATCCTAAAATGTTATCAAATTCTGAGTGATGACCTTAAAAAGTTTATGTAATCTACGGTATAATGGGGGACAATAATAGCTCTTAATAAAGTCATGTTGAAGAAGAAAATAAGATACTATACGTAAACAACTTGCAGTTCCTGCATAAAGTAGACAGTAAATGTTAGCTATTTAGAAATAAATAACAGCTTTATATTCAATATTCCTAATATACAATATTTAAATTGACTGACAATATACATTTCTTATAATTCAGTGTTATATTGTAGTTTTCCTCATATTTATTGAATGGTTTATAGTTTTGCTTGTTTGTTTGGATGTTAGAATTGAAAGAAGAAAAGATTAATTAGTATAACACAATAATATTCAAGCACTGGATGACTAACATGAAAAATAGGGTAGATCTGTTTTTCGTTGATCCCAAGATTGAAAATTAAAATGACTGCATGAAAGTTTTGAGAACACAAATAATTTCAACAATACTACTGGCAAAGCACTACAGAAGGAAAAAGAGGTAAAGATAACAGTTTAACTTCTTTGTGTGTGAGAGAAGATTAAAACTTGGAATAATACCAGTAGGAATAACAGCTAGGGGAAGAATAAAGATGCTTCTGGAATATGTAGCTTAAGGGATAATAAGAATAGTACTATGCCACTAACTGAGGAAGCAAAAGAGGAGTATGTTTGTTTAGGAAAATAATGGATTAAATTTTGAATCAATTATGTCTGCGGAATCTCTGAGATACGGATATCTGTAGGTCAAGATAAGCATAGCCATTTATTTTGGGAGTCATTTAAACTGAGGTGGTGACCAAAACTTTGGAAGTTTCAAAGTAACCTTAGAAATATAAAATGAGAAGATGAGATGAGTAAGGCAGTTATTTCCATTATTAGAGATACCACTGAATTTATTCAATACAGGAGTGCATCTGTAGATTATATATTTTTGGAGAGAAAAGAATTGTGGCAGAAAAATCAGGAGAGACAAATTACAATAGTAATATTTCTGCAACTATAGGACAGAAAATGTAAACGCAGAAACAAAATAACTCTAACATCAAGGAAAAAAATCAGTGTCATGGTTACTAGCATGGACTAACTTTTCTTACAGAGTTTAATTAGCAAAAGGCATATAGCCAAGTTCAGCACTTAGTCTGAATTTAGTTGATTTATAGATTTGGCCTAGAGTTTGGCTTTACCCTATTATGATGTCTCAGTATCTTTATTTATGGTGTGTTTTACATCCAGAACTACACGAAAAATGTACTTTTCAAGTTATGTAAGCATCTGAAATATAAGCATTTTGCTAACAAACAAAATATCAAAGAAAATAAAATCTTTCATTTAGTATCCACAGGTACCATATAAAAATATTTTTCCACGAAGTACGTAATTTTTTTTTGTTTTTCTGTTCACTTGACTCTCAATGAACAATTAAAATCTATAACTCATTAACTAGATACTTGGATCTCCAATATAAATGCTAACTTCTCAATTATAAAACATAATAAAAAGTTTATTAAAATTTAACATTAGAAAATTTTCAAATGATTCATCAAAATTTTTATACAGTAATAAAAAATCTTAGTTTTATTTTTACTGTGATAAAAGAATGATTCCAAAAATGAAGCAGTAAATTTGGTATTTCAATAAGAACTATATTCAAATACATAAGTTTTATAAATAAAGCATATCTTGAGATCATGCTACACAGAAATAAACATCAATGAAAAAATTTAATAATAGTAATTGCAAATAAAAAATGGAGCAATAGTCAAAAAGCCGACTTTAATTACTTGCATTAACCTATTTTACAGAATATGCTCTCAGTTGATGGTATAAATGTCAGCTTAGATAATGTCTATGTTTCTTGTGACACTAAAGTACTTTGAGGATTTAACCCAAGTAACTTCAATAGGAAGCTAACTAAGCATGATCAGCAGAAAAAGTATAAATGACTGCATCTGTGCAGGTTCTCTCAATGACAGCAGACTTGTAATTTTCCTACAGTTCTCATCAGTTTCTGTAGTAATAGGCCACGTCAGTACACAAAGCAGAAACATTACTAGTCTGAGTGATCTTAACTTTGTCAGAAACAGGCAGTTGGATGCCAGATGCCTCGTTTTCTTACTGTGTTTCATTGAACCTAATGAGTTCATCTAATAAATTTTGGAAAAATTATGGGGCTCAGTTCAGCAAATGACATGATTTCTACATGGTTACCTCATTTATCACATTCCTTTCTCCAAAAATCTTGTTTTACAGTGATTTATGAAGTGTTTCAATATGTCTTACGTTCTAAATTATTCAAATTGCTATATTCCAAACTATCTAAGTAAGGAGTAACATGAAAGGAACATATATTTGTCTAGTAAGTCCAACAGCTCCTTGTTTGTAGAGCACTAAAATTATATTAAGATTAATTATTTGCTTTTCAAATAGTAATACTAAGCAAACTAAATCACATCAGTGATTTAAAATAAAACATAAAAATCCATATATAACTACAATGTATATTGTGTTTATATTAAATCCCAAAATGTAACCTGAACTCACATAAGGAGTTCCCATAAAAAGTAACCTGAACTCCAAAGAATAAAAAAAAAAATAAACTACATGAGTAGATTTAAAAATCATTATTAAAAATAATTTTACACAACAAAAGACTGCAGTACACTGAGTAATTACTTGCAATTGTTTATATATGATTCAATTTTTTGACTGCTACAATAAATGTATGAAAAGAATACAACTTCAGGAATTCAATATTATAAAAAATATGCCCCTAATAGACAAAATTATAATTTAGGAGAAACAATTAAGATCCAAGAATGTACTTTCAATTGATGTTTTGGCTATGATTTGTGTATCTATTTTGAGTTCATTCTACTTAAAGCGCATTGGAATGTGCATAGTAATAACTTTCATCAAATTTGGGAAGTTTTCAGGTCAATATTTCATCAAATATTCTCCCTGCCCCTTTCCCTCTCCTGTCCTCTGGGACTCCTTGTATGTATATTGGTTTACTTCTTGGTGTTTCACAGGTCACTCAAGCTCTCTTCACTTTTCTTCATTCCTATTTTCAATCTGTACCTCAGAGTCAGATAACTGCAATTGACTTTTCTTCAAGTATGTGTATTCTCTCTTCTACCAACACAAATCTTCTGTGGAGCCCTCTAATAAATTTTACACTTTCAACTCCACAATTTATATTTGATCTTTTCTACAATATTTCTTTACTTATATTCTCTTTGATGAGACATCACCCTCATACTTTTAATTCTTTAGAAAAGGTTTCCTTTAATTATTTGAGCTGATGTATCATAGCTAGTTTAAAGCATTTGTCTAGAAAGTCCAACATCAGGGTTTCCTCAGGGGCAGTTGAATGATTTCTCCCCCCATGTATGTTAGTTATACTTTCCTGCTATTTTGCATGTTTCGTGTTTTTGTTGAATACTAGACAATTAAAATATATGATGTGCCAATCCTGGAGATCCAACCTCTCATATGGGGTTCAAGGTTTTCTGTTTATTTGATTATTGACTCTTCTGAATTAATTCTGTAACCTATATTCTCTGTCACTTAAGCCACAGAAGTCTCTGCTCAGTTAACCCAATGGTCAGCTGATAAGTGGACAGAGAATGCCCTAAATATCTTGAACCAGTAAGTCTTTTACTCATTGTCACAGGCTTTGGGTGTGTGTCACAACATGCTTTTAACACTTACGCTGTCTATGACTCTCCCTTACCCTTCACTTCCTGCTTGCACAGGGCCTAAAGACAAGCCAGAGCTGAGTGACGAGGGCCTTCTCAGGTCTTTCCTGGACCTGAGTACAGCCCCAGGAATATGGACATCTCATTCTCAGATCTTCCTTTTAAGCTTTTTTGGTAAGGCTGTTGTTTGCTACGACGGATATTGCCACCTCAGCCAGCTGCAATGTTATAAAAAAGTGTTGACGATTATTTCGACAAACACCTTGGAAATAGGGCTTTACCTACCAAGCAAGCTCTAATCAGATCAAGTAACAACCCTAGTGAATGAAGCTTTACCAGAGGGAGCTGCCAGATATGTCAAATAGTAACAAGGCTCTAAAATTGAACTTTTTAAAAACTCTAAACCTAATGGGCCTCCTTCCAGTGGTTACTAGACTGCTGGTTTTCACAGCTACCATGGTTGTCTGGCTGCTGGTTTTCAAGGTGATTGCAGAACTGGGAGAAGTGGATGGCAATAGGGCAAGTTAAGTCACCACAACACTTGATATTCTCATGAAGATTCTGCAGTTTTGCTTGATTTAATAATCTTTGGACTGTTGAAAGCCTTTAATTACTTCCCAGAGAAATGAAGAAGTGATTTTGGTTATTTTTGTCAGTAGCTTTTCTGGAGGAACAGTTTTTTGGAGATCTTCACTCAACTCTTGCAGAAGCTCCCCCACCAAGTGATGTTTAAGATCCAAATTTTAGTATAGTTCCAATCTATACATTTTAAGTAAAACATCAAATAGAAATTATAAAATATTCATATTTCTATAGTTTGCTTTTCTCTTGCCTAAGCTTGTTTGTACTATTTTTCCCTTTTCTTCTCAAAGAAAAAACAAACAAAAAACTTTTCCTGTTGAAATACATCATGATTCTCTGTAATATAATGGAGGCAATCATTAATACTAATAATAAAATGTCAACATATATACCTAAAACTTTTCTTAAGTTGCAGAAAAACAAAAACAACCAAATATTAATTAGATAAGCCACAAACTGCGTATCTTGTATGGTGAAGAGTTCAGCCTTTGAAATTTAGACTGAATTTCAATCAGGACTTATTCATGCTTTGTGATGTAAGACAAGCCATTTAACTTTTCTCAGCCTCATTCTTTTATCTGTAAAATGAGTGCAATAACAGTACATACATTATATAGTTGTTGTGATGATTAAAGAACAAAATTCATGAAGAGTGCCCAGAATAAAGTAATCTCACTATAAGTTTTTGTACCTGCTGCTACCATTAGGGATTTGACTGTTATCACCGTTACCATATCATCACCATGATCATATCCTATAAGGAAATACAGAGCCCAACCACTCTATCAGTTATTCTCTCTACTAATCTTCAATTTATGTCTCTCTTCCTTACCTTTGCCCCTTTATCTGCACACCAATACATCCTATCCTAAAAGAACCACCTCTCATTCCCCCTCCCCTTACACTAGCCCTTAAGCTACTACTGTTCAAAGAGCAACTTTGTGATTACTTTAAACTCTTTATCAGATAAATGACTTATCTGCATTTCATTCAGTATTTTTTTCAGTGGTTTTATTTTGCTTTTTCATTTGGAACATATTTCTCCCTTTCTTCATTTTGTTTGATTCTCTGTGTTGGTTTCTATACAGATAACACAACCACTTCTCCCAGTCTTGAAGGAGTAACCTCGCGTAGGAGATACATCTTGTCCTTTAACCCTGTCTCAGCTCTTTGTCATTTCTCAAAACTTTGTGCTTGCCCAAGCAGCCTATTATATTTTTAATAGCTTCCAGTTGTTGAGGATGTGCCAAGACTTGTCAACCCCATCTCCACTTACAACTTTGCCCTTAAGCTATTTGGGGTGTTTCTCCTTCCTTACCTGAAGGGAATATGTCATAATAGAAAGATCATGTGAATGTAATCAAATAGATCAAAGTTCCAATTCTGGTTCCACAACTTGTGGATCCTAAGGGTAGGATCTAAGCATCTAAATTCAAGCAAATTGGAAGCCAGAATCTCGGCAGCAGCTTTTAAAGTATGGAACCATAAGCATAAGCCATGCTGGCCACTATATCCAGACAATCTGTTGGTGTCACCTGGGCAGAAGTCACAAAAATCAGGGCTCCAGTCAAGTGTGTAAGCTCTTTTCGGGGAGATTCCAGTGAGCTGGAGAAAGGCAGAGGGATAGTGCCAAGATGGCATCCATAGCCTGTGTTCTTTGAGAGCAGAACTATAGGCCACTATATGTGTGCCAAACCTAAAGCTGGCCTCTCAGGCCAAAGCACCAGGACAAACAAAGAGGCCTCCTTCACAGAAACCTTGGGAGGTGTGCCTCAGTCTGCTGTCTATACAGTGCCCTGGGGATCGTAGCCTGCCAAGAACTCTCTCTCCAATTGCCACAGTCCTGTGGGCCCCAGGAACACAAGCCCCCCTGGCAACCAGAGCCAGGTAATCAAGGTGCATCCCCTAGGCATCAGCCAAAATAAATGTGGCAGTGGATGTAAAAACAGGGCTGCCAGACATGTGTAGAGCTTCCCTCCAGGAGACACCGGCACTCTGGAGAATAGCAGAGGGAGAGCTAGAAGTCAGTGCCACCCTAGGAGATCCTGGAAAAAATTACAGTTAGCTCCTAAATGCATGTTTAATTAGAAGTCTGTCCCTCAGGCCACAGCCATGATGATTAGCTAACAGGCCTCCTCCACAGAAAGACAGAACTCCTGGGTCTGTTTCCTTTTACTATGCCCTGGGGGTGGTATCTGTTTAAGAACTCTTTCTTCATTAGTTACAGTCCTATGGGACCCACAAGCATAAGCCCTCCTGGCCATAAGAACCAGGAGATGTAGAGGCATCCATTGGGCAGCAGCCACAAAAATCAGGCAGGGCACCACACATATGTGGACATATTTCTCCAATTAAAAATGACATGGGGTGGGTGAATGGATAATAAAACAAAATCTATCTATACGCTGCCTACAGGAGACTCACTTTCAATGTAAAAACACACACAGATGGAAAGTAAAAGGGTGGAAAAAGTTATTCCATGAAAATAGAAAGCAAAAGAAAGTCGGAGAATAGCTATACTTTTATGACACAAATAGACTTTAAAACAAAGACTGTAATAGAAGACAAAGAAGGGCATTATATAATGATAAGTGGGTCAATCCAAAAAGGGATATAATATTTGTAAATATATATGCACCCAAATAAAAGCACCTAATATATAAAGCAAATATTAACAGACCTAAATAGAGAAATAGACAGCAACACAGTAACAGTAGGGAATTTTAATACGCACTCCACTTACAGAAATGGATAGATCACCTAGACAGAAAATCAGTAAGGAAACAGGCATGAAATGACACTTTAGATCAAAGAGACTTAGATACATACACAACATTCCATTCAAAGGTAACACATTTTTCTCACGTGCACCTGGAACTATTTTTCCAGGATAGATTATATGTTAGACCACAAAAAAGTTAAGATATTTAAGAGGACCGAATCCTTTTCAAACTCTTCAAAAAAATATAGGAGGAGGAACCACTTCCAAAATTATTTTATGAGGCAGCATTAGGTGTGAAACCAAAACCAGACAAGAATGCCTCAAAAAGAAAAAAAGAAAATTTACAGGCCAATATCCCTGATAAACATAGATACAAAATATTAGCACATTAAACTATACATTAATAGGATCATGCACCATGACAAAATGGGATTCACTCTAGGGATGCAAGGATGGTTCAACATCCACAAACCAGTCAATATGATAAACCATATTAACAAAATAAATAAATATCATATGATCATCTCAATAGATGCAGAAAAACCAGCTCAGCTAAAAAAACCCAAAAACATCCATTTATGATAAAAGCTCTCAAGAAAGAGGATACAGAGGAAATGCAACTCAATATAATAAAGGCCATATATGACAAGCCCACACCTAACATCACACTCAATGGTAAAAAGCTGAAGCTTTTCATCTAAGATGAGGAAGAGGACAAGGAGGCCACTCTCACCACTTTCATTCAATGTAGTATAGGAAGTCCTAGCCAGAGTAATCAGGCAAGAAAAAGAAATAAAAGGCATCCAAATTGGAAAGGAAGATGTAAACTTCCATATATATGGAAGAAAACCCTAGAGTCCATCGAAAATCTTTTAGAATAAACAAATTCAGTATAGTTGCAAGATACAAAATCAACACACAAAAATCTGTTTTGATACACTAATGAACTATCACAAAGAGAATTTAAAAAACAACTCCATTTTCAATAGCATCAAAAAAATAAAAATAAAAAATAGCCTAGAAACACGTTTAACCAAGGAGGTGAAAGACCTGTATAATGAAAACTATCAGACATTAATGAAAGAAATTGAAGGCACAAATAAATGCAAAGATATTCCATGCTCATGGATTAGAAGAATCAATATTGTTAAAGTGTCCACACTATCCAAAGCAATCTACACACTCAATGCAATCCCTATAAAAAAAAAATCCAATGGCGTTTTTCACAGAAATAAAATGAATAACCCTAAACCTTATATAGAAGCAAAAAAGACCCTGAAGAGACAAAGCACTCTTGAGAAAGAACAACAAAGCTTGAGGCATCATGCCATCTGACTTCAAACTGTATTACAAACCTTTAGTTAAAACAGCATAGCAGTGCCCTATAAACAAACACATAGATCAATGGAACAGAAAAGAAAGTTCAGAAATAAACCCACACATATATGGTCAATTGATTTCTGACCAAAGAGCCAAGAGTATATATTGAGGAAGGACAGTGTCTTCAATAAATTGTGTTGGGAAAACTGAACAGCCACATACAAAAGAATGGAACTTGCCCACTCTCTTACACCATCCACAAAAATCAACTCAAAATGAATTAAAGATCTGAACATATGACTGAAACATTAAAAATTATAGAAAATAAAAAAAACATAGATGGTAAGCTCCTTGGCATAGGTCGTGGCAATACTTTTTTTTTTTAAATCTGACACTAAAAGTAAAAGCAACAAAAACAAAACTAAACAAGTGAGACTACATCAAATTAAAAAAAAAAAAAAAAACTTTTGCAGAGCAAAGGAAACCTTCAACAAAATAAAAAGACATCTACTAAATGGGAGAAAATATCTGCAAATCACATATCTGATGAGGGGCTAATATTCAAAATATATAAAAACTCATACAATTCAGTAGAAAAAACAAACAATCCAATTACAAAAGAGGCAGCAGATCTGAGTAGACATTTGTCCAATGAAGACAAATATATGTCCATCAAGTATATGAAAAGATGTTCAATATCATTAATAATCAGGGAAATACAAATCAAAATCACAATAAGATATCACCTCAGTCCTGTTAGAATGGCTATCATCAAAAAGACAAGAGATAACAAGTGTTGGCAAGAACATGGAGAAAACGGAGTCCTGTGTACTGTTGGTGGGAATGTAGATTGGTGCTAGAACTATAATTCCACATCTGGGTATTTATCCAAAGAAAAGAAAAACACAAATTCAAAAATATATCTGCACCCCCTTTGTTCACCGAAGCATTACATACAATAGCCAAGATATGGAAACAACCTAAGGTGAATGAATGGATAAAGAAATAAAGAAATGGTGGTATACATCTTAGCCTAAACAAATGAAAACAGGTATTGTGTTTCTAGGTGGGGGAGGGTGACCAGGAAAATTATGGTAACAAGAATTGTTTAGTGAGGTCTGTTATGCAGACCTCAAATCAGTACTTTCTACATGATGAAGAGTTGCTAAGAAGTCTTTCTCTTCCTTGTACCGGAGAGGAAGATACCTCTACAAATGGAAATTTCTTTTATAACTGTAAACTTCTTTACAAATGGAAAACCTGTGCTCTATTTTTAGAGCTTTTGCTGCATCTGCTTATTCTCAATGTCCTTTCACTCAAAATAATCCATATGCCCAAGAGTTATATTTTGGGGTGGTGTATTCTGTTATCCCTTAACACCATCAGCATGTAAGTTCCACATACCAAGAGAGTTTTATGCTGATTTATAATTTAAAGTTACAAAAAGAAACAGCATGTGTTGCTCACTGCCTTAACAATAAACTGTCCTAATGACATCACAAAAAAAGAAAAAAGAAATGGCGGTAAATATGTATTACACAATGGAATATTATTCAGCCATAAATAAGAAATCGTGCTATTTGTGAAACATGGATGCACCTTAACAGCATTATGTTAAGTGAAATAAGTCAACAGAGCAAAACAAATACCATATGATCTCTTTTATAAGTGAAATCTGAAAACAAAACAAAATAAACACACACAAAAACCAAGCTCATAGTTAGAGAGAAGACATTGGTGGTTGCCAGACGTGCCGGCGGTGGAGGGGTGGTAGGAGGTGGGAGAAATGCATGAAGGACGTTGAAAGGTAAAAGGAATAAAAAGACAACACATCTAAAATGGAAGTCTTGGTCATTCTCTTCCTCCGTACTTGCTTACTTTGATAAATAGCCATTTCATCATCTCAGTTTTTCACAGCAGCTAGCGAGCTGTCATCTTTGAAAACTTTGCATACCCACATTACCCACATCCAATCTTTACCACATCCTCTCAACTTTATCTCCAAAGTCTTTATCTTTCTCTTCGACCTCTACTGCCAACACACCTTAGTCCTAAGCAACAGCATCTCTACCTAGAAAGCAACAGACTCCAATTGGTTTATCTAGCTCCCCGTGAAGTCCTCGCTAATCTATTTCCTCATTGTACCCAGAATACGCTTTTAAAATTGTAAACCAGGTTATGATTCTTGTTGTAGGAAGAAAAATGCCCCCCAAAGATGTCTATATCCTAATTCCCAAAACCTATGAATTCTACCTTAAATGGCAAAAAAGACATTAAATGTAAGGGCTCTGATGGAGGTGGCGTGGGGAACTATTCCGGATTATCCAGGTGGGCTCAACTTACCTCATGTATCCTTAGAAGCAGAAAACCTTTCTAACATTTGCTCAGAAGAGGATGTGACACAAAAGAATACTCTGAGATGCACTATTCCTGGTTTTAAAAATGGAGGAAGGAGGCAGAAGGCCCCAAGCAAAGGAATATGGATTGGCTTTAGAAGCACAACAGGAAAATGGATTCTCCTTAAGAGCTTCTAAAAAGGAATGCAGCTTTGACGACGCCTTCATTTTAGTGTGGCAAAATCCATGTTAGACTTCTGTTCCACAGAACTGTGAGATACGCACTTTATGTTGTTTAGGCCAGTAAGTTTGTGGTAATTTGATATGGCAGCAGAACACTAATAATACTCCTCTGCTTGGTTTAAAAACCTGATCTTTAATCGTTTATAGGTCCCATGTGATTTGCTTCCTGCCTAACTCATGGAATGCTTCACTTTCCCTTCATTCTTTTGTTCACCCACATGTGTTCCCAAAATATGCCAAGGATTTTCTCAGGACATGTGGCTACCTTTTCAGGAATGTGCTTCTACTGTCCCCATTTTTCCCCCAAATTAAATGAATTCATCCTTTGGTGCCCAGCTTAAATGTCACTTTCATGATGTCTTTTCCAACTCCAAATTAAGTTAGGTTTCTTCTTTTGTATGTTCTCGTAATAACTTGTAATTTTATTTCTTAGAATGCAACATAACATGCAATTATATATTTAAGTATGTGGGTTTTAAAAGAGTATCTTCCTAGATAGAATGTTAGCTTTATAAGGGCAGAGACTTTTCCTCACTATTATATATCCCCGGTACTTAGAATGTAATAGGAAACCATTCATTAATTCAGTAAATATATAATGAAAGAATCGTAAAATAAATTGAAAGAAAGATAAAAATAGAAGATGGAAGGAAGGAAGGAAGGAAGGAAGGAAGAGAGGAAGGCAAGAAGGAAAAGAAAGAAAGAAAGCTTTTACTGTTACCTTTACTAATACTAAGAACAGAATTTAAATGAGTTAAAGGTTTTAAAAATATTTGCTAGGAATAACTGGGCATGATTTTTACCTGTAAGTAAATGAAATATATAATATATTCAACATCAGTATCGAATAATTGTATGAATATTATATTAATGATAATGTTTTAGAGTACTTGTAAAATAAATTATAATACATCCACATAATAGATAACAAAAGATCCATTAAAAATGATTTCATAAGCAAGAGAAAATAACAAATTTGCTATATTGAAAACCTTAGTGTTAGATTATATACATGTAACAATTATTTAATAAATATTAACCTAACATTTTCATGTATGAGAAAATTGAACAGTAAAAATACTTATATATAAACTATTGGCATATCATTAATTGTTTCCTTAATATACAATTATAAAATTACTAGATCAGGGTTATAAATATTTTTATGCTATGTAAAGTACACATATTTACATTCTCGATTTTCAAAATTTTGCCCAATCTGCAAATTATGCTACATTTTTCTTTGAATCTAAATTTATTTATTAGATCTAAATAAATTTTCCTTATTTGTACTGTAGATTGCCTTTCTTTTGTCAGCTGTTTGGTATTTTCTACATTTTCCATTACTGTGATATGTTATTTTAATTGATCTATAAGAGCTTTTTATTCATTAAGGTTATTAACTTTTACTATATAAATGTATAATGTTGCCTGTTTGCATTTGTCTTTTAATTTTGTTCATATATTCAGATATGCAGATATATAAAACTTTCATTTAGTCATTTATAACTTCAGTCTTTGATGTTATGATTTAAACATCTTTTCTTACACTATATAAATATTAATTTTCATGAATTATGTTAGTTTCATTTTTAACCTTTACATTTTAATATATGCAAAAATTTATTGGGCATGATATAAGACAGGGAAATAAATTTTTTCAAATTGTTACCCCATGTGGTAATCCTCATATCATTTGCCAAATTATACTTCCTCTTCCATTTGATTAGATAAGTTATATTTATAATATATGAAATGTTCATGCAAATTCCAGCCTATTTAATAGACTGTTTATGCCATATTCTATTCTTATAACAGTACCACATTCTCTTAATTTTGTATTTCCTGTGTTAGTTCTTTTCCCTGTTTATAAACTGTTGAGGAAAACTAATATAACATATTTTTAAGTTCATCTACATAGTAACTTCTTATTAAGCCTAAAGTGAAATAATTAAAATAAAGCTTCTATAACTTTCAGACAAGTTATCCATAAAATTTTTTTATTTCTGGTTTTACCATGTTTATTAATGAAATGCATTTTATGGTTATCATCAATACTCAGCTTTTTAAAAACTTGTTCAACTTTCTCACTAGCTTATTCATTTACATAACAAATATTCACTGTATTTACGTCTCAGTGCCAGGCAAAGTGTCAGGGACTACCTTTTGGAAGTACACATTCTAATAAACAATCAAACAAACAAACAAATAAATTGTATAAGTGCAAAAAGAGAAATGAAGAGGATGCCATGAAAGAGAATAGAGTGATTAGGGAGAGAGTTACTTAGCTACCATGTTTCCCTGAAAATACGACCTAGCCAGACCATCAGCTCTAATGCGTCTTTTGGAGCAAAACTTAATATAAGACCCAGTATTATATTATTATATTATATATATAATATTATATTATATTATATTATATTATATTATATTATATTATATTATATTATATTATACCCGGTCTTATATTATATTAAAATAAGACTGGGTCTTATATTATTTTTTGCTCCAAAAGATGCATTAGAGCTGATGGCCCAGCTAGGTCTTATTTTAAGGGAAACACAGTACAGTAGTCAAGGAAGACATCTGTGAGGAGGTGACCTTTAAACAAACACCTGAAAAATGAGTAAGCACCAATCTTATAAAAACTAGGGAAAAGAGAGAGTCACAAACCAGAAACAAGATACAAAGATCATAAGGCAGGAGAGTGCTTGGAATGATTTTGAACCCTAAGGTAGTCTGTAGCATAGTGAGCAAATGGAAAAATAACATAAGATAAAGTTGGAATGGTAGTCTACAGTCAGATTATCCAGGACTCATGTCATATTTTCCTTTAAATGCTACTAGAAAAAATTAAGGCAAAATGGGACACATTTATATTTTAAAACAAACTGCAGCAAAACTATAAAAAATAGAATAAAGATCAGTAAAAGGTGAGAAAACCACTTTGGAGGCAATTGTAGTATTCCAGGTAAATTAGAACTAGAGCAGATTTGCCACCCATTATAAATTTAGACACCATAACTTTGTCCCCAAAATGATAGAAAGCCCTTAGAATTTTTTAGAAAGAAAAATTATTATACTTGTTATATTATGAAACATTGTGTGAATGTATTTTATTAAATATAAATTCTACTTTGTTGCATTGTTTTTTATATTATATATTAGCATTATTTTAAAATTCTTTGTCAGTAATAGACTAAATGACTAGAGACAAGAAATCCAATGAGGGATAAGACCTTGAACTGAAGGACTATCAAAGATTATGAAGAAGAGAGAGAGCTAGGTCAGAAATTTTTCAAAGCCTCAATGAGCTGAAAGAAGGGAGTGAACAAAATCAAGTTCATTCTTAAAGATCACATTCAGTGATAATTATTGTTAAATAAAGAAACATGTCATAGAAACTATGTCCTTCCAAGATCCTTTTATTTTTGTCCTTTGATAAAAATAAGAAAACTTACTGCGATCCTTCTGTGTTTAGAACTACTACGTTCACTAAAAATACTTTACATCTGTGACAAAGAAGCCAGTCTCATTAGTCTTTAAAGAGTGGAATCCAACTGGTTTTTTACCCTGTGAAAACACTAAGAGTTGACTTTACAGTTTCAAAATCAACAAAATTTTCCTCTCAATAACCAAAACACACCACAGCATGCAATAACAGTTACTTATGATCAGCTCTCACGTAATCACATAATAAAGAGAATAGTAAATTTATCACATCAGACTTAAAGAATTCAAAATTTCATTATACCACTAAGACCATTGTGTAGTTCAGCAAAATTGTTTTCATAACAAAACTTCCTTGATAAAGAAAACAGTGCACCAATAATCTGTTCCAGATTATTTCCCAGTCACTACATGTAAACCTTTGGAATATGTTTCTACACAACACGAACCGCAGAGGACATTTAATCTAATATAATTTAATCCTTCTTAGTTAAACAGTGTAGAGCTGGAGGTGTTTCTGAAGAATAAAGCTAAAAGTAAAAATTTCCTTCATTTCATCATGATATTCAAAGGTTGCATATTTATTTTTAAAAAATCTGTGAATTCATGAAGTTGTAACAAAAAATACTTTGCTGCTTTATTTGTCCTATAATTGATCTTCCGTATCATCAGCGAATATATTGAGTGCAGTGAACTGTGGTAGCATCTGGGGCTCAGGGTCCCCCCAAACTCACTCGTTATTGGCCACACTCAGTTCCCTGCTGTTGTAAGCTCAAGTCCCCGACTCTCTCAATGACCGTTGGCCGGGTAGTGCTCTCAGCTCCTACCAAATGATGTTAGGTCTCTGTCCAGGGCTCATCTCCATCTCAGCAATGTCAAATTCTTCTCACTCCTTGAGTCTCTCTGACTTTGTTGTACAACCAGACAGAGAAAACTCTCTGCCTTTACAGGGCTCCTGTGTTTATGTCAGGGCTCCTGTGTTTACATCAGGGCTCCCAGGATAATCACTGTTTCTTAAAAGCAATTGTTCTACAGAACATAAAATAGTCCATCATACTCAGTGCCCTAGGAACTATCCAGGATGTGCACATAGGAGAACCCTGCAAAGGTGGCAAGTGGGGGTGCTGATTTGGCCCACTACAACCCTTCGTTCTGCAGCAACTACCCTCACGTTAATCCTTCCCAGAGACACCATTTCAGCCATTTAATTTTTCACCTCTAAAACGTCCAATAGATTCTTTTTTTAAAATCTTCCATTTTTCTCTTCATTATGTTCACTTTTTCTTTTAGATTGAAAACATCTTGTACATACTTGTAATAGCTGTTTGAATGTGTTTATCTGATAATTCTGCCATCTCTGTCCTTTCTGAATCTGTTCCTATTGACAATTTTTTTCCTCCTGTTTATACATCACATTTTCCTTCTTAAAAAATTTTTATTGGATGCTTAATGTTGAATTTTACATTGTTTGGTGAAGAATTCTTTTGTACTCCTTTAAAGAGAGTTCAGACATAGTTCTGACAGAAAGTTAAGCAACTTCTACATCAGTTTGATGCTGTCAAGGCTTGTTTTTTAAGCTTTTTTCTTAACAGTCTGAAATAGCCTTTGTTTTAGGGCTAATTTTGTCTCACTACTAAAGTGTAACTCGTTTGCAATTTCTAGCAAATGCCAAACTGTGCATATTAGTATACATTTAATTAGGTATCTTTAATTTGCAGATGATACTTAAAGAAATGTCATGGAAAATAAATATAAAAGCTATATTTCGCTCTTATTAGCCAGGTATAAATACAGCATATCATATCTCCATGAAACCTGAGGCAGATACTTGTTTATTAACAACAGCATTATAGATCTCTATTGTATAACATGATGAAATAAGAATACCCAAACAGGTCAGGAGATGAGGTCAGTATTACCTTTGTAAAATGAGTGGGCAAAGCTCTGCTCAGGAATTAACTTGGCAAGGAATCCATGGTTCAAACTTGGATGAGGGATAGATGGTATGACCACAACTGTGGAGAAAATCATGGGATCAAATTTGAGCCAGCATGTAACAACCTGCAACATGGTCCACTGAGATACATGACAATTCTATACTACTGCAACATGCAAACAGTACTAGCAATAAAGACTGCACCTCTGGGGGAAGGAAAGCAGCTATAATTATGACAAAGGAAATAATATACTTGTTAAGTCATTTTAGCAACATACACAGAGTCATACAAACACACAAGAAAATCAGAACTGGTTTTAGTGAAATGGCAATTCACTAAAATAATGCTCATTTTATACATATATGACTGATATGAATGCACTAAAAGAAAAAGTTGATTAAAATAATAAAAATCTTAGTGCCATTTTATAAATGGTCAAAGACATAAAGTGGAATGGTAAAATAATGTTCAATCTGAAGAATAAAATGAAAAGTAAAAGTATACTCCAAAGAAATATCATGTTTATGTGTTTAAAGTAAATATAACATGCAACAGCCAAGTATTATAGCTAAAACATAATCCATATTTCCACAACAGCAATAAAAGCTAAATGAGGTATGATATGCTTATGGACAACAAAATGCAGAGATTTGACCACTAATTTCTACTCACTTTTTAAAATATCCATTTTATTTATATACCATATGCATTTATTTAGGAAAGACAATTTCAACTACAATTTAATCCAGTGGTACATGAAATAACCACTGGGTTATCTAGGTTACAATGCAAAAAGCAAAGCAAACAACTTTCATATAAATACCTGGCAGGAAACGTAATTGATAGAAGGCAGCCCATGACTTTAAAATATTAGTTGCCAGAAAACGTGTTCATCATTTTCAAGCAGAGTAGGCAAAACTAATACAAGAACTCCTACAACATGAGCATCTTCTGAAGATAAGAAAGACATGACCCAGGATGGTTCACTGTGGTCTATAACTCTGATTTTAGTTGAAGCAACTTTGGTATAAAGTTTAGAATGTGTGTTTGCTTACTATGAATCTCTGATAGAATACTGATATTGAATGTTTAACATAAAATATTTTGAATATAGAATATGTTGAATATAAAATACTGATTGTTAGATACTGAAATAACTACACAGTGAAAGAAAGAAAGAATGGAAGGAGGGGAGTAAAAGTAAAAAGGAGTGCTATCTGCGAACCTGGTTATAAAGATTTATATATTTTATATATTTACATATTTATTATACGTTGGCTTAAACTACTCCATTTGAACTACTCTACAAAGACCTCCTAATTTCATGTTTATATAGGTTGAAAAGCAATACATTTAAAATATCAGTTATTTGCATATTAAATAGTAGTATAAATGATTTGTATTAATAAATGGAAAACATCAAAAACAAAATTGCACTGATAAAATGAGAATATAGCAAATATTATAGAAATATCATTCATACATTTTTGAGGAATTAAAGAATATTAAATTGTCATTTATATACCATGCACTTGTAAATATTTGAGGTGATTATGAACAGGACCAGTTTAAATCTGGATGTAAAAATGAAATAAAAAGGAGGTAAATGATGGAAATTCAAATAATGTAAAAAACATTCAGTACCTGTACTTGTTGGAGAATTTATTTCTTGTCTGATGTTTCTACCTGGTTGGCTTCCAGTTCTTGCAGTCTCTCGTTGGGGTTCTAATATATCACGATACTTGGAAACCATCAGAACCGAAATGAAGTAAACAACAGCGAGAGCTAAGAACTGTGCCTGCTTGCTATCGTCCTGTGTAAAACAAAAAGGCAGTTTTAACACTCGAAATTTTTGAAGTGAAAGTTCTTAGAGTACAAATAACTATTCCTATTTCATTTTTTATGGGGGCAAAATATGATATTTGACTTTTATTAAAACATGTTAAATATATATTGATAATCAGTAAGTATCGTTTCAGTATAAATGCAAAACCCCAGGAATACATCATCTGAGTTATAGGTTGAAATGCAATTTCAGAAAAGGAGAAAGTTAAAGTTTTGCTGCCATGCCACAAAATTTTATTCTTTGTCCTCTACACCATTACGATCCATTACTTCCATAACTCAGTATGTATATTTATACACTATGCACATGGCACAGGTTAAAAAGAATAATTTTATGCATCTATTATAAAAACAAAGAGTTTTAAATGTTATTAATGAAAAGTTAATAGAACAAAATTACAATTGGAATACATATACAATTCTAACATATTAGTATCTGAGCAGGACTCTATATAATATAGAGAGTTAAGCAACTTATAAATCGGTTTGATGCTGTCAAGGCTTGTTTCTTAAGCTTTTTTCTTATCAGTCTGGAATAGCCTTTATTTTAGGGCTAATTTAGTCCCACTACTAAAGTGTCACTCTTCTGCAATTTCTAGTCATGTCACACTGTGCATATTAGTATACATTTAATTAGGTATCTTTAATTTGCAGATGATACTTAAAGAAATGTGATGGAAAATAAATATAAAAGCTATATTTCGCTTTTATATAATATAGAGTGCAAAGCAGGGGAAATATAAACAATGGGAAAGCATAAAACATAATTTTATACCAGCTTGATATGACCTAGAAGGGTGATATGACAGCTTAAGAAAAAAACTAATGCAATCTTTGTACAACCAGATTAAGAAGTGCCAAGTCCCAATATTCCGCACTGGAAAAATAACCACTAAAACACTGCCAATATTTGAGGCTCCTAATTTCAAAAGCTCAATGACAAATGGGGTTCTTCCAGAGGAGAAGAGCAAAGTGGTAAAAGGTCTGAAAGGGATCAATCTAGTTAGGATAGAGAGGTAATACCATGTTTCCCAAAAATAAGACCTAGCCGGACCATCAACTCTAATGTGTCTTTTGGAGCAAAAACTAATATAAGACCTGGTCTTATTTTAGTACAAGATCGGGTCTTACACAATATAATATAATATAAATCCAGGTCTTATATAATATAGTATAATACAATACAATACCAGGTATAATACAATATATAACACCAGGTCTTATATAACATAATATGATATAATATAATATAATATAATGATGGGTCTTATATTAATTTTTGCTCCAAAAGATGCATTAGAGCTGATGGTTCGGCTAGGTCTTATTTTCGGGGAAACATGGTAAGTGTCTGAGATATACACTATGAACTCGATGAACACACGTTATGTTGCTTTGATAATGTTTCGTAAGATACATCTGGGAACATTTAATTCCTTTCAGGAAGAAAGTGAAGCACTACTGTTTGGTTATCAAGATTTTTCTATAAATCTTAGAAAAATTATCATAATCTACCATAACAACCTAATGCAGACTTTACTATCAATTTAAACATACTGTCACACTTAACATAGACTCTTTGTTAGGTCTGATTGTGCCTCTTGGAGATAAAGATATGCTCCATGTTTTAACCATTCGTCATTAAAAAAAAATTCTTTCCATAACACATTTTTTCAGAATGAATAACTCCCATTTCTAAGCAGTTAAATTGTTAGTAATTTTTTTTTCCAAGTCTAAATTACAGATTATGTTAAGAGTTTTATATCATGGTTTTTATACTTGTGTTTTATCTATTTAAAATTTTTCTGTATTATTTATTAATTATAAAAGTAGCACGGGATTATAGAAAAATGGAAAATAAAAAAAGTACAAAATATTAAAGCACATAACAAAAACCGTTTACCTAGAGATAATCATTGGTAGTATTCTGGTATGTTTTTTCTAGTTTTTGTTTTTTATAAAGGTGTACATGTGCACGTACCTACACTCAGCATGCAGATGTAATATAAGTACTTTTGTATACTGCTGCTTTCCCTTAAAATATATCATGAGTGTTTTTCCATGTCACTAAATTTCCCTCAAAACTATGTTTTAATGGCTGCATAGTTTCCCATTGAATGAATATACTATGATTTATTGGGCTGAAACTATATTGTTGGATACTGATAATGTTGCTAATTTCCCTGCAGGCATCTCTGATGAGCACATGAAGTTAAATACTTTCTGAGCAGGGACACTGGATAACAGAGCATCAATATTTATACGTTTTAACACCTACTGGTAAAGAGCTATTCAAAAAGTTTACCCAATTTCTATACTTACCAGTAACACATGACAGAGCATATTTCAATGTACCCTTGCAATGGTAAGTATTCAATAGTAATTTTTAGTTTATTTAATAGTAAATATACCTCACTTTTGTTTTAATTTGTAATTTTGACTTCCAGTAAACCTGAATTTTTATCATATGTTTGTTACCTTATATTTCATATTTTATGTCCACTGCCTATTTTTGTGTTGGTATGTTTATAATTTTCCCAGTGATTTATAAGAACCGATATATATATATAGAAAAATGATCATATATATATATATATGATCATTTTTCTATTGTATATTCCTATCGCGCAGTACTATGCTATATGACTCAAATAGACTTTAACCACTTTCTAAAGTACAAAGTACTCCATCCAATTTATTGTTAAATGTTAATTTAAAACATAAACTTTGTTCTGTTTCATAAATCATTAATTAAAATAAGAAAAACAGAATCTAAAGTGGCTGGTAAATAATAACTATATAAAGATGTACTGCCAATATTGAATCTGCTGTGAAATACTGTATATTTCTATGCAGTATGTGGAAAGGCCAATCTTATTTTTATTTACCTTGCGTAACTTATCATATAATTGGAGTATTCCATGAAACCCTCTGCTTAAGCTATCCTTTCCTTAAGCTTTATTAAACTACCTTTCTAACTGAAATTCCCAACCGTATTTTTAAAATGCAGATTCTTTTTTGAAAAAAAATTGCCAGTAACACCATAATGAATTAATCCCTGTTATCCATAACACAAGTAACACTAATGATAATAAATTATTCAGTACCTGGATATGGAGCAAGGACTAATAAAAGAGAGGAGTAGGTGATTCAAGATAAAATGAATTATAATTTTTCAAGGTTCTCCCTATTCTTTGTATACATATAACTTAAATCAGAATTTCACATAATTTAAAAAAACATATCAATAAGCTTTCAAAGAAAGCTAAGACTAAACCATTTTACAATCAGAAGTACGTTATAAACCCCACAATTCCTGACGTTGGGATGTTCCGCTGTAATATGCAACTTTCTTATAAAATTTAAATTATTTTACACAAATGACAGTAGAAGGTTTTTTCCTGGGAAATCAAGCAGGTGTAACTTACCACATCCCGAAAGACAACGGCACGGAGGCGATTGATATCAACATCCTGAAGAAGTCTATCAGGATCCTTAATAGGAGAAAGGTTACCTGGAACATTTTCTAATGGAGTCTTTAAAAAGATAGAGAATTGTCAAAAAATAAATAAATAATACCATAATACATGAACTTATATAGTAATATAATTTCTAATACCTCTAATTTCGTCATTGAACTGGCCACATTCTTTACCTGCTTATCACTGGACAACATTGTATTGACTACAGTACTCTATTGTAAGACGCTTTCTCTGTTGTCCTCTATTCTTTTCACAGTTTCCCGTGTTCTTTATCACCACGGCTACCAGTACAGACTCAGAAAATCAGGTGAGACTGTGGTAGAAACAAGGCTGATCTTGGACCTCAGAAAATTCGGGCTCAAATCTCTGCTGTGTGATCTTGGGCTTATTACCAAAATTTTCTGATCCTCACTTTCCATTCCTCTAGTTAATAAATCTCTTTGAGTTACCAGATTTCATTTATCCATCATGCATTTATAGTACATGAGATTATTGTATTACATTATTCTAGCTTTATATGTATAAGCATCTCATCATCTACAAAATATCAGAAAAGGTAAACTTAAAAAAATTCAGTCATAGCCCTAATAATTAAAGCTAAAATACATTAAGGATCGTTACCATCAAAATTATTTTTATAACTGAAGATACAAAAATCCACAAATTTTATGCAATGTGTCTATAGCAAACTAATGAGAGAGGCAGGTTCCCTGAAACTTAATCTAGTATTTTTCACCTACACAACATATTAAGAATTGTGTGGACATAATATGTTAAGAATTACATGAATTAAATTAAATAATATATGTGAAGTACCAGATATAATTCCTGCATATAGAATAACTTGCTAGTACTCTAAGTAATTAAAAATAAATAGACCTTCTTCTAATTCTCTATAGACCTCAATTATCATATTTCACTCCTAAACTAAGATGATTGATTCCTTTGATAGTTATTTAGTTTTCATTACAATTCCAAAATTTGCCAGCAATATGATCTTAGGTGAGATACTTCACCTCTGTGAACCTCAGTTATATCATCTAAATAATAATTTGCTAATAATATTTATCACAGGACAATTAAAGAAAATAACATTATTTATAGCATTGATGAAAAGTATGTAACTTACAGCATAAATGAAAAAAATTGCATTTTAATGTACACACCCTTTCACAAAGTGTTTCTGTACCCATAATGTAATTTGATCTTTATAAAGATTTCTTTATTTGAAAAGCTTATATCATTGCTCCTTTTTAGAAAGTATAAAACATGAGACCCAATGAAGATGCATGACTCATTCAAGTCCACACAGGTTATTACCACACCTAAATTAACTATGGTTTACTCACTAAAGTGGCACATGAAAAACAATTCATAAACACAGGGAGTAAAAAAAAATTTCACCAACCAGGTCCATCGATTCTGTCCTGAAATGTGTTATCTTTTTCCCCTAATATTTCTATATCCATCACTTATTATCCATTTTTCATTGCCAAGGTTCTTGTTAGAGACACTAACTAGCTCAGCTAATTACTATAAGTTTCTTTCTCATTGGACTTTTCTGTCCATATTCTACAATTAGAGTAATACTTGGTTGGCTTGACAGTCTTGAAAAACTCCTTATTACCTCCTGAATTAAGTACAGCCACCTGTACTTAATCAAAGCTCTCAAAAATGCTAATATTTATTCATTTCATTACTTCATATAATGAGTGGGTAACTGCTAGAGAGAGAAGGGAACTAGCAGTAACTGAATGCTCACTGCATGTCAGGAGTTACTAAGTACTTTAATACATCACTGCTTTTCATGTCATACAAACACCTTGCAAGTTAAGAGTTACATCCATATTAAAGACTGGAACACTGAGGCATAGGAGACTAAGGAATCTGTCTTAGGTCACAAAACCAGTAAGTGGTAGAGCCAGGATACAAACTCAGAACTGTCTGACTCCAGAGTTTGTGCTCTTTTGACAAAATACTCACGGTGCCATACAAGCTCTGGAATTGCGAAGTGTACAAGATACAAGATGCCCTCAAATGACATATAGCCGACTATGGCCACAGAAATAACAGAAGGCATTACTGCTGATGTGTTTATATTTACTTTTTTAGCAACGGACAGCCCTGTGGAGACTTGTGAGCAGTAAAATAATATATGATCTAATTATTTTAGGAATGTTTCTCTGACAGTAGTGAAAAAGAAAGAGGCTGTAATATAGATATGCTAAATATGTGTTTGTTCCACCTGAAAACTGCGGAAGCTTGAAGCCAGAGAACTTTTTAAATGAATTAAACCTCTACTTCATGCCTTCATTATTGAGCAAATAAATCATTGTGTTAATATCAAACATCTAATTACAAGTGTAGCGAGTGATAAGAGACAGGCAGGGTTTTATGAAAACATCAAACAGGAGAACCTACCCCAGACTGGGGGGGCAGTGAGGGTATCTGAAAACATTTCCCTCAGAATAGCACTTAAGCTACAGCCAAGAGTTGAATAGATTTTAGCTGGGTGAAAGATAAGGATGGAGACTTCAAGGAAAAGGAACTCATGCAAATGTCCGAAAGTTAAAAAAAAAAGATTCTACTGACGAAATGAATGAAGTCTATAGTGTGTCTAAAACATATGATAGAGCTAATTTAGAATGAGAATTATCGGTATATCCCAAAATACTCTACACTGTTTATTCATTTTGTGGGCATTCAATATATTTTTGCTGAATAGTATGGGAATGTCTATCACCAAAATCACATTCCATCTAAAAAGATAATTACTCATTCATTCAATATATATTGCTTTATTCATTCATTATTATTCATTCATTAGTCAATGTATGTTGAGCTCTGTGAAAATACATGTAAGTATTAAAAGTAGTTATAACTAGGAACTTTTCAGAGCTATGTACTGTTATAATCCTTCTAAGAATCCTATGGAGTAGAAATTATTAGTATTGTCATTTAAAACCAAAAATGCGAGTCTCAGAAAGATTCAGTAATCTTGCTGACACAATCATGAAGAAAACAAGCCAGCATGGATGGAGCCTACAGCCAGCCACATGATTACCAAACCCTTGCTCTTTCATTAAGCAGTACTATGAAATTTGTTCTCATAAACTTAAAAAAAAGTGAGGCAAATTATATTTAACATAGAAAATAGTTACCTTTGAAGCTGCTGTGGCAGTAATACTTTGGGGAGCTTCTTGAGATTTACTGCTTCCATGGGAAGATTTGTTCCCCCTGTCTCTCTGTCTCTGCCGACATTCTAAACAGTTTCTCACAGCAACACAACAAACTATTGAAAAAACCAAAAGCATATTACTAATATAAATTATTTAGTTTGACATGCTGAAAAAGTTGCGAGGTTCTCTTTTCCTTTTTTTCTCTCCGCTTCCTCCATCCCATTATTATTTTTAAAGTCAATTAGATCTATAAATATTTTTGAAAATTATAAAATACAGTAATGAAAAGTACATATAAAATATATATGTAGTTAAAAAATAAAAACAAAATAGTTATGTACTACCAGCCAGCTGAAGAAAGAGAATATTACCAAGGCCTCTGAAGCTCTCAATATACCCTTCCTTATTCTATCCCCCCATCATTTAAATTCTGAATTTTAAGAATAAAAAATTTTAGAAACCTAATATTCATATCTGATAAATTCTTTTGAATAATAAGACTTCCTATTCTGTAATCTGACTCCCTTGGAGACTGTACTGAGCACCAGTCCCATTTCAGGCAATTGGAGTACGTTAAGCTGGTCAAGCCCACATTTCTTCATGGTGGGAAAGTCTACGGCCTTTGTCAATAAGCATTCAATAAGTACAAGCTTTTGTTTATCTGCTTATGTCAAGAAGCAGTAAAGTACAGCACCAAGCAGTACTCATTTTGGAGTCAGACTATGTGAGTGAATCCCGGCTCTGCCACTTATGAGTCATGTGATCTTGGGCCCGCTGCTTAAACTGTCTGTGCCTCCTTTTCCTCAGATGTAAAATGAGTATAAACATACTTCCTTAGAGGACCGTTGTGAGGATTAATTAAATTAATACATGTAAAGTGCTTAGAACAGTAAACAGCACATATTGATTTATAATTGTTTACTTCATTATGGTTCACATATAAAACATTCCTATGGATAATAAAAACCGATCTGCCAGGAATTATTAGGATAAAAATAAAATCAGCAGTAAAGCTTTGGAATATATTCAGAAACAAAAGTTCAGAGTAACTAAATAAATGCTGGTTTCACGATATTAAGGCATTTAAAAATAATTTCTCTTTCTCACAATGTTCAGTCTATCAGCTGTTGTTAAACATCCATGGCAACGACCATGACGGCCCACAGTAAATTACCGCACACCTCTTGTCAGAGAGATCTCTGTGTAGTCATGCTCTCTTATAATGGATATGGAAAGATTCCTCTCATCTTGGGCTTTAAAAAATACCAAACAAAAAAATGTAGGTTTCATGCCATCATTCTTAAAGTAAGTTCTTATTCCTTCCTTAGATCAGAAACAACTTCTCCCCTGAAGTTACGCATGTGTAGATTTTTACATAATTTCAAAAATTATGGGTAAAAAGCGCATACTCAGGAATTTCCTTCCTATCTAATGTCTTGTTTTCTTACACCTTGCTCATGTTCTAGGTGTAAGGCACATGTTAAGGCACTATGTAAACAGTAACTTTCTGGCCCCTTGCAAAGTCTATAAATAGTATAAATAAATGTCCCTTTACAGAAAGGTAAGAGAAATATGGATGGTTTCTGCCTAATGAACTGATCTAAATAGTAATTACTAAGAGTTGTCAGTGCTGAATTTTCTTTACAACACAAGATAGTAGGTGAGCAACATAGGTTCAGTAATGTTTATTAGCGTTAAATGTTCACTCTGAAAAACACAGTGAAACTGGCACAATTTATCTTTTGAGCATTACGTGTATAAAACTATGTCCTGAATTTTTTGACACCGTATGTGTGTGGGCCCAGGAAAACTACTCTCTCTTACTAGTTTACCAAAAAAGAATTCATAAATGGATTTACATTAAAATCACTTCAATGAAAAATGTTATAGTTCTATTGATTTTGAAACAATTCAAAATACGTTGAATTCTATTTCAAATTATAACCCATTCAAGATGATCAATTCTATAAATCTCCACTGTGAAGATACTATAATTTTCTATAATTATCTCTACATTACATAATCATCAACTTGTACCATTAATACTTTCTGTACAGTGTCAAAATACGAACCCATAGGTAATTATATATTCTTTATTCATAACAGACTTACCTAGCCTTAGGCACTGTCGCATTAAACCTCCAGAAGACATATTTTTTTCAGCTTCAATCTCACTAAAATTTAGAGAGCTGGCAAATACAAGCACATCAACCATAGCCATCAGTCGGCTGAGGAAAGTTACCGCTGTCTCAGCTGACATGCCTTGTGTCACTTCAATGTTTTCCAACTCCGTCTTCAAAAAGGAAAATATTTAAGTCTTTTTTAAATTTGAAAATGTAATACATGTACATACATACTACAGGTAAATAGTAGTTTTGTACATTTACTATATTTTGCAAACAGAATAAATTATAATCTAATTCCATATATCATAAGAGCTGGTTATCAGTTTAATTAGTTTACCTATGAATTATCCTTGAATAAAGGAAAAGTCTAGTTTTAAAATCAGTGTTAGATTTAAATGTCATTACTTGCAAAAACTCATTCCAAACTAAAGATCAAGTCTCAAAGATTTTTAAAAATAATAGCACATACATATACCCTAGTTTTATTTCTTTTACTCTTATTAGTTAACAAAGATATAAAATTGATCTTTCCTAAAATCCTCACTCTTGTTTATAAAAAAAATAGCTGTTAATTTTTCTTTCCTATAAATGTATGATGAATAATAGGAAAGATATATGGCACTATCATTTGGCATCAAAATGACATAACTGTTGAGTTAGAATGTAGAACAATTTTTTACCCATTTGAGAATTAACTAAAACCATTAGGGATCTCATACATACAAATATGTTTAAATTTTCTGAGAATAGGCATACTAGCTATATTGATTAACTTCTTCACCAAATGATAAACTAAAATACAAAGTAATAGGTATCTGCTCCAATTTAATGTTTCTTTTTGACATTGCTTATACCAATCATTCTACTTAAACACATTTCTGCTCACATTAGCATGGAAATGTCAGCAGGAAACAATGATTAAAAAAAAAACAACCCTCTGAAACACTTCTTGGTACAAGATGGGTATCAAAAATGATAGGTGACTACTGAAAGCACTATATACTCGATTGTAAATGGAGAATAAAATTTAACAACATTTATCCTTCCTTTTAACATCAAAACAGTGGTAAAACCATTGTTTCTAAAATGAGCTTGAAAATATGAAAAAAAATTGTTTTCAATTATTGATTTACAACATTATGCAATTCAGTACCTATGGCCTAAAGAAATTAGATTTATTCACTGCTTGGATTTTTAAAATGCAGATTCCTTATTTCCTAGCTTCTCACTGATACACAGAATCATTTCCTAGCATGAGTTAAAAATCTGTGACCACAACACAAATTTATAAGGAAAAGCAAAAAATTCATTTTATGTAGAACCTCTTTAAATCTCAGTTATCAAAATAAGATTTCTAATAGAATGGAAGATCTGGACATTGCTATTATCTATTAATATTCTGGATAATTTTTCAAAATACTAAAATTTAGGTTATCTATACATGTTCTCAAATAAATTCATCATTTTGAATTCCTTAAATTATTAGAAATCTAATTCACTTTATTAGGTAATGCTCTTATTTTTGAATGTTTTGGGGTGCAGGAAATCTAACCTTCAAATTACGCTTTCATTTTTAAATGAGTGAATTACATACAGAAATTACAACATTAACTATTAATTGTATATATACTTTGCCAAAAATGCTATTTTTGATTAAACAAAATAAAATTTTAAAATAAAAAGCATCCTTAACACAAACAATAACCTACAATGGAGTTCTTATTATATTCTACATAAAAGTAATTTATAATTTTGATGAAATGTTATATAAACATAATATATGTTTAAAAATAAAGATCACTCACATACGATTAGGACTAAATCTTAAAATAACATATATTCCATCCAATTTCCTTTCATTGGAACCATGTAACATATGCTTGTACATATGATTGAAATATTGTTTTCATTATATTACAAAAGTTTAGTCTAAAGATTATTGTGGATAGTAAGATATTCATCAATACACTAAAAAATACTTTTAATGAATCTTTTAAATATAGTGAAGATATGCCTAATGTTAAAGATGATATGGAAACTCAAAATATAACCAAGTCAAAAATTTCTTAAATAAGCAAAAAGAAAATTTAAAACTGAAAACCTGAAAATTACTTAAGTAATACTAACCTTAGAACCCTGGACATGCATTAGACAAAACAGACAACAGATCAAAAAAGTACAAGAAAAAGAAATTATTAAAATTAAATGAAAATACAATGTAAAATTGAAACACAAAATAATATTTAAAAATTATATTTAATTATTTTATTAAAAGCAAAAATTCTCAGAAGAGATATTCATTTTATAAATTACGATTAAAATATCAAATATTTAGACTTCTATTTATTTTTTCATTAGAGTAACTCTGACCAAATAAAATATAATGTATGTAAATATAGTTAATATATTAGAAATTATGCATATTCTATTTTACAAAATAAATATCTTTTCCTAGCAGATAACCAAGGAAACATTTTTAAAATTAAACTAATATAATGTTTCTGTAAAAGCCTTAACTCAGTACTAGTTTGGGCCGAAACAATTTAGGAAAATAAACTATATCAAACTTCCAGAATTTTCATTAATGAAACATGTTATAATTTGTTTCCTAAAGTATTTGGAGCTCTTTCTATAGATCAACCTCCCATAAGTAAATGAAAAAATAGACTACTCAAGTGATTATAACTTAAAAATGACTTTTCTTTGCTAGAAAAGAATTATAATTGATACACTAAATGAGGTCTGCATGTGAACTAAGCTAATTACATAGATATTACACTCAGTTTCAGAATCTTAAGAATTATATTGAATATATTCAAACATTTTAATAGAATTAAGTTCACAATAAAAGTCAACAATTCCTATTCTCTGATTTTTGACAATAAATATATGTAAGCATAAATTTCAAAATACACTTTTTTCATGGTATATTGTATGGGAAAACATATAAAAGCTTCCTGAGAATATTAAAATATGATCAGTGGTATGAGATAAAACAAAACAAAAATAATATTTTTCCCAAATCTATTAACTACGTATTGTGACAAGGCAAGAAAACATAAAATAAAATTAAGACCTTGTCATCATTTTTTATCAAAAATGTTGGTCTTCTTTCTTATGATCATGAAACTATTAGGAAAGTCAGAAATATCAGTCTCTATTATTTTTCTACAACAGAAAATTAAACCATATATGACAATGAATTAATTCTATCATTCAGTATTCTGGATGGTTGACCAAAACGGTCAACTTAAAATCATTAAATGATTATTCAATTCGTAGTTGATCCATATTCATTGCTTCTCCTCATTTTTTTTCTCTAATTCCTTGCTTTCATTGATGACCAACTTGAACAATGTATAGAGAATAAATGAAAGGATTCAACTAACTAGCCATGGAAACAGCAACTCCAAAAAAATCAAAACAAAAATAATGCCCCTTCCCAAAATCAACGATCAGTCAAATTACACCCTAAGGGGTCTAATTCCCAACCTCAGCCCCAAGCACTAAAATTAAAACTGTTAATAACTAAATTGTCTCAAGTATCCTATTTTAAACTTCAGACTTCTGAATACGACAGGCTTATTTTATAAATGGGAAAATTTTTCTATCATTATGCAATTCTGAAAACAGTGCCAAAAGAACTAAAGAGCCTTCTTCATCTAGAGCACTTTACATATATTACTTAACAATTTTCACAAACTCCCTAAAGGGTAAGTATAATTAACACTATTTAATAATGAAGAAATTGAGGTTGAGGTCATATCTAGTAAGTTGTAGAAAATAGGTTAAAATACAAGAGTTATCTCATGCTAAAACCCATATGCCTTATATTAAAATTTAACTTCAAAAAGATCATATCTTAGTCTCACTGATAACAGGAAATATGTCTGTTTTTTATTATAAGGAGTACATTATCTGAGATCCACATTTATACTGAGAAATGTGAAAGACATTCCTGGGTTGAGCTTTGTGCCATGTTCTTTTTAAATAAGTATCTATAGAGTATTTAGCATTCTACTTACCCTCTCAAAATTAAATACAATTTCAACATTAGATATGTCAAATGCTAAAAATAATGAGTATGGCTGAGAGTGAAAAGTTACGTATCTCCTAATAGAACATAATGACTGCAACATTCAATGAAATTGTTTTTAAAAATTAAACTTCAATAAATGTTCAGTAAGTCAAATTCACATTCTTGTTTAATAGGAAAGAATAGATTTTATCTTATGCTCTAACTTGAATTTTCAATGGTCAGTAATAATAAAGTTTTCACACTAAAACATTATACAGGTACTCTGATATTTGTGTTATTTGAAGATTATGCTCCAAGTTAGTGGTCAGCAAACTGTGACCCACACGTCAAATCTGCCCCACTGCCTGTTTTTATAAATAAAGTTGTATTGAAGCACACCCATACCTATTCCTTTAAGTAACTGTCTATGGCTGCTTTTATATACAATAGCATATTTTTTCATTAAATGCATATCTGTATATAATGCATGCATATTTTAAAAAACTCCACAAACTTAAAATTACCAGATCACTCAAACATTAATTTCAAATGTTTCTATCTCTCTTTATATATCTAGGCTTAAAATTCCAGTGGCATCTACATGACAATGTTTCCCTTCGATAATCTGTATATCATCAATCAATGTTTCCTTTTTGGACTTATTCCTTCCAAAGTTCTCTTCTGGTTTTTCATATTTTAAAACTAAGTCAAAGAGCTCCGTATCTTCCAAATTGCATTATCTTGTAATTTGCTTCTTTATCCACCTTCCTCCTTCCTTTTTTCCCTCTGCTACATTACAATCTTTAACAAGAATATTATACAATCATTGAACAGAAAACAACACTCGCAGTCAGCACCAACCATGTTTCTACCAGTATAAAGTGAGAGAAGGTTCTGATTGTTTCTTTTAAGGGAGCAATTTAATCAAAGAACACATAATCAGCTATGTTGTATAACCAGCAATAGATACAATCAGCTAATGGATCAAAAGAATAGAAATATGGAGACAGAGACAATGAAGGAAAGTGTTTACAACTGAATGAATTCCCAAGTCTATAGAAAACAGTCTAGACAATAATTGGTTTCAAATTCCAAACTGTAGTGGTCAAAACTGCACAGGTAATAAGTACCTCAAAATGTCACTATCTTTACTGTACATTCGTTATAAAATAAAAACTAAGCAAATATGGAAAGTGAAATAGTATATTACTCATAATGTTAATTGATAATATACTTTATTAATTAAATATGTACTCTACTTTGATAGAGACATTTTAGCTTTAACATTTGGAAGACTATTTGATAATGTGAATATGTCAAACCTATACAAATTTTAATACCTACTACTAAATTCATATAAAGACCACTTTCTGCCCTGCATAAAATTTTAAAATAATAATACATTTAAAGTGAATTCCAATACAACCTTTTAAAAGTTTTGGACAACAAGTAATAATTTATTTATAAGAACTAAAACAAAATTTATATGAAGAAAAAAATGTCAGGAGGAAAACTTTTGATTTACTCAGTTTTTAATGTACAGAAGGGGAAAAAATGTGCCCTGCCTCATTTTGAAAATCACACACAATTCTCAATTTACTGGCATCTGGTACAAATCACCAGAGGAAATCAGAGATTGTAGAGAAGGGATGTTACACCAATCTCACAGGATAACTGCACTATGTGGACACCATCAACCATTTTTCTTCCTAGCTCCATTTCCTTGCTTCAGTAAGTAAAATTCAAGTTCAACGTATAATAGGACAGAATGAATTTACCTTAAACTCTAAGCTGAATTTCCAATGGTAATAAGTACTAAAGTTTCACACTACAATATTATACTATGATACTGATATTTATTTCTATTTCCATTAAATAATTTCATGAAAGCCCCCATGACGACCTGTCCTGCTGTCCTTGCTCCTGAACTAACCTGCTTGCCTTTGTAGACTTTGAGAAAGTTCATAGATGAAACTGAACTATATGTGCCTGTGAGGAAAAGGACTATTGAGAATACAATCTTTTGCTGCTAATATTTAAGTTTCAAAGATGATTTGGGGGTGGTGGCATTGACAAAAGAATAGTGAAAGAAAAAGAGTCATGGAGAAAAAGCTTGTAAATGATTAAATAAAGCCAGAGATCAATTTGGAAACACCATCTCACCAAGTAAAAGACATCTTAAGAAAACAGCAGGCTTCCCTCTGGAGAAAGCATATTTTAGGGGCTTAAAGATGAGTTTCCAATACAGTAGCAAGAACACAGGTATATGGGAAGCACAATTCTCTATTCTTTCCCATCTCAGCAAGTAGCTATACAGTTGAGTTTTCTGATATACAGATCAGAGATATTTTTTAAGGTGACAACTAAAATATAAACTTAGCATTGACCTATCGTATTTTAAATGACGTATACAATTAACATTAAATGCCTTTCAAACTATGATACTGCAACAGCACCACACAAATGTTATCCTTACAATGGATTACTGTGTTTTATAAACACTTCAATGTTTTATATAGAAAGAGAGCCAAAGCTGTATTTTAAAAAATAAATATTGAACCAGTAAATAAAGTCAGATAAAAATGCTGTTAGAGGCCATGTGACTAACATCAAGTTTTCTGAGGCTTTTAAGGATTATGAAATTTAAGAAAATAGCATATAAATGGTGTGCTATTTACATTCTTTCTATCTGAGGTGCCCAAGGTTTAAATAAGAAACACTCTAAGAAAAATTACTTTGGTTCCCTTTTTGGAAGAAAATTGCTGGCTTTAAGAGCAATCTCAGAGAACTGGCAGGTAAAACTCCTATATGTAGTTTAAAATAATATTAAGTTTAGGAATAATTTTCAAGTAATTCATGAGACTTTGCATATCTAATAATGATTTTTTCTAAATTTAGATTCATGACTCTAATTCGATACAATAAATATATACTTGTATTTAGTACTTCAGGATTTACAGAACAAGAATTTTAAGAATTTATTATATTTGAAGAGATAAACAATATATAGAAAATAAAATTAAATCATTGAGTTATGGCTCTTCCTAAGAAGTATTCATCAGAATTATCAGAGAAATATTTTCATAAATACACGTATGAACCCAACACTGACAAATAAAAGAAGCAGAAATATAAATGTAAGTATATATTTATAAATATAACTTCATATGGTTAAAAGTTTCCTTAGATGAACTTGTCTTGTTAAAATCCATGTTTTACAATACAGAAAACAACTGGCATGCGATAGTCATGTAATTATAAAATATAACCACTAGATGGAGGCAAAGTACTTACAGTTGGTGATGTAGCCGCAGAGAGCAAAGGTAAAATTCCTCCACAAGCAATGATGATGTTGTCTACCATTTGGGAAATGAGGTGAATTGTGTTATGTACAAAAATGATATTTTCATTGCTATTGACAAAATCCATTACAGACTTTGTGGAATGGCTAAAAAATAGCAGAAAAACAAAACACATGAACAGTTTCTTGGCTTAAGAATAAGAAGTTTAGACAGTTTATTTATAATAACATTTTTAAAGTGAAAAATAGTGAAAAGCTAGGCAAATTTAAAATAAAGTTATTAGAAAAAAAATTTACAACTGAGATGTAATGTTACCAAAATGTAGCTACACAAGGATATTTTGTGTCTAAGTGTTTCTTATACAAAAACACAATGTAATAGCCAGATTCAAAGACATGTGACTAGGTCAATGAATTTGGGTAAAAAAATTTATTTTTGCCAAAGCTTTTTGTTTTGTGGTGAAAGGCAGAACTGGATAGTTAAGTGAACGTTTTACTGCCTTTTAAGCAGTTTAAGTTTCTTACATCAACAGCCTGCAGCCCCTACCTCTGACCAGCCATAATGAGAAAATGTATACTGCTAGTCACAGAAGTGACATGATAGGGGGGTATAAATTAGTAAAAATTCAAGGACTTATTGAATAAAAAAGAGAAAAGACCTCAAAGATCAGCAGTGGAGCTTTCCCATACAAAACATGCTATGCAGATATTCAGAGAACTATGCTGCTTTAGTTTGGTATTAGTCAAGAATATGAACTACTAATATTTTCTAATGAGAAAAACAGAAATTACTCCACGATCAAATTTAAGTCCATGATTCTCATGTCTTTGGAATTGTAAAATAGCATCTATTATATCTTAGATCTCAAGATGTTTTCCCTTGTCCTAAATACAAAGTGCAATCTTTTTAAAAATTTAAATTATATAAAAAATGTGTTTGGAGAATTTTATGAGAGCCCTTGAAAGAAAAAAAAAGACACACAGTATGTTAATGGAAGGAAAATTGAGTATCACTCACTTGGGGTCTACTAATATTGTAATTAGTAAATTACACTATATATTTTCACACACTGATATTCGTGTTAACAGTGATGTATGTCATGTATTCCAGTTTCCTTATTTACCATACGTAGGTAATTTGGCATATAACAACACTAGCAATAAAAAGACCTTTGTTTTTATACATGAGTAGACTTAAGGACAAATTGATCAAATAAAATCAGAAGTACCAACTTTCTATGGCAGACATTGGCTGCTTCCACAAGTTATTCTTTCCTTTCTGCTAACATCATCTAGATTTTGTTCTGTTATTGAACTGGGTCAGGTATAGGAAAGGTCGGCTTCACACCAGATAACTAGTGTTGCTTTGTATGGGCCAGCCATTGTAATCCCAATCCTCTGGCTGCTGATTGACTTAGAGGAGAGCATATGATCCTGCTGGCACATGAGACATGCGGGGAGGGGGAGGATTTCTTGAGAGGCTTCTTTCAGGAGGAGGAGGAGGAGGAGAAAAAGAAAGAAGAGAGAGAGGAGGATGCAAGGAGAAAAACAAAGGGAAGAAGGAAACGGAGCAAGAAGAAGAGCCCCTGCCCTCTAGCTTGGGAAAGTGTCCTACATGGATTTGGTGCTGAAAGCTGAAGCAGCCCCCTTGAATCTTGCAAGGAAAACTGTGAGAAGCAGAGTGGCATTTCTGTCCTGAGAATATCATGCCACTGACTGTCGTTGATGGTGGAGAACTCTGTTAATTAGAGCCATCAACTTCCTAATTTATATGTTTGCACATATAAATGACATACTCTCATAATTGATTAATTTGTCATGTATTTGCTATTAAAAATTAAATTGAAAGTGAGGCAAGGTAATGATTTAAATAATGTAGATTTCATTTTCTTTAAGTGATTATATTTGAACTGATAACCACTAACCACCTAAATGGTACAGGCTCTAAAAATAAGCATCATAAGGTGATTTTACATTTCAACAGTACATATACATTATAATCTTATTAGTAAAACTAAAGTGAGTATGTGGTGTTAATTTCAATAGGAAAAGAAAAAAATGTGGAAATTTCTTTGAACCAAAACTGAATTTTTGATGTTGTTAAAACTTTATTTCATATAGAACAGGCAATGCCAGATTTCAAAATTGTCTTAAGCTTAAGTTCTTGAATACCTTTTGATATGAGCCCCAAGCCTTATAACCTTTATGAAAATATTTTATGTTTTTATAAAAAATTTCAGTCGATTATTTTTAATGAATTTAATTTTAAGATTTATTCAATGATATAATTCACTTATGAATTAGTTCATGCCAGTAATTTAATATATTCATTTTCTTAAGTGACAGAGACTTATTTATAGAAAAGAAATCTTCTACCTCCTCCAAACATGTACATCTGTTTCTAATGCAAACAGCAAATCGGTGAGAAGTCGCTGGTGCATTGGAGACCATTTGAACTCAGGAATACGAAACATTGTGGTGCGTGGACCTGGGCTGAACTGACGCCGCTGCTCCTCAGTCATGGGCATTCCTCGAAATCCTAAATCAACACGGAGATCTCTGTCTTGCTGTGTGACAGACCGGCCCTGAACAGCCTAGAGAGAAAAGGTGAACATTTGTCAAGTACAAATGAAATACTTTTCAAAATAAAAACGTAAGTGTGGTAAAGTGAGTCAGTAAATCTTTTGCATATGACTTTAGTAGGTTAGTATATTTTACATACACTATTCACCTGCTGATTCCCTGCACAGGAATCTTTTAGAGCTGAAAAGGCTATGCTCATTACTTTTATTTTGCAGTTTCAGAAGCTAAGCAAGGAAATCAAATACCTAAGTTTAACACCAAAATACACATTAAAAACCAAATCCTCTTTACCCCTGTTTATGGAGTTTTTACATTAGACCACATTTCTGCCTTATGAAAGTGAGCACATACGCAAAGTGAAATATACTGGCCTGTCATCCAATAATCATAATTAAAAACACAAGATTAAAAGAAGTGTTTCTTGAACTGATTCAAGTTAACTTCAAAGTCAATTTCACTCACAATCTTTCAATTTAGAAAAACGTTGCATTTGAGAAGTTAGAAAACCAGAAAAATGCTTATGAACTCTGAACGAAAACCAGACAAGCCTAGTGATTATTATGCTCAATAAACAATGCGGCATACTTTCCTTTATTTAAATCTGTATCTAATTCAATATTGCCATCCCCTGGCAATTTATCACTGTAGTACAACTGCAACAAAAATGGAAATTGGCAGTTAATAGAGAAAAAATAAAGGTACGTTTTTCACACAGTATATATTATTAAGGATTCTTATTAGAGTACAAAGACACCAGTTAGGTATGGTTTCCTCTTTATAACAGAACATGTTAATTTTCGATGACATTAAAAGGTAAGTGGAAGACCCAGAGAACAATAACAAAAAAAATCATTAAATGTAAAAGTTTTCTTCAACTCTTAACTATAAGGTAGTAGTTAGCCTAGAAAATAGGAAGTAGTCTTAAAACTCAAGCTCAACAATTAAAATCCATCTCTGAAAACATCACCCATTTTTATCTTTACTCAGGTGCGGCCAAAGTGCGGCCAAAGTCCTACCACCAGGCCTAAGAGTCTTTAATTTTCTCATAACAAATTCCTATCCATGTGGTTGTAAGGAAAATTCTCACTGCTAATAATTCCAAATTCTCTCAACCATATTACCTACCTCACAGGGTTGTTGTGAGGATTAAATCTGAAAACATATAGCACAGTGCCTGGAACATAGTAGGCACTTCATAAATAACAGTTCCCTTTTCCCTTCCCCTTCATTTCATTTATCAGTTCAATCTGGGCTCCAAGTCCTCCTTTCTATAATCCACAGAACAGGGTTGGGCCTGAAGCTTAAAAGGTTAAAATTAATCAAGTATTCAGAATGAAGATCTCGAATACAAAATGTGTAAATGTAGTCACAGTCATAAAATGTCAGAACTGGCAGAGCCCCTAACAGCCATACGTTAATCTATCTAGTACAACCTGTTGGACTGTGTAAGAAAATCCAGGCCCAGAGAGGTTGAGCGAAGTTACACAGACAGAATATGGCCGAGTTGGAAATATAATTCAGATATTTTACATTTATTTTATATGTACTACCACACTACTCAATTACATAAATTGCTATTATATCACAATTAAACATAAACATAGCCTAACTGGTAAGAAATTACTCTGCTTTGGCGCTAACAACTCAGTTTCTATTCAATGTATTTTTAGAACTCATGTACGATAACTTACTTGTGTTGTAGTAGTGGTCTGGATTTTTCGGATTTCCTTTCCTAATTCTTTGCCATCGTCAGATCTCTCAGTATCCGAAATTATACTTCCTGCATCAATGTTTGGTACAGTTTTGCTACCAGAAGACTCAGTTTCCAGAGTTGTAGCAGTCATTTCAGCATACTCTAACCCTTTAGATGATGACGCTAAGTCTCTTTCAGGAATACTGCTCATTCCATCTGAAGTTGTGTGGATTTTGAACTCTTTTTCTTCTATTATACTTGATGTACAAGTTAGGTCTACACTACCGGTCATGTGAGCAAGCAACCCAAGATCATCACTTACACCCAGATGTACTTGTGTGTCCTGAATATTTGGAATAATGTGATTGCTAGAAAGTTCAGGAAGGAGTTTCTCCTCCTGTTTGGGCATTTTATCAAAGAGAAATGATGTACTACTATTGGGAAGTTCGTCCTTCTCATCTGCTAATGTTATCAATGGACCATTATCCTTTTCTTCATTTTTTTTAATGATACCAACACTTCCATGTACATTGTTCTGGAGTTTCTCAACAGCAGCACTATATACATTATCCAACAAAGATTCAACCTCCACCAGGGCACCATTCTCTCCACCTACTAGAGTCTCTGGTGATAAATCCATATCATCCAGCTTTACTTCTGTTGCTTCCACTTTCTCTGCTTTTATATCAACTAAAAGGTCATGCACTTCCACATGTACACCACCTCCTGGTCTGTCTGAATTTCCAAGAATATCATCTGACACTTTTGTTGACATGAGCAAGTCTCTAGTGTCTGTGCTGACCGGGTAATCTGTCTCACTTTCTGGGCTCTGGCTTTGTGAAAGGTCTTCTATCTCTCGGATTTCCATTCCACCTTTTGCTCCTGTTGTCTGTGACGAAAGACCAGAGATGGTGCTCACATTCCCTTTCTTTCCCTTTTTAATGTTTTCCTCCTCTTGTCTTTGATATTCTTCATACATTTTGGCCAGGTATTCCTTATGGGCTTCATAAGTGACCTTAGGAACAAGTGAAAAAGCATTAGGCATTTTATATATATATGAAGAAGAAAGACAAAAATAAAATTATGGTAATACTAGCAAAATGGTGAAAAGAATTTTAAGATTTCACACACAACACATATTAATCCTAAGACAAGTGCTTCGTTTTATCAAGTAATTGCAAACAATCATCAAAAATAGTTATATCTAACTTATGTGTTCAAATACACAGAGGTAAACTAACAATATTAAAGTTTTAAATAAGTGGTCTTTTCTTTTAGGTTAATATTTCAATGTTACCCTTACTCACTATGCCAGTTGAACTCCTATATATTTGAGGTATTTGAGCTAGAACAGAGACTTGGCTAATAATATACAGTATACAGAGTACTATGACTAGATCACTTTTCACCATCTATTATTCATATGTGTGCCGATTTCAACAACTGAAGCTAAAAAAAAAATCACATGTATCTATAGATATATACATACATATATATATATATTTATAAACTGTTAAAACATCATAATTTTATCTTTATATAGGCTACTTTAATTTGTTACTTTATATACACTTGTTTAGGAATAATCAGGATATATGTAAATAAGGTGTGACTAAAACATTCATGTTTTGAATGTTTAAATAAAAAAAATTTACAGTAAGACACATTGCTATTAATCCCCCTCAAAATACTCCCCCTCACTTCACACACACTTATCCCATCATTCTTGCCACTTTCTGAAGCAGTTCTGGAAGTCCTCTTTCGCGAATGTCTTAAGTTACACTGTCATGGCTGCCTCGATGTCCTGAATCAATTCAAAACATTTACCTTTCGTGGTCATTTTGACTTTGGGGAAAAGCCAGAAGTCTCACGGTGCCAAAGCCAGTGAATATGGCGGATGAGGACACACTGTAATGTTTTTATTTGATAAAATTTGCCATACCAGAAGCGATGTGTTACACAGAGCCTTTTCATTGTGATCACAAAATACGGTGAATGCTGCTGCTGAGCGCCATCTAACGGAAAGGCAGGGATCTTCAATACTGGAAGCGGGGCATCAAACCTTAGTAACAGTGTGTGACAAGTTTCACTGTGTTTTGGTGCAGTCAGTTGGGTGTGAGCTCTAGTTGAGAGACGGTGTGTTTTAAAGTGTGCCGTAAATCATCCTCCATCATGACAACACTCAATGTCACACACTATTTCCAGTTCGGCAGTTTCTGTCAAGTGAAAACATTATAGTGTGTCCTCATCCACTTATTTACTGGATCTGGCACCGTGCAACTTCTGGCTATTCCCCAAAGTCAAAATGATTCAGGGCATTGAGGCAGCCACAACAGCGCAACTAAAGACACTCAACTTAAGAGGACTTCCAGAACTGCTTCAGAAAATGGCTAGAAGTATAGGATAACCATGGTCAAAGTGAGGGGGAGTATTTTAAGGAAGATTAATGGCAATGTCCTTTTACTATAATAATTTTTTTTTTAATTTAAACACTCACTGTATTGTTTAATCATACCTCATATATATGTTACATTAAAAATGTAATGTCTTTTCCTATAAAATGCTATTTTCAAATTTGTTAATGCAATAATAAAAGGTGCCAATATATTACAAATTTTTTTAACAGAAATAAAAGCTCTTCTAAAATTACCAAAAAAACCCACACAAGTTTAAAATCTTTCCTTATGGGCACATATGGTAATTAATTTATACTTAAATGATAGGATAACAAAATTTTAGGTTGAAAGGGACTTCCTTTGGAGATTATCTTGATACAAAAAAACCCCTTCATTTTACAGAAGATGAAATCAAGTCCCAATAGCAGGGATTAGCAAACTTTTTCTTTCTTTTACCAAAGATTAGATAGTATTTAAAGTACAGATTTTTAGGATTAAGAATAAAGATAATGCACTAAAAATACCATTAAACTTAAATACTTTAAATGTATTTATTGAAAATAAAAATGATTTCTGACTACCTTTTAAAAGTCTTAAAAAGCATACATCAAAGTTTATATCATGAAATATTCTTATAGGAAACAGCAGGTATGTTTTAGCTTTGAAAAGAGCAACTGGCTCAGACTCAAGTTCTCAGATCTGCTATAAAACCTGTGGGGTCACTTTTGCAGTCTAAAATTCCGTATTTATAAACTTAGAGTTTTAATTAAATGATCTACAAAACACTTCAAGATCTAACAGTGTATGAACAGAGGAGGAAAAACCAAAAACAGAAAACTGGGATAAAAGAGTTGGCGATAATGGAAGATGCCCACAAGATGGCACCAGAAGAATGTTTGCAGCCATTCACTCCACAGCTGAAACCCTGATGCTATCCAATGCTAATTCCTGTTACCTTGGAATGGGCTATGGAGAGTGTATCCACCCAGACTCTCCAGCCGCCCCATTCATATTTTATTGCGTGATACAAAAGAATCCGGAAGATATTGTAGACCATCTCAGTAATCTTCTGTTCTTCAGAATTTTTTGGATTGATATAGCCAAGAGAAAACATCCAATCCTGCCACACTGAACACTGCAATAAACACCTAGTGGGAAAAAAATAAACTCATTAAAAATACCTAAATTATATTATAATTAACTATTTTTAAATTTAGATGATTAGTGAAAACATGACCTGACCTATGAAAAGCACAGTGCACAATGACTGTGTACAATCATTGTGCACATTCTATACTGCATACTTGGAATGAGGTTCCCCCATTGTTCTGCCCAGAAAAATCCAAGTTATCATTTAAAATTGCTTTCCTAAGTTTCCCGGTCAAATTTACTTATTATTTCTCTACTCCTTCATCACATGAAGCATTCACAGCACACTTGATAAGGTAACCATTGCTTTACCGTTGTCTTTCCCACTAAGTTGTACTAAGAAATCCAGTGCAGCAAGGTGCTTTATACATATCAGACAATCAATCAATATTTGTTAAATTAAAGACTCAGCCAGCAACCATGGCTCAGACTGTACCCGATGTCCTAGATAATAATCACTTATCAGACAAACTCAGGAAAAGCATGGCTGAATATGAGCAATTACAATAAAAGTACTGTTGGTGATAGCACCAAAAGGAATAATGCATTTTAAATAATAGTTTGTTGATATATATAATATATTCTATTAAAATATAATATCTATAAAATTAAATACCAACATAAAAATAAATAGAAGCATAATACGCAGATTGCTTCAAAGAAACATACATTGTCTTTTCTAACAAAAGTATTTAGCAATATGGGAAAGATCTGAAATTTTTTTTCTTTGAAAGAGATGAAAAAGGAAAAAAAATAAGATTAATATGTAATAAAGTTTTGTTATAGTATTCAAATTTCTTACCTTCTATTTTCACGGCTGTTACTGAAAAGTTTTATCATGTCAGATAAAAATAAACGACGAACTTCCATCAGTTCTGCACTTGGTGTCGAGTTTTTTAACAAAGTTGCCACCACCTTAAGAATCACTGTGAAGAACGAAAAGAAGTTCTAGTATAGATTTATAACCATATCATATCTTCCACTCAAAAAGTATTTACTGATTTTCAAGTACAGCTTAGCACTATTGTCTGTGAGTGTAAGTGTCATGAACTAGGTAAACACCATAATGATTTAGGTGATTGGAAAAGTTTTTATTTAGTCTCACATGTTTCTACTGCATTACAATAAAGAATTGCTGTTTGCTCACTTGGATTCTGAATTTTCACTGTAGAATCTGGCTCTGGATGTGGTTTGTGTACAACTTGAGTACATACTTGCTCTGTCAATATCTGAAAAACGAAGAATTTGAATTTCACTTAGAAAATAATTTAAAACACAACTAAAATTACATATTTATACACAATCAATTTGCAAAAGATGTCAATTCTGTTCAAAAGAAATATCTCTTCTAAAGGGTCATCTAGTGAATTTCACATACTTCTAAACTCTGGAATCTTCAAATTTTGTTTATTATAGATAAAGACAAAACCAGGACCAACATCTATAAAAGGAAAGATTAATCAGGAAGTCCAAGAATTTATTCTGTTTCAAATACCTTTTCAGTGTACATTCTTAATATACCTATGTTGTAAATTGTAAACATTTGACCCTTTCTGCCTCCATTAATTTTAAAAACTTAGAAAATAAGTAAATTAAAAAACAAGGTCTGAAGTCTGGGTCCCATCTCAAAACAAATGTGGTAAGGGAAAAATTTTACAAAAAAATGTGGCTCATCACCTCTTACTAATGAGTTTTTTAAAAAACGTGTTTCAAAGAACAAAAAATGACAAATGTTGACCAAATAAAGATAATTCTAAAACATTTAGTAATTTTTCCACTAAAACACAATCTCTGTAAGTGCAGCATTCTTTTACATCTTTTTCACTCTTATATTCCTAGGAATTAGCACAATGCCTGACACACTGCCAGTACTCAATAAATATTTGTTAGTTAAAAATGTATAACTAAATTCTACATAAATAATGGATACATACATGACCGTTAACTGTATTTTAGGCTTTAGCCTGTGTTTACCTCTATTCTTGCATACACACAAAAAAATCTAATTAGACTATACTTAATAAAGATAACTTATATTAGTGACTTAATTTCCTGTTTTGCTTAATATCCTAAGTTCTGAATGAACCTTTTAAAATAATTCAACCTATATTAAGGTACAAAAACTGTGCGGAAACTAAAAAAGTTAGGTGGAAACCTAGTTCTACATAGCTGTATTGTAAATGTTGGGCATGAAGAAAGTAAATTAATCAAGAGACACGGATGGTTTGTTCGGATTAGAAAAAGATCATGACATCCAGAAGTAGCATTTTTCTTACCTTCTGCTCAGACTTAAAGAAAGAGATGAGAAAGATAGTAAATTTACTTAGTTATATCAGGAATATATATCAAAAAGGTATTACTAAATTGGTAAACAAAGGGCATATGTACCCCTGCCTTTCACTCCAATACTTTTGCTGAAACTAAACACTTTACTATTAAAACTAAACAGTGTGTCAGAATTTTCTCAACAGAGCACTCCAGATCTGCACTACTAATCAAACGGAGCTGACCCATGGGATAAAACTCTCTTTGAAAACCATATACCACAGAACATTCAGTACATGGTATATACTTAGGATAGGGTTTCCAGGCGGGAATTCCTGCCCGTTCTCAGGAATTTCTTTCGCTGTCCCGGTCTCCACAATGAATCGTTTCCATAAAGTGATGGCCAATACTACCAACCACCTGGTTCAAGGAGCAGATTTTCCCAATTTCCCCACCAACATTTCTCGGGATTCGTGAATGGAAAAGCGAAAAAAAAAAGAAATTCCTGAGAAAAGTCAGGAATTCCCGCCCGGACACCCTAGCGATAAATAGGAAAAATGTCTAAGAGATACATTGTGAGTAGTATATTTATTTCCTATTGTGGGTACTACTGGTTCAAGGAGCCTATTTTCCCGATTTCCCAACCAACTTTTCTCAGGATTCAGGAATGGGAAAGCGAAAAAAATTCCTGAGAACAGGCAGGAATTCCTGCCTGGAAACCCTAGCTTAGTAGTTCTCATACAGATCTGCCCCAAAAGCTCTGGTGTGAACCTGCAATCCAGTGGACAAGATCCGGAGAATTCTGGTTCAAAGAGATTCAAAATAACTGCAGACAAGCTTGAAAAAGACTAGGCCATACTCTTCCATTATAGAGAATACTCAAAACATTCTCACCCCCAAAAGAAAATCTTATTGAACAGAAAATAAAATTCATCTCAAAGAATCTCCAGTTTTATGTGGTCCTTTTTCAGTCCCTATTTGATCATTTAACAAGGAGGGCAATAATAGCACTGCCTGTCTAATAAAGCTGCTGGGAAGATCAACTAAGCTCCACATGTGAGAGTGCTTTGAAAACTATAACATAGTCTAAGAGTTTTTAATAATAACAATGTATTGAAAAACTCAATTCAGCATTTACTTATGAAGAACACTCTGCTACACGTTTGGGATGGGAAACACAGTTCCTAAGTGGAACAATACATTTAGAATCAAGTACTTAATTGACATTCTGGAACAGGCATAAATCCGTGTCCCTGTTATATAATAAAACATTATATAAAATAAAAATAAGACTGTCATTAAGAATCTATATGAATTTTAAAAGGGGGGAAGGAAATAATAAGACATTAAAAAGAGAGATGAATGTAGATACAGACATTTTAATGAAAGACTAGGACTCAGAAGGGACCATGGGTTTGACTGGCGTTGGTTAGAGCTGTGCAGAGGCAGTTCACCCCTGCTCCCACCAAACGAAACAGTGTGGAGGGTCAGAGCCCATGTGGACATAAAATCCACTGTGTGTTAAACACTCACAGCACATCTCAATTCACACCAGCCACATTTTAAGTGTTTAATAGCTACTACATGTGATTAGTAGCTATCATATTGGAGAGGGCTGGGAAATGAATTCTAAGCACTGAGGTAACCCAATATTTTTACTATTTATAAACATAGATCTGAGCCCAGAATTATACATTTAAATTTTATTTTATAAGTGGAATTACTTCGCAATTCATGGGCCACAGAGACGGAAGATTTAAGCAAGAGCTATTGGAGCTTCTCTGACATACGCACTTTCCAGCCTCATCATGCAGAAATCATTTTGGATTAGTAGCCTCAGCTTTTGAGACAGGAGTAGTACTAGTTCATTTCTTAAAATGGGAAACTATTAACCCCACTGTCACATCAAACTGCCACAGAAGGTATTTGGCAGTCAGAGAATCTTTGTATCTTTACAGTTTGGACAAGCTATATTACTTTTTTGACTCTTAGTTTCTTTATCTGTAAAAAGGATACTTAATATTTAACATATTGCCCCCTCTGAGATTGTATACTTTTGGGAAAGAGGTTTTATTATGCGGTACTGAAAAGTTTTAAATTTGATTATCATCTTGTAAAAAAAATTGGGCCCAGAAAATGTTATTCCTTTGTAGAAAAAGATAAAGTACTAAAAAATAAACATTAAAAAAAAAATCAGTTTATTATTTCTATAAAAAACTGAGCTCTTCAGATGACAAGATCCCATACCTAGCTGCCTCTGCAATAAGTGTTTAACTGAATTATAGAAATAGTATGTAAAGAAAACTAGTTAACTCAAACATATAAAGTGATATTAATATCATAATATTTAATAAAATGAATCATTAGTATTGTTGAGATCAAGTATAAACAGAAAAATCTAGTTTTGTCTTTAGAACACATATTCTAAAACCTAACAAATAATCCTTAAGTGTATTGGAGCTACAAAACATTAAGAAAATATGATTATGTATAATTGAGATGGAGTGAAAAGTAAATACAAAGTATATGAAATTTAAGATACAACTTTCACAAATACTACAATTCTCAAAAAATACAGAGGGTGCAAAAAAAATGTACACACATTTAAGAAAGGAAAAAACTGTATTAATTGTAATACTCAATAGATACCGATAACAAAAGATGAATACAAGTCATGTTTGACTTCTGCAATGACAAGAGGTGCTCAAAGTGGTTACCATCAGCATCCAGGCACTTCTGATTATGGCGAACTACTGCTTAAAATATGTACACATTTTTTTGGCACCTCTGGTATTTATATAAAAATAGATTTGAGTAATTGTAAAGAGAAGGCTATTAAAGCCAACCTACTTTTAGTATACGAATAAATTCACCTCAGAAATGGGATGAGAGGGATGTTTTCTTAATAATTAAAAAAAAATTAGAATAATTAAGATAGATTTGTGCATCTACATAACTTATGCAATGTTTTATGACATCCTGCTAAATGTCTAACTCATTTTGTCCTTTAATATTTGTTGTTTATTCCATTACAGGCATTGTATCAGATTTAGAATTTTAAAGATAATAGTGACATAGTCTTTAGCCTAACTGGACTTCCAAACATTTTGTGAAAACCACGTATTCTAAGACATCATTATCAACACCATAGGGTTTTTACAGCTCTTTATCTTTTCTGTGCTTTTTTTATACCTCCCTACAGTTTTAGTGATATTTATTCTGATACAGTGATTGGAGGTAATTTTACCAAGTTAAAAAAAAAAGAGAGAGATAAAACAAGTTTTCAAACTCTAGATTATCAACCAACTGATTCTTGTTAGGGGTATAGGCCCTGGTTGGGTTTCACAAGGTGAATCAAACCCAGCTACAGGTTTTGAGGCTGAGTTTTCTTTTCTTTTTTTATTGCACTTATTATATTAATGAGAATTCAGGTATAAACCTATCATGTTTTACTTTTTGGTAATAGATCCCAACCTCCAAAATGATACAACCTTTAAACTTTGGTGGTCCAGAATTAGTCACCCACCATCCTGTCAATCTGATAATACAATTTGATTTGTTAGTTGTATTATTAGCTTATGAGAAGACCTTTCTACTTTTAGTGAGATCAACAGTACTAACCAATCATATCATAACCGTCTCTTTTGGGGCTTTTTGTACACCTACGTTAACTTTCCTTTTCAGAGTATCAATTACCTAAAGCTCCTTTGTTCCAATTAACCATGGCTATTATTCTACATTAAAGCATATATTATTGCTAAACTGGTCAGACAGAGGCCCTGTGATGCAGTTACTTTACCATTTCAGAACCTCTGTATCAGACACTATCCAGTATCAGAAGACTTAAACTTATCCTGGCTTTTTCTACCTAAGCCATGGAATCAGCAACAACCTGGCTTCTTTCAGTGTAGAATATCATTAGAGACCAAAGGCTGGATACTAAAAGAGTACATATGGGTATAGCTGGTATAGGAAAAAATGCTGCTGCACTTGCTGTTGAGCCACTTCTCAGGAAGGCTAACAGAAGTGTGTGTATGTATACACAGACACAGGACGTTTTCTTATTTTATGGTTAGGAGCACACAGTGATTTTTCAAATTCAATGTATTATATTGTTAGCTTTACCTCTTTTATAATATAAGGTTTCATGGACTACAAAGACCTTCTACTCTACTGACACTAAAGAGGCTCAAACAAGCAGAAGGTCAGAAATTCGTGATATATATATATATATATATATATATATAGATATAGATATAGATATAGATATAGATATAGATATAGATATAGATATAGATATAGATATAGATATATATATATAAAACACATTTGTGGGCGTCAACCACAGCAAGTAGTAGGTAAGAAAGCCAAGACAGAAATGCACATTAATCAATATTAGACACTGGCATTCAGAACCTTGATATTGTAGGAAGGTTTTTGACTCAGAGGAAGACTTCAATGCTGTCAGCTGAAGGTAGAGTCTGACATTTTTTGCCTTACGCATATATACTATAGAAACTGCCTATTGTATGGCCATTTATTGGTGATAGGACATAGAGCAAATTATTTAATTATGGGTTTCAGTTTGTCTTATATAAAAAAGCAGTAAAAAAACAAGTTTCATGGGGTTGTTGTAAGGATCCTAAGAGAATGTATGTAGAGTGCTAGCCAAAGTCATTGTCACAGGAAGTACCCAAAAAAGATATTATTATTGTTAGGAAAATATAATATCAGAATCAAGGTGCTCTGCATTGCATACATTTGTCTGTTAGTGCTAATTCAGTTCTGTAGGCCAAATACTGTAGCAATAAAAAAAGAAAACTGTAATTATAAATGACAGCGCTCTGGAGAGTAAAGTTTACAAATCAGATAATGTGAGGAACAATTGACACAAAGTTGGAATATTAAGCTTAGAAACAAACATAGAAAACAACAACAGAGTAGCCAAAAGAGTTTTCTTCATTTAACTTAAGGGTAGTCATTACTAAATTTACTGATGAGAAAATGGGAAAAAAGATAAAATAAAACAGCTAAAGTTAATGGTTTTGTAAATAGTGTTATTGGACAGCCACCCGACTGAGTTCATATCGCTACAGCTGCTTCCGAGCCACAACTGCAGAGCTGTTAAATCACTGTATCTCCTGCTGCTATAGACTGAACGTCCGTACCCCACCCCCAAATTCACATGCTAGAACCTAACCCCCAGTATGGTCGCATTAGGAGGCAGGGCCTTTGGGAGGTGATGAGGGCTGCAGTGGCCTCCTGTGAAGGGGAGTAGTGCCTGTATAAGAGACCCAGAAAAGTTCCCCTGTCCTCTGCCATGTGAGAACAGAGAAAAGGCAGTTTATGAACCGCTAAATGAGTGAGAACAAGACACCAAATTTGCCAAGTGCCTTGATCTTGGACTTTATAATCTCCAAAACTGTGAGATACAGATTTCTGTTGTTTATCAGCCACCCAGTTCATGATATTCTGTTACAGCAGCCCAAGATAGGGACTAAGATAACCACAAAACCTAGTTTGCCCTCCCCAACTAAGTTGAACATTTTGTAATAAAAATATTTGCAGTATATTGTTAAGTGAAAAAATCAAAACACAAAACTATGGCTGAATGATATTTCATAATAGGGGTGTGTGTGTGTGTGTGTGTGTGTGTGCGTGCGTGCATGTGTGCGCATGCACACATTTGTGTGTACATGTGTATGAGTTAAGATTTCATATATACCTTTAACCTAAGTATTAATGAAGATACTCGGATACACGTTACTATGGTGATTTTCTGTGTTTTCCAATTTCTATAATGAATGTATATTAATTCTGATATCAGATTAAAATGTAACTACAAAAACAACAGAAGGGAAACATATTTCTCTGTGTTGCAGTAGAGAGAGAATTTTAACTTTGCAGCAAAGTTTTTACAAAAAGGTCAGACAGTAAGTATTTTAGGATTTGTGGGTCATATGACCTCTCTCACAGCTATTCAACTCTGTCATTACAGTAGGAAGTCACCCATAGACTATACTTAAATGAATACACGTGGCTGTGGTCCAGTAAGACTTCATTTATGGACACTATAATTTGAATTTCATAAAATTTCATATGCCACAAAATATTCTTTTCCCCCCAATCCCACAATTTAAAAATGTAAAAACCATCCCCTACTTCTGGGCCATGCAAAAACCAGACTTGAGCAATATCTGGCCTGTGGCTTAGATTAAAACAAAAACAAAAAACGTAGTGTTGGAGGAGTTTGAATTTATCCCATATTAATTTAAAATTGTAGTACAATTCCATTCAGAATCTCAGCATCTTTCCTCCTCAATGTCTTTCATTTTGTTTTTGTAAAAAATCTGCAATGATGAGATATTATTTCCTATTTTATGACCATTGTTTTTCTGAGTTAGGAATATTATTATGAGTGTTTAATCTAGTAATGCCCATGTATATTGTGTTAGCATTACTTGTGTCATAGACACAAAACAATGTTTTACCATCTAAATCTGTATCAAAATATCCACAGCCCACGGTATTTTAAAAGGGTAAGATCTGAAGTGCACTTTTCTATTCTTGTTTTGACATGGCGAATATACGCTGGTATTAAAAAATAAATGTTAGGTTCAGCATTATATGCATCACGTTATTGCATCACTGTGATCTGTAGAGCAGCAGTGCAAAGTGATGAGAGCATGACAAACACCCTCTGTTGCAACTACTCAAGTCTGTCACTGTAACACAAAAGCAACCACAGGCAATTTGTAAAGAAACAAGTGTGGTTGTGTTCCAACAAAACTATTTATGGACCCGAATTTGAATTTCATATAATTTTTACATATCATATATTATTTTTCTTTGGATTATTTTCAACCATTTCAAAATATAAACACTCCTTAGCTCGTGGCCATACACAGATAGGTGTTGGTAGTTTGCTAATCCTTGTGCTAGAGAAAAGAACTTAGTGCTACCGAGGATCAGTTTCAGGAAAGTAGAATTGAGGTTAACATAAGGGAACATTCCTAATTTAAAAATTTAAAAATAAAAACAGCTACTTTGGGAGGTAGCACATGAATTACAGAAAATCCTGAACCCCAGCTGTATAGCCATCTGTTAGAAATTATGAAAAAGGGATTTCTGAATTGAAATGATGAGATCTAAAGTTTCTTCCAGATATCATTTCAACCAACAATTCTTACCTACAATTTACCCCAGAATCAATTCTAAGTTAATGTTGGTAATTGCTACATACTAGAGACAAACAGAGAGAGAGAGACAGAGAGAGCAAGAGCGAGAGAGAGAACTGATATATAATACATAATAGGTGTGGTATATGCAAAAAATAAAAACTGTGTAAAGTCAATCAGCCAACCTATACTCAAAGAAAAGCCTTTGGACCAACATTAAACAAAAACAAAAACAAAACAAATAAAAAAAAGTCAAATAAGAGTATGTAGATATGTTTGAAAATACAATTTTAAATTTGTTTTTTTATTTTTCTTATTTTACTGGCTTTTTAGATTTTAGCAATTTAGATTACTGACCAACTACTGATCCCAATTCCATAGAGGGTTTACACTGCAAACATTTAAAATTGTCATCATTCACTTTTAATTTTTTACCTCATAAAGTGTGTTGTACGTGGTGACAGTCACAGTGTTTGTATGCAACATCAACCTTTCTCCAAGAAGAGTGAAAAGACTATGAGTATGCATAATTTCAACTTTTCTCCTGGAGAAAAAGAGGGGGAAAAACAACACAAAATACTATCAAACACACTGGATTTTCTATTCTCATGACTTTGAGATAAGAAAGTACAATCTATAAGCAGATACAGAACCATGTAATTATTTTTACTAACTTTCATCTACAAAAGAAATGACAGTATATACACAGCACAGCTATCTTCCTAAGTTCCAAAATCACCATTTAAACACTTATCAAATGAAACATCTGTGCAAACTAAAATGTTAAATATACAAATTATAAAACATTATATAAATGTTGACAGCTATTATTTTCAAATTGCTAATAACTATTTAGTTTATTAGGTTAAGATTACTAGTTTCCGAAGGGTGGCCATTTGGCTCAGTTGGTTAGAGTGCAGTACTCGTAACACCAACACCACAGGTTAGATTCCCACATGGGCCAGCGAGCTCCGCCCTCCACAACTAGATTAAAACCAATGACTTGACTTGGAGCTGATGGGTCCTGGGAAAACACACTGCTCCCCAATATTCCTCAATAAAAATTAAAAAAAAAAGAAGATTATCGGTTTCCCCACAGAATTTTTAAATCCTTTCTTTCCAAATTTAAAGTCTATAACATAATCTATAAAACACTTTAATATCAATAATTTAACATTGTGATTCAAGGTAAGGATTGTAGCTTGATGCGGGGATTATACAGCAAAATAATTTGACAGAAGTAAAGGGCAATCATTACTGCTTGTATTTGTAGTCTGCCATTGGATTTAAAACCAACCAACCAAACAAACAAACAAACAAATAAACAACTTTCTATGTTGTTGCTGTTAGCTCATTTAACTGCCCCCCCCCACACCAAATCCATAATTAAGACAGAAGGTCCTATTAAGGACCTCCTAGAACACTTAGCTCTAGTTTAGGGAATTATTACATGCCTCTCACTTGTGTCACTCTTAAAAATCAAAATCTGGATCTTCTTGGCTCCAATCCAAGGTATTTCATTTCTTACCTTGCTTTTTTATGATTCTTTGTTCACACATGGCAACTATGGCGTAAACTATGTAACTGCCAAACTCTTGTTCCTTTCTTCCAGAGTCCACAGTTATACTATGATATAATTCCAGCCTATATTACAGGTAGGTGTGGCCATTTGGCTAAGTTATAGCCAATGGAATGTGAACAGGATAACTGTGAACGAATTTTAGGCCTTGTCCATAGAAAAAGCACTCAGGCATATCTTCAGTGCTCTTTCCTCAAGGCAGAAAGACCAGGGCCATATGACAGAGACACAGAGACACAAGATGAATGTAGCAGCTTGGGTATCTGGATCATAGCTTGGGATAAAACGGCCTGCTGAACAACATCCATTTGGATGTTATGTGAATAAGAAAGAAATCACCTATTTTGATTAAGTGACTACAATTTCACCATTTATCTGTCAAAATAGCTTGTTGTTACCTTAATTTAAAGGCCGAAATAAAAAATATGAACCATTTTTCCGGGTACCACAAACATAGAAATCCTCTCTTCTAAACATCAGCCTCCAAGCTCCACATTACACAACAAAAGACACAAGACAGATGTTTCCCTCACCCAATCCTCCTCAGTCCAGGGAGGGAAACAGCAAAATTACCTAAACCCAAGAGAAGTTTGGGCGTTTGTCTTGTGGTTGTGTTTGTAAGACACTTAAATAAGATTGAAAAAGGTCAACTGGTCATTAAAAAGGAAAACAAAAAAATCAGGACTAATGGATATTAAGGGGTTCTGTATGGGAAGGCTTTAGGGACTTCCAAGTCAAGCCACACCCGCAAACAAAGGAGGCCTGAAACTTTCACTTGCTCTTAATAGAGAAAGAACAAATGCCAAAGCATATCCTTTGATATATATCTCTCATATACACAGGGCTGGTAAAAACTGCAAAAATCTGGCTATCTGGAATGTAGAGTAATCTCTTAGCTGTGCCACTACAATTTCAGCTACTAAAGAAATTCCCTCCCTGCTGCTTATCTCCTCCAGTGTATGAGTAAATGTTTATAGAACAGCTTAATTCTGGCCTTTTAGGGGGGCTTTAAGAATGCTATGCATGGACCAGAGAAAAGATGGGTCAGCTTCCTCCTGAAGTTTGCTTTAAAACAATGTTTCCCCATAAAGTTTGCTGCACAGGAGTCAAGAGTGATTGAAAACACCGTCATCTCTATTAGGCAGAGTGGCTATGTGGGTCCTGTCCATCACGTTTGGCTGCCCAAGGACCCGCTAAACAAAGACCCAGCTCTATGCATCAGGATAGGGTGGCTCCACTGGGCCAGATATGTGAGTGCCTATCTGCTTTACCTTTGTAATTTTACAGGATTTCTGCCTTCTTGGATTAAGAGTATGGTCTGTTTTTCAAATAGTAACCTTTACGGCCCTACAAATTATACTATTAGGTTACTAAACATTCTATTGAACACATACTCTAATTTCCTTCTTCACAAAACAAACAAGACCTTTTTTGGTGGCCAAAGAAATACTGCTTGTAACAAATTCAGCAAATATGTTAAAACATAAAAGAAAACAAGAACCTCTAATTCTGGAACTCAGATAATCACTTTAAATACCAGTTTATGTTCTTCCAGAGTAATTGCTATGCATATAAATCTGACAAATAAATATAGGTGATATCAATACAATGAAAACAATTATGTATATGGTAATCTGTAACGTTATCTCCAATAAATCAACAATATATTGTGCGTTGAATTTTCCTTTTCATTATATATATAATTGATAATAAGAATGTAAAATAATTTATCCATTCACTACTATTGGCCATTTTTGTTATTTGTAATTTTTTGCACCAAAAACTTTGTGCCTTTAGGTAAATCTTTGGGCATCTCCATGATTATTTCCTTAGGACAAATTCTTGTAACTGAAATGATGTAGTTAAAAGCTTTTATATTTAATTTTATTTTGTGAGACTTTACAGTTTATGATCTCTAAAAATACATATATTTTAAACTTCCAAAAAGTTTAAAATAGAAATGCATTTTACCAGCAGCTTCAACAAACTTATGTAATATAATAATTATAAAAGTAGTCAATATGATTTACAAAAATAGATCGTATTTTAATTTACAAGAAATGCTAATAGATGTTCACAAGTCTTTTGATCATTTACATTACTTCTGAGTACTGTCTGATGCCATCTCTGATCATTTTTTTTTTTCTGTATGGCCACCTTTTTCCTACTGATTGTAAGAAACCTAATAATATTAAGGACGTTATCCCTTTATAAAAAATTGACAAATATTTGCCATGTTTTGAATTTCAAGGATTCTTTCGGTTTTTGTTTTGTTTTGTTTTTTGACATAGAGGTGGTTTTTCATTTTCTTGAATAAAAATGAGCTTTAACCTTGTAATTTCTTCAGTTGGAGCTAACGTTGGAAAGACCATCTCAATCTACTAATCATTTAATATTCCATATTCTTTATCTGATACCAATTTTTATTTTAATTCATTTCCATAATTATTTCATTGGCTTTATTAAATGATACACAACATAGAAATGGAAGCAGTGCTGGGAAATACAAAGTTTCTTTGCATTTCTCTGATAATCAGTGATGTTAAAACATCTTTACGAGTACCTAAAGTATTTAACATTAGTATTAGTATTTCTTTGGAAAAATATCTATTCAGATCCTCTACCTATTTTTGAACTTGACTGTTTCGGTGCTGAGTTATGTGCATTCTTTATATATTTTGGATGTTAACCCATTACTGGATGTATGATTTACAAATATTTTGTCCCATGCTATAGCTTGCCTTTTCAATTTGTTGATGGTTTCCTTTGCTGTGCAGAAAAATTTTAGTTTGATGTAGTCTTACTTGTTTATTTTTTCCTTTTGTTGCCTTTGTTTTGGGAGTCAAATCCAAAAAACTTATTGCCAAGACCAAGGTCTAGGAGCTTACTCCCTATGTGTTCCTCTAGGAGTGTTATAGTTTCAGTTTTATGTTAATTCAACTCTGTAATACATTTTAAATTGATTTTAGTGTATGGTGTAATACAGAAGTCCAGATTTAATTTTGCATGTGGATGTCCAGTTTTTCCAACACCATTTATTGAAGAGACTACCCTTTCCTCATTGTATATTCTTGGTCCCTGTGTCATAAAATAGTTGACCATATATATACATGGGTTGTTTCAGGACTCTGTTCTGTTCCATTGATCTATGTCTGTCTGTTTTTATGCCAATACCACACTGATTACTATAGATTTTTAATATGGTTTGAAATCAGGAAATGTGAAGGTTTTAGCTTTGTTCTTTCTCAGAATGCTTTGGTTATTCAGGACCTTTGTAATTGCATACAAAATGTTGGGATTGTTTGTTCTACTTCTTTGCAAAATTACATTGCAATTTTGATAGAGATTGCATTAAATCTGTGGATCACTTTAAGTATTACGGGCATTTTAACAATATCAGTTCGGCTATCTATGAGAACAGAACACCTTTCCACTTATTTGTGACCTCTTCAATAATTTTTCATCAATGTTTTATAGTTTTCAGTGTACAGATCATCCACCTCCTTGGTTAAATTTATTTTATTTTATTCTATGAAAATATTCATTCTTTCTCCGTATCTCTCAAATTCTTTTCCTATTTATCATCTTTTTCTCTTGGGGCTACATTCCAGGTAATTTCATCATTTCTATCTTCCAGATCACCAATGCTTTCTTAAATTTTATTAAACTGTTTAATATGTCCATGAAGTTTTAAATTTTAATCATTACCTATGATTTTCAGCTGTGGGTTTGTCATATGTGGCCTTTATTATGTTGAGGTATTTTTACTCCATCCCCACAATTCTGAGAGTTTTTATCATAAAAAGACGTTGGATTTTGTTAAATGTTTTTTTCTGCATCTACTGCCATGATCATATGACTTTTATATTTCATTTTGTTTATGTGATATATCACATTGATTTGTGGATACTAAACGAACCGTGCACCCTGGGAATAAAACCCATTTGACTGTGGTGTATAATCTTTTTAATGTATTGCTGAATTTGGATTGCTGATATTTTGATGACGATTTTTACATGTACATTCACACGGGATGTTGCCCTATAATTTATTTACATTTTTTGTCTTTTTTTTTTTTTTTTGGGGGGGGGCACTGTTTTTGTCTGGTTTTTGAATCAGGGTAATGCTGACCTTGTGAAATAAGTTAGGGAGCATTCCTTCCTCTTCAATTTTTTGAATAGTTTTAGAAGGACAGGTATTAATTCTTTGAATGGTAAAATTTGCTTTTATTTGTTGGGAATTTTTTGATTACTAATTCAATTTTATTAGTACTTACCAATCTGTTCAGATTTTGTTTCTTCCTGATTCAGCATTGGAAAATTGTATGTTTCTAGGAATTTATCCATTTCTTCCAAATCATCCAATTTACTGGCATATAATTCTTCGTAGTATGTCCTTATGACCCTTTGTATTTCTCGGTATCAGTTGTCACTTCTCTTTCATTTCTGATTTTATTTATTTGGACTCTCTATTTCCTGATGAGTCTGGATAAGAGATTATCAATTTTATCTTTTCAAGAACCAGGTCTTACCTTCATTGACCTTTTCTATTGTTTTTTGTTGGTTTTTTTTACTCTATTTGTGTGTGTGTGTGTGTGTGTGTGTGTGTGTGTGTGTGTGCGCTTTGACCTTTACTATTTCCTTCCTTCTCCTCACTTTGCACTTTGTTCTTTATTTTCTAGTTTCATTAGTCGTAAGGTTAGATTATTTATTTGAAATTTTTCTTGTTTCTTGTTTCTTGAGGTAGGCCAGTATTGCTATAAATTTCCCTGTTAGAACCACTTTGACTTCCCTCATAGATTTTGGTTCATTATTTTCATTTGCATTTTTCTCATTGTATCTTTAATTTCTTCCTTGATATCACTGTTAACCATTCATTGTTTAGTTAACTTGTTAATTAACCTCCTAAGCTTTGTACGTTTTTCAGTTTTCTTCTTGTAATTTACTTCTGGTTTCACACCATTGTGATCAGAGAAGATCACTGATATGATTTGAATCTTTTTAAATGTATTGAGACTTATTTTGTCACCTAACATGTGGTCTAGCCTGGAAAAACGTTTCATGTATATTTCAGAAGAAAGTAGACTGAGCTGCTTTAGGGTTAAATATCCTAAAAAATACCAATTAAGTCCAACGATTCCAATGCGTACTTTAAGACCACTATTTCCTTTTTGATTTTCTGACGGGATGATCTATCCACTGATAACAATGGAGTAATAAATTCCTGTAATGTGACTGTATTACTGTTGCTCTCTCCCTTTATGTCAGTTAATATTTGCTGTATATATTTAGGAGCTCCTATGCTGGGTGCATAAATGTTCACAAGAGTTACATGCTCTTGTAGGAATTATCCCTTTATCACTACAAAATGATCTTAGCCTCTTCTAAAAGCCCTTGTTTTAAGTCTATTTTGTCTGATATAAGGATTGCTAGTCCAGCTTTATTTTCATTTACATTTGGATGAAGTATCTCTTTCCATCTCTTTACTTTCAGTCTGTGTTCAGCTTTTGATTTTAAGTCAGTCTCCTGTAGTCAGCATATGCACAGGTTTTTTTTTAACCCATTCACCTATCCTATCTCTTTTGATTGGAGCATTTACTCTATTCACATTTAAAGTAATTATTGATAAGTAGGTAGTTATTGCCATTTTATTAACTGTTTTTCTGATGTTTTTGTAGTTCTCTGTGCCTTATTCTCTTGGTCTCTTCTCTTGTATGTTGATGACTTTCTATAGTTTTATGTTTGTATTTATTTGTCTTTGTTTGTTGTGTATCTCTCATTAGTTTTTGGTTTGTGGTCACCATGTGTTTCACGTATACCAGGCTATGGTTTTACCACTCTGTTTCAAGTTGATGTTCGTTTAAATTCAAACACATTCTAAAATCACTACAATTTTTACTCACCCATCCATATTTGTTTTTGTCATTTTTTTACATCTTTTCTATGTGTATGTTTGTGTATAACCATTAAATTTTGTAATTATACATGGTATCCCTACTTTTGTCTTTTAACTTTTGTACTTTTGTACTTTATAGTTGGCTACTCCACTGCTTTTATTAAGTATTTCCTTTGTCAGTGAGAATTGCTTTTCCTTCTATATATTCTTACTCATATTTTGGACCTTGACTACTTAATGAAGTCCCTTTAACCTTTCTTGTAACACTGGATTAGTGGTAAAGAACTTCTTTAGCTTTTCCTTTTCTGGGAAACTCTTTATCTCATCTTCAATAATAAATGATAGTTTTGCTTGGTAGAATAATCTTGGTTGTAGGTTCTTGATTTTCATCACTTTGAATATTTCCTGCCAATCCCTTCTGGTCTGCAAAGTTTCTGTTGTGGAATCAGCTGACAGTCTTATGGGAACTCCTTTATACGTAATTAACTGCATTCCTCTTGTTACTTTTAAGATTCTCTGCCTTTAACCTTTGTATTTTAACTATGATGTGTCTTTGGGTTCATCTTATTTGGGACTCTGAGCTTCCTGCACTTGTACGAGGTCTGAAAATTAAGTTCACGAACTCATCCTAGAAAAAGTGCTACACACCTAATTGCTGAATATCACTATGGTCACCTTCTAAGTACTCCCCTTGGGAAGCTATGCACTGATGCTAGCACCTAGTCCACCCTTCAAAGCAATTTTGGAACTCTTTCTGGAATGATCATCAGAGCAGTCGTTGTATTACCCTTGATGTCCTGAATGTTATCAGAATGTCTTCCTTTCAATATTTCCTTTACCTTTGGGTAAAGAAAGAAGTCACTGGGGGCCAGATCAGGTGAGTAGGGAGGGTGTTCCAATACAGTTATTTGTTCACTGGCTAAAAACTCCCTCACAGACAGTGCTTTGTGAGCTGGTGTATTGCTATGATGCAAGGGCCATGAATTGTTGGTGAAAAGCTCAGGTCGTTTTCATCTAACTTTTTCATGCAGCCTTTTCAGCATTTCCAAATAGTAAACTTGGTTTACTGTTTGTCCAGTTGGTACAAATTCATAATTAATAATCCCTCTGATATCACAAAAGTTGAGCAACATCGTTGAAACAAGTTTGCGAACTTAATTGTCTGACTGCATATGTCTATTTCCTTTTTCAGGTTAGGGAAGCTTTCAGTCATGATTTCTTCAAATACGTTCCGATCCCTTGTTCTCTCTCTTCCTTATGGTATCCCATGATGTGAATACAAATATGCTTGATGTCCTAGAGATCTCTTAAACTGTCCTCATTTTTTAAATTCTTTTGCTTTTCACTTTTCTAATTGGGTGTTTTCCACCACCCTATCTACCAGATTGATTTGATCCTCAGCTTCATTTAATCTGCTGTTGTTTTCTTCTAATGTATTCTTCGTCACAGTAATTGTATTCTTCATTTCTGACTGGTTATTTTTTATGGTTTCTACTTCTTTTTGTAAGTTGTCACTGATCCAACTATCTTTACAACCAGTGTTTTGAACTCTGCATTTGGTAGATTGCTTACCCCTATTTTGTTTAGATCTTTTTCTTGTGTTTTGTCCTGTTCTTACATTTGGATGTGTTTCTTTTTCTCCTGATTTTGGCTGCCTCCCTGTGTTTGTTTCTATGTTAGGTAGACCTCTTACATCTCCCAATCTTGGCAGGGTGGCCTTATGTCGCAGGTATCCTGTAGGGCCCATTGGCACAGTCTCCCTCATCACCTAAGATGGGTGCTCCAGGGGTGTCATTTGTGTGGGTTTTGTGTGCCCTCCTATTGTAGTTGAGCCTGGATTACTGTTGACGTGTCAATGGGAGGGACTGACCCTCAGGCTGACTGGCTGTGAGGACTGGCCATGATTACAGCGGACGAGCTGTTGTGCAGGGGCTGACCCTACAGAGCAAGAGTCACTTTAGCACGGTTCATGCCAGTCATGTACATCCTTCAGATGTGTCACTTGTGGAGCTGTTTGGTGGTTCTCTGCTGTGGTCTGATGCCAGCCACTGGGTGTATTTGTTGTAAAGCCTCTGGGTGAGGCTCCAGTACAGGCCAAGGTCAGCCACCACTTGTGCCCAGATTGCTGCCAGTTGGTGGGAGCTCCAAGGTAATCTGTGGTTAGTTGCCACTTGTGCTGGGCTTGGAGGTCCTTCTGAGAGGCTATGGTGTGAACCAAGGCTGGCTATCAACCGTGTGGGGCTAGGGCCCTTTGGTGAACACCACGATGTGAGCTGAGGCCAGCCACCACTTCTGCTGGGCTTGTCACAGCTTAGTTTAAACTACATTCCAAGACAAGACTTGCTGCCGCATATGCCAGGCTTGAGGCCACCATGCAATTTGAGACCAATTTCTAACTATGCCAGGCTTGGGGCCACTTAGTAAGAAGTACAGGAAGGCAGTGTGGAGGCTTCTCAAAAAATTAAGAATAGAATTACCATATGACCCAGCAATCCCTCTCCTGGGTATATACCAAAAAAAAAAAAAAAAGTTCAAAAAAAAGAATGATTGAACACATTTATCTGTAAAGATATATGTGCTCCAATGTTCATTGCAGCTTTATTTACGGTGGCCAAGACATGGACACAACCAACATGTCCTAGATGATGGGATAAAAAGATCTGGTATATATACACAATGGAATACTACTCTGCCATAAGAAATGATGAAATAGTGCCATTTGTGACAATATGAATGTATGTTGACATTATTATGCTAAACGAAATAAGTCAGACAGAAAAAGTCGAGAACCATGACTTCACTGATATGGGGATATAAAACAGAAAGCAACAAAGGAAAAAAACAATAAAGAAACAGAAACTCATAGACACAGACAATACTTTAGTGGCTACCAGAGGGTAAGGTGGTGGGTGGTAGAAGAAGGTAAATGGGGTCAAATATATGGTGATGGAAGAACTGGGTGGTGAACATACAATGTGATATAGATGATATATTATAGAATTGTACACTTGAAGCCTATGTAGTTTTACCAACCATTGTCACCCCAATAAGTTTTAATTTAGAAAAGGAGGTACAGGGCAGGCAAAGGGCAGCTGCTGCTTCTTTGTGATTTCTGAACTTGTGAGAGATCTTGGCAAATTACGCAGCATGAGCTGAGGCAGGCAGCTTGTATGGACATGTTGTTGGAAAAGGTTTGGGCAGGGCCCACAAGTTGGGTGAGGCGAGGTCTCAGAGACTTATCAGGGCAAGTCGAACTGTGTTAGCCAGGTTAATGAAGAGCTCAGATTTGGTACCTGTCTGCACCTGCCAGCTGGGTGGGAGGAGAGTTCAACAAAGTAATAATGGCACCTGCCAGTGCTTCTGTCCCCAGAGACAGCTGCCCAGACCCTGTTCCTCCAGCCTTCACCCTGAAGTTAGTCAATTTAGTTCTTCCCCGTGTGTCTCTGGCACTTTTGGAGCTAGACCTTAGAGTGAGAAAATTTGTGATTGACCTAGTTGGTGTATGGGCCCCTCAAGAGGAGCATTTTGGTCACATCTCCAGCAACTCTCCATCTCATTTGGATGCAATCCCCATGGGTTTTCACAGTCAGATGTTATGGGTACTCTTCTTCCCAATATTGGTGTTCTGGGTTGGGGAGTCCCATGTTGGGGTAGACCTCCCCATGGGTTTTCAGTCAGATGTTATGGGTACTCTTCTTCCCAATATTTGGTGTTCTGGGTTGGGGAGCCCCAGTTGGGGTTGGCTCCTAAAGGGAGACCTCTGCAAGATGATATCCCTCCTGATTTTTAACTTCCACATGTGAGTGTGGGACCAGACCATTCATCCTCTCCTCCCCTCCTACCAGTCTCAAGGCATTTTTTTCTTTATGTCCTTAGTTATAGGAATTCTATTCACTAGTCCTCAAGTGGTTCTAAGTGACTGTTGCTCTATAATTTAGCTGTAATTTTGATATGATTGTGGAAGGAGGTGAGCAAAGAGTTTACCTACTCCTCTGTTTTGACCAGAAGTCCCCTTTAGCTGTTGCATTTAGGTATTTTGATCATCTATTTGAACCACTTGTTAAAATTCTGTTTTGAGGATAACTGCAATCAGGCCATCTCCCTGAAATAATAATTTGATTTTCTACTCAAGCATATATTCAAGTTAGATTTTTTAATTTTATATAACTTTATTTTAGAAACTGTTAGGATTAAAAAAAAAAAAAGATTTATAGGAAAGTTGAAAAAGTATTAAAGAAATTTCCTAGATGGAATTCATCCAGCTTCCCCATATGTTCATATCTTATCTAATCATGATACATATGTCAAAACTAAGAAATCAACATAGGTATAATATTATTAACTGAACTACAGACTATTCATATTTCACCAGTTTTCTATCATGTGCTTTTTCTGTTTAGGATCCAATCCAGGATATCACCTTTCATCTACTCCCATCTGCTTAGACTCCTTTGATCTGTAGCAGATTCTCCTTGTTTGGTTTTCATGCACTTTGACAGGTTTGAGAAGTATTTATCAAATGTTTTATAAAATATACCTCAATGTGGGAACGTATGATGCTTTCTCTGGATTAGACTAGGGTTATTTTTTTATGAAAATACCACAGAGGTGAACTGCCCTTCTCATCACATCATATCAGGGAGTACAAGGTATCAACATGACATGTGACTGCTGATGTTAGCCTTAATCATTAGTGAAAATTGCTGCCAGGTTTCTTTGGAAAGGAGCCAGTACATCCATCCCATGCTCCAGGAGAGGGAATTTAAGTTCCATCTTCACGCAAAAGGAGCAGCTGCATATATTTTGGGAACAAGTTTCTCAATTTTAATGACAGATAGATGTCAAACCTATCTCTAGTTCAGCTAACAATTAAAGTGTAGGGATTATCTTGCACATTGTATTCCAGCTACTTGACAAAAATTATAAACTAGGTATTAAAAGGAAACAAACCCACCCACACTTCAGTTTAGTTTTACCTTTGGACCCCAGTCAGATTCACTGCCAGACTAACAATTCCACCATACACAAATAAGATGCTGAGTTTAAGTAATATTTTTTAACAGTTTCAAAGATGATTCTCTTAAGTTTTCAGGTATATAATCAAACCTTCTATAAATAATGATACCCATTTCCTTTTCTCTAATAATTGCATTTTATTTCTGTTTCAAATCTTGAACAAGTAATAATTAGATTTTCGTAAAAATATTTATCTCAGTGCTAATCTGAATGCTGCTAGTATTTCATATTTATATTTGAGGTCCACTTTTAAAGATAAATATCATACTGAAGAAATGTTCTCATTTTATCAAAATTGTATGTTAAATTGTACCTATTATCTTTTTGCTAACTATTCAAATTATCACGTCAATATACTGTGATTAACCACTTTAGATCTACTTTATCATTTATCCTAAAAACTCAATGAGGGAAGCAGTTTAGTTTTATTCATTTATAAAGTAGGGTAAAAACTGAGGCTCAAGGATGTTTCCACGACCACTGAGAAAATATTACCTAAGCCAGGATCCAAACCTAAACAGTACAACTTGACAGTCAGTGAACAACATGCATTTTATTAACCATTATCTCTATTAACTATCAAGCTGTTCATACTTAAAGGGTTATTTTTTACTATTATAGTTAATGTTATAATCAATCGTATTGACAGGACGCATTTAGACTTAATTTTTTGTGTAGCTAAGTAGTTAAGAAAACAGTTTCAGTGTTACCTAAGTTCTTCTACTCTATGATTGCTCTAATCAAGAACTCTTTATTTTAACTCATCAATCATTGATTTTATTCAATCCAACTCCATTAATAATATAATTAGAAAAAATTCTTCCAAGATTTTAAGTTTCTTGTTTTTAGTATATGTATTTTAAACAATATTATTATTAAAAAATTGCTTCAACAGGTAACTTTCACATGGTTGAAAAATTTAAATGATCCATATCTACTTTTGTTTCCACCAACTTCCCATTAGGAGCCACTGTTCTTAATTTGTTGTTTCTTATGTATTCTACTAGATTTTGTTGCTGTACATACAGGAAGTATTATATTCTTATATTCTCTTTTTTATACACAAATAGCACTCAATACATACCCATCTATTTGTTTTTTAATCATTTAACAATATAGTTGTATTATTATATAATTTCTCATTTTTTTAAATAACTGCATAGCATTCTATTTAATGAATGAACCATAATTAATTTAACAATTCCTGTAGTAAGAGAAACTTAAGATTTCTCCTAAACTTTATGATTCTAAACAACAAAATGAATACCTCTGAATAGCCATTATTTCACATGCACACAAGTGATGAATCACTGGGTTAAAAAGTGTATGTATTTGTAATTTTCAAAGAGATTGATCAAAATCAATAAACTGCCCTACACACGGTATTACACTAAATCATGCTCCAGTTAGCAATGTGTTAAGAGTATGTGCTTCCTCTACAACCTTGCTAATAAAATAAAGATGGATGTTGAATTTTGAGAATCTGTCAATCTAATATGTGAAAAATGGTATCCTTAGTTTTAGATTATATTTCCCTCATCACAAGTAGGATTCAGCTCTTTTCAAATGTGTATGTGCCATATGTATTTTCCTCTATATGCTGACCATTCATATCCTTTGCCTATTTTCCTACAGGATTGTCTTACCAATTTCTAGGGAAAGCTGTGCAGTTATCATGTAAGACTTCTTTAATTTCCTGTTTCTATATTAATTATGGAATTTGTCATTTATTTTGTACGTTCACATTTTTGCTCTTTCTTGAATTGCTTAATGATGGTTTGTACATTTCTATGATGATTTTTAAGTATCAGCTTTTAAATTATTTTCTGTCTTCTGAATTTCATTCCTACTTTTCTATTTATTAATTACTTCCATTTATTTGGTTATATTTTCCCTAACTTTTACATTTTAATTACTTTTTTCTGTATTTCTTTTCTCCTGCCCAATGGCTATGGATATTTCTTTAAGCACTTTTTTAGCTATATACTATAGGATTTTTTTAAGCTTTCTAAAAATTCTACACTTTCAGTGTGCATTTTCTCTTTGACACAAAAATGGTTTAATAAATTATAAACCCCGAATAGCCAAAGCAATCTTAAGAAAAAAGAACAATACTGGAGGTATCACACTTCCTGACTTTAGCTTGTACTACAGGGTACAATAATCAAAACAGCATGGTATTGGCAGAAAAACAGACACATAGACCAATGGAATAGAATTGAGAACCCAGAAATAAAACCACATAAATATGGACAGATAATTTTTGACAAAGAAGCTAAAAACATACAATGGAGCAAAGACAGCCTCTTCAATAAATGGTGCTGGGAGAATTGGATAGCCACGTGCAAAAGAATGAAACTGGTCTGCTATCTGTCACCATGTACCAAAATTAATTCAAAATGGATCAAAGACTTAAGCATAAGACTGGACACAATAAACTGCATAGAAAAAAACAGGTACTAAACTTATGGACCTTGGGTTCAAAGAGCATTTTATGAATTTGACTCCAAACGCAGTGGAAGTAAAAGCTAAAATAAACGAATGGGACTATATGAAACTTAAAAGCTTCTGCACATCAAAAGAAATCATTGACAAAATAAAGAGGCAACCAACTGAATGGGAGAAGATTTTTGCAAACAGTGCCTCCGATAAGGGGCTAATATCCAAAATATACAAGGAACTCATGCAACTCAACAACAAAAAAACAAACAACCCAATTGAAAAATGGGCAAAGGACCTGAAGAGACATTTCTCCAAAGAGGACATACAAATGGCAAATAGACATATGAAAAAATGCTCAACATCACTAATCATCAGAGAAATGCAAATCAAAACCACAATGAGATATCACCTAACCCCAGTCAGAATGGCTATCATCAACAAGACAAATAGTAACAAGTGTTGGAGAGGCTGTGGAGAAAAAGGAACCCTCATACACTGTTGGTGGGAATGCAGACTGGTGCAGCCGTTATGGAAGGCAGTGTGGAGGTTCCTCAAAAAATTACGAGTAGAATTACCATATGACCCAGCAATCCCCTCCTGGGTATCTACCCAAAAAATCTGAAAACATTTATACATATAGACACGTGTGCTCCAATGTTCATTGCAGCTTTGTTTATGGTGGCCAAAACATGGAAACAACCAAAATGTCCTTCGATAGATGAATGGATAAAGAAGTTGTGGTATATATACACCATGGAATACTATTCGGTGGTAAGAAAAGATGATATAGGAACATTTGTGACAACATGGATGGATCTTTAGAGTATAATGCTAAGTGAAATAAGTCAGACAGAAGAAGCAGAGAACCATATGATTTCACCAATATATGGTATATAAACCAAAAACAATAAAAGAACAAGACAAACAAATGAGAAACAGAAATTCATAGACACAGACAACAGTTTAGTGGTTATCAGAGGGTTAGGGGGTTGGGGGGTGGGAGATGAGGGTAAGGGGGATCAAATATATGGTGATGGAAGGAGAACTGACTGGGTGGTGAACTCACAATGGGATTTATAGATGATGTAATACAGAATTGTACACCTGAAATCTATGTAATTTTACTAACAATTGTCACCCCAATAAATTAAAAAAAAGAATTCTAGGTAGAAGAATCTTTGGTTTCTGACTTTGTTCCTATTTTCTAATTTTATTTCATATTAACTAGAGAATCTTCTCTGTTTTGTTTCTACATTTTGGAATTTTTCTTTGATGTCTATTACACCATATCAAATCTTTATAAACGATCCTTGGGCACTTGAAATTATATTCTTTATTAACAAGGTAAAAAGGTCAAACTATATTAGTCAGATTTATCTTATTATTTAAATTACTTTTCCCCCTTGATTTTTTATGAACTGAGATCAGTGAATTAAAGTTTGTCTCAATGTTTTATACTATTAGTGATCGCCTATTTCTCCTATACTTTCTGTTCCATGGTTTCACATTCTGATATCAGAAAGTATCCTTCTTTATATTGTTTACTGGTTTTTGTTTTCCATTTTAATTTGTCCAATATCAAGTCACAGTTCCTGCTTTTTTTCATTTGTATTTATGCGGTATACCCTTTACTCATCCTTTTAATTCCAGACTTTCTAATTCACTTTGTATGTTTCTTGAATATAGAACTGTGAATTTTTTTCTTTACAGTAGACTTACAAAAACTTTAACATTTATTAACATGGCAGATATGTTTGGTGTTAGATATGTCATAATTTATGTTATACTTCCTGACTTTTATAAAATTTTTATAGACTTCTATCACATGTATAGTTCTCAGTTTTATTTGTACATTCTTTAATATTTTGGAAGCATCACAATTTTGTTAAATTGCTTATCTTTGTAACTGCAAAGGAATAAAAAGTCTATACATTTAGAAAGTGTATTTCTCTAACATAAGCAATGATAGATTGTATTTCTCTAATATAAGCATATTTACGCTTAGTTTTTCCTCTCTCCTACCATCATATTTTAGTCAATTGGCCTATAATGCCAACATTTCATTTGTCAGCTTACATGGACATCATTTGACTCTGGACTTACTCCACTTTCCATCTTTCTTCAGTCCTTTCACCATTCATTATAATTGTAGCATTTCTACTCTAGGGTATATAAAAAGTAAGTTCCAGAATGGCACTGTAATTCAAACATTTGTTTTAGTAATAGTTTTACTGTTAAATTAATTCAGCATTCTCCAGTATTCCTTAAACTCTATCCAGTCATCCTACTTGGCTGAACTTCATTCTCCAGCAATTTTCTCAATAATTATTCAGAAAAAAAATTCCTTGTATGGTTAAAAATTGTTTGGCAGCACCCTTTTTACTTAAAGGATACTTTGTCTCCCATTTTCTTCATTTCAGCATCTTATAGTTGGTGCTCTTCATTTCCTATATTGAAGGTTGTTGTATAGAAGTCTAAGGCCAGACTCAATATTTTTCTGTAATCCTTCTAAAGGCTTACATTTTCATCTACACATATTATTGTCTCCAATTTTATTGTCTATGTATCTTACACAGTTAATCTTCCTTTGAGCTTCTTCAGATTCCATTTTTGTTTGAAAGTTTTTATCCTTCAATTTATTTACCAAATTTTGTTAGCTTGTGATTTAACACTTCCATGTTATCTTAGCATTTCTTCTAACTTCTTAAAATTCTGTTTAAGTAGTTGTCCTTCTTCAGAAGCAATTCATTTATTTATTTATTTTTTTAACTTATGGTTAAAGTTTTAATCACAATTATGTACTCGACAACAACAGTTTTCCAGTGAGTATTCTTATCTTCCGTTTAGTTTTGTTTACCTTTGCCACCTTTCAATATTTTTAAATGTGTGTGTTTGACAATTTTAAGAGGCTGCAATAGGCTAGAATCCTTTATTAATATCTCCTGGTCAATTTATTTTAATTGACCAAAGATAAATGAGGAATCCTTATCTCTTAATAGAAGTAGATGTTTCTCACTCTCAGTATTCTATCACCTAGTACACCTACAGTTCCTCATATATGCATAACTTTTTCCTACAATCCTGACAATCCTACAATCCTCTATCTATAACATACCTATTCTCCCTTACGTCACTATTCATTTGGCACCAAAATAAAAATAGTATCTATTCTTCTAGAATATTTAGCATGTTAGAGATGTTTTATCTGGAGTTTGTGTAGTTTTCATCAGTATTGTCAATAAACACTTGGTAAATTTAAAAACCAAAAAAGAATTGAGGTTCTTTTTTGAGAGGAACCCCACCTAGCAGTAGCTATTAATACTTCAGTGACAGGACTATTTTCTTGGGCTCATTGGTATATACAATAGAGTTAAAAAAGAATAATCACGCGCTGCACAACAGAATAGGAAAACCACTCATTTTATCAGCAGGTGATTTTTTAAAGTATCTGACTTCTGGACTTTGGGGTAAAAAGAGATACTCTAGGATTTTAAAACTACAAACCTAATCAATAAGCTCCAATGTTAGAAGATAATACAAATAATAAAGTACAGACTTAGTGTAAGCAAAAGAACAGCTCAAAGAGAGACTTCAGTATACACGGTATTCCTGTGTCAAGAAAGTTTTCATTGAAATCATATCCATATGCGCTTTACTTTATTTGATGAAATATTTTATTATACCCTTAAAATGAACAATATTTCATTTTCAGCAAGCAAATAAGAAAAACCTATATTACTGAAACTGTGTTTTTGTTCTATAATCTACTACTAATAAACAACTTTTATAAAATATTTCTACAACTTCTACCACAGGAAGCTATTATTTTCCACTGTAAGATTTTTGCAGTCAAATTTCATGTTACATTAGATACAAAACTAGTAAAAATACAATTTCAGAAGACATTTCTACAATTCATTATTAACAAAAAAAAAATCAACTTACTTGTGACCTAAATGCTTCAGAAAGTATCCCAGAACCTTTAGAGCTTGAACCCAAATACTTTCACTTTTGGAAGCCAATAGTTTGTAGATTACCCTAAAAATATAGAAATAAATTAAGTGATTTTTTAAACACTTACAAATATTTACAACATACGTTCTATATACTTTAAAAATTGTATACACATAAAGCATAAAATACCTCTCAGGAATTTAAATTATTTGGATAAATAAAAAATTAGCATATTTTATGAATTTTCCTTAACTTGCCCTTCAAATAATATGCTAAAAAGGGCAATGTGATTGGTCATTCATAAGTACTAACTCCCAGCACACTCAATAACAATTTTCTATTTTAAGATATATGCTTAGTGAAGCCATGTTTCCTCTTGTATTGGAATTGCCCAGTATTTGTACTTGATGACCTTCGGACCATAGACCTGCCCAATAATTTCCCTCGTCTTAGAATTCAGAATGAGGTCTGAGAAATAATACCTAGTCTTTGCTGTTCTCTTGAATTAGGAAATGATTTAAAACAGATACTTATAGGATAGCCTTGCTATGTTAACAGATGTGAGTCTATATACAGAAGAATAAAGCAGACACATAAGAAGTACCAGAGGAAGCAAACTTATTTCCTTATAGCTATCCAATTCCTGGTTCCTACCCTAATGAGATTACTATAACAAACACATTATACTGTTTACTTAAATCAATTTGAGAAGTTTTCCATTACTTGGAGCAAAAAGTCTCTAGTAACATATAACCGAACTGAACCAATACAGTCACTTCAATAATATATAAGACCAGGGTCATTTCCATTACAATATTTGCAAGGTCTTTAGAAATTGTATCCCATATTTTTTTCAAAAAATAAAAGTAAATATTTTTTCTAAAAGGTAAAGGGGGCAATAACAACTATATTCTTTCGCAACTCATTCTAGAATTTAAGAAGGCTCTTTGAGGGTGGCAGTGGTGACACTATAAAAATAGGATGTGCTTTATTATATTAAATCTCTTTTTTAAAAAATAAAATGTTATATAGCTGTAGATGTGAACAAAAACCATCTCCATTTTTTGTGTCCTTTCATGCTGTGACCTTTGACAAACCTCACTGTCCTTGTAAGCATCGCAAAGGCTTCTAGTTAATGATTCTCTGTGTTCCTTAAAAATATAACCATATATCGATTTGTAAGGAAAGGCCAGGATGACATACCAGATGAATATCAAACTGGTGACAATATGGAGCACCTGGAGGTCTGGCCCCTGGCACGACAGCATTCTTTGTCTCTTTGCCTTGTCAATCATTAGTACCTAAATATACTATTTTTTTTTTTGTTTTTAAGATTTATTTTATTATTTTTTTTTAAGGATGGGGCAGCTCACAGTGGCCCATGCAGGGATTAAACTGGCAACCTTGGTGTTATCAGCACCATGCTCTCAACAACTGAGCTAACCGGCCACCCCTGAGATATGCGATATTTAAAAGAATACAGTAACAGGAGTTTTTAGCATAGAATAATCTGCGCAGAATTGCTGGGCTGTCTCTTCCACTCAGACCCAATCTTCCCGTACATAAATTACCCTATAATAAATTATTACATTGTATGGAGTTGCCTGCTTCATTTGTTAGTCTTAAGACACGTTCTCGTTACAGGGGCCATTACAACTTTGCCCCACTGTTGGACAAATGTCATTCTCTAATTTGAAGATGAAATAATCTAGGCTAAACAAAAAGCTGGTAATAGAAGATGCATTAGAATTTTCATATCATGTCGGTAACATTAACAAAGAAAGGGGAACAAAAACTTAAAGTTAGTGACACCTATTTTATGTTTCACGTTAGCTTATACTATTAAAAAAGAAAGTAACATGTTTCTTGTTTTATTTTGTTTTTGCATTTACTGAAGAACAGACTATGAGTGAAAATAAACTCTAGAGTGATTATTTCCCTTGGAAGATGATTTCTTTCAAAAACGTCAAGTTCTTAAATGAATATATATTTACACTGAAATCTATTTTCAGGACTGGTAAAAATCAAGATCAGTCATGAAAAAAGACAAATATGAGAATAGGAAAGTTATACATGTCAAATAAGAAATATTCAGGAGATCATAAGAAAAAATATTCAACCGCAAAAACAATCTTGAAATCCAAATTAAAAGCTATACTCAGATATAGAATCAGAAATCCAACCGAATTCCTATTTTCTAGGAATAGCTTTGCGTTACAGGAAAAAAAGGTATAAGTTCTACCCTGGATAAACAGAAATTATGATTAACATCTGAAATATGAAAACATCTAGAGTACTCAAACATCTACACTACACAGGATTTTCTTCACAACTACCCAAGTGTTTCTTACAAAACGAGACAGACATAGGATTGCAATACCTTATGAATAGGAAATTTACTGACAGATCAGTTAATGAAAGTTTACTTGTAATACACTAAAATAGGTGAATCCTAATTCATATGCCTGAGCTGTTGATATTATTAATGTTGATATATTATTTCCAACCTGTGGAAGTTCATTGAGTTGCACATGGGATAACTGAGACTTCTTCTTCATTCCAACAACTCAGACTACGAAAATAAAAAGGGAGAATCCCTAAAGGGCTAGGTTATAGGTTTAAGTTCCAAAGAATACTACCAAGAAACTATGCTTCACCTGTTTACATAATTAATACAATCTTCATAATTAAACTAAGTCTTCAAATTCTTTAGGTTTGGTCCTCTTGCCCTGAAACATCTTTCATCAGTATTATTGCCATTGCACTGACACTGCCCTAGCTCATCTCCCTCAAACTGACGAATAAAATAATCTCTCTACTGATCTCGCTACATCAGCTTTGTCCCTCTCCAACTCATTTTCCACACAGCTGACTGTATATCTAACAAAATGGGAATCTGAGAAAATCAATTGCTCATTAAAAATTATATAATTTTCATCACCAACAGGCTAAAATCAAAACTTTTTATCATTTTATACTTTCCAAACCTGGCCACTATCTAGCTCTGGAGTCTAAACTCATAATTTTCATGTGCTCTCTTTTATTGAAATATTCCATGCTCTCTCTACTGCAAAAAAAATTTGCTCTTCCCTCTCTTAAAATGTCTTTACTATAGCAATGTTTTACTTTTCTTGAGACCCATTTTCTATACACTTCTTCTGTATTGTGTATTAGACGATTAACAGCCGCTTTCTCCATTTATTCCTTTATGTGTAAGATTTTGCTACATTTTTTCCAAAATTCAAGTAACAGAGGTTATTCTTGGAAGCACAACTGTACTCAATTAAAGTCTATTAAAATTATTGATATAATCATACCTTATTCCATTTCTTTGATCAAACGCTGGTATCATTGAGGCTGGGTGTTCTGACATTAAAGCCACTAGTAACTGTAACACATCATGAATATTTTCATCCTGCATAATAAGAATCACCAATATTTCTTTAGTTAAAATTTTATTCTAATGCTTTGAATAAAATAATTTAAATGGAATACCCAAACTGTGTCCTACCTCATGCATTGTAAGTAGGTAATTTAATATACTCTGAAGTTCATCTTCCTTGACCCCTCGATCCTTTAAAAAAAAATCATTACTTAATTTAAAACTAAAATTAAAACTTTCATTAAAAACAGAGATAAAAATAATCTCATTTTAAAAGACAATAAAAACAATTTCAAAATAGTAATGTTTTAATTTAAATATCTAGATACTTCATAATTCATATACTATAAGTTATATAAGTTAAATAGAAAATATTTAGAAATTTGTATCTAATCTTCAAAGTTGCTTACATTTGATTGACCATCATTATAAAAAGTTAGTGTATTTTGAACATGTAACTGTCTTATTACTATTTTCTAACCATGCATTTTCTTAAAATAATGCAAAGTACTGCCAAATTTTACAATATTAATTGTGTATTTTACCTTTACTTTCCATGTTTTTAATCTTACTGTTTTAAAAATCCTACTGGGATAAAATACATAATGTAAACCTTCTCAAACAAGAACACATGCAAATTTCTGGAATCAAAACACAATGCGTGTTTGTTATGCATATATGTTCCTTGTCCATTTCTGCCATATCTCTTAGTATGGAGGGTCTCAAAGAATATTTTTTTAAAAAGTGAAGTTCAACAAAAACTAATACTAAGATTTATGTAAAGCAATTTATGCATTAAACATAGTTTGTGCTAATTTTACAATAATGATTTTTAAACTATGCCAAATATTCCTTTTCACCTAATATATTGCCATTTTGCAATTACATAAAATTACCTTTAGTATGAGCTGTTTCAGGAAAAGTAGCATAAATGCCCGTAGTGATATAATTTCTTTTTGTGATGGCCGGGGACCATCTAGAATAAAACAGGAAAAAAAAAAAAAAAAAAACAACTCATGATATTAAATAAGCTTAATGCAATGTTAGGATACTATGGAATTTGTTAGTAGTTATATTTATTATAATTAAATATTTATTACTATTAATGCTATATAATTTCAATTATATCAGAAACTAAACGTTAATTTTCAGATTTGGGGCAATTTCAAATTGTTCACCAAACGTCAAATTTGGGGGAATTACTTTTTAAAAATTATAATACATTAGTATCCATTGATAAATGTATAATCATCAAGTGGTTACATGGATACTTTTTCCTACTCTTATTACACGAATAGGATTCCTTTTCCGGAACTTCAAGTCTAAGTTTTCCCAATATTTCTTTCACCCTCCAATCTGTCTTCATTTAAAGACCATCTCCATTTTTACCCCACCCATTATATAACAAAGCATAGAAAAAGTGACACTGCATTGTAACTATTTTGCAGATTTTCTCTTCCATGTTATTTGTATATACCAAATACATATTACATTGGACGTGCAATAAATGTTTATGAATCAATAAATGAAAATGAACAAGAACAATTAAAATATACCTACCAGCCTTTCTTAATACAACCAGGATTTGTACAGCTTCTTTATAACTTTTTAGACTATAATCACTTTATGTGTAAATTCTAACATCTCTTTTCACTCACCAAATATTTCCATGTAGATTATTATATCTCAAAGTAAATGATCCCTCAAACAGCCCATTTCATCTACTCCAGAGAAAGAAATCTCTTTTCCATTTCCCCGACTGCCCTCTACATTTTTTGCCCTACTCCTGCCAATAGTACAAAGTACCCTTTTCCTCCTTACCAACACTTTGGTTTACTTTTACTTAAAACATTTTTCATGGTGAAATATAGCACACATACAGAATATATAAATGTGGAATTTCACGAATTATTATAAAATAAACACCTGTATAACCACTTTTTAGGTGAAGAAACTGAAACTGAAGCCTGGCAGGGAAACTCTAAGCAATGATTTACAGATGAAGGGACTGCACAGAGTTCAGGGGTGAGGTCCTGATTTTTACCATATGCAGATTTCCGACTTCTGCTGTGTAAATACTCCCACTATGACTAACTTCAAGTTCAAGCTACCAATAGTTTAACTATCAGCTCATAAAATCCCGGAATATTTAATCATTGTCTATGGCACCAGCATAATAGAGCCCTCACTCTCCCTCAGCCCTCAGCTCTGAGATACACTGCCCTCCTGATCACATCCCCCTCCATCCCAGTAAAAACGGCCATTATCTTAGTAATAACTATCTTATTTCATTTATAATTTTGCCACCACTTAATGAAATTGGACAAGTTTTATATTATCTTTGTGCATCATTTTTGTTGTTGTTGTTAGGTTGAGAATGATAATGGTGCTTATGTCATACAATAATTTGTGAGGATTAAATAGATCAACATATGTAAAGAAATCAGAATAGAAAAAAATTAGAATAGTAAAGGAATTAAAATAAAATTATGATTTTAATTGGAAGCACTCAGTAACATTAGATAAAATTACTATTGTCACATATTACACATCGTAAAAGCAAGTTGCAGAGAAATATAGAGATGTGTGAATTTTGTGGATGTGTGATATGAATTCATACTTTACAAAATAAAATATAAATAAGTGTATTTTACACATATAAAACTGAATGAGAAAACAAATCACAAATGATACCATTTATGAATAATACGGAATCATTTAGGAACATATACATAAGTAGTAAAAAGGAGTAAAGGATAGATAAAAATAAAGAAAAGGCATAAGGAACATAACATTGAAAATGGGTTATCTCTATGGCTGGACATGGGAGGAAGATATACCCTCATTATAATGTTCTATTTTTTAAGCGTGGCAATACTTTTATGAGGTTCATTTTATGTTTACATATATAATATTATGTTGTTATGATGTATTCAAAGTAAATCTTTGAAACACCTATCATTTAAAGCACCTATGTATATGCATGTGTAAGTTTGTATATGAGCAGGAAAAAAGTAGCAGAAGGATATATAAGACTGGTAATACTGGCTCCTTGGGAGAGTATTAATTTTTATTCATAAATCTTTGTATTATTTCACTTGCTACCAAGTTCATGCATTACTATGATATTTGTAATGTCAATAAATGTTTTATAGTGAACCATCTATAATAATAATTTAAGAGACAAAAGTGCTAAATCAATCAAAACAAAAAAATCCTACTTCTCAAACTGAATATCTACACGTGAAGAGTTCTATGAAAAGCAAGAGCAGTACAAATTATCTTTAGAGTGTCCTTAAAAGAAAGCATTTCAGTTCAAAATGGTATTTGAAAAAGTTGTTATTGAGAAAACGATAAGTGTCAAATCAGAACTTTACATTCCACCATATAACAAAATTAATTTCAGATGGATTAGAAAGGTGTGTTTAAAGAATAAATTAATAAAAGCATAGATCAAAAAGAATAAATTAAACCACAAAGAAAAAGGAATGTCCTTCCACTTTCTTGTCACTTTTCTTTAAAATATATTTATTTGTTTTCTTCCCTCCCTTCTCTTTAGGCCGGAGCCAGCAGGGCCTAAGAGCCCAGGAGATAACAGAAGCCAAGGAGACACCAGAGGCTGGAACAGACAAGGAGGCTACCCCTTCTGGGTCAGGGTGAGGAGACAATAAGGGCTAATGGGGTGCTGTGGCAAAGAAACAACTGGGGTTAAGAGGTGACAAGAATCATCTAGAGCTAGAGTTGAGGATCTGGTCAGAGTTGTCTGGTATGTCAAAGCTGAGATGGCGATGGTGCATGTGTCAGAATACTGGTTTCATGAATGGAATAAGCAAATATGTAAATATATTAAAGATAATGGGAGTAAGATTTCTCACTATTGTAGGAAAAAAGCTGTAAATATAGTAAGTTTGAGGCTAAACTGAACCATGTGGTTTTGGACTAGAGTTGTAGGTACTGGTATGAACTCACGGTTTTTAATATAAATACATCAGTTTAGATGTATGCGTGTGTGTGCGTGTGAGTGTGTGTGTGTGTATACACACATATATATAACATATAGATATATTTGTATTTCTTAGATCCTTTCCAATAAGAACGCCTAGAAGCAATGACATCCAAAGAGTAATAACCATAACAAACACACTTAATATCCAGGTCCTGATTTCTAAAAACCATATTCACCACAACAATCCAGGGCTTCTTGAAGAAATGGCTGATTCCAGGACTGGGAAGTATACCTCAGAAAGTATAAGATGAATCAAGAACATCTTGTGCCAGAAGGCAAGGAAGTACTAAAAAATTATGGACATTTGTCATAAAAACCCAAGAATGCAAGCAAACGGGCTCATACTGGCCAAATCTGAGACAACTTGAACATAAAAATACATACCGACACAACTCAGGAGATAGCCTTTGGGCTAGGTCCATCAAGCCAATTTTAAGTTTCATGAACCATACCACACACATTCATTAACAAACTGTATGTGGTTTTTTTGTTTCTTTTTCATTTGTTTCTTTTTGCAACATGACTGCTTGCAACAAAAATCTTAAGGCTCCCTAAAGCCTAAAATATTTAGTGTCTGGCCCTTCCCAGAGAAAGCCTATCAACTACATACTAAATAAAACAGGAACCCATGAAATTTATACTGATATAAAAAATGAACAAATAAATAAATGGAGGAGAAATACAACTTTTTCCTACAGTAGAATTCAAAATAATAAATGCCTTAAAAAATATGGTCATTCGGCAGTAAAGCTCTATTCTGACAGGAATCATCAATGAACTAAAACCAGTAAGATTGTTGAAAAACAACATATTTGCATATCCCAATGTATTTCTCCACCAAATACTTATTATTAAAAAAGAGATAGTAGTGATTTTACAATGAAGAACCCTGGTAGATGCCACCTTAATCAAATAATCAATGTTAACATCACTACTAATAAGACAACTCAACATCATGTGCCTCTTGACATGATATAGTGAGACAGAACTGGTATGACCTCTGTGTGATACCTTCCAAAAATGAAAAACCTAAATCTTCATCAGCAAATATCAAACAGACCCAAAATAAGAGACATTCTAAAAGGTAATTTAACTGTTCAAAAATGTCAAGGATATGGACGACAAGGAAATACTAAAAGAAATGATTCTGCATTGAAAAATATTAAAATGACAAGGCAACTAAAAGCAATAAAAGATCCTGAACTGGGATTTAAGGGAAACATTATTTTTTTCCTAGAAAGAATATTATTGGATAACTGGTAAAATTTCAACAAGATCTTTAGATTAGATGATAGTATTATATTGTTAATTGCCTGATTTTATGGTTGCCCTTGGTTATCTAAGAGAGTACCTTTATCTCTTAGGAAATAAACAGTAGAATATTTAGGATAATAGGATATCACATCTACAATTTATTCTCAAATAATTGACAAAAACATGCATATGTTTATGCGTGTGTTTGTATTTACATAAGAGTAGAAAGTGATAAAGTCTATATGGTGAAATGTAAAATACTAGGAAATATGGTGGGGGTATATGAGAATCCCATATACAATACTTTTCTGTAAATAATAAATTATTTTTTTGAAGAAGAAATAAATACATATGAATATATGATTTGCCTAAAATAAACCCTATCAGAGGTAGTATTTAAAAACATGAGCTCTGAGTCAGATAAACATGATTCAAATTTTAGTTCTGTCACGTTCATTTCCTAATCTGCAAAGTGGGAGTGATATTAACAAAATATTTATGTATAAGTAAATTCCTATATGTGTACATATGTCTACTTATATATAATTATATTACATATAAATGATTAAACAAAATTAACATGTAGAATGGTTAGCACAGATTCCAACCCATGGTGAGCATTCAGTAAATTTTAGGCATTATTCATTTAAAACCAATAGAAACAGCTATAAATGAAAAATAATAGATCTGAGTGCAAACATGCAACTTTTAAAGTCCCATCAATGAAAGACATAAAAGTAAGCTAATAAATATTAAAGTAGTGAAATTATATTTTCCCTATCAAAAGATTTTTATAAAATGATAATTTGCAATACTATTGTGAATATGCTTAGAAAAGCACTCTAACATACTATTGGTGAAATTGTAAACTGGTACAATATTTCTAAAAAAAAAAATTGACAACATTTATGATGAGACTCTCAGTAATTCTAAACAAATCAAAGATAGAGGCAAATGATTATACACAATGGATTCAATCACTGCAATACTGAGAGATTTGATTATTCATACAATCAAAACTTTAATGGTACATGCTGTTAAATTACTATGTAGAGCCAAGAAAAAAAGTCAAGAAAATCTCAATTCTGTAAGAGTTTAACTATTTCACATATTTATGCAATGAGAAATAGTGGAAGAACACATACCACACTTGTATCAGTATACCTGAGGTTAGGGTTATGAATAATTTTTCTCTTCTATATTATTTTATTTCTATGATGAGTATGTATTTTTATATAATTAGTTAAACTGGAAATAAACTTGAAACACAATGCAAAGCAGAATTAGTTTCTACTACACTTGGAAGAAAGGATGAAGTTTGGGAAAAAATATAAAGAAAAGCAGCAATCTCAAAATGTTGAAATAACTGTATTACAACTCACTGACCATGACCAATATCATTCATCTGTTTTTAATATTATGAATATATCTTCATGAATCACAGAAAGCATATAAGCTAAAAGGTAGACTATTACTTCTTTTTACCTGCCTTTATTCCAAAAATAATTTAATACTGCAAAGCTATAAACTTCTTCTTTACCACAAAGAATTCTCAATATACCAGTTTACTACATAAATGATATTTTCATAACCATGCATATTTGCTCACTATAACAGCAGATACAGAACAAGTATAGTACAGTGTAATGTACTGGTAGACTTGTACTTACCTAATCCTTTAGGTGTAATGCCACTGCTGTCAGCAGGATTAATGACCCAGTAGTAATATTTTAATGTGTGCATTAGCTGTAATACTGTTCCTACCCTGCGTATGGTGGTGTAAATGGTAGCAGTTCCAATAAATTCAGCAGACAAATATGTATATAGGGAAAGCTGAACCTAATATAGAATATTAACAGAGCATTAAAATGAATTTAAACTGTCTCAAGTGTGTAAATTATAAATACACGTTCTATTCTTATTTAAATGCAAATTAGCAAAGGCCAAGAAAAGACCATTTATTATTATGATGTTAAAAATAATTACTTATTAAATATTATTTGTATTTCAAAAAGAAAAAAATCTGCAATCAACACATTCTAATACTATTTCTCTTAATAGAGTAATGTAATAGCTGTTAAAAATGAAATAATTTTTAATGATTCAGTAATTCCATTTAAAGTATCTGATAGGATGATCAATTATTTAAAAAGTCAACTAGACTAAAGCTCTTAATCAAACTATATTTCAGCACTTGAAACAGAATTAACATCAGTCAGTTATATCATATTTGGAAAAAATGCAAATTGTCATAGATCTTAAAAGTTTGTGTAATTTCAAAGTTTCTTAACCCATTGCCATAGTATTAGAATCTAACCAGTGTAAATAGAGAAATGACAAGTCAAACACCTGTGTTGAGAGAGGGAACAAATTTCAGGTTTTAGTTAGCACTCTAACAGCATAAACTGTAAAAAAGAAAGTCAGAACTTAAATAGTATTTAAACAAAGTTACGTGGGAGACTTGAAAATTGTAAAAGGCAGCTCAAATTTATTAAAAATGTCCCTCATTATTGACTTCCACTAGAATATAACAGGACTAAGTTAAGGTATACAAAACACTAAAAATGTTATGTTGATCTCTAGGAAAAGATTCATGTGTATATTTATTTTAAAACAAACAGTATTTACATCTCATGATATAAATTGTATATTCACAACCCAAGCAATTTTTCAATTATAATGATCACGATTATCCTAATATAGTCACCTGTTATTTTTCTCTTTTCTTAGTCTTTTAATAATCAGTGTACCAAATTTTCTTTCTTGGAAAAGTATAAATCACATCTAATGACTTCAGAATGTAGTTATCACATGAAGGTTAATTTTAACAATAGTTTCATTTATTTTAACATTTAAATACTTAATATTTTCATATCTGATACTGCCTAATACAACTGGTTAATATTACCTAAAAACTAAGCTGAAAACACCAAATGCTTTATATCAGATAGTCTAGATCCCATAACTATTATTTATAACATTACACAAAAATAAAATAAGTGAGAATACAGTTTTACCTTTGCAGGTGTATGTATCCAGATAGCTGGGTTGAATAAAATGTGATCACAAAGCTGCTTCAGCAAAGGTGCTCCGTGAGATAAACCATCAAGGTATTTTGCAAAGGTTAAAAATTGCTCCAGGACAGCTCTAGTTATATGAACTCTTGATGACTAAAGAAAGAAAACAGAAATTTACGTTAAAACTATGCAGAATATCAAAGTATAAAATTATTGATTTAAAATAAGTACATATAAATTTTTCATAAGTCTCCCTTAATACTTTAAATGTAAAATTGAAAACTTGTATTTCCTTGGCTATTGAAAATTTAATTATATTTAGAAAGCTAAAAATTTAAGCTAATTTTCTGACAGTTAGTTATCTGAAGCCCTTTCCAGCACAACTGCAGATAAATACCTCAGGTTAAATAATGCCACTCTTAACTCCAGCTAAAGAAATAAAAGAAGTTATGCATGAAAATCGTTTTATTCCATTTTTATAGTAGTTGATGAACAAGAGATCTTAGACAAACAAAATTAAAATGAAGTAAAATTCGTATCATGGTAAGCCACACACACATACACATACACACACACGCCAAAAAAAGACATTGGGAAAGAAAAGTGCATTCACTAGCTCCAAACCAAAGGAAAAATAAATCGACCCTACTATTCTACTGAATCCTTTCTTCAAAAAGTTACAAATGAGTTGCACATCAACAAATACAAGGCATCTTGCTTAGCAATAAACCTTTCTGACTTATCCATACTATTGAAAAAAAGCAGATCTCATTTTCCTGAAAATATTGTCCTTCTTTGGCTTTCAGGACCCTCAGATTATTCCTCAATGACTTTTATTTAAAAGATGGAACTGCTCAAGATTATTTATTTGGCCCCTCTTCTCCATGCATCTCCTGTCCCTGAATGATGTTTTATGCTTTCACAGCTTTATATAATAACATTATTTCTATGCTGAGTACCCCCATCAAGAATTTTCAATTGCCATCACCAATACATAACTTATTTCCACAAACGACAGATCTTCCAAAACTAAAACCAAACCTTAAAGCTGCACTGCCCAATATAATAGCCACTAGTCATACGTGGCTACTGAGCTCTTGAAATATGATTGTGCTAAGTGAATTGTGCTGTAAGTATGTACAATCTGGGTTTTGAAGGTTCAGAATGGAAAAACAACATAAAATATCTATTATTATTACTAATTGAGTATACTTTGAAATGATAATATTTTAGATATACTAAGTTAAATAAAATAATTACTAAAATTAATTTAATATTTTGCTTTCTACTGGAAAATTTTAAATAGAATATGAAGCTTTCATTATACTTTAATTGAACAATACTCCCCTAGAATATAACTTCAGATGAAAACATTAGAGAGAAAAAGCTGTTTATGAAACTTGAATGTCAAAAAAAATATACCCTACACAAATCTCTTCTTCCTCTAGTGATCATTTCTGCAGTATCACCATCCTCTCTAGGGTAAATAATCACCTACCATGCAACCCTAAAGCACAGTTCACATTACACCTTTATCTCCATTATCCACTGATTGAAGTTCAAGTATCAATATAGGATTATTTGGGTCCAATATTACCTGCATTCATCATGCTCGCACCAAGGACAACTCGATAAATCTGACCTAAGCATGCCACGCATTTTCATACCTCTACATAAGGGGTCACAAACTCCAACAATTACAATACACAAGTAGTTAACAAGAATGTATGAATTAGGATAGGAGACAATAAAGAGTGGTGATGACTACTCTTCAGGTTCAAGGTACCTAAAGGAAATTAAGTTCAAGACTACAATCTTTCCATTGAGCCAAACAAAATATTTCTTTGGGCCAATTACATACACATTTGTTTCATCTGTTTTCTCCATCGTGAAACCCTTGTATCCATTTCCTTTACCTTAAAGGTAGAGAGCAATACTTTTCATGTAGTTATTTGGAAAATATACATGTTGCGTATTTACTATTTTCCAGATACTTTCCTTGGCATAGCAGAAAGAACAGTTAACAAAACTGGAAGAAACAAAACCTGCCCTCATAAAACTTACATTCTAAGGAACAAGAAAGTAGGGATATACAATAAATAAAAAGGTAAAATATGCAACATGTTAGGATTTAATAAGTGTATAAAAAAACATAGGGTGGATTATAAATTTGTAAAAGGGTAGTTAAAAGAAGGTATTACTGAGAAGGTGGCATTTAATTAGTTTGAAGTATGACAAGGCTAGCAATGATTTTGTATTAGTAGGCTTGTGTGTTTGACCAAACACCAATGGTGAGTAGATAAGCAATAGTTCTACAAAATTCAAACCAAGCTTTAGAACGTAACTTTACATGAAAATTTTATAAGAAGATATAGGAAATGATTCCAAGAAATAGCTGAATAATTAATGCGAGGAAGGCGAACAAAAAGATAAATATTTGAGTAAAAAAAAAAACAACAACAAAGATTGGGCACTCATTTTAAAGGAACTTTAATGAAAAGAATACAATACTTTTAAATTTTAAACTATTTTATTCATGGGTAGGAAAATTAGATAAGAGGTCAATGGTTTTTTGAAGCTCCAGCCAGCTCCTTCATTAGTTACAGTTTCACATGGCTCATCTTATGCATTCTATTTTTTATTCAGTAATAATGGTTTCAAGACATTATCTGATAAATTCTACTTTTATGTTTTCAACTCTGAAATAGAATAGTGAGATCCTGTTCCTAGATAAGCATTCTCAGAGATCAGATCTTATCCAATAAAAATTATCATGTTTTTATAAAGAACACAAAAGGAATATAAAATCAGATTGACCATTATGAAATTATTCATTTGAGGAAGTAATTCGTAATTTGAAGACAAGTTTTCAACTTGCTCCACATTATAAGGTATGTTAGAAGCATCACAGGATGCCTTCCACATTAGTAAAAAAAAATGTGTCAGTTTTTTTTCATAGCAATTGATGTCACTGGGTAGTAATTTTTACTTCTAAAATTGATCTTTAGGAAATATTTTTCTAAAATTGTGCTTTGTAATTAGCCCACTTAAAATCCTACTCAACAAAAAATTAATGTTCTCTTTAATGGCATGTTCTATTTACCTGTAAGTAGTACTTATTCCTTCTGCCTTGTGTTGCTGTTACTTATTCACACATCTTTGTTTCCTGATATAAAAAAGGATACTATCTTATTCATCTTTATCTGTCTGGTGCCTGCCATAATTCTTCAGTAAATGTTTAATTCATGGCAAATTAAAAAATACAGTAAGACTAGAACAGATAAGGCAAAACTGATTAGAAGAGGAAAGGATGAAAGACATCCAACTCTGTTTTAATGTGTTCTGTTTGATTGATTTCTTTTAAATATTTTTTTAATTTTATATTTGCTTTCATTTTCTCAAGTAAAGCTATTTTTAAAAGAAATTCATACTTGGATACTTTAGTTATAAATCTGTAAAATGCAAGCTCTGCAATGTAAACTATATGACATTACTTGTGTGTGGTAACTGAATACATATTTTGTAAGAAGCGCTATATGAGATGTGACTAAATATATTTGGAAGTAGAATGTGAGAAACTAGAAAGAAATTATAACTAAATCAAATAGGAGCAACAGATGTAACAGAGAAATTGCTACTCAGTTAAGACATCTTTCCCACATTTAGAGCAGCCCAGGACAGAATGGATTGCCAGAAATGTTCATTTGTACTGCAGAAATAATTCTATATACACAGAACATGCATTATATGTTAATTAAATTATGGAAATGAATTTAATTAGTAGAGGTACATCATAAAGTAGTTGATATTCAATATCCATTTCACTCCTCCTGGGACACCAAGATTGAGCTCCAAATAACCTATATGAATATCCTATATGAATCATTTGTATGTTGTTAACAGGGGCAGGGAATGATTAGTTCAGAGACCCAGCATCAAAATTTTCATGGCAACGATTAGTTCAAAGTAGGCCAAGACCTAGGCTGATTAATCAAACTGGAGGGAAGGCTCTTGTTCAGGAATTGGGAGAAAGGTACTCTCTCTCCCTCCACCAGGCTGGGGAGGTCTGTAGCACCAAGTGCACCTGGCAACCTTCTTTTGATCACCTGGATAGCAGCTCTAGCATAAATCATCATTACAGATGGCAGAGCAGAGATACAGAAAAAACCTGGGTCTTTCATGACATAATTGAGACTCAGATAACCAAACCCTGAAACTCCATTTACTGCATGCATGTTTTGCTGGCTATACTGATCCCCTCTCCAATCTTCCCCTCGGTAGGTTCTATTTCTCCTTGGTAGGTTCCCTCGCCTATTGGCTTCCAGTTGGTTTGACTAGCTTGAGACACCAGCTGGAAATTAAAGGATGGGGAAGATTGAATTGGGGTATTTATTTCCCTGGCTTCACCCCTTCAGCTCAATACATTATATTCCCTTTTTGAAGGCCATATTCCAATCAGGTACATTTCTCCTATAGCTGCAGTAACTTGCTCTGAGTTATGCTAAACGCTCATCCCTCATCTCTTCAAACCATGCTGATTCCCCCTAGCAATGCTCACAACTTTCTAACGAGCCTTGCATTAAACTCTTCTCAATATGACTGATAGGCCACCAATCACCAGACTGTTATATTAGCAAACATACTTCTTTGTTTAAGTCACTTTGAATAAAAATTTTTATTAACCACAACCAAAAATATTGATTATATAATATAGACTCTAAATTTTCTAAAAACTCACATTTTGGCAAAATACAACAAAACAAAAATACCTTAAAAGTTTTTCATGGAACAGTATGAATGTGATTAATAAGAAGTCCTCTTATTAGACTACCTTCCTTGATAACTAACAACTTCTAAGACAAAGAGATAGAGCTAAGACAGTTAACCATTAACTCATTATTCACTGATGACAAAATAAAAATTGAACCTTTATTATTTACACGACACATGACAGCTGATGCTTAAAAATAAAATAGTGTAAACATTCATCTGATAGTTCAAAAGGGTATTCTTTTTAAGCAATCAAACAAGCATACAAGTGTTTTTCAATGAAATTCAAAAAGTATTTATTGAGGCAGGCACTCTTTTATGTGTTCAAGATACAGCAATAAGGTGTGAAAAAAATATATTGTCCCTGCTTTCATGAAGCTATGTTCTAGTGAAAGGAAGCAGAAAATAAACAAGTAAAAAAAAAATGTCAGAATGGTGCTGTAAAAAATTAGCAGAGTAGAGAGTGATGGTTATAGAAGGGGTACTATTCTACTATTCTATTTAGAGTGATCAGGGAAGATGTTTTTGATAAGGTGAGATAAGCGAAATCCTAAATGAAGTGTAGAATCAAGCAAGCCATGTGGTTTATCTATGGGAAAAAGCAATGAGAAAACACTGCAAAAAGCCCTGAGATGGACACATTTTAGTTTTTACAAGGAAGGCAAAGAGGCTTTTGTGTGGCCAGTGTGGCTGCAACAGAGAATGCAAGGAGAACGTTAAGACACGTAGAAGTGAGACTTGGGACTTTTTCACTCCAAGAAGGTTGAAGTAGTTAAGATCTGGCATATTTTAGAGCACTCGTCTGACTACAAGTGAAAGATGATGACGGATTGAACTAAGATAGTATCAATGGACAGAGAAAGGAGTAGAGTGTTAAGCATGAAGTAGTCATTGATTCTAGATCTGTTTTGATACTAAGCAACATGATTTGCTGAGAATATGGATTTACAGTGCGAAAAAGTAGAGTCAAAAAGGATTAATATTTTCACTTGAACTACATGTTGAATGGTAATGCTATTAACAAAGATTGAGAAGACAGGGTTGAAAGGTTAGAGAGAAAATCAAAAGTAACAGTGTGGAAAATTTAGATTTACAAAGCCTAATAGACATCCAAGTGGAGCTGAATATGAGAGACTACAATTCAAAAGAGAGGTTGTGGTTGGAGGTATACATTTGAGAATAATTGGTTTTTACAGAATAATGAAAGACAAGGGAATGATAAACACAATTAGAGTAAAGTTTAAATAAAAACGTGTTCCTGGATTAAGCAGCAGGACACCAGGGTCTTTAGAATTTAAAAGAGGAGGAGGAACTACTAGGAGAGAATAAAAGGAGGCCAAGAAGGTGAAAATAAAGACTGCTGCCACTAAACACAACTGAAGAAAGCGTTTCAAGAAGGGAAGAATGTTCAACTGAAATGTTGTTAAAAGGTCAAATAACATGAAGACTGAGAACCACAGATTTAAGAATATGAAGGTTACAGATGACACAGCCATTTTAAGGGAAGAATGAGGATGAAGCCCAATTGGAATAGGAATGAATCTAAGACTACATAGCATTCCAGGAATATAAGAATGGTTTCACATTTGAAAATCAATAAATGTCATTCACTAAACTAAGAAAAAACGTAGAACATAACTATCTCAAAGAATGCAGAAAAGGCTTTGATAGATAATACTCAACATCTATTTATGGCAGAGAAAACTCATCAAATTTGAAATAGGCAGTTTCTTAATTTGATTTAAAAATCTACAAAAAATCATCTACAGCATGTATCATATTTAGTGGCTAATTATTGAAAGTTTTGCCCATAAAATATGGAATAAGATAGGGATACCCACTATTAGAACTTTGATTCAACACCATACTAAAAGTCTTAGTACAGTAAGACAAGAGGAAAAAAAAAAAAAAAAAGACTAATTAGAAAGAAAAATACTGTCATTCTAAGATACATGATTTTCTACAAAGAAAATTTTTTGGAAAAATCTACAAAGTACTAGATTTTGAATAGCAAGATCAGTATATAAAAGATCAATATAAACACCAAATATATTTCTATATACCAATGACAAAAAATAAAAATTTAAAGCATCAAATATAAGAAAAATAAGGAAGTTTTCCACTCAGAAAACTTCCAAAGAGACCTAAATAAATAGAAGAATATACTAAATATATGAACTAAAAGATTCAACATAAAAATTACAATATAATACAATGAAAATCCTAGCATGTATTGGTGAACACTGACAAGCAATAATAACCAAGGCAATTTTGAAGAACAAAACTAGATGACATACTATGAGTTATGAAGATGTACTAAAAAGCTATACAAATTAAGACAGTGTTATACTCCCTGAAAGATAGGAAAATAAACACAACAGATAAGACTCCGGAAATAATCCCATTTCTATATGGTCAGCTGATTTATTGCAAAGATTAGACTGCAATGCAGTCAAAAACTGTCTTTCCAATAAACAGCACTGGACCAGTTAGATATATAAGTGTGTGTGTGTGTATATATATGTATATACATATACATATATACACACACACATAGGGAGAGAGAGAGAGAGAGGGAAAACTGTAACCCTTATACCTCATGCCATATAGAAAATTTAACTCCAGATGGATTGGAAATAGAAATGTGAAAAAATAAAAAACTCACAATTTTTGAGTTCCATGGCTTTGGAATACATATGGATCTAAAATATGCTAATCATAAAAGAAAGTGAAAATTTGACACATATTAAAATTAAGGACCTTTTTTCATCAAAAACATCACTGAGAGAATGAAAAGGCAGCCACAGAGGACGAGACATTTTCCATACATACTCAACAAAGGACTCAAACCCGGGACATATGCAGAATTTCCACAAATCAGTAAGAAAATGACAGACAATCCAAATGGAAGCGGCTAAGGGTAAACACTTTGAACAGGTATTTAACAAAAGAGGATGACAAAAAAGACAATAAACATATGAAAATGCTCAACTTAATTTGTCATCAGGGAAATGCAAATTGAAACACAACGTGATCTACGCGTAAATGGAAGACTATCTTTGTAAATCACATATCTAATAAAAGATTAGTGTCTAGAATAAAAATTTCCCAAAACTCACTAATAAAAAGACAAATACCACAATAAATAAGTAAATAATATAAAAAATATTTTAAAAGACAAATACCCATTTTTTTAAAATAAAGTACTGAATAGACATTTCACACACACACACACACACACACAAATAGGCAATGAACACATGAAAATGTTCTCAATATCCTGAGACATCACAGAAAAGCAAATAAAAGATGATATATTTCAAAACCCCGAGGGAGGCTGAAGTAAAAAACATGAACAATTACAAGTATTGACAAGGATGTGAAAAAACTGGAAACCTCATACAGTGCTAATGGGAATGTAAAGTGTTAGAACTTTGGAAAATAGTCTGGTAGTTTCTCAAATGGTTTAAACTTAATGTTACCATAGGACCCAGCAAATCAATTCATGGGTATCTACCCAAGAGAAATAAAAACATATGAGTACACACAAAGTTATATTTGAACATTCATAGCATCATTATTCATAGTAGCCAAAAGATAGAAACAACACAAATACACACACACACACACACACACACACACACACACACACACTGCGATATTATCCAGCCATAAAAAGGAGTGAAATTCTGATATATACCACAAAATAGATGAATTTTATAAGCAATATCCTAAGTGAAAACACACAGATACAAAAGAACAAATATATGATTCCACTTATATGAAATACCTAGAATAGGCAAAATCATGGAGACAAAAAGTAGATTATAGGTTGCCTTGGAATAGGGGGTCTTAGAGGGAATAGGAAAAATTGACGAAAGACATGAGTACCTCATACACAGAAAATATGGATATCCAATAAATATATATCTAAATATGTCCAATCTTATTCAAAATCTTTAAAAATGAAAATTAAAACAACAATGAGATAATATTTATATTCACTAAATTGACTATATTTTTAAGGTTATTAATTCTGAGAAAGAGGAAGAACTATGTCTATATACTTAAAGTCTTTTCACAATATTTCTAACTTTAAGCTAAGTGTTAATTATAAAAACAAAAAAGTCTCACTTTACAATTATGCTGATAAACCCTGAGTAAATACGAAAACTGTATTTAAAGGGCAGTTCCTGATAGAGATTTTGTCGAGCACCATCGTGTTACAAAGGCATTTCATTACATCGCATTCATATAAAATGTAATTTAACATAAATCTTCTAAGCACTTCTTCATATTAATACTCTGAATATAGGAAAATAGTTTTCCATTATTAAAAAACAATTGTAACAGTCTTAATGAAAATCTTAATAATGTTACATAAATAATTATCTCAATAAAGAAATTCTGTCAATGATCGATCTACCACTCCTCGGGCACCAATCCTTCCAGGAAGGAGAGTTCTGTGTCAAAGAAATAACAGATTACAAAGATATCAAATGTAGAACAATCTGAGGTGAAAAAACTATCTCCAAAAGTCTTCTCGATTTTATTTCTCAAGAGAAAAATAATTTGTTCCTCTTAGTCGAGGTTTCACCTTGATTTTTTCTCAAAAGTTCCATTTTCAGAGCAGCTAAATGTTAGAGTTAACTAATAACAAGAGGTCTGAGAGAGCTAATGGGGTAATAAATATTTCTTTAGGAAAACAAACATACTTTCATTCATGAAATCCCATTTTAATTTTTAAAGGAAATCACACGATACCACCGAACTCCTGTAAGACCATTATCAGAAATTTAGCAATCATTATATAATAGCATAGGTATGACTAAAGCAAAGGTCATAAAACCAGGACATAAATGACACAAGACGGGAAAAATTAAACCCATCTAATTTGTATTGTTTATACTATATACTGATTAGAGAAAAGATACTTTAAATATTCAAATACATTAAAAGCAGGAATAAAGCACAAAATACTATTTCCATTGTCAAAAAATAAAGATTTGTTACCTTATAATTGAAAAATAAAGCTAAAACAAAAGAGTAAATCAAATAAAGCAAAGTTGATAAAATCTCTTAGAAACTTAGTTTGAATAAAAATAGCAAAGAAACTGGAAAAAATATTTAAGAGAGAAAAACTGGAAACTTTGAATAGACGTAGACAAAAGAATTTTCTATTTCTTTTGTCAAAGAATTTTAGTTTCTATTTTCGTTCAAAATTTCTTAAGTATATAGTATTCCAACACCCCATTTAGTTCAATGTCTACCCCACTATGTTTAAGTGCATAATATAAAAATGTGAATTAGCCCAAAAGATGGCCTCTGCACAGTCAATAGAAAAGGAAACTATAGAAAAAACATAATTAGTGACTGCCAGCTGTCTATCTGTGAAAGCTACACAATAAAACCATCATTACAAATCACTTACCTTTTCAAGTAAGTAGCCAATGACTAAAAAGCCTTTTCCACCCAGCATCTGTTCTTGCATGGCTACTGAACTTTTAAGCAGTTCAACCAGGAATGCCAAAAGGGTAGCACTGCATGTAAAGTACAGATAATTTTATTATGTAATTATCAAATGTTGATTATAAACATAGTGTTCAAATTCAGTATTTATTATGCCAAAAGATAACAACCATATGGAAATCTAATCTCTATTTTGCTAACAATGACAATCATACTTTGTATTACGCAACAATATATTTTCTCACAAGCAAGAGAAAAGTAGTTTTATCACTTTAAAATTAAATATCAAAAATTGACACATAACTGTGTAGTTTTTTTACATTCCAAAGCAAAATATCAAAATTTACCTATACACATATATATATTCTCTGCTTCAAGTAAATCTAACAAAAGAAACACACCCACAAATATGTCACTTGTCCATAATAAAGACTTTATTATAATATTCTTTGGAAGTACATGCTATCTTAGAGAATTTTATATATGTACACAAGATTGCTTTGGAAAAACATGCTTATGTTTTAAATAAACACTTCATTTAGACCTATTTTTCTTAAACAACTTATATTTTCCAAAAAACATCCAGGGAAATAGGCAATGTTACTTATGTCCACATATGACCTCAGGAAAAGTTCATGAGAGCAGAAAAAATGATTTTTGTAATATTAAAATGAAAAGTGACAGTATACACAACACCTAAAAGTACACAAAGATATGTACAGGACAAACATAAAGCACTTAATGTGTCTGTTGAATGAGGGAAGAAACAAAAGAAAAATAAATGATTGCATTGAATTAAGTTTTAATAATGTATTACTTCACACAGTTACATAGAACAATTTGCAACGAGCAGCACTGATAGAAGATAGCATCCCTAATTATATGCTGATCGTAGTTTATAACAATAAATGACTATAAAACAGACTTTATCAGCAATTAAAATATTATCTATTTACAGTGCTTTACAAAGTATCCTAAACTGCCTTTTTATATTCGCAAGAATGGGTAAAACCACACACTTCAAAATTTATTTCAAATGCACAAGTACTCATTCCTACAAGAAATTAAGAAAATTTGGTAATGAGGAAAACTTGAAAATTATTAAGGCCCAAAAGGAATCTAAAGTTATTCTATCCTCTGAAGTCATTCCAGCTCTTCTGATTTCAATAGAAATGACAACACTGTTCTCCGATAATTGCCTATTCTTGTTCAAATAAGAAATAGTCTCATAAAAATAATTAATGACAAAATCATTATTATCATTATAAAAAGCAGTAGTTTAATGGATTACATTTCAGCTAGAAAAAATATAGTATGTCTGGAAATAAAGTACTTCATTACAGGAAATTAAAATTCAATTACATTATCTAGCCCTGTACCTTTAAACCACAAAAAAAAGTAAACTAGTAATACAAATCAATGATATTCTTTTACTTTTTCCAAAGTCAAAGGTAGACATTTACAAGAAAAACACAACTACCAACGAATTCCTTGGGATTTTTTAAATGTTTCCGTAAAGCAAAACAACTATTAAAATGGACTAGATTGCTTTTTAATAGTCAGACACTTCACAAATAATTGCTCAGATACTATTATACATGATACTTCTGCCTAAATGTTTAAAAAGAATGAAGACAATTACTGCATGGAGATTACACAATTTCCTAATCATCTCATGAAATTCTTACCAACACCTGAGTTAGTGATTTAGAGAGAAAGATGACTAGGATTCCTACACATCACCACTGCCAAAAAGAAAGACTGGAAATGCATCACTATGGTCCCTGTGGTCCATGAAAAAAATGCAAAAAGCATTGCTTACAATAAAATCACTCTACTCTGTAGAACCATATAAAATTATAAGGATGCCATGGATTTTTATTTTCTTTGATGTCACAAAGACAGCTCTTGCTCACAAACATCTAATGAATTAACTCAGACTTCTAAACACTGTAGAGCTCCATTACAAAATCAGAAATACTAATTTCATCATTCCAAAATCTTAATACATGACTATGCTATCCACATATTAATTTCACTTCAATTTTAACTATGACAAATGAAAAATCAAATGCATTCACTAACAAAGGTATTTTTAATTTACACCTAAAACCCAATGCAATAGCAATACCACATCTTTTCAAAAAATCTTTAAAATAGGTATATTTGACATGGTGGACGTAATAGTAAATAGATGACCATCTTCGAAGAGGTACATTTTCAAACATAATTTAACAAACTTACCAGTAACTAAAATGCATCGGATTGCTGCAGGGCTCACAATAAACTTGCAAAATTCTGTGTACTGCCATACAAAATTTCTCTCCATTCTTGCCTATTTCCAACTCCCCTAGATACAAAGGCAAATATAAAGGATACTTCAGCCCATTCCTATATCTCCTACATACCACTTCCTGTCTAGACACATCAGTTCATCTGTAGAGGATCTAAATATATAGGATAAATCAAAAGCAAGTATCTGTGTCAGCCAAAACTAGTATATACAACATGGAACATTCTCTTGAAAAGTATAGCAATCCCTAGAAACGATGTTCACAATATTTTACTTGGTACACAAAAAGTGTTCTGATTTTTATCTCATAAAGTAAAACTGCTAAACTTTTCAACAGACATTGTAACATATGTTCTGTAAGTAGAAATTCTACTTCAGAAATGGTTAAGGGTTTTTATTTCTGTCTCCTTTAAGGAAAATGACACTAATAATCTATAGGGTTATTTCTTAAAAATAATTATCATCTTCCAATTATTTGTAAGCTTCAATTAAGTTAGGAAATAATACGTATTTCAAGTGTCATACTTATAAATGGCTAGACCTTAGGAAAAAGGAAGGAAACAGTATAATAATACCTTTAATGGCTTAGTATATTTATTAATATCCCCAGAGCTTTCTAGTCCATGTTATTAAAGAAAACCAAAACAGTCTTGGCCCACAAATACCCAAGAATATTTAATAACTATGTATGAACATAACTAAATTCTGTTTTTAATGAAAAAAGCACACTGTATTTAGGTTCCATTAAAATTTATATAAATACAGGTTTTTCACTTGGTTTTAAAATTACTTTATCCATTATTTATTTTTCAAAATAACTAATGTAGATAACTCATGTAATTTGATCCCAAAAGTTTTATTTGAAGTGTCTTATTAATTAAAGATGAAATATATAATAAAGATAGACCTAATTTATAACTGAAATGATTAATATTGAATATATAACCCAAGTGTCATTCAAAGGTAGTTCTTAGAATACAGAAACTGGCTTTTCCATTTACTTTGTACTGAAACAAGCAAAGTACCTCAGCTAGATGTGTTTAAATATGTTAAGAAGAGTAGAATTAATAATGTTAAAATTAAAGATTCCCCCTGAGATTTAACATCTCTTCTCCTTATGAAAGGATGTTTTTAATCTCTTAAGAAACACTACAGAGGAAAAGTAATTGTCAGAATAAATTCAGAAGCAGATTAAGTTCCAATAAGATTTAAGGTACCAGTCAGTGGGTAAAATCGTTTGACTTTTTCATAAAGTTTCATCTCTTAAATAGCCTAATTTAGTATTGAGATACATTGAAATCTTGCAAAAGATTAAAATTATATAAAATATTTAATACCATACTTTTTCTGCTATTTCGTACACTACAAAACTCCTCCAAGACAAGAGTGATCATAGCAGGAATAAACTGTAAAAGAAATCAACTCAAGTCCATCCCCAAGATAATTTCATACTCAACGCAATTAATTTCCATCGACACAAAATAAATCTCACAATAAGTTAGTAAAGGTAAATTCCTCCATAATTCAAAATTAGAAAGGTCTCAACCAAAAGTTTCTAACTCCACGTACATTTAATAGTCACTTTTAGACAATGTATTCCTGAAGATGTTATCTCAAAGACCACTGCCTACCTGCCTACATATGTAATGAATCCTAATACACAAACTGTCACATTCATCAGTTCAGACATCAAGTGGAGATACATGCCAAAATGAGTAGAATATATTTATCTGTAGAATCAAATAAGGAAAACAGTGAAATGCACACAGTAAAATGTAAGGACAGATGGAATACACTGGGTAGCACATGAAATCACTATGTGTGCCAGTAGCCAGGAAATCTCTCCTCAGTAATTTCTACATTTTCTTTCAGCCCATCAAGGAAACAGGCAGCCTTCTGAAATGAATTGCTACCTCTGTCATGGCTATTTAACAGTATTCTTTAAAGGCTCTATTAGAAGGTAGGCAAGCTATTACACATTCTTACCTCCCTTTGGTAACAAACTTTGATTTTATATTTCATCAGCCTATTTTATTTCTGACAAAATGTATTATAACCAAAAAAATCAGTGTTTATAAAAGTGTCATTGAAAAGTGTCACAATTTGTCTTACAAAGGAAACAGAATTTAAAAATTCGCAGATGTAAGTGAATTAATTCTAAACCTCTATGACACAGTTATGGTAGTAATGGTACCTACCACTATTTATACTAGTGTTTTGTCTAAAAACAAAACAGTGTTTTGATCAGCTCCATTCATAATTCTCTATAAATAGTCGATAGATATTCACTAAAAAGGCTCCAATGTAAAAGAAATAAGCCTCAAAACGCAATAGTTTGCAATTTAACCCCTACCAACAAAGAACCACTCACAACACTCTAAATGCCCTAGTCCCTTGATGAAAACTTCCTGGACATGTTACAAGTGGCAGCACCATTATAGGAACAACACATAATCCAGAGTACATGAATACTTTACAAATTTAATGTAATGTCCTAACACCTAAGAAATTCAAAATTTCAAAGAAAAAAACAGAAAGAGGTTAGAATCCACACACGTGATCTTAACAACATATGAGTCCTCTAATGCCCTTTGAGATTAAAACGTGCCACAGTAGGAAGGCCAAATGGTGCTGGCTCCACTTTCAACCAAGCCCCAGCCTATTTAACAGAAGCAAGAGTAAAAATGTACCCTACAAGTGCTGAAACTACCAAAGAAAGCAAATAATTGTTAAAACAGCTGACTACACACAAAGCTAAAATAATTATTTGATACTTAGGTTTTATATACTTGTATGCCCAGGAATTTTCTAATCTTGTTATAACTAATTTTTTTTTAAATGATCTATGCAGGTAAACTGACTTCTTTGTTTCTTTCCTTTGTGTGTGTGTGTACAATTCTGAGAACATTAGATATATAAATTTATAGAACCCCACCACAATCAAGATACAGACCAGTTCCATAGCACCAAAACATTAATTTATCCTATTTTTCTACACTTTTGCAGTCACATTCTCCCAGCATTCATAACCTTGGGTAACTACTTCTCTCTTATCCATCACTCTAGTTTTGCCTTTTCATGAATGTCATGTAAATGGAATCATATAGAATGTAATCTCTGAATATGTCCTTCTTGGTCTCAACATACTACCTTTGAGATTCATCCAAGTAGTTGCATGTATCAAAAGTGTATTCCTTCCAACTGCTGAATAGTATTCCATTGCATGATTGGATTAAAACAGTTGGTGTATACTTGATATATATATGTTTGACAGTAGTTATGAATAGGACTACATAAATGTTCACATAGGGCTTTTGCATGAACAACCCCCCAGAAATAGAAAGATTAATATGACAGGTATATGTTTCACTTGATAAGAAACTACCAAACTGCCCAAGTGGCGGTACCACTGGGTCCCAGTTGATCTTCATACTTGCCAGCACTTGACACCATGAGTATTTTTCCCTTTGTCCTAGGTGTACAGTTGTTATCTCAGAGTGGTTTTAATATGCATTTCTCTGTTTATTAGTGACGTGGGAGATCTTTTCATGTGCTACTCTGGTATCTTCATATCTCTCTTGTGAAGTGTCTGTTCAAGTCTTCTGCCAATTTTTAAAAATTGGATTTTATGTTTTCTTACTGGGGTTTGAAAGATTTAAAAAAATATATTCTTGATATAAATCCTTTGGAAAAATACGTGATTTTTCCATCATCTTCCTCCAGTCTGTGGCATGTCTTTTCATTGCATCTTTTGCAGAATAAAAGGTTTTAACTTTGATGGAAGTCAAAATCAAATTTACCAATTATTTTGTTTAAATGCATCACACTTTTGGTGTCATGTCTAGAACAACTTTGCCTAGCCTAGATTCCAAAGCTATTTCTCTTATGTTTTTACTAAAACTTCTACAGGTTTATATTATACATTTAGAGTTAATTTTTTATAAGGTATGAGGTTTATGTCGAGGCTCATTTTTTGGCATACGACTATCCTTCCTCCCTTAGACTGTTTTTGCTCCTCTGCCAAAAATCAATTGTCCATATTTGTGTGGGACTGTTTCTGAAATCTATGCTGTTCCACTAATACGTATGTCTGTCACTTTGCTAATACGACGCTGTCTGCATTATTATAGCTCCACAGTGAATTTTGGAGCCAAATACATATGATTCTCTCACTTTATTCTTTTTCAAAATCATTTTAGCTATCCTAATTACTTTGACTTTCCATATAAATTTTAGAATCACCTTGTCTATATCAACAAACAAATCCAGCCAGGATTTTAATTGGTATTGTGTTAAATCTATACATCAATTTAATGACACCTTTACTATGCTGAATCTTCCTATATATGAATACAACATACCTCAACTTTTATTTTGGACTTTGATTTCTTTCATCAGCAATTTGTAGATTTTAGCACACAAATCCTACACGTTTTGGACACATTTAAAATATTTAAAATTTTGAACCTATGTTAAAGGTATTTTAAATTTGGTTTCCTACTACACATTGTTAATACAGAGAAATATAAACTATTTTTATGAGAAAACCCTGTATCTTGAAAACTTTCTAAACTTACTAGTTCTAGAATTTTGTGTGCAAATTCATTAAGAATTTTTATGTAGACAATTATGTCATCTGTGAAAAAGCACAGTTCTATTCTTTCCTTTCCAATATGCATGACTTTTATTTTTTATCTTGTCTTATTGCAATGGCTAGAACCTCTAGTCTGGAACATATCCATACATGTACAGCTTAGGGCCAAGTTGATACATAATTTTATAGAGTAACATTCACACACTCTTCCCTTTCAGTGATTTCCCTGATAATTTCTAGTTCTGGAGTCCCTCTTCTTAGTTCTGCTGTCAAAATGCTAGAGCTTCAGTATCCTCACTGTGCTGTACACATCTACAACTCTGCCCATATCCAGGGCAAATCAGCTGTAAGAGGAAGAGAGATTAAAAACAAGCAATAGAGAGGTTTTTAGTTCTGAAGGTAAGGAGCCTGGAAGCCACCACTCCATCCTTTCAAATAAAAAGCTGAACAGACTGAAAGGTCAACATTCTAGGATCCAATAAGAGCGGGAGGAACAGGACAACTTGCTGCCCACAGATCGGAGAGATACACAGAGCGAGATGGAAACCAGAGCAACGACGCACATGTGGAAACCACAAAGGGAACCAATGCCCAGGTGGGAAAACCTGAACTGTAATTGATAAATTGCTGGAAGATGAATGCTACAACTTCCGTAGTCAGAGAGGCATCCACACTTATTGTGAGATTTATCTCCAGGAGCTAAACCAGGTTTCCATAGTCAATGTGAGAGGAAAATCTTCTCGGGCTTCCAGCAGGGGAAGGAAAAGGAATCATCGTGAAATACACCAGAGCACTTTGTTCTTAAAAAGGCCTGCCCTCAGGAGAAATTAGTGAAATAAACCTAACCGGCTAAGGTATTATTGGAGCTTAATAGACCTGGGGAAAGAAAATATCCAACGATAGCCAGGTCTAGTCATCTTCTCCTACCTAACAGGGTTGGAAAAGCTGAAAACACTTCTGTAGTTCACATTCCGCAGGCACAGAATCACGGAAAGACCACGACCTAGTCACAGGACTGCAGACTGCTGCCTCACCCCACACCTCGCCACCACATTTGTAAAGGCCTATTAACAGCAGCTCCTTTTTACGGGGACATCCCGTCTCACTATCAAGGAAAAAATTACAAGGGATACCAAGAGGCAAAAATTACAATTGAAAAAGACAAATAAAAAATAAGATCCAGACATGCCTGGGATGCTGGAATTACCAGACTGGGAATTTAAAACAACTATGATTCATATGCTAATGGCTCTAATGGACAAAATAGACAGCATGAAAGAACAAATGTGAAATGTAATCAGACAAATGGAAATCCTAAGAAAGAAACAAAAAGAAATGCTAGCAATAACATAACATACACTATAACAGAAATGAAGAAGATCTTTGATGGGCTTATTAGTAGACTGAACACAACTGAGAGAAGAATCTCGAAGCTAGAATATATTAATAGAATACTCAGAAACTCAAAACTTCAGAGAACAAAAACTGAAAAAAACGAACAGAATACCAAGAACTGAGGGGCAACTATAAAAGGTGTAACATGTGACTAATGGGAATACCAGAAGGAGAAGAAAGATAGAAAGTAACAGGAGACATTTTGGAACAATAATGACTGCAAATTTCCCCCAAAATTAATGTCAAAAACTGAACCACACATCCACGAAGCTCAGAGAACACCAAGCAGGATAAATGTCAAAATAACAACAACAACTACACCTAGGGATACCATTTTCAAATTACAGAAAGTCAAAGATAAAGAAAAATTCCTGAAAGAAGCCCAAGGAAAACACATCTTACTTATAGCAGAAATAAGATAAGAATGATATCCAACTTCTCCTCAGCAACCATGCAGGCAAGAAGAGAATGGAGTGAAATATATTAAAGCCTTGAGAAAAACAAAAAAGGAACACCTTTTTCAAAATCTGTACCCTGAAAAATTATCCTTCAAAAATGAAGGAGAAATAATGACTCTGAGACAACAAAAATTGAGGAAATTTGTTGCCAGTAGAACTGTCTTGCCAAAAATGTTCACAGAAATTCTTTAGAGAGAAGGAAAATATTACAGGTCAGAAACTTGGATCTACATAAAAAAAGACAGAGAATTGAATCAGAAAAAAAGTGAAGGTAAAATAAAAACTTATGTTTTAATCTAAAGTGATCTAACAGGTAATAGTTTGTTCAAAATAATAACATTGTATTTCATTCATTATATATGGTCACGTGTGTATATATACAGATACACACAGAATTGACATGCTTATGTATGTGGATATATAAGTGAAATGAACAGCAAGGACACCAGGGGCAAGATAAAAGAATTAAGATTGTTTTGTTATTATAATGTATTCAAACTACTCATAAAATGGCATGGTGATATTTGATAGTAGACTTGAATTGCAAACTCTATGACAACCACTAAAAAAAGTTTAAAAATTAAGTTTAACTGATATGCTAGAAAAAAGGAGAGAAGATTTAATTACATAAAATAAATGCTCAATTAAAATCACAACAACAAATGAAGAGCAGAACACAAAATCAGGAACAAAAAGCAAGGCAACAAATAGAAAACAGTAACAAATATGGTAAATATTAATCCAACAATATCAATAATCAATTTGAATGTCAATGTCTAAATACACCAATTAAAAGACAGAAATCTTCAGAGTGAACCAAAAACTATAACCCACCTATATGTTGTCTATAACAAACCCACTTTAACTATAAAGACATATATGGACTGAAAGTAAATGGATGGATAAAAATATACCATGATAACACGAATCAAAATAAAGCAGGAGTATCTTATATTTTTTTCAGCAGTCTTCAAATCAAGGAAAGTCATCAAAGAGTAAGAGGGCATGACATAGTTACAATGGGGTCAATTTTCCAAACAGACATAACAATTCTTAAGGTGCACATGCCTAACAGCAGAGCATCAAACTACATGATGCAAAATCTGCTGTAACTGCAAGGAGAAGGAGATGAATCCACTATGATAGTTAGAGACTTCAACACCCCTCTCAGAAATGGACAAATACAGAAGGAAGAAAATCAGGACATAGTTGAACTCGACTCTAACAAATTACTGGAGATAATTGCCATCTATATACTACTTTATCCAACAGCAGCAAAACACACATTCTTCTCAAGCTCAAATGTAACATTCATTAAGGTAGACCAAATCTAGAGTAATAAACCTCATCTTACAATTTAAAAAAATAGAAATCATACAATACCTATCCTCAGATCAGAATGAAATTAACTAGAAATCAGTAATACAAAGATCTAGAAAATGCTAAAATATGTGGAAGTTAAACAGCATACTTCTAAATAACACATGGGTAAAAAAAAAAAAAAAAATCCCAAGAGATATTAAAAATATTTTGAATCAGAAGAAAATGAAAACACAACTTCCCGAATTTGTGGAATGAAATTAAAGCAGTGCATACAGGGAAATTCATAACATCTAATGTTGTGATATATTGTGACTTATAATAAACATATATTTGGTCTTCATCCCCATTTCTGGCACAGAATTCCTAAAGTCCTTGAAAATTTCTAAGTTACTAGAGCAATAAAGGTTCCTTTTGTTATGTTAAGGAGGTAACTTTTGGAACTCACCTAAGAATGGGCGCTGGTTGCTGATGGAGAAAACCATGTGACTAGTGGGTTGGAACTTTCAGTCCCACACCACCACCCTAAACCTCCAGTGAAGGGAAAGGCTCTAGATACTGAGGTGAATCACCGATAAGCAATAATGTAATCAATCATGCCTATGTAATGAAGCCTCCAGAAAAACCATAAAGGACAGGGTTCAGAGAGATTACGGGTGGTGAGCACGTGGAGGTGATGGGAAAGTGGCAGGTCTGGAGAGCGTATAGCAGCACTACACCCTGTCCCCACACCTCGCCCTATGCATCTCTTCCATCTGGGTATTCATCTGTATCCTTTATTATATACTTTATAATAAATCAGTAATCCAGTAAGAAACATGTTTCTCTGAGCTCTGTGAGCCAATCTAGCAAATTAATCAAACACCTGATTTATAGCCATTTAATCAGAATTACAGGTAACAACCTGAACTTGCTACTGTCCTGTGAAGTCTGAGAGAGTTGTTGGAACCCCCCCCCCATCTATACTCAGTTAGTCAGAAGCGCAGCTGATAAACTGGACTTACAACTAGTGTCTGAAGGGTGTGTGTGTGTGTGTGTGTGTGTGTGTGTGTGTGCGTGCGTGCGCGCGCGCGCGCGCACCCATGCTGGGGAGAGGAGGTCATTCTTGTGTGACTGAGCCCTTAACTTGTGAGATCTGATGCCATCTCATCTCCGGTTGATAGTATCATAATTGAGTTAAATTATAGGACAACAAGCTGGTGTCACAGAGAACTGCTTGCTGGTATGGGGGAAAACTATCCCTCCATACATTAGAATTGTGTGCTCAGACCTCCAAACTGCATATATATATAGAGAAGATGAAAGGTTTAAACTCAATAATCTACATTTCCACCTTAGAAAACTAGAAAAACAAAAGTAAAATCAATCCAAAGTAAACAACAAGAAAAGAAATCATAAAAATTAGAGTACAAATCAAAGAAATTTAAAAGAGAAAAATCAATAGAAAAAAATCAAGGGGACCAAAAGCTGGTTCTTTGAAAAGAACAGTAAAATTGATAAGCCTGTAGCCAGGCTAAGAAAAATAGAAAGCACACACAACATACTAATATCAAAAAATGAAAGAATGGATGTAACTACAGATCCAATGGAAGTTAAAGAATAATAAAGGTAAAGTATGACTAATTCTATGTCCATAGATTTGGCAACACAGATGAAAGGACCAATTCCATTAAAGACACAATCTGCCAAAACTCACATAAAAAGAAACAGATTTTCTGAATAGACCTGTATCTATTACAGAAATTTAATAATAATAATTTTCCTAAACAGAAAGCACCAGGGCTAGACTGGCTCACTGGTGAATTCTACCAAATACTTAAAGAAGAAATGATGGCAAGTCTCTACAATCTCTTTAAGAGGATAGAAGCAGAGGACTATTTCCTAACTCATTTTACAAGGCCAATATCACTCTAAAACCAAAACCAGACAAAAACATTATAAGAAAAAAACTATAGACTAATATCTTCCATGAACATACATGCTAAAATCCTCAACCAAATATTAGCAAATTGAATCAAAGAAAGTATAAACAGAATTATACATGAAAACCAAGTGGGATATATCCAAGGTATGCAAGGCTGTTTCAAGATTCAAAAGTCAATTGATTCAATCCATCACATCAACAGGCTAAAAAAATCCATCACATTAACATGCTCATATCAGCAGGTGCAGAAAAAGCATTTGACCCAATCCAGCAAACATTCATGGAAAAAACTCTGAGTAAACTAAGAACAGAGAGAAACTTTCTCTACAGATAACATCATCCTTGATGAAAAACTCCAAGCTTTGCCACTACAATCCGATGCAAAGCAAGGATGTCCCCGTTCACCATGCCTTTAAGACACTGTACTAAAAAGAAGTCCTTGCTAAATCAGTACAACAAGAAAAAGAAACAAAACATCTATCTACAGATTGGATAGGAAGACATAAGATTCTTTGTTTACAGATGACACAATTGTCTATGTAGAAAATCTGAAAGAATCAATGAAAAGCTCCTGGAACTAAATATTTTATAGCAAGTTTACAGGTACAAGGTTAATATAAAACACTCAATTCTTATATACCAACAATGAACAAGTGGAATTTGAAGTTAAAAACACAATACCAATTACATAAGCACACCAAAAATGAAATACTTAGCTAACAATCTAACAAAATATATGCAAGATCTATGAGGAGAACTACAAAACCCTCAATAATGAAATCAAAGATAAACTAAATAAATGAAGAGATATTCCATGTTCATGGATAGTAGGGCTAAATATTGTCAAGATGTCAGTTCTTCCCAACATGATCTATAGATTTGTTGCAATACCAATCAAATCCCAGTAAGTTATTTTATCAGCATTGACAAACTGATTCTAAAGTTTAATGGAGATGCAGAAACCTCAGAGTAGCCAACGCAATACTGAAGGAGAACAAAGCTGGACGACTGATGCTATCAACTTCAAAAACTATTATAAAGCTATAGTAACAAAGATAGTGTGGTATTCGTGAAAGAATAGACAGATCAATGGAACAGAATAGAAAGACTAGAAATAAACACTCATAAATACTGTCAACTGATCTTTGACAAATGAACAAAGACAGTTAATGGAGCAAAGATAGTCTCTTCTTTCAGCAAATGGTGCTGGAACAAATGGACAACCATATAAAAAAGTGAATCTAGAAACAGTACATAGACTCTTTACAAAAACTTACTCAAAATGAATCACAGACCTAAATGTAAATACAAAACTAAAAACTAGAAGATAGCAAGAGAAAACCTGCATGACTTTGACTATAGTGATGACTTTTTAGATACAACACCAAAAACATGATATATAAAATAATTGGTAAGCTAGACTTCATTAAAATTAAAAAGTAATGCTCTGAGAAAGACAATACCAAGAGGTTTAAAAGGTAAGCTACAGACTGGGAGAAAATATTTGCAAGAGATACAGCTGATAAAGAACTGTTATACAAAATATACAAAGAACTCTTAAAACTCAACAATAAGAAAACAAATACCCCAACTAAAAAATGCACCACATGTGGCACAGACCTTAACAAAAAAGATATACAGATGACAAGTAAGGATATGAAAAAGTATCTTACATCTTATGTCATCAATAAAATTAAAATTAAAATGAGAAACCACTACACACCTACTAGAATGAACAAATTCTAAACCACTGACAAGACCAAATGCTGGTGAGGATGTTGAGCAACAGGAATTCTCATTAATTTTTGGTGAGAATGCAAAATAGTATAGGCACTTTGGAAGACAGTGTGGAGGTTTCTTGCAAAACTAAACATCTTTCACCATATGATCTAGCAATAATGCTCCCTCGTATGTACCCAAAGGAGCTGAAAACTACGTGCGCATCCACAAAAAACCTGCATACAAATGTTTACAGCAGCTTTATTCATAACTACCCAAACCTGGAAGCAACAAAGATGTTCTTCAGTGGGTTAGTGGATAAATAAATTGCAGTACATCCAACAATGGAACATTACTCAGTGCTAAATAGAATTGAGCTATGAAGACATGAAAAGACATGAAAGAATCTTTCTTGCATATTACTAAGTGAAAGAAGCCAATCTGAAAAGGTGTGATTTCAACTATGTGACACTCTAGAAAAGGCAAAGATATGAGAACAATACAAACATCAGGAATTTGGGGGTCTGGGGTGCAGAGGAAAGCACAGAGGATTTTTAGGGTAGTGAAAATATTTGTTATAGTATTATAATGATCAGTACATATAATTAGACTTTTGTCCAAACCCACAGAATGTACACCAAGAGTGAACTCTAGGATAAACTATGGACTTTGGGTGACTATGATGTATCAATTTAGATGCATCCTTTGTAAAACAAAAAAAAAAGTACAACTCTGGTGAGTGACAACGGGGAGTGTATGTATGTGTGGGAAGAGGGAGCATATGGGAAATCTCTGTAAATTTTTATTGTAAACATGAAACTGCTCTAAAAATAAAGTTTTAACAAAAATAAAAATAATTTTTAAACCTAAAAATAAAAAGAATGTTTAAAACAACAGAAACTGTGCAGACGAGGATACGTTACACATGATTTGGGTATATAAGCCTAACTAGAAGGCAGCTAGCGAAAAAGCTTTGGAAGTTGTCAGCCTAGCTAATAAGACCATGCACCTACAAACAAATTAAAAGCCAATAAAATGGTAACACTGAATTAACTAGAATCTCCTGATGATGATCTATTAATTCTTTTCTTAAAGGTTTCACTCGCTGCACATACTGCTTGTCATATCCAGAAGAGAGAAAGGGAAAAGAGCCTAAACACGTCAGAACTCTTAGTATTACACTCACATTCCATCAGAAATATTCTGAGCTTTTGAGGATGAATTGTAAATATTCAGGCATCTGACACTATTCCTTGTAAAAGTAAACAATGTTAATTTTAGTTTTATACTATGACTACCATAAAATCAGTGTAAATGAAGCAATTTACCATAATTATTTTCAAAAGGAATGTAAAGGAATAGAAAAGTTAAAAGAAATAAATGCTATTCCATGAACAAAATAACAATACCCTCGGTTACAAAATATGGTTGAAATATTGAAGGACAAGCAGATGTGGACATGCAAACTAGAGGAAAATTAAGGCAACAAGTTTGTTAAAAATGTGTCCCTTTTTTTCCTTTTTTTGGTCAAAGATAAACCAGAAGTGTTTAAGGGGCAAAATTATGTGTCGTAACCTGAAACAGCACAAAGTAATGTAGCATTAAAATTGGATTTCACTAAATTTAAAGGAAACTTTTTATGGAAGAATTACTATAGAAAAGCAAAAGCAACTGCCTATTACGAAAAACACTTAAAATTGCTAGATGTAGTCTAAACTTTATTACTAGATATCTGTGTGCAGGTAGGCTCCTTTGAGTAAAAAGGATTTACCTGCCAACGAAGAAAAAATCAGTAGAACATCACATTAAAATCTCCCTGTTTCAGGCAGAATACTTAATGTCCTTTATTTTATACTCCTTACAAATTAATTTGTACAGTGAATTCAATATAAGTTCCATTTTACTCTCATTAAATTTCACTATTCATATTATAATTTGATTTTTCTCCTTTAATAGTAGTAGTAGTAGTATATGTACTGCTAAAGCACTTTTTGTGCCTGTTTCACTTCAAAGAATATTTTCATTACTAATTTAGTAATCTTTACAAAAAAGGCAGACTAGCAAATATAGATATAGAGAAGTAACAGATGTATATATTTGAAAAATATAAAGAAAATAAAAGTAATGATTCTGCAAGTATATATTCAGATATATTGAAATACTTTTGGAAAATGAAATAATAATTCTATTCTATATATATGAACAACAATCTACCCAAGAGAGACAATCATTATAAACAAGTATTGATTTCACTTCTTTTGCTGATTGAAAACAATCACATTTCATTTTTTTTACGTCAGTTAGGTAAAAATATATAACAAAATTTTAACATTATATGTATAATAGGCACTTTTCCTTTGAACAAAAAATTAGGAAACAAGGTCAGACAAAGGATTTTATGTCACTTTGAAGTACAGGAAGAAATCTGGTCTAAGTAATTAGACACTGAAAGGCTAAAATTTCCAGGTAATTTTGTTGGTTTACGTATGACAGCATTGCTACTCAGAACTTTACAATGAAACTTGTAATTATTAAGAAAGCCACTTTATTATTAAGGGGCCTAAAAAATTCAAGATAATTACTGTAATAACTGGTTAGCAAGATTCTTTTTAAGAAAAAAATCTTGGTTTAAGTTCACTAAACAAATTAATGAATCATAAATATTCATAGCACAAGAGGATTCTTAATAGAATCATTGATATAAATGTTTTATGGGATTCTCTAATTTTTTATACCTTATATTTTATCAGACAGTCTAGCAAACGACCTGTATCATAATTTTTAAAAAAAAGAACACTTTCTGAGAAAAATATTTATGTGCTTACAAGAATTCATTGTAATTCTCACTTGAAATTCATATTTATCTACGTTATAATAGCATTAAAATAAATTTTAGTAATACAAAATTGCATCACTCAATAGATTATCAATATTTACTGAAAGAAAAAATACTCATTAAAATCCCTACTATTAACCAGACACTATGACACTTTACATATACAATCTTATTTTAGTGCATATACAATCAAATAAAATTGGCATGGTTAAAATCATTCCACAGCTGGCAAAATTGATTCTCAGAGCTGTCCACAGTGGTTTCCACTGAGGGCTCTGGAGTCAGGCTTTCAGGATTAGAACTTCTAATCCGTTACTTAAGTCTCTGTGACCTTGAACGAGTTACTTAATTTTTCTGACCCTCATCAGCAGAACATGATTAGATGAGATAATACAATTATCAACAGTGACTGGCACATAGTAAGTACTCAGTAAACACCACATGCTACTACTACACACCCTTAAACATCCCCAGATAGTACGTAATAGAACACAAGTTCCAGTTAAATCTGTCTGACACCAAAAGAAGGCCTGTTTATCACATCACACTCTCTAATGAGAACTATTCTTCATGTATTTTTAATTGTTCAACATACAAAAGCCTATTTTGTGCCAGGAAACATGTATTTTTTTAAAGCAAATTTCTTCCAAAGTCACAAAATAAGGAAGACATATTTTGTTTTGTTATCACCCATAGTATTTAATAACATATGTTCTTAAAAAGAACATTTCTTTAGTAGGCCAAATTTGAGGAGGACATGTCATTTATAGTCAAGGTATATGATCGTCCAAATGAAAGGAAAATGAAATTTCTAATTTACTGAGTCATTCCTAGACACAAAATACAAAACACATGATTACTTCAAGATGGAAGTTATACTTCTTGAAATAATTTATTAATATTTGCTCATTCTCTTAGTCATTAAATAAGTATTTATTAAATATCTAGTCAAAGGAAATTTGTGTAGTTATTGCTCTCAATATTCACTGGATTAAGTGGAATTGACCAGTCCATTATAAATAGTACTAGCCCCCGAGAAATGAAAAAAATATCCAGATAGCTTTGATCACTTGTTAGAATTACTCAAGGTGGTGATCACCCTGCTTGAGAATCATGCAAAAAATAAAATCACAACAATAACTACATATTGGCCTAATTTATTTACTCAATAGATCATATCAAGTGTACTGTATGTGTTGCCACAAGCTATTTATCTCAGTTTAATAATATTTATCTGACCCTCTGTTGGTTAATTTTTTCTGCCATGATAGACTACATGTTAAAAAACAAGGGAGTAGTAAGTGCTATTTCTGGAGATTTATAGTAAGGGGGCAGCTATACAAAATCCAAAAACCAGCTAAAGAAAAATCATCTTAAACCCATCTAAGCTTTTTTGATTTGGTTTTGTTTGTTTGAGTTGGTTCAAAACTTGAGTATAACACATTCCTCAATTTTAAGCCTCTCTATGTAGAAAATGGACAGATATTTCTACAACTGAAAATATAAGTCCTACTTACTTAAGTAATTCTCAATTATAAGTAACATCATTGGTTAAAAGAAATTCAAATATAAAGTAATATGGTCCCTATTATAACAACCAATTCCTAAGATTGATAACATGTAATATTTTAGTATAAAACTATAGTATCAGTGATAATATTGTAGATCACCTAGCACGTTGTCATCATAATAACAAAAACAACAGGTACTGAGTGCTTACCATGTCAATCTAACTATTTTATTGTATTTAATCTTAATAATCCTGTAAACTATTATTATTCCTATTTTATAATGGTGGAAACTGAAGCACAAAAAAGTTAACACACTCAGAGTTGCACTAATAATAAATAGTGAACTTGAGATTTGAACCCGTCTGCCCACATGTACACAACTGCAATACATAGCCTTCATAATAAACAAAGGCACAAAAATTCTCTTGCACCAAGTCTATTTTTAAAGGCTCCAGAAAATAAGATTATTCCTTCAACAAATTATTTTAATATTAAGCCCCCTATATACAGTGAAACTCATCAAGGTTTATAGCAATGGTATGATAGTACCAACAGAAGTTAAGTATTACAGAAACAGCAAAAAGTTTCATAAAAAGAGACTACTGAGTGCAGCGAAGTGCATGGAAACTAACATGCTTCAGCTGAAACACAGAAGGCAGAGAAGTAATTTATTTTAGAGCTTAGCTCAATTTCTCCAAAAATTAATTAAGAATTAGATAAACTGCAATTTTTGGCATATATTTATTATGCAAACAGATCTTCAAAAAAGAATAAATCAAATTTGGAAGATTTAGAAACTTCAAATAGATTCTCACTCCTCTAGAACAACTTACTACTGACTAAAAATAAGATGACATATCCTATTTCAAGGTCTCTTTCATCTATATGAATTTATGATACACCCAGAAAACAAGAAATTCTATCAATCCTTGCCCTGTAGCTAACTAAGAATCTGTGTTCTTCAAACAGAGGGAGCAATCCCACTTAGCAACTTGCCTTTAACATTTTAAAAACCAAAAGACCATCACTGATGCACACACCTGTCTCCAATATTCCCTACAAATCTTTAAACAAAAGATTGTATTACTGATATAGTTGTCCACTAACAAGTGAACCTCAGACATCAACGGCTTTGACTCAATTAATGAAAAAGTCGTGAATAATTCAAAATAGCACGTAACTGAATCACAAGGTGGCTTGGAATTGGGTGTGTAGTATTATGAAAGAAGAGAGTGATACCTTTCTTATTATATGTTTTCTATTGGCTATAAGCTAAGAAGTTAATATATCACTGACAAAGTTGAAGTTATTTAATACAGGAAAATTAAGATGAATGATATAAAAGAACTAAAAACAAATTAAAATGAAAATCAGAATGCTGACCCCTTAATACTGTCTTTTATCACAATAAAATAAATACAAGTTAAATACCAAAATATGATATAAACATTAAAATGAATTTTGAAAACAGGCAATGAAAAATAACCATGTGCCTTGGATGAATGGACCAGATAACCTGTTAAATATAATTTTAGCACTAAGATTTTATAATAACTACTCATGAAGATATAAATTATTGTGGATAATTTTAGTTATAACATTTCAAACTATATAATCTTTCTAATTTTTTTTCACAAAGCAAAAATTCTATTTCAGGTTAAAATAATTATGGACTTAATGTTAATTCATAAGGACTCTTTACATTACACATGGGGTTTTCTACTGGATACTTCATATCCAACTTTTCATAGTATTTACTAGGATTTTAATTACTGACCATAATATGTACTGGGTCATGTAGATGATAAAGACAAAACAATTTTAATTTAAATTTAGACATGGAATTTAAAGTTTCCTTTTTCCAATAGGCTGATCTATCAATGAAATTATTTGGTATCTCATAGCAAAGTAGTATCACAGCAGGTCATGATCTCAGGATTCCGTTTCACTTCAAAACTTTTCACTTTAAAACTTCAAACTTTATACTATATTTACATGAAATAAAGCATGACCCAAGGATGGGAACTGAAATTTGTAAATGTATCAGTCACATTTATACTTCATATAAAGACAGTCCCAATATAGGAGAATATTAATAGCAATACTAAAATAGAATTTTGTTAATAACTAATTTAGATAATATGAGAAAATCATGTTACATTTCAATGTACTTTAATTTTTTCCAATCTTAGCTTTATTCACTAGTTTTTTCATCAATTCAAAATTGGATGACCATGAAGGAGCTCATACATATGTGTTCATACTAAAGAAATATTCCTGAATTATTTTTGATGTAGAAATTAATGTTTATCTATATAACTTTTAAGTTCTCCAAACATAGCAATATACAGTCAAAATAGCTGTTAAGTTCACATTTAACTTCTTACATTTATGATTCTAAGATATAAAATTAAATAAGTTTGATGCATGAGATCTTTTTAATAAAAAGGAGGGAACCTACAAAAATTGTGCATGAAATCAATCTAATTAGAAGATAGTGAATTTTTATATAAACACAGATCTGCTACTAGTTAGATCTGAGTTCTCAATCACGAACCATATATAAAGAAAAGCTAATATCAGTTAATATTGTGCTAGTCTATTATAATAGCATTACAAAAAATATCGATATTTAAGATATAAATGATGTAACTGATATTAAATATTCTTCTTCAGAATAAACGTTATCCTAGTAATGTTGTTTAACCGACAAGATTTCATAGACAATTTAAACCATGAGCATTTGCAAAGGACTTTTTGCAAGATTTTTTCCTCAAATGCATATTAAATCACTATACTACGTTTGGTAAGGGATTTTTTATTTATTATGAAAGAAGTTACTCCTTTATGGTTATAAGAATCTCAGTGTCAGGTTTGTTTATATTGTGTAAATACAATCTGCCCTGATCCCAAAGAAACTTTTATTAGCACTTTAAAAATAAAAACCAAACATTATAATACATTTACACAGCACCAAGTATATAAGGCATAAACTAAGCATGTAAAAAATATATGAAAATACACAAAGAAAACTTACCAGACAGTTGTTTCCACTTGACTGTCATTGAGCTGCCGATTGTCCAGTTGGGCAAAAAGTGGGAAAAGCACTTGAATCCCTCCAATTGAATGAATTGCACTATGAATTGAATGTGTCACTATAGCTTTCACATCCTATGTTCAAAAACAAAAATGTTTATTACATATCTAAGTATAATGTTATCACTGTTTCCTTGTTAAAAATAACTTTGTAGAAGAATTAAATAATATTAGACATTTTAAAAACCCTCAATTATACAGTTTTTGATACACATATAAAATAAAAATTTCAAATTTGAAATCAAGTTGAAAGATTTTTATACTGACAATATGAAGCTACAGATCAAAAAGATATTTTAGAATAAGAAATACCACTAATGGATTTAAAGATACCCAGGTAATTTTATGTTAGGGAGTTATACTAATATGTTCTTCAACCAAAGTATGTTTCTACATCAACAACTAATTCAGCTAATTAGTTGATTTTATTTCAAAGGCTATAAAAACATACAAGAAAACAGAAATGACAGATATCCTATTAAGGAGACAAGTCAATGGTAAAGTGCACAGCCCAAAAAAAGGTAGAACGCAGAAAACATCAAAGAACTAACAACCAAGAAAACAAACAAACAAACAAACCCAGCAATTGTGGATTTATAAAGGAGCAATGTTTAATAGGTAAATTAAAGATACTGTTAATGCTGATGAGAACATGAAAACTAAGCTACTATTCACCCACCTGAAGCATTAGAGCATGTGGGGAATGCACGAAAATCGATGAGTTTTCCTTTGGTGAGGATTCCAGGCAGAGCTGAGCATCAGTGGCCTTGGCATTGTATGTAAATGCAATACTACTTGCAAGTTTTCCATCATACAGAACCTGTTTATGATGTTCTGCCAAATGAATATCACTCTCAGATTTAAACTTGAAGGTGCTCTGAAAAAAATAAAACTAAATTAAAGACTCAATTTAAATGTGACACAATAGCTTTTAAAGCAGAGAAAAATTTAACATACCGTGTTTCCCCAAAAATAAGACCTAACCGGAAAATAAGCGCTAGCAGATTTTTCAGGTTAACATCTCCTGAACATAAGCCCTAATGTGTCTTTTGGAGCAAAAATTAATATAAGACCCGGTCTTACTTTTGGGGAAACACAGTAATAAAAACTTATGACCCTTCTATGTGTCAGACATTATTTTATTATATTATTTGTTACTGTCACTTCAGTTCTATGAGAGTTAAATTTTATTATGCTAATAAATACTGAGATCTTTGTTTTTGCATTTTTATTGTTTTCGATTATTTACAAAATGATTTTATTAGAAATATATAAGGGCAGTTGATATTAAATGTAAATCAAATTTTCCTTTAATACTAGATAAAATAAGTTTTTCTTGTTAATACTTTCAAAAGTACACACACACACACACACACACACACACACAGTGCCTAGCACACAAATTACTTATATATAACAATGACTATTATTGAGACTATGAAAAATGTTTATATGCAAAAATATGTTTTTACTATAGAAAGTAATCAACATACTGATTACCAATGCGACTCCACAAAAGTATCACAACAGCCATGTTAAACCCAAATAAGTTTATTAAAACACGTTACCACTTTAAATAAGAGAAGTAAAGTCGTAATAAGAAAGCTATTGTTAGACATGTTTAAAATTTCTCTGCAGATAAGAACCTGACAATGACAAATTATATGTAACCTTTTCAAAAATCACACGATATTAATATTATTATTTTCAACTTACAACTATGCAAATCAAATGTTAGACAGTAAGAGCCAGAAGGGATGGCGCCAGGACAAAACGCCAAGTCTTCTAGCTTATAGTCAGTGTTAACGGATTGATGGTGAAGTGACCTTGATTATACCGGTAACCTAGGCTCTGCCACTAATTATCTCATGACACTTAGTTAAGATCAAAGAAATAATTTACCTGATGTGGCTCCATTTGCTTACTCTAATGTTATAATAAAAGTAAACCAAATATTCCAAACTCAAGTTCTTACAGGAGGCAAATAGATATGCCTATAAGCGAAGGGTGCCAGGTGGGGACGTCTTCAAACCAGAGTGCGCATGTCTTGTCTAAAAGTGACCCCTACTGCTCAGCTCAAGTCAATTATTGTATGTTGCCAGTTCTTCCATAATTTTCAAGAGAAACATCAAATCTGAATTTTTATATAAAGTCATCTAATTTCTAATTCAACCCAAACATTTAAAAATACTATGCAGACCAAACATGTCAGGCTGAATTTAGCCAGTTTTCTACTTCTGGATAAGTATCTAGAGAGCCTCTCTAACTTGAACTTGATGCAAACCATTAGTTATAAGGCATGTGCCAAGACAAGAGCAGCACAGATAATTAAAAATGTGTATATATGTGGCTTTGGATGGTACTTCCTATCTTTGAAATGTAAGTATGTTTACATACTTCAATATTACAAATTAACTAACAATTGCACTACCTTGGATCAGACCTTTCGCTCTTCTCTCAAATGCAATCTAGAACATTTATCTCTTACCTCAAAATTTCAAACTTTCATATTTTCTTAACACACAGATTCACATGTTCCAAGCTAGAAGTCAGTTCAAAACATGTCCTCATTTAAAATAAAAATTCTATTTCATTTGCTAATGTACTAAGGAACAGATAATTACAATGAAAAATTGAAAACAAAAGACTTTTTAAAAATATATATTTAAGTAAAATTATGAGTTAAATATATTAGGTAGCAACACTGGCGATACAAAACCCAACTAATTGCCTTCTTCACTGGTTGCTTTGGTATTGTACAATAAATATGTATTTATTTCAGTAAGATAGATCACAAATGTAATTTGACGAATTTCAGTAAGATCATCAATGCTCAAAATGTACAGTATTTGTGTTTCTAACCCAATGATTTTAAAAGCAAAATTTCACAAAAATGTTATATTTGTGACTTATGTTGCAAAGCATTGATGAAAAGCAGAATTATTTTGATGAAGTAAAACATACGAATTAATTCGTAGAAATAAAAGTATATAGCTGAGGGATTTGGGGAAAATACAGGACATTGAGACACTGGGAAAACAGACCAAATAAGAAAGAAAAAAAAGGAGTTGGAGCCATGGGCAAGTTGGAGTTTAATCAAGTATATGTGAGTTGCCTTCTTAAGAGTATGTTGATAGCACTATACTAGGAGAAGCAATGTGTAAATGATGGGAATAGCAATTGGAGGAAGAGCAATACATGGTCTAGATACAGGATTAAGGATTTAATTTAGAGCAATGTATCTATCATAAATTAAGGATTTTTTTTGGGGGGGCTGGGGATTCGAAACCAAAAGCAGGCAACAAACAACAAAAGCAAAAATAAACAAGACTACATCAAACTAAAAAGCTTTTGCACGCAGCAAAAGAAATCAACAAAATGAAATGGTAACCTACTGAGTAGGAGAAAATATTTGCAAATCATATATTTGATAAGGGATTAATAGCCAAAATATATTTAAAAAAAACTCATACAATTCAGTTGCCAAAAAAAAAATCTATCTGCAAAAGGGGCAGGGGATCTTAATAGACACGTTTTCAAAGAAGACATACAAATAGCCAACAGGTACAAATAGCCAAAAGGTGCTTAATATCACTAGTCATCAGGGAAACGCAAATTAAAACCACAATGAAATACCAACTCATCTTATTAGAATGGCTATTAGAAAAAGACAAGAAATAACACGTATTGGGGAGAATGTGGAGAAAAGGGAACCCTTGTGCACTGTTTGGTGGGAATGTAAATTGGTACAGCCACAATGGGAACTAGTATGACAGTTCCTCAAAAAGTAAAAACAGAACTACCATATGATCCAGCAATTCCACTTTTGAGTACTTACCAGAAGAAAACGAAAACACAAATGAAAAAAGATACTCGTATATGCACCCCTATGTTCACTGTAGCATTATTTTCAATAGCCAAAATATAGAAACAACCTAAGTGTCCATCAACAAATAAAGACAATGTGGTGTACACACGTACACACACACACACACGTACACATACACGTACACACACACACACACACACACACACACACACAATGGTATATTACTCAGCCATAAAAAAGAATGAAAGCTTGCCATTTGCAACAATATGGATGGACATTGAAGGCATCATGCTAAGTGAAACACGTCATGCAGAGAAAGACAAATGTCTTTCGTTCTCACTAAATGTGGACTCTAAAAACAAACAAACCAAAAACCAAACTCATAGAGACAGACCACAGATTGGGGTTTGCCAGGGGTAGGGGTGGAGGGTATGCAAAATGGATGATGGTGGTCAAAGATCAGAAACTTACAGTTATAAGATGAACAAGTTCTGGGGATACAATGTACATCATATTGATGACAGTTAACAATCCTGTATTAATATTTGAAAATTGCTAAGAGAGATTTTAACAGTTCTCAAACACACTAAATTATAACTCTGTGAGGTGATGGATGTGTTAACTAACCTTATTGTGGTAATCATTTCATAATATATACATTTACTGAATCACTAGATCTTGTATACCTTTAACTTATACAATGTTATGTGTAATTATATCTCAGTAAAACAAGAAAAAAAACATTTAAAAAAAAAAAACTATGGCATTGTCAGTTCTGTACAGTACAATAGTTAAAAGCCTTAACTGTAAAACCAGTTAGACTTGAGTATTCACCCCAAATCTATGACCTAGATGTGTACCAATCTACAAGTTATTTACTTGTCATCTGTTATACAACTAACACATAACATAAATAAAGCACTTTGAACAATACCTGGTTCTTTAAAAGCTACTCAAAATGGTAGTTGCTATTATTACAGCTTCCTTTTCTAGTTAACATTATACATTTTCCCATGTTAAAATTTTTTCATAAATGTTACTCATAAAACATTAACCCTAAATTTTATGGTAATGGCATATTGCACTTATGATAGTGGAATGCAGATATCTGTGAAGAAAGCATTGTTAAGTAGAATGCTAATCACCAAAAAAGTGGTTTATCTAATTGCTACAAGAGCAAAAGCATGTTATTTTCTAATACTAATGTCTGAAAACTTCACCAATGTCAAAAATATAGCCATTTTCCCACTGAATTTGTGCAATAACATATACATGACAATACCTATTGCTCTCCCCAGAATCACTATGTGACAAGTGTTACTGATATTAAAATGGTAATGACACTGCAATATCCAATGAATCATATTGCCTGATGTATAATTAAAAGAATGTTGCCACCTGTACATTGTATATTTTCCCTTCAAAATGATTAAATAATCCATCTCAGCTCATTAAAAAAACCATTCAGACCTAACATCTACATTTCCAAACTTCTCTAGAAATCTGAATACATAAAATCAACCAATTCTCCTGCTGCAAATTTTTTCATAATTCCACATAAATGCAAAATCCAAACTATTATTTTGATTTTCAAAACCTTCAATAACTTAGTTTCAACCTGTCATAATCATCCTCGCATTTCACCATAAATCACTTTTCTGACTCTGTACTCTACCATGAAGCCAGGCCTGATAGTGCGTTAATCCATACACACATCTGTACTCGCTGGCTTCTTTCCTTGCTGTCATGATCTCTGTCTCACATTCTATCAAGTCCTGTACACCCTCTAAAATTCATTTATTTTTCAAGAACCCTAAGAAATTTCCCTTCTCTATGAAAAGCTCCTAAATTCTCTGTAGCTGGAATTAAACATCCTCTCACAAAAATTTAATAGTATTTGCATTATATTTCCTTTTTGGTATATATATTAACTTTAAATTATAAACATTTAGGGATATAATTATCCTCATAAAGAGAGTATAAGCTTAATCACTTTTACTTCCCAAAGCTTAGAACAGTTCCTTGAATAAATAAATATTTGGTATATTGTTGAATTTTATTCAGTCACATGCCCTACAATCATTATTATTAGCACCCTTAATAAATAAGAATGTAGAAGAAAGGAAAGATTATAGTCACAAGCTTGCCAATAAATGACAAATGGATTAGCATAGAAAATTTCAATGCATGAAGTCAGTACTTCAACAGAGAGGAAAATAATTCACCCAATCTTACCTTAAAAACTTACTATAATGGCATGTATCAAATTACCAGAAGTGCCAAGTACCAGTACTGCAATCATTGCAATATTTCAAACATTGAAACAAGAGAAACACATCACTGGTACAAACCAATTCCAAGAGAAATGTTTCACTTAATGATACTAGAACTACTTATACCAAATTAAGCAATTATTTGCCAGTGTCAAGCAATTTCATGTAATTTATTTTTCTGATACAAGTAAACATTTTTAATCTACATGTAGTTAATTGTACAGGGGAATATTTTGGTAGGTCAGAACTTGTTAAAGTTAAATTGCAATCAATATTATCTAATGATAAAATATATACTTTATAGAAATGATTTGATTAAAATATGTGAATAATTATAATCAGGTAGAGACAAACCCTGACATTTCTATACCACTGCTGTCATTCATTTCTACAATAATTAATGAACACCTGTGATGCGGGCCTAAACCTTCTTTCACTGGGCCAACACTCCAAAGTCTCAAATAACTGTGTCACGTCTGGTACCTCTCTCCTGCTACTGGTAACACCTGCTTTCTGTTAGGGCTCATGGAGTCTGACACTGCACATATGCAGCTCTGCCCTTGGCAGATGACCCACAGGGAACCCTCACAAAGACTACTGCCCCTACGCCAACAGTCGCTCCTTTTCAGGACCACGTCCCACAAATTCCAGCTGTTTCAGCAGCCCTGAATTCTGATCTCAAACTCCTTGGCTCAGCAGGACCACTGCGATATGCCCGGCCCCCACCTCCTTTGTGCCTCAACAAAAATATTGATCACAGTCAGAGTAATGGGATGAATATTGAGCTTTTTTTATTTTTTTAAGTTTCAGGTGTACAAAACAATGTAACAGTTAGACATTTATCCCCCTCACAAAGTGATAATCCCACTCCCCCAATCTACTACCCCTCTGACATCGTACACAGCTGCTATAGTTCCACCAACTCTATTCCTTATGCTGTACTCCACATCCTGTGCCCATACATACACACACACACACACACACACACACACACACACATATATATAATTATATTTGACATTCATTATTATTCAGTTTCAGCTTCAGGTGTACAGTGCAGTGATCAGGCATCTACATAATCCCTGAGGTGGTCTCCCTAATAACATAAGTGTCCATCAGATACCCTACAAAATCTTTGAGCTCACCTTAAATGTTTTCCTACTCTCAAGGATCTCAGGCCTGTGCTATATGTGTAATGACAAATGTCTGAACAAAAGTGTTGTTTACTTTGCCTGTTTTTATAGTTATTTACAGTGGCAGGGTATATCCAGCACCAGCTACTCCATCATGGACAAAATCAGAAGTCAGGTTAACTGTTTTTAAATTAACTAATTAAGCAAGAAATTTTGTAATAGGATATCAGGTTTTAAAGATTTTTGCAAATTCTAATTATCATCCCCATAGGAAAAAGAAACCAGTGAAAGAGTACCAATGGATCCAAAAAGAAAAATCATAGCATTTTTGGATGGATGAATTCATGAGAGGTATTTGAGGGAGGCAGACTGTTCACTACCAAAAGAAACAAAAATGATTTAATCTTTATGAACTTCAAACTAATCTGAGTTTCATGTGCCTGGCTGAACTGGTTGTAAAGCTATCTTCTCTATGAATCATTTCCCAGTTCCTACAATTAGAACCTTTCTCCATTATTCCGTAAGAACATAGTGTTCAAATATTATATCATGATTAAAGCTCAATCAAGATTACTTTTCAGGTTTTCCTATCTCTCCCTCCCTCCTTGGTTATAAGGTACTCAAAGGTAATTTACAGTTTTGCATATTCCATAATGCCTATAAAAGTGTTCTGTGCATAGAAAGCAATAACAAATGTTCTCTGAATTATAAAGTTGTATGATGAAATTCACCCTAATAGAATCTTTTTATTGTTTTTCCTCTACTCATTTTAAACTACTTTTAAATGATTTTTCCTTATTCAGGAATTCAGAATTTAGAATAAAATTATTAATTCCTAACTCTTAAGATTAAAAAATATACTACTTATTTCATCTTCCTTAATTTGGGTCTTCCTTCTGGCCTCAATTCAATCATAAAACTCCTGTTTTTTACTATTGCCCACACCTCCCACTTTCTGGTTTTTCTCTTATTAAAATATATATTTTTGGTTCTTTTCATAGAGGCCTGCATATTTTTCCTTTATTATTTTGTATCTATGAAAGAGTGGTTGTTTTAAAAAACACAGCAACCATAAGTATAAATATGAAAGCACCAGTGTTCTTTGCCCCTCATTGATGAACTTGTAAACAATAACTTTTTTGAGCTGAAAGTCTTGTAGTAATAATTACTGATATAATTTATTTTTATATTCATCAATGAATTTAAGTGAAAAGTCCAGCAAAACACTAAAGCTATCACTCTCTTTGACTCATCGTTACTATCCTTTAAAAACAATGTCTGAAGTAGTTTATTGATTCTTCTTATCCTTTTTTGTTTTTGTTTTGGATAGAGTATTATAACTATGATGCTTAAGAAAGAACTCAGTATACCTGATTCTAAAAATAATGATTGAAATAAAACACTATAAAATGTGTTGTAAAACACTGTCATTAGCTTTTCAACATCTGCCTTAACACTGCTGAAACTTATGTACATTTCATTGGGAAAAAACCTTTCCTTTTGTTCATTCTCCTTACAATGGAATCGACAAAATTTAATATATTGCATTAGAAGTTATAAAGTCTCTTTGGGCAAATACAATGTTTAAAATGTCCAATAAAACCTCTTCTTATACAGAACAAAATTGGTCTTAATTTTCAGTTTCATGATACAAAAACCTTAATCCCCTACTTTGGCTTGTACGAACAAAGCAACCTCGTCTTGTAATTAATTAAGTCTAATACTTTTAGATTTAAAAAAATTATAATGCAATCTAAATGACCATAACATATAACAATTACATAAATATAATAATGTTCTTTTCTTTACCCCATTTGTGATATTTAGATTACTTTTAGGTTTTCAAAATTATATGTTAAAGAATAACAAGCATATTTGTAAATATCAGTCTCCATTGGGTTGTTCCTTTAAGAAGGATTTTCAGAAGGAAAACTGTTATACAAAATGGTATGAGTTAGATAGGGATGGGAATGAGCAGTGACTGCCAATAGGCACGTGGCATCGTTCTGGGATGATAGAAATGTTCTAAAATTGGAGTGTGGTGATTTTTGCATAACTCTGTAAGTTTACTTAAAATAATTTACTTGACACTTAAAATAAGTGAATTGTATGATATGCAAATTATAGTTCAATAAAGTTTTATAATTTTTTTAAAGAAAATATGACCATATTTGGGGGTGGGGGGAAACAGGCAACAGAAACTGCTGGTGAAAGCAAGCAGATGAGAGATTTAACAAAAAAAAGACTCCAAGTTGATCATTAAAAATATGTTTCAAGAAGTAAAAGAAACCATAGAGAAATAAATGCAGGTATCATGACGTCATATTAAATGCACAAATCAATTAAGAGATAGATTCTATAAAAGTAATCCAAATGGAAATTCTGGAGTTGGAAAAGTATAATTGCACTGTAAAAGTCACTAGAGGGACTCAACAGATTTGAACAAGCAAAGGAAATTAGCAAACATGAAGAAAATCATAGTAAAAATGCTGAAAGCGAACAACAAAAAGAAAATCTGAAAAGCAGTGCTAAGAAAAATGACTATTCACTTTTGTTCAATATTATACTGCATGCTCTAGTGAGGACAACTAGGCAAGAAAAAGAAACAAAAAGAATTCACATTGAAAAGAAAAAGTAAAATTATCTCCATTTGCAGATGATATAGTCTTACGTATAGAAAATCTTAATGAATACACACACACACACACAAAAAAAAATTATTGTTAATAGGTTCAACAAGATTGCAGGATACAGAATCACTACACAAAAATCAATTGTATTTTTACTACCATGTTTCCCCGAAAATAAGACCTAGCTGGACAATCACCTCTAATTCGTCTTCTGGAGCAAAAATTAACATAAGACGTGGTAAAAATATAAGACCTGGTATAATATAATATAATTAATATAATATAATATAATATAATATAATATAATATAATATAATATAATATAATATAATATAATATAATATCCAGTCTTATTTTATTATAATATAAGACCCGGTCTTATATAGTATAATATAGTATAAGACCAGGTCTTATGTTCATTTTTGTTCCAAAGGACACATTAGAGCTGATAGTCCAGCTAGGTCTTATTTTCAGGGGAACACAGCAGCAAGTAAAATCTGAACATAAAATATAAAAATACATTCATAAAAGTATCAAAATAATAAAACACTAGAGAATAAATTTAACAAAAGAAGTCCAAGAATTCTGGCATTTTGCTTATGGCAAAAAGCACAAAATACCATTGAAAGAAATTATGAAGACCCAAATAAATGTAAAGTTTTCCCATGTTCATGGATTAGAAGACATAATATTAAGATGGCAATATTCCCCAAATTGCTCTATAGATTCAACACAATATTGATCAAAATACAAGGTGGGTTTCTTGTTGATGTTGTGTTTGTTTGGCAAAAATTGACAAGCTGATACTAAATTTCATGTGGAAATTAAAAGGACCCAGCACAGACCAAAAAATAAAAAATTGAAAAAGAACAAATTTGAAAGTCTCACATTTCCCAATTTCAAAATTTATATGAAAAATCCAAAATAAGTAAATCTATAGAGACAGAAAGTAGATTTGTGATTATTTATTTTTATATAGAACCGGGTCTTATATTAATTTTTGCTCCAAAAGACGCATTAGAGCTGATTGTCCGGCTAGGTCTTATTTTTGGGGAAACACGGTAGGACTGCTCTAGGGGGAGGGATAACACAAAGGTGAGAGCTAAAGGGTACAGTGTTTCTTTTTTGAGGTGATGAAATGTTCTAAAATTCACTGTGTTGATAGTTGCACATATTTGTGAATATACTAAAAACCAATGGATTTTATACTTTAAATGGATGAGTTGAATATGTGTGAACTGTATCTCAATAAAGCTGTTAAACAAGCAAACAAACAAAAAGACATGAAGCTCTTTTCCTCTTCCTACTCTCTTCCCGAAAATTCATAGAGCTACCAGCTATGACTAAGTAAGGCTGGTGCCCCTGGAAGGCGCTGCAGTGGCCAATAGGGTGGAAGAGCCTTGAACTGAGTGAGAAGCACTTACATGCCTAGGGGATCTACCCAGCATGTGGTGTCACAGAGCTCCAGGGAGAGGGCATGGCATCTGAACAAGAGGGTTGTCCGGCAGCAGATGAAGAAGACAAGAGCTCAAAAAAGATGGGCGGAGGGCAGAAGGGAGGGGATCAGCTTGAGAGCCTGGCCCAGTGTGGTGAATTGGAACAGAGAAAGGATTAAGAGGGCATCCATGAGGGCCTGGGAGGTGGCCAGCAAAGGATATCAAAGCCTGCTTCAGGTGACGAGGGCATCCATAGGGAAAATGAAGGAAAGACTGAGAAACGGCTCCATTGAGCAGACCTAAGATATAATGTAAATGCAGTGAACTGGATCTTTTTCTTATAAAGAACATTACAGACAATTAGCAAGGTTTTAATGGGATCTGAGAATTAGATGGTAGTAACACACTGGTGTTAATAATTAGTAAAAAAATATTCTTACTTGTAGGAACATAACATTCATGGATGATGGAACATCATGTCATCATTTTTTCTCAAATAGTTATGGTAAAAATTGCTTACCACTGTGCTTGTAACTTTTCTGTAAGTTTCACTTTATTTGTAATTTTTAAAATGAGACAGAAATAAAGAGGATAAAGGTTCAAAAGACAGTAATAAATATTAAAGATAAGAAAAGTAAATCAAACATGTATAGTCAACTCTCTTAAGAAAACAAAGCAAGGAAATAGAACAAATACTAAATAGTGTAAGAACAATTGCTTGAAATACAAAAACATGCAAAAATGACGTACTGAAAGTACACACCACTTATCTGGAAATCAACTCAAGATAACCATGACATACCTAGCAAAATTATTGGACTTAGAGGAAAAAAAAAATCCCGTGCATGCGTAGGCAAAAAAGAGCAAGCACCTCATAATAGAATGTTAGACTCTCATCAGACTTTTAACAAAAATACTTCAAGCCAGAAGAAAATCAGTAACATATTTAAGGTGTTCAAAGAAAGGTTATTCAAGGGCTTTATAGCTAGGCAAATGACTTTCAAGTGCAAAGGCCCCTGATAAACTCATATTCAAATGCAATTCTCAAGAAACATTATTCCCATGAGCCATTCCTTAGGAATCCCATGTTTCCCCGAAAATAAGACCTAGCTGGACCATCAGCTCTAATGTGTCTTTTGGAGTAAAAATTAATGTAAGACCTGGTCTAACATAATATAATATAATACCAGGTATAATATAATATAATATAATATAATATAATATAATATAATATAATATAATATAATATAATACTACGTCTCATATAAGACCGGGTCATAATATAATATAATACTCCAAAATTAATTTTTGCTCCAAAAGACGCATTAGAACTGATGCTGGCTAGGTCTTATTTTTGGGGAAACATGGTATACTATAGAATGAGCTTTAGATAGCCAATCACAACAATATAAGAAATGTGATGAATCTTAAATATACAGGTACTTAATGAACTATAACTAAATAAGAGTGAAAAGAATAGAGAATAGTACGTAGCACCTATGTGCACTCACTATGTAGATATTACCTTGTATTAGTTTGCTAGGACTCCCATACAAAGTACCAGAGTCTGATTAGTTCCAATAACTGAAAGTTATTTTCTCAGAATAGGAGGCTAGAAGTACAAGATCAAGGTGTCAGCAGGATTGATCTCTTCTGAAGTCTCTCTTCTAGGCTTGCAGATGACGGACTTATCCGCCCTTTATCTTCACATGATCTTTCCTCTGTGCATCTCTGTGTCCTAATTACTTCTTTTTATAAGGATACCATTCATATTGGACGCACACTAATGACCTCACTTAAGATCAATTACCTCGTTAAAGACCCTATCTCTAAATACAGTCATATTCTGAGCTACTGGGAATTAGGATGTTAACATGAATTTGGGGGGGACACAATTCAGCCCATAACATACCTCAATTATACAAATGGCAAGGAGAATGGAGAGAGCATATGTAAAACAAATGAACTTTTCAGTAATTACATCAGTAGGTTAGTATTCATATCGTTGTCCGAGACTTGTATGTGTCATTATAGGCTTTTATAATTCTATCATTCTCTGTGTACTTGACAACTAGTATTCTCAACGTGGAAGAAAGAAAACACAGATTTAACTTAGAGGAGATTAAGTTAAAATACAGCAAGTCCTCAATTTCCCACTAATAGAGACTAGGGAGTCTTGGACTAATGGCTGATTCCAGGACTGAAACAATAAAATGTTTAGGATAAACCTGAAACACTGTTTGGGAAATGGCAAGGAAGCTATCAAAGATTACGAAGTCATGCAAAAGGGACCAACTAGAAGAGACACCCATTGCCCAAACGTCGGACAATTTGAATTTTATAAAGGACGAACGGTAACTGATATAGTCTGAAACATTTCAAATACAATTAAATCCATGAGTTTATAATGATATTTTAAAAATAGTAATTGGAGATCTTTCAATAATGAGGCAATGACATTAGATTATACTATTTCTCCTCACTGGTCATTAGGTAGCATCAGTAGTCTGAGTTAGTGGAGGAAACATTTTTTAGCATATACAAATGTACATTAACTGAATAAAAACCCAATAGGATTAATCAATTTAAAGAACAATGGGCAAAAGTTATCTGAACATGAGTGAGAAAATAACTGTTGCTTAAGGCATTGCATTGGGGTAAAAATTAGAACTCTGGAAAAATAGAACCATTTTCCTACCATTCACTGAAATTCTAGTATTCTAAATATAGTATAGCTAGAAGACAATATGTCTGATATTTTGAAGCAAATACTACTGAACAAATATTAAATGAGTGGTGTATTCAGTGAAAGATTCACCTTAGAAATATTTACACATATATTCTACTATTCAAAGCATTCTGTATATCTAGAATTTTTAAAAACCGATTTTCAGAATCTATAGAATGTTTTAAAGACCTTTATTAACAGATGCTTGTAGTTTGTTGACTTTCTTGAAAATAGTAACTTATAAACTTTTACTGGAAATTAAAAATAAGGTCCTTAAAAAAATCTCAACTTGACTAGGTATGAAACAATTCAAAATCCTTCAAAGGTCTACTGAGAAAAACTAGGCTTTAAGAAAAATCATGTTTGTCATTATCAAAGAGACATCTTTAGGCTACATAAATAATGAAGATAGTTCTAGTTATCCGGTCGGGGCAAAACGTAAGCCCTTGAGGTCTTCAGCTCCAATCTTCTGTCATTTCTCATTGCTGGAACTTCATTTCCTCTTCTTAGATAACAAAACAGGATAATGGTGGAGATGGTAAGTCGTCATTTACTCTACCCCACCCTGCTCTGCCTCAGCTTCAGTGCAGCACAATTCTCTGCTGATGGATTGACTGCTCTGTCTCTTTGCCGTCTTGTGGTTTGGGGTTTTGTGGGTGGCGGCATCACTAATGGAAGTTGCAGAGGCGGCTGCTGATCTGGGCTCTCAGCTCCTGGATTTTCTTTGTCTTCTTCATTGCAGTCCTCTCTAGACTATCTTTGGTGAGGAGGGCCTATGTGGAATGGTTATACAGCTATAACCCTGATACATATTCTGTCTCACTGGTCGACCTTGTTCTCCTGCACCTTGGTTGTCAGCACCTTCCAGCGCTTCTCCCCGCACAAAAGGGTTGGAATACTGTGGGAGACACTAGCAGATAGTCTCCACAAGCAGTAAGGTGTCCGTGGTGGCCTGATATAGGGCCGGCACTGTTGGCCTTGCCTTTGGGGCAGTCTGATCTTCATTCTTTTCCCCATTCTCACTATTATGGTAATTCTGCTGATAAGTGCATGGAGGACACCTGGAACATGGATAGTGTCTATAATGGTTACAGTCTGCTGTGTATTTACTGCCTCACACTAGAACTCCACCAGGGCCTGTAACATTTGCTGCCTCTGTATCCTTTTCTCCTTAAGCAGTATCAGACTCCAGTCTTTCCCTCTCCTACACTGTGAGGCTACTTCTTGGGCCCATTCTTCTTTATGGTGTCTGGTGGACAAATACATCTTCCTTGGTGTCATTCCTGTCCATGAAACCATTTGTACTTCTTACACTGAGCCATTATCTTCCCTGTGACAACGTTCTTGTCCCTGTCAGGCATTGCTGACATCAGGCAGCCTGGGCCGCTGCTCCCTGCGCCACTGCCACTGGTGCCTGGTTGGGTCTCAGCCTGGATGCTAATGGTTCCTGGGGCCATGATGGTGACTGGGGTCAGCTGCAGTACTGATAGAATTCTATAGCATTTTAAGTTATGTTTTTGAAAACAAATTGTCATTCTCAAGAAATGGATTTAATTTTGGATAAAGAAAATTATTTGAAGCCATGCTTGTTGAATTAACAGGTGTCATAAAATCATCTTTCATAAAAAATACAGTGTAACTCTAATGATAACTGCTTCCTTGTGTCACTTAAATACTGACCCTTCAAGCAATTCCAAAAGAACTCTAACTGACTTGAAAAATGATAGCAGAGTTTGAATATGTACATATTTTCCAAAAGATACTGGCTAAAATGAAAAACCATTTAAAATATGATCATTTAAAAATAAAGCTTCACTATTTTGCAGAGAAAGTTTAGATGACCATATTTCATCTACACATAAGTACATACTACACAGAGGTTTTTGGTTCTATAAAATTTTATTTGCAAGTATACTAAACATAAATACATGTAAAATACACTAACGGCATATAATCCGTAACCAGAGAAAAATCAACTATATATAAACAGTTTCTGAAAAGGAAAAAAAGATGGCAACAGAGTGAAGGAATATCACAAAGGAAGAGACAATGTCTTAGTATATGAAATGTACTCAAATGAAACAAACAAAACTAAACTATATTTTCAATCATAATTTACCATTTCTATTTATTCTGAAAGGATACTACTGTCTTCGTTAAATGGAAGATTTTTCCCCCATTTCAACTAATTGTAAGGTGTGATAATAAAGATCACCCATGATCTTCATGCTGAGAAATCCAACAGCCATTTCTCAGTCCTCAGTTTACTGAAGCTGTCAGCAGCATTTGAGTTATTTCCTCTTTAGATACTTCCAGAGCACCATGTTCTCATGCTTTTGCCCCCTACTCTCTTGCTCTTCTTCGAATCTTCCTTTTGCTGGTCCTCTTCACCTCCACCACCTCCAAATCGGATTTCCCAAGGACTCATTACTCAGTCATCTTTTATATATGAACTCACTTCATTGGTGCCTAAATTCGGTCTTGTGGCTTGCAATCCTCTCTATAACCTGTCAATGCTAAATTTCTATCCCCAACATAGACTTCTGGCCTAAATTCCAGACTTACTTCACTGCTCTATTTGGGTGCCTAATAGACATCTCAAACTTAATGTGTCTAAAGCTAAACTCTTGGCCAAAACTTTGTCCTTCCATGCCTTACCCATCTCAGTAAATGACAAGTTCATCAATTCAGTACTTCAGTTTAAAATAAACTGAGTCACTTTTGAATCCTCTCTTATTCATTTACCCCACATTCACAATGACAGAAAATCCTACTGGAAAATCATCCAACATATACCCAAAAGCTGACCTCTTAAAGAGTTTTATTTTTGGTATGCTTTATCAAAAGTCCAACCAAGTCCCATTATTTTCCACTGTTATCAGCCTTGTTGAAACTACCACCATGCTTAACTTGAATAGTTGCAATAGCGTCCTGGCTGGTCTCCTGTTTCTACTTCGGTCCCCTATTTAACAAAGCAGCCAGAGCGATCCAGAAGAGATATTTTAATTTACTCATATATTTATCATTCCTAATGTTCTTCATATTCCCAACAATCCTAGTTTCTTTCTTCAGTCTGTAGAGTACATCTAGTGCCAACAATTAGTCTTAATTTTCTCTATAAAACAAAGAATATTTTCACTAGATGAATAATTCTGGGTTGACAAGTTTTGCTCCAGCTCTATGGCTTCCCTGATATCTGATGAAAGTGTGCTGTTATTCAAATCATTCTTTCTTTTATTTATATTTAGTTTTGCTTTCAAGATTTTTTTCTTTCCTTTGGTTTTATAAACTTTTACTGTAATATGCCTACTGTGGCTATCTTTGAATTTATTTTGCTTGGAGTTTCCTGAGTTCCTTCAATCTATAAATGTGAGTTTTTATGAAATGTGGGAAGTTTCTACCATTATTTCTTCCAGTATTTTTTTCTGACCCTTTCTATATTCTTTGCATATTAGATTTCAAAATTGCCCCATACATCACTGTGGTTTTGTTCTTTTTCCTCTCATCTTTTCTATCTCTCTTTTCATGTTTCTATCAATCTATATTTAAGTTCATTAATCTCTCTATCATATCCATTCTAATATGCCCATACAACAGATGTTTCTTACTTCAGATATATGTTTCAGTTCTAAAATTTCCATTTGATTTTTTAAAAATATTGTGGCCAATTCCCATCTTTTGATTCATTACAATCATTTTCTTTTTCTTTTTTAACCTCGCTAGTTACAATAGCTCCCTAAAAGTCCTCGTGTAATAATTCCATGATTTGGGGTTATTCTGGAGTTGGTATATGCCCATTTTCTCTTTCACTGAGAATAAGTCATTTCCCTGGCTCTTCATAGTATGAGTAAATTTGGATTTTATGTTTAATATTGTGAATACTATTTTGTGGAGACTGTATTGTTCTGAAATTACTGATGTTTTTGTTTTTGGGGGGTCATTTTCTTGGGTAGATACAATTATAGACCACCATGACTCTTATGTGTAGTGTCTCAAATGTGGTGTTCAGGTCTTGAAGGCTTATTTATAATCTATTATCAGTTTGTCATGAACATAGATGGCTTCAGGGATCATCCAGAGATTTATGTTTAAATTTTTTAAATATAAAATTTAGATCCTTTACTGTCTGTCTCTTTTCTGGGGTTGCCCATTTAGTTCCATGTGGTGTTGGTTGCCCAAGTGATTTTTACCGATATTTATGGCCAGAGAGTTTTTTTCTCAGAGTGAAAAATGGGAAACTCAACCCCTGCTGGCAACATGTTCCATATTTTGATACCCCTCTAAAACCCATCTGCTTTTATTCAGTCTCCAGAGCGCTCAGACAGATATTTTCTGTATTATGTCCAGAGTCTTAAGTGGTTACTTTGTGGGAAGATCACTTTGTTAGGAGTTTGCCCTTCCAATAAGTACCGGAAATCCTCCAAAGTAATTTTTAATGTTGGGGGCTGTTTTATACATGTTCTCTTATCAGTTAGGCCTTTGTCATAATATGATAAACTGTAAAACTCATTATAATATCATTTTCTTGAATAGAAAGAACACAAAGCTAAAGATTAAAATATCTACCAGTGGAGACTAATTATTTGCCAAGTGAGAATATATAACAATTAGGAAATTTCCAATAACAATTATAAAATATTAAAACTTTGTAAAAATCTCTTTTGCCAACTACAGTATTTACCCGAAAATAAGACCTAGCCAGACAATCAGCTCTAATGCGCCTTTTGGAGCAAAAAATAATATAAGACCCAGTATTATTGCATCATATTATATTATATTATATTATACCCAGTTTTTATTATAGTAAAATAAGACCCGGTATTATATTATGCTATGTTATATTAATTATATTATATTATATTATATTATATTATATCCGGTCTTATAGTAAAATAAACAAGGCTGGTCTTATAGTAAAATAAGACCAGGTCTTATATTAATTTTTGCTCCAAAAGATGCATCAGAGCTGACTGTCCGGCTAGGTCTTATTTTCAGGGAAACACGGTATGACAAAAGGTCACCTTATACATAAGAATCCATAAACTTGTGGACATTGGATAACCACAATCAAGTGGAGTTCTACAATAAAATTAACTCACAGTAAATTCTATATTATACAAAGTTACAGTAAGAAACTCTGGATCTCACAAATTACTTCCAAACCTAATAATCTTTTTAATTAATTGATACCCTTCTTTATTTACTGTTAACTGAAAATGACCAGGTACAAAATATTCACTGATAAGCTACACTGCTCAAAACCAGGCATTCCACAGAAAGAAAATAACCTAGCACTCTAATGACCAACAGGTCCAAATCACTTGAGACAGGCTCCACAGTACATACAGTTGGATGACTGGGGTGGAGGTGTGGATTTAATTTATTTTATTTCCTTCACTTCCCAGATGTTGGCATGCTGTCATTTGGCTCAGAGAACATTGCCTGACCATTACAAGTACAGAACCCTCCATATAACTTGAGGTAACAAATAAATTTTTTTTTATTACACAACAATTAATAATTTAAGCTTCATATGTGATTTAAACCAAATGTCAACTAATTTTATATCCTACACACCTTAAAAATTCCACAGCAACCCTCTACCTCTTCACTCAGGAAGTGACTGTGCCTCCTACTTCACCAAGAAAATTGAGAGTACAGTGAGTCACCTACGCTTTTTTCCCTGTGCCAACACAATCTTATCTTCATTTGCATCATTTCCTCTTTCTCTTCATTCTCTGAATTTCTAGAAAATCTTTTAAAGGTCAAAAAGTTTTGCAGGTATCTTCCCTGATAGTAAGTATACTTTTAGTATTTACAAATTAAGAAATACATATGCACCCATGGATTTACAGTCAACTTCCACTAACAAGTTGAAAGGTTGGGAACTTTCAAAATTTAATAGTTTTTCATGTGATGTTCAAAATTTCAAGGCATTTTCTTTCAAAATTTCTGACTTTGATATAGGTACTCTATTATCTACGTTAGGATGGTAGGCATACATTCTGTATCCCATGAGCACTTGTGTATAGAACATAGTGGCACAGGGTTAATACTCATTTTCACTGTTGGTATAAAAGAATGTGATAAGAAAGAGTCATATGACAAATTATTAAGATTGCAAAGGGGTTCAGGACATTTTTCGCACCTTTCTGAATGGGAAAATTACATAACTGTTTATATTTACCCCCTTTTCCTTTTTGCTGCCAGGAAACTTATATCAATGCTGAAATTTCACTATAGCAATTATAGTTGGATTTATGGTTTTCATATCTGTATTTATTTCATTTTTCTACCTTTATTTATGTTTCACTGATTCAATTGTCACTCTACTCAATATCATTCTGTTAGTTGTTGAAGAAAGCCACTTCAAATTTTATGGAACAAGGCAAAGAAGCAGGCAAGGGAGGCAGGCTGCAGAGCACCCCAAAATCTGAATTACACAAACATACAGATGCAAAACCAACACATGGTACAACTAGGACTCACATCTAGCAAAAGGGCCAATGATAGAAAAAAGTAACTGTCTAAGCACAAATTCATTTCTAAGGATACGAAAACAAATAGAATGATATAGAATAAGGGTAGAAAATGTGGTTACCTTGACATAAAAATGACAGCATTATTGTCACTCAACACTATTATGATTATTAAAATCACTGAAAACAGGAGTGTCTGTTCATAAGGGCAAATTCAAACTGTCATTTATATGTCCAGCATGGACCATAAAATAAAAACAGAAATAATGAAAAAATACAAAGACGAAAAAAAATATTTTAATGTTTAGTAATTCTTTTCCGTAATACAATCTTCACACTAATTATTTAAATATTAGGTTTAAAAAAAAACAGCTCTTCCACACAAAACATGTACTTTTTCAGAATTACAAACACTTTGAAGTACGCTGTATAATTCTTTCTCAGCTCCAAACAGTTCGGGATGTCGCTACTCCCAATGTGCTTTTAATAAGTCATATATGAAAGGTCAGACAATTCAGTTTACGAACTTTCTACCGTGCGCTTACAAGTTAGAAAGTTCACAAACATAATTGTGTAATTACGTTCACAAACATAATTTCCCTAGCCAGGTGTACTGCACATGAAAACTAATTCATATATGTTAATGCATATCTTGCCCAAATAAGTCTTTGTTTTAAAAGTTAAAAATGAGGAAGAATATGATAAACCATCATAGATAACTGATTTTGCAAAATTAGGATATTCATTACTGTACCCACTTCTTCACCTATTGCAAAGGACAAGCAAAAGTAGAAGCTAAAACTGAATAATGTCAGGCACATGTAATATTTTATACCATTTTCCTTCTAAATCTTTACTCTTTCCAAGTTATCTCTAATTTGAAACAGTTATTTGATTTGTTTCAGTATATAATTTTAAAATCTGAGATTTTGAATACCACATTAAGCAATGTGGCTTTATAAAATTTATAATTTCAAAATTATATCAACAAAACCCATGACTTCAACAGTAGAAAACATACTAAAGAATTTTAATAGTTCAGGAAAGGAAAATAGTTAAAAAGAGAACAAGTACCTTTGAAACAAAGTAAACATTATAAAAACAGCTGAGTTTCAAACAATACAGATGAGTTTTAACCCCATTGGAGACTCTCTCTATATATCATATTATATCACAGTTCACATAGAATTTACATAAAACTTTCCATAGAATTTATAATAAGATAGTTCTCACTACCTTATATCCAGGTCCTAACTGATGAATTGCAAATATCTGTGCAGGGTTGAGTGCTTCACTGAATACATACACGGCACCAAGTTGACCACAGAAAACCCTATTTGCATCAGCAGTTTCAGAAGATCCAAGAAAGCACTTGTCATAGCTCTATTTTTAAAGTCATAAAAAAAAAAAAAAAAGCAAATATTATTTTGTAATGTCAAAATATTTAAAGATTGCTGCTTTCATTGTCATGATTACCTTAAAGCAGAACAATAATAACAGAAAAATGCATCAATTAAGACTTTATGGACTATTTAAATAATAAAAGCCAGCTAAAGATTTTTAGGAAAGATAAATCAGCTGAATGTTTTACATTATGGGCAAGCAAAACAAACAATAACCATTTACTCAATAATCACTTGACCACTTTCCAAATTTTATAGTTAAGGCAAAAGGGCTTATAATTATTTATTTACAATAGTAAAACTAATTTTAGAACTAATGATTTATAGTTGTCCACATAGAAAGAGATTCATTTTAATCAGAAAACTATTCTAAATTTTAATAAAAAACACATGGGGCCTAATTTTTAATATTCGACCTAATTTCTCCCCTGTTTCTCCCTCTATTTCTCCACACTAAGTCAAGGACGCAAAGAAAATCACTTCCTCTCTTACATGAGTAGGCGCTATACAGAATCAAATAAACAAAGATCACCGACGTCTGCTGCCTAAAAGAGACCAAAGAAGCCCCTCCACCCTTAATTAAAAATACAGGAACTTAAGAACTGACTGCATAATGTATGTGTGTATATGTGTGTACATGTGTTATTGTCCAGGCCTCTCCATTTCTTGGACCACTATAGCAAATAATTCAAAAATCAAAGTACGTTCTTCCTTTTTTTAAAAAAATGCAACTGTAGAGTTAATGACAGTCAACAGATCAACAGGGTTTCTTCTACTCTATAATAAAAAATACTGTCCCAATTGGAGGACAGAGATGAAGAAGAATTTTATCTGTGTGTTCTATTCTGTCAAAATCATTCTCATAAATATTTACTGAGTATGGCCCAACTATGAGTTTCTAGGGCAGAAAATGTAAACTTTTACTATAAAGGCACAGATAGTAAATATTTTAAATTTTGCAAGTCACATTTGGATTCTGTCACATAATCTTCTATCATTTTGTTGTTGTTGTTGTTGTTGGGGTCTTTAAAAGAAAACCTTTAAAAATGTAAAAACCAAGATTCTTAGTTCCTAGGTCATACAAAAACAGGTTTCGGGTTAGACTTGGCCCATAGGGTATCATCTTCCAACCCCTGACCTAGGTAACAAACTCCAGACTATGCAAACAGTGCTCCTGAGGAGAATACAAGACAAAACAAGAGCCAATCCCTGCACCTCAGAGGATTCAAGTCTACAGAGAGGTAGAAAATACTGATATGTAAATTTTATTTAAAAAGGTAGTTTTTATAAAACCAGGTATGCTGGAATTATACTTTTAGCATTAGAATACATCTTTTGCTTTAGCTCTAAAAGACCAGGATGGGAACAAGAGAAGGCCTAAAATAAAGAAATAAGAGCTCTTGAGGTTTTAAATCTAGATATCCTCTATCAAGAATCCACCGGCGTTACCTCCTCCACTTGCTAACATGCTGGTCGAAAATAGTGTTATCTCTTTATTATTGCAATAAGTCATTTAACTGATCTCCCTGCTTCTGTCATTGTTCCCCTTCAGAATATTCCCAATACTGCAGCCTGACTGACATTTCTAAAATATGTGTCAACATCACATCACTCGCCTGCTCAATCCCTTCCAAATACTGTTACTCTGGTAAGATGGAAAGGCCCCAGCATTGTGTCTGCAAATGAGGCCCTGCATGATTTGTCCATCTACTATCTGCCTAACGTCATCTCTTAACATTTTTCCTCCCTCTGCTCCAGATACACTGGCTGCTTTGTTGTTCAAGGAACTTTCCAGTTTTTCCTCAAAACCTTTGCATTTACTGTTCCCACTTGAATGGGCTCTTTCCCCAAACATGCTCATGGCTTGCTCCCTCAACTCCTCACTAAGGTCATCTCTGCACAGATGGTGTATCTGGCTTCTCCCTTCCCTACACCTATATTTTCTATACCTTAATTTTTCTCCATAGCATTTATCACCATTTATCTCATAAATAATGGTGACTACATGTCACACTTACTCATTCTGTTAGTCTTCCTTTCACATCCAAATAAGGGAAATATACATTTTTTTAATGCTGGAAATTCTGGAGAGAATAGAATACTGACTGCATCGATGTTTTCGATATAATACTTAAAAAGTTAGCCAAACAATTTTCCCTTTTTGTACCACTATCATGTCTTTTAGGAATGTAATTATATTAAATTTAAGACTTAAAAATTCACTTAACAGAAAAAAAATTTTCAAAAACTATTGTTTCTACCAAACTATTTTATTATTCAATTCATGTTATAAACAATGATATATCACATACTGAAATACATTAAAACGCAGATTTTTTTAAAAAAACTTACGTCGTTTGTGTTAACATGCCAAGCCATATCACCATAGGATACGAGCTGTCCATTAACGTAACACCGAATTTCACTGTTCCTCCATCGATTATAAATGTGGACGATGCTGATCATGTACCACTTAAATGAAAAAAAAATAGAGCTATGAATATTTAATGTTTAGTTTTTATTGTATAATAAGCAATCATAACATTCATAATACACTATAAAAATGCTTGAAGGAATATTAACAGCCATCCAATACCATTTCAAGTTCCATCTCCCATTTCTCATTTTGCAATTGAAAGAGGTCACTCATAAAGAGTAAATCTGTGATAGAGACAGAACTAGAACTCTTCGAATCCTGGTACTCCTTCCATTAAATCAAGATCCAAAAATTGTAGAAATGTGTTCATTCATTTTATAACATTATATTTGTGTTCATGCATTTAATAACATTTACATTGTGCCAGGCACTACAAATATTCAGGTCTGAAAAAAATGACCATCAGTCCAGCCTTCTTGAAATTTATGGTGTAGTGAAACAGACATACATTAGACAAGTAAACAAATATAGAATTACAAATCAGGATGATTACTGAGAAGAAAAAAGAATGGTGTACATGAGAAAAAATAACCTAGATTCTACTTTGGATTGCATGGTCAGGAACGACCTGTCAAAGAAACATCATTTTAACATTTATAATAGATTCAGGTGGTTTCACTTCCACAATTTAGACTTACTAAATCCACAATTAATTATATATTTTAACTTAATAATGTGTGATTAATAATAAAGAAATACGTTTATATTGAGTTCTGTTTTACTAGAGTCAACAAAAAGCATTTTTAGTGTTTATTTGATATGGGAACGAATAAGTTCTCTAATAATTTGTGGATCCAAACCTTAGTTTCTTTGAAGTTAATACCTATAGCACATAACACATAAATAGTTTTTCTAAAGTATAAAAAAATACAAATGATTTATAGATACTTGAACAAGTATACCTTCCGCAGTTAAGGGCCAGGGAAATTAGACTAGTTTCCCCAAAAAACATAAAATACAAACTTTGTTCTCCAGATTACTTACAAGCACTATTCAATTATTTCACATATGTTTGCAAAGTATACATCATTAATAGAAATTCTCAACCACTAAAATATTAGTTATTTCAAGGTGTCCGAAATACTTTGAACAAAATTCAATTTCATGTATTTTGACTTATAAAACTGAACAACTTATAGAAAACAGTAAACACAACATTGTCTCTCAATTATAAAAATAAAAATGTCAGGTCAAGCTATTTAACTCCTAAAACAAATGTCTTTTTTTTTAAGTTGTTTCTTTCCAAGTAACATTTAACACTATTTTTTTTTTTTGCAAACTGAGTCTTTCCCTGAATCAGAAAGCAACATATGTGTTAGTCCTAATTAAAATCAAAAGAAGAAAATCTTTAAAATTAGTCATTTAACATCTCATGTTTGTAAATCTTACAAAATTATCAAGATCCCATAAAAATTGAGCATCAAATAATTTTTTTAAATATTATAGACGTTTACATATATAAGAATAAAAATTTACCTATATTACCTTGAATAAGTTTAATTTTTTCAACCAGAATGTCCTCTAAGTAACACAGGAGATACAATCTTTACATTTTTTAGTAAAATTTTTAAAAATTTTCAATTTCTAAATAGAATTGACACAAATGTTTTTAAATAAAAAAGGATTTTCTGATGCCAAAGATTTTTAAGATAAATAATATTAGATGTATTATTATACTTATTGACATACCTCACTTAGAAAAGCACTCATTCAACAAATATGTATTGAGTTCTTACTACTATGACCAGATAATTTAGTGTACTGGGCAGGATGCACTTTAAATTCATTTGGACATAAATTGAGCTCCCAAGTTATTAACACTATGAGTTCTAGCAAATTATTTAGTCTCTCTGTACTTATTTCCATCTGTAATAAAGGGGGAATGATAATGCCTATTTTGTGGAATGATTGTGAATATTACATATACATATACATATACATACATACATACATATATATATATATATATATAAAATAGACAATGTATGAAAACTACGAAGAACAGTCACTAGTACATATCTGCAGTTACTGGAACATGTTTGGCACCCATAAATCAGAGTCCATTGACTAAATTTCTATTTATTTCATATCTACTATATTCTCATGATGAGATTTTTTTCTGCTAAAATTAACAATTACTCCTCGGAGTCATTCATTCATTCAAAAAATTTACTGAGAACCTACTTCAGGTGAAGTGCCCCCCGGAGTATATAGTAAATAAAGTATATAGTAAATAAAGATAACATATACAGCTCAAGGAGGTTTCACTAGAGAAACAAACATGAAAACTATTAAAAAATAACGGAGAATACCCAAACTACAGATGGGAAGCAAAAGAAGTAATGACAAATTGAGGTTAGAGGAAAAAGGAAAGATAAATAGAGAAGGAAGGCTAACAGAAGAATTCAACTAAAAGGGTAAAAGGAAACTTAAGACTAAGCTTGAAGGATGAATATGAATTGTTGAGTAAACAAGCGGAAAGAGGTATCTTACTTAACATGGTACACACAGCACAGAGTCTTGACAAAACTTTTCCCAGTATTTAGGTTTAACAGGAAAAACAGACAAAGACCAGATTGTAAAGAAACCTGTTGGACAACTTCAGTAATCAGCCTTTGTTTTTTGCATAATGTCGCATCACTAAAGAATTCTGATCAGGAAGTGAAATGATCATTTCCATAGTTTAAGAAAATAACTAACAAGAGTGAGGAAATGGATTAGGCAAATATGGATAAAGATAAACTTGAAAACTACTGCAAAGGTAAGAAGACCAAAAGAATTCAAGCTAAGAAAAAGGCATTGATAACTTAAAGAGGGGGAAATAGGGACTAATTAACAGAACTAGTTGGAAGTTTTAATGTTGAAAAAGGGAGTCTAAGATGGTTTCTAATTTTTCCAGTTAATTAACCAGATAAACAGGTTTGGAGTTACAAACTAATGAAAAGTTTGTTTTTAGTCATTACACTAATATATGATAAAATTAAATAAATGAATATGATATAAATATATAAATATATGATAAAATTAAATGAATAAGTGAATTACAGTAGAATGAATGAAGTGATCTCAGTGAAGGTCATAGAATTTACCAAAAAAAATTAATTTTCCTGTTCTCTTTTCTTGGTACATCAACCTATACTCTACAAATGATAGACAAGTGACTTTTTCAATCACAAAAGCCCAGCTTTTGACTTGATATTTTTTTATTAAAAGGGAGTAAACTTGGAAACAATGTATATATACTATCTATGTATGTATACTAAGGTCTGCATTTAGTTTGAGAGCCAAAAATAGATCTATAAAAGGAGGGTACCAATAGGAACTACAACAAAACAAGACCTGTACTAAGAATCCGTAAGAAAAATATAACATATTTATTAAAAATATCAATATTAGCTAACATGTCATTGAGCACTTACTACATATTAGGTAATATGTTAATGGTTTACATCTATATTTAAGAGGTCAAACATCTGGTAGATGGTACAGCTAGGAAAGTAACAATTGTAATATAAAGATTTCTTTTTGAAAGGCCATTTAAACCTCTTTTTAGAAGGGATACAGCTAAGCTAGGGCATCTTTGGGAAAACTAAAGAAATGAAAATAAATAAATAAATAAATAAGAATGAATTTATCTCAAATAATTAAACAGTAAATTCAAACACTTGGAATTTTCAAGGCTATCAGAATCTTTACTGAAGACTCTGTAAAACTCAAATTACTCCCAGCTCTGCTCCTACCAAGACCTCTTAGAATACACAGAACTTTTACAAATGGGAATGTATTTCTCATAGGGAAATAGTATAAAGACAGGAGAGAGAAAGAGAGAGAGAGAGAGAGAGAGAGAGAGAGAGAACACACAAATGGGTTAAATTGCTTTTGGTTAATGACAATTTTATTTTGTTCTTCACTCTAATTTTTCTCACACATTCTCTTTAAACCACTATTTTCTAAACTTGTCTCATGAGAAAAATCACCTAGAGCATTTGTTTAAAACACATATTCCTAACATAAAAATTGTAATTCCAAAAATTTGTATTTCTAACACATTCCATGAAATTCAAAATAATTTGACACATTTGGCAAACTCTACCTGGATGTCATCCAAATTTAGTAAATCAGAATTTCTAGTGGAAAGGCAATGGGATTCCCAGAAAAGAACTGTAATTTGTATCAAGAAAAAAATAACACCCATTCTAATGTATAAATTTATTTAGAATCATTGCTTTTTAAGCTATTTTCCAATAACATAGCAATGATTGTTAAATTGACATTATTTAATAGAATAATTATTACTATTCCTTAACCATAAAGCAAACGTTTTTATAAGTTCATTTAATACACACACATACACACACACAGAGGGTGCCAAAAAATGTATACATATTTTGAGAAAGGAAAAAACTGTATTAAAATTGTAATACTCAATATATACCAATAACAAAAGATGAATGCAAGTTATGTTTGACTTCTGCAATTATAAGAGGTGCTCAAAGTAGTTAGCATCAGTGTAATTTTAATACAGATTTTTTCTTTCTTAAAATGTGTATACATTTTTTGGCACCCTCCGTGATAGATAGATAGGTAGATTGATTGATAGATAGATAGATAGATAGATAGATAGATAGATAGATAGATAGATAATTTGAAAATCCCATCTAAAATGATATTTTCTTCAGTATGTGGCAAAAAATACATGGGATCACAAACAAACAAGAAAACAAAAATGAAAGAAAGAAAAAGAAATGAAAGCATTCCCTCTACCCTATGTGGAACAACCATATGTATGGTTGTTCTTGTGCATAAATATTCCTGTGCACAAGAAGTAGTAGATGCCCTGGACAGTTTCACTGTGATATATGCAAGAAAGATCCTTGAACGTGGAAGGCAGATCAGGCCTTAAACCCGTGTGAATGGGCATACCTATACCTCTGTCCCTTATTTATTTTTAGATTCGGAACTTTCAAATGTTTGGTTACTCTGACACAAAGATGGATTCCAGTAAACAGGCAGGAACATTTCTCTGTGAAACCCCAGCTGATGATGAGTGAATTACATCTTATAAATCTAATTATATATTTGCACATTTCTCTGCATTTTCTCGTTATTCTTTATCTTTAGAGCAGACTTTTAAAACTATGTTTCAACCTGTTCTCTGAATGGCCATATTCCAGTGGATATTAAGCAAAGGTATATTTCATGGCCAAAACATTAACAATAGAACAACATTCCTCTCCTAAAAACCATCTTTATTGACGAAGCAGAAATTACTGAAACATTCAATCTCAGGAAATAAGATTCAGCACTACTGGGATTAGCTGAATCTCCTTAAAGAAAAGTCTCTCTGGGTAGGCCGGATGGCTCAGTTGGTTAGAGCGCGATCTCTCAACAACAAGGTTGCTGGTCCAATTCCTGCATGGGATAGTGGGCTGCGCCCCCTGAAACTAAAGATTGAAAAGGGTTTCTTTTCTTGGAGTTGAGCTGCACCCTCCACAACTAGATTGAAGGAAAACGACTTGGAGCTGATGGGCCCTGGAGAAACACACTGTTCCCCAATATCACCCAATAAAATAAAAAAAAAGAAAAGTCTCTTTGTATTACACTGAAGGTTTCATTTTTGTCTTATAAAAAGAGCTTATTATTCATAAATCCATAGTGCACGCTATACACACACATACACAACCAAACTACTCTGAAGTCTGAAGCTCCAGTCTAAAAACTGGTTCTACTACCCAAACAAAATAAGATTAGAGGAAGAAGGGGAAAGAACAAGACAAGAGGGAAGATGGAAAAGGGGAAAGAAGAGGAAGATAAAAAGAATGAGCAAAAGAGAACGAACGAGTAGGTAATGGAGGCATGAGAGAAATATGGAGGAGGAGGAAAAGGAAGGAAAGGGGGAGAAGAATTGTAATTAAAGTAACATTTCTGCAAATGTTCTTCAAACATAATTCCTCAGAACTATAATTAAAGTACCAAAGTTCATGCAAGAATTTGCCTTGAAAGAATCTTTGAATAATCGTTAAAATACTTTAATGCTTTCACAGATGTGCAGAAAGTTAAAGACACTGCATAATTTCTATATATTGTATAGCAAATTTGTATTATGTATAAGTATTACATATATACATATATATAAAATAAATAAATTATATATAATATATAGCAAATTTTAGGATCCAAATGAAGATATAAGAATTTGTCAGCTACTGGTGTGTTCTGTGTTTTCCATTAAACCTGTGTAGCATACTTTTCTCAAAAAGTATAAAATCTCCCTTAACGCTCATGCATGATGCTCTATAGAATTTTCTACAATTTCAAAAATTAACTTAGCTTTGCATTATTGTGCTGAAAGAACAGCACAATATTATGCATTATTGTGCTGAAACAACAGTAAAAAGGGTTAGTAAGCTTTAGATTTTAAATGTGGATCACAGCAACGACCTAAATTAGTTGGCCTTTACTGCCATGACTACCTTGCTTCTTACTGCCACACAGAAAAGGTTTTACCTACAAAGATGCACTGACCACTAGTTCCACACCTTGTGTTCTACTTTATCAATAATAATACCTCATTTATTTCATACTACTGGGAAATAAATTGCTCAGTATAAATTAGCTGTACAGATAAATGTAATTTATTCCTTCAGGAAACAAAAGGGCTTTTTTGATTGTTAAAGTCATATTTTACTTATTTATCAAGTATATGTTATTGATAGTGTAAGTTCAATACTCTGTGGTATTGAAAGAATACAAAATTAAATCCAACATATATCTTAGTCTCAATAGTTAATAAAAGTGAACATATAAATGAATAAGGATTTAAAAGAAAGAATTGCCACAAGAAATACTTAAATGATGTGCTATAAAAGACATTATATGTGGAGAGCAAGGAAAATTAGGGAAAGATTCCAGGGAAATGGTGTTATATGAAATGGAACATAACAATAGGATTGATTTTAAGACCTAGAGCTGTGATCGAGGAGTGGCAAGTAAACGTATTTATTTCATGCCAGAGACTGAACATTTGGAAAGGAAAAGATAAAAAAGTGAAACATGTATATTAGCTTAGCTTTGCCAAAATAAAGGGTATAAGTAAAAAGCTGAAAATAAAATCCAAATCATGAAAAACTAAGCTAAAAATTGTATTCTGTAGTTAGTGAGATGCAAACGATTGGCTTGTTGGCTTGAGCGGTAAAATAATATGAGCAGGAATATAAATCAGATATTAGTGTGTAAAACAGCTTATAAGAGGAAGAGACAAAGGATCCAAGGTAAGGGGAGAGCACTACGAAAAATTTAAGTAGCAAGTAAATAATTTTTTTAAAAAGATATATTACAGAGCTACAAAATATATGGTATGAAAATTGAACTGATATAAAGATCAAAAAGGGGATGAAGAACAAACGGGATATGGAGAAAAGCATAGGGAATAAAGTCAATGGAATTGTAACAACTATATACGATGTCAGAGAGGTAATAGATTGGGGGAGGAGGGTTATCACTCTGTGAGGGATGTAAATATCTAATCATTATATTGTTTTGTACACCTGAAACTAACATAAAACATAGAGCGATATAAACTCCAAAAAAATAAATAAATAAAACTATGGGTTTTAGTAGAAAAAGAAGAAAAAAGCTGACTTCAGTTTCCACTATTATGAAGATGGTAGGCCTCTTAACCAAAATAGGGGGTTTAAGAACAGGAATGTATATATATGGAACTGGAAGTGGCAAATTCAATGTTACATATTCTGAGGTTGACTGACTCAAAAGATATCCACATAGCAATATATCATAGGTATATGAAAAATAAGAATAAAAGCTCTGGAGATAAGAATAAGAGTGGAAAGCTGTCATGAAACTGAATAAAAATTACTAAAAAACATAAAGACTCCACAAAAGTACAGATATCTGTTTTGCTCAGTGTCATATCTCAGTGCCCACTACCGTGTCTGGTACTCAGTAAATACACAATATAGTAGTCCCCCTTACAAAGAGGGATATGTTCCAAGAACCCAGTCAATACCTGAAACCTCAGATAGTACCAAATTATATATACTATGTTATTTCCTATCCGTGTTTTCACATACACATATATACCTATGATAAAGTTTAACTTATAAATTAGACACAGTAGAGGTGAACAATAATTACTAGTAATAAAATAGGACAATTATAACAATGTACTCTAATAAATTTGGGGGGATGTGGTCTCTCTCTCTCTCTCTCTCTCTCTCTCTCTCTCTCTCTCATAATCAATCAGATAACCAATAACCAAGATGGCTACTAAGTGACTAAAGGGGTATCCTATACAGCACAGATATCCTGGACAAACAGATGATTCTCCTCTCGGGTGGGATGGAGCAGGAAGACTCAAGATTTGATCACACTACTCAGAATAGTGCACAATTTAAAACTTATGGAATTGTTTATTTCTGGAATTTTCCATTTAGTATTTTGGGACTACCGTTAACTACGGGTAACTGAAACCTCAGAAGGAGAAATTGTGGATCAGGGGGATCTATTTACTATAAGTATTTACTAAAAGAATGCCACAGAATATATCACAGCGAGAGAGAGAGAGAGAGAGAGAGAGAGAGAGAGAGAGAGAGAGAGAGAGAGAACCTGATCTTTTTTATGTCAAAAGTTAGACATAAAAGTAGAAAGAGGAATCAGGTAAGAATCAGAGAAAAGCTTTAGGTGTCATAAGAAAATGAATAAAAGAGACTATTCCAGCAGTCATAACAGGTGAGTTTTAAGACAATGGAAATGGTGAATTGTGTCATTCTCAACAGGAATATTTACTTATACCTACCTTGCGTGGTTGAAAATCGTATTTCACACAGTGCTGAAAACCTTTCCCTTTGGACTTCAGTGATGTGACTATAAGACAGTTGCCAACAAAATGGGCAGAGTAGCCAACTCCTTTGCTAGTACGAAAACTATAAAGAAAACTGAGAATAGTATAATATCCTCTGATACAAAGAACTATATATATAAAGATTATTACATAAATAACATAAAACATCATTATAAAAATAAAACTCACTCCCTATAGAGGGCTATAACATGTACCAAATAAAGACTAAAGCATAAAAGATTTATAAAACTAAATGGAATTTAAATTAGGAAAATAGAAGACTTTAGAACCTTTTAAAATTTCAATTTAAAATACTACAAATACATTAAAACAAACTAATGGCCCATTTTATATCTACCTTTAAGGATTATCTGAAATTAGCAAATTCAAAAATCATTTATACTGTTAATGTTTTCAAAAACAACTCATTCTCTAATTCTAGTATATTTTTGAAAATAGCTTACAAATAATAAATAATGTCAGAGACAACTTTGAAATATTATATAGATACTCCAGCAAAGGAGTACATTTTTATTTTTAGTTAAAAAAATTACATAACTATGAAATATAGTTATTTTCTTCTAGAGAAAAACTCCTCCTAGCTATGAATTTAATCACAGTGTTAAAAAAATTATAAATGCTTTGAAAAATAACAGTACTATTGAAATAAATATACGCTCTCCTACAATGACCATTCTGAAGTTCAACCCCATTTGTTTGGAAGTTGACATGTTTGTTTAAAACCCCCTCTCACTACTATCCATAAATAATCTTTTATAATCAGCTTACAAGCTATAAATAGATCACATTTTCGCACTTATTTCAGTCAGTCATTGTACAAAAAGCATATTCAATATTATTTTTGCATTAAATTCTATGTGATAGGTATTACTATTATCTTCATTTTACAGTCAAAGACACCAAAGCACAGGATAAACAGTAAGTAGTGAAGACAGGAGTTAAATTCAGGCAGTCTTATTTCAGAGCATTGCAAGTATTAAATGAGTTAATATATGTAAGTACTTGCAATACCTAGTATATAGTAAGGCAATCAATGAAGTTTACGTTCCTATTGTACATTATGGGTAACCTGAAATTACCAAGCTCCTTACAGGTCAACCCATCGCTGGGTTGAGCAATCCCCTCTGATAGCTACCTATCAAATAATTAATCTTATCTGATTATAATTTATTACATGGTTATTATTATTAATATTTTAAAGCATATCTTAATTATGCTCACAAAACAAAGTAAAAAGGCAGAGTGAATGAAATCGGGTAGGAGATTAGTGTTTTTCTCTCCATGATCAGGAACCAGCATCTTCACTAAGAATTGATCTATACTGATACACTAGACAAAGAAGGTTTGCAACCCTTCATTCTTAAACTGAAATTGGAAAACATAAGACAAACTGTAATTAGAAAAAAAACTTAGTGAGACAACAGCAAAAAATAAGTAAAATAAACTGACTTAACTGTATCTTTATAATATTAACGTACATATTTCAACACATATAGTAACGTTATATTTCATTTAATATGTTGCCTTGATATTTATATATTTACAAAATTGAAATACTTAAGTCAAAGTGCTAAAATTAAATATATTACTTACCAATAAAGATAAGGTTTATCCTTATCAACATTAATGTTATTTAATGGATCCATACGAAACCAAGTGTTTAGGGTGAAGCCATTCTGATAAGGCCACTTTGCAATAGGGGGCAATGCAATTGCCTACAAGGCAATGAAAAAAGATACAAAAGTATCAGTTAAAGAAAACTTGACAGTAACTATAGTCAAATATGGATTTTACAGATTAAATAGTGAAGGCATAAATATCAGAAAATTATGGACAAATATAAAAATAGAAACTATTATCTTATTAATAGTCTACAAATACTACTTATTGACTATATTGCATTTTTAATTACTCAATGAATGATGTTTCATGTCTAGGTTACACAGGTTTCAGACTATACTCCAGGAAGTCCTCCTCCAGTTTCACTAATATGTCCCTTACACGTCTCAGAATTTTCAGCTTTCTATGGTTTATGTTAGGTTTTCAGTAATACTTCATTTTATTAAAGGAGGTTGAATCTTTAAATCAAAAAACAATTAGGTGAGAGAATATTAATGGGAGCAACACTAAACAAATATAAGTATTAAGAGATAATGCTCAGAATACTGAAATGAAGGAGAAAGAATGAGCTTTGTTATATAGAAACTTAACTGAAATTGATGACCAGAAAGGATTCAGCTCCACTCAGAAGGTAAGAAAGGAATAATACAATACTCAAGTGATACTACCAATTAAAAAAAAAATCTAGCCATTGTAAAGAAAAAATGAGAAACTGAATGCTTGACTTGATGTCAACAAACATCTGAGTAGATTTATCGTCCTATGAGGTACCCAAATTTCCATGACATAAAAGGTAATTATCCATTATGATTTGATAACTGTTCTGCTCCCCCAAACAGATCCTTCATATTACTGAAAGAATAATAACCTTTCTCAAATACAAATAGTTCCATATTAAAAATTCTCTGCATTTAAAATAAAGCTTAAATTTCTTCACGTTATACAAGGCTCTTCACACACCCTATGGCTCCAACAAACCCTTTTGATCTTATGCACCTCTATCTACTCTACATTGCAAAGTATACCTAAATATGCCAGCTGTCCCACCTGTTCTGTTACAACTCCCCTTTTTGTATATGATGTTGCTTCTGTCCATAAGACTTCTTCCATCAAAACCCCAATCATCCCTCAATACCAGGCTAATGTGTCCCTCTTTGTAAAGCTTTCCTGGACATCACCACTCCAGCTTAGTTTCTCTTTTCATTGTGCTCCCATAGTACTTAGCACCTAAATCTACACTAGTTTACTATAAAAAGCTCTTTTTGCATCTGTCTACTCATTAAAGTTCTTCAAGAGTAACGAATATAATTTAGACTCCCAGCATGTGACATAAGACGTAGAAAACATTCAACATGTGGTCAATGGAAAAATCTCAAAGTGGCAAAGTTTATAAGTGCTTTTTGTTTTTAAAATAAAAACAAAACAGAAATATACACAGATACACATATACAATTTCAAATAAAGATTCAAAACCTAAAATTGAATTAAAATTTCCCATACAGTGTCCTTTCAGATTTTAATGTTAATTAGTTCAAGCAGTTTAATAGTCAATAAGCCTTCCTTAACGTTTTACAAAGGGAAAGATTTAAATTTCATTAGTTTTATTTGTTCGCTAGTAAAATGCAATTCTTGCCAAGTTTACTACTGGTTAATACCATGTTTTCCCAAAAATAAGACCTAGCTGGACAATCAGCCCTAATGCATCTTTTGGAGCAAAAATTAATATAAGACTGGGTCTTATATAATATTATTATATTGTATTATATTATGTATTATATTATATATTATATAAGACCTGGCATTATATTATATTATAGTATAGTATAGTATATATTATATAAGACCCGGTCTTATACTAATTAAAATAAGACCGGGTCTTATACTAATTTTTGCTCCAAAAGATGCATTAAAGATGATTGTCCAGCTAGGTCTTATTTTCGGGGAAACACAGTACCTTCGTAAGTTTCACTACACCAGCATTCACTTACTATAGCTGCTTCAGAGTACCACGGTAAACAGGAGGAATATTTATTGAGGACACTGGAATAGTAAAGTGAAGCTACAGAATTGTATAAACTACTTAACACATATGTTAATTTGTTCTTAATGCCTGTGAAACACAACTGGCCCAGTGTTAGACTCAGGATTTTCAACCCTTTGCCAAGACCAGCATACTCAACTGCACTTTCACATCAGCAACAGGGGCTCATTACAGCACTCTCACTGGAGCAATGAAAAGCATTTAGGAGTACAGTCTATAGCTTCCTTTTCCCCCATTACTCCACATACCCATGCAATCTCTTATCCCCAACCAATGGCCTATCACTTTTTACATCATTGGTCTCATCACTCAGTCTACTGGGCCCTACATTTGAACTTAAACACTGAATTAAACTAAGAGGTACAGGTAAGAATTTGAGACAAGCTGCCCGTTAAGTTTTCCAGAACTACTCTTCCATCAAGGAAAAGATACATGGTCCAAAAGATCATTTGTTATTTCCCCATGGTCGGACTGAGAGAGTTCTAAATCATACACAGTGGCAAACACTAGTGAACCAAAACACAACAAAAAAGAAAGAAAAATGTTACAACAGAAAAATCTAAGCTTGAATGATAATGAAATAATAATAGTCTTTGGTCTTGGGATAATTGGTACCAAAAGCCTGACAGTCTATAGAATAATTGTATTTTCCTCAGTTTCATTGTGGACTTCCAATAATCCCATGGATAAATAAAGATCGTTATCATAGCCTATCTCTTCAACAAGACAGGCACCTTTAGTTAGAGACATTCTCTTAAATTTAATGCATAATAGCCAGAATAAATGTTTTAGGGACCTGAAATCTCTCATTTCTAGAAGGTACTCATCAACTTCTTGTTCTTATGTACCAACCAAAGCTTCTATACGATGCCTGATCACTGCGCTATACACCTGAAGCTAAAGGAGACTAATACTGAATGTCAACCAGAATTAAGTGACGATAATTAAGTGACTATATATATGTATATATAGTCATGGGATATGGAATATACAGCTTTTCCCCCATTACTCCACAGGAATATAGTCAATGGTATGGTAACAGCTATACACAATGTCAGAGGGGTAGTACATGGGGAGCAGTTATCACTTTCTGAGGGGTATAAATGTCTAACTATTATGTTGCTTTGTACACCTGAAACTAATAAATAAATAAAATCACTCAGAGAAAAAGAAATACACAGATATCAATCTAACATGTATAAGACTATTATTGTTTTGCACACCTGAAATTAATAAAAAATAAAATAAAAAAAAACTACTGAGGAAAGTTCCCATTAAAAAAAAAAAAAGAATTATATGCTGTACATTACAAAATGCTGATGAAAGAAATTAAAGATGTAAATAAGCAGACAGATATATCATGTTCATAAATTGGAGGACCCAACATAGTAAAGATAATGTGAATTCTCCCCAAATTGATACTGGATTCAAGCAATTCCTATCAAAAACCTAGCAATATTTTTTTGTACATATAGACAGAATTATTCTGAAATTTAGATGGAAAGGGAAATGAAATAGAACAGCTGAAATAATTCTGGGGGACAAAAAGTGGGAGGAATTCCTCTACTTGATTTCAAGCTATAGTAATCAAAACTTTGTGTTATAGGCAGAGAGATGGATACATAGATTAATGGAACAGGATAGGGAACACAGATATAGTGTCACACAGGATAGCCAACAAATTTTTCATTACAAAGGTGTACAATCTATTCAATGAAGGACATATACGTTTTTTAAACAAATGCTGCTGGACCATTTGAATATCCATAGGCAAAAAAAAAAAAAAATGAACCTCAATCCAAACATTATACCTAGTACAAAACTTAACTCAAAATGGATTATAGATTTAAATGTAAAATGTAAAACTAGAAAACTTTTAGAAGAAAACAGTTGAAATTTTTTGGGACCTAGGACTTAGACATGCCACGAAAAGTACAATCCATAAAAATAAATAAATAAAAAATCTTTTGATAAATTGGACTTCATCAAAATTCAAAACCTTTGTTCTATATGTGACCCGTAAAGAAGATGAAAAGACAAGCAACAAACTAGAAAATATATGCAATCTACATATCTGACAAAAGGATCTATACCTAGAATACGTAAAGAACTCAGTAAAAAAATCAAATAGTTCAATTAGAAAATGGAAAAAGGCATAAAGGGAACTGTCCTGAATATAAGGATGAAAAAAAGCACATGACACAATGTTTAACATCATTAGCCACTAGGGACATGCAAATTAAGACCACAATAAGATGTCCATCCCTACGTGCCTATCAGAATGGCTAAAATGAAAAAAAAAAATAGTGACAACAACAGATGCTGCTAGGGATGCAGAGACACTGGATCTCTCATACATTGCTGGTGTAAAATCATACAGCCACTCTGGGAAATATTTTGGTCATTACTTAAAATTAATCATACATTTACCATACTACCCAGCAATTGCACTGCTGGGCATTTATGCCAGAAAAACGAAAACGTATCCACACAAAAACCTGCACATAAATGCTCTTATCAGCTTTATTTGTAATAGCTAAAAACCAGAAATGACCAAAATGCCATTAAAGAGGTACATTGCTAAACAAACTGGTGCATCCATACAATGGCTCACTACTCAGCAATAAAAATCAATAAACTATTATTGATGCATACAGCAACTTGGATGGGTCTCAAGGGTATTATGCTGAGTGGGGGAAGAAAGCCACTTTCAAAAGTCCACATACTGTATGATTCAACTTATACAACACTCTCAAAATGACAAAACTACAGGAATGGAGAACATATCACTGGTTGCCAAGCATCGGGGAATCATAGGGAAGAAGGCGTCAGTGTGATTATAAAGGGGTAGAATGAGAATTTTGTAATGATGGCATAGTTCTATACTGCAGTGGTGGTTAGACATTCTACACTTGTTTTAAAATGACACAAAACTATATGTACACATTACACCCATGTGAATTTTTGCTTTTGATATTTAAGATGTAACCATCGGGGGAAGAAACAAGTGAAAGGTATATGGCACATCTCTGTACTATAACTTTGCAATATCCTGTGTATATATAATTACCTCAAAATAAGCAGTTAAAATAAAGTTTGCTTAAATATTAACAGAATTTATTGCTACATGACAAATTATGGATTATTAATGGTATGTCCTTCAAAATTTTACTGTATTTTCCTATTTTCTCAAAATAGTCTTACATTATTTTTAGAATAAAAAGAAAATGCATCAAAACTGAAAATAAAAAAAGCTTCTATACAGTGTATATTGCATCCCTAGCCTTTTGCAACCCTTTTTAACTAATGCATACATCCTCCCTTAATCAATGCACAAAAGCTAACTTTGGATAGTACTGCCTGATATGGAACCCAGGCCTATTTACTTTCAAACCATTTGTGCCTGATTTTATCACCCATTTCGCAGACTCCTTATATTTCCTTTGATTCCCATGGTGCTAATGGCAAGTCCTGTGAAGTACCTTTCTGATTTTGGACTTAAGCTGCCTGTACATGCCCTCCATATTTCCTTCTACTATGTTTTGGGACCCACAGCTGGGTGTCCCTCGTTGTGCCCAGTGAGTCCATAGAACCTCACACCTATATCCCTCACTGTTTCCTGGTCTAGCTGACTCCAAAATCTATGTTCTTATCTATGGTAATAGGAAAAAAAAAAATTATTCTGATGTTCAGATGGGGTGCTTTCAGCGAACTGTTTCAGTGAATAGAAAAGTACACTATTTCCTAAATTAAGCAGATTAATGAAATAGATCATAGTCATGAATGGCAAATCTAATAATATATCCATAACAGTCACAGGGCATATAAAATTCTATCTTACATTTCATTTACCTTTATATAAATCACTGTAGAGTGTAAGTTCCTCTATGAATGAGTAAACGTTACCAAATTGCTTATATGGAGGCAGCACAGCTCATAGACAGGCATCTCCACAATACAAAACACAATTCAGAAGGCCTAGTACACATGGTTATTTGAGGTAATCAGTGTCATAATTTTAGTGATCTGAAAGCACTTCTCTCAGCAGTGATCCAAACAGTATGTACCCTCTTGTTACTAAGATACCACTGGTTCACATTCATCCAGAAGCAGATTATCAGAAACACTGTAATAGCATGGAGTTTAAAATTAACTCCTATCTGAATTTTTCAGCAGTTCAATAGCAGAAGTAATATGTCTGGAAATTAGCCAATCTGCTATTAAGTAAAACAGTGGACTTAAGGTCAGGCAAATTTTGGTTCAGGTTGTGGTTCTGCTTAATGATCCTAAACAATGTTACATCATTGAGGCTCAGTTTCTCAACTGATGTAACAAAGATAGTCTCATTACCTTACATAGCTTGTATGACAAATGAAATAATAGCCGTAAAAGTTCTTGTTCCCTCACCATTTCCTCCTCTCCATAGAATACATTTTTGACAAAATTCAACACTGATATCAACAGACTAATGATTAAATAAACCCCTAGTAAATAGGACTAGAAAGCAATTTCCTGATAAAGGAGATTTCTTAAAACCTATAATAAATAGCATAGTTAGGGTGAAACATTTAATGCTTTCCCTAAGACTGGGAATACGTAAAAATTGTTACTGTTACTCAGCATTGCACTAGAGGTCCTAAGCAGTACAATAAAAAGGCAAAGTAAGTATAAAGTACGCTTTATTCACAGATAAAGTTATTATCTTTGTAAATAATCCTAAAGCATTTACTAAAAAACTGCTTGGACTAATAAGTGAGTTTAGCAGTCTCAGAATATAAGGTTAATATACAAAAAAACCCCTTTTGCATTTCCATATACCAGCCACAAGCCGTATAGAATATTTGTGGGTAAATGTACCAAAAGATTTTTAAGTCCTGTATGCTGAAAACTTTGTATGCTGAAAACTACAAAACATTGAAAAAAATCAAAGAAAACCAAATAAAGATATACACTGTGTTTATGAACTGGAAGATTCAATATTGTTAAGATATCTATTATCTCTAAATTGTTCTATAGTTTAATACAATCAAAATCACAGCAGGCTTTTCATAAATTTGACAAGTTATTCACAAGTACATGGAAATGAAAACAATCTAGAATAGCCAAAATTATTTTTAAAATGAAGAACAAATTTGGAGTACTTATACTACAAAGAACTATTATACAGCTACTATTGAGACATTGGCATAAGGATATATAGGACAAAAGTAAAAATAGAAAGTTCAGAAATAGATCCACACAAACATGGCCAGGTAGTTTTCAAGAAAGGCTTCAAGGTAATCAAATGTGAAAAAAAAAATTGTCTCTTCCACAAATGGTTATGAAGTTATTCAATATCCATATACAAAACAAATAATCAAAGCTTAACCTCCAACCTTTCCTCACACAACATTAAAAATTCAGTTACAACATAGTCAAGGGGATGTAAAGTACAGCACAGGGAATATAGTCAATAATACTGTAATAACTATGTGTAGTGCCAGGTGGGTACTAGACTTATCAGGGGATCACTTCATAAATTATATAAGTGTCTAACCACTATGCTGTGCATTTGAAACTAATATAAAATAATACTGAATGTCAAGTGTAATTGAAAACTAAAAATAATTTTTAAAAATTCACACAAAAGGATCGCTAACCTAAATTATAAGAGCTGAAGCAACACAGCTTTTAGTAGAAAAAGTGAAAAAATGTTGTGACTTTGTTTATACTGATTTCTTAGATTACAAAAGCATATGCCATAAGGGAAAGAAGATTTTAATTGAACTTCATAAAATTAAAACCTTTTATACTTCAAAAAATACTGTTAAGAAAATAAAAAGGAATGCCATAGATTGTAAGAAACCATTTGACAAATACATATCTGAAAAATTAACTTAATATACAATAATCTCTTAGGATAATAAAATAAAACATCAAATTTTTAAAAATGAACAGAAGATTTGAACACAAACATCGCAAAAGAAGATAAAAGAATGGCCAATAAACACATGGAAAAAATGCTCAACTTCATCAGTCATGAGGTGATACAAAATTAAAACCACCATGCGGTACCACTACATAATCATTTAGATGACTCAAATAAAAAAGATGGACAATGACCAGGATGCAGATCAATCATGATTCTCATACACTGCGGATGGAAATGCAAAACTTTCCACTACGGAAAGCAGTCTGCCTTCTCATGGAAAAAGACACACATTTACCATAAATCCCAGCAATCTCTTTCTTATGTATTTATTACTCAAGAGGTAAGAACAGATGCCCACAGAAGATCTATGTTCAAATGTTCCCTGCAGTTTTATTTACAATATCCAAAAACTAAAAACCCAGCTGTCACTCAACTAATCACTGGATAAAATGTGGCATATCCATAAAATGTAATACTACTCAAAATATAAAGGAACAGAATAAGCTACTGGTAAGCTACAACATGGATAATCTCAAAAGCATTATGGTAAGTGAAAGAAGCCTGAGAAAAAGGCTACATACTGTGTGATTTTACTTATATGAAATTCTGGAAAAAGCAAAATTAAACCACAAAATAAATCAGAGGTTGCAAGAGAAAGGGGTTGGGAAGAGGAGACTGGCTTCAAACAGAAACAAGGGAATTTGGGGCAGTGATGGAATTGTTCTAAATCATGATTGTGGTGGTGGTTACTAGACTATTACAAACTCATCAAACCAGACTTTTTAAATGGTGAATTTTATTGTATGTAAATTATACCTTCATAGAGCTGACTTAAAAATATATAAATAAAAATAAACATATGTATTTTAAACTTACCGCAGCACTACAACCAGGGAAATTGAAAAAAGTATCAGGACCATGTCTTTGTGGCATCTGATTAAGAACTGATAATAATTTTACTGCATGTCTTGGCTGAGGAAACAAGAAAAAGAAATGTCATTGTACAGATTTAGCAAAAATACCTAATATGTCACGTTAGCCACTGAACTGTTTTCTAACCAGAGAAAATTAATCTCAAATCATTTGCGGAACTCTTTAAGAGGAACAATTTCCATTACAAATTCAAGTTTACAGCTCTCTAGAGACAAATTGTTGAACATTAAGTATTAATGCACTGATATTGAATACTTCTCCCTCTGACCACAGCTTACCCAGATTCCACTTTCTCCTCGAAGCATGCTGAACAAAAGCTTCAACTCCTTCACAGTGATGCTGTAGCTGGCAAGAACCCCCAACATATCAACTAGAAGATCTTCAAAGGAAAATAAAGTTATTCTGAACTCTAGTCATGAGCTGCCATCTGTCAAGGTAATACACTTTTTTAAAGAACAAAAGTTATCAACTATCATTTTACATATATATGTATATCTAATATAGCTAAACATCCTCATGAATAATCATTCTAATTAGTTAAGCTAAAATAAAACCAAAAAATTAAATTTAAGTTTTAGGACTTTTTTCCCCATCAGATTTCCATCTCCATTAACTTTTCTTAGCAAATATATACATTTTTATGAGTTACCAGAATAAACACACACATACATACACCTGGCTGCATTCAAGGAAAGATAGGCAAAAATATGCAAAGATACAATGACTGAACATTTTAAATTAGTGACCATATTTTCTTTTAGAACATGTTTCTGAAATACTCTTTGGCACATTAATAATTCTGAGCATTTATTCCTTGCCTGGCACAATTCCAAGTGGTTTACATGTATTAACGTCACAAATTCTCATAACAAGCTTATGAGATAAGTACTACTACCATAACCCTTCTAAAAACTAGGAAAGTGAGGCTTAGATCACTTAGTTACATTGAGTAAGAACACACTCCAGTAAGTGGTAAAGTTAGAATTTGAACAGAGGCAGTATGGCTCAAGAGCCCTCATTCACACCCACTAGTCTCTAAATGGAAGTATCATTTAAATGTATCACTAGTGATATCCATTACGCTAATGTGTTTATGTGCATATAACAGACACACCAGATCCCCAAATAATAAAAAATATATACATTTAATCTCATGTCCTTAATTACTTTCTCATCTCTAGACATTGTGAGTCATACCTCTGTCAATTTTTCTTTGCAAGAAATTAAACATCTAAACACTTTTACTTCATTTTCTTGATTTCTAAGCACTTCCTAAGAATTAAGGATACTACACAAGTTATTACAATCAATACACATATACATTCTAAACTATTTATCATCAATTAATAAATAATTAAATTAGGATAACTTGAAATAATTAGTTATTGATATATAATATATATTATCCAATATCATAGGTTAATAGCTGGAATTTGAGACTTTAAAAATATCACATATTTCAAAATTGAAATTTAATATGATTATTTTCATCAATAAATAGCTGACTGATTTCACTTAATGTCACAAGAATAAACAATCTCTACGATAAAAATGTGACTGTGGATATGTCATTTTTGAGACAGATCTTTTAATGAAACAAAATGCTTAACCATTCAAGTAACAAAAACATTCAGTTTCTACATATTAGTCAGAAGATCTGTTTCTAAGAGAGAATTCTAGATAAAAATCAAACATCTTAAAACCCTAAGTTAATATGAAGCATTTTTAAGCAATTAACTTCAATGGCAATCTTCATAGAAGATATCTTAAAGGTTCACCTACAAATACTTTAAAAAAAAAATTAAGATCTATTTACAAACCTTCATCTCATCTCCTATATATATCACAAAAAAGTGATCTATTAAATTTGTATTTAATGATATAATTATTAAAATTTCTTATTTATTGTGCATGTAACATAACCAAGCAGCTCAGTTAAATTTTATAACAGGTCATCTTTTCTGAACAAGATTTTTAAAGGAAAAATATACTAAACTATGAAATTCTCTTATCAATTTGCTATGGATATTAAGTTTAACCACCTTCTAGTGTTACTTTCACATTATTAAACGAAAAGTACCTCTTTGAACTTAACATACTACAAAAATTCAGAGTAAAAACTTAGTGTCTTGGTGATTATTTAGTACCATGTTTCCCCAAAAATAAGACAGGTCTTATATTAATTTTTGCTCCAAAAGACTCATTAGGGCTTATGTTCACGGGATGTCACCCTGAAAAATCATGCTAGGGCTTATTTTCTGGTTAGGTCTTATTTTCGGTGAAACACGGTATGGCATCTAAATTTTAATTTCTCTACTGAGAAGTAAGGCAGAGGTACTTTCAATGCTTAAAATAACAAAATGTAAAAGTTTTGTTATCAGTATTACTGAGAACAAAAGGTAAGAGAATTAAGAAGCTTTATATAATAGAAAATGTAAAAACATGAACTTCTGTGGTACTATCACATTTACTATCACCTCACATCTCAATACTCATGAATTATGTACCAGTTTATCTACAAAGCACATTACTTGTGGCTCATTTTGTAAAACGCACTCTAAAAAGTGGTAATCAATTTATTACTTACCAATAAAATAAAAAAATAAGGGCTTAAACCCAGATAAAGGATTCAAAAATCACATGATCATCTATAAAACATGTGTACATAGATGCTTATACAAATAAATTCCTGTTAAACAATGCTAGAATTTACAGAAATGGTACATCTACATTAAAAAGATGTTTTAAGTTTGAATCATATTTTTCTTCAAGTGAACCATTTGCAACCAATATAGACAATGCTAAATCTTTCTAAATAGAGATAGATGCCACTATGAAAGCAAATAGAAATTATTTCTAATATATAAAACAAAACATTTTAAATATTGTTTAAATTTAAAAAGCATTCATCTTTAACCTGCTCCTCATTCCATTCATTACTGATTAATGTTTTGTTCTACTAATATTAAAGCATAAGGCAAAATATCATAGTGGATTCTCTAGTGTCTAAACTACATTTAAGGATTAGATATGATACTGTAAGGAGTCATATTAGCACTTTTAGAATTATTAAAACCCTCTCATGTCAGAAGAAACTTATGCTGAAGATTCATGGCTTAAGAGAATCTACATTTTGAACTCTAAACTTCTTTTCTGGGAATGACTGTTGCTCTAGGACCATCTTTCAAAACATTTCTACTGAAGTACATCTAACCACAGAAGGAAATGAACTTGAAAAGGTCTGGTGGGAAGAACCATAGATTTGAAAGTTATTCTTTGAAATAACACATAACAAGCACAAAATTAAAAAATTTTATCTGTAAATTTCATGCAAATTTTATGTTCTATTACATAATATATGTGTTTATTTTCATACAAAAGTTTCTCCAAAAAACTTTCAAAGTAAAGTGGACACTTCCAAAAAATACAACATGCTTAATTATCCTAAGACTTTTAGTTCCTCTTTTCATAGTTGCATATAGGCCAGATTAAAGAGCATGGATGGAGCTCTGAGAATTTGATAAAGTGCTCATTACACAGAAATATATGTATTGTGATATTTTAATTATGTGCAGGTTTAATTAAATATTACATAGAAAGGTATTGTTTATTTTTCTAAAAGATTTCATAGCACCTATTCCACATTATTGAGATTTTTTTCTAAAACCTGGGAAAGCAAAATTAGTGATTATGTTTGTATAATACAGAATAAATTAATCTGTTATTTGTCAGGTTTTCTCTTAATATAAAAGGCAAATTTTCCATCAATTTCTATTCATCTATTTTAAATCAAGGTAGCTTCAACAAATCCATATTACTAACAGAATATAAAGAAGTACATGAATCTTTATACACATTGAAATTATACTTTCCTGTCAGATAACCTCATACCTGCTATCATGTCATCTACAGCACTCATTTTCAGCAATACTTGTTCAATTAGCCCAACTTCTGTGCTAGTCTGTAAATTCCGAACACTTTTTCGTAGAATGGCTGTAAACATGCTCCATATTTCTGCTTGACATGTTACATCACAGTGCTCCAAAAGCTCAGTCATGCATGTTATACTCTCAGCATCCTGGATAATAAAATTCATCTCCAAGTCAAATTCTCCACCAACCAGCTGAAAATAAAAAAAAAAAAAAAAAAGGAACAATAAGTAATGATAAGGTGGGAGGTTATTTATAACAATAAAATAATACCAAATATTCAACTAGCAAGAAAGTATAGTTACTCTAAAAAATTTCATGTCTTCTAGTCTAAAACTAATTTGGATAAAAATGTATAAGCTACAAAAATCTAAAAGGTGCTATAAGACTGAAAATTAGCAAAGAGAAATGCATTTTTTTTTTTTTTAATGGACAAAGGTGATTTCAAATCTACAAGAACAGAGTAAAACAGCATATGACTACTGAGTGAGATTCAGGAGAAATTCCTATAAAAAGGAGTTTGGCTCTTAAAAAGTGATAAACACTAGAAGATGCAGAGTTCACTAAGGATAAATGTTAAGTAATAATACGAAAATGTTGAAATAATAGAATCAATGTTTAAAAAGAAGTTTAACAGAGAAATACCTAATATCTTGTAATACTTTTTAAAGAACTGTGACATGATAAAGGTGTGTTAACAGCAGTATGTTTGACTTGTGGCATTATGCCAAATAAGTCAAAAGTATTACTGTCCCTTTCAAATGCAACTTTAAGTATAGTGATAGACAAATACACACAGAATAATAGATATAATACAATGACACACTATTCTCTACTGATCAATAGTACATGAATTATTTATTATATTCAGTTATAAGTACCATTCTTAACATTGACGAACTGGATGTCTTCTTAGTCTAGAGAATGGAAAATTTAGGAAGACAATAATAGCCATATACAAAGTACCTGATAATTTGGAAGTTATTTATTCATTCGTTCAACAAAAATTTTATTAAAAAACTAGGACTTACTGTTCTAGGAACTAGGACCATATCCGTGGACCAAAAACAAAAAAACAAAAACCAGCCCGTGTGCTAATACTACTAAATTCCAAGAATAAAGATGTACATATGTATATAGTATGCATACTCTATCTAAAAAAAGGTTGAAGTTGGCTTACAAGTACATAAAGCATAAAAGAAAACATAAATTGTGAGGAGTTGGCAAAGAGGAAACAAAGGAAAAGTAAGATTAGGGCAGATAGGGACTAGAAATTAAATTCAAAAAGTAGAATTAGTTTTCCATCAATGAAAGGTGTTCATTACTATAGATGAATGACCACACGGTATGATAAAAATGGGATAAATAATATAATAACAACACCACCACCTAGTCGTACATTTAGACTATTCTAAGTGCTTTACACATATTTTATAATTTAACTCTGACTACAACTTATGAGAAAGACACTATTATTATCTTCATTTTACAGATAAGGAATCATAGGCAAAGAAAGTTTAACTAAGTTGCAAAAGATCACAGAACTAGTAGGTAGAGGATCCAGAATCAAAACCCAGTAAGTCTGTCTTCACACAAGTCCATACAAGCAATAAAATCTCATTTAAGAATATTTTTAAAGTCTTCCAAAATTTAAGAATTTTAAAACAAAATATTCTCACATTTCAAAATATACTCTATACACATTTTTCTCTGTAACAACTGCAAAATTCAACTTTATAAGAAACTAGCCTTCATGATATCTTCTGACCTGTTTTACTGGATAGTCTGTGGTTAACGGCTGCTTTTTGCTTCTATGTATGAAACGACTTCAACTCCTCCTACTACTACTAGTTTATTAACAATAACCACTACAAGGGCGGTTGACTCTGAATTTAGATTTCCTGGATTCAAGTTTCAAGCTGCACAACTCACTTGTGGTATGACCTTAACGATGCTACTTCTCTAAGCCTCAGTTACTTCATCAACAACATGGGAATAAAAGTTCTTATGTAATCTGTTTTATAAGGATTAAATAAAGTAACTGGGTCATAAGCACTTAGGAACAAAGTTAGGCATATATTTAGTTAAGGTTAGCTAGTATCAATTATCTTATAAACCCAGCTTTGAGCTAAAGGATGTAGTCACCTGATCACATACATCTAACGTACATGAAACGGCCAGCTTAAGCCTTAAATTTCCATCAAATGCTAAACTATTATGGATTAGGTTCTCTCTTAGCTATTACTTGTAGATCTATGAAAACCAACAACATTTTCACTATGCCACAGCCTTACCAAAGAACTGCTTGCTTATTCATTATTACAAGTGCAATAGATTTGTGTGACAACTATGAACCTTGTAGACCAGTAATTAGTAACTCAGAAGATGCTCTCTAGAAGTGAATCATATAGAGAAATAAATAGGTTTGAAAAGCAGTGATGTGGGCATTTACTAATTGAACTATTAGAAGCAGATTCCAAGGTTAAAGCCTATCAGCCTCTGAATAAATCTCTGTTAAAAATTAGTATTCACTAAAGTAGAGGAACACTGAACAATTTTTTCAGACTAATCTAAACAAGTTCTAAGTGCTTTAGCATAATCTGGTATAACCAAGAACCATGATAAAATGTGGTTATAAAACGCTACTAACACAAAAACACTAATTCAAAAGATGCTCGTATGTACACTGCTATGTTCACTGCAGCATTATTTACAATAGCCAAGATATGGAAGCAACCTAGGTATCCATCCATAGGTGAATGAATAAAAAAGATATGGTACACACACACACACACACACACACACAATGAAATATTAGTCAGTAATAAAAAAGAATGAAATCTTTCCATTTGCAACAACACGGATAGACCTAGAGGGTATTATGCTAAGTGAAATGAGTCAGACAGAGAAAGACAAATACCATATGACTTTACTTATATGTGAAATCTACACAGAAACAAAACAAATGAACAAACAAAACAAAAACAGATCCATAGATACGGAGAACAAATCGATGGGTTTCCAGAGGGAAGGGGGGAATGGGTGGAAAAGATGAAGTTGAGTAAGACGTACAAATTTCCAGTTATAAAATAAATCAGCCACAGGGATGTAATGTACAGCATCATAAAAAAATAGTCAATAATAGCTAATAATTATGCACAGTGACAGATAGTTACTAGACATATCTTACTGATCACGTTATAAGATATATAAACTGAATTGCCATGTTGTACACCTAAAACTAATATAAAATTGTATACCAACTATACTTAAATAATTTTTTTAATTACTGTACAAAAATTTGCATATAAAATGCTGACGTGGAAATATCTTATGAAAGTATTGTTTTTATAATTATTAGCAATTTAAATATCTTGTTTATTTTTTTAAATATAGAGTCTTTGAATATCTCTGTTTTGAACCTTATATTATTAGGATCATATGGGGTAATTCAGTGTTCATTAATTAGATCAAATTGGACAATTACTAACCAGTTGGATTTCTTTGCAACTTACTCTGCTGAACAAACTCCAAACTAGATAACATTGCTTCTAAAGTCCCAATTTGACACCCTAGATCCAGCTTCCTCTATTTCCCATTCCCTACCTACTGTCATAAAGAACATTTCTGCAATGCCATCTCTCACTTCATCTAAAACTCTTCAGATACGTTACTAGCAATGCATGGCACAGGGTTCTCTCGCACCTCTTAAATTTGTTAACTTCCATTAAACCTCCAATTATCAGTTTAGATATCACTTAATCCAGACAGCCTCCCCAGTAACCACAAAGATGACCTTTCTCTGAACTCACATTATGATCCATGCACACCACAGCTATCATTACATGATGTCATAGGTGTTTACAGATTTCTCTCTAGGTCCCATATTACAATAAGCTTTGTAGGGTAAGGACAATTTCTATCTAACTATCGACTATTTCTACACCACTAGCACCCTATCAAGCCCAGTAAATTATTCAGTATTTAACATGGAATGGGAAGATGGCAGGATGGGAGAACAGGAGGGAGTTAAACAGACCCGCGGAAGGCTTCACTAATGCTGGTCAGTCACCAAGCTGAAAGCCAGACTTTCCACTGACCTCGACTCCTCCTTCAGCAATGAATTGCTCCTATTGCCATATATCTTATTTAATGTTCCAAAATGACCACAAAGCCAAAAATGATGTTTTCTCATTCCTCTTTATACCACTCCCTGGCCTTACATTTTTTCTATCAATACATGGAAAATACGTAAGGTTTCACAGGTAAAATTCAGTTGATTTGTGTTATTGACTAACGATAAATATACTACACACAATTGTTAAAATCAGTCTTAAATATATTTCTACTACCAATTTCTAATTATTTTAAAGTGAAACTGCTTTACAACATCTTCCTTTGAAAAAGAATTGTAGGAGTGACATCACCAAAAAATGGCATAGAGGGCAACCCCAGGGTTCTGTCTTACTTAAAAAACTAATGAGCTGGCAAAAACTATCAGACTGAACTTCTAAAGAATTCTGGAATCAAGTCAAAAACATACGACCACCATGGGAAGACTTGGTGAAGACGCAGCCACTGTTTTGTGATAAAAAGCATTGTTCCACCTGGAATCGCCCACACCCCAGACTAAAAACAGTCATGAGGACAACAGCCTACACTGTAGTGAGGGCTGCTATTCCCACAGGGAGTCGCAGGGAACTTGTTCTCAAAAATTGTTGTGGTGGGTCTCAGCTATCTGACGCTCCCGTAGGACACATACAAAGAGTTCCTTTTGTTTCACCCAACTCAGAATATCCCCAGAGCAGGGAAACTTTTGTTGACAGCATTCAACAGCCCAGGTATTAGCTGCATCAGTCTGGGACAAGAGATAATACTTGGGACAAGCAATAGATAAACCTGGAAGCCTGGGAAGGAAGAAGTGGGGAAAGGAAATACATGTGGGTAAAAGGTCTTTTAAAAACTCTCACATACACAGAAGAATTGAGAAAGCCACATTCATGCTCACAGCAAGTTGCACATTCCAAAAATGTCTTAAAAGACCCTAAGCTTTCACTTGTAGGAAGTAAAAGCTAAGGCAGAGTTGTAAACAGCCTAAGAACTGAAGGAATATCCCAACACAAAACAAGTCTGCAAAGATGGAGGGAGTATTTTCTTCTTTTTTCCTTCTTTTCTCCTTTCCTTGGCTCCAGGCACTTAAGGTAAAACTGTCAAAATACCCGCCTGCTCACCACCAAAAAAAAACAGAACACAGAACACAGACTTCAGCGGCCACACATGACAGAGAATACAGAGCTTCGGAATACAGTTTAGAAAAGTCACTAAGCAAACAACCCACAACAGCAATAACAAACACAAGGAAGAAGTGAGAAGAATCTGATTTCCAGAGTTTCCAAATTACAATATTCAAAATGTCCAGTTTACAACACAAAAATCATGAGAGAGATGCAAAGAAACAAGAAAAGATGTCCCATCTAAAGAATACATTAATGTAATGTTCAAAATTTGGTAACTACATTTATCTTGATTATCTTCTCCCTCTATTCTGTTTTTCTGCTTTTTTTCTTAGTGAACAGATGTCTTTTTACTGTAAGTCAATCAAATTACTTGTAGAAACAGATATAACCTAAATTACAAAGCTCTTGAACTATGAATTTCTAAAGAATACATCTTCAAAATAAAGCAATATTTATATGAAATTTTACAAAAATAAAAATGTGGAAACATAATACAAAGTGTGATGTTGGGAACATTTATTATGTGCTGAGTAATTTTTGTACATGAATAGCCTCCTTTAATTCTCACAACTCTGTGAGATGAGTATCTCAAACAATGAAATTGAAGTTGGCATAAGTAACTTGCCTAAGGTCCCAAAGCTAATATCAGCCTCGAAATTTGTTTTAACTTGTCAATATCATAAAGAATTAACAAGTGAATCTATACCAGAGAGACCACCCCCGGGATATAAATATGTACCTCCACCAGTCATCTAACCTTCGAGATCTGCAGGTAAACATTAGCCTAAAAATTAAGGACTTTTAGATATGTGTTTAGTAAATAACAGGAGAATATAATTTGGTCATGAACATAATAACAGTTAATGATCCTAAACCCAGCTGAAAAACTAAGTAAAAAAAAAAAATAGAAAGAAAGAAAATTACTTGTTTCCTATCTCCTTCACACCAGTCCTCTCTACAAAGTAATATCTACTGGCAATCTTTCTGTAGTATAAAAATAACTATACCCAAGAGTATAACAAATGCTGTTACAAATACAATCCAAAAAACTCTAAGGAAGGGGAGGAGAAAACAAAGGGAGTGACTATCATACAATAAGTGACTTATTTAAAATATATTTTAAACAACATGCAGTTGATTAAAAGCAGTAAAACCACCTTTATAATTGCATAATATGACTATAACGAACACATACAGTACACTTAGCTGCTTACATAGAGCCAACTGACATGTAAGATGAAGTAAAAATTAGAAGTGTTAATTAAATTACCAAACCATCATATGCTATTAAATTCTAACTGCTAGCCTAACACTGAAAACCCTAAGAAATCCATTTCATAAATAAAAACAAAATAAAGACTTCCACAGACAAATGAAAGCTGAGAGAACTCATTGCCTGCAGGCTTTACTACAAGGAATGTTAAAGTAACTTCTTCCAGAAGGAAAATGATACCAGATGGAAATCTGAAATGCCACAAGAAATTGACTAGTGCCAGAATTGTTAAGTCTGTTGTTAAATACAAAAGACTTTCTTCATTTTTAAAAACACTTTAAAAGATACCTATTTGAAGCAAAAAATAAGAACAGTATATAAGGGATTTATGACACATTTAGAAGGAAAAACAATGATAGCCAAGTGCACAAAAGACAGGAAAGGGGAAAGAAATATAAGTGTACTTTTAAAAGGTTCTTATCCCATAGTTGAAGTGGAATATCATTTGAAGGCAGAAGGCAGTAAGTTAATGATGCATATTGTTAACTTACTGTATTATCATATTATTACAATATGATGCATATTGTAAACTCTAAGAAAAAAAAAAAAGCACTAAATGTAAAAAAGAAATACTAAAGACCTTAACAGACACCTTATTGAAGAAGATACACAAATTGCAAATAAGATTATGAGAAAATGCTCTATCCGTATTACATGTCATCAGGGAAATGCCAATTAAAACAATGAGATATCACTACACACCTTTTAGAGTGACCGAAAACCAGAACACTGACAACACCAAATGCTGGTGCAAAAGTGGAGCAACAGGAACTCTCATTCATTGCAGTTCAGAATACAAAATGGTACAGCCACTGTGGAAGACAGTTTGGTGGTCTCTTAACAAAACTAAGTATATTCTTACCATAAAATCTAGCATTATGCTCCATGGTATTTACTCAAAGGAGCTGAAAACTTGTGTCCACACAAAACTATACAAACAGATGTTTATAGCAGCTTTATTCATAACTACTACCAAAACTGGAAAGCAACCAAGATGTCCTTCAGTGGGTTAATGGTACATACAAACAATAGAATACCATTTAGCACTAAAAAGAAAAGCACTATCAAGCCATGAAAAGACATGGCGAATCTTAATTACACATTACTAAGTGAAAGAAGCCAATTTGAAAACACTATATACTGTATAATTCCAACTATATGACATTCTGGAAAAGGCAAATTATGGAGACAATAAAAAGAGCAGTGGTTGCCAGGGGTTCATGAAGAAAGGGATGATGAATAGGTGCAGCACGAGGATTTTTAGAGCAATGAAAATATTCTGTATGACACTATAATGCTGAATACACGTCATTATATATTTGTCTAATCCACAGGATGTATAACACCAAGAGTGAACAATAAGGTAAACTATGGACTTAGGGTGATTATGATGTAATCATGTAGGTTCGTTGACTATAACAAATGTGCCACTCTGGTGGGGGATGTTGACAATGGGGGGATGCTATACATGTGTGGAGGCAAGGGGTATGTGGGTAATCTCTGTAGCTTCCCTTCAATTTTGCTGTGAACCTAAAAAAAGAAAAAATTGAAGAAACCAATATGTATAATTAATAAATCAATAGATGTAAAACATCATAACAAATATTCAATTAACTTAAAACAGGACATGAAAAATGAAACAGAAAGAAAGATATGATAATAGAAAATAAACAGCAAAGGTAGCCAACTGAAATGTGGTCATATGAGTTACACTGATGTAAATAATCTAAAATCATCACTTAAAACGCAGAGATTGCAACAATGTATAAAATATATATAGCAAGCTCCAACAGTATTCTATACACCCCACCCCCCAAAAAAAATGTAGAGGTCAGCAAACTTTTTCTTAAAGGGCCATACAGTAAAACTTTTAGACTTCCAAGCCATATGGTCTCTATTCTAGCTACACAATTCTGCATTTGTAACTTGTAAACAGCCACATACGATATGTAAATGATAAGGTGTGGCTGTGTTCCAGCACTCCTTAATATTAAAGTTTATAAGTTAACTTTATTTATAAAACCAGGCAGCTAGCACATAAGCAAGAGTTTGGGGATAATGGAGAAAATAAAATAAGCATTTTCTAAGACAGGCACTTAAAATAGAGAGACTCTTAAGGAAGTGGGGCCTATGCACATCCTCTGCATCAGTTCTGAGTTACTATTCAGTTGCCAATCTGTTGCTAACTCAGCTCAAGGCTGAGTCATGAACATCCTAGAGCAACTGCTGCATGAACACACATGAACTTGACCTCCTCCTTGAAGTTTCTGCCCCCCTCCTTTACAAATTGGAACTAACCAATCCCTGTTAACCTAGCCAGCAATCCTTCATTTGCATGGAAGAACTGTACAGGTGGTTTTGTCTTTTTAAACCCTGCCTTTCTCTGTTCTCTCTGGAGCACAATCTAGATTGCTACTTGAATCTGTCTCTCCCAGGTTGTAACTCTTTTTCCTCAAATAAATGCTTTTTGTTCTTTTTTACAGGATGAACCTCTACTTTGGTTAACACTGCCAACGCCCAAAATTAAAGAATAAAGAAACAGGTTAAAAGCAAAAGGATGGAAAAAGACACACTATACAAACACAATTGAAAATGGTGTAGCTATACTAATATCAGACAAAGTAGACTTTATAAAAGAAAATAACCGGGAATTTTCTATAAGGAGAAATGGGTTGATTCATCAAAATTACATAGCAATCCTAATTATGAATGCATCTAATAATGGTAGAATGCACCTACTTCAAAAAGTAGGAAGCAAAGTCTAATACAAATGAAAAGAGAAACAGAGAAATCTACAATTTAGTTGGCAATTTCAATACTTCTCTCTCTGTAATTAGTCGATTTAGTAGACCAAAAAACAATTTCTTAAATAAATCATTAAGAATATAGAAGACTTAACGAACATTATCAACCAACTTGAATTGTTATACAGGCATATAAAACACTCCATCCAACAACAGTAAAACATATACTTTTCAAGTGCACACCAAATATTCACCAAGATAAGAATATCCTGGGATGTCAATGAAAGACATCTTAATGAAATTCAAAATTCTGGTCACAGTAGAATTAGCATAACAATCAGTAAAATTATACATCAGGGAAAAAAATACCAAAGTATCTGGAAACTTATTCTAAATAACCTCTCGGTCAAAGAAGAGGTAACCAGGAATTCTTTTTTAATTTAACTAAATGAAAATGAAAACACAACATATCGAGATTTATGGGATGGAGATAAAATAGTGCTTCAGAAAAATTTATAGCATTAAATGCTTATATTTCTAAAGAAGAAAGATTTCAAATCAATCATCTCAGGTTCCACATTAAGACTAGAACAAAAAAGAGCAAATTACACCCAAAGTAAAACAGGAAAAGATAATTAAAATGAAACAAATCAAAGATATAAAAGGAGGAAAATGATGAAACAAATGCCAGTTCTTCAATTTATCTAGCCAGATGAATCAAAGTGTGTGTGGCAGGGATACAAATTAGCACAAACAAAGGAGTCATCACTATAGATCCTACATACAGTAAAAGGATAAGAAGTGATCCTGCTAAATAACTCTGCCTATAAATTTGAGAACTTAAATGAAAAACACAAATCATTTCAATGATATAAACTACCAAAGTATGCTTAAGAAATAGAAAACTTAACTAGTCCTATGTTAATTATAACAATTAAATTTGTGGTTAACAAAATTTCTCACCAACAAAACCCAAGATCCATATGATTTCACAGATAAATTCTAACGATTACTTAAAAAAAATAATTACTATCAATTCTACACAACCTTTTCCCAAAATTTTAAAAAGAACACTTCCAAACTCATTGTGGTCCAACAATACCATGATAATAAATCTAGAAAAGCTTATCAGAGGAAAAAAAAAAAAACTACAACTAAACAACCCTCATGAACACAGACACACAAACACACATGCACAGAAAAATTAGCAAAATATAAAGCAAAGCAAATCCAGCAACACATTAAAAAAAAACAAGGAATTATATACATCATGACCAAGTACATTCATCCCAGGAATGCAGGTTTATATTACCAATCAGCATATCAAACAATGTAATTCACCCTGTCAAGAGACTAAAAACAAAAGCCATAAGATCATTTCAAAAGACACAGAAATGTCATTTGAAAAGATTCAAAACAATTTATTAGGAAAACCAGGAATGTAAAGAAACTTCCACACCATGATAAAAGGCAGCTATGAAAAACCTACCACTAACATTATACTTAATGGTAAATGATGGTGTACTACTCGGGAATAAGGCAAGGATGTCTTCTCCAACCACTTATATTCAGCATTATGCTGAATACATTTGTAAGATCTGTAAGCTTAAAAGTATAAAATTGAGATTTTTTTCAAAAAAGAGAAAAAATAAAACTAAAACCTAAACATGTAAAACTATTATCATCTGCAAGGACTGGAAGATGTCAATTCCACCCAAATTTTTACACATTCCTAATCAAAACTGTGGCTGTCTTTTTGTTAGAAATTCACAAGCTGATTCTAGAATGTATATGGAAATAAAAAGGGTCTATATTAGCCCAAACAAATCTGAAATAGAACAAATTTGAGATGCCCCGAACTACCACATTTTATGACTTACTATTAAAGCCACTTGAATCAAGACAACATGGTACTGCTATAAGACTCAACATACGTATTAATACAACATAACAGAAAGTCCAGAAAAAGACCCAAAAAAAAAAAAAATCAATAGATGATCAATTATAGACAAAGGCATCAAATAATGGGGAAAGAACAGTATATACAAATAGTGAGAAACAACTAGACATCCATATGTCAATAAATGAACTTTGACTCTTACTTTATACCATTCACAAATGTGAGAGCTAAAATTATAAAACATCCTTGAAAAACAATTGTTGACTTTGGATTAGGCAAATATTTTTTAAACAGGCCCAAAAAAACAAAACTGCATTAAAAAATGATAATCTGGACTTCTGCAAAATTAATATACTATTACAAAAATGAAAAGACAAACCACAGCTTGAGAAGAAATATTTGGAAATCATGTATCTAATAAAGGACTTGTCTCCAGAATATATAAAAAGCTCTCACATCTTGATAATAAAAAGACAAATAATCCAATTTTTAAAAAAATTGGCAAAAGATCTAAACATATTTCAAAAAAAGATATAAGAATATGCTATATAAGCACATGAAAAAATGCTTAATATCATTTGTAATTAAGAAACACAAATTAAAACCATAATTAAGCTACTTTACATACCCACTAGATTCACATAAAAAACACTGACAATTACCAAGTGTTGAAAAGGATATGAAACATTTGGAACTGTCACACATTTCTAGTGTGAATAGAAAATGACACAGTCACTTTGGAAAACAATTTGGCAATTTTCTTATAATGTTAAACATACATTTACCCATACATCCCAGTAATTCTACTCTTAGATATTTACCCAAGGGAAATGAAAACATAGATTCATGCATTTTTACCATAATATTCTACAAACAACCCTACTGCAAACAACTAGAAACAAGACTCTCTTAAGTCTAGTTTCATCACTTTATTTAGTAATTTTTTAAAAAAAGAACAGTGCGTAGCTTGTGAACAGCAAAGCCCTATAGCAGATCTCCACTTCCTTTGCCTCTGCCCTTTCCACCGCAGCTGGAAAAATTAAACTTTTTTAAAACACAAATGTCACTCCTCGAGCTTAAAGCCTGTCAGTGGCTTCCCACCACTCCTATAACACAGTATAAGCTCTTTCCCACAGTCTATAAAACCGGAATAAATCTTCATGTCTACCTCACCAATTTCATCTCGGGTTGCTCCCCACAGCTCCCCTTTGCTAATTAGACTCCAATCACTCAGATTCTGATCCCAGGCCTTTTGCTCATTATTGCCTCTGTATGCAGTGTTCTTTCACTGGTTCTTTGAATGATGTGAAAAGTTGACACAAGCAGAGCCATTTTAAAACAGAGCTAGAGCAGTCATTCCAGAGGAACTCTATTACATGTCTCACTCCTTAAAACCATGGAATGTTTGAACTCGGCATAAAGCCTTTGCGCTAGGTCAACATTGTCTTATAAGCAACTCTTTATAAAGCTAACAGGAAAGCAGACATCCTGACCATAAGAATTGATGATTATGGACGTTCCTTAGAATCAGTAACCAGCCATGTCTAGGTAAGAATAACCTAGCTGCTTAGCACCAACAGAAAATCCTTTCTTCTATGCATGTAATTATTTCCCTTCCTTTTCTCATAAAAACCTCTTGCCTTCACTCCATAATCTGGACATAATTTGGGTATCTGGCTGAATCTATGGCCCCGATTGCAATTCTTTTTTTAATCTCAAATAAACACTTGTTGCCTCTCACTTTGGTGTTTAATATTGAAGGTGAACAATGACCAGCTCTTTCTGATATTTCAGGTCTCAGTCTCAATTGCCATCTCTTCAAAGAGGCATTCACTGACTACCTAACGTATGTCTCCATTAGTCTATATCAGAATATATTACTTTATTCATAACACTAATTACAATCTATACTTGATTTTGTGTTTATCACCTGTTTTCCACAAAAAAAACATAAGCCCCTACTGGACAGAGTCCTACTGTTACTCTCCATTATATATCCTAATGCCATTATATATCCCCAGTGCCTGGTTCATGCGAGAGGACCAAGAAATCCAAGTAGCTAATGAATCAATTACAGTCATGCACTGCTTAACAACTGGGGTATGTTCTGAGAAATGCACTGTCAGGCGATTTCATCATTGTGCAAACATCACTGCATGTACTTACACAAACTGGATGCTATAGCTTACTGCATACCCAGCCTATTGCTCCTAGACTACAAACCTGCACAGCTGTTACTCTACTGAATAATGTAGGCAACTGTAACACAATGGTAAGTACTGATGTACCTAAACATATCTCATCATAGAAAAGGTACAGTAAAAATACGGTATAATAGATTAAAAAAAAAAAAAAAAGGTACACCTGCATAGAGCACTTACCATGAGTGTAGCTTGCAGGACGGGCAGTTGCTCTGGGTGAGTCAGTGAGTGAGTGGTGAGTGAATGTGAAGGCCTAGGGGACATGACTGTATATACTGTAGACTATAAACACTGTACCCTTAGGCTACACTAAATTTATTTTAGTTTCTTCAATAAAGCAACCTTAGCTTACTGTAACTTTATAAACTTTAAATTTTTTTAACTTTTCTACTCTTTTGTAATGACATTTAAGCTTAAAATAAAAACACATTGTACAGCTGCACAAGTTTTTTTTTCTTTATATCCTATTCTATATGCTTTCTATTTATAAAAAATTTTTTCACTTTTTAAATTTTTTTGTTAAAAACTAAACCCACACATCAGCCGAGGCCTACACAGGGTCAAGATCATCAACAGTCTCCCACCTCCGCCTCTGGTCCCACTGGAACGTTTTCAGGGGCAGTAACACCAGGGTGCTGTCATCCCCTATGGGAACTAATGCTTTCTTCTGGAAGGCCTCCTCAAGGACCTGCCTGAGGCTCTTCTTGAGGACACTCTTTTCACAAATATGTCCATACTAATTTGCTTATTTTTTTGTTTTTGTTTTTTTCCATCAGAGATTTGCTTATAAGCAGATAATGCACCACAAACATTCCTCTCTATTACTGAAAACCTTTTGGTGTTGGGGGTCCATGTTTTCAAACTTTTTAAGGATTGTGAGTTTGCAAGAGCTTCTGCTAAACCCTTCACTGTTAATTTTCTTAGGTGTTCTTTCTCTTCTGCAGTTTCAGCTGTATGTTCCAGTTCGGTTCCAGCACCACCACATGAGTCAATTCTTCAGGAACCCCCTCTGCAAGCTCTTCTATGTCACCTTCATCCACACCCACCACAAAGTCATTTGCCATCTCAACCACAGCCTTGTTGATTTTTTGCGACCTCCTCGTCCTAGGCCAATCCTTTAAGTCATAGGTGGGCTGTGATGTCACTAGGTGATAGGAACTTTTCAGCTCCATTATTATCTTATTGGGCCTCTCATATATTGTTGGCCAAAACAACGTTACGCAGTGCATAACTGTATTAAGCGTATCTCCCATTAGATTAATACTCAGATTCAAACACAAATGAACTCCACTTTTCATCATAAAACCTTAAAATCCCTTCACTAATAATCTTCATTATATATTTTAGTGTGTGCATATGTATACACCACAGAGAGAGAGAGAGAGAGAGAGAGAGAGAGAGAGCGCGAGAGAGTGAGAGCGAGAGAGAGAGAGAGGTCTGACAATTAAGGTTGCGAACTCATCCTAGAGAAAGTGCTACATACCTCATTGCTGAATATCACTATGGTCACCTTCGAAGTACTCCCCTTGGGAAGCTATGCACTGATGCCAGCGCCTAGTCCACCCTTCAAAGCAACTGTGGAACTCTTTCTGGAATGGCCATCAGAGCTATCGCCATATTACGCTTGATGCCCTAAATGCCATCAAAATATCCTCCTTTCAGTATTTCCTTGATCTTCGGATAAAGAAAAAAGTCACCGGGGGCCAGATGAGGTGAGTAGGGAGGGTGTTCCAATACCGTTATTTTTTAGTGGCTAAAAACTCCCTCACAGACAGTGCCATGTGAGCTGGTGCACTGTCATGATGCAAGAGCCATGAAATGTTGGCGAAATGTTCAGGTCATCTAACTTTTTCACTCATCCTTTTCAGCACTTCCAAATAGTAAACCTGATTAACTGTTCATCCAGTTGGTACAAATTCATAATGAATAATCCCTCTGATATAAAAAAGGTTAGCAACATCGTTGCAATAAGTTCACGAACTTAACTGTCTGACCTCATATACACATATGGCAGTGTCTATATACAAAGAAATTGTATGGAATCAATCACATCAAAGTCTTACTCAAAAAAGTTATATGAGAACATAATGCATTTAATTTCTAACCTTTGAAATTCTAATTGTAAATAATACTTTAATATCTGAGGTTTTTAAGAGTTGACTGCTTTGATATAAAAATGTAACTTTACTTATTTCCTTCAACTTAAATGTAACTGTGTAACAAATTATTACTTTTAAATGTATGAATAAAAGATAACCAAGATTGTATATTTAAATCTAACATCTACATCCCATCCTTTTATCTAAATCTTAAAATTCAGTCACAAATATACCTGTGCTCTGTGACAAGATAAATAAAATCTGCACACATGAATTCCTGTTATACATACTGTTACTCAAATAAGGTTATTATGTAAGTTCTCTACTGGATCACACAGAAGAATTTTCATAATATGGGTCTTACTCATATATATGGAAGTTTTAAAATGAATAATTTAAATTCTAAAATATTTTGCAACTATAATTATTCTTAATCTTCATAATGTTGTTGAGGCTTTTTTCTCATGATTTTGTTTTTTCAGGCCACATGACTTGAATTAAGTAACAGTATTATATCAGTTAACATGATATTAGTTATATAAAGTAATATGTTTTAGTTCACATAAAAGAAAAAACGAATATTGAAAAAAGAGTGAAAAGTAGTTATATACACTGTGAGTTGGTTTTTGGTATTCATTTTTTAAGGATACCTGGGATCAAATACAGAAACCAATAAATCTCATAAAGAGCTGGAATCATATTACAAAATAAAAACCTACATTTTTGAAGTAAATTTTGTTCATGTATGAGATGAATGCAATAAGGCTTTAATTTATGAAAGGAAAATAAAAACATCTAAATAAAAAGAAGTAGGAAGTAACCATTTTTGTTTTATGTTTTATCACTTTGTTATTCATTTCTTACATGATTAAATTATCTTGGAATTCCAGCACCCAGATATTTTAAAAATTCACTAATTACATTCACAACTGGGTTCATTTTACAAAAATAAACAATTATAAAAGTGTATTAATCCAAGTCATGGGTTATCAGTAGTCATATACTACCCAAAATACTTTTAATAACACAATCGTGCTGAACTATTCAAGGTTGTAATGAGTCTTACCTCCCCCATGCCTGTCTTTACAATTTGCTTCCCATCAAAATAACACAATCTATATTATGGGTGAAAAGTTTAAAAATGCAAGAACAAAAAAAGTTCTAACTAAACCTAGGAGCTGACTTTTAGCAGTAAGAATGCATATATATATATATATGATATATACCCCTCAAAACTTCATCTTCTTGGAAAAGAACAATCATCCTGAAGGGGTTCGGAAGAAGCCTCCCCAAAATGTGCTACTTTGGCATGGGGATTGTTTTGACCTGAAGTGAGCTCAAGAGAAACTTTCACCTCTCCCATAAAGAATTTAAATTGGGGCCTTGCCCATAGTAAGAGCTATTACCATAGGTAACATTTTTATGACCTATCTATAGGGAAGGGAAAACTAATTACTGAACGTCTGCTCTTTGCATTGTCCTGCGAATTGCCCTTCTCCAGGCACGGTACCTCATTCTTTGGCTCAGTGTGTCCAACACACCTCACTTTACCTTTCTGTCTCTGAACCTCCGATGTATGTATATGGGGTCTCTGACTCTCTAGTGTATGTGGAGTTCCTGTACATATGCATGTCATTAAATTTGGTTGCTTTTCCTGTTAATCATATCGTGTCAATTTAATTATTAGACCAGTCAAAATAACCTACCATGGTAGAAGAAAATCTCTTCCTTCCCCAAAATCCATTTAAAAAAATAAAACTATCTCCCTAAACTAAAACCTTTTCCATAATTACTCTCTTCACCCCATAAGAACGACGCTTTCACTTTACCTGATTCTTCTGCTTTTTTCTCGATTCTAATTGTAAAGCCCTAATATTTCTTCCTTCCTCATCAATCTCAGACGCAAACCTTTTCATTTTCCCTAGCTACCACACTGAGCAGTTTCAAAATCCCTCTTTTTTGCTTCCTCACAATATCTTCTCACTTCAAGTCACCACTGAATATCACAACCAAATTCATCTTCCTAAGCCATCACTTAGATCATAATACTCATTTTCTCAACAAGCTTTTTACTAAATTAATGTTTATCTATTATCTGAATTTATTGTCTGAAATCCTACAATAGCTTCTCACAGAATTACTGATCAGGCCCAAGGGGCAATACGGAAAGAGAGCTAGACCCCTGCTTAAACTATGGACAGCAGTGCATTCATTTAATATGCGAGGTACATCAGTTTATTTCTCCTGAGCCCCCATTTCCACATTGTTACTATGATCTCTGAGATCTTCTGGTTCTAGGAAGCAAAGTACTATCATCGCTACCGAGTAGACAACTGTGATGTATCCAATAACTGTGATATCACGGAACGTGAATTTAGAATCTCAAGACCCAAAGGGGGTAAAAATAACTTTTATTTTCAGATGAGGTAAGGGCAAAAGAGAAGATTCGCTGATTTCAGGCTTCCACCTGAGAGAAATGAAGTCTGGGTGACCAGAACAAAGGCTGACCCTCCAACTGGCAGGAGCCGCTTGAGATGAAGTGTTTTAGTGACAGCTACCAGGACAGCTCACGAAAAGGCATCCCTACTTGAAAAGGCTTTCATTAAGAAGCAAAAAGTAATAAAAATATATCAAGCATTTAACTCAAAAGTTGGGAAACTTTTTAAAATGTAAGCCCGAGTAAGTTATCACAAAAGTAATTATAAATGTTAAAGCAGAATTTCATGGTTGGAAAACAGAAAAAAAAAAAAAGTAAATTCAGTCAATAAATCCATAAATGTGATTCCTAGGAGAAAAAAAGAATAACATATAAAACCTTCAGACAAAAAACAGGAAAGACTCTCAAAGTTAAAAGCAAATATAGCAAATAAGTAGACTTCTCATAAGACGTGTTTAATCTGTATTAATATAGAGAGAAAAGGAACTGAATAAAATGTTTCTCAAAGTGTATCTCTTTTGAGTTGTGGGCTTATAAATCTTCTCTTTTTATCTTTACATATTTTCCAATTCTATAAATTTTCTAAGAAGAGAATCTTTTACTTTTATAATCAGAAAAAAATATGTTCCTCTCAGTATCAGGGGTTATATATAAACATTGGACTATAATGTCCTTGAAAATAGGACCCAAATTTATCGTATGAACAATCCATAAGGAGCACCTATAGAGCATGCACTGAAATATTTGAAACTATTTTATATCTATTAAACAAGTATTTATTATCGTTTTGATGATATCAGTATATTCAAAAGCAAGTTTTAAGTAATATTTACATTTTTAGAGTTTTCAATTCTATAGCCCTGTAGCCTATTTGATAAAATAATTCATGCCAATTGTTCCACAAAAATAACCTATCCCTTAGGTACACAATCAGGAGCAAACTTAATGCCATTCAACTTTTCCACCTCTAGTTCTACTCCATAATATCCTAAGTGTCCCTACCTTATACAAGTTCTCCTCTTTATGTATCACAGAAATTTACCAACTTTCCAATCAGAAAATAAAATAAAAGCTAATTAAAGGAATGTGACAGAGTCCAGGAAGATATCTGATTAAGGGTGACACTTACCAAGAAGAAAAGGAACAATTCATTAGCACCAGGCTAAATAACCACTGTTTATTTTCAAATGCTATGTAAAGAGTAGTTTTTACTGACACACAATTGATCACAACACAAATCTTTGGAGTCAGGCTAACATGGGACCAAATCCCAACACTGCCACTTACTAAATTCATGACTTGGCAAGTAACTTCTCAGTATAACACCAGCTGTCTCACAGGGAAGTTGATGATTAAAGAAGCTATTTCATGTAAAGTCCCCAACAGTGACCAGCTTAGACTAGATGCTCAATAAATGTTATGTTCCCTTATTTTTCCAGTATGAGACGGGCAGTCAGAAAAAAAATAGGAAGGAAAACTCACTGCTTCACATGGGAATAATACCCATGACTTTAATTTCATTAGCACTATGTGCTGATCAAGAGATCTAAATAACAAGTGTTTGATATTATTAAATATCAGAACAGTACTTTTTTTAAATACCCAAAACTTTTAGAGAGCTAGTAAAAAAAATGACAAAGAAAGTGTTGCTCTTGATTTTTAGAATAAACACAAACATACATTTCATATACGGCATAAAAATAGTAGTCTCCTTTATGAATGTAGTATCATAACTGTAAAGGATTAAGCCTAATGAAACATCACCTAGCCTAAAATAAATAATCCCTGAAATGAAGACACATACCTAACCTCAGCTTCCATAAATATTTCTTAAAAATCCTTGGGTGTATTAAGATAAGTACGTAGTTTATACAGAATTCCCAACTATGGACAATTACTTCAGTTTTCCTTGATCTGTAGCGTAAACTATGTGCAGAAAGCAGCATCAAAACAACTTTTACTAGAAATAAAGTTTCCATTTTTAGTTCATTTATATCAACAGCTATGGGCAATTACTTCAGCTTTCCTTGATCCGTAGCTTAAGCGATGTGCAGAAATCAGTATCAAAACAAGTTTTACTAGAAACAAAGTTTTCGATTTTTATTTCATTTATATCAATAATTATGGGCAATTATTTCAGTTTTCCTTGATCTGTAGCTTAAACCATTTACAAAAACCAATACCAAAACTACTTTTACTAGAAATAAAGTTTCCATTTTTGTGTCATTTATATCAATTAACACTATATATATATATATATATATATATATATATATATATATATACACACACACATATTTATATTTAATTCAGTTTACTATTATATCTATAGCAAAGAGTTGTTTCTATTTCTTGAAAATTATGTCGCAGTAAACAATAGCAACAATCTATATAGCATTCAGGGTGTGGTAATCAGTTATTTATTCATACTGAATAGGATGAGGCTATCCCACCCCAAAATACACCACTTTGGCATTAGGATTATTTTCAACTAAAGGTAATTAAGAATCAACTTGTATAGGAAGAGTTCTCTGTCTTATCTCCTTATCTGTCTAAAAGCAGGGCATAAATTTAGCTTTGTGGAAGTGGCATAAATATCCCATCTCTCCTGTACTAGGATGAGAAGAACAACACTTACCATGGGAAATGGAGAGCCAGCACCAAGGTGAGACTGCATAAACCAACTTATTAAAATAACCCTTATCTTGCATTAGTTCTCCTAAATATTTCTTAGTCACTACCCACGTGGAGTCCCTTGCAGTCAAAACACTCTCTCCCTTGTTAAGAAGGGTATATAAGTTCCTTGAGTTTCACTTCTGTTCTGTGAACTTCCATGCATGTAAAAGTATTAATAAATTTGTATTCCTTTCCTCCTATTAATCTCGTCAGTTAATTTCACAAGCCCCAAGTCACTGAAGCTAAAAGGATAGAGGAAAAGTTTTTCCTTCCCAACACTACAATAAAATAATAAAAAGTTTAGAGATGGATCTCTAACTCAATTTATATATAAGAAAGTAAAGTTATCTCCGGTTCCTCTATGATCCTACATTTCCCTAGTCTACCCACTTGCAGGCACTTTCCAGTATGACTATTTACAGCTTCTCTTCTCGGCTTAAACTTCCAAGACCTCCTGCCCCATCCTTACTCTAGTGATGGTGGCTTCCTTTGCACTAATGAAATAGAAGCAATTAGAAAATAACTTTGTCATCTTCTATCACATTAACCCTGCAAGTGTACCCATAATATTCACCCTTCCACCTCTTCATATGGATGAACTATCCGGGTTGCCATATAAAGCCAACTTTTCCACCTATGTTTTCTATATTCCATACCCTTTCTTTCCCCTCCTCAAGAAAACAGCTCCAAGAATTGTTCCCAACGTCTGTGTCCCTGCATCTTCAGAGGCTGAGTCATTGCCTCAACTGAATCATTCCCACCAGCCCACAAACACACTCAAGTCCATCCCAGCTTTAAAAGAAAAATAATCATTGACTCTGCCTCACCCACTCAGCTACTAGTGCATTTCTCGACTCTTCTTTATGGAACCCTCTTCATCTCCAAGATTTAACAAAATGTGAATTGGCCCTGGTCCCAGTACTTGTGTCTCTTCTCTGCCCATACTCACTCCCAGATGACTTCACTCAGTATCATCATGGTTTTTAATATCAACTAAATACTGAGTCACAAATGAGTATCTTCAGATCTTACCAGTTGCAGAGTCGTATATCCGATTTCTTGTCTCCTCTTATGTGGATAATAGACATCTAAAAGTTAAACTCGTAATCTGCTTCCCATCCCATGTCCGTATTAGACCCTCTAGCAAACTGCCCAGTTTCAGTCAATGGCAAACTCTCCATCTTTCTAGTTAGTGACCAAAAGTTTCAGGATTGGATCGATCCTTGACTCCTCGCTTTCCCACGCGCACCCATCCAATGGCTAGCAAACCCAATTAGCTATGCCTTCAAATTATATCTAGAATCTGATCAAGTCTTACTACTTGTACTGCTGCCTCCGAGATCTGAAACAGTATCTCTCGTCTGAGTTACTGAAAGAAACTCCTCAATGGTTTCTTTGGATCTACCCTCACCACATAGGGTTTATTCTCTACACAGGTTTTAACAAAACATGTACTAAGCAGAGCATGTTCTCTCCTCTGCTGGAAACACTCCAATGGCTTCCCAACTCAGTTCCCATAAAATCCAAACTCATACAGCAATCAGCATGACCTGCCCCAGCTTCCACCTGTCAGGTCTAACCCACCATCCTCACTTCTGCTCCAGACACACTGTACCTGTGACACTCTCCACTCATTCCTGTTCCCTCCGCCTGCCAAGGTCTTCCCTCGATACCTCCATGGCTCTCTCCCTTCAGATGTCACCTTATCAAAGAGGCTATCCCTAAACTACTTTACTTAAAACAGTTAACACTCAGAACTCATTCTATCCTTCTTTCCCACCTTATATTCTCCATACAAACTTTCCATTCTGACATCATATGTATTTTATGTATATGTTTATTTTATACCCTCTGTATCTAGAATGTCATTTTCATGAGAGCAGAGACTTTAGTCTGTTTTGTACACTGTTTTACCTCTAGCATCTGGCACATATTTGCCATTCAAAAAACACTGGCTGAATAAATGAATTGAGTCCTTTAACAAAATTGACAGAGCCCAATTCCATTGCCCTCCCACCCAGAATTATGAAAGATTGACAAAATATGAAAACAATATTTGATGACATCAAATTGCTATCAAGACAATGAGGAACTGCAAAGCCAGATCCAGAGAGGAAGAAAGGTCAGAGAAGTAAGCCCAGTATTGAAGCTATTTTTCCCCTCAAGGCAAATGGCCACTGCAAAAGCAACAGTTGAAAGGCTGAGAACCTGAACATGAATTTTAACAAACCCAAGGAAATAGTGAGACAAAAACTATCCTTCAGAGACTTATGAGGGAAAGGCCCTTACAAACATGCTTTCTGCTTGCTGCACTGAAGAGCTACTTCCCCAGAGTAAGGGGGCGGGGCGGTGAACAGCCCAAACATGAGAAGCCAATCACAAATGACCACATATTGCATGATTCCGTTTAGAATAGGCAAATCCATAGGGACAAATAGTAGATTAATGATTGCCTACAGTGGAGGGATGAGGGCTGGGGAGGTACAGAGATTCATTTGGGGGTGATGGAAATATTCTGGAATTAAGATAGTAGTGATGATTGTACAATATAAATATACTAAAAGCAACTGAATTATACCCTTTAAAAAGGTTATGACAGTAAATTATATGTAATGGGAATTTTATATCAATTGAAAGAAAAATAGACAAGCCCTGGCAGAGACCAAGCACAAGTTCAAATCAATTCTTGATTGGATTATAACAGTCTGAGGGTGCTAGTGTCTCAAGCCTCGGTGACACCCTAAACCAAATGATGGTTATTAAGAAATGGGACGGGGTTCCACACAAGATGGCGGAGTAGGTAACCAGTGTACTCACCTCCTCCCATGATCACATCAAAAAACCAACTAAATTATGAGACAATCAACCTGGAGAACAATCAAAAGACTAGCTGAATAAAAGTCCTATAACTAAGGATACAAAGAAGAAGCCATGATGGGAGTGGTAGGTGGGGCAGAACATGAAACCCGATGGCCCCAGGTGTGCCGGGTGAGAATGAGGGCTACCTCAGCTGCAGAGGACCGCCTGAGGGCCAGTGCTAGGAAGAGGAGCCCCCACAACAGCTGGCTGTGAAAAGCAGTGGGGATTTGGGTCTCAGGGTGAGACAAAGGCTGCAGGAAACCCAAACACCCTCTTACCTGGCCTGCACAGACTCCTTCACTCACAAGCACTCACCAGCGAATGGGTGGAGGTTCAGGCAGCACAAGAAGACACAGGGAGAAAACAAGTTGTGTGGCTTCAGTGGAGGCCTGAGGAACACCTGCCATTGTCCACGTGTTGAGCCCTCCTCCCCCAGGGCCGGTGGGTGGGTACCATCTTTCTTGTGTTGAGCCCTCCCCAAACCCCCCCAATACACACACACACACACGCAGCCAAATCTGAATCTGCATTAACCACTCACATCACCTAGAGACCCCGCTTCACCCAACTCATGCACCATGAGAGGCTCTTTCAGCAGCAGGTAGGCAGGCCCTCTCAGCAGAGGGCAGAAAGCCTTTGCCAGCACACCACCAGAGGCTCTTTTGGGGGTGGGGACAGCCTTGGGGTCCACACTGCTGCTTATCCTAACACCTCTCAAAGGTCCGCAGGCCCCAGGCAGGTGGCAGCTGGCCTCGGAGTGCAGTGTGCCTCTTATTGAATGTCTCCAGGCTCAGAAATGGCACCAAAAATGAGTCTGCATTAAGCGGGTAAACACCACTCACCCCAGCCTGGTGACTTGCTGACACCCTGCCTCACCCAACTCATGTACCACCCAAGCCTCTCAGCAGATGAGCCTTATGGACTGCTGGCAGGTGACAGCAGGCCTGAGGGTGTACAGGTCACAGGGCCTTTCGGTGAGTGATCCCAGGCCCAGTACTGATGGCAGCTGGCCTTGGCTCCCAGTGTGGCCTTTCCCACATGCCTCCAGGCACAGCACAGGAAGCTATCAACCTCCGAACACTTTGTAGCTTCTACCAGGTAGACCTGGGCCAGACACAGAAAGCAGATGAACTTGGACTAGACGAGAGACTGTCCCAAGGGGCCCCAGAGCCAACATACCCAGTGGCCAGTCTCACATCACAACAGAGTGCCACCTGATTGGCTCCACAAGAGGCACACCCAAAGGGTGGTCTTGGCAGGCACCCTAGCTCACTAAGGCAAACACCGCTCTGTGGGTGGTCTCAGCCCCCACACAGCAGCTCAAACTCTGTGGTCCTGGCCAGTCCTCACAGCCAGTCAGCTGGAAGGTCAATCTCACTCACTGATGTGCCAACAGCAATCAAAGCTCAACTACAATAGGGCACACACAACCCACTCAAGGGACACACCCAGAGCACCCAGTTCAGGTTACCAAGGAGACTGGGCCACTGGGCCCCACAGGACATTTACAATATAAGGTCATCTGGCCAAGACTGGGAGACATAGCAGATCTACCTAATACTTAGAAACAAACACAGAGAGGCAGCCAAAATGGGGAGACAAAGAAACATGTCCCAAATGAAAGAACAGGAGAAAACTCCAGAAAAAGAACCACACAAAATAGGAGGCAAGTATTCTAAAAGATACAAGTTCAAAACACTAGTTATAAGAATGCTCAAGGAACTTAGAAAGAACTTCAACAAAAAGATACTAAGCATAAAGGAGGATACAGAAACCATAAGAAAAGAACAGTCAGAAATGAAGAATACTTAACTGAAGTGAAAAATACACTAAAAGGAATCAACAGCAGATTAGATGGCAGCAGAGGATCAAAACAGTGAATTGGAAGACAAAGTAGCAGAAAAGACCCAATCAGATTAGAAAAAAGGAAAAACAATTTTTAAAACAGAGGATAGCTTAAGGGACCTTTGGGACAACATCAACCATAACAACATTCCCATCAAAGAGGTTCCAAGAGAAGAGAGAGGGGAAGCAATTTAAAACCTATTTGAAGAAATAATGATGGAAAACTTCGCTAACCTGGCAAAGGAAATAGACATACAAGCCCATGAAGCACAGAGAGTCCCACACAAGATGAACTCAAAGAGGCAAACACCAAGATACATAATTAAAATGCCAAAGGTTAAAGACAAAGAGAGAATCCTAAAAGCAGCGAGAGAAAAGCAATTAGTTACCTATAAGGGAGCTCCCATAAGACTGTCAGCTGCTTTCTCAAGAGAAACTGTGCAGGCCAGAAGGGATTGGAAAGAAATATTCAAAGTGATGAAAAGCAAGAATCTACAACCAAGACTACTTTACCCAGCAAGACTGTCATTTAAAATGTAAGGAGAGATAAAAAGCTTCCTAGACAAAAAAAAAGAAAAAGCTAAAGGAATTCATCACCACCAAACCAGTACTACATGAAATGTTAAAGAGACTTCTTAAAGAAGAAGGAGTGGGGGGTGAGGGGAGGGCATAAATATTAATAAAAAAGCAGTAACTATGTATCTATCAATAATCACTTAAAATATAAATGGTTAAATGTAACAATAAAAAGACATAGGGTAGGTGAGTGGATAACAAAACAAGACCCATATATATGCTGTCTACAAGAGACCCACTTCAGATAGAAGGATACTCAGAGACTGAAAGTAAAGGGATGAAAAAAGATATTTCATGATAATGTAAACAAACAAACAAAAAAAGTGGGAGGGTAGCAATACACATATCAGACTAAACAGACTTTAAAACACTCTGGAACAAGAGAGATTTCATCACAATAAAGGGACTAATCCAACAAGAGGATTATAACCCTTGTAAACATTTATATACCCAACATAGAAGCACCTGAATATATAAAGCAAATATTGACGACGGTCATAAAGGGAGAGATCAACATCAATACAGTTAAAGTAGGGGACTTTAGCAGACAATTGACACAATGGATATATCTTCCAGACAGAAAATCAACAAGGAAACAGTGGCCTTAAACAAAAAATTATACCAGATGGAATTAAATACTTATAGAACATTTCACCCCAAAGAAGCAGAATACACATTCTTTTCAAGTACACATGGAACATTTTCCAGGACAGACCACATGTTAGGCCACAGAACAAGTCTCAATAAGTTTAAGAAGACTAAAATCATATCAACCATGTTCTCCACTACATATCAACCATCATATCAACTACAATTATATGAAACTATTATAGAAATCATTTACAAGAAAAAAACTAAAAATCACACAAACATATGGAGGCTAAATAGAATGCTACTGAACAATGCATGGGTTAACAATGATTTCAAAGGAAGAAATCAAAAGATACCTTGAAACAAATGAAAATTAAAACACAATGACTTAAATTCTATGGTCACAGCGAAAGCTTCTACTGCAGTCCTACCTCAAGAAACAAAAAAGTCTCAAATAATATAACTTACACTTAAAGGAACTAGAAAAAGAAAAACAAACAAAGCCCAAAGTGAGTAGAAGGGAGGAAATAATAACGATCCCCGTGTAAATAAATAAAACAGGGTCTAACAAAAACAAACAAACAAACAAAAAACAATACAAAAGAGCAATGAAACCAAGAGCTGGTTCTTTGAAAAGATAAATAAAATTGATAAAACTTAACCAAACTCATCAAGAAAAAAGAGAGAGGACAAAATAAATAAAGTCAGAAAGAGAATTGACAACTGATACCAGATAAATACACAATTATAAAAAAAATACTATGAACAATTATATGCCAACAAATTGGACAATCTGGAAGAAATGGATATATTCCTAGAAACACACAATCTCCCAAAATTAAGTCAAAAACAAACAAAAAAATCTGAAAGCACTGATTACTACAACAAAATTGAATCAGTAATCAAGAAACTCACAACAAACAAGAGTCCTGGACCAGATGGCATCACAGGTGAGGTTTATCAAATATTCAAAGAAAAATTAACACCTGTTCTGAAATTATTCCAAAAAATTCAAGAGGAGGGAAGGTTCACAAGCTCCTTTTATGAAGCCAGCATTACCCTGATTCAAAAACCAGATAAAGACAGTACTAATAAAGAAAATTATAGGCTGATATCCCTTATGAACATAGATGCAAAAATCCTCAACAAAACATTAGCAAACCAAAGGCATACACCATGATCAAGTAGGATCTACTCCTGGGATGCAAGGTTGATTAAATATATACAAATTAATTAATGTAATACACCACATAAACAAAATAAAGGATTAAAATAGTATGATCATTATCAACAGATGCAGAAAAAGCATTTGACAAAATCCAGCATCCATTTATGATAAACTCTCAGCAAAGTGGGAACACAGGAAACATACCTCAACATAATAAAGTCCATATATGACAAACCCATAGCTAACATCATACTCAAGGGTGAAAACCATTTTCCAAAGATCAGGAACAAGACAAGGATGTCTACTTTTACCACTTTTATTCAATGGAGTATTGGAAGTCCTAGTCAAAGCAAAGTCCTAGTCCAAGAAAAAGAAAAAAGGTATCCAAATTGGAAAGGAAGAAGTAAAACTGTCATTACTTGCAGATGACATGATACTATATAGAAAGAACTCCAAAAATTCTACCAAAAAAACTATTAGAACTGATAAATGAATTCAGTACAGAAGCAGGATACAAAAGTAATATTCAAAAATCAGTTGCATTTTTATACACAAATAACCAACTATCAAAAAGAGAAATTAAGTAAGCAATCCGATTTACAGATGCATCAAAAAAACAACAATATGTATATATGAATAAATTTAACCAAGGAAATAAAAGACATGTCCACAGAAAATTATAAGACTCTGAAGAAGATATAAATAACTGGAAGCATATACCATTCTCATGGACAGGAAGAATTAACATTGTTAGAATGGCCCAAAGAAATCTATATATTCAATTCAATCAATAACAAAATACCAATGGCATTCTTCACGGCACTAAAACAAATAATCCTAAAATTTATAAGGAACCACAAAAGACCCCAAAACGCCACAGCAATTTTGAGAAAGAACAACAAAGCTGGACGTATCACACTACCTGATGTCAAACTACACTTCAAGCCTACAGTAATCAAAACGGCATGTTACTGACATAGATAGAGACACATAGATCAATGGAACAAAATAGATAGCTCAGAAATAAACTCAGGACTATATGGTCAATTAATCTATAATGATGGAGGCAACAATACACAATGGGGAAAGGCAGACCCCTCAGTAAGTGGTGTTGAAAAAAACTGGATACATGCAAAAAAATGAAACCAGACCACCTTCTTACATGATATACTAGAATAAACTCAAAATGGATTAAAGACTAAAATGTAAGACCCAAAACCACAAAACCTCCTAGAAGAAAACACAGGCAGTAAACTCTCTGATATTGATTACTCTTAGTAATATGTTTCTAATATATCTCTTCAGGTAAAGGAAGCAAAAGAAAAAATAAACAAATAGAACTACATCAAACTAAAAAGTTTTTGCACAACAAAGGAAATCATTAAAACAAAAAGACAACCTACTAAAGGGAGAAGGTATTTTCACCAATGATACATCCAGTAAGGGATTAATATCCAAAATTTACAAAGGACTCATAACAACACCCCCCAAAAAAATCCAATTAAAACATGGACAGAAGACCTGAATAGGTATTTCTCTAAAGAGGACATACAGATTACCAACAGTACATGAAAAGATGCTCAAAATCACTAATCATCAGGGAAATGAAAATTAACACTACAATAAGATATCCCGTAACATCTGGCAGAATGGCCATCAACAATAAATCAACAAACAGTAAGTGTTGGCTGGGATGCAAAGAAAAGGAAACCTTGGTGCACTGTTGGTAGGACTGTAAACTAGTGCAGCCACTATGGAAAACAGTATGAAGGGGCCTCATAAAAATTGAAAAAAGAACTACCACACGTCCCAGAAATCCCACTTCGGGTACTTATCCGAAGAAATCCAAAAACACTACTTTGAAAGATCTATGCACCCCTATGTTCATTTCAGCATTACTTACAATAGTGAAGATATATTATAGAAGCAAGCTAAGTGTCCATCGATAGACAAAGGGATAAAGAAGAGGTGGTACAGATATACAATGGAATATTACTTGGCAAAAAAAAATGAACTCTTTCCATTTGCGACAACATAAATGGACCTAGAGGTTATTATGCTAAGTGAAATCAGTCAGACAGAGAAAGACAAATACCATATGATTTCAAATATATGTGGAATCTAAGGAACAAAATAAATGAGCAACCAAAACAGAAACAGATTCACAGATACAGAGAACAAACTGATGGATGCCAGATGAGAGGGGGCCTGGGGGACTGGGTGGAAAAGGTGAAGGGATTAAGAAGTACGAATCAGTAGTTACAAAATAGTCACAGGGATGTAAAGTACAGCATAGGGACTATGGTCAATATATTTTACTGACCCCATGCTGCTCCACCAACATTAAAAGGCCCCAAACAAATCCACCCTGTTTACCTTAGTTTGGAAAAGTTTTAAAATGAGAAACCTGACATGAAATGCCTTGGGACAGTTGTTAGGCAGATTAGTCAAAATAAATATTGACGTAAGGACAGGGTCCCTTGGCTCAATTCCTCAGTGGGGACCCAAAGCCTTTTGCACCAGCGTGGATAAAATAAGGGGGTGGAAAGGAGAAGTTTCCAGGATTCCTTTACATAGGAGTCCCATGAACTGTGACACCAAAACCCATTCGTGAAGCTCTGACTGGAGCTACAATTAGATTGAGAGATCATAAAAATATAATGGATAGCATATGATATAAAAGTTGGGATGTTTAAGATATTATGTAAAGAAGTTGTATCAACTTTACCTGAATATTTATCGGAACGGATATTATTTCTGACGTGGGAAAACTATCCCCTACCCAGTATTATAAAACCCAAACCTATGGATGAAGCCCTAGTAGAAGCTACAGTCACGTAGGAATATAAGAGTTGATGGAAGTAAGGTAAAGGTTTGTAGAACTGGTATATTTGATCAGGCTTCATGTGAAGTACTTGAGTCTCTTTTATCTGATTGTATTATAGGGATGGACATTGTATCTGACGGGGAAACATTGCCCCTATGTAGCATTGTACAAGGGAAGGCATGTAAATCGCCCTCCAAACAATAGTAATTGGACTTGCCAAATAGGACCCAGTAAGACTGAGCCCACACACATGGAATAGAAGAAGCTGGGGTGCTGGAGACAAATTCTCTGTTTGACAGACATCCCTGTGTGTAGCACAGACTGGGGCTTCTGGGGGCTTCTGGGGGCTTCTGGCGAGAGGCGGAGTGAGTGCCTCCCAGCAAAGCCTATTGGAACTTGGGACTAAAGGGTTGACATCTAAGGGGCACTTCCTACCATGCTACTGGACACCATTAATTGAAGCTGCCCCTGTGACTAAAGGACAGAAACTTATCCTGAAACCTGAAATAGCCATCGTGTCCAGGATGATGTCAGAGAAACCCTCTAATGGGGATGGCAGTGCCCAGAAGTCACGTAAGAAAAGGGACGTGGTTTACACAGGATCCCGCTGCCTGGGGAACACAGGAGGAGACCTGGGGAGCGGGGAGCCTCTTTACCGAGAACGCACTCTGGAACAGGATGTGGAGCTGCGGGACTATACTGCCACCTGTACAGCGCCCTACAAACTGGTCCTCGCTGACCAACAGAGCTGCTCAGTTTGTGGACGGCAGTCCCAAGGTGAACAGACAGCATTCTGTTTGCAAGGCCGTCATTCTGATCAAACTAAAGAAGGTTAATAGCTCAGCCTGGTGTGCTATATTGCATGCTGGTTCCTTAGCTCAATGGAAGCATTAAACAGAGGGAAAAGCCCCTATGTTTGGGGTTTTACTGACTCATGAGCAGTGGCCAACGGCCTGGCCCTCTAGTAAGTGCCCCTATACGGACCACAAACCTATAGAAATCACTACAGGAATTTGAGGGGTGCCTCAGGGCAGGACATGTTGTCCATCAGAACTCTCAGATTCCGAAGTGACCGGAACCAGCAAGCAGGTATCTTCATGTCTCACTTAAGGTGGTCACCTGAGCCCAGGAAGTGAGCAGACATGGGGCACTGCAGCAAAGCAGGGATGGGCTGAATCTAGACAAGTGCCTCTTGCAGCCTGTGAGGCACAAAGTGCCAATGAGAACTGTTGGCCAACACGACATGCAGACACTGCAGATGGCCATGTGGCAAACGGCCTAATGGGAAGGCGCTGATCATAGCTGGCGAACACCTTGGTGCTAGCAGCCCTGCAGGCTACAAATGAGTCTTACAGGAATAGACACTGACTCTGAGCTGCAGCAGGCGCTCAGCTCAGAGTGCTGTGATATACTAACCACAACAGACAACGCTGCACCAGGGACAGCTGACGCTCATTTTTTCAGACCAAGAAATACATTTCACAGCCTCTTAGCCAACAATGGGAAGAGAGATATACTCCTCGGAGTAACAGTTTGATAGGGGACTGGAATGCACAAACAAAGCACTGGTTGTCTGAAATGGAGGGAAATAAAAATCAGGAAGGGCTTGCTTAAACACCTTCACAAGTGTGTGCTCATACTAAAGATAGGTAGGTATGTAGGTAGGTAGGTAGATAGGTAGGTAGATAGTAGTTATATAGACAGATATATCTTATAATCCATGTAAAATATTTACAAAGTATCTAAACTTAGTAAATTATAGATGGCATTATCAGTAGTTCCTTATTTCCTAGGCAAATCTAATGTTAGCAAGTGTATCTAACTATCCTTCTTCCAAACAGGACCATCGCTTAGTACTTTGTTCTCCTCTACACTTCTTTCTCTCCCAACTCCTATGCAATTTTTAAATTATATTCACATTTCACAACATGTTTTCAACATGTTTTATTACCTCCTGTATCCCAGTATTTTATCTTGGTTCACTGCTCTTCTTGCTAGAGTACACATATCATTAGTAGTACTTTCAGCAATGATCAACAGAGAACAGATTCTGTGTCCTGGATGCCTGACACTGTATTTATTTGTATGTTATTCTAAAATGTTAACTTGTCTGGATAGGACATTTCTAGATTTAAGGTTATTTTCCCCTAGCCCTTTCATCAGTTTACTGTCACGTGGAATCTGATGGTGCCGGTAAGAAATGTGCTGTCCATCTGATTCTCAGTCCTCTGCAGATAAACTGGTGGTATTTTAAATACACATAAACAGAGAGAGAGAGAGAGAGAGAGAGAGAGAGAGAGAGAGAGAGAGAAGGAGGGAGGGAGAGAGAGAGAAAGAGAAGATAGATATAGACACACCAACAGATGGCAGGCATCGTAGTTTAATTTGCACTTCCCTGGTTATGAATGTGAGCACTGTATAATGGGTAAGAGTCTGGGCATTGAGATAGACTGCCTGTTAAAATCTAGACACTGACACTTACTGACAAGTTACTTAAACATGCATCTGTGCTCAACTTCCACATCTGTAGAGAGAGTATATTAATAGTACTGATCTCACAGTGTTGCTGTGAGGTTTAAGAAAGAGAGTCAAATGAATTCAACCCCATGATGTTGAATGAAAAAAAAAAACACTGAAAAATTCATATATAAGCTTCCAGTTCATAAATCGTTTTTTAAAATCATAAATAAATAGTAACAAATAGTTGAAGTACACCTATATTTTTTTTAAAAAAAATGTAAAAAGGAAGAGAATTAAAATATAATAGTCATAAAATCAGTTACTCTAAGGAAGATGAGGAAAATGGGACTGGAAAATAACAGACAGCTTCAACAAAATTGGTATTATTCTAGGTCACAAGTTGGATGGTGGGTTTATAGGTATTTTATTATTGACAATGGAGACTGAATGAGGAATAAAAGATCATTATATAATGTTTCCCAAATACATAATATCTGAATTTACCTTTTCACAGCAAACCTGATCACAAGTCTTCACATGTACTGGAAAAGTCTGAGAGCAGATACACTAAAATTAAGAATATTAAAAAGTATATCAAGATACTCTCAGAAGCCAGAGAAGATTGAAGAACATGAGTTTCTAATTACCCATCAAAATGATTATGTGATTTTCACCCCCAGGCCTGCCAGGAAGACATACAGCTAGTACAGAGAACATATATATATGTTTTCATAAGATTATCAAAAAATAAGAGTGGTCCAAGGTCAAACAAGCCAAAGACTCTCACGTGTGCATAACTGAAATAGCATTCAACTGGATCTGAATTTGGCAGAAAAGAGATTTAAGAAACTGGATGTCTCAATGAGGACATGTCAGGTTGCTGGGAACGGAGCACAGCAACATATGCTGATATCAGAATAGGTAATTATAACATTAAAAAAGTTTAAACCAACAGTTCTGGTGATTCCAAAGTTCAATGTCTGGCCAGATATGCTGGTTGCTAAAGTGGCATGAAAACACAAATTGTTGGAGCAGGGGTGAACTGAGAGGCCTGCTATACAGGGGACATTTACCTGTGAGATAAAATTATCCACGATGCTTAGGAGAAAGATAGGCTACAAAGGAAAATAGTGAGCCAGGTGATAAAAGTCCTTGAGGGATATCCTACAGGTTAACAAATAATGGCAATAAGGATAGGAACACGTATGATAAAGCAGATATGGCATAGATTTCAAAGTGAGAGGAATTACTGAAAGAAGACGCTTTTAAAAAGTGATCTGGAAGCAAAATATCTAGAGAATGCCAAGTGCTTTGCTCATCTTGAGGTACCCTGAACTTGAGAGCATGAAAAAGCACTTAGATTTCAAGAAAGGAAGTAAAAGAGAATACTGAAGGGAAAAGGGAGGAATAAAAGAAACTTTTTTTTTATGAAAAAGGAGATAATGATGAAGAAACAGGCCAAAGAAAGAAAAGGCCATGTTTTCTCACAACTCTAAGCTTCCACACATGCTTGAAATGCCCTTTTTAATTCCAATGATCTGGCTGACAGGACTCAGCTCAGGAGTTAGTTCTTAAAGGAAAGTATTTTATAGCCCACATCCCCAATTTAGTGCCATTTCCTAAGCACATACATCTTGTGCCTATCTTTATGAAAGCAATTATCAATGTGTGATTGCTATTGTTTCATTATCTGCCTACTAGATTAATGTGAGCTGAGTAAAAACCAGGTATTTAATTGCTCCGACCCATCACAGTGCCTGGCAAATAAGTACTCAACACACGGTGAGCACATGCTGAATCACTGCACAAGATTACGGAGAGGAAATGTGTTCACAGGGGTTTGCATCTGGGCAATGCCCACGGAAGAATAACATGCAGAACTGGGAGAGGTGAGGACATGGCTTAGCATGAACCTCAAGGGATCTACTTGAACAGCAAAGGAGCATTTCCGTCAAAATGAATACGACTCATTTTAACTAATGAGTGTATTTTAATTCACAAATCTGTTTTCACTTTTTAAAACTTGAGCTTAACAAGAACTAAAGTAATACAAGTGTATTAAAGTATTACTTATTTCATTATTAAAGTATTAATTAAAATTACTAAAATAGCAAACTTAATTTCTGTCCCACTTCATATATAGCTTTGTCATCCCTAAGTCAGTGAGGAAGCACGAACAATGGATTAAACACCTCTCGTTGATCAAAAAACAATTTTAAATCTTATTCTACTAAATTATTGAAGAATAAATGCAGGACTAAATTTTACTCAAGTTTTACTTGTTTTCTGTCAGAATAGGCATTTACAATATTTCACTAATTCTATATTAAGGTAAAAGATGTGCTGTTTTAGATCCATGACTTCATCAAGTCTACACGTAAAAAATATCTCAGCATGAAGCTAGAGTGTGTCTATATAAAGAGGAGTAAAAATAAGCCCAATGGCACTCTGAGAAAGGTACTATGATGCATCTCATTGGTTTCATTATAATAAGGTCAGTTGGAACCTGCACTAAAGCAGGAAACTATAAAACTGTGGGGATACTAGGGAACCTGTCCTCAGGACTGACCACTGTCAGTACAGCACACGAGCTCTGACAGTAGAGATATGTGGATCCTCGTTTGCTGCCAGCAATTACAACCAGGAATGCAACTTGGAATAACAGCTTCATAGTACTCAGCCTCAAAAGTGACATCCTTAGAAGGTAAAAAGATTTTTTGATAACAGCTTCGATATTTTGTTGTAGAAGGTTGGTAAAAGTATAAAGAATAACTATTTAGTTTTTCATAAAATGGATCATTAGGCAAAAAAATTAAGTTTAAAGGATATCATGTCTGTAACTCATAAATAATGTACGTTATATAGCACAACTATATTAAAATAACTATATTCATATACAAGAGTTTTTGATATATTAGCTTGTTGGTTTGGAAAGCAAAATAATTACCAATTGGGAAATAATATTAGGGAAGAATGTCAGCATTTTAAACCTGAAAAGTATTTTATTATAGACTATCTATTCCAATCGCTCCCTTCATGGAAATGCTATGCCTTTACAGAGTCAAATGGGTAATGCTCAACCTACTTGCATACTCCGAAAAGTCTAAAATACCATATTACCTAGAACTAAAATTGTATGTGCTGTCCTAAACATCATCTCCCTTTGTTCATTAAGTGTAGATAAATTCAGTGTTGTTAAACCATTTACCTCACTGGAAATCAAATTTTATTATTTAATAAAAATAATTTAGTAGAAAATGGGAGAGAAGGGAGGGTAAGGAAAGAGATCCTTCATGATTAAAAAAAAAAAAAGTTGGAAATCATGAAACCTCTACAACCGAGGTCAACCACTACAGCAATGGACAGGCCAATATGCAGGTTTCCTGACTTGCGGTGCGGTGGCCTTCCTCCCAACCACTTTGAATACACAACATAAATAATGCCATTAACAAACACCAAAGTATTTACAGTCATTGCTATGGAGTGAGGAGATTACCGGTAATTTTTAATTTCTTCTTTAAGTATATTTGCAAAAACATCTGCAATAAGCATATATAATATAATCAGAAAACACACGACTGCATGCCCACACACACAAGAGTAACCTTTCCTAAAACCAAATCTGTCAAACACAAAAATCATGTTCAAAACTATGAGTTTCAAATGTGCCCCTATCATTCCATTCTCATAACCTATTCCATTATTCTATAACCTATGCATATGTTTTCTCACTTATAAAATAAGGATAATAATAGTTGGTTCCCCCTTTACGTTTGACTAATTATCGCTGTGACAACTCAAAAGAGCAATTGCAAAATAAGTCTACTAGCTCATTTCTAAAACCTAGTGAATTTCCCTACAGTATAAATCTCATCATAGTCAAGATTACACAGGTATATAACTTTTTGAAAGGCCCACCTCCTCTGACTATCATTTCAGGTATCAGTATTCATTCAACAAACATGCTTGAACCCCAGTGTTGCTACAAGTTCAATATAATGTGGCAAGTTAATTCCCATGAGATGAAAATAAAATTAAAATAAATAAAACCACACCAATTTTTTATTGTATATTAATTTTACATTTATATAATGTCAAGATTCATCTAGTTACTCAAGAATGTTTCTTCAAGTAGCAAGTTTGTTTTTTTAGGTTTTATAGCAATAATCACACTTTGTGAAGTAACTATGAGGTTGTATTCATTTTAACATTCAAGACCATTATACAACTTTAAATAGCTGAAAGCACTAGATTAGAAGTGAACATAAGACCTAGATCCATATTCTAACACCATCTCAAATTAATAATGAGATCTTGTGCAAGTCACTTAACATATCTGCTTTTCCAAATTCCCACAGCTACAGGTAAAGGCTCAGGCTCAGAGCTAACTCTGATCAGGCCTAGCAGAGTAATAAGGACCCAAGTCCCAATTGAGAATCAGTCTTTCTGCTTTGTGCTCTAAGTCAGATATTCGGGGGTTGGGGGGTCAACTTTTGATCCCTAATGCTCACTGGGTTTACCTAGTTTTGGAAAATAGGATTCTGCATTGGTTCCCTGAGCTAATTGTAGTTCCCCTGCCAGAAAGTCAAGGGCAGAGAAAACCTAAAGCTGAGGTCCCAACCACCTAATATTCTCCCAATAGTCCTTATCACCAGATTTTTCATTCATCTCCAGTGACTAATTCAACATAGAATAATTCTTCTGTGTAACCATTAAGTGAATAACTACTCAAACATAAACATCATCATTTGCCCATTCTACACACCGTGTCAAACACTTGGGGTAGCAGAGCCAATCTAAAACCAACTCAAATGCACCAAAATCCCAGATATGTGATTTGAACTTCTAGGGTCAAAATTACCACCTTATACCTTTCAGCTGAATTCTCTACTGTACAAGGTCCCTTCCTATGCCAACTCATCAGTGAGTCAAAACTTACAGGCATAATTATAATGAAACTCTTTTTCTCACATATAACAAAACAGCAAAGGGAGAGAATATTCTCCCAATTTAAGAGATGAAAACATTAAGGATACAAATATAGTAAGCGGCAGCTGAAAAATAACTATTAAAACTAATTACATATATCAAAATACATACCAATAAGTATAGCAAATTTGGTTCCAAATTGGAATATGTAAGATATAACTCCTTTGAAAGTTGTACAATCGTTTTGCAAAGAAAATTTTAATATGTATCAAGAGTCTTAAAAAAGATTCCATTATTTTAACCTAGAAGTCCCACTTTTTGAAATCAAGCTCCAAAAAATAATCCTAATGATGGAAACATATTTATGCACAAAAGTGTTCTCTACAGCATGTTGGTCATAGTCAACAATTTCTGCAATATGTTAACTAAAAACCATTTAGATTTATATATATGAACACATACATTATTATAATTACACAAATAAGTTTTCTGCATTAGGTAAACATCTAAAGGAAAAACAACAAAAATATTAGCAGCCATAGTGTTTCAGTGGTGGGACAATGAATCACCTTGTTTTCTTTTTATCCTAATATCCTTGTGATATGGTTATATTGATTTCCAAATAAAAATTCTAATGACATAATCAAAATACACAAGTTCATGTACATGTGAATATTAGACTCTGAGAATATAAAATAACCATTCAGCTAAAAAAAAGTCTAAAATCGAATACTTTCTCCCTAATTCTATATTGTACATAGTGTTGCTTCTATGTAACATTTTTTTCATCAAAAGCATCACCATTTGCATCATATAAACATCTTTTATATTTTATATGCTATACTACAGGGAAGGGAAAGATAGAGAAACACAAACCAGACTTCAAAAAATTTACAATTTCGTTGGATATACACAACATAGGCATGAAACAAATATAAGACAACTTTAAAAACCAAGACATAAAATAATTATAAAATTGCTATAAGGCAACATGATACCATATGTATTAGTTTCCTAGGGCTGTGTTAACAAAATACCACAACAAACAAGATGATTTACGCAACAGATATTATATCATCTCACAGTTTTAGAGGCTAGAAATCTGAAATGAATGTCTTATTCCGAGGGCTGTGAAAAAAGGATCTGCTGAAGGCCTCTCTCGTCGGCACATAGATAACCATTTCTCCCTGTGTCTCTTCACATCATCTACCCTCTATGCATGTCTTGGTGTTCAAATCTCCCCTTTTCATAGGAACATCAGTCATACAGGATGAGGGCCCAATCTAATGACTGCTTTTTAACTGGATTATCTCTATAAGGACCCTATCTCCAAACAAGGTCACATTCTGTTACTAAAGGTTAAGACTCTGACAAATCTACCCCAGTGGAGAGGAGGGGAGGGTCAGAATTCAACCCATGCCACCAATGACAGCATTTACTGACTCGCAGTGGCAGCATTATGAGTGACTATTATTACTTCCTAATACCTGGAATTTTTAACTAAAGGAAAATATTATTAAAATTGAAAATTGTTTAATTAAAAAGTATTGGGTCTTTATTGGTCTCTGACTCTAATCAATTCCTAATTATGAATAGCCTCTGGCAGAGGCCTCTTTTTTAAGAACTGAAGTCTCAAAGAGGCATGGGCATCTCTCTGTTACCGTGACTCTCTAAGGAGAATACAAATCAAGTGAAAGTTTTTAAAAATTTCAGGTAAAATGAAATAAGTTTTATCCCAAATTCCAAATAAGGTCAACTCTCACTTTTAAAAAGTAAATCTCATTTTTGAAAAAGAAACCCCTTATACCAGGCCCTATAACAAAAGAGGAAAAAGCAAAGTGAAACGTTCGTACACATGCACAAACACACATATCTGCTCTGGGCGCTTAAAAATAAAAATATATACTAAGAAAATAAAACGAGTGAGCAAAATAATTCTATTCAACACATTGAAACTAGTAAGTACATTAAATAAAACAAGGCAATCACATAATCATAACTGGAACTAGCTGAGAGGTCTTACCCATGACACTTGTCTTCCCTCAACGAGATAAATAATTATACAACTAATATTTTACTATTTTCTTCTTAAAAGGTCTTCCAGAATGGATTGTCAACATGCTCACTTCTGAGAATATTCCTGTCTGTTTCACTCTTAACCTGCAAAATGTTTTTCCTTTCATCATAAATAAATTTTTCCGGTTGAAAGTTACATATTTCTGTTCTGAAAGCTTCATTAAAGTTGATAATTAAAGATTGGTGGAAACCCCTTTCACATCATTGAAATTTAATATTGGCACCTGTCTGAATTATTTCAAAGAAGCCATCAAACTTCATTCAATGTATTTTTCATAACTTTAACTATGTGACCTTTTACCACTTTCTACATATCTTTTCAAAAGAACCATTACCAAAATTGGGCTCCAACACCAAAAAAAATCTAATATTCTAAAATCTAACTAATGTAGAGTGTAGAGAAAAATGACAATACTTTTTCCATATGAACATCTTTGTAACAGACTGAGCTAAAGTCAGACATAACATTATTCACTTCAGTTCAGTTCAGTGTATGCACTGGGCACCATTAACACAGTAAGAACCACAGCCTGGTCCACAGTATTCATTACGTTGTAACCAAGGATTATACTCAAACAATGAGCAGTTGTCATATATCCTGGTTAGTTAGATCTAAATGATGAGCTAAAGTATTACTTAAAGAGAAGTATCTAGTGTTAGAAAAGAAATGGCTCTCATTGACCTAAGGTTTCACTTTATGAAGGTAAAGGAAAAAGAACAAAGCAAGTAGAAGAAAGGAAGTAAGGAGCACAAATCAATGAAATAAAGACAAACAACAGAATTAACAAAGTCAAATTTGATTATTCGAAATGATTCATAAAATTGATAAACTACTAGCTCAACTAAATGAGAGAAAGAAAAGCACAAATTATTAATATCTGGAATGGATTATCACCACAACTCTTACAGACTTTAAAAGTATGCTACAGAAATATGTATGAACAATGTTATGGCGACAAATTCAACTACTTAGATAAACCGACAAATCCTTTGCAAAACACAACTTTCCAAATAGACACAGATGAATGAAAATCAAAATAGCCTGTATTTATTAAAAAGTTAAATCCATTATCAAAAATGCCTCCAACAAAGAAAAGGGCCCAGATGTTTTTACTGGTAAATTCTATAAAACTCATTCATAAAACAGAGTTGGAAAGAACACTTTCAAAGCCATTTTAAGATAACCCTAATAGTAGAACCTGACAAGGTCATTACAAGAAAATGAAATTACAGACCAAAATCTCTCATGAATACATAGACACAAAAATCCTTAAAAAGTGTTAAGTAAACCAAATCCAGCAATATATGTGATGAAAAATGCATCATAGGGTTATCCTAAGAAGGCAAGGTTGTTTTAAGACTCAGAAATCAATTTAAGATCGCCAATGGGAATGGAACACGGTACAATCACTCTGGAAAACAATTTGGCAGCTTCTTAAACAGATGCACCACATGATCGAGAATTCCACTCCTAGGAATCTATGAATATATATGTCCATACATACTTACATGCAAATGTTCATAAAAGCATTATTAATAAAAGCCAAAAATTGGAAACAATTCAAATGTCCTTTAACTGGTAAATGGATAATCAAAATGTGGTGTATCCACACATGGAATACTATCTGACAATAAAAATGAACATGGATGAGCCTCAAGAACATAATGCTAAATGACAGAAGTCGGACATGAAAGACCATATATTGTGTGACTCCATTTATATGAAATATCCAGAAGAGGCAAATATAGAGATTAAATTAGTGATCACCTGAAGCTGGAAATGTGACTACAAGTGGATATGAGCTTCCTTTTGGGGAAAGGGTGGCGTTGGAAATGTTCCAAAAGTACATTATGATTATAGTTGAATGACTATATAAAAACAGTAAACCTCATTGACTTGTATGCTAAAAACAGGTGACCTTTATGGTATGTAGATCATACCCTAATAAAGCTGTTTTTAAAAACATGATTATTATCATATTAACACAACAAAAGAGAAAAACATAGCCAGCACATAAGTTCAAATTAATACTACAATGAGAAACTTATACAGCCATCAGAATGGCCATAAGAACTGACCACATAAAATGCTGGTGAGATCTCTCAAACATTGCTGGAAATATTAATGTAAAATGGAAAAACTCAAGAGAGAGTGCCTGTGGGGATTTGGGGCTGGGATTAACTGGAAAGGGTAAGAGGGAACTTTCTGAAGTGACCACAATGTTCTGTATCTTGATAGGGCTTTAGGTTAATCAGGTAAATAAACACATTTGTCAAAACTCACTGAATATTATACTAAGATTGATGTTGTCATCGTATATAACCTTAAATGAAGGGAGTTGAGGGGAAACCATAGCAAATATTGAATATGAGGTAACAGATATGCATGGCTACAACCTAATTTGAAATGTATCCCCAAAAAACAGCAATAACCAAAGAAAGCCAAGATGCATAGGTATGTAATAAAGCAAATATAGTGAACTGTAAACTGTAGAATCTAGGTCGTGGGTACATGTGTTCACTGTAAAGCTTTTTCAATTCTTCCTACCAGTAAATATTGATTATCAGAGGCCCGTGAGCCAGCACTAATACTTACCATTAACAAATATGACCAATTCAGAGTCTTTCCGGTATTTCCCAAACTCAGTGTGACTCAGTTTTTGATGAGCATTGCTTAGGAGAAGCCCATCCAATGGTTATAAGATTGGTTAAAGAACAACTTTAAATTAAAAATGTATCCTTCTACACTTCCCTCTGTCCTCCCACAGTGACTGAATACACAGTGCATGACAGACACAGGAACTTGTGAACAAAATCCTGAGCTTCGTGAACCTTTGTGTGGAAAGAAAAATGACTCCAATTTTCGAGATGACACAGATTTCTTTAAAGTACTGATTACGTTAAGCATCTATCATATTTAAGATACATAGATACAATCTACATCCATATATACTTACACTTAATATATACTTACACTTAAATACATAAGCACTGCCATGCAGACGAGGAGAACAAGTGAGAAGTCGTCTAGAAGCAAAGTACCACAACTATAAAGCCTCATAAGGCTGGAGGTTTTTTCTAGAGAAAACAGCAGCATGGAATAGTTTGCAAGAGGCCACAAGGAGTAAATGGATCAGCTTATGACAGGTAACTCTTCATTTGTGACCAAATATTGAAAGCCCTCCATGCTCACGCTTCACCTTGTATTTTATAGTGCATACCTCTCCTTTATGAAGCTGTCCCTGACACTCTGCTCCCCAATCAAGAAGTTATCTACCCCTCCTCAGAAAGTTCAAATTCTTTGTATTTCTCTTATAAAACTTATGGTATTTGTGCCTATTAGGTAGAAAATTGTTAAAAGGCTTGGGTATCAAGCAACCAACGCTACCTTCCTAACCTAAGTTACTTAATCTTGTTTCCTCATATGTAAACTGTGGATAACAGGACTTTATCTCACAAGGTTACTGTGAATTATTCTGCTTAGCTTCCTGCACCATTGGATAAAAGTTAGTATTATTCTATTATTATCTCTATCTGAATCTAACTCACTACCAACGTTTAATAGATAATTCAATTAAAAAAATCTTTTAATTGAAAGAGAAAGTGAAAAGCTATTAATGTGTTGTTGATAGAATATTGCTGTGGCCCATACGTATAAACATATTTAAGTACTTGCCCTTTATACTTAAAGATGATACTATTAACTTACCATATTTTGCCATATATAGTGCATACGTTTTTGCCCAAATTTGTGAGGGAAAAATAAGAATGTGCATTATGTATGGGTAAGTACTAATACCATATCTATGTAAATGTTTTTAATCCTTTCATTTATGCTTATGAGTCAAAGTGTATCTCTAGAAACCAATAACGACATCTGTATGCAAAATAGTACCCTAGAATGCGATAATCAGTTTTGTTGAACTTACAATGAACTTGCAACGATGAAGTTTTTGGCCTTCTATGATGTGTCAATACATAAAATTTCTTGTACCTTGTATTTGTTCTTGTATTTTGTAATTATTTGTTACACAAAATTTCTTGTACCATAATGTTAAAAAATGGATGCTAAAATTCCTTTATAATACAAAAAGTACCTAAATGTAAACAAATAAAAATTTGAATTAAAAATTAAAACGAAAGATATTATTTCCCTGAAAGTTTGGGCCAAAAATGTGGGTGCACGTTATACACGGCAAAATACAGTATCTGTGGTTACTGGCAAAAACAAATGAGCTCCACTTTGGTCCTTCTGAATTTTGCTTTTATTTTTTCCCTAAAATACTAGCTTATTTTTCCATTTTCATCATCATTTCTGCATGCACTCCAGGTCAACACTCTTCATTCCTTACCCTAAGCTTGCAGTCACAAGTTTGGATAAGACTGAACCCAAACCCTCCCCATCCCTGTTAAAATAGTTCTGGTTACTCCCAATTTTAGAGGTCCACTCATTGTTTAGAGGCCGTACAAATGTTCATCTTTGTGCATGTTTGCAACTTCATATATATTAAGACATAAAATTAACAAGATAAATGGATTCACTGTTATCAGCATAATTATTCATTCCATTGGGAAACCTCTAGGCAAGAATGGGAGACAATTTATACTCCTCCAGCACAAAGGAAAAATAAAAGGCAGAAACCAAAAGTTTTTAAATGTTTATGCCTTGAACCCCATTACACAGCAATGAGTGCCATATTTCTATTCTCTCATTGGATAGCTCGTATAATGTGGAACCTGCTAATCACAGGTTCCTTTAGTCAAAGGGATAAACCTCAAACCCAAGGCTCGAATTCTTTTTACTAGAAACTAGGACTCAAAATAAAAGTGAAAGAAGGAAAACAACATTCTAATGGCAACAGATTAGATAAAATATCAAGAATCAAGAAATATGACAAAAAATCATGGTCACTCAGCAGAGTAACAGCTACCAGTTGATATCTGGTAGGTAATATTCAAGTCTTGCCAATCATAGGAGCTAAGAGGAGTTATTGTCTGAGAACCAAAGTCTTTCACAGTTGATATTAAAACACACAGTAAGGCAGGGCACGTGTGATTGGTCACTCACCAAACAACTTTAAAAAAAAAAAATCACTCTACGTGTTATGCTACTGAAACAGAAATTTTCCCTAAAATTATATCATTAACATTGTAACATATCACTTTTTAAATTATATAAAATAGTATAAAAACAAAAAATTGTAAAGAAATAGAAGATATTCTTCAGTTCAAATGTCACCTTCTTGGAGAATCTTTTCCCATTTTTCTAGAATCAAGGGTCTACAACTACTGCCTACAGGTAATTCTAGCTTGCTTCCTTATTTTGAATAAGTTTTTGGGAACACAGCCATGCCTGTTCATTTACATATTGCTTGTATGTCTACAGTATAATTTAAAATATATATTCGGTTTTTGGCCCAGTTCCTAGCAGAGTATGTAAAAAATCCTTAGACTTTCACGAGTGGTTATTCACAATTAGCCCCTTTTGATCATACCTAAGGTTATGCTAATAAGGTGACTGACTCATGGTCAGCCATTAGATAGTTTTAACAGAGGGACTGGCCAGTGAAAGACCAAGAATGCGACTAGCAAGCTGGAGACTGAATCCAATTATATGGCCGATGATTAAATCAACCATGCCTACAGAAAGAAGGCGCCAGCACAACTCTGAACCGTGAGGTACAGGGAACTTCTAAATTGGTGAACACATCTACATCCTGGGAGGGTGCCCAGAAAGCGTGTGGAAGCTCTGTGTGCCCAGCCCACCACCTCCAATACCGTGTCCTATACATCTGTTCCATTTGGCTGTTCTTGAGTTGTGGCCTTTATAATAAAAGCAATTTTAAGTATTGTGCTTTCCTGAGTTCTGTGAGCCATTCTAGCAAGTTATCAAACATGAGGGTGGGGCTGCAGTGATGACAGGCAGAATGCAGGTAGCCCCACCTGCAGCTGACATTTAAGCGGAGGCAGTCTTGAGGGACTGAGCCCTTAAACTTGTGGGTTTTGCACTAACTGTGTAGTGTCAGAAATTGAGTTCTAGGACACCTACTTGGTGTGCCAGAGAATTAGTATTATTTAAATACTGGTTATGGCTGCCTTGTAGTGACAACTGCAGTTGAGTAACAGATACCATATGGCCCACAAAACCTAAAATACCTGGATCTTTATAGAAAAAGTTTGCCTACTGATGTTCTAGAGAATTAGTTTCTCACAAGCCTCCATTTCAACATTTTGGTCCAGATTACTAACATATCACCTATAATATTTATGTATTTGCATATATATATTGTATTTAAATGTTTATCTCCCCAAGGAGATTATCACTTACGAACAAATAAACAGTTTCATTGATCATTATAACTTTAGGACCATCTTCTTGGCATTTGGTTGACATAAGCTTTAAAAATTTTTTATCTCCCCCACCCTCCCAAAAAAAGCTTCATAAAGCATGTTTCTATCCCACTGTATCTTATCATCTACTTTAATATCAGCCTATGTTCTGGTTCTAAAAAGAGAGAGAAAAAGAGACAGAGAGAGAGAGACAGAGACAGAGGAAGGAAGGAAGGAAGGAAGGAAGGAAGGAAGGAAGGAAGGAAGGAAGGAAGGAAGGAAAAAAGTCTATTTAAAAATCATACCATTTCCCCAAAAATAAGACCTAGCTGGACAATCAGCTCTAATGCGTCTTTTTGGAGCAAAAATTAATATAAGACCTGGTCTTATTTTACTATAATATAAGACCTGGTCTTATATAATATAAGACGGGTCTAATATAATATATATAATACCGGCTCTTATACTAATTTTTGTTCCAAAAAACACATTAGAGCTGATTGTCCAGCTAGGTCTTATTTTCGAGAAAACACGGTAGATTATTTGCATGTTAAAGCCTGAAAGGACCACAGACATCATCTAACCCAACCTTTACTTTCAGTCAGGCAAAATAAGATCTAGATGACTTTATGACTTGTCCAATTAATTAGCAGCAAAGACAAGATTAGAATCCAAGTCCAAAATCAGTATTTTCACTAACAATAGCATATCATTCTAGCACCACAAATAAAAAGAAAAATAACAAAACTAAGCTTTGTTCAAAATGTACCCCCAAAGTACTCTCCATTCATGCTACTCAGAGTACCAGCCAATGAGGAGAGGGAATTACAACATGAATCAACACACTGTTTCCTTCATCAAGAAAGTCTTGTTGGGGGAGGGCAGAGGGGAGGGTTACAGCACTTCATTTGAAATAAAATGTGTGCTAACTGACAAAGTTGATTTACATTCTGGCACAAGCTCCTTATCTCATCTCAAACCAACAAACATTTCACAAATATGCAAACCTGATCTTTGGGCCACATTTTGAATAGCAATGTGCTGAATGAACATTCAATATAGTAGCAGAGCCTGTTAATAATACAATGTTCTGTCATATACGTATATAATTCATATACATAATTCCCATTTGAGAGGAATAAAAGGAAAAACAGCATCCTTTATTTTTATATATGTATTATATATATATATATATACATACATATATGGATACAGATAGAGAGATAGATAAAGATAGACAGACAGACAGAGATTGATAAGAGATACAAAGTGAGAGAAACAGAGGCTCACAGAGATGTATTATTTGGATCAAGGTCACGAAGCAAAGAAAAGGCAGAGCCAGAATTTGAATTCAGATTAGTCATGCAACAAAGGCCAAGCTCTTTACAGAAAATCAGGATACAAAAACAGATTTGACTCAAATAGCATTTACACATTAATTCATAAATCTAAATATAGACTCAGATACATCAGTTCATAGTCACAAAAGAACTAAAAGGAGCAGGAACAAGCTGGAGCTGCAGGAAGGACCCACTAACTATATACACTTCACTGCTGAACAGGCTGTCCTCTCTGCCAACCCAGCTGTTTCAGGGGAGAAACACAAGAAATACCAGAAGAGTAAGAGAACACTCGCCCACCTAATCAGACAACGTACATGGAGTGAACTACCGCTTGGCTCATGCCTCGCTCCGGCCCAGACTTTCTGCCCCACACGGCCCAACGTCCTTAGCTTCTAATGAGCCCAGCTTCACTTTTCTGCCGTGTACATGGAGTTATGTTATTGAGAATATTGTACTTCCTTTACTGTAAGACAATTTTTCACATTTTAGTATTTCTGAAATGAAGTTGTAACTCATAATTGGTGTATACATTTATTCTCTCCCCACCAAGAGCTCTTACGAAATCAGTAAGAGTCACCAGCCTGGCAGCACCCCTAACAAAAACTTCTAACTATCGCTATTACATTATTATATGAGTATTGGGTGCAAACAAGCAACCGGTGATTCTGGTTTGCTTTAGAAACTCTTCTTCCCAGAACTTATCTCTATGTGCTTATATATAAATATATACATGTTTAACACATTGTTTTCATTTCTCTTCTCCCTACTTCTTGTCTAGAGACCTTGATTTTGCCAATTGCAGTTTTGCCAACCACACACATTACCTTTCAAGAACGGGACTCCTGAGGTTGTTGAGAGATTCACTTGCTACAAGGTGCTAATGAAATGCAAAATGCTTACCTGCCTCAAAACTCTCTCTGAGTTAGAGAAAGATCCAGAGTAGAGACAGAAGCTTAAGCTAAATCCTTAAGGATGGGTACCAATTTGCTGGGAGAGAAGAACACTCCTGGAAAGAAGGAACTACTTGAAATACACTGCATTGATTCGAATTTCCAGATGTGGAATGAATGCCCTTGTTCCATCCTGTCTACTCAACAAACTCCTACTCACCATTCAAAGCCAACCTCAAGAGACTCCCCAATTTAAAGTCTTTCCCGGCTCCTGCAAATAGTTCATCACTTTCTCCTCTGTAATACTGTATTCTAACACATATTTTCACTCAAATCACAAGAGAAAGAAAAGGCAGAGCCAGGATTTGAATTCAGATTAGTCTAAGCATAAAGGCCTGATCACTTTACTTAGTATTTTTTTAATGTACACACTGGTCTCTTATTAGAATTTGAAGTCCTTAGGAAAGAATCCTCTTTCCAATCCCACTCTGTCCCAGGTTTCAGCACACTACCCGTAGGTTTGGGCACTTCAGCTCCCAACCCCGACCTAGAAATAAACGTATATTTCAATTAACCGCCATCTCCTCTCCATCAGGTATTTAGAAATCTTTCAGAGTTTAAGGTCATCCCAGAATGTTGCCGAAGTACACGCCAAACTCTTCATAGACCACAACACGAACCACCAACTCTCAAAAACTAGACAACTCTCCACATGTGCAGTGCCAGCTTCCTGGGCAAGTCACCCCCAGAACATGCTGTGACGAGTCCTCTACTGTGGAGCCTCCAGAAGCGACTCATCACAGTCCTTTCCCTGGTCCACTGTTCCTGCCACCTCCAGTCCCAATATTACCTTGATCCAGGTGGATGAAGTGTCTGCCTACTGATCCCCTGGAAACCTAGATCACCATCTTCCCCTGCTCCTCCTTCACAGCCCTGCGTCTCTCCTCTTGCCTCCCCCTCCTTTAAGGTACTATTCGCTGGTGCAAATAGGTATTTACAGATGCTCTTCAAGGCAGCGCACATCAGCATGTGAATACCTCCTTTTTGTCCTTAAGCACTCATTATCTGTCGGGCCCCATTAGGACTCTCAACATACAGAGATAAAAACAAACATACCTGGGATAGCGTCTCAATAGGCGATCAATATTTCCTAAATAGAAATAAAGAATATGCACAACACCAAGGAGCCATGAAAATACGTTCAAGTCCTGAAACTAAAAAGAGTAGTTGATTATGACTGAAGATTGGAGAGCTTATGGAGAAATCGTAGGCTCCCACCAGAAAGCGAGCCGGGGCAGACCATGACATGCAATGTGTATCATGCTACTGAACTTGGTGCTCGTGTGCCAAGTAGAGAAGAGATGCTGAATGACTGCCTGGGTATGCAAACAGATTTCTGAGGGCTTAAGAATCAAAACTTCAACATATTTAAACATCCAAAGTTAAGTGCACTGGATGCTTTGTCATAGGTACCAAAGAGGCTGTGAACATATGATGCTATTTCCATATCTTAATTTCAGTGAGACTATAGTTAAGATTTGAGACGGCAGCAAATTCAATTCTTAAGAATCCTAAAAAAAAGAGGCAGTAAACATAGCAAGTACTGACTCTGTCTGCAGCCTAACAATGCTTATTACCTATAAAATCTTGAAAACCTTATTTATATATTTAACCCTCAGTCTCCTCCTCACCACCTAACCTCACAGGGCCCTCCTGAGATTTAATGCATGTGAAGCACTTAGCACCCTCCTGGTACTTAATATAAGCTCAACAGAGGTTCATATCGCTATTAGAGGTGGAGAGTGAAGACCTCAATTTTCTACAAACATTGCAGTGGATATAAAAATAATACTTGTAATTAGCTGAAGAGTCCAAACTATTTGAGCTTGAAGTGACACCAGTAATAAATAATGCTTTTGGATGCACAAAGGTATGTGAGAATAAAAACATGAAGGAGAAAAGAAAGACAAAGTAGAAGACAAAGAATAAAATAATTCAAAATAAGAAAGTAAGGTGTTTGTATAATGAAACATAGTGTAATTTTTAAAGGGAATTTATATAAAACATTACAAATAGAAGACCTTATATTTCTATCACCATCACTTATTTTATCCTTATTTTCACTTCAAACCAGTTGCTATGGGTTGAATTATGTACCTCCAAAATTCATACGCTTAAATCCTAACCCTCAGAACCTCAGAATGTAACTGTATTTGGAGACACGACCTTTAAAGAGGCGGTTAAGGTAAAATGAGGTCATCTGGATGAGCCCTAATCCAATATGACTGTTGTCATTGTAAGAAGAGAAAATTAGGACACAGACACACAGAAGAAAGACCATATGAAGACACAGGGAGAAAATGGGCATTTGCAAGCTCAGGAGAGAGGTTCAGAAGAAACCAATTCTGTGGACACCTTGATCTTGGTTGGACCTCTCGTCACCAGAACTGTGAGAGAATAAATTTCTGTTGTTCAAACCACCCAGTCTGTGGTATTTGTTACAGCAGCCTGTAGCCAAACCCAAGAAACTCAGGTTAATATAACAGAAGGGATAACTGCTGGACTAGAAATTCAGAGACCTGAAACACAGCCCTACAGTATAACCACTTAAAAACCGAGTAGTCCAGATTAAATGAGTAACTTCTCCATATTCTAGTATTCAATTCAGTCATGTTTAAAATATGGTACTCCTCCTGATTAATACAAAAATTAGCAATCTAAATAAAATAGAGGACTCTTATTCTGATCAATCAAGTAAATCCTCACAAAGTATATATCCTGTTTTCCAGGTAAAGGTAAAGTTACTCTCAATTTCTGGGTTTGGTAAATAGGGCATACGTGGATTTCCAGAAAGCGCATTTTTTTAAAAGTAACTCACAAAAAGCAGTTGTTTATTTCACTAAGAAACAATCTAGCAAATAATATAAGCAAAACACATTAGAAATAACTACTTTTACCCACCTACTACAAAACTAACTCCTACATTTTACTGTAATTGTATCTTCAACTCTTGTGGCAATGTTTACCATTTGCCTTCCAAAGTATTTGCTGACAATAAATGCATTTAATTTGCTGCCATATTGATTTCCATGAATTATTTAGGCATTTTTTACCACAGCAGGGAGAACAAATTTTTCCCCAATGATATGTGGTTTTTAAGTCGTTGGTATTAAGTCAATGCATTAGTTACAATGAGGTTTACTGACACATAACAGGAAACCCCAAAATATGAGTGGTTCAAATAATAAAGATTATATAAATGTGTCTATATGTGTAAGAATATACTGCATATTTATATGCATATATACACACATATATGCGTGCATATAAAAAAGAGAGCATGCTAAAATATCTTAGTTTTTTTCTATGGTTCATCTACTCTGGAGTTGTCACCTCTAAACCCACACTGCCCAATAAAAATATAATGCATGCCACATATGTAATTTTAAATTTTCCTTAGCCACATTAAAGGAAAAATATAAAAGGAAACAGGAGAAATTGATTTATATTTTATTTAACCCAATATATCTAAAATAGCCTTTCAACATGTAATAAGTATTTTAATTAATGAGATCTTCTATATTTTTATACCAAGTCTTCCAAATTACGTGTACATTTTATGCTTTCAGAACATTTAAGTGCTCACCAGCCGCCTGTGGCTCATGGCTACCGCCACACAACACAGCCCTAGGCAGATCTAGCTATCTTTCAAACCTCAGTGAAGCCTTCCCGGACTCCCTTGGTACATTTCTCCCTTCAGTGTGGCCCACTAAACTCTAATTTATTTCTATCATAGAACTTATACAATTCATTGCCTGTATTTGTCCTCCCCCGTAGTACTATAAACTCCAGGGCAAGGACTTATCTTGATCGCTGTATCCTCAGTGCCTAGCACTACATATCATATGTATTCAATAATATTTGTTCACTAAAATGGATTATGTGGTCAGATATGGAGTTAGGATGAAAATGAGTATACATATTCAGACCCAATAGATGGATATTTAAAAGGGGCAGGGGATCCATAAGGAGAAGTAGCCATGAACAAAGAACTAAACTTGCAAATTAAATATAGTAATCTATTTTGAATAATTAAATCATTAGAAAATAAGTCAACTATAGAATGATATAATTCAACAATAGTATATATTCAACATTAATATCTGACTATCATAATATAAAGCAAAACTTTTATAAGATCTCTGATTTTTCTTCAAGGCTAAACTACAGTAATAGAGTCACTCTTTAAAAACTAGTAACATACACCACAAATGTGCTACATCTCATTGTTAAATTTTAATATCATAAATTATCTCCCTATTTTATATACCTTTATTCCTTTTACATGTAAAAATAAAATATTAAGGCTCTAAGATACAGAATGCATATGTCATATCGATTCAAAACCCCAACCACTCTCACTGAAACCGTAATCTCTATTGTAAATGTCTATATTCCATATTTCTTAAACAGGTCATCTTCAATTTATTTCAGAGTTTGGCAGCATGATTTTTCAATTTTTCAGTTGGATCCAGTCTACATTCTGAATGACAATGTGTCACGCACTACTGAAATACATCAGTTTACCTTTCAGAGTGCAGATCACTAATCAGGTTAAACATTATTTCTAGAATAATAAAGCCCAATATAATTAATGAAAAAAAAATAAACCAATCTGAATAAACTCTATTTGTTCAACGTATTTCCTATAAAAGTATCTAAATGAGTATTTTCGGAAAGAAAAATGGTTCTTCACAGCTATTCCACGTACCCTTAAAATCAGTACGGCAGTGTTCCTAAGAATGAATGATTTTGATCCTAAGGCCTGGATGGGAAAATGTGAATGGTTCAAAACAATTTTATGACCGTTAAGGCAATCTTGTAGAACTGTGACCAATTAGTTCAGTTAGTACCTATGTGGTACTAATGAGACTGAGGAAACGGGTTACGTTTCCATTTGAATCTAAACTTAGCATAGTCAGTGGTAAAAACACTACCTAAAATCAGGGGGAGGACTTCAACAATAATAGAAATGAAACAAGCCTGTGAACAGATTAATATCTAAGAAAAAACACATTCCTTAGCAAATTTTATTCATCGGAAAAGATACTCCAAAGAAACTTACAATGTGAAATGTCACACTTTGGTAAACATGAATCATTAAATCTCAGTTCTTAAAAACTATACATGTAAATATACTACTTCATAAATAGTTGCTGCATTATTTAATACATATAATATTATTTGACCTAGCTTCTAACATTTCTCTGCAATTCTCTCAATGTTGTAATGCTGGTAAATGAAAAACTATAATTTTATTTGCAGAAAGGTAAAACCAGTGTTCTTTAGGAGGTGGGAGGGGACAGGAATCCTTTCAGAGGATGAAGTTTAAGAAAATGGTACTAATAGGAGACCACTTAAGGAAACAATCTTATTCATGGTGATCTTGATACTGTATCAAGACCAGCTTGAACTTTCTTCTAGATTTTAGAAAACTATTAACTCTACTTTGATAAAATGTTACAATTACTAGATTTTATGAGACTGACAAAATTAGAAACAATTTCCAACACCCTATGTTCCCTTCCTTTCATCTCTTCCTCCACCTTTTCTTTTTTTAAAATTTATTGGGGTGACAATGGTTAGTAACCTCCACCTTTACTCTTATTCATGAACCACAAATGCCCACATAGACCTAACTCCTATCGTCACATGTAATGAGGACAGGCACTGAAAACCATGCCTACCTCCCCTCTCCTCAGGGCTCAAATTTACACACACACACACACACACACGCTTCAACTACAACTCTACTCAACAAGGACAGGTGTCATATACCCTATCATCACTACCTTTCCAAATCTCACCCTACAATTTTTTTTAATTAATATTCATTGAGTGCTTACTATGTATCAGGCCCATCACCAGGCATCAGGAATCTCTTCCCCTTGTCCGTTCCCCCAACCACAATTTAAAAATTTGAATCTGTCATCCCCTTACTGATGAACATCCTATTTCAATGTAAGAACAAATGTTTCTTTCTCTCCAAAGATAAAGGGTAAATGACTATATGATAGTTTAGAAAATCATGCAAATTATGATTTGTTTCCCAAAGTTTTCAATACCAGACCTAATAACTAAGTTAGCTGTAGACCAAAAATAGAAGAAATATAATATGAGCCACACATACAATTTAAAATTTACTAATAGCCATATTAAAAGAAGTAAAAGTAAACAGGTGAAGTACATATTAATACATATATCCTATTTATAATAAAATAACTCAAGATGCAATGCAAGCAAGATATTATCATTTCAACATGTAACCAATATAAAAATTATTAATGAGATAGTTTGCATTCTCTTTTATTCAAACTAAGTCTTGAAACTCAGTATGTATCTCATACTTAAAGCACCTCTCAGTTCTTACTCGCCATAATTACCCGTGCTCACCAGCCACAAAACACACTGGTTTCTACATTGGATAGTACAGCTAGTTATACATAAAAAGAAGTGGTTCTTTAGAACAAGTAGTAAATATGTAAAAAGACAAACCTTTAATGAGACAAAGCTTTGAATAGACTTACATGGGGCATAAATACAGCCATGACTGATAAATCTTTAATAAGTTATTTAAGACAATCTAGGACTATACTACCATGGCATAAAAGGCAATAAATTATGTTATTTCTTAAAAGTACAAAAATAAAGTGTTAAAACTACAGTGTCCTCTTCAAAAGCTGTATATTACATAAAATGAGTTCAAACAGATTCAGGCAAGCTTATTACGAGGTAGGGAAGATGAAAGACAAATTTTAGATAAAAGAGTTTTTTAATTTTAAAACACAGTTCGTTTAATGCAAACATATTAACAACCTCTTAAGTAAATTAGGGGTTATTTTTGTGTGTGTGTTTTTTTTGTGTGTTTTTTTTTTAAGGAAGGAGGAGTTGAAGTAAAATAACCACTGAATATTCCGTAAGAAATTGAAATCAGTGTGTCAAATTAGTTGCCATCTTCCATAAATAATTAATTTTTTAGGTGACAAGACAAAAATTATGCATGTATGAGTGTTCCTGATCTTTCCCTGTGCCTACTCAAGAGAATTTTCTTCACTTTCCCCACCCTCTGACACTGTCTTGCCAGTCTACATAGGGATTATTTGGGGTCACATAACATAGAGAGAAGAAGAAGGACTAGGATTTTACATGGTTAGAGCTAGGTACTGAGTTTTTTCATCAAGTTTCAGGATAAGAAAATGAAGAGCAGCTATACTATGCGAACAACGCAAATGAGAAAAAAAATGTAAATATTCAAAGAAATATTACAATGGTCTGCATATCTCTATTCCTCATAATATTCAAGATATAGGAGTAAAGAACCTGAGTCATACAGAAATTACTTTTGCTTTTTGGAGACTGTTCTTTTGGTTCCATCAACACAGAGATTAGTCCATGTGGATCACAAGTTTATAAGTGTAACATATAAATATAGTCTCAGAGTTTCTCATCTGTGTTGCCAATGGAGACTGTCTTACTATTTGAAGACAAAAGCTAAGTGAAATAAGCCAGACAGAAAAGGACAAACACTGCATGATCCCACTGATATGAGGGACTGAGAGTAGTCAAGCTCATAGAGACAGGAAGGACAACAGTTGTCACCAGGAGCTGGGGAGGGGTCTGGGGAGTTATGTTTATCAGGCACAGAGTTCCATTTCGGAACATGAAAAACTTCTGGAGATGGACACAGTGGTAATGCACTTAATTACTGCCATGTAAAAATAGTTAAACTGGTAAATTTTATGTTTTGTATAATTTACTATAATAAAAAAAGACCTAAGGACTTTGAACAAGCTGGGCTAGCTTGGAAATAAAGGTAGCAGTAATGACATTTGAAAAAATAAAAATAAAACACTCTTACTGACTTCTACAGCCACATTTACCACCAACATTAAAAACATAGTTTCTTAAAATACTCATGCCTATTTGCTGAAAGTATTTATTTTCAACGAAATATGTGCTGGACATATAACATTATTTTTTTTAAAAACTGACATGGTAATGTAGTAGCTAAATTAATATAGCATATTGAAAACAGTCTTTAAATGTTAGTTATCTATGTGATGATTCATTTGGAGACATTCACTTCTCAGTGACAACACTTATATCCGTTCTTGGTTGGATATAGTAAAGAACAACATTTTAAAATGGTACAGCTTCATAAGAATACTGTATTAGTCTCCATGGTGCTTATGTGACTTTTCAGAGATTAGTAGAGGAACAGAGCAATTCAGAGGTAACATGAACAAAGGGCTTCACAAAATACCTGGTAACACCATGCCTTATGTCTACTCTAGTATCCTAGTCTCAGAACCTCCAAATATTAAGACAAAACGCTTTTGTACATGCCCAGTGAGTATCTTGACTGGCAACAGAACACTAAGTTAGGGTTACTCAGTACTTTATTTAACTATGACTTTTAGTATTCTGAGCCTGCCTGAGTTTCAAAAATTAAAAGAAAAAGGTGGGGCATGTTTTTATATTAGAGCTATTATATACTTCATATATAATATTTTATATTAGAAACTATGACGTCAAACGAGCTAACACAAAGTGGAACTATAGGCACCAAGATCAAACACGACAGCACTGGACCCAGAGTCTGGGAATCTAGGTGTTAATTCCTGGGAGGATCTTTAGCCTCCCCGGTTCTCTTTCCTCACTTATGCAAGTGCTAGAGTGCGGCCACTCACCAGATCTAAGGATGCTAACTCCTTACCTATTCCAAATATCCAGAAAAACTTTCTTTTAAACATACACCTTGCATATATACACCGAAATATCTTCATCCTCCCCCCTCAAAAAGATAGAAACAAATGTTAAAACGAGGCAAATACAGAAATGAAAAGAACAAGAATAGCTAGAAAAGACAAGATTTGTACCCAAGTCAGAAGTAACCAAACCCAGCAAACTATATCAAAAATGAAAAAAAAATAATAATAATCCCCATTCAAAATGAGTTCACTAAGCAGCACAAAATTCCAGATTCTATGTTAAGTACTCATAATATCAAGGCAAATAAGATAATGTTCTGATCTCAAAGGATTTAGTCTCTAGGGTAGTCTGACAAGTAAACAAACAATTAAAATAGAATGTGCAAGTGCTAAATTTGAGTATGTACAAAATGTTATGGGAGAACACAGGATGGGGAAAAAGCTTTTAGGAGTAGATCAGAGAGGGCGGCATTTAAGTAAGCAGTGACAAGAGCTAAATCTTCAAAAATAAGCAGGGGTTCTTTAGATAAAAAGAGGAAGAACATCGTGACTTGAGAAACGCAATCATTATTTAGCATGTAATAGCCAGTGCAGCATAATAAAAGTAATATTCTTCTATTGATGACTCACATCTCATAAAATGTTAAAATAATTTAAATACTTAATTTAAATTCAAGAACTTTGAAAGGGTAATCAAGTCACAGAGAATAAGTACAAATCAAGTAAAATAATTCCATGACATTTCATAATAAAATATTGCTTATATAATTAGAGCTGAAAACACTTTTCTATTAAGATACCAGACTTAGTTTAACTTAGAAAGACAATGACTATTTTTATTTCATTGAAGATTTTATATTCCAGGTCAAGATGATACAATGAGAAAACGCACGTCAGATGTTTCCCATAGTGCTCGGCAAGTAAGGATTCAGTAAGTACAAGCCGCTACCACGATCGTCATCACCATCATCACCATCACCATCATCATCATCAAAGGTATATTTTAAAGAGCAACAAATTTGGAACATCTAGCTTTGAGTCTCATTCTGCAACTACACTGCTTTGCAACCTTGCACAAGCCTCTTAACTTCAGCTATAGTTCACTCATTAAAGTAAACCCACATTTAATTCAAAGGGGTTGGGAGAGAATATTAAAAACATAAGGTATGAAACCAAACCCAATCTATAAAAGCCAATTCCCTACCTACATATGAAAAGTTTTTAAGTAACAGTAGAAGTACATATACACCATTTTTCACATTGGCTGCAGTTCATTTCTCACAGAAAATGAAAGTATTTGCTAAAGAGAAATAAATCCAGATATTTACACTTCCATAAAATTTGCTTTTAATCAATGTTTGCTCTACTTCAGTAAACTGACAGAGTAATCACAATTATTAGAAATTATATTACCAAAACTATATTACCAATTATATTACCAAATTATATTACCAAGACTATAATATTACCAATTCCATGTATAATTTATTTGTCTTATCCAAGCAAAAATGGTATATGTGGTGGTTCATATAACTAACACTTATAACAAATCTACTTGTTCTATATAAAATAAATATATTAATGCCTACTATTTATTCTGTCTCACAATAATGTCTAAACTACCTATCTTTTGCCTCATGAAAAGGTATACAATTCAAAGCTAGTTACCATTTATAATACCATATAACCAATTATTCCCAAACACTCAAAAATTAATGGTTTACAATATAGTTCTTGCTAAATCGCTTCTGTGTACAAATCCATCAAATTGTCCATTTCCTTCCTGAGTCCTCCATGGACAGCATTCGCCGCCACGGAGCCAACTCAGGGGGGCTGTCTGGCCCCTCCTAACATCATCTCTTCAGATAATCCTGGCTTTGGGGATAATTTCTAAGTAGCTACATTTCGATTAAAAATGGAAAAGAATACGTACAGCTTTTGAATCTGAAGGCCTGAGTCCCAGCTCTGCTGCTTACTACCTAGATAACCTTGTCTAACTACTTCACACTTTCTGCAGCCATAGTTTCCACATCTGTAGAGAACGAACGGTATCTGAAAAGGGGTTATTCTCAGGATTAGTTAATGCAGTGCAATTTCACAAGTGTACAGTAAATTGTAAGAGCTATTAAAATATGGGCTAATATTTTTCTAAAACAAATGATCACAAAATAGTTTTTAATCCTCTAACTTGCCCCTTAGGCTTGTTACTCAAGCAGTCTTCTCAATATTTACGTTAACACTCCCAGAGGATGGCATTATTTACCTAGGATCACCACTCATGTCCAACCACATCTACATGTGAAATTCAGCCATGTGAGGGAAAGAAGGGATGGAAGGGATTCCATCCAGCCCAAGGAACCTGTGTAACTTCATGCCTATTCTTTCCCGTTTCCATCTACCTCCCTCAAAATAGAAAATTAGGAAAAACCACCCCAGAGACTATTAAAGACTATCCAAGATTCAGGAGACCAGACCCCCTGTGTTCCATCAGATCATGATCTGTGGGTACCTGAGCTCCCTTCTCTGACATGTTCACCAGACTCAAGAACTCCAAGCTAAACCAGAACAGCTCAGGTTCAGCTAGACAATTTTTTCTTATGATCAGATTAACCTCAGGCTCAGGATAAGAATAAAAATAACAATAGTAAGTATCAAATAAAGTTAGCTTTGTACCAAGCACTTTACAGATATTAATTCATTTAATCTATACAACAACCTTAAGGTAAATACCCGCTTTTACCACACAAGGAAACTGGGGCACATAAAGTTTTAATGACTGTATGATATTCCACAACATGGATGTAAAATAATTTTATTTAACCTTTCCTACTGTTGAACATTTAGGTTATTGCCATTTTTTGTATATCATTTAACTCTCATACTGGTCCACAGATCATTTTTCCTCAGCCTAAAGAACTAAAGATTAATCACAAAAACCTCTTTAAATTTCCCAATACAGATTGTTAAAATGTCATTCAGAACAGCTGTAGCATTTAACATCATTTAAGATTATTTTAGCATGCCTAGGAAATGATATACTTTTCTCTTTAATGGTAATTTTCTCTTATTCATGGTATCTCACTATTTAGTGAAGATTAATTTTTATATTAGCAATATATATTTCTTCTTTTTGAAATATATCAAGTCCTTTGCCAAGTTAATATTTTTCTTATGATTTGTCCTATAATACTTAGTACCCAAGGTTTTAATTTTTTTTTTTTTTTAATTTAGAGTATTAGTCAGGAATTGTTAAGGTGAAATGGATAGTAACCCAACTAATACAGGCTTAAGCAAAACAGAAAACGCATTAGCGCAATACACTGAAAAACCTGACTTGAAAGGCTACAAGGGTGCCATCGGTAATCTATCTCTTGGTTCTAGGTGTTTCTGTGAGAGCTCCATTCTCAAGCATGCTCTGCCTTCATGGTGGCATATTGCCAGTCAAATCAAAACTTACATTGACTGGGCCAGGTCCAGTTTCTGTTTCAGGCCCAGAAAAGCAGAAAGTAGTCCAGGGAAACCCCAAACCATATAAACAAATAAGAGGGAATAACTCCCCAAAGGAGTATCAATAAATGTAAAACTGTTAGCAGAAAGAATGGATTTTATGCAGCTAAAACCAGCAGAAGTCTGTAACATTCTAGCCCTTGGCTGCCCATCCACCTTGTAAACTCACCTCTTTCCATATATATACTGTTTTAAATACCCATGTATAAATGCATAACAATATTACTATCTTGGCCACAACAGAAAACACACTCATCATCTCACCATGGGAAAGAAAGGGAGACAATGTCAAGTTATTCCATCCAGCTAGAAATCTGAAATCTTTGTGCCGTGAACAATATTCTTGGTCAGGTCCAAATGTGCATTCTCTTCAGAAGTACCTCATAATCTCACAATATAGCTACATAATAAATTTAACTATCCTCTTTATAATTAATATATAATGGTAAAAGAACATAATAATAGAACTCCCACTTAGAAGACTGGACACTAATTCAAAGCCCAGACCATACCCTACTGGTCAGAGTAGCAAGAAATCCTTGTCCTGGCCATGGCATCCCTTGGTCAGCCAATTTTGATCTACTCATTATTACTATCTCAGAAGACCTCACTTGTCTACTACCCTCCATGGCCTTAGGTTTTCCTTCTAGCATCTGTACTGCTTTAGCAGCCCACTTCCTCTTACTGAGAACTGCCTGTGAAGTAAAACGCAAGCCTTTGTTTGCCAGGCTTAAGGTTACCCTGAAAGTAGTTTCCTTAAAAGCTTAGTAAGCTTTTGGTCAATGAACATTAGTCACCTGGGTGTATTAGCAACCAAAGCCAGAGATCTTGTCAAGACAAAGTATGCTAATCTAGATTTCCACCTTTTCAGTTTCATAGCAATATTCAGTCTCCTAGCAATGGGTCTTCACAGTACTCATCCCCTTAACCTTCAGTGTAATGACTGACTTTCCCTGAAGCAATGCGAACTATAAGCTGCGGAAGGAGGCACTTGTACCCTGGTTGCATCCTCTTCTAAATCTCTTTAGTAAGGGGATCGTTGTTATTTTGATGAGGTGCTTGGAAGAAGCTTATAAAACAAAATTCTACCTGGTTCTAATTTAAACTCCTATCTTTCCTCCTACCAACTTTAGTGGGGTGAAAAAAAGAGGGGGGGGTTGCTTTTCAACGTTTAAGCTTCTTGGTATGTATTCTGATTCTCTGCTCTCTTGGATGGTAGCTATGAGCAGAAAGAGCTTCTCTTACTTGGAAAGACAATATTTTTTTCCTTCTATGATTTCAAACATGCCAGCCTGGACCAAAGCTAATTCCTCCCTTATCAGGCACTATCAAAGGCCCCAAGAAGTGGCCAAAACACTCTAATATCACTAAAGTTCCAGCCTCAGTAGTTCCATGGGCAAAGATAACACAGGGGAAAATTAAAGACAGCTGGTCTGCAATTTCTTAAAAGGAGTTGCTAGGAAAAGCAAACCCCTCACTGCCTTCTACTCCATTTTAACATTTAAGATCTGTTCCTTACAATGTCCCATTTCCAGTTACTAACATCTATGCTAGGAAGGATACTTTCCATTTGCAAGTGACAAAAACCCCATTTAAACTGACTTGAAACTAATAACAATAATAATAATCTTTAAAAGAGAGAATTTAATGGTTAGAAGATAATCACGATAGGCATGGAGAACTCCAGGTACTCAAACAGACTCACAAATACATTTCTCGCTCTTGGATTCATACTTGGTCAAATTCTAACACTGTCACACACAGCTATAGGATGCGTCACCAGTTCAGCATCCCCAACAGAAGGAGTTCCAGCACAAGTCCTGAGACTGACCTTGCAGTTTCCCTTGGGTTAAATGTTCATCCCTGAGCCAATCACAGTTAGTTCAGGATGTGCCTGAGTTATAAGCCCCACCCACCTACAACCACCAAAACCAACTGAACTAAATTAGGGGATGAGTGGTTCATCAAAGAAAACTAAAGTACCATTACCAAAAAGGGAAATTTTTGCTAAACAGACAAAAACAAGAGATTTCCACTATTCCTGGTAATATGACAAATGTTAACAATATTTTTTTAATTTCTATTTAATGCATTATATATATTCTTTGTAAATAACACAATCTTCGTTATGTGTTCATATATCTGACATACACAGAGGTTTACTTACTGAAAAGAAAAAATTTTAATCAGATTCTCCTGTATTTCAAAATGCCACTTTAAAATAACATTTACATATGTAATAACACCTACATAAATAACATCATACATATTCAACACTCATTTCTAGTTATAGGAATAGGCAATACATTAACTTTACATGAGTCTAATTTCTTTCAGGATCTTGGTCTGTCCCCTACTGATGAACAGAATTTCAGAAACTGGTCTTATGCCTAATAATGGTATCTTGCATACTGAAAATGCACTTAACTTATGCAAGAGCCTGACATACAAAAAATAAATATACATGAGACAAGCTCCTGCCCTCATGGAGTTAACAGCATAAGAGGGGAGCCATGTATAAATCATAACACTAGAGGGTGACAGGTATATCTTTGTATAAGGAGATAATGCTGACAATGCATAAACTATGAGAAGTAGAGGTAAGGAATAAAAAAACGTATGAAATTTATGCAACATTATATTTAAGTACATAGTCAAAATATGGATGATTGAATTTTATAATACAGCTACATCAGTGAATCAATATGGAGGTTGGGTCTGCTAGAATCAATGAATTTCCTTACATTGTGTTTGGAGAAAACATAGCAAAGAGAGAGATCCTTGAGATACATTTAATTAACAGTATAGTATTTGCCAAAAGCTGACTAGGAATATACAAAATACTTATTTAAAATTAATATAACTAGATCATAGGCTGACTATAGAATATTTGATGCTTTAGTGTCATTATATGACTAAATTAATATTCTTGTGGAAAACCTCAGAACTCAAGATACTGCAATTTCCAGTATTTACATATGCATTTTAATTTAATTTTCAACACCCAATAGCATAAAATAAAATATAATTCAAGTTAACATGAAAAGATTTACATGTCAACATAAATTAAAATGCAAGACATTTTCTTTTAATATAAATAAATGTGGTTTTATTAATATTAAGGACTTCCATGATTCCAAGATACAATTGCTTATTTTAAAATAAATGTAGTTCAAATGAAGAACACACCTTTTGTTCTTTATCTTCTGTTAGGATAAAATTCTAAATATCCTTAAATTGAAACTTTGATTATCAAGCTGCAAATGAAAAAAACTCTAAGGAAAAAAAGTTCCTGTCACATTCAAGCACAGATGAATAACTTTAAAATTTCCTTTTAACAAAAATTCTATGATCAATATGCCAGGAGAGAGGAACTTAACCCACAAAGTCCCCTCATTTTGTTACGCTTTCAATACAGTATACAATGTGTCACTTAAATGTGAAAAAAAAGAAAAGAGGAAGTATTTTCTACAACTAAAGATACTCTGATATATATCACACAGTAATTCGTGGGGGGAAAAAATCTACAAATTAAATGCTATAGAATTATATTACCTAAGACAGCTACTTAAAAAAAAAACACCCTATTGTGAATTCTTTCATTAAGTAAATATCAATTCTCTATTTTATCTTTCCTAAAAATGTTTAGATTAAAATTTTTGATAAAAAGAAACTTTCATGTTATAAACAAAGAACACATGATATTTACATAGCATTTACCTCAAGCAAGGAAAAATCTTACATAAACATGTTAAGGAAGCAATGGATTAAGTAGTATGCATGTTTTAAAACTGAAACAGCCAATAAAATTAAACGCTCTCATATTGCCACATTAAATAATTCCTCCCTTTGATCAGTTTCTTTCATTGGTAAAGCTACACTGCAAAATCCCTCACAATATACTCTCATTTTAACATTATTTACAAACTAAGGTATTCACCTTCCTGATGTTATCCACCCCATATTTGAATGTTTTAAGTCAATGATAATATCATTATACACAATGCATCCATCTACAATGGAAATTATTCACTTTATTTCTTGTTACATTGGTGTTTCTTCAACAAACTCCCACAATCCACCTGAGTAATAGAAACAGATCCCTACCTTTGGCAAACAAATCAGAAAAATTACAGCCACGGCTGTGTTAAAGCAGTCCTATAATTTTACTGCATGCTTAAACTTTACTCTGCAAAACTTTTAATTCTTTGGGCAAGCCATGTGAGAAATAGCAGCTAAAAAGCAAGTATTAGTATTCTCGTATTTGATAGAAAGAATGTACTGAAAAAAAAAAATAGAAAAAGGTGGCTGAGAAAGGGTATTATTTAAGGTAGTAACTTGTGTTTTGAAGTTTCCTTAGTTCTTCTCTTTTCTGTTGTAAACAACACTGTGATACGTATTTATTTCACCAACTTTTGCATTTAACGTTTTAAATTAAGATTGAAAATTCAAAACTCATTTTAGAGTTGTTAGAGGTTGAAAACTGAGTGCCTTAAATGGATTTTACTGATTTACTTATTAAGTAAACAGAATTAAGTTTTGATAATTAGTTTTTAAATTCCTAAGATTTCTAAATAGTTTCAGAGTCAGCTTAAGGTTTCACAAAACATTTTCATCATGAGTATATTGGAAAGATAAAGCCCTCAACCTACAATTCAAGAAATAAATGACACTTCAAATGACCAATTCTTAGTCCACAATCAATGTAATTAACAATTTAGTAAAGAGCTCCTTTCGTCATTTATTCTTTTCTCCAAAAGTTTCCATTTAAAAGATTTACTCCATTCTTTAAATACGCACAAAGAAATTTTAAACCTAACTTTTTGATTCCAAAATCAATGCAGTTACAAGGTCTTAAGTAGGTCTGGGGATATACCATTTCACTATTACCTTATTTCTGATTAACTAAGCTTAAGAGTAAAGTTAATCTCTACAATGTTTGCATACTGAGATTTCTTGCCAGATTTTCACTGTACTGAAGAGAGTGAAATTGCTTTTTTATCTCAAAAGAAATATTTCACTTCCTTTCTTATCCTCCTGTGTATCTATAGAACCCCATCTGTTAAGGACTGATCCAGCAGACATCGCTACTGCTGCAGACTCCAAACCAGCTACCCATTCAAATCAGTTTCCAGCTTGTGAGAGCTCTATTGCCTCATATCACATTAAAATGTGTTAAGTAAGCATACAAATACCTATTCAAATAACCTAATGCCACATCTTCTAAAGTAAAATTGATATTGCTTAGGTGAAAACTGGAAAAAATACTTTAAATGTGTTTAAATTTACAGAAATACAGTACGTACTAACAAACTAACATATTTTGAGATCTCACCTTTTTCTTTTAAAAAGAGAAAAGCAGGGGACAAGTACTAACCTCCTACTTGAAGCTGGCTAAAATTAAAATCCCAACAATATTTCTATTAGTGTTTTGAAAATAATTTGGTTTTATCAATGTGGTAACATTACCCCAAACTTACACTGACTTTTGTGGTGATTTATTTGAAGGGCACAGAAAAGAAGAAAGATGTGTTTTGTATTTAAACAGTAATAAATATAACAAAGCAAGGACAGATATTCTCCTAGCTTTGGCTTGAACACTAGCAAAAAAGAAAAAAAAACAGCTTTAACTTTTCTGTGAATTTAAGAGGTTCAGAAACCGTGCATTAACTATTTCATGTCTCAGGGCACCACTGCTGTAGCTGCAGCTTCCTTTCAATTTTCCAATAGATCAAATAAAAATAACAGCTTGGCTGAAAAATCAGACTACATGGGTGTTATAAAATCTCCTTGCAAGCATTTTTTTATATCCCTATGACTCCACACCAAATACAATAGTCAACTGATTGCTCCTGATTTAAGCCGTGCCTTCCAAAATCCAACCTTACTGTATGTCAAAGACTATCGCAAAGGAAACTGTTGAAAAAGCTTTGCTGCAGCAAAAACTGCATTTACAAAACATTAAAAATGAACTACTCTTAATTATGTGTAATTTATGATTCTCCTCTCTTTATTTCTGCCCCTGACATCTTGAACGCTTCTTAGCCTCTCTGTAGATAGCGCAAAACATTAAGTCATACACAGTTCTGCAGTAACTCTTTCTTATCATGAAAGAAACCAAAACCTCGGGCTGCATCTAACACCTTTCCTTTAGTCTTTATCCATATGGCACGCTCTCTGAAAGCAACCATAGAAACCAACCTGTATGATTTGGTGCCCTCACATTTTAACACCCTGTGGGCATAAAAAATGACTAAGAGGTCAGCATATTCAGGGCAATATTACAAAGAAAGAAAGGCTGCCTAAAAAGAGATGGGGCGGGGGGGGGGGGGGGGCGGACACAGCCACACACTCTACATCACATCACAGCCTCAGAATACATTTAAAGGCAAATGAAAAACTGCATCATTTTCCTCCTCATTCGAAAACATCACACCCCAGCTGCTCAAGTTGGAGTTAATGCGCTTCTCACATTTCAGTAGCACCGGGGAATTTAGGCTCCAGGGGCAAGGCTTTCATCCTCCGAGAGCGACAGCACGGGCAATTAAGTGTGGGAGAAAGAAGCCCCAGAGAAAAGGAGGCCTCCTCTCCCTCCAACTAAACTCTCAAGTCGACCCAAAACCAGCACGGCAAGGAGTGATTTACTACTCATGGTCGTGAGGAGTGATAACGAGCGATATTAAGTTGGGCACTGAGCTCAGGTAGCAGGAGAGGACCAGAGGAGAGCAGGGAGGTGGCGTGACTTGGGCAGCGCGCAGGCAGGTCAACCGCTGGCAAAACAGGCTGGACGATCTGTGCTCCAGGGACGCGCTGCGCGGTGACCCTGGGGGTGAGGGCGGCTATGGGGGCTGGGAGGCAGACGCACCGCACGCCCTTTCCCTTACCAGGTTGAGCACGGTCTCCACGATGTCCCTGTTGCTGACCTCTCCGACCTGTATGAGTCCGATCAACACTGCGAATTTCATCCGGATGTTGCGGATCGGCACCGAAGGGTTAATCATCCCCGCGGGCAGCACCACGGAGCCGGAGCCGGACGCCCCTCTCGACTCCCCCATCCCGCTGGCCCCGCTGCCGCCACCGCCGCTGCCCCCGCCGCCTCCGCCTCCGGCCCCGACGGCGATGAGCCCCACGGGCTGAGGCTCGAGCCCCGGGCCCGGGCCCGGCTTCTCGCTCGCCATTTCCCCCCCTCCTGAGCAGAAGGGAAGAGCAGAGGCGCTGCCTCCGCCGGTACCGTTATACCTGCCGCGGCCCCCGCCCCCCGGCCGTCGCCTCGGAGCCCCAGCATCCACCAGCGCCGCGGCGCCGGGCCCGCTCCCCGCCTGCGCCTGAGCCCGGCCCGCTCCGGCGCCCTCCCCGGCGGAGGCGGTGGGTTATTCGCTGGCTTATTCCCGGCGGTGGCGGCGCCGCTAACCGCTGCCCGGCGAGCGGCAGTGTCCGCCCAGCAGCTGTGCCGCTGCCTCCTCTCTCTCCCCCTCCCGGTCCGTCCGGCCCGGCCCGCCCCCCGCGGAGATGCTGCCGCCGATCCGAAAAGCTCGGGGGCGCGAGCAGCTGGTCTCGGCGCTGGCCGGTGCTGAAACTCCGGCTGTGGCCGACGCTACTGACGCCGTTGCCGCCGCTGCTACGGGCGCCACTGTTGTTGTGAAGCCCCGACGCCGCCGCTCACTCCGCCATGTTGCCGCCCCCTGCCTGCGGTAGCGGCCACTGCGCCTGCGCCGTGCCTCCGGGGGGCGGAGCCCTTGGTGCGCCCCCTCTTTTGCCCTGCCCTCCTTCGCTTTCCCCCCACCCACCCCGACACCCCTCGTCCCTCCCCCCAACCACCCTGAACGGATAGACAGGTGAGCAGGTGCATGGGGACCGCTGCCAGACACGGGCGAGCTGGCAGAGGCGGGGCGGGTGGTGGCTTCCTTGTAGTTTTTCCCCTGAGGTTGGATTCTCCCTGCGGGGAAGGACACAGTGAGTGTGTGTCTTGCTTTCGCTGCCACCTCCTCCTTCCCTCAATATCCTCTTGTTAGGAGGAGGTTCATCATCTTAGTCTTCAGTGTTGCACGCAGCAGCTGCGACTGCCAGTGCCACGTGCCGGGGAAGGTAGGGGAGTGGCAGACCACCCCTTTCTGCCCCTCTTCGCCTTTCTTCGCAGTCCTGCCCGCCTGTCCCCCCTGGAATTTCCCAAAGAAAAAGTGGCCGGCAAAGCAGAAACAAACGCTCCCTGGGGACGAGCGATCCTGCATTATCGGGGAAAGATACAGATGGAGTGTCCTGGGTCTTTTTCTACAGCCATGAAAGAGGCTGACACCTGCACACGCAGGCACGACTTAAAATAGAACTTGTCAAACAGTGATCCGCTCTGGATGGAGCTCCGAACAACAAACGGCTCTTGAACTCACCTCCCATCCTAGAAAGGCTGCACTGTGTGCGTGACACTGTGGGGTAGTTTGGTGGAAGCTACACATCCCGCATACTATTAAAAGTCCCTAAGGATCCTCCTCCGGTGTGATGCCGATTAATGATGACGCCTCCCTTTTTCTTGAGCATGTACAGTTCAGAGGATTTTGAAATTATCTAAAAATATAGGTACGTCTCACTGCCAGCCTTGATCTGTGTCTGCACAAATGTAGAAAAAAAACCTTTTAGTTTAAAAAATTAAAATATACACAGTAATCTTGCTTTAGTATTGAATTCAAACTAAATAGGCGTGACTGCCTTTTTCTTCCTCGAAATGAAGGATGTGATTTTCTTTAATATTTCATGAGGCATGCCCTTTTCAATAAAGATATATTAAAAGGCACCAGAAATATTAGCTAGCTTGAGATATATTGAAATCATTTTAATTGTCTTCTCAAATGAGAAGAGTCAACCTACAAATCTGCCATAATTTGGTTTGTTACTCTGCATAGTTAATTGAACTGGCTAGTCAAGTTAACTCCCAGGATACTGGAACACGGTAAAATTCTAAAGTACTATAATTCATATATAACAGAGTTCCTTAAAACCAGTGCTTAGGATTAGTTTTTGTTTGTGTGTGTGTTTGTTTAAATTTCCACTGCAGAGATTGCATTATTAAAAGAAGCAAAAATTTCTGAAAAAAGTGGTAATTGGTATGCCCATTAAAATTAAATCGCAATTAAATTATAAAATGCTAGAATGATTGAAAATGTATGGAAAATTTACAAAAGCAAAAACTTTTAATGGTGTGACTTAGATATGCTATAATTGAAAAATCTTGTAACATATATCCACCTTTAGCACTTGTCTGTCCCAAACGTGTATCATCTACTTTTACTAGCGCTATTTTCATTTGCAAATTTAAAACGATATATCTATCTTACATATATAAATCCATACTGAAAGGTCATCACACTTTTTTTCACTCCACCTTGCTTATATGTAGTATGACATAAGTTTCTATTTTTAGACTTCTTGCATGAGTGCTTTGAGAGACAGTGACACTTGAACTTTCTATTTTCTTTCTGAATGAATAGCTTAACATCATTTTATATTTTTGCTTTAATTTTTTCTGTTTTGTTTCTTAAGCAGAGTGTGTGTGTGTGTGTGTGTGTGTGTGTGTGTGTGTGTGTGTTTGGTTTTGTTTTCCTTGTTTATTCATTTTCCTTTAGTGGAGATAAGGAGTGTGTAGAAAGGATGTCACTATTTCAAAGTAGGAAAAACCCACTTCTGTTATATACTTAATTCAACATCAGAGATAGTTAAAAGAGCTCACCAATTAAAACGTGTTCTCCACTACACTGCCGGCTCCTGGCAGGCGATATGGTGCTGTGGAAAAAGCACGAGTTTTGAATCACACTTACTACTTACTACCTGTGCAGTCTACTCAAGTTACTGAGCTCTCCTCACTCACTAACAGGAATGAGAATTGAAATAATTTCAACTCAGCAGCCAGCGTACGTACATTAAATGTGTCCTTTTACCCTTAATATGCATGACCTATAAACACATGTAAGACCAATTATAACCACATACAAGTCTTTAATTGAACAGTTATATGTTTTAATACTATTCCCAAAACATAACGTTTAGAAGACACAGCAGGTCTGTTTCCTTTTAGTCTACAAAGCCTATTTACCTGAAAACGTACAATTAACTTAGTGTTTGCATTAACAATATTATGAAATAAAAGATAGCTATAGAATAGTAGAAGCTACCTAAAATGTTCTTTTTTAAATCTCCAGATTTAGTAGAATTTATGTGGTGCATATTAATTTTGTATACATTTTTGCTTTAGTAAATGCATACCCATACTTGCAAAGGACAATCCTTCAAAGATAAAAGTCTGTGAATCTGAGTTTCAAGAGACAATATTGTATAGTGGTTGAGAACACATGCTCCAGAGTCACTGGAACCTGGGTTTGGATTTCAATTCCACCACCCACTTCCTGTGTGATCTTGGACAAATGACTTCTTTTCAAAGCCTTAATTTACCCAACCCAATGTAGAGATTCATGGGATTGCAGGATGAAAGTAGCTAATACATTTAAGGTACTTAATATAGTATCAAGTATCAGTAAACCATGTTTCCCTTCCTTGGCTGTGGGAAAAGACAACAGTGAGGTAACTTTTGTGTTTTCAGCACCTACCATACCTGGCTTGTAATTGACATTTAATAAACATGTTCAAAATGAATGAATGAAAACAGCACTTTTCCAGGCTAAGTTCCCCGTTCCCTTCACCTGTACTTTAAAAAACAGGTTTCTTGCTTTCTTCTACACATAATCTGAACAGAATACTCCAAATTCTAGGTAGGTTCAGGCCAGTAAAACAGTGGGAAACTACTAACTGAACTTCAACCTTTGGAAAAATAACTCCTATTAAAGTAACTGCAAATCAAATTAGTTCAGGGTGGTTTGGTTTGGTTCAGGGATTTTCAGCAGTGTGACACTCATGATTCATGTCTAGCATGTAGTAGGTTCTCAGATAATTTTGGTTCTATTTCCATCTCATGTTAAAAGTATTATCAACTAAAACATCAAGGATTTTGTTTTATTGTTGTTCTGTTTTGTTTCTAGACATGTTGCTGCTTAGCAGCAGCACGCCTCCATATGTAGCTTATAAGTAGATTTTGAGATATAAAGTGCAGAAGCGGACATATCTATTTAATTTATTTTTATTCAAATTTTCTATTTAATTTTAAGCTGCTAATAATTTCTTCATCCTGATTATATCACGCAAAAAAATTGTGCCATTCTTCTTATCTTATTATCTGCAAATTTGAGAACAATTCTTCTATATCTTCATCCAAATATTTGATTGAACAGAATAAAAACAGCTCTGTAGTCACTAAAAACATTCTGATTAAAATCAATTCTCATTTTCAAACTGTGAGTCCCAACCCATTAATGAGTCATGAAATAGACTTAGTAAGTTGCAACAAACAGGGTTTTTTTAATGAAATAGAATAGAAAAACATAGAATGGAAAATATCAATGTACACCCATTATTGAAATTATACATACACATATATATACATACATATGTGCATGAATACTTACCAGATAATGATATAAAATGTATTTCTTACTGTAATTTGTAGTGAAAAACCATTGATTTAAATAGTTTACAAGTACATGTTTGGTATAATCCTTCAACTATTAAATAGCTACAATTCTATGCTAGCAACTAGCCCGTATTTCTCTAACTTGTCCAACAGATTATCATAAGGGAACTTCACAACTAATTAGCTGAAGTCTGGAAACACTGTCATAGTATCTAAGCAAATGAAAGTGCAAACACATACAGAGAGATGTGAATTATCAAATTTTCCAATAACTCTATCACAAACAAGAAAATGTTTTTTAATCTGATAACACAATTTACTGCTTCCTTTTCTAATGAATGAAACTTTCTGTAATCTCACCTAGTGGTGATATTAAGCTAATTGCTGTGGGGTTTTGAGAATTGATCTCCTCCTCCCTTTGGCAGCTTAATCGCCTGTCACTTCTTCTTCTCTATGATTCCTCAAAGACCATCGAGAGTTGTTCAGTGATCTAATTTTCAGATTCTTTCAGGATCAATGGAAATCATTTGTCCTGTCTTGACGACTTGAAATCGTTTAGATCAGCTTGGTGCCTATTTACAATTTCTTCACCAAACTTTAACTTCAGTTTCCTCCAGCTACTATTAGTTCTATCTTTATTCTCTGCACTGCTTTTTCTCCTGAACATAAAACACAGACACAACATAGAAATTCAATATGTGTTAACAAATTTGACCCAGTTTTGGAATAGCTAAAACATTGGTATTTACCAAGCAAGAAATATTTGAGTGCCTATTGCGTGTAAGAATGTAGATTAGTCAAAAATCAATGATTTAAAATTTTCCATTTAGGGACATATTGTATTCATATGTGGAAAGTGAATCAACAAGTCAATATATTAAAAATATCATATGAATGGTACAGAAATAATAAGTACTCTTGAATTTCAAAAGAACTAGACACCATATGAACACCTTAATGCACAGATGTACCCACAAGCATCCACATCGGTGTACATACAAATGTACCACATGCACATACATACTCATCGATTGATCACACCTCTGCCCCTTCTTGCTTGGTAATATGTCTAGCGCGTGTTTCATTCTTTTCATTCTCACTCTCATCATCTAGTGAGATCCTGCTAACTTCATACCTGGTCTCCTCTCCACATTCACTCTTTCCCAGTCCACCCTGTACCTGGGTAATTTTCCTAAAGCTTCACCTTGATAGATAGACTTTGGTTCAGAATTTCTGCTTCATTAATCACAATAGCTTCTACATGCATACATGTTATATGCTCAAAAAATCACAAGTAATTCTCTTTGCCTAACAAATTAAACCTAGAGTAGTTATGTTGGTACCAAAAGCCCTCCATACTTTACTTTAGTACTTTAGCTTAATATCTAGTCATTCTATTCCTGGCAGGAACTCTACACCAATGGCTCCCAACCTTTTTGATGTGTACAACCCTTTTTCTCATTTTTTAAAAAAATGTGTGCTCCCAGTCTCCTACCTGAGAGATTTATTCTTTTAATATTCATCAATTGAGAAAAACAGAGTAATAAAAAGTTATTTTCAATTTAATAGTGCTATTTAAATAATTTTTTACTTTTTAAAAAATTACCTCTATGTATATTTCTCTCTCTCTCTCTCTCTCTCTCTCTCTCTCTCTCTCTCTCTCTTTCACACACACACACACACACACACACACACACACACACACACATATATTATTGTCGGTTAAATTGTGTCCCCTAAAAAGATATGTTCAAGTCCTACCCAGAGTACCTGGGAATGTGACCTGTTTGGAAATAAGGTCTTTGTCAGTATAATCAAGTTGAGATTATACTGGAATTAGGTAGGCCCTTAAATGAATATGACTGGTGTTCTTACAGTAAGAGGAAAAAGGGTACACAGACAAACATGCACACAGAAGGAAGATGATAGGAAGACAGACATGTGGCAAGAAGGCCACATGAAGACAGAGGCAAAGACTGAAGTTATGCAGCTGTGAGCCAAGAAAAGCTGGGGATTGCTGGCAACCACCAGAAGCTAGGAAAAGGCAAGGAAGGATTCTCTAGAGCCTTCAGAAAAACATGGCCCCTGCTGATACCTTGCTTTTGGCCTACTAGACTCCAGAACTGTGAGAGAATAAATTTCTGTTGTTTAAAGCCACCTAGTTCATAGTACTTTGTTAGAGCAGCCCTAGGAAGCTAATATACATGCATGTAACATAAATGTGTTTGGTATTTCTTCTGCCCACAAAAAAATGCTTGATGTACATAAATATTCAAGGATCACTTTCAGTAATTCTGAGGTCCCCTGGTTGGGCAACAGTGCTTTAGCCAGTCTGAATTACTCTGTTCCCCATTCCCACTTTGTGGTTTGCTGCTTTGGTACTTTACTCCTGCTCTTCCTTCTATCCACAGCACTATCCTCCTCATGTCCTCTCCTGAAATCCCAGTCAGAGCAAATGCCACCTTCATGAATACATGCAGCATCCCATCGAGATGAAAGTGATCAGAAACCTTGTACCCATTGCCAGCATTTGAAAAAAAAAAATTCTTGCTTTTTTTTCAGGTAGCATAGGCTGAGACATTTTCACTTACATAAATTGGTAGTTGTCGTCTTCTTTGCTTCATTTCCCAAGAGTAAGAAATTCACAAGACAATATGCCTACACGTATGTAGTCACTTACACTCCCTTCACTGAAATTAAAAATAAAAGAATATATATAATTGTTTTCATACTAACAAACATTGACCAATAATTTTGTTTTGCATGACATCCATTGCACTGTAGTTGCCATTCTGTTTGGTATACACACATGTGTTAGAGAAAGACAAATATGTTAAAGAATGGAGTTTATGGTTGATTGTTGTTAACCAATATAGCTATCATATACTGTTCATCTTTTACATGCCATTTCTTGTACATGTATTATTTCTAGCCCTTGCTACAGTCCTTCACCTAAGATATTGTTGTCCCCATTTTTCAAGTGAGGAAACAAATATGAAGAGCTATACTTTATATGCTCTTCATATATGACATGAAGTCCTATACTTTAGGATGTGACGAAATGAGAATTTAATCGTAGTTATGGCTGGCCAAGGCCTCAGGTTATTTCACTAATCCACATGTCCTACGTTGGGACCTAGACAGAGGCCATTATTTCCTTTCTACCAAAGATACCAGATGAAATATAATAATACTTGGAAAAGTCATTTAAAAAGAAAAAAATCAACATGATTTTGCATATTTTGGTGAAACCTGCCAACCAAGAGGTAATCACTAGAGTCAATCTGATTTTGTATCACTATGCCTATAAAGGTTCAGAAAATTCTGTAAGCCTTTTTGTTTCCTGGGAATCATTTTAATTGTAGATAAAAATTACTTGGAATAAATATATTATTTTCAATTATATTCATTAAGATTAACCAACATTTAATTTCATAGTCCCATTAAGGAGTCCCATATCACTCCTTACTATACGTTTCTGGCAAAGATTTTGTTATGTGTCTAACCATCCCCCTAGCCCCTGTTGAAAGCATTATCATTACATGTCTATACAATTATAATAAAAAATACATAGTCTGGGTTAAAGAAGGAAAAGAATGCTATGAGGAAATGGCAAGAGTCCTTTGGAATAGTTATCTCCTCAAAGTAGGAGAAAACATCTTTACCAAACTTTAGTCCAACTAAGAAAGTGTGTACAGAATCAATTTGAGCCCAATGCTGGTACATAAAGCTTTGGAATACAGCCTTTCTCTAACGGTGCCACAGCCATGATTCACCAGTGGGAGAATGGCTTGAAATAACTACCTCACTGATCTATTAGCAAGTTGTACATGGAGACAATCTGCAGTTTGTTCTTTGATTTCCTGGGGCTATGGTGTATCTCTTATAACAGGCAGAAGTGTCAGGGTCAGAAAAGAGAGGTAAAGGGAAAGTAGAAGAGAGTATCTGGGCTGTACCTGAGAGTTTAATCTAATGCATTTTGAGGTATGCATTATACATAGCCTCTTTGTTGTTAATGTGAAAACAAATCGTAAACAGCACAGATAGCGCAGATAATCCTAACATTAAAGGATATCTTAAGGGATCAAGATGCTTAACCACATTTAGTGTTTGGGTATCTGTCAAATATGCATAACTGTGTACATAAAACTTCATTTCTGTTTGGATCATCTAAGCTTGTGAGAAGTAGATGGAATCTCATATATTGGCCACAGCTTTATCACTAGGTTCCCTTGTTTATATTAAAACAAGCTCAGCGTGATTTCTTTTGCAGTGGCAAGAAGACATAACACGGCAGTTTCAGGGCTATTTGCATTCAGTGAAGCATATTAAGATGGTGACCACATGATTTGCCATCATAATTTATGCTATAGTGTTTTGTTTCATAAGCACAACAGAAAACTCCCATGGTTACATTATAAAATAAAATATTCCTCCCAAACGTTGCATTTTTTTTGTTTTACCATTCCCATCCTAATCCCAAATAATCTTTTGACATATGATATAATGGCTGAAAGAATGGTTTTGAAATCAGATAGATTAGGTTCAAATCCAGACAAATTGGCATTGAACCTGTCTCCACACCTGTAAAATATAATAACCTAATTAAAAGAGAGAAAAAATATAAAACATTTACAACAATGCCTGTGATAAATACTCACTAGGTGACAGAAAATGTGATTATACTTTAACACAAAAAGAAGACTTAGTAGAATTTTGTGAGTTTTCAAATAATATAATTAAGTATACTATTATCCACTTGTTTTCTCTTCATTCATTGACCTGACTTTCCCTTCTTCAAAGAGCACAAAGGACAGCATTGTTTCCTTCAGTTTTTTTTTTCTTAAATAAGTAGCCCTATATATACATATGTATATATACACATATACATATATATTCTATATTTGTTTACCTTACAATAATTTTAACAATTTCCTTTTCTATCTCAAACTTAAATGTTTTATCTCGGTTAAGTATATAATACCAAATTAGCAATATATCTTTTCTTTGTTTATCCCGAGTCATAGGGAGAGAAGGTGTATTAGGAATTCTTTTCTGAGGCTTTATGAAAATAAAAAAAAGCCAAAAGAATAAGCAAGTAATAATAATAAAATTGTCCTTCATAACTTACTGCCCATAGAAGTAAACTATCTACCAAAATTATGTGAGGGTTTAAATGAGATTTTTGTCCTGTTGTTTCAATATCTGACTGTTTCTCTACTTTTCATTTTCATTAGGCTTTTTGTTATTTCTTTATTTGTAAAGAAAGTTCAGTATTTTAAGTTCATGCTAAGACAGAAATTTTTCCCTGATTTTCTTTTTTTTAAGGGACAATAGGACTTCATGGGATTTACTTTTCTAAATTATTTCTTAAGTGTGTGTGTTTCATGTTGACATTGACTGTCAGGACCGCAATACACTAATGGCATCATTCATATGCCATCAGTTAAACTTCCTAGCTATTGATAAGGTTATTCATATAGCTTTCCGTTCTCAAAATGTGAGTTAACAATGGATAATTTTGTACCTCTACTTTTTCCTATGTATTAGTTCTTTGTAATTGTCCTAACCCAGAATATAAAATTCATAATGTCTTATTGTCTCAATACCTCTACTAATGCCTACACTGAAAATAAATATCTTATATCAAATCACTGTAAAACATACATTCACTTTTCCTGTAAATAGTACTGTTAGCTATTTTGAACTAGAGAGACTTGGTCTCAGTATTCCAGAATTATAAAATGTAATCTATTTGACGATAACTAAGGAAAATGCCAAAATAAATATAATCACATATAACACAGAACAGCAAGAGCAGAGATGCAGAGTGGAATGTGGAATACAGTAGCTATAAACATAAAATGGTCAATGTAATTGAAACATCAACCCTTTGGGCTTTGTATCCATCTATTATTAAATAAGCATTAACTGAAATGAAATTTCATATAGATTAATAAATTAATATGCACTTATTCCTCCAATACTATTATTAATACATAAATAAGTAGCAACTCTGTAATATTACAGATTCACCAGAAAGCATACTAGTCTCAAATAATGAAACCATGAAATAGGACAACTTTAAAGGGACAATATATACTTCTAACAGTACATATTTTTGTTAAATAAATGAAAGGAATTCTACATTTAACATATTATATGTCTATTAAATAATATAACACAAATGGCCTGTTTGATAAGGGTAGAAAACTTGAAAAACAAGTTCAACTGAAAAGAACCAAAACTTTAAGAGAAATACATTGAATTCATGTATCTAATAAGTAGTCTTCACTTGCTGGAAACATAGTAAGACTAATTGGCATTAAAAAGTCTAAAAGAAAATGAACATCTTCTTTCTCACTACATGTATCTGTTGAGTGTATTCTGAAAGCCATGGATCATCCCAAGGCACAGGAAATAATGCAATGAAAGCACCTTCTCATGGCGCTTACCTTCTAATAAGGACACACAATTTGTAAAAGTGAAGCAAATAATACGATTTCAGAAGGTGGTAGTTTTATATTGTAATTATTTTGATGGAAAAAAAATACAGTGGTGAAGTTATTTGTCAAGTGTTTTTTCCTCACTAAATTGGCAGCTACGTGAAGGCAGCAGGGATTATGTCTTTCTTATAAATAAAATCTTCAGCAATATGCTGTGATCGTTGACTGCTACATGGTAAGTACTCAGTAAATGTTTGGGTGAATGAAAAAAGGAGGATAGACATGAAAAGAGAGATTTTAATTGTTCAGTAAATTCAACAATTTGATGCAAATACATTTGCTTGTTTCAACTATTAAAGAAAGAAGAACAAAGACTTTATAAATCAGAATGGAATCATTCCTCTAAAGGACTATTAAATTCCTTAAAACATGAATTTTGAGGAAGTTAAATTCCTCAAAACTAGCTTTCAAATGATTGAATCTTCACTGTGTAGTACTAATAAATTATTTGACCTCTTTGAATCTCAGTTTTTTTACCAATAAAATGAGAATGAGCAACTCATTGTATAATGAGATTGTTATAAGCACAAATGAGATCAATTGTGATGGTGCTTTGAAAAGTACAGAGTGGCACAGAGAAAACAATAGTGTGAATTCTGTCAGCCATCTGGGATGAATGCTACTCTGTCATTTCTGGAAATGCAGGCAGCAATGAGTCACGACTGTACACTCAGATCAGGAAACCGGTTTTGATAAACTGTGTGACAAGTTATGAGGAATTGTTAAAAGGAGGGTAGGAAGGTTCAATGCCCAGAGCTAAGTAGTCAGGAATCAAATGGTCAGGAATCCAAACTGCTGAGACAGGCACTAGTGGGGACACCCTTGAAAAGGAGGTGAAACAAACACAGATCCTCAAGAACAGAGCAAGAAAGCAATCTTGGGCAAACAGCCAAGAATCTGGACACGTGAGGAACACAAAGAGAAACATGAGACCAAATTGGAGATCCTCAAAAGAATTCAAGGCAACTTATATACCTCAGTTTCAGTGCATTTGTATGGTTCCTTCGGAGGAAAGCATCAATCCCTCAGGGACAGATGCTCAGGAGAACATGGTTGAGGTACAGGAATATAGGTGTACCCAAACAGCCAGTTTCTCTCACGAAGATTCTGGCGATAAATATCTTAGTCAAGTTTTAGAAGAATCTTTCTCATAACCCGTTTTATAACCAGACAGCAAAGTAAAGCTTTGTCAAATCTCTAGACAAATTTCCCTTGGGATTTACATCATGTTTCCATGATACTACAAAATATTTTGAAAGGGAAAAAAATTATAAATCAATGATTTATGCACTCATTATTAGATACTCAGTTATGATTTCAGCTGGGATTGAAATCGCTGACTCCACTCTTGTTTTCCATGTGCTGGGTTTACTAACTTAATGACTAAAGTTATTTGATAGATAAATTATACTGTAGCACTGTCCATGTGACTACTAGGCAAAACCCTCAACCTTGTGGATGGGAACAAATAGTAACATCAGGTACCTGCTACTTTCTATCTCTACATTCAATAGTGACTAACCGATGTCGCCAGCTAGACATTTGCAGTGATCACCAGTGAATCTCAGGCCAGGCTTGCTGAGGATTGGTTTTCTCCAGGATGGAAGAATGGCATGCCAGTAAGGGGTCTGGCCTCAGCATCAAGTTGTTTTTTCTGCAAGTATTATGTACCTCTTCTTCAAAAACTTTGCACCCTTCGGTTCGTGGGAACTGTTATAGGCTGTTCAGTTAATGAATTGGTTTATATACCTGTATGTTTACTGAATTTTGGTCATTCCACTGTGCATTCCTGGTAGTCAGGTTTTTGAGTACTAGTTTTCTAGGTCCAGCACCACATTTAGATGCCTGTTAACTATAAATTAGCATAATAACCATGATATGCCAACATGGAGATAAATCCACCCAATAAATATATGTTGGGTATTGGTGGCCTCAAAAATCTGTATATTTGTTGTTGGTATATAAACAAATAAATGGTCATATACAAAAGTGTGCAGAACCCAAATCATCTAGTTCTAATGAAAAATATGTATCAATTCAAATATATCTACATACATATTAATGGTTTATTTCAAATTGCCCACCTTTTTCAGAAGAATTGTACTTTAAAAATTGAAATATAAGGAAATTCTAACATGTACATTTCATTTTTGGGGTAGTCAGTCACACTTTTTGGTAAATTTCTGTAAATTACTGAATATATTTTCATTTCCTACAGCTTTTGATGTCCTTTATTTCACCTTTATTCAAAAGTACACACAATATTAAATAATGTATTACAGTTGGTCAACAGTTCACTAATTGTTTTGTTTTTCAAAGAATGCAGGAAAAATACACCAGTGAAAAATCCCTATGAAAAATTGTAATACAAAGGAATCCTGTGGCTACGTTTTCAAAAGATAATTTTTCTTTTAAATTTTGTGCTTTTTGCTCTTTTACTTTTGCAACGCACTTCAATTCATAAGTTTTATGTTTTTCGTCTATTTTGCTAATATTGAAACATGGTGGTCCATTGTGCTATATTTTAACTTAATATGTATAAAATAAGGAATATTTAATTATGACATTAACTTTGCACATGTGGTGGATGTCAGTGACTAAGGAGAAATATAACTATCTTTTTATCACATCAACTTTCACATATAACAAGAATAATAGCAAGAGCAACAACAAAACATTTATTGAATGTTTCCCTTGTGTCTGTGCTCTTAGCTGTCATGTTATTCTCACTCATAAAACCAAGCAATTAATACGGAGTTCAACACATAGCATTTACCCATCCATAGTACGACATTCACTATGATCCAGGAAGTTTACTATCCCTGGTGCTGAAACTGCTCTGTGTAGCTTTTGTGGTTGAAGAATAAACAGTTTCTCTTAGACATATAACCTTTCTTCGAAATTATGAATTGGATAAACATTTATACCTTACAAGAAGTATTAAATGTCATACATTAACATCTTGATTAATTATTCTGAGATCACAATTTCATATGCTGCTTATTCTTTCTATCTTTATTATTGGACTTTTTTTTCTAGAGGATAATTAACAGTTCAAAAAATTTCTAGTACACAGGACATGGAGAAGTCTATAAATGCTCTGGATATAAAAACTGATTCCTATTCGTCAAAAAGTTAACTCTGTTCATGTTCACTAGCATTTGATTTAATGTGTCAGAATTAAAGGATCTCTTTCAAAAATAAATACTGGCAATCAAATTCCCTAATAGTATTGTACCCCACTCGGTTACAGATATTTAGCACATATTCAATGCTTATAATGACCTAGAATTGCAACAAAATGGGACCCCCCCCAGAAAAATTGCTTTGTTGCTCTGAAGTGGAGGATCACAAGCCAGGAGATAGCTGCCCTTTCCAGTATTCCCATTATTAGAGGTACCGTATACAAAGTGGTGGTGTAAGTTCTTCTTAGATAAGTAAGCCCAGAGCGAACACTGCTCATTAGCACAGCAAGAGTAGAACGTTATAGATCTAGTGACACCTTGTTGTGTTCTTACAGTGTCATCTGCTTTTATGTGCCCGCTTGGGGACTTTGGGAGCCAACGGACTCTATGCTGGGATGTGCAAAATATGCCCCTGCTTGATGGAGCCACCCAACTTTGCATTCTTGACTAATAAAATCATAAATCTAATCTAACCTCTGTGTGTGTTCTCTTTTTGTAAATTTATTCCTTACCTAGAAGTATTATGTGCGTGTGTGTTATATGCATAAAAGTTGAATGTGAATGATATTAAACCAGTTACTAGTTTTATCCAATAAAATGTTAATTTAACTGATTGTTTTTCTCTGACTAAATTAATTGATAACAAGAAATTTCTTTATTTTTAACTTTAAACTTCAAGCATATATCTCTGGGTCACTCAAACTGAATAGTACCTCTACTTTACAACTGAGTAGATTCATTTCTTTTACTGTTTTAACAAGACATGACTTTACTATATAAGTAAGCACCTTTTTCAAAGCCTGCCTCTTCTCCTGTATTCTCTCTCTCTACGATTGGTACCATCAACCCCTCTAGCCTACCTCTGCTCTCTGCTAACCAGGCCCTACTGACACTACTTCGTAAATAAGTTCCAGGCCTGTCCTTCATCACCACTGACTCAGTTCAAGTTCAGCTCCTTATGGTACCTTCCCTGGATTATTGCAATATTCAGAGAGTTGGTCTCTTTGATTCAGAGCTTCCTTTTTTTTATTTTGTTCTTCACACTGACATCACAAAGATGTTTTTTAATGAACTAGCACTAATTTTATTTTTAAAAAATTACATACACACATAAACACATTTTAAATCCTTCAATGATGGTCCCAATTATATATAAAGTTAGGAGGCACGTTATAATCTGGGCTTGACTTGTCAACCCAAACTTGTCTCCTGTCACTATTTCCTGCATACATTATATTCCAACTATTTCAGGATAATAATATGTAATATTCACGGAACTTTCCTTGGGTCCCAGCCATGATGTGAAGTATTTTACATATATTATGTCATTTAATCCTCAACAATTTTATTAGGCAGGTCCTATTATGATCCATATTTTATAGGTAAGAAAAGAGAGGTTAAAGAAGCCAAAGTTACACATCTAAGAAGTTGCCGCACTGGGATTTTAATCTCCGTAGCCTGCCTCGAGAATCCGCAGGGGCTTTTCTGTGCTGAAGTTTTTAGCAGCTCCCTAAACATGACAATTCTCACAAGCCCTGTGTCTTTCCCCATCATGTTTACCTTTAAGCCTCATGCTCACCCACAAGACTTTATTCCACCTGTCCCCATTTTTGTGAAATGTTATGACTCCTTAGGGATAAAATCTTGGCTCCTGTGGCCCCTTGCATAGATCAGGGAGGCTACTGGGTACAGTGGAGAGAGTGCAGTTGTGATGTAAGATGGCCATGATTTGGATTTATAGTTCCATCTCATGATAGTTTTGTGACTTTGGAAAGTCATTCAATCTCTCTGAATTTTAGTGTCTTTTGGAATTAATAATAATAATCTTTTTCAGGGATTCATCCTAAAGATTAAATGAGTAAATGGGAGTCATGTCTACCACACTGATTAGAACATAACAAGAAACCATTAGTTCCCTTGCCAGCCCCTCTACTGCAGATTCTGCAACCTCACTGGTAGCTGTTCATCCCCTGCTTGCCCGTGAGCTGCTTCTCTTTTCCGTGGCTCCACAGTGCCTCGTAAGCATTAGTAAAATGTGTGACATGAATGAATGAAGGACTGAGTGTTTAATATCTAACTATAATTAAATAAATCCTTTTGTTCATTTTATGGTCTGCAAATCAGAACAATGAAGAAATAACAACTGGCAAAGAAGAGAAACTCCAGCTAACTTTGTCCTTTCCTCACATAGAATCTCAAACCTTTTCCCTCTAATTAAAAAAATCATAACTAAAGATACCTTTGATTAGGACTCAAATTTTATGTAAATAAAACAAGTTATCACAGAGCAGTGTCACATTAAAGGGTGGTGATTTTTAAAAATCAGTTCCTATAGATGTATCTTCAAGTATGTTGAAGATCCTGCAACTTTTCTGGGGCTATTTATCGTTTTATTTTTTTTTAAGTATCTGGCATAGCTTGATGTGTTGGATCTAGGTTTTACGATTGGGAGAAGAAATGTTCCAGAGACAACTCCCCAGGGTATTTAATGATGGGATATGAAAATAAAACTAAAGAAAGCAACCTATGTGGAATGTTTGAAAACATGGTGTGTAAATGCTTCTTGTATCAGCTTATAACCTCACTTTTTCTTACTTGTTTAATATGTATTTCAAGCACTATGTGTTTATTGGTAGGCTTTTGAACCCAAACCATCTAACATTAGAAGATACCACAGATGAAAAGGCATAAAAGGTCATTCTAAATGTGTGAACAAGTTAGAGATATACAAAATTAGAGATCATCATAGCTAGAGCCGGACAGACTTAATTGCTTTTCACAGGAATTAAACCATAAATAATCATGTGACAGGTTGGAACTGATCATGATTTCTAAAAATAATTTTATGTAAATTACCTATGTAAATACATTAAAATATGAATTATTTGAAAATTGAATAGCAGACCCTCAGAATAGACATATATGTAAGTATATTGTAAGGGCATGGGTTCAGAGGAAAATTCTTATGAAGCTGCCTGTCGTGGTTTCTTCAGTAAGATTCTGCTGTTCTGTGTTCTGAAACTATCTATTACAGTCTGGTTATAGACCTTGTACTAAGTTAAAGAAAGTCTCTTCTGTTTTTTCCCTGTAGTCCCTTTTCTCCAGTCCTAGGAGGTGAAAAATAGTCAGAAAATCTCATCTTTGATTCTATAACATTTGGGTGCAGAGCCAAGGCAGGCTGTGAATGTGATAATCCGAGCTCCCTTCTATTGATAGAGTCCTATTATCCTTTCTCATATACATGCACCCACAAAAATAAAAGATGACAAAGTATGCACCGAGGTAACTCTTTAAGCGTCAAAGGTCATTAAGTTAAGAGAAGAATCGCAAAGTACCGACCAAAACAAAAATGCACAATCTCAGGTCTCAAAGAGTTTGTGCTCTAGTATTAGTTCAATCTCATATACAATTTGCTTATCATTTTGTGAATCTTATGTAAGGGCAATGTACAGCTTGAGGGATTAGTTTTGGCTAGAAAACTGAGAGACATTAAATTCAATACAGGGAATTGGTGAAATAACTTTTCATGGAAGTGTTTAAATGAAAATTATCCATGGTACCTTAAATGCTGGATTGCTCAGAGACAGAGGGAAGAACTATGTAACAGACAAGGTTTTTGTTTTTGTTTTTATCCTGTTTAGGAAAGTATTTTGAAATATTTTGGAAATGAAGTCAAATCCAGAGCTTCCTATCCTGCTAACCTCTGCTCATCTCTGTCAGGCTGAAACTCCCTCAAAGATTAGGGTCACACGGATGGAACAGAAAACATTCTGTAATTTTATTCACTTGTTTATTTTTTTCTTTACTATTCCAAGTTACATAATTATAAGTTAAAAATGAAAATTTAAGAGCTATCATGTGTAATTCTCAACATGTGAGTACATGAGTGTGACTGATTGCGTTACTTTCTAACCCCACCCTTTTCTGCCTACCCAGAGTGCATTGTGTGTCCCCAGCCACCCCTGCAGCTTCTCAATAACCATAGGGCCAAGTGTGGTGACTGGTATGTGAGTGTCAGTGAAGTGGATTCTTTTTTTTATTCTCTGGCTAGCATGCAGATGGGGTGGCGACTCCTTTTGGACCACAGAAGTCACACTTTAGTGATGGCATGAAAACAAGGCAGAAAAAGCCGAGTACTAGCAACCATGTAAGGCTGCTCTGTGTTACCAGCTTGTTCTGTCATATAACAGGGAAATTGTCGTTTTTTGTTTGTTTGTTTAAATTGCTCTTATTTTGAACATCTATCACAGCTGCCAAACCTATATTACAACTAATACAAAAACTTGGAAGAGGGCATGAACAGAACAGAATAGGAAATGTACGGCATTAACTTGGAGGTCCCCAGCAGATGGTAGTGATACAACTGATGACTCTTACTAGGTCATGGGAAAATATTTGGTATAATTATTGCCTGTGATGTCATAGAGGATAGATCACATGTCATCTGAGCCTGTATCTCCAAAGTAAGAGGGTAGAGACATTTTAGATCTTTGGTTGGCTGCTTCTTACCACTTTCAGCAAAGCCTCTGAAAGAGAGAGGAACGCTGGCCACAGCTAGCCAAACTGAAGTGGAGCAGGAAAGGATTACAATTACACCAAGAGGGCTCTCTATCCATTGTTTGTCATTTAAGTTGACTGAAAGTCTGGGAGGAGCCTCACAGCCACTCTGTCAACACTTCTGTACCCTGAAGCCATTATTAAAGGTGGCTCTTAAGAGGCAGCCTTAGAAAGAAGTAAAATTGAAACCCCAAAACGTGGAACCACACAGTGAGATCCATCTCAGAGGTAAACAATTAGATTGAGAGTGTTTCCTGTACACCCAAGGCAATTGTTTCACCCCACCTCAAGCTGCTGCTATTAATTTGAGAGGTAGGGTAAGAGAGGGGCAGAGTCCAAAGCCCAGTAAATAAGGAGTCCTTAAGCTTAAAAATATTACCTAAATAAGCTCTTTCGTTGGATCTACTTGCTTAGAAAAACTGATGAAAAGCAAATATGATGGGAGTGTACTACAATTTTGAGAGAATTACATTCCCAAAGAAATGACAAACCTGCCTTCAAAAGTTATATCGATAGTTAGCAAAACCTGGACCCCAAACTTGCACTTTTTGCAGACAGCAGCCACAAAAGCTGGCACACTCTCCCCACCCCCCCTTCCCTGCTCAAGGATCTATATTTCCTATGACAATTCAGATAAGGCCATGATGGATAATGGACCCTGAAAGACCATTATAACCATTTTCCTCTGAAAGTGAAACCAGGGATCATGGAGGACAACCGATAAGTCAGTTCCTCTAGAGGACAGATCCAGAGGCTGAACAAAGAGCTCTACTACATTTCTAGATCAGGAAGTTGGAGGATTTGATCATTTCCAGGATTTTATAACTAATAAAAACCAGAGGTGTCTGTGTGTTTTCCAGTCTTTCCTTTCCCAAAGGGAGTAATCACAAGTGTCTTACTTGCACTGTATGATTATTATATACGGCTGGATATGGAGGCTGATCACTTTTCTTTTACTCTATAAAAGAGCCACCTCTGGACTTTATAGAAGGATTATATCACCGTGAAAGGCATACATGTATCCTTTGTTTAGAAAGACTGGTGGCTATGAAATAGTGGCTCTAGAGGTAGTGTGACAGGTAGCTAAGTGACAACATCTGTTCTCCCCATTCTTGATAGTAATAGAACGCCAATGTTTAGGTGGGTTCCTGGCTATTCAGAGCAAAAATTGCTCTTCTTAGTCTCCTTGTGATTACTATGCTAAGAGACTACTAGACAATTCAATGTGAACAGAAGTGAGGTATTGAACTTCTGAGACACGTCTAAAAGGCAAGCCCTTCTCTCTTTCCCATTGTTTGGTGCTTATGGTGGCAAGCCATGGTAAACCACGCAGATGACGGCAACACCCCAGCCACAGAGGAAAACTAAGGAGCCTGGTCCTCTGGGAAATTTATGCCACAGAACCACAATGCTAGTTTGGACTATGAAAGTGAAGGAGAAACAAACTTCCATGTTGAAAATTTACTGTTAATTTAGATATTTGACATATCAGCCACAGCTATATCTTAACTAATATGACTGGCTTAATTAAAGATTCTATTAAAAGTGACAGGAGTCACCAGAAAGGCTGTCACAAAGCAGATTCCTCTCACACTAAACTTCTCATTATTCGGGGGGAGGAAGTATTCTTCTGGATTTAGGGAAAACTAGGAAATTGAGAACACATAATTATTTACCTCCCAGTTTACAAACTCATCTATTAAAAAAATGACTTTGTAGCTATTTGTTATAGAAGTATGTATATGTATATATACACTTCTACATTTACTAAGCTTGATAAAATAAAGACAACGTCCCAGTCTTTCTTAATCTCCTGAATAGGAGTGAAGAACTCAGAATAGGAATAGCCTTTTCATGTTGTATATTTTTGTATTCTTTTTCTGGGAGTGACCCAAGATTTGTATAGAATTGAGGCATGGTCCCCTACGGGGTAATATTGAGAAAGACTGTAACATTTTGAATAATTTATGGCTTTTTTCATTTCTAACATGATTCTGTCTAAACTCCTTATATAGTAATACTGGTTTCTAAGAAGTGGTCATGGGTTATGGTTCCCAATTGATTCTTTAATATTTGTTGACCACCTAAAGTGTACAGGACACTATGCAGGGGGTTTGAGATTCAAAGTTGAGTAACCTAGCCCTTAGCATCAAGTTTATAGTCTAATGGGGGAAACAGAATATAAATAACTACAAAACTGTGCGTGATTAATAGTATAATATAGTATGATGGAAACACACATAGACTTACAGGAGCATAAATAAGGAGACCTAGTCAGACCAAAGTGGACACAGGTAGGAAATCTTCTTATAGAAAAATGACTGAACTGTGTCTTGAAGAATGAGGAGATATTGCCCATGTGATGAAAAGTCTTGGGCGAAAGCATTGTCTTGAGAGGACATGACATAGTTGATGAACTACAAGTAGCTAGAGCAGCTTGAGAACAGAGTGTCAGGGGAGATAACTAAGACATGAAGGTGGAGAAGGATGAAAATCTCAGGCTATGAATAGTCTGTATATCTTGTTGAAGAAAAAGAATTTTGTCCTAATTTCAACAGAGAACTATTGAATTATTTTTTGCAGGGAATTAGCGTGCTCAGATATGCATTTTAGAAAAAATCCTTCTGACAGCAGTGAGGAGCTAGATTGGGAGATGCATGCCTGGATGTGGGCAGACTATGAACAGGTTTGAGAGAGAGCAGGATGACTCAGAGGAAGGAGATTGTAATGGGGATAGTGTTGCCAAAGTCAAGAAACAAAATGGTTTTAAGAGAAAGTGGTCAACATTGTAATGCTGCGGAAAAGTCACACACAAAAAGACATTGGAATGTCACCACCAGTCACCATTGAACTTAGCAAAGGAACTAGCATCTCTTTTACAGAATGAAAGGTGTGAAAACCAGAAATGGATTCAGGAGCCAATGGGTGATGATCAATGGAAACAACAAGGCATCTTAAAGCTAGTTTGACTATGAAAGGAAGAAGGAATGTGGGTAAAACTTAGAGGTGGACCTGTGGTTAAGTAATTTGTATTAAGATGGGAGAGACTTGAGCCTATTTATATATGAGGTCTGACAATTAAGCTTGCGAACTTGTTGCAAGGATGTTGCTAAACTTTTTTTGATATCAGAGGGATTATTCATTATGAATTTGTACCAATTGGACAAACAGTTAACCAAGTTTACTGTTTGGAAGTGCTGAAAAGGCTGCTTGAAAAAGTTAGACGACCTGAACTTTTCGCCAACAATTCATGGCTCTTGCATCACGACAATGCACCAGCTCACACGGCACTGTCTGTGAGGGAGTTTTTAGCCAGTAAACAAATAACTGTATTGGAACATCCTCCCTACAAACCTGTTCTGGCCCCCAATGACTTCTTTCTTTACCCGAAGATAAAGGAAAAATAAAAGGAAGACATTTTGATGACATTCAGGACATCAAGGGTAATACGACATCAGCTCTGATGGCCATTCCAAGAAAAGAGTTCCAAAATTGCTTTGAAGAGTGGACTAGGCACTGGCATCGGCACACAGTTTCCCAAAGGGAGTACTTCAAAGGTGACTGTAGTGATATTTAGCAATGAGCTATGTAGCACTTTTTCTAGGGTGAGTTCACGAACTTAATAGTCAGACCTGATATGTTAAAGAGAATGATCCAGAGAAAAGAGTAAGGTTGAAGTATCAAAAAAAGAGAAGCAACCAAAAAAATGTGGCGGGTAGAAATGGTATCCAAAGCACAGGAAAAAGACTAGCTTCAGTCAGGAGGTGGGATACAGTTCCACTGTAATAGGTAAGAAGTAAGAGAAAGCCAGATAAGATATATGTGTTGCAGAGATGGGTAGCAAGTAACTAAAAGAAGTTGTGTTTCAATGTTTGTGTGCATGTTTTTCTGAAGTCTTTGACTTTTACCCTAAGGTGGAAGTTCAGGTGGTCTGCTGAGAATGAAGAATCATATGCTGGAGTCGGAATCTTGAGCAGCATTAAATGTGCGAATAGGGGATGTGAGAGGAAGCAAAATAGCATCACATGGGAGGATTATCATCATTCCTGAGGATACTGCTGAGATCAGAGCTTGCACATATGTAAGCCAGTAAACAAATAACTGGCTTGCCTCTTGGTTGCTGGGCTCTCCAGCACCAGCCTCTTGGTTGCTGGGCTCTCCAGCAGCATTCAGCAGCCTGGGTACAGAAAGGAAGAAGTCAACAATGGAATTCATGCAGGATTAGGACTTTTCTGGGTATTCATGTCAGTTGATAAAGAAAGTTAAAAATATTAGTTTGAATGCAGTTGTATCATATGTTGTGTTACATCATATACCATGTGATTTAGTCAAATGAGAAAGTTAAGATAGGAACAACTGATAAATTCGGAAAATAGATAAGAGATCTAGATCATTGTGAAGTCAGAGAAAATAGAAGTAAGGAATAAGATATTTTGAACAATCAAAATAAGAATCAGAAAATAAGGATATTGAAACTTTTTGATTTTTGATTTGAAACACTTGGGGCTGTTAAAGATGTCTAGGATACAGGCCATAGGAGGTTGAATACAAGAAGTACAGGTTGTCGAAGCTGAGGAACGTAAGAACTTAGAGGTTAGATATTAGATGGGTCAACCAAATGGGCATGGAAGTGAAGCCAAGCAAGGCAATGATGGGACTTGAGTGGAGAGAAAGTTCTGGCAATTAATTTGGTGGTGTTTGTTAGAAGGTGATATAACTGGCTGAAAAGATGCTTAAAGAAGGAGTTTTGATACTAAGATAGAGGAGCAATGATTTGCATTAGGCAATGTGGAGCTAAAAACATACAAACCCACTTCTAAATCCTGTGATCACCTAGTCTTAGGGAAAAAGACTATCCTCCACTTGAGTGGATTTCAAGGGAAACAATGTCTCCATAAGAAAGTTGAATTTTAATGAAAGCAACGAAGTGGGGTGAGAACATGTGATGAGGTTTCCAGAAGTCACAGTGGAAAAGCTTGAGAGAGAAGGAAGTTTGATTCACAAGTCAGGCACAGAGACGTATGGAGATGAAAAAATGGAGAGCATAAGTGACTGAAGATGTCCAAAAAATGAACAAAAATATTTTGTATTGTGCCTACTGTCTTCCCTGGCACTTCTTAAGGAGACACAACTAAAGGTTGTCCAAAGAAGTAATTATAGGAACTCCAAAGAAATCCTAATCTCTGTCCATGGAATACAGAATAAGTTCATTTCTAAGATGACTTCTTACAAGAATTAATTCTTTCATTAGGGTGGGAGACTGAATGCAAATAACAGCAAAATTATCTCTGATGTTATTGTAAGGGATACAATAATTTCACTTTGTAAATAGCATCTTTTCTACAGAGAGAACTGACCCAATGTCAATTTTAAGGTTAGTCTTAAAATTCAGAAATGCCTTTCCCATATCACATAACTGTGCCTTTTTCAGGGAAAATAAAGTGCTGCCTTCAGGAAGCACACCTCCCAAGGGACCAGTAAAATCAATGAGAAATCCAATGTCTGTGTGTCAGGAAAGCCATGTGAAGTTTGATGGGTCTTTTGGGACTGAACCACTAGTTAAAGATTCTAAAGCAAAATTAAGTGGAGCATAGATGCCAAAAATCTCAAGAGATCTTTGAGGAATGTAATGTGAATAATAGAGACAAACTTAGAGAACTACTGCTGGCATAGACCTGAACTTCCAGAAGAAGATGGGAATGGAACATCATACAAAGAAAGACAAAAAAATATTAACACTCTGTTGCAAAAAAGAATATGTAAATGAATGCAGTTTGAAAGAATTTTCCTTTTGGCATTTTTAAACATCAGTTTTTAATAGCAACTGCCACGATTGCCAAACCCTTTGACAAGTACTAATTTCAAAAATTGTTATTATTGTTGTTAAAGAAAGGTAAATATTTAAACTCATTTAAATTAGGAGAAAATATTTTCAAATTTTTAAATTTAGTTTTATTAAGTGCACAACTCTACTTCTGAATATGTATTCATGATTCAAGATTGGTGTTTCTAAGCCCCATCATCATAATGATTTCTTTACACAGCTTCCCAACACCTGCTATGTGCTGCAACGTACATGTACTCACAGTGGCTCCTCTTAAAATTGAATATACCTCAGAGTCCCCTTTTTCTCGTCCATAGGTAATAAACTATAGTCCTCTTTTATTAGAATCGTTAAAGAAGAAATATTGCTTACTTAAAGTAAAAGACCAACTTAAAGGTAATCCTTTTGTCACAGTAAATGGGCTCACTCTAGCAACTCTGAAGGATTAAGGAATTTAACGCAGTTTAAAAGTGGGTAACACAGTTTGAGTCCAGACTTAACTAGGCAATTTACAAACTGTGCATTCAGGGTGTCACAGAGTCTTGGTCACATCTTTCTGGAGGCAGCAACAATTGTACTGCATATGGTTCTTTCAGATGTTCTATCGGTTTTCCTGTTATTGAAGAGGTGATCCTTGAACCTGCAATAATGGCGTACCTATTTCTTGTCCATATACGTGAGCAGCACCCAATAAGACAAAATCTCCAACAAAGAGATTTCGGAAAGAATCCAGTCTATCATCCCTGAAGTTGTAATCACAGCAAGTCAGCTCTGAAAATAAAGGACGGTGGGATTTTTGAGTCTTTGCCTCAGGATATGCTAAAATGAGAAAACTGCAGATGGAGAGAAAAAACGTGAAGATGTGGTAACTCACCACATTAATCTGCATTTCTCAATATGCAAATCCAAATTAGTGCAAATCAAAAGATGTTTGCCGATGTTCATTGCAACATCTTCTCTGTCCCTTAGCTATGACCTGCTTCATTTATTCAGTCAATAAATATTCATCAAGGGCCTACTAGTTCTAGGCACTAGGGACCTAGCAATACATAAGACGGAGGAGTTCTTCATGCTCATGGACCTAAAATTCTATGGGAGCAGACAGACAATAAGCAAATAAATATATCAGGTAGTGATATGTGGGATGAAGAAAACAAAACAGGGCGATAAGACAGAGGGTTCTGGGTGAGATGGCACTCCTATGATTGGAGTCTCTCTCTGAAGAGGTCATATGAAAATAAGGAATAACAGCAGAACTGTCGTAAATAAAGAATAACAATAGAACTGTCAGTAACAACATTCCAGGCAGAGGGAACAGTTAGTGCCAAGATCTAAAACGGATGTCAGTTTGACTTGTTCAAGGAACATAAAAAGACCAAAGATTGTATTAACTAGTTACTAACCTACCAACTGCCTTAAGTATTATACATATTAGCAATTTCCCCAGAACAGTCTTTTAACTATTTAATGACATATTTATTAATTTTATTTGAATAAACATTATTTAGGTTGTGCAAAGTACTGGGGATGTAAAGATAATCAGTCATGATGTAGGCCTTCCTGTATAAAGAAAAGAATTAGGAACAACAAAATATGATAAATGCTTTGTCAGAAGTGGTATAAAATGTGCTGGGAATGACAATGACGTGGAATTCTGCCCTTGGGGTTGGTAAAAGCAAGCATTTGAATTGGGCCTTGAAGAATAAGTAGTCTACTGTCAGACAAGGAAATAAATGGTCCAGACTTTTTACTGAGGACCTGACTCATCTACCGACAAGCTCCTGGATGTCTTCATCTGAATATCCCACCTCATCTAGATTTAACATGATACCAAAAAGAAATTTTCTTGCCCCAAACAGGTTCCTCATCCTGTATTCTGCATTTTAGTGAACAGACCCGCTTTGAAAACCGGTAATCAACTTGACTCCTTCCTCTCCCCAGTTTCCACATCTGCTTCTTAACCAAATGTTGCCAATTCTATCCCCAGATAACCAGTCAACCTTTCTCTTCTTCACTATTCCCATCTCTAGTAATTTTTCATATGGATTTGCCTGTCTTTCTGGAGTACATCTTATATTTCTAAGCCAAATTTCAATTTAAAACATGCTACAACACTGTTTATGGTCATCTGTGATCAAAAAGCACAAAAAGGCTTAAGATGTAGAGCATGGGAGTTCTTCCAATCATCTTCCAACACCTGTTCTGCCAACGCTCTTGGTTCTCCATCTCCCGGAAGGAAAAAAGGAAATGAAGCGTCAGAGACAAAGGCATTCTTTAGATCCCAGCTTTCTACTGAGCAGGAGATCCCAGCTTACTACAGCATTAGGAGGCGCTGGACTTAGAGTTAGGAAGCTCAGCCTTTTTCATCCCCTTGTACATTCTATCTCTTTATCTCTCTCTCTAGGATGTAGCTGGCTAGGACCTGCCTCTTTGGGGGAGCACCGTCAGATTTATTTCTTTTTCCATTTCTGATTCCTTCTATACAAGGGAGAGCCAAAAAAATGTATACAAGTGGAAACTTTGGTCAGTGTTGCTCAAGCAGTAGTTCTCCATACTCAGAAGTGCCTGGACGCTGATGGTAACCTCTTTGAGCACCTCTTGTAATTGCAGAAGTCAAACCTGACTTGTATTCATTTTTGTTATCGGTATGTATTGAGTATTACAATTTTAATACAGTTTTCCTTTTTCAAACTATGTATACATTTTTTTGGCTCTCTGCATTTGTCTCTGGCTGATAAATGAGACCAAGTTAATAAATTAAACTGAGATTTATCCCAACTACATAGCCAATATCTTTCGTCCACAATTCAGCCACTTGGAAAGTTGTGTCTGTGTGTATGGAGGTGGAGATGTAAGCTGAGTAGGAGCAGAAAGCTCAACATAGGCAACTTCAAATAAACCTTAGTCTCTAATCTAAACTTTTAATAAAGCTTCTCCTTGATGTATCAGGCATTTGTTCAGCCATAATGAAGTGATATTTTAACCCCATTTTGCTATGGTTCTTTCGACATAGAACTTTTTCTGCAGCCTCATAGGGTGAGCCCAGGGAGGGAGCGGGCTGATGATGGATAAAGACAATTGCAAAATGCCTGTGAAGCTCTTGAGAGGAAAAACAGCATGCTAAGTAGGCAGCAATTAATCTGAGGATCTACATCTGGATTTCTGCCTTCCTGGGACCAGCAATAAATCCATTATTATATCAACAAGCTCCTGTCAATTCCTCATTAAAAAGATATATACATAAGGCATGATGCTAGATTGTTAGGGGAAATAATTTTGGTCCATTCTGCTGAAGTGTGTGGGCCTATTTAATAAATCTACAGATAAAGACATCAAATTAAGCACCATTTCTCAATGAAGAGGACTATTAACACGTTTCTTTAAGATTTTTATTAAAATATAGCTAACATACATTATTATATTACTTTCAAGTTACATCATAGCTATTCAACAGTACTTACCTATATATAGTTATTACCATATTATTATCCCTATGCTAAAGAAATGATCGCCATGATAAGTCCAGCAACCATCTGACACTGTACCACGCTATCACAAATTAATTGACTCTATTTCCTATGCTGTACATTACATTCTCATAACTTGCTTGTTTTGTACCTGGAACTTTGAATCTCTTATTCCCCTTTATCTTCTCCCCATTTTTAAATTTTTAAATTATGGTTGACATTCAATCTTATTTTATATTAATTTCAGGTGTACTGCACAGTGATTAGACATTTACATAATATACGAAATGATCCCCCTGATTAGTCTAGTTCCCACCTGGCACTATATATAGTTATTGCCATATTATTGATTATATTCCCTACACCTTACATCTCCATGACTATTTTATAACTACCAATTTGTATTTCTTGATCCCTTCACCTTTTTCACCCTACCCCCAAACCCTTTCCCATCTATCACCCCAATAGATCTAGTACCCATCTGACATCATACATAGTTATTACAGTATTATTGACTATAATCCTTATGCTATACTTTACATTCCTATGACTACTGTGTAACAACCAATTTGTATTTCTCAATCCCTTCCCCTTTTTCACTCACCACCAACCCACCTCCCATCTGGCAACTATCAATATGTTCTCTGTATCTATGAATTTGTTTCTGTTTTGTTTATTTATTTTGTTCTTTCGATTCCACATATAAGCAAATTCACACTGCATCTGTTTTTCTGTCTGATATACTTCACTCAGCACAATGCCCTCCAGGCCCATCCATGCCCCCTGCAGATGGCTAGAACCCATTCCATTGCCTGGCCAAGCAATATTCCACTGTATGTATGTACCACCTCCTCTTTATTCAGTCTTCCACCAATGGACACCCAGGCTGCCTCCACATCTTGGCCATTGTAAACGATGCTGCAATGAACATAGGGATGCACACTTCCCCTCGAAGTAGTGTTTGGATTTCTTTAAATTAATATCCTGAAGTGAGATTACTGGGTCCTTTTTTGTCTCTTGTTATAGCCTTGGTTTTAAAGTTTATTTTGTGTGATATAAGTATTGCTACCCTAGTTTTTTTGTTTTGTTTTGTTTTGTTTCCATTTTCGTGAAATATCCTTTTCTATCCCTTTACTTTCCATCTGTGTGTGTCTTTCAATCTAAAGTGAGTCTCTTGTAGGCTCCGTATGCAAAGGCTTTGTTTTCTTATCCGTTCTGCCCTCCTATGTCTTTTGAGTGGAGCATTAGTCCATTTACATTGAAAGTAATTGTTGATAGATATGTAGCTATTGCCATTTTGCTATTCATAATTTTACTGTATTCCTTAAGCTATACTTTACATCCCCATGGCTACCGTGTAACAACCAATTTGTACTTTTTAATCCCTTCTGCTTTTTCACCCACTATGAAACCCCCCTCCCATCTGGCAACCATCAAAATGTTGTGTATTTATGAATTTGTTTCTGATTTGTTCGTTTTTTTTTAATTTTGTTCTTTAGATTCCAATTGTAAGTGAAATCATATGACATTTGTCTTTCACTGTCTGACTTAGTACACTTAGTACAACATAGCCAGCAATGATGTTGCCAATGGCAAGACTTTATTTATTTATTTTTTACTACTGATTAATAGTCCGTTGTATGTATGTAACACCTGTTTTTCTACCCATTCATTCATTCAGGGACACAGGTTACCTTCATATCTTGTAAATGATGCTGCAATGAACATATAGATGAGCATATAGCCTTGAAGTAGCATTTTGCTTTTCTTCGGATAAAAACTAGTTCCTTCTTTGTCTCTTGTTATAGACTCTTCTAAAGTCTATTTTGTCTGGTATAGGTATTGCTACTTCAACTTTTTTGTTTGTTTCTATATTTGCATTTTCATGAAATACCTCTTTCCATCCCTTTACTTTCAGTCTCTGTGTGTGCTTTGATCTGAAGTGAGTCTCTTGTAGGCAGCATATGTAAGGGTCTTGTTTCCTTATCCATTCAGCACCCCTATCTTTTGATTGGAGCATTTAATCTATTTACATTTAAGGTAATTGTTGACAGGTATGTAGTTATTACCATTTTATTATTCATATTTCTGACTTTTTCTTTTCTTTTTTCTCTTTTTTTGTCTTAAAGAAGTCCCTCTAAGATTCCGTATAATACTCGTTTGGCAGTGATGAACTTTGCTTTTTCCTGTCTGGGAAGCTCTTTATCTGTCCTTTGATTCTAAATGATAGCTTTGCTGAGTACAGTAATCTCAGTTGTAGGTTCTTGCTTTTCATCACTTTGAATATTTTCTGCCAATCCCTTCTGGCCTGCAAAGTTTCTGTTGAGAAATAAGCTGGCAGTCTTATAAGAAAGAGCTCCCTTGTGGGTAACTAACTGCTTTTCTCTTGCTCCTCTTAAGATTCTCTCTTTGTCTTTAACCTTTGGCATTTTAATTATGATGTGTCTTGGTGTGGGCCTCTTGGGGTTCATCTTGTTTGAGATCCTCTGCGCTTCCTGGGCTTGTATGTCTATTTCCCTTGCCAGGTTAGGGAAACTTTCCATCATTTTTTTCTTCAAATATGTTTCCTATTACTTGCTCTATCTCTTCTCCTTCTGGTACCCCTATGAAGTGAATGTTGGTGTGTTTGCTGTTATTCCAGAGGCCCCTTAAATTATCCTCATTTGTTTGGATTTATTTTCTGTTCCAATTGGGTATTTTCTACTACCTTATATTCTGAATTGCTGATTGGATCCTCTGCTTCATGTAATCTACTGTTGATTACCTCTAATGTGTTCTTCATTTAGTTATTGTGTTTTTTATTTCTGCCTGGTTCTTTTTCATGTTTTCTATCTCCATTTTTATGTTTCTTATCTTTCTGTTGAAGTTCTCACTGAGATCACTGAACATCCTTATAACCAATGTTTGGAACTCTGCATCTGGTAGATTGCTTATCTCCATTTTGTTTAGTTCTTTTCCTGGAGCTTTGTTCTGTTCTTTTGTTTAGGACATGTTTCTTTGTCTTCTCATTTTGGCTGCCTCCCTGTGTTTGTTTCTATGTATTAGGTAGGGCTGCTATGTCTCCCAGTCTTAGAGTGGACTTATGTAGTATTTGTGCTGTGGGTCCAAGTGACACAGTCTTCCTGGTCACCTGAGCTGCACACTCCAGATGTGACTCCTGTATGAATTGTGTGTGCTCCCCTATTGTTGTTAAGCCTTGGTTGCTGTTTGCACTCTCAGGTTAATTGGTTGTGAGGACTGGCTGTGACTACAGTGGAGGAGCTGTTGTAACAGGGGCTGACCCTACAGAGCAGGATCGCTTTAGCAGGGCTCTGGTGCCTTCCCAGTTTCCAGCTTGGTCTTAAGCTTGCCTCCGGGCACGCTGGTTTCCAGGGCCTCTTGGGAGGGGCCCCACTGCAGGCAAAGTTCAGTCACAGCCGGTGCCCTGTCCTGGGCCACCTTACATGTACCACAAAACAGTCACAGATGGCTGCCACTCGTGCTGGGCTTCGAGGTGCCTCAAGAGGCCCAGCCATGAACTGAGACTGGCTATGATAGTACTGGGCTTATGACTTCTCAGCAAGAGGTAGGAGACATGCCAAAGCCAGATGTGGCTTGTTTGGGTTTTGTGAATCTTTGAGAGATTTTAGGAAAGTCTGCACCATGAGCTTGGACAGGCCTTTTGTATGGAAAATCTTTTTCTGCTTTCAGACTCCAACTGAAATGTTGGCCATTCTTGGATCTTGAGCCTGTGGGCTTTTAAACTGAAATTCACACCATCACCTCTACGGGGTGAGACTTCTCAACTTCCATAATCATGTGTGCCAATTTCAGATAATAAATCATATATATATATATAATATATATATATATTATATGTATAATATATATACATATATATATATACATCAAGGGTGACAAAAATGTATACATTTTAAGAGGTGTTATCTATGTATTAGTTTTAGAAGTTGAATTGAATTACAGTAGCAATGTGTTGTATGACATTCTCTCAAAAGATGGCATTAATCAAATGAATGCTAGCATCATTCACTGTATTACAATTTTAATACAGTTTTTTCCTTTCTTAAAATGTGTATACATTTTTTGGCACCATATATTATATATATAATCATATGTTATCACACATTTATATATACATATACATTATTTTTTTCATGGTAGTTCTGTATCTCTAAGGAACCTCAACTAATGCAGGTTTTGGTACTGAGGTGTGGTGCTCCTGTAACAAATACCTAAAAAATGTGGAAGTGGCTTTGGAACTGGGTAGTGGGTAGAGGCTGGAAGAGTTTTGAGGCGCATGCTAGGAAAAGCCTAGATTGTCATGAACAGAATATTGATAGAAATATGGACATTAAAGGTCATTCTGAACACTGTGATGACTGTATACTTTCAGTTTTATTGCAATATAGTTGATATATAGCATTTATTAGTTTTAGTTGTACACCATAATGATTTCATATATGTATATATTGCAAAATGATTACCACGCATTCAGTGAACATTCATCACCTCATATAGATTTTTGTGTGTGATGAGAACTTTTAAGATCTACTCTCTTAACAACTTTCAAATACTGTATACTATACAGTATTGTTAGCTATAGTAACCAAGCTGTGTATTATATCACCAGGACCTATTTATCTTATAAATGGAAGTTTGTACCTTTTGACCATCTTTACCCATTTTGCCCAACCCCTGTGCTTCATGTCTGATAATTACCAATCTGTTCTCCATATCTGGGATTGGTTTTCGTAGATTCCACATATAAGTGAGATCATACAGGATTTGTCTTTCTGTCTGACATTTCACTTAGCGTAGGGCCCTCAAGGTCCGTCAGTGATATCACAAACAGAAAGATTTCCTTCCTTTTTATGGCTGAATGATATTCTGTTGTATATGTATACCACATATTCTTTATCTACTCATCTGTTGATGGACACTTAGGTTGTTTCCATATCTTGGCTATTGTAACTCATGCTGCAATAAGCATGGGAATGCAGGTATCTTTTCATTTCTTTTCGATACATACCTGGAAGTGGAATTGCTGGATCATATGGTAACTCTATTTTTAATTTTTTGAGGCATCTCTGTACTGTTTTCCACAGTGACTGCACCAATTTACATTCCCACCAACAATGCACAAAGATTCCCTTTTCTCCACATCCTCAACACTTGTTATCTCTTGTCATTTTGATGATAAGCCATATGAGGTGATAATGACTCTGTACTTTTATAGACAGTATGAGACATTATATTCTGAGATTGTGGTATAATTATTGCTAACGTGTGGTACATTTAATCTCTTCAAGTTTCTTGCTAAAGATAGCTGGTTTTCAAAGTATCCTCTCAAACACAAAAAAGTTGAGAGACAGAGTTTCACACAGTGGACATTCAATAAATATTTATTCATTTATTTATTGACTTCTCAACTTTGCATTATCCAAGAGGTTTTGAGAAAGAGATTACAACTCAAACTTCGGTACGTTTTTCCTGTTATCTAAGGAATGTTTCAATTTATGCCTTGGTACAATTGACATTTATAGTGAACAATAATAACAAGTTATGTCACTATGAAAAATTAAAATAAATATAAAATATTATTAATTACAGCATATCTGTGGCATCAGAGTGTACAGTTAAAAATGTCCATCTTAAAACTAAAACTAATATTCCATAGGAACACTTGAATTTAACTTAAAAAATTGTAGGTTTTTATTTTTACTGAATGAGCTAAATTAAGCATTATAATAGAAATAACTTAAAGAAAATTGAAGTTAAATAAAAACACCAACTGACAATTGTAGTTTTTAGAGCCTATGAATGAGTAGTTGCAGTACAGCAGGAGACTTCTGGAAACTGGAAGAAAAGAAATGTAAAAATGTTTTATATAAGGTATTAAAATGGCTGGCTACATAATCCTTCATATTTAGAAAATGTGATTTTATTTGTGGACACTCTAATCGTAATAATAAATAATGCAGGCTATTCTTTTCTATCGCTAATATTTTTTTGGTGTATCACCTTTTTTCTTATACATTTTTATTGCAATATAATTCACATACCATAAAATTGACCTGTCTAAAGTATAAAATCCAGTGACTTTTAGTATATTCTCTGAGTTTCAGTTGTGCACCCAGGACCAGTGTCTAATTCTAGAACATTTTTATCAGCTCAAGAAGAAACCTGGACTCATTAGAAGCTATTGCCCAGGCCTCCAGCCCCCGGCAACCACTACTCTTTTTGTCTTTATGGATTTGTCTATTCTGGACATTTCATATAAATGGAATTATGTAATATATTGCTTTTAGTATCTGGCCTCTTTCACTTAGTGTGTTGTAGCATGTATCAGGATCTTATTTCTTTATATGATCATATTGCTTTTTTTATTACTGATGTTACTCAGGTATCTCAGCAACTAACTTAATTATGAAAAGTATCTTGATGCTTTCTTAGTTGAATGCCTCATACAGAAGCCCTCAGCCTTACATACTTATGGACACTGGATACCTGCTTCATGTTATTTGAACAGTGCTAAGAAATTTATCTTCCCCACTTTATCACTCTACACCCACTCCTCCTGCTGTATTTCTTTAAATCCCACCATTAAAAATCCATTCCACTGTCTTAATAAGTGCTTTGAAAATATAAATATTCTTTAGAAGTATATTGAACTGTAATTAATTATCAGTTAATTAGCTCAGTTTCATTCCTGAAATTAAGTTAATAGTGCTGCTTAGAAATTGGGATTTTTAATAGAGGAATAAATGAGATAAGAATAATTTTGGAGTAAGGTGCTTTACTGAAGCAAAGAATGCCTGGAGTCTCGGAGCACCTAATAAAAAGAAATAACTAATTTTTTAATTCACCCAACAATCATTTATTGAACCCATAGTTCAACAGTGTCCAGCCTTCCTCACTTGTATTCTGTCTTTATAGGAGACAAGCATATAATGAAGTCTAATGCAAGGTATTGAGTGCTGGGGTAAATGTATCTGTAAAGAGCTATGAAAGCATAGGGGAATTTAAATCAAACTGAGTGGAAAAGTCAAGGAAGACTTCCTGAAGGAAATGACGTGAAAAGACTTTTTAAAACTAAGTATGTGTGAAATAAATAAAGAATAGGGGAAAGGATAACAAGAGAGGACGCAACATGGTAAAAAGAAAAAGCCCACATGGATGAAATCATAGACTTTTGTCTGGAATGTCAAGTAGGCCAATATGGCCAAAGGGAAGGGAAGTGAAGGGTGGTAATAATGGTAGCTACTATAAAAAATGATGTTTTATTACATGCTAGGCACTGCTATAAGTGCTTTACATGCCTCGTTTCATTCAGTCCCGATCAGTCGTACCACAGAAGTGTTATTCACATCTCTGTTTTCAGATGGAGGAAACTGAGGCACAGAAAGATCTGGTATGTGGAGTAGAATGCCAGAGTATTAACCTCTCTGCCATCAGATCATGATGGGCCTTGGGGGTAGGCTGAGGAATTTGGCCTTTGTCCTGAAAATGATGGAAGCCTGAGGGTTTTAAGCAAGAAAGTGACCTGACATGAGAAGATTTACAGTTTTAGCAAAATCCCTCTGGAGATTGGGTAGGAGAGAGGATTCTAACAGCAGAGAGAACAATAATCCAGACAGAAAGCAAGGAGGTCCTAAGATCATGGCAGTGAAACAGGAGAGGAGAGCCCACCATATCTTTAGGAAGTAAAATCAGACTCTTACAGAGATGGGGACAAGAGGGGCAGAGTTTAGAATGACTGGAACCCTTGGGCATTGTGAGTCAATGATGACCCTTCAGCTAGGGGAAAACAGAGGGAATAAGGGATTTTAATTTGTATTGATCATGATGTGATTAGGCAGCTTTCTGATAGAAATGTCAAATACAGCACAGACTCTGTGGGTCCAGAGCCCAGCAGTGATATCTGAGCTGAGTATAAGGAGTTGGAGGCACTGGGTCATAAGTGGTTGTTGAAGGAAAGCAGAGACTTAAACATGGTCACCCATGAGAACATATGTGGTCAGAAAAGCACAGAACAAAGAAACAGGCCCTGAGCAGTGGTGGTAGCATCATTGAGGCAAGACTGGAAAACTATCGGAGAAGGAGGTAGACAGCTTGGCAAGAGTGGCATCACTAATACTAAAGTGAGTTTTAAGGAGAGTGGACAGCAGTGTCAGATGACACAGTGAGATCAAATAAGACCAGGGCATAAACCGTCACTGAGTTTGACAACTTGAAGATAAATTATGATGTTATGGAGAGGAGTTTCAGGGACAAGAGTTAGATTGCCACAAAAAATGAATAAGTGGAGTGGAAGAAAGTGAGCATATAGAACCACTGGTTGTGAAGCATGGCTTTAAGGGAAGGAAAGCTGGATGAGGTAGGAAAAAGAGAAATAGGGCCTTTGAATGAGCAGATTTGTTTTGGCCACATCTCTACACATGGGGAACCTATTCCAAGCCACCATTTCTAGAGCTTGCTGAGCAAAAGATTCTGCAGAACTCTCTGTGGCCTTTGGGGCATGAGGAGATGGCATTGTGAGGCAGCAGAAAACAAAGAGCACCTTCAGCTTCCCCTGTGGCCAAGGTCAGCTTGGGAAAATTTGCACGTTTCCTGTAGGCTTGGAATCAACTAGGCAACGTGGCTGCAGTCTTGGCTGGCTTCCCAGCCACTCTGCAACAGAAGGCTGCTTTCCAGTGGGGACAGGGCCTTGTGTACCAAGCCTGTGGGGTAGACCACTCACTGAGGGTTCACCTTCCAGGATTGCCTACCCAGGAAGCTGCCCCAACGACTTGCTAAGCTGCTATAGACCACCTAAAGAATCACTCCAAAAATTTGGCCGTGATAAAACACCAGCGTTAGTGACCGACTAAGGACTCTTGCAGTTGGATGTTGCTGAAGAAACCTCCCCACGCCCAGCATCCAGCTCACCATGTAACTGGCATCTCCATTCCTCCCCTGCGGCTGCTGCTGCTGCTGGGTGTTTTAATTACCTCTTGTTTACCCTGTTGTTGAGAGAGGGTTTGGGGCTCTACTGTTACAGGGATGGCCAGTCACCAGGCACTGGATAGATAAGATGACAGCATTGATTAGTTACACATACTCACTACCCAGGGGAGGGGCCCACAGCACAGCATGCAAGGCCACGTGGAGTTGCACTCGGAAACAGAGTAAACAACCAGGGGTGCTGGGAGGCAGCTCTTGTGGTATCAACAGGGAGAGGAGGATCCCTGGTTCCTGGGGGAGAATGTGACTGACTTGTTTGTATCATTCTGTGGTCAGACATGGAACTGGGATAGGCAGCACTGTGCCTGGTCCCCTTGGTAAGGAGGGTTGATTGGACCTTATCCACAGAGCAGGGTAAGGAGGAGAATTTGGGATTAGGCCGTGTGAGGCCCTCCCAATAATCAGATGGCAAAGCAACACTTACAATTGGGACCTAGATAGACAGGGGCCATCTTAGTCCATTCAGGCTGCCATAAACAAATACCACAGACTGGGTGGCTTCAACAAAAGGAATGGCATTTTCACAGTTCTGGAGGCTGGAAGTCCAACGTCAAGGCACTGGTGGATTTGTGTCTGGTGAGAACCTGCTTCCTGGCTTACAGTTGACTGTCCTTTCACTGTGTTCTCACATGGAAGAAGGGGGCTAGGGAACTCTCTGGGGTCCCTTGTATAAGGGCACTAATTTCATTGAAGATCTCCTTCCTCGTGACCTAATCATTTCCCAATGGCCCCACCTTTTTCCATCATCACATTGGGGGTTAGGTTTACAACATAAGCATTTCGAGGGGACGCAGATATTCAGTCTATCACAGAAGTGAGGATTGTAGGCAGATGGCAGGCTCTGAACCAGTGACAGTTAATAATAATACGCGTGTTTGATTGAATACCTACCTGAGAGATACTCAATTTTAAATCAGAAGCAGATGGAAAATTTACTGGTCTGGACTGTTTCCGGGTTGCACTAAATTTAGTTTTTCTGTTACTGAACAGTAACAGGGCCTATTGAAGAAAAGTATGTGTCATCACAAAAATAAAATGGGTTTTATGTTTCCACTGAGCTGATTACTGACATCCAATTCATACTCACCATGCCCATTATTAAAAGTAGCAAACAGGCTATAGCGAGGGTTAAGGTGCCTCCAGAAGAAGGCAAAAAAGACTCAAGAAGGCTCATAGGTGTCATGGCTTTTGGTGAATTTAGCAACGCCCCCAGTCTGGCCCTCAGCCCTGTCAATTTCCCAGAGCTAAAAAGGAATCTCAGGAAAGATGATTCATGGCCAAAAGGCCTAAATAATTTACAGTGTGAGATATTCCATTCTAGTTGCTGGAATTAGGACACTCAGGAAGATACACTAATAATTGGAGTGTTGGTTAGTGAGTGGGGGAAAGATTTCATTAGTCTGTGGCAAGGCCTGATCAATCATCTCTACTCCACTTACAGAGATGCTTTTCCAGTGACAAGAAAGTTCATCTTGGCCATGTTTGGTGTTTCTGGATTGTGCTGAATAAACACTGCTCAGTTCCCCCTTAACCCTTTCTCTCTTTAAGCTCCTCGCTGATCCCAGGATACCTTTTGTGGTCTCCCTTAGCGTGCACTGACCATGTACAGATCAGAGTGTATTATAATTATCTGTTTGCTAGTATGTCTTCTTCATGACTGTAAAACCTTTAGGGCAGGAGAATAGTTCTGGCATCTTGTTTATCCTGCATCCATTGTTGACTCCAGACTACTCAACTTGCATGCAAAAGCCCCTCTTCCATTTCCTGCATCAAGCCTCAAGTTCCTCTCCTACATTCCTTGGAACTCTCTGGCCTCTGGCTCTAGATCTTCCTGTTCACCTCTAGTCCTGCTTTACTCTGGGAACTTCAGTTGCTCTGCGACTGCTCAGTGGTAGGTCTTCACCTCCAGGTGTCTTCCACATCACTTCAACTCACTTCCTTCACCACACCATGGCCTTCCCCATCATCTGGAATTGCTCGTCGCAGGGCTGAGGTTGAAGAGACCAAAGGTTAAGTGGAATTGGAAGGCATGTTTACTGAAGGAGGAATTAAGAATGACAGTCTGGGGCGTTGGGCCGCTCACCCAGTTCACATTGATGTTACACTGGAGAAACTCTTTGAGGACTTAGAACATGAGCTTGGACTGGGGTGGTAGATGCTGGAGAGGTGACTTTATTCTTGGACAGCGTTTAAAGGGGCTCTTCAAAAATGGGAATCCCACTGGAGCCTTTGGTCTGACATATGAATGTGTTCGTTTGCTAGCACTGCCATTACAAAGTACCACACAGACTAGATGCATGAACAATAGAAATTTATTTCTTACAGTTCTGGAGGTTACATATCCAAAATCAAGGTGTCATCAGGGTTGGTTTCCTCTGAGGGCGGTAAAAAAAGGATCTGTTCCAGGTCTCTTTCCTTGGCTTGCAGATACCCCCTACCTTTCTGCCTCCTCACGTGGTCATTTCTCTGTGCATATGAACCCTGCTGTTTCTTCTTCATCTTATGACACCAGTCGTCTTGGACTAGGGCCCCTCCCTATCAGTCTAATTTAACTGAATCACTTCTTTAAAGACCTTAACTCTCCATATGGTTACATTATGAGGTACTGAGTTTTATAACTTCAACATATGATTTGCTGGGAGGAAGGCATAATTCAACCTATAACAATGAACAAGACTAGACCAGAGCAAGTGCTCAATAATTATTTGTTGAATGATTTTTTTCACAAATTATTTCTATTCTTTGTTACTTTTTCTAAATTATGAAGTAAAAGAAGATTTTATAAAATAGAGTAGGAATTTGCTCAGTTGTGAATATATTCTTTGGAAACAAATTTCTCAATGAAAGTTTTCATAAGATAAAATAAAATCACAAAAATATTATTCAGGGTCAACGCTTTAAATTTTTGTAAATATGGGTATTCATATTGCATATAAAGAATTACATTTACATTGATCTAATAGGTAAGTACTTTAAAAAAATTTTAAAAATAGGAAAAGTCATCACTCCCATACAGAAATAAAATAAACGTGTTAAATATCTAACCTAACTCAATGACCAACGATCTTATAAAAAATTCAAAAAGGAATCCAAAAGAACAGACAGACTTCTAAATCAGGATTATGGAAATAAATTTACAAATGGAAACAAAATTGTTTTTTCCATAGGTCAAAGTTCACTAGAATGTCTACATACAAAAATTATTTTGCAGAGCTGTCATCTACCTTCTACTTACAGCAGTGGGAAAAAAAAATTTCCCATAGAGTCAGAATCAAACATGTGGAAGAACTCGCTACAAACAATGCATATATTTCTATGGAAGCACAAGGTTTTCCTTGTAGTCTCAAAGACACTGAAATTCTGATACTCCAAGTTAAATGATATTGTAATAAAGAATTGTTACAATACATTCAGAAGGATTCTGATTAATGAATTTTAGACATCAACATAATGTTGATGGAAAGAGATTTTGGGGTTGTGAAAAGAAGTTTTCTCACATCAAACTCCTTTGTTATCTGGGGTATAAAATCACATAAAGGCCATCTACCACCTACTCAATTTACTCGAGGAGTTCCTTTTAGTACTGAGCTAGCAATTATTGAAAACTTGGAATCTGTAGATCTCTTATTTTGAATAGAATTTTGGTAGGGGATTTATTAGATGGAAAACAGTGAATTAACAGACAAGAACCTATCTGATATGTTTGCTATTCTTCTTCAATAAAGAAATTCCACTGGAGTTCAACATAAATGAATGCATGTTCAAAATATATATTTCTAAACACCCAAATGCCCTTCCCTCAAAGATATCCTTGTGGAGGACAATATTTTTCAATTACTTTCCTGGTTTTTGTTTTCCGATGAAGAATTAAAACACTACAAATAATTGTCTTTTAGGTTGCTTTCCAGTATTGGTTTTTATTGTTTCTCTTTAAAGTAAAATACCTGTACTTTGTATTCAAGAGCATTTTACTTGTAAAGTGTGACTCACTTTGATCAATTAAAATAAGATAGAATATCAACACATTAAAATATTTAATGATCTGATACCTGATTGGTCTATAGTAGTGAAACTTCGCTCAGATGTTTTTACATCATAGGTGTCTGAATAGATTACATTTCAGGTGTCTGACTGATAGATTGATTAAACTCTTCCTTTAGTGCTGAATATATTAGCTTGATTTGCACGTCATGAGTTATAAGCAAAGACACTGGATCTTTGGAAGGGTCCTCTGTTCATTTTCCTGGGCTCTGGGGAACTTGAGAGAAACACACTAAACTGAAGAGTAAAGGAAGTAGGGCCAGCTGAAAACATTAATTCTACCTCCGTCAATGCTAACCATCATGGGGATAGTCTAGCTGAAGAATGGCAAATACATGTCTTATATACCATCGTTCAACATTGACAATTCAACACAGCACATTTTTCTACTGACCCAGAAATAGCCTGAGAATCCTAAACCCAATGCTCAAGGCAACCTCTACTAATAAATCAGAGTTGGCAAGCGGTTTAGAAATTATTTGCTATTCTTGCTCCATCTCTTGTTTTTTAATTTCAGTCTCCTATGGATACCATGAAATAGGCAATGACTGACGGAATCAAATATTGTTCTTCCAGAAGTCACAAAATGGGAGTCCTCAGGCAGATCTCAGGCTGCAGATAGGTTTTGTTTGGCCTAATTCCACAGTGATTTTTGTTTGTTTTATTTGAATTACTGGTTGCCAACATGAAAACAACAGGAAATTTGATACAAATACTTGATTTCTCTCTTTTTAAAAAAAATCAGATTTGGCAACACTGGACTTTTATTGCCACATTGCAACAACTGGCTGGATCTGAGCAGTGCCCCTCCCCTAAAGATACGCAAGCTCAGCAGTTAACCAGGGATCCCACTCATCTAAGTGGCTCATTTACATGATGGACTTTGCACCGTCCTTCCTTTTGTACTGTGACTCTAAGTCCCCTCGGTCCTTCACTGTTTGATATTATGGAAATTTCACGCTGGAAGTACAGGGGCGGGATGTACAGGTCTCTGTGGTGCTGAGGCAACTTCAGAGGTGAGGCCTGAGAGTGACAGGAACTCCTGTCCGTTATCTTCTTCCCCCGTGGTTTGGGCTGTCAAAGTAGGGCACAGAGGGGTGGCGGGTTAGCTCAGCTGGTTAGAGCGTGGTGTTAATAACACCAACATTGCCGGTTCGATCCCCATGGACCACAGTGAGCTGCCCCCTCCTTAAAAAAAAAGGTGCAGTAAGTATCAAGAAAGCTTAAGAAAACGAGCAGCCTTATACTTTTATTTTATACCATATTTTTCTTAATTTGAGGAAAATATTAGTCAGGGAGATCTAAGTGCTGCAGTTTCTTTGGCCACCTTGCCATTTTTCTAACACTCCAACCATGTTTACTTAGTCTTAAGGCCTATAGTTTGTCTGCAATTCTTTCTTAATTTAGGGCTTTTCAGGATGTCTCAGTTATGGCCACCCTGACCTCCCCATCACCCTTTCCTCCTTGATTTTAATTCCTTGTGCTTACAGCTATCTAACACATATGTTTAGTTTCCTTATTTTGCTTAGGGTAGGTGTTCTTTTCACCAGCTGGATGAGGGGAGCAGGTTTTGTCTTTGTTGTTTACTGATGTATTGCAGACAGAGACAGGTACATAGTAAGCACTCTACAAATATTTGTTGATTGCGGTGAAAACTACTTGGATGCAGTAAATACATAGCTCTAGGTCTCACAGACTATAAGAATGTGTGTCAGGTTTCCCAGAACCCATGAACTTTGAACAAAGCTGGCATTAGAGAATGACAGAGTGTGATATCCCCAGTTTCTCAAATTTCATTATTTAAAAACTGCAAGAAGTTTTTATTAGGTGGAAGATGAAAATGCTAATACAGCTTCCAGGCAAACTGTTTCTTTATTATGAAGACAGACACCTTTAAGTTATGCAAATGTAAAGAAAAGACCTCTTGAAATGGAGATGTGGGTCAAAGGAGCTTACATAGCTTTGGGGAGGAGATTGGGAAGGGCACAATGATCCACTTTCTCCTCTTAAAGGAAAAAGAGGCAGACAAAATAAAATATAAAACAAATCAAACTATGGGTGTGTTTTGATTTGTTCTAACCTCTGGAGTAGGGTCTATATTTTATAGTAATTTCAACTGACTCAAAGACAGTCAGTGACAAAACAAAAGACATTATAACCCTTCTGCTTCCATGGCCAGGTAGCTGAGGGTTGAAGATGCACCATTGGTAAGATAAAAGGGTGAACTCTAAGTCGTTCAGAGATGTCACTTAACTTCAATAACCGCAGCTCCCAGCATCAAGGCAAGAGGTTACAGCGGTACTGTGCTCTAGCTAAGAAAAATCACTAGGTTAGAAAAGATTGCCTCTAATTTACTCAGAAATCCTACTTGGAGAGATCTCTCAACATGAATTATTGTATATTATAGGTCATTATCATTTAGTGTCCAAACCTTAAGTGCCAGGCCACTTGGAGGACTGAAAAATATTTTTAAAATGACATGTCCGTCTATTTTAATACACTGCGCAGTGATCATCATAAGAGGTTAATGAGAAAAAAAATCAAGTGTGACCATGAAAACAAATTACTGTATTTGGTGGTACAAACCTTATGACATTCTGGAAAGATGATACAGAGGAGGAAGTAACATCATAGCATCAGATTATCCCTTATTTCCATATACAGCAAACAAAAAAAGTGTCAGCAAAAAAGGGAAAATAACAGAATCCAACAATTTAAGTCTGAAAAACAGTGAGGCATATTCAAACCCCACACCCAGTGAACAGGTATTGAAATATCAAAGGGGATAAGAGAGTCCACCTGGAGAAGAAACCTGTGATGCCTGAAATAGCCAGTGAACACTGACCTGTACAGATAAATGAGCTGATACTCCTTATTCTTGAAAAGAAATAAAAGGGGGAAACAAGGATTGCAGAAAAGCAATTAGCTATAACAATGAAAGACAAGTTCTAAACCAGTTAACACTACAGATGAACTAAATGTGTTACTGAAGGCTGTGAAGAGAAGTAATAAACCAACTAAGAAGAGCTAACCAGAACAGCAGGTCTTGTTGTGGATAAAACATAGGAAGTTTAGCCTACAAATATTACAGATAAACAAAGAAATTTTTAAAAATTCTATGATATAGAAAGTCTCGTTTTAAAGATAATTAAACTTGAACTGGAAGAGCATCACATCAAAAGAGTACCTGGACCTCTTGAAAATATCAAAGAAAAAAATGTATTTGGCTATACTTACTGAAATATAATAAAATAAGTATTAAAAGACTGACAGAAACTTATAATGTTGTTCACATAACTGAGACAGGATTATTACTTAAAAATTATTTTTCTGCTAGTTTTATTTTTCAGATTTTTATTAAAATACAGCTAACATACAATATTATATTAGTTTCAGGTGTACACCATAGTTATTCAACATTTACGTATCTAAAGAAGTGATCGCCATGATGAGTCCAGCACCCATCTGACACTGTACCATGTATAACAATATTATTGATTATATTCCCCATATGGTACATTAAATCCCCATGATTTATTTGTTTTACATCTGGAAATTTGGACCTCTTATTCCCCTTCACCTTTACCCGACTCCCTTTTTAAATTTTTCAATCACAGTTAGCATTCAATATTATTTTATGTTAATTTCAGGTGTATAGTATAGTGGTTAGACATTTATATAATTTAAGAAATGGTACCCTGACTAGTATCGACCTGGCACTGTGCATGGTTATTACCATATTATTGACTATATTCCCTGTGCTTTACTTTATATCCCTATGACTATTTTGTAACTACCAGTTTGTATTTCTTAGTCCGTTCACGTTTTCACCCTGACCCAACCCCCTCCCATCTATCACCCCAATAAATCTAGTACCCATCTGACACTATACATAGTTATTACAGTATTGTTGACTATAATCCTTATGCTATATTTTTACATTCCTATGACTACTGTGTAACAACCAACTTGTATTTCTCAATCCCTTCCCCTTTTTCACTCACCACCAACACACCTCCCATCTGGCAACTATCCATATGTTCTCTGTATCTATGAATTTGTTTCTGTTTTGTTTATGTATTTTGTTCTTTCGATTCCATATATAAGCAAATTCACACTGCATCTGTTTTTCTCTGTCTGACATACTTTCCTCAGCACAATGCCCTCCAGGCCCATCCATGCCCCCTGCAGATGGCTAGAACACATTCCATTGCCTGGCCAAGCAATATTCCATTGTATATATGTACCACCTTCTCTTCCATCAATGGACACCCAGGCTGCCTCCACATCTTGGCCATTGTAAACGGTGCTGCAATGAACATAGGGATGCACACTTCCCCTCAAAGTAGTGTTTGGGTTTCTTTAGATAAATATCCTGAAGTGAGATTACTGGGTCCTTTTTTGTCTCTTGTTATAGCCTTGGTTTTAAAGTTTATTTTGTGTGATATAAGTATTGCTACCCTAGTTTTCTTTTTGTTTCCATTTTCGTGAAATATCCTTTTCTATCCCTTTACTTTCCATCTGTGTGTGTCTTTCAATCTGAAGTGAGTCTCTTGTAGGCTCCGTATGTAAAGGCTTTGTTTTCTCAGCCATTCTGTCCTCCTGTGTCTTTTGAGTGGAGCATTAGTCCATCTACATTGAAAGTAATTGTTGATAGATATATAGTTATTGCCATTTTGTTATTCATAATTTTTATCTTTTTTTTCCATATTAAAGAAGGCCCTCTAATATTCCTTGCAGTACTGGTTTGGTGGTGATGAATTCCTTTAGCTTTTATTTCTCTGGTAATCTCTCTATCTGTTCTTCAATTCTAAATGATAACATTGCTGGGTAGAGTAATCTTGGTTATAGGTCCTTGTTTTTAATCACTTTGTATATTTTGTGCTAATCCCTTGTGGCCTGTATAGTTTCTGGTGAGAAATCACCTGACAATTTTATGGGGGCTCCCTTATAAGTTACTAGTTGCATTTCTCTTGCTGCTTTTAGGATTTTCTTTTTATCTTTAACCTTTCCATTCTAATTGTAATGTGTCTTGGTGTGGGCCTGTTTGTGTTCATCTTGTTTGTGACTCTCTGTGCTTCCTGGACTTGTATGCCTACTTTCTTTACCAGGTTAGGGAAGTTTTCATTCATTATTTCTTCAAATATGTTCTCAATCCCTTGCTTTCACTCTTCTCCTTCTGGTACCCCTATAATGCAAATGTTGTTACACTTGATGTTGTCCTAGAGGTCTCTTAAACTATCCTTATTTGTTTAGATTCTTTTTTTCTTTCACTGATTGGGTGTGTTCTGCTAGTTTGTCTTCCAAATCGGTGATCGGTCCTCTGTTTCTCTAGTCTGCTGGTAATTTCTTCTAGTGCATTCTTCATTTTAGTTATTGTATTCTTTACTTCTGACTTCTTTAGTATGGTTTCTAAGTCCTTTTTTATGTTTGCTGTCTCTTTGTTGAAGTTCTCACTAAGTTTCTTCAGCATCCTTATAACCATTGTTTTGAACTCTGTATCTGGTAGGTTGTTTGCCTCCTTTTTGTTTAGTTCTTTTTCTGGAGTTTTCTTCTGTTCTTTCATTTGGGATGTATTTCTCTGTTTCCTCATTTTGGCTGCCTTTCTGGTGTGGTTTTTTTTTTTTTTTTTTTTGTATTAAGTAGATCTGCTATGTCTCCCAGTCTTGCCTGGTGGCCTTATGTAGTAGGTGCCGTGGGGCCTTGGCACAGTCTCCCTGGTCACCTGCACTAGGTGCTCCAGGAGTGTCCCTTCTGTGGGTTGTGTGGCTCTTCTGTTATAGTTGAGCCTTGATTATTATTAACATGTCAGTGAGTAGGATTTACCCACAGGGTGATTGACTGAGGGGTTTGTTCACATCCACAACTTATGGGCTGCTGTGCAGAAGGCTTACCCCACTGAGTGGTATTTGCCCCAGTGGGCTCTGGTGCCTATGGAGACCACCCTTGGTGTGTGCCACTTGTGGCTTAATTGAGTAGTTCTCTACTATGGTCTGAAGCCAACCTCCAAGTATGTTGGTTCTGGGACCTCTTGCGCAGGGCTCCAGTGCAGGCCCAGGTCAGCCACTGCCTGTGGTTCTCCAGGGACTACGTGGTAGAAACTACATAGTGATCCACAATTGTTTGCTGCCTGTGCAAACCCTGGAGGCACATTGGAGTGGTCTTGCTGCAAACTGAGATGGCTGCCATCAGTACCAGGCCCAGGGTAGCTGCAAAAAGCCAGGACACCTGAGACCTGCTGTAACCTGCCAGCTCCCTTAATGTTTATCCCCTGATAAAGCCTCATGTGGTACACGAGTTGGGTGAGGCAGGGCCTCAGGGAGTAATGAGAGTGGGAAGAGTTGTTGTCAACAGGTTAATGTAGACTCTAGTTTGGTGTCAGTGCTGAGCCAGGAGCTACGCAGCAAAAGTTTCAGAGCACATGAAGGTCAGCTGCCACCTGCCTGGGTTCTAAGGAGTCTGATAGTTTTTCCAGAAGAAGTGCAATGCAGGCAGGGCTGGCTGCTCTCAGAGAAAGTCCCTCTGGTGTTGGGCAAGTTGGTTGTGGCGGGGAGTCAGGGAGTCAGCAGGATGGAGCAGCAAAACTCACCAGGTCAGTCATATTTACATTTTGGCCACTGAGGGTAGGCTCAACACAGAAAAGATAACACCTGCCTACTGACCATACAGGAGAAAGACCTCACACTGGGGAAATGGCAACCGTCCTCCAGCCCTCTCGCTGCAGCCACACACCTCAGTCTGCCCCCAGTATGCTTCCAACACCCCCTGAGGTACTGTCCCTCTGCCAGAGCCCAAGGTGAGTGCCTACAAGTGAAAGTCTGTTCATGAGCCATTTAAGAGGACATCTGAGTTTCCTGCAGCCTTTGGTCCCATCCAGATGGTTGGAATCCCCACTGTTTTTTACAACCAGATTTTGAAGGGGTTCCTCTCCCCAGCACCAGCACTCTGGGCTGGCGAGGCCAGAGTGGGACTGGAGTCTCATGCTTCTCTGGGGCGACCTCTGTGGCCAAGATATCCTTCCCAGTTTTCAGCTGCCACACAGAGGTTTAGAGCCATCCTGGTTCACGTCTCCACCCCTCCTACCAGTCTTGACATAGCTTCTTCTTTATATCCTTAGTTCTAAAACTTCTGTTCAGCCAGACTTCAGACGGTTCTCCAAGTTGATTGTTCTATACTTTAGTTGTGATTTTAATATGTTCATGGAAGGATGCAGGCACAGTCGGAGGTTTTCTTATTGTCAGCTATTTCAGAGTCTTAGTGCTTGAATTCTTTTTCTGCCAGTTTTATATGCAAGGTTATGAATACTCAGAATCTATGTGAGAAATTGTCAAGAGGGGAAAGTGATTTTACAATCTTAATTTCCAAAAGAGTAATGGTATGCTACCTTTTGTGTATGGGAAGACACCAGAAACCCAAAATGGGAGGAGAGGGAAAGTTTAGGGCAGAAGATATTTCAAAATATTCATGAAGCATTCTTTCCTGCAGTTTAATAATCATGGTGTGCTGTGAGAGAAAGTTTTGATCACAATGGATTATGTTTATAAATGGTGTGCAGCCAGACTACCCCCACCAAAAAAAAAAAGAAAAGAAAAAAAGAAAAAGAATATCTGATTTTAACACAAGAAAAAATAAGCATTAAGTAGTTATTAAAAGTACACACTTTGCAAACTATTAATATATAAATTAAGTTTTAAATATAATTTAATTGGCAGCATAAATTATATATAGTTCATTCTTTTAAAAGCATATGTATATATAGATTAATAATAATCAGAAGCATACAGCAGCATGAAATTTAATTACATATGGGTTTTTAATTTATATATGTGTATGTAGATTCATCTGTGTGGATACACACACACACACACACACACACACATAAACAGAGAGATATTTTCTGATTAGAAAAATAAGCAAATATCAATCCTTTAACAACATTTTAAATTCTACTCAAGTAATATTTATTTTTCCTTGGCACTTTTTTTCCCCTTTCTTTATGTATCAAGTATAATCCTGAAAGTGATAGCACAGAAAAAGAGGACAATGAATAGTGATGAAACATCACAGAGCACTAAAATAACTCTAGAACTATTTGGGCTGTGCCATACTGTCTGGACTTCAGAACACGTGTCCTTGAGGCAAGTGTCCCTGAAATGCTCCGGGAAGAACTCTTGAGATAGTCATACCCTTGAAATTGACTCTAATTATGAATTTGATCTTTTCTCAGAGAACATGCTTATGAAGGGATTTTATAGGTGGTAGCAGATTTGGAAACTTTTTAGTGATAAAGCAACAATCCAAATTTTAGTTTTTGAATTCTATATGATGACAAATTTGGAGAGAGGGGAATTGTAAATCAAAATGGAATCAAATAGTTTCATATATTATACTAGATCTCATAGAGAGGACCCAATAAATGGAAGAGCTATGGGCCATTTTGAAGAATTCCTACTTACTGCTCTGATTGTATCTGTTGAATGTCTCCAGATTTGAGTTCATCATTCACTTCGTGAATTTAATTTTTGCAAAAGGTCTCCCAATAGTTTTATTAGAGTTTGACTGAAGGAATTAGCTACCCATTTTGCATCACTTTATTGCAAAAAAAAATTATTATTCTTTGAATTTATTTGTGTCACTTACGCAGAATACAGCTAAAGTACCATTTTTAAAAAATAAGAAGAAATAATAGGTAACATTACAATAGAAAAAATTAGAAAAATATGTCCTTAAAATGATGATAGATATTGTTACCAAAAAAATAAAACAGTGTACAAATATTTCTAAACAAAACAATGATTCACAATTATCCAAAAAATATACCTGCTATACTTTAATACAACTTTGATTCTGTTTTGCGTCTTTTCCTTGAACTTGGAATGAGGATGCTTCACAGGTAGGAGAGATACTTAGACAATGAAAATAAGGACAAAAAAGGCTTTCTGCAAATAACGTAGGATGAAACAAACTGAAAGGGAACTATTAAGTTGCCAAAGAACAGCCAAGTATGCTCACCCTCCTGAGGAAAAGATTTATAGTTGCAGATTAGATTTTTGAATTTAAAGGAGCTAATCTAAACTTAGTGAAAATATAAAAATTTTAGTCCAAAGAGATTTAAAAGGAAATCTTGAGTCATAAAAAACACAGAGGAGATTCATAAAGAAAGACATGTACTATCAAATCATAAGATGAAATTTGTCTATACTGTCAACACACACGTGCTCAATAAGGTCACTTGAGAATTTTATGGAATATGCAAATTATACTGGAATTTAAAAACTAAAAAAGTTAAAGTTGAAATAATTTACAAAAAGAAAAGCCAGTGTGAACTGTTGTGTGGTATGAGTCTTTGTTTTTGAACCAAATTAGATTCAAATTCACTATCACTTATAGCTTGCATTGGTAGTGTTTTGGGCAAAGTAACATGATCTTCTCACAGTGTAGGGAGCTTGTATTGGAATCCAAGGTCTCAGGTCTCTGCCATTAGTTGAGCCACGATTGTGGCCTCTGTGAATTTGTTTTAAAACTATAAAATGATTTCTAAGGTTCTTCTTGGGTGTGAGTCCATGTGTCTTGTTCATAGTTTATTTGACTAAAGTTAAATAAACATGTCCATCTTTATTTAAGATTAGTTAAGGAGAACTGATGTGGACATTCTGGAATTTGCTCATGAAACCACGAAAAGTACACTCAAAAAGAAGGCTTGTAATATGTTTGGAGTCAATAATGGTTGAAATATTTTAAATCATAGACTACGGTTGATATAATCACAGAGATAAATTATGGGTATTCTGCATGGCACAGTACTTAACACAACCATCTAGATTGTTGAATTGTAAACTTTTTCACCTCAGCTGCTTAAATCTTTCAAATTGGTAAGCATATTTAGTCTTTCCTTGTATGGGTCTAAGGTTCAATCTCTTGGTATTTAAAAATGAAACTGTACACTTTGCAGCCACCTGGACATGAATTGAATTCTTTGCATAGATCCTAAACTAAAACACTATACTTTTTTTCATCATTCAGATCTTTTAAGCTGTGTCAAGTTTCATAAGAAGCTTCTTTCTTCTCCTCTTGACTCTTGAAGTTCTGTCAAACTCCTCTATTCTTGCTGTCTTACTGTCACCCCTAAATATGAATTTGTTTTTGCTTGTCTTAAGGCTACACTCACTGATATCGTCTCCAACTCACTTAAAGCAAGCCTGTTAACCTCATTGTCCTATTGCAACAACTTCAAAAATCGTCCTGTTCTGATAGTCTTATCCTCCTCCACTCTCAATGGCCTTTTTTGTCATCATGACAAGATTAAGAAGGGAGTTCAAATGCAAATACAGAACTTAGGGTTTAATAATCACAAAATTTGGACTACAAATTTGACTCTAATCTTAATGGTAGCCAAAATTATGTGCTTATCAGTGTACAGAAGGGAGAATCATATTAGATCTTCAGAGAAATAATTTTTTTTGTCATTGGGTTCTGAGTGAAATTTCTTGAGTGTGATTATCACACAGAACAATTTGGGTCCATTATCCCTTCAGTATAAGTTAAGGACATAGAGTTCAAGTGGAACTCAGAGTAAGAATTTCTGGGGAGCAAGACAAATACAAGCATATGGAGTTTTCTGTGGTCCGATATGGCCTAATCGACAGAGAAATAGAAAGACTATTCTTCAAGCAGTCTTCTGTATCACTTTTCTCAACTAGGGTTTTGATACAAATTGGGCGGCAAACTGAATTTACAAATGTCTATGCTTGTGATTCTCAAATATTATGAAGAGGACACATCACTTCTTTTTCCTCATCTACTTTCTCCCATACTGCAAGGGCTGTGAGACCTATTTCAAAGTCTTCCTGAAAAACTCGTTCCCTGGCTTTAGTATATATACCTCTGCTACATCTATTCTTTCCTCTTTTCTGATGCTGCACCATCAAATTCTAAATAATGGACCTGGCAAAGGCAGAATCATCCTTGGAAGGCAGGAAAGTGGAAGAAAATGAAATAGAAAGACAAGATATTTTTAGCAAGGAGGTTAGTGTCCAAAAATAATCCTCTGTTATTAATTTTTATCCAATCACACATACATTATTTTCGTTAAATTTCACAATAATTCTGTGTGAGAGGTATTTTTTTTTCACTTGATAAGCAGGAAAGTAAGGTTCAGAGAGTTATGAAATTTGCTCAGGGTTTGATAGCTTGGAAATGGTTCAGCTGGAATTGTGAATCCCTGTCTTGCTAGAGCCCGGAGGGCAAGTTTTCTGTGGGACTGGTTAAGGTTAGATCCATACGCTGTAAAGACTGGATGAGCCAATGGTAATGTTGACATTTTTTATCAAAATGAAGGGGACTGACTCAGACTTTCACCAGCTTCACACATGGGCCTTTGAACCTTTCATACACATATCACACCTACACCAATATAGTGTACATCAGAGCAGGGTACAATGATCACACATGAACTCGATGGAGAAGTTATTAATCACAATTTTACATTTCTCATTCATGTATACTTGCACAAAATGTTATGTGGTTAGGGGTCCCCAAGTTCACCCTGAGGTTCAATGATTTGCTAGAAGGGTTCATACAACTCAGAAAAGCTGTTATACTCATAGTTACTGTTTATTACAGCCAAAAGATGCAAAGTAAAATCAGCAAAGGCAAAAGGAGTCCAGGAGAAACGAGGCATAAACTTCCTGTTTTCCTTTGCCAGAAGCGTCATATGAGCAGCGCTAAATTCTCCCAGCAATGATGAGTAACAACACATACAGAGTATTACCAACCAGGAAAGCTCACTCAAGCCTTAGTGTCCAGGGTTTTTATTGGGGGTTGCACACATAGGCATAATATGCTCATTTGACGGACCTTAGTTACTCAGGCTTCATCCCTTCAGAGATCAAACTCTTACAGCAAGGCCAAGGCCCCCCACCAAAAATCACAAGGTTAGCTTCAACTACCTGGCATGGCCAAGACCCCCGGGGGGAAAAATATAGTTTTTTCAGGCAGGATATTTCAAGGGATTAGAGGAGACCTCTTAGAAGCTGGTCCAGAGCCCGTCTTTGTTCAGAAGATGCAGAGTTTGAATATCCTGAGTCTGCTAAATTATCCCTTTACTGCATAGTTAAGGTAAACTTAAGAGGTATCTGTAGAAATTATATGAAATAAAATTAGCAAGCTAAGATAATGTAGTTTCTTAGAGCAATTTTAATTACTTTTGTAGTGACAATTTTGAGGAGCACACAATTTGAATTTCCAATAAAAAAAGCTTTACTCAACATAGCAATTGAGACAAAATATAGTCTTTTAGAATATTTTATATTTGTAATAAAAATCATTCAAAACCAGAGTTTACAAAGACCAGTGAATTAAAGATTATGATTCAAGTTTTCTGAGGCCCTATTCGAGCTGTGAGTTTCAAAAGAGGAATTGGTGGCTAAATAGACAAGTGTCTAGGCTGCCTACTTTTCTTTCAACCAGAGTAGCTCTGATTTAGTCTGTTTTCCTGATTTACACTTCTCAGTAAAAGTTAATCTGAAGAAATGGTTACAAATCCAAACTGAAAAACAACTGTTATAAATTGAATTGTACCTCTTAAAAACATATTGAAGTCCAGACCCCCAATATGTCAGAATATGACTTTATTTGAAAATAGGGTGATTGCAGCTGTAATTAGTGAAGTCAAGATGAGGTCAGACTGCAGTGGGTCCTTAATCCAATATAACTGGTGTCCTTATAAGAAGAGGAGAGAGATACACAGGGAGAAGACAGCCATGTGAAGACATAGGCAGAGATTAAAAGACTGTAGCTTCAAGCCAAAGAACACCAAGGAATGTCAGGAAACATGAAAAGCCAGAACAGGCAAGGAAGAATTCTCCTCTACAAGTTTCAGAGGGAGCATGGTTTTGCTGATTTAGTACTTCTAACCCTCTGTACTGTTAGGCAGCAAATTTTTGTTGTTGTAAGCCACCCAGTTTGTGGCACTATGTTATGGCAGCCCTAGAAAACTAATACACAAATTAGACTAATTTCATTCCTCTCATCAAAAACTGAGGCCAAAAAGGTTGGGCAAATTTCTGAAAACTGAGAATACAAATGAAGTTAAGGATCTACTGAATGTCTGTTCAAAAAGGTTTTTTTTTTGTTTGTTTGTTTTGTTTTTTAGTTCTGTGTTTTAAATGGATCACATTACTTAGTTAACAAGAAAATATGTATTTATAGATTCATCTCTTAAGAAAAAGTCTTTATCAAATCATGTACATCTTAAAAATACATTTTGCCGGGGCCGCCCGGTGGCTCAGGCGGTTAGAGCTTCGTGCTCCTAACTCCAAAGGCTGCCGGTTCGATTCCCACATGGGCCAGTGGGCTCTCAACCACAGGGTTGCCACTTCGGTCCCTCGAGTACCGCAAGGGATGGTGGGCTCTGCCCCCTGCAACTAAGATTGAACACGGCACCTTGAGCTGAGCTGCCGCTGAGCTCCCGGATGGCTCAGTTGGTTGGAGCGTGTCCTCTCAACCACAAGGTTGCACCTTGAGCTGAGCTGCCGCTGAGCTCCCGGATGGCTCAGTTGGTTGGAGCGTGTCCTCTCAACCACAAGGTTGCCGGTTCGACTCCCACAAGGGATGGTGGGCTGTGCCCCCTGCAACTAGCAACGGCAACTGGACCTGGAGCTGAGCTGCGCCCTCCACAACTAAGATTGAAAGGACAACAACTTGACTTGGAGAAAAAGTCCTGGAAGTGCACACTGTTCTCCAATAAAGTCCTGTTACCCTTCCCCAATAAAATCTATAAATAAAAAAAAAAAAAAAAATACATTTTGCCAATTCTACCTCAATAAATCGGGAAAAAAGAAATGACCTGACTGATAAAGTTGCTGAAAACAGTGCAAAGTTTTGCGACTGCTAATAAGGAATGAGATTACATAGCAATTTTGCTGGACCGTGTCAAAAATAAACAGGCAAGTAGGTTCTTAATCTACTCAAGTGCTCATTCATTACTATTTTCACTGGGAGAAAAAAGGAACGGGTGTGGGGATAGTGAAAAATATTTTTAGTAGCTGACTTAAATTTTTAGTGGAATAGGCAAAGCACATGCAGAAAACAAATCATAGTCCTGTATTGGAATGTTAATATCTGCGGAATTTACCTAATGATAAATTTAACCTTTGAATCAATTAGCTATTGCTATAAAACAACCCATCCCAAAACTCAGTGACTTAACAAAAATAAATTATTGTTGCTTATTGCCTTCAGGTCAGCTGGAGGTTGTATTTGGCTGGAGTGGCTCTGCTTCAAGTATTTTTCGTTCTCCTTAGATCAGCAGGATAGCTTTCCTGCATAGTCTTCTTATATCAATGGAAGACATGTAAGAGGGCAAGTGGAAAAATGTGAAGTTTCTTAAGGCCTAGGCTGACGACTGGCACACTGCTACTTCCAGTCATTTGTCATTGGGAGAAGTGAGTCACAGGGTGTATTAGTTTCCTAGGGCTGCTGTAACAAAGTACCACAGACTAGGTGGTTTAAAACAATGGAAACATATTGTCTCACAGTTTTGGGGACTAGAAGTCCAAATCAAAATATTGGCAGGATTGATTGCTTCTAAAATGTGTGAGGTAAGGATCTGTCTCAGGCCTCTCTCCTTCGCTTGTAAATGGCCACCTTTATACTCATGTAGTGTTTGTTCTCCCTATACCTGTCAATTTTCAAATTTCCCCTTTTTATAAGGATACCAATCAGAATGGAGTAGGGCTTACCCTAATTACTTTGTTTTAACTTGATTACCTCTGTAAAGATCCTATCAACAAATAAAGTCACCTCTGAGGTACATAAATATTTGTTGGGGGAAGGGACACAATTCAATCCATAATACACATTCAAGTCCAAAGTAAAGGGGGTATGAACAGTACTCCAAATGAAGACACGGCGGGAGTGGGTTAAGAATGGGGCCTTAATAGTTTAAACTTTAAATCAAACACAGGACTTGGTAAACCTTGGCCCCTGAGCCAAACCTGACCTGCTATCTATTTTTATAAATAAAATTTTATTGGAACACAGGCATGTTCATTTTTTAATGTATTGTCTATGTCAGCTTTTGTGTTACAATGGCAGGGTTGAGTGCCTGTGACAAGCGGCTGTTTGGCCTGAAAAGGCTAATACAATTATCTGGCGCTCTAAAAGTTTACTGATCCCTGATCTTGCCAGAGAAGCAAGGCCTACAGATAAATGTTTGTATACTTTTCCTGAACCCATGTAACTGTCCTAGTGGAGCAATGGGAAAAATACCGTTTGGGGAGTGGGAAGTTTTGTCTTATGACATCGGTTTTGCCATTAGCTAGTTCTGTGACCTTGAGCAAGACCTTTAGCTTCCTTGTCTCTGTTTCTCATTTAGGAAATCAGAGAACTAGTCATATTACTTTCCTAACTTTGCTTTTCTTAATCATAGTCAGATAGTAAACCTTTAGTAATGAAAAACTACTGCCTGGAGCTACTCAACAAAGAAGGTGGCATAGTTATAGAAAAATATAATTTTCCCTGTGGGCCTCAAACTACTATTTTAATGAAATGAAAGTGTGGGGTTTTTTGTCGTTGTTTTTTTTGCTTTTCTTTCTGAATCAGCAGCCCTCTGCTTACCATAAAATTAAATGATATTTAAAGTCCTTTCTTTTTTTAAATCTATTTTTATTATTTGTTTAGAATTTGCATGCTGGCTGGATCCAGAAAGCATATGAAGTAGCCTATAAAATTAAATGCATATAAAACAGAACAATTAAGCACAAATATAAACAGGATGAAACCAATTCAAAGCAGTGGAGACTGAGACTTTAAACTAATATATGCTAGCTATAATAAACCCTAATTATACATTTAAAAATATTTTTATTAAAATATAGCTAACACACAGTATTATATTAATTTCAGGTATACACAGTAGTATTCAACATATATATACTTAAAGAAGTGATCACTATGATAAGTCCAGCAACCATCTGACACCATACTATGCTATAACAATATTATTGACTATATTCCCTATGCTGTACATTATGTCCCCATGACTTATTTGTTTTGTACCTGGAAATTCGAAACTGTTATTTCCCTTTAACTGCCCCCCTTTTTTTTAATATTTCAATTACACTGGACATTCAATATTATTTCATATTAATTTCAGGTGTACAGCGTAGTGGTTAGACATTTCTATAATTTAAGAAGTGATCCCTTTGACTAGTCTAGCACCCATCTGGCACTATACATAGCTATTACCATATTATTGATTATACTCCCTATGCTTTACTTTACATGCCCATGACTATTTTGTAACTACCAATTCCTATTTCTTAAGCCTTTCATCTTTGGCACCCTGCCCTCTAAGCCCCAGCAAATCTAATACCCATCTGATACCATACACAGTTATTACATTATTTACTGTATTCCTTATGCTATACCCTCCATTCCCTGACTAATTTGCAACAACCAATTTGTACTTCTTAATCCCTTACCAGTTTTTACCCACACTCCCAACCCCTCTCCCATCTGGCAACCATCAAAATGTTCTCTGTTATCTATGAGTTTGTTTCTGTTTTGTGTGTTTCTTCATTTTGTTCTTTAGATTCCACATATAAGTGAATTCACATTATATCTGTCTTTCTCTGTCTGACACTCCACTAAGCACAGTACTCCCCAGGTCCATCCATGCTGCTGCAGATGGCAAGATCCCATTCCCTTCCATGGTCAAGCAATATTCCATCATATATATATATATATATATATATATATATATATATATATATATATATATATTCCCTCCTTATCCTCATTACATCTTCATCAGAGGACACCCAGGCTGAATCTGCATCTTGGGAATTTTAAATAATGCTGCACTGAACATATGGATGTATACATCCCCTTGAAGTAGTGTTTTGGGTTTCTTTAGATTAAATACTCCAGAAGTGGGGTTATTGGGTCCTTCTTTGTCTCTTGTTATAAAGTCTATTTTGTGTGGTATAAGTATTGCTACTTTCGTTTTGTGTTTGCTTGTTTCCATTTTCATGAAATATCTTTTTCCATCCATTTACTTTCAGTCTCTGTGTGACTTTTGAGCTGAAGCGAATCTCTTATAGGTAGGATATGTAAGGGTCTTGTTTTCTTATCCCTTAAGCCACCCTATCTTTTGATTGGAGCAGTTAATCCCTTTACACTTAAAGTAATTGTTGATAGATATGTAGTTTTGGTCATTTTATTACTCATATTTTTTATTTTATTTTGGTTTTTTTGGGTCTTAAAAAGTCCCTCTAAGATTCCTTGTAATAATGGGTTGTTGGTGATGAATTCTTTTTGCTTTTTCTTGTCTGGGAAGATCTTTATGTGTCCCTTGATTCAAATGATAGTTTTGCTGGGTAGAATGATCTGGTTGTAGGTCCTTGTTTTTCATCACTTTGAATATTTCTTGCCAATCCCTTCTAGTCTGCAAAGTTTCTGTTGAGAAATCAGCTGACGGTCTTATGGGAGCTCCCTTGTAGGCAACTAACTGCCTTTCTTTTGCTGCTTTTAGGATTCCCTCTTTGTCTTTAACCTTTGCTTTTTAATTATGATGTGTCTTGGTGTGGGCTTCTTTGGATTTATCTTTTTGGAGACTCTGTGCTTCCTGGTCTTGTATGTCTATTTCCTGCACCAAGTTAGGGAAGTTTTCCATCATTATTTCCTCAAGTAGATTTTCACTTCCTTCTTCTAGCTCTTCACCTTCTGACACCTCTATGATGCAAATGTTGGTATGCTTGAGGTTGTCCCAAGGTCTCTTAAAGTATCCTCATTTTTTTGCTTTTCTGATTGGGTGTTTTCTGCTACCTTATCTTGTCAATTGTTGATTCGATCCTCTTCATGTAATCTACTGTTGATTCATTCTAATGCATTCTTCATTTAGTTATTGTATTCTTTATTTCTGACTGGTTCTTTTTTATGTTTTCTATCTCCATTTTTATGTTTCTTATCTCTTTCATGAAGTTCTCCCTGAGATCATTGAGCATCGTTATAACCAGTGTTTTGTACTTTGCTTCTGGTAGATTGCTTGCCTCCATTTTGTTCAGTTCTTTTTCTGGAGCTTTGTTCTGTTCTTTTATATGGGACATGTTTCTTTGTCTCCCCACTTTGGCTGCCTCCCTGTGTTTGTGTCTATGTATTAAGTAGGGCTGCTATGCCTCCCAATCTTAGTAGATTGGCCTTACAGGTGTCTTGGGGGACCTAGTGGTGCAGTCTCCCTAGTCACCAGAGCCAGGTTCTCCACCTACACCTTGTGTAGGTTGTATGTGCCCTCCTGTTGTACTTGAAGCCTGGTTGCTCTTTGCAGACTAATAGGAGGGATTGACCCTCAGTCTTATTGGTTGTGAGGAGTGGCCATGGCTGCAGTAGAGGAGCTGTTGTGCAGGGGCTGAACCTATAGAGCAGGATTCACTTTAGCAGGGCTCTGGTGCCTGCCCAGTCTGCCCTTTGGGTGTGTCATTTTTGGAGGTGGCCAGGTGATGCTCCAGCTTGGTCTGGATCTGAAGCTTTCCACTGGGTGTGCCTGCCCCAGGAGGGGCGCCACTGCAGGCCAAGTTCAGCCACAGCCTATGCCCTGCTGGGGGCCACCTGAAATGAGCCATAAAGCAATCCACAGATGACTGTCACTTGCACTGGGCTTGTTGGTGCCTCCACATCTGAGATAACCCTCCCCATTTTTAATGGTCGCATACAAGTGTGGGACCAGCCCATTTCATGTCTCTGCCCCTCCTACCTGTATCGAGGTGGCTTCTTCTATATGTCCTCAGTTATAGTACTTCTGTTTAGACTTCAGGCAGTTCTCAATGATGGTTGTTCTACAGTTCAGTTGGAATTTGGAGGTGGTCATGAGAGGAGATAAGCATAGTGTTTGCATACTCTCTTGACCAGACATTGGTCCTTTCTTCTTTTTCATATTAGGGTTCTACAATATTAAACATGGAGGAGAGTGAATATGTATTATATACCATTTTTAGACAGAAATAAGCTTCATTGTGGCAGAATTTTATTATACCAAACTTTTATCCATTTTGGCCACTCTAGCTATTAGAATCTTAAAATGTGTTAGAGAGGCCATCTGGTCCAGCTACCCATACATAATAATTAAAAGGCCTTAATTAAAAATTTTATGAAAAAGCAGAAGAATGTGTTAAATAACACAACTCAACAATGAGTAATCAATTGGAAAGCTTGCCCCAATATTCTGTAGAGCCTCCCACCAAGTCTTTTTTCCTATCCCTTGAATCTTGCTTTGACCTGTAGAATGTGGATGAGGTGATGTTGTGCAAGTTCTGGACCTTAGGCCTCAATGGCCTTAGCTTTGGTCTTTGTTGTCTTAGAATGTTCCCGGAGACCATCACGTAAGGAAACTGGTCTAGGACACTGGAGGATGACAGGCTAAGTAGAGGAGAACCAGGTTGCCCAGGTGACAGCCAGCACCACTACCAGTCATGAGAATGTGGCAAGGAAAACATTCTGAAACAATCTGTATCTCCTTTTGTGTGCCCCATAATTCTCTAGTCTCCTACCAGCCACTCCAAAATATCTGCTTCAGCCTTCATTTTATATAAATCGTAAATATATAAATTTTCTATTAATAGAAAGTTTTTACCATCCCCTTTTGCAGTCACTCAAATTACAATCTTTAATTATAGAAATTTTCATAATTGATTTTGGTGGGCATCTCTACTCTCTTTCAAATATGTTTTGTGAAATTCTGACTACTTGCTTTGGGGAAGATGTGGCTGGTTTTCCAGTTCTCTGCATCTCTAACGTGAGCACAGTTCTGTTTCCTTTGCAAGATCAGTACACTCTTCAGTGTGGTGATGGGAAGGGCATTCATACCTTTGGACAGAGGAATAATTTCCTGCTTGTTGTCTGAGCTGGAAGAACATCTCCTATTGTGCTAAGAATGTCACATAGATTTCATCTAGTATACTAATTTTGGTTTTTGGTGACTGCCTCTTGCAATATTAAGAAATATTTCAAGGCCACATGCAGGCTTTGTTATAACTTATTGGCAATGTCTTTCCTCGAGAGGAAAATGGACCTTTATATACCAAATATTTTTTACCATTGACCATGGTACTTTCTATGAAAATGATTAAACAGCTCCTTTCCTCTAGTAGTAGTAGCACTAGGAAATTTGTATTTAATCACTTCATATCCATCAGGCATAGCTTATAAATTTATATTAGCTAGGCTAGGTTAAGTTCAGTGAAATTCACTAATAACCAACATCATTAGAGATGATAATCTAACCAAAAGTGCAGAGGTTATTATTTTGGTCATTCTCATTTATGCAATTTCTTTAATAATCATGTATATTAGCTACTTAGTTATTTAATCCATGACAATATTGTTACAGTAAATAATATTTTTAACTATAAAATACAATTGAGAGTTGATGCACTGTAGGGGTTGGCAAACTATAATCAGCTGCTGGGCCACATTTAACCTGCCATCTGTTTTTGTAAATAAAGTTTTATTGGAACAGAGCCAGCCCCATATGTTTCATATTGTCTATGGTTGCTTTGTGTTACAATGACAGGATTGAGTAGTGGCAACAGAGACTAGCAGAGTTGAGTAGCTGTGACAGAGATTTTACAGGCTGCAGAACCTGAAATATTTACTATCTGACCTGTTACAGAAAAAGTTGCCAATCCCTGATGGATTGAAATGGTTAAGGCTCTAACATTTATTGACTATTTTCCATTTTCAGGGAAATGTAATAGATGTTGATAGCCCTTTGAAGGGCTTCTTCCTCTCTAATAAAAGGCTTTATACAGAGCAGTTGTTTTTAATCCTGTCTAAACATTAAAATCAACTGGGTAGAGTTAAAATTACTAATACTGGGACATGACCTGTGTAGGATATGGGTATTGCATGTTTTCGAAAGCTACTCAGGTGACTCTAAAGTGCATTAAGGTTATGAAGCATTGATCAGTGTTATTATTTTATACTTCAGCTATTTGCTCTTCTATACGTTATATTGTGTGGCTATCCAGTTTGACTTATAGTGACTTAAATCTGACATAAAGTAAATCTGAAATAGCTTAACAAAATAATAAAAAATAAAAAAATTCAAGGAAAAGTGGGTTTTAGTTCAGACTGGGTGGGACCTCTTAATTAAAGTCCCAAGCCCCTGGAATTTTTGCTGGTCCAATTTCCTTGTATGTCAAGTATCATTGTTTCCTCCACAAATCTCCAGATTTAAAACTAATTGTAAAGCTAACAAAAAAGTCATTGAAGTCTATTTTTTTGTGTTCTATTTTCTTATCACGCATGAATCATCTACTTTAAAAAATAAAACCTCGTATAGTTACATTCTGTCTTGCTGTTAGAAATTTTTTTCACATTGCAATACTTAGAAAGTATTTGGGAAATAGGATAAAATACAAGAAGATTAAACTTTGGTAAGCGAAAGACAAATCATTTTTTCTAGTTCAACATGTAGCCAATTATCCTAGAAACGATGGATCAGGAAGCTCTCTCATAGATTTAGTTTTAAGTATTGCAAGGATATATACTCTCATTGCCCTATCTAGTGCACCATCAATTTTTATGGACTTAAATAATAATTTGAGTAAGTCATATACCAAAATTTTCCATAGGCATCTTACACATAGGCAGAAGTTATTTATAGATGGAGAAACTCACACTTAAGGTTTATCCCAAAGATCTATCTTGAGAACTTCCCAGGCAGGTTTGCACATCAATAGTAAAAATTATGCATTTATAATTTAATATTTTCCAGCCCAACAGCTAGTTCAAGCATATGCATAAATTAAAATTTCTAACCATTTTGCCCAAATCACACTTCTTCAGTTTGCAAGATTTGTCTTTGCTCCACCCACTTTTTTCTGGTGCCAATACTTTTCCTTAGCTACTGTCTTCTCTAAGCCTGAAGTTTCTTCTCCCATCAAACTAGGAAAACTTGAAAATCTCTCTGCTAGAGACACTCTTACAGAGCCTTAAAAAATGCAGTTTGGACAGAGAATATAGGGATGAGAAGAATGCATTATATTTATATAAAAAATGATTCTTTATATTCTCTTTATACTCTTCAGCTCTTATTTTCTATAGAATTGGCAACACCACCATAAAAGCCATTTTGCTCATTATGGTCCATGAATATCTGTTTTCTGCTGAGACTAGTTTTTCTTTAAATGATGAATAATACTTTTTCCTTTGTAAAATACTTCACAGTCCTGGGTCTGCTTTCCTGAGTCATCCTTATTATAGAGCAGGACCCCAGACTTACCAGAAGCTACATTCTCCACAGTGAGATATGTATATGTTTTCTGACATACTCTTGTTCTCATTTTTAGAGAGAAAGTCCTAAGAAGCACAATATAAATAAGTAGGGAAGAGCCAATGTTTATTAATATTTAGTATTTAATGTATGCAAGGCACTGACAAGCACTTCACCTCTGTTATTTAATCATCATAAGAACCATCATGTATTATCCAATTTACAGATGAGGAGTAGGTGAATTTCTCAAGGTTACACAGCTAGTAAACAATCTGTTTTTTACATTCCTACGTAGCTAACAAGTGGTCAATCAACATTACTTAAAAATCAGTGGATTGTTATTTAATTGGTTTTTGCTCATTAAATTTGGAAATCACTTTAAACTTCTACATAAATGTCTCATAATACATCAGAGGCATTTAAGGATGGGTAATTTCTATTCCCATATGAGGGATGTAGGTAACTTTCCAAAAATACTTGCACGCAGAGAGTAGCTTGCTACCACTTCCTAAGAGTAAGTTAGGTGTCATTGTGTTGTCAACCCTCTGAAGCTAATCTCTTTTTCTTTAGTTGAAGGGCACAACTTTGAAAATTATTGCAGTTTGATGTCTTACAACTCATTGCAGTTCTTTGCAAGTTCAGACATTTTCTGAGTGAATGGAGAGTACAAATGTAGCTAAGTGTTAATTAAAAAGAACATCTTGAGTGTAAACATTAAAAATTGATCACCTTCTGTGAGCAATTTAATTTATGAGCATGAACATATTCGAAGCTGATGTCTTGAATTTTACTAGAACATCTCTTGGTGCATAATGAAGGGGAAGAAGGAAAAACCGTTAACATGAACGTATTTAAATTTCTCTTTTCTCAGTCACTGTGGGTGTGAAAATTCTAGGGCCAGAGAGGCACCTACTCCAGTATCGCTCTAACAGCAGCAGCTGCAAGAGCAGCAGCATCCCCAGCTTCCTCGGCCCCCCACAGTTGGGTTCACACCATCAGTTCTGCGCCACTGTAATCGTTTTTGGCAAAGTGGGAGACCTGTGGAGTGGCTCCGGCAGCTTTCCTTTCTTTTGAGGTTATACGAAATCATTAACGAATGCATTTATTTATTGAATTTTCAGCTTGTTCAGTAAGGTGTAGCAGAGTGTGCATATAAAAGAATGGCAAGAGGAATAAATTAAATTTCATTGCCCAAGTCAGCCGACTATCTCCGTGAGCTTAATTAAGGGAATAATTTTTCCCCCTTAGTTCCAGGGTCTGTTTTCAATGCCCTGATACTGATATTACATTTTGAAATGCTATTAAATAGAATTAGTGCTGTGTGAAATGTGAAGTCGGTGAATTTTTTTTGTGGGTTTCTCCTCCTTAGATCCTTTCACACTCCCTACCCTTTATTTAGTCCCTTCCCTACTCCCAGGAGTCTGGTAGCCCAGGGCCTTCCTGATCCTCCCTGGCTGCACAAAGCTCCATGCAGTCACCTGGGGTTGTCTACCTGTCTTCCTGTCTCTCCTCTACTCTTCTACTAAAACTCATTGATTCTCTGTTCTATTCCTTTAATGTCTCACTGTAATAATAAATCTGATTTGTTAATCTGCAGCAGGTTATTAGCTGTTAAAAATGACACTTCAAGGAGGTACAAAGGTCTCTGCTCTAAGACAATATTAAGTGATTTCAAATTTGAGAGACAGGGAATCTTCAAAATCATATTGCATAGACAGACTGTGTACAGAATTGAGTCTGCTGTGTCTGATTATTATTATTTCATGCTTAATTTTTATGTAGGTGGGATGGTAATAAATTCAGAAAAATTCTTAAATAGATTTACATATATTATAATAACAAAAGAAGGGTTCAGAATGGGCTTGGAAAATAATTTTTAGATATTTTTTCCTTTTGCTTAATATGCTAAATGGGGTAATATTTTAATGAAGAAATTGTGGTTCACATACACAAACATAAAGATTTATTAAAAAAAAGATTTATTAAATGACTTCAGTCTACATAATATGTAACAAATGACAATATTTTTTATTTTAAAATAAAGCTTTAACTAATAGCACATCAAAGTAGAAGTGTGTTGAGTGGTGATGGCCTCTGGCTTATTCCAGCAGGTGACTTAACAGAGGGCTTGCAAGTACATAATTGTTGGTGTCAATCTTGAAAGACTGACACAAAAATGAGATAGTATCCAAATGGAATTCTAAGGGACTGAAAATAGTGTAATGGAGTTTGCAAGAGAAAGTTTGGTTTTGTTTGATTGTCAAGAAAAAAAAAGTGCAGTGATTTATTTTAACATAAATTCAATTGTCAGTGAAATTTATAATAAATACCAGTAGTATTTTAAATGTTCCAGTCTAAATCTAATATTTTTGGAATGTTTTAGAGTAATAGAACAAAGGATTATTTCTGTCTCCCAAATACACAGCTTTAAGGACCAATCTCATAGTATAGGAAATTTTTCATTAAAAAAAAAAAGTTGCAGTTTTCTGTGTTTTATTTTCTGCTCCTGTATATTTAAGAGAAAAAGAATCTGGATAAAAATGATCTGTCCATCATCTATATGCAATTATTGTGTGATTATACCTATGTACGATTATTGCTGTAACTATTTCTAGATTTTTTTTTGCCAAGTTTAAAAAAAATACATTTATCTACCGCATTAAAAAAATAACTTGGCATGGTTTAAGTTTCTTGAAAACTCTAATTGTACTATTAATTTATCAAAAATTTACATATGAAAATTAAACTCTTGCTGGTAATAAAATTTATGTTGACTTTAATTCCTTAAAAAAAAAAAGATAATTAAATAGATTCATAATTTTCCAGTGGGCATTTTTCAGTTGGCACTCCAAGAGACTAGAGTTGGACCTGGAGGCTGATTATGGTCGTGCTAGAATTGGGGGAACTGGATTCAAGGGGAGTTGGAATCAAAGGTGTGAATCAATTTCAGAATGACATTCCAAGTACTAAATCAATCACTTTGTATTTAATGAAACTTAAAACACCACTGCAAAATGGGGATAATGATATCCACTTCACATAAATGGCAGGAGGAACATAGGAAACTGTGAGGACATTTGCATAAAGTATTATACAAATGAATTATCACAACCTGGGAAAGTGTAGGGAAAGATAGGGCAAGTCAAGTTTGTCTTCCCCATCCCACCACTCCACTAAACTATCTTGGTCAGAAATTATCTGTGCATGGAACAGAAATTTATTCGGAATAGCTGTATGAGGATACTTTTAGTTACGGCTAAAAGCAGCTCATTTAACTTAGGGAAAAAAATGAATTTATTGTCTCATGTAACTAGAAAGCATTAGAGATGCTTACAAAAGATGTTATCAGGAATCTTCCATCTTTTTCAGAGTCTTTGGCTCTGCCATCCACTGTGCTTAATGCTTAGGCAAATCCTTTCCAAGTGGTGGCAAGGATGGTCCCAACAGCTCCAACCTCAAAAGGTCCTTTGTGCTAGAGATCTCAGAAGGACAGAGACTCTTTCAATTATATCAGTTCCCACAAAAAGATTCTGAGTTACCCCGGGTAGTTGGTGTACAACTCCCCACGCCCACCAGGAAGAGAAGGGACAGCTCTTGTAAATGACAACATCTAAAAAGATTCTGGGCAGACAAAATGCATCAGATACCTAATATGCTGGTTCAAGTGAAAAAAAAAAAAAGAACTTATTCTTGAGGGGATGAAGAGGAATCTCACAGGTATCAAAGGACAGGAAATAAAATACAACTGGGCCACAAAAGGATTGGAACTGGAAAGTCTATATCAAAAATAGACCAGGTTGGATTACCCAGTTTTATGTTACCATAGCATCCTGAACTTTCCCTATGATAGCAATGGTGACATGTCATAATAACCAGTTCCTATCAGTTCTTTTGATAGGACTTCAAGCCCTGTGAAGGCAGGCAGTTTTATTGTCCCATTTGCTGTTGAAGCCACAGCACCTATGGCATTGTTAAGATGCTAGTAGGTTCAACAAATATTTGAATGGATGGATACGAGTAGATAAATGAGGCTGCTCTCGTCATCTCTCGTGGTACTAGGTAAATCATTGTCCTTGACTCTCTGACAGCATGGGCTCCTCTCTTCGCTGGAGATACGCTTCTCGTAGCAGACTTTGTTCTGCTATAGCAATGGTTTGGCCCTGATTTTTTATGTTCTTCTGGCTCCAGTCTCTCAGTTTCCCAATTTCAAATGAATAGAGAATAAAATTAGGTTTCTACGCCTTATCAAAGTAACTGCAGATGGGAGTGGGAATGTGTGGTCATAGCTTCATAGGGCTATGTAAACCCATATCTTCAGCAAAAGCCCTAGTTATAAGTACATTCAACACTTAAGTGATCTACAGAGGAAAAGTGATATCAATTTGTCTCAAATCTAAATAAAACATGTCCCAAGCATTCTGTTCACTGGCTCCTATTCCCTTATCGCCATAAGTGGCCTAGCATCTTGAATATTATTTAGGTCTACTCTAGGAAGTGGTTAGATCTTTCTTGTACCATAACTATGATACTTCCTGTCATCTAGTCACATATTCACTCATTAAATGGTTCCTGCTGGAACTGTTTGGAGACCCTAGACTCCACTCTCCAGGAATGGAGAAAGATACATATGAAGTAAATGATGTTGACCATGTCCATGGGAACCTTCCAAGGGAATCATTCATTTATTCAATCAATATTAATTGAGCTTTGTGCCCCTCGTATATGTTAGGAGCTATGCAAAAAGCTGGGGGTGAACAAGGCAGTCCCTGTTTGCATAGAGCATAATTTAGTGGGAAAGAAAAGCCGTTATGATATTATTATAACATATCATAAAGTTGTGATAGAGGGAGAAGATGTAAAGAAGCAACTAAGAAGGGATAAGGGAAGCCTTCCTGAGGAGGAAAGTGACCTGAAGGTGAGCATGGGAAACAGGATTAAGACTTGATAAAAAGAGAGACTTGTAGGGGAAATTATTCCCCCAGGGACTATCATGTGCAAAGGCCTAGAGGAACTAAAGAAAAACATATCCACCTCTCTCCACCCCTGCACACACACAAAGTATATAGTAACCAGGGTTTTAAGAGTCATTTTTGTTTTAAGAAAATGATATCCAATTATATCACTCATTTCTTATTTAATTAGACAACATGGAAATCCCTCCAAAAGAACTGGTAATATCCAATTCATTCTTTTAATGACTGCGTATTATTGCATGTTGTAAAAGTACTTCAAATTATTCAACTATTCCTGAATGCATGGGGCTTTCTTGTTTCCATCTTTCGCCACCAAAACATGTTGCATAAACATCATATTCTTATATACATATTGAAAAGTTTTGTTTTTTAGGAGTGTTGTTGCTGGGTCTAAGATGTGTATTTTAAATTCTAATAGATATACCAATTAGATATCATCAACATTTTAAATTATAATTAATTGTTACTTTATTTGTATTTCCTTGACTTCTTTGGAGGTTAAACCTCCTATGCATTCTAGTGCTTTGAATTTGCCTATTTATGGATTGTCTAGTCACATCCCTTCCCATTATGTTTTCATGAATTTCTATGAGCTCTATGTTTAATGAAGATATGAATGTCATATACCATATATACAAATTTTAAAAAAATGATTCATCCATTTATTGACGTGGTTTATATATTTTTTGTTATGCAACGGTTTAAAATTTTTACTTAGTATATTAGTCAGTGTTCTCCAGTGAAACAGAATCAATGGGCTATAAATAGACACATATAAAAGAAGATTTGTTACAGGAATTGGCGCACACTGTTATGGAGGCTGAGAAGTCCTGTGATCTGCTGTCTGCAGGGGAGCCAGTGGTATAATTCAGTCCCAGCCCAAAGGCCAGCAGCCAGTGTCCAAGGGCGGTAGAAGATGGATGTCCCAGCTCAAGAAAAAAGAAAGAGAATTTGCCCTTCCTGTGACTTTTTGTTCTATTCAGGCCCTCAAAAGTTGGATGACCCCTGCCCACATTGGTGAGAGTGATCTTTACTTGGTCTACTGATTCAAATGCTAATCTCTTCCGGAAACATCTTCACAGAAATACCCAGAAGCAATGTTTTATCAACTACCTGGGAATCCCTTAGCCCAGTCAATTTGACGTACAAAATATAACCAATACACTCAGTTAAATGTATTTATCTTTATTTTAGAGCTTTAGGCTTTCTACTTGGTTTAAAAAGTCTTCCCAACCCCTGATTTGTACATGTAAACCAAATTTCCTTTTAAAAAATAGTTGTTATATTATTTTCTACATTTAAGTCTTTTATCCATTTAGAATTTAGTTTTAGGATTGTGAGATAAAGATCTTAGTTTATTCCTTGCAGATGAATAATCAATGTCCCAACATTATTAATTATTTAAACTATACTTATTCCAGAGAATTGGAATGCTATCTTTATAATAGGTTAAATTCTCCTATATATATTTCAAGGGTTTTTCTTCAATTCCATTGATCTTTTTGTCCATTTGTGTGTCAACACTGTACTATTTAATTACCGTGGATTTATGATACATTTTAATATCCAGTTAGGCAAACCCTCCTCTTCATTACCCTTAAAATGCATTTTTTATTATTCTTGGACATGAATTCATCCATATTAATTTTAATATTATGTTTTCCAAACTCTTCATTCTTTCATAATTGGGATTATAATTTGAATGAAATTTTCTGTATATATTAATTTGAAAAAATTTGATATTTTAATGATATTTAGTGTTGCTGTCCAAGGATGTAAAATCACTTAGAAGTCTATGTCATTCAATAACATTTTATAGTTTTCTTTATGCCGGCCCTATGTTCTTGTTACATTTACTTCTAAATGTTTTATTTATTTGTTCTCAACATCATTGTGAATGGAATATTTCTAGTGATTGCTAATGTAGGAAGAAAGCAATTGCCTTTGGTAATTTATTATGCATTCAGATATCTTACTAAATGTCTTAGCAAATTCTAGTAGTTTTCCTAGGGTCTCTTGGATTCTTTAGGTATACAATAACGTCAACAGCAAATATAAACTGAGTTTTAATTTCTTCTTTTCCAGTTTATACTGATCATTTCGTTTTCTTGCCTTACTTTATTTTCTAGAATTTTAAAACAGTGTTGAATAGTAATGGTGATTATCAAACACTTCTATCACCCCACTTCCTCACTTTTGTTGAGAGAATGTTTTTACTTTCCAAGCTATTATGTTTTCACTTGTAGCATAACTGTTTTATTCCAAGAATCCTTATGTAGGATATATGTTAAACACTCCCATTTAAATTTAAATATGCTTGTTGCAAGGTTAAATTATCACTGCTGTTGCCTTTCATCTTCTTATTACTTTGCTGTGTGTTTGTAGTTATATATCCGCTACTCTTTTCAATGGAAGATATCTGAATTCCTGCTTTTGGCAAATATCTTTCCTTTAACCTGGCTAGTACACTTATCTTGATGGGCTTTAGAATTCTTTGGCTGCTGTCCTTTTCTCTTTATATCAGTTAATAGCATTCTATCATTTTTCTGGGTTCCTCTGTCAAATATATATATATATATATATATATATATATATATATATATATATATACACACACACACATATATATGTGTATATATGTATATATTCTTATATATATACATATATACACTCATACATATATATATACACACATATATGAAAAGCCAGGTTTTCCTGATCTTTTGTTTTGAACTTGTTCTTTCTTTCAGAAAAAATCTCTTATAAGGGTTTTTCATATTTTTCTTAAGTTTAGAAATTGAAATTGGATAGACTATATGTGTGTCCTGCTTGGAACTTAGTGAGCCCTTCAAATCTATTATCTTTCATTGATTCAGGGGTATTATTTTTCTTCTATGTACATAATTACCCTCTCTTCAATCCGTAATGTTTTTCCTGGATTTTCTCTCATTCTCATGTTATGTGTCCTGGATCTGTCTACTAAGTTTCATGTTTTCTCTCATAATTTCTAGCCCTTTATAATTTTATTCCCAGAAATTTTTTCTATTTGATATTGCCTTTTAGTTTGAAAATCATAAATTTTCACTCCCAAATGTCTTTTGTTTTATTTATTTATTTATTTATTTGTTTGTTTGTTTGTTTGTTTAGGTATGTGGTAAAATTGAATTCTTCCCTGTACTGCTATTACTGTTGTAGTTGTTAGTAGTACTAGTAATACATGTAGCATTTTGGTTTGGGTTGATAATCTGTTTTCTTCTGCAGTTCAGTTTTGCTAAAAAGTCTTTCTTCTGGATGTTTTAACCGAGCTTCCTCACTCTGGTTGGTATGTCGCTCTTGGATGGGTTTCTTGCTCTCTTTGCCAACTCACTGGGCCTCAGGTTCTGCTGCTGGGGTACCAAGACTAGACTTCTCTGTTCCCAGGTATCCTTCGCTTTAAAGGAAAACATTTGGTCAGTTTCAGAGGCAAGGAGGATTCAATACCAGTGAATCGTTTTAGGAATGATATTAAATTATGCTGAATGAAACTTAAACTAATGCATTCATTTCTGAAAATTCAAGTATAAGTACAAAATAATTTCCCACGTAACATTATTCTAGATGTGCTACTGAGACTGCAATTAGCAATTGTCTGCATATTATGGGCTCCTAAACAAAGTGCTGAACTCCAGAGACCAGTTCTAGTCCAGCCTGCTCCGCTAACAGCTTAAGATGGGCTGTTCCCTAACCTCCACCTGCCCCAGTTTCTGTACCTTTAACAAGGGAGAAGAATGCTTGTCCTACTTCCCTCCTAGAGTTGAGAGACTAAACTGAAACAACAGAAGAAATTTAAAGTGGTGTCAAATAGAAGGCATTGACGTTATAGAACATGAACTTAGTGCATTTTAAGTATGAAAATTCTTTTTTATGTGAGGCTTTTATAGTTTGTGTATATACTACTATTAAAGTTTTCTTGCTACTTTGTTTTAACCTGAGAAAGAAGAAAAAACAAACAAACAAACAACAAATGGCAGATAACTTTTTCCAAGATGACAAGTACACCTGTGTAAGATTAGCTCTAAAAAGTAAGGGTTTATTCCCATTTTACAGATAAGAAAACTTTAGTTACTGCCAGAGCAAGAATTTGAACTGAATGCTTCTGACTTCCGTGATATGTTGGTACTTGTTTTGCAGTCACCCAAGCCCACAAAAATTGCTCCCTTCCTCGGATTCCTGTGTACCCCATTGTTACTGGTCTGTTCCATGTTTGTTCACCTTTGCATGGCTGCCTTAGAATTGTTCTCTGATTAGTGTTATTATGTCTCATTTTCTCATTACACCCTGTTTTCATTACATGTCCCTCTCCACCTACTCTTTCTCTCTTCTCTCTTTCACAGGCAAACTTTGTGAATAAATTTCTGTACTTGGTCTCTCCTTTTCACTCTTTCTCCACAAGGCACTGCCATTTGTTTTCCGCTCTTACTGCTTCATTCAAATTGCTCTCTTCAAGGTCCACAGCGGCCTCCATGTCCTTAAAACTAATGAACACCTTTCGGTGATTATTCTCTTCTCAGCAGTATTTTATAGCATTAAAAACACTACTTCTTGTACATTTCTAGGAATTTTACTCTCCTGATTTGTCTCTCTCACCAAGAGAATTTCCTAGTCTTCTCCAAAGGCTCCTATTCTTCTCTAGTTTTTTAAAAAACACAGGTGTCATGCCAGTGGCATGCGGGGTCTCTGGTCCTACTCCCCATGTAAGAATGCAGGACATGGTGAGGCCGAAAAGGAATACCCCCGGAGCCATAGATAGGGGTGTCATATGACTATGTTCTCGATGGCGGCTGGGTTGGAGACACAGGAAGCAGGAGCCACACGATCCGCAACCTGCCATCCACTTCTCTGTCAACCAACCCCCCTTGCTAACTGCAATCCGCTCTTGCTAACTCAGCCACCATCTTCTTGCTCGTCCCCATTTTCCGCTAGCGTAACCACGGCAGTTATATTACTGGCCAATGGTTCACTAGTTAGAGTTGAGGGCCAACTAGCCACAGCTGATGGCCATCCAATCACAGTTGATGGCATTTACTACCTGAGCCAGCACCTTTCCAAGTGAGGCCGAGAGCCTGGAAACTGCACTCCTGGCTCTGTCCCCACCCTAATCCTCCCAGGGAGATCCTAGTATTGTTATCTATATGATTATGATATCAGGATCATTTTATCTGGTCCAAATTTTTCTCCTGACTTGAAAATAGGAATGTCCAAACTACTGGACATCTCCACTTAGAGGCTTCACGGATGTCTCAAATTCACAAGGTCTACAATTGAACTTCCTTTGTCTTATGTACTCTAGCTCAATAAATGGAACCACCACTTACCTAATTGCTTAGATCAAAACCCTGGAAGTTTTCCCTGATTCTTCCCTTTCCCTCATCACTCATTTTCAATCAACCCCTCTGTGGGGACAGAGCCCCAGAGAGCAGTTTCCAGGCTCTCGGTCTCCTGTGGAAAGGTGCTGGTTCGGGTAGTAGATGGCCGTCAGCTGTGACTGGTTGGCCATCAGCTGTAACCAGTTAGCCATTAGCCACTAATATAACTGCCGTGGCTACACTGGGGGGTTGGTTGGTTGGCAGAGAAGCACACAGAAGATTGCAGATCGTGTGGCTCCTGCTTCCTGTGTCTCCAGCCCAACCACCCCCGAGGATATAGTGATATGAACTCTTCATCCATGGCTTCATTGGTGTTCCTTTTTGGCTTCACCATATCCTGCATTCTTGTGTGGGGAGCGGGACCAGAAACCCTGCATGACACCCTCAAATTCTGATAAATAGCTCTCAAATCTCTGTTTTTCTCTTCATCACTGTAGCTACCATCATGTACAGACAACCATTGTCTGTTTACTGCTTTTGTTTCTCTTGAATTCATTGTCCATTCAATATTCACAATGAGCTTCCTAAACTACAGATCTAGAAAAGACTAGCAAGCAAGTGGTAGCTAGTTGGTTCTCTCAGGTCCAGATGCAGAGAGTTAACACAGGACATCTGTGGGGACAGAGCCCCAGAAAGTAGTTTACAGGCTCTCGGCCTCACATGGAAGGGTGCTGGCTTGGGTGGTGGATGGCCATCGGCTGTGGCTGATTGGCCGTCGGCTGTGGCCGGTTAGCCGATTGGCCGCTGGTATAACTGCTGTGGCTACAAAGGATTGCCGAGGATTGCCGAGAGGGAGGAACAGAGGAGAGAGTGGAGAAGAGTCGTCGGTCGGTCGGTTGGTGGAAAAGCGGACGGCAGGTCGGCGTCCGGTGGGCCCAGCCTCCAGTGAGACCATAGTGGTATGACTCCCCTACCTATGGCTCCGTGGGTGTTCCTTGTTGGCCTCACCATATCCTGCGTTCTTGTGTGGGGAGTGGGAGCAGAGACCTCGCAGGCCGCCCCGCCTGAAAGATGGCGCGGCGAGAAGGCCTCCGCGCACGACAAATGGCGCAGCGAGCAGGGTCTCCCGCACGACAACATCCTTCTATTTGGGCATATAAGGCTGGAGCCAAGGTGGGGAGATCAGAACACAATAACCGGGGATACCTGAGGGCCGGGGCATGGCACACTGTGAGAGTGTTTCTGAAAGGATCTGATCCTTACTCTGGTCCCTGGAGGAATTATAGGGAAGCTGAACAGGTAGTTTGAATCTTCCTGGCCTCTGAGACTGGTCAAGTGTAAGCCTTTGCAGCTAAGGAGATCTGGGAACAGAGATTTAGTCCTGGTACCCCAACAGCAGGACCTGAGACCCAGTGATAGAAGACTAATGTCGTGCAGGAGACCCTGCTCTCTGCGCCATTTGTTGTGCGGGGGACCCTGCTCGCTGCGCCATTTGTCATGCGAGACAGCCTGCAGGGTCTCTGCTCCCGATCCCCCCATAAGAACGCAGGACATGGTGAGGCCAAAAAGGAACACCCACGGAGCCATAGGTAGGGGAGTCATACCACTATAGGCTCACTGGAGGCTGGAGCCACATGATCTGCAACCTGCTGTCTGCTGCTGTGCCTGCGAACTGACCGATTCACTCTCCCACGCAGCTCCAGCTGTTATATCAGTGGCTAATTGGCTAACTGGTTACAGCTGATGGCCAACTAGCCACACCTGACAGCCATCTACTACCTGAGCCAGCACCTTTCCACGTGAGGCAGAGAGCCTGGAAACTGCTCTCTGGGACTCTGTCCCCAAAACTAACCTGCACAATGTGAGTTTTTGTCTCTTCTTCCTATTTCTTTTCCTTCAACGTCAGAATTTACTGCTACATTGATTTCCAGTTCAAGCAATGGTGATAGTTTTTGGTTCCAGGTAAAAGGCATAATTTCCGATTAGATGCAATGCAATAAATGCTTTTCCATATGTATTCCACCCTCACCTCCTCTCTTCTCTTCTCTCCTTGTGAAGGCTGCCTCCCAGCCTCTCTAGTCCATTGCTCTTTTACTCTGAACCCCATATAGCACTCAGCTTGAGTATAACACACTTTGGAACTTAAAGATCTAATTCTTTTTCTTTTGACGTCAGCTTTCTATAGTCTAAAGTCATTTCAGGCCACCAGTATGTTCCATGGGAACTTTAACAATTGCCTGCTTAATTAGCTTCTTAGTCTATGCCTCATTCAATCTATTCCTCTTTTTGCCTTCAGAATACTCATTTTAATCTGCAGATTGGATCTTTGTTTACTACTTCAACAGCTATCCTTTATTTATAGAAAGAAGTTCAAAAGCATAGATTAGCAGACAAAACCCTCCACCACCTCTTCTGCCTGCACTGCACTCTATCCTCCATGCTGAACTACTTGCAGTCCCTGAGTACATCATTTGGCTCCATTCATCTGCATCGATGAACATGCCTTTCTCTCTGCCTGGAGTTTCCTTCCATCCTCATCTTCAAAGTACACTCTGTTCAACTTAAAGACTCAGCTCAAAGATCCCCCTGAGGAGCCTTCACGAACCTCTTCGTTAGGTCTGATCACTCCTTTCGTGGTGTGTTTTCTTGTATCTTGTTATTACTGCTAATGTTGCACTCATCACACACTTTGAAAATGCATCTTTTTAACATGTCTACCTCTTCTACTAAATCAAATGTTCTTTCAGCTTTGGATAGGACCTAATACATAATGGATGCTCAATAAATGCTTGTTTGGATTCAGGGGTGCCAAAAAACATATACAAGTGGACACATTGGTCAACGTTGCTCAAGCAGTGGTTCGCCATAATCAGAAGTGTCTGGACGCTGATGGTAACCACTTTGGGCCCCTCTTGTAATCGCAGAAGTCAAATGTGACTTATATTCATCTTTTGTTATTGGTACATATTGAGTATTACAATTTTAATAGTTTTTTTCCTTTCTCAAAATATGCATACATGTTTTTTGGTACTCTATCTATTTATCTATCTGTACCTTTTAATATATGATACACCTTTTATTGTTCTTCCATTGGTTTTAGACAGATTTGATAAATAAAGGAATAATGTGTGACTTGTCCCTATACTGTCCTAAAAGACTCACATTCAGCTTACATCCTAAATCATTGACTATATTTTCTAAATTTGAAAAACACAAATTTAGCCTGGTACTTACATAATAATGCTTAAATCTACCTTTATATTCACCCAGAAAATTTGGGCTTGATCAGAGAAATAAATGGAACAGAAAGCAGAAGAGAGGGGAGGGGCGAGAGGAACTCCCTTAATCTGCTTTTCTGGTGTCCCAATCTACCACAAAAGAGGCCTGTTATAAAGGCTTCTTTTGTGGTAGATTGGGAACCAGAAAGGCCACATTACCATGCAGGATAAGGAAGCCTAGCTCCATAGCTTTATGAAGTATACCACGGTATTGCACACTGTCCCACTTTAACTAAGATGATGCTAGCCCAAGGTGGGATGAAAGTTTCCACCAGTCAAACCATTCACATAAAGAATCCATGCCCAGAAGCCCTCTTTCAGCCTCATACCTGTCTGCATCTGGACCTTCCTATCTTTCTGCTGTTTATCTCATTTATGTCCCTGATGGGAGTTTGTACCCCTGTGCCTTCTGGGCACTCAGAGGCCTGCTGCCAATTACACTGATCTCCCTATTGTCCCATTGAGCTTAACTGGAGCCTCCTTAACAGCAGTTTCAGAGTCACCTGGGCTTGAGTTTAACTCCTTGCTTGGCTGGCCTTACATAGGATCACCCACCTCGTTGCAAGTATAGAAACATATCACAGAGATGAATACAGTGTGACCAATGTAAGTCAAACAACTCTCAATCACTTGTGATTGGTCTTAAGATGATTGAAGGTTTGGCTCCGCCCCCAGCAAAAAAAATTATAGTAATATTGAGGAGCTAAGTGAAAAAAATAAGGGTAAATTCAGGTTTTACTATTTCGAGAATGAAGAATGGTGCCCACTGGTTGAAAATCGCGCAACTGGAAAAATATCACTACTGTCAAACAAAGTATTATAAAAATCTAATAAATCAATTTTAGTGGAAATATTTTATTTTTTTCAGACACATACGCAGTCAGTATTTATACATTTTATAAGGTTCTTTACTTTGTATAAGCTTCTTTTCAATGCTCCATGATGATATTCTTAAACTTTAGTCACCAATAAATAGTTGTCTTTTGAACTGAGATTCAACTCTCAGCAATATTTTTATTTTTGCTTAACATGCCATATGCTGTGCTTTCATGTATATATTTTTGGTGGGTATTCATATTAAAATTAAAAATTTCTCCCCCTAAAATCTTCCTGCCTAATAAGGAGAAAAAGAATGAAGTTTTAACCAGATTACATTTTTGTAGATAATGCAAAAATTTTACATGTAATGCTTATACATTTCATCAAAAATTTAAACAAATGCAAAGTAATGCTTTTCATGCTTTGGGTTATTTGAGCTTAGGTAATTAAAAAAAAAGTCTACAATTTGGAAATGTAAATACTTCTGAAAGTGCTGTAATACAGCCCATGATAGATAACTCTTGTCATGTTGCTCTTTTGTCTGTCCATGAATAGGGAGGTGTAGAACAGTGACTTCCCAGGTAAAGCATTTGATAAACCTGCCAGTAATATAGGAAGGATACAGCAAAGGAAGGAAAAATGAAAGGGGTTATGCAGTGAAATAATGGAGGTCCTGATTTATATTGGGAGTATCCTTGGCATATTTACATTTTCCCCATGAAGACATTAATTATAATGTCTTTTTTTGGATAGACTCTATCCACTAACTAGTTCTCAAAGACTATTCTCACTTTTGGTACTGGTGGTTAATTTTACCCTAACAGGTATCTTGACGTCCCCAGGAACAAAAAATGCATATTGAAGGAACAGAGGAATGCAGCCTCAGCTGTAAGGTGACAAACCCACTGAGTTCTGATAGAATGTGAATTAATAGAAGGCAATGTATGATTGTCTTTAGTGACTTTAGCTTTGAAAGGACTGGATGAGGCTGCGGGAAGCAATAACTGGACATCCTCTCCAGGCTCCCTGAGGTCAGCACTGGATTTTGTTGACACTGTCCACTTCTGAAATTTGGGACAATCCTGCTTAATTTACTTTTATGGAACTCGAATATCACTGAGTCCTTGACTGGTAGTTAACATCTTAATTAGCAGTTGACACCTTAGAGGGAGACAGACCCAGTAGGAAGGATGGCCTCCCATCAGCTTAGACATCTTGCATCTTTTACTCAATTTTATCTCATATAGCATGCCCTGGAGGACACTAACAGTATGTTTGCACATTACAAATGTGGAAATTCTGAAAGGGAACAGAGAAAATGACTTGTCCCATGTCACAGAGCTAATTAAAGGGAGAGCTATAGCTGAGTCTTTGTCTCTGACTCTCAGAAGCTTCTACAAGTAAGACTGGCACTTTCAAATATGGTCTTATTACTTCCAGGCCCTTTGGCTATTTATTATGACAAAAGCTGATTCTTTTTTTAGTTCACTCACAAGTGTGGATCCAGAACCAGTCACTCCAAAGTGTGCATTGTGGCATGAAGATGGTTTTGAGCTAAAGGCAACTTTAAGCTGCAGGCTCAAGAGAAACTTCTGCCTCATCCCCACCCCCCCATAACTACCTAGAAGAATTTGAGTTAGAGGCCTTGCCCATAAGAGATTATCAAAGATAATTTCTTTTGGCCCACCTATAGGATAGAGCAGGGCAAACTTCTATTTACCAAAGGTCTGATCTTCTTATCATCCTGCAATGACACTTGGAAGCCCCCAAGGTACCTAACCTCATCCCTAGCTCAGAATGTCTTTTTTTTTTCACCCCAGGATCTATCAGCTCCAAGTCAAGTCATTGTCCTTCAATCTAGTTGCGGAGGGCGCAGCTCAGCTCCAAGTCCAGTCACCGTTTTCAATCTAGTTGCAGGGGGCACAGCCCACCACAATCCCATGCGGGAATCGAATCAGCAACCTTGTTGTTAAGAGCACATGCTCTAACCGACAGAGCTAACTGGCTGCCGCGAGAATGTCTTATATACTCATGTTTCCTTTCTATCGCTGAATCTCTTGTGCATGCGTGTCTCTGATCTCACGTATGCGGGGTTCCCATACATATGTATGTATTCAATTTGGCTATTTTCCTTGCTGATCTGTCTCATGTCTATTTGATTATTAGACCAGCCAGAAGTACCTTGAGGCTAGAGGAAAGTTTGTTCCTCCCCCATACACAGAAATCTTTCAAGTACTTGGATTTCCATAGGAGACAAAAGGTCACATTCTTATTCATAACCAAATTTGAAGAGATTTAGAGCTAACCTGTCCTAGGAAAGATATTCCTAACTCTAATAATGCATTTACCTCCTGCAATAGGAAGGGAAAACCCCTACAAAATCTCTTTAAAATGTATGTGCCTGTGTTTTTAGCCCCCAAATCCCTGCCACCTTCTCCAGAGAAAATGTAATATTCTAGTTTAAAAATCACTTGAACAATTTGAAGATCTAAAAACAAAATTCAATACAAAACCAATATGTGCTCAACGTAGAGAATTTTGAAAATACTGAACTATTTTTAAAAACCCCAAATGCCCCTATTATCAGAATCTGAAGATAACCAGTGTTACCATGTTGTGATTTCACACACAGACACACACAGATGCACATGGCACACATATATGCTACCAGTGATTGGGCCTATATTGCATATACTACTATGGGCAGGTAATTTACATGTGTGCTGCCCCCCCTCCCCAGCCACCCTTCGTGCTCATGGCAGATATTAGTGATACAGCCTTCTTTCCCGCTGAGTCCAGATGCTCTTTCAGACTCTCCTTCCAGACAGACACTACCAAAATATTTCAAAAGGTATCCCTAATTAATCCTGTTTTGTGTCTTGATTTTTTCGTGTTTTTTTTATTTTTTTATTTTCCCAAATCATTAAGTGCTTGAAATTTCTGTATGACTATATGTTATTTGTAAAAATATACAAAAGTCTATTTAATCCTTAATGTTGAGTATATGTTTTTCTCTACATCTTGCTATTATAAATAAAGCCTTAGTAAACACCTATGTACTTCAACTTTTGACTGAAACTCTGATTATTTCCTTAGGAAATTTTCCAAGTTTCCTTAGAAGTGGGCTCAGTTTTCAAGGATTGAAAACATTTTTATGACTTCTCATTTATTTGGCCAAATTGGTTTCCAGAAAATTTGGACCATTTTCATGAGAGGGTAATAAGAATCCTGGTCATAATGAACCTTCACCAACATAAAATGTTGACACATTTCAAAATCTTTGCTAATTAGCTAAGGTGAAAAAGGGTATATAGTATAAATTTGCAATTCCTTTTTAACTAAGGAAATTTATTTGTGTATATTTGTAGACCTTATTTCTATTGGGATACTAGAGTATTGTTTATTGATTTGTATGAATTATTTCAATATTATGAATATAAATGCTTTGTGGATGATATTATTTCTTGTTTTAATTTAGCTTATGATGTTTCCTAATATATGGAAGCTTTCAAAATAGTCAAGGTTTATTTATTTTTATTTTTTAAAGATTTTATTGGGGAAGGGGAACAGGACTTTTATTGGGGAACAGTGTGTATTTCCAGGACTTTTTTCCAAGTCAAGTTGTTGTCCTTTCAGTGTTAGTTGTGGAGGGCGCAGCTCAGCTCCAGGTTCAGTTGCTGTTGCCGGGGGCGCAGCCCACCATTCCTTGTGGGAGTCGAACTGGCAACCTCTTGTTGAGAGGATGTTCTTCAACCAACTTTGCCATCCGGGAGCTCAGCAGCAGCTCAGCTCAAGGTGCCGTGTTCAATCTTAGTTGCAAGGGGCGGAGCCCACCGTTCCTTGTGGGACTCAAGGAATTGAACTGGCAACCTTGTGGTTGAGAGCCCACTGGCCCATGTGGGAATCGAACTGGCAGCCTTCAGAGTTAGGAACATGGAGCTCTAACTGCCTGAGCCACCGGGCCGGCCCGTCAAGGTTTTTATATAGTCAAATCTGTATATCTTTTACTTTGTGATTCCTTTATTTCTTCATGCTTAGAAAATTCTTCCCTATCCAGAGAGAAGGAAAATATTTACCTAAATCTTCTTTCAGTATTTTCTAGTTATAAGAATGGAACACATCATGCATAAGCAACGATTGTTAAGGAAAGCTATGTCTATGCCTTATAAAATTTGTGATCAATAGACCAGACTTGGGAGAAAGTATCTCCAGTATGCTGTGATTTAACGAAACTAAGAAGATCTTGCTTCAAAATGGCAATTTCCTCATCTGTCATGACTTATCTATAATTTTATTCTGTGGCGTTCTAAAGGTTCTTTGTTTTTTAAAAATCCTTTTTTACGACTGAAAGTTATCATCTCCGAGTTATTAACTAACATATCCATTACTGATTAGTATTCCAAAGTCTTGGTTACCCATCTGGGAATGGGACCTAGAACCTACATGTGGGCACCAAGGGAAGATGGAGGAGTAAATGCCGGAGGCTGGGAAATGACACAGGTATGTGCTGCGTGATTCACAACAGTTAGGATCTGACACGAAGAGGATGGTGGCCAAAATCTATGATGATTTAGTGTAGTTCTTACTCCAGCTTCAGAGCATATGTAAACAGACTTTCAGGAATCCCTATGATTCTATTGTCGCCCTTGTAATTGCACATACTCCCTTAGCTTTTGATCAGTGCCAACCTAAGACACTGTGTACTGCTCTCACCCGACCCCTATGTGCAAATTCTATTTTATTGGAGTAAAACTTGCTTACTTGTGCTTTCTGTCCCTGGTAGTATCCTGTTTCTTCATCATCATCATCATCATGATAAATAACAAAAATAATAATTCTAATAGCTAACATTTATTGAACACTTACTGCGTATCTATTATTTACTTCTAAAAATCACTTGATGAGATTGATATTGTTATACTGGTTTTGTAAATGAAATTCTAATTCTCAAGTGGCAAAACACCTATCTAAGGGGACATAGCATTTCATAAGATATTTACAGAGTGACTTCTCAGTGCCAGGCAGTGTTTTAAGAACATTAACTAGTTTAATAACCACAACAATCTTCTCGGGCCATTCTAGGAATGGGGAAATAGAGGCTTTCACAGGTTAAGTATCTTGCTTCAGATCACACACAGCTGGCAGGTGGTAGAACTGGGATTTAATCCCAGTCACACAAACTTGTGTTAATGTGTGAGCAGCAGTGGTGAGGTTCACAGCCAGCTCTCCTGATTCCAAAGCCTGTGCTCTTGAATAATGAGGCACCAGAGATGGTGAGTAAGCAGGGCTGTTTTCCCATCACCTGTGAACTGTGTTGCATCACATTAATAACTAAAGCTAATCATTGAAGCATGAAAGTTGGTGAATTCTGTGCATTTGTAATCAATTGGAGGGAGTTAAAAATTTCTTATAATGCCCTGTTCCTCATTTCCATTCTAATACTCTTCTTGAGTGGGAAAAGGTGGAGTGATTCTGTCCATAGATTCTGTGGGCCAGGAACCCAGACAGGGCAGAGCAGGAATGGTTAGTCTCTGCTCTGCGATGTTGGGGTGTCACCCGTGGCTGATGGCTCGAATCATTTACAGCAGTGATTTTAAGTGTGGGTCTCCAGAACACTGGGAAATTAGAAAAGCAAATCATCTGGTCCCACTACGGATCTGTGAAATCACACATTTTAGCAGCGGGGCTCAGTGCTGTTTTAACAAGCCCTCAGGTGACTAAAATCTGAGAACCACTGAGCTGCTGGCTTCTTTCACATACATGCATCCAAGCTGGGGTGACTCAAAAGCAGCGGTCACCTGCGGGCTGTCACTGAGAGCCCCTGTGCCTGCCTCTCCATGGGCATGGGCTTCTTTCAACATGGCACCAGTGATCCCAGAAAGTTTCCTGAAAAGACACACTGGGAGAGCAAGAATTCAAAAGAGAACCAGGTGAAAATAGTCTGGCCTTTTCTGACGTAGCCTCCGAAGTCATTCAGTGTCACTTTCACTCTATTCTATTGATTGAAGCAGTCCCTAGCCTGCCCAGATTCATGCGGCAGGGACGAAGACTCCACTTCTTTGTTTTTTTGATTAAAGTTTATTGGGGTGGCAATTGTTAGTAAAGTTCCATAGGTTTCAAATGTACAATTCTGTAATACATCATCTGTATATCATATTGTATGTTCACCACCCAGAGTTCTCCTTCTATCACCATATATTTGCTCCCTTTTACCCTCGTCTACCATCTCCCTCCCCCCTTACCCTCTGGTAACCATTACACTATTGGAGGACCCCACTTCTTGACATGAGACATGTCAAAAAAAAATTGGAGCCAAGATTTTAAAGCCTCCAAGTTCTGCCCTCTATCCCTTTGGCCCACCTGCCATATGCAAAATACACTTATCCAGAGGTCTTACTACATTGGGCATCAGGTCCAGGCCTAATGCCATAGGCATGTGATGTGACTAGTTCACGTTGAATATTCTGTGGTTGAAAATAGGTTGAGAACCAGTTCTGTTAACCATTCAATTATACTTCCCTCAGGAGGATATTTTAAGATTTTTTTCAAATTCACAACTCTGACATATGTGACTTTTAAAAAATAAATACATAGTATATAAGTATAAAATATGTAACAGTATATATAGTGTGACCTCACTGAGTTATTATTGGAGTTTTAAAATTTAATATCTGCAACTTTGCTCTGTATTTCATCACATATTTACATGTACTTTAGTGTAATGTTCATTTTTCCTTTACCTATATTAAACATACCTTAATAAAGCACAAATCTATGAATCGTAAGAAAACATGATCTAGAGAAACTATTATCCTGGCTATCTCAGAATACTATTTTCTTATACATAATTTTCACTTCCAGCCAAGGGAGGCAGTGGTTACTGAAGTCTTGGGAGAATAGAGTTTGGTGACCTCTTGACTGGCTCATTTAAGTTTCCATGAAAAAACTACACAAGTGCTTTGTAGTCACATTTTCTAAATTCTAACTAACAATTTAAATATGTCTCCTCTAGGGCTTATACATGAATTTTCAGGGGTTCACTTTTCATACCAGTTGTCAGTTTGATTTTATGACACAATCTAAATGAGGAGGTTTAAGAATGTTTACCAAGAGCTCATTCCATGTGAAGGAGTTAACCTGGAGCCTTGTTTTGATAATGGTTTTTATTTTCTAGTCAATGGTTTTAATGGGTCTGAATTAGAACAAAGTGTTGGTGGATCATTCCTTTGGCTTCCTTTCCATACTCTGAGATCCAGCATCTCTATTTTCCCCTCAAATTAACTAGTCTATGGCTTAACACATACAAGGAGGGACAAATAAGTTTGTGAACTTATTGCAACAATGTTGGTAATGGCTTTTGATATCAGAGGGATTATTCATTATGAATTTGTACCAACTAAGTTTACTATTTGGAAGTGCTGAAAAGACTGTGTGAAAAAGACGAAAACGACCTGAACTTTTCGCCAACAATACATGGCTCTTGCATCACGACAATGTACCAGCACACACAGCACTATCTGTGAGGGAGTTTTTAGCCAGTAGACAAATAACTGTATTGGAACACCCTCCCTACTCACCTGATCTGGCCCCCAGTTACTTCTTTCTTTACCCAAAGGTAAAGGAAATATTGAAAGGAGGACATTTTTATGACATTCAGAACATGAGGGGTAATACGATGACAGCTCTGATGGCCATTCCAGAAAAAGAGTTCCAAAATTGCTTTGAAGGGTGGACTAAGTGCTGGTGTTGGTGCATAGCTTCCCAAAGGGAGTAATTTGAAGGTGACTCAGCACGTAATGATACTCAGCAATGAGGTATGTAGCACTTTTTCTAGGATGAGTTCGTGAACTTAATTGTCAGACCTCATATGAATGATTAAGTTTGAATTATTAAGTTTTCTGGAAAACATATAAAATATATTTAGTTGTGTAAGGCTAAGAATTAGCATAAATCTTACAGCTCAAGTTTTAACATGTTTACGTGCATGAGCAGTGAAATAACATGCAATGGCATTGAAAAATATTTTAAACAGTCTGTTGAAGAAAAGACAATTATATAAAGATTAGATTTTAATTCCAGGTATTCTGCATTGCCATCATCAAGGCACAAGACTTTTCTGAGAGGCTGACATGCAGTTACTCTGTCCAGGCTACCAGTGATTTCTACAGTAACTACACAGGCACAGCGATTGTTGTTTATAGCACAATTCAAGCTAGTCAGTGCTCGTGCAAGGAAAATGCTCAAGAATTAAAACATTGCTACCATCTGTAATGTGATGTTGTGCGTTTGTGCATGTGTATACACATATGTGAACAAGTTATAAGTGAAGGAGGAGGAGGCTCAATCAGGAGGGCAAACAGCCTCCTGAAATGTTTCATATTAGTTTGTTGTATTGGGTCTGAACTCAAATTTTTCTTGGTTGTCAACAGTTTCCATTAACTTTCCAGTTTTGTTTCTTTGATCCTTGTCCTTCAGCTTCAGACAAATGAAGCTATTTCTGTAAATCAATCTATTTAATTGTTCATTCATTCACTTATTTATTCATGCACTCATTTATTCCACCAATAGCACCAAACAGGAGGCTAAGGATACAAAGGTGAATAAGGCATGGTTTCTGTTTTCCAGGAACTCACCTATAGAGGTAAGTAAACAAATATCTATGAAGATATGACAAGACCTACAACAGTGATAGAAACAAGAGACCGGGCTGGGATTGGATATGTATGGTACACCCTACCCAGGTGTAGGAGATAAGGAAAAGCTTCACTGAAAAGACAGCTGAGTTGGGTAAGAGTTGAAGAGAATGTTGAGGTAGGGTCGAAGCATGGGGCATTCCTATCATTCCTTAGGAAAAACATTTTGAATTTTGATTCTGTCATCTAGCATATTAGTTACCTCTCTCTGCTCAGTCATCTACATATTTTATGTCTTCTTTGTATTTATTCATTGCTGACAAAAATATTCAACAGTATATTTGTCGTTGCTGACAAATATTCAGGAGAAGCTCAAGGCAGAATCAATTCAGACACTACTGAAGAGTTTCCTCAATTGTTTAATCATCTATTAACCTACCAAATTAAATTATCCTAAAATCCACATTTCTTCATCAACTCCACAGGGAGATTACAGGAGACCTCTCAAATTGTTTTGCTGTGATAAATATACGTTCTATGCCTTTGGCTGCAAATAATAGAAAATCTCAGCTCAATTGCCTTGAACAGAGAAAAATATGTATTATCTTACATAGTAAATTCAGTAGTAAAGCAGCTCCAGTTGATTAATCTGGCAGCTCAGTGACATGAAGGATCTGAGTTCCTCCCATTTTTACAGTCTTCTCTTCTTAGTACACTGGCTTCTCTTTAGGACAGCTTTCTTGCACACAAGATAGCTGCAGTAATTCCAGACATGACATCCAGACAAAACACTATCTAGCGTAACAGGTCATCTTTTCTCTGTGTCTTTTTTCTTTTCTTTAAATCACTGGAGAAGGCTCCATAGTAGACTCTATCCTATGTTTCATTGATCAGAATTATACCACATGCCCCTTTCACTGGCGGGGGGTTATTATGATTGGCACAGACTAATTAGCATTTACTCCTCAAGTAAGAATTAGAATATCCTTCCTAAGCACTTGGCCACAGGAAGTAGCATAGACAAGTGAATGAATACAAAACAGGGATCTTCCTGGCAGGAAACAGTTTAAGGACCAATGGATTCTGGGGAGATAAGTAATAGGGTTTGCTGTGCCTAAGACATTGCTTGTCCTTAAACATGAACAAATGATACACCTCCTCTATAACATGATGTGTTTTGCACAACATATGTTGCATCATTACTTCCCAGGAACAACGATCTTTCTAGTAGAAAACAGGATGTTTCTGCCAGGACTCTGCATGTGAAAAGCAATAAATACAAAATTTTTTAAGAGATCATATTTCTGAGTTTTTCCACTATTATTTCTTTACTTATTGCATTGTCTGCTAGTGATTGGTGGCATATGACTGGCTATGGCTAGCACAGTTTTTTCTAAGTAGAGCTGGTGAGATTATGTCTATAGATTTTATTTTTTTATGACTTTAGCATTAATTTCCTTTGGTATTATGGAGTGGTACAGGCCCATTGCATTTTAGTAGCAGTAGTTACTAAACTGAGATATTTATATATACTATCTATTATTTGTCAGTTTCTGCTTCTTTTTATTAGTACAGTTTTAATACATGTCCAGCATTTAATTTGGCTGAACGGCTTATACTTGGGACACAAGTGTGCACATTGGAATATTTGCAATGTTAAAATTTGGGACCATAAAGCCTTACATAAAAAACAAGAACAAAACAAATAACCCCAGACAAAAACAAAAACAAACAAACAAACAAACAAACCCAAAGACACCTTCTAAGTGTGATCAGTGAGTAGAGATGAGATTGGTCTCGACCCTTCAAAATTTATGCCACGTAGGAAGCTTCTTCCTTCACTCACCGGGAAAGGACAACTTTGTTGAGTATAATTACACACTGGCCAAGAAAGTCCAAGATTGTCCAGGGAACACTGGGGCCCCACTTCAGTGTCTCCTCCAAAGTTTGAAAAAAATTTTCCTACATTTAGAAAGTCAATTTCTTTTGTTTTTATTTTTGTGGTAATGGAAATGAAAAAAGCCAGCATCCAAGTGATTTCGACCCTTTCATTGGAACTTGAATACTTGCTGATGGCTGTGAGCTGAATTCTATTTTATTTACCTAGCATTACTGGTGTTACTAGGAAACCATGCTCCATAGTTTAGTATTTTATTGTGAAAAATAAAGTGTCCAATTATTGCAAAGGTATCTTGATGTGATTTAGCCTTTTACATTTAAAGCTTCTGCATGTTTTCCTGAAAGTTATTTTATGATGAATTAAGTGACACATATAATTTTCTTTTCAAAATTATTTGTGTCAGCCTACCTGAAGCTGATTTATATTTTACATCTTAGCCAATTTATCTGTTATTTTCAAAATTTTGCAACACTGTCCGGGAATTGAGGAACTTCTCTAGTGAGTCCATGGATGGTGTTAAGGTCATTGTTATATTTCTGTTTACTTGCTACTTTAAAGCTGTTTAGTTTGAGCCCTAAGTGAATTTCTTTGATCAAAACTGTGTGGACCCTGAAACATTCACTGTGATAAGTGCAAAATTTATCTGTTGTATCTGCTTTGTAGTGATTTATTATTCTTACAATACAGTATACCTTAGGGAAACTACATAAGTATGTATGAATTTTCAAATCTCTGTTGAAATTTCCTATCATATAGCAGATGAATTTATTTCTCATATTCCAAATCTACTCTTCAGAGTGTTTGGGGGATAAAACTACTGGTTTGGAGGATAAAACAATAACGACAATGGCTGTGATATCTTAGATTTACATTTGTTTTTCCAGTGAGTTATCTCACTTGATATTATACTTAAAACAACACTACATGATATGTGATGAGACGCTATTACTCCCATTTTCATACATAAGAAAATGGATATTCAGACAAGTTAAGTGAACTATGCAACATAAGACAGCTGGTTAAGTGGTTGTACAGGGACTTGAACTTAGTTTTTCTGACTCTAAATCTATTGCTGCTGTCTGTCTACTTACGTAAAACTATTACTGTGTGTTTAATGTATGTACTTGCTTCTCTGTATTCTCTGAATTGTGGGGAAAATGCTTCTTGTTGAACAGATTTTATTTGAAATGTTTGTTTCCAAACAGTGACAACTGAAATAGATTCAATTCAAATGTTTATTGGAATTAGGTGCCTATAACATGTTGGGTTCTGTATTAGGCTCTTGTGTATACATTTCACCTATATTATCTCATTTAGTACTCTCAAAGGATCTTCCTGTTTCATTCTTATTCAAGGATTGCTTAAGTATTGAGTGTCTGTTACATACAAGACACATATTTGTAGAGACTCTAACTTCTCCAGATGATGAAGTCAGTCTTTAGTGTTTATTCTGCTTAAAAGTTAGGCCTGTTGGTCTAAATTTTATAATTTAAATGATCGCTGAAGAATTCTATTAGGATTTATAGAAAGAATTTGTTTTGTTTTTCCCTATAAACTTGCACTAGCAATTTCTTGATTTGCAGTTTTTAGTTTCTGTGTTTGGAATTTTATCAACCATTTAAAAACAATCTGTTTGCAATGGAAATTCACAGTGGTATTGAAAACTTCCGTATCAGTCTATGAATACAGATCTGGAATCAGGGCTTGATTTGGTTATCTGGCTTTTGTTTGTCTATTTATATTGAAAGAGGTTTTGATTTTCAAAATGTAAACAAGGGTAGTGGCTTTCCCAAAGGGTTATGGTGATTGTTTGTGATTAAGACCACTTTTTCAGCCTATCAGCATACGTCAGCTACGGAAGTATACTAAAATCTGGCAGGTGTATGAAAAATTTGAATTTGATTCCTTGCTGTTTGGTTACCAAGGCACGAAGAACAGGGTCAGGGATTCAGAACCTTTAGCATCAGGAAAGGTAGCCAGCAGGAATGAAAACATTAAAGGATATTTTTTCAACAGTAGTAGTAAGAAGCTATTGACTCACCATAAGTGGTCCCATTAGCTATCTGAAAAGGGTTGCTCTTATAATCCTCTGCCAGTTCAGGTGTGTGTGTGTGTGTGTGTGTGTGTGTGTGTGTAGGGAATGGATTGTAAATATTATGCTTTTTCTCTGAGTAAGTAGATCCCATAGGAAACCATTATCTGTCCATTCACAGCACTGTAGTTGCAGATATATTGACCCTGAGAAAACAACGCAAACAACAGAAAGAAGGGAGTGATAGATAGATCAAGAGTATGCTAATCACAGTTGCAATGTTTTCTCAGGAAATGGGATTGAGAAGACTTCAATAAATAGTTATTGAACTCCTGTAATTTATTTAATTCGTTCGACAAGTATTTCTAAGTACCCCTTGGCTACCAGTCACTCGACTTGTGGAAAACAATAACAAATAATAAATGTCTGCTGATCTCAAGGAGCTTTTAGTTGTGTGGGAAAGACAGACACATAAAATAAAATAAAATAAAATATAAATAAATATAATACAATATTTAAAAATATCACCACTACCAAGTCAGGTTATTCCAGGAATGAAAGGAAGATTCAGCTGCTGGAAATATTTTATGCAAGAGATAAATACATCAAAAGACAAAAATCATATGATCATCTTCACTGATACTAAAAAGGCATTTGATAAAAATTCAAAATTTATTCTTGATAAAATATCTTCGTAAAATAATTAGATGGATACTTCTTTAACATCATAAAACACACATATGTTGATGCGAATTCTATTATTATGCTTAATTGCAAGCATTAGAAGCATTCCCATTAAAGTCAGGAATAAACTAAGAATCTTCACAATCATCATTATTATACATCATTGTTCTGGGTGGTCCACCAATGCAATATGGCAAGATAGAATATGGGGGAAAAGATACTGTGACAGTTTCCAGGCCCAAGCCTTAAACAACTAGCAGCTTCCTTTCTCTCTCTCTCTCTCTCTCTCTCTCTCTCTCAAGCTCACTCTCAGCACCTAGCCATGAGGAAGCCTCAGCCTACTGCTGGGAGGCATACATGGACAGGCCCGCAGCCCCAGGTGAGCCTTGAGCCCACGGCCAGTACCAACCTGCTATCTTGAAAGTGGGCCCTTCCGGTTCCAGTCAAGCAGCCCCAAGTGATGCCGTAGAGTAAAAATGAGCTCTCTTCTGAGCTCTGTCCCAGCTGAAAATTTGTGACCAGAACTAATGTTTGCTGTTGTTTTAAGCCACCACGTTTCAGAGTGGTATATTAAAGATCACGATGGATAATTGGAACAGGTTTGGGCACCTAGAAGTGGGGTGCTGTGGTAACAAAACCCTAAAACGTGGTATTGGCTTTGGGACAGGGCTGCAGTCAGAAGCTGAAAGGACCTTGTGGGGATTGTCAGTAAAATCCTCAAGTGTGTCAAGGAAAGTGTCAGGCGAAGTCTAAGGGACCAGGTGGGATGGTGGTGAGAGAATACATCACAGGAATAACATTCTTTATATTCTCAAATTGCTTATATTCAAGAAAGAAAAATTACTTAGATTAAGGCCTCTTTTCAGTGGCTAAGAGCATAAACAATGTTACTCTTTGCGTTCTGAGCAAAAGTATCCTACCTTTACTTCATTTCTGATTTTGCATAGCCATGCTTAGCTTTCCAAATACTTAGAATAAACTTAAAATGGTTTATTGCCCTCCAGTGCATTTTGGCAAACGCCACTGACTTAAATCATTGAATAATGCGAGGCTTAGGGGTGCCAAAGCCCGGCACAGTCAAAAATCCACGTATAACATCTGACTCTCCAAAACCTTCACTAGTAATAGTTGACAATTAAAACTTAACTACTGTTGACTGGAGGCCTTACTGCTAACATAAACAGTTGATTAACACATATTTTTTATGCCATTGCATTCATTATATATTGTATTCTTACAATGGCGTAAGCTAGAGAAAAGGGAATGTTATTAAAATCATAAGGAAGAGAAAATACATTCACAGTACTTATTGAAAAAAACCATGTATAAATGGACCCATGTTGATCGAGGGTCAAATGTAGTGTCACTTATAAGATCCTATTGTATACCTTAAAAAACCTACTAAAGTAAGCAGGTTAGCTATTGCTCTGTGATCCCATTTTGAGATAAGCAGATCAGGAGGCTAAACGCCAGGCACAAGTTGCACAATTATCTAAGGGCAGAGGCAGTGCCTTTTTGACTCTCTTTTGTCCTGACTCCACAGAGACTGGGCTCACAGCGGGCGGTAATTCAGCACTTGCTGCCTTTGCACAGAGGCAGGCCGTCTGAGGGGCCAGGCACGGCTCCTCTTGCCTGCCTTGGTGTTTCTCTTCCAGAACACACCTTCTGGGAGAAACAACATGGTGGTAGTATTGACCTGTTTCCCTTCCCTGGCCTCTCTCTTTACATTCTGAGTGCCGTTCCAAATAAGTGTTTCAGGTCTGGAGGACTGGATTTTGCTCCAAGAACTTCAATATTTAATAAGTTTGAACACTGAGAAGCTGATAAGAAACACAGCCCATTGTTGCTGTTAGATTGCTCTTACATTGTTTGCCTAACATTTGTACTTAAAGGTGAATCCTGGATACAATTCACTGGTCCAATTGTATGTGATGTTTCTTTTTTAAATAGGAGGAACACATGGCGGAAGAGAGCAATCGCTTGTATGGACTTTAAAGAAGTTACCCTGTACAGGGCAGCTGTCTCTTTAAGAGAGCTGCAGGAAGGCAACAGCTTACTTTCTTTTCACCTCGGAGATGATATAAATATGGTAATAATTAGTCAAGATTTTTCCCCATAGTGGAAGATATTGAGAAATTTGAAATAATGAAGGGTAAGAGGTAACCTCTTGAGCTTTGGATAATCAGGAAACAACAAGAACGTTTCTGAACTCTATTAATCTCTTCAGTTTTCTCTTTTACTTGAGGATTGGGCCACTGCTCCTCCAGCCCCCTGACTTCCTAGAGTGTTCCCATCCTGCGGAGTGTTTTCCTCCAGTAAACAGGGGGATCACCTATGTAGTTACTTTTTTATCATTTAAAAAATCAAAATCGAATCATGAAGAACGTGGTTGGTAGCCTCTTATCTTAGAGAAGTAGCACCAGCCTATCCGAGGCCTTGGAAGAGAGGCCTATGCCGTGTACACAGCCGCCACAGACTAACACATGAAATAATGGTGTCCATGTGAGAGCATGTTGTGAACTAAAAATAGGGTCCCTTAACTTGGTCTCAATAAGGCTCTCTGTGCCAACTCTTATGTATGCTGGTATTGCAATACAGATTGAATATGAAGACCAATCACCGTCAGTGATGTCAACTAGATTAAATGATTTAAGTCAGTGGCATTTGCCAAAAGGCACTGAAGGGCAATAAACCATTCTAAGTTTATTTATTCAAGTAAAATGTCTATAAAGAACCTCAATCAAAAGGGAAATGTGTGAAACAGATTTCCCGTCCATATTTTGCAGAGAAGATGAGATGAAGAAAGTATGCTGAAGATTTTAGTTCCTGCTGCCTGGTCCCTTAGGATGGACCCACTGCCTGTGGGACCACGTTCCCCTGGCTAAAAGTATTGGTCCAACGTGAACACCTGGCTCAGAATTGGTCCATTCATTGCTTTCCAGTGACCCAACACTCCATTGGATGGTCTGACCAGAAAAGGTGTGCTATGACAATCTGATATTCCCTCTCTCTTAGGAACCAAAAAATTCAGCAGTAAGTCACAAACTTAGGCTCTATAGGCCTAATGAGGCTGCCATTTACAGTCATGTTTAAGAAGGGTAAGTAGAGGAAACTGAATACTAGAAAGGAAAATGGCAGAAGCATTCTAAAAAGTACAGAAGTGGTGAGAGAAATGGAGACTAGAAAGTGACTGCTCCCCAAAGTTACCTTGGATTCTACCCAGCCTTTGGCTTGGAGACTTTTTCTTGGTTTTCTGTGATAACTTCATTGAATTTAAAATAAATTTTCTTTTTCCTTAAGAAAGTTTGATTTTCTTTTTAATGGGTAAGAGCCTTAAATGGAAGAGTGAGTTTATTACTAGAGATTATACAGTTAATAATTGAGGCAAGAATCAGACATACATGAATTTTAGGATCTCTCCCAGCTCTAAGCTCAGTGTTTTCTCCCATGGGATGTTTTTAATATTTACTAGGATCCTCCTGAAAGGCTCAAATGGGTCAGATTTTGTGGATTCCAAGCAACATGGCACTCCATTGAAAGAGAGAGCTTGAGGCAACTTTGACATTAAGCCAAGTAGTCAGCCACATAATTTGTTAATGAGCTGTTTTAAGGTAAGTATAATTTAGATCAATGCCTTGAGGAAACATTGTAAATATCACTTGGAGAGCTTTACTTTCTCTTTTGATAGCCTCTATCTTCATTGTAACAACGGCTTTTTCTAGAGATACTATGCCTGCAGTAACTATTCATGTATAACATCATAGGCACCTGTATCACTTTTGTTGTAATGTAATCCAGTTCATGTTTATTCTATTTTACAATTAACTTGGGGAAACAAGGAGCAGTTGAACCACTGGAATGAATTAAATCTATAAGACATTTTTCATCTTCAAAAAATTTATCTGAAGTTCATTTCTTTAGATTTCTGATATATTTGAATCAAAGATTTGAGAATACTAAAGTCACTGCCAGTTATTGCCAGGGAGTGTGTTTAGGAATATTTCTCAATTTGATGATCACAAAGGAGGCTTGACATACATTTAAATACTGTCAGTTTATCATTTTGTCGTTATCACCAAGGATAAAATACATCGTATTTTTCAATGGCAGAGTGTGTTATAAAAATCAATTTTGTAATTGTCTTTTGGGTATTACAAATACAAAGACCATATTAAAGTCAAGGATTTATATAATCTTTTAAAAGAATTCTGGGATAAACCAGATATGTGAAATTGTATGACACGTACATCAGATATGTGACAATGGGGTTTTGTGACGAATGGTAGGATCATTCTAATGTCTAATCACCTCTCACATCTTTCCACTTATTATTTTGAAAATGGTGTGGACAATAACGGTGATTTGTTGTGCAAAAATGGCTGTAAGCATCACAGTAACTACATTCTCCAGTGTGCACACAGGAAGCTTATTCATGGATGTTTAAAAGCATTAAATTAAAATTCAATATGTTACATGGAATTATACTTGAATTTAAAAAAAAGAAAAAGAAACTGAAGTAAAACTTAAGAATTTTCTCTACTTCTGGTAAATGTTTCCTCTTTTTTCCTAACAAGTGCTAATGTTTCCTCAGAGATTCTTCTGTTCTCTGGTCCAGGATAAAGGACTAACCATTCCTTGATTCATATGTCTCACTAACTTCAAAGGAGATGCTACCCAAAATGTGTAAAAGGAACAGAGTCATCATAGGGAGTAAAGAAGGTGATGTAGGCTGCGGCAGCAATAAATCAGGCAATATGGTGGAGAATTTCTAGAAGATTAAAAAGAGATGGGATTATACTGAGGAATAAACTAGACTGGAGAGCACTTCATCTCACGTATGCACAGAAGTCTGAAGTGGAGAATTATCACAGGGAAGAATGGTTCCTCACTCGGAGCCTTGGAGACTGCATCTAGATAAAACAAAGGTGCAAGAAGGGATCACTGAAATGATAAGATGAAGGGACATCTTCAGAACAGATGTGTTAGTCTTGCCTCCTCCACTTTCCTTCCTGATTTCCTCCATCATCAATATATAGAGTTCCTGGCCCCATGTGTTTATCCTCAGACTAAACTCAGATGAGAGCACTTTAATGAAATTAACTGCTCTGTCGAGGTGTGGGCTTGGTGAAAGCACATAGGAGATAGCTCGTCATTTTATCCTGATGACAGAAGCTGTGCCGGCTGGGGTGGGTGTGGTGTGGCCCCAGTATGAATGTCTGCTGTGTGTCTCCAAGCACCTCCATGGGGAACTTGCTTGCAGGCAACCCTCCCATTAGGGAAAACAGACCTTTGTACTTGCACAGGATGCTATCCCAGCTGCCTTCACTCATAAACATGAATGGGTATCTCAGGATGGTCAGATATTGGAGCAAGTGGCACAAAGGAGAAGCAGCAAAAACAAGTGCCCCCCCAAAAAAAAACAACACATTTTGGACAATGAATAATTTAAAAACTCATTTATTCAATATTCATTCAGTAAGTGTTTGCTAAATATTCCATGTGTTCCCAATACTGTTGTAGGCACTTGGGCACGTCAGTGATTAAAACAAAGGCCTGCTTCATGGAGCTTACATGCTAGTAGGAGAGACCGACAACAAATAAATAATAAACATAATAAACATGGAATTTATGTAAGATGAAAGTAGAACACATAAAACAGTGTAAAAAGGATAAAAGTGTCGGAGTGGGATCTAATGAATTCTAGTTTTAAATAGAGTAGTCAGGGCAGGTATTATGGAGAAGATGCTATTTGAAGAAAGAATTGAATCTAGTGATGGAGTTAGCTAAGCTGAAAGACCTTTCTGGGAAGAGGGAACAGCCAGTGCAAAGACCAAACATGGGAACACTCTAGCACCTTTCAGATAAGCAAAGGATGCATCACTCTGGTTGCTGCAGAGGACTGAGGCAGAGTTACAGGAGTCTTGTAAGTCTTTGTAGGCCATTGTAAGATCTTTGGTTTTTACTCGAAGTGAAATGGGGAGCCCTTGCAGAAAAAGATGCAGAGAAATAACATGACCCGCTTTCAAATGTAAAAGGATTGCTGTGGCTGCTGTGGGGAGGGGCAGGCAAATGTGGGAGCTGGAGGTCAGATCAGAGACTATGGCTGAAATCCAGGTGAAACATGAGGATAAACTGGACTAGGGTATTAGCAGTGGGGATGGTGAGAAGTGGTTGCATTTAGAGTCTTAGAGGTGGAGTGGCAAAAAAATTATGCATGCACCCTTCTTAAGAGGCTACAGTGACCTGATGGAGAAAGTCCAAGCTCAGCAACCAGGTGACATGAGCTAATAGAAGACTGAAAAAAATCTTTATAAAAAAAATCATGAGAACCTTCAAAGCAATGCAATAAGATCATAGAAAATGCCTTTCTGGAAATAGGAAACTTTCATAATTTTCAAAATTAAAAACTTACCAGATGAGCTGAAATAGAGACTATTCATTGCTGATCTATCTGGAAGATAAATGAAAGCCATACCTTACTTACTATGTGGAGAAAAAACACAGAGATAGATTAGGAGAGAAACATGTAGACTTGGAAATTAGGTTCAGGGAGTCTAACTTGTGAATAATAGGACTTCCAAATGGTGGAAAATTTATTCATGTGGTGGAGGTGGGGGAGTAAAATTAAATAAGTACTTAGAAGAAAATTTCCCTAAGCTTATAAAAAAGTGGAAAAAAGATGGTATCATATCTTAAAAAGATTTACAAGACCCAGGCTTAATTAAAAAAAAAAAAAAGTCACACACCTAGACATATCCTGATAAAATTTCTGAATTCTAAGAATCATCAGAAAATCTTTTACATTTCTAGATTCAGAGAAAGGAAGAATAACATCATATTTTCATTTGCTACAGTGAGATCTGAAAGGCAGTGTTTTGAGAGAAATGGACTGCTTTATATACACTGATAACATATTGTAGGACAAATAGAAGGTATTCCTTTCATGTACACTCTTTGAAGAAAATTATTGAAAAAAAAAGTGCCAAAAAGAAAAATAGAATAGATTCTATTCAATGGATTGTGTGATTAAGAAAAACTGGGAGATATTAATGATATAGCAAAGAAGGTAAATATTTCTTCTCTTAACCAGAAAAAAGGGTCAATTAACTTCCTTCTTTCCTTCCTTCTTTTCTTCTTTCCTTCCTTCCTTCCTCCCTTCCTTCCTCCCTCCCTCCCTCCCTCCCTCCCTCCCTCCCTCCCTCCCTCCCTCCCTCCCTTCCTTCCTTCCTGTTTCATCATCTATCCTATCTTTTTTTTCTCTCTCTCTCTCCTCCACCCTGCCACCACAAACTATCTAACTCACTGGATAATGTTAATATTACAGGAAAATGACAGACCAAGTACTAAGTAAACCTCAGAACAGAAGAGACATATAAAGAAAAACTAACTGAAAGCCTAGAGCTGAAATTCTAAACTACCTTGGCAAAATCCTGGAAGAAGTTGAGGGCACGACTAAGGAAAGGGGGTCCAGTTGGGAAGTGAAATCTCAAGTTTCATTTGCCGAATTTGGGGAATGTTGGCAAATAAAATATCTTGATGGAGGTAATGGTTATTACATTTTTATATCATAAGCCAATTTGAAAATCATAGAATTTCCTAATTAATGTTGGCAGGGAGAAAGGAGGGAATTTAAAAAATTTGAAAGGACCCAGGCAACAAAAGTAACAAAGTGGATGAAAGGAAATCACAAAAGTTACCAGTAAAAATATGGAGAGAATGGAAAGTAAAATGAACTATATAACTTTTAAGGATAATTGTGAACAAACTGAATTTACCTACCTAAAGATGATATCACAGCTATATATTTTTAATCCACCTAAATCAAAGTAGCAAAGAAAGGTTAAATATAAAATTTGATTTAAAAAAAAATGATGCAACATTTCTGTGTCTTTTAGTGTACCAGAGACTGCCCAGTTGTGTTTAATAGAATTCTTATGAGCAGTTCAAGATACCCCAGCAATAATTTCCATTTGAAGAGGAGTCCTGGGTACTAAAGCTTCCATGGGAATGCTGAGCATTTCATCTGATCAGAGGATACAGGGACTGACCTGATAATTAGCCAGGGTTCCTATAGGTGAGAAAAGCAAAGGGGAGTTAAACTTATCCCATTTTTGTGGGGAGCTTCTCTAGTAGTAGAACACACTAATGGAAAGGACTCTGCCCTGGGTTACCTACCTCCATAGATTTTTTGTTATACTGTGTTTCCCTGAAAATAAGACCTAGTCAGACAATCAGCTCTAATGCATCTTTTGGAGCAAAAATTATATAAGACCTGGTCTTATTTTACCATAATATAAGACCAGGTCTATAATATAATATAATATAATATAATATAATATAATATAATGTAATGTAATGTAATGTAATGTAATGTAATGTAATGTAATGTAATGTAATGTAATGTAATGATAATATAATATAATATAGTAATGTAATGTAATATAATATTATATAATATAATACTGGGTCTTATATTAATTTTTGCTCTAAAAGATGCATTAGAGCTGATTGTCTGGCTAGGTCTTATTTTTGGGGAAACACGGTCATCACATTCAGATGAGATCTTGGATTTTGTAATTTTCATAACCTCCCTAGTGATTCAGGAATGCAGCTGGGTTCAGACTTGATTCCTCTTAGCCTAGTTGTAGCCTGTGTTAGGAGTGTCCAATACTAACTAAGTGAATATCGACAGAAACAGCACAGCCTGAACTACTAGAAGTAATCGTGACAATCCCACACTATGCCCTTGGTTTAGGCATACACATAGACATCTCTCCGGCTTCGGCCTGCCTCACTGGCCTGACACCTGACAATTGCACCGATGCCGGCAGGATCAGGTAGCACTTAAGATTAGAAAGCCTACTTCTGCTTCCGAAAGGTTGGTATTCAAAATAAACAGGTGACCACTATTAGCAAGTAGAAAATCTCTAGACCATGTTGATGAAATTAATTGTTGCTTGTCCAGCCACAAAAATCTAGGGACAGGAAATACATGTCACAGTTCATTTTTGCTATCTACGCTAGCCAAGTGAATGCTGCCATCACTTTCTCTATGTAAGGAGCCATTGCTCCTTCTCAGTGGGCTCCCTGACATGCTATATAAAATGCATTTTAATTGTTTCTTTCTCTGGCCTTTGCCCTCCCAGCCTTTTTATAAAAAGCAGCAGGAGGCTTTACAGACATTTGATGTTATTTTTAAGATTCCAGTCCAAGAACTAGTTGGTTTGACAGCATGGAGTAGTATTACAAAATTATACTTAGCCTTGTCCGGCAGTCATTCAATTTCAGGCATAAGACAAGAATGAAAGGGGATAAAATAAAGTATCACTTCCTCCTATTCGCCACAATTTCCCCCATGCTGAAGTCCTGGACTTCTAACAATAACTGTCAAACTCCCTCCACCTTGTGAGTCCTTCAAAGTCAAAAATTTTGTACCCTGCTGAAACAACAGGTTTTCTACCTTTTGTGTTTGCCTCATACTTCTGATTTCTGGATTTCTTTTTGTTTTGTTTTCTTTTCTTTTTTTGGACACAGCGAAGGGATTTACATATTCAAAATGGGCTATTTCCAAGGTATTACCCTTGTTATTTATTGTTCTCATGGAGACCGACCTCAGCATCCAAAATAATGGGACAACAAGACATGTGTGCCTCCTGATGTGATGCAGTATGAAATTCACATCCTCGCCTACATAGTCTTCGTGCCAAAAATGCTTAATTGAAACAAATCAAGCTTTTAGCTCCAACTTCCAGCTTACAGAAGATACAGGGAAAAGGAAAAAAGAGGTGAATGACAATGTTTCCTCGCTCACCATAGCCGCTCACTATAACACTCCTGCCTTTCCCCACTCCCTCAAATCCCTCCATCTTATCTCTCTTCATTGCACTTGCCTCGCAAAACCCTACTTTGGTTAAATCCAATGTTCCATCCTCTGGGCCAACTACACAGCTGCCTCTGAGCAGCTGCTTACTGCTGGTAGAAAGCACACAACTCTGCTGGCTGGTATCACTTTGAATCTCTGACCACAAACCTCAAGTGAGCCCTTGGGACTCCTTGGCAACTCTACTCTCCTCAGACCTCAAAAACCACTTTCCTCTTCCTCACTCAGCTGATCAGCTCGCTTTTCATTTCCTTTTTCATGAGTCAAATTTCCCCATAAATTGGATAAACGTCAAGAAGGTTGTAAGACCTCTTAGCCCTTAATTGTGATGCTGTGCTCCACATTACAGCAAAAATCTAGGAAAGCCTTGTCTCAGTTCAATGTATCAACTTCTCCCGGTTTTCTTCCTTTACCACACCCAAATAAAGAGAATAATATAGTGAGCGTCTATGTCCCCACTACCCAGCTTCAGAAATGAAACATTACAAACACAAAGAGCTCTTTTCTATCTCCCCTGGATCGCATCCTCCCCCCTGATCCTCTAGCCCAGAGACAGCTAATGTGGCACTCATGAAAACCGGGCCATGCAGATCCCCTGGTCAGGGAAGCTTGGTTGAAGATGGTTCCAGATAACCTCCTCCCAATCTCCCACTGTATTTTCTTGCCCCTGGCTGCTCCCAGCAATGACTGAGTATGGTGGGGCTATATTAGGTTCAGGCCCATTTCTGTGTGATGCAGAAGTTCTCTAATAGGTGACTTTGGCTTAAGGACTCCTTATTGGTTTGGCCAAAACTTTCTTCAAAGGCTGCTCCAGTCTGAGTTTCTTCTCATGAGTCCTTCTTTCCCTATCTGCTTTCACAGGCGTCACCCTTCACGGTCATGTGAAGGTTTTTCTGCTTACTCCTGCTTCTTTCCCTCTAGCCCTCACAGCCACTTTCCCTAAAACTTTCTTGCCATCTACTTCCATCTTGGTGTCTGCTACTTGGAGCACCAAAGGAACACAGAAACTATCCTGACTTTGGTGTTTTTCACATTTTCGTATCTCTCTGTCTTTCATATATTCATATATTATTTTTATGTTTCTATTTTTTAAGATTTTTATTAAAAATATAGTTAGCATAGAATATTATATTAATTTTATGTGTTCACAATAGTTATATAACATTTATACACTTAAAGAAGTGATCACCATGCTACAAGGTCAGACAATTAAGTTCATGAACTTGTTGCAATGATGTTGCTAACCTTTTTTGATATCAGAGGGGTTATTCGTTATGAATTTGTACCAACTGGACAAACAATTAACTAAATTTACTATTCAGAAGTGCTGAAAAGGCTGCGTGAAAAGACGAAAATGACCTGAACTTTTTGCCAACAATTCATGGCTCTTGCATCCCGACAATGCACCAGCTCACATAGCACTGTCTGTGAGGGAGTTTTTAGCCAATAAACAAATAACTGTATTGGAACATCCTCCCTACTCACCTGATCTGGCCCCCAATGACTTCCTTCTATACACAAAGATAAAGGAAATACTTAAAGGAAGACATTTTGATGACATTCATGCCATTAAGGGTAATATGATGACAGCTCTGATGACCATTCTAGAAAAAGAGTTCCAAAATTGTTTTGAAGGATGGTCTAGGCACTGGCGTTGGTGCATAGCTTCCCAAGGGGAGTGCTTCAAAGGTGACTGTAATGATATTCAGCAATGAGGTATGTAGCACTTATTCTAGGATAAGTTCGTGAACTTAACTGTCAGACCTCGTAAGTCCAGCAACCATCTGACACTGTACCACGCTATCACAATATTACTGACTATATACCCTATGCTGTACATTACATCACCAGAACTTACTTGTTTTATACCTGGAAATTTGAAACTCTTATTCCCCTTTGCCTCCCCCTTTTTAAATTTTTCAGTTACAGTTGACATTCAATATTATTTGATATTAATTTCAGGTGTACAGCAGAGTGGGTAGACATTTGTATAATTTAAGAAGTGTTCCCCCTGACTAGTCTAGTACCCACCCTACACTGTACATAGTTATTACCACAGGATTGACCATATTCCCCACCCTTTACATCCTCATGACTATTTTGTAATTACCCATTTGTACTTCTTAATCCCTTCAGTTTATTCACCATGCCTCCTACCCCCCTCCCACCTATCACCCCGACAAATCTAGTACCTATCTGATACCATATATAGTTATTACAATATTATGGACTATAATCCTTATGCTGTACCCTATATCCCCATGACTACTTTGTAACAACCAATTTATACTTCTTAATCCTTTCCCCCTTTTCACCCATAACAAACCCCCCTACCATATGGTAACCATCAAAATGTTCTCTGTATCTATGAGTCTGTTACTGGTTTGTTTGTTTATTTTGTTCTTTAGATTCCACATATAAGTGAAATCATATTGCATCTGTGTTTCACTGTCTGACATACTCCACTGAGCACAGTACCCTCCAGGTCCATCCATGCCACCACACATGGCAAAAGCACATTCCCTTCTATGGCTGAGCAATATTCCATTGTATATATGTACCACCTCCTCTTTATCCATTTTCCCATAGGCACATAGGCTGCCTCCACATCTTAGCCATTGTAAACAATACTACAATGAACATATGGATGCGCATGTCCCATTGAAGTAGCGTTTTGGGGTTTTTTGGATAAATACCCAGAAGTGGAGAAGTGGGATTACTGGGTCCTTCTTTGTCTCTTGTTATAGCCTTTGTTTGCTTCTTTGTGTTAGGTCGATCTCTTATGTCTCTCAGTCTTGCCTGGTGGTCTTATGTAGTAGGTGTCCTGTGGGGCCCAGTGGCACAGTCTCCCTGGTCACCTGAGCTGGGTGTTTCAGAGTGTCCCTTGTGTGTGTTATGTGTACCCTCCTGTTATAGTTGAACCTTGATTATCGTTGGGTGGGATTGCCCCACAGGCTGACTGGCTGTGGGGTTTGGCCATGTCCACAGCTTATGGGATGCTGTGGGGGGGGGGGGTTGCCCCACAGAGGAGATTCCCCCCAGTGGGCTCTGGTGCCTGTTGAAACCGCCCTTTGTGTATATTGCTGTGGGACTAATTGGGTGGTGCTCTGCTGCAGTCTGAAGTCAACCTTTAAGTATGTTGGTTATGAGGCCTCTTGGGAGGGACTCCAGGGAAAGCCCAGGTCAGTCACTGCCTGTGATGGCCAGGGAGTATCTGGTAAAAGCTACAACACAATCCACAGTTGGTCACTGCCTGTGCTGTACCTGGAGGTGCGTGGGAGAGGCCACGCTTTGAACCAAGACGACTGCCACCAGTATCAGGTCTGCGGTAGCTCCACAAAAAGCCAGGGCACTCTGAGGCCTGCTGCCACCTGTTGGCTTCCATAAGGTTCAGCTGCTGATAAAGCCTCCTGCGGTATTCAGGTTGGGTGAGTCAGCAGAGTGGAGCATCGGAGCTCACCAGCCAATCAGATTCAGATTTAGCCTGTGGGGGTGGGTTCAACAAGGGAAAGATGGCGCCAGCCTGCGGCTACACCAGGAGGAGAGCCCCACACAGAGAAAAATGGGGACTGTCTCTCCAGTCCTTCCCCTGAAGGTATACAACTCAGTCTGTCCCCATATGTCTCCAACATCAGCAGAGTCACTGTCCCTTCGCTGGAGCCCTGGGTGAGTGCCTGCACGGGCCTTTTAAGAGGATGTTTGGGTTTCCCACAGCCTTCCAACCCACCTGGAGGGTTGGAATCCCCACTGTTTTTCACAGCCACAAATTATGGGGGCTCCTTTTCTTGGTACCAGTACTCTAGGTTCAGGAGCCTGCTGTGGGGGGCTGAAGTTCCTCACTCTTTCATGGGGCTCCTCTGTGGCTGAGATACCTCTCCTGATTTTAACCACCACACATGGTTGTGGGACCACCCTTTCTACCAGTCTTACTGTGGCTTCTTCTTTATATCGTTAGTTATAAAACTTCTGTTCTGCTAGACTTCAGATGGTTTTCTAGGTTGATTGTTCTATAATTTAGTTGTAATTTTGATGTGTTCATGGAATGAAGCAAGCACAGCATTTATCTACTTCACCCTCTTGGATCTCCCATATCCAGAGAATAATAAAAGAATAATAACATATTATTCTTTTATGTTATTAAATTTTGTACATAGCCTTCTGCAACTTGCTTGTATTTTGCACAATGATATCTAAGATTTATCTATGTTGAATTACGTAACTCATAATTCACATTTCTTGCTATATTAATACCTTACATAAATATTCTATAATTTATTTATTTATTAACCTGTTAAGGCACATCTGTGTTGCTCCAACTTTTTGCTATTGTAATGTTGCAGTAAACATTCTTTTATCTGCCTTCAACGCACAATCTTTTGAGAGTTTACAGGAGTTAAATGCTGAGTCATAGTGTATATGCATCTTTGATTTGACAAAATATTGTCAAATTGCTTTCCAAAGTGGTTGTTTCAATTTGCACTCCTACTAGTAGTGAATGAAATGTACTTGCTTCTCTGTATTCTTGTCATCTCTTGATAATGTCAGAGTTTTTGCTAATATGATGTTCCAAAAGTATCCTAGGTTTTAATGTCCACTTCCCTGATTACTAGTGAGATAGAGCATCCTGTTATATGTTTATTGACACTTTGGTTGGCCTCTTCCTTGAAATATTTTTTTAAAGCTTTTGTCCATTTTTTTTCTAGCCTATTTTTCTTATTGACATTGGAATTCTTTATATGTTCTGGATATTCATGTTTTGTCAGTTATAGTCATTGCAAATGTATTCTTCCAGGCTGTGGCATGTCTTCTCACTTTGTTTATGGCATCTTTTGAATCACAGAAATTTAAAATTTTAATGTAGTGACATATTTCAATCTTTATGGTTCTCTCTCTCCTTTCTTTTTATGTGCCTAGTTTCAGAAATTTTTCTCCATCTTGAGATCACAAATATATTCTCACAATTTATTCTAAAGGATTTAAATTTTGTCTTTTACATTTGGATTTCAGTGTACCCAGAATTGACTTTTGTGTATAGTTAGGTAACAATTCAATTCATTTTCTTTCGATTTGAATAACTAATTGACTCAGCATCATGTGAAAAGTAGTCTATTTGTTTTTTGCTGATCAGTAATACCATATATCAAGTATCTATATATGTGAATTGATTTACAAACTCTTTTTTTTCTATTTTATTGATCTATTTGTCCATTCTAGCACCATTATCACATCTTTTAAAAATTATTAATTTTATAAGATTTGCCATCTGTTTTTCTTTTCCAAAACTGTCTTGGCACTTCTTGATTTTTGCATGTCCATATAAGTCTAAAATCGACTTGTCATATTCCACAAGTAAACCTGCTGATAATTTGATTGGAATTGCATCGAAATATCCAACTAATACAGGAAAGTGAACATCTTTACAAAACTGACCCTCTATACATGAAGATGGTTTATCTTTTATTTGTTTTTTCATGTTTAATTTCTTTCTATAAAGTTTTAAAATTTTATTCACAAATGCCTTATATGTTTTTATTGCTATTGCAAATGGCATTTTAAAATGTTTACTTTCTGTTCTTTTTGTATGTAGTAACTCTATTGATTTTTGTATATTGATTCTATATCTATTAGTAATGATGAACTCTCTCACTGATTAAAATACTTTGACTATGTATTCTATGGTTTTTCTATGTGGACAATTATATCATCTGAATAAAGACAGTTTTATTTCTCTTTCTAATCCCTATGCTCTCGCACCTCTAGTATGAATCACAATTTAATCTTGCTTTTATTCTCATCAATCCACTGAAACTTTTTATCAGAGTCACAAATAACTTTCATGTTGCCAAATCCAATGGTTACATCTCAATTGTTAGCTTACTCAACTTCTTAGCATCATTCAATAACTATGACTTATGCCCTCTCTTCTGAAAGATTCTCTTCACTTATCTTCTGGGACAACATCATCTCTTCGTTTCCTCCTACATCCTGTCTACTTATTGCTCCCTTCTCATTTCCAGATCAGTCAATTTGGAATGACCCAGTCCTTTGTCCTTCAACCTCTTTCCTGTCCTATTTGTCCTCACTCTTTAGGTGATCTCATTCAGCCACATATGTTGATAACTCAAATTTATATTTCTAGAGCCAGACTATCTTGAACTCTACACCCTTTTATCCAGTAGTCAACTTGACATCTCTACTTGGAAGTCTAATAGATATCTCAAGCTAAACAAATCAGAAACACATACTTCTCCTCTATCTTGACCTTTCCTGAGTATTCTCCATTTGGGTAAATATCACCACCATTTATCTTTTGCTAGGGCCAAAACAAAAGAGTCAATTTGGATTTTTTTCTCTCTCACATCCAACATTCAATGTATTCTCAAGTCCTGTTGGCTCATTCTCAAAAATGTATTACAAATCTGACCACTTCTCATCACTTCTGTTCCCACTACCTTGGGCTGAGTGACCATTATTTTTCCTGAACTACTGCAATAACCACCTACCTTGTCTCCCTATTTCTACCTTGTCCCACTACAATCTATTTTCCAACCTATTTAAAAAACAAACAAAAATAACAACAAAATAGAGATACTACCTGGTCATTTCCTTGTTCAAAAGTGTTTTGATGGCTTCCTATCACACTTAGAATATAATTCAATATCTTAGTTGGCCTAAAAGGTCAAATATGAACTGACCCTTGGTGACTTCTGACTTCATCTTTTAGTACCCCTTTGTTTAGTCCTTTCAAGCCAAATTGACCCATTGGTTATTCTTCAAGCATACCAAAGTCATGTCTACCTCAGGACCTTTGTACCTACTATTTCCCCTGCATGGAAATCTTCTTTTTCTTCTACATCTTTGCATGAATCTCTTCCTCACTTAATTTAGATTTCAAATATTAACTTATTAGAGAGGACTTCCCTGACCACTCTATATAAAATTCCTGCCCCGCCTCCTATTTCCTCTTACCTTGCTTTGTTCTGATTTTTTTTCATAGTACTAACCACTCTCTGACCTATATTTTGTATGGTTGTTTATTGTTTTCTCAACCAGAATATAAATTCCTTGAGGGAATGTGCTTTCCATATCTATACTGCTCTGCTGCATTGCTAGTGCCTAAGGAAGTGTCTGGAACATAGTAAGGACTCAATAAATGTTTTTTTAATTAATCAATGAGCAATGTCTCTTGTGATTTATAAAAACATGTACAGGTTTCTTTCTTTGAAATGGTTTTCATTTTGGCCCTATGTCACAATTTGAGTAGAACAATTTCCTGTCCCATATATATTCATAGCAAAATTCTCACCTGTTTTAGGAAATACACAATCTTCCTTTAGTAGTGATTGGATAATTATCGTTTCTTTATTCACAGCAAGTTTTACCTGTGAAGCCCAATCTGTTGCATCACAATCCCTTTAACTCATTTTATTTTTTATTAAGCACTTTGACTAAAAAAAAAAAAAAAAATGTTTCCACAGTGTTCAAATTTGGTGGCACATGTATGAAAGGTTGGCTGTCTGGAATGTGATCTTGGAGAAATATTATCTATGGTAAAGCTTCATTTCTAAGAGTGTTAAGAGCACAGAATTGAGAATGAATGTTTTATAACCTTAAACCATGCTGTGGGAAAGCAGTGAGGAGGTATTCATTTTTGGCTCTGACTTAGTTGTCTGAGGCCAGTTATCTCTGCTGATAGAAGGAAAATTACAGGTGGCCTCTTAGTTTCACGGAGAGTCATACCCTCAACGATGGCTGTGTTTGTAATCATATTGTAGTTGGCCTGCATATGTATTCACTACCACTGAAGCGTGCAAAGAAAATGTGATTTGGTTGCTGAACACTTTACTTCCTAAAATATATTTAATCATTATCATGAGTGTATGTTGCAGAGAATATCTTTAACTTGCCATGGATGCTATCTCAGTGTCTTTAACACGATATTGTGTATAGAATGGAAGCTCTGTGTGTGGAGGATGAGTTATTTTAATTATGGATGTTTTGTTAAACATTTGTTATTAATTTCTTTCTATAAATGGTTGAAAAGGCTGCCACATGTAGAAAAAGTTTAGATTCTGTCCCTCTGTGTGAATGTCTTTATGGTGGCTCTGTGTATAGATCTTTTTGTTTTATCCTCTGGGTCCCTGCTCACGTGTGTCATGATGGTGTTGCTTGTTTGTTTCCCTGGCCACTCTTTCCACCTGGGGCATCAACTGTTGGTCTTTTCCCCAGGCTGAGTGGCCGCTCTTTGCCGATGGGCCACATCTGAGTTTTACGGCCTCATCGGCCTCTCTGGGGATGATATCACTTTGTTCTATGTGCAGCAACTTCCTCTAGGAAGTTTCATGGTCCTATTCTCAGTCACATTGCTCAACAACCTAGAGACATGCAGGGACTTCTGCATCTTTTCCACACAACCTGGAAGCCTAGCGCAGCTCAGAAGTGTTAACTCAGAATTTCCCCTTAACTATGCTGCAGGACAATGCCCATTTCCTGGGCTGCCTCCAGAAGGCGGGTGGTGAGGGCATCTGGAAATGTAGTCTCTTTTCTAAAGCTACAAATGTAGCATGGGAAAAATAATCTCTGTGCTTTTGTCTTTCCCTTCCAGACCTCACTGGGTTCACTGTGTCGTTGACTCAGGCTGGGGATGGGGAAATGTGAGGGGAATTTTGAAAGGGTTCTCCTGACACATACATGACTGTTTTCCTCTCTCTCCATCTCTTTCTTCCCCTTTCCACATTCCACTTGGACTTCCTGTCTTCTTCCTTTCAGACAGTGAAAGGGAGGCCTATAACACAGCCTCTGCTTCCTTGAGGTGGATTTACCTTTTATCTGCCTTTGGGCCATAATGCTCACTAGAATTCAGAAAGAGACTCAGATTTCTGATGATAGAAGATCCAAACATCTTACCCATATTAGAATTGAAAAACAATAATATTAAAAGTATTTAATTGTATTTTATTAAATTCCATGCTATGTGTCTTGAAGATTTAGCCTCTACTCTACATAATGTGGGGCTAAGAAAATGGCATCAAAGTGCTGTTGTGAGAGTTCAAATGCAAAGATCAAATGAAAGCCGAGGAGAAGGCCTGGCTCATAGAAGTTGGTTCAGAACTGGCTCATTGCCTCTCCCTCTCCCTGGGAGAGTAATGGGATGTTATCCTTTTTCCTAGAGCATGAATTGTTTTAATTATGGATGTTTTTAAAATGTTTGTTATTAATTCCTTTCTGTAAATGATTAAAAACGCTGCCTCTCTTCTCCATGCACTTAGTTAAAAGCTTTTCATTTTTAATGTAGGCTCTACCAAAGAAAATGTTTGAAAGAGGAATCATTTGCAGGAGATGTCAAGGAGCTATTACCAGTTAAGTAAACTGATACTCAGTGTCATTAAGATCCACAAGTGCTTATGGCCCTCATCTCAACAATTGCCACAATTCTTTATCAGTTAAAAAAGAAAATGCCTTACTTTCAATATGAAAAAGCTGAGAGAGAAGTTATGTGCTTTCCCCCAAATCGTAGCAAATTAAGTATTAGAACAGCCTGTCGTCACTGATTTATAATCTGGTCCTCTTATACTTTGCTTCTATTGGAAGAATATTGAATTTGGCCCATGTTGAAACTGAATAGGAAAGTGGATCATTTTAATTACTTTACAACTTAATGGCTGGTTAATGCTTATTTTGATTTTGATATTCATCAGCAGCAAAGAAAATTTGTAACTATAACAAGGAAGTGGTACTACACAGTTTCCAGGGTTTGTACTCATCGACTTCCTCAGGCACTCAGTTAAAAGCATTTCAAACTTAATGCAGGCTACAGAAGAAAATGTTGGAAAGAGGAATTGTGTGCAGGAGAGGCCATAAAGTTGTTAATAAGGAATGGCTTCAAGAAAATTGAAAACAGCCTTCTAGACATTGCAGAGTTTGGGAGAAGCTGTGAATGCATTTTGCCCTCTTAGTTGGACACAGTCAGTCAAAGCTAGACACTGAGTTTCCCTACGTGATCTGATTTTTTTCTGCTCAATGGGAGTCGATAAGAAGTGGAGACAATTGTGGTGCCTTGCTAATTTTGTGCAGAAAGAATACTTAACTCTTTATTTTAAAGGTAGGGCAGACCTTGAGATAAAGATTCAGTGTTATTGCCTCATGCAGCATGGAGCAGAGACTGAATTCCAATGACTAGGGTGGGTCACTGTTTGAATAATTCCATATTTATTCATTAGTCAATCATGTGTTCATTACTCCAACAGACACCATGCTAAGTGGTGAGGATATCAAATCAGCTATAAGCTCTTCTTCTGGGGATGAGTTTTTGTGTGTGAAAAGATTATCTGGAAAGGATGTGTGTTTGTGTGGGGGGGTGTTAGGACATTGAAAAAGGACTTTCTAATCTGTAATCTTGCAGCAACAACTGTGGCCTCTCGTTGTATACATAAGATTTTTGATAATTTAGGAGGGAAATCTTTGACCAGTCTCAGCTGTGTAGTAGGCACCCTCATTGTCCAAAACAGAATACCTCCTCATTGAAGAGGTTGAATCAGGTAAGCAGAGGACAACAAGAGTAGTCATGTGACCTGAATTCACACTGCAATTGGAGGAACTTCTTGGAGAAAAGAGTAGAACATACCCTAGAGTGACCACTGTAAAAGACTTCTCACTCATGCAAGAACTTAGTATTAAAATATCCCTCATATTAAGCCAGTAAGTGATAAAGAACATTTATTATGGAACATTGGGGACCATGAGGTGGTTTTAAGTATCCACAGATAATACATAATGTTTATTTCATGTTTTGTTCCAGTAAAAGCATCCTTCTGAGGTTTCTTTTGGTTTCTGAGTAGGAGCTTGGTCAAAAGCCAATTATGACACTACTATACATGTGTGACAGAATTCTATGAGAAAAAACCATGAACACGGACTATACATAAAATGTCATGAATTCCTTATTTATCCATTCATCTATCTGGCATCAATTCATTCATAAATTGTTTATTAAGCATCTCCTCCATTTCATGTTTTTTGCTTACCACTGTAGTGAATAACATAGACACATCCTATTTTAAGAAGAGTGTAGTGTTGCTTCCTTGGCTATTACATTTGGCAGGATTGAAGAAAAACATTATGGAATCCCCCCACTCTCTAAGTCTATCTACTGGGGTCGTCATAAAAGTAGGACTAATATTCATAAAAGATTGTTTCTCTTTGCCCTGCCCCTGCTTGCTTTGTGCAAACTCACAGTCATCCCCTAAGAGTTGTGCACAACCTCAGGGGTCTCTTGCATCTTCTGTTTCATATGGAATTTACAATTTCCCCCTCTTCTCCAGATGACAGTGATAGAATCTTCTATTTCTGCTAAAGTTAATAGTAACATTTCTGTTGCCTGCAATTTTCCTATACCTTCAACAACTACCCACTCTTCTCTCTCCCATAATTTTCTTCTTATTTCTCTGAGAAATGAGAAGCCATAATAAGAGAACTCCATCATCTTTCCAAAAGCAAATCTACTGGTCTCTTTGCACTGTTATAATGAATCAACTTGCCCTGTTCTTATTTAAGGCCAAATTCTCCATTTGAGCTCTGGAGCCCATTCCCCCATCCCTTTCCATCTACTCAGGGACTTGGCTCCTGTAATCATCCCTTCCTTCTGCTGCTTTCTCCTAGATCATTCCCACTACTATGAAATCATAATGCATTTAGAGAGCTCAGGGCAGAGACTATGCATGGGAAAGGCTCAATATATATTGGCTATTACTATTGTTACGACCATTATCATTATCTTCTTTGCGATCTTGTGTTGAGCTTTGTCATAATGATAAGTATCAGGCCTTCCATATTTAAGCCTTGAAAAAATTCACACTAAAGATTGTTGCCAGGACCAACATTTAAGCACTCAAGGATGATAAGAATAAAATAAAACCAGGCTGTTAGTATTTTCTGCCTTTATGTACATAGAGATAGGGAGACAGAATGAGCTGACACCACAAGATATCTATGCTCATGTGATGGTTATTGGGGAGAGCCCAACAGAAAAGATGCAATTTTAAGTGTTGCACTCATGAAAATTTATTTTGAAGAATCTCAAAAATGCAAGTAGGAAAACAGTTAAAACCTTGTTAGCTAAATAGGAAGAGGGATTATTAGTCACTATTTTGATTAACTATTGAATATTGGGATAGGCATAGGGCATCCCTTTTCTCTCAAGGAGTTTCCCTAAATGATAAGAGCATATATACATATATCATATATATATATAATTTATTAGTGGGTTATCATTGTTATTTATATGGCTAGTCCTAAAATTGTACCATTCTAAAGAAAGGTATTTTCTCTTTCATGATTTATACTTAATTTTTATTTGAGAGATTTATCTTCAAAGACTCCTGGTTCTCCTATGTTGAGAACTTTGGAACTCATGGACACGGTTAGAAGGCATGCTCAAACTTCGCACAGACAAGTTCAGAAAAGGGTATAGAGAAGGAACCCACAAGCCTGGGACTCTGAGGACTCACCCGTCGTCAGACTGTCTCCTGCAATGGACATTTCATTTTCCAGCACAGTGTGTATTCTCTTCTCTTGTGGTAACAGCATCCCACTCATATTTTGGAGACTCTCTCCTCTTCCATTGGATACAGTCAACAGTGATCACTGTCTTCCTCTGGCCAATGGGTGGGCCCATGGCCTAAGCTTGGCCAACCTGATACCTTCTCCCCAGTAGTGAAGTCTTGGGGAATGTGTTCCAAGTAGAGTCATCCCTATGGTGTCCTCCTGAAGCAACTGAGCCTTCATTTCTGCTGCCTCAGTGCACAGAACAGCTCTGGTTTCTGGCTTTTCTGAACTTCTGTTTTTTTAGATTTTCCTTTAGTTTCATGAGTTATTCAACATCTTTCCAATGTGTTTTTTCTCTTCTATTAAAGACGCTCAAAATGATTTGTGTTGCTTTCAACCAAACAACACTTACTGATATATATCCCCACCCAAGTGAGGGAATATGTAGCAATGCCTGCTTTGCCATAGGTTCATGGGGATGTGGCTACTTCCTCATCAAACAGCATTTGTTTTCTGGGGTCCAGTTGGAGAGGTGAAACTAGAGTCAATTCTTATGACTTCTGTCTGAGTTGGAGCATGAACAGATCTCGTAATGGAAGTTACCAGGTACTGGACCCTTTGATCCCAGGAAGCGTGGGAATGAGGGTGGGGTAATTTGGCAAGAGCTAGGCAGAGAGTCGGGGTCCTGGACAAATCAGTTGAGGTTGAGGAGTGTGCTCCAGTCTTACTAGAAACTGAAACTCACTGCTAAGGACAATGCAACAAAAAATCAAGAGTGGTGGAGGAAGCACTACAGCTTGGAGGCACAATGCCTACGAGCCCTTCAGGGTCATCGAGTAATGGACTTAAGGAAGCAAGACCAACTCAAAATTGAACCAGTTGGGGATGATAGAGTATCTAGTAGTAGAGGAGCCACATAGAACTGGGTTCAAAAACTAGGTTCAAAATCTGGGTTCCTGCTCTGGTAATGATAAGACTTTGAGGATGTTCTGACAGGGTAAGATAAATGTGTCTTCCTCTGGGATCCTCTTTCCATTTCTCCTCTGGTTTTGATGTTCCTACTATGTGCCCCAATGGTAACCTCTACTCTCTTTATCATAGTGCCTGTAAACTTCTTGTTATTTGCTTGTCTCTGAAACCAGATTGTCATTTTCACAAAACAGCAATCGTATCTTTCTGGTTCATCTTTGTATCCTTAATGTCAAGCACGGCGCCTGACACTTCATAAAATGGTGTTGAATATTGCACAAACAAAATGGGGGCTGAGGAGTTTAACATGAGAGGTAAAAGGAGATTCTGTGAAAAGCAAGGCAATAGAAGGTCCCTTTTACATCTTGTAGTTTTACATTAAGTAATGTGTTTATGAAGCGTTACATCTGAAGTCAATTCTAAATGATAAAAATAAGAGGTCTTCTGGGAGTATTTATGGGCTTTTAAGTAATAAGGGAAAACTTTTCTAAAGCACGTTAAATCATTCCACGCAGGGTATTTTTTATTATTCCAGACCAATCAGCTAATATATGTAGGAAAATATTTCACTTCACAATGACATATAACAATTTTAATAACACCTATTAAAGGGCTTTACACATAATAGTTGTTTAGCAACTATTTGTTGATGAAGGAAACATATTCAGCAAAATTGGCTTCTTCTATTTTTTTTTTTTTTTTTTGTCTCTCAAAGAGTTTAATAAAGCACAGTTTTTATATAACAAAGTATCACAGTCCAGAGCAAGAAATAGGATTGGCATTAAAGGAGTCAGGTAAAACTGAGGGTGGTCTCATGGTGAACCACTTCCCGAGTCCGCACCACTCAGTTTCTTCACTACCACCTTCTGCTGTCTTTCATCCAGTTTACACAACAACTGTATGGCTCCTGGCTCTCTGCCTCCCTGGCTAGCCATCTGCCCTTAAGGCCACCGCCAGTCTCTCTCATGCTTTTTTCACATTCTGGGTCTGTCTCTGGATACCTCCAGCTAACCAGCTGTCTGCAGAGAAGCTGTAGGAGACAGAGACCTGCTCCAGGGATCACTTCTGCCCAGTCTGAAGACCATGAAGTGGTGGGCTCAGGGATGGTATATAAAGACCCAGCACCAGCATGGCCCAGAGATTCACTTGCACTGCCCAATGCAATTATTTTAGCAGTATTTGTGATATCCAAAAGACTTGAAAGTTCTCCTTCACTGCTGCGGGCTTGGAGTCCCAGCAATCTCCTGTAAACACAAAACTTGCTGGAGCTTCTCCAAGGTCTCCTCCGGTCACTTGTGCCAGACCTCAGTGCCAGGATGGGAAATAATCCTTGTGAGTGGCCTCTTGAAAATGCAGCTGGTCAGTCCTATAGGAAGTGCAGGCCTTTCACGATGTCTCCTCTTGGTCTTGGTTAAATGGAGTTGTCATTTCCTCTCTGAAGTCTGCGGCATCATATGTCTTTTGAGCTTCCTCAGAAAAGGCTGCCATAAAGAACAAGTGAATGCAGGTTCTCCCAGGGCTGCAGAATTGTCCTGTTGACCCACTCCTGAGATGCAGACAGTCTGTGGCTTGCTTGAAAATGCCAAAATTGGCCTTTTTTTTTTTTATAAAACAACTTTTAAGACTAAGAATATCGACTCACTATTTAATTCTACAATAGTTCACTTTGCAGCAAAAGATTAAATGAGAATATAAAAGAATATATCTTATATTTTTTCCTGATACAAACTTTGTATCATAACTTATTCTTGTTCTTTCAACCAATAAGCTTTGGATTTTGAACTGGATTGCAGCAATCTTGTCACCTGACACATTCTTTCATAAAGAACCTTTGATAAATCTTAACTGTACACATTAACTGCATTAAGGTCTTAATCCTACATGAAAGAATACCTCTATTACCCAGTGAGGAAAGGTCTCTTTCTTCCTCTTGCTAGAAAATAAGAGCTTGTAGTATTTGAAAAGGTAGACTCTGCCAATGAACTTCTGTCTCTATAAATCATCATAGACAGTGATTCCTTGCAAAACAGGTTTCATGTAATATTTATGTAAGCTGCACATGACCTTGAATGAAAGCAAGGGTTAGAAGAAACACTGTTCTTATTGTTACACAGAATGCTTCTCTGTTTTATCAAATATTACTTACTCAGGTCAAATGTGATTTTTATTTTTTTGAATGGAATAGATTTTTTTTTTTTTTTTTTAATTTTAGAGCTAGGTTACAGGGAAGTATGACATTTCTTTTTATAGTCAATGTTATTTTATCTTGTACTTGTAGAAAATCTCTTTAAATACGCGAAGAAGAATACCAGCAGCCAAGCTGGGTATAGAATGAATGTGGGTAAAGCAGAACATTAAAATTGTCCTCTTTTAATTCATAAAGTTGATTCTCAAGAGAATCATGAAAGCAGATGAAAAAGATCAGATATTGGCAGGGTAACGGGGGTGGGGGGTGGGGGGTGGGAGATGAGGGTGGGGGGGATCGAATATATGGTGATGGAAGGAGAACTGAATCTGGGTGAAGAACACACAATGGGATTTATAGATGATGTGATGCAGAATTGTGCACCTGAAATCTATGTAATTTTACTGACAATTGTCACCGCAATAAATTTAATTAAAAAAAAAAAAAAAAAAAGAAAAAGATCAGATATTGGACAGGTACAACACAGGTTGCTGTGTTTGATAAACATGTGCCCCTATCCAACTTTATAGCTCCAAAGAAAATCTGTGTAGTAAGGATAGGCTGTGATACTGGGTTCTAGCCTGGCCTGTAGAATTTTTTAACTGTGTGATCTTGGGCTATTAACTTCTCTGAACATTTCATTGCCCATAAAATTAAATACAATGTCCTCACATGGGTTACCTAAATTATAAGTCTACTACCTTTTTTGCTCACCACTCCCTTCCTAGCACTCTAAGTTCCAGTCATATTCCACTCCATGTCACCTCCTTTATTTTCTTTATCCACCTATCTGAAATGATGTTGCTCATCTGTTTGTTTTTCTTCACCAGAATGTAAGTTTCATGACAGAAGGGATCTTGGGTATTGTTCTTACCAGGTACCAAGCACTAGAACAATGCCAGGAAATTAACTGGTACAAAATATTATCTGTGAATGACGTCTGGGTACATATACCTAAAAGAATTGAACATAGCAACTCAAACAGATTCTTGTACACCATATTCATGGCAGCATTGTTCACACCAGCCCAAAAGTGATAGTAGCCTAAGCTACCATTGATGGACAAATAGATAAACAACGTGTAGTACATATATACAATTGGATATTATTAAACCTTTGAAAGTTAGGAAAATCTGACACACGCTACAATGTGGACGAATCTTGAGGACATTGTGCTCAGTGAAATAAACTAGATACAAAAGAATAAATACTATGATTCCACTCATATGAGATTCCTGGAGTAGCCAAATTCATAGAGACAGAAAGTGGAATGGTGGTTACCAGAAGCTTAAGAGAGGGGTAAACCAGTAGTTGTCATTTAATGGATACACTGTTATAGTTTAAGAAGATGAAAACATTCCAGAGATGGATGGTAGTGATGGTTGCATAACAATGTGAAAGTACTTAATGCCGCTGAACTGCCTACTTAAAAGTGGGCATGTTACATATATTTTATGACAATAAAAATGAAAACAGTCAGTATGGAGGTCCTTCACATAAGTGGTTCTTATTCCCTGGAACACTGTCTTCTGTCATTCCACCATGACCCTTGCCATATTCTTCCCTTATCCCTCCACCTAGCCAGCTTAGATCAAAGTGTTTCAACTGTAGCACTGTTGACATTTTGGACTAAATGGTTCTTTTTCTGCAGGGGGTTGTCCAATGGGTAAGATTTGAAAAAATCTAGCAGCATCCTTGGCTTCTACGCACTAGAGGCCAGTAGCATGTCTTCCCCATCCCCTCCACCTAATTATGACAATAAAACATGTCTGCAAACATTGGGAAGTGTCCCAGAGGTGAGAGCCGGGGGCAAAATCGCCACTGGTTGAGAACCACTGGTTTAGATGTTATTTTTACTTTCACTGGACATCCAGGCTGCTTTTTGCATCTTTTTTACCCTAGTGCTTCTATTCTGCTCTATGTTTTCCCATCATGGTACTTATTAAACGCTAATTATACTATGTCTACCATTAGATTGGTAACTATAGCACCTAACACAGTACCTGGCATCTTATAGGTGATATAGTTTGTTTGTTTTATTGATTTAAATTCAGTTTCCTCATCTTTGAAATGAATAATACCTGATTGTTTTCCAGAAATATTATAAACGTCACTTATTAAGAGAAACACTTTTAAAACATCATGAGGCATTATATAAAAATAAATTCATATTATTATTGTTGTAATAAAATCCTCACTTGGCTCTAATCTACCAAAGTTTTACTCTCCTAATGTTTAACACTTCCTATATCTTACATAGTTCACCTGTATCACTCAATAAGTCAGTGGCTGAGTTGGGAACGAGTATGTCTTATCACTAAGCCTAATTTTATCTTTGGAAACTCAATATGGAACTAAAAGCCATGAGGTGGAAATGCACTAGAAGATTGCTAATTTGGGGCTTGATCTTTGGAACACAAAAACTAAGACACAGGTAAAAAATGAATTTATTTATGCTTATGCATTTTACAACAGTTCTATACCCAGTATGCCTAAAATATATAGCTTAATTATTTTCATTAATGTGATATAACAATACCATGTACAGAAAGAGAAATCAAAATTATTTTCATTTTGTCTGTTCTGATAGAAATAACTTAGAATTATGGTTTCATATTTGAAAGTATTTTTGTCGTTTTGTCAGAGTCAACAATATATGTTATAATCACAAGGTTCATATTCCTACACAACTAGAAAGCAATGTAATATATTTCAAATCACAAGTTAAACTGGAAGAAACATGTAGATAGTATGAGAATTTGAAAAATTTAGAAGCAGATAAAGTTCTAAAGACAGAGCAAAGGAAACAATGCCTGAAAAGAAGAAAATAAACGATGGTTTTGAAAGAATAATGGTACATTTTGTAAATTAAAAGCTAAATTTGAATTATTGTATTTAGCAGAATTTGGAGGAAAGATGGTTATTATGACCTTTATATTTCATTTTTCTGTCTGTTCATTCCCTCCTCCTCCTCACTTATTAGACATTTATGTGAAAGGAACTGTAATGTGGTTGATTCATCACCACTCCAGGCCTCTTTAACATGGCTTCCTCAACTATTGAGGAAGATTAAAACAACATTTCTCAGACTCCTTTGCAGCTAGGATTTCACACATGAGCTATGTTTCCTCAAGCACATACAATCCTTGTGGAGTACCTCAGAATACGGTTTACAGGCTCTGCATGATGTGACGGCACCGCCGAGTTGTGCAGAGTATCACCAAGGTGAGAACTGGAAGGAACGAGTGAATAAGAGTGGTTGGTATAAATATGAAGGGAGACAGAATATTCTGACAAGTGTGATCGTGCAATGTTTGGTTCTTCTGGAAAGCTTTGATAAAGTAACTACTGGTCATAGCAGTGACCTGGGGTGATGTTTGAGCTATAACAGTTCCTTACAGGGACTGAGTGTTCTACTAATTGAGAGTTTTTTGTTCAGTAACATCTAAGTTACACAACATGCCTCTCCGAGAAATTTTGTGAGCTGCCTTACATCTTACAATAATTCCCTTTTTGCATAAACTAGCTAAATTGGATTATGTTTCCAGAAAATATGGAATCTGAAAAACATCTGTGATAGGTACATTAGAAAAATGGATTTATGCCAACCTCTTCATTCTTGCTCACTAATATTCATCTTGAAAGGCTTTGCAGTCTTCTAGAAAGGGGCAACAATAGGCGTGTAAACAAACAATAACAGTAAAATTGAATAGATGCTGTTACAGAGATGAAATCCAGAGTGAAATAGACGCACAAAACGGAACAATGGCTTGGAAGATAATTGGCAAGAAGTGTCATTAGACCAGGAAAAATTTCATAGAAAGGGTATCAATTGCTTTGAATACTTAAGAATGAACAGAAGTCTCTCAGGTGAAAAAAGTGGGAAGGCTATTTCAAGAAGGAGGAATAGAGTGTTCGAAGTTATGGAGTGATGAAACAGCCTGGGGGTATTCAGCATAGTAAAAGGGTTTTGCTATATAAATTGGATATCGAATTGATGTCAGGGAAATGAACCTAGGAAACAAGGTGTGACTTATGTGACAGACTTAGAGTCTGGCTTTGAGGATTTTGAGCAGGGGAATAACATATGTTTTAGGAAGATTACTTGGGCAGCCATGTGTAGAATAGATAGAGGGGACACTATTGGAGGCAGGATGCAGGGAAGATTTAAGAGGCTACTGCCATAATCTAAGGGAGAAATATTGAGGTGGCACAAGAAAAGGAAAATAACAGATGGATTGGAGAGATACTGTAGTTGCTGGCTCATGGCAGGAACCCCAGAAACAGTAGCTGAGTGGGATTCGATGGGGGAAAGTTGAACATAACTGAAAAGTTCTTGGCTTGGGTGAATAGGAGGAAAGGGAGCACACTTTTCAGTAGATGCTTGGAGAGTATGCCAGTCATGCCCTGTATCTACCTTTATTTGAAAGCAGGAAAAAAACTTGATAATCTCATTCTAATATATTCATTCACTTTTGTCCAGTCACACATTTCATTCAACAAGTATGGTATTTATGTGGAATACACTGAGCTAAGCATGTGGAGTCATAGTGCATTAGCCAGTCAAAGTGGGATAGCAGACATAAAACAAACACACAAAAAAAGATAAACTAATTGATTACAGGCAGGATGAGTGCTCTGAAAGTCAAGTCCAGGGTATTACATAATAGTGAAGGTGTAGTGATATGTGAGCCAGAAAGAGAGAGATGCTGTGGAATAGTGAGCACTACTAGTGTGTGAGACTAAAACTTGTTTCCCCAAAAAGGGTTGTGTTTTTGAAAATGTTTTCTGTTATCCAGATTTCATACAGGCCATTGTTCTTATATCTTTAAGACATTATGCTATGGTGTCATTGTTGGAAATCTTTCTTTATGCGGGGCAAATATACATGCTCATTTTCCCTTCTGCCACTATTAGGAGAAACTCTGCTTATCAATTCTTAACTAGCAATACTATCTCTAGAACACAACACTAAGTGGTAACATTAATGAAGATGAATTTGAGGTTCAATTTACACTTCTTGAGGAAAGGAAGCTGGACTATGTTGACAATCAGTCCCATTAATCACTTTCTGTTAGATTTACCATGTGATTTAGTTTGTTTTCTTAGTGGGGATTCTTTTCTCCATTTGAAAATAGATACTTTCTGTAGATAAAAGAAATGCCTATAAGATTTACAGTGACACCAACCATACTAATTTATAGAGAAAGTCTGCGTGAGTGACTAGGAAGAACATTTATTGGTTGGTAGACCAATATAAGTCATATATTAGTCTTGGCTATAACTTCATAAATGACACAGTCTGTCTCCAGTGAATCAAATTAATTGAGAAACCTGAAGTAAGTACAATGTTTAATTGGTTTAGAGCAATGTTTTTCAAACTATAGATTGCAACTCATTACTAGCTTGTGAAATTAATTTAGTGGATTGGGATAAGCATTTTCTAAAAAGAGAAAATAGAATAGAAAAAGTAAAGAAAATAGCAGAGAATATTGCATATACAAAGAATGAGTAATGTTTGTTATATTTTGGTTCACATATATGCACATATTATACACACACACGCATATATATTGTGTATATATATATACACATATATATAATATTGTGTATATATATAATATTGTGTATATATATATATATATATATATATATATATATATGTATATATAATGCAATGTTTATATACAGAGGATGCCAAAAAACATATACACATTTTAAGGAAGGAAAAAACTGTATTAATTGTAATACTCAATATATACTGATAAGAAAAGATGAATACAAGTCACATTTGACTTCTGAAATTACAAGAAGTGCTCAGAGTGGTTACCATCAGCGTCCAGACACTTATGAGTGCAGCAAACTACTGCTTGAGCATAGATAACATCTCTTTCAATGTGTACACATTTTTTGGCACCCCCGGTATGTATATAAACTTATTTATTTATATATATTGTAGGTAAGTATATAAAGTTTCAGAGACATTTCAAAGCCATAGTTCTGGAAAGAGAGTTCTAGGAAAAGCTCCCTTCAGTTAGATCTTCCATTAATACACCAACCCCAAGCTAATTCTTATTGATGCTTAAAGCACATAGGAAACTATTGAAATTGAGATGGAGAATTATTTTTAAAATTTTAGTTCTGAATGAATGCTGAGTAAAATAAAGTAATGGTCCTCTTGGTTTGGTAAGTATATACTTGAAATAGTAAATAAAGGTGTTTTTAACCCTCAAATTTTGCTAATTTTGTACTTTATAAAGAATTCTATTTCTTTTTACATTTAAGGAAATCTGTATCAAATATGTGAGAGGAATTGACTTGTTTTATGAGTACATTAAATATAGTCACCCAGAAGAGATTAGAGAGTCAGATTTGAGTTCTGTTTTTATATTTGACAAAAGATTGGTTTGTGATCTGTGAATATTCATTACGAAGGGCTTTTTTTCTGACCCATGGTTAATCATTTATAAGTAGAAACACTATTATTTTATTTATGGTATTTTATAAATACTAATTTCTTTAACATAACGTATTGAAATGACAGTTTTTAAGGTATAACTATTGGCATTGTTTTACATTTCTACCATATGTAAAAGACAAAGCTGTGATTAATGTCCTGCTCCAAACAAACACTATGCGTGTTTTCCCGTCTATGGCATTACAGCCGTTCTCCAGAGACTTCTACTTTTGATTCTTTATAGAAATTTATTGCATTACTTTGTAACATCAGTCTCATCATTTTTACTCTTCACTTCCTGGTCTCAAATTTAGTCTTCCATAATAACAATTAATCCTGATAAACAAGTAGCTCTTTCTATATAAATCTGCAGGGTTTACTCTAGTTCACAGTATATAGAGATGCTGACCATTTCATGACTTCCTATAACCCCATTTTATAAATCTTGCCTCACATGTAATACAGAAAAAGCAACATTATTACATATGATTCTGCCCCTTGACCAAGAGCTGACTGGAAAGGGGTGGAGGCTGGACCCAAGCTGGGCCAATCAGAATGGAGGCACTGTTGAGTCCTGAAATAACTACTCTTTTAGAGCTACTGTGGGAATCTGTACCATGGGGAACCAGAGACTTCTACTTGTCAGTGATTCAGGAAAAAAGAAATAACTGTTTTGAAGCAAAAGTTAGAAAACTAGAGACCAGAGGAGAGAAGCAGAACTGAGAAAAACCATGTGGCTTTGACAGACGGAGAGCACTCTTGGTGCCCATCTTACATTCTGACTCCCAGCCCTGTGTAAACTGGGCTGTACTTCATTTTATTCCCTAGAACTCATGAGGTCTCTTTTTATTTAAGCTACCTTGAGTAGATTTACATTTTAAAATGTGCTGTGATTAAGACATTTCCCTTTGTTTTAGTTCACTTTGTTACTCCCCCAACCCAATCTCTTCATGCCATTGAACTCTCATCCTTTCTCTGGAATTCACAATCATCTTATGTCGTCTGTTGCCTTGTAATTTGTTGTTGTTTTTTTAGGTCTAGACATATTAGCAATAATAGGAAACCATAATAAAAGCAGAGAAAAAAAAAGGATCATGTTATTTTAGTCAAAGTTGAACTAAAATGTGTTTAAATTTTAAATTAAAAAAAAAAAAGTCCAAGATGAGAGCACCATAAGAGAATGCTGAATCCACCCCTTTCTGTGAGCAAACTCAAATATACACATATATAGATAGCAGTTACTCCTGTGAAACAACCGAAGGCTGAATAAATAACTTCTGATCAACAAACAATAGAAAGAGATTGAATAGAGAAGGTCAGGAAGCCACAGGAGCTCTCTAGAAGTTGCAGAAACTCTCAGGACTGGAGGATCCTGTGAGCACCACTGTTTATGTCCACCTCCACTTTGATAGGCTGTGTGGGAGCTCTATTAGGGTGCTTTGGCCTACCTGCAAGATCACTGCAGCACATGCGTTTCCAGCTACATTACTCCAAGCCTTTTGTCTCTGAACCAAGGGAGCAAGCAGGAACAACAGGGTTTCACCAGACACACCTGGGCTCCCTGCTGGGAGCTGCTCCAGCTAGGTAGGCCAGTGCCCTGGATGCCTTAGTCACACGCTTGATTCCTACTGCCCTGCCAATACCATCTGACACAAACAGCCTACAGAGAAGCTTCAACATAAGGCCATAGTTTCAAAACTGGGAGAGATAATAGTTTGTTTAATTCGCAGAAACAAACATGGAAAAGCAAACAAAAGGAAAACACAGAGAATATCTCTTAAATGAAGGAATAAGAAAAAGACCCTAAGGAAACAAAGATAAACTATGACTGATAAAGAATTAAAAGAAATGGTCATAAGGATGCTCACCAAACTTGATAGTGGAATAAAGGAACTTAAGGAGAACTTTAACAAAGAGTTAGAAAGTATAATGAAGAACCAAGCAGACTTGAAGACCACAATTACTAAAATGAAAAATGCATTAGAAGGAATCAATAGCAAATTACCTAAAACATTAAAAAAGGATCAGTGACATCAAAGATAGGATAGTGGGAATCAATCAATCAGAACAACAAAAAGAAAAAGAATTTAAAAATGAGGATCGTTTAAGAGACTTCTGGGACAACATCAAGTGTTCAAACATTCATATTATAGGGATCCCAGAAGAAGTAAGAGAGAAAAGAAAAGAAACTTTATTAAAATAAATAATGGCTGAAAACTTTCCTAACCAGAGAAAGGAAACAGACATCCAGATCTAGGAAGCACAAAGATTTTCAAACAAGGTGAAGCTAAGAGACCCACACTAAGATGTATTACATTTAAAATGGCAAAAGTTAAAGATAAAGAGACAATCTTGAAGGAAGCAAGAAGAAACAATGAGTTGCATAAGAAGGAAAACCTTATAAAGTTATCAGCTGATTTCTCAGCAACAGCTTTACAGGCCAGAAGGGAATGTCATGACATCTTTAAAGTGCTGAAAGAAAGGAAACCACAACCTAGGTTGATTTACTTGGCAAAGTTACCATTCAGAATTGAAGAAGAGATGAAGAGTTTTCCAGATAAGCAATAACTGAAGGAGTTCATCACCATTAAACGAGCTTTACAAGAAGTGTTACAGGGTTTTCTTTAAGGAGAAAAGGAAAGGCCATAATCAGAAATAAGAAAATAAGAGAAAGGAAAAAAAACCTCACAGGTGAAGCCAAATATTTAATAAATGCAGTGAATCAAACATTTCAAAAGCTACTATGAAGGTCAAAAGAAACATGTATCAAACTCAGCTCAAGCTATAAGTAGTTAGGAGATACACAACACAAAAATATCTAAAACATGACATCAAAAACATAAAGCATGAAGTTGGGAATAAAAACGTAGTCCTTATAGAATATATTCAAACTTAAATACCTATCAGCTTAAAATAGAGTGCTATCGATATAGAATAATATACATAAACCTCATGGTAACCATCAATCAAAAACGTACAAAAGATATACAAAGAATAAAGAGAAAGGAACTCAAACAAAACACCAAAGAAAATCAGCAAAGCACAAAGGAAGAGACCAAGAGAAGAAGAAAGGATCAGAGAAGAATTATAAAAACACACAAAAAATTAACAAAATGGCAATAAGTGTATACTTATAAATATTTACTTTAAATGTAAGTGGATTAAATGCAACAATAAAATACACAGGGTGGCAAAATGAATTAAAATACATGATCCACATACACCCTGCTTAGAAGAGACGCACTTCAAATTAAAAGACACATACAGATGGAAAGTGAAGGGATGAAAAAAAAGATATTCCATGCAAATAGAAATGAAAAGAAATCTGGGGTAGCAATACTTGTATCAGAAAAAAAATAGACTTTAAAACACAAAATGTAAAAAAAGGCAAAGAAGGACATCATATAATTTTAAGGTGTTGCTCCAAGAAGAAGATAACAATCATAAGTATCTACACACCCATCATAGGAGCACCTAAATATATATAAAACAATTATTAATGGACATAAAGGGAGAAATCCACAGTAATGCAATAATAGTAGGGAATTTTAGCACCCCACTCACATCAATAGATCACAAAGACAGAAAATTAATAAGGAAATAATGGCCTTAAATGTCACATTAGACCTGATCGACTTAATAGATATTTAGGGAACATTTCATCCCAAAACTACAGAATGCACTTTTTTTCCCCCAAGGGCACATGGGACATTTTCCAGGATAATTCACATTTTAGGCCACAAAACAACCTTCAGTGACTTCAAGAAGATTGAAATCATATCAAGTATCTTTTCTGACCACAATAGCATGCAACTAGAAATCAACAACAACAACAAAAAAACTGGAAACAACACAAATCAACAACAACAACAAAAAAACTGGAAACAACACAAATCAACAACAACAACAAAAAAACTGGAAACAACACAAATATATGCAGACTAAACACCATGCTACTAAACAACAAAGAATCAAAGAGAAAATTAAACAAGAAATCAAAAACTGTCATGAAACAATTGAAAATAAAAACACAACTTTTCAAAATTTATAGGATGCAGCAAAAGCAGTTCTAAGAGGGCAGTTCATAGCTATATTGGCCTACCTCCACAAACAAACAAAAAGTCCCAAATAAACAATCTAACTGTACACCTAAAGGAACTAGGAAAAAAAAAAAACCCAAAGTAAACAGAAGGAAGGAAACAAATAATATCACAGTGTAACGAAGTAGAAATTTTAAAAGAAAAATTATAGAAAAGTCCAAAAAAATTAAGAGCTGCTTCTTTGAAAAGATAAAGAATGCAAAGAAATTGAGAAATTTTTAGTCAAACCTCAAGAAAAAAAGAGAAAGCCCAAATGAATAAAATCATAAATGAAAGAAAATTTACAACCAACACATCAGAAATACAAAGAATCATTAAAAAGTACTACAAACAATTATATGCCAACAAATTTGACAATCTAGAAGAAATGGATAAATTTCTAGAGCTATATAAATTCCCAACCACCAGAAAGAAATACAAAATCTAAACAGACTGATTACTAGCAATGTAATTGTATTAATAATCAAGAAACTCCCAACAAATAAAACTCCAGAACCAGATGACTTCACAGGTGAATTCTGCCAAGTATTCAAAGAATAAATACCTATCCATGTTAAACTATTTCAAAAAATTGAAGAGGAAGGAACACTACCAAACTCAATCGATGAAGCCAGCATTACCCTGATACGAAAACCAGACAGACAGACATTACACACAAAAAAATTATAGGCCAATATCCTTAATGAATATATATGTAAACATTCTCAACAAAATATTAGAAAACTGGCTTCAACAATATATTAAAGACTTAAATGTAAGACCTGAAACCATAAAAGAAAACATAGTTAGTAAACCATTTGATATAGCTCTTAGCAAGATTTTTTTTTTTTTGTATAGTTCTACTTGGGCTAGGGTAACAAAAGAAATAAACCAATGGCACTATATCAAATTAAACATTTTTTGCACAGTGAAGGAAACCATCAACAAATCAAAAACGCATCCTACTGAATGGGAGAAGGCATTTGCCAATGATACATCCAATGAGGGGTTAATATGTAACATATATAAGGAACTCATACAACAACACCAAAAAAGCCCCAACAATCCAATTTAAAAATGGGCAGAGGATCTGAATAGACATTTCTCCAGCGAGGACATACAAGTGGCCAACATCATATGAAAAGATACTCAACATCACTAATCATCAAGGAAATGCAAATTAAAACCAAAATGAATATCACTTCACACCTGTCAGAATGACTATCAACAAGTAACAAGTGTTGGCAAGGATGTGGAGAAAAGGGAACCCTTGTACACTATTGGTAGTATTGTAAATTAGTCCAGCCACCATGGAAAACAGTATAGAAATTCCTCAAAAAATTGACCCAGCAATTTCACTTCTTGGTATTTATCTAAATAATATGAAGACACTAACTAAAAAAGACATATGCATGCCTATGTTCACTGCAGCATTCCTAGTAATAGCCAAGATATGGAAGCAACCTAGATCTCCATCAATACATGAATGGATAAAGAAGATGTGTTATTTATATAGAATGAATATTGCTCAGCACTAAAAAAGAGTGATATCTTGCCATTTGCAACAACATGGATGGACCTAGAGAGTATTATGCTAAGTGAAATAAGTCAGAAGAGAGAAAGACAAATATTATATAATTTCACTTATAAATAGAATCTGAAAAAAAACCACCAAAACAAATTAATAAACAGAATAGAAACAGACTCCTAAACATAGAGACCAGGTAGATGATTGTCAAATGGGAAGGGGTGGTGGGATGGGAATAAAAAAACCGCACAGCACAGGCTTTTTTATATACAAAGAAGAAACCTAAGCCTTTCTCTGAGAATGGCTTTGTGGTTGCGCAGGAAGGGAATTTCACAACGCTCAGATGGGAAGGGATTATGACTATACTGGATGCAGAAATCCCATGATACCTTGTAGAAAGAAAAAAAAGAAAGAAAAAAAAGAAAGAAGGAAGGAAGGAAGGAAGGAAGGAAGGAAGGAAGGAAGGAAGGAAGGAAGGAAGGAAAGAAGGAGAAGGAAAGAAGGAAGAAAAAAATATTACCACATTGTTTCAAAAGCTGCAAAGCTGTATGTTAAAACCTATTAACTTACAGATGTTCTCCTGGTTCAAAAGCAAATCTTATAATTATTTTTTTTAAACCAACCAATGCCCCCTCCCACATACACACTTACACTATAATTTAGTTGTCTAAAGAACATACATCATTAATCTAAAGTACAGACTAGATCAATAGTTTTCATCTTTTGTGATTCAGAAACTCCTTTGAGAAACTGAAAAATGCTATGGATTTCTAGAAAAAGAAAAAAAAAAAAAGTAAAAGCCCGCCACATATTCAATATATATAATAGCAAACCCCATCTTTTGTTTCTTTTTGCTTCTGGTATTTATCCCAAGTCTCCCATTATCACATGGTTTTCCAACCCACCTATAAACCTGAAAATGTATTCTCTACAAAATAAGATTGTGTGGAGGAGTGCAGTTTTCAATTGGGGTTTATTTCTCTCTCGAGTTTAAAATCACAGTGGCTTTGAACAGGACTTTGCCTTAAGAAGGGAGTTGATTTCATACCACAATTAAATGGTCAGTATCTTAAAATAGGTTTTCTTCCGGGATAAACAATTAGCCTCTAAGAAATTTGATTTCCAATAGCTCAATTGGTTGATAGTTACTAAAGTAATTATAAATATTAGCTGTATGTAAATTTTGCTTTATTGATCAAATATATACTTATTCTAATTACTGTCAATATTTTTTTAAATGGAATATTTTAGTGGTTTTTGTGACCTGGTAAACATTGAGATAACTTTACTTTTAAGTCTCCATCTTTTGTCTTAGCATTTAAGAATGATTAATAATGCTCAATGAAAACTGCATATAACCAAATTACAGTAATGATACAAAGAGAACAGAACTTTTAATCCATTCATCAGATTCTCAACTATGTCAGAGATCTTAAGCAATTATGCCATTAATTATTATATTCAGACCATTTGGTCAGGAATATAGAAACAAATGATTCTGGGGAAAGATAATGATAAGGCATTTACAAGATACACATTTCCACAAAGTGTACTCATTCTATGACTTCATTGGCCAAGAGTTCTATGTGTTACACCTGCATTTATGAGAAGAACACATCTTAGAAATTCTGAATTCAGATTTCAGCTGTGTCATGAACCTTATATGTAGTCAAAAATATTTTTCTCTTTGTATCTCTGTTTATTCTTCTATCAAGTGAGTAAAACTAAAATCTATTTCTCTCACGTGATAGAAGGTGCTCTTATAATAAGAAACATGAGATACATGTTAAATATTTGCATTGGGTTATAAAAGTGGGGGAAGATGTGATTTACTGTTGTTTGCATGCTGAAAAGAAATGTTTGCATTTCTCCTGTGTGGAGCAAAACTAATATACCGAAAGGAGTTAGCTGGGATTAAAAGCAATAGAAACACAGCTAGGCATTCCTTAAGGAGGTTGGCTATTGGCAGCTTATTGTGCATAAACAATCATTGTGTGATCTACTGAGCTACTTTTATGTATTTTCTCTGCATAGGCCCTGATTGTGAATGAGGTTGCAAAACCAGACCGCTGTTCCCTTTTGAGTGTCACTGGTAAAAGTGGCAGAAATTTAACTCCAGAGGATCCTCTGAGTATAGTGGGTCGTAGGTCCACATTGAAATGAGCTTTGTGAATGGAGTCCATTACATCAGCATATTTAAAATAATTATCCCCCTCTTAAGAACACATTTCTGAAGAACTAGGCTTATACATACCGAAGAGACAGAAATGGGGGGAGGAGGGCTCTCCTAATTCATCTGTATCCATTGCCAAAATCTGGCCATCATTATAGAACATTCCCTTAATCCAAAGAAAAGAGATGTTATCACTGCCTGTTCCATTTTATTTGTAAGCACACCATCCTGGATTGCCTCTTCATTCATCATACAACCTATCGTCCTCCTGTCTTTAAGGAGAATACTGCATCCATTTATAAGGTTTAGAAAATATTTAATGTACGCTGTTATATAGACCCGCCGTGTGTGTGTGTGTGTGTGTGTGTGTGTGTGTGTGTGTGTGTACTTTTTTTTTTTCTGGTAAGTGTTGAGGGCGTCTAGAGGGCAGATGTGAACATTCTGCACAACTAGTATAGCTGACCCTTAGTAGGCACTTGAAGAACAATAATGATGGAAGCTGATTTGTGTGGATTACAAAGATGCTTTGGGAAAGAAATTTCTAGATTGGATTCCTGACTTTCAGATTACCTTTATTTACGTATTTATTTTTGTTTATTTGTTTGCTTTAAAATAACAAAAATGGCTATATCTGTCAGAGACAAAGTCCTGTGAACTACAGCCTTTTTCATACGAAGGAGAGAAAACGCATTTGCTTTGCTTGTTTAAATAGAGAGCTGTGAGCTTGCCAAAGGACAAGACTGGAATTCCCCTGAAGCGATAAATATTGCAGTGGATTAAAGAAAGAAATATTTCTTTTCTCAAAGTGCACTCTTTATAAATGGGAAGCAGATGCAGTAATAGAAGAGTGAGATATTACTCTTTCTGAGAAGAGGAGCTCAGTTGGAAGCTGTGAAACTTCAGAATCCAGAGATTAAGGCAGAAAAAGGGTCAATGTGGTTAGAGATCATTTTTTGACAAGACATATTCACATTAGTCAGTAGGCTCGGCTCAGTTTGCATGAAAAACATTTAAAAGAATATTTATGTTCCCACTAGTAGGCATATTGTCTTCCTATGAGTTACAGAAGAGAACTCATTGCCTGGTCACCTTTGTGCAGACACTTCAGTTTGTTCCCAGGCTCAGACAAGGAGTGCTTTAAAATGGTGTGAACTGAAAGTACTTTCTGGTAACCAACATGCAAATGAGCACCCCAAACATTCCTTCCGGGTGCAGAATTCATTGTGGGTGCCTGGAGTGCTTATTTGCATGTCAATCCCTGTGACTTCCTACTCTCAATTATTTTACTTGACAGCTAGGTTTTAGTTCAAGGAGCAAATTGGTGACTTCGGAGAGCATTATTGCAGCCTTAGTGTATCCTCTCTACCTTGATAATTTGCCGCATCACTTTTTTGTAGGTGTACTTCCTGATAAGCTCCAAAGCCTTTCAGTTGTCTTAGGAAAACTGTTCTAGTATTTCCTCCCTTTTATTTTACTATCTGTTAACTTCTCTGAGTGCATGCATAGCTCTGGAGTGTCTCAAATGGATGTGAGGCATGTTTCTTGCCGTATCTTCAATGATTGAATAGTCCTCAATCAGATTATTAAAAAGGAGGGACCCACTGAAGGTTGCATCTGCTCCTAGTATTGTTATTTATACTCATTATTCTTCTTGAAAAGTTCTGAAGGGTGTGTTTCATCCATTTGTGAGTGATTAAGTATATACACTGTCCATATTTGAAGTGGTCTCTGACATATGTTTTATTGTATCTTTTGTAACTGTTTCAACTAAATGTATGTTTCATGCTCCTATAATATTGAGCTACAATAAGAGATATATATTTGGTCTCTGTCCCTGATTCATAGCACATAACTCCTAAAACCCTCATAAATTTCCTGAGAGATAGGGGTGAGGAGCATCTTTTGTTATTCATAATAAACCCTTTCCCACCATACCTAAGTTTGTGCTAATGAGGTGACTCTTGAAGGATGCAGGTGGTTGCTATAGGAACAAACCATGTAATTAGAGGGTAGCAACTTTCAGTCCTATGCCCCAACCTCTGGGAAGGGCAGAGGGGCTACAGATTGACATAATAACCAATGATCAGTGATTTGGTCAACCACGTCTACAAAACAAAGTCTCCATAAAAACCTTCAACAACAGGGTTCAGAGAGCCTCCAGGTTGGTGAAAGCATCATATACCTGGAAGGTGACATACCCAAAATCCATGGGACAATGCTGCCTGTACTGACGATTCTTCTGGGCCTCACCCTAAGGACCTCCTCATCTGTATCCTTTATAATAAACAGGTAAATGTAAGGAAATGTTTTCCTGAGTTCTGTGAGCAGTTATAGCAAATGATCGAAACTGAGGAGGGAGTTGTAAGAAACATTTATAGCCAGTTGGTCAGTAGTACAGATGACAATCTGGACTTGTAATTGGTGTCTCAAGTCAGGGGTAATCTTGTGAGACTGAGTTCTGAAACTGTGGGGTCTGCGTGAACTCCAGATAATGTCAGAATTGGATTGTAGGGCACCCAGTTGGTGGCCAGAGAGCTGGAGAATTACTTAATGTGAGGGGAAACCACACATTTGGTATCAGAAATGTTGTGAGTAGAGAAAACAGAAATTTTCCCTACATCCTATCAGCTATTGGAAGATGTCATTATCTAACAAAAATTTAATCATACACTCTATATATTCATTGAGTAGTCTTTAAAAAGGTTTCAGGACTGAATTATTTTAGGTCACTGTGAACTGCATTCCATTGGTAATGGCTTGTAGATCTGGGGACTTATTTATTCTCTCTGAAGAGAAAGTGACCTTTGAGGCCATAAAGACTCTTTAATTGGCAACTTTGAATGTTACAGAAAAACATTAACTTACTCATTGCAAGAAAAATCAGAATGTTATTGTAACTTTTTGCGTTTTGCAATAGTTTGGCATTTTAGTTTGGAATATCAAAGTGGGTGCTAAAGGGCTGTGTGAGCAACATGATTTGTTCAGTCTAAAGGTCCTGGAAAGTGTTCCATATTTGGCAGGTGGTGTTACTTGAGGTAAAAGTGATTTTTAAATATAAAAATGTATTGTCCAAAAACGTAAAATTGAAGTACATTGAGAGTTCAAAAACTGAAAAATCATCCTGAAATAACTCACTCAAAACATAGGACTAGTTAAGTTAAAAACAAACCAATCAATTTTTAAGTGAACTACAAATCACTCTAGGTAAATATTTATCTGATATCAATATAGAGAAGGCTTTTTAACAGTATTACTATGAAAAAGATTGATGTCTCACATTAAAAATAAAATTCTGTACTTCAAAAATAGTATACTCAATATTAGAAGGTAAATATGAAAATTGAAGTTAAAATTGCAAAATGTGGGACAGGAAAAAGATTAAGGCATTAAAAATATAGAGTATTGACTAGTCAACAAGAAGCTATATAAACATGGTGAATACAGAGATTTATCTTTGCTTCTTCTCAAAGCTCCACTGAATGATTATAAAGGAATAGAAAATGGTAACCTGACAGGACAAAAACAACAGGGAAGTAGAAAACTGCTGAGTGGAGATGTCAATCAAATTTTGGGATTCAAAAAGCAGATGAACAGGTGGGAACTGACTTTGCAGACCAGAGAAAGTTGATGGCTAACTGGTTGTAAAACGGAAAACAGGAAGGAACAATTGGCTCCACTGCAACACTGGAAACTAGAAGACTTAAGAGCAGTGCCTTCCAAATTATGAAAGAAAATGATCATATTCCAGATTTATACCCAGTCAAATTGTCAACCAAATGTAGAATACAGATGTTACCAAATGTGCTGGTCTCAAAAAATGTATTTTCTACATACTCTTTCTCAGGAAGATTCTATGGAATATGCTCCAAGAAAATAAGAGAATAAGGTAAGAAAGAGGGAAATGAGTTCCCAATTAAAAAAAAAAAAAAGGAAAGAAAAAGAAAATAATCCCTATAAAGATGGCAAAGAGAAATCCCACAGCTTTGCAGCAGACCAAGAGGATGGGTCTGGAAGATGGAGAGCTTTCACATGGACAGTGAGATAGAAAAACATTTTAAAGGGTTGTTAGAGAATGTGGGCACATCACAATTTGAATTTAAAGAAATCCATATAAATAATTAATTAACTTCATGGAAAAGAAAAGTTTATATTTAGGAATGGACATAGAATCATCAAATACTATCTGATTCACAATGAGTAGTGCTTCCATTCTGTCATGACCTTCCTATTTGGTTTGAAATGGTTCATCTGTATTCATTATGAAAGAGAAAATGCCACGATCAATGAAGTGCTGATTTTATTCACATTATTGCAACAGGGAGATCATTCATCAATGAGGAACTTCTTAAAGAATAAAGGGCCCTTGAGTTTTACAGACACAGATACACAACAGTCACCAGAGAGTCTTATGGGAATCATGAGGAAGGATGGAGATAGGTCTTCCTTGAGTCTTTGAGAAAACGTGTCGTCAATCTTATCTCAGAATATGGCACAGCTGGGTCCTCCTTTGCAGGTTAGCAGTTTCTTAGAATGCAAAAAATAGGGAGACTTCTCAGACTTCTTAGTTTTGCCTGCTTTCTGGATCACAAAGCTCAGATAAATTTCAACACTGTCTTCCCTTTTATTCAAGAGGATAAATATCCTTCCTCAATGAAAAACTTACAACTGATTATAAACTTCCTGAGTAGGGCAAAGCAGGCTCTAAGAAATAATGTCTCTTGAGGATTCTTATTGGCATTTTTCCTATAAAAATAGTTAAACCACCTGTAGAGAGGTGGTGGCAAAGGTCAATAGTGTTACGGTCCTGCAGATTACGTCCTAAAAAGAGAGATGCCTAAAATGGAAAAATGTAGACATACAAGGTGAGACAATTAAGTTTGTGAACTTGTTGCAACAATGTTGCTGACCATTTTTGATATCAGAGGGATAATTCATTATGAATTTGTACCTACTGGACAAACAGTTAACTAATTTTACTATTTGGAAGTGCTGAAAAGGCTGCATGGAAAAGTTAGACGACCTGAACTTTTCACCAACAATTCATGGCTCTTGCTGCACCAGCTCACACGGCACTGTCTGTGAGGGAGTTTTTAGCCAGTAAACAAATAACTGTATTGGAACACCCTCCCTACTCACCTGATCTGGCCCCCAATGACTTCTTTCTTTACCTGAAGATAAAGGAAATATTGAAAGGAAGAAATATTGAAAGGATGACACTCAGTACATCAAGTATAATACGACGACAGCTCTGATGGCCATTCCAGAAAAAGAGTTCCAAAATTCCTTTGAAGGGTGGACTAGGTGCTGGCTTCAATGCATAGCTTCCCAAAGGGAGTGCTATGAAGGTGACTATAGTTATATTCAGCAATGAGGTATGTAGCACTTTTTCTAGGATGTATTCGCGAACTTAATGTCATGTCTCATATACTAATATACAAGTTTATATTAAAATAAAAAGCCAAGAGTTGTACCCTAAGAGTAACCAGATGAGTGAAGGACAGTCCCCTTATGTAGCACTATTTGTTGGTTCTCTTGAAGCTCTCTAGCTAGTGTTGATTTTGTCCACAGTTTTAATTACCTCTTATGTAAGGGGCTTGAAAGACTCAAGCCTTGTTCAAAGGATTTCCTTAGTAGCCTAGACAGTAGATTGTGCAGACAGAAATCTAACCCATGCATGATCTGCTGTGATGGTGAATCCTTTGAAGATACTATCATCTTCTTCAGATGCTGGGGAATGGGGAGAGTGTGGAGGGTGGATGGGCAGGGGATGGGGAATGGCCAGCCACCAGGCACCCTGAAGACCCGATGATTATCTAAGCAGTCAGGTTTTAATTCTCGGTGATGCTGAAGTAAAGCAGGAGGCAGAAAAACTGGAAAAATTAGTTTGGAGAATTGGAGTTAAATAGTGAAAAAAACAAAAATTTGGTGAAGATTGACAATTTGAGCAAGTAACACATTCCAGTACAATTTGGTAGATATTAAAACTGGTTTTCCCACAGCAGGAAGGAAATATATTAAGTAAACATTAGATAAGACAATTTGCATGTTTATCAGTTACCCAAAATTTACAAATTGTGTAAATAGGTGCACATAGCAAATAAATAAGGCTAGAATCTGATAACCTGGAAAGATGTACTATAGACAATGCATAAATTCTCAAAAACACAAGATTTCTTTCTCTCACTAAAGTCACTTCTTCGCTCCCACACTTTTTGATCAAAGATATTCTCAAAGAGAGATTACTCTTGATCATAAAATAAGGCTGGCCTCCTTAGATTTGGCCTGATATTTGCAAAGTTTTTTTTTTTTTTTTAAAGGTAATTAACTATGTAGGCCTTCTTAAGTTTTTTGCTTGATGTTTTCACAAGGAATTTCAGATCAGACTTTTAAAGGACTCTTGAGGATAGGAAGCCAGGCCAAGAACTTGCTGTCAGGTTTCACCAATAGTAGCTATAAATCCTCTCTTCTGGAGGTCCGCAAACTATTCTAGGGCTCCTGGGCCTGCCAAAAAGCAACTTTCTTTACTCACCTGTAAGGCCAGGAACCCTGTAAACCAGATATCAGTCCCAAGAGAGCTTTGTAAGCATTGGCTCCCTAAAGATAACCTTTAGTTCCTTAAAATCCTTGGGTCATATTTGATTAAATGAGCATCATTCTCAGATATGACATTCCAGGCAAGACCTTGGTTGCATAAAGTGTTTACAATGATGTCCAGCTAATAGATTCTTTCTGAACCGATATAAGGAGGACAGATTCTATGGAAATAGCTATCTTGCCATGAAAATAAAAATGCTCAATTTAAGAGACTCCAAATTCTGGAGGTGTTAGGGAGAATAAGAAATTTTAAAATGTCTTATTTCAATTTATAAAATTAGTTTATTTAGTTGTCATGAGTTATAGAGAGCTTAAGAAGAAAGGAAAAGGGCTTCCTTATATATTCAGAAAATAGAAAATGAGAACAGGAAAAAAAGTATTCCAGACAAATAACCACAATTATCCCTCATCAGTTCATTCAGTCCTATGTAGCTAATCCTATTCTGCTTGAATTTGGGTTGGCAGTCTCCTCAATCCATCTGCTTCTGGACTACAATTCTGGAAATCCTGACTCATCCCACTGATATGGTCACAAAGTTGTTTTAGTGATGCCATCAGAAGGCTGTTCCCTGAAATATGTGGGGTAATCCTTTTTACAGGCTCAGAGATACTCCTTTGTTAAAGATAAAGCACTCTGGCCTGTAGCTGGTTGCAGGTGCTCCCAGGGAAGCATAAGAGTAAAACAGAAAATATCAGCAGATGACAAGAGACTTAAAATTGTTGGGGTGAACATATTACACATAAGTTTCAAAAGTGAAAGGTCTAATGGGAATCCGTTATAAGAATAATGCAACTGACAAGAAAATTTGGTTGTTTAATGTTGTTGGCCAGTATGTTCAAAGATTATTGGATGCTATACTTTTACTTGCTGCGTTAGCTATTATTAAGAATCCAGGGCATTCTGATCTTGACTCTCTAGAAGCTAAGGGAAATCCCTTTGCTGACACTTCCACAAGGAATGCTGTCTTTAAAGAAACCAGCAGCAGTCAAATCTCTGTCATGGTCCAAAGGGATATTTCCTGAAACGATAAAAAGAAGTTACATTATGACTAATAACACTGTACTTTTATAACCCAATAACAGGCAAAGCAACACCAGGATTTTAATAAATAACAACATATCATGAATAGCAAGGACACTGGTGATTCTTTAGGAACTTCCCATATAGCATATTATTTCTAACACAGTTATATTCATACCCTTTCCTCATACAAATTTAGCTTAGGGAAGGCTAAGCATCTCTTCTAATTTGACAGCTCTTCCCATGCAACTGATCAATAGAAACATTCAAATAAATCTCATAATTTCTAGTGCATCTTTTCACAAGGTGAAAGAACAGTTCATGTGAGATTTCCCAGGGCCCTCTGGGGAATCTCAAAGGTGGTTTTAAGGTAAAAATGACATCATTTAGGTTTTGATTTGGAGAAGGGAAAATATCAAAAGTTGGGAGGGGAGTTGAATGCTTGATGGAGATAGGATCATGGGAGTTAACTGTCAAAGTGAATAAAATATTTTAAAAGTAAACATAAGAGGTAACATGACTGGAAAGAAACTGAGCTTTTTCTGAGATGAAAAAACGTTGTTTTTGTAAATAATCAAGAAAATAAAAAAGTAAACATAAACCATGAAAATTATTCCATAAGACACAGAATATTTGTTATGTAGGCAGATTACACAGAAGGTAAAGAATAAACTTTTATACCTAATTGCTTATCAAGCCTGATCAATAATCCAAGAAAATTGTGTTATTTTAATAGAGAGAAAATTAAATTCTAATTTTGCATCAGTGTGATATTGATATTAAAGACCTTTTTAGAAATTTTATAAATAAGCCCATCAAACCATAGCTAGCTCTGAGCATAACATATTAGATTCACTTTTCTTGAGCCCTCCACAACTTTCTTTCTATGTCTACACATTCTTTATAGCACAAGTTTTCCAAGTGGCAAAATGAACACATTCATTAACACACCCCAAATATACAGCTTCTCTGTACCCTAAAAATAAGCAATATAAAAGCACATAAATTTAAAATTATGCTTAGTAGTTAATGTTTCAGTATTCCATCTTGCTTAGAAATGATCTAGGTATCTAATGAATACTTGATTTTAGATTTGCCTAAGATTTTAAATTATAAAAAAATCTGGGAAGTTATTATCAAACTGACATATCATAAAATATAATTACTGTTGAAATAAAGTTGTTAGAATAATAATTTCATTTGGTTAAGTACAAATAGGCATTTTTCATAACCTTAAGCATGTAGTACAAATAACATTAGCTTATTTGATCAGTAAAGTTTAGGAAGAACATACCCAAGTAAAATACAAATGATACTTAATGCTGATTTCTCAGAAAAGATATAACTGTTTTTATTAAACCAACAATATTAAATTAGTCTCATTTGCAAAGATTTACCTGAATTATATGAACGTGAATTCCTAAAACATTTGAATTTGTTTCATTAAGAATACCTTTTTTTTAGTACATTGAAATTATAAAAGTTAAATTTCCTTTATTTTTGGTCATCTTAGGAATATTCAATTTATACAAGCATTTATTTACCTCTGTAAGATAATCAAATTAGAACTTTAATTGAAGAGATTCGATAATCTGATTTATTAATCTTACACACCAAGACTTAAAGGTCTTTCTGAATTATAGACATATAAACATACAGGAAAGACATACAAATATATTTATATGTTTGAAAAAGAGCTTATTATAGCTTGAATCTTAAAATTTCAACCATAGTTTAAACATAAATACAGAAATGCAAAACTCAAGATATCTACTTCCCAGTGGGCACGATTTAATCTCAAAATAGGCATCCACTTCATGGTGAGCATGATTCGATCTCAAAGTAGACAAACGGAAAAATAAATGTCCAGGCCTCATCTTTTCTTCTAATACAGATGAGCGAAGTGAAGTCCATGGACCTGTAAACACACTGGAGCTAATTGTTTTTGTATTTTTTAAAGGTTGTTAAAAAAAAAGGCAGAGGGGATAACTATGGGACATATACTGTCTATGGCCCATAAATCCTAAAAAATTTACTCTCTGGCCCTTTCCAGAATATGTTTGCCCACTCCTGTCACTCATTCAGAGGCCTCTAAATGGTTTCAGGGAATTTGGATGCTTTTCTTATGCGTGCACAAGAAAGTAGAGTGTTCAGGTTTTGAATTCTAAAACAGGCCCTGAAACCCACATCAGAAACAGTAGTTTCGAAAATCAAGGCTTTTCATTCTCAAGAACTTAGTTTGTTTGAGGGGAGGAAAAATAAATACGCCTGTTAAAAATCAAGAGAGAAGTTGGTGCCATAACAATTTATTAGAAAAAGAAGAGATGGAGACTCATTCTGCCCTGCCCCTGGGAGATCAGAGAATGCTGGGTTGTGCTAGGGTGGGGTGTGTGGCCTGTCGGGCCTGTCCGTAGAGGAGGTCAGTGGGCCTAAACGGAGGAGGACCTGCATGGCTCCAAGGAACACATCTACTCTGGTGAAGACAGGCCAGTGTCCACAGGCCACCTGCAGTTGGAATGGCCCCTTCACAATGTCTGAGGGGTCAGGTGAGCTGTCCTTCCTCTTGCTTCCGCCAGAGGTTTGGCTGGGTTTACCTGTGGCTCATCAACAGAAGGTATATCTCAAGACTTTGTGGAGCCCCCTTCAAACTGCCTCAAGTGAACACCCCTCTTTTTAATAGCCCAAGACATAAGAGTTAGAAATGGGGGTGGGGGAGTGTCTTTGATCCCAGAAAGACGATGATGGTGCAGAAGGCAAAATTCATGTGTACATGTGGGTAGGGCTGTACAATAGAACTTACTCTTATCCCCTTATATCTCTGGTAAAATGAAATAATAGCCTCATAGGGTTGTTGTAGAGATTAAATTAGATCATGAATGTAAAACACTTAGCACAGGGCCTGGCACATAATTAGTGCTCAATAAATGATAGTTAGTAATGTTATCTAAAAATGACTTTATAAATTGAATGAGAGCAATAGAAAGCAACATGTCTGGGAAATGGCACTTCACTTACTCAGAGAGGACTTCATTGAGTTTTATTCTATCTTCAATCATTCAGCCAACATATATTATGTGAAGAGTACAGACGCTCCTTGACTTACAATGGTTACGTCCCAATAAAGCCATACTAAATTGAAAATATCATAAGTCAAAAATGCATTTTATATACCTAATGTAACGAACATCATAACTTAGCCTGACCTACGTTAAACGTGCTCAAAATGCTGACATTAGTCTACAGTTGGGCAAAGTCATGTCGTGCTGCTGCCCAGTGTCATGAGACAGTATTGTACTGCGTATCGCTGGCTTGGGCAAAGGTCAAAATTCAGAATTTGAAGTACAGTTTCTACTGAATGCATATTGCTTTCACACGGCCGTAAAGTAAAAAAAAAATCATAAGTCGGGGATTGTCTGTACTAGGCTCTGTGGAGGAGACTACAGTGATATAGACACAGCCCCTCCGCTAAATGGAGTAGAATGAAAATGGTTTTAAAAAGTGTTTATAAGACAGTATGAAATAAGTACAGTAAAAACTATATCATTACTTCAGTGAAGTAATATTGCAAAGTCCTTAAATTAATCTCCCTAGCACTTTTTTATTTAATTCCTTTTTTTTCTAATGTGTTTTTCTTAAAATCAAAAACAATTTTGTTTTTTTTTTCTAATAAGAATTTTAATCTATTTTATATTTTTATTGGTCATATTGCATGATCATTTATGGCCTTTATTAACTCAGCCTTGTAAGTAAGTAAGCTCTACGAGTATAAATGGACTAGACTGTTCTTCTCAAAGGTGGATAGATTTTATTGCATCGAGGACCTGCAAGCATTAAATGTCAATCTTTTTCTTATTTTGTCCCAGTTGTTTCAGGAGTCCCAATTATGAGAAGCCATTCTTTGGTTTCTGGGAGAGTATGGTTGCAAAGCTGATGCTCAAAGGAGTTTACAGTGTAACTCCTGTTATACATGGCTCCCATGTTCTACTCTAGAAAGAAAAAATCCAAGTCAGTGGGAAACTATGTATTATTCATTTCCAAGACTGTCTTCCTTTAGCTCCACAACAAACTAGAGTATTTTGTCTTTGAGCTATTTTTATGGGTTTGCAAACTGTAGGTGATTGGTAGATATGCAAACTGTCTTGTCCAGGAGACTTCGCTGCCCCTTGTGGAAAGGCCAGTTTTACTGCCATTTACAACCTGATTCCTTTAGTCCCTCTAAGTTTGTGCTTTTTGATTTTTTCTTTGAACTGATGATAACTTCTGCCTGTTAAAGAAAAAAAAAAATGTTCTGATATTTGTTAAAACAGGAAGACTTTATTCAGGACTATCGTGATAGGTGTCAAGACTATGGCAATGGGGGAGAAATATTGGGCTCAACTCCAAATACACCCGAGATACCTGGGGTTTACAGCCAACCAGCTGAGCGAGGTGGTCAGTGCACAGAAAATTACTAAGAGGAGACCTCAAGAGTAGGGGGATTCTTGCAAAAACAAATTAAGAGGATTCTTGCTGACGGCAGGCCAGGGTGATCAGATATCAGGGGTGGGGGTACTCTTTCTAAACAGCCTTAGTAGCATTCTTGCTCAAACTGGCCTATGCAGACCCATCAAGGACTGGGGCCTGAGGTTGAGGCCCAGGTGAGAACAGAGCTCACAGGTCACGGAAAGTCTTTGTCACTTAGTCCTCTTATAATATGCAGTAAAAAATGTAAACACATATTCATTTTCATATCTCTATAAGAGACACTATTTTACCTATTTTTCTGAAAATTATCTTTTAACACAAAGCATTTTTTAATTGTATTTACCAAACACATCTAAGATATGTATTGACTGAATTATCTTTTTAAAAGCTGTGAATTCTTGGGGTGGCCAATCAGCTCAGTTGGTTAGAGCACGGTGCTCTTAACTACAAGGTTGCCGGTTCCATCCCCACATGGGCCACTGTGAGCTGTGCCCTCCGCAACTAGATTAAAACAACTAGATTGAAACAACTACTTGACTTGGAGCTGATGGGTCCTGGAGAAACACACTTAAATAAAAGTTTAAAAAAAAAAGTTGTGAATTCTCAACACTACGAGAAAAAAGAATGCCAGTTTTTATATCAGGATATTCAAATATTAAAATAATATATCTTAGAAACAATAGAGCAACAAATATTCTACATCATTTTTCTTACACGTAGACACTAAATTTAACAAAAGTAGTTTTAATTACAAGAAGAAAATGAAAGGGGAAGGCACTATATGTAACGTGTTTAAGCCATTTACATAAGATTAACATTTCAGGAAATACAAGGTCTTACATGACTATGCTATTTTCATTTAGTAGGAAAACAGTTACCATGGAAATGGTGAGTGTATAAGGTATTTCACTTTCACATTGAGGCAGCTTCTAAAAGGACTGCTTTTAGTGAATGCTTGCTCTTGATATAGTTTGAAAGTAGAACAGACTCATAAATATGGTGTTTCAATTTAGATTCATTGCAGGCATCCCTCAGAGATATTGTGGGCTTGGTTTCAGACCACCACAACAAAGCGAGTCTTGCAATTAGCGAGTCATAATCTTTTTGTTGGGGAGGGTCTTGCCTTCAATTTGTAAAAAAACACAACATCTGTGAGGAACAATAATGCAAAGTGCGCTATAACAAGGTCTACCTGTATATGATTTTTCTCATTTCATGATAAAATAATTTGAATAAAGCTGATTTGTTTTAGGGATTTTTATAACCTATATACATTATGTAGTTTTACTTCTAAACTAAGGGCATATTACCTTTTTGATTGTAGGTTTTTCTTTAGAATGTCAGGTTCTTGGGTGGATTTCTACTCCCAGCTTGGGACGTTCACATAAGGTTAATCAATTAAAAAATGTTTGATGAAGGTGATCCAAAGTCAGAGGACACCTAGAATGTGGGGACCCAACCTAGAAAATTGGGTTTTCTGAAGGTTTCAAACTCAAAGGTCTTAATCTCAAGGGCTCAGTTACTAATTTCCCATCTCTACACCTCTCTGGGGCACGCCACGTCCCAGGTGTTAAGGCCTGGCCTGGCTGAAGCTGGCGTCTGCCTCTTGTGTTCCACTGTGGTTCCCCTCACCCCTCACCCTGCCCCCCCCCCCCCGTCACCTGCCAGCATCACTGTCCCATCTGTCAGCAACACTCAGTTGCATTCACTGCTCCAGATCTCTTTTATTCGTGTCCAAGAACAGCCACTCATCTTAGCCAGGGAATGTATTGATTCTGGATGAGTAAGTAACTATTAATTTCATGATTTTAGCTCTAATGTACCTTTGGGGATAAGGATGGATTGTTTAAAGTGTGGTTTCTCTGATGTCCTGTAGGTCTTTAGAAGGCTGTTTTAAATATTTACAAGTAAACACCAAGTTGAGAGATCAGTAGTAGCACAGAATGGTGGAAAGGGTACGGGATTAGAAACCAGAAGAGATTCTCTAGCTCTAGCGCTGCTAGCAATTAGCTCTGCGACTTGGCTAAATCGCCCCATTACTCCCACAAAATGAGAGGGCTGGAATACTCTGTTGACATATTTCTTGTGTAAACGTTAAGAAGGCTGCAGATATCAGAATGGAAAAAGGCATTAACGACAGAAGTCAAAGACCTCATCATCCAAAGTTTTCTAGCTTGTGATTACTTATTCTATACAAGCAATTAACATAGTCTAGGACTTGTGAAGAACATTTAAATGGTTAGAGAATGAAGGGGAAAACATAAATTACTTCCTAAATTCATCTTGAATCTGTCACTTCTACCTGCTGTCACTGCCCTACTTCAGCCATCACTATTTTTTTCCTGCACTGGCGATGAGCCTCTTATGGGGTCTCTTTGCCCTACTACTATGGCCCCTTAAATTCATGCTCCATATGACCATCCAAGTGCCAGATCTATATGTCCATCTGCCTCCTGGACATCAAGAACTTACATCTCAATACATCCAATGTGCTTGTCAATCTCTCTCGCAACTCTAAATGCTGTTACTGAGCCCTATCTCAGTGTAAAACACCTGTATCTACATAGTTGCCAAACAAAAACTGGGAGTTGACCTTGACTCCTACTTCTTTCTCTTCCCAGCACTTTCCATTCTAATTAATCATCAGTGCTGTTAATTCTCTCCATAATTAATATCTTTAAAATGCGCCCCCCTCTGGTCCATGGTTACTGCCCTAATTAAAGCCACCTTAGTCTTGCTCAGGTATTAATGCAACAGCCTCTGAACTGAGAGATTCCTCCTTTAGTCTTTGTCCTTTTTTCCCTTCTGTGAGATGGAGACAGGGGGTCTCCACCTTCGAAGAACAGATTATCCCATCAGTCACCTACTGAAAGCTCTTCAATGCCTCCCTTTTCCCCAATGGATGAAGTGCGAGCTCTTTCACATGGTGTTATATTAATTAAACAAGTAGGCTGGACACAGGAGGCTCCGATGCCATGGTGGTCTACCGTAGCAAACCAAAATCTAAGCCTGTAAATATCTCCAGGTTACAAAATTGAAACAGTAGGACAACTAACCACAAATGGCCAACTAGGTTTTATGCTATAGACAATCAAACAATTCCTGTCCTTTGCTTCCACCTTTTCTCTATAAAAGTCTCCACCAAAGCCCCTGTGAGTGGAGCGCTCCTGACAACCCCTGGTTTGGTACCGCCCAATTGGAATCAATTTTTGCTCAAATAAACTCTTTAAATTTTAATATGCTTCAGTTTATCTTTTGTCAATGGAAAACCAAGTTGTCCAGGCTGTCCCTTTAGCTTCATTCTCTTGTCCCTCTAAACTTACACTTGGTTTCACCCCCAGGAATCCTACTAGGTTTTTCAAATACAGATTATAAAATCATGTATTTTAGCTCTCTCTTCCTCTAGTGCCAGCTTCCTATACTTTCTTAGTTCTCAGCTCAAGTGTCACATCTTTCAGGCTCTTCTCTGACCATGCCCTCCCCCCACCATAGGTGCTCCGATTCATGTACCAACCATATTCTGTTCCTGTGTCCACCATTACACTCCGCATCCTGGATTACATAACTACCTGCTTATTTATCTCTTTCCCTCCCTGGGTTGTGTGGTCCTGAGGCAGGGACTGTGTTCTGTCTTCTGGCAGAAGGAACAGCACATGTAACCCTTGGTGGCAGACAAGGACTTGGGAGGATTGTGGGACTGCCAGAAATGCAGTCTAGAAGGAGTTGAAAGTTGAGGTAGGGTTCTTGGGGAAAGGAATGGAGCTAAAGTGGTCAGCAGTGGCCAGACTGAAAGCCTTTCAAGCTGTGGCCCCATTTCCGGATTATTTTTCCTCTTGTTAATGGATGTTGTTTGGTTATGTTGTTCATGACAACAATGAAGCAGATCATAAATGCAATTTTTTTTGTTTTTCTATCAGAGAAGCAAGAAAATGATTTGCTTCTTCATTTGGGGAAAAAAAATCAGCTAAGGAAGGGAGTAGCTGTAAACAATACAATTAATTGCCTCTCCTAGGACTGTAATTGGTGTCCGTTTAAGGCTACTAGATTTTATTTTAATTATTCCATTGGGTACCTTATTTGCATATATTTGCATATTTCTATGTGATGCCTTTAAGGAATCTAACTAACTGCAAACCTGTCTTTAGAGCCCAACATCACTGAAGAAGGTGGTTGTTAAAATAGCTCACAGAGATAATGGCAGAGTTTTAAGTTTCTCTTCCTGAGGAGAGCCTGGAAAAAGGCCAGGTTCCCTGGCACCTGGGCCTTCCTCTGTGCATGCCTACAAACTAGACACTTCTGAGTAGCCCAACCACTAGGGTCTTGTCCAATTGGGTTGCCCCTTGAATGAGGCTAAGTATGTAAATTTGCATTGAGTTTCATTCTTTTCCACCAATGGAAACATGACCTGCCTTTTGGGTCTGATTAAGAGGTTTGTTACTTCATGTCAGTATTTTCTTTTGAGGCTCAGGGTCTTCAAGGAGCCAGCCCACTGGAGCCTCATAGGAAGGGCATGTGAGGCTCGCCAAGAAGCAGTTCCTGGGACCCATACTCAGCTGTGAGGCAATTAGTGGGAAGGAAGTACACCTATTAGAATTTCTTAGTACTCATGTGGTTTAAGTAGACTTCTTAGGAGAAAAAGAGGAGAAATCTAAACTTCATGAGATGAGCTTTGAAGTGTTCTACAAAGGAGAGAGGGGAGGAGGGAAATGGGTGCCATAGCTGTCAGAAAAAAAATTGTGACTTAGAAATGGGCTAAATAAAGGAATAAATGATGATGAGTATCCTGTCTAGTGCACCCTTCAGGATTATCTCTACCTTTCATTGACTTTAAGCTATTAATAATTCTGTTAGTTGCAGATAACTAGCAATGCAAATGACTCTACTATAAATATGCAAATGAATTCTATCTCCTTGAGACAATTGATTTCCCCTCATCACCACAAAAAAGTAGCCAAATTACATCTATTTGTAACTCCAGCATCCATCTTGTCCACATGTATTGTTCTTTGAATTTTCCTTTGGTACTATTGGGATATGTTGGTTCTTTCATTAATGAATACAGTAAATAAAATCTTTCAGATGGGTTTGTTTTATATTTGTATGAGGTTATGATTTTACCTTTAAAAACCACAATAAACTATCCTTTAATACAGGGCAGCGGAGTTTTCAAGTGTGATCATAAATCCTCTCTAAGGATTATTTTTGATCGTGAAAAAGAGAAGCTATTACTTTGTGTTTTGGCCTGGTTAATTTATACAGGTTCAATAAGAAATCTTAATTAAAGATATGTGACTCTCTGAGTACAGTTAACAAATCTAGACTTACAGATGCTGAGCAATTATAGGGTCAGAGAATTAACTTCTCTCTGGAAGTTTCATAAGAAATCTCAGGTGGCATTTTCCATACCCTCTGTTATTCCAAAGATTAAATAAAAAGGTTTTATTGCCGCTTGTATTCTGACTCTAGAAAATTAAATTTAAGAAACTAATCACAACTTTCACCTGCAGTACTTATAAATTGATGGAATTATTTTCTCTTTGTAGTTGCCACAATCTGCTAAACTTCATGATGTTCTCGACTGTTATTAAGTCTAGGAAACCGAAAGCCATAGAACAGGTCCCAGACCATTTCCTGGAAAAGATTTGTGGGCATTGGTTCCACACATAAAATACAATCTTTGTTCCTTAGTGATGGGCTTGTCAATGCTCATTAAATGTGATTTATTCTCAAATATGACACTCTAAGTATGGCCCTGATTGTAAAAACTTATTTATTATTTCCTTGTACAAAGGAGGATAGATTTATATTGACTTATGCAAATAACTACATTGCTATGAAAAGCAAAGAGACTCAATTAAAGCATTTGTTCCTGAATTCTGAATACCAGAATTGTAAAATCTAGAATTATGAGAGTCAGATATCACTTATAGGACCTTAAATTGCATTTTACAAAAGCATAATTTGAGGATTAGAGATCGATTTTAAAAAGGTAAAAAGCTTCCTTATATATGTATCAGAAAATAGAACGTTAAGAATAGTTTCAAAGGTACTCCACCCAAAACGCCACATGAAATTTCCCTCATTAGTTCAGCACATTGTACTTGCACTTCAGTCTTGTTTTACTGGATCTTGACTCAGCTGACTGATTTTCTTAAAAATCATCTGCTTCTGAACTCAAAAGCATCCTACATATCCTGATTTAGTTCTCTAGTACAGTTTCATGGTTGACTAAGTAACATTGAGTTAAGCTTCAAAGCCTGTACCCAGTGGTCTTTAAATAGCAATGGTAAAGAGTGCCCTGTTCAGTCCTTTCACAGGCTCTGAGATGGTTCTGTCAGACTTAATTTCTATCTTGAGTCTTAAGTCTTTTCTTATGTCTTTAGACAAGGAAGAGGGAAAAGCAGAAACCACCTGTTGATGATAAGCCTGGATAAATGTGGCTAATTTATTTCAGTAACCAATAAACAGAATAAAAGAGTGTAAAATGTTCCATTGGGATATACTACATAATTCTTTTATAAGGATTTGACCAATGTTTTTTCTGGGAATCAGAACATATTATTGATAGCAAAACCATTTACACATCTTCAGTTGTTCTATCTGCCTTGTGAGAGTGTACAATCTATAAAATGTATTTATATGAATGTTTTACTTCTACAAAATTTACCTAAAGAAGTCTGAGCTTCTTTCTTTTAACAACTTTTCCCTGTAGCTTTTACTATGATGTGGAGCTCTTTAAGAAATATGGAGTTTTCCAGCAAACCTAATTATTTCTGGGAATTCTTCTTTTAGTAAGATGAAATAGGCTGAATAATGGGCCCATCAAAGACTTGCATGTCTTTATCCCTGGGACCTATGAATACAAGATCAGACAAGTAAGCTTGCGAACTTGTTGCAACGATGTTGCTAACCTTTTTTATATCAGAGGGATTATTCATTGTGTATTTGGACAAACAGTTAACCAAGTTTACTGTTTGGAAGTGCTGAAAAGGCTGGGTTAAAAAGTTAGATGACTTGAACTTTTCATCAACAATTCATGGCTCTTCCATCACGACAATGCACCAGCTAATACGGCACTGTCTGTGAGGGAGTTTTTAGCCAGTAAACAAATAACTGTATTGGAACACCCTCCCTACTCACCTGATCTGGCCCCCAATGACTTCTTTCTTTATCTGAAAATAAAGGAAATCCTGAAAGGAAGACATTTTGATGACATTCAGGACATTATGGGTAATACAATGACAGCTCTGATGGCCATTCCAGAAAAAGAGCTCCAAAATTGCTTTGAAAGGTGGACTAGGCACTGGTGTCCGTGCATAGCTTCCCAAGGGGAGTACTTCGAAGGTGACCATAGTGATATTCAGCAATGAGGTATGTAGCACTTTTTTTTAGGATGAGTTCGCAACTTAATTGTCCGACCTTGTATGTTACCTTAAAGAAAAAGGCATCTTTGTAGACATGATTATATGAAGGATTTTGAGATGGGTCACTGTTCTCGGTTATCCAAGTGGGCCCAATATAATCCTAAGGGTTATGTAACATACAAAAGAATAGAACTACGATGAAAGATGCAGAGATTGGGGTGATATGTGTTGGAGATGGAGGAAGGGGCTACTAGAAGTTGAAAAAGGTGAAAGAGTGGATTCTCCCCTCAGAACCTCCCTGAGGAACCATCCTGCCAGCATCTTGACTTTAACCTACCGAAACTCATTTTGGACTTCTGACCTCCAGAACTGTAAGGGGATACATTTGTGTTGTTTTAATCCACTAAGTTGTGGTGATTTGTTATAGTGGCAATAGAAATTTATACATAAGTTAAAAAATAAACCTAATTTGTATTTCCTAATCAACTTCACCTTTCTCGCCCATCCTGCCCAGCCCCTCCTTGCCAGTACAAATTGGTAGTCACAAAACAGTCACAGGCATGTGAAATACAGTACGTAGAACATAGTAATGTTGTAAAAACCATGTATCGTGTCAGGTGGGTACTAGGCTTACAGAGGGGATCACTTCATAAATTATATAATTGCCTAAACACTGTGTTGTATACCTGAAACTAATATACAATTTTACACACACACACACACACACACACACACACACGAGGTATGACAATTAAGTTCCTGAACTCATCCTAGAAAAAGTGCTACATACTTCATTGCTGAATATCACTATGGTCACCTACAAAGTACTCCCCTTGGGAAGCTATGCACAGACACCAGTGCCTAGTCCACCCTTCAAAGCAATTTTGGAGCTCTTTTTCTGGAATGGCCATCAGAGCTGTCATTGTATTATCCTTGATGTCCTGAATGTCATCAAAATGTCTTCCTTTCAATCTTTCCTTTATCTTTGGGTAAAGAGAGAAGTCATTGGGGGCCAGATCAGGTGAGTAGGGAGGGTGTTCCAATATAGTTATTTGTTTGCTGGCCAAAACCTCCCTCACAGACAGTGCTGTGAGCCGGTGCAGTCATGATGCAAGAGCCACGAATTGATGGTGAAAAGTTCAGGTCGTCTAACTTTTAACCCAGCCTTTTCAGCACTTCCAAACAGTAAACTTGGTTAACTGTTAGTCTAGTTGGTACAAATTCATAATGAATAATCCCTCTGATATTAAAAAAGGGTTAGCAACATTGTTGCAATAAGTCATGGACTTATTTGTCAGACCTCGTGTGTGTATGTGTGTGTGTGTATGTGTGTGTGTGTGTGTCTGTGTGTGTGTGTGTGTGTGTCTGTGTATAGTCACCAGATGTAAAGTACAGCACAGGGAATATAGTCAATGGTGTTGTAATAGCTATGTACAGTGTCAAATGGGTAGTAGACTTATTGGGGTTATCACTTTGTGAGGGATGTAAATGTCTAATCATTATGTTGTTTTGTATACCTGAAACTAATACTAAAAAAGTGCAAAATGCTAAGTCATCCAAAAATAGTAAAATAAATAAGCATAAACCTTTGTTATTTCCCAGGAGCCCTCTGGAAAACCCCAAAGATAGTTCAGGAACAAAATGCACCTTGAATTTTTTTTTCTCAATTTTAGAATGTGATCTTGAAAAACAAAAATCAAAAGAGGAAATTTGGTTATTTATTAAGAGTGAATCATAGATGCCTGAGAAAATCAAAAGTTTCAGATGGACTACTTACTAAAGTATCAATGGAAATGTATTAAAATAAATGTACAAGTTATCATGACTTTTGCTATTTCAGTGAAGATTTAAAAAAAATAGTCAGGGACACTACAAATCAGCCAAAATACAGAAAATTATTCTAGTGAGATATAGAGTCTCTGATATCTGAGATTAAATGGATGATAAATATTCACTTTTTCTACTCCTTGTTAAGAGAAGACCAAATACTCCAAAATCAATTTTAATGGAAAGAAGACCAAATTCTAATTTTGTGTTAACATAATAGTTAAACATGAAGCATTAATATAATTCTGTTTTTTAATTTTATTAGTTTGAGGTCTTTCTTTTTAAAACATAAATTACTTTATCAAAACCGAGCTAACTTTGCCAAATTTTGAAAATGTCGTTGTTATTTTTAGATTCATTATTTGCATTTATTAAAGAACAAACCGACAAATCATTTTCTGCCCTCCTTCTACAATTTTATGTATCTGTTTAAGTTTTAGCCCTCACTATTCTCATTTACATTTTTAAAACATAGTAGTTAATTTTAAGACAAAATCCTCTCCTTTCTTAATAAATACTCTATTACCTTTTATACATAGTGATATTTCTCTGCCACTCTTATTCCTACCAGAGTCTTAATCACCCATATTAATTTTAGCTTTTAACTGAAGTAACTTACTTCTGCTTTACAGAGAGAACAGGATGGGGGATGGGGAGATTTGTCAAATTTGAGCATTTTAGGAAGTCAGTCAGTAAACCTAATATGACTCCCAATAGTCATGTGGATCATTTTATCATATTGATAAAATAACAAAAAACGAACACCTTCGTTAACACAGTTCTCAATTTTTCCTCCAGGAGATTTTTGTCAATGTTTGGCGCCATTTTTGATTGTCACGAATTGGAGTGGAGGAGGCAGTGCTAATGACATCTAGGTGGGTGGAGGCCAGGGCAGGACAGCCCTCCACAACAAAGAATTAACTGGTCCAAAATGCCAATAGTACCTCTGTTGAGAAAAACTTGCTGAACATGCCCTCAAGGTGTAGGCACACTGTAACATGTTGCAATATATATATTTGCTTCTTATTGTAATATGTTACAGTGTGTATGTATATACATGTGTATATATATACATACTATACTACACTACATTATACTATAATATATGTAACTTAGCTTGTTGACCAATATAATAGTATTCTATCTTAGAAATTATTCATTTATTAACTCGACATAATAATGTCTTAAATTCTTAATATTAACCAAAGATCGTGAACATTTTGTGTATACTGATGCACTATAGAACACAATCACCATTGATATAAACATTTTTATCAGAATTATAACCTGTTTAAGCACATAATTTTATATTTTTCACAACTTAAAACTTTCTATGGAAATATGTTGGCTTACCTGATCGATAAACCAGTATAATAGTTGTGAGGAATCAGACTAAGTAGTCTATTTGTGAGAAAAATGGGTATCATTTGTGACATGTTTTCTTGTATTACACTCTACATAAATAAAGTCAGGGAGGAGGCGTATAGCTGCTTTTAAACCAAAATGATCCAACAAGTCTAATATGTCCAAGGGTTCACTTGATCACATGAACAGGGGGTTTTATATAAAAATGCTTCAGAGCTAGCAGTTTCTGAGCTAGCTAGCTTGTGGCTTCTTTGTAAATTTGGAGGGTGGGTGATAACATACTTAAAGTACTAGAAGTTTTGTTTGTTTTCCAGGAATTCTGGCACAATGAGATTTATGTAAGGTTTTATTTTTATCTATAACACAACAGAGCTCCTTTATGAGGTTTTATAATCTATCTTATTAATACCTGCCAGGTATAGTTAGATATGTCAAACTCACACAAGAGGAAAAGGGTTTTCTTAATTGTAGACACCTGGACAAATAAATAGGCTATATCTTTCAGTTCTACAACATCAGCCATAGGTCAAAAGTAAATTTAGAATCACTGACGGTGAGTGGCCCAGGTCTCAAAGTTATTCCACTTTCCAGGGGGCACATTTGAAAATTGATTTGAGCTCACAATAACCTGACAAACAAAAATACTAACAACCCAGATTTTCTGCTTCTTACTTCATCTCCATCATTCATGTGGGCATCTTTAGTGGTATGGCCTCCCAAACTGACCAAACATTGTTTTAAAAATGTTAAAATATGACTCTCACACAAATATAGAATAAGTACATATTAAATACCGGGGGTGCCAAAAAAAATGTATACATATGACTTGTAGTCATCTTTTGTTACTGGTATATACTGAGTATTATAATTTTAATACAGTTTTTTCCTTTCTTAAAATGTGTATACGTTGTTTTGGAACCCTCTGTATTTATTTAACTCATTGATGAGGGAACCACCAATCACTCCTTTTAAAGCTGGTTCAAAATGAATTTGAGGTACAGAGCATTTAAAGGCAATGAAGAAAATAAGATTGTTAGGTTAGATACAAAATTGGCCATGCACCAGAGTGCAATAAAGGTATAAACTTCAGGGTTATTTCTTTCTTCTGCACAGAAATTATTTAGTCTCAATCAGACAAAAAATCTGACAGTTACTGTGTGACTTCATAGAGTCTAGACCGTCACCAATAGTCAATAGTATGACAAATAGGCCCACACTGGAGAATTAAATAATCCCCGTATGGGTCTGTCAGGCAATGATTCCATACGACATTGAATCAGGACAAGCAGCCATCCTTTTCCCCTATTTCCAAGTTTTGTTTTAAATTAAATTTATTGAGGTAACAGTGGTTAATAACATTATATAATTTTCAGGTGTACAACATTGTAATTTGACATCTCTTTACTCTGTTGTGTCTTACCACCTGAAGTCTAATTTCCTCATGTTACCATATATTTGACCTCCTTTACCCAATTCGCCCTTCCCCCACCCTCCTTCTCCTCTGTTCAACACCATTCTGTTGTCTGTATCTATTAGTTTGTTTTGTTTATTCGTTTTATACTTGTTGTTTTATATTCCACATAAGTGAAATTGTATGGTTTTTGTCCTTTTCCATCTGATTTATTTTAATTAGTATAATACTCTCAAGATGCATCCATGTTGTTGCCAATGGCAGTGTTTCTTTTTCTTTCTTTCCTTTTTTTTTTCAACCTAGTAGTACTGCATTCTATATATGTCCCACATCTTTTTTATCCAATCATCGTCAATGGACACTTAGGTTGATTCCATGTCTTGACTATTGTAAATAATGTTGTAATGAACATAGGGGTGTGTTTTCACATTTTTTTGGGTAACCACCTAGGAGAGGAATTGCTGAATTATATGGTAATTGTATTCTTGATTTTTTGAGGAAACTCTTTATAGTTTCCTATAGTGGCTGTATTAATTTACATCCCTGCAAATAGTGTATAAGCGTTTTCTTTTGTCCACATTATCTCCAACATTTTTTATTTCTTGTCTTTTTGATAATAGCCATTCTAACAGGTGTGAGGTGGTATCATTGTGGTTTTGATTTGCATTTCCCTAATAACTAGTGATGTTAAGCATCTTTTCATATCTTTGTTGTCCATTTATATGTTTTCTTTGGAAAAGTGTCCATTCAGGTCCTCTGCCCGTTTCTTAATTGGATTGTTTGTTTTCTTGTTAATGTTAGATTGTACTAGTTCTTTATATATTTTGGATATTAGCCCCTTATCTGAAGTATCATCTGCAAAATCTTCCCATTTAATTGGTTGCCTTTTTGTTTTGTTGCTTTTCTCTTGTGCTGTTCAGGGCCTTTTAATTTGATGTAATCACATGCATTTATTTTTACTTTGTTTTTTTCATTTGCTTTGGTGTCATGTTCACAAAAACACCTCTGAGACTCATATCTATAAATTTAGGCCCTATGTTCTCTTCTATATATTTCATTGTTTCAGGTCTTACATTCAAGTCTTTAATCCATTTTGAGTTAATATTTTTGTATGGTGTCAGATAGCAGTCTAGTTTCATTCTTTTGTATATGGCTGTCCAGTTTTCCCAGCATAATTTTTTGGAGAGACTTTCCTTTCTCCATAGTATAATCTTGGCTCATTTGTTGAAAATTACTTGCCCCTATGTCTGTGGATTTATTTCTGGGCTCTCAATTCTGTTCTATTGGTCTGTGTGTCTGGTTTTCAGTCAGTACCATACGTTTAAATTACCATAGCTTTGTAGTATAACTTGAAGTTGGGGAGTGTAATACCTTCTGCTTTGTTCTTTTTCTTAGGATTACTTTGGCAATTTGGGGTCTTTTGTGGTTCCATACAAATTTGAGGATTTTTTTTGAGGGGGGTTCTATTTCTGTAAAAAATGCCATTGAGAGTTTGATAGGGATTGCATTAAATTGCTTTAGGTAACCTGACCACTTTAATAATGATAATTCTTTCAGTCTATGGACACAGAATACTTTTCCATTTTTGTGTGTGTGTCTTCTTCAATTTCTTTTAACAATGTCTTATAATTTTTACTGTACAGGACCATATTTCCAAGTTTTTGCTAATTTTCTTACTACAAGATGCTCTTGTAGTTGGCTACAGACAACTTGCAAGGAAATGTAAATTTCCAAATTCAGGAGGAAAAGGTCCTTTTCATTCTTTTAACAAAAATATTTGGCATTTATTATATACCAGGCATTGCACTAGGCCCTGGGAGTAGTATATCAATGAGCAAAATGTACAAAAATCTCTGATGATCCTTACATTCTTGTAGGGGGAGGCAAATTATAAGCAAGATGGTTTTCTGTATTAGATGGCAATAAGGGCGATTATAGATGTGCTATTGTATGCTAAACAGTGGAAGGTGCTAAAGAGAAGAATCAAGCAGGAAGGAGGAGTGGGAAATGTTAGCATTTATAGGAAAGGCAACCAAGAAAACAACTCATGGAAATGACACTTCAGTAAAGATTTAAAGGAGTTGGGGAAAGAGGGTGTCAAGATGGGGCTTGAGGTGAAATAGGAGTTTGTATTGTATTCCAGACCCCTGTTAAGTTCTGGAAATTTGGGAGAGAAGTTTATGGAAAGGGAAATTCTGAATAGCCAGGTGTGGGCTTGGATGCCATTTGAAACCTTTGCACATATTACCTTCATTGCAACCATTGCGTGGTTATAGCCCATGCAATAACCGTACATAATAACCACTACATGGTTCTAAAGTGGTTTGGACTTTATTGTGCCTGGCAAATTTGGGGCTCACGTTAGTAACATGATTTTTGAATCGGAAATTATATTTAGTTAATTTTAAATGATAGAAAGATTTCAATGATAAAATGATGATGATATACTTTTAGGGGTGTTTTAAATTATTTAATGGCATGGATGCCATTCCACCTGCTGCCTTAAACTCTTTTGAGAGGAAATAAAATGATTTACGAAAATGTACCTTACACTATACTATGCCTTAGTCTTCCCTCTCCTGTCTGGAAGTAAAGTGCACTTGTCATTGATTTTGGTCTAAAAAAAAAACCCCATCTTTTTCCCTAATTTAATTTCACTTCTACATAAGTACAGTACCACTTATAATATTGCATATATCATGCCGAAAATGAGTGGAGATATTAATTGCCAGTGCTTCAGTCCAATTTGTGTGTCTCTGAGAAATGTCAGCGATAGGCAGCAAGTACTTCTGATGCTGGTGAGTCAGCAGAACAGAATGTTAAATAGAAACAATTCAAGCACATAATAGAAGATGCTTTGGGGTCACTGCCAAAGTTGGTAGGGTAGTGTACCAATTAGCTTGATAACGCAAAGAGGGTACCTCAGAAGAGTGCATATTATCTTAGAGGTGTTAATGGAACAAAGTAGTCTTAAAACAGGCCTGTTACCTCTTTTGGTATGTTTTTTCAGCTACACCAGGTCACAGCCTCCCCAGTGTTATGGTAGTGATGGATCTGAATGAGCAATCCAAGAGGAATTTCAATTTCAATTAAAATTCTGGCTTGACCTTAACCTCTTCTCTCTCTTTTTCAAGTCAAATCAACTCAAGTTATTTGTGTCCTTACAGTTGTACACACTCCTTGCAGGCACCTGTATAACACCTTGCACATCATAGGTGTACAACGAAAGTATGCCGAATTGAATAATGACACTACCACTAAATCTGATGCCACTCAGGGACACTGACCGTGATAATCCCTGCTACTCAGTGCCATATACACGGTGCAGACACTGTAAAAGGTGCTCTGTACGGGTGCTCTCTCCTAATCTTCTCAGCAACTTTCGGACTGAACTTCAAAGGTAAATCCTTGACTCAGGGAGTTAAGTAGTTTGTCCCAAGCTATGTGGCTGTTTAAATCCTAGACCTCAGGCTTGAATTCTCTTTCTACCAATCTAGCTGCTAGGCCCTCAGATAACATTGGCAGTTTTTCATCAGAACTGAAACAAGCAAATGGAAAAACTGTTTTAAAAGTTCTTTACATATCATAACCTTACGACAAAGCACCAAATAAGGTCACACGTGGAAAGAACCTTCAGCATAGATTGTAAAACGAGGACTTTATACTTTTATAGCTGTGTCCCACTTAGAATCACTTTTCATCTTAAAAATAAAAGAAAGTAATTTCATGAAGTGCTAATTTTAATCAACTTGTCTCTGGATAAGGACCTAGAGTCCTCCTTCTGCATGTTCCATTATATAATTCTCCCCTTTCCAGGTTACAGAGCACTGAAAAGATTTATACTGAGACTAGTAGTTCCACATACCAGTAATAACATTAGGCTGTTCTTTCCAATTGCAAACAACAGCTATTTTTGTGCCTATTAGTTATGCAGAAGGGCCTCAATAGGTATTGCAATACATATTAAATTAAGAATTAAAGTAAATCTCAGGCTCTTTTGGCCTGTGAAAAAAGTTTGCTTATTCTGTTGATTTTTCTCCTAATATGGTTATGGATTTCAGTAATTCCTGAACTGAGGCAAAGAGAGCAAACATATTATTTCTCAGTTTTTTTCTCTTCATAATTCCGGTATAGTGTAAAGGTTTTTACAATGGTTCTCACCATGCAGTACAAATGGTATAGTTTGATGCAGCTGTTTCTGCTAAAGTACAACGACTTTTACTGCCCTAAAACCACTCTGCCAAGGCTCAAAAGTTTTTTTTTTTTTTTCCCAGCAACAACTTTAAAATGCACCCTTTGGTTTCAGTCGTTAGGAGGCAGGTAAGTTCCCAACAGATATAAAGCTTTTTCGGAGGCACACATCTCCCCTCTCAGGAGTCCTGGCACCACTATGCAGTTAGAATCAGAGTTGCTACTCCTTGGGTCACGAGAGTGCAGCAGCCGGATGTAGACGTGTTCCGCAACCAGGATTCCTTGTGAAACAGCACACCCAAACAGAGTACTGGCGGAACTTTGGATAAAGGGGTTAATTACCAGGGTGTGGGCAGGATTCGGGAAACCGAGGAAGGATGGTGAAGGTTGCAAACTGGAGGAGCACTGACCATGCCAAGGCCTCTGGGGCACAAGGAAAGGCCTGCTTATTGGAGCCTGGAGGGAGCTATGGCTGGAGGAGAGGCACTCTGTGGCTTTCGTAGAGGAACCAAGCTAGAAGAGCCCCTGCCAGCTGTGGCCTGGCAGGCAGGGAGCGAGCCAAATTAGTACTTGGTCTCCGTCCTCCTGCTGCAATCCGATCCTTTGCCGGCGCTTCCCACTGACAGAATCCAGGCGGAGAGGGAGCAGGAGGGCAGGAATTCCATGGATGTGATGCAGCCAGGTGAGCCTCCCCAAGCCCCAAAGCTGGGTGAGGCAGGGGCTGCAAAAGCTCCAGTACACCAGGCCAGGGCAGGATTTCTCAACCTCGACACTACTGACATTTTGGGCTAGTTAATTCTTTGTTGTGGGGCCGTCCTGTGCATTGCAGGAGATTTCACAGCATCCCTGGTCTCTACCTGCTAGATGTCAGTAGTGCCTGCCCCCGAAATCGTGACAATCAAAAATGTTTCCAGGCATTGACAAGTGTCCCCTGCAGAGCCAAGCTGCCCCTGAGTGAAACCACTAGGTTAGTGGATTAAAAGTGAATTCGTGATCTCGAGGCTGACCATTTATTCATTCCTTCATTCAAGGAAAAATGTGTTTTCCCAGCTTACCTGTTTGGCAAACTGTGATGATGTGCACTGGAATTGAGAAGATGAAAAGACACGCTCTTGCTTCCTTGAAGGTTTCCGCTTTATAGAATAAGGCCAGTGATCAACTGCAGATAAAGTTATGTCATCGTGCTATCATAGAAATTTAAGCAGAGTGCTATTGCATAGCAATTAAGACAAAGAAGTGTGAACTGTCAGTTCTTCAAAAACGATCTGTTGATTAAGCAAAGTTTGTTAGAGTCAAACTACCACTGTGAAGAGTTTATGACAATAGTTTCTGATTGGCAAGCACAGTGAGGTGAGGGCGTTGAAATGATTCTTGATGAACAAACTCTGTCTTGATATGTAAACTATTTTAGTTGGCTCACAGTCGTATCTTGAGGAACAAATATTTCCTGGAGCAAATTGCAAAGTTATTTTAGCTTGTCTCAGTGTTTTTTAACAGGCACAGGAAAATATGCTTGGTCCCAGGATTATTTAACAAAGAAAAAGGAAATTAATTTAGCTTTAGTCTCAGTCTCAGAGTGGAGAAAATAAACTAACATTTATCGAACATCAGTTACCAACCAGGTAGTAATGCATGCTTTAATACTTACACTAGCCCTGAGGAGTTTGGTATTATTACTCCTGCTTTATAGATGAGAAACGTGAGACTCAATTGCCCAAGGTCACAAAGCAATTGACAGTGCCAGGAATTTATTTTGCCTGGGCCGATGGAGAGTTGGGGAAAGATTCTAAAAGGAGACAATATACTAGATGACCTTAAAGATGAATAGGATTTATTCAATTTGGAAAGACTTAATGGGCGGGAATGGGGAGAATGAATTTAGGGAAGGGAAAGGGGACAGCATGAATGAAGACTCCAGGGTGTGAATGTGTGTGGCATGTTTTAGGGTACACGCTACAGGTTTGTGAGAAATTTATGTGGGTAACGAGGCACTCGCATTAATTGGAATTAGAGCCTGTGAAGGGATGTACTCTTCTTCCTCTCTTCATTGTCCTTTCCAGAAAATAGGGACTTCTACCAACACTTCCACCCTCTCAGGAATGTTTTGGGGAAGTAACTTGAACTTGAACTCTCTTCTCAGGGCAAGGAGTGACCTTTCAGGTTGATGAGATGGGGTGAATATTCCTTCACTCTGGAGGCTGGGGTCTCAACTCTTGCTTTCGCTGCAAACGGTGGCATACATTCTCTTCCTGCTTTTGCAGCCTTTGGTAAGCAATTCCACCCAGCAAGGAAGGCCTGGAATTCCCTAGCTGCTTCTTTATTCTATCCCTGGCTTAGAACAATGCTTTTGTCATGTTAAATACACATCTCCTATGAGAGACATTAATTAACGAATCATAACGTGACTACATGGTAGAAAACAACCATTTTTGAGGGCATTAGATGGAATAAGAATGGTTGTGTATGAGTTTCCTGATTCCAAGCATACGTGCTCTGACTCCTTTTTAGGCTCCAGAGGACTTGAGAAGATTGTGGGTTCTTGGGGTTTTTGTTGTTGTTGTGAAGCATATGTTTGTGATACTATTTAATTGTAACCTGAACAGACTTCACTGTTTCTTAGCTCCAGCCAAGGAACTCAGTAGACTGAAAATAAGCTAGGTCTCAGAAATAACTGTATTTGAAAATCATCCTGATTCTTCCCCTATCGGAGCCATAGGGTAAGGGTCTCCTGCCAACCTTGGTTCTTCACCCAGGTGCCTCCAGGTGTCTCTGATCCTCTCACACCCTTTCTCCTCTCCCTTCCTCTTCTATGTAACAGACGCACAGAGGCATGCACAGGCATGCTGCCTCTGCTCGCGCTCTCTCTCTCTCTCTCTCTCTCTCTCTCTCTCTCTCTCTCTCTCTCTGTCTCTCTCTCTCTCTCTCTCACACAGACACACACACACACACACACACACACACACACACACACGTTTTACTTCTGGGCAGGTCATTGATAGAGAACAACCTCCAGAACTATTGGCTAGTTCAGTCTCTCAGGGCTATGAGCCTGGTTGAGGATAAACATGAATGGAAGCTGGGAGAGGTTTGGGTTTGGAGCATAGTTTTCTCCTGTGACTGACCATACTATGTTCGGGGCTACATTCTACCTTCTTGTGCAATTGTGCATCTTCATTCCTTTCTTAGATCAATTTGTTTCTGGTTGGATAATAGATCTGGATGTTCATAAAATAATCGTGGCTGTTCATATTCAAAATAAATAGTTTGTTACAGGCATAACTAAGACATCGATCAGATAATTTGTTGACAATATGGCTGGCAAAGGTGATTTAGTGTGGTTTATCTTTATTCTCAAGGACTAGTCATTTAAATATAAACCTCTTTAGAAGTTTTAAAACACCATTCTTCACTAAAACTTCAAATAAATGATTCCCCACCTGTGTTTACAACGGCAGTAAAAAGTAGACTAAAGGTGATTGGTTACCTGGTCAATTTAACCAAATCAGGATAAATTGTTTGAAATTAGTTTTTATATCAGTCCTAAGGAAGATAGATTTAATTTTCTCCATCCCAAATGTGATTCTTATTATCTTTATATCTTCATTCAAGTTTTTCATCACTCAATGGTAAATATAGTATGCCTCTTTCTTTTTTTTTTTAACAAACCTATATTTTCAAAAAGCCATTTTAGAGGAATTAAATTTTACATCTATATGAGAAATTTGAACAATAATTTGGTTATTTTCTTTACCAAAGCCATTGGAAACAGTTAATTGTGAATACACTGGGAGATGAGCCATTCCCAATTCAAATGGATAATCACAGATATTTGAAAGAGATGTTTGCCAAGTTGTGATAGGAGGATAATATCCATCACTAAGCATCATTAGGCATTTACAGTTTATTCAAATAACACAATAAACTTATGTTTTCTGGACATAAATATTTATACAGAATAAATATATCTTCATTTGATCTTTAAACTGTATTAGTTGCAACTGCCACTTATTGTGAGTTTTATATTTATTATCAGGCTAGTAATTCTTATTATTTCTATTTTATAGATGAGAAAACCAAGGTACATAACTTTCACTTTCTTCTTGGTATTGTTTCTGAAGAGTCAAGTCCACAATTTGGGACTTACTGGGGCTATTTATTGAGTACAAACTATTATTGGGAATGTTTTCTTTATTTTGTGAAATTTGTGAAATCAACTAAACTGGAACTGCTAGAATTGAATAGTGCTTAACAAATTAATGGCTTCCTGTGATATATTTATTAACTTGAAAATAAGGGCTCTAAGTACATAAACTGATGTACAACATAATTGGAAACTATAGTCTTTGTCCTATTATGGGAGTTTTAGGAAATCTTAAATGAGAAATCTTTCCCAGCACAGTGGAACGCTCTACATTGTAGATATAAATTTGGGTAGAAATACATTTGTTTACTTTTCTGAGTTATACATATTTTTGATGAAAGGATATTTTAGGAAAATATCTGACTTTAAATTTAAAAAATTTTAATCGTTTTATTTCATTTTTATGTTTTGAAAATAAAATGCATGAAAAATTACAAACATTTAAAAATATGCAAAAAACAAAAACCAACTCTTCTGTCTACTACATCTCACAACTCCCTGTTTCCTTTCCTAGAGTTAGTCACAAAAATCAATGTGCTATGTATTCTTCCACAAAATTTTATGCATATACAAGTATCTTTCTAAGTCTTTTTTTTTTTTTAACACAAAATATAAGCAGATACATAAACTGCTCCTGACCTTGACTGTTTTGCTTAACAATGTATCTGGTAGATTGTTCCATGTTGGTTCACAAATTGTTTTTCATCTCTTTTTAAACACCTGTAAAATATTCTATTGTATGAATGAATCATAATTTATCTAACATGTCTCAAATTTAACAATCACCCCAGATAAATAAACAAAAGGACTTTCATTTTTTTCTCTCTCATCTTTTTTTTTTTTTTTGTTCCCCCATGTTTGGGTTTGGCTTCTCCTGACATTTGTATCAATCACTTCTCTGCTCCACTATGCCTCAGCAAACAATCTATATGACATATTCACTTTTCCACATTCTCAGGATCTTAAATTTTGTGTGCCAATTTACTATGACAGTGAATACAGGATTGGGGATCTTTGTCATAATCTGTTGAAAACCAAGTTGAGGTTCACTGGTTTGGGAATCTTGAACCACTGTGACATTGAAGTCATTTTCATTCTGTCAGCCCTGCCCAGAAGGAATCAGTATGTTCTGGTGACAGTCTCCGTCTGGATAAATGATCTAATCCACACAAGTTTTAATACAATTGCTTATAGGTTCTGTTGATGAGTTTTGTTGGAGTCAGGATGTAACTATTAGTATGTAAATATCTGCATTATGAAAATACATTGCCACTTATGCTTCAGATCAGCAAAAACACATTAGGTACTTGTACTATTATTGATAGGCTAAGTGGGCAGGTACAAAGATGAATAGGGCATCATTTTGCCTTCAAAGGGCTCACATTAATGTTTTAGAAATTGGAGTAAAAAGAGGTAACTTCTACGTTTTCAAAGGTGGAGGCTTGATTTTGTCTTATGGGTTGTACATTTGCCGAAAACCTACATACACAAAAACAAACAAACAAATAAACAAACAAAAACTGACTGTGTTAAACCAAGGTAATTGGGGTCTAGTTGGATTATCTCAATCACCTCAATGATTATAATCCTCGAGTTCACACCTACCATATAGGGAACTACCTTGAGCAATGGTAGCTTCCAAATACACTATAAGGCACTCTGTCTCAGAAGTCACAGAGCAGAAAGGCTCATAGACCAATTACAACATACAACAAGAAGGAAGGGTAAAGAGATGGGGTAGGTTAACATTCTTGGATTAGGGTACAAGCAGATGGAAGGACCATAACATGTGAGCCCTGGGGTTCACAAGCCTCACATATGCCCTCTATCTTTCTCTCTGTCACTTAGTCCTCCTTGCTAATGATGTGATTTTGAGGGCCAGGCTTGAGGTTTGACGTAAGGGCTCATAAACAGAAGGGGCCCTGGGCCAGTGATACACACTTGTTCTACTGGAGACGCTTAGGGCTAAGAATATTTGGACGTAGCTGCAGCTTGTCTACTAAACAGCCATGGGTCCTACATGTATTTCCTGTGTAGAGTACACGTGGGGCCAGAATGAGACAGTAGTGGATGTCGCCAATGGGTGATTGAATTTGAGGTTGACTTAGTTGTCATCTCAGAGGTGGCATTATTTGGTCTTTCCATTCCTTTATGTTTCTAATCAATACTTTTGTTTGTTTCATCATACATTTTATTTATTCTGTTGATCAACTGTGGCCATGTCATAGAGGTTACTAACTTACCGTCTATAATGAACATATCACATGATTCCTATCTCTCTCACAAGTTACTTGCGTACGCATTATGTACATATAACGTATCCAAGAGTTTTGCTTATTTCTTATAATTTATACTATGTTTAAAATTTCTTATGAGTTTAGTCCATTTTGTTTGTTTTCTTGTCTTCTATAGCAGAACTGAATATTCTCAAACGATATAGAAAGTGCATTTTATAAGACCTTGTTCTTGAATTCCAACCCAATGTTCCACGTGGGTGTTGAGACTCAATTTCAATAGTTCCAAATTGAACTCACCTTTCACTATAAAAACTTCCTTTGTTATCCTATAATTATTAATGGCATGAATTTCTACTCTAATCTTAAAATTCTCTTCACCTCTTTCCTCTTTTTACTAGAATCACCAAAGACTTTTGCTTTTGCCTCAAAAATACCTCTTAAATTCTTTATCTTCTCCCTGTTTCCACTATTCCAAGAGTCTTCCACTTGCTGCCAGCCTTATTTCTCTGTAATACAAGCGGATTCCTGACTTTCTGTTCAGTATCCTCCTCATCCTAATCCTCACTTGCCATTTTTTTCCTAAATACCATGCATATTCATACATATGAACATTAGAATATTAAGACATTTTTAATTATTAAGTAAGTATTGATTAGAAATTACAGGGAGTTGCATAAATAACACAAGGAGGTCTCATGTATCCTTCCTCCAGCTTCCACCAAGTACATGTTTTTTTTATATTTGGAATATCCCTCTTGGTCTTAATTACCTAGAATATTATTAATCATTCTTTAAGCTTCAGCTTTGAAGTCAAAGCTTTCCAGACTTCTCACCACCAGTGCTAAATTAATTACTTCCTTCTTAACACTGATTTTTTACACATGGCATCATAACCATCTTTTCTGATAATCCATGATCTCTTTAAGGACAAAGAGTTTGTTTTATTCATCTCTCAATCCACAGAACCTCACTCAAAGCATGGCACATATTAAGTGTCTGATAAAAATATGGTGAATTTCATATACATTATATTTCATTTCAAGAACATGAAACGTAAAAATCAAATTGTACAAAATCAATGCATGTTATGGGTGATATTTTAATCAGGGGTGTTATTACAGATCCCTCTCAATATGATATTTCCTAGAGAATTTGAAATATAATTCAATTTCCAAAAATAATTTATGATTATGTTCATGAAAACATGTACTGGGTAATATGAGATAAGTATTGAAACAAGTATTCAAACGAAAAATTCCCATTTAAAATATGGAACCAGTTTTATTCTCTATTGTTATTGTCCCAAATAGGTAGTAATAGTGTCCCTCCTGGGATTGTGGATTGTGACTTCCTTCTCTTTTGACTCGTGCTTCATTCTGTGGTGGAAAAGCTGCAGGTGATGTGCATGCATGTGGGTCTCTCCAGGCTCTGAGTACGAACAAGGCGGCTACATGAATATGTTGGCTGACCTCTGCCCCTCCTAAAGTCTCCTAAGCTCTGTCTCACTGGTGCCCTTGATCAAGACCTCTAATTTTCTCCCTTCCTAGCCACCCAGCAATGCACTTCAGGGAGGCACCTGGCCACAGTGGCTGCAGCTGGCACCCACTGTAAGAACTTCATTGTGCCGGGCCAGTGGACATAGCACTTCCTTGCTGGCGCCCATCCTTCTGTAGCTCACCACTGCTGCCAGAGGTTGTGACAGAAACAGTGATTCCCACCCACCTCCGTCTCCAATAGTGTTTTTATGACCATCTTTAAAAGAGGCGTTATGTTGACAATGTGACCAGTAAGACTGTGATGAGAGGTACATGAGGAAGAAATTTAAGACGAGACCATGATACACATAAAGGAACTAGGTAAATGTGCCGCTTTTCACATGTATGCCCACATCCTCAGCTAGCATTAGTGAGGGACCCACCACCACCACATCAGCCCGCCTATGGCTTGCTTCACCACACATAACCAACTCGTCATAACTCTGGACTCGGATGCAACCACATTATATTCCTTAGACATTCAAGCTCGTGTCCAGAGTCTATAAGCTTCCTTATGGAGAAGGCCTTCTAATCCCTTTCTGAGGAAGGTTAAACTAGTCCCAGAGACTGACTGGGAATAGATACCATCTTGTCCTCTCTCTTTATTTTTGTCTTTTCCAACTTTCTTTTTCCTCAACGCCCCTCTTCTCATCTCCATCGGTTTGAATACTAAAGGCCCCCATGCCTATCGCTTTGACCTCTGTCAGTCCCAGTGTTAAAAGCCCCATGCAGTTGTGTGTAGGACATAGCTGGGAGATTCTGCTGCAGGTGGGTTAGGTTAGAGGTCAGAGGCAGGGTCATTCCCATGATTGTGGTCCTCATTAACGAACAATAGCATGCTCTGAACATTGAACACAGCTTCTTTTTGCCTTTGGTCTCTCATTAAATTAAAAAAAAAATAATAATATACTATAGATATTTTTTGGACAAGTGAAATATTTCTTCCCATGAGAGCTAGAAATAGAGAAGAGTCAGACTTCATGTCTTTCTGTTGACCTCAGTAGCAACTGGTGTTTTTCAGAAAATGATCACTCAGGTATTTCTACTTCTGGGCACTAAAATTACTTTCCTCCTTTCTGCTTCTTGACATCTCAGAAATGAAAATGAGGATTTTTCTTTGGGTTAGGGACAAAGGTAAGAACCAGTGGAGTGACTGACACAGCTTTATTCTTGGCAAGGCTTGACACTGAAAGAGCAGTGGGAGATAACTTTCAAGTGGGCTTTAGGAGGACATCCAAAGGATGCCTTTCTGCAGGGTCAAATACCTCCCTCCTGAGTAAATCATTCAAAGCACCAGGGCCGCAGGCAAGTGGGCTCTGTCAGCCGGCACATGCCGTAAGCTGTCACCTTCTGTTCTGTTGTGCAGAAGACTTTACAAGAATAGTGATTCATCGAATAAAATAATCCACTAAGGTAAAATTAGATGGTCAGGAAATTAAGTCAGCATTGTAGAATGGTTACAGTAAAAAAAAGGAAAGAAAAAAAAACTACTTTGTAATATGCTATTTTAGAAGTCATAGCCTAAACAATATTATCTGGATTCTCTGTGGAGAGCATATCAGAGAAGTACCTCAGGAGGCAGTAAGTCCTTTTCTATAGAAGCCTTTTTCTCCCCATGTATTTCTATACGAAGCTAGCATCCTAAATTGATTCTGAAAGTGCAACCCTAGAAAAAGTTTTCATTTAAAGAAATATTGTAAGGTACTACATTTTTGTTCTTTAAAAAGGGTTATTTTTGGTCAAATTTCATCCCAAGTAAACTTACAGTATCTCATATGGGCATAATTCTCTTGTCGATTCTACTATTTTTGTCCATCAATTTCCTTCCCAACTTATAACTAACACCACATCTTGCTCTGCACACATACAAAATCTTCCCTTTGGAATCAATGAAATTACATGAAACAGCAAGAAGAACAATAGAATTGGGACATTTTATTTCTGTATTTCTTATTAGAGTCTTTAAAGTAAAACTCATATTTTGGGGTTAGCAAAATGATTCTTTTTTAATCTCATTGAAGTGTCCTGTACACAATTTACATTTACTGATTACCAGTGTTGTTGTGGTAGGTTTCTCAGAACCCCAAAGCTGATAATTGTCTCTGAGGAAGAAAGTACCCTAAGATACTCAAGACTAGTGCTGTCCAATGGATACTCAAGGCAAGCTCCATATGTAATTTGAAATCATTTAGTAGTTTCATTTAAAAAGCTAAAAATAGATACATTAATTTTAATAGTATATTTTATTTAATCCAATGTCTCTAAAATATTTTCATTTCAACATGTAATCAAAAGGTAAAAATGAAAGTATTTTATATTCTTTTATATCATATTAAGTCTTTAATATCCAGAGTGTGTTTTATACTATCTAAATTTGGACTAGCCACATTTCAAGTGCTTAATAGCACTTAAAACCACATGTGGTTAGTGGCTACCATATTAGATAGCACAGCTCTAGGAGATAATAAGCATAATAAATTTAGTACATATTCTAAATATATACATAACTTTATATAATTTTAAAACATTTCATACTTCCAATAATGTTGGGCTTTCTGAACATAAATATTTTGTTTTTAATAAGATCCTCAAATCTTACAATACTAAGACAGGCAGATTACAGATTATGGGTATATGTAATGAATTAATTTAAAAATACATTTTTAAAAATATAGGTATGACTTTTCTTTTCGTGTGTGAGTTTATACACATATATCTAGTTTCTCCATCTTTTCTTAATTTTGATCTGCAGCTATTTTTGTTCAAAGTCTTCACCACTTCTTAACGGACTAAGATTTTAATTTTTCTTATTAAAAATATATTGAGTGAATTCAAGAGCCCAGGAATTTTACAGCCAACATTACAAACTTTTCAGTATTAGTTGGATGCCCACTTCGACAGGTATGATTTTCAGTTTACATATAGAAATGCAATCATTTGCTTTTTTCCCTTTGAATATTTGACTGGTGAGATAAATGCAGCATGTTCTTCCTTCGGTCTCACTTTTTCTTTTCATTTAAAATTCTGTACAAGTCTAATTCATCTTTGAAGACTGAGACTAGCTCATCTAACACTTCTGCTAAAAAAGATCCATAAATTCTTGGATTAAATCTAAATGGTCTTGTTTTCTTTAAATATTTAATACATATTTTCTTTAACAGTGACAGGAAGTCACTGTTTCTAAGTGACATTTGAGGTCAGGGAGTGAACTTGGGCTTCACTGGGTGTGAGACCAGAATGTAGGAATCCGTCGCTAAACTCCCAAGTGTGTAGCACCTACAACCAGGAGATTTTCCCTTATTCCCCTGGTTTTTCCCTACTCACCTTTGTGAGGCACTAATTCTTGGAAAGAGATAACATCTTTTTATGACAAATGGCCCTTGGGTTAAGTGGCACTCAAGTGCAATTACTAAGGAGAAAAGTGAGGAGAAATTTAAAAGTTTTAAGTAGTTCTTTGACAGAAAATGGTGTATTTGGATAAACTGAAAGTAGGATGTTGAATATTAATACACAGATGGGATAAACTGCCATATGAAAATAAGAGCTAGTGATACCTGAAATCAGTTCAATTAGTCATTTAAGATTCCTATGGGTGCAAAGGCTGCCACTTATTAAAACAAGAGCTAGCAAACTTTCTGTAAAGGTCCAGGCAGTAAATATTTCAGGCCTTGTGGACCATATGGTCTCTGTCAAAAATACTCAACTCTGTAATTGCAGCTCAGAAAGCAGCCACAGGCAAAATGCAAATGAATGAACATGGCTGTGTTCCAATAAAACTTTATTTTCAAACAGGTAGTTGGCTGGATTTGACCTATGTGACCCCAATATAAGAAATCAATCTTTACAAAAGGTCTGCTCAGTAGCTGCACTGCTACCATCACTTCCTGTTATTTCTTGGAAATGTCCACCCAATGGAAGTGACTTTCTCCTGAATCACAACACACCACATTTCTCATAAGGAGGCATATGTTTCTTCTGCACACTCCCGTACCCCAACATAACCATTTTTTTTGGTAAGGTATGGGTTTCGTTGCTCTACCAGACCTGGAATTACAGTGGTGTAAGCAAGAGAGAGGATGGTTTCTGTCACATGTAACTTCCATGTTTGAGCAGCCTAGGGCTGCTGTAGTGACTCCAGGAGTTACCTCATCTTCGTACCCTCATGCCCCCCCACCACTCAGTCCACCTTGGAACCAGGAGGAAGGGGGAAGGAGCATAACGTGGCAGTTGCTCACATCACGTCTGCTCATATCCCAGTGGGCAGCACTTCATCAAATTGCCCTGTCTAGCTGCAAGAGAGGCGGAGAAACAGAATCCTTATTCTGGGCAGCTATGGATCCAGGTAAAATTTGGGGGCTTCTACTATTACAGAAAAGATGAATAAAAGTAGGAGGCATGTAGCTACAACTAGGTTTTTACTTTAATCTTGTATTTATAGAACAGTTAAGAGTCTGAAAAGAGTTACTTGCATTTTGAAGTTGTCTTTTACGGTATTTTTATGTGATAGATTAGTTGCTGTTGTGAGATTTGAAAATAGCGGCTGACCAAAGTCTCCAGACATATCTTCTGACACAAATAACAGTTATTTACTATACAGGGTTAGAATATTGTTTTAGAACTTATGTGGCAAATATCTCGCATACTCTACTATTCTCCCTCTCTGAGCCCACATTAGACATTACTAATAAATCATAACATTCTTTCCCACTGAACTCTGACTTGGCTTTCGAACCCTTTATATTCTATTCTAGCCAACCTCTACTGATCAGCAGTTTATTTGTACCTTTTAGCTTAAAATTTTATCTTTTGTTTTTATTGTATCTTTGACACTGATCTTATCTATAGATGGTGATAGGGCAATATATGTTTTCTGTCTTTTAAGCTAAATCTCCTGTCTTAACTTTTGTCAAATTTTTATTTTGATCTTATTTTCAGATCATGATTCGTATCTGATTTTTGTATAGCTAACTTTTGTCACAAAACTAAAATTAGAATAGTTTTATTCACCCCCTTCATGTTATGGAGTAACTGAAACCCAGAAGATGAAAGGCACACAGCCAGATAGTGGCAACATTAAAAGTAGAGTCTGGAACCCCCGATTCCTACTCTAGTACTCTCACTTTGCCAAAGCCAAATTAATAAATGACTAGAGTAATTAAAAATCAGTCATAATTATTATAATAAGTGGGTGTGATTGTTTGATAACAGAACTTCAGTTTCTCAAGGTTCTGTTTCTTGCATTTATAGACAAAAACCAACATATTTCACTTTTTTTCAACATAAAAGGAATGCTAACCTGAGTAATCCTTTCTCCCATCTTTGGCTACTTCTAGAACTTTTCAGATTTTATAAAATGGATTTGACATTGTGAAAAATAGGATTTGAAGACGGCTTTCTAGGACATTTTCACTTTCGTTCTGCTATAAAGTGGCACAGCTGTTCTTGTAATAATGCCTTGGCTATTCCTGTTTCAATAAGATACCTTTATGTGAAGTCCAAAGTACTGACTTTTATAGGCTTTTTTTCAAGATTAAGTTATAAGAGCAATTTTAATTTTTTTTTAGTGTATTTTGACCCAAGGGTCTATCAGGTTTTGTTGCTTCTCATTTTGTTCCAATCCCTTTGGCTATCCAAATTGCTGGATCCTGTCAGGCAAGGCTGTTCACTTCAGTTCTCCTGTGTGCACACAATTTCTTACCAGGTGTGCTACGTGAAACCTTCGTCAATAGACAGGTGGAGTTAGAGTATCTTATTCTTTCAGAAGCAAACAACAACAACAACAACAACAACAACAACAAAAAAACTTCAGCAAAAACAAGTTTTAGAAAGACCAATTACAAAGCAAGCAGATCTAACTATAGTATCTACATCTAAGGAAGTATACTTTCTTTTTTAAAAAAGAGTAATTTAAAAAGATTAACTAAATCTTCCCATGAAAACTTTGAGACCTCTAAGTACCAAAAATTATGGCCCTTTCACATGACAGAGAAAATTAGGCTGGTACAATAGACCAAAGGAAATTTTCATAAGGGACTTTTTTTTTTTTTTATCTAACTATTAATTAAGTTAAAGTGCTTGAGACACTGAAGAATTTTCCTTCTTTCATCTTTCAATTTTGAGGGAAGAGCTAGAAAGCAGAAACTTCATGACTATAACCAAAAGACAGAAAATAATTTCAGTATGATGGAACTAAACCTCAAGTTTAGGCTCATTTACCAAACCTTGAGAGCAGTGTATTCTTGTACACAGAAAGGACAAAATCCTCCTCATACTGAAACTAAGCTCAGGTAAATTCGGGAATGCCTGTTTATCATTTGCCCACCCTTCCTGCATGCAGGGTCTCCACTCTTATTTTGCTACTTCTAAGTTGGCTCAACAAAACTCTTCTGAACAGATAAGCAACAACTTGCACAACCATGTGGCTCCTTTAGTAGGTGCATTTATTTTGCAAATATATAATGAACATTTACTCTGAGTTAGATATCATGGTACCTACAGTTGGAAAAGTCAAAATCATAGCCCTCAGAAGCCTGTTGTCCAATGTGCGAGACAAACAAATGAGCAAATAATTTCACCACTACATGGCCAGATGCTGTGAAAGTAGCAAGTTCTGCTTGAGTGTTGACAAAGGAGGCAGTGTTGGAGTTGGCTGGAAGCCTATGGGAGTTCACAAAGTGGAGAAGGTGGACAAAACAAATAGAGGCTAAAACAACATAATAGCAGTATGGATGGGTGAAACAGCATATGGCCATTTATAGTTGTTTAGCGTGGCAGGTGTGTAGGAGAGTGGGAGTGTGTGGCAGAGGATTGCATTCAATAACTGAGCAAATATTGAGTGACTGTTTAGCCTGGGCACTGTGCAGCGATCCTTAGGGTGCAGAGATGATTGCCCCTTAGTCCTGGTCCTTGAGGAATTAACAAATGAGGCACAAGTCACAAATAAATTATATTCGGGTGAGAATGTGGCAAGGGCAACCATAGCAGAAGCATCAGATTCTTTTGCTCATGCTCATTCATTCACTAAGAAGTGAGAGCCCACCCTGATGCCAGGCATCCCGCTTTTGGGAGGGATATCTGCAAAGGAGAGCAACAGCACATACCTCCTGCTTGTGAGGACCACACAGTGTAATGGTGACAGATATTGATCAGTTACAGCAAAACGTATACACCAGCAACTGTGACAAATCATCCAGAAGGTACAGAATCCTAGAGTACCTATAATGCAGGGTTTGTTCTAATTAGAAAGAGTAGGGAACACTGTATTTACCACGAGTCCTCTTACACAATAATTTTCTCATGCTTGAATTCTTAATTTCCTTTCTCCAACTTGAAGTTCATTTCAAGAAATTTTTGGAAGGTTACCTGGGCAACAGATTGTTGGAGCCCTTGCATCTCTGAGAATATTGGTTTTCTACTTTTACAAATGACTGACAACACTCATGTGGAAAAGTGTTGTTATAACTCCCCTTCTGTTAAAACTCTAGAATTTGAGTCCTTGTTATTTGGCAATGCGATTTAAAGTTGGTTTTTAGGCCTTCCCAATGTTTGTAGGCAGCCTATTTTTCTGTCTGAATCTTATGTTTTTTAATATTAAAATAATAGTAGCATTTTCTTTAAAAAATTAAATATACTCTTAACAGATCACCCAGCAATTACAGTCCTTGGTGTTTACTCAAATGAAATGAAACCTTATGTTCACACAAAAACCTGCACATAAATGTTTATAGCAATGTCATTCATGATTGACCAAACTTGGAAGCAACCATGATATTCTCTAGTAGGTGAGTGGATAAATAAACTGTGATTATATCTAGACAATGGAATATTATTCACCACTAAAAAGAAATGAGTTATCAAACCACAAAACAATGTGGAGGAACCTTAAGGGTATATTATTAAGTGACAGAGACCAATCTGAAAAAACTTTACACTATGGGAAAAACTGTCAAGATAGTAAGAGGACCAGTGGATGCCAGAGGTCAGGGGGAGGGAGGGAGGAATGGGCGGAGCACAGAGGCTGTTTAGGGCAGTGAAACTGCTCTGCATGATACTGTAATGGTGGATACACGTCACTGTACATTTGTCAAACCCATAGAACATATAACACCAGGAGTGAGCCCAAATCTAAACTATGGGCTTTGGGTGATGATCTGTCACTGTCGGTTCAATGATAGTAGCAAAGGTACCACTGCGATGTGGGATGTTCACAGTGGGGGAGACTCTGCATGTGTGGGGGCTGGGGGTGTATGGGAAATACCTTCTACTTAACTTTTCTGCGAACCTAAAATTGCTCTAAAAGATAACATCTATTAAAAATAAAACAAAACAAACAAAATTCCCTGGAAGTAAAAAAAAAAAAAAAAATTCTTACTAGAAAATCTATATTTTGCTTGGAGTATTATATATTCATAGATATTTTAGGAGGCCGGAAGCGCTGTTTTGTGGAAACCTAGTCAGATGTAATTCTCAATCAGACCTCCACTCAGACTATAATCGTCATCTTTATTATGATGTTATCTTTATACCTCTTGTGGACGCAATGTTTAGCCCTAGGAGAAAGGTTTGAGTGCTGCCAGAACTTTAATTCATTTTCATTTTTCCTACAAATCCTTTAAGAAGGGGATCACTGGATATATAGCTCTCTCACATAATTTATGAATTATCATCGATGTAAGAATTACCAGTGTATTTCAAATTAAGATTAATATATTCTTACAATCCTTGATACCAACAGAGGAAATATTTTTAAGTGATATATTTCTCCATTTGCATCTTATCAGGGAACTTTCACTTTCAAATATGTGACAGTTGGCTCCCAGGTTATTTTTTAATGTCTTTATTAAGATATAATTCACAAACCACAAAATCTACTCATTTAAAATATAAAATTCATTTGTTGGGCTCCTTGTCAAATATATGGTGGCAGAAAGAGAATAGACTTTGGGTGGTGAGCACACAATGGAGTATACAGATGCTGTACACCTGAAACTTATATAGTGTGATTAACTAATATAACCCCAATAAATGTAATAAAAAGAAATAAAATATAAACTCAATGATTTTTAGTATATTCACGGAGTTATGCAACCATCACTGAAGTATGATTTTGGAATATTTTACCACTCCCTAAAAGTATCTTGTACACATTAGCATCCATAGCTTCCCCAGCCCTAGGCAATCAGTCACATACTTTGTCTCTATTGACTTGCCTATTCTAGACATTTAATATAAATGGAACCATAATATATGTGTTCTTTTGTGACTGGCTTCTTTCACTTAGCATAATGCTATCAAATTTCATCTATGCTGTATAACATGTGTCAGTACATCATTCCTTTTGATTATCAAGTAATATTCCTCTGTAACAATTGGAGGACTGCCAAACTGTTTCCCAAAGTAACTGCACTATTTTGCATTTCTACCAGCAAAGAATAAGGGTTTCAGTTTCTCCATATCCTTGTCAACACTTGATATTGTCTATTATTTAAATATTATAATTGTAACCATCCTAGTGAGTGGAAAGTATTGTCTCATTATGATTTTTATGTGCATTTTACTAATTACTAATGATGTTGAACTTCTTTTTATGTGTTTATTAGCCATTTTTATATTTTTGTTGGAGAAATGTCTATTGAAATTTTTTACCCATTTAAAAATTATTTTTATTTTTATTTTTGAGTTGTAAGAGTTCTTTATATATCTTGGATACAAACATCTTATCATGAATTACAAATATTTTCTCCTGGTCTCTGGGTTGTATTTTCACTTTCTTTATAGTGTCACTTGTAGTACAAAGGGTTTAACTTTGCAGTAGTTCAATTTATGTTTTCTTTTTCTTTTTTCATTTGTGTTTTTGGTGTCGTATTTAAGAAACCATTGCCTAATCAAAAGACAAAGACATTTACTCTTATATTTTCTTCTAAGAGTCTTATAGTTTTAGCTCTTACATTTATTTATTTATTTAGGTATGTGATCCATTTTGATTTAATTGGTGCATGTAAAATAGTCCAACTCATTATTTTGCATGTATTTCCAGCTGTCTTAGCACCATTGAAAGACTGACTATTTCTCATCCCTTTGAATTATCTTGGCACCGTTGTTGAAATACAATTGGCCACGAAAATATGAGTTTCTTTCTTGACTCAATTCTGTTTTGTTGATGTATATATCTATTATTATGCCATAACACATTGTTTGGATTACTGTAGCTTTGTGGTAAGTTTTGAAATTTGGACATACGAATCTTCCATCTTTGTTCTTTTTCAAGATTGGTTATTCTGGATGCTTTGGATTTCCGTATGAATTTTAAGATCAGCTTTGACAATTTCTGCAGAAAATACATTGGGATTTTGTTAAGGATTTCAATGAATCTGAAGATCAATTTAGAATTATTGACATTTTAACAATATTAAGTCTTACAGACCATGAATATGGGATACCTTTCATTTTTTTAGAGCTCCTCTAGTTTATTTCAGTAATGTTTTGCAGTTTCCAATGTAACCATCTTGAATTTTTTGAAAAAATTTATTCTTAAGGATTTTATTCTTTTTCATGGTATTATAAGTAGGATGGTTTAATTTCATTTTCAAACTGTTCACTGTTCATATGTAGAATTAATTTATTTTATATAATATCACGTATCCTGCAACTTTGCTGTGGTATTTATTAGTTCTAATAGTTTGTAAGGGTTTTCTCTATGCAAGCCATGTTATCTACAAGTAGAGATAGCTTTATTTCTTTTTCTTGCCTAAATGCCCTGAACAGTACCTGAATACAACGCGGAGTAAAAGATAGAAGAGCAAACATTCTTGTCCTATTTCTGATTCTAGAGAAAACGTTCAGTCTTTCACCATTAAGTATGGTTTTAGCTGTGGGTTTTTTGTTGGTGTCCTTTACGATCATGAGGAGGTTCACTTCTATTCCTAGTTTGAGTGTTTCTGTGAAAGGGTGTTGACTTTTGTCAAATGCTTTTTTTCTGCATCCGTTGAGATGATTATGTTCTGTCCTTTATTTTATTAAACTGGTGTTTTATAATGATTAATTTTCCTATCTCGAACCAACTTTGCATTTCTGGGATAAATTCCATTTGGTTATGGTTCATAATCCTTTTATATCTTGCTGAATGTAATCTGTTACTATTTTGTTAGGGGGTTTTGCATCTATGTTCATAAAATATATTGGGATGTAATTTCCTTTTATTTGGTGTCTTTTTCTGCTTTTGGTAAAAGTATAATACTGGTCATAGAGAACAAATTGGGAAGTGTTCTCTCATATTTGTGGGGAGAGTTTGTGAAGCACTGATACTAATTTTTTAAATGTCTGGTAGAATTCATCAGTGAAGTCATCTGAGCCTAGGCATCTCCGTGATATGTAAGTTTTAATGTTAGTATTTCTATCTACTTGTTATAAGTCCATTCATATTTTTCATTTCTTCTTGAATAAGTTTTTGTACTTTTGTCTTTCTAATTACTTGTCCATTTCATCTAAGTTATTTTACTGTTGACATGAAATTTTTCATAGTATGCTTTTATAATCTTTTTATTTCTGTAATGTTAGGTTACTAACTGAGATTTTTCTTCTTTTTATTATAGGTCTTTACAGCTATAAATTTCTCTCTGAGCAATGCTTTCTCAGCATCTTATAAGTTTGAATATATTGTAGTTTTGTTTTTATTCATATTAAGGTGTTACCCATGAAAGAACTGAGAAAGAATGGACAATGAAGTAGTAGGATCCTTAAAGAGTTGGTTTCCTGGAAACCAAGAGATACAAATATCGCAAGGAAGGGAGAATGTTAACTCCACAGAATGCTGTTAAGAGAGTAAAATGAGGTCAGAGAGATGGAGATTTTCCTTGGTATTATGGTTATAAGCATCTCCGTTGGATTACAGGGACAGACAGAAGCCCCTACTGACAGGGTGAAAGAAATGTCTGGAAGTGAAAACATAGAAGGAGTAAATATTAGAAAACTACACTCATAAGTTTTTCTGTGATGTGGAGCAGCAAAATGGAAGAAGTCATTGGGGAGGGAAGCAGCATCACAGGAACATTTGTTAATGAGGGGGACCCTAGAGCATGTTTGGATGTTGATGGAAAGGAGAGAGGAGGTCTCTAATAAATCAGGAGAGAGTCACAGAAATCCTAGGTAAAGAGAGAGAAGATGGGATCCACAGCACAAATTGTTTGTCTTTAATGGGAAGAGAAATATTTCTTCCATTGTAACAGGAAGAAAGGCAGAACACATGGGTAGAGATGCAGGTAGGGGTGATGTTGGGAAGATGAGAGAATTCCTGTATGATTGTATCTAGCTTCTCGGGGAACATGAAGTGAGGTCAGCAGTTAAAAGTTGGATGGATTAAAGGGAATATTGGAGTTCACAGAACAGATGAGCAGATGTTAAATGGACCTCTTTGAGAATGAGAAAAATTTGCTTTTACTGAACATATTAGACTTACTGGGAATTTTTTTTTTTTGGGTAGCCATTCTGAATTTTAAAAAAGCCCAGTTAGCACAGCTGTATTCATTTTCTCAGAAGTAGGATCAGAGTAGATAGACAGTTTAAGTGGAGTTGTTTGTTTCCCAGGTGAGTGAGTAGAGGATCATAAAACAATAAGGTGTGAAATGTGCTTTACTGCACAAAACACAGACACACACACACACACACACACACACACACACACACACATACACCAGAGACACACCACTCTCATTCACATGCATACCACACTCCCATGTGCATACATACGCACTCACATATGTCACACTTATATACACACACTCAGAAGTTCTAGCCCACTTAATTTTTACAGTAAACCCCAAAAGCATTTTACTACTGTTACTGAAGTACTTGAAAATTGAAAGACACTTGTAGTTTCCTCTATGTGAGTCACTCTTACCCTGTTCTTCAAATGTTCTAAACATTATCATGAAATAAAGTAGAGTCGATGTTAAGATTCTGTTATTTCCATTTGAGTCATCCTTTCATGGAATTTACCTTTGGAGCTTTTTCCCCTGGTACCTGTCCTACTACCATGCAGCTGTCCCAGGAACTCCCCATACAGTGGGCTATCCCAGACTTTTCTTCATACCTACACACCACCCCTATTCTCTCATCAGCGTAGCTAGAATTTAGGCTCTGCTCCTCATTGGCTATGTGACCTACGGTGTAATAAGCAAGAAATAATAATTTATTGTGAGGATTAAAAAATATAATGCATGGAAAGTGCTCAATATTCAATAGATGCCAAATTCATCTTTTTTCTCTTCTTTAATCTTTATATCTCTTTACCTGTTTTATCAGTTCTGGTCATATTTTTAATTTTTCAATTAGAGTTGACATATAATATTATATTAGTTTCAAGTGTACGACAGTGATTAGCTATTTATATAACTTACAAAGTGATGACCCTGATAAATCTAGTAGCCATCTGACGCTGTACATAATTATTACAATATTATTTACTATAGTCCTATATTCTTTATGCTATACTTTACATCCCAATGAATAGTATGTTACTACCAATTTGTACTTCTTAATCCCTTCCCCCTCCCCCCCGCCCCATGCCCTTCCCATCTGGCAACTATCAAATTGTTTTCTGTATCTATGAGTTTGTGTCCATTGTTTGTTCGTTTATTTTGTTCTTTAGATTCCACATATAAGGGAAATCATATTGCAGGTGTCTTTCTTTGTCTGATTTACTCCACTCAGTACAATATCCATGTTGTTGCAGATGGCAAGATTTCATTCTTTTTTTGTTCCTTTTTTTTTTTTTTTATGGCTGAACAATATTCTATTGTACAATGTACCACCTCTTATTTATCCATTCATCCATTGGTGAGCACTCAAGTTGCATCCATATCTTGGCTATTGTAAATAATGCTTCAATGAACATATGGATGCACATGTCCCTTCGATAAATATGCAGAAGTGGGATTACTGGGTCTTTCTTTGCCTCTTGTTATAGCCTTTGTTTTAAAGTCTATTTTGTCAGGTCTGAGTATTGTTATCCCCCCTTTTTTTTCATTTCCATTTTAATGAAATATCTTTTCCCCTCCCTTTAGTTTCAGTCTATGTGTTTTGATCTGAATTGAATCTCTTATAGGAGGCATAAGTATGGGTCTCATTTGTTTTTAATTGGTATATATACACAATGGAATACTAATGGATCTCATTTTCTTATCCATTCAGCCACCTTATATCTTTTGATTGGAGCATTTAATCCATTTACACTTAACGTAATTGTTGAAAGATATGCAGTTATTGCTATTTTATTGTTCATATTTTTGAACTTTTTTTCTTCTTCTTAAAGAACACCCTCTAACATTTCTTGTAATGCTAGTTTGATGATAAACTTCATTAGCTTTTTGTTGTCTGGGAAGATTTATATCTGTTTTTTGATTCTAAGTGATAGCTTTGCTATGTAATCTTGATTGTAGATTCTTGCTTTTCATCACTTTGAATATTTCCTGCCCATCACTTCTGGCCTGCAAAGTTTTTGTGGAGAAATCAACTGACAGTCTTATGGGAGCTCCCTTATAGGAAACTAACTGCATTTTTCTTGCTGCTTTTAAGATTTCACTTTGTCTTTAACCTTTGCCATTTTAATTATGATGTGTTTTGGTGTGGGCCTTTTTGGGTTCATCTTGTTTGGGACTCTCTGTGCTTCCTGGGCTTGTATGTCTATGTCCTTCCCCAGGTTAGAGAAGTTTCCAATCATTATTTCTTCAAATATGTTTTTAATTTCTTGCTCTTTCTCTTCTCCTTCTGGTACCCCTATGATGAGTATGTTGTTACACTTGATGTTGTCCCAGAGGCTCCTTAAACTGTTCTCATTTTTTTTAAATTCTTTTTTCTTTTTGCTGTTCTGATTGGGTGTTTTCTGCCACCTTATCTTCCAAATTGCTGATTTGTTCCTCTATTTAATCTAATCTACTGTTGATTCCCTGTAATAAATTCTTCATGTTAGTTATTGTGCTCTTTATTTCTGACTGATTCTTTTTTATGTTCTTTTAATCTTCATTTTTATATTTCAAATCTCTGTGTTGAAGTTCTCACCGAGGTAACTGAGCATCCTTATTATAATCAGTGTTTTGAACTCTGCATCTGGTAGACTGCTTGTGTCTATTTTGTTTAGTTCTTTTTCTGGAGCTTTATTCTGTTCTTTCATTTGGCACATGTTTCTTTGTCTCCCCATTTTGGCTGCCTTCCTGTGTTTGTTTCTATGTAATAAGTGGAACTACTACATCCCCCTGTCTTAGTAGATTGACATAATGTGATAAGTGTCCTGTTGGGTCCAGTAGCACCATATCCTTGGTTACCTGAGCCAGGTTGTGTATAGGTTGAGCCTGGTGCCTTGTGTGGGTTGCATATGCTCTCTTATTGTAGTCAATCCTTTGTTGCTGTATGTACATCGTTGGTAGGAATTGACCTTCTGGCTGAACTGTTGTGAGGACTGGATGTGGCTACAGTGGAGAAGCCGTTGTATAGGGTCTGACCCTATGGAGCAGGATTTACTTTATTGGGGCTCTAGTGACTGCCAACTCTGCCCTTTAGGTGAATCTTTTGTGGAGGTCGTTGGGGGGGGGTGTGCTCTTTTGTGATTTGAAGCTGGCTACCAGTTGTGTTGGTTTTGGGGCTTCTTGGCGGGTGGTGGGGGGCTCTGTTGCAAGCTATGGTCAGCTGCTGCGTGTGTCCTGCACAGGGCCATTTGGTATGAGCTACGAAGCGATCTGCAGATAGTTGCCACTTGTGCTGGGCTTGTGCTGGGAGAGGCTAAGTTGTGAACTGAGGCTGATTACCACTAGTGCCAGGCTTGGGGCTGCTTAACAAGGCACACCAAGGCCTGAGGCTGCTTGTTTGGGATTTATGAACCTTTGAGAGATTTTAGGAAAGTCTGTAGCATGAGCCAAAACAGAGCATTTATATGGAAAAGCCACTGAAAGTGGCTTGAGTGGGCCCACAGGTTGTGTGAGGAGGGGTCTCAGGGATTCACCAGGGTTGGGTGACCAGTGTTATCCAGGTTGATGGACTCAGATATGGTGGATGCCTGCATGTGCAGGCTGGGTGGGGATGGGAGGGCTTAACAAAGGAATAAAGGTTCCTGTCAGCACTTCTGTCTGAGAGAAAGCTGCTCCTCCATCCCCAGCCATGAAGCCAGACAATTCAGTTCCTCCCCATGTGACCCTGGTACCTTTTGAGCTGCTGCCCCAGCACTAGAGTCAGAGCAAGTAAGTTCATCAGCAAGTAAGTTCATGCATGGGCAATTTAAGAGGAATGCCTAGGACTATCTCTAACTTCCATCTCAGTCAGCCACAATTTTCACTGGTTTTTCACAGTAGAAGTTATGGGGACTTCTCACCCCAGCAGTGGAACACTGGGTTAGGGATGTGGTGTGGGGCTGGAACTCCTCACTTCTGAGGGGATACCTCCACATTTGAGATATCCCTCCCAATTCTTAACCACCACAGGTGGGTGTGGGACCAGGCTGTTCTGCATCTCAACCCTCCTGCCAGTCTTGACATGGCTTCTTCTGTATGTCCTTAGTTGTAGGACTTCTGTTCAGCTAGACTTGAGGAGGTTCTCAATAATGACTGTTTTGTAGTTTAGTGGTAATTGGAGGTGATCATGGGTGGAGGCCAGCACAGTGCATACCTACTCCACCATCTTTGTTCTGGTTACATTTCCTCAGGGTCTTCATTCAGCTAAGCAATTTTTTTTATTAGTATAACTTAATTAATTCTTAGAGATAGAATTTTAAATTTAATAGGGTTCTCTGGAAATAATGTCAGAATCTACAACTGACTCTAACCAGGACTTCAGATGGTCAAAACAGTTGTATTTGGGGCATGCAGATCTTTTTACTTGACTCAAATCATACAGAACTGACTTTAATCATCATTCATTAAACTAAACTATAATACTGAGCACAGAAAATTGTATTATTTTCATGTCCTGGGTATTAGAGTACTTCATAACTAAAATGAATTATTAGGCCTTTTGAAGTATTTTTGAAATATCACGGGATTGTGCTATATCCAAGGATTCTTGACAAGGTAACAGAACAACATTGCAATCTCGTAAAAAAAGGGGTTAGTGTCAAAGGGTATTTCTTTAAAAAGCATCTTCTTAAGAATGTGGTTGAGATCATTGCGCTCATTTCACTTTTGGCTACTGTGACATTTGTCTTCACACCTGCTGTTCACATCCAAAGTGGTAAGTCACTCCTGGTCTCTAAGGACCAAAGGTTTTAGATAAATATATCTCATTTACTAGCTTATTTTTCCTGCATTGAGTATTATTCACTGTTTTATTTTGAAAATAATACTAATGACTGAGCTTAATCTTAATTGGTGGTGGAAGGTGAAAAAATGAACATATCCCTGGTTTTTAAAGGGTGTACTATTGAGCACATTAGCTTTTTGCAATATGTGGCATATAATGGAATTGTGCAGAGGCAAAGCTGAGACTTTATGTTTTGATCTTTTACATGTATTCCTTTTATTCCTCAGTTCTTAGAAATGGTAACAAACTATATGTTATAATGATTTTAAAGTGTGTATATTGGCAAGTACAAGTAATACTACACTTGAATTGATCACCAGTGATGGCTCGTAAACTGTGAAGTATAACCAGCCCCACTGCACACATTACAGTCCTGTGGTATTATGCATGCAAAACCATGTGCCGATGGTTTTGATGTTATGGGAAGTAGCAGACTGTTTCCTTAATTCTCATAAGTTGAATTTCCCCCTAAAGACTCATTAGAAAAAGTCATGTTGAAACGTGTGGTGTCATTACAAGATTGTTCTCGCTTGGTGACAAGCAACAAAAGTAGAAAAACGTTCCTGACAATTTCTGAAATATGATCACTAGAATTGCTCTGAAATTAATGAGATGCTAGAGGAAGCCAAGAGCATAACAGATCATCTCATGTGTGCAGTTGATGAGAGTTTTAAACGGGGATGCAATTATTTGCCAAGTGAAGGCAACCGTTTTCATGATCAACTACTTTCTCACTACTGCTGCTTAATGAAAATTGAGCAAGTCCATAGCGATGAACATCAAAATGATTACAGAACATTCTGACCCCAAGGAAATTATATATAATTAAATTAACAGCTACAGCTTTAGTTTTAGTTTTACTCAACTAAGAACCTAAAGACTGTCTTTGCTCTTATTGCTCTTATTTCTTTCTTTCTTTTTTTCTTTTCTTTTTTTCCTTTTTTGAGATGAGGAAATATTTTAAAAATAAGCTATAAGGTAAATTCTCCCACCCAAACAAGTAAGTTTCCCATTTAGTGTTTCTTGTTTTTCTCCATCTGTTCACTCTTGGCATTTCCAGTGCTGCTCCTGGTCCCCACCATAATGACTGTCCTGTTGTGTGTCTGTCTCCATGGAAACAGACTGCTCAGAGAGAGGAGCCCTGGACAGCATGCAGCCACAAACCGGACTGGACTCCCCATGGGCGCAGCCTCTCTTTGATCACAGTGCAGAAAGGAGAAGTTACCTCATCTTAGAGAAGCATCAAGGTGTTTGGGACCTAAATTTCTCTTTCTGTGGTTCTGCAGATGTAGCTGGATAAAACCCTGAGAGGAGAGATGGGTCACCATCTGTTTCCCTTGTTTCATTATCAGGTGAACCAAGACAATTTTGGGGAGGACCCAAAGGAAAAGGATAGAGAGGGATAGAAGATAATTATAAGAAAATGAAGGATTCTTTAACAAAGTTACAGTCCAGCTGTGCAGGGGAAAGGTAGTTAACTAGAATCCCAACCGCTCAAAAAAAAGAAAGTGTATATATATATATATATATATATATATATATATGATATATATATATATATGTATATACATACATATATGTACATGTGTATATATACATATATATACACATATATAGTACATATATAGTTATATATATATATATATATATATATATTCCTCCATAAAATATACAGTTATTTCAAATGTGAAAGTACTAAAAATCCATAAAAAGTTGTGTTTTTTTTAATGACTAGAGGAACTGGGCCATTAAAAAAATGTCAGCAAAATGGCATAGTTTACAGAGAAGGCACACAGGTTTATAGGAAAGCAAAAATTCACGGAAAGCCTGTTATTGTGCCGTGTCACACACTTTGGACATTCCAGCCTTTTTTAAATTTTGACCAACAGTAATATTTTCCCCATAAGCACATCTGGAAAGTTTTGTCCTTAGTTTTTTAGACCTAATAAAAAGCTCAACTTACCTAAGCGATAGATAACAGTTTTAAAGATTCAAGAAAAAAATTTAAATAAATACAACAGACATTGAGCAAATGCCAATTCTTACAATTTCTGGGTGTCAAAAAATCACTCTGGTATTGGAGGCACCAGAATTGAGAGCCAGATTCTGTAGTTTTGTAAACAGAGTTGTGCAGAGAGACATTATTACCTTCCTGTGTGCACTGATATCCCTGGGCACCTGGATCATTCTAGGATTTGATTTTCAGTCAGTTGATCACACTGGAATTCACTCCCAATCTGTAGTTACAGCTCTCTGGATTATTGCTTTTAAATTGAGCATTTTCCTGTAGTTTACATCCCTACCTTCTAAATATACAGAAAGAAGCATCTGGAAAACAATAATGAATAACATGCATAATTTGCGGTATGGTTTATAGAGCCTCTCAGGACAGATCTGGTTTCATCCGGGTCCTACAGGAAGGCTGAGAGATGGGAATATTTATGATAACTGAGGCTCAGAGAGGTTAAATGATTTTCCCAAAGTCTAGTAGTGACAGATCTCAGACCTAGTTCTTTTCACTCCAGAGTCTATGGCAGTCAACATTAACAGTTTCTTAATGAAAAGCATTGGTGTTTCTTTTTTTAAGAGCCATCACTCAGGTGTTCCATTCAAGTCACTAGAGGACAGAAGCAGGATTCTATAGTTCTTTGGGAATTGTGCTTTGGTACATTTGTTTGCGTCATGCTCTTCAGGCGAAAGAGAATTCCAGCTGTACTTATCCACCACAAGACATAATGACTCCTATGAATTTTCTAGGAATGAAAATGAAAAATCTCTTAAATTCCAGCACTGTGTCTTTGGTACTTATGCAGTGGCTGCCAAAAGCAAGTAACCAGAAATAAGTGGGCCTGAGAATCTAACAAAGCTCTTTTTCTGTCGTGTTGGTTGGAGCAGAGCATGCATTACTGAGATAGCCCTGTCCAGGCAGGCTCCTGCTCCACGGGCTAGACTTTTCCATGGGATTCTGTAAGCAGTCTTGGGCTAGTCATTCCCACCCATGCATTAATAGTGTCAGTAGCAAGAAGAAATCCAGTCCAATAAGCTAGTGACTAAGAAGGCTCATTCATCATTTAGTTTTCTCACTGTTAATAATTTAGCAAACATTAATTAAATACCTACTGCACCAAGTTTGTGCTCAATAGATATAAAGAAGAATAAAACAGTGTCATGAGCATTGAAGACTTACAGTCCAGTAAATTTTCCACCCATGTGAACTTATAAATCCTACCACTGATGGCTTCATCTGAAATTTTAAAAAGGAGAAGCTGAAGCACTGGGAACTCATTAAAACCTGGTTGTTTAAAATCACATGAGCTGGTGACAAAGCTAGCAGAGGGGTCTAATGTATTCACCAGCTGACTCCACCACCTGACTCCCTTGTAAAATATGATTGCATCATTTCAGGATGAAAAGTAATGCCACTGACTGGCTAACTCTGGCTCACTGTGCTTCGTTATCAAATGCATTTCCTGAGAGTCCTGTATTTCTTGGTTAAAGTGTGGCTGATGACGTACTTGTAACCAAGGGGCTCGGCTCAGCCCCAGGGCTTCTCTCTGACTAATGGGAGCATGCCAAGTAAACAAGCACGTGACTGTGTTGTGTCTAAGACAAGGAATGCAAAGATTGATTCACTGGCCTTTAATCCAATGATTCACAAACAAACAATGCCATTTGGATTTCAGTAACTGCCATGGTATAACTATTGTTGACTTTTATTAGTGTATAATTAACCCTGTAGTGTGTCAAGATGACAGCTGTATTTTTCTGTTCATTCAGAGATGCTCACAGGCTGAAGTCTTCTAACTAGTTATGTGATATCATTTCCGTACATTGATGGTGAATGTCAACGTTTGTGATTAGGTTGACAGGCATGTTTATTACATTTCACAAAGTCTTTTTCTTTCTTCCTTTCTTCTTCCTTCCCTTCCTCCCTTCCTTTTTTCTTTTCTTCCTTCCTTCTTTCTTGCATTCAACTTCATCTAGGTTTAAGTTCAGAGGCAAAGCAAGGGTGTGGGATTTGGAGATGGCAATGGAGTAGGTGAGGGGAGAGAGTCAGTGCTCCTAGATTCAGGACTTGCTCAGCTAGCCCGTATGGCTGTCATTCCACAGATGGTTTGAAATTGACCTGCAATGCTTTCTTGAATGACCCTAGTTATCTCTCTCCGTGACAGGTCCTTGCTGTTCTAAGTCTGTGAATTCCTGAGCTCTCCAGAGCATAATTGCTGCTGTAACTTTTGTCAGTGTCATAGTGCTATCGTATCTACATTGAGACCAGCTCCAGGCCACCAACAGAACAGGGAATGCTGTTGCAGGGGCTCATAGCTGTGTGTGCCTCAGGCACGTAGGGACCTCTCCTCCCAATGTTTCTGCTCCCCTGGCCAATGAGCTCTCACATCTTGGTGTACCTTACAAGAAGGTACCAGGTAACCAAGTCCCCTGTTGTACCTCTTCAGTGCAGAGCACAGACCAAGCCTGCCGCATACTTTACCCGAGGTACATTCTAGTGCCACTAAAGTAGGGCACTGCACACAGGCCTTAGCAAGAAATGTGTTCAAAATCTCTTTCTCTTTCTTTCTTTCTTTCTCTCTCTCTTTCTCTCTCTCTCTCTCTGTCTCTCTCTGTCTCTCTCTCTCCCCCCCCCCCTCTTTCCCTTCCTCCTTCCCTCCCTCCCCCTCTTTCCTGTAGTAGTAGCCATTTACACTTTCCTTATTACCTCCTGCAAAATGAGCTGCCCTTCTTCCAAAAGCTTGGGGCCTCACACAAATAGGTGATTAATTTCCGAAGTCTCTATCTGAACCCTGGGTCACACATCCTGTTTGTAGGAGACTAGAAAGTTGTTTTTATAACTAGCAGCCCCAGCGTTCACCAGTGTGTAACGCGCAGTTAGTAGTCACAGAACACTGATAGTTATTGGTCTCAAAGGTCTTAATTTAACTGGCGACTTTCACCTCATTAGCTTTGTGCTTGGGGCAAATGGCAACTGATTCATACATCACCCTAAAGTTTGTAAAATTCTTGAAAACTTTTGGGTTCATTTAATAAAGAACTGAGATAGAAGCTCAAATTGTTTTCTGAATAATAGATTTTGTTCAAGGCTTTTTATTTTCCCCCGAGTGCAGCTTGAAAACCACCTGACAATAATTAAATTATTCTGATTTCTCACTCCTACCTCCCACACTCATTTCCCCCTTTGTTTGGCTTTTGGTGGTGTGTGTAATTATCTTCTTTTAAGTAGCAAGCACATCCACCCACAACTGCACGTGCTACCTATCGTCTGAACTTGTGCTAGTGGGGAAGAGGAATCCTTTTCCCTTCTCCTCGTAGGTTGTAAACTGGTTATTCACATTTTCTTTGATGAGAATTTTAAGCACCAAGCGCCGTCTTCACAAGCATATACGGCAGATGGTTAGGAAGATTGTGTGATAAGGAAAGCTGGCCAATTTCTTTAGTTATTTTCACCTCCTGAACATATTCCAAAGAAATGCAATGGCATATTTCAGGGTGTGTCTTTACAAGACTGCGTTCCTTAAATATGAATATAATTTGCTGATGTATTCACTCTAAGATGGATTCATTTGGGGGATGTCTCCGCTGTAAGAGATCTTGTAGCATTTTCATATAAAATGAGACGTCTGTCGAAAGCTCTCCTGGGTGCTACTGCCTAGGAATTAACACAGCTGCTCCTTCTTTTCACTCAGGCCGACTTCCAGGCAGGAGGAAACCAAGTAAGATATTTAGATGACCCCTCATGACATTTATGCACTTTATCTGTGTGATGAGGTAATCTGCATAGAGAATGAAAGAAGCTACCAGGTTACCTGACTTGTTCTGCGAACTGACTCCACCTTTTCCTTGCTTGAGGGCTTTAGACTCCATATCCTTCTGTAAAATGGGGATAAGGTATCACTACATCCTTGGGTTATTGTGAGGATCAAAAGACATTAGGTAGGTAAAGTTTTTTTCACAAAAGTGCTCAGTAAAAAGTTGTGAAGCTGGTGGAGAAATGCGGGAGAAATACCAGGGCACATCTTGTTGCTATGCACATGGGCTTTCTTGCATAGACATTTCAAGTTTCCTCCTTCAGGGAGAGTCTTCTGATAGCCAGCCATGCCCTAGGGAGCCTCAGCTCAACTACAAATGCTCTGAGATCTTATATTCCTTCCCAATGTGCTCCCTTGTTCCCAACTATTACTTCCAGAGGGCATGCAGACTAATAAATTGACTTGAAGGTTGTAGTTTCAGGGGAGATTAGAGTTAACAGACTTTGAGGTCAGGAGAGAGCCCCCAGTGGTGGGGGGGGAGTAGCAGCTACAGCAGCAATAAACCTCCAGGGAGGCAGGGGCTAATCTGACCTGATGACAGAGCACCCACTATTGTGGGTGGTCTTAACTATTGGTCAATTCAATCCTCCATGGGCAAGGATAGGATGCTATTTTACTATGTCATCACTATTTCCACAAACATAACCATCCTCAGTATGTATGGGACTTTTTATCTTTTTAAATGATATTCATGCCTTCCCATTGCATGACTTTTATGTATATTTATACAATTCAGCATAAGGGATTTTTGGATTCTTTGTTTAGATTCATCTCTCTCTCTCTCTCTCTCTCTCTCTCTCTCTCTCTATATATATATATATATATATATATATATATATATACATATATATATATACTCTAAAGAGATAGACTACAACTTTTTGGAATGTGATTTAAATTCTTTGTAAAAATTTGTCTTTGGATTTCCTCTGACTATCCTGTGGGTACAGAGTCCCAGAGAGCAATTTCCAGGCTCTCAGTTTCATGTAGGAAGGTGCTGGCCCTGGTAGTAGATGGCCATCAGTTGTAACTAGTTGGCCATCAGCTGTAACCCATTAGCCATTGGCCACTGATATAACTGCCATGGCTGAGCTAGCAAGCATGGATTGTAGTTAGCAAGGGGGTTGGTTGGCAGAGAAGCATACAGCGGATTGAGGCTAGCAAGTGTGGTTAGCAAGCATGGATAGCGGATTGCAGGTCGTGTGGATCCTACTTCCCATGTCTCGCCCAGCTGCCAGCGAGACTGGGGTGCAAGAAGACCCACTTTTGGGATACTGGTGGATGTTTGCTTTTGAGTTTCGACCAGCCACCATGGACAATTTAGTGGTATGGCTCTATTGTTGTTCCTTTTTGGCTCACCATGTCCTGCGTTCTTGTGCAGGGAGAGGGAGCTGAGATCCTGCATGACATATCCAAATAAGGTTTTAGCTGACCTCTAATAAATTCATTTTTTCATTGTTTCATTTCTATCTTCATGATCCAATTAAGTATAATTCTAGAAGGAGTGGAGATATGGAAGAGTTGTTTTTGAATTATTTATGATATATATATTTAGTAACTCTTCTAGCTATTTATTTTCTTAAGCAAAAAAAAAAAGGACTGCTTTGTGGAAGATTATTTAGGGGCCATTGCCCTCTTGGGGTTATAGTAGTCCTTCCTTATCCTAGGGCAGTACATTCCAAGACCCTCAGAGGATACCTGAAACTGAGGATAGCGCCAAACCCTGTATAAACTATGTTTTTTCCTATATATACATACCTTTACACTTAAAGGAAGCATTTTATGGCTTCTCTTTGGCATATCTGAATTGCCAGCGTGACTACACTTACACTTCGGCACTATTATTAAAATAGCACTAGGATATTGAGACAATCCATCTGATAACCAAGACAACTACTAAGTGAACTAATGGGTGGGTAGGATATAGTGTGGAGACTGGACAAAGGGATGATTCATGACTCGGATGGACAGAGTGGGACAACATGAGATTTCATCACACTATGGAGTGCAATTTAAAATTTATGAATTGTTTATTTCTGGAATTTGGCATTTCATATTTTTCAGACTGTAGTTGACCACAGGTAACTGAAACTGTGGAAAGTGAAACTACAGATAAGGTGGAACTACTGTATTTATATTTTATTATAACTAAATTCTAAAATTTTGAGGGTAGAGATAACATGCATTTAACTCTCATAATGCTTTAAACTTAGCTACTATTAGATAATTAAGGATTATTAACTGGTGAAATAGGTGATTCTTGAAAACAAGGCTTCTGGACCTAATGAAAGGAATGTCTAATGGTGAAAGTTTAGTTATCAAAAAAGATTAAAAAAATTTTTTTTTCAAGAAATTCTGCCTGACAACTTTAAATCACATTGTCTGCTCTGATCACCCTTGAATCAACTACTGCCTTTAACATCTTGAGCATCTAAGGAAATCTAGTGTATAGATTTTTCCAATCCCCACAAGTTTGAAAAAGTACTGTGAAGACTCACATTATTAAATGCAATAATGGCATCTGATGCAACTGTAATTAGAAAAATCAAGCAGAGAAATTATTTAAATTTTGCCCTTTTAAAAATGGAAACTGAAGACTTTTGCATGTATGTGGCAGGCAGCCCCTAAGATAGGCTCCAGTGATGCTCCCCTCTTAGTATTTATGAGTTTAGGTAGTCATTTCCCCTTGAATATGGGCTGGACTTATTAATTCACTTCTAATGAATGGAATACAGTGTGATGTGATGTCACTTCTGAGATTAATTTATAAAAAGACTGTGGCTTATGTCTTGGATGTTCTCTGTAGCTCTCTCGTATCTCTCACTCTGGACAAGCCAGCTGGGTACCAAATAATGAGGCAGGTCTGTGAAAAGGCCCATGAGAGTGAGTCTGGGAGTGGGTCTTCCCCATGTTAAGCCTTGAGATGACAGCATCTTTGGTCAACACCTTGACTGCAGCATGAGAGAATCTGAGTCAGAACTACCCACTGCAGCCTTGCCCAGATTTTTGATGGGCCCAGCGATTGGGAGAGAACAGATAAACAGAGCTCATTAACCCATCCTTCACTTGGTATATCCTCATTTGAGGACCTGTAGTAGCTTTGACTATTGAGTTGTATTGAATTCAGTCATTCAGTGAGTGAATATTTAATAAGCAGTGTTCTGAGCCAGGCACTTTTTTAGACCCTGAGGATATAGCAGGGAGCAAAACAGAAACGAATTCCTGCCCCCATGGAGTTTACATTCTAATTGGGGGAGAAAGACCTTGGAAAAAACATGTTGTCTGTTGCTACAATAATGCTGAATAACAAATCCTCTCAAAGCATAATGGTTTAAAACCACCACTATTTGTTATTATTTCTCATGTGTCTCAGGGTTGGGCTTGGCCGACCACCTGGGCTTGCTCGTGTGTCTGGGTCTGATCTGGGTCAAGCTTGTACTTATGGTGGAGGCAGGGGAAAGAAACCAAAGAGAGAACAGAAGTGCGTAATGCCTCTCGAAGACTTGAAACTGACTCACTGTCATGTCCTTTGCATTCTATTGGCCAAAGCAAATGACAAGGAAAGCCCAGTTTCAAAGGGTGGGGAGACAGATTCCACCTCCTAATGGAGGAGTTGCTAAGTCACTTTGCTAAATACATAAAGGCCAATAATTAGAGTTGTCTGTACAGTCAATTCAGTTTACTAAATAAGCAAAATACATAGTATGTCAGTTAATGGTGAATGTTATGTAGAAACACAAGGCAGAAAATGGGGTAGGGTATTGAGGTGGGTGACATTTGGGTAAATCTCTGAAGAAGAAGAGAAAGTAAGCTTTAAGATTTCTGGGGCATAAATATTCTAGGCAGAGTGAGTCAAAAAAACGGAAGTATAGAAGTATGGCTGTCATGTTTGAGTAGGAGAAAGAAGGCCAGCATGTTTGGAAAATGGACTGGTAATGACTCAAAGGCCATTGTAAGAACTTTGGCCTCTGTGAGTAAGCCATTGGAGAGTCTTGAGCAAAGGAATGCTATGAGGTGTTTGGAGGCCGTGTTAAGAATAGGCTGTAGGAAGGGCAAGAGGAGAAGGAGGGAGAACAGGTGGAAAACTACTGTAATAACCCGGGGACAGATGATGATGGTTTGACTAGAGTGGGAGCTGTGGAGGTGGTGAGAAGCATTCAGATTCTGAATATATTTTGATGGTAGAACTCATGACTCAGTCACTCAGTCACTCTTCTATTTATGCTTAGAAATAGAACACAATATGTATAAAAATAAGCCAGTTGGTTGCTTTCTTTTCCAAATATAAAGATCCTCAATATTCTAAACAAAACACTTTTTGGTACTTTTTGAGTTGTAACTAAATATACTCAATCTACATTTTAGGTTTCATTCATCTCCCTAATGTGTCATATTATTTTAAATTTGGTAATAAATCATGTCTATCACATATATTAAATATAAAATAACTTAATGTGTGTCATTTGTTTAAAAAACAAAGTAGATTGCCTTTATTTATATTATAAACAGTAAAAATTTAAAAATTATTATAATACTGTCCTGAATTACTTACTGATTTCTTAAAATTAGTTTTTTAACTTTTTACAGCTTTGATAAAGTATAATTGACAACAAACTGCACATATTTAGATTATGCAATTTGAAACCATAACCACAATCAAGATAATAATCATATCTATCTCCTCCAAAAGTTTCCTTGCACTCTTTTATAATTCATCCCTCATCTTCCTCCCTGCCCTCTTCCATCAATCAGCCACTAATTTGTTTAATGTGACTATAAACAAGTTTGAATTTCTAAGATTTTATATAAATGAAATCTTACACTATGTACTCCTTTTCACACAGCATAAATTTCTGAGATCCATTTATGTTTTCTCATGGATATGCAGTTCATTCCTTTTTATTCCTGAGTAGTAAGTATGCCATTGTATCAATATCTGTTTATTCATTCCCCTGTTGACAGACATTTGGGTTGTTTCCAATTTTTGGCTGTTGCAAATAAAGCTGTTACGAATATTTGCATTCAAGTGTTTCTCTAGATTTATATTTTTATTTTTCTTTGGTAAACACATAGGTATGAAATGATGAGATCATATGTTAGGTGTACGTTTAGCTTTTCAGGAAACTACCAAACTGTTTTCCAAAGTGATTTTGCTATTTCACATCTCACCAGCAGTGTATGAAGGTTTTAGTTCTTCAGCATCAATGCCGGAACTTTAAATTTTAGAGCAGTCACATCTTATTGTGGTTTGAGTTTGCATATCTCTAAAGACTAATGGTGTTAAGCTCTTTCATGTACTTATTTGTCATCTGTATATCTGTTTTGGAGAAGTGTGCAAATCTTTAGCCCAATTTAAAATTGGGTTTTTGTTGACTTATTGAGTTTTTAGCATTTTAAATATGTATTCTGGATTCAAGTCTTTTTCATATATATGAATTTGCAAATACCTTCTCCAAGACAGTGGCTTATCTTTTTATTACTTTAGCAGGCCTTTTGAAGGGCATACATTTTTTAATTTTCATAAAGTCCATTTGTTATTTTTTTCTTACATGAATTATAGTTTTGGTGTCATAGCTAAGAAATCTGTGCCTAATTTAAAGTAAGAATGACTTTCTCCTGTGCTTTTTTTCTAGAAGTTTATAGTTTTATATTTTACTATTAAGTCTATGATCCATTTTAAGTTACTTTTTGTATATAGTGTGTATGGTGTGATGTTTAGATTGAAGTTCATATTTTTGTGTATGGATTTCCAGCACCATTTCTTGAAGACTGGTATTTGTCCACTGAATTGCCATTGCTCCTCTGTCAAAAATCAGTGGTCCATTTTTATGTGTGGGTTTACTCATGAACTCTCTATTCTGTCTATTGATCAATTGTCTATATTTATACCAAGTTCATACTGTCTTAATTACTTTAACTTTCAAGTTTTAAAATCAGGTAGTATTAGTCTTTCAACTTGGTTCTTTGTCAGTTATTTTGTTTGTTTTAGGTCCTATGCATTTCCATATGAATTTTAGAATGAGCTTATCAAACTCAACACAATTTCTGCTTGCACTTTGATTAGGATTGTATTAAATCTTCGGATCATTTTGGGTAGAGTTAACTTCTTAATGGTATTGAGACTATTAATGAGAGTTTAAAATGGTACAACTATTGTTGGAAACAGTAGCATGATTCCTCAAAACATTAAAAATAGAATTACCATGTGATCCAGTAATTCAACTTCTGGGTATATACCCAAAATAATTAAAAGCAGAGTCTCAAAGAAATATTTTTATACCTGTGTTCATAGAAGCATTATTCACAATAGGTAAAATGTGAAAGTAACCCAGGTGTCCATTGATGAGTGAATCGATAAGCAAAATGTGGTATATACACATAATGAAATACTATGAGTCTTAAAAAGGAAGGAGATTCTGACATAAGCTACAACATAATTGAAACTTAAGGACATTATGCTAAGTCAAATAAGCCAATCACAAAAAGACAAATATTATATGATTCCATGCGGTACTTAGAGTAGTCAAAATCATAGAGATGGGAAGTAGAATGGTGGTTGCCAGGGCCTGAGGAGAAGGAGAAATGGGGAGTTATTATTTAATGGGTACAAAGTTTCAGTTTTGCAAGGTGAAAAGAGTTCAGGGGATGGATGGTGGTAATGACTGCACAGCATTATAAATGTATTTAATACTACTGAACTGCACATTTAAAAATTGTTAAGATGGTAAATTTTGTGTTTCACGTATCTTGCTACTGTACAAAAATTGAAAGGAAAAAGAGACAGGGATGTTTAGATTATCTGTTTTTTCTTGAGTGAGTTTTGATATCTGCATCTTTCAAAGACTGTCCATTTTATCTAAGTTGTTGAATTTTTAATATGTCTTTCTTTTCCTTTTAAATCTGTGAAATCAGTAATAATATCACTTCTCTTATTCTTGACAATGGTAATTTATGTCTTCTCACACTCTCCTCTAATTAGTCTGGGTGGAGGTTTATTAATTTTATTCATCACAAAACCAGATTTTATTTATTTATTTTTGTTTTTTCTTTCTTTGATTTCCATTGTGATTTTTATTTCCATTCTTCTGATTGCTTTAGGTGTCATGTTCTCTTTTATTCTTCTAGATTCTTAAGGTAGAACTTGAGATCACTGATTTGAGCTCTTTCTAAATGTCTAATATACAGTTTTAGTGCTATGCATTTTTCCTTTAGTGGCAACCCACACATTTTGATATTGTGTTTTCCTTTCCATTCAGGTCAAAAAATACTTTCAATTATCCCTTTGCTCTCTTCTTGACCAACTGGTTATATAGAAATGTGTTATTTAGTTTCCAAACATTTGGAATATTTAAAATATTTCTTATTGATTTCTAATTTTATTCCATTTTAGCCAGAGAACATACTTTTTGTGACTTGGGGAATTTTGAATTTACTGAGACTAGTTTTACTACCTAGGATATGGTTTCTCTTGGTAAAATTTCCATGTACACTTGAAAAACGTGTATTTTATTGTTTTTGAGTGGTATATTCTAAATATGTCATTTAGGCCAGTTGGTGATGTAATTTTCTATCCTCTTGTTTCTCAGTTATTGACAGAGGGGTATTGTAATCTCTGACTATAATTGTGAATTTGTCTATTTCTCCTTGCATTTCTATCAGGTTTTTCTACATGTGTTTGAAGTTCTGTTATTAAATACATAAGTGTTTGGATTATTATTATATCCTCCTGTTGCATTGATTGCTTTAACATTATGAAATAACCTACTTCATCACTAATAAAACCCTTTTCTCTGAAATTTACATTGACTAATGTTAATAGGCACTCTAGGTTTCTTTTGATTTGAATCAGTATGCTATTTCTTTTTCTCTTGTTTTACTTTTAACTTATTTGTATCTTACTGTTTGAAATACACTCATTGTTAGAATCATAGAGTTGGTTTTTGTTTTTATCCAATTTGATAATCTCTGTCTTTTAATTGAAGGAGTTTAAAATTTTACATTTAATGTTATTATCGATAGGGTTAGGTTTACATGCATTATCTTACTATGTGTTGTTCATTTACCTCATCTATTTATTCTTTGCTTTTGTCAGGAAGCTAATAATAGTGTAAAATAAAACATGAATGCACACACACATGCACACACACACACACACATATGAGTTCTGACAATTAAGTTCAAGAACTCACCCTAGAAAAAGTGCTACATATCTCATTGCTGAATATCACTATGGTTACCTTTGAAGCTATGCACCAACGCCAGAGCCTAGTCCACCCTTCAAAGAAATTTTGGAACTCTCTCTGGAATGACCATCAGAGCTGTTGTCTTGAATGTCATCAAAATGTCTTCCTTTCAATATTTCCTTTATCTTTGGGTAAAGAAAAAAGTCACTGGGGGCCAGATCAGGTAAGTGGGGAAGGTGTTCCAATACAGTTATTTGTTTACTGGCTAAAACCTCCCTCACAGACAGTGCCGTGTGAGCTGGTGCATTGTCGTGATGCATGAGCTCCTTCGGGACCACTTTTGTACACACCTTTCTCATGTCAAGATTTTCAGTTAAGATTTTCCTAACTGTTTCTCTATCGATGTTTATTTGGTCTGCGATGCTTCTCACAGTCAGCCGATAATTTGGACTCACAAGTTAACAAATTTTTGCAATGTTTTCATCAGTTCTGCTCATTACTGGCCGCCCTGACCTCTCTATATCAGTGACACATTCTCTCCTCTCAGAAAAAAACATTTAATCCATTTGTACACTGCCATTTTCTTCATGCATTATCCCCATAAACTTGGACTAATATGTTCCTGATTTCACTTCTACTCCTGCCAAGTTTAACAAGAAATTTAATGTTTGCTCGTTGCTCTAATTCAAGCTCAGACACTCTCTTGACAGCACAAAGAAACACGCAACAACAATAATGAACGCCACTCAGCAAGACACTGCCACACATTGACACAAACACAGCTGTGAGACACTGATATACCAAGTTCATGAAACCTTACTGAGCTGTTTGTATAGTGCTGCCAATGTAAGTACATGGTGGAAAATTCGTGAACTTAATTGTCAGAATGCAGGCATGCCTGCATGCATATGTGTGTGTGTGTGTGTGTGTGTGTGTGTGTGTGTGTGTATTTAGATAATATCTAAATTGCTTTTAAATTGCTTTGTATAGCCATACTTCATGGTAGAGAAGGACGTATGTTATTGCATAGGAGTTGGAACATATACTGAGATTGTAGTATTTATTTTTTCTTTGTTTACATTTTTGTTTGTTTTAACCACTAATGTGTATGCCGAATAAAACCACAGACCTCATTTGTTTTTTTCATCCCAACAGTCCCTGGCACATATTAGGTGAATAATAAATACTTTTTCACTGACAGAGATTAAGTCAGATTCTTGGAATGGATGTAGAAATATCACCTGAGCCACGTACAGCCAACAATTGAATCTTTTCCAGGTATATGGTGTCAGAAAAGAGTTTTAAATAAAGGCATGAGATCATAGCAAGAATCAGGGGCCAAGAAAAAAACAGAATCTGTGATCAGTCTTGGTAGGAACTAGTAAAAAAGAAGGCAAAAGATACCAGAAATCACATCTGCGAGTGCATGTCCAAGCTGCTTGAATGCTATTCTGCTTTGCAGAGGCTCTCTTTCGATGGCCCATGGCCCCACCACCAAGGTCGGTCCTCTACCACTCTGAAATACATTTATTTATTGAGTGAATATTTATTGGGTACATTTTTGTTTTTTCAAGATTAATGTAGCATTTTCACAGCTTAGTAAGGAGACAGACATTTACATATAAATTATTGTAAGGCACAATGATGAGTAGAATAATCGTGTGTGTACATGCATCTCGGGTAGGACTGTGGAAGCCTGATTACCGTTTCCTGGGAGGCAGCTCAGAGAAAACTTCATAGAAAGTCTTAAAGAATGAGCAGGAGTTTCTAAAGTGAATTAGGTGAACAAGGCAGTGAATGGTACCATAGAAAGGTAGAAGAAAATGTGAACAAGCCTTAAGGTCATAAAATAGCATGGAGTATTCAAAGTATACCAGAGAGATTAAGAAAAGTGCCTTAGGTCTGGTACTTATTAACTGTGTATACTTTACCAAGTTACTTAACATCTCAGAGCCCCACTTCTTCTAGCTGTAAAATTAGGATAATAATACCTGCCTGTGGTATAATTCTGAGGATTATATGAAATAAAGTATTTAATGTTTTATCTCTCATGTAATTGATGGTCAATAAATCATCATCATTATTACTGCAACTATTTCTACTACTACTGTTCCTCTTAGTATTACTAGAACATAAAGCATAAAAGGGGAACGAGAGGAGATTAAATTGGAAGGATGGGCAAAATCCATACCAAGGAGAGCCTCATATGCAATGTGAAAGATCTTCAGCTTGACCTTGGGGCATCTCAGGAATTAGTTCTTAAAGGATTTTAACAGAGGATTATTATTTTTTTTTAATTGGCTCTTTAGAGCCCTACTCCTGGCACCCATATATGGGAGGTGATTGGGAAAAGTGGGGAAGGGTAGGTAGCCCTGAAATATGTTAAATGTCAGAAGAGTCAGCTCACAATGAAAAACTCGCTAAAAATAATGTACAAAGTAGATAGTTACAGGTTGAGCAGGTAATAGATAAGACACATATAAAAACCCAACAAACACATACATAGAAAGATAAGTGTATAGAATTTCAGTGCTTACTAATATTCAATATGTGATTCACAATTGTCCTAACATCTCCTTTCAACAGAGTTACATCAACCAGTTATTCCTGTCATATTTCTGCCTCCTCTCACACCCTCCCCTCTCTCAATATAAAAAGATGCTCTGTACTATGCTTGATTGAATGTTTGGCCACTTCTGACTGTAAAGTGACACTTAATCAGAAATTCCAGATTCACACTGAAGTAATTGACTGGCTAATTACTCTTCTGGGAATGTGACCTTAGATTATTCATTATAAATAATGGGAAACCAGATAAGCTTACCCTTGTTTCAGAGCCTGCATCGAAAACAAGGAAGAGGAAGCAGTATTATCTTTATGGTTTTAGCTTCCGTCCCTTTCTAGATGCTGCAGCTGTGCCCTCATTGTATTTTATAGCCAGAAAAAAAAAAATCACCCCTCAGCAGTTCCTATAATTTCAAATTTATAACTATGTCCAGGGTAATTCACCCATAAGCCAACTAGAAATAAAAATAGAGGAGATAGGCCCATCTGTTGGAGTGATTTCTTAACTGCAGAAAACCTTTTCCTTTCTTTAAAAGCAAAGCTGTAAAATCTGTATAAATTCCAATTCATAAACCATGAAACTCTAATTTTTCTACTTCCCTAGTCACTTTGAGTAAATGACTTTGCATATGTGGGATGTCAAAAATCAACAAAATGGTCTAAGGGAGTGTGAGTGATCGATTTAACTACATGAAAGTCTTTTCAGTGTTGGCAAAATTTTCTTTGGGTAACTTAGGACCCAAAGAATTCTATGTTACTTGATATAGAAAGATCCATGTCTTCACTTAATATTTTTTCTGCTGTATAAGTGAATTTCAACATCTTATTTCATTGTTTTTAGTTAACTATATATTCCCTCGGTAATTTAAAATTAACCCTCTTTCCTTAAATCTTTTATCTCTGTCTTATAATAAGGTCTCACTTTGAAATACTGGTAGGGCTACAGCCGTTAAGGGAAGAAATCCCTTATCCTGAATAATTGAGACAAGAGTAATTGTTTTGCTTGAATATTCTGGCTATGAATCTATCATATTTCCTCCTGTTCTTCCTGTGTAGAATAAACCCTAGCTGGCAAAAACTGCTTTGTATTACCTGGAGAATGTGACCTGGATTTTTTACATGATAAATCAAAGGGAAAGTTGCCTGGAGTAGTTACCACTTGTGCAGCAGGACCTCCTCTGATTGAAACCTACATGTGTATATTCTGTGAAATAAGAGGTTTTACCATAGAGCACCACATAATGGCCGCCCTTTCACTTTCTACAAGCCGGTAACAGCAAACACAATGAAACACAAGTGCTTTTCAAGTAATTTTTACACCACCACATAATCATTTCCCGTAAGTCACAAATCTCGGCGCAATGAACAAGAAGGCTGGGAAACATCAGGCAGTTGTGCTATGGGTGCCCTCACACCATTAGTGGAGATAGGCTGAGAAATGCCACTTTTTAATGCAACTGCCCTCACTCCTCCTAGGCGTTCCTAACTTTGTGGTATGTCTTGCTAAGTGAAAGGGTCTGACACAAAGGAAGAATCTTCAGTTACATGTAAAGCCTATCACTGTTGAGCAGTCACTTAGGGAGCATAATTTTACTATAATTGGATTGTTTGCTTAGTAGATTATTAGATTATTTGTTTACGAGGTCGCTTCTGTTCTTTTTTATGTTGTTTGGTTTCTTTGTTCTTTCACTCACTCATTCATTCACTCACTTATTCATTCAATAAATATTCCAGTGCCTTCATAGCTTGGAAGGCCCAGGCTGTGCTAGTGGAATTCAAGATTGTCTGAGGAGGCTTGGTTTCTTCTTTCCTAACTCATCAAAAAATGAATTGAGAACAATTGAGTTTACATCTCCTGGATTGAACTTCAGAAATTTCACACGAACACTTAATTTAAATAAAAGTATACATACAACAAGCTATGGTTTCTATAAAGATTTGATTATATGTGTAGTTTGTATGTCAATTGCAAACCCCTCTTTCTCACTGGATCTCAAGTAATTGACACATAGAAAGATAAGGTTTAAGCTTGAAGACTTTGGGGAAAAATTCTGCCAACTTTCTAGTCAGTGTCAATCCTTGGTAAATTGTAAATAAAGATAAATTTATCCTCAGCACCTCCCAAAGGTGTCCTTTCATCCTTTCATAATAAATTCTTTCAGGTTGTTGAAGTCAGCTCTATAACAACAACTTTTCTCAGAAAGAATTGCTATCAGTTGATATTAGTTATTATTACTTTGGTGTGAATTTAGATCTGTGTCTCTACCAGAACTATTTGCTTTTTAACAGAAGGTTAAAAATAAGAGACTGTATTTTGTTGAAGGAAATTCAAGATTAATTAATCATATGAGGAGGCGGTTCCATTCCTAATATTAGCCAATGACTTCTTGACATAGGCATAAGATTAGCCATCTCCACTCCACTCATTGATGGATTAGTTGGTATAATGAGCTTAATTTCCCTTCTGTTTTAAGAGCAACCAATTTTACTGGTTGGGATCAAACAACTATTTGTATCTTCTTTAAAGTAGTATTTGATGAAAGCTATTCAATAGAAACATTTCTGAATTAGTACAGAGTATACGATTTGTCGTAGATCTAAAAATAGTTGCAGTGATGTGTTACCAGAATGACTTCAAGGAGGAAATGATTGATTGTAATTAGAAAACAAACCACAGGACAAGCACTCAATCATCAGAAATCTGATAGAAAAGGAAGCCTCTATTAGGACATCATTACATAGGACACCCACACACCTGTTATTCCATTTACAGACGCCTTTGTCTTTTAAAGATTGACTGGAGTGATACAGAAAAAAATGTTCGAACCGGAAATGATGGGAAATTGTAGTATTTTAAGAGTCCTGACTTACCAGTGTTTCTACACAAAGTCAGTTTTTTTGTTACAGCATTTCTGATTTCATTCAACAAATGAAACTCTCATGTGCTACCTCATACATTAAGAAACCCTGTGACTTACTAGTTTGTGTCCTCAGTTCCATGTATAGCACCTAGGACTAGGTTCTCATCTAGTGTCTCTTAAGTCTGAATAAAAGTATCACTGTTGAAAGAGTCAAACAAAATTTGCATGAGTAGTTAGAGAGAATTAATACGAGGAAAAAAGAGGTAGCAGGGGATTAATGAAATACATACATAAAATAAATGAAACAAATTCTACCTACCTTAAAATCCAATATACCCCCACCATTTCCTGAAGTCCCTGAGGCAGTAAATCCCCAAGTTCTCAAATAAATTGGTGTCTTAGGGTGAATTCTGGGTGGGGATATTCATAAGTAATTAGATTTTCAATAGTTAGGTTATTTGCTCTTCTTTTTCTTACACATATACTTTGTAAATTTCTCTCAAGCAAACAATCAAGCACCAGTATGTATTTTAGACTTCCAATTTGCTCAAAACGGCATTCACACTGTAGGACACATCTGTAGAAATAGAAAACCGAGCTTCTATTCTGAGATGCCTACACTGTTTGGAAAAACAGGAGCAACACATGTAAAGTAGGAAGCCAGAGACAGGAAAGAACATGGACAACGGAGAAGGGTGCACTTTTGGGTAAACCACCCCCCTTCTCTTACCAAGAGCTTTTTTGGAAAATTTGAACTGTTAATTATTAGGACAATAGAATTGTAGGATCAGAAGCTATAATAACTGTACTTGTTACTTCAGCTGTCGAATTTAAACTGTCCAGCGAAACTTTATCTCCTATATCATCGTAGTATTTTATATACATCCTTATTTCAGGTTCAAAATAAGAGACTATTACACACATACACACACATGCACACACACATCACAAATACTTGGCTTTATCACATTACGAATGCACACACACACAAACAAGAGTATGGGGCTCCAAGACTTTTCTACACCTGCAAAATTAAAGCCATTGAGACAGATAAACTACCAAGACACAATGTGATAAATGGATGCAATAGTTAATTTGTAAGTTGCCGTCCATCTCACTGATAGGATTTCCTGAATCTGCTTTATCTTGGATTCTTTATCTTCTATGTTTGTTATTAGTTTGAAGCGAACTTTTGTTTTCTAAATTTAAGTTTTCCAAATGTAAATCATTTTATAACAGATCAAACCTCCTAATAATTTGCTATCAAGTAGTTTTTTATATCTCATTATATTGTTGTGTGTACCATTTTTTCTGAGGTTTTTATTCATCTCAGTAGTAGCAATAACAAAGTGTTAAGTGAATAACGTGTAACTGAATCACTGTGCCAAATACTTGAATCAACACAAAATGTGTCATTGAATATTGTAACGAATAGCTAATGGTTCCCAAAAAATAGATCCCTTGCTTTGGTTGCACAGTCTTCAACCTTATAAAGCTCCAACTATTAAATTGAACTTCAGGTTTCTGTGATGTGCAGCTTGGGGAGGTCACTGATAGTTCGCAGAAGGTAAATTTCTGCGAGATTGCTTATCACTTGATCAGAGTCAACATTCTACACCAGCTGCTAGATTTAGCTTCCTCTACTTTAAGAGAATGAACTTGCAAACGCTACCTTCTGGATATTTTGCTGGGTATTATTTCTGTATTAATCAGACACTCAACAGGTACTTATTAACCACTCACTCTACCTCCTCACCTCTATCTTCTTTTGGTGTTGGTAGGGGAAGACACAGAGGAGCATGTCAGGCTATCTGTGGCTTGCAACCTTGTCATCTTGCTGAGCTGACCTACATGGTGACATACACGTAATCAAGGAACAATTAATGTAAAACTATGTGGCACTTACTACTGTGTTTGCCCTTGGAATTCAGAGGAGAAAATGATGACAGTTGTTGAAGTCAACACATGCTGACTTCCAGGGTTAACCAGAGTTATGCTTTGTAGAGATCCTTGGATATAAGCTATATCTAGGTAGAGTTTTGACAGGCAGAAGGAGAGGAAATAGGCATTATATGCGAGGGTGTCATCAGCGAGGGCATGGCTGGCAATGAGCAGAAAACACAGAGAACCAAGGTGAAGCATCCATTAACTGGAGGAAAATTGCCTGTTGCGGGCTGTGGACACTGATTTCAATTGGCAGGGTTGTATCCGATTCTGGAGCCTTGGAATCCAAGCTGAGGAACTCAGGACTGGGGCCGCAAAAAGGAGACACCAGGGGTTATAAGTAGAGAGGGGTTATAAGATAGAAGCCATGAAAAAAGGGAGACAAGTGTGGCAGATGGAACAGTGGCTAGAAATCAAGTATAAAACACCATCAACAACCAAGGTTCTCTGTGTAATAAATAACCAATACACGCTGCTGTGCACCAACTTTCCCCTATGATTTCACAATGAGTTATTTTTGATACCACCACTTTCATTATTTAAAACAGAACACTACAATTTCATATACCATCTGTGAGCTCCAAATGGTCATAATTAACAATCACAAATGTTCTGAAAAGGTGATGTGCTAAAAATAGCCTTATCATACTGTCAGCAGGCTGCATCTGTGAGTGCCATGACATTCAATGAAAGAACGACTGCATTTTGTTATGCTTTCACATGATTATATTCCTTACACAGATTATGAAACTATGAAAACATGCGTCTCTAATTAACCATCTTGAGTTTTAATATGTTAACTAAATGGTCAATTAGGGGCAAAAATAGCAAGACCATACCAAAAGTAAGTTTCCCTTAAATGAGACCTGGCTGGGGTAGTACCTAGAACACAGCAAATATCCTCCAAAATGCTTCTTGAATGTTGGAGAAATGTCAATTATTTGGGTGTATTTGTGGCAAATGTAAAGGGCTATTTTATTGTTTTGTCACCCAATATTCCCATTTTCCTTCATTCCTTAAGGAGAACCCCATAGAGAGAGCATGGTTTGGGTGTGAAAGAGAATTACCTCCCTTCAGAGTGTGCACGCACAATTCCTGGAAAAGCTGGCTGGCCGTAGCAAAGTTAGGATTGGGAGTCTGGAGTTAATTTTCACCACTGAAAATGGCCGTTCTTTAACATGCTTCATACTTATGGCTGTCTAAACTGCTACAGCTAACTAGAGAAGCAATGAGCCAAAAACACATTAAATTTCATCAAACTGAAGGTGCTACTGATTGTAAGATGCACTGTTATCTTATATACGACCAAGAAAAACACTTCAAATTAAACCATGGCACAATGTTTCTGTCTGATTTTTTAAAAATTTATTTTATGCTTAAACACATCTAAGAGCTCTTTTAGACTTATTAACCTAGTTTTTAAAGAATCATGTATCACTCTTTAAGAGGGAAAATATAAATAAAAAAGCGTTGCTTAAAGTATTGCTAAAACTTCCCATTAATGGTTTCACTCTTCTAAATGACTTTTGACTCAGCTTCATCAATGCCGGTGATTTTATTTATAGTCATTCTCCATGCCATCAAGAGCCTCAATGGCACAATATTTCTTAAAAGAATGCTCCACTATTTTCCCTGGGATTTTCTTCCAATCTACTAATAAATTTCATGCTAGCATTTTGTTATTCTTGCTGGAACTGTTTAGACACAAGCCACAAAAGCACCAGGAACTCTCATACTTGGGCTACTAAGTACTTCTCAGTCTCTGATGAAATTTAGTGCCAGTCCTCTATCTGCTCAGCTATCATACATATTTTTAAAGGGATAATGACATATTTTTTTTTGGGGGGGGAGGAGAATGTCTCATTCTTAGATTTTTGTGTTTTACATTTAAATATGGAGCCAAACTTTTGGCCATTGGCTATTTTACATAGTACCACAGTGAGAAGCTACTTTTTGTTACTCAAACTAATGATTTTGATTTCTTGATTTCATAGTATTAATAATATAAATTTAAGGCATAGCAGAAAATGCTGGGGTTTCATTAGGGTTTCCTACTTGAGTAAATCCAATTTCATGTTTTTCTTAATTAAATCACTTGTACTGGAAGTTGAGTAGTTCATGTTCAAAGGCAGAAGGAGTGTCTGACAAAATCCTGTTTGATATCTTAATGCTGGTCCTGCTGGATACATGAATGACTCACATCAGCCGATCATGTTTGAAATTTCCTTCATCTATTCTGATGGCTTTTGGCAATTTCTTCTGCCTTTTTATACATTGCTTAGGTGTGGTTGTCAATTCTTTTCCACCTATCTCAGTAACAAAACATTACATAAATTCATTTGTTTGTGGATCTCTTCCTTCCTTCATTCCTACAAGCACTTAGTTATTGCTTTTGCAAGAAACATGGAATTGCATCCATTCTTCTAATAACAAAACTTTGCTTTGCTAAAATCAAATTTATGTCCCATTGCTGTTTCCTTTCCTTTCTTCATACACAATGGTTTTTTATATCAATGCTGAATCATAGTAAAATTTTCCTGAAAACATTTTAAATGGCAATTCAACTCCGTATGTTTATAGAGCAATGTATATCACTTAACTGAAATGACGACAATATGAAAAGCTCTGACCAAGTTTATATATGACTAGCCAACAGCTAGTATATGATACAGTGAGTGTAAGACGTACCCTGTGGCTGAAGAGCCTCCTGGGGAAAAATACAACCTGCACCACATCCAGGATAGACAGATTGATGGGTCTAAGGATGGGACCTGGGGGAGAGGATGGGAGTTGAGCAGTAGAAGTGACGGTGCAGAAAGATATGGCAAAATCCCTGAGGAAGAGCTCTCCAAAAGGTTTGGCCCAGGTAGCAAGGCACGTGTGTCAGTAGAGAGGATCCAACAGCCTTGCTGTGTGGGCCCCTCCACCTTACATAAGTATAACACAGAGGAGAGAAGGGTTCTCCTCTACTTGCCTGGCAGGTATGGGTAGATGGAGGGCTGCTATGGCCCTAGGTGCACAGGTGCTCGCAGAGAAAAGTGCTGGTTAGCAAAAAGCATCTTGACTCAGGACAAAAGAGGTTACTGGCTGCCTGGACTAATTCAAGGACTAATTCAAGGTCAGCCACCTCTTGGGGACTGTCCAAACAAATACTTATACAGTGATTCTTGTGTGAAAGGTACTGAGCTTTATAAAGTGCTGAGATTCCTGCATGGGTCTAATGAAGAGTAAATGCAACGTGGGCTCCTCTGTAGACACAGAAGGGTGATGCTCAAGAAGAGTTGCGTTAGCCCTTTCAGTATTAAATCGCTGAGAATGTACAAAGACAGCACAGAAATGGATTTTCTCTTCCTTTCTTTTCTCCTTCTAAGTAGATTTTTGCAATTAAATCTTGATTTTGTTTTTCTCCCAAGTTCACTGAGATATAATTGGCAGACAGCACTGTCGAAGTTTAAGGTGTACAGCATTGTGATTTCACTTACACATATTGTGAAGTGATTAGTACAGTTAGTTTAGTTAACAACCATCATATAATATAGATATTGGGGAAAAAAAGAAAAAAATGTTTTTTTTCCTTTTGATGAGAATTCTTGGGATTTACTTTCTTAAAAACTTTCAAATATACCACACAGCAGCATGAACTATAGTCCTCATGCTGTGCATCACATCCCTTGTTCTTATTTATCTTCTAACTGGAACTTTGTACCTTTTGACCACCTTCATCTAATTCCCACTCCCCAGCCACCACGCTCATCTCTTTTTCTATGAGCTTTTTTTCTAACATTCCACTATAAGTAAGATAATACATTATTTGCCAATTTCTGAATTGTTTCCCTTAGCATAATGCCCTCATGATATATCCATGTTGTCACAAATTGTAGGATTTCCTTCTTTTTTATGGCCGAATAATATTCCATTGTATCCATATATATCACAATTTTATCCATTCATTTCTCAATGGACAAATTGGTTGTTTCCGTGTCTTGACTATTGTAAATAATGCTGTTATGTACATGGGGATGCAGGTATCTCTTACAGTGTTTTCTTTCCTTTACATATATTCCCAGAAGTGGAATTGTTGGATCGTATGGTAGGTAGTTCTATTTTTAATTTTTTGAGGAACTCCCATACTGTTTTCCATAGTGGCTGCACCAAATACAATGCCACTGACAGTGCACCAGATTCCCTTTTCTCCACATGTACACCAACACTTGTTATTTCTTGTCTTGTTGATGATAGCCTTTCTGACAGGTGTGAGGTGATATCATGCTTTTGATTTATATGCTGAGTACACTGAGACATCCCTTATACTTTGTGATAGTAAGTACCTTCTCAAATACCTGTTAGCCATTGTACATCTTCTTTGGAAACATGTCTATTCTAAATTCTGGATTTGGGTGCTACCCTTCTATGTAGAGGAGTCATCCATGAGTGTATAGAGAACTAATAAGAAAGTTTCAGACCCCAAAATGTCTCTCCCACTGAGGTGTTGCTAAGGCTTAAAATATCTCTCTCAGAGATTCTTTCCCACCCTGCTTTCTGAGATTTCTTTTATAATCCAATGATTCTAAGAGAGGTTAATACAATACGAGGTCTGACAATTAAGTTCGGGAACTTGTTGCAATGATGTTGCTAACCTATTTTGATATCAGAGGGATTATTCATTATGAATTTGTACCAACTAGACAAACAGTTAACCAAGTTTATTATTTGGAAATGCTGAAAAGGCTGCATGAAAAAGTTAGATGACCTGAACTTTTCACCAACAGCGCATGGCTCTTGCATCACGACAATGCACCAGCTCACACGGCACTGTCTGTGAGGGAGGTTTTAGCCAGTAAACAAATAACTGTGTTGAAATACCCTCCCTACTCACCTGATCTACCCCCAATGATTTCTTTCTTTACCCAAAGAAAAAAGAAATATTGAAAGGAAGACATTCTGATGACACTCAGTACATCAAGGGTAATACAACGACAGCTCTGATGGCCATTCCAGAAAAAGAGTTCCAAAACTGCTTTGAAGGGTAGACTAGGTGCTGGAGTCGGTACATAGCTTCCCAAGGGGAGTACTTCAAAGGTGACCATAGTGATATTCAGCAATGAGGTATGTAGCACTTTTTCTAGGATGACTTTGTGAACATAATTGTCTGACCTCGTACATGCTAACCATTGGAATTCAGCTATTAACACATTACTTTCGCAGATGACTGTCCTCTGGGATGGAGGGATGGACAGATATGAGGGCACATATTGCCTTAATTAAGGGAAGGGGCATGAATGGACATGAATAAGAGGGTTGATAGAAACTGACATAAAATTTAAACTTACTGTAACAAAGAGACCCCAAAGTACAGTGGGTCAAGACATAGAGAAGTTTATTTCTCTTTCACATAAGATTCCAAGGTGAATGTCCAGGTTTATGGGCCATTTGGTTCCATGAAGACATATCATTCAGGAGCAAAGTTCCTTTTATCATGTAACTGCTTTTGTCACCATATATAATGATCTGTCCTTTTCGAAACGCAGTGTAGGTCATAGCTACCAGACATCTGGAGCAGAGCTACAATGGCAGAAATGTTTTCTATCTGCGCTGTCCAACAAGGTAACCACTAGACACATTTGGCTATATAGCACTTGAACTATGGCTACTATGTCTAACAAACTGAATTTAATTCAATTTTGTTTAAATTTAAGTAGCTACATGTGGCTAATGGTACCATATCGAACAGCACAGAGCTGAATAGGCAAGTATATTAAACTATAAGCTCAGGAGGACAGGTTTACACATGTGTCCCCCCCCACCCCCATATTCCAGTGTCTTTCAAGGTTCTTGGACCCTGAAAGGAATTAGTTCACCGTTTTTATCTTGCTCTTGGAGACAGATGCAGACATTATCACATGGCCTTGATTTGGTGGGGGACAAAGATTTTTAGTAGAATGTGATAGATAGAATTTGAACTTCTTCCAGCTCAGCTTTCCTGGCAGCAGATGTGAGTCCTGATGTGAAAGAGGTCTAGATCAACCTATGGATTTATTATTATTATTATTATTTATTATTTTTTTTTTTTTGAGTTTCTGTCCTTCATCCTTTGCAGTTCCTCTGGAAATAACCCATAAACTAATCTTATTAAATTATTGCTCTCGTCATACTAGTCTTGCTCACATGGCAAATTGAGGTTCTGCTTTGTGTTTTAAGCTGTTACAATCACTCACGTTTTACCTTAAAATGACTTATATAAGAAAAAAATTTCTTTAATCAGTTTTTATTTTCAGGAAACGTGTGCAGTCCCTTAAAGAAGTAGAGTTAATTAGCATGAGTTTGCCAAGATCATAGTAAAATATAAATTGGTAGTTAAAGTTAACCTCCTATGACAACTTTGTGGTTTACCACATGATAGGAAACACCATAAACAGTTTAAATAAGTAGTTGCCTATAGAAAACTTGTGTGTCAAGGTTACAAGATCAGCAGTTCTTTGAACTATTAAAATAAATACTTACGTATTAGGAAAGCTGTTTTCCCTTGTTAGCAAACACACTGACACAGAAATTCAATTTTTGTATAACAAGTTAAAGAATATGTATATATTTATTTTAAATTTTAAGGTAACAAGCATATAAAATTTCACTAAATTTTTCCTTTACTGTCTAATAAGACAAAATGGCTAGCTTGGCATCTACTTTCTCAAAGAACCTATTTGAACCATATTTCATTGTTTTAAGGTTTCATTAAATCTGTAAAGTTTATGGCTTCACTTATACTTTTTAAATCAAAGCATTATAATATCTAAGGGAAATACCAGAGGCACTAGGAATGGGTACAGATGAAATGAAAGGCAAAGCATACTCAGCAAATGCAAACAAAATGAAAGCAGAAATGACAACACAAATTTCTCAGAAGTAGAATTCAAATCTCACCAAATGAAGTGGTATATAGAGGACTATGACATAATGATAAAAGATATAACCTACACACATATTATCATTTTAAACTTTTATGTAACAAATACAACAGAAAAACATGCAAAATAAAATCTAGAAAGACAACTTGATAAAGCAATCAGAATGAGTATACAGAAGTGTAACTCAAATTAAGATCAGAAAATACAAGGACATAGAATATTTTAAATATTTTTAATTTGAAATAAAAATGTAGTATATATGCTTGTTATACAATAAGTTTGAACAATATTGAAGTACAAAGTAAGAGAATATCTTCATCACACTCCCCCAGTTCTACAACCTGCCCAGAGATGACTTCTGTCATTTTCTATGTATCCTTCCAGAACTTTTTCTTATGCATTCATAGATCTTATCAATGCATGCAGGTAAATGTCTTTGATCCATAGTAGGGATTTACTATAATTAAGTATATATATTTTATATATATATATATATATGCACACACACACATATATATGTATATATATGTATATATACATATATATACATATGTGTGTGTATATATATATATACACATATATATATGTGTGTATATATATATATATATATATATACACATACACATACATATACATTCTAAGTGATAGATTTTAAATTGTTTCCCAAAGTTTGTTATTATAAACAATGCTTAAATGAACATCCTCATACAAATATCTTTGTGCGGGTATGGCATGTTCGTATGACAAAAACCAACTAACTAAGTGAAGTTGTTTGGGCAAAAATTTGATGTGAAACAAAGCCAGAGTTGACAACTCATTGTCATTTAGTATGAGCAAATAACCTATATTGCTAAAAAGAGCTGATATTTAGGGTTTTTTTGTTTTGTTTTCTTTTGCTTCAGGACAACCTGGGCATACAAAGAATTTCTTATTTTACTCCTGAAATTAGTAGCAACCCTTCTAATGTTTCACTGTATGGTTTGCTGAAGGCTTCTGCCTTTCACCCATTATCAAATTAGCTGTTATGATTAAGGAAAGTCAAATTCATTTAAAATTATTATTGAATTTGTTTATGGTATCTTATCCTATATTTCCTCAATCAATTAGTATTAAGATATAATTCCTCCATCATGAAAGTGAGGTGGAATTTATTATGTTTTTTGTCATTTTTCAAAATGTTCTATGACTTTTTCTCTTTTAGTCTGTTCATGTAGATTTTTCTAATATTAAAACATCCTGGAATAAGCTCTACTTAGTCATTGTGTATTCTTATTTTATAGAAGAATGAATTTAGTTTAATAATCCTGAAATTGCTATATATTTGCACTGCATTCATAAGTCATATAGTCTATGATTCTTTCTTTCTTTCTTTCTTTCTTTCTTTCTTTCTTTCTTTCTTTCTTTCTTTCTTTCTTTCTTTCTTTCTTTCTTTCTTTCTTTCTTTCTTTCTTTCTTTCCTTCTTTCCTTTTCTTTTTTGTTTTGTTTTTTATTTTGTTCTTGTCTAATTTCGGGTTATCTGGTTTATGCTAGTCTTGAAAAATTAGTTTCTACACTGGAAACCTATGTAATATTGCTAACCATTGTAACCCCAATAAATTTTAATTAAAAAAAGGCAAATTAGTTGGAAAACTCTCCATCTTTTTCAATTATCTAGGGCAGTTCAACTATGACAGGAACTACCTGTCCTTGAAGGGAGAGCCCCATTGGAATGTGGCTACTTATCAATTTCTCAGTATTGTCTATTTTTAAAGAACTTTCAGTTTTTCTATTTCTTTTAAAATCAACTTTTATAATTTATGTTTCCTAGGAGAGGCTATAAATTGTCCTATAAAATTAAAGATTTTAATATGTAACAACTCTCTTGTTCATTTTTATGACAATGTTGTATTTTTCTTTTTAAACCAAGTATTACTTAGAAGAATTGTTGGAGGAGGTAATCAAAAGGATAAGACCACCAGTTGACCTTTGAGCTGGATCTGGGTAATTGAAGGCTTCTCACACCTCCTCTGTGCTTGGAATGTAAACTTTCCCTACCATTCGCACAGGGCAGCTATTTTCTTTTTTTAATTTTTTTTTTCAATTACAGTTTACATTCAATATTATATTAATTTCATGTGTACAGCATAGTGTTAGACATTTATATAACTTATGAAATGATCCCCCTGATAAGTCTAGTACTCTCCTAACACCATACATAGTTTTTACAATATTATTGATTGTAATCCCTATGCTGTACTTAAATCCCTGTGGTTATTTTGCTACTGCCAATTTGTACTTCTTAATCCCTTCACTTTTTTCACCTAGTGACTCAACCTCCGTTCCACTTGGCAACTATCAGTTTGTTTTTTGTATCTACGAGTTTCTGTTTCATTTGATTATTTTGTTTGTTAGAGTCCACCATGTAAGTGAAATTACGTGGTATTTTTCTTTCTCTCTCTGATGTATTTCACTTAGCATAACACCCTCTAGATTCATTCATGTTGTTGCAAATGATTGGCATTCTTTTTTATGGCAGAGTAATATTCCATTGTATCTATATATCACCTATCCTTATCCAATCATCTATTGATGGACACTTGGGTCTGATTTTCTTATCCATTCAGCCACCTCATGTATTTTGATTGGAACATTTAAGCCATTTACACTGAAAGTAATTTGATAGATATATATGAGGTCAGACAATTAAGTTCATGAACTTCCTGCAACAATGTTGCTAACCTTTTTTGATATCACAGGGATTATTCATTATGAATTTATACTAACTGGACAAACAGTTAACCAAGTTTACTATTTGGAAATGCTGAAAAGGCTGTGTGAAAAAGTTAGATGACCTGAAATTTTCGCCAACAATTCATTGCTCTTGCAGCACAACAATGCACCAGCTCATATGGCACTGTCTTTGGGGGAGTTTATAGCCAGTAAATAAATAAGTGTATTGGAGCACCCTCCCTGCTCACCTGATCTGGCCCCCAATGACTTCTTTCTTTACCCAAAGATAAAGGAAATATTGAAAGGAAGACATTTTGATGACATTCAGGACATCAAGGGTAATACGATGACAGCTCTGATGGGCATTCCAGAAAAAGAGTTCCAAAATTGCTTTGAAGGATGGACTAGGTGCTGGCCTTGGTGCATAGCTTCCCAAGGGGAGTACATTGAAGGTGACCATAGTGATATTCAGCAGTGAGGTATGTAGCACTTTTTCTAGGATGAGTTCACGTACTGAATTGTCAGACCTTGTAGTTATTGCCATTTTATTTTTCATATTTCTGACATCCTCCTCTTCCTCTTCCTCCTTCTTCTCTTCCTTGTCCTCCTCCCCCCTTCTTTTTCTCCTTCTCCCTTTTTTCCTTCTTCTACTCTCTTTAATATTTCTTGTAATACTGACTGGGAGCTGATGAAATCCTTTAGCTTTTTCTTGCCTGGGAAGTTCTTTATCTCTCCTTCAATACTAAATGATAGCTTTGCTGGGTAGAGTAATCTTGGTTTTAGCTCCTAACTTTTAATCACTTTGAATATTTCCTGCCAATCTCTTCTGACCTGCAACTTGTCCGTTAAGATATCAGCTGACAGTCTTACGGGAGCTCCCTTGTAGGTAACTAACTGCTTTTAAGATTTTCCGTTTGTCTTTAAACTTTGGCATTTTAATTTTGATGTGTCTTGGTGTTGTCTTTTTTGGGTTCATCTTATTTCGGACTCTTTGTGCTTCCTGGACTTGTATGTCTATTTCCTTCACCAGGTTAGGAAAGTTTTCAGTGATTATTTCTTCAAATAGGTTTTCAATTTCTTGCTCTCTCTCTTCTCCTTCTGATACCCCTATGATGTGAATGTTGGTATGCTTGATGTTGTCTCAGAGGTCCCTTAAACTATTCTCATTTTTTAAAATTCTTTTTTCTTCTTGTTGTTTCAATTGGTTGTTTTCTGCTACTTTGACTTCCAAATTGCTAATTTGATCCTTAGCTTTACCTAGTCTGATGTTGATTCCATCTACTGTATTCTTCATTTCAGTTATTGTATTCTTCATTACTGAATGGTTCTTTTCAGATTTCTATGTCATTTTATGTTTTCTATCTCTTGAAGTGCTCACTGAGTTCATCTGTTCTTCCCCTAAATTATTTCATCATCATTATAATCAGTGTTTTGAATTCTATCTGATAGATTACTTTTCTCCATTTTGTTATTTTTCTGGAGTTTTGTCCCTATTCTTTCCTTTGGGACATGTTTTTTGTCTCTTCATTTGGGCTGCCTTTCCTGTGTTTGTTTCTACATATTAGAAAGACTGTTATGTCTCCCAGTCTTGGTAGTGTGGCCTTATGCAGCAGGTGTCCTGTGGGCTCTAGTGTCACAATCTCCTTAGTCACCTGAGCCAAATATTCCAGGTATATCCCTTGTGATAGTTGTGTGTGCCCTTCTATTGTATTTGAGCCTTGGTTGTTGTTTGCACATCAGTGGGTGGCAATGACCCTCAGTCTCACTGGTTGTGAAGACTGGCTGTGGTTACAGTAGATAAGCTGTTGTGTGTGGGCTGACCCGATGGACTGGTGTTCACTGTAGTGGGGTGCTGGTGCCTATTGAGTGCATCTTTTAGGTGTGACATTTGTGGAGCTAATTGATTGGTGCTCTGGTGTGCACTGAAGGCGGCCACCAGCTGTGTTGGTTCTGGGGCCTTGTGGGAGAGACCTTTATGCAGGCTGAGGTTGCCACTGTTTGTACACAGCCCAGGACTACCTAGTAGGAGCTACAAAGTGATCTGTTGTTGGTAGCTACCTATGCTGCATTTGGAGGTGCCTGGGAGAGGCTATGCTGTGAACCGAATCTGGCTGCCACTAGTGACAGGCTGAAGGCTGCTTAGCAAGAGGTACAGGGCATGCCAAGGCCAGCACTGCTTGCTTGGGGTTTGTGGACTTTTCAGAGATTTTAGGGAAGTCCACAGCATGGGCCAGGGCCACCTGTTTGTGAGTAACAGCCCCTGAAAGAGTTCTGGCCTGTGTGCAATTGAATGGGGAGAGTTCAATGGAGACTCAGCTTTGGCTCCTGCCTGTACCTGCAGGCTGGTTTGGGGTTCGACTGAACAAAGGAAGAAAATGGTGAAGCTCTTGCCCTGAGGCCAGATAATTGAGTTCCTCCCCATATGTACCTGGTGCTTTTCAAGTTGCCGCTGTAGTGCAGGGGGTCAGAGCAAGTGCATCCATCAGTGAGTAAGTCTGTACACAGTCACTTTAAGAGGACATCTGGGTCCCTATCAGCCCTCCATCTCCCTGGGTGGAATTCCCGTGGGAGCTGTTTTCAAGGATATAGCTTTGAGAGAACGATATGTTGTTGAGACCATCTGGATGGTATACGTGACTAAATCCAGTTGAGGTCTATATAAATTTTTAAGATTGGGTGGGCGGGTGCAGAAAACTACTCATCTTGCAGTTGCCCAAAACAAGCCTCCTAACTCCCCTTGCTTATTAAAACTGTACCAATCTGGAGTGTTTCTCTCTTTCTTGTGGCTCTCCTTGCATCTGAGTACAGAGACGAATTTGAAACTACACTTGAAAAGCTCCTGAAGAGACTGTGAACCAACAAGGATATTTTTAGTTCTCCTGGTGTAGCTAGGCTGTTCCATGTATCCTGGCTCCCATATCCTTTACTTAAAACTCTGCGGTCAGGAACTGGAAACTCCAATATTTATTAAACAACAGATCTTAACTTATCAAGTATGAGAATCTCATTTTAACAAGTTAAAAATTGTGCACTTCTTAATATGGAGGAGTTTTACTTCATTACTTATTGACTGAGAAAACAAGGTACTCTAAATGAATTTAATAGTACTTTTCAATAAATGTGAATTTAATTAATCACAATAGAACTTAATACATTGAAAATAGTGGTATTACTTATGTGTGAGGGTACTGTTTAGACTATCTGCCTCAGCCTGATGCTCATCTAGATTTATAGACTTCTTGCAATAGCTGGTGCGGGGTCCCAGGCCCACAGGTTGAGAACTGCTATTCTGACTTCTGCTCTTCCTCTATTAAGGGTGGCTACTTGCCTCCTGCTGCTTATGTCATTCCTTTGGCTTGGAATGCTCTTCTTGTTTATTTTCCCCCAGGTTTTTTGAGATATAATTGACATATAACATTGTGAAATGATTACCACAGTAGCGTTAATGTCTCTACCACCTCACATAATTGCTATTTCTTTTTTTCTTTCTGTAGTTAGAACATTTAAGATCTGCTCTTAGCAACTTTCAAGTATATAATACACTATTGTTAATTATAGACACCATTGTGTACATTAGATCCCCAGAACTTATTTATTTTTATCTTATAACTGGAAGGTTGTATCCTTTAACAAACATCTCCCCATTTCCCCCATCCTGCAGCCCTGGCAGTATTTCCTCCCACACAGGATGCTCCTGAAAGTGTCTGTGGAGGAATGTCTGAAGGTAAGAAACCAAACCTGAACTCCATTAAGAAAGAACTGTATATACTGAGATTCACATGGTTGCAGAAAACTGATACAGCCATAACTTTTAGTGGGGTGAATGGAGTGGTAGATCAGCCAGGGGAGCATGGAAAGTGCCAAAAGGAGGACATACCAGCCCAGCTTTCTGAGGTCAGGAACAACTGCTAAAATGAGGTTGCGTCTGTGTATGTTCTTAAAAGGATGATTAGAAGTCTTCTGTCCTATTGGGGGTGAAGGTGAGGAGCTGACCTTTCTGTCAGTGAATGGTGTGTAGAGAGAACATTTCAGATTTACTCTCTTAGCAACTTTCAAGTATACAGCACAGTATTGTCAACTATAGTCACCATGCTGTGCACTACCTCCCCAGGACTTATTCATCTTGTAACTGAAAGTTTGTACCCTTTGACAATATCTGTTTCCCCATTTCTCTCACCTCTCAGTCCCCAGCAGCCACCATTCTGCTCTCTGTTTCTATGAGTTTGGCTTTTTTAGATTCCACATATAAGTAATATCATATAACATTTTTCTTTCTCAGTCTGACTTATTTCACTTATCATAATGCATTCAAAGTCCATCCATGTTGTCCCAAATGGCAGGATTTGTTGTAACAAGTGTATAGTAATAATGCAAGATGCTAATAATAGGAGAAACTGTGTGTGTGTGTGTGTGTGTGTGTGTGTGTGTGTGTGTGTGTGTGTGTGTGTTGGGGAACTCTGTACTTTCTGCTCAAGTTTTCTGTAAACCTAAAACTGCTCTAAATAATAAAATCCATCATGAAACAAAATGAGTTAATACCCAGTTGGGTTACTTACATAATATATTCCTTACTAGTAGAACTATGGTTCTGTTGGTGTGGTCCTGCACTAAGTTTTTCTTTCTTCCTTCCTTTTTTTTTTTAACTACATTTCCTAGATCTTGTGGCAGAGGCAGTGGACTAGAGATCGAGGCTGGCTGGATGAGATTCAAGTGGAAGTCACTTGGTGGGAATTTGAACACAGTTCCTGAAAGGGAGGCAAACCCACCTGGCACTTGCCCTTTGGCCTTCTCTTGTTCCCCTTCTTCTTGCCTGATATGCTGCATGGAAACCTATAGCATGCCCATGAGGGAAGTCTAGGTATTCCCAGGGGTCTCGGCCAAGATTCCCTGAAGCTGTTGCACTGGCCAAACTTAGGGGTTGCCAACCTCGGGATTTTTTTCTTTTTTTCATGAGAGGAAACAATCCTATATTATTCAAGCCAAGTGTTATTTAATTTCCTGTGAAGGAAGTTCACACAATTAAAAATTTTAAGAGTTCAACCTCACTGGGGTATCACTGTGACTGTGTGTGTAAGCTGCTTTCCAGGTGGAAGGAGAGGCCCTTGTGAGTGAGAGGCCACAGCCAGAGGGCCACCGCCCATGCTCTTCCCAGGAGTGGCCTCCCTGCACTGGGCCTTGAGCATCCTTGGTGCACTGTGGCCAGTGAGTTCCTAGGTGTGCTGCGTAGCTGGCAGCAGGATGTAGACTTCTTTTTATTGAACTCCTGCGTTGATTTCATTATTAAGAAACCATGTCTTTCTTTAACTTTTATATTTTTTGATGGACTACATCTTGGATGATTTTTTGTTTTGTTTTGTTTTTTAGGTTTTTGTTGGTATGGCAGGTAAGCTCTCTCTCTCCTCTCTCTCTCTCTCTCTGCATTTTATTTTATCCTCCCATTTTTATGATTTATTATTCTAGCTTAAAAATGTTTTATCTCCCAAAATGTTGAAAATCTTGTTTCTTTACCCACTAGGTAGTAACGTTTACTGGTGGTACTAGAATCCAGTGTTTCTGATGAGAATTATGCTGTGAATCTGATGACTTTTTCTTTGAAGAAATTTGTTTTTACACCTTTCTGGTAGCTTTTAGATTCTCGTTTTATACTTGGTATTCTGAAATTTCGTGAGGATAAGTCTAGACAGATTTCTTTCCTGTTAGTCTTGCCTACACTTTCTATCTGAAGGTTCCTGGGTTTTTTTCTTAGCTCTAAGTCTAGTTTTTATCTGTTTGCTTCAGTACCAGCCAGTACTTTAGATTTGAGAAGAAAGTAAGCCAACATATGTTGCCAAACAGAGAAGTTGCCAGAGATTTGCATTTGTTTTGTGGTCGAGAGAGAGCTTTTCGATGGTATAAACGAGAGATGTCAGTGGGAAGAAGGGACCCTTTTTAGAATTTGGCAGCACCAAGATTTAGGGGACAAGTGTCTGCCTGACAATCATGAAAACCAGACCCTAGTCCTGTCCCTAATCCATAAAGTCAGTCTCTCCACCTACAAAATGGGGATGTGGGACTGCAATGGCCTCGAAGGGCCCTCCAGAGACTTCAAGTTCTACTCAGTGGTTCTCTACAGGGGGATGCCATCCTATTAGGGAGAGTTTGGAAATGTGGGAGGTGGTTTCGAGTTGTCCTCATGCCTGGAGGTCACTTTCAGCATCTAGTATGCAGGGACCAGGGATGACAAACATCTTAGAGTAAATGGGAAAGCCTTGCAAAACAATGAATTGTCTAGAAAACCAAACGCCAGTAGTTTCTCACTGAGAAACACCATGAGCCCAGGAGCAGCCAGCCATACAGTGATTTCTTCTGCGTCCTGGGGTCTCCTATCCTAGTGCTTCCTGGTGGGCATGGGAGCATGATGGGTTTCCCTTGTGGGCTGACAGAGAGCTGTCACCTTGGCTGCGGATGAACCTGCTGCTGTTTGCCTCAAAGAGCGCTTAAATTGAGGCACTCCATCTCCTTGATTTGCAAGGTCTGCATGCTGTCCTTCTCTAATCATCAATAACTATGCCACATCACCAGTTTGCATGCTTCTCTATCATTTTCCCCATCCATCTAGATATGGTCACTCCAACATATCCACTTTCTTCAAACCAAAGACTACGGAGCACAGATGTCATTCCCCATGACTAAAATGGAGAGGACACGAAATAAAAGGCTGGCTCTTAATTCTTGGAGCTCCAGAAATATCGACAGCGGTTTAGATTAAGGAGGCCTCTAAACAGAACAAGACCTTTGGCGTAATGTTTTTACATTCGCTCGTCAAACCTGAGGGAAAGAACTTCCGATCTGGTAAGGCAGAGCACGCAAGATTACGAGCTACTAATTGGGTCTCACTTTTGCTTCACTTTCATTAGCTTTGTAACTTGCATTGACTTAAGTGTAATTTGAAGATACACCATTTCATCTTAAAATGTGTGTTTTGTATATTGAAGGCTGCTACTGGCTTGATTCAAACCCTTAGAGACACATTCTAGCTGAAACAGGACATTCCAAGGGAAATCTAATTATTTAGAAATAAAGTTCCACAATTCTCTATTTAGCACAATTTGAGATTCTGAGGAGTTGGAGGCAGCAACCCATGGTCATGCCATTTGCTCTTTTGCTTAAAGTCCAGCTGGGGCTGCCCTGGCCTCCGTGTGTTCTCTAACTCTGGGCCTAGCTTGCGCAGCCTCTTGGGAGGAAGACCTGTGTATCTCCAGTTATTTCCTCTAAATCCTTTCCCCTTTGCCCCCTTTTAGTTTAGTTACACTTACCTGCCACATTTTCTCAAATGAGTTTCATCTCTCAAACGTCTGGTCAATCCTTTTTTTCTACCCAAATGGTCCTCTCTTCATTCCCACTGTTTTTGCTTTGGTAACTTCCACTAGTCTTTCAATACCCAGTTTAGGAATCATCTTCCCAGGAAGTCATCCTTCCTGCATTTAGACTTCCCTCTGTTATAACCTTTCTCCAGGTATAGTTTGAGAGTATTACCCCAAGAAGACTTGCTAAAAGTGCAGATTCCTGGCCAGTATCTCAGACTTACTGAATCAGAACTCTGGAGCAAAACCTAAGAATGCACATTTTTCATAAATTACTTAAAACATGGTAGAGGGATTTTTTAATGTACCTCTCCATCTTTTCTATTAAATCATAAATATTTTGAAGGGAGTCGTCGCGTATTATTTACATTTGTAGCCATAGTACCTAAGCAATGCATGATACATAGCAGGTATCATGGTGTGGTCACATCACACCAAAGTACAATCTAACATCAGAGTTTGAGTCCTGGCTCTAGCATTTGCTAGATTGGTTCAAGTTATCACATCTTCCTGACTCTGCGTATCTTATGTATGAAATGGAGATAATAATACCAAACTGCCAATGCTTTTGATGAAAATGAGACATATATCATTATCAGCCTGATAGATTTTTAGATGGTTTTAAATGTCCAACATTAAGAGACTATGAGGAATCTCTTGGGAGTGGAGGGATTTCTATGGAATGACATTTCAAAACATTGTGTGAATTGGAAATTTTAGCAAATTAGACCTACAGCTAAAAGGATTGATTTCCTTGCTTGATTATCCCAATTCTCTTGTAATTGCTTGCTGGGCTGGTGTTTTTCTGGCTCCGCATTTCTGGTATTCATAGTCTTTTCAGACAGATAAATGATGGTGAACAGGTTGTTTATATCTATGCCAACTGAGTTGTTTGCCTATACTGTTTTCTTTTATTTCAACAATGCCTCCATCTATCCATTCAATCAGCATCCATTGAGCATCTACATGTGTGAAGTACTATTAGTAGTAATAAGAACTGCCATTTTTTTGAGCACTGACTATGTGGCAGCTACTGTGCCAAGAACTTTATGTGCTCTCTCAATTTTCACAATCAACTTATAAGATAGTGCTGTTACTTATCCCCATTCTACAGAAGAGGACCTTGAGCATACACTTGCCCAAAATCTTGTAGAAAGAAATGGTGGAACAAAGATTTAACACTAAACCATCTTATCGTAGGGTCCTCTCTGTGAAATATTATACCTTGTTTCCACTGACTGCACAGTCCTTAAATCATACACGTTTGGGAAGAAACACAGCAGTGACCATAAAGAAAAGCAAAATCATTCTTTCTTGATTTTAAAAATCCCCTTCTCACTATTTTTCAAGGGATTAACAAAATTTGTTGCCTATTCAATTTGTGCTGCTGATCTTTAGAACCATCACACAACTTTCTTCCAATATTGCATACTTTTGGGTTTTTGTGTGTGTGTCTGTATGTAATAGCAAACACTGATTATTTTAAAGAAGTTGCACTACATAGAAGAGAGATGTGGACATTTGGGAACTCATAGTTATGCTGAAGTTTAGACAGGACAAGGGTAGCTACAGGACGCCCTGAAGAGGTCGAATCTTAGTATATCAGGAAGGGCCAGGTTGGGATAATTCCCAACAAACGGTACCACTATTCTGAAAGTGGAAACAGGCTTATATTTATGTTGACTTCAGATTTCAGTGTTTCAGATTTTGTTTAGTGACAATCTTAGAGAATGGTAGAGATAATTACATTGGCTATTCAATTTTCAATTCTACAGCCTTTTACTGTTGTGGCTGTGTTTGTCTAAGCTACTGAATGGGATGGCTTTGCAATGTGGTGCCAATTTCAATTTGTTCACTAAGCTCAATTGTTTTCCCCACTATTATGGTTGAAAACAGTTACCTAGAGTTTTGCTAAAATGGTCTGTCTAATCTTGGTCAGATTGGCCCTTCACAGTGTAGCCAGATTTTTGGTGATTGTCTTATAAGTGTCTTGTTCAGTTTACCAAGTAGAAAATGTTGTAAATCATAGGGGATTTCTGAAATGTCATAAGGATGATTAACATCTTATTTTATGAATTCTGCACGTCAAAATTGGCTCTAAAATGTGGAATATTACTCAGATGTACAATGTTGCCTTTCCCGAATGGATTATTTAAAGTTTTTATCAGTCATGACAGAATGGGAGGGGTGAGTTATCTTATAAATCTTTAGTACAGATTGAGGCAATAAAACATTATAGTGAAAAGCTTCTACACTGGTTAAAACAAATAATTAAATGATTGTAGGCAGAATGAACAATTCCACAGGTCAACATGCAGCTTCAGAAAAACCAATACATCAAATTCTAAAGCTTACTTGGAAAAAAGAAGAAGAAGTAGAGCAATAGGTTTTCCACTGAAGTGGTTTTTATGTATTTGAAGCCATGAGAAATAAAATAAACTTATTTATAATCATTATTTTTAAAGTGAATAATAAAGAATAAATGAAAAATATTTGATGTTAATATATACTGAGAAGGAAAAAACAATTATCAATTAGTATTTATTGAATAATAATGAATGCTCAGCGCAGTAACTTAATAGGGCATTAATCATTTATGTTCACATCTCAAAAACTTATAGATTGGAGGGAAAAGTTGTAAATTGGAGAGAAAAAAGTCTAATCCTCAAACTTTCCATACAAGAACTAGTCACAGTTGAAATATAAAGCTATAATAAAATTTTATTTTTTACGTTAGTGTTGTTGTCATGGTGGAAAACATGCCATTAAAATGTATTTGACACTTATGAAGGCACAATCATGCCTGTAGGATGATCTAGTAATATTAGTGATAGTAAAATAAACCAGATTTTAGGATTTATCTAATTGTTACATAAAAAATAGTCCAACGACATTGGCTGTGAATATTCATTTTGATTTTTATTCTCGATTTGTTAGCATGTAAGCAAATGCTTTTCCAGAATAAATGAGACGAGGGGCTTCATCCTTATAAAAACAAATCAGGCAGAATGAAATCTCACATGGCTAATGTAATCTTTCCTTCAAACTCAGTGCCATGAATAGGATGGTAGTGCTAACCAGCAGGGCAGACGTGCCCATAGAGGATGCCATGAATAGGTCTCTGTGGTTTCAAAGGAGATCAATTTCCAGTTCATAAATCAGAAAACATGTACAACATGTAGGGCGAGGGAGAAAGTAAACAAAGAGGTTTACTAAAGCATTAGTTGTGATGACTATGTAATTTCCAGAGGTAAAGTGATTTTTCACATATATGAGTGTGATAACAAGACAGTTAAACAAGATAGGGAATTCTGTATGATATATCCACATCATACATTTCTTTGGAAATATCTTTGCGGGGTGGGGGAGATGAGGAGGGGACTTTTATATTTGAATAAAGATCAGCTTTACTAAGGATTTGCAGTGAGTTTATGTTATGCAATTAGCTTTGTTGCTAGGCAACCCCAATAGCAGTTTTGATGTGTAATTTGCTTGAAACGATTGAAAAGGCTTTGCTGAGGGTTTGAAACCATCTGAATTAGCCTTCAGGTGCATTAGGTGTTGCTATTTTAATGAACTGAAGCTTTGCGTTTGGGATCAAGTTTAGTGAAACCAAAATAATTTAGCACTTGGGAAATGAAATCTGTTGAAACAAAGCTGAGAAGTATTTAATATTCAGTCTATCTCTTTGGGCTTCCTAACCTTTGCCCACTAGTTCCTACCCCATGTCTTAATTTGGAAACATTTTTTTTTTTTTAAGTGCATGCTATGCTACTGCTTAGAAGAGCTTCCTCTGTTTAAATCTGCCCTGTCTTTGCTTTCTTTGCCCCACACAGTCAAGAGGCAAGTCAGGGAGTCTCAGTTTTCCTCCAACACATCTTTCCTGCTCCCATCTTAGTGCTTGGAGGACCATCCCAACATCTTACACAACATTTTCACCTCTATGACCAAGATTTTGGTCTGAAGCTTGATTTAGACTTTTTAAATTCAAACTTTGCTGGAAAATTGTTTCTGGTCTCCTCCACATTCTTGTTTTAAAAACTCTGATTCACCCACCTTACCCTTAAGCTCAGCTCCCAGACTTCCAGTCCAGGTATGATGGTCAGGCATTGATATTCTAGGGGTGAAAATGGACAGCTCATCTCCACTTTACTCTAGAAGGGGGGTTCCAGATAACTCTTGGCCTTGTGTGATCTGTAGAATCCCTGCTATTACAACTTCTAATGTGAGTGGTACTTAGAAGACACTGTTCTATAAATCAAAATATGTTTTCACACTATTAGTTTCTTCTTGAGTTTATTTATTACATTTTTTTTTCTTAGCAACAGTTTCATGAATTAAAGATTATCTGCTTGCTATCAGTCTGGGATATTGCTGTTTGAAGGTTGAAATCTTACACATGCAAGCATTATATGTAGTTAAGACGATGAATATATGAAGGTATTTCTTTAAAGTTGCCTTATCATACCCTCGAGTTTTCTTATGAAAAGGAAAAACAGAGAGAGTAAATATGGTCCAGGCCATTAAAAAACATAGAGTCATTTTCCTATGATTACCATAATTTCTGATGATAATAGTTTCACATAAAGTGATCATTTTGCTTTTGTTACTGTGAATTCTGTATCACAATTGTTTAGATTAACAACTGTGCTGTACTAAGTGATTTGTTTCTGAATGCACATGGCTTGGATTATTGTATCATCTGGATGGAGTTGATGAATACCCAAGTACTTTGATGTGAACAAATCAGGACAGAACATTGAGATTTAGAGATAAAACTCATATAATGCTTGGTATTCTAAAATTAGAGATTCATAACAGTTAGTTAAGGCTTTTATTTCTAAGAATGACCTATTAGTGTGCAAGTCCTCCAGTATGATGGTGTCTTAGATGACCAGCCAGTAGCAGCTGAGTAGGGATTTGTTTTGGAATCACTTAGCAAGGATTCAGATTGTTTTCCAATATAAGATTTGGCTGACATGGAGTAGTCCACACAACTGGAAAGTTTTGAAAAGAGCATAAGGGAAAAAGTTGACCAGTAACCCCATGTTTTATACTTATCCCGACCCTCTTGTTGCTGTTTATGTACTGAAAACAGATCTTTTATTCATCTTTGGGGTTTCTTACAGTATCTCTTTTCTTCTATAAAAGATTGAAAATCCTTTAATGTCAACAGTCACAAATGGACATGACTCGATATGATGTGGAATGTCAACTATACTTTAATAAAAAAGAAGGAAAGAAATGAACATGACTCATGATTTTAGATTCGTGTTGCCAAGGAACTTCCCAGTTTTGGTAGAGTTCACCTTTTTTCAGCAATTAACACTTTGTTATAATTATTTGTTTACTTCTCTGTTTTCCTACTGTACCGTGAGCTTCTGTGAGCCCCTGGTTGGTAGGGAACCTGTTATATCTAGCCTAGCACTTAGCTCGTAGCAGATGTTTAGTAAGGAGGGATATATGAAAACACGCTCCCAGTCTCTGAGTGTCTGAGCAGAGGAGAAGTTACTGTGGTACCTGCCATGGTCTGTGCAGACACAGAGGGTTCAATGTGGTTGTGTTCTGTGGGGCAGGAAGTTGAAGCCATGACATCCATCAGTACTTAGTGAAAATTTCCTTTTTGGACTGGGAAATCTTCTTGACATGACTGCTGTAGTGGATAAGGATTTCCTTGATAAGGATTCTCTTAAATCAAATGGTCAAATCTTGGCTGAAACACAAGGAACTATTTGATGAACTTGTAAAAAAAATTTGAAGTCAATTATCAGGCAAGTGGCTGTACCAGAATTCAATTTAAGTGGTAGATGATAAGATAGAGGGGAAAATTCATAGCATATTTTAAGTATAGATACTAAATAAGCAAGTAGCTTGGAAAACAAGCAAACTTGATTAAGCTATTAAATATGAATAGTAAATAAGTTTGTAACCTGTAAGACTGCTAAAGACAAAAAGAAGAAAACTGTGTTTTTGTTTTGTTTTGTGTATGTGTGTGTGTGAGTGTGTGAGTGTGTGTGTGTGTGTGTGTGTGTGTGTGTGGTGGTGTGTTGAATAGCTAGGAGTTCATTTCTCTGATAAACATCTCAACCCAGCCTGGCGTTCCTGACTCAGAGCTGAGCAGCGAGCAGGGCCTGGCTGCTGCCCCTCTTCCCAGGAGATCTGCACTGGGAGGCTGACATTGCAAGGGAAGGAGGTAGTGGGTAGAAGACCTGAGGCCAGCAGGGGTTCTTCCTGAGTAAGTCCCAATGGCTTGGACTTGTGGGCCTCACCCCTGGCATAAAACTTAAGTCCAAAGAGTGGAGAAAACATTCCTTCTTGCTGTGACCCTGGCAATTGCCACCCTACTCACCACCGTCTAATCTGGGATGAGAAAACCCAGCCCTGAGGGTCAGGAGAGGCAGGTAAGCTCTGGGAAAGAGGACCCCAGGCTTTGCAAGCAAAGCAAAAGGTGGGCTGACTTCTGGCCTCTGACCTTGATGTGAGAGATGTCAGGGGCCATTTCCAAAGGAAGATATGATTGGAAGGTGGAAGGACCTGAGAAAAGATGGCACCCCTAGTGGCAGTAGGCCTGCCCACTTTCCCCATTCCTGAGTAAGGCCCAGGCTGGCCCATGGGAGAGTTCAGGGGAGGACACTGGCCCAAATGAATTTATTAAAAAGCTATGTAACTTTGAGTCAAAGTAATTACACTATTGAGTTGCTTTTCCACCGGAAAATGTCCTCCGTGGCAAACAAATACACTAACTTGAAAAATATTCTTGTTCAAAATGTCTGCCCAGAATGAGTCAGCCTCATCTTTAAGTCAGTCGCTAAGTTGTTCAAGGAAAGAGCTTTATGATATCATAAATACAGGTCTAACTTGATGGGCCAGCCTTTCGTAATGTGATGGATTCCCTCTTTCCTCAAGAGGTGAATAAATCATCATAACCTCATAAATCTTAGTAATCAGTTTTCCTCCTGGTTGTAAGAATTTCCATGAACAGCTCACAGGGGGTCCATTAAATAAGGATGGTAGACGACAAATAGGGAAAAATAGAAAGTGAAAGCTAGAGTTAAAGTGAAAAATGAGGAAAGTGTGGGTAAGCCTTTGTGCGTGCCGAGCTGCTATATGCAACATAAGCTCTGTGTTATCTTCGCCACATTATATTTGGAAATAGGCTCCCAGAGGGAAGGCTTTTAACTGGTCAGTGTTAAGCACAATGCTGGTTATGGAAAGGGTGCTGTCGGGCTCTCTCCATAGCAGGACTCTGGCTGGCTGTCTTCTGGGAGTTTCCATCTTTATCCTTGGGAGGAACAACCACAAAAAGATTGGGACCTGAAATCTACCTGATGGATAAACGCTCAAGTCTTAAAGCATATGTTCTATGTGAACACATGCCTTGGGTGTCATGTGAGCTTGAGTATAGGAAAGTATTGCCACATGGTGTCATGAAGTTTGTTTGCAAAGAAAGTGTTTTTTTGTTTGTTTGTTTTGTATCCTGTTGTGATTGTGTCCTGGCTGCTGCAAGGCTTATTTCTCAGAATGAGGGAAGCATGGAAGATACAAAGTGCATTTTTTTTTCTAACTGTATTCCTCATACTTTCTTTTCTTTGATGTAGAACAGAACTTTGTAAGACACCAGAAGTGTTTACATTTTTCTTATACAATGTACTAATTTATGACAATAACAGAACTTAACTAAAGAAAAGCATTTTCAGTTGAGGATAGAAGTATTTTATTTTATGCTGTTACATGCTAAGTGGTTATGCTTTCATCATTCAACAATATTCATTGAACAAATTCTTATTAAGAGCCTATGTATGTGTCAAATCCAGTGTTGGGCATTAGAGATTGAAATTCCAATAGGAAAGATTATTTCTGTTGTCTGGGAACTTCAAGACCTGAGGAAAAATCACAAACAATTATTAGACAATTTTAACAATGTAGTCTGTTTTGTTTAATGCTCTATCCCCACACTTTCAATAGTGACTGAAGTATAATTGGTGCTCAGGAGATATTTGTTAAATGAAGACTATCTGTGAGATAAGTGTTGTGATAGGGGAAGTGAGGGGGTGCCATGGGGAGTCAGGGAGGCCTTTTCCGCCGCCATCTTTATTGAGGCATAATTGAAAAATAAAACTGTATTATATTTAAGCTGTGCAATGTGATGATTTGATGTAAGTATACATTTTGAAATCATTCCCACAGTCAAGTCAATTAACACATTCATCACCTTGCAGTTACATTTTTTTGGTGTGTGAGAATGTTTAAAATCTATTCTGTTAGCAAATTTCAAGTATAAAATACAATATTATTAACTAGTGTCACCATGCTGTTCATCAGATCCTCAGAACGTACTCATTGAATAACTGAAAGTTTGTACACTTTGGTCCCCTCTTCCCATTTCTCCCACAGTACAGCTCCTGGCCACCACTGTTCTACTCTCTGTTTCTTTGAATATGGATATAACATATATACGCATATTCCAAAGATAAGTGATACCATACAATATTTGCCTTTCTCTGTCTGACTTATTTCACTTATTAATGACCTGAAGTTTCATCCATATTGTCACAAATAGCAGGATTTCCTTTTCGTTTTAAAGGTGAATAATATTCCATTGTATATATTTACACTACATTTTTAAAATCCATTCATCCATTGATGAATTGTTAGAGTGTTTCTGTATCTTAGGTACAGTGAATCATGTTGTAATGAACATGGGAATACAGATAGCTCTTTGATAGAGTGATTTCATTCCCTCTGGATATATACCCAGAAATGGGATTTCTGGGTCAAATCACAGTTCTATTTTTATTGTATTTATATATTTTTGATGAACTTCCATACTGGTTTCCATAGTGGCTGCACCAATTTACATTCCCATTAACAGTGCGTAAGAGTTTCTTTTTCTCCACATCCTTGCCAATATTTATCTCTTGTAATTTTGATAATACCCATCCTAACAAGTATGAGGTGATATGTCATTATTGTTTGGTTTGCATTTTCCTGAAGATTTGTGATGTTGAGTAGCTTTTCATATACCGGTTAGCCATTTGTATACCTTCTTCAGGAAAAATGTCTATTCAGGTCCTTTGCCCATTTTTTTTTTAAATCAAGTTTTTATTTTTCCTATAAGTTGTAAGAAATTAATTATTTTGGATATTAACATTTTATCAGATATATGATTTACAAATATTTTATCCCATTCCATGTGCAGCCTTTTCATTTTGTTGATTGTTTTCTTTACTGGGCAGAAGCTTTTTAGTTTCATGTAGTTCCACTTGTTTATTTTTGCTTTTGTTGCCTTTGCTGTTGTCAAATCCAAATATCATTGCCAAGACCAATGTCAAGTAGCTTACCCATTCTGTTTTTTTCCAAGTATTTTATGGTTTCAGTCTTATATTTAAATCTGCAATCCATTTTGAGTTGATTTTTGTGTATTGTGTTAAGTTAATTTCATTCTTTTGCATTTATATTCCCAGTTTTCCTCACACCATTTATTGATAAGATTATTCTTGCCCATTTTCGGTGCTTCTCGAGAATTATTCAACCATAATGCAAGTTTATTTCTGGACTCTCTATTCTGTTGCTTTGGTCCATGTGTTTGTTTTTATGCCAACACTGTTTTGATTACTATAATTTTATGATACATATATATTTTAAATATTTTTAAATTTCTCAGTTACAATTGACATTCATATTATATTAGTTTCAGGTATACAGAACAGTGGTTAGACTTTTACATAACTTATGAAATGATCCCCCCAATAATTCTAGTACCCCCAACATCATACATATTTATTACAATATTATTGACTATATTTCCTATATTATACTTTATATCCTCATGTCTATTTTGTAACTGCCAATCTGTACTATTTAATCCCTTCATCTTTCCCCTCCTCCCTCTCTTCCTCCTCCTCTTCCAAGTCCCTCTAACATTTCTTGTAATACTGGTTGGTGGTGATGAACTACTTTAGTTAGTTCTTTTTCTGGAGTTTTGTCCTGTTCTTTCATTTAGGACATGTTTTCTTTTGTCTCCTAATTTGGCTGCCTCCCTGTGTTTGTTTCTATAAATATTAGATAGATCTGTTATGTCTCCCGGTCCAAGTAGGGTGGACTTAGGTAGTAGGTGTCCTGTGGGGCCCAGTGGCACCATCTCACTGGTTACCTGAGCCCGTGCTCCTGGGTATCCCTTATGTGGGTTATATATGCCCTCCTGTTGTAGTTGAGCCTTGATTACTGTTGGCATGTCAGTGAGTGGAATTGACCCTCATGCTGACTGGTAGGGAGAACAAGCTGTGACTGCAACAGATCAGCTGCTGTGTGTGGGCTGATCCCACAGAGTGTGGCTCTGGTGCCTGATGTGTCCAGCCTTTGCATTTGCTGTTTGTGAAGCTAATTGGGTGGTGCTTTGGTGTGGTCTGAAGTCGGTCACCAGTGTGTTCATTCCAGGGACTCTTGGAAGGGGCTCTGGTGAGGGCCCATGTCACCTGTGCCCGGCCCCGGGCCACATGGTAGGAACTAGAAAGTGGTCTGTGGTTAGTAGCTTCCTGTGCTAAGGTTGGAGGTACCTGGAAGAGGCTATGCTGCAAACTGAAGCTGGCTGCCATGAATGCTCGGCTGATGGCCACTTAGTAAGAGGTACATGTCACATTGAGCCCAGAAGCTGTTTATTTGGGCTTTGTGGACCTTTCAGAGATTTTGAACCTTTCAACGCTGGGAAATCTGTAGCACATGCCAAGGCCAGCCACTCTTGAGTATCAGTCACTTAAACAGGTTTGGGTCTGTGCACAAGTTGGGTGCGGCAGTTCTCAGGGAATCAGTAGAGTGAGGAGATTTTGATGGAGACTCAAATTTGGCACCTGCAGGCTGGGTTGGAGGAGGACTCAGCAAGGGAACAATGGCACCCACATGCTGGCTATGTGAGGGTAGGGCTCAACAAAGGAACAAAATGGCAGAGAGAGCTGCTCTTACAGCCCTTGCCCTGAAGTCAGGCAGTTCAGTTCCTCCCTGTAGGTCCCAGGAGATTTTCAATCTGCTGCTTCAGTGCTGGTGCTCAGAGTGAATGAGTCCCTCAGTGAGTAAGACTGTGCGTGGGATCTTAAAGAGGATACTCTGGTTTCTAGCCACCTTCAATCTCACCTGGATGGAATCTCTGCTGGATTTCACAGCCAGATGTTTCATGAACTTCTCTTCCGAGCACTGGTGGTCCAGGCTGGGGAGACCAGTGTGATGGTGGGATGCCATTGCTGTTCAGGTGGGACCTCCACAACTCAGCTATCCCTCCTGGTTCTTAATTATCATAGATGGGTGTGGGGCCAGCCTGTTTTGCATCTCCACCTCAATATCAGTATTGCTGTTGCTTTTTTTTATATCCTTAGTTATAGGACTCTGTTCCGCTAGTCTCCGTGTGGTTCTCAAGGGTGGTTGTTATCCAGTTTTGTAATATTGATGTGGTCCTGGGAGGAGGTGAGCACAGCATTTACCTACTCAGTCATCTTGACTGGAATTCTTGGAATATAGTTCGAATTGCATTGAATTTGTAGATAACTTTGGGTAATATAGACATTTTAACAATATTATTTTTTCTGATCTTTAAACATGAGATACCTTTCATTTATTTGTATCTTCTGCAAGTCTTTTCTTCGGTATCTTATTGTTGCAGTTTACAGATCTTTCAGCTCTTTTGTTAAATTTTTTCCTAAGTATTTTTCTGTTTTGATGTTATCATAAATGGGATTGTTTTCTTAAATTCTCTTTTGGATAGCTCTTTGTGAGTATACAGAAATACAACTGATTGTGGTATGTTGATTTTTTATCCTGAAACTTTACTGAATTAATTTATTAGTTCCACCAATTTTTTGATTGATTCTTTGAGGTTTTCTCTATATAGAATCACATTACCTGGAAACCAGAATTTTTTTTTTTTTTTTTTTTTTTTTTTTTTACCAGTTTTGATACCTTTTATTTTCTTTTCTTGCCTAGTTACTCTAGCAAGGACTTCTGGAACTATGTGAAATAGAAGTGGTCAGAGTGAGCATTCTTGTCCTGTTCTTGATCTTGAGGAAAATCAGTGTTTCACTGCGGAGTATGTTACCTGTGTTTATCATATATGACCTTCATTATATTGAGGTATGTTCCCGCTATACCCAGTTCCTTGAGATTTTTTTATCATGAAAGAATGTTGCATTTTGTCAAATGCTTTTTTTCTGCATCTACTGAGAGAATCATATTTTTGTCATTCATTTGGTTTATGGGTGTTACGGGTTTATGGGTGTAGCACACTGATTTGTGGTTATTGAGCCATTCTTGTATCCCTGGAATAAATCTCACTTGATCATGGTTTATAATACTTTTGTGTATTGTTGAATTCAGTTTGCTAATATTTTGTTTAGGATTTTTATGTCTATCTTCATCAGGGATATTGACGTGCAATTTTCTTTCCTTGTAGTGGCCTTGTCTGGCTTTAATGTCAGCTTATGGCTGGCCTTGTAAAATTAATTTGGAAATGTTTGCTCCTTTTGTATTTTTTAAAAATAATTTAAGAAGGATGGGTATCAGTTCTTTAAGTGTTTGGTAGAATTCACTAGTGAAGCCAACTGGTTCTGGACTTTACTTTGTTGGAGGTTTTTCTCTTTTATTACTGATTCAATCTCTACCAGTAATTAGTCTGTTCAGATTTTCTTTTTCTTCATGATTCAGACTTGATAGGTTGTATGTTTCTAGGAATTTATCCTGAGGTTCCTTAAAACAACTCTTTTGAATTCTCTATCAAGCAAATTACAGATGTCCATGTCTTTGGAGCTGGTTACTAGAAAAATTTTGCGGTTCCTTTGGTGGTGTCACCTTTTCTTGATTTGTCATGCTTCTTGAAGTCTTTTTCTTGTCTTTGCCTTTGTGGAAGCAGCCACCTCCTCTAGTTTTTAATGACTGGCTTCAAGAGAGAATACCTTCCATCAGCCCTGTTAGAGATTCTGAAGTTTTCTCAGAAATTTTCAGTGGATATATCTGCTCTGCACTTCTTGTTCTTTCTTGGAAGGTCATTGTTATGATTGTATGCCTTCTTTCAATCTCACAAAGCCATGCTGGGTGCTTACAGCTTCTCATTTGCTTTCCCTTGGGTGGTGCTGAATTCTCAAGTTTGTGTGCTCTACCAATACTGCATCTTTGGTCCAACTTTCTATACATGCTAACTCGCTATGTATTACATACAGGCTTTCTCCCCACCCTCTTTTCTTGAGAAACATATGCAGGAAACTGATCACAGGGGGAAAGGGGTGTGTGTGTGTTGGTGGGATGCTCAGAGCATGAGGGGTGCCCATGAGCCAGCTGGAGATATCCACAGGTGAGCTGTCCCCAGTGGCTTGTAGTTGGGCTTCCTGATGGAGTCTGTGAAATGCTTAGTAGCATCCATATCCCTTTGCCATATTCTATTGTGAGCTGTGGCTGCTGTTCTCACAGCGCTTCAGTGCCCCCTGGTCATGAAGTTCACAGTCAGTATTCTGGCTGCGGTGACAAAGAAATGGGCCTCTTTGGCAGCATGCTGAACCGCTAGGTATGCCCGGTGCTCACTTGTACGCTCTCTTTCCCCCTGGGTAGAAAGCATGGCAGAGAAGGTCTCTCTTGGAACTAAGCGTGACTGGCTTGTGGGAGGTAAAGTAAAACTGTTTTTCTTACCCTCTTCAGTGTGTATGATCTCAGATCTTTTTCGTTTTGTTTTGTTTTTTCCGCAATGATGTTCTGGAACTTCTCTGCTGGACTCCCAGCCTTCCAGAGGCACTCTTCTCTGTGGGTGATAGTCAATATCAGTATTCATTAGTGGTGAGACGCTGGGAAACGCCTATACTGTCATTTTGATTATGTTACTCTGGGCAGAGATTTTTCTAAGGAGATTTTAAATATGATGTGGGAACAGTGTAGTGTAATAGTTCAGAAAAGAGCTCTGCCTCGATTTTACCCCTAACTTCCTTTCTTTTTAGCTGGGTGACTTTATCTAAACTTACTGGGACTTTATTTCCATGTCTGTTAAATGGAGATGTTAATAATATTAACATCAAAGTGTTTTTGAGAAACTTAAGTGAACTAATAAATGCAAAGCACGTAGAACAATGCCTTTTATATAGGAAATAATCAGTTACTGCTGACTAACAGCATGACAGATGCCTAAAAGCTTGGGGACAAATAGACTAAATCTAAACTACTACTCCGATTTAGTTCTTATTTTTATTCCTAATTAATATACATTTTATTCAGGATTACATCCCCTTAAATGAAAACCTTAGGTCCAAATATCCTTATAAAGAGCCTCACTTCAGTGCAGGTCAGTTTTTTTCATCAAATTAGTTATTGAAAAAAAACTGTTTTTCAGAGAATTTTGGAATTTGGAATTGCAGGTAAGGAGTGGAACGTGTACAGTATTTTGTATTTTCCATGGGTTTTCTGTTATCCTGTGTGTATTCAAATGCAAGAGCATTCTATACTGGGGGTGCCAACAAAATGTATACACATTTTAAGACGTGTTATCATTTTGGTCAAAATTGCTCAAGCAGTAGTTTGCCATAATCAGAAGTGTCTGGATGCTGATGGTAACCACTTTGAGCACCTCTTGTAATTGCAGAAGCAAATGTGACTTATATTCATCTTTTGTTATTGGTATATATTAATACAGTTATTTCCTTTCTTAAAATGTGTATACATTTTTTTCATCACCCTCTGTATAGAAGCCGTAAGTACTAAAAAGAAAGTACAATCTCTCTTCCTTTTATGTGACCCCAAGGATAATGTTATGGTTATGGTAGAAATACTTAGCGCTCAATTAATATCCATGTGCTCTCCTGCATTTCCCATCCTCTTTGTACTTTGTTTAGGCCAATGGACTGTGAGGCGAAATGATAAAAATCACCTCCTGGCCATGGCAGTTAAGAGAAGTGTGCCGTCACCATCCTTCTTGTCCCCTGTCATGCCAGCCTTAGAACACATGACTAGAGATGGAAGTGCTACAGATGAAGGGAGTCAAGTTCCCTGGATCACTAAATGGAGAGCCTCGCAAAGTCACGTAGACCTTTTTTTTACATGAGATATATTTATTTATATTGTCACTAAGGTTTTGAGATTGTCTGTTGTGGCAACTGGTGTCAGTTACTCAAAAGGAGAAAATGATAGTCAATTGAGAATGTGCTCAGTTAAGGTCATATAATGATGCTACTAATGATGACAGAGAGAAAAGCGTAAAAGTGTAACTTGTAACCCTAATAAAAATGGGGCTGCACCATGGGCCTCTGCATGCCCATGTAAAAGTTGCATGTAAAATATAATCCAACAGCCAAAGTGATTTAAAAAGAAATTATTATATTTTATTTGAATGTCTTAAAGATCATTAAAGGGAATCTGGGTTAGCTCTGCAAACAGTTCTCAAAAGCTTTTCCTCTCCTAAATTCTTATATACTTCATAGCAGTGGGCCATGAGGTGACATCCACTGTAAAGATCATACCTCTCTGACTGCTTTTTTGATGTCAGTGATAGGAGACAGTACGAGACTGGTCAGTTTGTCCATTGTAACTCATCAGACATTTACTGCCCTTACTGTCCCTTCATATTTATCTAGCAATTCCATTCTCCTTGTTTACGTCACTTTTTGTATATGAACACATACACACACACACACACACACACACACACACACACATCTTGAATTGTTTAATGATCTTGGTATGACGTGATATACATATACATATATATGTATATATACATATACATACATATATATATATACATACATATAGTGAAATGTGTAACACTCAGGTCATGAAATGATTCAGTAACACTGCTACCTAGGACACACATTGAAAGCAACTTCTGATTCCAGTTAATAGAAAAAATGTGCACAGATATTCACAAGTGGTGAAGCATATTGAAGGGTAAACACTGTAAATCTTGGATTTCATTTCGTATCAATGGAGGAAAATGCATAAGACTATAGGAGCTTCATGCCTTATGATTGTAATAATAGAGACACTTCATCAGAAAATGGAGCCTAGATTTTCTTCCTCATCCAGGAGAGTATAAAGAAGGAACAAGCCAGAGGGCTCAGGGAAAATACCCATACCCCTCTCTCATCTCCAGCTTCTGCTTGCTGCTTCTGATTCCATTAGTAGGTTCTTGGTTATATCCTTAGAGGCAAAGTCAGCGGACCAGTTCTTTTCTCTATTCCTATTTCAGGGATAAAAGTACGTAGCACTCCTATGACATCCTGGTATGCTACATATTAACAGGAGGTAAAACTACATATGTTCTCATATAAAGATGTAAACGAATTCCACATGCTTAAGAGGAAATGTGCTTTCTTCATGGACAAAATGTACTTAAAATAGCAAAGGGCGATGGATGAACCCTGAAGACATGCTACGTGAAATAGACCAGACACAAAAAGACTGTCATATAATTCTACTTATATGAAGTACCTGGCGCAGTCAAATTCATACAGACCGGAAATAGAAGACTGGTTACCAGGGTCTTGGGAGAGGAGGAAATGGAGAGTTATTGTTTAATACGTATAGAGTTTCACTTTGGGATAATGAAGAAGTTCTGGAATTGGAATGTGGTCATGATTGCACAATAATGTGAACATACTTAATGCCACTGAACTGTACAATTAAAATGGTAAGTTCTATAGTATGTATATTTTACTCCACCCCTCCCATACACACAAACAGTGAGGGGCAGAACTAACCAAATTTGAAATATGGTCAATACCCTGGAATTGGAACAAGGTTTGGTGGAGTTTCCCTCTGTCACCAAAACTCCATGCTATGATTGCAGGTGGATGTTACTGCACATCTTGTGGTGTATACAGGTGACAATTACGGAAGTACTCCACATACCCTAAAAATGAGGGATCAATGCAACAGCTTCTGTGCACTCATCTCACCATTAAATATTGATCTCAAAGAGGAAAAATTTCTAACATAGATATATCATTTTCCTTTGTTTATTTCATATCTAAATAACTTAGGAAGCTAAATGAGATGAGAAATATTTAATTGCTAGAGTATTAATCATTAGATAATAGGCACCATGAAAAGAGCTCATCAAATTCATTTATGTTTTATTAACCCCATTTTTAACAAGATTTTATTGATTTGAAAAATAATGGTGTCTTTTAGCACCTGGTAACAAACTGCTGTGTTTCATAAATAATGTTGGGGTATTAAACACATGAAGCAGAGTTTTTCCCATTGAGTGTTATGTGCACCCTAAACGTTGATTCCATGTTCTTGGGGGTTCCTTCTGCACTTCTGTTTCTAATACAGTTTTTCATGGCACTCAGTGGATCACAGTTCTGGTGTCAAAGTTACAACTTAGAAATCCAGGCAAGAAAACTCAGTATTATACACTGTTAAAAAATTTATTTGGCCCTGGAAGTGGGAAGCTGTTAGAGCAACACTTAACTGACCTTTCTGGATTCTCCAGCATGCATACACAGTTGTCTCCTCTCCTTGGTCCTGCTACTTCCTGTGACTGGAGTGTTTCCCGAACTTCTGTTTGCTTGTTTAAATTCTAACCATACTTCAAGGCTTGCTGGAAACACTGTCAGCACCAAAACCCCTTCCTCATTAGCCCAGCCCTGCTGTGATGTTCTTGTATAGCTCGTATTTTCTAAATCACTTATTTAGCATTATCATTCACTGAACTTGCCCATTTGCTTTTTGTAAGGACGTATCTGTGGTAGTCAGCTTCTAAGATGGCCCCTGATAATCCCCATGTCTTGGGTTTCACAGTCGTGTGTACTCCCCTTCTACTTCTTCTCAGTGTTGGTCTCTGTGACCCACAGTGTATGGCAGACGTGATGGTGCATCACTTCTGACATTAGGTTATAAAAAGACTGTGGCTTCCATCTTAGGTGCATGCTCACTCTCAGATCATTCTTCCTGAGGGACGCCAACTGCCACATCATGAAACCACTCAGACAACCTGTGGAGGAGGCCATGTGGTAAAACCCCAAGGTCTCTAGTTAACAATTAAGGAAAAACTGAAGCCTGACAACAACTGCAGGATTGAGCTTGGAAGCAGTTCCTCCTCTAGTGGATAAGACTGCAGCCCCAGTGGATGGCTTCACTGCAACTTTCTCAGATACTCTGAGCCAGAGTCACCCAGCCAAACTGCTCTCAGCTCCCTGGCCTTCAGCAACTGTAAAATCATAAATGCTAAGCTGCTAAGGTTGGGGTAATTTTTTATGTAGTATTAGATAACTGATATGGTACTTTATCTCTCTCCTGCTAGGCTATAAGCTCCCTGAAAAAGGAGTCCTAGATTCCTGAATCCTCATGCTTATACATATCTTTTGAATTCAGGAAGAAAGATATATTTAAAAATATCTTTATCTACCTGTTTCAACTTATTCACAGATCCTAACTATTCTGAACAATGTTCTGTGAGATGGGCAGTAGGAAACTGTACTATTAATCCTATTTTAATATGATTGGGACAAATCGAAGAAAATAATTTGACCATGGGTGTAAAACCCAGCAGAAGCGGATGGCAAGGACCCAATTTAGAAAGGAATCCACTAAGTCACTCTTTTTCAAATGCTTTCATTCCATGAGCTCCCTGGAAGTTTGATGACGACCTCTTCTGCAGCTAACTCCTCTGGTTCTTTTGCAGGCAGTGCTTTCATTGACCTGTTCTGTAGAATTTCAGAGCTCTGTGCTTTGCCATCCTGTTACCCTCAGCAATGTCATAAGACAGATTGAAAAATGCTCGACTCTGACCCATTACATCCATCATTTCATTTTTTGGTATCGGCTCTATGGTTTCAGATAAAGATAACATATGAAGCCTGTTATAAAAGGAGGAAGAAAAGAAAATGTGTCATCATATAGAAATGTTACAAACTAAAAATTGAAGAGCACTCTCTCTGCCTCTTTATCTTCAATCATTGTGCACTAAGGTGCTTTGGCAAGAGAGATATTTTGGGACAAACAGTAACCGAAGTGAGGAGCATGTGTTGATTTGCTACATCTATGAGATTTAACTAATAACAGATGGATGTTATTTATAAACTCTAACATGTTTATCCTAGTTCTTTTGAACTCTTTTCTATTCTGGGTCGATCAGCTGTTGCCATAATTAATTACACAACCGAAGTTAGTTTAAAATTTTGAAGTGTACACTATATGATCTGCATATTGAATTCTCTTATTCATGCTGTCAAGTGTTGTATATGCCACTTATTGCCTAACACACACACACACACACACTCACACTCACACACCCATAAGGTGTTGATTCATTTTTAAAACTTCGTGTTTTTCATTCATTGTAGTCTTTTTTTTTTTTTTTAATTTTTCCCCACCCCAGCCACATTTGTTGCAGCCTCAAACAGAACCAATAAAATATGTGACCTTAACTGTCATACACTGTTTTTAAATGTATTAGTATAAGTTGCTTGAAATCATTATTAAATAAGTTTTAATAATTTGAAAACTATTGGATCAATTAGCCTTAGTTGAGTCCAAGAGAGTATTCCACTCCTGGCTTTTCTTTCTGAATAGGAATAGAACATTTTTAAAATCAGTAAGCAAATTGATCATTAGAACAGAAGACCTGAACTCTCTAGAAGATCAAAGGAGTGAGGGAATGAGGGAAGGAGGGATGGTGAGAGACAGAGAGAGAGTGAGTTAATTTTTGTGACTATGTGCGATTAGTACCAAAATCAGTATAGTGGAGTGTAAACTCCTTTTATCAAGTCTGAACTCAACCCTTTATCTGGTTAGGACAAAGTGAGTTAGGCTGGAAGCAGAGTATTTAAATGTCACAGAAGGCCAGGAAGGGTTTAACTAGTTTTACTCAGTTAAAAAGCATTCAGATCCCAAATTTCTTACTTTTTAAAATTTTCAAAGAATATCAGAGGAATTACTTCGAAGTTCATCTTTTATATCCAAATGTCTGTTAAAGGACTTAAGTAAAACCATTATCAATGAAAATGGCGTTTCAGCCAACAAGAATTCAGAGTGCTACATCATCATCTAAGTTGGCCGTTGGGTAAATAAATAACCAGCTAGATGAAAACAAAGTGCAATATTTTAAGACTATCTTCAAGAAATAATTTCAGTCACACTCTTAAAAAAAAGTCTGCATCTGTAAAATTCATTATTGGAGAAGGAGCTCTTACTAGTGATGTGCTTCTTTAAAACATGAGAAGTTAAGCAGTTTTGTATATTACACATGGAAAGAAATGGATATTTTAAAACTGGCCGATAAGCTGACCTGTACTCTGGGACAGGTAGTATAAAAGTGCCCAGGTATTATTCCTATTGGGCCAAAGTCCTTGGATGATTTATGCTTAGTAATGTGGGGTAGCCTAAAGCTCAACATAGGTTCAAATATGCTTTCTGTTCATAGTCTACCTGCCCTTTCTACTCATATATCATAATATGACCCTTTATAATTTTAAGATTTTGGGACTCTTTCATTCTATAATTAATTATTTGTTCTTTAATACTTTCATAAAATTAACCAGTTGTTTTTCTATCAAGTTTGTTCCTTGGGACATTTATGCCTAAATACTTACCTGAAAATATTTACTCCTAAATATTTACTGCTGCACTACTTACATACATCTGTGTTATGAAGATGACTTTATTGTAACTGATTAGCCTTTGTACATACTCTGCAGCCAGGAAATGGTGCCTCTCTGTGAGGTCTCTCCTTGGAACATTTGCAGAGAGACAATACATCAGAGGGTAAGAGCATAGGTTTGAGAATAAGTAAGAGTGATTGAAGTAGTAGAAGGTAAAGGTTAAGAACATGGATTCCAGTATCAAATTGCTAGGCTTCAATCAAATTCAAGTTGCACCAATTATGTGCCATGTGATCTTGCATATTTCACTTAATCTATTTGTGTCTGAGTATCCTCAAATATAAATGGGAAATTAGTTATTGTATTTACCTTATAGAATTGCTGTGAGAAATAAATAACATACATAAGGTATTTAGAGCAGTGTCTTGACACACTTAAAAATGCAATTAATTGTGGATTATTATTGTAATTATTATTATTAACAGGTTCAAGTTCCAGCTTTATCACATACCAATATTACCAATCTTGTGTAATGTATTAACCATTCAGTTTTTCCATGTCTCAAATGAGGATTATAATATCTAGAATTAATGGTGTATTATGAAAAGTACTGAGTATAGAACTTCCAACAGTAGGTGGATATACTCCATTCCTCCGACTTCTTCAGTGGCTCCTGACCTATGAACATGTGGCTTTATGTATTTCTTAGAATCCTGACCAATAAGGTTTGCAAGTGAGGTTGAATTTGAGTTTTATAAGGGTAAATGTCTTGATGCGTCTACTTTGAGAAACCAGGATATGGTTTTGTAGAGTTGAGGAGACTCAGAAAAAACCCTCCCCTGTAAACCAAATCTCCCCAACCTGGCATAAAAATCAAAATTCTGGTGAGAAAGATGGCTGCTGAATAGATTTCTGTGAAGGTAAATATATTTCCCTTCTGGAGGAAGTTTCCCATGGGAAGTCAATACACCCTTATACAGTTGTGGATCTGGTGACCGTTTAGGACAGTGCCCCACAGGGTGTGTTCCGAGTCCTTGGGACCCTTTCAAGGGTCTGTGCAGTCAAAATGATTTTTATAATAACATTAGAGGTTATTTGTTGTTTTCACTCTCAATCGTAACTGCACAGTAGAATTTTCTGGGGTGTATAAGTATGAAGAAGTCATCAGCTGTGGAATGTGTAATTATGTATGTTACATGTAAAATTTTTCTTCATTTTAATTTCTATTATGATAAATATCAATAGGTATAATTCACATAAAAAGCTCTTTGGGGTTCTCAATAATTTTTAAAGGTATAAAGGGGTCCTGAGACCAAAATGTTTGAGGACCACTAATCCAGGAGAATAGGACCATTTTATTTCTGAAATAGGACCCTTCTCTAGCTTATATCTGGAGGTTTTGATGCTAGAAATTGCCTAGAGTACTCACCTGCTTCCCTGAATCTTTGCTTCCTTTTTCCCATAGTCTCGTGAAGTCCACCCCAGTTCTGTTGACACAATCTCCTCCTACCAACTACAGGACAATTGCTTAGATGTGGTTTCGTTTGACCACAGGCATTTTTATGCCTTCCTGAAACTCTGCACTAGTCAGAGTGGATTGCAGCCACACTCTGGTATTCCTGATTGGGTTTGGAATAAAGTCTCTTTCTCTAATTATCACATTTATAATCCATCTCTCAGGGTGCCCATTGGTTCCTAGTTCTCAAACTTAGTCCTGTAGAACCTCCAAGTCTTTCAAATTCTAGGCCTTTTTAATGGAGCCTCCACCACTGCACTTACTGTACCAAAACATAGTAAAAGCTTAAGAGGAAAAGCGAATATGGAATTTATTAAAATTGTTCCAACTTGTTTGGTGATTATTCTTTGCTGTCCTGATTTGATGTGATCATAAAAGTCTAGTACAATTATTCAGACACATGAAATGGCATCTGGAAAATAAAACCATGTTACTCTTCATTTGAAGTGCTTATGAAAAGCTGTTAAAGTGAATAATTTGAGAGCTTGGAAATATATTAACATAGTATGGAGCAATCATGCAAATTAATAGGGGCTTATAGGTTCTGGGTCAAATTGGATAAAGCCCAAAAGAAATTTTATTTTGAACAAGTAAGAATTTTAATAAATCTTTAAAATATTATCTACAGTTATGACCTTAGAAGCTTACTTTTTTAAATGTTTCTAACTGTAAATTAGAAAGACTCGCAAAATAGAAGAAGGCTATTGAATTCGGGATTTTTATTTTTCTATACTACAAAATTTAACACAATTACACTTGATCATATTTTACGTTCAAATTAACTTTTTACAAAAAATCTTTTTGCATACCGGACTAGAGGTTTGAAGGTTTCCTAGTTTCAGCTCTAGTGATTGCTAAACAAATATAGTTTTTTTAATTTGTAAAGTAGAAATAATAAACCCTTTTCCCTCATCAGATTATGTGGACATCAGATTATTCATAAACAATAAAGTGTCCAGAAAGCTAAAGATCTTGTTATAGTCTTCCTGGGAGAGCATATGCTTGGATTTGGGCTTAAACCCTAACTTTACATTTTACTGGCCTATTAGCTGTGTGACTTTAGATATGCAGATTAACCTCTCTGAGCCTCAGTTACTTCATTGGTAAAATGGGAATAGAAAACAATCCTGGAAAAACTCCCAGTCCCTCTTAGATTTCTCCCAAATAGTTTTGAGGTGCTAACAGTGATGCCAGGATACTTCATGAAATGTTGCTGTTACGTATCTAGGGCTCCCCATTTCCCCCTTATTCCTCAGTGTGGCAATATCTCCCATGACTCTAGCAGCTGTTGATGTATTATTATCTGTTGCTAAGTAACAAATTACCTCAACATTTTATGGATTAAACAATAAATGTTTATTATCTTAAAAAATCTATGGGTCAGGAATTTAGAGGTGGCTTAGCTGGGTGCTTCTGGCTCAGGGTCTCGTGAGGTTTCAGTCGAGATATTAGCTGGGGCTGCGGTCATGCAAAGGTTCATTGGGCTGGAGCATCTGCTTCCACGATGGTTCACGGTACAAGGCGGTTGAGAGGAGGCTAGTTCAACGGTGTGTTAAAGCAAGCTCATATCTGTTTTCTCAAGCTAATGGTTAAAATTTTTGAAAGCCGATTGTTAAACATAATCGTTAATAAAAACTAAATTACATGAAATGCACTTAATCAAATTATATTAAAAGCTAAGGTAGTAAATGCTTACAACTCCTCACTTCCTAATTGTTTTACTCCATTTTCCCTTTACTGATACTCAGTAATCATGTCCATTGTATCTGGATGGAGGAAATACTATAGAGTTGTCCTGTCGCACATCTCAGGTTCATCCTGTGTCTGAATTTAGTGACATTATGTTGGTAGCTTGACCTCGGCCGTAGAGTATTAATACTACAGACATCAGCAACACTCCACATCAGAACTCGACTTATTGTTTTATTGATTGTTTAGACTGTAGAAAGTGTGAATTGTGTCCTACACATTCTTTAAAATGGTAAAATTATATATATATATATATATATATATATATATATATATATATATGCTAATATGGAGAAATCAGGAAACATTGAGGACCATTTGGGAGACTGACTGCTACAGTGTACCTCCTGGCCCCTGATAAATCATGTCTTTCCCACACGTGAAATATTCTCACACCCCTCCCAAGACCTTTCCTCCCCAATCTCATCCTATTACAACCCCAGAATGCTATCATCTAAATCAGACCCATTTACAGAAGCAGATCCCCAGCTATAGTTTTCTAAGTACAGGTCCTAAGTACCATTGCTCTTGATCTGAACACTTTTAAACCTAAAGAGATAAGCTATGTCCCTCTAACACACCCAACAGACAATGGTAATAAGTAGCTGCAAGAGACATATCTGTTTAAAAATGTGGAACAAAGACGGCACACAAGTGTCAGTGGTCTGACATCTAACTGGGCGTATGTTGCAAGTTGTGTGATTAGGGTGCAGTCCTGCTTCTCCATGGTTCTTGGGTCTAACCTCTAGGCTCTTGGTCCTGTTCTCTGAGTCACTTATCCTTTTCCGTGAAAGGTAACCGAGGCTTGCAACTGTGGACCTTTAAAGCTTGCTCTCTGCAAGTTGAATTTTGGGAGTCCAAAGTCCTTTTTTCTTCATTTTGTGGTGTTTCTGTCCCTTCAGTCCAAGCTAGTGGTGTTTCTGACAATATAATTGTCTTTAAAAGTTTGTGCGTTCCTTTTCAGACAAAAACCATGTCTGTGAATCTTTCTAAGTCCTTCTCTAAATAGGGCTTCTGCTAGGATTACTGAAGAAATTCACCCTTATGCTTCTTCTAAGCCCTATTGTTTGGCCGACAGTTTCCTGGGGCATCGTATTAGATCTATACGAAGTTTTAACAAAGGGATTTATAGGCAAATCCTTGACGCTGTCATAAGACCATATTTTCCTGGCAATGTCTTGGAGTTCATCTTTGCCTGGAAGCCATTTTTTAATTAAAGCATTGTTAGTGATCTGGAGAAGCTGGGAATTTTCGAAACCAGAAAGTCCTTGTTCCTTTTTGTTTTGAAGTTGTTCCTTTAGGTTATCTGTCTCTCTGCTTGCATTTTGCTATAAGCAGCAAGAAGCACCTAATCAGAGCCTTTTACCCTCCGTGTTGAAGTCTCCTTAGCTAGGTCATCTCATTTACCTCACACATTTTCTACCTTCCACATAACTGCAGGAAATAGTGTCACTATACTTTCTGACACTACGTAATAGCAGCCCTTTTCCTCCAATTTCCAATAACTTTTTTGTATTATCTCCTTTAAGACCTGACTCATACGCTTCTCAAAGGCAATCTGGCATCTACTAACAGTCTGTTCACCATGCATTAGGCTCCCACTGATACTCTCCCCAAAGTCTTTGCAGCTCTGCCCACTGCCTTTTCCACCGCCACCTCCTTATTTTCAGTTACTTGTTACTCTGGTACCAAACTTCCAAGTACCAAAATTTGTAGTAGATATTTATTGTTGTGTAACAACTTACTCCAAAACTTAGTAGCCTAAGTTAATAAATATTTATCATTTCACCATTTTGTGGGTCAGGGATTCAGGGTGGTTCTGGCTTGAGAACACTAATGAGGCTGAAATTAAATTTTTGGCCTGGGACAAAGTCAACTGAAGACTCGACTGGGGTGGAAAGATCTGATTCCAAGACGGCTCCCTTGCAAAGCTGTTGGCAGGAAGCCTCAATCTGTCACCAGCTTTTTGGCAAGAGCTCTCAGATCCTTACTATGTATTCTATCCATAGGACTGTAATTTCTCTTGTCATTCTTATTTTTTAGAATTTCTGGCCCAGAAATGCAGTTAGCAGCTCTTGCACAAATAAGGAAAACAATCTTTCCCTCTTTATACCCATTGAAATTGTACTAAAAAAAATCTAGACCCTTGGTTTTCAGTGGTCCCCATCATAGTCCTTTGACTGAGTCCCTGGGGAGCTGGGCCTGTAGATTATCTGAATGATGGACACTGTGCTTTCCTCCAGTCCAGTGACTGGCCTCTTACCTTTGAATCAAATTTTGGCTCCTCCCACTTCCTCTCTGTTTTCCCTAACCATTAATTGTTGTCTCCCCCTCATCTCCAGGCTGAGTCCCTTTAAAACTTCATTCACAGAATCCTGGGATGCTCCCCTCTAACTCCAGGCTTCCTAATACATGTTTAATATTTGTGCTTGAGCTGTGACATTCCCTGCTATCAATATAAGACGCAACTAAAAAACTGGAGGTCAAGGTGAAAGCTAAGCTTAGGATATAAAACTCTTAGTTGACTGAACAAGCAATGTAATTTCTCAGGCTAGAAAGCTGGTTCCTTTTTTCTCATCTACAGCTGACCTCTGGGTAACCATAATCAATCCAAAACATAAAGGGTACCATTGGTGGATATCATTTTTTGATCATATTTGTTTGAGGCAAAATATATTGCTTTGAAGTAGACACTTCTGTTTGATTTCTGATGAAAATTAGAATGAGAGTCAGGGAAGTGTGGAATTGTTTGGAGTTTGATGCTTGACGTAAAAAAAAAAAAACTCTCAGAGCACAGTTGTTCAATCAAGGTAAAGAATGCTGCTCATCAATTACTTACAAGACAGTTCAGGCGCATCTTTTTGGACTTGTCTTGTCATGTGTCTGTCTCCACCCCCAAATACTCTTGTGATTCTGTTTTCTGAATACTTTGAGGAGTCCCACATGCAAGCACTACAGGATCCACTGGACTGGGATCGTGCCACAGGAAGTACATGCAGAAGAGCATTTTTTAAATAGTGGTAGTGTCCACATAGAGTATAGATTACAAAGATAAATGGTACCATTATTTTAGAAAGACTCAACTAATAAATTATTTCATAAAGGCAACCTAGAATAGTTTAAAATGGGGTAATATGAAAGGAAGTTAAAGTTAGGTAGAAAATTCACACTGACAGAAACCATGATTTATGATTTGGCTTCATTAATTAATGTTGATTTGATTCAGATAAGCCGGGTGATTACCAGCTCCTTACATGGTCTCTTTGGAGGCATTATATGAGACACAGTGGGGCAGGCTCAAGGGAAGGACTTTGAGAAGCAGAGGGAGAACTGGGCATGTGGGAGAATGGCAGGAAACGTTCAGGAGAAACCATGGGCCTGGGAGTCTGCTATGAAGATACAGAGGGAGAAGAAAAGCTGGGTAGAAACAGATGTATAGAAGCTAAACCCCAGGCACACAGGAAAGGTAAGTGGTGGGTGATCACCCCATGTAGCTTGTTGGCTCAAATAAGCTCATGTGTTCATTCATTAATTCATTTATTCACTCATTTATTCATTTGTTCTCAACAAAGATTTTTGTTTGTTTGTTTATTTGTTTTTGGAAAGCTACTCTTTGCCAGATACTGTGTAGGCTCTGTAAATCCAATCTCACCATTTTAAATTTTAGGTTTTAGCTCCGCCCTGGCTAATATTTGTCAAGTCTATTTCAAGGCATTGCCCATTCATACAATCAATGCCTTAAATAACAAATAAAACACCAATAGCCATTCCCAACAGCCAAGTGTGTATGCTTTTAAATTTCAAAACACAGGAAAGAGAGAGAGAGACGAGCTTCAGATCCATTCCTTGAAAAGCCAAGCTTCAGGTAGTCCAGCGTATTTCATATCTCAAAGGCAAACGGATGTGTGAAGCCAAGTAAAAAGAGGATAGCACTCTGAAAACATTACCTGGGGGGTTACGTTAAAACAGCTGTAGCAGAAGCAACGACGCTGATCTTTACTCTTGAGAGGTCAGAGCTGATTTTCAGCACATGCCTCTGAAATGGTTTTCACCGCTGACACAGTTGCAAGTTCTCTGTCAAAGGTAGATGGCTCCCCGGAATAGATTTCATTTTATGCATCTCTGGCTCACCAGCTTTAGCAATCCTTAGGTGCCTCCTACTCTACTTTTCTCCCCTTAGCGGTGTGCGGTAACAGCTGCTTCGCCGTCTCTTTCTTCCTTGGCTTGGTCTTTGCAATATATGACTTACTAAAGATCGTATAAAAAAGTCAATAGGGCAACAGAATCAGAGTCATAATTTTGCATTGTCATTAGGCTAAACTAATCATTAATTTTGGTTAACTGTTTTCCAAAAGTAAAAAGAAATATCCAGACTGCTTTAGTCAGGGAACTGCAGGACTGATGATGGAGGGAGCCTGCCGGCAGAGGCAGCCCTGACGTCTCACACCTACGTTGTGGGGGATTGCAAGCTGCAGCCCTTGGAAGTTATCATTGTTCCATGACAGCATGGAAATTTAAAAAAAAGAAAAATTGAAAATGTGTTGCAGCTAATATTCTTTGGGTTTGTGTTGTAGTATCGCTACATTGCTGAAATTCATAGAAAAGATTTTCTACCTTGAGTATAAATTTTGATAGGTAATTTTTCATTGACACTTTATAGCCTACAAGCCTTAAAGGGCTGTCCAGGATGGGAAAGGCAAAGCTCATGACTAGTCTGCAATTCTGATTATTTAACCACCCACACTTTATAACCATACTCTTATTTAATCATACTTGTCATTTTCAGAAAGATGCTGAATTTGAATTAAGCAGCTAAAACAGTTTCATTACTTTATGGAAAACTTGCTTTTCTTCCTTTTCTTCTTACTTACCTTGTTTAACATTATACAACTCAGTATCCTCCTTGTCAAAAACAATATCGGTCTGAATGTATGTAAGAAAAAGTGATTATCTCTAAACTTGAAAGAACTGAGCAATTAATTGAGAACGATTGCTATACACTTAATTATATTTAATATTAATGAATAAAATAAACTGTGAAGGTTCCTATAACAATTTCACATTAATTAGTTGATAATGTCAGAGGAAAGCTTGACCCATCTGAGAATTTCAACCAAATGTCTGCCCAGAGTGATTATTATTCAAAGGAAGGGGAAAAAAATTCCAGCATTTTGGCATGTAAGGCATGGAGGACTTTGAGATTGCCTAATTTTGCTTTTTTCCTCAGATGGAAATGTACCTTCAGCAAAGACAATTTGTTTTTGATAATTTTTCTGCATTGGTTTTCTATGAGTGTTATTTTCTAGCTATTCCGACTAATTATCACTGTCTCCCCAAAGGCTGATGAAACAAGAAATCTGAGCAGAATTAGGCTAATTTCCCTCCATGGCTTATTAGGCATCCGTGTACATGTGTTTCTGTGCTAAGTACTGTATCAAGCAAGTTACAAAGCTATTGGCCCTGCCTTCCACACGGTCACTCCTGGAAATTCACCACAGTAACCGGCATCGGGTGTAGGGAGGGTGAGCAGCTGTATGGCCCACCTCCACACCGCCATGGAGGAAAAGCCAAGGTATGAGGAGAAAGCAGCTCACCAAGAATGAGGAAATACTGACATTATTCACCCCTTTAAGGAAGCTCCCTTTTTTGTAACCTCTCTTCTTTGGGTGGAGCGTGAGTTGATCTGCAGGAGTTTTGGACCAGGAGGAGGTGAACCAGGAGCGCTGTCATTTTGTCATTTCACTTGCAACAAGACTATCCACACTTCAGCCTGTTGCTTCTGGTGTCCTCTCTGAGCTCTGACGTTGATTTCAGGTTACGCGCATTTTCTGTTCTCTTGGTATATGGTGCCTTTTCTGTGTATTGAGGAATGATGAAAAAGCTGGTTGGAGAAAATCACTAATGTTGCTTTCATTGTGATTGGCATCCTGTTGTGACCTTGCATGTGGTGAGTCATCTAAAAAGCACACTGCTCAGAACACACAAGTCTAGAATACAGAGAAATGAATAAAAGGCCTATATTATGCTTAATCACTTTGTGAAGTGTCTACTTCAGTAAATTTAATTAACTTCCCAGCCCAAAATATAGTAATTATGGATATCAAACATCCTAAATGGACAGAGCGTCACAAAGACCTCAGTAAAAATTGAAAAAGTGACCCCTGCTCTTCCTGTAGATCAGCGAGTCCTTTCCTCTGAGATTTGGATTAAATGGGTTTGGGGTGGGGTCCAGACATCATTAGGTTTTTTTTTTTTTTTTTTAATTTTTATTTATTTATTTATTTTTTTAATTAGTTTCAGGCGCACAAGACAAAGCAAAACTTAGACGTTTATCATTTTGTACGGCCAGATTGAGAACTACTTTAGTAGAGTAAGGAGATCAGACTTCCAGTAGTAAAGAATTAGGACCAATCAGTACATTTTCTATTACACAGATTAGTAGGAGAAGCCAAAGTTTTGACAGACTAACTCGATTTGAAAAATAATGTAACAAATCCTTCTCACTACTAAATTGATTTCCTAATGTATAGGTGATTTGATTTTATCCTATTAAAAATACGGTAGCAAAATTAACAGAATTCAAAATAAAAATTACATAGTCAACTGGAACTGAAAAAAAAAAATAAATAAAAATATTGATAGTTAAAAAATAAAGAAGAAGAAGTCAAACTTTTTCCTTTAGTGTTTGTCCCCTTATATAGTTGTCATCCTATGAGGACTACACTTATGGATTCATTTTCTGCTTAAGTCAAAAGATAAGTATTTTATTTTTCCTATCAGTTCATTAATTGCATTGTACTATAATTGTCTCTTTACTCATCCATATCCTCCAACAGACTTTTCAAAGCTCCATGAGACTACAGGTAACATTTTCTTGCTCATACTTTTATTCCCAGTGCCTAACACAGTCCTGGTGTGTGTGGTAGATAACATTTGTCAGATGAACTAATGTTCTCACATATTATTAATATTAAATTAGTTAAGTCAACTGAATTGCTCAGAATAGGGCCTTACAAATCAAAAGTATGCAATAAATGTTAGCTAGTTTCATATTAATGAGTTATGATATCTGTATAATAGTCTATAAACTGTGATTTCTTGAACATTTCTTTGTTTTTATATATTTGGACTCATTCCATTTTTCCAACATTGTAAATTAGATTAGATGAATATTTTCATGCAGATAGCTTATTTCCTTTTTTTATTGTTTTCTAGGGTAAGTTTTTTCAGAAGGGGAATTACTAGATCAACAAATAGATAACTTTTATAATTTTTGAAAAGGATTGCCATGTTACTTTAAAAGTACTTATGAAAATTTCAAACATATACAAAATAAACAGAATAGTACAATGAACCCCATATCTCTGTCATCTAGCTTTAACAGCTATGAACGTTTTGTTATTCATGTTTAACCTAGGCCTCACCCTGTTCACCCAGTTTATGGGCATACTCCAATTTATTTATCCACTTACCCACTGATGGACATTTTAACTACACCCGATTTGGCTGTTCTGAGTAAAACTACTGCAATCATTTATGTAGAAGTGGTTTTTTTTTTTTCTTTTTTTTTTTTTTTTTTACAATATGTTTGCATTTTTCTGGGGTAAACACCTAACTGTAGAGTTTTGAGTTAATATGGTAAATGTATATTTAGGTTTATAAGAAACTAAAATCTTTTTCCAAAATGACTGGACTATTTTGTATTCTCACCAGCAATGTATGAGAGCTCCAGTGGCTCCATATCCTCACTAACATTTGGAATTGTTAGGCATTTTCGATATTAGCCATTTTAGTGGCTATATTGATAAATCATAGTATTGGTATTTCATAGTTTAATTTGCATTTCTCTGATAACAATGATGTTGAATATCTTTCCATAATCTTATTGGCCATTCATCTCTCTCTCTCTCTTTCTCTCTCTCTCTGTGTATGAAGTAATTGTTTGAATTGTTTGACTGATTTTATTGGGATTTTGGCCTTCACATAATAAAGTTTGCTATATATTCTGGACACATGTCCTCTGTTGGAAATATCTGTTGAGAATATCTTGTTCTGGTCTTGGGCTTTCTTGTCATTTTGTTAATAGTGTCTTTTGAAGAACAGAAGTTTTTAATTTTGGTAAGATCCAATTTATTTCCTTTTTTCATGGTTCATGCTTTTTGTCTCCTAATAAATTTTGCAATGCTAAAATTGCATGAATTTTCTCCTATATTTTCTCCTAGAAGTTTTATTTTTAGGATATATGTTTCAGTCTATGAACCATTTAGAAATAATTTTTGTGTGATGTGAGTAAAGGCCATTGTTCATTTTTTATATGCATATCTAGTTGTTTTATTACTGCTTGTTGAAAAGATTAGCCATTCCCCTTGGCACCTTTGTTGAAAATCAATTTGCTGTATATGGGTTTATACCTATGCATGTGCATATATAAACAGAAGATAGTACTCTGAGTCCTCACCTACCCGTTGAGCAACTCAACAACTACCAACTTTCTGCCTTTCATGTTTCATCTCTGCTTCCATCCTCTGCCACCACGGGTTATTATTTTTGATAGTTTTTTTTTTTTTTTTTGATAAAATTTTCATAAATTTCTTCCAAATGGTGTATAGTTTTAATTTTGAAGCTTAGGTCTGCTATCCATCTCAAATTAATTTTTGTATATTGTATGAAATAAGAGTTAAGGTCTACTTTTTTCCATATGGCTTTTTAGTTGTTCCAGTACATTTTTTGAAAAGATTTTCCTTTGCCTTGAATTGCTTTGATGCTGCCATTGCAATTCAGTTGGTTATGAGTGTGAACTTATTTCTGGTCCCCCTATTCTGTTTTGTTGATATATTCATGCCATGTTACATTTTAGTGACAGTTTTTGTTGTCATCAGCAATGAAATTTTAAGAGTATGAAGTAATTTCTTAGACTATGAAGTATGATGAGGTATGAACCATTAGTAGCCAACATACACACAACTGGGAGATGATTGGGCCTCATCCGAGAAGCACATCTGGGTGGGCACCAATAGCACTTGTGACAGGAGTGTTTTTGAGGACGACATCAGCCAAGATGGTCCCTTCTGGGCTTTCCACAGAATTTCCATCATATCACTGTCAAAGCATCATTTGTGAGTCTGGAGACTTTGTGCTGCCGTATTCCTGCTTATTTCTTTAAGCAGCACTTTTGCAATCTTAAGGCAAGACTTTCTTATAATTGTTCAGCATTTAGTAGGTTAATATTTGCCTTTTTAATGCAATACATAGGCAAATAAATGGTGATCTCTATTGTCATCAATGTGTGTGTTTAAGATGTACTCTTGTCCATGAGTTGAGAAATTATTCTAAAATCATGATGCTTTGCAATGGCTCTTTGAAAGCCAAAGTTAAATATAGAACTTGAAAATTTACAGGGATCTGTTGTATTTGAAGCTAAACTAGATTCTCGTGGAATCATTAGCTTTCTACTTGGTGTGAGACATGACCTAGAGATTTTTATCATGAAGTCAACTTTTCTAGTGGTAAACAGGAAGCACTTCTGATTGTTCAAATCTCTATCTACATTTCTGAGTTTACTATGAACGAGACCAAAAATAGAATTCTGTGTTGCTTTGAATAAACAAAGCAACTGTAGCATTTCACTGAGCTGCATTAATATTTGTTATTAAGGAGACTGTCATGTACACAAGTGAGCATTCAGATAGAATGGCTCTGTATTTTTATCTTTTTAAATTCATTCAGATTTTTTAAAATGTGGGAACTGAAATGGAAAACATTTCGTGATAGACTTACTTATATTTTTAAATTTTCAAAACATCTGAAGTAACGTCTATAGCTGTGAAATTGCTTTATAAAGAGCAATGTTCCATACAAATTTTAATTATTAATATTGCTATCTAAAGTTAATCTGTAGGTATTAATTACAGTTGAAGATAAAACACACCTGTTTCATTTCATAAATGAAGCAATTTGACTCAAGTTCCTAAGAATGAAATACTTGATCAAAATGTGATTCAAAATAAATCACTCCCAAATCAATACTTGAGATACTTGTATTTATTATATTAATGGGTATAACTAAGTAGAGGAACTTTTAAATAGGTTTAACCAAACTATGGTCTCACTAGAGAAGGTATGAAAGGTTGTCTAGGAATATTGTCTATCTAGCCCCGTGAGTTAGCTTAGTGCACAAAAGAATAAAATAAGAACCCAGTTTAGGGACGGCCGGATGACTCAATTGGTTAGAGCGTGTGCTCTTTACCAACAAGGTTGTGGGTTTGATTCCCATGAGCTGCGCCCTTCACAACTAGACTGAAGGACAATAACTTGACTCAGAACTGAGGGATCTTGGAAAACTCACACTGTTACCCAATAAAAATTGAAAAAAAAATTTTTTTTGAAGAATTATTTATATATTTTTGAACTGATACTGAAGTTAGTACTAGAAGTGGTTCCACAGGAGCAAACTTTAGAAATGGGGTGGGGGTGGAGTGGGGGGGGTGTCTCTGAAATGGTTCTGGGTTATCTGAAATTGATTAGATTTTAAGGCAATAGTGACCTTACTTATTTCTACTGGTACAGGGAGAGGACACTGGTAGTCCCTGGCACAGAGAGCAAAACAATTAAATTATCACCTGTTTTCTACTGTAGTCATGTTCCTCCTATAGAAAGAAGGGAAGTAAATCTTTGAGTGACCACTTATTTGTATTCCGAATAAAGAGTATAATAGATTTGACTGATTGTTTCTATGTTCACTAACTAGTGAACTTGACACTTTTTTCAGAAAGTAAATGATGAGCTCAGAGATTTAAATTCTACGTGCAGACTAGTCACCAGACATCTATTATTTTCCTAAAAGAAATCCTTATGTGCCACAGATTTCTGAAAACCAGATTCTGAGTCTAACCTGGCAGGTGACTGAATTATAATTGATCTATATGTGGTGAGGGATAATAGTGTGACTGGTGACCAGGGTGGACCTATTTTTATGTCATAGATTTCCCCTCCAAAGAAAGAAAATGAATATTCATACTGATATAGCTAATGAGACACCATTTGCAGGATTCCTCTGTCATTTTTAACCACCATGTTTGACAATAATATTTTGAGAGGATTTTATCTGCAATAAACTTTGAAAATATGTGCATCTATAAATTACTGGAAAGATAAATAATGAGGTTAAGCAGAAAAGATATTCCGTCAGCGGACCTTAGAAAGTATGACAAACAGCTCAGCTTGCTATGTTGAGGATCTGACCAACACAGAGCTGCCTTAGATACTAAATGCAAAAGCAGAAGTGACAAAGTAAGTGAGTTTAATAAATTGGATTTTGATGATAAAGTTCAATCTAAGGCCCTTATTGAAGACATTTAATCGTTCTAAGTGGTATAAAAAAATGAGCAAGATAGAGGGTAGTGTGCTGTAATGGAAAAGAGATGGGAAGCGTTAGAGCCCAACTCACCTTCTTTTGGATTTTGGCTTCAACATTTATTAGTTGTTCAATCTTTAGCAAGGTTCTTAGTTTTTCCCTTATAAAAATGGAAACAAACGTACCTTGCAGTGTTCTTAATGAAGATTAAATACAATAAAGTCTCAAGGTGCACATGATAGGTGCCATAAACTTCTCGCGCCCAGCACTATTATTGTTCAATTTTCTTCCTAGGTAGTGTTTTAGGCAATTAGGGAAGAAATGTCTACTTTTCAAGCAAGAAGATAAATCAGTACTTCTCAAAGCTTAACATGAATTTGATTTTCCTGGGATCTTGTAAAAATGTAGGTTGTCCTTTAGGGGGTCTGAGGTGGGGTCTATGATTCTGTGTTTCTACACACTCCCAGGCCACTGGATTCTGCAGACCTCCACTGAGTAGCAAGGAGCCAGATTATGGTAACTGCTTTTGTCACACAGTGGGAGTGTCCCTGGGTAATGACCACATGCTGCAAGAATGAGCTGGTTTTCAGGTCAATTCAGATCTTGGAGTGTTCTGTGGTTTGTGTGAAATGATGAGTACTTGACTAAATGGACCCCAAATCCACCCAAAATATAAGCAGGTATTTATGTCTAAATACAATCTTAACTCTCATTAAAAAATTGAAACAAAAAGACAAGTTTGTGACATTCTTTGTAACGAAAATCTAAAAATCTATTTTACCTGGCTTACAATTTGTTGCTTGCTTTTGTAAAATAAACAGTCATGTATGTGGGTAGAGTTCTTTTGTTTTTTGTTTTACCCTTTGATAAGTTAGTGATGCTATCGAGTCTTTAGAGAGTGCAAAGGCCCAATTTTAGTTGAGTCTCTTTTCAGCAATTTTGAATTGCAATCTTTTATCTTTTTTTTTCAGAGCTTGAGTTGCAGAACATTAGTTATACCAACTAATTTCATGGTTCATGATTGAACATAAGGCTTTAATTCAATTGTGGACATTGAAAAGATATTTTAAACATCAAGGACGGTGTAAATTCTTAATATTCAGCTCAAAATGAGGCATTGTTATAATAGCAACAAAAAGATTTGCAATCACCTAGTCATTAGTTTTTTTTTTTTTTTTTTTTTTTTTAAAACCCATCACTCTGGAGGAGAAAACTTAATCCATGCAATGTAGGAAGAAAATGATTACTGTAAATTGAATTTTAGAGGGCACAGATTACTAAGAGGAAATCACCACCTTTGCTGTGAAATAATCATCTTAATAGTACTAGAGGCACATGAACTCTATAAATACGAATGGATTGATGATGTTATGAATCTTTGTGATTTTTATTTATAATCTTTTGAGCTTTCATCTTGTAGCTAAATTCTAGCTACACTTTGTTCTGAAAGAAAAAAATGTTAAAGTGAAAATGATATTTAGAAAGATGGCTAAGGACCAATTTCTAAATATATTCAGCAAAAGAAAAATATTAGAGGTTCTGGGCCTCTAGCTGTCTAACAAAGCATACTCATCTCCTAAACAGAGTGTAGGTATTGTATCATATGGCTTCCCTTTAATCTACTTGGCATCAAACATTCAGGTAGAAGCAGAAGCTCTCCATCACTCAGCTTTTTCTAAATAATAGATATGATGCTTCTTGTAAGTAATAAACTTTGGAAGGCCAAACATTTTTTCCGTTCTCTTTTAGAGGTGATAATGTCAATTTAACTTTCCGTTGTCTTTAAAAATTCCAGCTTAAAATAAGGAAGTTAAAGTTTTTGGCCTTGAAAGGAAGGTTTCAAATAGCCTGCCACCAGGAAAATGTTTTGTTTTTATGATTAAAATGTTAAAGCTAATAAAAATGGAGTTTTAATCCTTTTGTTAATAAAGGTTATAGGTTACATGATTCCAGTTTCAAGTTCCTAATGCAGTTTTTCACTCTGTGTGCAGGACCGTGTAAGTACCAAGTGACGTGTGGTTCATTCTGTTCCTAGCCCCTCTGTCACAGGAGTAGTGGGAGGCTTATCTGAATAGGCGCTTCTAGTCCTAGCTTGATCAATAGCTGGTCATATGATCCTGGGCATGTCACTCCATCTCCCTGGACCAAAACTTCCTTATATGTGAAACAATAATGTTGATAATAATAGAAGCCACATTAGCTAGTAAGTAGTAAAATAGTAAGAAATAAGTAGCAAGAAATGAAACCAGAATGAGAGCCGCTCTGTTAGACCCAAATCTCTGCTCTTTACCATCGTCCTATCCTGACTCAAGTAGTTAGACCAGCTGATATTTGTAACACTAAAATGATGTAAGACCATACTTTGATTTTGTTTCTCCAGGAAAATGTCTACCCAAACTATTAAGTAAGGTGGTTTTTCATCTTATTTTCTTAGTATTTCTGGGGATAACATTTTTTAGAAATGTATTAAGGATGTCTTTTTGTATAGACCAGGGGTGACCAAACTGCGGCCCGTGGGCCAACTGCGGCCCACAATCCATTTTTTATTGGCCCGCATCAAATTCCAAAACCATATTTAGTTTACTTAAATAAACCAGATGAGGCAATACGTACTTCACCTCGAGTGAGTGGCCCGGCTGTTTGTATATTTTACCGCATATGGCCCTTGGTAAAAAGCGTTGAAAAAAGTTTGGACACCCCTGGTATAGACAGTTACAGTGAAAGTATTTCTTTTTGTTCTTTAAATATACGCGCACTCTTTTGATACAAGTCTAGCACATATCTTTAAATAAGCCTATTTATATGTAATTGTGATGTATTACTGTTACATATATGAAAACAGGCTATCTTATATACTGTCTTTCCTAGGATAAATATTCTCAACATTTTTCTCTCATATCATCACAATTCTATGTCTTTTCTCACAGCTCTGTTCCTTCCCCTCCTCCCCACAATTTCTTCTTAATCTTTTTAGTCAAAATATATACATTTATTTATTCAACATACATTTAAATGCTACAGCCTGTCAGACACTGTCTTAGATGCTGGGAATATCAAAAGGAACAATTCCTCCAGAATTTATAGGCTAGTAATCAAAACAGATAAGTGACTGATTGTTAGTATATTAAGTGTGATGGCATCATGTGAGAGGAGCTACTCAAATATCAAAATGAAGTTCCCTTGAGGAAGGGATGCTTGACTTGAATCTGGAAGGGGGAAGAGAAGGAAGGGCATTCCCCAATAAAAGGGGCATCATGTGGGAGCAGAAGAGGCATCAAAGGACACACTGTGGCTGGGAAATTGACAAGTAGTTGGAAATGGCTGCCTCGAAGACCTCAGATCAGGAATGACAAGAAACGAAGCTGCAGAGGTAGGCTGAGTCCAGGTAACGAAAAGCCTGTGTATTCAACTAGGAATTTTAAACTTGACTCCCAACACTTTGGAAAACAAGTGAAAGATTTAAAGCAGGGTAATGACATGATCAGAGAGCCATTTCCAAATAATCTTCCTGAGAAAGAAAGTGCTGGGAAATATCAAAGATGGTGTACAGATGCGGTTTGCATTCAGAGTACACGCTCTGAGTGGAATTCATTATTTCTCGAATCGATTACTTTTTCCCCCAGATTTATTGATAAATATTTGACATACATTATGTAGGTTTAAGGTATACAATGTGATGATTTGATATACATATACATTGTGAAATGATTATCACAATAAGGTTACTTAACCCATCATCTATCACCGTACATAATTACCAGTTTTTTGTGTGAGAAATTTTAAGATTTACTTTCTTAGCAACTTTCAAGTATACAGTATGGTACTGGTAACTATAGTCATCATGCTAGACATTAGATCTCCAGAAATTATTTATCTTATAACTGGAAATTCATACTCTTTGACCACCTTTACCCACTTCACCCTTCCTATGGTCTTTTTTTTTTTTTTTAAGATTCCACATACGTATAAGTGAGATACAGTATTTGTCTTTCTCTGTCTGACTTATTTCACTTACTGTAATGCCCTCTAGTTTCATCCATATTCTGGCAAATGGCATAATTTCCTTCTTTTTTATGACTTAATAGTCCATTCCGTACATATGGCACATTTTCTTTATCCATTATGTGTCAACAACATGTCTCGACTATTGTAAATAACAATTCAATGAGCCTGGGTGTGCAGATATCTCAAGATAGTGATTTCATTTGCTTTAGATATATACCTAGTAGTGGGATTGCTGGATCATATGGTAGTTATATTTTAATTTTCTGAGAAACTTCCATACTGTTTTCCATGGTGGCTGTACCAATTTACATTCCCACCAGCAGCTCATGAGGGTTCCCTTTTCTCCACATCCTCTCCAATATTTGTTATCTCTTGACTTTTTGATTATAGCCATTTAACATGTTTGAGGTGATATCTCACTGTGGTTTTGATTTGCATGTCCCTGATGATTAGTGATGCTGGTGCCTTTTTATGTACATGTTGGCTATTTTATGTCCTTTTTGGAAAAATGTCTATTCTAACCCTTTGCCCATTTTTTAATTGTATTATTATTATTTGCTATTGAGTTGTATGAGTTTCTTATATATTTTGGATATTAGTCCCTTATCAGATATGTGATTTGCAAATATTTTTTTCCCATTCCATAGGTTGGCTTCTCTTTCATCGATTGTTTCTTTTGCTGTGCTGAAGCTTTTTAGTTTCATGTAGTTCTACTTATTTATTTTTGCTTTTGTTGCTTGGGCTTTTGGTGTCATATCAAAAAAATCATTGCCAAGAACCTTGTCAAGGAGCTTTTCCCCTATGTTTTCTTCTAGTAGTTTTAAGGTTTCAAGTCTTACATTTAAGTCTTTAATCCAATTAGAATTAATTTTGTGAAGAGTGTTAAGATAGAGTCCAGTTTCCACTCTTTTGCATGTGGATAAGAATTGATCACTTTTATCAAGTAACTCTAAGGGCCTGAAGATCTGGTGGGGAGATGGGGGCTGATGGGAAAAAGGAAGTCTCCTGGGAATGTGGAAAGCCAGGCATGGGGGATTAACTTGTGGGTCTGACTCTATAGAAGCCAAAATCCCAATTTTGTTGTAATTAACCTGACTTGATTCAGTTTAATTCAATCTCTAAGGAATCCAATCTGTTTTGGGAAGATGAACAAGAATGTCTGAGCTAAGTTATTCTTATAGCTGCCTTGGTAGCAATTTTTTTATTGCAACTGAGGGTCTGGCTACAGAGGTGCAGGACTGCTGCCACTGGCTGGGGGTTTACAGAGCACAGTGCAGCCTCTTGGGGGAAGGGTGCAAAGGAGCACAAGTACTTGGTTTGGGTGGGGGTCCAGCAACTGTATGAGAACTAGTGTTTACTCACAAAGTCTACAGAGACCCTGGCCACGAGGTCCAACTAACATTTTGGGTCAGGGATGAGAGGAGAATCTCAGGAATCATGGGAGTACCTAGAAATATTGGATACTGCCTTAGACTTGCAGGATTAAGTCCTAACCTTTGTCCTTAATGGAGTTCTTATGCTATCACACTTGGTTATACTTTTATCAGGAGTTGAGTATATAAAGTTCTTCAGTAATTGAACCCAACTGAGGCTACACAGGCTGGGTTTATTAGTAGAAATGTCACTGTGTTAATAAGGGAGTATTTACAGTGGAGTGGGTAAGGTTAAGGTATGAAATGGTAAAGTACCCAGGTGGTAGCAAGAGCAGAAAGCTATTCCTTTTCCTGGGCCTGAAGGGTTAAAGGAGATAGTATTGTTGAACCAAAGTGAGAGCTGTAGCCAAAGGAGGGGCCACCTACAGGATGTGTGATCACAGGCTGAGAAATCCTCCAGTCCCAAACTATGGCCTAGGCTTCTGCCAGGGTCTTCAATTGGCTGACCCAAGGGGAAGCAGCAGGTAGGGCTGGTGACGAAGTGGTTAATAAGAGTCAGCCTCACAAGGCCAGGCAAAGCAGGGCAAGGTGGAAAATTGATCTACATCAGAAATCAGGAAATAATCAGCACAGATAATTCAATGGTACATACAACCAATTTGCTTTTCAACCTGCTCCAATATGGCTTCATCTTCTCCTAGCCAATGATTCGGGTCTTTACAAGGTCACCAATAGTCATGTTGCTGAATCCAAAGAATACATCTCTTTCTTTATTTTGAGCTCCCAGGAGCATTCTGCACAGAAGTCGCCATCCTTCTGAAGACAGCACAAACTTGTAGTTCTTTTTCTATCCAACATCTGAATGCTCAAAGGCCTCAGACAGAGATAGATCACTTTTGTGGGACCTGAAGCTTATACAATATAGGGTGAATTCTTTAAGTAAAAAGATACAAAATTATAAATACAGAAGTAGGTATAAAAATGAATATGTATTCAGAAAAAAAATGACAGGAAATTTTGAAAATGTGTATAAACACCACAAACATCATGCAATAAAAAAATAATGTATTTTTTACTAAATTACTGTATGACATGTCTCAGTAGTACTTTTTCTCTCCTACAGTTTTGGATGCATATTTTTTTTGGTCATCTCTTTATATGGCAGTGATTTTGTGATATTTTCTATAGAGAGACTAGAAAAATAATTCAGTATTTCTTCTGGTTCAACAAAAATTGTTTTATATTATGTTTAGCTTAGTGACTTTTCATTCAGCTTTTTAAACTGATTCTTGATAATGCTATATAAAATTTTAGTGGTATTTTATAAAATTTTAGACCATTTTATAAAATGGTCAAGTTGTGCAAATTCTGTCAGTTTCTTTCATATTAAAACTATGATTTTAGGACAATTCAAGTTTGCTTATGCAATGATTAATCATAATTACTCTGAAATGACAATACTCATTAACCATTTGTCATCAATGTCCTCATTGCAGTGGGGTAGTATGAAATTTATGTTATCTTGTACATCATTAGTATTTTGCCCCAAATCAATAAGAGCTTTTAATCCCTATCCAATGTGTTCCTATGATTCACTCCTCTTCAGTAATGGGATTAACAAACAATAGAAAGCTTATTTTTCACCTGTATTCTAAATTTATCTTTTCCTCTTAAATGAATAACTGCTTTTGGTATGACATGAAATGACTTTGTTACCATTTGCTTTTTTAAAAGATTTTTACTAAAAAATATAGTTAGCATACATTATATTAGTTTCAGCTCTATACCATAGTTATTTAACATTTATATACCTAAAGAAGTGATCACTGTAAGTCCAGCAGCCATCTGACACCACACCATGCTATCACAATATTACTGACTATATTCCCTATGCTGTACCTTACATCCCCATGACTTATTTGTATTATACCTGGAAATTTGGACCATGTATTGCCCTTCACCTTTCTCCCGCCTTTTTAATTTCTCAGTTACAGTTGACATTCAATATTATTTTATATTAATTTCAGGTGTACGGCATATGGTTAGACATTTATATAATTTAAAAAGTGATCCCCCTGACTAGTCTAGTACCCACCTGGCAACATACATAGCTATTATCATATCATTGACTAGATTCCCTGTGCTTTACTTTACATCACCATGACTATTTTGTAAATACCAATTTGTACTTCTTAATCCCTTCACATTTTTCACCCTGTCCCCCAACCCTTCCCCATCTGGCAGCCATCAAAATGTTCTCTGTATCTATGAGTCTTGTTTCTGTTTTGTTTGTTTATTTTGTTCTTTAGATTCCACATATAAGCAAAATCACATGGCATCTGTCTTTCACTGTCTGACATACTCCACTCAGCACGATACCGTCCAGGTCCATCCATATCTTAGCCATTGTAAACAATGCTGCAATGAACATATGGATGCACACATCCCCTTGAAGTAGCACTTTGGGTTTCTTCGTATAAATACCAGGAAATGGAGTTATTGAGTCCTTCTTTTTCTCTTGTTGTAGCCTTTATTTTAAAGTCTGTTTTGTCTGGTATAAATATTTCTGCCCCAGCTTTTCTTTTCTTTCTTTTTTTTCTCATTTTTATGAAATAACTTTTTCTATCCCCTTACATTCAGTCTGATCCAGTCTGTGTGTGTCTTTTCATCTGAAGTAAGTCACTTACAGGCAGCATATATAAGGGTCTTTTCTTATCCATTCAGCCACCCTATGTTTTTTATTGGGACATTTAATCCAGTCACATTGGAAGCAGTTGTTCATAGATATGTAGTTATTGCCATTTTATTGTTCATATTTTTTATCTTTTTTTTTTTTTTCCACCTTAAAGAAGTCCCTTTAACATTCCTTGTACTACTGATTTGGTAGTGATGAACTCCTTTAGCTTTTTCTTGTCTTGGAAGCTCTTCATCTCGCCTTCAATTTAAAATGACAGCCTTGCTGGGTAGAGTAATCTTGGTTGTAGATCCTTAGTTTTCATCACTTTAAATGTTTTGTGCCAATCCCTTCTGGCCTTCAAAGCTTCTGTTGAGAAATCAGCTCACATTTTTATGGGAGCTCCCTTGTGGGTAACTAACTGATTTTTTCTGGCTGCTTTTAGGATTCTCCTTTTGTCTTTAAACTTTGTCATTTTAATTATAATGTGTCTTGGTGTGGACCTCTTTGGATTCATCTTTTTGGGGACTCTCTGTGCCTTCTGGGCTTGTATGTCTATTTCCTTTGTCAGGTTAGGAAAGTTTTCAGTCATTATTTCTTCAAATAGGTTTTCAATTCCTTGCTTTCTCTCTTCTCCTTTTGGTACCCCTATGATGCCAATGTTGGTATGCTTGATGTTGTGCCACAGGTCTCTTAAACTATCCTCATTTTTTCAGATTTTTTAAATTTTATTTCTGCTGTTCTGCTACCTTATCTTCCAAATTGCTGGTTCAAACCTCTGCTTTATATAAACTACTGTCAATTCTCTCTAATGTATTCCTTATTTCACTTATTTTATATTTAAGTTCTGACTGGTTCTTTTTAATACTTTCTATCTCAATTATTATGTTTCATATCTCTTTGTTGCAATTCTCCCTGAGATCATTGAGCATCCTTATAACCAGTGTTTTGAACTCTGCATCTGGTAGATTGCTTGTGTCCTTTTTGTTTCATTTTTTTTTCCTGGAGCTTTGTTCTGATATTTTATTTGGGACATGTTTCTTTGTCTTCCCATTTTGGCTGCCTCCTTATGTTTGTTTCTATGTATTAGGTAGGGTTGCTATATCTCCTAGTCTTAGTAGAGTGACCTTATGTAGTAGGTGTGCTGTGGGGCCCAGTGGCACAGTCTTCCTGATCACCTGAGCTGGGTGCTCCAGGTGTGTCCCATGTGTGGGTTGTGTTTACCCTCCTATTGTAGTTGAGCCTTGGTTGCTTTACACACATGAGTGGGAGAGATTGACCCTCGGGCTGATTGGTTGTGAGAACTGGCTGTGACTACAGTAGAGGAGCTTTGTGCATGGTCTGACCCTATAGAGCAGGATTTGTTTTATCAGGGCTCTGGTGCCTACCCTGTTTGCCCTTTGGGTGTATTGTCTTTGGAAGCAGCTGGATGGTGTTCTGACTTGACTGTAGTCAGCATGCCATCCCCAAGGCTTCCTGGGAGGGGCCCTGCCACAGGCCAAGTTCAGCAGCAGCCTGTGCCCTGCCTGGGGCAACCTGACATGAGCCACATGGTAATCTGCAGATGTCTTCCTCTTGTGCTGGATTTGGAGCTGCCTGGGAGAATCTGAGCTGTGAACTGGGACTAGCTGCCACTAGTGCCAGGTGTGGGGTTGCTTCACAAGAGGTACAGAGCACACTGTGGCCATATGCTGCTGCTTTGGGGTTTGTGAACCTTTGAGAGATTTTAGGAAAGTTCACAGCATATGCCAAGACAAGCCATTTACATGGAAAAGCCACTGGAAGAGGCTTGGGTGGGCCCTGAAGTGGAGTGGGGCAAGGTTTCAGGGAACCAATGGTATGGGAAGAATGCTGTTAGCTAGACTGATGGAGACTCAGATGTAGCAGCTATTTATGTCTGCATGCTTGGAGTGGGGAGGGCTCAACAAAGGAACAGTGGTTTCTGCCAGCACTTCCATCTGGGAGAATGCTGCCCCTCCAGCCCTCTCCCTGAAGCCAGGCAATTTATTTCCTCCCCACATGTCCCTGGTGCCTTTTGAGCCGCTGCCCCAGTGCTGGAGCTCAGAGAGAGTGAGTCCATCTGTAAGTCCATGTGTGGTCCCTTTAAGAGGAGCTCCTGCGACTCTAGCAGCTCTCTCAGTCACAATCTCTATTGGTTTTCAGAACCAGAAGTTATGGGGATTTCTCTTCCTAACATTGGAGCTCTGAGCTGGGGAGCCTGGTGTAGGGCTGGGACCTTTCACTCCTAACAGGGGACCTCTGCAGCCAAGATATCCCTCCTGCTTTTTAACCACCACACGTGAGTATGGGCACCAGTCATTCCATGTTGCTTCCCCTCCTACCAGTATCAAGGTGACTTCTTCTGTATATCTTCCTTAACGCCCCCCTTTTTTTTTAAATGATAGAAGAATACAAATTTCTAAGGCATTGTAACATTTAAAGAATTCAGAAGTATATTAAGTAGGCATATTTTGTCTTTCCTTACTCAATCCTATTTATACCCTAGACAAAACCAGTGGCAAGTATTATTTCCAAAACTTTCTCCAGGCATTAATAAGTTTATATCTTTTTTAAAAACACCAATGGCTGATAGCAGATGTATGACTCCACTACTTGCCCTTTCACTTGGAAATATTTATTGGACATCTTTCTTATCAGTATGTAGGAATTTGACTTCTCCATTGTGGATATCTCAGAAACTACTAATCATCCTCCAATAGCTTTGCTTTTTCTTCTGTAGTAGTAGAATCCATGAGTCTTAGCTGGGCACACGCATGTCAGGGATAAAGGCTACATTTCCAGGCTCCTTGTTGCTAGATGTGGCCATATGACCTAGTTCTAGCCAATAGGATATAAAGGAAGGTGATATATGTAACTCCTCAGAATAATCCTTAAGGAGAGAAGCTGTATGCTTTTCCTTCCCTTCCTTTCTCTCTGCTAGCATGAATATAAATGTGATGATTGGAGCTGTAGCAGCCATCGGGTCTATGATAACTCTCAGAATGGAGGCCATAAACGCTAAGCAATGATGTCAAAAGAACCTGAACACTTGACTCTGTAGAACATCACACCAGCCCTGGACTGCCTAATTCAATAATTTTATGTGGATAATGGACAAAATTTAATCTTGTTAAACAACTACTATTTTGCATTTTTTTTCCCCACTTCATTTGAACGTAATGCTTTATAAATGATCGTTATTTTAAATGAACACATTCTGTTCATTGTTTGTCTTTTTTCTTCCCTCCTAGACCCTAATGTCATGGAAGGCTTACCTATGGTCTAATTTATGTTTATGTTTCCACAAGAACCTAGCACAGTGTCTGGCATGTAATCAAAGCTCAATTGGTATTAACCTGAATTAAACCTTTGTTGCCCATCATAGGGTTTGCTACTTCTTCAAATGACATGAACAGGTTAAAAAGAAATTTGAAGGAATAAAATTCCTGAACTTCAATATAAGTGGACTTCCTTCATCTTGAATTAATCCCAGAATGCTGCCACAAGCAAGCTGCTGCTAATGACTATAAATGTCTTTTAACTTTGCAACAATGCTGATGTTGATAATTAAAATATTTATCTTAGTGAAGTCTAAGGAATTTTGCTTATTTTTCAAATCTTTGCATTATGTAACTACACCTTATTTACTCAAATACATTTGTCTCATATATGTTCTTATTCCTTGATAGCCTCTTCTGCAGAAGAATAGTACAATAATTTTTTTGTGGAAGTGGAGAGTCAGGTCAAATCAACACTTCTGATCCTTTTGTAGGTCAAAGGTAGGGAGACCATATAATTTATCAATTAAAATAAACTTTTGAGAGTGAAATGGGGCTTTTATTAATAATTATGCCAGGGCATGGGCATAAATATGACTGTCCCATGCAAACTTTGATATATGCTCTACTTGTCATAAGTCTATATGAGATTGTGAAAAAAGCCCTAGGTTCTCTTTTTAGAGAAACACAACACACATACACACACACACACACACACACACACTAAATTTCACGTACAATTTGAGTGGTTCATGAACCCACTCAGTTTATCTATGGAACTATAGGGATCTACTTACCTAGATTAAGAACCCCAAGGCAAAATTATCCCAAGTTGCTTCTTCATTAAAATAAGGTACTTCCATCAGTCTAGTCTGCTGATGATCGTGAGTCAGTGACACAGGATTTAGAACAATTCTCACTCTAAATATTCATCCCTGGGCCACAAGGCAGTGCCTGGTGTCTCTATACACATCAAAGGTTTTACACTTAAGGTGAAGCCTCCTTCTGTGGCCACCCAAGAATAAGGGTGAGATTTGACCCGCTACCACAATAGCTTTACTTCCAGTCGCACAGCAGCTGGAAGCAGAGGCCAACTGCTCTCAGGAACTCTTTGCCTACCTAAGGAATGGGGCTGGCTGTGGACTCCAAGGAGTCACCTCACCAGGTGCTCCCCAACTTCATGGTTCCTGATTTCCCTGCACCCCAGACAGTGATCCCAGAATTCCCAGAACAGGGGAGCTCACAGACACAGTAGTTGTGAACAGTTATCTGTTCATGTGGGATATGGTGCTCAGTCACAATATGTGTTGAAATGCAAATGAAAATGTCTATTTTTCAATTGCATATAAAAATCATGAACTTGATTTTCCATTTGAATAAAATAGGTAAAAATACTGGCAGTTTCAGAAGTGTTTAGAAAATGGAAATCAGGATGACAAAGGGAGGAATAACTTTAAATTCATAAAGGGAAATAAATAGGAGAATATACTTGAATGAAATCCAATGGATAACGTGGAATGGAGATGGTTATCATTTGAAAAGGTTTGAACACTCTTTTCTATCACCAAGGCAACTATCACATTATGGAATTGCAAAACAACAAGGAAAAAGCAACAGTAATTGGAACACCAAAACTCCAAAACAGAAGGACTCTGTGTACAGATATGAATTTAATAAAGAAGACGATGAAAAGCTGCTTTGTTCAAACTAACTTTGCTGGTAAGCGAAAGAAAGTGGATTTGGAAAAATTAACATTCTCGTCTACATTTTCAGAAAAGATCAGAGAAAATAAACATATGACATTCAAACTACATATTAAATCCTGCTGAGTTCATAGGGGGGTTTGTTGGTCTTTTCTTTCAAAAATGTATGTGTTTCATGCAAAGTGGTTTTAATATTTATTTAAAAGTCTCAGTGCCATGAATATTTTAGTAAGATAGTTCTTTCCACCAGAAGTTTAAATTTTAATTTAAGCAAGTGGATATCTTGAACAAATTTATTTATTTATTTTTTCATTTTTTGTACTTGTAGAAGGCACTTAAAGAGGTTGATACTAACCATTTAAGATAAATTTTGCATGAGAATGTTGACTGGATAATTTCATAAGGAATACAGAGTCCTTTCCTTATCCATGATTTTGTTTTCTGTGGTTTTAGATACCAGAGGTCAACTGCAGTCCAAAAATATTAAGTGAAAAATTCCAGAAATAAATAATTCATACATTTTAAATTGCATGCCATTTTGAGTATCGTGATGAAATCTCTTGCCATCCTGTTTCATCCCAGGCAGGACGTGACTTCTTCCTTCATCCAGCCTGTTAGTCACTTAGTAGCCATCTTGGTTATCAGATAGACTGTCATGGTATCACAGTTCTTGTGGTCAAGTAACCCTTATTTTACTGCTATAATTGTTCTATTTTATTATTAGTTGTTGTTAATCTCTTACTGTGCCTAATTTATAAGTTAAACTTTTCCATAGATATGTATATATAGGAAAAAAGATAGTATGTATACAGGGTTTGGTACTATCCATAGCTTCAAGCATCCCCTAGAGGTCTTGGAACACATCCTGTGTAGATAAGGGGGGACCACTGTATAGGCATAACTCAAAGACATTGCAGGTTCAGCTCTAGGTCACTGCAATAAAGTGAATCATAATCTTTTTGCTGGTGGATGGTTTTGCCTTTAATTTGTTAAAAAAAAAAAAAAAAAATTAACACCTGTGAGGTATAATAAAGTGAAGTGCAATAAAATGAGGTCTGCCTGTACGCTAAAAAGCTAATGGGATGTTAGAGGGTAATGGCATCTCCAGGTTTTTACTGAAAACTAAATAGGAGCCCAGTACATATATTTATGTAAAATTTACATCAGGCTATGTAGAAAGCATAGATTTTTTTTCCATCTGTTCTCTAATACTCTTAGGTTTTCTTCTTTCTTTCTGTCCATCCCAACCTTAATCCTCAATTCTAGTGCATGTGTGCATACACACACACACACACACACACACACACACTCACACACAATAGTTTTCAAGAGGTGACAGAGGGTAAACTTCACTTGAAAACCTTTTTGGTGGCCCTGGGCCAGTTTGGAGAACAATCTTATAATTTTGTAGTACTGGATCATATCAGGGGCAACCCAATGTCTTTAATCCTTGTAGTGGTAGTCTTATGGATGTGTTAGTCTAATGATATTGTCTTTGTTCATTTGGGCTGGTGTAATAGAAATACCATAGATTGGGTGGTTTACAAACAACAGAAGACTATTTCCCATACTTCTGGAGGCTGGAAGTCCAAGATCAGGATGACAGCACAGTTGAGTTCTGGTGAGAGCCTACTTCCTGGTTCATAGACGGCCATATTCTTGCTGGGACCTCACATGGCAGAGAGAGGAAGCAAGCTTTCTTAGGACTCTTTTTAGATCACAAATCCCATTCATAAGGTCTTCACCCTCATGAACTCATTTAATCCTAATTACTTCCTCCCAAACCCCATTTCCTAATGCCATCCATTGAAGGTTTGGGTTTCAACAAATGAATGTGGGGGTTCTATAGCATTCAGTCCATAACGCATTTTTTGTAGCATTATTATTTTCATGTCAAACAGTTCTTAGCATCTGGTGGAATGGACGAAAACAATAAGGAACAGCCAACCGGCAATTCTGACCACCAGAAGCCCATAATCCCAAATGGGAATGTTGCATTAAGAATATCTGAGGCCGGTCCAGTGGCTCAGGCGTTTAGAGCTCCATGCTACTAACTCCGAAAGCTGCCAGTTCGATTCCCACATGGGCCAGTGGGATCTCAACCACAAGGTTGCCAGTTCAATTCCTCGACTCCCTCAAGGGATGGTGGGCAGCACCTCCTGCAACTAAAATTGAACACGGCACCTTGAGCTGAGCTGCCTCTGAGCTCCTGGATGGCTCAGTTGGTTGGAGCGCGTGCTGGTTCGACTCCTGCAAGGGATGGTGGGCTGCACTCCCTGCAGCTACCAATGGCAACTGGACCTGGAGCTGAGCTGCGCCCTCCACAACTAAGACTGAAAGGACAACAACTTGAAGCTGAACGCCACCCTCCACAACTAAGATTGAAAAGACAACAACCTGACTTGGAAGTACACACTGTTCCCCAATAAAAGTCCTGTTAACCTTCCCCAATAAAATCTTAAAAAAAAAAAAAAAAGAATATCTGAAAACCCAGGCAAGGCATGTAGAATTAAGATACTCCCCTGAGGACAGCTGTTGTTTCTATGGCTAGACTAGCTGACTTTCTGCCAGCTGAGATGGCAGAAAACTGCTGGAAAAAAATCATTAGCACCACCTTGTACCTTCTTTCTCTATTTTGTACTTTGCCACATGGGGCGGTCCCTTGGTTCCTGACCCAGTTCCTCTCCTCAACTTTCAGGAACTGCCTGTCCTAGCGGTCAGCTTGTCCTAAGGACCATTGCTATAAAGTGCACCCCTTGGGTCCCTTGACCGCCTCTTGTTGCACAAAATGGTCAGTACAGAAAGTCCTCTGCTCTTGACTTTGAACACTCCTTTCTCTTTTGAGATATTTCTAATCTGAATGCTTGCTCCCTGCAGCCAACCAAGGATAGTCACATGCATTTAACTACATATCAGACAATGTCCCCACTTCCAAAAACCCCACCTTAGTAGAACATTTGTCAATCAGACATGTTCCCAGTATTTGCTCTTTTTACTCCATAAAACATTTTCTGCTTCTCATATGCTTGAGCCCTGTTGACTTAAAAACAAAGGCAGAGCTGGGTTCCCTAGTTGCAAGTTTATGAACCCAAAGACAAAATTGTTCATATTGTCTTGGACTTTATGGTGCTTTTGACAGCTGCAGCTCTGCTCCTGTCATTGTGTCTGTTTTCATTTTAGGTTCATAGACTGGCCCCCCTGTGCCTCACCCGGGGCATATATGCTGTTGCAGTCCTCCTCTGGCTGGAGTCACAATAGTGAACGCAGCCAAGGAAACTAAGGGCCTGCAGTAGCTGGCCACTCTTAATCTAAGGGGGGTGGGTGCGGTGGGCTCTTTCTCCAATCCCTTTGTTGCTGTTTTCGTGATGGTTCATCCCTATCCAAGAAAGGAGACATCTGTTCCATCGGTATATCCTCCAGGCCTCAGTTTCTGATCGTCCTGATTCTGTAAGTTATGTGGTGTGTTTTGATTAAATCTCTTTCCTGCCTACATTAGCCTGAGTTGGGTTGTTTTGCTTGCCAAAAACCTCCACATAGATAGTCTGTTTGAAATGAGAAAGAACCCAACAGCCACTTCTCTTGGCCTCACCAGACATGCTGCTTCCTGGAAGTGCTGACCTCATTCCATAGGAGGATAGATAAGCATTTATCCAGTTGATGGGATTTCAAGGAGGTGAATGCTGAATACTGTGAAGGGTAGAGCAGAGCGCAAAAGGGGCATCTCAGGGCTTCGGAGACTTCCCTGAAGGCCTGTCCTGCTTCCAAGAAATGCAATCTGAGGGAATGATGTGGAGTCTGAAGTCTCAGTATTGCATTAAGTGACTTCCCCTTACAAAGTTATTTGTCTATTGGAAATAAATCTATCTGAATATTGTATTGACCTTCTTGCCAGGCTGGCAAAAATCCCAGGGAGAGAATTTACCACTGACTGAGGAAGGTTGTGGGTCATTGTCTTCATAATGATATTCATTTTTAGAGGCTCTTTTGGAATTTTGAAAATGTTCAGACAGAACTAGTGGTTTCTGGATCACTACAGCAGTGAGATATGCTACTTTGGCTTTGAGGATTAGAACTATGGTTAATTAATGCCTTTTCTTCAGGCTGAGAACATGAACATTATAACACCTGAGGCTATACTCAATTCCAGATTAACATATATCACTCCCGGTGACAACTGGAATTGCTCTAAAAATGTGTAGTGACAAATTCAAACCAAACCCTGTTTATGACTGCTCTGCTACCTGTGAAGTATTCAGAATGTGCAAAAAAAGGCAACCCAATATAACTGACCCCATTTCTATTATTCTGCGTTTTATTATCAGTGTATCTTTAATTACTTTTCTTGAAGTACATGTTCTTGATACCAGTTGTTTAGTTACTTCTTTTAGTTTTTGGAGAGGATCTTGATTTAAAACAAGATGAAATTGGAGAAAATCATGTTGGAAAATTTAATGTTAGTGACATTATGTAGTATAGTCTCCAAAGATTCACTTTTAAGAGAAAATTAATGAGATGAGGAAATTGTTTTAGTTTGTGTGGATTTTGTTATGAAATGATTAAAAGACATATGCCTTTACTTTCTGAGTATGCAATACCTGCATGTGTTTTTACATTGTCAATCAAATCTTGATAAGATCATTGAAGTGAGAGAGCTGGAAAACAGGAAGGGGCAGGAATTGTTGAGAAATGACGGTGATACCCCTCAGGACTTTTTTTTTTTTTCCTTTTCTTTTTATGTAACACCATATTTTCTTTGTTAAAAAAGAGTTTTATTAAACTATAGCTAGTATATGATGTTATATTAGTTTCAGGTGTACACCATAGTTATTCAACATTTATATACATAAAGAAGTGATCACCATAATAAGTCCAGCAACCATCTGACACCGTACCACGCTATCACAATATTATTGACTATATTCCTTATACTGTACATTACATTCCCATGACTTATTTGTTTTATACTTGGAAATTTGGACCTATTATTTCCCTTCCTTTAAAACATTTTCTAATACCGTTGATATTCAATATTATTTTTTATTAATTCTAGGTGTACAGCATAGTGGTTAGACATTTGTATAATTTAAGAAGTGATCCCCCTGACTAGTCTGGTACCCATCTGGTACTATAGATAGATAGATAGATAGATAGATAGATAGATAGATAGATAGATAGATAGATAGATATAGATAGAGATCTATAGTTATTACAATATTATTGACTATATTTCTTGTGCTATACCCTACATCCCCGTGACTACTTTTCACAATAAATTCATACTTTTTAATCCCTTCCCCTTTTTCACCCCCCAACTCACTTTCCATCTGGCAACCATCAAAATGTTCTCTGTATTGATGAGTTTGTTTCTGTTCGTTTTGTTTGTTTATTTTGTTTATTTATTTTTAGATTCTACATATAAAGAAAGTCACATTGCATCTGTCTTTCTCTGTCTGCCATATGAGTACTCCATACAGAACAATACACTGCAGGTCTATCCATGCTGCCGCAGATGGTAAGAATACATTCACTTCCATGGCCAAGCAATATTCATTCCACTGTATATATGTACCACCTCCTCTTTATTCCTTCTTCCATTGACAGACACCGAGGCTACCTCCACATCTTGGCTTTTGTAACAATGCTGCAATGAACATGGGTGCACAGGTCCCCTCAAATTAGCATTTTGGATTTCTTCAGATAAATACCCAAAAGTGGTATTTGTCTTCTTTTTCTCTTGTTATAGCCTTTGTTTTAAAGTCTATTTTGTCTAGTATAAGTATCGCTACCCCAGCTTTTTGTTTGTTTTCATTTTTATAAAACATTTTTTCCATCCTTTTACTTTCAGTTTGTGTGTGTGTTTTTTGATCTAAAGTGAGTCTCTTGTGGGCAGCATATGTAAGGGTCTTGTTTTCTTATCCATTCAGCCATGCTATCTTTAGATTAAAGCATTTAATCCATTTACATTTAAAGCAATTGTTGATAGATATGTAGTTATTTCAATTTTATTATTCATATTTTAATTTTTATTGTTATTATTTTTTTATCTTAATGAAGTCCCTCTAACATTTCTTGTAATACTGGTTTGGTGGTGATGAACTGCTTTAGCTTCTTATTGTCTGGTAAGCTCTGATTCTTTCTTTGACTTTAATTTTTGACATTTCAATTATGATGTGTCTTGATGTGGGCCTCTTTGGGTTCATCTTATTTGTGATTCTCTGCACTTCCTGATCTTGTATGTCTATGTCCTTTGCCAGGTTAAGGCATTTTTCCATCATTATTTCTTCAAATAGTTTTTCAATTCCTTGGTCTCTCTCTCTTCTCAGTTTGGTAACCCCTCTGATAAGACTATTGTTATGCTTGATGTTGTGCCAACGCCCCTTACACTATCCTTATTTGGGGGAATTATTTTTTCTTTTTGCTGTTTTGATTGGGTGTTTTCTGCTCCCTTATCTTCTAAATTGTTGATTTGATTCTCTGCTTCATCTCATCTACTGTTCATTCCCTCTATAGTTTTCTTCATTTCAGTTGTTGTATTCTTCATTTCTGACTGGTTCTTTTTTATATTTCTATCACCATTTTTTTGTTTCCAATCTCTTTGTTGAGATTCTCCCTGAGATCATTGAGCATCCCTGTAACCAATGTTTGAAATCTGCATCTGGTAGATTGCTTTTCTCCATTTTGATTAGTTCTGTTTCTGGAGCTTTGCTCTGTTCTTTCATTTGGGACATGTTCCTTTATCTCTCCATTTTGGCTGCCCCCCTGTATTCGTTTCTATTTATTAAGTAGCATTGCTATGTCTCCAGTCTTAGTAGAGTGGTCTTATGTAGTAGGTGTGCTGTAGAGTACAGTAGTGCAGTCTCCCTGTTCATCTGAGCTGGGTGTTTTAGGTATGTCCCTTTTTGGTGTGTTTTGTGTACGCCTGTTGTAGTTGAGCCTTGGTTGCTATTTGCATGTCAATGGCAGGGATTGACTGACTCTTAGGCTGACTGTGTGGACTGGCCATGGTCACAGTGGAGGAGCTGCTGTGCATGGTCTGACTCTACAGAACAGGAGTCACTTTAGCAGGGCTTTGGTCTCTGCCCAGTCTGCCTTTTCACTGTGTCACCCTTGGAGGTGGCTGGGTGACATTCTGGCGCAGTCTGAATCTGGCTACTTAGCATGCCCGTCCCAGGCCCCACCGCAGGCCAAGTTTTGCTGCAGCATGTGCCCTGCCTGAGGCCACCTGGCATGAGCCACAAAGCAATTTGCAGATGGCTGCCACCCACACTGGGTTTGAAAATGCTTCTAGAGGCCAATCCATGAACTGAGGCCTGCTGCCACTAGTGCTGGGTTTGCGGCTGCTCAGCAAGACATACAGGGCACACTGAAGCCAGAAGCTGCTTGTTTGGGTTTTGTGAACCTTTGAGAGATTTTAGGAAAACCCACAGCCATTAGAAAAAACAGGCCATTTGAATGGAAAAGCTACCAGGCGTGGCTTTGGTGATCCCGAAAGTTCGGTAGGCAGGGTCTCAGGGAATCACCAGGGCAGGGTAGATGTACATACGGTGTTAGCCAGGTTGATGGAGACTCAGATACAGAGGCCTTTCGATCTGCCTGCCAGGAACAGGGAGAGCTCAAGAAACAAATAGTGGAGTTAGCCAGCACTTCTGTCCAGGAGACAGCTGCCCCTCCAGCCCTCTCTCTGAAGTCAGACAATTCATTTCCTCCCTGTATGTCCCTGGTGCCTTTCCAATTGAAGCCCCAGTGCTGGAGCTCACAGTAAATGAGTCTGACAGTGAGTAAGTCTGTGTGTGGGCCCTTTAAGAGGAACACCTGGGACTCCAGCCTCCTTTGTCTCACTCAGCCACAATCTCTGCTGGTTTCCACAGCCAGAAGTTGTCGGGACTTCTGTCCTCTTCATTGGAACCCTGGGCTGGGGAGCCTGGTGTGGGGCTGGGACCCCTTGCTCCTCAGTGGGGACCTCTGCAGCTAAGATATCCCTCCTGAGTTTTAACTGCCACACGCAGGTGTGAGACCAGCCTGTTCCGCATCTCTGCGCCTTCTACTAGTTTGGAGGTGGCTGCTTCTGTATGTTTTAAGAGGTAGGACTTCATTTCTGCTAGACTTCAGTTGATTCTCAATGATGGTTGTTCTGTAGTTTAGTTGTAATTTTGATGTGGTCATGAAAGGAGGCAAGCACAGTGTTCACCTGTTCTGCCATCTTGACTAGAGCACTGTTTTTTTTTTCTAATGAAGATTTTTTATTATTTTATCAGTGCAATAATGTGCATTAAACCGCACAGAAATTAAGCATGTTTTTTTGTCAACTTTACATGAAACCATTGATAACAAAGATTTCAATTTAATGTTTTTTAAAGGAGAGGGTCTATATAGTATTTATCTTTGTATTTCAGGTATCTGGCTGGCATACTACTGACCTGCAATTGGCACTCATCAAACACTTAAATAAATGAATGATGTGACTATCCTTGAAGATTTGCAGCATTTGTTAGGTTTTCCCCCTTGTTTTGCAGCCTTTCTTTTCTTGCTGTTTCTTTTTAGTAATTCATTCAGCAAAAGCAGTTTGAGGAGTTACTCACCTGAGATGTTGGAAAGATGATAGCAATTGGTGGGGAGGGAGTGGAGACCTGTTTACTTGGATGTCACCTAATCAGGGAGCATGTGAATCTGAATACCTTTTGTAACAAAAGTAGCAAGAAAAAAAAAAATCTAATGAAATGAGAAAAGAAAGTTGCTGTGAAACAAGTTACACTACTTAACCAGGAAAAGAAGATGCTAGTTGACCTCAAAGCCTTGATGAGCACACACTCAATTTCTCTTTCTGTGAAGCCAGAACATACGTTCTTTTCTTGTAAAGAGTTTATTAACTAATAATGGGGCATGTTACCAGGCCCCTTGTTTAGAGTTGTTATTTTAGTTAACTAATAAAGCTCAAGCAAAGTGCAGAGAGCAAAACCAGTTGTTGTTTTTAAGACACCTGATATTACTGCTAATGTTGAACAGAACGCTTCTAAGTGTTACCACCTGAAAACTGTCTCTCATGCATAACCTGTGGATTTGAAGTAGAGTACATAATTGTTTACTAAATGAATAATGCCATTTATGATTGGCATACCCTTTTATTAATCGTTTTGGGCCTTTTCTCTTGTTTGAAGGCATATTTTCTTTTGGTTTCTACTGATTTGTTTTTCCTACTTTTTCTGTGTTCAATCTGCTGAGATTTACTAGTCTGAAGCACACTCATCATTTCCCTCATGTTGCCTCATCCTCCAACATTGCTATTTCCTTACTTGCTTAGTCTTTAAACAATCTATTATCTTCCACCTACTCTGGGCTCAAAAGTCACTTGGAAGCCTCTTTTTTTTTTTTTTTTTTTTTCTTTTAAATTCCTTATTATCTAATCAGATTTCAGGAACTTCATACTGTACATCTGAATTGTTTTTGTCACTGTTTTCTTCTTTCCATCCACATTCCCAGCATCATTTCCTCTTGCCTGAACTATTACAATATGCTGTTATGGACTCTCTGTTTCCAGTAGCTTCCTTCTCAGTTCCATTTTGCATATTAAAATTAGATCAATCCTTATAAAGGAAAGCTGTGATCATGCAGCTTCCTGGCTGGAGTTTTCCATGATACTTGATCCACATCAAAACACATTTCTTAGATTAGCACCCTGGCTTTGACATTCTGATTATCTGGTCTTCTCTTTGTTCTCAGCCTTATTTCCTACTGTTTCCTGAAACACAGCTTATGTTCCACCAAACTAAATAGAGCTGAACTGTCCAATAGCCACTAGCCATTGGTGTGAGAGAGTGAATATACAGATAACAGACAGAACCCACATAGAAATAGAACTCCAATCCACAGTGTGTGGCAATCAGCTCAGAAAACTAACCCATGATTTGTAGTAACCAGCCAAGGAAGACAGCCAGCTGTCTGCAAGTTTCACTGTCTCTAGCAATGCACCAGGAAACCAAAGAGTAAGTAACCTGTGTAACAATTATCCCCAAATGGCCAGGACTTAATTCATAATTGACAGCTTCTCTAATTTTTGTTCTCACTTTCAACTTAGGACCAATCAGAGAAAGCCAAATATGCACCCTTAACCAATCACATAGGACACTCCACTTCGAATTACTGTAGTTTGCGATGTATAATGCACTCCCATGGATAATGCACACCCACAATTTTTTCCCAAACATTCAGGGAAATAATTTTTCATTTTAAGTTTTTAATTCAAATTTTTGTTTACATTTTGATACTTGTTTTTTGTATTATAAAGGAATTTTAGTATTTATTTTTTAACATTATGGTACAAGAAATTTTATGTAACAAATAATTACAAAACACAAGAAGAGATACAAGATACAAGAAATTGTATGTATCGGTAAGAAATTTACAGTATTTATGCATCATAGAAATCCAAGAACTCTACCTCATTGCAAGTTCGTCATAAGTTCAACAAAACTGATTATTGTATTCCAGCGTATTATTTTGCACATGATATTGTTATTGATTGCTAGAGTTACATTTTTAACTCATATAAAGAAAATAATTAAAAACATTTATATAGATACAGAATTAGTACTACCCATGTATCATGCACATCCTTATTTTTCTCTCACAAATGTGGGCAAAATGTGTGCATTTTACATGGCAAAATATGGTAACCTGCCTACAGCGTCCCATACCAACAGCCTCCAGTCAGCGCATACCGCAAGCCTTCCCTTTTCCACTCTAAAATGTTCTCAATCCTTCTCCTGCCTTTGAGTCTCTGTCAAAATGCAAGTGACAGCGGCTGACCCCCTTTTACAGCGAACTCTGAGTAAATAGCCTTAGTTTATTTTCATTTGGTTGGTCTTCAATATTTCCACAATGGCTATTTAAATTTTAAAAATTATATAAAATTAAAAGTTCAGCCCTTCAGTTGCACTAGGCAAATTCCACATGCTTAGTAGCCTCTGTTAGCTAGTGGCTACCATACTGAACAGTGTAGCTATGAGCATTTCCATCATTTCAGAAAGTTTTATTGGACAACTCTACACATGCCCAGGGTTTTCCCCCCATGTGCTCCTCCTTCTGCTGGAATTGCCTTCCTCCCATATTTTCATCTGCCAAACTCCTTCCAAACCTTCATGACCTTGCTTACTACTTCCTTCAGCAAGCCTTCACTGATTTTTCTGTGTAGCCATCATCTCTCATTTCATAGATTATACATTTCTTATGGTACTTGTTACAGTCTCTCCTTTAGTTCATGATGTCTTCCATCCTGTCATGTTGTAGCCTCCTTGGCCTTAGTCATTATTTTAACCTTGCAGGATCTCATGCTTCCTAAAAATAGCCCCTTAATACTTAAAAAAAACACAAAAAAACTTAAATGTGGTTTGGGGAAAATAAAGATCAGGTTGAATTACTTTCAGAAGCCGTGCAATGACAGATGGAATTGAATTTTATGTTTTTCATTTGGGACATAGAATGTACAAATAGCATTGCACATGGCTTTGTTCTTCCCTTCCTGACTCTACATCTGTTATCCTCTAGACAGCTTCATCTGACATGAGTAACTTTGCGAGGATGTGTACCCAGTGAGCTGGGGACCATCTCAGACTCTCCTGTTGCTATTTCTCAAAAGCAGTGTAGGCCTTCGAAGTCGTTTCATAGAGCAGTGACTGGGGAGAAAGTGACAGGTCTAAGATTCCCCAAATTCTTTTAGAATGGCTAACTTTTAATGTCTTCAACACACTGGGTAGATTCATGTCTCTGTGCTTTGTGCATATTTTCCCCCGTGCCTGAACTATGACCCCAAGATTTTCCACCCTTATGCCACTTCTGGTTCTAGTGAACTTCTTTCAAATGTCAACTTAAATATCACATTGTCTATGAAGTCTTTTTCATCAAATGGAGTCTCTCCAGCTCACAAATGGAGTCACTCTTTTTTCTGGCTGTTCATCAATATCTGTTTGTACATCTCTGTATTCTCAGAGTACGGTGAATGAACACAAACACTGACTCTTAAAGGGTAGCTCCTTAATACCTTTTTTCTTTTTTTTTGAGGGGGGGAACTTAAACATGGTTTGGGGAAAATTAAAGTAATGTTACTAGGAAAAATACACAGTGTCAGCGGAAGGAAATTAAACCACTTTTATTTCTTTTTGGGGGTTGTTATTGCTGTTATATTTGGATACTTTAGGATAAAAGCTGCTACAACTCAGAAAAGGCTACTGTTTCTCTCCTTTCACCTCCTAAATCTAAGGGTCATGAGCTCATTATTTCCTACAGTGGAGCTAGCAAAACCTCTCTGCACTTTGTAAACCAATAGAACTTGTGTCTGGAAGAAAGCATTTGCTATTCAGTGGGTGCCTGAGTTTGGGAAATTTGCAAGAAACAGAAATTGACCACAATACTGGGGCTTAATTATTTGTCAAAAGGCATGAGATATCCCGGGATAAGAGGGAAAATTTGTAACGCTAGCTCACTAGTAGGGGATGAAACTTCCAGGGAGAAGGAAGCAGGAAGAAACGGAGTTGAAGAAAAGGAAGTATCCATGTGGAGTTTCTTTGAAAGGACCAGGTGAGGAGCCTCTTCCTTCTGAGTGATGAAGAAAGTGAGGCAGCCATTGGCAAAGTAATTGATTCCACACATCACCACCATTCCCCTACTCTGTCAGGTTTTGGAAAAATTTCCTGGACCCTTTAACAAAGAAATACCTAAACCTTCATTACTCTTTAGTTGTATTTGGGCAAAAAAGCATTTGGAATGGATAGGGGTGCCCTGCTCTGAGGCTCATCAATCATTGGTGTGCACCCTCACTATGGGCCATGGGGGTACCAGGACGCAAACACCCAGCTGGAGAAATAAGAACATTCTCCTTTGTGTTACCAACCTCAGAGGGTGCTGACAAAAGAAGAGAATATTCCTTTTACAATAGTTATCACACCATTAAAATACTTATTTGTTCTTTTATTCAACAATATTTGAAATTGATTTTGGAAAAATTTTTGGCTTGAGCAAAACTGAGTAACTTGAAAGCTGGCGCTGTATCTTAATCTCTCTTTGTATTGTAGGGGAACAAAATTTGCCATTCCAAAACATGTCTTTTTGGTATGAGGATTATTTTAGGATGATTTTTTAACAAACAGAAGACTCAGGAAGTTGTTGTTGTTGTAGTTTTTATCCCCCCCTTAACTACCTAAAATAAGGTAGTTAGGGAGCCTGTACCAGGAAGAAAGCTATTACCAATGTAACTTCTTTTTACAGCAGAAAGACTTCTTCGCAGGACATGGCAAACAAACATTTGCTGGTCCCATCTCCCTGTGAATTGTCTTCCTTCCCTTTGAAGTTCCAGCCCCAAACCCCCTCCTCCTTAGCTCAAGATAGCATCATATAAGCCTCAATTGTCAGGACTGACGCTGGAAGCCTCATATCTTTGGGTTTCCATATGTACAAAATTAAATGTTTTTCTCCTGTTAATGAGACTTCCATTGATTTCATTATTAGACCAGCTGAAGCACTGATAAGGATAGAAATAACATTTTTCCTATTCTACAGTTGGCGTAGAGGACAGTATAAACTTCCCTGACTGGACACTGCTCGCTTCAGGGCTGCTGCGGCTGAGAGACCCTGGGCCTCTGACAAGCACTGGCAGAAGGTAAGAATTCTTCCCACTTTAGTTTCCTGGATAGCTACCTGCAGCGTCTGGTGGGCACAAGAGTGGTGAGAGTCATTTTTCCTTTTTAAAATTTATATTAGCAGAAGAAAATATTTGAGATCCTAGTTCCTTGGGTATAGCAACTCTAGTAAAGATTTGTTATGAGTACTCTCATTTACTATTGATTCTTTTCCTTGCAGGGATGGTCGTGGTTTTCTTTTGTCTTTGTCCTTTGTGTTTATCATAAGGAGGAAAAACCATAGGGTAGAGCGCAGGCATAGGCCCTATAAGCCTGGTGTTCAAGTCGAACTCACAGATTGGTGAGTTCATGGTTCTCACCAGACTGGTATCTATTTAGACAAACTTTGCTGTGGGGCCCATATGTACAAACCAGATGAGCTTTTCCATTTTGTTTTGTTCTATGTACTGAGAGCTTCGCTCTGTGACCAATGAGAATCATCTTTCTGGCCTTTGCCATTCAGAAGGTGAATAAACCAGGGTGCATCTGGTGGCCACTGGAATAGATTGGGATGCTGAGACATGAAGTCATAAGCAGCATTCTTTTTGTTTGTCCAAACCAGCTCTTAGGGGTACAGTCCCTGATGGACTATCATTGATGAAGAAAAGTTATGTGAGTGCCGGAATCGTGTCTTGTGAAACCAAAGAATGGAAGCACGGACCAAGGAGAGGCGAGGAGTTGTCAAAGAGGATAGTTTATTAAAAGCAAAGGATTACAGCTCATGACGGGTGGGGGAGTTGGGGGGATGGGGATGCCCAGTGACTGAGGCAAAAGTTCTTACTTTTATACCCTCCCCTGCCTGCTTGGGGAAGGGAGCTGATGCCTTTTAATGGAATTCACCCATCAGGTTTGTTCTGTTTGCCCATCCTGAGGGGATTAGCAAAATGACCCATTCCTATCTATCAGATCTGTTCCGTTTGTCTGGCCAAAAGAGATATAAGAGATAATTTATTAACCTCAAGGCACCATTATATTTTGTCCTGGGGTGAATGAGCCATTTCAGAACCTGGAGTTTTAGGATATGGCTCTCTTTGTTTATTCCACCAGGGACCTTCCTGTCTACCTAAAAACATGTTAACTAACCTGTCTCATCATTATCACAACCTCCATTGTCTTGTTAGTGCTGGAAAAGGCCCATTCCAGCAGCTCTGGCCTGGCATCACAGATTAGCAGGTGAGAGGCTGGAGGCATCATGGCACGTTCTGGTGGGCGACCAGAGATACCATTGGCACCACACTGTTCTACCTGACTGTGACTGCGGTGCCTTTGCTTTCTTAGACTAACTCTGGGAGTGAACATTCGGGATCTTGTGAGGGCTGTACCCTTTTCTCTCTCTCTCTCTCTCTCTCTCTCTCTCTCTCTGTCTCTCTTTCTTTCTTTTCCACCCTTCTTTGAGATGCCTCTTTTGTTAAGTCTTATTGGTTTGAGTCACTATTCAGATTAATATAGGCTCATACTCATCAATGGTCAGATGACAGATCCTTAGAATTGGTTATATTTAGAGGATATATATATATATATTTTTACAAAGCTTTCATCCTAAGCAGTCATTTTATTGGTACCTATGGATAGACCACATCGAATGGCAGGTACAAAGAAAAATGACAGCTAGCCTTAGGGACTTCCTTAAAAAGATGAAAGTACAGAAATTAAACTTAGAATGAAATTAAAGATCATATCCAATGTAAATAAACCCCCCTTCTTAAAATCCAGCTTCATCTCCTCGGTTAATTCCTTTCAGCTTCAAATAGTCATGCATACCACCATCCAACACACCTGTTTATTTATGTCTAAAAGCTATGGTCCCAGAAACTATAAGTATCTACCAAAATGGCAAATTCTTTCTGAGCCTTTTTTATGAAATTGGCTTGGTAACCATCAGGGTGGGGCCCCAAATAGGGGCAGACAGAAATGTGGGTTCCACTCCATTTGCAGCTAGATTTGCCTGTACAGAAAATGAGGGTTAAACTCCATTGGTGGTTAAGATCCTAACAAACTGCTACCAGCCTTCAAGGATAATACAACCTAAAATTAAATGCCTATTTGATGAACATTCTAATTCAATAATTTAAAAAGTGTACTTAAGAGTAAGGATTTCCAAATCAAACGGAATAGGATGCATATTTTGATTGGTGTGCAGAAGGCTCCAAAAACCTTCAAAATTACAAAATAGCTTCACTGAAAGTTTTATTATGTAAAGCTAATGAAAATTAAAGATAGGAGAGGTACGTAAAACCAAAAGACTATAAAATTGACTTAACTGCTACTGCTCCTCTCTCTCCTCCTTTATTTGAGTAGCATTTTAGTAACCCTTTGTTTGAATTCTCTTTTCATTCTGATGAGATTATTAAACAGTCACCTTTTAAAGTTAGCCCATTTGAGGCTGCAGACAATCCTCTTCAGTTATCTTTCACTCCCCGGTCAAAGGCCAAGTTAAAGGCCATAGTTAAAGACTTTCTGAAACCAAGGAAGGATTCTCAAAAGTTTTCGTAAAAGGATTACTTCCTAAAATTAGTAGTTAGATAAAAAGACAAAAAATAATGTGAGAGGTCACTAGTCTGACTGAACTCATGACCATAGCTGATATTCAGAGGTGGATAGGAATTTTTTGTTTTGCAGACTTTCTCCTGTAAGTTAAAATAAAACTACCGTGTTTCTCTGAAAATAAGATCATTCTGGACAATCAGCTCTAAGGCGTCTTTTGGAGCAAAAATTAATATAAGAGCCGGTCTTATTTTACTATAGTATAAGACCGGGTCTTTAATATAATATAATATAATATAATATAATATAATATAATATAATATAATATAATATAATACATCATATCATATCATACCGGGTAAAATATAATGTAATTAATATAATATAATATAATATAATATAATATAATATAATATAATACCAGGTCTTACATTAATTTTTGCTCCAAAAGACACATTAGAGCTGATTGTCCATCTAGGTCTAATTTTGGGGGAAACAATGTATGTACCCAGAGGGAAAGGAAATTGGAGATAATGTAATTTGGTGGGTGGATCAGCCCCTTTAAATCATTTAGGTAGCAACCAAATTCCTTGAGGAATTAAAAACAGCTGTCAGCTCTCTTTGTTTATAAATCTGGTCTTTACAGGACCAGAGGTATGACTCTAGAAACAATTCAAAACCCCACCGATCTTTGTCAATTTCCAGTTTCCCTATTAATCTCAAAATGCTTGTAGATATTGGGACATGGAAACAGAATTGTCCTGCACTTAAGAAGAAGAAGGAAAAATGTAAATAATAATTACCCTAGACCTCTGATAATAGAAAAATACGTCCCCAAAACTTCATCTTGGAGACAACTTGGAGACTTTTTCCGTGCCTTTGTGATGTAGATTTTCTACTTCCATTTTCTCTGGGACCTAAAAGTCATTCTTTGAAATGAAAATGTTTTCCATCAGAAGGAAAAAAAAAAAAAAGTGGAGATTGGAAATTGGGCTAATGAAAAATCTTCAACTTATTTCAACTGGCAAAATAAAATTTGGATACAACTGCTCTGCTATAAACTAGTGACTTTTGTATGATCATACCCATCTCATGGCTATAATTTTAGGGTCCATGTTTGCATCTGTCTGTATGTTTATGTGTGTCTAAATATATGTGTGATAAATTTGTGGTATTTTCTACCTCCTGATGGTATTGCCAAAATTAATTTATAGAGAACTCTATTTAATTGACTTAAAGACAAACAAGTGCTATTTAAATTAAGTATAGTCTTAGAAATATAAAAACTAATCCTATTTTTTTTTTTTTTTAGTTCAGGATGATCTAAAATAATCTTTGGTAAATAAAACTATTTGAAGCTTATTGATTTGATTAAAATAGTAATGTCTTCAGAGTTATCAACTTGAGTATAATGCAGACATATAACTTATTCTACCTGGGTTTACTAGTCTTAAGTCACGTTATCTCTGTTGTAAAATTTGCCAGCAAGAAAATGAGCTTGAGATGATGGCTGTCTTTGTCTAATGTCTCATGAAGTTTTTGTGAGTAATCTAAACATAATTTTGGGGAGTAAATGATTTAGATAGATATAAGTAGGATAAAAGTTTAGGAAAACTTTTTAACAATAATTATAGTTTATGGTATGTCTACTTAGATAGTTTCCCCAAAATATTTTTTGGTTACTAGAAACCTTAATGTTTTGTTAAGTTAAGTTAAAAGGTGGAAATTCATTGAGTATCTAGATCATTTCCAAAGAAAATAAAATAGTAAACCTTAATTACTGAACATAGTTTACCCACTTTTGGTTTGATTTCCCAGAAAAAAATTAAAATATTTTAATCTATTAGTAAACATGTCTTGTACCACGCTGAGAAATATTTCTATGAGAAAACACATTTCTAGAAATCATAAAAGGTAATTATAAGTCTGCCAATCCATAGAATGCTAATGTAAAACATAGTTCACAATTGTTTTCTTTTTAGTTTTCACTAGAAATTAAGGGTTAAGAATTCTAATTAATATATGTAATTAAAACTACTAGGAATAGCAGGAGAAACATCTCTGTATGCAAGAAAAGTAAGATGTGTTTTGGGCTAAGAAAAGGTATGAGGTATGAAGATACATTTTTGTTAAGGGAAATGAGTAATTTTGTCTAAATTAGAACTTCTGGTTATTTCAGGATTGGAAGGAAGAAAATGAAGGACAAACTAAATATATATTGAAAGGAAGAGAAAGAAAGAGAGAATTTTACCTTGTGTGATTAAGTTGGCTAAAATTGAATTATTATTATAAGCGTTCCAAAAATAAGGTTTAATATTGATAGTATGCTTATGTAATTTTCTTGTATCTGCTAAAAGGACAACATTTTCTTGGAGAATTGGTCTGCTTCTGATAAAATATCGTGGAAGGTTTTTCTTTACCTTTTAAAATGATCAGCCTAAAATAATCCTCAGGCCAAAGAGATACATTTTAAGGTGGCAATTTTGCTTCGCTGCAGTATCCAGAATGCACCCACAGTGTGTGATCCATAAGTGGGTGCTTTAAAAAAGTTACAGAATAAATTACTGAACCTGTTAATGTATGTGTCTCTATTATTGGGCTAAAAGTAAATTCACTAACTATTCTAGTGGGGGATAATATGAGATTTCTTTTTCAAACTCATGGGCTTCCTTTTTTAGGCTGGAGGAAGAGATACAGATTTAACTTGAATAACTATGGCCAGAATCCTTTTGCTAAGACTAATTATAGAATTATAAAATCTCAGAGCTGAGCGAATCTTAGAATGCACTTATTTCCATCCCTTTATTTTATGGATGAAGATAGTGAGATTCAAATGGTTTCCACACAGCTTTTAAAATGTGAAAGTACTCTTTTAGTTTTGCCAACTGCCAGGTTAATTTAAAGGTTTGGGCTTTGTAGTTCAAGTTCCCATTTAATTTCGCCAAGTTCATGAACCCTTCCAAGCAGATACAGGCCTGGGTGTCATGCTCATTCTTCTCCATCCTTTCATCTTGCTTCTTTCAGACCATGTACTGAGAACTCAGCTTACTTCCACTTTGGACTTCTCTGCTGCTGACTCTGGAAGAAACATACATTCATCCCAAGGACTCCCTCTAATTTCTCCCCTACCTTTACCATCCTCTAGATCCAAAATTCCGCAACATACCCAGGACTTTGTGAAAGAGAGTGTCATTTAATTATGAGAACACATAGCATTATTCTCCGCCCCCCATACCTGAACATTTTATTTTATAAAAGGTAGAATCGGATGGCGTTTTTGAAAACTGGGGCAGTGTTTTTAAAAATCTCTTGTTCGTTTTGCCAGATGAATCCAGAGTTGCTGTGGGCTGTTCAAGGAAAAACTGTGAGGAGCTGATTTGCATTTGTTTATGGAGAGCGATATGTAGGAGTTGAAATATAGATCTGATCAGATGTTGCTACAATTTCTTTTGTGTTTCTTCTGGGGTCCAAATCAGAACTATGTCTTTTCATGTAACCTTGGACATGGGGTGGGGGGCAGTTGTCTTGTGTCCTGGATCAAAATAATGAATTAATAGGTCTCCTTTCTCCTTTCAGTTGCTGAAAATCCACCCACTAGTGACTTAAACTAATTGGGTTATTTTTCTCTCATAACAGGACTCTTGGAGGTGAGGGGTAGCGTGGTCAGTTCAGTGGCTTGGAGATGTTGGAGTTCTGGTGGGAAAACTTTTCCTCTACCCACTGAGGTCCGAGAGGTAGTGGTCAGGGCCTGCGAATTAATCAACAATCTAAAATTTTCTTCAGATTAACAGGAGAAAATTTTATTACACATGCATATAGCAGAGTTTTAAAGGCTGCTTATAGCAGAGTTCAAAAGGCCAGGGGTAAAGGTTTATATCTCAGCCTAATGAGGGGTAGGGATTGTGGTTGGGGCTTCAGTGGGAGGTTCTGGTAAGGCTTGTTCACATTGACACATTTTCTCATCTAGGTGCTGTGCCAGTGGTCATTTTCCTTTATTGCTGGGAGCTTCCTGGAGGGAGATTATGTCAGCAGAATTCTCACGTTTTTTAGGTGCCAGGTGTTAGCCTTCTCCCTCACTGGAGGCTGCATTTTCAGAAAGCTCTTAAAACAAAGGATGTTTAGAGAATTTTTAATTTTTTTTTGTCAGCTGCTGGTTTATCAGCGGTTTTCATGTTGAAGTAGTCCATTTTGGTGGGTTTTGTTGGTCCCCTCAGCATCTCCATGTGTCACGGTGACAGGAACCCACTGAGCATTCAGATCAAGTGGTGTGGTGTGGGGCACAGCAGCTCTGTGGGGCTCTCTCCTCTGGTGGGGAAGTCCTCCACTGAAGGCAGCCATCAGACCTCCCCCTGGGGAATTTTAGATTCTTAGGAGCTTGTCCTGGAAATCTGATCCTGTGGGTCTGGGGGTGTCTGTTTGGAAAGACGGGGGGAAAGTGTCTAGGATCGCACTTATAAAAACACCACCAGGTCTTTTAAAATACTTATGAAAATACATTCCAGGAGGCATGAAGCATCTCTGTGAGCAGTCTTTGCTTACAGATGCTGGATACTCTTTCCACTATGGTGGCTACCTGAGTTTTTGAACGTGACGAAGTTTGTCCACTCAGACTAAAAATTAAGTTAGGTAGTCCTGATGCTTCGCCAGTTTTCTCAGAGCTTGAATGTAATGTATGTACCTGTGTCTATATGTGAGCCCTTAGCTGGCTGGGCCCTGTGGTTAAAAGTAAGATTGTAGAATCACTTCTATTCCAACAGACTATTATATTGTTAAGATGATAATCGAGGAAGAAAAGAATACTTTGCATTCAGTCTGAGGTGATATTTTGTTATGATTGATAGGAGCTCTTTGGGCAAACGTCTATTCTGTGGATTTTAAAAGGTGCTTGCATACACAGATGGTGAAAATATTGAGCAGACAATGCACGCTTGTGGTAATGAGGATACTGGTCTGAAATAAGCTTCCCTGGGAGATCAAGAAGCAGATACACAGTTTTGCAAGCCCTAACCACGTCTCCACAGTCACCTTGGCCTGTGAGTGTCAACTTTCTCAACTGTAAGGGGATAATCATAGTCTTTATTTTAAATGAGATAATGTATGCAAATATGCTGAATAAATTGTGAGAAGAAATTTTTCATGATTTCTAAATACAGAATGGTCATAAAAGAGATTAAGGGCGTCATTCAGAGGGGCTCATTTAGTGCCTGAATGGGGATCCTCACTGCTTTTCTCTCTGTCTTGCAAACAATAGACATGATTACACACACACCCTTATGGGCCAGCCTGCAGGACAGAGAGACTGAGTCCCCACTAAAGTACCTGCCTGTTATATTTAACAAAGAGTCTCTTCTTGACCAAACTGTAGTCTAGCTCCTCTGAATCCTCTTCACAACTAGGCCTCAATTCTGGGGCTCTGTGTTTGTCTTTGTATTGCCCAGTTTTAGCAAGAATTCTACTAAGTTGGTTTAGGCACAACCCCCCATCCTGGATATCTGATCACCCCTGATATCTGACTGGATGCCTCACCCTCACCGTCCCCCAGGTAATATCTGATCACCCAGGCCTGAGTTTAGACCTAAGAATCCTCTTAGGTCAATTTAGCAAGAACTATCCTACCCTCTCAGTAATTTTCCATCACTGACTTCCTCAATTGCCCTCCTCCCTTGACTATAAAATGCCTACTTTTCCTTGTATTCTGACTGGAGCCTGATTACCTTCTCCTACCATAAAACCCCACTGCAGTGGTCCCCACGTGATTTCAATGCCCTCAATAAAGTCTGCCATTCTTTAATAAGTGCCGTGAATAGTTTTTTCAACATATTCTATGCTTTTGTCAGAGACAGCAGTGCTTTATCTTATTTCAAGGACCAATTTGTCACAGGTAGTTTTTTCTCCCACCTTTCCTTGCAAAATGTATTATGTGTAGTGAGATTAACTTTTATAACTATTCCCAGAGAGGAATATAATTTGAACTATTTGTTCCTTATGTTTGGTATAGCTGGTGAAGGAACAGGTGATAGAAATGTAAAATGAGTCTGTTCTTTGGGCAGTAAAAGTCTATGAGAAGAAACCCAAAGATGTCTATTCAAGTCTGCCCATGGGGAAACGTAGAGCAAGATGGAGTGGTCGAATGTGAATTGCTTCATCTAAAAATGACACAACCGCTTTAGTATAATATGGACTGGAATTTTTGTCTTATAAGCCTGGGTTTAAGAATATTTACAACCCAGTGGTTCTGGAGTCTTGAGGGATTTTACTTCTATTCCACAGTTGTCGGTTTTTCTAACATTGATTTCTGTAGCTGCCCTTGGCTTTACACAGGTAGACCGTGGTTTCACAAATTTTAGATGGAGAATATGGTTTTAGAGTTTATTTTCTGTTGCCATGAGGAGTTTTTGATGTCTCAATCTAATGAAACAGCTCATTTTCCTGAGATCTACCATGTATATTGGTATCAGGAGAAGCAAGAGGGATTGAAAACATTTTTCTTGTTTGCTTGTTTGCCTGTTTCCAAATATTATCTTGTCCAGTAGGTGCTTGAAGGACCTGAAAATCTCCAGCTCAGTGGAGAAAGCAGAGGGGTAGGGCAGCATTGCCCTCAGAGGCACTTCCTTATTACCTGGCCATTTTATGTTTACAAATCCTCACATTTAAAGAATCTCAATGGAATAGCTTTTCACATAGTACAGATGCAATTTTTCTAACTGTAGATGGAAGCCAGTGGAACCCACTAATTTTGATTTTCACTTTACCACATAAGTAAATTTACTTTCAAATTGCTGTGTTTGTTTATGATTCTAAAAGGAATCATCTGTTTAAACCTATTTTAATTCTTCAGCTGCTTTTGGCTCTAAAATATGCAGGTATTTTGAATTGAGAATTTTCCATCTCGTAGTCACATCTCACTAGGGAAATCCTAGGTATAGGCTCTCCTAGTAAACACATGTGACTCAGGGTAAAACATGTTGAAAGAAGTCCCTTCTCAATAATTTTTGACACATGAAAGCCAAAGGATGTCTAACTGTCAAGAGCAAGGTGAGCAGCCTCATTCCGTATGTACTTTGGTGTCTACATGAGTGATATTAAATTAGAGTGCATGCCTTCAAAGCTATCACATCCTTCCTCTGAACAAGTAACATGGCTCTTAAGAATTTCTGTGTGTCTGTGGGTTGCATCAGAAGCCAATCAGTGTCACCCTTCCAGATCTCCTAATTATAGGTTCCACAGGGGAAAGTGAATTTCAGAAGGGACCCCTTTCCTGGTGTAAATGTTTTTAGAAGGATGTTTAGATGACAGGGATTCTATTGAAGTGTGTCCATTATTTTTAATGGTGACCTTAGGGAGGGTATGTGTTTTGTTTCCCTGCAGTAGAGCTGGCCTTGGGTAGGCGTAGTCCAGTTTTCACACCTGGCTCCTTTGTGATGAGCAAAATGCCAACAGACAGAGTGATACTCACAGGCTTTGTGAGCACATCCACTCATGACCTTCACCTCATTAGCAGCCAGACCCAACCAATCAGAGAAAAGCCTGCTTTTGATTCCAGTAGCACAGACATGGCAGTGACAGGGACAGTGGTGCCCTCCTTGGAGTTGCTCTAAGATGAAGCCCTGGTTCCCTTTGAAATGCTTTGTCAATGCAGACATACAAACCTAGGATGACTTTTATTGTCTGTCTTTCTGCCTCTCTGTATGTCATTCTTTCTTTAATTAAAATGTCAAAATGCTTGTTACCCACTAATCTAAAGTAAATGCAAGCAACTTTTCTATCTTTATTGCCTTTTTCTCAGAAATACATCACATACTCACAGAGATGCACTAAAATCCAATATCTAGATCTCTATGTTTTTTATTTGAAAAACTTTAACTGCTCATTTGAAATAATTCCAGATTTGCCAAAAAAGTAGAAAAATAGTGCAAAGGATTTCAATGTACCCTTCACCCATCTTCCCCAAATTTTAATATTAATACATAATCTTAGTACAATCCTTATTAACATAGGATGCTATTAATTCATCTACAGACTTTATTAAATTTTTTCAAATTGTCTCACTAATACCCCTTTTTTTCATCCAGGATCCAATCCAAGATTACACAATGCATTCAGTTGTCCTGATTTCTTAGTCTCCTTCAATCCTCAGTCTTTCTCAGTCAATTTCTCAGTCTTTCTGTAGCTCTCATGACCTTGATACTTTTGAAGAATATCACCCAGTTATTTTATAAAATGGACCTCAATTTGAGATTGTCTGCATTTCCTCATGATCAAATTCAGATTATGCATTTTTGGCAAGAATATCACAATAATGATATTGTGTCCTTCTCAGTGCCTCAGGGAATACCTGATGTTGATGTGTGTCCCTACTGGTGATGTAAACTCTGATAACTTGGTTAAAGTGGTGCCTGCCACTTAAAGGTACTATTTTCCCCTTTGAAATGAAAAAGTATGTTGTGTAGAGATACTTTAAGGTCATACAAACATCACATTTGCTTTTATCTTTGGATTTTTGCAACTGAAAAGTGTTGTGGATAAATAAATTCAAAGAACTAAATAAATGGAGAGATGTTCCATGTTTATGAATAGAAAGACTCAACACTATCAAGATGTCAGTTCTTCCATATGTGATCTATAGATTCAATGCAATCCTAGTCAAAATTTCAACAAGTTACTTTGTACATATTGACAAACTAATTCTAAACTTTATATGAACAGGCAAAAGACAAAGAATAGTCAATACAATATTGAAGGAGAAGAACAAAATTTGAGGACAGATACTACCTGACTTGAAGACTTACTTTAAAGCTACAGTAATCAAGACAGTGTAGTATTGCAGAGAGAGAAAAGACAAATAGATCATTTAAACAGAATAGAGAGCCCAGACGTAGACCTGTGAGACAGGATAAAAAAATACAGTGAATATTTAAATTTAAAATTTTTTGTTACAGTAAAAGACACAGTACTCTGGTCTGGGGAGGCCAGTGTGGGGCTGAAGTCTCTCATTCTTCTGGGTGGAAACTCCATGGCCGAGAGATCCTTCCCCGTTCTCAACCACCACACAGAGGTTTGGGGTTAGCCAGTTCCATGTCTCCATCTCTCCTACCAGTCTCGATGTGGCTTCTTCTTTATGTCCTTAGTTATAAAACTTATGTTCAGCCAGACTTCAGATGGTTCTTCAGGTTTCTTGTTCTATAATTTAGTTGTGATTTTAATTTTTTCACAAAAGGAAGCAGGCACTGTGTTTATTCTGCCATCTTGGATCTTGTAATAACATTTATTTCTTTTTTATTTATTTATTTTTACAGAGGTCTTTTAATTTTTTACAGTTATGCCATGAATTCATAGGGAATGGGTTCCAGCAGCTCAGGCTCCTTTCCATTGGTTCTCACAAAGTGTGCTTCTCTGGGTGGGGCAGGCTGGCGTTTCAGTTGAACCCAGGTACCTTTCTCGTTGGCTTCCTTCTTTTTCTGATCATTTTCCTTCACCTGTTTCAGGAAGCTATCTCGGCTCTTAGAGTCCTTAATATGCTCAATACAAACATTAATTCTCTTGGCAAGAATCTTGTCCTTAACTTGTTTGTTTACAACAATGCCAACTGCATGCTGGGTAACAGTGTAGACACTTCCAGTTTTGCCATGGGAACATTTGTGGGGCATTCCTTTTTTAACATTCCCTTGATGTCTACAATATCACCTTTCTTATAGATTCTCATGTATGTGGCCAAAGGAACAACTCCATGTTTTCTAAAAGGCCTAGAGAACATATGGCGGATGCCTCTTCTCTTTCCCTTTTGTTGGTTATTTTGACAAATTACTGAAAGGTGGCGGTCCTGGCTGAAAAGGAGTAACATTTCTAATGGAGGATTCTTCATGGAGAAAAAATTTACAGAAACAGAAAAGAATAATTCAGGATATCTGTAAAAAAAAAAAAAAATGGGTTGAATAATAATTTTTTTTATAAATGGAAATTCTATATTGATTCCTGGATTTTTTCTGACTGCATAAGAAAATGGAAAAAAGAAATGTATCATTCACTTTACTGAGCTATGTATCTGTTAGGTTATTTATGTAGATAATAATATGTATTGTTAACCATTTCAGCTCCCTCTGCCTTTTTATTCTGATTTGGTCACTCTGTCATCTGTTTTGTTAGAAGGCTGAACAGACCTGCATTGGAGATCAATGAGAATAATGATGGTCAGTTCAATGACTCACGTAGCTGTCATGCCAAGGCTTAGAAAAAAAGCTCTGACTTTCTGAGAGTCCCATTGCTCCCATCTCCCTGCACCCCCTTTGAGGAACTGGTTCTACTTTACAAGGCAGCTCAGAGCACCCCTTAGTCAGGTGAGCAGTTGTTGTCAGGGGAAAAGTATCCCATGTGTGTTTAATATCCCATGTAAATGACAGCAAACATGCCAATCATCAGGCATTGTGAATTTAGGTACTCTAAGTTTCTGGGTAGATAATCATATTGTTAGTCATTGGAAATCTGATACTTCACGTAAGTGTTTATTAATAGGTAGGGAGTCTTGCTGGCAAAAAAGCTCCTTGTAACATATTTTAATTTAATAAAAACCAACATTTATAGAAAGGTTAAATGTAGTTCAACTCCATTAGGGAAATGATATGCTATTTCTAAATAAAATACTCAAATTAACTGGGCTACATAATTCTCCCCATCCTGCCCCATCCCTTTCTACTTTTAATATCCTCTTTTAACATTATTCAGTAAGTATGACTAATTGGTCTGACTCGAAAAATGTTAGCTCTCCTCACCTTGTTTCCCTGAGAAATATTTGATTGTATTTCTTCTATTTAATCTGAAGCATCTGTAAAAGTGATTATAAACCAAGTAGGATTATACAATGTAAAAATGCTAGCACTTGCAACATGGCCAGTGGCAACACTAGAAAAAATAGCCCAGGTAGAAATGTGAGTGTACTTCAGAAGTCATACACAACCACAAGAGGCCCCCACCCCATTACCCTACACCTTTTGTCTGTGAGTCAAGGACATGGGTGTCGCTAAGCAGACTTGATGCTCTTGAGTGAAGAGGAAGGTGAGGGAGTAGAGGGAAGGTATTTTCTGGTGGTGGGAATAAGGTTTTCTCAGCACCATATGAGAACATGGCTTCTCTGGCTCCATCAGTATTACCATAGGTCCTTCCAAAAATCCATATAGCAATAGGGGAGCAGAGGCTGGGTCTGGGGAGGACAGCAGCCCACTTCCCTCAACAGTCACGGGAGGGGATCTCTTGCAGCCCCTGACCCTGACTTCCTTCCGTCAGGGTCCTAACACATACCAGTCTTTCCCTGTTCTAGAACTGGATTTGAGTGCTTTTGTCTTGGGAAATTGACTTACCAGCCAGATAGGGTGAAGGCCTCCAATTTAATCCAGAGATTGTAGTAGATAAGAAACCCAGAAAGACAAGGCAAACTTTTGAAGTATTCTTGGCAAGAAAATTGATGAGTGAGAAAATGGCATGAACTGCTGCTGTAAAGTCTGGTCCCATTGAAGGCCTTTCGGTAAGGCATTTTTCAGTAAACATGCAAACTGAAAAAACAGTGTAAAATTGTACACACTGTAATCATGACTCCAGAAAATGAGCCAATTTGTGCATATTACTATGACTGAAGTGAAACAGTAAAATGTTAAAAATGTCATGTCTGATGGTGGGAATATGGGTAAATTTTGTCTTTCTTTCACTTTTTATTATTTCCTATACTTTCTATAATAAGCATGAATACCTTTTCATAATGAAACATAACAAATAAACTAAGATATATACACACATGCACACGCACTGAAAATATATTTTAATAAAAGTATTTAAACTGTAAAAGTCATAACTACTGGGTTATGTGGAGCCTGTAATTCCCATTATAATCCCATTTTTGGTTGAAAGCATTGTCTTCAGGAGGGTCTCGGTTTAAAATATAAAATATTGCATAGTAGAGGGTTACAGTAGTCATTAATACCTCAGTGTAAATAATGCATCTGATTTTCTAGCCTGGCAGACTACAGAGAACATGAACTTAAGGATAGTGGAGACAAAATGTGGATTTTGGTGGAGAAAGGCCAGGTCTTGGAAACCTTGGGCACAGCTCTCAGGTAAATGCATGGAAAGAAGTGGCACTGAAGAGGTTTTCAAGATAGAGAAAGGTGGCCTGGCGTATGTGGGAGGGTTAAGAAGAATAAGGCAGAAACAAGCTTACTTTATGCTTTGCTCATGCCCTGTGCTGCAGCAAACAGGCTTGATCATAAATCTTTTTGCAAATATCTGATTGTTTCTTTGGGATAAATCCCTGGAAGTAAAAATATTATATCAGAGGGTATGGATCGTCTAAGACTTTTGATAGCCAATTTCAGGCACACGCTAGGTGAAAAACATTGTTTGGTATGTGCCAGATTGAGAGAACCTAGTCGTAAAGAATTTCCGTGAGACTTCATACAAAAAGGGAAAGCCAGTCACTACCCAGGACCTCTGCTGACTTTTCTGGAAAAGGACAGTTAGGGTCTTCTTTGACAAATGTTAGGACTTTCAGGAGGACTTAAGTTGTTGTATAGGAAGTGATTTTGAAGTGACTTATTTAGTGGAACAGCTGAAGCCATGTTAATGTGAAAGGGAAAGATACTCAGTTGGGCAATTAACTTTGCGAACTCATTCTAGAAAAAGTGCCACATACTTCATTGCTGAATATCACTATGGTCACCTTCGAAGTACTCCCCTTGGGAAGCTATGCACAGATGCCAGTGCCTAGTCCACCCTTCAAAGCAATTTTGGAACTCTTTTTCTGGAATGGCCATCAGAGCTGTTATCGTATTACCCTTGATGTCCTGCATGTCATACAAATGTCTTCCTTTCAATATCTCCTTTCTCTTTGGGTAAAGAAAGAAGTCACTGGGGGCCAGATCAGGTGAGTAGGGAGGGTGTTCCAATACAGTTATTTTTCTACTGGCTGAAAATTCCCTCACAGAAGTGCTCTGTGAGCTGCTGCATTGTCGTGATGCAAGAGCCATGAATTGTTGGCAAAAAGTTCAGGTCGTCTAACAGTTTCATGTAGCCCTTTTAGCACTTCCAAATACTAAACTTGGTTACTTGTTTGTCCAGTTGATACAAATTCATTTTGAATAATCCCTCTGATATCAAAAAAGGTTAGCAACATCACTGCAACAAATTCGTGAATTTAATTGTCGGACCTTCTAGCCCTCACCAGGGCTCACACAACCAGCTTCAGATCTCAGCTTGCATGTTCAAGCAGACCCCTTTGTTTATAGCAGTCAAATACTGACTGTCAACTAGGGATCAAATTAACTGAAAATAAGCTCCGGAAGGCTGACAGCTTTAATTGTCATTTAATAGACCTATTTTCTAAACTCCCTAATATCTTGTGTTGATTGTGATTGTTGAGGGTCCCATGAGTAAATCTAATTTAAATGGATGCTCAATTTCCCCGGGATTAAAGAACTACTGGGTGGCAATTGTGGAAGAAAACTGGGTGAAATCCCTTTCGTCTGTTGGTGGTTAAAGTATTTGAACTTTAATACTTAAAATACAGCTCATCTGGAATCCTTAAATGAAAGCTTTAATTCTCAGAGAAAGGATTTGAAGATCTCTTTGTCTCCCTCTGAAGATTTTAAAAGGCAGTCATCAATTAATAAATGAAATCATCAGCGAAATAAAATTCTTTTTACAACCAGATTTTAATAATCTCATATCTCAACTTTGGCTTAGTGTTTAGGCTGAAAAGATGCTGTTTATTTGTATGACCTCTGGGAGACCTATGATGATAGAGGGAAAATAAATTACAATCCTTCAGCCATTCATGCTTGGAAGAGTACTTTCAATAGACACATAAATTATCCGTGTGGTGCTTTCCTTTGGCAGGACATTTGGAGACTATTACAATTACCAGAATAATGGATCGATATTTGTTGCACTAGTCTTTTTTGTTGTTGTTCCTCTTTTCCCTCCTTCTCTATTAGGGTCAGTTAAAAAAGTCTGGATATACGTTCTTCACATAAAGTGCTTATGAGAAGCACTCTGCTTTTCCTGAGCTTTCTTCTGTAACAGATGTCAGGCTCACTTTATAATACCTGAAGTTCTTATTATATCTTCACAGGAGATTGAGTCCTGCCACATAAATTAGTGGAGCCTCTCTGAGACCTACTTAAAGATTATGTCCTTTTTATTGCCAGCAATCTAAAACAGGTTCATTACAAATATGAGTCAGACAGGAGACCCTACAGTATACTTTATCCATAGCCTTAAGACCATTTCTCCAACCTTTAAGAGAATGTAGTGCTTTGGCCATGTCAGAAGTTGAGAAATTATGTTTGTGAATCCCTAACATACATGTTTTTACTCCCAAATTCTTGGATATAATAGTTCTATTGGAAAATGTCACTGTCAGGTGGGGAAATCTTTTGAGAATCGATGCAGTGGGACAGTTTCCAAAAACTATGGGTAATAAACCATTCTGGGTTGTAAGAGGATGAGTGTTATGGAAAATAAATGTTAATAGGTCAACTCTAATATGGAAGATGAAGTTGGTAGATGATAGCTCACATTTATGGGTACATATTTGATTTTATTTTTCTGGTTCTGTTTGGACTTCAATATAAGCTCATACACAAAGTGGCAATTGTGCTTTTTAAATATAAAGCCAATGGAATTTGCTGTGAGGAAATTTCTTGTCCTCATAATTGCTGATTGAATAAGAGGCTAATGTATAAAGGGACATGTTTTATTTTTACTTATGTAAATAGAAGATGCAGAAGATGTTGTGAATCTGAAATAATTAAACATTTTTTAAAGTTCTGAAAAACACCATGGTTGAGGAAGGTATCCTAGTTTCTTTTCTGAGGTTCAAAGGCGAGAGCCTTGAGCTGGAGCTTCTCTTCCATTTGAAGTAAATTGCCTTGACAGTGCATAAGAGAGAGGAGAGCACTGAGGTAATTGGGTTCAAAACAAGTGTTTGCAGAATGGAGACAGGAAGCTTTTTGGGCAGATTAAAAAATGTGTAAATGAATGATTGGGTTAAAGGTTGTATCTGAGAAAAGATACAAATAGGTGTCATAATTCAGTTAGAGCCTAAAAGGGAGAGAATATTTGCATATTCATTTGGTAAACACAATTACCTACTGTGATAGTAGCTGAGTGTTGGGGAAATTCGGGCGTGTGTGGCAGCAAACACCATTCAGGGAGCCCTGTGTCTATCCCTCAGCCCTCTCTGAAGGTCACTGCAGCTTAGGGGGACAGTTCCCAACCACACTGAAGACTTCCTCCCTCAAGCATCAGGGTTTTCCCACCAGAGGATGTTCTCTGGCCACACCACTGCACCCTGCCTGTGCACCATGCAGGCAGGAAGCAGGGGGAGTCAAGAAAAGTCTGAGAAGCAAGCTCCGAACAATGAGGGATCCGAGTTGGTAGATAAATGTTCCTTGGTGGGACAATTCTGGGGTATGAAATGCAGTATTACAGAATGTACCCAGCTGCATTGAGGAACCGTTGCCCACAGTGGTAACCCGCCCACTAAATCACCCTTCACTTGCTTTCCTCTTCTCGTTTCCGAAGAGCTATGCTCTTCTCCCTGGGGATTCCTTCCCAAATAAACTACTTGTATCTGAATTTTTTCTCAGGCTCTGCCTTGGGGAGAATCCAAACTAAAACACATGCTAAATGGATGTTCAACAGAAAAACTGGGGGACAGAGCAATGTTTGAGGGAAACGGCAAGATTTACTTCCTGACTGGTTGCGATGTGTGTGTGACTAAGAGGTTGCAGTAGAATGTGGTTCTTAGCTTTGAGGATGGTCACAAAGTTTGCATCATGTATTATGACTGAAAATGGAAATAAGAAGAAAAGATGTTTGGGGGAAAACCCTACGAGGGATAAATAATTATATTTATTTAGTATGTGAAGCCTTAACATTTCAGGTCTTTTCTCTCAACTTGTCATATCATTGTCTTCTTTCCAATAAGATTGGTGAAAACATTTTCATGCTGCAATGTTGCCTTCTTTTTAGAAAAAGACCACAGTGAGAAAATGAAGGGAGGAGATCACCGTGTTCTTGAGCGGGCTTACTGACCCCAAGGTGTGTAATGTGGGTGTGTTTTCTGCCTGCTTCAAACATCTCAAGAAACAAAAATGCCTTATATAGTTCAAGTTGACAGGGACACATTAGAACTGTTTCTTATAAGTATCTTGGCAGTCAATGATGTCCTTTAACCTAGGCGGTTTTGAATCTGATGATACAGTCCATTTCTTACGTCATATTTTACAGCTCTTTTCCTACATAGGCATTTTATAAATTTCTATAGTTCCAGTTTGGATTAATAAGGAGGTAACCTTTATGGAGCCATCTTAGTGAGTTTATAACCTACAGGGTCCAGGTCTTCTTTCAAGGTTATGGGTTGACTTAGGTAATGACAGAACGACAACAGTAAAATGGAAGTGATTTTCCCAACCAGCCTCTTTCACCATCTGATGTGTGGAATTTTTTCCATCTTTCACAGCTGAGGCATTGCTAATTGTTGAATTTGCATTAAGATTGTAAGCTCTGGCAAGCCTGAAATTCATTTTGGCTCATTTCCTCAGCCTCATTCCAGAAATAGTATCTCCAGCCCCAAATGCTGAGGCCAAGGGAAAAAGATCCTGAGTAGTGTAAGGCGTAACTGTGGCCTTTTTCTTACCGTAGAAAGATGCTTTTGATAGAAGCAAAAAGAATTCTAAAAATTAGAAAATGTATCCTTAGTAATCCTGTTTAAGTGTCATTGTGGACCAAATTACTTCACATTCTGTGGAGGAGAGACTGAGTTTTTCTACATCAGAGCAATTTGGGCAGAGGGAGGATTCATTTTGGGGGGGTGGGTATTTTGATCATTTCCTTCCAGCTTCTTCAGGTTCTAGCAATAACTCAGAGATAGTGGCTATGTGGGAGGTTAATCTATGTTTGAATCAACACTGATTGAACAATATATTCAAGCCTTGCTTCAGAATTCATCATGCGGTATTAGCAAAACAATTTCAAGGGAAAATGAACATTTTTTAAGGGTAGGGATTTTTTGATGCAGAAAATACTACACTAAATGATCATGCTTCTGTGAGTTATAAAGAGCAAATGTGGACAGTTTTTAATGGCATGATTGTTTTCTTCCTATTGTTTCAGCTGATTTTACTAAAAATGGGTTAGGAATGCCATAGGGAGGAGTCTCACTGCAAATCCACACCCACTTCCTCCTTCTTCTTAAATACATGCAGTCAGGTTCCTAAGCGCTATTAGGATATCCTAAACAAAAATTTCTCCATATTAAAATTAGCTTAAGAGCATCCATCTATATTCAGAGATTTGGTAAACACATCCAAGCTCAACTACCTACATTCACTATAATGTTATAAAATTTGATCCTTCCTCTTCTACACTTTTCCTAGACAGATGAGCCATTATTATTTCCTTTTCTTAATGAATGAAGTACCTTTAGTTGTCAGTTATTGACAAATAATCCTGTTTAATAGCCAAGATAAGAACAAAGGAAAAGATAAAAATAAGATAAACCATCCCCTCCTCCAAATGAGAAACTCAATAAAATATTGGTTCAGTGGATCCTGGGAGGAGAGAGATTTGAGACCAATAAATCACTGATTTTATTACATGTTTTGAGTTTTGAGTTGTTTGAGAATAATATAGATGCAATTGTAGACAACTGGGGCATTTCATCTCTTAAAAATATTTGCATATAAACAAGAATAAAGAAATGCTCATACTAGGGTTGTCTGTTTCTTGATGAGGAGAGCAGAAGACAACATTAAGACCTTGTGATCAGTTTCTCCAGATGCCTCAGTTTATAGTACAGTGTTGACAGTGAAGGAAAATGATTGAACTTGTAGACCAAACTTTAAGAACACAGACTGAAAGTAGAACTGGGGAGCAGAGGTGGGGAATAAAGGATGATGTTATGGGTTATCCGTTGCTGCATAACGGAAACCCAAAAATTTAGTGACCTAAACAGCAGTCATTTGATTATCTCTCATAACTTTTAAGAGTTGGGAATTCAGGAGGAACTCAGTTAGGCGATGCTGGCTTGGGATCTCTCATACTGTTGCAGCCAGACTGGTGGGCGCTATAACAGTGAGGATGCTGGAGCAGCTGAGTGATGGCTGGACAGCTCTCTCTTATGATGCAGTTCCAGTGCTTCATGGATCTTTCCACATGGGCTGGTTTGGGCTCTGCATCGCACAGGAGTCTTAAGACAGTTGGACAGCTTACGTGATGGCTCAGAGCTCTAATGCCAGTACTCCAGTGAGCACGGTGCACAAATGTTCATGATTTAACCTCAGAAATCAATCAGTGTCATTTTCACCACGTTCTGTTGGTGACCAGTAAGCCCAGATTCAAGGGAAGAGGAAGTAGAATCCACGTCTTGATGGGGCAGTGTCACATTTCTAGAAAAGCTTGGGAGCAGAAGATATTCTTGTAGCCAGTTTTGGAAAATAGTCTACTACTGGTGGTTCAGTAAAAGCAAAGAAAGCAATGGTGTATGTCTCACCCTGTCCGGTCAGCCAGGCACACTCTCCCTGCTTCACCTCTTGTGCCCCTATACTTTTTGATCTCAAACTGCCTTGATTTGTTTGTATTTTCCTAGTCATGAATTTATGGATCCAAGTGTAGAAGTTGCTGCTGCTGGCTCCTTCTGGATTTATGACTTTTCTAAATTGAATATCAGCTCCCCGTATGGGTTCTGGTTCTGCCACCTTTTCTATGAGTGTTTTGTGGGAGCACTTGCTATCTTAGCCCTTGTTCCCAAAGGATCTCATCCCTTCTCTCACATTGCTATGTCAGTCCCTGTTGCCTAGCAAATGACACGGGAGATGCAGGTGAAGTGAGAGAACAGCATTGACTTAGGACTAGGGAAAGACATTTTAGTTATTGCATTTTGCATCATCTGAATCTTTGAAGAGTTGGTGAACACAAAACTGAAAAATACAAAAATCATAAAAAATTTGCCTTACCATAAAAAGTCAGGGCTATGAGAACCTTAACGATCATCTAGTCCGGCCTACATTTTACAGTTGAGAGAATTGAAATAGAAGCCCAGACGGATCTACTGATTTCCTCACTAACACTAGTACCAGGAAATGTAATGAAGGTCTCCAGACTTCTGCGTAGGCATACATGAGAAAAGTCTTACACTCACCAATACACGGTCACTGGCAATGTACTTTTTGGTTTTGCTTTGCTTATTTATAGAAGAAAGTATCAATAAGCCCTCAAAAATTTTTGTTTACATTTTTTAAACTTCACCAAACAGAATATTTTTGGTATTAAAAATACAAGAACCTTTTAGGTACTTTCCTTTGGGGCTGACAATATAAGGGACTCAGAAACATCTGTACATCTGCTAGTCTCTGGCCCTTAGACCCACCTATCTACTCTCAGATTTAGCTGGTCCCTGAGGTTGGACAGAGACCCATCAGGGTCAACACTGGCGATGAATTCTCATCCTGTTCCCTTGGGCAAATGTGCTTCTGAGTTGCAGCCCAAATGTGGGAAACTTCTGAGAGTCAAACTTTGGAGAAACGACCCTTTACTGAATACCCAGTGTCAAGTTCTGGTTAGTGGAGAAAGGTTATGAGTAAAGAGTAAGCTGCTGGAGCAGTCTAGAAGAACCCCCTCCCTTGCCCTCAGCTTTTCAAAGTAGAGATATATAAAAGATGATCAAATTGTTCCTTGGGTAATATCAGATTTTCTTTCCTCAGGAGGTTCAGTAAGATAATGTGTTAGGTATAAATGTTACGCAGTTAAAAAACGAGTTAGTTTTTGGAGTGGCAGCAGTGTGTAATGGATAGAGCCTGGCATTTGGAATTAGAGCCCCAGGGATCCAATTTTAGCTACGCTACCTGAAAGCTGGGTGAGCTAGGTAATACAGATTTCTTTTTAAAAAAATTTTACATTCCTAGACTACAACATGAAATCATACCTGTTATGGGATAAATTGTGTCTTCTCTTCCCCCAATTCATACGTTGAAATCCTGATCTCCCATACCTCAGAATGTGACTGTATATAGAGATAGGGTCTTTAAAAAAGGTAATTAAGGTAAAATGAGGTCATATGGGTGAGCCCTAATCCAATATGACTGTTGTCCCTTTAAGAAGAGGAGATTAGGACAGAGACACACAAAAGGAAAGACCTCATGAAGACACTTGAGGAAGATGGCAAACTATAAGCCCAAGAGAGAAGCCTTACAAAAAACCAACAATGCTAACACCTTTATCTTGAACTTCTAGCATCCAGAAGTGTGAGACAATAAATTTCTGTTGTGCCAGTCACCCAGTCTGTGTCAGTTTGTTATGGTAGCCCTAGCAAACTTATACAATGTTTCTGGAGAGATTCTTAAATTCTTAAGTCACTATATCAATACAAAATTATTAGTGAAATAATACTAGTACATACTGTCTCTAAACATTTGAGACTGAAGGAATTTGAGACTTGGGGAACTGGGCAGATCCAAAGAGTGCCCAGCTATGGAGATTTCTCTAGGATTCCAGTAATCAGTGTGTTAAAAGGGCATTTGATGATCACAACTCATTTAATAGCAAGATGTGATGGAAACTGAGGCATTTCCTAGGTCTGGCTAGGCTGTGTCAGGAAACCCAGGCAGAATTAAAATGGAAGCTCTTTGTTGCTCCAGCTTATATTGATGGCTGACTTTCAGCCCAATAGGAAAACCCAGTTCCCTCCTTATCACTCAGAATCCCCAAATTTAGCTTAATTGGCTGCCAATGTCTAAGAAAGAAATTGAGCCATGTAATGAAAATGTGGTTGTTATTTAGGAATAGGGAATCGCCTTAGGTGTTGTAAAGGGCAGAATAAATGCATGTGATTCTTGATAGTTGGAGTTTTTTTATTTGTGTTGGATAGAAGTAATTTTTCTAGTCTATACTTTTCAGTTCAACGTTTATTTAGTCACGCTCCTGGAGAACTAGGCAATGCCCTGAGAGCATTATGGGGTAGATTGAATACACAGAAAGTCATGAGTCCTTTCTTTGCAGTTGATACAACATAAATTTTTGGTAGACAGGCCAACAGCAGCCAGGAAATCATGATCAAATGACATTGCAAGGAAAAAAAAAATAATTGTAATGTTAAACTGAGAGAAAATTTCTGTACTTTTGTCTTTTAGTCTGAGGTGGTGGCTTCTTATGGTTGTGTGGAGAGGAGTCAGCCATTTTCTATTAAGAAGATTTGGAATCCACATCTAAGGATTCATAACAGATTTTAATTTAGTAACCCCCTCTTTCTTCTCTTCTTCCCCACCTAATACAAGTTTTCATGAACTCTGGCCCCATCAAGATGATTGTAATGAGAACCTTGGCAAAAAGGATTATTAACTGGGAAACTGAGTATGAAAAGAATAAATTCTTAAGTCATTTTGCATGGCACCCTGATTAGTCATTCAGTTTTTTTTTTTTTTGAAACAAAACTATAAGGATTAAAGCACTTCATTTGATAATAATGAGCAATGGAAAAAATGTAGTGAATCAGAATAAGTTATCATTAGTGGAGTGCTTTGATCAACCTAAGATAAAGGCAATTTGTAACTATAAATGGTTCCTTTTTAATCATATTAATTGTGTTGTTCTGTTTTTGGGTGAAAGATGTAGCATCTGAAATTCAGGTTAGGTGATGATGGTAAACATTACTGAAGGAATAATTATCCTGTAAGATTCACCAGGGCATTTCATTTCATTTCTATCATTTACAGAAGCAATCATTTCATTAGGAATTTTATCACTAATTTTCATTTTCTAAAAATGAGTCCTTTAGAAAAAGATGAGTCAAAAGTGCTTTCATAGAAGAAATCACAGACTCAAAAAAATGAGTTCCCAAGTTAGATCTCATTGAGGTCAAGGTGAGGTGAAATATGTAGATAAATTAGGCTGGGGAGAGAGCAGCAGTGGTGAGGCTTCGGAGATATTCAAACTGGGCTTTGAAGGGTCTAGACAGGGCACTTCCCTTATCTATGGCTGTACCTGAGGTAATCATTTTTGTACTGAGGAGATAGGGTTATCATCTTCCCCTTCTCCTTCGTCCTATATCTCCCCCCATGCAGTCAAGAAGAACAGTCTGGTAGTTAATGTTTGCTACTTTAGAAGACACTCTGTGCTCTTAGCTGATGTACCAAATGCCTGGGCCCTGTTACAAATCTTCGAGGAGCATGTAGGGGCTATGAGTGCCAACCTACCTTGAAATGGCTTAGGAAGAGGGAGCTATAGGTGTAGACCAACAGACCTGCAGATCAGCAGGGATTACTGTTAAGTGGTGGGATGGGTGTTTTTATTTCCTTTGCATTTCTGTCAGCAGTCAGTCCTGTTTGAGTTTTGATAGTTGTGTACACAAGGGATGTTAGGATTGGCTTAGCCCAGATCAGGACTGGCATCAATAAAGGAATGCTTTATTGAAGATTTCCTTGAAGTTTGCCCAATGTGCTGCTGCCAACACATCTTCTGGTGAGCAGAATGGAAGGAGAGTAGATGATGTATAAATCTGGTCATCAGATCAGTACCTTGGATAAGCACTTGGGTATAATTTCACACTGGAAACTAGGGATGGGGGAGAGGAGTGTGGCTTGCTGAAAATAAGGACACATTGCTGAGTTACAGTTCAGTTAACCAGCTTTCTGGAACACATGCTGAACTATTGTTAATCTATTTTTTGTCATTGTTGTTTTACTTTTACAACAAAAGAAATATATGTCACTTTAGAACATTGAGGAAATAAAGATAAACAAAAATAAGATAATAAGAGTGAATTAAAAATTTTCCACCTGAAGATAACCATGATTAATGAGTGCCCATTCTTCTGATGTCTTTTATTTGATATACACATAACAGCAAACACAGATTTACCAAAATGTGATAATTTTATTATAAATATTGTCATTTTTTAATGGTTGCATAATAGCCCTTTCTAAGATGGTACAATCATTTTTTTAAAGAAGACTCTATTGTTGGATATTTCACTTATTTCTGACATTCCCTTAGGATAAACCACCATGTTCTGAATATTTCTGTAAACAATTATGTGCATACATCCACTATTACTTCCTTAGGACAAATCCCTAAAGAGAATTAAGAACTTCTGATACATATAGCCAAATGACCATCCTAAAAAGTTGAGTTCATTCATCATCCATTCAACACACGTTCACTTACTGAGCACTTGGTCTATGGTCAGGATTGTGCTATGAAATGGGGATATAAACAGTGAATAAGGTGGCACAAACCATATCCTCATAGAGACATCTGGTAACTATGTAAACAACAGTGTTGAATGTCATACAAGGGGAGGCCCAGGGGCTACTGGAACTTCTAGGGGAACCACACCAGAGTCCCCCAGCAGTGTGCAGGGGCGCCTGTGTCCCTGAGTGCTTGCCAATACATTCTACTATCATTTCACTTGCATTTTATATTGAAGTAAACAAATACAAGAATCATGGGTAGAACTGTGCTGTGCGTTAGTACGCCTGTACAGTCCTAACACAAGGCATGCGCTAATCTTTATGATCCCTGTCCCACTCATGATTCAGGCTTCTGAAGCACATTGCTCACAGATTTAAATTTAATAAATTGAATCAGCAGCCTGGAGAGGGAATGGCTTTGCTGGCTATAGAGCTGAGCCATCTTTTCTCAATACCGTAAAGGGGCCCTCACTCCTCCCAGGCAGAATTAGTCACTTGCCTATCTATGGGGGGCATTTTGATCATCCTTCTCTTGGGGAACATAATGAATTCTTTGGGTTTTTGGTGTTTTTGTTTGTTTGTTTGTTTGTTTTTTACAAGTATCTTTCTTTTTCTAGAGAGTGAGTAACTTGATAAGGGGAGATGAATTGTACTCCGGTTCCTGGATTCAATAAATACTTAGTAGAATGTTGATTAATTGACTAAGCAACTGAATGAATGTCACTTGGCTGGTTTACTACCGTGTTTCCCTGAAAATAAGACGTAGCTGGACCATCAGCTCTAATGTGTCTTTCGGAGCAAAAATTAATATAAGACCTGGTCTTATTTTAATATAAGACTGGGTCTTACATATAATATAATATAATATAATATAATATAATATAATATAATATAATATAATATAATATAATATAATATAATATAATATCAGACAGGGTCTTATATTAATTTTTGCTCCGAAAAATGCATTAGAGCTGATGGTCCAGCTACGTCTTATTTTCGGGGAAACACAGTATTACCTGATGGTATTAGTTAGGACTCTGAGTTTACGTCATAGAACTCAAACTTGCTTAAACAGTCTATTTTTAAAAAAGACAAATTATTAGGCTTACTCTTTAAATACTCCTCTCCAGTCCTTGTTCCCTTTAAAGCCTTCCTTTATTTTCCCAGGATAAGAGCAAGATGACTCGTCACCCTGTTAGTGACATAACAGGCTTGAAAGCCAGGCGTGGGGAAGAAATCTGAGAGTTTTATGTAAGGGAAGCCTCATGTGGGTGAGATGGAGAAACCACAACTCCCTACTGCAGATCGATAGTGGAAAGGAGAGAAGAGACCCAGCTGGACATGTGCCCTAGAGGCACAGGTGTGGTAGGTAAGTGGAGGGAAGTGCTGAGGATGACAGTTTTCTGTTTGATACTCCAGGAGGCTGGATGGGCTGTGGGGACCCTCTGGTCCAGGAGGTTTCAGGGCTAACACAGCAGGGTCTCAATGTGTTCTCCAGCCAGCAAGGGCAGAGGGGGTGGGAGTGCGAAGGTGTGGCTACTGGAGTTCAAGCAGAGAGAGGATAGAGTATGAGTTATACATGTCAGGGACTGCAGCTGTGTATGTTGTCAAGCTAAGCTGTGATCAGGTGGACAAGGGCCATTCTACCAAAGGCTTTGGAGCTCTAGGAACCTCTGTGTTCCAGAGCGGCAAGACCATGAAAGCTCCCCTCCCTCTGTGCAACCCAATACCATTAGGAGAGAGGCTTGTAGATAGAGGAGACATTGAGCAACTCTACAGCAACCCTGTGCCAGGAAGTGTACTCCCCAGGGCATTCTTGTTTTGGGGCTAGATGGAATATTCAGTGGCTCACTCGAGACGTCCACAGTAATCATGCCAGCCTCCAAGATGGACCCAGTGGTCCCCCCCACATGTAATTTTCCCACATGTTGAATCCAGGCTGGCTGGTGTGATACATAGAACACACGGAGTATATGGCTTATGGCTTTGGAGGCTGGGTCATGAGTGGCACTGTGGTTTCTGCCTGCTCTCCTGGGTTACTTGGTCTGGTAATGAGGACATTCAAGCAGCCCTGAAAGAGGCTCATGTGGAGAGGAATTGAAGCCTCCTACCAACAACCAGCACCAACATGGCAGGCATGCGAGTGGGCCATCTTGGTAGCTGATGCTTTCATCTTCAGATAATTGCCTCTCTGGCGGATATCAGATTGCAATTTCATGAAAGACTCCTCCAGGTCAATCTGCCCAGCTAAGTTGCTTCCAAATTCCTGACCCAGAGAAACTGTCAAATATGATAAATGCTTATTTTTTTAAAAGCTCCTCAGTTCTAGTGTAGTTTATTCTATACAGTGAATAATTAGCATATGTTCCCAAACCAGTTATGTCAGGGTAACATTTCCAGGCTTGATAGCCATAATGCCCATCTAATATGATTCAAATAGAGATAATGAGGGGCCAGAAAACTCTATGCTATTTTCCTTGGGTTCTACAGGTATTCTGTCAAACAGAAAAAGAAAAAGGAATACAGAAAACAAAGAATCTCTGAAACATGTTTTATCTAGTTCACTAATATGTATTACTGGAACATTGGGAAAGGACATGTAGCATAGCATATTGAGAGAGAACACAACACTGAAACGTATTCAGAATATCTGAGTTTACATCCCATGTCTTGCTTAAATCATTAAGCCATTTCTACTTCAACCTCCCTGGGTTGCTCGCTCCAGGATCACATGAGATAATGAAGGTGGAAGTTCTCTAAAATCTTTCAACACCTTACAAATATCACGTGTCGTTCTTACAATCACGAGGACAAAGAGTGTGGATGTGGGTTAGAATTAGAAACTAGGTAAAAGAAGTGAGAGAAGAAATAGGTTGAAATGCTGCTTATTTTTCCCCCTAATAAAAATAGCATCCTGATAACAGGAAAATTATTTGTAGTCAATTTTCAATATTACCTTAATGTTGTTTGGGAATATCTTTGCATGTAGAGAAACTATGAAATTGGATCTCCATACCACCCATGAGTGACCGCGTTGGTAAAAAGCAAATTCTGAATCATTCGCTGTTTCCTAGCGTGCTCCTGACGTCCTACAGCAGGATGCTAATGCAGCGGAATCTGAGGGTCACAGCGCCTACTGTCCCATGATGCTCACTGATGTATGACTTCACTCCTCTGAATGTGTTATCTGTATCCATCTTCCCACAGGGACCCCATACCTCAGCAGGTATATTTCATGAGTGGAGGTGTAACTGATGAATCTTCTAATTTTATAGTCTGAAATGGGATGATAAAACACTAGATTTATAGATATTGTTTCATTGTGCACAACACTCACGTTTCTTATTCCCATCTGCTGTGAAGAAAAGAAATTTGTTCTCCCTTTAATGTGTCATGCTGTTAAATGTATGTTGCTTAAGATCTTGACGATGTGAAGCGTAGCCACCCGCTAGCATAAAAGATACGGGGTGCTGTGGGCAATGCTTTGATGCAAGCGGAGTTTAACCAAAGGCATTTTATTGCCATTGCAGTTTTTTGTTGTTGTTTTTTCCAGTTCTTGTTTTGTTTTGTTTTATTTTATTTGGGAAGGGAAAGATAAACCTTTATCTCCTGGTTTATTAACAAAACCTGTCCTCAAATTAGGATGGGCTTTCTCAGATTCACATTTGGCAGCCAATTCTTTCTCAAATGTCGTGCTATTAGGTGAGCAGACTGCTCCATTGTCATAGTGTATCAGAAATTCTGCCCAAGGAGTGATTTTCAACTGGGGCCTCATTGGGCGGCCTTCCCAAGGCCATGAAGAATGGCTTCTGATAGGTTTTAAGGAATTGAAAAGCAAATTCTTCTCTCCTGAAACTAGAACCAGATTTTCCCCCCTGTACCTAACGTGGACTGCCCTTCTGACTCCTCATATTCCATAGAAAGAACGATTTTTTTCATAAATACTTTCATATTTAGCATATTCTCATTGACATGTCATTTCTCTTATGGGAGAACAATTAGGCATTCATCTCATTACAATAGAAGAGACACACAAAATATGAGAGTCACAAAGGAGTTGAGAGAGGAAAAATACAAGGAAAATGTGTATTATTCAAAATCACTACACTCAAATAATATTCGTCTCTATATAACTAAGACCTCAAAGAAAAATAAAAAAAGATGAGAAGCCAATGCAAAATGACTTTGGGAAAATAATTTGTGGAGTGTTAAGTATCCCAGGGTAAATACTTTTTTTTTTTTTTTAAAGAATGTCAGGTAGTAGCATTTACCACTCTATTAACATTTGTGTGTGTATGAGCATATGTACGTGTGTGCTCTCGCATGTCTATTTGACATTAATTGATATTGCTTTATGATTGTTTTACTTCTCACCATTGACTTCTTAGTACTTTGTGTTTTGTGGACCAACATCTTTCAGGAACCTACTTAATTTTACCTTTTAGTATAGAAAATGACAAGACCTTTTCTGTGTGAAAATATGATTTGAAAATTTTAAAAAGTATGTTTTTAAAAATACTGTTAAATAAGCAATTTGAGGGCATGCAAATAGAGCATAATTAGGATAGAAAAGATAATTTTCCTCAAAGTATAGGAAAGATATTTAAAGAAAATGATCATGGTGAGATTTTCTTCCTGCTATCGAACTTCAAGGCCCCCTCCCTCAAATGGTTAGTTGACTGGTTCATGGATTGATTCACAGCTCTGACATCATTTTATAACAACTTAGATATTTAAACTAGAAGCCAAAGGTAACCGACCCCAAAGCTATTATTAAAAGGGAGAGAGAAGGGAAAAAGGTATGAAAAGATTCTATTTTTAGTATTTGGTTTTAAAAACGCAGATTCCCAAGTATGGCTTTCCAATGCTATGGTGTCACTAGCCCTCTGAGAAGCTAGTTATTGCAATGCTGTTGAGCTGGCCCAGCGAGTGTAGGCAGCATCAGTCCATTTTAAATTATGGGGTGGATCTTGTACATTTGTTCTTGTTTTTTTATGGTATCATGGATTATATATGTGTGGGAGGTCATGTGTGTATTTATAAATATGTGTGTGTGTGCATGTTCCACTCCCATTTTTTGAAAAATTTTTCAGTTCTTAATCATAAAATAAGGGTGACTTGAACACATGCACTGAGATACCGTGACAGTTGATCTGATAACCCAGAAGGCCACTAAGTGACTAATGGTCAGGGAGTTTATATGGCTTGGAGACGGCTGGATGAGAGGATGATACATGTCCCGGTGGGATGGAACCAGAGAGCGAGTGATCTCATCACAATATTCAGAATGGTGCACAATTTAAAATGTATGAATTGTTTATTTCTGGAATTTTCCATTTAATATTTGCAGACTGTGGTTGACCGCGGATCACTGAAACCATGGAAAGCAAAACGGCAGATAAGGGGGGACTACCATATTCTACGTGACTTCTAGCTCTTATTTTTGAATAGAAGTTAATTCTATTTTCTGCTATTCTAAATGATGCTACAGGGAGCTGCTTCGTTCACACATCCTGAGCCCTCCTAATTATTTCCCTTTGATAATTCCCAGAAGCAGAATTTTGTACTCAAAAATGTGTAGGCATTTAGCATTTGATCCACGACTCTACACAGCCCCATGTGGCTTTTAGGTGGCAGCATCAAGACTCAAACACAAGGCTGTTTGACTCAAGGCAAGGTGCTAACCACTAGGAGACTCTCCTATAGTTCCATTGGGAGCCCCTCCACCATTTTTTTTAAATCTTTAAATATTTGTCAACCTGGTAATTAGGAATTTTGCTAATTCTTGTCCCTCTTCTCTCAACATGCCTAATACTGAAGTCATTATCTCCCTCATTAACCAGAAAGAAAAACAAAGCCCTGTTTCCTGTCCTGTGTTCTTGTTTTGTTTGCTGTCATTACCATCCATTCAGTTATTGAGAACGGGCATCCTGCTGGCCTCTTCCCTCCTGTTCACCAGCCACGTCCCATCAGCCACTATTCCTTGACCATTCTACCTCCTCCTTCTGGAATCTGCCTTCTTTTCTGGCTCCACAGATTTCCCACAGATCTATCATATCCTTTATATCATCTATATTTCATATGTTCTGTATTCAGTATTTCTTGGTGTCTAGTATTACCAATCTCCTTGCTGCCTCCGAGAGAGGTCTTTGTAAGAGGAAATGTAGGGGAGAGGATCCTGTGAAACCCCGGCTCAAATCCTGTCAATGTTCCTATTGCCACGATCCCTACAACAGCAAGTGCAAGCACTGTCATTTGGTGTGCGGGTCTTTCACAGTCTGGCCCAGCTTCTTCTTTACCACTGAGCCTCTCTTTCCACTTTGTGTCACTCCCTCAGTTCCAGCCCCTGCAGTGTTTCTAGTCCACAGAAGGTCTACACTGTTCCGGCCTTTTCTGATTTTGCTCTGCTTGGTGAGTCTTAACTCATCATTTAAGACCTAGTTCAGGCTTTTCTTCCATGTGACACCTTTACTGGCCTCCAGAGTCACGGCTGGGCACCCTCTCCTTCATGCCACCTATGTACCTTGTGCATACTGCCATCACAGCGATAACAATGGGATTGTCTTCCCTTAGCACCAAACAACAAACCTTGGTCAGGGCTGTAGATCAGAGAAACACAGTGGAATTCTTTTAGTGAATTTATCATGTGGAGATAACAAAAGTACCTGCACCGTGAGCTGGTTGTGAGCTAATGTGTATAAAGCCCTTAGATGCCTGCCTAGCTCACTATTTGCACTTAGTACATGTTAATTGTTGTTATTGTTATTCATTAAAAACATTTCTGATCCAGTGGATATTGTAATAAGGGGGACAAAACAAATTCACAGTGGGCTATTAAGTGAGTACAAAAAGCTGCGAATAAGAGGAAGAGTATTTCCCAAATGATATCAAATAATGCTGCTGTGCTTTAATATGGAAATTACCTTTAGGTGTCTGAGATAATACAATAATAATAATAATCCTTGTTGTGATCATAACAATAACAATAAAAATAATTAGCCTAATAGTCATTCAGTGGTTACTCTGTACCAGGCTAAGTACTTCCAATGAGTTATCTCATTTAATTTCCACCGAAACCTCTCAGGGCGAGCATTTTAGTCCCCTGTTCATAGATAAGAATTCCTGAAGTTCCATTTCCCGGCCCAAACTTGTACACTTGGCAATAATGAATGAGGGTTTGAGTGAAGTGAAACTCACTGTGATTACACAGGTCTTCGTGCTCCTGTGCCTGCCCTTTGAGTTAACGCTCCATTGGAATTTTACCCTCAGTCTCTGTGTCCAGTTCCCTTCCCTTGAAGACTGACTAACGACTTCCTCTACTCACATCTCCTGGTTGAGGAGAATCAGGCACCACCTCCTGGGTGATCATTCACTGGCACTTTGGAAAATGCTTTTGAGAATTGCAGGGGACATATGAGACACTTGTCTGAATGCCAAGTTCAGCCACTGTGGGCTTTACAACTCCTTGTGATCTGGGTCTCTTTCTATGCTTCCAAGTGGGCTTGTGTACGTAGGGAGAGAGGAGGTGTGCAAGCTACCTCTCTGTAGGCTCTGCATCCAGTAGGTGTTGAGCAAAGGTAGAATGGGGACAGAAACTTATATTTGAACATGTTATTCAGTAGTATTTAAAAACTAGGACATTTAGATCATGTCAATACTTAATAATGAATCTATGCATTAAACCTTATTTCGAGAGACTATTGGGTGTGCTATGTTGTAAATAGAATAAAAAGGAAAAAAAACTCCACTTCTTTACATATTACAATGGCAATTTTTCTATATTTATTAATTTTTGACTGTTATTAATGAACTGAGTAATTAACAAAGCATTTCCAACTCATGCTTGGAAAATATATCTGCTGTCTACTGTGTAATTATAATTGGAAAGCTATTTCCTGGATAAACTGTTCATGGATACCTATCAATTCTTTAGCAATATAGAAGCGTTGTCTCTCTTCCAATCTCACCAGAATGTTCCCGCAGGTGGATTACCATAGAGACTGATAGCTGGTCAAGGAGAAGATGTATTTCAAGAAGCTTTTCATTTTGACCTTGAGAGTCAAAATAATAAGTGCATTTCATTGAGGCAACTTAGATCTCTTTTCATGAATCCATCCTAGATTTCTTCAGTATAGAGTCTGTGACTAACTGGAGATCACTGTTTAATCAGGATGGGAATGGAGTAGGACGGGAACGTGCATCAGCAACTGTCTGCTATCACAGAATGAACAAAGTGCTAGACATTTGGACTTTTGTATTTTTTGGCTTTTACAAATAATGCTGCTACAATCATTCCTTACATGTCTTTTGGTATGAATTTCTGTTGAGTTTATACCTAAAGGTGGAATTTCTGGGTAATAAAGTATGTACGTATTGAGCTTTAGAAGATCCCGCCCAACAGTTTTCAAAATTCATTGTACCCGTGTAAATGCATCAGTGATGATCCCAGGTGTTTTATATTCTTGCAGCACTTTTAAAAAATCTTTTTCTTTTCTTTTTTTATTTGCCATTCTTGTGCTCATATCTTATTATTGTTTTAATTACAATTTCCCAGATAACTAGTAATGTTGAGTACCTTTTCAAATGCTTACTGACCATTTGGATATCATCCTTTGTGAAATATTTGAATATGTCTTCTGACCATTACTTACAAATTGAGCTCTTGATCTTTTTCACACTATTTTGTAGGAGTTATTTATAGGTTTTAGATATAAATCCTTTGTCACACATATGGACTGCAAGTATCTTCTCCTTGTCTGGGGCTTGTCTTTTCACTCTTTTAATGGTGTTTTTTGATGAAAAAGTGTTCCCAATTTTATGAACTCTAATCTTTCAGTCTTGTCCTTTATAGTAAGTAACTTCTGTCTCCTATGTAGGAAAATATGCTCACCCTAATGTTATGAAGATATTCTCCTAAATTTATTTCTATAAGTTAACTTCCTCCCTCCCTCTCTCCATCTTTTTCTTTCCTTCCTTCCTTCCTTCCTTCCTTCCTTCCTTCCTTCCTTCCTTCCTTCCTTCCTTCCTTCCTTCCTTCCTCACTCCTTCTCTCCCTCCGTTTCTCCCTCCCTTTCTCTCTTCCTTTCTCTCTCTCTCTCTCTCTCTCTCTCTCCATTTATGTTTGCAATCCATTTATAATCCATTTTTATCTATGGCATAAAATAGGAAAAATATTCTTTTTTTTATTCACTTTCATTATTGAAGTCTAATTCCTGTAGCTATGGGATTCTAGGTTGGCAGTCTTCCTTCCTTCCTTCCTTCCTTCCTTCCTTCCTTCCTTCCTTCCTTTCTTTCGGTTTAGACATTTTATTTAATTTATTTTATTTTAGAGAAATTATAGCTAATTTCTTTAGCTATAGGATTCTAGGTTGCCTTTCTTTCTTTCTTTCTTTCTTTCTTTCTTTCTTTCTTTCTTTCTTTCTTTCTTTCTTTCTTTCTTTCTTTTGGTTTAGACACTATTTTTATTCACATTTTATTTATTTATTTTGACATTCAGCATCATTTTATATTAATTATAAGTGTATAGTATAGTGGTTAGACATTTATATAAGAACTGTTCCCCCGACTAGTCTAGTACTCACCTGGCACTGTGCATTGTTATGACCATATTACTGACAATATTCCCTATGCTTTATTTATATCCCCATGATTATTTTGTAACTACCAATTTGTACTTCTGAATCCCTTCACCTTTTCACACTGTCCACCAACCTTCCTCCCATCTATCACCCCAATAAATCTAGTACCCATCTGACACCATACATAGTTATTACTATATTATTGAGTATATTCTTTATGCTATACCTGAGGAGTTAAGATTACTCTGTGACAACCAATTTTCACTTCTTAATCCCTTCCCTTTTTTCACACATCCCGAACCCCCCCTCCCATCTAGCAACCATCAAAATGTTCACTGTATCTATGAGTTTTTTTCTGTTTTATTTGTTTATTTGGTTTTTTAGATTTCACATATAAGCAAAATATATCACATTACATCTGTCTTTCTCTGTCTGACATTCATCACATAGTACAATACCCTCCAGGTCCACCCATGCCACCACAGATAGCAAGAAATCATTCCCATCCATGGCCAATCAATATTCCATTGTAAACATGTATCACCTCCTCTTTTCCATTCATCCGTCAACTGATACCCAGGCTGCCTCCACATCTTGGTCATTGTAAACAATCTTGCAATAAATGTATGGATGCACACATCCCCTTGAAATAGTGTTTTGGGTTTCTTCAGATAAGAACTCAGAAATGGGATTACTGGGTCCTTCTTTGTATCTTGTTATAACCTTTATTTTAAAGTCCACTTTGTCTGGTATAAGTATTGCTACCTCATCTCTTTTGTTTGTTTGTTTACATTTTCATGAAATATCTTTTTCCCATTCCTTTACTTTCAGTCTGTGAGTGCCTTTTGGTCTGAAGTGTGTCTCTTATAGGCAGCATATGTAAGAATCTTGTTTCTTATCCACTCAGCAAGCCTATCTTTTGATTGGGGCATTTACATTTATTGACAGATATATAGTCATTACTGTTATTCACCCTTCTTCTCCTTCTCCTTCTTCTCTTTCTCCTTCTCCTTCTCCTTCTTCCTTCTTCTTCTCCTTCTTGAAATTCCTCAATGATTCCTTGTAATATTGGTTTGGTAGTGATGAACTCCTTTAGCTTTTTGTTATCTAGGAAGTTCTTCATCTGTCCTTTGATTCTAAATGATAGCTTTTCTGGGTAATCTTGGTAGTAGGTCCTTGCTTTTCATCACTTTAAATATTTCCTGTTAATGCATTCTGGCCTCCAAAGTTTCTGTTGAGAAATCTGCTAGTCTTACGGGAGCTCCCTTGTAGGTAACTAGCTGCTTTTCTCTTGCTGTTTTACAATTCTCTCTTTGTCTTTCTTTAACCTTTAGTATTTTAATTATGATGTGTTTTGGTGTGGGCCTTTTTGGGTTCATTTTGTTTGGGACTCTCTGTGCTTCCTGGGTTTGTATTTCTATTTGCTTCACCAGGTTAGAGAAGTTTTCTGTCATTATTTCTTCAAATAGGTTTTCAATTTCTTTTTCTCTCTTTTCTACTGCTAGTACCCCTAAGATGCAAATGTTTGTATGTTTTATGTTGTCCTGGAAGCCCTTTAAACTATCCTCATTTTTCTGGATTCTTTTTTCTTTTTGCTATTCTGATTGTGTGCTTTCTGCTACCTTGTCTTCTAAATCTCTGATTTGAGCCTCTGCTTTGTCTAATCTACTGTTGATACTCTAATGTATTCTTCATTTTAGTTATTATATTCTTTATTTCGGACTGGTACTTTTTAATGTTTTCTATCTCAATTTTTATGTTTCCTATCTCTTTGTTGAAGTTTTCCCTGAGATCAGTGAGCATTCTTATAATTAGCATTTTGAACTCTGCATCTAGTAGATTGCTTGTCTCCATTTTGTTTAGTTCTTTTTCTAGAACTTTGTTCTGTTCTTTTATTTCAGATACGTTTATTCATCTTCCCACTTTGGCTGCCTCCCTGTGTTTGTTTCTATGTATAGGTAGGACTTTGACTTCCAGTCTTTGTCCTGTGGGGCCCAGTGTTGCAGTCTTCCTGGGCACCATAGCCTTCTGCTCTAGGTGTGTCCTTTGTGTGGGTTGTGTGTGTCTTCCTGTTGTAGTTGAGCTTTGGTTGCTGTTGGCATGTCAGTAGGAGGAATTGACCCTCAGGCTGATTAGTTGTGAGAACTGGCTGTGGCTACAGTGGAAGAACTGCTGTCCAAGGGCTGACCCTATAGAACAAGATTCATTTTAGCAGTGCTCTAGTGCCTGCCCAGTCTGCTTTTTGGGGGTGTCATCTTCGGAGGTGTCTAGGTGATGCTCTGGCTTGGTTCAAAGCTGGCCTCCAGACATGCTAGCCCTGGGGACTCATGGGAGGGGATCCACTGCAGGCCAAGTTTAGCCATGGCTTGTGCCCTTCCCGGGGCCACCTGGTATGAGCCACAAAGCAATCCACAGATGGCTATTACCTGCACTGGACTTGGAGATGCTTCCATAGGTCAAGCCTTGAATAGAAGCTGGCTGTCTCTAGTGCCAGGTTTGGGGATGATCAGCCAGAGGTACAAATATGCCAAAGCCAGGTGCTTGGGTTTTGTTTGGTTTTTGTGAACCTTTGAGAGATTTCAGCAAAGTCCATGGCATGAGCTAATACAGTTGATTGCAGGGAATACCCACTGAAAGTTGGGTGGGGGTGGGATCTCAGGTAATCACTAGGGTGGGGCAGATGAAAGGTGATATCTAGTTTCATGAAGATTCAGGCATGGCATTTGCCTATGACTGAATGCAGGGAAGAGGAAGGGCTCAACAAAGAAACAATGGCTTCCACCAGCTTCTCCCTCCAGGAGAAAACTGCCCCTCCAGCCCTCACCCTGAAGCTACACGACCCAGTTCCTTCCCACAAGTCCCTGGCACCTTTCAAGCTGCCGCTCCAGTGCTGGACCTCAGAGCGAGTGAGTCTATTGACAAGTAAGTCCCTTTAAGAGGAGCATCTAGGTTGCAGCTGCCCTCTGTTTCACTCAGCCACAATCTCTGCTGGTTTCCACAGCCAGAAGTTATGGGGACTTCTCTTTCTGGCACTGGAACCCTGGGCTGAGGAGCCTGTTGTGGGTCTGGGAACCCTAGCTCCTCTGGGGGAACATCTGCTGCTGAGATATCCCTCCTGATTTTATATGGTTATACACAGGTGTGGGGCCAGCCCATTCTGTGCCTCTGACCCTCCTACCAGTCTCAAGGTGGCTTTTTTCCATATGTCTGTAGTTGTAGGGCTTTGGTTCAGCTAGACTTCAGGTGATTCTCAATGGTGGTTGTTCTGTAGTTTAGTTGTAATTGATGTGATCCTGAGAGGAGTTTAGCAAAGTGTTTACCGACACCACACTGACCAGAAATCCTGACAGTATTTTTCTTTCAGCATTTAAAAAATGTCAAAATGTGTTTTCATTGTATTCTGGGAAATGTATAGTTTCAGATGAAAAGTCAGCCATTTGTCTTATTATTGCTCTTTGAAAGTAATGAACCCTGTCTCACGAACTTTTCTAAGCTGTACCTAGGTATGCTTTCCTTTGCGTTTATACTACTTGACATTGGTACACCCTCTAGAATCTTTATGTCTCTATTATTTTCTGTCATTTGTCAGTTTTGCAAAATCCACAGCTAGTCTGTTTTAACTTACTGCAATTGACCCGTTATTCTCCCCTTTCTGAAACTAATACTTTTCACGTGTGTGTATATGTATGTGAATATACACGTATATATATTTACAGTGTCTCATATATTTCTGTGGTCTTTTATGATCTTTTCTGCACTGTGATTTCTTATTTCTCTTTGTGATTTCAATATGGATATTTCCTATTGATGCATTTTTATTTCACTAATTCTTCCGTGGAGTATGTTTCATCTATCATTTAAGTCATCCATCAAATTTTTGATTTACGTTATTTTATTTTTTATTTCCATAATTTCCATTTGATTCTTTTTATATACTATGTTATCTGGTGAAACCATTTTGCCATCTGTTTACTTGAATAACAATCACTGATATTCTAAAACCCATGTCTGATAATTCCAATTTCTGATCATCTAACCATGACTTGTTTCTCCCCTTAACTCCTCTTGATTTTTGGTCATATGATCTTCTTGCACAAAAATTAACTTTGTGGTTTTTTTTTGTTGTTGTTCTTTCTGTTTTTTTTTGTTGTTCTTGTTGTTGTTTTGTCTCCTTCCCTCTATATTTTTCTGTTGTGAGTCAGACACATGCTTACTTCCTCCCACAAATTCTAAGTAACAGTTATCTCCTTGAATTCTTCTCTTTATCTTTGAAGTATGGTAGGTGGAATATTTCTCCGTTTCCCCTTTCTCCATTTAATGATTATAATCCTTTAAATCCATGCAAGTACAATCTTAGATCTTTTTTTTTTTTACCTTAGTAAATGCCTTTATTAATAGTTTAGCACCTCATTTCAGAGTGGGAGAATACTGGCACCTATTGTCTTGTAGCCTTTGTTGAAAGAGACAAAAATTTTCTTTTTAATAACCTGCTATGATTTGAAATAATATCATTCTTTCTGATATAAAATATTGTTAATATTTATTTGAAATGTCCTATTTTCAATTGTTTAAATTATGATGAGTCCCTAAAAATATATAAAAATTATTTTCCATGTGTGCCAATGAAGTAGTTAGCCCATTAGTACTGCAAGTTTGAGAAACACTGCTCAAAATTTTTGGTCATTGAACACAATCACATAATCCACCTCCTAAGAATGAAAACTATCAATCTTTGACTCACTATAGCCATCTGCTTTTGGACGTGTTGAATTTGAGTTGTCCGAGGACCATCAACATCCAGTTCCAAAAGGAGTTAGAATTATGAGACTAGACCTTAGATGTTAGGATATCATCAATATTTAAAAGTCATAGAAATGGCTGAAACACTCAGATAAAGGATATAAAATGCAAAGAGGGGAAACCAAAGTATGTAAACCTCAGGTGAAAGTGAGCTGATGGTCCTGCGACTTTTTACATAGTGAAGACTTACTCTTTCAGGATTCCCTTCATACCTGTATACACATATCATCATTTTACCTTTGTGTACCATTATCACTCATGGTGTAATCTCTAATTCCTGAACATATATATATATGTATATGTACATACATATATGTATATATATATGTGTGTATATATATATATATATATGTATGTATATGTATATATATATATATATACATATATATATACACACATATATATATTCAGTTACTTTTAATCTATATATATGTATATATTACTTTTAAATTTACCTAGTTAAAACAAAATAGGAGCTGAGTAGAGCAAAGTCTGAGAATGTTTAAATCCATTTGTGTGTGTGTGTGTGTGTGTGTGTGTGAAGTAGCCCTAACCCTATGGATCCTGATAATGATTACTTAGTGATAGAATGATGATGATGATGAGGAGGAGGAGGAGGAGGATGATAAAGATGATTATGGAATAAAATGCCGTTTTAGCTAAACTAAGCCTTTCTCTTCCTACAGAGGCAAAGTTCCGTATTTCCTTTTGCCACCACCCTTGCTGATAGCTCATGTATCTTAACCTATCAGCACTTTGACATTCTGCCATGATACATGCCATTAGCATCTTGTTCTATAGCACTCTTGGAGAATTTTGACTGCTCTGTGAATTGACCCAGCAATTATGGCCAAATGCTTTAGGAATATTCCTGTATGTTATAAACACATCATTGGGCATGTTGATGTGATAATGATGAAATTATACCTCCTCACTTTCAGTAGCTTCCAGAAAATCACTGACAAGGAGATGCTTTCTGGTCTCAGTTAAAACTCTTTGCTCACCAGTTCCTGCAATGTCTGGGGCCCTGGGAGCTGGAGGGTTTGGAGCCCAAGGGATGATAATCTTTGCCCTGGTCTTTGATTCTGCTATTTCAGTGAGAGACATAAGGATAGTATTATCAGAATCTTCACACCCATTAAATTACCTAAACTATTAACATCAGAAAACTTCTTTTTTCACGAATGAAGAGTCCCACTTGCTAAACATTACATGTTGTACTTGCATGGACTTAAAGGATTATAATGCAGAAATAAAGGAGAGTCAAAATCCCCACCTCTGCCACCCATTACCAGGAAACACTGTTGAGATGATGCTCCCCGCTCCTGAAGAAAGAATCAGTGACCTCTATCTGAAGATATAAGTACCACTCAAGCCATGGTTGACACTTGAGTTTGGTAATGTCTGTGTGTTAGAAAGTATGTTGAGATTTTGAGGAAAAAAGACATCAGATCCTGAAGAAATACTCCTTTTTTGCCGGAGACTGATATGTTTCTCAAAACACGTAGGTGCTTTCATTGGAGTTTTAACCTTAAGTTTCAGAATGTTGATAAACCATATTACTTTATTTTATTCTTTATACCACCTGTGGTCCTTTCCTCCTATGTACCTGATTTTTGCCAGTGGTAAAAACATCCTGTATTTGCCCTAACATTAAACATATTTATTGATCTAATCAGGATCTTTTGGTTTAATTCTATATTTTCAGCTTTGATAGTGTTGTGTAGGGCAAAATTCTGAAACTCTCTGAACTATCATTTTCTCTTCTATAAAACAAAGGATTAAAAAAGTGAGAGAGCAAAGAGAAAGACTCTGACTTTTTTCTTTCAAACATTCTTTCATAAAACAATTAATGAGGGAGCAGGGGATATATGAGTAAGATACCAACTGGCCCACCAAAAAACGTCATAGTAGAATAGAAGAGCGAGGCCCATGAACAGTGGATACTTACCTAGTATGGCAAATGCTGCAGTAAGGCTATTACAATATGCTAGAGGAGCACATTTTCAGGAATAAATTCTGCTTTGGAAGACCTTTGGGAGGATTTCCCCAAAGAAGGTGTCAGTTGGGTTGGGATTTGAATAGGGTTTGATCCAGTGAAGTGGTGGGAAAGCAAATTCCAGACAAAAGGAAGGGAATAAGTAAATGTTTATGCAGGTTTAAGGAAAGGGGCACTCAGACTTTACTAGATAGAATGTATCAGTGATGGGGGTGGCAGTAGATGGAATGTGAAAACATGTGGAACAAAATCATTAGAGGCATGGAATGCTATACTAGAGAGTTTAAGAGAATGGGAAAGTAAAATGATTGTTTCTCTTCCTAATATTGAAAGCAATATGACAGGCACAAATAACAGAAACCAAGATAATTCCTTAAAGATGATAATTCTTGGTTGAATAATCACTTAATAAATAAGGAGAAATATGTGTCACATTGTCTATCTTTAGTGGGGTGTGGGCTCCTAGAGTAAGTCTCTGCTTTTAAGTGTTTGTCTCATCTGTTAATATTTACCTTGGTTACTGGTATTTGGATTGGCTCTTGTACTACCTGGGCATTGATGCATCTTTCCAGACAGCTGTTCCTTTGGAGCATCATCGCAAGAGATGCTTCTTTGCTTATCTAGACAGAGTATACACTTGTCAGTCAAAACAGAAATAATACTCAAGTAACCTGCCTGTCCAGAGGCTAAAGAGGAGACAGGGTTGCTTTCCCATTGAAGATCTGCCAAGTTTAGAATGACCAAGTTCTTTGTGATGTTTCTGAAATCGTAGAGAGGGACCCCAACTTTGATTTCTGAGGCCGGTCTTTAATACACATCCTTAGTATTCTAATAAGAAGTCTCTAAATGGTTTCCCAAGACTACAACATTACTACACTGAAGTTCTTTACCTGTTTTGGGGGCAACTGAATATGTTTTTCCATTGCCTTGACTTCTTCCATTCTTCCGTCTTAGCACTGGAAACTTTTGCTTTTTCCCTAGCACTCTGCACCCACAAATGCTCACACGTAATGTTTCTCATTCAAATCATTGAGCCTCTTTCTCTAGTGACCTACAACAATGAAGGGCTCATAGAGTGAGAGATGCTCTGTGAGGACCATCAGTGGGTGGCTTCCATTCACAGTGTCTGCATCAGAGCTGTCTCACATGCCAAGGGGGACACTGATGCCAGGAGTTTATAGAAAAAGCTTTAATAGGGCTTGTGATGGTTCAGTCACATCTCTTAGAATGCCTGGCAAGTCGTGAGTGTGACACTTTCTGTGTCTCATCCTCTCTCTTCCTGTTGAAAGAGTGACTGGTTAGCAGAGATTTGGCAAAGCAGGAGAGACTGAGTGCCACCGAGACCAAAGAGATTCTGGTTCATATTTGTTTTCCTGTCAGGTGTTGCTGGGAGACCCATTCCCTCCAAACCATTGCCAACTATTTGAACTCCGGTAATTTGGTAAAGCAAAGGAATCATTGGCAAATACAGCACAACAAATTGTTGGCTAATAGCAAAAGCTGGAGATAACTCTGTTAAGGGATCCAGCAAAGCCTTTTGTCAACAGGGTGAGGAGTCTAATCTAGATCCTGAGAAGCGGGACCTGGCACCAGGACAGACCATCCAGGGAAATGGCAAAAAGTAGAGGATTTGTTTCCACCGTTAACAGCTGTTTGTCTTTTGGAAAGGACACCCAGACATCGTGTCTATTATGGAAAACAATGATACGATTGGACGCTTAAATCTTAGGGCTTTGGGAAATGGTAGAGAAAGAAAAAAATAATAATAATGACTATACGAGTATGGTAGCATCTGCCCTTAGACTTTCACAGACTCTTCTCACCAGTTTCTTTCACAAAGAAAAGATGTCGCGATAATTAAAATGTGTCATTTCTTGGCTCTGTCGCAGAAATTAGATGAAGTAGGAGTTAGATATTGATAATGTCAGGTCTCAGAATCCATTGCTGTCACTGCCTAACTGACTGCAGATTTTTTTATATGCCCTTGGATGTATAATACAACTGTACTGTGTTCAAAATCTTACATTTGTGTGTAGCTATTCACATACATTTAGATCAGGGGTGTCTGAATGTTGTTGAATACTTAAAGAAAAATTTGTTAATTACTGTTTGTTAGGGAAATTCCTCACCTTGTATTAATTTATTCATTCCATCAGTAAATATTTATTAAGCACTTATTATGCGCCCAGCACTGTATTAGGTGCTGAGGATAGAGCAGTGAACAAAGCCAAACAGATCCCTCTGTTATGGAGCTTGTATTGCAGTGGGTGGAGACAGATGATAAGCAAATATATAAGTAAAATAGTGTGTTAATGACAATAAGTGTTAAGGAGGAAAATAAAGCAGGAAAAAGGGACAAGGTGTTGCAGTTTTAATTAGTGTGGCCAGAGAAGACCTCACCAATCAGGAGCCATTTGCACAACAAAAGTGAGGGAACAAGTCATACCAGGGAAGAGCTTTCCAGGCAGAGGGAATCAAATTGTAAAGGCCTTAATCCTGAGCCTGTCTGGCACGCTTGAGCAGTGTGAACAAGAGAGGGAGTGGTAAATCTCACATGAGATCAGAAGCTTCCCTGGGCAGAGTGAGCCAGTGGTGGAATGTAGGGTAGGGCTTGGTAGCCATTCGAGCCCCTTTGGCTTTTATTGGAGGGGGTGGGAAGTAATGGAGGACAAGACTTAAGTCATGTTTTAAAGAAATCACTCAGGTTGTAAGTGGTCAAGCACAAAATGAGGGAGATTAATTACAAAATTATTGCAAAAATCTAGAGGAGAGATAATGGAGGTGTGGCTTATAGTGGAAGCAGTGAAGGTGGAGAGATGAAATTGGATTCTGGAAATATTTTGAGTCTGGATCAATGAGTTGTTGGAATAGGTAGGCCCCAGGGGGGCCGACCTTGGGGAAGGCTGAGGGAAATTCCCAAAGATGGAGATCAGCAGTTAACACTCCTGGGAGCTCGGGGAATGAGTGGCTTGGTCCTCTAGGGGCATCTGGACACAATATCCACCATATCTATTTCTACACCTTCCAGTGAGGTAACCAGAGTTATGATTGTTATTCCCATTTTACAGAGAAGAAAACTGAAGCTTAAAGAGATTAAAGAGCTTACTCAAATTCTCAAGGATGTTAAGTGATGCATGTGTCTTAAACAGGCCTTCTGATGCCATGTCCTGCCCAAAACTTTCTCAATTCCATACCCACCCACTACTCCTTGTCACAGGTGTCCACTTACTAAGTTGAAGGCCAGATTCCACCTGCAGTGCTGAAGTGCCTTCTCTTAGAATGAGCTGCTATGATTAAACCCATGCCCTCATGCCTGGTCAACCTGAAGCTCTTTGGCCAGGAGCAGGGGCATGGGCTGGCACACACCTGTGTGTGTGATGGGGTGTGCAACGTGCATCCTCTTCAATTCCTTGTTCCTTCTCCCCTCCCACCTTCCCTCCTTCTCTTCCTTCCTTCCAATAACCAGCATGTAATAATGATAACTATGTTTTGTGCCCAGCAAAGCACTCAGTGATCTTTATGGATTTTCCCATTCATTTCTTACTGAATGACTACATTCAGTAATGGAGTCATTACTGAAAGTATGACTACAATGCTAGTGTAAAAACCTGAGTATGGAGCCTTGGAGGGAGAGGGGTTTGAGGTGTGTGTGTGTGTGTGTGTGTGTGTGTGTGAGAGAGAGAGAGAGAGAGAGAGAGAGAGAGAGAGAGAGAGAGAGATATTCCCCTTTGAACTTGCTCCTTCAGAGATGCCTGTGGGCATTTAGGATGAAAGATACAAGGCTTTACCTCAGGTAAGTCTGGGTGGAGATACAGATTTGAGAGTTTCTGCACATTTCTCTTCTAAAAATGTGTTTCCTAAATCTCTGGCTCTTAATCCATGAGTTGGTTTCCTACTTTACCTTATCCTTCCTGTGCATGAATTCTTGAACAAAGAGAATTGAGTTTAAAACAAGTATAGCTTTATTTTGCCTTCCCTATCTTTTACACTTTATTTGGCGGAGGTTTTCTTCCTCAGAGGTTACATGAAGACGCTGGCAGCTCCCAGAGGTTTTCTGTTTATTCTTAGAAGATGCACAGCCTTATAATTTGGGATTGCAGGCATAGTCTCAATTCCAAACATTTAATGTCCAGTCTCAGGTATCATTCAAGACATCCACCTGGATTTACCGTCAAAGCATCTGTCTTTGAGTTGGACCAGCCTGGAAACAGGAGGGTAATGAAGGGGCAGGAATAGCCCTTCTCATTAGCTTTTGTCTCCTGCATTAGTAAGAGAGAGAGAAAAGATAAGGGCTAGGGCAGTTTTGGCTTTGCTGGGAGGCTTCACACCCTTGGCCTTGCAGATAGCTCTGTCTGATTTTGTTTGTGGGGTATATGTTGGGCTCTTTCTAGGTTCTAGGTTGGGCCTTCTCACTTAGAATTACCTTAAGAAGAGATGAGTCTGTTCTGATGGCCACTTGTGGCTTCTTCCTCAGCTTGGGGGTATTGTTGGTAGGACCCCCTCCATCAATTAGCCTCATTTTGCAGATATCTCCTTGCCCCCCTTCCCCAGTTCTATTGGCTAGAATAGTACCCACATACTCAAAACGACTCCCTCTGTCCTGCATGGCCCATTCCTGGCACAGCATAGGAATGTGGGCCATGGTGACTCAGTCGCAAGAGCAGTGCCAGCCCTTCCCTCTGCTAGCTTCCTGTCCAGGACTCAGGCCCCATTTACAATCCTCTGAAGCTTCCTCAAATGAGAGTGGGGTGCTAGGTATGCACTTTAAGATTCCAGGGAATGCAGGCCAAGCTCTTCAAGGTGAGAAAGAAGCTGTGTGACCCTAAGGAAATACTCTTTTATTTCTACTATTGAGGAAGAGAATGATTCTTCAATAAAGGAATGACTATATGTTCCTTCTCTGTTTCTCACATACATGAGTAAAAATATCCTGAAGTGAGAAATAAAAGTGACATTAGGAGATTGCTTAGGCAGCAAGTTTGAGGAGATCATTAAGTTTCTGAAGGAAGGACTGCTATAATTTCCCCCAAAAGAAGGAGTTTTGAGAGTAGCTGGAGGAGGGAGCAAAGAAGTGGGTGCTGTCACTTCCTTCTGATGGTCGTTTTCTCCCTTTACCTCAAATAAACTGAGATGGAGATTTGGTAAGGTGGCGCTGGCTTCCTGCCTTATGTGCTATGACACCCCTTAGCCCGGGGAGTGCTTGTGCACCAAAGGGGCAGCCAGCAAGGAGGAGAGGGTACGGGGCTGGAGATGAGCTGAGGTCTTGACTCTGAGAAGGTCTTCCTTATGCCTGTAAATTGTGTTCCTGCATAACTCTTAAGTAAAGGGAAGAAGGTAATTTTATAGGTGGGAAAACCATTCTCAACTGCAAAGTAAAAATTTTCTTATAAGATTCCAAGAATTTTAGCTTGCAAATCAGAAATATCACACCCAAGCTAAAATTGGCAAGAAGCCCAGAACTCGCCATTCTCACTTTAGGTACTAAAATTCTCACATGGATTTAGTTACATAGTAACCAGGGTATTAAAATGTCCTTTGGGCTTAAGATTTATTTACATATGATCCATTGGTATGATTATTTACTTACCAAATGAATTCAGAGTTGGTTTTGTTATTTTGTCCAGGAATGAACACATTCATTTATTCCTTAGATATTTTGTGATAAGAAAGCACTGAAGCGCTTACAAAGAAGATATGTACATACATAATTAATAATCTGTTGGCATACTATCACATCTTACATATTCTTTGTAAGAATCAAATATTATAATGTTTTTCCCTAACTGGATGCACTAGAATCTCATTAAGTGGTTAATTCAGTTGAATAAAAGAGTCTTGGCTTAATCCTCTCCAATTGGATATGGGAATTTAATATTCGTTACATTCCTATGCCAGGTCATGAGCTGCATAGTATCAACTGACGCGTTGTCATCTGCTCCCCATGCTCCAGCATGCCCACTTATGCATACATGCTACATATATGTAATAAGCCTTTTAGCAAGTACAGTTGATCCTCATAATTTGTGGCTCCTGTATTTGTGAATTCACCTACTCACCAAAATGTATTTATAATCCTAAAATCAGTATTCACAGTGCTTTTGTAGTCATTTGCAGACTTGCAGAGTTACCAAAGGAACACATTCCAAGATGAAGTCGAACAAGGTGACATGCCACCATCTTGTTTCACAGCGTAGTCACTGCCCTGTTTTTCAAATGTATGTGTTTTGTATCAGTGAGTTTGTTGTTTAGAAGACCCCCTAATGTAGTACTGAAGTGCTCTCCAGTGTTTCTAAGCACAAGAAGGCTGGGATTGGCCTCATGTAGAGAAAAGATGTCTGTTAGGTAAGCTTCATTCAGGCGTGAGTTATAATGATGTCCCTGAGTTCAGCGTTAGTGGATCAACTATATATTTTAAGTAATGTGTTTTAAATACACATAGAATTATGTTACTTCTTGATTGCTTGATGAAAATGTGTTACTAGAGGCTCCTGGGAAACTTACTATGTATGTCTCTTAGGATCAATGGTTCAGTATTCACCAATCAGTTTTTACGGTGAACTTATAGAACTTAACTACTGTAAATAAGAATTAACTGTATCTGGTCTTGATAGATATATCCGCTTGGTAATCTCATGCCATTTTGCCTACTGGATTTGATATAATTACTTAGATAGATCCAGTTATTCATTCAACATGTTTTTACTAGGTCCTTCCTATATGCCAGGCCCTGTTAGGTATTGATATTAAATACGGAGAAAAACAGCCACAATCCTCTAGTTACTGGCTAGAGGGAAAGGCAGGTTATAAAGACACAGGTCAATGTAAAATTATAAAAATGCAATGATTTTGTGAAGGCAAAGCACAGGACATGAGAACAGCAGAGTTTTTGTGTATCAGAGAGACCTGTCATCATCTGGAGGTGTGAGGAGGTGAAGTTCAAGCTGAGATGTGAGGGAGGAAAAGCAGTTACATGTGGTGTAGAGGTGTGGGTGAGATTTTCAGGCAGAGGAGGCAGCACGTGCACAAACCCTTAAGGGTCTATGCCACCTCCAGGCAACTGAAAACATGCACATGTCTGGGGTGTGGAGAATGAGGAGCGTCTGGAGGAGGATGTTGCTCCAGAGGTAGGCAGGTAGTAGTCCCATGGAAGCTTCCAAGACCACTGAATACTCTTGTGTGTATCTAAACATCCTTGGTTTTAAGTAATGACATGGTCATATTTGTGTTTTCAAATGATCATTCTTGCCACAGAGGAGAGAATAGATGCGGGGAGGTGAGGAACCCAGGAAGTCAGCTCTTGTAGATGTCCACGCATGAGATGATGGTGGCATGGTGTGGATTGGTTGGGCTAAGACAGAGGAGTAAATGTGTTGTGAACTATGGAGAAGGAAACATCGCTGTTACTTAAGGTAGAAGTAATGATATTGATTGATATTGAATGGTGCAGGAGAGGAGCCAGGAGGTCTCAGATGCTGGCTATGTGAGTGCTGGGATGAGAGCATGACACGATGCTATGCTCCACTGCCCCGAATATTGGAAGACTTGTGGAACTCAAGCATAAAAGTGAGATGTGGGGTTTCAATGCTCAGTTTCCACATTTGTATGTAATTCTGCTGTAGAACTGCTTTCTTTGGAGAAAGTGGTTTTCCTATTTTTGAGAATGTGCTTTGAAAAAAAATGCAGGTCTGTGTAAACACAGCCTTCCCCACCCCACCCTCCATATTTTACAAAACAATACAAACAGATAGCAAAATGAAACTTTAGCAAATTTAGTGGCCATTATGAATTACTTACTTTATGTCATGGCACCATTTTATTACTCTCTGATGTGTTCATAATTATAAATTGTATTGTTCTGTTTCTTGGACATTTTTCTCCATGCCAATAAAAAGTTTAAATATCATTGCATGTCCTAAAAAGTGCTTTTCTAATTGATGAAAGTATAAAAACAATTCATTCTTTAAAATCTGAAGATTAATAGAGCTACACTTACTTGAGGTAATTTCTACCTCTGAAAAGTATGAATTGGTGTTCTTTTGATGCTATTTCGTTTTCCCATCTATTCCATTCACTGAATGGATATGTAATAAAAGAATTTGAAAATGCCCAAATATGCTTTTCCCTTTTACGTTGCAAAACACCGAGACAGAGGTCTTCTGTATAGAAAGTGTTTGTGGTCGATCAGTTAGAGAGAAAAGCTTACAAGGTGAAAATGTCCCCTTGAGATCAGAGGTTTCCAGCTCCACCTTTCTTTCTCTTGTCAATTTATTAAACCCTTGATTCAGTTACAGGACCCCACAATGTTATAAAAATACAAACATGAAATGAACATAGTCTTTGCTCTTTGGAGTCTGCTAGAAGAGATGGACAGGTAAACCAACCAAACCTAGTACATCATTGAGGAAATTTTCCGTAAGTTGCTATGAGAGTGCAGGAAGAAGTAATACCAGGAAAGTTTTCCAGAGGATGGGCCATTGAAAATTTGAAGGAAGACTTGGGATTGGCCAGCCTGATAGGGTATTAAAAACACAGCATATTTGGACAACTGTGAGAATTTGGAAGATGGTCAGGAAGGAGTGGAGAAAAATGAAACTGTCATATCAGAAGGCTTTTTCATACCCCAGAGTCTGAATTTTGGCATGGAAATTTGTGTTGGCTGTACAAGGAAAGACATTATGAATGAAGTGTTTGATAGAATTTCCTTTTATTTAAATTAATTAGATAACAAATAGTATAGACAATAGAATTATGTATTTGGACTTTTTATAATTAATTTTGAAATTTTATGCATGCTGGGATGTAAATGCAATAATTATAAGTGTCTGTAATTATTGATACATTGCTTTCAGGTTTTTGAGTAACCAGAAACATCCTTTGTAAGCAGGCTTATTCTCTTCTTTCTCCTTTTCTTTCTATATATATATATATATATATATATATATATAAAACTGATTTTATATATATATATATATATATATATATATATAAAATTTCTTTATATATATATATATATAAAACTGATTCCAAATTCTCTCAGATATATTCTCTATTCCAGAACTATTTGCCAGTAGCAAGCCATTCGTCCATGAGATTTCTAAAATCAAGGTTTTAATAAAGAGCATGTAAACAGCTAAGTTTAAACAGAATATATTCACAGAAAGAAATGCTGAGTAACTAAACCATTTAATATTACCATTTAGAAACCTACCCTGATTATAAAATTTTAGAGATCTTAAAATAGATTTCATGCAAAGCCTTGGTCTTCTCATAGGAAGGAAAACAACATTCCGTTATCTCCAGGTTTATTATTTTAAAAGGTTTTAGATTTTCCTTTCCAAATTGGATTCAGATCAAACTTCTAAATACGTGAAACATCTTTTTCCTCTTCTTTAAGCTGTTTTGACTCCGAAGGCCTTGGTATCCTTGGGTTGGAGCTGTTTCAACATCTTGAAATGAAACGACTAATTAAAGTGTTTTGTGTTTGGCTTGGAGTCTTTCTTTCTTTCTTTTTTTTTCTTTTTGGCTCGAATTCTGTCTTCTTTAGTTGCAGCCAGTGCAGTGTATTTCCATTTCTGAATTTTGGTGTGGAAAATACCACTGGTTGGGCAACAAAAACGTATGAACAAAGCTTTTGACAATTGATTATCTACCTTTCTCTGCCTGACACCAAGTAGGAGATGTGCCAAGAAGCCATCATCACTTTCTCATATCTTTATACCAATCAGGCCCTGTAATAAAATATTTTCTTTATGTGACTATCGACTTTACATAGTATCTTCTCTCCTGTGTTTATGAGTGCTTCTTGATTTTAGGAAAATCATTTATCTTACCAACATTTTGGCAGCTTATATTTGCCAATTTTGAGGCTAGCATATTCTTTGATATTATTTCTTGTTTGTTATTTGCCATCCCTCACTAGACTGTAAGCTCTTTTGGGGGAGGGCCTCTGACTTTCTTGCTCAGTATCAAATCCCCCCTCTAGGGAGGGCATAGTGTCTGTAACATAGCTTAGTACTAAAGAAACTTTAACTGAATGAATGAATTGATGGGCTGACTAGACATAGTCCCTGCATTAAAAAACAACACAGACAAATGGGGACAGAGAAGCCAACCAATAGAGGTATTCATAACAAGCTATGGAGCGCCTATGATGGACCAACTCCCATGTATTTAGAAGGGGCAGGGAAGGTCAGGAAAAGATTCAAAGAGGAGATGCTGTCTGAATAGTATCTTGAGGAATAAATAAGAAGTTTCTGGTAAGCCTGGAATAAGAGTGAGGGGAGTATATGCCAGACAAAAGAAACCACACAGAGAAGGCATGCACACTTTATGACCATGTTGAATTTGAGGTAATAGGGGGACATAAGGGAAAGATTTCCAGTGGGTTTGGAGCTCAAGATAAAGTCTTCAAATGTAAGCACCTTTCTTGAGATGTAGACTAGGGGTGTCAAAAAAATGTATGCACATTTTAAGCGATGTTATCTATGCTCAAGCAGTAGTTCACTGTAATCAGAAGTGTCTGGACGCTGATGGGAACCACTTTGAGCACCTCTTGTGATTGCAGAAGTCAAATGTGACTTGTATTCATCTTTTGTTATCGGTATATATTAAGTATTACAATTAATACAGTTTTTTCCTTTCTTAAAAACATTTTTTTTGGGCACGCTGTGTGTGTGTGTGTGTGTGTGTGTGTGCGCGCGCGCGCGCACGTGTGTGTATAATTTCTTTCCAAATATAAGTACTGGGGACTCCATAAAACCCAAGTAAACAATAAAAAAATTTGTGGACTGGTTAGATTTAGCTTAAAGAACACTTATGCACAATTGTACAGAATGATAAAACTGTACACTTGAAAGAGTCCAGTGCAATTTTTTAAAAAGATCTTTAAAATATACTATCCATTGAGAAAGACTATGACCGTGAGTTTAACCCTCATTCCTACACACAGGAGGCATCGTTACTTCCAACAATTCATTTTGTGGGGGTCATGTCAGATATTAGTAGAGAGGGTTTTGGGGGTATTATTATCCTTGTTGTCCAAGAACCTACAATATATTATGTACTTTTCCATATTAAACATAAAAGGACACAAAACAAACCAAAAGAAAAGCACTGGTAGTAGGTCTACCATGATGGGCTTCACAATTTTAAAGACAATAAAGAGTGAAAAGCAGAAGCAGCTCAGATGCTTTGAGTATAATGCTGATGAAGTAGTCAGGGTAGAGAGTGCAGTTGCTTTGTGCTTGCTGACCAATATGTAAAAGCATCAGGCACTAGCGGATCAGGAGCCTGATTGCCAAGAAGATAGTTTGGGGAAATACAGGTGACAATGACTGAGTCTGGAAAAGTGAGGAGGTAGGAACTGGGTGGCTGAGTTTTGAAGGATGGCTTGAATGTATGAAGTGTGATACTTAAATTCGTGAACTCACCCTAGAAAAAGTGCTATATACCTCATTGCTGAATATCATGGCAGTCACCTTCGAAGTACTCCCCTTGGGAAGCTATGCACGGACGCCAGTGCCTAGTCCACCCTTCAAAGCAATTTTGGAACTCTTTTTCTGGAATGGTCATCAGAGCTCTTATTGTATTACACTTGACGTCCTGAATGTCATCAAAATGTCTTCCTTTCAATATCTCCTTTATCTTCGCGTAAAGAAAGAAGTCACTGGGGCCCAGATCAGGTGAGTAGGGCAGGTGTTCCAATACAGTTATTTGTTTACTGGCTAAAAACTCCCCCATAGACAGTGCCTTGTGAGCTAGTGCATTGTCGTGATGCAAGAGTCATGAATTGTGAGCGAAAATTTCAGGTCATCTAACTTTTTCACGTGACCTTTTCAGCACTTCCAAATAATAAACTTGGTTAACTGTTTGTCTAGTTGATACAAATTCATGATGCAGAATCCCTCTGATATCAAAAAATGTTAGCAACATCATTACAACAAGTCCGTGAACTTAATTGCCATACCTCGTAATTGCGGCCAAAAAAGGTAAGTAGTCTAGGGCACTGAGGGGAAAGTGTTTGAAGCATACACACACACACACACACACACACACACACACACACACACACACACAATCTGGACATTATCTTTAGTGCAAAGGGAATGATAAATAGTTAGTAAATACCTCCTTTGATCAAGAAAAGAATGTTGTAATGGTAAACATGTTATAACCCACAGGTAAATTTTTTGGGTCATAAATCCATCTAATTAAATCCTGACTTTGAGATGTCATTATTTTAAAATATCTTTCTCAAATAGGATCTGTCTGCATGACAGTATCTACTTGCAAATTCCCCTGCATGTGTTTTGTGCTGAGCAGATGTATTTATATTTTGACATGGGCATTCTGAAATCTCTTTATGTGGGAGCTTTGAAAGTTGCCCTCCTCTGATTATGTTTTAGCCAGTGAATCCAGGAAGTGTGGAAACTAAGAGTCCTGTTCCAGTGACCTGTAGAATATGTACTGTTTGTCTTCTCTGCTGAGATAGTCCGTCATCAATTACATGTGCTCTAAAGGCATACGAATATTTCTTTTAGAAGAGAGCTAAAGGATGTCAAGAGTGTACCTCTGTGCTCCAGCTAATTAAGGAGAATGAAAAAAATCCCTAGAGAAGATGAGAAGAAAATAATTCAGGAATCACGCTAAAAATAAATGCTGAAGAAGTGAGAGGGAGTACTGGGGCAAATCAATACTAATGTTAAGAGGTACAGAAGTGAATGAATGTGACACTGGGGAAAAGACAAGGATAAAGAGTATCACCAGTGTAGCGTGACATAAAACTGTGCTCGAAGAGGAAACAGTGTGCTAATGTTCTGGGGATATTAAGAAGGATTTCTAAGTATTAGTGAGTGAGCAGAATCTTGCTAGAACCTCTAGAGGAAGTAACTCACATCCCCCTGCCTCGCAAACACACACACACACACACACACACACACTGAATGGATGATGGTGAATGACTCCATACCAAAAAACCCGTGTATGAAGGTCATAAGATGAGAATGAAAGGGAGCCTTGCAAATCCCAGTGTCCCTCCTATTTTCAACTACCCAAGGCATTTGCTTACCCACCCAGGAATGCATGTTTCTGCAAAAAAAAAATGAACTTAGGATACATTTCTAGTGATTTGGAAGATCTGAATAGGAACCTAATAGATGTGCAGATAGAGAGAATGCTATTTCTTCTTTTAAAGTCATGACTTTGAAAGGAAGATACAGGAAATAATTAGATGGCAGGCTATAAGTGAGAAAATAAAAGAATTTGGTCCTCTGGTGTGTGGTCTATGATGACAATATACAAGGAGCAGAGAGCATTTCATGAAGACTGGGAAGAAAAAGTTCAGGAAAGCAGCTGACTGAACTCTTGAGAGCAAGGACTGATTTTATTCACCTCATCATCTTTGGCATCCAGTACATCCCCACAATTTAAGAAAGCAAATGTTACAAAGCTCAGGGAAAACAAACAAACAAAAAAACAAAAAAACAGTTTTAGTTCTATGACCAAAGAGGACCGTAGGATGTTAGAAGTCGCTATGCTGAGAGCATCATCCATGAACATTTTTGGATGTTTGCCTGTTTGCCTGTTTCCCTCTAACCCTGGACTTGGCTTTCATATCTAGTACCTAGGGCTTTGTAGAACTTGAATCCATCCTTGATGAATGATTATAATTGTAAATCTGTTATAAAAATAATGTAGAGAACACACACACATACACATGAACAAAATCACACTTTGAAATAAGATTTTGATGGATTGAAAGCATACAAAAATCTTAAAAACATGGGCATTTCCTTAGCTTTCAGGTTTGCATGATTAGAAGCATGTGGGTTTTGGATCTGTTCTGCAGGATGTGCATTCAGTCTTACTCACTTTAAATCTCTCTTTTATGCTGCAACTAGAGTGAGGCCTGTGACATGAGCTTCTCTTCACTGTCTCCCCATTGCTTTCAAACTAAATGTTCACAATGCTTTTTGTGACTAGTCCCGGCCTCAGCTCCCACCCTTCATCTCTAGTCGTGCTGAACAGTGTGCAGGAATCAATTTTACGGCTCTGCCTGTGCTCATGCTATTCTATTTCTACCTTTCTTGGCCTGACTCAATCTTACTTTTCAAGATTCCAAAGCTTCTCTGAATTCCCAGTCTGGTGAAGTGCCTCCTTTGACTCCAAACATCGTACGTGTAACTGTAACTCAGCAAAGGAATCAAGATGATCTCCTGATGGTCCCTCTCTGCCCCTGGCAGAGTGTAGCCTCGTGGAGCACAGGTGCATGATTTTTCACCCTTGTAACCATGTAGCACTGAGGGTAGGCCTGATATGTAACATGTCAGGCTTAATAGATGCTGGATTTTAATACTCATATGCATGGAAAAAGCTATCTGTGCTGATGGGTCATCACACATACCGCCAACCACTGGTTTATTTGGTGAGAACTCACAAGGAATGCGTGACAGTTCGATAGGCCTTTCAGAACATTCTATGAATGAGACGACCTATGTGAAATCAACTGGAATATCGTGGCCTAATGTAAATGCTCAATAAGCATTTGTTGAAATTGAATGGACACAATCATTATCCATTCATTCAAAAATATTTTATTCAAAAATTGTCATGTCCCAGTATGAGCGCTGGGGAAACCAAAAGACAGAAGTTGAAGCAGATATGTAAACAAAGCACAACCATGTAATATGATGAATGTGATAAGAATCCTCTGCCTAAGGGACATAGGAGGGAGAAACTAACTGTCAGAAGGAGTAAGAGAGGGTGTAAGTTTCATTTGCCTGTTTTCTCTGAGATCCATTTTCTGCCCTTCTCTGGCCTGCAGTGTAACTCAGGGAATGATAGCTTCTAGGCTCCCTTGTTTCCTGGCTTTGAAGGAGGCCGGTGGGGAGGCATGGTGGCAAACTGAAGGACCAGAGGAAGGGACAAAGCCTGTGCCCTCTTCTAAACCTCTCTGCTTGGAGCAGTGTTTGCAGCAGTAGCTGCTGAGTTTCCCACATGGCTCCGGGTCCTGCTGGATAGGCCACTGTCATCCAGCATCCTGTGACCGGCCCAGCTCCTTGGCCTGATAATGTCTTCTCCCTGTATGACTCAGTGTTTCTAGTTTCTTGGCTTCCCCACTCATAGGCAACTGGGCTTTTCTATCACTTATGAAATCTGTACCCAGTAGTGTAGTCCTTGAAACACCCTAAGTGCTGTTTCCTGACTCAGCCTTGGTTGTTCAGAAGTTTCTCAACAAAAGGTCCTATTTAAAAGTCAGCGTAATGGGGCTGTTTCTAGAGATGTCACTCCTTTTTATACTCAGTATTCTGTAATTGTTTTGTTTGGTGGCTGTGGACAAAATTTCAATTTACTCTGGACCCAGATTTTTTACCTAAAAAAAATCAGAAAAATGTAATTATTTGGCTATCTTTGAATTCATTCATTCATCCATCTAAGAAATTTCATTGAAGCTCTACTCCCTGGAGGTACCATGTCAGCCCTGAGGCTATAATCATGATCAGGACAGATGTGGTCTCTGTCCAGAGAGCATCAGAGACCACTGGGATGAAAGATTCCTGTAATACATTCAAGTGAGAAGATTCTAGCTTTGACAGCAGTGCCCTGATATTCACATTTCCTTTAAAGTGTCCATTACCTTTTCCAAATCAGTAAATGACCATGTAATTGAAGATCACAAAGCATGTGGAAAGCGCTCATTAAAACTAGATGGAGAGCATGGATGCTTTTAGTCCGAGCCTTTTTATAGATGAAACTAAAAGAATTGTGAAATTTATACAGTTTTGAATAACCCCAAAATGATTTTATGTAACCTTCTTAATCAACAGACCTGTAATTAGGGAGTAAATGTGCCCTCTTTGTGACTCATTCTTTCAGTGAAATATGATTGGTAAGAATTTCTTCTCAGACATTGCTTTTGTTCAGGAAATGCTTGTCATTTCTTTGAAAGCTAGGAGAGGACTCCTATACTTAAGAATGAATGATTATCTCAAAGGGATAAGGGATGAACTTAATCAATCCCTTATACTGTAGGTGGGAGCATATCAAATTCATTGCATTTTGATCAGGAGAAATCTAATTTTTTCATACTTTCAGAATATAAATTTTAATATCCTCCAGAAACACAGTTCAGTGTCAGGAAGTTTTTTTGTCTTATCTAAATCTTCCAGGCTGTTCTTAGAAAAGATGAAGAACAATTGGCTGCAATCCTCTATATAACGGACTAAGACCTTAACTATGTTTGTATTCATTCCTCCATTGTACAAGTTTTTATTGAGCATCTACTAGTAAGAGCCAGATCCTGGGATAAAGTAGTGAGGAAAACCGCACATGGCTTCAGCCCTTTAAAATTACTTTCATGGCCAAAGGATCTTTGCTTCCCATTTTTTTCTGAGATCCATTTTTCCAACCCTGAATTTCTATTTGTACCTGTCCCACTTACATGCTACATTGTATTGGGCAAGCCGATAACACTCTGTAAAATAAGTTTTCTGCATCATAAAAATAGGAATGTTTATAATACCACACTGAGTTGTTTTGAGGCTTGAATGAGCTAATAGATGCTGAAAACAAGTGTTAGCTCTTCCCATAGCCATGATTATTTCAGTAGAGTCTCTGTCGTTGCATTTTTCCTTTGGTGCGTCCACTAGTCATGTGAGACTATTTAATTTTAAATTAGTTAAAATGAAATAAAGTTCAAAATCCAGCTCCTCAGTTGCACTAGCAACATTTCAAGGGCTCAGTAGGCCATGTGGCCGGTACCAAACTTATTGGAGAATACAGCAGATATAGAACATTTCTATCATTGCAGAAGGTTCTATTGACTATTGGACAGCACTGGTCTCTAGTCCTCTCAAATATGAGTGGGGGGGAGAGAGAGAGAGAGAGAGAGAGAGAGAGAGAGAGAGAGAGAGAGAGAAGACACAGACCCCAAGGATATCAAGTGGTGCACAGAATTGGTCAGACTGGGCCAGCCTTATTTCGCATGGGTTTGCTGCATGTCCCATCTGCACATGGCATCATAGCCATTCTCTGTCCTGTCCATTTTGAAGGGCTCTATAACACAGTGTTTAAGAACACATGCTCTGGACTAAGACTGTGGGTTTAAATCCTGGATTTACTACTTCTTAGTGGTATAGTTTAGGACAAGTTTTTAACCTCTCTGTCCCTACACGTCCTCCCATATAAAATGAGGGACAGTATGATCACCTACTTCATGAGTGGATCTATGTAAATCACTGAGAATGGTGCCTGGCCATGCAAAATCCTCAAGAAAGCAATATATCTAGGAACTCTGGTGGGGCACGTGAGGTCTGTACGCACATAATTTCCCCAAACACGCATTTAATAAATGTTATTTCTTCCCTTCATTCCTCTTTTTTAGAACTACTAAAAACTACAGGGTATTCTGAATATTATGGTTGATCGCCCTGTAGGGTTATCTGACCTTGAATGTGAACATGAAACAGAGAGCCCTATAAGATAAGCAGATAATCCATTTTCCTTCCTGACATTCTGATTCCCCTTTGTGTGCTCTTAGGGCAACTCAAATTATAATACATTTTTAGTTAAGTAACCAGTGGATGGGAGAAATGGGAAAATAATCTAATAGGATAGATAATCCAAATTATGAAGGGATGCCAAAATCGTTAATATTCATTTATTTAAAAACGTTTGCTGATTTAATCTACACTTATCAAAAATTTTCCAGGCAAAACATTGTGCTGAGTACTATTTGTTTCAGAGTAATTTGGCAGCAGATTTACCTTAGCAATTATTTAGGTTGGGTTTATATTTAAATTGGTTTAATGTTCTCTCACACAGGGACTGAGGTTAGAAGATGAATGGCCTAGGGTAGGGTGATAATAGGAGGGAGTCAGGCTGAGATTAGAAATTCGCTTTCACAATCGTCTACGTGAAATTTCATTTATAAAATGATGACTTCCCAGGGGTAAAGTCAAGTCCCTTATGAACATATATTTTTAGCATTCCATGAGCAGTATTTTCAGCCTCAGAGAACCTGAAGGATGTTTCCATGTGACTGAGAATTACCCTCTCTGCTGCTGTGATGACCTTTCATCAGATGCCTCCAATGGGCCACGGGGAGCTCTGACACAGGTTACGTTTACATTTACAGAATGTTAGCGTACAGGGAGCATTGGGTGCCTAAATGATGATATGAAAACTTAGCCAGATCACCCTCTTCTTCACACGATTCTCTTTTGAAATGGACGATGGTGTTACCAGCCAATTCTGGAATACCAACTGATATGCAGCAGTCATTTTCCTCTACAATTTTATTAAATTGGCCCTGGTAATTTAAGATGGAGATTATCTGTTTATTGGATTTAAATTTAGGTCTCATTTGCTGGTATCCCAAGAAGATTTGGGAAATAGAGAGAAACAAAGCCATAACAAACTCATGAAATATGTTTTGATCTCAACAGGAAAACTTTTGAAACCTGTGAAATGTGATGTCAGATGTCAGAGTGCTTAGGGGGTTGAGATGATCAAATTCCAATTCTCTCCTTTGCAAACCTGGGGGGAATTGGGAAGCATCCACTTAGTAGCATACCATTCTTATCAAATGTTCCAGCAATTAAAAGGAGTGAGTTCTTGGTAGACAGAGTGAGGAGTGATAAAATGTGGGGTTTGAGGGGAGAATATTAATGTAGCACTTCTGCACCTGTGGTTGGATGAGAGGCTTAATTTACATTTTGGCCTAATTATTGACCAAGTTAAGGATGCATGGATGGATTATTTGATGTGGTATTTACTTTCAGCTGAGTGTTAGCTATAGGAAGCCTATAAATAGGATATTCGCAAACATAGGGTTTTGAACATTTTTCTCTCTTACTTGTAAAGTACACGGGGTGGAATGGTTGGGATTGCCAGCAGCCCCGGAAGGTGGACGGAAGACTAAGGAAATATTTGTATTTTTCTCTCAAGCCTGCTAATCAAAATGCTCCTTCTGTTTTCCTCTCAAAAATCATCAGTGTATCAGGAGACACACATCTCCATGATCTATTTTGAGTCCAAATAGGTTAAAATGAAATGAGATTTTTTTCTCCCTGTTCAAAATTCCTTTTTATTGCACTAGGAAGAAATAAATGTCTATCAAAGGAAAATGAAGAGGAGCTAAGAGGAGAATCTAATTGCCCACTTCAATCACTCCCACACAAAATGCCTGGCTAAAGGATGGGCAGGCAGAGCAGCAGTGTTTTGGTAAGAATTTTAAATAAAAAGGAAGAAAAAATTGTTCCAGCAAGAGTTCTGCAGAAAAAGGGAGACAGCTGCTGCTTTTTCCCCAGCTTGCTATTTCTTTCAATAAGACCCAAAGACAATCCAGCTCTTGGCTTAATTAATCACTTGCTGATTTTGATGGTGGAGGAAAATGAGGCTCACCTACTTCTCCCTCAGCCAAGGAGCAAGGTTCCGAAAAAGGAGTAGAACGTATATCAATCCAGGAAAAGCATCACTTCCAAAGAGGCCAGACTGTGAATTCTCAGTGTTTTCTCCTCACTAGCTTTCACTTTCATTCAAAGACAAGTTTGCACAAAGCCCCATTCGCTATCCATTTATCAACCTAAAATTATCAAAAGTCAATAATCAAGCAAAAATATTTATTTGGGATCAAAGAACTGTAATACAAAGTACACAGATTTGGGTAAGAACCCACATAATGTCCCACCAGGGAGCAAAAGTCAGTGGTTTTTAAAGGAAAAAGGAACGTTTGCATAAGTTGTTTACAAAGAGGTTTGGTTAATGTTGGTGGGAAAAAAACTAGTGTTGGCTAAACATGAGTGGTTGCAAAGGCAATCTCTAAGCAAAAGTCCGTTGCTGTAGAAAGTTGCAGGTATTCTTTGCTGAATCCTTGGCATGTTTGTGGTTTGGCCCAGTTCTAAAGTTCATGGTTCCACCCATAAGGTCCACCTCCTTAATGGCCTCCCGGCCCCATTTTAAAACTGTTGACATAAGTGACTCCATTTTATTTCACCTTTCACACATTCTAACCTCTAAGCACCCATGTAAATTCAAACTCAGATTAATGAATCTGTTTTAAAGTCGTGTCCTACTCTCTTTTTAACATTTCCAAGCCCTTGTTCAAATAGTTTATGAGATTCTCTCTTTTATAAGCCTTCCTTGATTAAGTAAAACACCCACATTCTCAGAAGTTCTCAGGGTTAGGATAAATGTGGTTTGAGGAAGAATCCTAGGACTGCTTGTAGACCAGTCCTGAGCCATTGAAAGCACAAAGATGAGAGCCAGTTAAAGAAGTGAGAAAGCCATAGCTCAATTTTGAAAAGCAGCACGGTCAGACTGGAATGCAATTTAAAGGCTGTAGTTTGGACACTGCACAGTTAAATCAGGAACCTAGATTTAATTCTGTTTAAGAAGATCAGGTCAGGATATTAACCTTGAAAGAGATGAACTTCCCAGGTCCACCCTTGCTGGTTGCTGGCATTGTGTTGTAGAGTGAGAGTACTGGAGCCCTATAAGGTTCTTAAACCACGTTGTTTGCACAAAGTACTAATTGATGTATTTTCTGTTATATTATGTAACCCTAATAAAACCAGGGGCTTCGGTTTTCTTCAGGAGGTCAAGTTGGAGAAGCTTAATTAGTGTCAAAATATAAATAGAAAGGAAATATATTTTTAACCTGCGTGTTCTAAAGAAATTTCAAGTTATCTGATTCCACATTGACCTTTCCTTTTGAGTTATCCCTAGCCCCGTAGCCTTTCCCTTCACAAACTTTAACCTTCCCTCTCTGCTCAGACTAGAAGTTTTTCTTCCCTCTGTCCTGCACTACCTGAGCTCTTTATCAGGTATATTGTGAAACCTCTCACTATTCTTACAGGATTCTTCTCAATCTCCTGTCCTGTCCCTCTCAACTCATTCTCCAGATTCTGCATGAGAAAGATCTAGGACCTGGAGCCGCCCCAGCTTGTTAGCAGGCAGGAGGCTGGGGAAGAAGACAACAGGTAATGGCTCATTAGTAGGTCTTGGCTGTGTTCCCATTTTTGTTTTTTATGTTCACTCATATCAATACTCAAGTTTTTGATGAGCCCTACTTTTCTGACCCCAGGAAAATAGTCTGTCCCATCACTGTCACCTTTGCAAATTTAAATTCCTAGAGGATAAGTTCTAAAATATTAGGCACTTTTGAATCAGTTACAGTGTTATACAAATAAGCTATTAATAATCAGAATGATGGTGGGGAAGAATAGATCTAAAATGACTTAGAGAAAAGTTGAAATAAGGGGTTGAACCTCCCTGGCATATGTTTTCAATTTCTTAATGATCTTTTCACAGTATCACATTTGTATTCAAAACATGTTTAAGGTAGTGTTATTATGGAAACATAATTCCGAAGAAAATAGAGGACATTTTAAGGGGGGATATTAATGATAGATGCCATTTAGTAAACACTCAGTGTATACCAAGCTTTATTACGTATGCTTGATAGTTCTCATGATAGCCTTAAGATATAGCTATTTATCCCATTTTATAGTTGTAGAAACTGAACCTCAGTTTGAAGAATTTATCTAAATCCATGCAACGAATAAAGAATAGAACATCAAATTAAACCCATGTTTCTTTCACCATTTAACCTTGAAAAAACATATAAATCTTCTCACATACAGCATATATGCCTTATGTGACTGTATATACTAGATACAGGAATCAGATACAGCATCTAGGGCTACACATTTACGTATTTGCTTATTTATACCTAGATTTATATGTCAGACTACAATAGAACTGCTAGGGAAAAGAAACAGTGGGTTGAGATTGTTGTGACCAGAAAAACCAACTTTATCTGGAACAAAACTCAGCTTTAGAAGAGATTTTCAACTGGACAGATTGGCAATCCTTTGGTTTAACCTAACATGTCACTACAGTTACTCAATTTTATGTAGTGTGAATTTTGTAAGTAAATTTAAGGAAATAGTTTCCTATTTAACTTAAAGATATTCATGGGGAATGTGAACTTGATTTTTAAGGTGGGGGAGAGCAAGAAATAAAAGCAGAGTGTGGAATGTGGGCGTAGGATAATGGAGGAAAGAAGAAAGGCATATGCTTTCACTCACTCATGTGCCCCTTTAATACCCACACATAACGAGTGTTTAGCTGGGAAGGAGGATACAAAATCTTCATCATCCATGATCTCATCTTCTGGTAAGTCAGTAATGAATAAGATATGATTGGTGTTCAATGTTCTCAGGCCATGGGAATACAAAGAAGAGAGCAACTCAATTTGTAGATAAAAGGACATATTGGAAAGGAAGTAAGTTTCCTGGATGGATTGTGTTTTTAAGAATGAAGAACAAAGGACAGGGCAGTTCTGGTGGAATTTCCTGTCGCGTCCAGTGCAACATGGACAGTGAGGATGTGAGAAGGGGAGGGTTGGGTTAAGTGTTTAAGAAAGAAACAAACAGAGACTTAATGCAGTTAAATCTCTCCGAAGGCCAGGGGTCTCTCAGTCTCAGAGGACTGGAGCCCAGAATAAGGCCGACTGAAGGTTTTTATTGATAGGTATATAAAAACAAGAAAGTAACATTGTTTCTTACATGGTCTGTGAGACTCATACACCATAACAGAAAAATGTTTATTCCAATCACCCTTTATCTGTAAATATCCGAAGCACAAGGTCCCATGATATCTTACCTAAGGTATGTACCTTCTCAGGGTCAAGTCTCTCATATTGTAATAGCTCCGTTGAGATAAGTGGAGAGAACTGATCTTTGTTGTTTTTGTAACTTCTCTCACAAACAGGTGCAAGAGAAAAGCCAGAGCCGGCAACAGCTTTTCCCAGGCAGGGGGAAGGGGAGGCAAGACCCCTTCCCATATTTTTCTAAGGCAGCTCATTGGGGGTCCCCACTCGGTTCTGCCTGGCTTACATTGTGTCTCCCATGAGATATCTTACCTGTCTTTGGCTGCAAACCGTCTTTTGGGGACCACACAAAGAGACATTAGGTATAAACACAAGGATGGAACAGAGTCCCAGAAAGGCACAGTCTCACAGACTCTTCTTTCCTTAAGGAAAGACATGGGGGGACACTTGGCTAGGATGTTGTGTGACTACAATTTCCCATGTAAGCAGAGGCAGTGGTCATGAAAGAATAGGCAGTGTGTTGCAGAAGAGGAAACTGGGGGGATGTAGTTAGTTGAGTACATGGGGTTAGAGAATAGGAATGGACTGAAGGAAAATTTGCAGATTTAAACAGTTTTAGAACCCTGTTGGAAATGGTTTACTTTGAGTTCTCAAGGGAAACATGAAAGTTGGCTTTCCTTTGGATGAACATTGGAAAGCTGGCATGGCTAGAAGAGGATTTTTTTTTTTTCTTTAATAATTGAGCTTTACTGTCTCTCTCAGCCAATTGAGGGAAGAGTCTAGTGTTAGTTTCTTATGGCTGCAGTAACAAATTACTAAAACAACAGAAATCTATTCTCTTACAATACTGGAGACTGGAAGTCCAAATGAGTCTTAAGGGCTTAAAATCATGGGGTTGGCAGAGCTGGTTCCTTCTGGGGGTTCCAGCCTCTTTCAGATGGCTGCCAACACTCCTTGGTTTGTGGTGGCATCACTCCAGTTTCTGCTCACATTGACTTCTATACTCAAATCTTCCTCTTTCTCCCTCTTATAGGGACAACTGTGATTACGTTTAGGGCTGATGGGGATAATCTCCCCATCTCCAGATCCTTCATTTAATCCCATTCACAACGTCCTTTTTGCCATGTCAGTTAATATTCACAGGGATCAGGACATGAATATCTTTGGGGACAGTTATTCAGCTACCAGAGCTTCTTGGCCCCTTGGTTCTCTGGTCCTTCACAGATGGATTGTTAGATTCTTCAGACACTACTGAGATATGTTTGGCTTCTTGGGCTACAAATTTCTCTTGCAGTAAACTTGGCAGCGATCTGAGCCTCTCTTGGCCTCAAGGTCTTCCTCCCTTCCATGGAGGGGACAATATGGCTGAACATCCCTTGGATGTTAGAGTTTGAAGTAAATAATTCTGGGCAGGGAGAGGCAGCTGCTGCAGCTCTCACAGCTGAGACACACCAGCAATGAAAAGATCAGAATATATATAGAAGAGATGCTAGGATATTTTGAAGATAGGAGTGGTCACTGTTGGTGCAGGACCAGATTAACAAGAGTAGTGGACAGAGGAAGTGCAGCCCCAAGGACATATTTCTGTAGACACCAAAGTCCCTCTTTCCAGTTGTGCCTTGGAGACATCATCTTTTGTTGTTTCTCCACACCCACATCCAATCTGTCATGTTAACCTGCTGTTTCTGTCTCTTTGTATCCTTGTGTCTATTCTTTTTCCATCTGATTACAGTTATATCTGTGCCTAAGCTCCAATTCCCCCCACATGGCCCATGAAACCCTCAACGCCTCATCTCCAGCACTCAAGCCTCCCTGACAACCACGCCAGCCCTATTTCTCCCTTCACTTGTCTTGCTGATTTGGTTCAGTCTCAATGATAAATCCCTATTATTTTCTTCATGAACCCTTCTTGCTTACCTTTATCTCAAGGCAGAGTTAAGCTCCTTATATGGCCTAGTTTTTATTATCTCACAGTACTTCATTTTCTTTTTAGTCATGGCAATTCATGACTAAATATTTTGTGGGTTTCTGGCTTTCCACATCTCTGGGCCTAGCACACTATCCTCTAAGCCCACCAACTCTGGCTAAAATATCACCTTCTGCACTAATTCTGTGGTGAAATGGAAAGTGATTGTGATCTAACCTTCCAGCCCCAACAAATGGAATACAGGGCTCTGAATACTTTCAGTCTATGCCTCAGGGGGGCAGTAAGGATGGAATGATATGACACAAGACCTCAGAATAATGTGGAAATGTACTGTGTTTCCCCGAAAATAAGACCTAGCTCGATCATCAGCTCTAATGCGTCTTTTGGAGCAAAAATTAATATAAGACCCAGTCTTGTTTTAATATAAGACTGGGTCTTATAATATAATATAACATCATATAACATAACATAACATAACATAACATAACATAACATAACATAACATAACATAACATAACATAACACTTGGTATAATATAATATCATATCATATAACATAACATAATACCAGGTCTTATATTAATTTTTACTCTAAAAGATGCATTAGAGCCAATGGTCTGGTTAGGTGTTATTTTCAGGGAAACATGGTAGGAAGCACTCACCAAGCATTAGCGGTTGTTTTTATCATTATTATTAGCTTAGTTTTGCATTATAGATCAGTTGTATTTGTAGACCAGCTCTTTCTACCCTGTTTGTCTAATTGTCCTTTTCTGTAACAACTCTTTGTCAGTGTAGACTAATTTTGAACGTGAGTTCTGTAATCAATGACTAATATGTTTTGATTAGTGTCTGGCATAGTACAAAGCCCTTAAGAACATTTACAAAATAACATTCAAGTATGACAATTCTTTAGTAAGAAAGATTCCAAAGAAGAAACTATTGATGCCTCATGCCACCCTCATGACATGCTGTAATTGTCATCATAATCCAGGATTTTCAGAAGAGACTGTAGAAGCAACAATTTATTAGGAGGGTATCTACTGGTACATAGGACTAAAAGTGATCTGACTTGATTGAACTGCTTGTCTTCTTAACCTACACAAGCTCTCAGAAGTAAAAGGATAGTTCATATAAGCAAGTTGAATTTCAAAAGTGATGTCCATCTTCCCGAACTGATGTGTGTGTTTAGCTCCTGACCAGGTAAAAGAAGACCTGTTGAAGACTATGTCAGGTGACACGGTTCTTCAGTGTTGGAGTGAGTATTTTCCTGGTCCAAATCTATCAATGTACAGACCTTCTGCTCCATCCATACTCACTGCTTGAGTGCATTATGTGCTCTTCCAAAGCAATATACATCAATGTCTATAGGAGAGGGTCACACATCTCTGAAGACAGCCAGAGGCAAAAAAAGAATTCTGTCCAGCTTATGCACCAATGCATGGCATGAGGCACAGCATGGAGAACACATTTAATGCAGGCCATTGAATAAATGAATGAGTGAAGGAGCTGATAGATGTGAGGACCACAGAGGAAATGTAACTTCTGTTCCACTGAATGTGAGAACAAGGTTTCCCCTTTTCTATCCTCTAATGAGGCAAGTCAGGTTGAGCACATCTTGTCGTCCTCACCATACAAGTCTTCCTTATGCCTTAAAGCTTCTTACGAATAGGGGCAGAACAGAGTGTCATAGCACTCCACCTTCTAAAAGCTCCATAGGGAATAATTTATATGTTTGCTCATTAAAGCCTTTATTCTAATGCTGTTACTATGCCTTTATTTTCTCCTTAATGTGCAAATTATGAAGATTCCTCCGAATATGAAAACTGTCCTTTTTCTCTCTTCCAGAAATTCTCCATACAATCAACATCTCTTTGCAATGTGATTTAGAAATACATTTGAGGCATTAAAAAGCCAAGAGACCTAGGATTATTTCTCACTCATTTTCTGCAACAAAATCCCTACCTATTTTTTAGTGTAAAAAGATGTATCATCCCCAGAAACAGTTCTTAGATGCACCTAACTGGGTGCAAAGCTGTACCCAGTAGTGGATATTTGTTGGGATTAGCTGCCCAGCATCCATTTAGTTTTCCTACTTGGAGAAAATCCTATGGAAGCTGAAAGGAGGCAGATATTCTCTTTCCCAGCTCCTTGGCTGCTAAAAGGTGGACAAGTGACATTCCTAGTTAATCCAAAGTATGGAATCCAGAGCCTGTAATGTGAGTAGGTGGGAATGACTGGGAAATCTTGCTGTGGTGGTGGCCATGGCACCTCGGGTCAAGTTGCAAGGTTCCATGGTAGTAGCTTCTTGGATTCAGTGTTGGTCGGTGTGTCCACACCCGTGGTGATGATGTTCAGGGACCAGCAGCAATGACAGCGGCATCCTGACAAGACTCCCTACATGGATGACTGGGGCTGTATTTCTGGCTGCCTGGACTTTCACGGTTCCTGAATTTTTCAGCTCTGATTCTACTGCCTTCTCATTGATACTGGAAGCAGATAGTCTTCCAAAGAGTTTTGGCGTAAATTAAGTGACATGAATCAACATTAAATATAAAAACATGGTACCTGGCTTCTATGCACATGTAATTACAGATAAGCCTCTGTTTGAACAGCCCTAATAAAGTGTATGAACATGTAGGTTTATAGACCTAATAAATTAAATGATGATTACAATTGGCCCTCTGTATCCATGGGTTCTGTATCCACAGATTCAACAAAGTGCAGTTAGAAAATATTTGGGGAAAAACTGTTACATTGTTGCTGACATGTACTAGATAGTTAGGCCAATGATGGTTGCATTTCTACTGAACATGTATAGACTTTTTATTTTCTTGTCATTATTCCCTAAACAATACAGTATAACTATACAGCATTTATATTGTATTGAGTATTATAAATAATCTAGACATAATTTAAAGTTTATGGAAAGATGTGCATAGTTTATATGCAAATACCACACCATTTTTTAAAAGACTCTTGAGCATCTTCGGATTTTGGTATCCATAAAGGGGGAGAGGTCCTGGAACCAATCTCCCAAGGATACTGAGGTGTGACTGTATTTCTTTTGTCCTAAAGGTTTTCTATAAATTGTTAGCTCCAAGATGGGTAGTAGACTTGTTGGGGTTATCTCTTTGTGTGTTGTGTAACTGTCTAATCATTATATTGTTTTGTACACCTGAAAATAATACTAATAATAATAAAAAAAAAAAAACTGTTAAAAGCTAAGATAAAAAATAACAAAAAAATTTTGAAAAATTGTTAACTCCGCTATGAATTCTAAAGAAAGTAAGAGATAAACAATAAATTAAATAAATATGGCTATCAAAATAGGTCACAAGACGACACACTCAGTTAAAAAAAATTATAGGTTGCAATGGCTGTGTTTTGGTTACATCAAATCTGAGTTTCTTGGGAGAATGTGTAGATCTGAACTGTGAAGACTTAAGGCTTTTCTGGAAGCCCTGGTCTTCCCGGTGCATTTTGTTTCTCTAAAAATATATTATTTGTGATATTTTACTGCCATTAGAGAACCAAAAATAGCTCTTCAATGGGCTTAGCATTTTTACTTCAAGGGTGGAATTTTTGTTTTTTGTGTTTTACTTGTCTTCAGGCCATGGTGTGAGAATCCACCTGGTTGATGAGATTTCTGCTGCAATGTAGGATGGTATGTGTCCCATTCCTACACCCACCTAGTCGATATTTTTATGTTATCTTAGAGAGAGACTTTAAAAGGAAATCAATAGTGAAAATTAAGAAACATTATTACTCTAATAATTGATAACACTTTATTCTATCATATGGAAATTTGAAAGTGGTATTAACAAGAATAGTATATGGAAAGTATAGTCTCTCCATTATTTGTGTTTTTCTTAAGGCTTAAATGATCCCAGACTGGGGGAAGGAAAAGGTAAAAGGGAAATTCACTAAGCTCTGACATTTATGTTTCTCCAAATCTGCATGTGTAAGAAAAAGTTTCTATTAAAAATGTGGAAAAAAATGCATAAATGACACAAATAGACATATATTTATATTTGACAAACTTAACCGTGATAATTGTACTCCTATTTTTAAAACTAATATCAACATTTTGTAATATTGAGTTGATTCTAATTTGGGAAACGTCAAAGGCAGATTTGACATGGCTGCTGTTATTCTTTTGTTGTGATTCTGAGTGATGAACTGATTCCTTTCTGAAACCCAGCATTCTTCCATCAAACCCTTTCATGACTTCCAAGCACTTTTTACAAAACTTTTCTTTGGGTAAATGGAAGTCATTGGGTGAGCACATGCTTTCATTCCTCCCCAGCTACTTATAAGCTTCCCCTTTTCCCAAATTCAAGGACCGAGGGGCTCTCCTACATTCCAGTGTCTGTCCTGTGAACACCATGCCCTCCACTCTCCCAGAGACACCTCTGTCAACACCCCCTCCCTTTTTGCTTTAACTTCCCTTACCTACTGACACCTGCCTTCCTGTATTTCCTACCCACACTTAACATAGAAACATATACTCCATTATCTCCCATGTGAGTCAAAATATCCACACCCAAAACACCAACATTTATCGAGCCCTAAAGACCGTCTCTGTAGCTCTTTGGACACATGAACCCTCACGCTCTTCCGCTTTTATTTCACTCTTGCGCTATGATTTGACGTGCAATCCCACCTCTTCCTGAGAAGGGTCTGACACAGGCCCTTAATTATCCACATTTCACCAAAACCAATAGATGGCGTTCCCAGTCACAGGTCACTAGATATCTCTGGCATTTGATCTTAGTGGCCACACCTTCCATTTAAAATGTCCCCATTTATTAGTTGCTTTTGCATTTTTCTCTTAAGGTTTTCATCCTTTCTCTCTGGCTTCTCCTCACCACTTTTATAGATTTACTATTGCTGGCCAAACTCACCCAGGATTACATCCTTGAAACTATACTCTCCTTATTGTAAGTATTTCCCATCTAAGCCCATGATTTCATCTGTGACTGATATTCTAATAACCCCCTAACCCACTCTGTCCATTTAATCTCTCTGCTGCCCTCCAGATTTGTATTTCCTGTAATGCATGAGACATGTCCAAGACTTGTTACATTTTGCTCCAAACCTATTTTCACCTCGCCCAGTAACCCCAGGAAGAAAATAAAATACAGGGTATACTATTTTATACATTTTCCTCTCACAAACTTGACCCTGATTCCACCATATTCTATCAGTTACTAAATTCTATATTCTGTCTTAGGTCAAATTCCCCCTCATCTACCATCTCTGTCTTTTTCGTTGCCACTTTTCCAGCTTCAGTTTCAGGCTCATATTCCTTTTCCTCTTGATCACTTACCAGCCTGCTGAGAACTGATTCTGCCCCTTCGCTTACTCCCTTTATTGCTACCACAGTGATGTTTTCTAAATCACAAACCTACTCCTTTGTTTGAAAGCTGTCAAGGTTCCTCAGAGGTTTCAGGATAAAGAGCCAATTCCTTAGTTTAATGCACAACATCTTTATGTTCTAGATTCTTCTTACTTCTCTGTTCAATGTTTTCCAAAGTGTGTTTCTAGGAATCCTGGGGGGAAAGGAGAGAGGGGTTCTGCAGTCGTACTGGAGGCCTTTAATATGCTAACATGCACTAGAAGCTACCAGAAGTGGATCTACCATACAGTTTTGCCCAAAGTTGTGCAATCAAGGAATCTCTTTTTCCAAGGATAATTTCGGAGTTCTGCTAGTCCATGTAACACAATTTGGGACATCCTCTTCCAACCTTATTTCCTGACACTTGCCCTTGCACACTGTACTCTAACCAAATGGAGATTATTGGGGTTCCCAGAAAATATGATGCTCTTCATCACTTATGCACCTTCCACGGGTCTTCCCTCTGCCTAGAGTATTTTCCTGAGTTATTGATCTCAAGAGCTCCTATTATTTTTCAGGATGAGTATCACGGCCTCTGAGCATTCTCCCTTACTTTCCGTCCCCTCCTGGATCTGATTTTGACCTTCCTCTTCTGTGTGCCCATTAAACTCACTTTGGACTCTGTAATGCTCTGTAATAGTCAGGCATGTGTTCTACATGACTTTGTGTCATGGGCAGCTACTATATTGCCTGGCACAGAGTAGATGTTCATTAACTCTTTGCTGAATTCACAAATGAATGAATGGGTTGTATTGGAGATAATGAAAATCAGACCCAAGGGGACAAGGCATGACATTCTTGTAGAAAGTTTTGTGATTAGGACAATGGCTGACACCATCTCTGCACTTCTCAGAAAGGGAGGGCTGAAATGTAAGGAGAGGGAGTAAGAGGGCTTGGGATGTTCTGGAGAAAGGATAGAGGAAACAAATGTCTTGCTAGAGGAGCTGGATTGCTCTAAACCATATATATTCAGTATAGAGAATTGAGAAGTCACAGAAAAGCACAGGGAAGAAAATATCCCACTATTCCAAAAGAGTCTTTGTTAAGATTTGGGGTGAAGCACCAGCTCAGATTCAATGAAATTGAATTGTAGGGTAATATTGAGAAATGCTTGTCTTTACTTAACCATGTACTATAATCATTTCTCCAAGTGATTTTATATTCCTGCATAATGTGATTTTAAATAACTGCAATGCATTCTATTGCATGCTACATCTAACTTTGTTAAATCATTCATTATTGTTGGACATTAAACTATGTAAAATTTTTCACGACTTTAAATCACATTGTGATGAATATACTTGCATGTAAGAAACTCCTGGGTCAATGGATTCGTATATTCTGATGATTTTGATTTGTAACACCAATTTGCCCTCTAGAAAGATGATGTCAATTTATACTTTAATCAACAGGGTTTGAGAGTGATAATTTTCACTCAGTCTCTTTAATTGGATTCTAAAAAAATATTTCTGCACTATTTGGGAGATGAAAAATGGTATCTCCTTTAATTTCAATGTATTTTTGTTATTAATGATGTTGAAAATTTACTCATTAAGTATTTACCCATATGTATTTATTCCTTTGTAAATTGTCTTTTGCCCATTTGTACTGGGATGTACATTTTGGTTTTGCTGATGAAGATGTCGTGAAATTTAACTCCTAAATTACCTTTTGAATCACAGATTAGTGCTATTAAAAGTGGTCAATAATGAACATTACAGATGTTCTAAATCTAAAAACATAGATGTCAATAAAACCTTAAGACTAGATGGCAGCCATTTAGGTATTTGTGTTCTCAGGAATTAAATGGTAGAATTTTTAATCAATTTATTTCTTCCCCCTCATCTGTGTTCCCAGGATAGATTTTATTTCTTATTTTTAAAATTTTTTTATTGTTAGTTTCAGATGTACAAAACAACATGATGATTAGATATTTACATGCCTCACAAAGTAATAACCCCACCAAGTCTACTACCCATCTGACACCATACATAGTTTTTACAATACTACTGACTATATTTCCTGTGCTATACTATACATCCCATGACTATATTTGTATATAGTCATGGGATGTAAAGTATATATATATATATATATATATATATATATATATACACTTTATATATATATATATATATATATACTTTATATATATATATATATATGTGTGTGTATATATATAGATATAGATATAGATATAGATATAGATATAGATATAGATATAGATATAGATATAGATTCCCTATGCTATATATTACATTCCATGACTATATATGTATATGTATATAATATATAGTCATGGGATGTAAAGTATAGCATAGGGAAAATAATATATATATATATATACATATATATAAGTTGACATTCAATACTATTTTATATTAGTTTCAAGTGTACTGCACACCTCAGAATATATTTTAAATCATATCATATGTACTTATTCTTACTATGTCTTGATCAGCACTCTCTGTGTATGCATTTTAGCGAAAGACCAGAGGATCTGGTTTCAAAAAGAGCTGGGTTAGAATTCTTGCTCCACCTTTCATGAGTTTTATGATTTTGAAATTCAACCTCCTTGCACTTAACTTTGTTTTTTTTCCTGTAGAATTGGGTTGACGATGTATTTGGCATTGGTTAGATTTTAAATTCAGTGGGATAATAAGGAGTCTAGGTCAATACTTTGAACATAGGGGCTGTGCTATAATGGACCTACCCATTGATATATTTCTCGATTGTTTACTATGTATGATCTGGACAACCAATGCATAAACTTTGGCAAAATTCTACCCTAGCCTCACTAAGGTAAAGTCTGTCATGCCAGCTTTTTTCAGGCCCCATACACAACCCTGGGACACTCATGAGGAACAGCTGAATGACAGAAGAGAATCAGTGTGGCAGGCAGAAAAGGTGCTTAAGACTGATCTCCACAAGGCTGTGAGGCAACTGAGCCTCTGAGACTGAAACGAGACTGCAGGAACTTTTTACTCAAGAGCCTGTGTCCTTGCCAGATTTCATGTATTCTAAACTAAACTTACATGTTTGCTTTTCTTTTATAATTTTTAATGGAGATTCCTCAAAAAATTGAAAATAGAATTACCATATGACCCAGCAATCCCTCTCCTGGGTATATACCCCCAAAATCTGAAAACATTTATCCATAAAGATACATATGCTTCTATGTTCATTGCTGCTTTATTTACGGTGGCCAAAGACATAGAAACAACCAAAGTGTCCTTCAATAGATGATTGAATAAAGAATATGTGGTCTGTATGCACAATGGAATACTATTCTGCCATAAGAAAAGATGAAATAGTGCCATTGCAAAAACATGGATGGATCTTGAGATTATTATGCTAAATAAGTTTATTATGCGAAATAAGTCAGACAGAAAAAGTAGAGAATCATATGATTTCATTGATGTGAGGGATATAAAACTGAAAACAACAAAAGAACAAGACAAACAAATGAGAAACAAAAACTCATAGCCACAGGCAATAGTTTAGTGGTTACCAGAGGGTAAGGGGGGGTGGTAGACGAGGGTAAAGGGGATTAAATATATGGTGATGGAAGGAGAACTGACTCTGGGTGGTGAACACACAATGTGACATATAGATGATGTATTGCAGAATTGTACACCTGAAACCTATGTAACTTTACTAACAACTTATATGTTTTCTAGACTGAGTTCCCCTCCCAATAATTTTAATCATCACTTTGGATTCATCACTATTTCCATTTTCTTAATTATCATTAATTCTGTTGGATTTTATGAAGTGTTTATCAGCATCTCCCCTTTTCTGCTCCATTTCCACTTTACGGTCTAGGCCCGCATCAATTTTGATCTGGGTGAATGTGGCTGCCTCTTGATGGGTGGTTCTGTCTTTATCTCTCCCAACTGCGGCCCATCCATGAAGTGATTCATAATTATCTACCCCATCAAATCCAAGTCTTCTTGCTTTTTAAAAACCCTCTGCGATTTGGCCCCAATGCTCATATGTACTCAATGGTAATGGCTCATACTATTCAATACACTTCTGTGCCCCATAGATTTGCTGCAGTCAGTGACAGACCACGTATACAGCGGTAGTCCCATAAGATTACAATGGAGCTGACCATTCCTATTGCCTAGTGACGTCAGAGCCATGGTAACATATTAGAGCAAAGCATCACTCAGGAGTTTGCAGCGATGATGGTGTAAACAAACCTACTGTGTCCGCAGTCCCACAAAACTATAGCAATACAATTATATACAGTACCTAATACTTGAGAATTATAATAAATGACTCTGTTACTGGTTTATGTATTTACTACATTATATTTTTATTGGTATTTTAGGGTGTACTCATATTACTTATTAAGAAAAGTAAAACTTTGCTTTAAAACCATGTGCCGTGTTATGCCAGTAGCAGCCTCATACATCTCATGTTTGCCATGTTTCCTTTTTGTTGCTGTCATTTTCTCTTGTGCTTTATTTAATTTACTGTTGTTTTATAAATTTAGTGTAGCCTAAGTGTAGTGTTTATAGTCTACAGTAGTATGCAGTAATTTCTTTGCTCTTCATATTCATTCACCACTCACTCACTGACTCACCCAGAATAATTTCCAGTCCTACAAGCTCCATTCGTGTTAAGCACCCTACACAGATACAACAATTTTTTGTTTCAGTTTTGAAAAACATTTTTTTGCATGTTCAATTACTGTGAACATACAATATTATATTAGTTTCAGGTGTACAAAACAACATAGTGATTAGACACTTATATACCTCACAGAGCGATTACCCCAATAAGTCTGTAACCCATCTGACACTGACACAATTATTACAATATTGACTATGTTCCCTATGCTATATTTTACATCCCCATGACTTTTTTTCAATTAGAGTTGACATTCAGTACTATTTTATATTAGTTTCAGGTGTACAGTGTAGTGGTTAGACATTAATATAATTTATGAAGTGATCCCCTGATAAGTCTAGTATTCATCTGACACTATACATAATTTTTACAATATTATTGACTATATTCCACATACTGTACTTTATATCTCAGTGACTACTTTGTAACAACCAATCTGTAATTCTTAATCCTTTCACCTTTTTCACCCAGCCCCGACTAACCGCCCCCTCTCATCTGGTACCCATCAGTTTTATCTCTGTATCTATGAGTCTATTTCTGTTTTGTTTTATTATTTTGTTCTTTAGAGTCCACATATAAATGAGATCTATGGTATTTGTCTTTCTCAGTCCGACTTATTTCAGTTAGCATAATACCCTGTGGGTCCATCCATGTTGTCACAAGGGCTAAGATTTCATTTTTTATGGCACAGTAATATTCCATTGTATATAAGTACCACCTCTTCTTTATTCATCTATTTATGGGCACCTGAGTTGTTTCCATATCTAGGCTATTGTAAGTAATGCTGCAATGAACATAAGGGTGCATATGTCTGTTCAGATTAGTGTTTCAGATTTCTTCAGATAAATACCCAAAAGTGAAATTGCTGGGTCATAAAATAGTTCTATTTTTAATTGTTTGAGGAACCTCCGTACTGTTTTCCATAGCGGCTGCACCAATTTGCAATCCCACCAACAGTGCACGAGGGTTCCCTGTCTCCACATCCTCACCAACACTTGTTTGTTGATTTATTGGTGATAGCCATTCTGACAGGTGTGAGGTTGTGTCTCTTTGAGGTTTCAATTTGCATTTCTTTGATGAGCATTTTTTCATATGTCTATTGGACATCTGTATGTCCTCTTTGGAGAAATGTATACCGTATTCAGATTCTTTGCCTACTTTTTAATTGAATTGTTTGGGGTTTTTCTGGTGTTGAGTTGTATGAGTTCTTCATAAATTTTGGATATTAAACTCTTATCAGATATGTATATCACTGGTGAATATTTTTTTCCACTCAGTAGGATGTCTTTTCATTTTGTTGATGGTTTCGTTGCTGTGAAAAGAATGTTTAGTTTAATGTGGTCCCATTTGTTTGTTTTTCCTTTTGTTTCCCTTGCCCAAGGAAATAGATCAGAAAAATATTTCTAAGGGCAATGTGGGAGAGGTTACTGCTTGTGTTTTCTTCTAGGAGTTTTATGGTTTGGGGTTTTATATTTAAATCTTTAATCTATTTTCATTTTATTATTGTATATGGAGTAAGAAGGTGGTCCAGCTTCATTATTTTGCATGTATCTGTCTAGATTTCCTAGCACCATTTATTGAATAGACTATCTTTACCACATTGTATACTTTTGCTTCCCTTGTCATAGATTAAATGACCATATAGGTGTGAGTTTATTTCTGATCTCTGTCTTCTGTTCCATTAATATATGTGTCTGTTTTTATGCCAATACCATGCCGTTTTGATTGCTATGATCCTGTAGTAGAGTTTGATATCAGGTAGTGTGATGCCTCCAACTTTGTACTTCTTTTACAAGATGGCTGTGGCTATTCAGGGTCTTTTATGGTTCTATATAAGTTTTAGGTTTATTTGTTCTAGTCAAGAATGCCATTGGTATTTTGATAGGGATTATATTGAATCTATAGATTGTTTTGGATAGTATGAACATTTTAACTATGTTAATTTTTCATATCCATGAGCATGGTATGTGCTTCCATTTGTTTGTATCTCCTTCAATTTCTCTTTCAGATGTCTTATAATTTCCCAGGTGCGTGTCTTTTACTTCCTTGGTTAAATTTATTACTAAGTGTTTTACTTTTTTTTGATGCAATTGTAATTGGGATTGTTTTTTAAATTTCTCTTTCTGATAGCTACTTATTGGTGCATAAAAATATAACCTATTTCTGAATATTAATTTTGTATCCTGCTTCTGTACTGAATTCATTTATCAGTTCTAATAGTTTTTTGGGATTAGAATCTTTGGGATTCTCTCTATAAGGTATCACGTCATCTGCAAATAATGACAGTTTTACTTCTTCCTTTCCAGTTTGGATGCCTTTGTATTTATTTATTTATTTTTCTTGTCTGGTTGCCATGACTAGGACTTCCAATACTATATCAAATAAAAGTGATGAAACTGGGCATCCTTGTCTTTTTCCTGATTTTAAGGAGAATGATTTTAGCTTTTCCCCATTGAGTATGATGCAAGCTGTGGGTTTGTCATACATGACTTTTACTAGTTTGAGGTATGTTTCCTCTATTCCCACTTTGCTGAGAGTTTTTTATCATAAATGGATGCTAGATTTTGTCAAATGCTTTTCTTGCGTATATTGATATGGTCATATGATTTTTATTTTTCATTTTGTTTATGTGGTATATCACACTAATTGATTTGTGGATGTTGAAACAACCTTGTATCTCAGGAATAAATCCCACTTGATCATGGTATATGATCTTTTCAATGTACTGGTAAATTTGGTTCACAAATATTTGGTGAAAATTTTTGCATCTATGTTCATCAAGGATATTGGTTTATAGTGTTTTTATGTTTGTTTGTTTTTGTTTTTGTAATGTCTCTGTGTGATTTTGTAATCAGGGTAATGGTGGTGTCATAAAATGAGCCTGGGAGCCTTCCCTCCTCTTGAATTTTTGGGAGGAGAATAGGTATTATTGTAATTCTTTTTTGAATGTCTGGTCCGGGACTTTTTTGGGGGGAGAGTTTGTTGATTACTGATTCAATTTAATTAGTAGTTGTCAGTCGGCTCAGATTTTCTGTTTCTTCTTGATTTAGCTTTGGAAGATTGTATGCTTCTAGGAATTTATCCATTTCTTCCAGATTGTCCAATTTATTGGTATATATTTGCTTGTAGTATTTCCTTAATTTTTTTATTTATTTTATATTTTTGTGGCATTTGTCACTTCTCCCCTTTCATTTCTGATTTTATTTATTTGTGCCCTCTCTCTTTATTTTCTTGATGAGTCTGGTTAAATGTTTGTCAATTTTGTTTACTTTTCAAAAAACCAGCTCTTGGTTTCCTTGATCTTTTTTGTTTATTTATTTTAGCCTCTATTTTATTTATTTCAGCTCTGATCTTTATTGTGTCCTTCCTTGTACTCACTTTGGATTTCATTTGCTCTTCTCTTTCCAGTTCCCTTAAGTGTAATGTTAGACTGTTTATTTGAGATTTTTCTTGTTTCTTGAGGTAGGCCTGCGTTGCTATGGATTTCCCTTTTAGAACTGCTTTTTCCATGTCCCATAGATTTTAGGTCATTGTGTTTTCATTTTCATTTTTCTCAAGGTATCTTGATTTCCTCCTTGATGTCATTGCTAACCCATTCATTGCTTGGTATCATGTTATTTAGCCTCCATGTGTTTGTGTACATTTTAGGGTTTTTGAAATTGATTTCTAGTTTCACATCATAATGTTTGGAGAGGACGCTTGATATAATTTTAACCTTTTTGAATTTATTGAGACTTGTTTTGTGGCCTATTATGTGGTCTATCTTGGAAAATGTTCCATGTGCACTTGAAAAGAATGTATATTCTGCTGCTTTTGGTGGAATGCTCTAAAAATATAAATTAAATCCATCTGGTCCAGTGTGTCATTTAAAGCCATTGTTTTCTTGTTGATATTCTTTCTAGAAGATCTGTCTATTGTTGTCAGTGGTATGTTAAAGTCCCCTACCATGACTGTATTATTTTTGGTCTCTCCCTTTGTGTGGTCAATATTTGCTTCATATATTTAGGTGCTCCTATGTTGAGTGCATAGATGTTTATTAAGGTTATATGCTCTTCTTGGACTGATCCCTTTATCATTATGTAATGTCCCTCTTTGTCTCTTATTATAGTCTTCCTTTTAAAGTCTACTTTGTCTTATATAAGTATTGCTACCCTAGCTTTTTATTTTTTATTTCCATTTGCCTGAAATATTTTTCCCATCCCTTTACTTTTCAGTTATGCATATATTTTGACCTGAGATGGGTCTCTTGTAGACAGCATATGGCTAGGTCTTGTTCTTTTATGCATTCAGCTACCCTGTGTCTTTTGATTGGCACATTTAATCCATTTATATTTAAAGTGATTATTGATAGGTACGTAGGTATTGCCATTTTTTTGGTCATATTTTTTATCTCCCCCCCCCCCCTCTTCTAAAACAAGTCTCTTTAACATTTTTTGTAATACTAGCTTGGCAATAATGAATTCCGTTAGCTTTTACTTGTCTGGGAAACTCTATCTCGCCTTCAAATTTGAATGATAGAGTCTTGGTTGTATGTCCTTGCTTTTCATTGCTTTGAATATTTCATGCCACTCCTTTCTGGCCTGCAAAGTTTCTGTTGACAAATCAGCTGATACTCTTATAGGAGCTCCCTTGTAAGTAATTAGTTGTCTTTCTCTTGGTGCTTATAGGATTCTCTCTTTGTCTTTAACCTTTGGCATTTTAATTATGATGTGTCTTGGTGTGAGCCTCTTTGGGTTCATCTTGTTTGAGACTCTCTGAGCATTCTGGGTTTATATGTGTATTTCCTTCGCCAGGTTAGGGCAGTTTTCAGTCATTATTTCTTCAGATATGTTCTCGATAACTTATTTGCTCTCTTCTCCTTCTGGCACTCTTATGATGTGGATGTTTTCACACTTGCTGTTGTCTCAGAGATCCCTTAAACTGTCTACATTTTTTTTCAATTCTTTTTTTTCTTTTTGTTGTTCCAATTGGGTGTTTTCTGCTACATTGTCTCCTAAATTGCTGATGTGATCCTCTGTTTCATCTAATGTGTTATTGATTCCTTCTAGTGTACTTTTCATTTCAGTTATTGTATTCTTTATTTCTGACTGGTTCATTTTTATGTTTTTTGTATCTCCATTTTTATGTTTCCTATCTCTTCATTGAAGTTCTCTCTGACATCATTGAACACGCTTATAACCAGTGTTTTGAACTCTGCGTCTGGTAGATTGACTGTTTCTTTCTTTTTTCTTTTTTTAATTCTTCTTCTGGAGTTTTGTTCTGTTCTTTTATTGGGAACCTGTTTCTTTGTCTCCCCATTTGGCTGCCTCCCTGTGTTTGTTTCTATGTATTAGGTAGCATTGCTATGCCTTCCAGTCTTAGTAGAGTGGTCTTATGAAGGTGACCTGTGGGGCCTAGTGGTACAGTTTCCCAGGCAGTGCACTCCAAGTATGTCCTTTGTGTGTGTTGTGTGTGCCCTCTTGTAATTGAGCCTTAATTGCTTTTGGCACCTCAGTGGGTGGGATTGACTCTCAGGCTGACTGGCTGTGAAGATTGGCCACAGCCTATGAGCTGCTATGTGTGGGGTGACACCTCGGGGTTAAGAGGGGGGGACTTACCCCACTTGGCTCCTGTGCCTTTTGAGACCACCCTTTGGATGTCCCACTTGTGGGGATAATTGCGTTGTGCTCTGTTTTGGTCTGAAGCCAGTCGCTGGGTGTGTTTTTTCTGGTGCCTCTTGGGAGGAGCTCCTGTGCAGGCCAACTTTAGCCTTGTCTGTGACCAGCCCAGGGTTACCTGGTAGGAGCTACAAAGCTATATGCAGTTGGTTGCTGGCGGTGTGTGGGATTGACCTCACTGTGAACAAAGGCTGACTGCCACCAGTATTGGGCCTTGGGCAGATTACTAAAAGGTCCAGGGCACCCCAGGCCTATTGTCATCTGCCAGCTACCCATAGAGCTCAGCTGCTGAAAGAGCCTCCTACAATGTGCAGTACTGGACTTGTTACTCAGGCCCTGAGAGTGCCACTGGTGATGTTGCAAGAGTTGGGTGACACAGAGTCCCAGGTGTCTCCAGGGTGGTGTGTATGGTGTTCACAAAGTTAATGTAGATTCAGTTCTTATACCAGTGCTGAGCCTGTGGCCTCTCCACAAAATGCCCAGAGAATACCTAGGCCAGCTACTGCTCACTTCCAGATCCTTGGTAGCTTTCCAGTAAAGGCCTCAGAACGAGCTAGGCTGACTGCCCACTGCCAAAAGTGTCCCAGGCATCCTCACAAGCTGCTGCAAACCATCTTATACTGGAAAATCCTCCCATAAGCATTAGGGCATGGGCTGACCACTCAGGCACCAAGCGTGCCCCCAGGAGATGTGGTGCAAACTGGTCAGGGCAGGGTACCACGAAGTTCCCCAGGTGAATACTGTCTCAGATTTGGCCATGTTGAGAAGGGCTCAACCCAGAAAACGTGGTATCCACCTATAAGCTATAGGTGAGGCAGGCTCCACACAGAAATAATGGAAGCTGTCCCTCTAGCCCTTGCGCTAAGTCACACCTCTCAGTGTTTCCCTGTATGTCCCTGGTGCCTCTGGAGTTGCTGCCCCTCTGCCAGAGCCCAGGGTGAGTGCTGGTCTGTACCCAGGTCTTTTAAAAGGACATGTGGGTTTCCATCTCACTGGGACAGGCAGAATCCTCACTGATTTTCACAATCAGATGTGGGGGTTCCTTTTCCTGGCACAGAATCCCTGGGCTGTGGACCCCTCACTCTTCAGGGGGACCTCAACCACCAATGTGTCCCTCGTTATGCTCAACCACTACCTGTGGGTTTGGGACCAGCCCCTTTCACATCTCTGGTCTTCCTACCAGTCCCGACATGGTCTCTTCTTTATATCCTTAGTCATAGGGGTTTTGTTCAGCTGTTCTTCAGGTGGTTCTTGAGACTGATTATTCTATAATTTAGGTGTAATTTTAATGTGGTCATGGGAGGCAGCAAGCACAGCATTTATCTATTCCGCCATCTTTTTATTCCATTTCCATGCAAACTTCTGATGCACACATTCTCTCTCAAATATATTAATGCATTAAATTTGATTGTTGCTGAACTTTAAACTGAAGGTTGTATATCTCAACAACATTGTTTCCTCTTCTTTAAACATAACTACTTGGGGACAATCTTTGATCTTGTGTTCAGAATCTTAGGATGTTCCACTGTACAGCCCTTCTTTGCCTGAGATATCCCGAGGCACCCCAGGCATAACATTTTAAATATTTTTTTTTTTAATTTATTGGGGTAATAATTGTTAGTAAAATTACATAGATTTCAGGTGTACAATTCTGTATTACATCATCTATAGATCCCATTGTGTGTTCACCACCCAGAGTCAGTTCTCCTTCCATCACCATATATTTGATCCCCCTTACAAGATTTTTACTGTACCTTTTCTATGTTTAGAGTTATTTAGATGCACCAATACTTACCATTGTGTTACAGTGGCTTATAGTATTCAGTACAGTAACAGCTGTACAGGTTTGTAGCTTGGGGGCAATAGGCTATATACCATATAGACCAGGTGTGTCGTAGGCTGTAGTATCTAGGTTTGTGTAAGCTCACTCTGATGTTCACACAACGATGAAATAGCCTAACAATGTGTTTCTCAGAATATCCCTGGCATTACATGGCCGATGACTGTATGCTCTTTTTGTCATGCAGAACACAAATCATGCTTATTTTTGATGCCCTTGTGCTCCCAGTAAATTATCAAAATCCTGACCACATTTCAAGGCTTAGCTTGAATTCTTTCCTCCGTGAATCTTTCTCAGACTTCTCTCTTATTTATCTGAGTTTCTGATCCCAGATAATTGGCACAATGTTTAGGGTTAACAGTTTTGTGTGTGCTGGTTTTCTCTCTGCAGCCCTCCTGTGAAAACCCTGGAGGGAACACTCATCCACAGAGGTATCTTCTGCTTTTTGAAAGTTTGTGTTACGACACTTCGGTTTTACAAAAGAGTTATATTAGTACCTGTTTCACCAACTGAAATAAATTTGAAGAGGATATTTGCTTTCATGAAATGAGGTGAAAAGTAGAAACAGTGTTCAGCATTTGTTTTGCAGCAAGTCGTTATAGAGGCAGTGATACCCCAACCAGCAAAAGTAGCCCTGCTACATTCCTTTCCAGGGAACCACACTCAGCATCTCAGCATCAAGCTGCCAGAGTTTTGAACTCTGTAAGCACCTGTGTTTTATCTTGATTTATTCTGTGTATCTGTTAGCAAGATGTGTCCTAAGGTATCAGAAAAGCCTAAGGGAGCTTGTAAGGGTATTATGCTTAGCTCAAAACTGGACATAATTAAACATTTCAATCTTTGTGAATGAAATAAAGACACTGAATTTTGGGTCTGGGAATGCTCAAAAATTTCTCCATAGAAATTAATGATAAATGCTCTTCACTTTATGCCATTTTGGTTTATGAAGGTTTCATAAGAATGCTGCACTTGCAGACAGTCTGGGAAACCTGTCACATCTCTAGCCTTCCCAGTGCCTGGCCCCATCTGGCCCAGCAACGCCCACCATACTTTCTATTCCTCACTTGTGAATAGGATATGCCTGCCACAGGGCGGTCCCTATGTCAGGGCTCTTTCTGCCTCACACGCTCCACTTACACTCTTGCTGCTACAAGTGCTTCATCCTTCCAGCACTTCCTGGACAACTTTTGGTGATCTTTCTTTCAAACCACAACTCTCTTTTTCTTTCGTTCATAACAATTTTCCTGGTGTTTCTCAGTCTCTGCCCTTCCTCGTTTGCATAACACAAAACTCTATCCTTTTTAACACTAGACCATGTGCTGTTGGTTATTGCAACATCAGTGCTTCATGTTTGGTGAGCCATGAGAATTTCTTGCTTTGAGAAGCTTGGGGACTGTTTTCAGGCTGGGCTTATGTTCTCCCTTTTCCCACTTCCAGACCATGAGGATTTCTCAGCCTTTCTCTCCTCTTTGCAATAACTTCCACCCACTTTATTTTTTAAGTTCTTCTACTACGAAGACTTGGTGAGGAGTAAACCCTTGGTATCACTGCACACAAGCAAATAGGTCTTTTAAATCTTTAAGATCCAGCTAATAACTAAAGGGAATATAAAGTTGGGGTGCGGGGAAATACAATGAAGGCCACATAGATGTAAGAATTAGGCTATACAAATATGGGCGATACACTAAGGAAATGAGAGAGAAGTAGCATTGGGTAGAGAGGAGAAGCTGACCTTCAATGCAATCATTACATGAATATAAGCGTTTAGAAATCTGATTAATTGCTCTATTCCAATAAGTCATATGCCCTGAATATCACTCAAACTGTACAAAAGACGAAGACAATTTAGTAAGGAATGCTGCCCCATGAATATAATATAAACTGATAATCTGCCAGTAAGCTCATTTGATATATGAAAACCTACTACTACAGATTGAATCATGCCATCTAATGAAGTGGCCAAAAAGGGCATCCAGTTAGGGAATCCCAATGCAATTTAAATTTCTTAAATGGATTGTAATTTTATTATAATTACAAGAATTGTTTCTTAGTTTCTCTACTTAATATAAGTTGGTTCAATTTCATTATTTGAAGTACATTTTGATTAACATTGAATCTACACTAGCAATTTTATGTGGAGAAAGGAGAAAGGAATACATGCTAATTAATTCAATCAGACTCAATCAATGCCTGTAGAGTAAGAAGCAACTGAACTCCAGCCTTGGAATTAGCATTGTAGTAAAATCCTCAGCCTTGACTTATGTTTGTCACTTCCCTGTCCGGATAACAGCTGAACAAATAAATGAGTGAATGAATGGGTGTATGTTATTTCACTAGTTCCAGATAACTCTCAAATAAGAAAGAGCACCCTGGAAGGTCAGCCTGCACCTTTGGACTATATAGATAAGATGATCTGTTAGAATCTTTCTAGCTAAATGAGCATAGAGCAGCCTTAGTCCCTGAGTCTGATAAATCAGGGAGCTGTCTGGGTTACAGGCCCTTCCACTGTGTCCTACAAATTTGTTATCAAGTCTTCTTCCACATAGGGCTCCTGTGCTTCCACATACAAGCATATATCTCTCTCGTAGCATTTAGGTATCTGTGTGCCTGTTTATCTCCCCACTGGATTCTAAGGCACTCAATGGAAGCAACAATAGATGATAGGGATTTTAATAATCTTGCTTTATAGATGAGAAGGAAATGCTAGAACTTCCTCAAAGTCTCACAGCTACTCAGAGAAGGAGCCAGGATTCAAACTCAGGACCGTGTACCTCTTCTCATCCCTGTCTGTGAAGGACTATGTCCTAATTTTGTCTGTATCTCCAAAGATAAGCAGAGCATCTGATACTCAATGTACCTATAAGAGAGAGATTTTAGCTATCCAAGTAACTGAGAGGCCCTCGTAATAGACTCAGCCACCTAAAGAATATAATCAACTGTGAACCAAATAGGATTTCTTGTCTAATGGAAGCTGTATTCCACACAGACAATCTAGCAATATTCTCTGTCCTTTGTTGTTCTAACTCCTAAGACATAGGGACTATCATTGACTGTCAGGAATACTCTTCCAACATATAACAGGATCCTTTCTTTTTCCCTAGAGTTAGAAATCCCAAGAAGAGCCCTCCTTTGGGAGAAAGGGGCAAGGAAAAATGTAACTATTCATTTGTTACCTGAATTCCATGTGGCCTTTCAAATCATTCATGTACCTTTTCTTTTGTCCTTTTTCTCCCATGAGGACTATCACCAATAACCATCATGCTAAGAATAATTTCTGACCCATTCCTGGGAGAGCACATGAAGAGGGAGCATTAACATTGGTTCCCTTGTATAGATTTCACTATCAGAGCTCCTGATCTGCTAATCAGTGGCTACACTGAGGGGGCTGATTCCATGATGAAGAGCACAGGAACACCGAGGAACAACTTGTTATCCAAATCATTGATAACTCAAGGACTCTTATGAGGATCACGGAGGACATTTGGATGGAATCCTTCAAGGCTTGGATGGACCCACCTGGGTAGAGCAGTCAACTGGTCTACCAAGTTGTGGCCAATTTGATTTCCCATTGGAGTAAGGCTCACTGGGTTGCAGGTCACTTTGGTGCACTGGTTTTTCTGCCAGTGTCCTACAGGGCATGCTGAATTTCTTAATTTAGTTTCCTATTTCATTATTATTGCATTTTATGCTGCTTAGGCAGCAGAACTTCCTGACAGCTTCTTTCTGATTGGCTCTATAAGGCCAAAGGAAATCTTTGACACTTGGTGTCTTTCACAATGTCTGAATTCTTTGCCTAATCCCTTGGTGTGTGAAGGAGGATGAGAGTTGAGCTCGATTGAAGGATGTGTTGCAAAAACATGGGATTTAGCATGTAGTAGTTCCTGAATGACAATTTCCAGGACTTTGTAACATTTCTAGCTTTTTAAGATGAAGGAAATTTCCTGATGGATAAGGGTACATTCTGACACTAACTTACAAATATTTTGTACATTATGGTACAAAATAGGACATTAGCAAAGATCACTCCACATAGACTGAAGAGAGCACTAGAAATAAAAAGTTCAACAAGGACACTGTATTATTTTCCAATGGCTGCTGTAACAATTATCACAAACTTTGTGACTTAAAGAAACAGAAATTTATTATCTTACAGTTGTGGAGGTCCAAATTCTGAAATAGGAGTTACAAGGCTAAAATCAAGGTATTGACAGAGCTGTGTTCCCTCCGGAGGCTCTGTGGGAGAATCCATTCCTTGCCTTTTGTAGCTTCAAGAGGCTGCCCATATTCTTTGGCTCACGGCTGCCTCCCTCTGACCTGTACTTCCATCATCACATCTCCTTCTCTATCTCTCCCCGTCTTGCTTCCCTTGTGATGACATTAGGCTCACTCACATAATCCAAACTAATCTCTCTATCTCAAGAGCTTTAGTTTGACTATATCTTCAAAGTTCCCTTTGCCATGTTAAGTGACATATTTACAGGTATGGGGAATAAGGACATGAATATTTTGGGGGGTCATTTTTTTTCTGCTCATCGCCAATACCATTCTGGGGTTGAATAAAAAGTTATTTGAGTAGATAAGAAATATAACCTTGCATATTCCCAAAAGACAGAATGAAGATCATTAGTAAACCACTCAGTCATTTTACCCTGCTTCCTTTTCTACAGGTCATCACCTGTGGACCATTTGCTTTAGCTACTGACCATATGTGGGGACAGAACCAGGAGTGCAGTTTCCAGGCTCTCACCCTCACATGGAAAGGTGCTCACTCAGGTAGTAAATGTCCATCAGCTATGATTGGATGGCCATCAGCTGTGGCTAGTTGGCTCTCAGCTGTAACCAGTGAGCCATTGGCCACTAATATAACTGCCATGGTTACGTGAGCAGCAAATCAGGGGCTAGCAAGAAGATGGTGGCTGAGCTAGCAAGCGTGGAGTGCAGTTAGCATGGCAGATTACAGTTAGCAAGTGGGGTTGGTTGGTTGGCAGACAAGTGGACAGAAGGTTGCAGATCGTTTGGATCCTGTTTCCTGTGTCTCCAACCCAGGCGCCAGTGAGAATATAGTAGTATGACTCCCTTATCTATGGCTCCATGGGTGTTCCTTTTTGGCCTCACCATGTCCTGTGTTCTTATGTGGGGAGCGAGAGCTGAGACCCCGCAAGCCACCCTGCATGACACCATACTTTGACATTCTATTCATGTACTTGCTTATTTATCTTTCTTTCTTTCCTTAGCTATAGACAGTAATTAAGCACTTAAACCTGAACTGTGCATATGTCCACACATGAACACACACACCCTACAGACATCATTACAGGGGCAATTGTGAACTCTGTTCTGAAGCCCTGAACTATAGCATGTGGTAGCTGTGTGGTCCTATCTTGGGATTTCTCCAGTCTTGGAAGTTGTCTAGGTAAGAGCTAGCTGCCTTCCATCCTCAGGACCTCTCTGAGAACATTGTCAGCTTAGGTTTGAGGTTCTGGAAATTTCTGACTACATTGTACTATGATGAGCCTACCTTTCCTGGAATAGCTAAACCTTACCCATCTCTACCCTTTTATTTCATAGCTCCAGGCAGAATGGGAGCTGGTTAAAATCTCAAATAATTTATTTTTAACATAATGATGTTTATAGCTCTAGTTACATTGATGCCACAAGAATATAAAAATCAATACACACACACACATACACACACACACGAGAATGTTTTCCATGTAAATAATAATTGTGCATTTCCATAAGACTGAATGATTCGTAGGAATTATTCAACATTAGCACACATATGACTCTTTAATCTTCTAAAATATCTTTATGTTTTCCCTTAAGGTAAAACTGAGTTTGGTTTTGCTAAGTAGTCTTTAATTTCCATTTTTATTTACGATTCTACAGGATTGATGTAATTTACACTTTTCAAGATATTTATTATTTATTCTGCATGTGTTATGATGGTACCATATATTTTAATTAATGATATAGAGTTAATCACTTTTGTGTTTCAACAACCAAACGATTAATTTCTAAAGTGGTTCCTCATTCAACAACCATAGTTTTAGGCTATTAAAATGAAATTAAATTATTCATAAGTTAGTTTTCAAAAGACTGAATATTAATTTTGCATTTTCTCAATCATTAGAGTTGTTGGGAAAGTTTGTGGTATAGAGCAGCACGAAATTGCATGCTGTGAAATATGATGCATTCTCTACTGTTCAAGGGTCTTTCCTCAAGTACAGGCTTCAGATACTTTATGACGGTGACAAATTGCTTTGGTTTTCCCACTTATAAAGCTAGCAGCAATGTTTCTGTTTTTTTTGAGAGTAATAATTTGGGCAGGTTCATGAAAGGAAAATTGTAATAATCAGCTTTTGCAATATGCTTTAGAAAAATGAAAGATTAATTGAGAAATAGACTTACTGTGTTCACCAACACATTCGTTGATAACTAAGAGACAGTCTTGGAGTGTGGTCTACTGTAGGAGACGATTCACCTGCAGGTAATTTTGGATGCTCTGTGGTTTGTGCTCGATGGAGGTGAGGACAAGTGCTAAGATAGCATAGAGGCAGAAATGCCTCATTTTGTCTGGAAGAACTAAGGAAGGCTTCACAGAGTGGTATTTGAAATATCTTTCGGTCTTTGTGCTTTTTCAGATAGGGATATTACTGGGGTGGGGGTGATGGGTGGGACTCTGGATTGAACAGCCAGCCAGAGTGGGGAGATGAGACATTTTTTCTCATATAGATCATAACTTCTATACACATGATAAAGAAGTATACAGGACTTTAAAGTTACAAACATATTTTGAGAGTCTCATTCTACTAAAAATGAAGCAGTTGATAAGCTTTTGCCTAGTTTGCCTGGCTGGTTCATCATGTATAGACACTAATGACAGAAAAACGTTAGTGAAATAGCTTGTGAATTTGAAAAGTTTTCTGATTTTGCAGAAGGAATTTGTCAGATGATTTGATGACTGCACATTTCCTCAATGATACACCACAGACTCAAGTGTCAACTGCACTTGGATTCATATCTAAAGGATGCCATTTACCAGCTGAATTATCTTGAACAAGTTGCTTAACTTTGAGTCCCCCAATTTTCATTTGTGTAATGAGGAAAATATTAATTCATGCCACATAGGATGACTGTCAGGTTTAAACAAGGTAGTGTTTATAAAGTGCTTGTCACATACTAGGCACACAAATGTTTATTATCATTATGATTAAAAATAACTTTTAGAAAGTGATAAGTGAACAAAACCCGCAGAGACACTTCTTGCTATGCTGTATTTCTCACAAACACTACCTTATTTTACAACCTAGATGTCTGATGTGAGAAGGAGGAGTTGGAATCAATTATGTGTTAACAAGATCAACATGTATTTGGAATTTTAACCTTTCTGCCATTAACTAATCTCAAAATTATGGTAATAAAATTTAAGAATTTTCTTCTTTGAAAACTAGTTGTGGCTTGCATATAAATTTACATTAATTAGGCTATCAAAGTCTTCCTCTTTTATTATGAAAGACTTGTGGTGTGGAGAGAGACAGTTTAAATGCATAAGGAATGAGGTAGAATAATGATTTGGTGCATATATTCTGATAATTACTACTTCCTTTCTCCTGGCTCCCTTGCAATAAATGTGCTGTCTTTTTAAACTTCATTAACAAGAGATTACAAATTTTAATGGAGTACGATAATTTTACCTTAATTTTAGAGCAATGTATTTCAGATATTTGTTCTTCCTGAGTTATTTTCTCTGAAACAGCCTCATGATTCAGGAATCCTTTAAGAATTGAAATACTACATAGTGTTGGTACCAGATGCATCTATATTTTAATTCTCGTGTTAGAGATCATTAAACCTTTAAAATTGCAAATGAAACAACAGCTAATTGTGTTGTTATGCCAAAACCAAATCCTTTTTACCAACTTTAAAAATTTTAACAGGAGTTAAGGTTTCTTAGCAGTGTGTGTGGCTCAGTGGATAATGCACTAAGAAAATCTGGAAACCAGTGCTTCACTAGATTTAAGTGCCTAAATTGACTGGCTATAACTCAAGAAACCATTTGAACCATTTTAACATTTTATGAAAATCACATCAACAATGATGAGGCTTCAATCTTGAAAATGGCTGTTGTCCAATTCAGAGACCACCATGGACGTACTCATGGCCTTTCATTCACCAATCTGGCGTCTATTCTTTGTAACATTGATTTTTTTTTTCTTCTTCTCCTGAATGTGCTTCATATCCAGTGATGTTTTAAAACCTCTGAATTTGAAGAATGATAATCTACTGAAGCAATTAAGTAAACAGATTATGCAAGTTTCTACAAAATCCGTTTCCAAAGTTCAGAACAGAGCCGAAAAATTTCCTGGAATGGTCATGGGTTTAGAAGGAATTTCTAAGTAGAAAACAGAAATTTTCCCCTAAGAGAAATTGTTCTTTAAAACTGTCGAGAATAAACAAACAACAACAATTATTCTCTGGTTCTTGCTTCCCCAAACACTAATAGTTCTCCAGATTGCTCCTGTGGGATAGCAGAAGCCTCTTTTCTCAAAGTAAGAAGTTTTGGGTTTAACTTTATACTTGTAATTTTTTTGCTGTGTTATAGTCATGTTATTAATTATACTCTGAGGCATTTCTCAGCTTCTGGTTACTAGATTTCCACACTGTTCTGTAGAAACTGTCACTGATCATCAATTCCGTTGGAGTTTAATTATACATATATGACATACAATAATTATATATATACCATGTTTTCCTGAAAATAAAACCTAGCCAGACAATCAGTTCTAATGCGTCTTTGGGATCAAAAATTAATATAAGACCCGGTATTATACTATATTATATTATATTATATTACATTACATTATATTATATTAAACCCAGTCTTATAGTAAAATAAATTGTAAATAACTGTCTTGAGAAAGAAACGGCTTCCTTTTCGCTTTGGGTCCCTCATGCTGCCCAGCACTGCAGGTCACCAGTAAGTGCTTGGTTGCTAGTAGAAGAGCTAGAAGGCCTCTTTTTCTGGTCCTGTGGGTTTTCAAAACAGCTTGTTAAATCCTGTTTCAGTGTTGTAGAACGTCTTGTCACTATAGCACTTTGAGCTCACCACAAACATTGTAAGTACAAATAGGACATTGCCCCTTAGCACTGCCACCAAGGACATACATGTATCTCTGAATATTGCCCCTTTCCTGTACTCCTGGTTTAAATGCCCATAATTCCTTTTCCCTCTGCCTCCTGCTATTTAACCCAAGAGAAATCTCCCTTTAGGTTTTATTCGAACCTAAACAAATGTGAGAATGTTAAGAGAGAGTGAACTGAAGCCTTAAATTGAAGAATTTATGGAGAGTTTCTGAATCGAAGGAGGACTTGTTTTATGTCCGTTTTTTGGTTAGTCTTCACATCCATCATCTAAAAGAAATCATTTGGTGATACTTGAAGACTGCTTCAGAATGAATTTTTTCCTTCTAAAATGATCTGTATCAGCTCGCTCAGTTGCCTTTTTTCCCCTCCAAGTCAAATCTAGGGACAAGCACAGGGCCTGTCCACAAGCTGCAGGCCCAGGCTTCAGTGAGCTTCTGCTGTGCAGCTCTAGAATTGCAATACATGCCTCTTGGTTTAGGGCCTCATGTTTTACTCTATCTATTGCAGCCCCTTGTTGAATCATAGTCTTATTTGGGGGTGGAGTTAACACCTGAGTGCCATTCACTTGCTGGGAAGTTTTCTTTTTAAATTTCATTGCTGGGTACACACAGGTTTCAGATTTATAAAACCAATTCCTCTACGCCTCATAAAAGATTGCTGATTTTAGAGTTTGCTCAGGAATACAACCATGTCAGTTAAAGAACTTATGTATTTTATAAGTTCATCTAAAAAAAATTGCTGAAAGATGGTGAAAGTCAGCAATTGTCTTCCTATACAAACTCTGCATGCAAATTGAAATAATCCTCTTTTTCTCTTCAAATGGAGGTGGACAAAGCTATTAACTTTCTGTTGTCCTTATGTCCCTTCACCTATCCTTTTAAAATTTTTATTAGACACTTTAATGTGTGGGTTGAAATCAATAGAGAATAAGCTATTAAAAGAAAAATTGGTTGGCTGCAGTGCCTCATTAAATCTTCAAGCAGCTTGGCAAATTAGCACCTACCTCTAGGTGTTAGCTGGAGAGAAATAATGGTCTAAGGAAATAGACACTGTAATCTAAATCGAAAATATGGCCATTGGGCTGCTTTGGGTTTCTTTTGGCTGCTTTTGTTCACTGTTCATATTATTTTGTTTTTTGCTTATATTAGAGGCGGGTGGGGAGTCTTAACTTTTGGAAGGATCCCTTTCGAGGATATATTATATTATATCAGGAGCTAGATATCAGAATAACTTGGGAGAAACAGGAAACAGGTGCAGAAACAGGTGAATGGAAAATTGCTTGTTACTGCTCTGGATTAAGCGCCTAGGATGAATAAGGAATTTTGCTGGGTGCTGTGTGCCTTGCGTTCAAGAAGGACTGGGAGATGACCTGTTAATGCAAACAACATGAGGAAGATTGTCGACTGAGAAGCTTAGACCAGCGGTAGGGCTGTGTAGGTAGAAAAATGATTTTCTCATGTGAATGAAGGAAAAATGCTGAATGAGTCTGATTCTGTGGGTATATTTGTGAAACTAGAGATTTAGGAGGGAGAATTAGTGCTAAGATATGGCTGGGGTCATAAAGAAGATGGGGGCAAGAAGAGACACTTACCCAGCTATCAGAAGAATTTGGCCTTGAATCAAAATTCCTTTACATACCATTTGTGTTCTTTGCTAAGTTTCAATGTGCAACACATCAGTGTGTCAAATTTTATTACTAATGAGCAAAAGAAATAAGCAAATTTCAATAATGCACCCTCCATTTGTTTCTGATTATGAAATGCCAAGAGTTGAAATCGTATCTTTTGGGTCCTGGTAACCTAAAAGTAAAAGGCCTTTCGAAATGACTGGCAGTAAACATTTTTTAGAGATCAATAAGAATAACTATTCCGGACACACTGATTCAGGCAGATACCCTCAGGTTCCAATCAGATGTTTAATGAGAAAGGGAAGGGAACAATTACATCAATACAAGGAAGGCATTTCTATTGGTGCAGAGAATGTAGCATAATGATACTAACTCTAAACAGTGTTTTAAATTTTCAGTCCAGTAGCCATCAGTCCAGTGGTTACAATAACTGCTTTCTTATTATCTTTGCAAACAGTTCTTTGGGACACAATGGCGCACTCCGAAGGCTATTTTTCCCTGTTTTTAAACATGCCAAAGATTTGAGGCATAAGGCGTGCAAGGCAGTTCTGGCTCCATTTACATTATAGTTCACTGTTCTCATGTGTAGAATGAGGATTTTATGGTCTGTCATTTTGTCTCCACCCCAGCAACTCCTCAGGCTTTCCTAACCTAATCTGGGGCACAGAACCAAAGATTACATTTTGAACTTGTATCTTATTCAGGAAGAATATTTTATGTTTACATTTGTTTTATAACTTTAGCCATATTTACAAAAGTTATTGAGATTTAAATCTGTTTAACTAATTTATAGCTTATATGGCATGCCCCATTTGGAGATTCCTAATTTTTGGTTCACTTTTTGGTCAAATAAATTACATTACGGAGTTTTTCTTAGAAAGTTTTGTGACAGAGACTACATGTGATTTTGTGTGTGAACAATTTGGCCGAGCATAAGATTCTTGACTCCTGACGTTTTTCTCTCAATGGTTTCATATGTATTGTTATTATCATTTAGTATTTCATGAAGCAGACATGAGTGCTGAGGCCCAGCTAACTTTGTACTATTTTCATAATTTTGTTGACATATATAATGATTCTGTTTCATTTCTTAATTATAAACTTTATTGCACAGTGTAAATATTTTGTTTTATAGTTTAAGTAACAAAAGATGGGTATAGGACACTGGAAATAAACTAGAGTTCCAGAAAAATATAGAATCTATACCAATGAAAAGGAAGGACTGATGGTGACTGACTGTCACACATAATAATCAGGCACAAGGAGGCCCAGCATTAAATTGCACACACAATTAGAGACTTGCCAAGTATCCCAAGAAGACAGATAAGCACACAGAACAGTTCCCTGTTTCCTGGGGGATAAATCTTCTGGATGATTCTATTGATTATAAGGTGATGATACAAAATGAGAAATAATGATACAAAACTGAGGCCAGGTATCCTTGACAAAGAAGAAAGGGACATTCAGGTAGAAAGGGTGAATGCTAGCAATGGAGTTGGAGGTGGAAAAGGTGCAGGGGGAGAGAAGGAATTGTATTTCTGCTGGTCCCTGCATCATATGCTCCATCTTGTCATCAGGTCTCTGCCAGATCAATTGAGACAAGAGAGCTTGGGTGGAAGCTCTTATGCAATTAGTTGTTAGGAAAGAGGGAGCACCCCATATGGCTTAACTGAGAACTACTCTTTCTGGTAGATTTGGAAGCTTTAGGTAGTAAACTTTATGACTCCTTATTACTCATCAAAGCACAATTTGGAGACAGTTCAACATCTTATGGTACTTTTCTTTTTTCCTTTAGTTTAGAATGTTGCTAGCTAAATCTAAGTGCAGCTTCAACTGGCAAATTCTTTCAATCTGCCAACTTAATTTTCTTATTTCAACTGAGAAGCATTTTCTTCAGTTATGTCTTTGACTATTAGTTCTGTTCATTTTTTTCTTTCTTTTCACTCTTACCGTCATCTCTCTCATTTTGTTCATTTATTTGCCTTTTTCCTTGCATTATAGGAGAGCATCTTGACTTTTATTCTAGTATCTGATTTAAATGTTATTAGAATCCTTTCTTATCTCAACTTGTTTCCTGCTTTTCTCACCCTGTTTCACATATACCTATAGAGGGTGCCAAAAAAATATATACACATTTTAAGAAAGGAAAAAAATCTATTAAAATTTAATACTCAATATATACCAATAACAAAAGATGAATACAAGTCATGTGTATACATTTTTTTGGCACCCCTGGTATATAAATATTATTTCTCTGTATAGATTTGTGTTCCTTTTTCATGGAATTTGATGTTTTTCACTGAGGACATATGATAAAATCCAAAGAAAATTGAATTTTCTTTCCTTAATAAATTATTATCAGAAATGGATAATTCCACTGAATCTTCTAGTCCCTGCATTAATCAGGAGAGGCTAAGCTATCCTTGAAATAGCAAACAACTCCCCAACTTTCTGGCGCACAACAAAGTTTACTTCTCATTTCAGTGGCTTAATCCATACAGTTCATTTTTCAGTCACCCCAAGTTCACTGCAGATAGGGTGTTTCTCTATGTAACTCAGGAATGTAACTCCTCCATGTAACCACAGTAATCCTGTGGTTCCAGTGTCACAGCCTCCACAACCTCCACTCGCTCTGTGGAGGGGCAAGAGTAGCCCATAGAGAGTCAGACCTGCCCTCGTGCCACTTTGCTCGCAGCTTCATTGGCCAGAACCAGGCCCATGTCCCTGCTTGACAGCAGGACCAGGTGGGAAATGGCTCTACCTATGTGCCCAGGAAGAAAAAGGAAAGAACTGAGTATTGGTGACATCAAAAATAATGTCAACCACAGTGGTAACAAAAAGACTGCATTCAAATAAGTTTGGAGAACACTGGGTTGACGGAAAGTCTACATGTCTCTTCATGTTATGAATTCTCAGTGCCTTTTCTCTGCTGGCATTGCTGAGAATGACCAAAATAAAGAATGCGGCCATCTGTTTTTCCTGTAGTTATATCAATATTTCTCGTTTGGTGACCACAGCTCTGAGGAGCACACTTGGGAGATGCTGTTCTCACTCTCAGGTGTTCCCAGCAGTGTCCAGGATTTGGGTACCTATGGTGGGTAAGACAGACAGTATTTTCCCCTAAAGATGTTGATCTCTGTCGAGGTGTGCCTTAGGTTAAATAGGCACTACGTAATGCCCAAAGTAGGGTGCCGTCTTATACATAGCCAAGTGTCAAACAGGTGCGTTGTGCTTCCCAGTGTAGTACAAGAGAATTATCTTCAAAACACTGACCCTACTCTTTTTGCATCCTTCATGACTTGGTATCTGTTTTAGTTCAGGTATTCTTTGCTCCCTTCATAACACCTGGAGGAATTGGACTTCAATTCGTTTCTACTGATTTGTTACTTTGACCTGGTGTAGTTTTGAAGCAAGGAGTTTCAGGCACCCGGAACAGTCTGCAAGGATGGTGTGAACAGCAGAGTGGGGAGTAGTGTGGGAAGTTACGTACAAGGGGACATGCATTTTCTTTGAAATGAAAGCCATCCAAGGTTTGCCTTGGAAGTTGCTATGGGCTGAATTGTATCCTCCCAAAATTCATATGTTGAAGTCCTACCTCTTAATCTGATATATTTGGAGGGTCCTTTAGGAGGTAAATCAGGTTAAATAAGGTCAGGGGAGGGGGCTACTCCAAAAGGATTATTATCGAACAGAAAGAGATCATCCACCCGTGCTAGTAGAGCCAAACACTAAACACTGAGAATTGCAATGGAGAAAGATTGACTATTTTATTATAAATGGTGCCACCTGGGAGAACAGGAAGCTAATGCTCAAAGCCCCAACTCCCTGGTGGCCTGTACAGTACATATTGCATGGGGCAAAACCACAAGACACCAGGGGTTGTTGTTTGGGGTCATGCTGGAAGCTGATTGGTTGGAAGTGAGGTAAGGGTAATGAATCATTTCTTCAGGTCTTCAGGACATCTCTGAAGTCTGCTCTGGCATCCCTCAGTCTGGTTTCATGGAAAAGTAGCCAGGGGATCATTCCACCCCAGGGCTCAGGAGCTGAAACATACCTTAGGCCAAGATGTTGTCTTTAGCTGCCAGAGGTCCAGATAGTACGGCCTTCAGTCAGATCCAGGCTACTGTCCTCTGCTGCCTCAGGGGTTGTTGATTATCTGGGGGAAAGAGTGGGTCTCTGAGGGGTGGAGAGAGAGAGAGAGAGAGGATTTCTAGAGCTAGGACTTAAAACTAAATTTAATCAAAGTCATAAGTACCCTTGAATAGCCTTATAAGCAAAGCTCTCTCTCTCTCTCTCTCTCTCTCTCTCTCTCTCTCTCTCCCTCTTTCTCTTAGCTGTTCAGTCAAAAGGCCTTGTGAGAACTTCAGTGAAAGGCAGCTCTCACAAGCCAGGAAGAGGAAGAGGGGCCTCCTCAGAATCCAAATCCTGCTGGACCTTCATCTGGGACTTCTAGCTTCCAGAAGAGAGAGAAATAAATCTCTGTTGTTTAAGTCACCCATGTCTGTGACATGTTGTGGCAGCCCAAGCAGACTAATAAAGAGGCCAAACCTGTTTTACTCTTGCCCCAAAGCTGGAAAATGTGGTTCTGCGGCACTGTCCGAGGTGACATCGCTCAGTTGCCGAAGACTGAATTATGTGCCACTCAGTGGCCCTGGCTTCTTCCAAGTCCTTCCCAGAGGATTGAGCCCTCAGTCCCTGAGTTCAAGTCCAGTCAGCTTCAGCTTCGTCCACACCGTGAAATGGCCACCATCCCCACCATTGCAACAGCAGGGGACGTGGTGCTGGATCTGGTGCTGGGGCTGCTGGCGGAGGTAATGCACAGTCAGTTAGGTCACAGTGGAGAAAGAAAGCCTGGGAAGAAAAGCATTTCATAAAAGTTGGGAATAGAATCAGGACACTGTAATAAAGCACATGAGGTTTTCACAGTGCCTGCATGGCTGAGCTTACACTTTATCACAGAAATTGTCAACACTGATTACAGATGTTGAAGAATTTTGAAGCCTAGAAGGAAAAATTGATAAAAGTTTTATTCGATTATATAACTAATACTGCAAACCATCATTTATGTGGTTATGTGGCATTTATTCTTTTTTGCCGTGTAGCAAAATAAATATTATGCATCTTATTAAATTGGTGTCAAATTAGCTGTGTAAGCTGCCTTTGATTCAACTTCACAGTTAGTCTCATGGTTCACAATTTTAAAAATTGGAGTTAACGTTGCTGTGTATTATTCATTTTGTCACTGACTCACAGGGTTCTGTCTTCCAAGTTTTGCAGTCACAGCATTTGTTTTGTCTTCCCAGATATACCAGAAGCAAACTAAAGAAAAGTTAAATCCTTCTTTCATATCTCCACCTAATACCTAGCCAACTCTCAATATATGTATTGCATAAACAAAATGACATGCAACAAAATTTAATTTTATCATTGGTACTTAGTTTATCTTATCAATATGATTTTAAAATTCATATTAAATGTCAAAATAGAAAAAAATTAATAGAAAAGACATTTTTTTAATCGAAACATCAAAAGGGACTTCAGATGCTAGTCTATCTAGTATTAATGCATGGAATCTGGATTGAATTGTACTTTCAAGCCAATCAGTGGGTTAATCTAAACAGTAAATAATTTAGAAATATTATTTTCAGTGCTTCTAATGTCTTACCAGAACAATAGACTTGCAATTTTCAAATAGATCAATCACCAGCAATTGGCTATGAATATTACATTTAAATCTTTTTTTTTTTTATGCTTTTATCAGTTCTTTTGGTATTCTTATATCAGTATACCCTAATACGTTCAGGAAACTGTGTTGAACTCACTTGCAGTAGTATGTATTGCCTTTAATGACATCTTTTCATGATATAACATATATCTCAATGAAATTCGAGCTCCTTAAGGACAAAGGTTGTGTCTGTTCTTGTAACCTGGTAAATATTTAGTTCTCGTGACTTCAGATATTATCTGCTAAATTCCAGGAGTTCACTGTTGTTGGCAGTATGCTGGCAGGTGCGAGACCGTCTCAGGTGTTTTAAGTTGGTGACCAGTCTCTCTTCATTTCTATGACATCTTTCATTCGAAAACATTAAGGGAAGGGAACTAAGAAACAGAACATATTTTATTTTGAAAAATTATCCATGTAACTTGTGGTAAAATGTATGTTACTTTGAAATATATTCACATTGAAATAGATGTGATATATCTGATACATATGTTTTATATATGTATACATATGTACAAATTTAGATAAATAATCATGGACTTAATATCTGTACAATTTCAATTCGTGATATCTAATTTCTCATATTTTTTGCCTTCTTTGAGTGAGCATTTTAATGAAACGTCATGCTTTTCTGTCCATTTTCATAAATCTATATTTTCAGTCGTATTTAAATTCCAAATTCTGGTTCTATTTTAGATATTCTACTTCGTGTACCCCCCATTACAGTCTTCAGCCCACAATGCTTTGCTGGCTGCTCTTACTGCCCACATCCAAGTCCAAAGGTCATCTGCTCAACACATGGAGTTGTGAACACTCATCCTAAAAAACAAAACTTATCCTCATTCAAGTCACTCTATCACATGGCTCTGTGTTATTTTCTTTATTCAATGTATGTATAAGGAATGACCTTCTTAATTTCTTTGTTTCATCTATATGTCCCTCTCCCCAGAGGCCCACACACCGGAAGGCAAAACCTCATGCAAGACAGGTCCTTGTCTTTCCGGTTCCACGGCTGAAGCTGAGAGCCTGGAGTGGTTCCTGCCTGTTAACACTGTGCGCCTTAAATAAGTGTTTGCTCGCCAAATGTCAGTGAATCTGAAGGGAAGCGTTGGAATTCGTGGTGAAGAATGGGTTAGCGTAAATAATAAACCAACCCCAGAGTAGGGGAAGCCTCACAAAGTGCTATTAAAATAAATGAGGGCCTGAGGGGCTTCTGTAGGTGGCAGCTGCTCTCATTTCAGAATAGGCCTAGTTCCTCCTTCAGCTAAAAGCCCTAAATACAATTTCTCCCCCCTAACTCATTCCTTCTATAATCCTGTTAGACTGAGTTACTTGCTTCCGCCCAGGCCAGCGACATTTCTTTCATGGCTGGGCTGACTGCCAGTGGCCCCGATAAAGGTAGAAACTTGAGTGGAATATTTTGATCTAGATAGCTTTAACCTTCCAGCAGCTCGATCTTCCGGAACACTGACAGGCGGTGCTTGAAGTGAGGGGGAGAGGCGTTTCCTCATCCTGACAGTGGATTTGAGATGGGGCTGGGGCACATCCTTAAACATTCTGGGCAGGAATGGTTTTCCTGGAATCCTGGGAACACCGAAGCTTCTCTCACTCTGCCCTTCACCCTTCAGCTGCTCAGCAATAAATGCACTTTTATTATTCACTCTTGAATTTTTTTTCAGTTGGAAGTGACTTCCAGGATTCTCTGGGCAATGATGACAGAAAAATAATTTTACTCAGTCTTTCACTTAGGTAACTCACTGGCATAAAGCAGTGGTTAGAAGCACCAAATTCCTCTGACTTCAGCTACAATAAAGATCATTTGAAGTCATCCAGTTGGTTTAATAACACTGGGGTTCCTGAGACAGTACATAAGAAGTATGAATGGTGAAACTCAAGGACTGTAATTTCTGCAAGTGGTCAGGTCAGTTGAAGGCCACTGTCCTAGCTCCCTGCACGAAAGTTGGAGGAGGCAAGCCAGTGGCGGTGGTGGGGGAGGGGAAGGACAGGACAACAGAGAGCATATGAACTTGGTTGCTGCTGCATGAAGAATATCTTCAATGCGGAGTCTTTTATTTGGCGATTCAGCCTCTCTTCATCTTTCTGATATATTAGAACCAAAGTTTTAAAGGAAATGCACTATGAGCACTACAGATTCTATGTCATAGGGACCAGAGAAAACTCAACCACTTCTTTCCCAGCATGTTTTTAGGAGTGGCTAGTTTATGATTTCAGGCTTTGCTATGGTCTGTTTCATACATTTACATTTTGGTCAAGCCTTCTGACATTCTCAAGGTCCTATTCTGTATGGGATAAAAGGCTAATTTGAGTTTTTTGCTATTCAAGAATTTTTTTTTTCCTTACAAAATTGCCTTGTATCTCTCCTCATGAATGCTAGCCATCCAGATATTGTTGAAATCCTTTTTAGAGAACTGACCTTTCTAGGTTATTAAATTCTTTGAGCTCCTGAAAAAATAGATTACTTTAGATGAGGTCTAAAGGGCTGATGGAAGTCTTAAACTGGCTATAATTCCCACAACCAGTGATTTTTATAGGAGCTTTTCACAGGTGCCATTGTTTGAATGAATAACTAAAGGTGGGGGGAGAATGGACTCATTTGGCTGTTTACCCTCATGAATATTAATTCCCCAAACTAAAGACCTAAAGAACAATTATGAGATAAAAGCCTCCATTCCCCTGCTTCCAGGGAAGAATTCATTCAGATTCCTCAAGATATAAAATTGACTGCACTTAACAATCTCCATAAGAAATGCTGCCATTTCCTTTAATAATAGACCCCAGTGTCTGATCAGTCCTTACAGACAGGTGATTTTTCATGAACTCTAACTTAAAGAATTTCAAAACTAAGTAAAAAATGTTATGGCCTGTTTTGTTCACCCATTTCTCCTCAACTTCTGGAGAGGATGATTGCCATCTAGTAGGCACTAAATAAATATCTTTGAATAGATGAATAAATAACTGAATTAACATTAATTTGTACAACAAAGAAGGTGACATAGTCATTCAAGTTGTCAAGTATTATTGAGAACTTATTCTGTGCATAGTACTGCTGAGGAAATGTATGGATTTTGAAGATGTGAAAGGGAAAAGAATCTGTTAACCCTAGGTTTTGACTATTTCTCACAATTTAGTAAGTGCATATAAATATACAAAAGTAACCACAATCCTAAAGAAGTCCTAACTGGTGCTGTTGCTATAAGCCACTGTGTAAGTACATTGGCTAAAAAGAAGACATGTATGTGTATTAGGATACATGAGATTATGAGTAGTTCTGAGTTACTGGTAGGACATGGCGGTTGCAGGTCTTTCTAGTTAAAGGTGATACCCAAGCAAAGGTATGGAAGCAGGACGATGCAGGAGGAAACCCAGCACAGTTGAGGAGTCTCATGTGCTTTTGGGGTTTTGTATGTCTGTGTATGTGTGTCTGCTGGTGGTGATGGAGATGGAAGGAGCAGGTAGGAACACACTGGAAAGTTTTGCTGGGACTGCAATAGACAGCCATCAGAGAGTTCAGAATAGGAAATGATCGTTTACGTAACAAAATACCCCATTGTAGGCACCATGAAATCTGTAATTGTTGTCCATTCTGTCTGCTATTGTTTTGGTGGAATAGTTCCTGGAACAGAGCAGGTGCTAGATAAATATTTGTTGAGTGAATATGAAATGCTATTATTCTGATGATGGCACATGGAGGTCATGACTTTGTGGAACTGCTCACCTTTTATTGTTTAAATTTTCTCTGCCAAAGAGACAAAATGTAAACTAGAAAAGGTCGAACAATTATCAATAAATGGCATTGAAGACCAAGGCAGTAACATAACATCCAGCCTCTTAGAATATTTTCAATATTTTGGACAAATGAAACATGATATTAAGGGAGAGCAGAGTTTTACAACTCCAAAATATGTCTCTTTGGGATATTGATTATTTAAGTTGGTTATTTTTAAGAAACAAAAGACTCAGAAACTTTGACCTTCCTCTTAAATGCCTAAATGAATTTAGATCACAGACCTGCTGCAGAAAGGGACATATCATCATAGATAACTGTAGCTTAATATGAACTAAGTGTGGCAGACAGGGAGGAACCTAGCATGGCTGTTTTGATCAAAGTCCTCTCTGTGTGAAAGAGGGCCCAGCAACATTTGTTTGCCAAACATTTGATTTTCCATCTGCATGTGAATTGCCTTCCTCCCCTTTGAAGTCCCAAACCATAACCGCCAATTCTCCTTAACTCAAGATGTCATATAACCCTCAACTGCCAAATTTATCCTGTGGTTCCATATTCTTATGGAGTCCCCATATGTACATATGTAATAAATTTGGTTATTTTCTCTTATTAATCTGTCTCATGTCAGTTTGATTATTAGACAAGCCAGAACTATGAGGGAAAGGAGGGAAAATTCTCTCCTATGCCACAATATATTTGGGGACTGAAATAATTTCAAAGATAATTCCAAAACCATGATCACTAATTTTTTTGAGAGCTCCTAGAGAATAATAAAGGTGACAGGAAAATATGTTGGCATTTGCCCAATCCTTAAAAGCAAGTTCTACAGCAATAATAGTTTTGGTTCCTGACTAAGTTCTAGAATTCTAGATTATTATTAAGTGGTTTATTTGTAAGTGCTTGAGTTGCTAATTATAGTAGTTAACCTGTAACATGCCTACCTGGAAGGTGGCTGGAGAAAGAAGCTATGGATGAAAGATGGATCACTTATGGCTCACTTATGTTCTAGTTGGAGACTTGAAGAACAACATAGCGGTAAAATCAACATGCTATATAGTCATTGGAGATGAGGTACGCCATCTAGTCTAGTGGTAATTAATCAGTAAGACAGTAATCGGATTGCAAGAGGGTCAGGTTCTGCAAACATTGATTATAGTAAAAACAATGGATAAACTCTAGTTGGAAATTGCTACTGAAACTGTAGACACATGCATAGATACATAGTACCAAGCAACATAATCTACTGTCGGACTAATTTAAATTATTTCCTAACTTAGCTTCAAATGTGCTACCCTGTCTTGGCCTCAAAAATTCCCACCTTATAGGGTTATTTTGAGGTTAAAATAAGTTGTGCTTGGAAAGTTCTGAGACAAATGCCTGATAGAGAGCAAAGACTTAATTATTGTTAATTATCATAAGTAGTACAATAAAAATTAAACATCTTTCAAACAACACATTTATGAAATTCTTATTTATAATTAGAAAGTGATAAACATCTTACTTTTCATGAATTAAAAGACGGGCATAAGCCACAATGAAAATAGTTGTTAATATCTGTAATTCATTCATGTACTCAGCAACAAGCATTTATCGAGCACCTTCTATCTGCTAGAACTTCCTTACTAGCACAGTGGGGATGGAAAGACAATCAAGACAACATATTTATTCTTAAGAAGCTGAATCTAGTGTGGGATCTGATAATTATCGCATCTATAAGACCTAAAATTCTTCATTGCACATATTTGACTTATAATTGTCTCTGTTAGATCGTAAGCTCCTTCAGGGCCAAACTATTTCATTTCCCTCTTTCTGTCTCTGACACCAAGAACACAGCCTGCCACCTAATGTACACTCAGTGTATGAATGATGACTTCACATAACACTCCAGCTATAAATACCTTGAAATGTGGAACATGATACAACAAACATTCTTTTAAATGTATTGCCAAGCTTGCAATAGAAAAATGAAATTCTCCAGCTGCCAAACTCGAAGATGGATTGGAAACCAGAGCTGTAAGCTCATGCATTGGCACTGAAGCTACACTGGTCTCAGAAACGAAGGATTTGGGTTTTAATGCCAAGAGTCACAGGAGTGAACTATTAAAGAACGTATTTCATAAAGAAGAAAATTAAATCCAGACAGATGATTTCTATGCAAGAAACAATCATGAGCCAAGAAGTTCATAAAGTTGGGTAAATGCAATTAAGCATTGATTGAATTAAATATTATCTATAATGATTAACTGGGGGGACAAAGGAGCAAGGAGATTAAAATATTGACATAAATAGTGTGTAAGTTGGAGGAAAAGGAGTTTTGGAGGAAGAGAGAGAGATAATGGTCAAATTTAGGCTTTGTTAGCTCAGGCATACAAACAATTTAAAGGTAACCTTTAATAAATAGATTATATAATTTCTAAGCCAGTAGAGAGTAAAAGCAAACACACAAAAAAGATTAAATTGGACTCCAGCTCAATAATTGATAGAAAGCAGGAAAGAAGGAAAAAAGAGAAAGATATTGTAAGTTGAAAGCACTAAATAAGGTGGTAGAAATTAGTATTAATCACAATTTTAAAATAAAATAAGTGCATATAGCTTAAGTTTACCATAAGAAATAGATATTTTACAGATTGGATATCAAAAATCTAGGATATGGTATTTAAAGACGTGTAAGAAAAGGGCTCAGAAAAGTTGGGAAAAAGTGGAAAAAGATATACCAAGCCAATACCAAATAAAAAGGAAATTGATATATCTATATTAATATCAGAAAAAAAAACCACATGCCAAGACTTAAATGTATGTAAAATGTTATGAGTTCAATTATAATCATAAGTCTTATGTAAGTTATATTTGCAGTATAAGTATATATACACTGGTGAGAAATTACCTTTTTTTTCAGAGCAAAAATCTTAGAAAATTTTCATGATTTAAACTCTGAGTATGAATTATAGTCAAATATACTAATACAAATCATAGATAACACACAATGATAAAACATATTATGTGTGAGCCGCTGTGTACAGGCATTTTATAATTTAAACTTTAAACAAAGAGAGATAGTTACTCTTGTAACTTCTGTCTTAAACATAAAGAAACTGAGGCTATGGAAATTAAGAGTGGGATTTGCTCTATGACATGAACAATGTGGGACTCACATCTCTGCCTGTCTGACTCCATTATAGTGGTTTTAACCATGTTGCTCTGTGGCCTTGGTTTGCACAGAAGTGTCTTGATGGATATGCAAAGACATTTGGAGACACATGAGGGCAGCTCAAAGTGGAAGAGAGAATACATACAACAGGCGCTGTGACAGAATGTTCACCGGTGAGTCATCCCAGCCATGTGGACGGACCTGAGAGAGAAGGACCTTGCCTCTTTTAAAGTTCGTCATTTGGGCTGGGAAACTCAGAAAGCTGGGCCCCAGAGGCCATGGGTATCTCCAGGGATGGAAGGTCCTCAGTGTGGGCAGTGAACGCGCACTCTGAAACACCCTGCTATTCCTAGGGCCACCACAAGTAATTGTCCCCTGTGTGAGGGTCACTAGAAAAGGGACCCATTACCAGAGCACAGGGCTTCATTGTCCCCAAGAGGAAGGCATGGCTTTGCTAACCTCATACAAAGAGGCTGACTGAGATGATGGCATTTCTGGCTGTTTCTTTTAACCCTAAGAGCCCATGTACCAGACATATCGGAATCCTAGTTTTTCCCACACATAGAATTTTTAGGGGGCTATAAAGGCTGTTTCGAAGATTTGTCACAGCAGAATGCCTAGGAAAGTCTACTTCAGTTATAGCATCTTTAAAACGGGTGTCTTCTGATTGGCATAAATCCATTCAGGCTCTTCTGGATTTCCCAGTGCAAATATGTAACATGCTTGAAATTGTGGGTGCCTCAGACAACAGGGAGTGGTGCCGAATTCATCTTCACCATACGTCATGCAATGGGGAGGGATCGTTACATGCTCGTGCATCTCGCCTTCTCTCCTGACCCTACTTTTCAGGCAGAAATCTAATATGAACCACGCCACTGACACTTGTGCTCTCGTTCAGCATTTCAATGTCTAAATTTCAGGTTGTCTAGTTGTTCCTGAGTCGAAGTGTAGCACCGGACTCTCTCACTCCACTTCACTTGGTCCAACAATGTGTTTTATTTATCTGGATTTGTCTTCAAAATTTATTTGACTTGGGAGGTCAGGAAGGATAATGTCATTCACTAATTCATTAAATATATCCTGGGCAACTATTATATGTCTGGAACTTTTCTTGGTTCTGAGGATACAATCACAAACCTAGCAGTCAAGTTCTTACTGAGATTACCTTTAAGGTACAGACAGTGAACAAGTGAACATGTAAATATAGGCTACATGAGGTGGTGAAAAATGCTGTGCGGGAAAATAAAGTGAATCGGGAGCTCTGGGTGGAGGATACTATTTTATGTTGAATATTCAGGGAAGGTCTTTCTGATATTTGGCAGAGAGAGAGAGAGAGAGAGAGAGAGAGAGAGAGAGAGAGAGAGAGAGAGAGAGAGAGAGAGAGAGAGAGAGAGGCGGGAGGGAAGGGGTGGGGATATATAAGTAAGAGAATAAAAATAGAACTCTAATGCATATATGAAGAGAAATATAATCTTAAATGTCAATGGCCATCAGTTTTTGAAATATTGATTGTTGCTGGTTATACTCAATTTGAAATTTGTATAAAGTATGATTTCTGCTTTGCTCAAATCAGGATGATATAGCTAAGTACCAAAATATTTTCTGTCTTTTTTCTTTGACTTTTTGATAATATTTTTATTCCTGTACACTTAGGAAAACTATTGGAATAAAAAGTAAAATATGTGTGCCCCAAGAAGGTTTTTAGTAAATTATGATGATGCTTTCTTTGAACTTGAACTGCACTCTAACAGAATTGCCCTTGGTGGCAGAACATTTTTCTCCACATGTTACTATATTCTCAAAATATTTTCTTTTAATTAGTTTAAGTCAATGCATTGATTTGCACGTTTTGAATGTTTAACCGTTTTATATTAAATACGAATGCAGGTAGAAGGTTAATGAGAAGGGCAATAGTGGAGATCCAGCCATCCAGTGTTCTGCTGAGAAAGAAAATTTAAATCAAGAAACATTCAATTAGATTTCAAGATGGCTTGTCAAAAAACATGCTGTCAATAAACTCTGGAAATGCAAACAACAGACTGTTGGAGCCAAGAGGAAAGAGATAAGGTCAGCAAAATTGCTGACTGTGCTAAAAAGAGCCAAAGGGATTAAAGAGAATAAAAGCTTTTTCAAATGTATTGAAAAAAGAGATAGAGCACCAGAAAGTCAGACTGCAAATGAACAGGGAGGGAGAAATCCATGTTAGCTAAAGTGGCTCAAGACAGAACTGCTTTTAAAAATCTGTGTCTGACAAGGCAAACACACTTTGGGCAATTGGGACATAATGAAGACCTGGTTTATTAGAAAATGATGTAGGCAGCTGACGGCATTTCTGCATACTAATGGGCAGAACTTAGAATCCTCAAACATGCCTGCTGCTACCTGTCCTAAAATGTCTGTAAAGTAATTTGCCATCTAAGCTACTACCTTTATCCAGGACCTGATTCTGCTTTCAGCCCCTGAACACCTCCATGAAATTAAAAATCAAGTAGAATGTATGAAGTCTCAAAAGACTGATAAAAATACCAGGATACCAAGGCCATAAAAATTCCAGGATACCAAGTTTTAACCCTGCTCTTTCCATTGGCTTTCTTAATGTCACTGTAGCCTCTATCTACATCTGTTTTCTGATCTATCCTACGAACAATATATGGCTCAGGAGAGTTTAGAGTTTAGCATGTGCCATAAACGTAATGTGTTTGTTAAATATGCAATGAGGAAGGAGAATAAATTTAAGCCAGTAAGAATTAAGTTACTGAGTTCAGTCAACCCACAGAGGCCACGTGGTTACATGGCAAAGTGCGCAGTCTATGGAGACAACTGCCTTGGTTGGAATCCCTCTCTTACTGTTTACTGGCTGTGTGACCAAGGGCTAATATCTTGAGTGCTCTGGGCCTCATTTTCCTCATTTTAAAAATTCGGTTTATCTATGATTAGGATTAAAATTATATAGTATATGTAGTGCTCAGTAATGTCAGCGATTATTATCACAGCAACATCTTCCTAGAATCAAAAGGAGAATGCTAGATATAATTCCAAGGCCACATTTGTGTAACTGAGAAGAAAGTGAGCTTATCAGAATTGGCCTTAAAACATATTTTAAGGATATAGTAAATGTAAATAGAAGTTCAATCAATGTAATTTAAACAATGAGTGTTACATAGCCTCACATATGTCTACTTACCTCAAAGGTAAAGATTAAGCATTGGACTTCCCTTTATAATTCAGAAGGAGAGCTAGGAAAAGCAATGAGACTAAAAAAATTTTTTAAAATAAAATAAAAAATTGTAGTTATGTTTGGCAACCATAAGATGGACCATGAACTCATAAAGCTCATAGAGATCATGAGAAGCCATCTAGTTGGGCACTAATGTAATCTGTGTTGAAGGCATCAAATACTCTGTATTTGTCTTTCCCTCGCTAGTATACTAAGGAAGACAGTACTGGACACTTTCCATAATGATCAATTTACTTGCTGCAAGCACCCAGGGTTGGGGCAGATCAGGGCTCTGGACCCAGGTCCTTGCCTCTCAGTCAGTTACCACTCATACTCTCTGTGGTTGGGAACCCATTTAGAATATACAAGAAAGGATTTCTTGTTATCGGGAACAGGAGCCATTGGTGGCCCCAGAATTTGAAGGGCTCATCTGAGAGTTCTGGGGACCAGCAAAACATCAGCAGAATGCAATGGGCTAGTTTACGTAAATCAGACCAATTATGAAGCTTGTAACCACTTTCCAGACTCAGAGAGGGCCTGGTCATATGAAGGGTAGTAAGATACAATTTCTGTCCCAGAGGAACCCCAAATTAGGAATAATATTGTGTCAGAAGTGGGACCAAAAGTGTTCATTCATTCATTCATTCAACATGTATTTATTGAAGCTCCTCTATGTGCCAGGCACAGCATTACGCACCAGAAAGAGAAACAAAACAGATTTCAGTTCCTTGACTTTATGAAGTTTGCTTTCCATTGGGAAGGAAGGGAAACCAGGTGATGGACACTAACATAACTGTCTGAATGGTACCTGTGAGATTTTAACTTATGGAGGTGAATGAGTGATGACGTGGAGAGGCTAGTACCATCGGATTTTTATTACTCACATTTCCCGAGAGGAAGGGGCACAGCCATTCAGTCAGGACCACATGGGGAAGCACCAGTGTCAGTCAGGTGGGAGAGGAAAGTGAGGGGAAAGCTCTGCAGAGTTTTCACTGTTTTGTGGGGGAGCAGCAAGGCAGATCAGGGAAAGCAGCTTAGTAATGGTGAGTTTGAAGAATTCTAGCAGGGTGTGGGGTACAGCAGCTTTTCCTAGTTGTCTGGTACCTGGCCCTCAGCTGATTTAGGGCACAGGAATATTGGCTAGGCCTGGAGAGTCAGATAAAGGAGATGTCTGGGGGTGTGCTCTGGATGGATTAGTTTGCACATGCGAGACATGCTCCACTCCCGCTCCGGTGAGCACTTTGTGATCTCTAGGGATTGGCGAAACCTGGAAAGGGCAGTCTTTCTCCAGTCAGTGAGGCCACAAATACCAGCTCACCAAGAATAAAGAAAATAAGAAAAAATACTTAATATAATTGGCCCTGTGATGAATAAATGCCAAATAGACAAATATAGAATCTAATAAAAAACAGAACAAAGATAAATAAGCAATGTTATCTAATGTGTTATAAAGTGATAAATGCCACAGAAGAAAGAAAAAAACACAGCTAGACCTGGGACTTAGGCAGTGCTGGTGGGTGGCATATGGATAGACTGTGTATTAAATGGTATGGTCAGGGTAACTCTCATTGAGAAGGTGAGATTTCAGGAAAGACCTGAACCAAGACTTGCCCCCATATGGACATTCTAATATTTTAGGAGTCTAGCAAGTTACAGAAACTTAGCACATCAATAACATAACACATTTATTCATTCATTTAGTTGGTTGGTCAGTCAGTCAGTTAGGTATTAAATAACTATTTGCAAGCACCTTCTAAGAACAGGTGCTAAATAGATACTGGGGGTGCAATGGTGAACAAAAAGACAGATTCTACCATCACGTAGCTTATCATCTAGTTGGGGAGACCGATATTGACCTAATGAACACACAAATAAATGTTTAATGCACCTGGAAAATAGCTATCCAGTGTTAAGACAGCCTTTAGTAAGGAGGTTTGATCTAGTGAGGGAAGGCAGGGAAGGCTTCATTGAGACCTGAAGGATAACTCAGTGTTGACTAGACAAACACGAGAGAGATTATCCAGGCATAAGAAGCAGCATGTGCAACATTCCTGGGATGAAAGACATTTGAGAAGTAAGACGCAGATGGAGAGAGCAGGGTGCACCATGGGGCAGATAAGGCTGAAGGCAGGGGAGGGTAGGGGTCAGGCAGGCCCTTTTAGGCCATGTTAAGCAGTTATGCATTTCCCAGAATGCAATGGACAGCGAAGGAAGAACTATAAGCTGAGGTATCACATGACCTCATTTGGCTTTGAGACTGATGGTAAAACAGTGAGATGTCGTCAGGAGTCGATGTGAGAAATGGTAATACTTTGGATCAGAAGGGTTGTAGTACAGACAGAGGCATGGTCTTGGTGATGGATAGGATATAGGAATGAGAAACAATGCGTCATCGAGGGTGACTTCTGGGTCTCGGGTTTGTGCTTGTGGTGGGATGGTGGTACCATTCACGGAGACAGGGAACACTGGAAAAGAAAGTCTTATGGGACAGATCATGAAATGAATTTTGGCCATAATATGGTTGAGATTCCTTTGAGACATGTATGTGGAGAGGTCAAGTGGGCAGTTGGTTGTATGAATCTGACCTTCTGAGGAGGGATGTAGTAACTAAGAGAGCTGTGTGTGTGTGTGTGTGTGTGTGTGTGTGTGTGTGTGTGTGTGTTATATACTATGCCAGGACTTGGGCCAAATTTCCAAAACATAGAATGAGAAGGACAATCCAAAGCCTGAAGCACCTCACACTTTCCATGAGTAGAGAAGGACGAACCTGCAAAAGAAACAGGTGCCCGGTGTTCTTCAGACTACAGACCTTTTAGTCAGCTCAGGAGGAAACATGGATACATGAAGAGTGTTCTCTGAGTAAATGGACTAGACCTGATTAACTCCTTTTCCAGATTAAAACTCTAAGCCTGCCCCGCCCCCACAGGAAACCCAACCAAATCCTAGGCTTACTGTGCACCCCCTGAAAGACCCCATTGTTTGTAAACGAGGCCTTTAAAAGACAGGAGTCTACTTAGGCAGACAGAGGCAAAGCCTGTGGGCTGGGGAATGAACCCTCTTTTCTCTCATGTCTGGTCATTTCCAAATAAAAGAAATGAGGAAAGTCTTCTCTTCCCCACTGAAGTAATAATATGTCCCTTGAACATCCTGCATGTCTTGACCCAGGAAGACAATCATTATTTGTCTCTGCTTCCTGCTGGGGGGCAGTATAGGTTGAACATTGTAACAATTAAAGCACAGATTTTGTAGGCAGTCAAGACCTGGCTAAAATCCCAAGTCTGTAATTAATTTAATGACATGAAGCCTGGATTTCCTCATTAATGAGATGGAAGTGACCATGCCCATCTATTAGATTTATTATGACGACTAAAGAAGACAATATGGGTTGTAGTGGAAGAAAAATTTCCTTTCTACCTTCTAGGTTCTGTGACTGGTCTAAGACTTAAATTGACATACCCTGTTTCCCCGAAAATAAGACCTAGCTGGACAATCAGCTGTAATGCGTTTTTTGGAGCAAAAATTAATATAAGATGTGGTATTATAGTATATTATATCATATTATATCATATTATATCATATTATATTATATCATATAAGCCCCGGTCTTATATTATAGTAAAATAAGACAGGGTCTTATATTATTTTTTGCTCCAAAAGATGCATTAGAGCTGATTGTCCAGCTAGGTCTTATTTTTGGGGAAACATTGTAAGACAGATAAACATGAGAAAAAACCCACAAATTTAATTATGTATGTACAAATGGAAGTTTCACAAAGATATGAGACTCAAAAGCAGCCTAGATAATTGAGACTTGTATACTACCCAGAGGTAAGGAAAGAGATGGGGGTTTGGGGCTTCTAGGCAGGAAAGGGAGGCAATTTGAGGAAAGGTGAGAGGAGAAAACGTATGATAAACAAAGGTTGCCTGGTTATGCAGATAAATCAAGAAGAAAAATATCTCTGGTAGTTGCTTGTTTTCTGGAACAGATACACTTTCTAATGGAAATTTCCTTTAAAATGTAGATTTCCCCCACAAATTAGGGAAACTTATACTTTCTTTAGGCATTAAAACAGGTAAAGAGCTTTTCCTGAGTATGATGGGTTGGTCTTTATTGCCTTCAGCTCAAAATAATAGACATGCCAAAGCAGTGTATTTTTACGGTGGCCAGTTCTGAGCCCCTTCAGGGTAAAGTGCCTCAGTACAGTGCTGAAACATGGTATGTGGTTAACAAATGAAAATCAGGAGTTTGTTTATTGCTAACATACATTCTGATCTGTAAAATTTTATGAAAGAGAAGGGGAAGGAAGCACATATGAAAACCTACATTTTTATTTGCAGCAGATTTATTCATCTCAGAGTTTTATTCACGGGCTCACATGCATATAAGCCTACATGTGCACATGTATGTATCCTCTTGAAGTTCATGGTTACATGATGTGTCCCAAGGAGCCAATTCTACCACAGGTCTCTGAGGAGAACCCCAATGGGATTTTGATTGTAAGATCTGCAAACCCTAGATCATTTCAATACTTCCTTTATGAGATCCAAGAAGCTTTTTCAGCTCTTTCTATTTAACTTGTGTATCATCTTATAGATGATAATTTTACCAACTGACTTTTACCAGTGTCACAATTGGTTCAGTTTTGTTTGACTCTATCAGCCAAATGCTCGGCCAGGGCTGGGGTATGTTTGAACTTGGGGAAATCTCCTGAGCCTTATACAAGATGGTCAAGATATTTGTCATCCATTCTTTTCCTGTAAGATTTCAATTTCAAGAATCCATTTGCTAAGTCATATTTTTAGTCAGTCTCTGAAAAATCATTCATTCATCAATTCTTTTCCTAACCTTCCATGGTTGATTATTAGCATAGATACAATTGTTAAACCATTCTTCCCTAATAACTATTAAAAATTGGTAATGTGCTTTACAAAGACAATTGTTATTCTTAGCTTTGATGATGCAACATCATTGACCATCGTTACCATTGCTTTTGTAAAATGAGTATTAAAGTGACCCCTGTAACAGTGTTGTGTGGATGGCTTTCACAGTGGTGACAGTCATTTCTGCTATAATCTAGTCTTCTTCACAGAAGCTCTAATCAGGTATGATCTTTCGCAGGAGAAGACACATAGAATAATGTTCCATTGATTCAAACTTCATGTTAAGCCCAAGAAACCTGTTTCCCACACCTACTGACTGATTATAAAACATCTGTTTTATTTCCTTTTCTGACATCGGCCTAATCTTCCTGAAGAAGTCTTCAGATAGTGGCATAGTCTTGAAGGGGACCCACAAAAGTAATGGAAGGGCAAAACAGTCTTTCTCGGAAATATTTAGGCCCTGGATTTGGTGTTACCCTCCCTTGTATGTGACTTTGTATAAATCACTTGACCCTGCTGAGCCTCATCAAGAAATATGAATGAGAACACCTGTTCTTCCGACAGCTGAGACTCGTGGAAGGTATTCACTGAGAAAGGTAAACTTTGCAAACAGTAAGGGCCTCACATACCTATAAGTTATTATTAGTCAACTTTCCTTTTAATCAATAGATTAGGAATTTAGATCACACACACAAATCGTAATCTCTACATGTTTTTTTTATCAAGTCTTTCCCTAATTATCTGTGTTGCCCTCTCTTTAATCGTTTCCTTCCATTGATTCCAGTACAGATACAAATGAACTACTAGAACATGAGGATCTTCCCGGCAAATACACACATGGGATTCTGCCCAGCACAGCTTCATGTCCAAGCTTATCTACAATGAAATTCAGAGAAGAAGGAGAATCTGCACTATAATAAATATTCTGTGTGTCTATTCTAGATTTGGGATTATCCCATTGCCTTATACTGGGTATTTTCATCCTAATTGATGATGGCCTTGAGCCAGCCTATGGATTAGAATTTTCCCTACTATTAGTCTTCCAAATGCAGTCACCTTTCTGGTATGAGGTTGACCGGGAATTACAAACAATATATTTTTTCCTTTATTTAAAATTTTTTCTCCACTTGTCTTTCCTCACAGGCTTTATTTGCATCCCTTCTCTTACGGATGCCTCATATTTGGACAATGCTTAATACATTCCCTCTGGTAAAAAGCATTATTGAATTGGAACCTCAAAGCAATAACCTAATGCAGTATGTAAACCAGGAATGGCTACTGGCTACTTTGTTTAGTGAATAAAGAATCTCAGTTTTGCTTCCTTGACAGTTACTGGCAGAATGGGGATTGAAATCATGTTTTAACTAGACATGACATTGAGCTAAGATATTTCACCTCTCCTTGTTCACTTTCCTAATTTACTAAAATAAGGGGGTACATTGGATGATCTCCAAGACCCTTATAATGCCATTATCTTTAAAGTTTTGTTCCAAGTCATAAAATATTTACTGTGCCCCTGTGTGTGTAGTGCTTCTAACTCCAGAGTTAAAAAGAGTTATAAGGTACTCTCCCTGTCTTCTAATAGTTTATAATCGGCTGGATGGTTAGCAGACGTTAATGTGAAGAAAAATAAATATTCTAGGTCAACCTTGCTAAATCCTACATGACCGACACAAAAAAATAAGTTCTATAGAAGAAGAAGGAAGGTCGCTATGTCTCCAAAATATGAACCAATGAACTGACATCTAAACCTTGCAATTCCAAAACAAGGGAGAAGTCTCTCACTTTAATATTGGCTACATGCCAATATTAAGAACAAAACAAAAAAACAAAGAACAAAAATTGTATCCATTGATAAAAGGGGAAAGTTCACATAAAAATGTCAATTGAAAGGAAAAAAGTGTGGAGTGGTGGGAGTAGTGCTTATTCAATATAAAACGAATATAGAAGTTATCATGGAAAATCTGTAATAAAAGAACTTTTTTCACTTGTTTCAGACTTGTATATTCATTGAATGGTGGAATGAAAATAAAAATCAAAGCAAAGCTTTAAAAGGGCATAGATATGCAGGCTAGTAAGCAATTTGTCCATGGGAATAGATTCTGGGGCCAAAATTTCTGTGTATATTTTTCCTCAGAATTTAATGATTTTAAAGATGGCACCCTGTGAGTTACCATGACAACCTATGGATATCATTTTTAGAGGCTAAAACTATAGATCTCAGCCCAAAGTATTTTGTCTATACACTTTTAGAAAAGCCTGTTGATGTACTGTTGTAGATGGGCTGAAAAAAACATGGAGCACTTGATGCTATTATGGTCCATTTCTCCAAAATGTTATTAATATGGCTAAGCTGTTTCTACAGTGTTGACGGATACCTTGCCTCCCATTTCTTCACACCTTTAAAGTCTGAAGCATACTTCACTTTCAGCTATTTATCGAACTTCTCTCAAGACAAAGCTAAAGCTCATTTTCTGTTTTGCATGCTTCTTTTTTATAAGGGAGGTAAGATTCAAGAGTTGTTGGTAAGACTGCAGATTTAGAGTTGGTCTTTGTCCTTGGGCTATGTTTTCTCAGGATAGTATCCTTAGAAATAAAGGTAGGCAATGGATGGACAACTAATTTGCAGTTGTGAAGAAAAGAAGGAGCAGATACAGATGAGGTGAGAGGTCCCCAGATCAAGGTTGTTTTCTGTCACCCTTGTAGTGAAGGTAGATGACAATGCTTAGCGCAGCTGCTAAACAGTCGCCTTTGTAGACATTCAAGTTGGGCAAACTCTCCAGTCAGGGTGTTGATTGTGCTGAGGTGTTGTTAATGTATTTTCCCTGATTGGGTAGGAAGTTGAGATACTTTGTTAAGCAATGAAAAATGAGTATCTTCAACCAGTGCAGGTAAATGAAACATTAAAGATACACTATTTCAAAAGATATTGACAATGCTCCTTGCTTGCTCAGTGTGATTATCCTGTAAGCAATCTAAAATTCAGGAATTGAGTATGTGATATAGAGTAGAGCACGACTTGAAGTTTTTTGTTTGCTTTTGCACCCCAGCTCTAGCTTACAGGGCATTGCTTTGCGTTTACGAGGACAACTTTGGATTTTCGATATCACATGGGCAGCTGAAACTTGCCAGACCAAAAGCATCAAGCAGCCATTTACAGTCATTGATGGAGGATGGTGCATTAAGTTCTTTCAGAGGCCTAGTGTTTTGTAGTTTACAGCAATGAAAATCTCATGACTTATGAGTGTCGAGTTATTTGGAGAGTGTGAAATAATTTGTCCTGTTTTCAGTGAATTTTTTGGTCATTGTTGGTTCTATTTTTGCAATAAAGACTGAACTATGTAAACGTTGATTACCCCATAGGTTTTATTTGTAAGAATAATCTTAAATCTATATTATACATAATAGCTCTGTAAGAACTTAATGAGACTAGGTGAACAGGTATAATTTGGTATAATTAACAAAGCAAATAGGTCTTGTTATGTTGTTTAACTAATGTGACTGTTGAAGTAATGGAGCTGATTTAATGGGCTTTGGTGTTGTCTTAGTGTAAATCGATGTTTATAAAAGTTAATGGTAATTATGTTTTTTACTTATGAGAATTTACTTCACAAATGGTTTTTCAAAAAGAAGTTATCTTCCTGAGACAGAATAAGATGGTGCTCACCAAAATCACTCACTCACGTAAGGAAAGAAGGCTTAAAAGAAAAGTCTGCTTTTCATTTCAAAAATTATCACTACTGAAAAATGAGCAATGAATAATATATTTGAGAAATAGATTTGAAATAATTTCCAAAATGCAACCTAGTGAAAATTATATTGCCAAATTGACAAATGTCGCCAACATTACCAAATAAGGCAGGAGTAGTATTAGGCAAAATGGAGTTAATAATCTGGCATCCTTTTCCCTCTCTTATCACTCCCTGTCTATCTAGTGATACTTCAAAGTAACAAGGCAACATAATAGAGTCATTTTATATAAGAGGTCTGACCTGACAGTTGGAGAAAAAGGCATAGGGTGAGAGGTATTGACAATACCAATTTTTAATTCCTTTGTTTAAAATTTTAATTCAAATTCTAACAGGAAATATGATTTTTACCTTGTCATTCTTTTAAATATTCATAAGAAATAGCACTTGCAATTAAAAAACTTACGATTAATACATTTGCCACTGGCAAACTGAACAGTTCTATTCCTGTGAAGATAGTAACAGATTAACAAATGTCACTGGTGAGAAAGGAAAATGGGTGCAGATTTGATGGGGAAGAGTAATAGCAATGGGTTTGAAAAAAAGTGTTAAGTGACATTTCTCCTCTTTTAAAAGTAATAGATTTTGTAATCAGCATTTGTTTACGTCACCCTTCTTGACAGCAGATTAGATTTTTATTTGGGATCTGTCTCTTCCTAATTCCCATTCCACTTGATCTGAGTGGGGCTCCGGAAGATCCTAGCACAGACCACATGACCTGAATCAATCAGAGCTTAGCATTCTCCTGCTATGCAATTGGTTCATTTTGAACACATGACTCAATGCAGACAAATAGAACATTTTAGGAGTTTTGCTGTGCACATGGATTGAGCCTAAAAATATTTAGTCCTTAGAAATGCCTCCCTAAGGGAGAGCCTTTCTCAGAAATCAGCACAGGAAGAATAACTTAGCAAAAGAGAAATAGAATCCTGATAAACTCCTTTAAGCCCTGATATTTAGCCACACTTTAAGCAATACCTTCCAGAACCATTGTATTATGAAAGCCAATACATTTCCTTTATTTCTAACATTGGATTGAGGTGCATCCAAATAGATGTAATACTCAATATGGAGAAATTGGAAAACATAGAAAGTTACAAAAACAAAATTATGGTTATCTTTGATTCAAGCCTTGATGTATTTATTTCTTATTATTTATTTATTTTTGTCTCTATTTAGAGGTAACTTTGATTTCAATGTAATGTATTTTTCTATTCTTCTTCTTTTCTCTGTTTAGACACAAAATTTTATTTTTTATCAATCCAGGTGTATTTTTACATTGATGGATATATTTTTTTACATATGTATATATGTACATTTTATAATGTAAAATCAGATTATATTAATAATTTTATATTCTTTTCACCAAACATTGTTTCATGAGCCTTTCCCCATTTCATTAACACAATTTTAAATAGTGTAATAATATTTCATAGTGTATGTAAACCATAATTAACTTTTCCATTATTTTTGGACATTGAGGCTATTTCCATTTTTTAAAACCTGGTTGTGTATGTTTTTGGTAAATAAATCATTGTCCAATTTTTGTTTTTTAATTTCTTTAGATTGATTTCCTAACAAGGGCATTATTGCACTAAGTGGATGCATTTTTTTTTAACTTTTATTTATTAAAAGTGTGTTTTTCCAGTACCCATCAGCTCCAAGTCAAGTAGTTGTTTCAATCTAGTTGTGGAGGGTGCAGCTCACAGTGGCCCATGTGGGGAATGAACTGGCAACCTTGTTGTTAAGAGCACCACTTTCTAACCAACTGAGCTAACTGGCCAGCTCAGTGGATGCATTTTTAAGTACTCTTGATATATATATCAAATTGGGTTTCAAAAAGTTTACACTAATGTATATTCTCAAGAATCTTGCCAAACTTAGACATCATCATTTCTTACCAAATCTACTACTTTAATAGGCAAAAATGTTCTCATATTGTTATAATAGAATATTTTTTAAAAATTTACTACCAGGAAGTTGAATATTTTTTCATATACTATTGACCATTTACATTGTTTTTGTTAATTGTTTTTCATGTCCACTTTCCATTTTTTTATTGGTATTTTTGTTCTTTTATTTTTCTTCTTGATTTTACGTTTTTCTCTTTCAAAATCAGTAATTGCAATAAGTAGTGCAGGATTGTCAGCTGTTTTAATATTTACACTCTGGTGCATCACAAATAGAGTCCTGGGATTGTAAACTCCCCTAATTCCAAATTAACCATGAAATAAATTTTTCTTTCCTAAAAGTAGCAACTGAATTGGCTTCTGACAATCAAAAATCTAAATCAAATATTTTTGTAAAACTGGAGGTCAGGCAGTGAGTTTGGCACCAAAAGCTACATCATACAACTTCAGCATTGCCTGTTATTGTTGACTTAACTTCACATGACAAATCTTTGTACTCTTAATGATGTGGCATTGCATCTCACAGATGTGATTTTTACTTATGGTATTTATTCAGTGTAAAAGCCTGCTGGAGGGTTTGAAAGAACTCTTTCTTCCCACAAACTGTCATCTACCTGCCTGCAACTTTATTTACTAGAAAGAACACATTTTGTTTTCTGAGTACAGTGTTGATTTTTTTCCAGAATCGCAACATAATACTCTGTCAATTCTTACTCAAAAGTTGGTGTCCTCAGATTTTGATGTTAGATCATTTCTCAGAGATGAGAGATAGGGAAACAGCTTCTAAATTCAAGAATACAAAATCTCTACTTTCAAAACTTTTATTGACCGAGTGAGTAAACTTGGCACTGGATTTTATTGCTGTGTACTAAAGAAATCTTAATCTAAGGGGAAAAAAGGGAGAAAGAGAAGAAGAAAGAAAAAGCTTACTCAGTTAAAATCTTTATGAAAGCCACAGAAGTCTTAGCTCTACTTTTCTTCTTCTGATGAAATCCTAATTGCTGACAAAGACTTGCTGATTTCATGCTGATAACCCACATAATATGTAATGTATAATTTTTAATAAAGTATTTCTCTTTTATTATTTCCCCTATATTTAGATATATTAGTGAGGTTAAAACACTGTTCCTTAGTGTTAATTACCACAAAACTTGAGCATTCCTCGTTACATTTTCTTCACCATTTATTTTATGTCTTTGATATATTGGTTATATTTATTATTATTATCTGGGAATAGTTCCTTTTTGGAAAATAAAAAGGCATGTATTAAGGAGGAGTAATAAAATCTTTCATTTCTCGTAGTTTCAGCCTATATTTTGGCCCTGATGGCTCAGATTAGATTTGGTATCATTCTCTTTCATTTATTAATATAATATCATATAATATAATTATTATTCATATGTATTTAAGCTTAAATTTCCTGACAAGAAAAGAAGTAAACCAACAATTACAATACAGTGTGAAAAATGTTATTGTTCATTAAAGGAGAGGGAATTGGGATTTATGAAATAAAAGAAAAAGACAAAAATGCTAATTTCCTTGTTTTCCCCTGTTGTATCCTAGGGGTTCATGGTTTTCTTCTGCCTCCTCCATTTCTCCATTCAGAAGTACATCACAGTCCGGTTTCCCCTGAACAGCCAGAAAAGAGGCCATAATAAATTTGAAGGGATATGGGGTGATGATAAGGATAAATAGATGTGTCTAGAAGAAGCAGAGCTGCAGCCAGATGAGGACATGGATTCATTTCATGACCAGATAAAGAGGGAAGGAAAATGGATGGGGCGTCTGTTAGAAAGAAAAGGGAGGAAAACCTAAAAGAATTCAGAGATAGATAGAGGGGAAGGCTTGAGAGGCCTCCTGCCTCAAGCCCAGCTCCTTCCTCTCCTCTCCCCCATTTACCACATTGCTAAATCCTGTTAATCTCATCCTTTTAACACCTCCCAGGTCCATCCTCTCATGACCTTCCTGAGCACTGTGAGGTTCTAGCCTCATCCTGTCATTCCTGGGCAACCCCCAGCCTCTTGCTGTCTGAGAAACAGTCCTTTTTGCAACAGAGGTCTATTTATGAAACACAAATCAGCTCATATCCCCCCTTGCTTAAATCATTTTGAGTGAGCAAAGGACAGAAATTTCTCCAAAGTACGAGGTCAGACAATTAAGTTCGCAAATCTGTTGTAACGATGTTGTTAACCTTTTTTGATATCAGAAGGGTTATTCGTTATGAATTTGTACCAACTGGACAAGCAGTTAACCAAGTTTACTATTTGGAAGTGCTGAAAAGTTAGACGACCTGAACTTTTCGCCAACAATCCATGACTCTTGCTTCATGACAATGCACCAGCTCACACGACACTGTCTGTGAAGGAGTTTTTAGCCAGTAAACAAATAACTGTATTGGAACACCCTCCCTACTCACCTGATCTGCCTCCCAATGACTTCTTTCTTTACCCAAAGATAAAGGAAATATTGAAAGGAAGACATTTTGATGACATTCAGGACATCAAGGGTAATATGACAACAGCTCTGATGGCCATTCCAGAAAAAGAGTTCCAAAATTGCTTTGAAGGGTGGACTAAGTGCTGGAGTCAGTGCACAGCTTCCCAAGGGGAGTACGTTGAAGGTGACCATGATATCCAGCAATGAGGTATATAGCACTTTTTCTAGGATGAATTTGAGAATGTAATTGTCAGACCTCATATTGTATGATTCCACTTGTATGAGGTACTAGAGTAGTCAACTCATAGAAACAGAAAGTAAAATGGTGGTTACCAGGCGGTAGGAGGAGGAGGGGGAAATGGATGGGGAATTGGTGTTTCATGAGTTCAGAGTTACAGTTTAGGAAGATGAAAAAGGTCTTAGAGATGGATAATGGTGATGGTTTTACAACAGTATGAATGTACTTAACGCCACTGAACTGAACTGTGCCACTAAACCTAAAAGTGGTTTAAAATGGTAAATCTTATGTTGTGTATATTTTATAATGAAAATTATTTTGTGGCTTCCCATTCATTTTAGGGGAAAATAATGCCAGTTTGTTAGCATGATACAATCCTCAGCTCATCTCCCCAGTTTGTCGTTTGTCACCTGGCCCAGACTCCCAGTACCTGGCACTTTGTTCTGTAAGACTCAGCTCAGCCTTCATCACTTCCCCTGGGAAATCTTCCCTTACTTCACCCCCAAAACACACTTCCAAAACTAGGTTCTACCCTCATCTTGGTTGGGTGAGCCTCCTTTTTTCTATCATAGCACCCTTTGTACACTTTCATCTACCATGTTGAATTCAAAATTTAAAATTTGTTTTTATTATTTAACTCCCATTAGGCTATAAGTGACTTGAGGGTAGAGACTATCTTTTCTTCTGTTGCTCCACTGCTTAGAACATGGCCTCAGACCCTGTAGGTACTTAGGATATGTTTGCTAGCTGAACAAAGCATGAAGGTGACTGGGAGGAAAGGGGAATTCTGCAGTTTGAGCCGAACCGCTCATCTCATGTCTACACAGGACTAATCCTAGCAACTACCTCCAATGGAGAATGATGTGAAACTGGTAATATTTGTAAGACACTTAGAACAACATTTGACACATAATAAGTGCCCAATAAATGTTAGATTTTATTATTTACTTTTAGTATTGAATGGCCTATGAAACTTTTGAAATAAGATGCTCATATCTCCTTTCAAATAAGGATTGCCTCAGGGAAAAAATGGCAAGAAAATTCCAGACAGATATCATCCCTCCAGATTCCCAGGCCCCTCTGCAGTCTGTCTTCAGAATTGATGAGAGGAGTACATGCTTGATATGAGCAGATGGGTGGTGGAGGTGGCAGAAGGTGGCTATTCCAAACTAGCCCCCCCCCATACGCATGTGGATTAAACCATGCCTTCATCATGTCAGCCCTGATGACACCCAGCCTCTCCCAGAGATGGCTCCTCCCTTGGCTGGAGTGGGGACCTCACTGAGGGGGACTCTCCTGGAGGCAGGTTGCCCTCCCCATGTGATTGCATCTGTGCCAGGCAGCCTGAGCCCCCTGCCAGCCCCAGTGCCAAAGCCTAACTGCCTCAGCTTCTGCTGAGCAGCTCGAGTCCGTGTGGCTCTCCTCTGCTCCATCAGGGTCATGCTTGCATTCTGATTATAAACAAAGAATATGCTCAGGATTTTATATTCTGCAAGGTCACTCCTGAATTTGCCAAGTTTATTTTTGTCATTTCTTCAAAATATGCAACTGTCTGAGGTGTGTCAAAGAGATATATATCAAAGAACATTAAAAAAATAAAAGCTGCACTATGATTTAATCTGGCAGCCTTTTCTTGCCCAGTTAAAGCTCAGGGAGAGTATGAAGAGATATCCAAAACGGGTGTTTCCGGTGGGGGCCAGAGGATGTTTATTTTAGCCTAAAGGACATAAGGGTAGGTCCTGGAAGATCTTGGAAGAAGGAATCCTTTACCTGAAAGCAGATGGAGGAGCATCTAGGGAGCTAAAATGTAGCAGCTAAGAGATGGAGTGAGTCCCCCTGGCCTCTCAGCTTTCGTCATGGGATAGAAGCAGGATCAACTGTGGACCTGTGTAGCATTTTGTAAGATTCTGTAGCATTACTAATTTCTCAACGGTTGTTTTTCTCAAGTGATTAGAATAAGAGTCTGAAAACAGGAAGGGCCTATACGCTTGACTTTGGGGCTGCAAAGAGGAAAAATGCTGCAGAGACATTAGCCCTTCGCATGGTTTGTTTGTGTGTGTGGTTGTTCAGTGTCAGTTACAAAGTTAAGAGAAAAGCAGAGTGAGTCCTGCAGACATGAAGCCACAGTGAGGGAATGAAAGCGAATCGAGGTGGCCTCACGGCTGACTGATAGGACAGACTCGTGCGGTTTGGGGTAAACACTAATAGGCAGTTGGCTCAAGGAAGATCACAGCTCTATAAGAAGGCACGGCTAGGCCTGAGGGCATTTATAAAACCTCTGGAGGTGAGTGTCTTTCTTAGTTTGCCCCATAAGCTATGACTGGGAAGAAATGTGGTCACCTTTCTCCTTAAGTTTTCATTCACACTTTTATGGTGGCAGAGGTCTCAGTTCATGCTGTTGATTCCGTAATAGGACACCCTTGGGCGGTGGTGCGGTTCGGTTCTCATGCCCCTGGAGCAGGGACAGCTCTCTCCTACGCACGGTATGTTGAAGACGGAGTTGAAAAGAAAATGAAAGAGAAGAGAGCAATGGTGAAAAAATTTAAACATGGATGTGTCCCGGAGCTAGCTATTCAGAAGAAGGATAGTCAGCCCCGGGCAGGGACCGTAGAACTGGCACTAGTCCTACCCACACACCTATTTCACTCTGACAGCTGTCACCTCCATGCAACCTAAGACAATTGAGAAAGTAGGGCATTACATGCTTTATTTTATTATCTAGGCCATTGTTCCCTTCTATTCCGGTAGTAAGGACATTGACCATAGTTACATCTGGTGCTGTATCTACTATGATTTAGACTCTGTCTACATGAATATAGAGGATTTGGGTCAGACTGAAATGAAATTCAGTAAGTCTTACAACCAAAGTTTTAGCATAGTTGTGTGTATGTTAAAGGTAAGAAAGTAGGTCAATGTAATGCAAAATAATAAGAGTTGTCTAATGCTGTGGTATTCATACATCATTTGAATAAATAAATCAGAATACTAAATCCCATGATCGTATTTGTTAGGACTATAGCTCTACATATTCAGTATTTATTTATATGAAAATTCCAGATTCATATTGAAGCATTAATTTTAATACTGTCAACACAAAGTCAAACTTATATATATATAATTGACAGAGTAAATAACTGTAGAATCCAATGTTAAGAATTTTTTTTTACTGTTGTTATTCATGTGATAAACAAATTTGTCCTTCCTGTTTCTCCAAATATTAGTGTTACCTTTAAATCACTCATTATAGTACAAGGAGACAAATAAATCTCTTAAAACCATGACTTTTGATATATTGATCTTTATATATTCATGTACAGTCCTGAAATGAGAAGAAATCATTATTTTTATATGCAAGATTGCATTGTGATTAACTCGGGTCTTTTAATGTGTGTGAGAAGCAGAGAAAATAGTGCTGAGTCACAGATTTCTTATTTTCTATCTTCCTTTCCTGAAAAATACAATAGTTTTGCATCCTAGAAGATACAAACAATTAAACAAACAAGTGGAAGGGTTAAATATGGACTTAGGTGTGATTCCAAACCAGCTGACATAGAGGAAAGGGATAATATTTTGTTTCAGATTGGATTCTGAATCTGTACTACCTGTATTGGTAACTTAAATGATGGAAAAGCCATCCAAAAATATTAAAGAAAACTCAGAATTTTCCACAACTTTTGTTTTAGAGAGTCTTTTCAAAGCAAGGCAAAAAGAAATCAAAACATATTTAACCACATAACATTTTAATACTCAACAGAAACCAGCATAAATTCAAAGGACAAACAATAGACTGGGGGAAATGTTTGCAACAAATAGAAATATGATAGATGACAGTATATCTGGTATATTTGCCATCCAGCACCAGAGAGATCTTTATAAATTAAATCATGTCACTCTTTTGATGGAAACCTTCACTGGCTCCCCTTTTTGTGGAGTAACAGCCAGTGTCATTATGACTGAGGGGGTCCAGCCTAATCTGGCAGGCAGTGTCTTCCTGCCTTCACCACCTGGCTCATGTCCCCTGCTCTTGTCCACTTGGCACCAGCCACCCTGACCTCCTTTGCTCCTCCATGAGCACACCAAGCCTGCTGCCATCTCAGGGCCCTCACACCCTTGTTGATCCCTCCCCTGGGGATGTTCTTCCTTCAGATATTCCTTTGGCTCCTCCTGGAGGTCTTTGCTGTGATCAGTTTCCTAAACAACTTACAAAAAAGAGCAGCATACCCCCCCTCTGGACTCTCCCTTTTCCTTGCTTTATTTTCTCTGTAGCAATTTGACATATTCTTCTTACTCTTGTTTATTCAAGTTTAGTCTGCTTCTCTCCACTCGAGCGTAAATTTCATGAAGTCAGGGATTTTGTTCACTGCTCTATCCCCAGCCCACAGGAGTATCCTGAATATAGGAGATGCACAATATTGGCTGAATGGAGGAATCTTGACATACAGAGACCCTCTATAAACTGATGAGGAAAAGATTAAAATCCGATGGAAAAGTGGCTATGAAATTCACAGAAGAAATATAAATGATCAATAAACCCATGACAAATGCTTAAACTTACAGAGTGATTTCAAGCTTCCAATGTGATGTGTGTGTGTGTGTGTGTGTGTGTGTGTGTGTGTGTGTGTGTGTAGTGTTATCTTCATCCATTTATCGGTTGACAGACACTTGAGTTGTTTCCAAATCTAGGCAATTCTGAATAATGCTGCAATGAACAGGGGGTGCAGATATTTCTTTAAGATCCTATTTTCATTTCCTTTGGATCTATACCCCAAAGTGGGATTGTAAATGAAATCATATGGTATTTGTCTTTCTTGGACCCATAGATACAGAGAACAAACTGATGGCTGCCAGAGAGGTGGGGAAAGGGGGTGGGTAAAAAAGGTGAAGGGGAATAAGAAGTGCACACTTCCAGTTATAAAATAAATAAGACGCAGGGGTGTAAAGTATAGCATAGAGAACGTAGTCAATAATATTATAATAACTTTTTATGGTGACAGATAGGTACTAGACTTATCGTGGTGATCACATCATAAGATATATAAATGTTGAATCACTATGTTGTACACCTAAAACTGACATAATATTTGCATGTCAACTATATTTTACTAATTTTTTTTAAAAAGAGCAAAACAAGTTTTATAAACTCACATGATTTAAAATAGGCATGTTCAAATTAAAATAAAATGTTTCTGAAAGATAAAAATAATGTTGAATAACAAAGTTGTATACCTGAAACTCATCATATGGAATGTCCACTATATTTTAATAAAATTATTTTTAAAAACTTAAATTAAAAATAAAAAGGAATTGGAGAAGTTGCCATTTTGGACGCATCTTCTCTATGACTGAAGGAAAAAAAAAAATAACATTACAACAGAGAACAAGTATAATCATCAATAGCAAACAAGCAGAATTTTGAGAGGGTCAGTGTCCTCAAGAGGGTCAAACAAGCACCCAAATAGTTTAGGGACAAGATAGAGCCTGACCAGACCAGATATACTAATGACGATGCATTGCCAATATTAATGAGGACTCACCCCACACCAAGTACTGTATTGATTGCTATGGCCTAACTAATTTAATTTTCACACAGCCTATAAAGTGGGCACTCTTATTACACCCATTTTACAGGTAAGGTGATTGGTTCTGAGAGAGTCACATGTCTAGAAAGAGGTAGAGCAAGAACTGCAGCCCAGGCCTGTCTGATCCAAAGCGCTTGTGTTTAATTACCATGATTCCTGGCCTCCTAGCAAGGTAATGGCGATATGCATTTTGGGATCCTACATACTACACCTATCAGACAGAAGGTATTAAACAGTTAATAAAAGGCCAAGTTAGCCTTCAAAAGTACTCACCAGTAAGAACGTGTAGCATTAGAGATACAAAATGTGTGACTTTGTATAAAAAGTGGGTCACATCGGTTTACCATTTGTCCTGCTCCATGAGACTGATAAATTGCGCAGCAGCACAGAGCATAGATTTAAAAAACAGGTTTGTTGCAGAAGAGAAAAGCAAGATAAGGGAAGGGTCCTCTTATTTGTCCTTGGGGGCGTGTCAGGGTCTGGGTTCTCTGACCTTTCATGTGGTTCTGTGTACACTTAGAGGGATGGCATCCCTGAGGCTTCTGTTCTTATAGGACAAGTATGTTTATTGATCGTCAAAAATGTTCCACGAATACAACATGGATAGAAAGAAGACTCTGGAACTTGTGACTTCAAAGAACTGAAAGTTTGGATGGAGAGTCAGACAAGGAAGCAAATATTATGGTTGTGATTTACGTGCTATGTCAAAGGTAGGCACTTGGTCCATGGGTGCAAAGGAAAGGCATAGGACCTGATTTTGTGCAGGTGATGGAAGGCTTCCTGAGAAAGGTCTGTTTCAAAGCACACATTTGCTTCATCTATGTGAAGTCAGAGGTATTGGACCAAATGACCTCTTTAGTCCCTTCACAGAGTTCTGTGACACTGAGTGTGGTGAATGGATCTTATGAAAAGGAGGACTTCAAATGAACTGCTCAGCTTCTCTGTCAAAGATAAAGGAGCAAAAGGGCTCTGAAGAGCCATTAGGGTGATTTACTAGGGTGACCAACTGTTCAGGGGTTTTTTCGATACTTTTCAGCTGTTAAAATGCTATATTAGTTAATGACAAGAAAATTATTAACTGCTGTAGTAACTCGCTGCTAGATTGTTATGGGATCTCCAACATTGTAAGGCCTTCTAGAATTGAGGAAGTGATGATATGTAGGTCTGAAGTGACTCTTGAGCTGCAGTAAGGTGTAGAAATTGGAGCCTTCCTGCAATCCTCCCTGGACTGTGGATTTTCTATTCCACCTGCCACCAGTTTCCTTCTAGAGAATAGAAAATGAACAGCCTTCTGGACCATCAGACTGAGCTAGTGCTTGTTTCAAAGTCATCGGCCATAAAAATGAATTGTTTACACATCCTTTCTGTGGTTTTGCTTTCAAATCTGTTGATTAAAAAAGAAGGGAAAAAACCATGACCTAAGTGAACATGGGAGGAGGATGGGGGAATAGAACAGATGATATTTATGACTGAGAATGTTAGTCTCAACAGTTAAAATGATGAACTTGGGATCCTTGGAAATGGAAGTAGTTGACTTAACAGATGGTAGGCGGCTCTTGTCAGAGAAGATTGTTCTGAGCACGAGCCTAATTGAGTAGTTCATATCTGTATAAATTAACATTTTTTTAAAGCTATGATATTCTCAGGAGAATTTTCTGGGTAAACATTTAGAGTTTTCTCTAAATGTTTCTATGTTTTTTCAGTGGAAAACTTATCATTGGACAAAGGTGAATTGCACCAGTTCAAAAATTATACATTGGAAACTCAAATGGACCATGATCTTTCTTAAACATGATGCAAAAATCTGATAGCTGAAGATGTGCTCTTTTTTTTGGCTCTCATGATGTTCTTCTGTAAGATCTGTTGTTTGAACAGCTCCTTGGGGCAAACATCTGCCTACTTGAAATCTTATTAGGAAAATAACTTCATTTACATCTTCCCTCATAGCTCTTTCATGCAAATTTCAGTGTATAATCAAGCAGACTAGGGAAAATTGAAGCAATTAAGTATGTCTGAATTAAACTATTTTTTTATTTTTATTTTTAGGTATATTCTATAGTAATTTTTACCTACAACCACAAGTTTAACACGGAATATTTGTAATTTTCTTCTTTACATTCCTAAAAATTACCCCAATAACACCTAAAGCCTATGTGATGTTGTATTGGGACCAGTTGTTCCTGGGAACTGTAAAAGTAGACATTGCTAATTAAATTGACATGTGTAAGTCCAAGGTAGGGCTCACAGCAGAAAGGAAACACTTTTTTGTTTCTAAGAGATAAAAACTATGTAAGGAGGGGGAACAAAAAAAAATTTTGATGCCAGGTCATGGAACATGAGAAGGAAGAGACATTTATACTGTACCTGTAATACATGTAGTTTTCCTAGGAATTCTTGGGGTCAACAAAGAATTAACGTATAATACTTGTCATTGGAGCATTAAATACAATTCAAACAATTTCTCTTTCTACTTTTAAACTTCAACAGAAACTATCTATGGTTAAAATTATTCCAACAGGATAGAAAGACATAAAATAAAATGAAAATGTCTCCCTCAAACCTTACAATCCCCACTTGATACAAGTTTCACTCCTCTGAAGGTGCTATTTTTAATCTTGTCTGTTTTGGTTCTTACAGTAACCACCTCCATCTATCTAAACTATGCGATTACAGCAATATTTCTTGCTTACTTTAAAAAATTTAAACCTACCCAGTAACTCCCTGTTACTACAGATGAGGAATTAAGCATACTTAGGCTTGTTTCCCTTTTTTCTCCCACTTCTCACTTTTTGTTGGTTATTTTATAAGTTTAGAATCTTGTTTTTGTTACTTCTATACCTCTAAATAATGTACTCACACCTCTCTTCATCCATCAACTTTAGACAGTATCTGCAGACACCCATTAGGTGAAGAAATATGACTTCATGCATTCCTCCTGAGAAAAGATTCATTACTTTTACACTGTCAATGTTTCTGGTGTTTATATTCCTTTCCACTGAAATAAGGAGGGCCACAACAACCTACAGACTAGTACCCCGAACCATCTTTTTATGGGTTATAACTTTTTTAGAGAGCAGTTTCCCAGTTTTAGCCTGGGGGCAAATACCACTGAAGGTAGACATGGCTGAAAGAAGGGGAAGTAGTGGGGAGATTCACTGGCAGGGTGTTTCATAGAAAGACCTTCAGTTACCACCAGATTTTTGCCTTACTTTCCATTCTCATTCTCCTCACTTGCCAGTCTGGAGCTTCAAGCTATGCCTGAGCATAACCACGAAGAGAGGCTACTAATACTGATCCTGAGTGCGGACTCTCTTCATTCTTTTTTATCCACAGATGTGATCTTATCAAATTTCCAAAATTGTATCCAATTTTGAAAATCTATCAAACTCTCTGGCTAGTTTATGGACTCACTCTCATTCTGAGTGTTATTATGGATCTATGGCTTTTGCACTTCTTTGGGAGGGAAGGGAGAAAAACAGGCATGTTTGGGCCACCATCTTGAACAGAAAATCCTGATTCTTTATTCTAATCTTTACTTTTTAGCCAAGGCATTCAATTCTCTTTTGTTTATGTAAAAATTGGAATGCATGTCTTCTGTTGAGTCATTTCCTGTTCAAAGACATGGAATGGCCTCCTAAGACCCCTTCCTAATTTATCAGCCCTCCTTGACTTAGTACCAGAACAGTGAAACTATACTCTTGCTTCCTACAAACTGAATTGCTCACTATTTTCTGAAAATAACTTTAATTTCCTACCTTTATACTTCTATTCCACTGTTCTCCCCACCCCCACAATGCTTCCCCACCTTAGTACCTCCCACTTTCAATGCTCTCTGGCCTGCAGAAGTTCTAGTCAAAGACCAACTACTTTCCTGAGTTTTCTCTCACCTCAGCCGGATGTCTGCTCTTGTTCTTTTGTGATCTCGTAGCACGTTGTAACCCTTGGTACCTCTCTATGGGATTTCTCACATTCACTTTGAATTGTGATTATTTGTGCAGTATCTCATCTTCCTTCACCCATATCCTCATGGAGGACAGGGTGTTATGTCTTAATCATGCTTGCATCCTCTACATCTCTTGGATAGTGAGAACTCAGCAAAGGTTTTCATATTTCCCACTGGAGAAAAATGCCTTCTTTTCTGCTCCTATACATTTGCCAAAGATGTTTCTTAGGATTCTTTCTATATCATAGGCATATTTTTCTTAACAATTTGTCTTAAGAATTCTTAGTATTAATTTATTCCTACATTCAAAGATGTTCCAATTCCATGTTCTATACAAACATGGGATGGGTCGGGGTTTTAGTGTGGGGTGAAATGGGGTTGATGAGAAGTAATTAAGTAATAAAAACAATGTGTGAAGATTTTCTATTATTTTACCATAATGGCCTCCTGAAGATTTTGATCCACTGAGTATTAATATAATGGGAACCTTGGAGGAGAACTTTTAAAGATAGGTGGGGTCATAGATGAAAACTTTGCCACTATGCAAATTACCCCAGCCCTGGAAAACAACAGGTTAATCAGTTTTACTTGGTTATGCTACAGTTCCAAATAACTCTTAGTGATTTACAATACAGGTTTAGTGACATGTAACTCACTATACATGTCAGGAGCAGGTCAAACATGGTTCTGCTGTATGTGTCCTCTTCGTTTTGGGTTCTGGGCTAAAAGACTTGGCCCACCTGGGATATACTGGTCTTGTGGTGGTAGAAAAAGAATAATGGAAGTGTTGGATGACGAGTTTATAAACTTCTGCCCTAATGGGACATGCACCACTTTCTCTTACATTTCATTGGCTAAAAGAATTCGCATGGCCAAGCCTAATGTCAAATAGATAAAGAAATATAATCCTGCCAAAGGGAGGGAAGAGAATCAGTGGGAATAATCATATAAACTACCTCACATCAGAAAATAAGTATTAATGGCAATTATAATAATAATAATAACAATACATTACAAGTGAATAATGAAAGCTATAAGTAAACACCTCCATGTGTCAAACACTAAGTAACATTGTACTTTATCCTTAGACAGCTCTGCCAGGTAAGTGATAGGAAACACACTCAGAAAGTTTAGTTTATTAGCATAGGGCCACCTACCTAGTTAGGTGGAGAACCAATATTCTAAACCAGGTTTTTGTCACTCGGTAAGAAGTAAATAAATTCCCTTGTTGCATCAAGGTAAAGCTACCAGGGCAATGCATAGATGTTTATACCATCCACATGTAAAAATGTACTCCCAAAGCACTGCATTATTCATAGTTTTGGTTTCCAACTCTTTATCTGAAGCTGCCTTGGTAGTCTCTGACCTTCTAGCTTCTGATCTGTTACCTTCCCTCACTCGTGAAACCTGGGGTTTGTTATCATTTTTATTTGACTTTTGGGGAGTTCTATTTTTCTGGCTCAACTATCTTCTGTTGTTCTGTGTCACCTTCCATGGCCTAACCAGAAATCTTAACATGACCCTCCTAGACATGGTGATGGCACCAGCAAAACCAAACCTAATCCAACTGAAGGGGGCGGGTTTTAACAGAAGTTTGATAAAGTCAAGCTACTCTCAGTGACCCTCTATAAATATTCAGAGACAAGGATCTTCATGATAATTTACTATGAATAGAAATTGATCCCCCTTAATTTCAATTTGTCATTTGTTAGGCAGTCCTGTTATTCCATTTTAATGTATAAAAGATCACTTAATGATACATTCTGTTAATTCCTGAAATCTGTCACCTATCATAGGAGAATAACATTGGCAGGCCTCCAACACTTGCCTGAGGCAAAGCACAATCGGTCAAGAAGGTAAATATTCAAAGAGAGGAAGGTTGGTTTTTACAGTGAACAATACCGAATCACACATTGCAAAATGTTAATGTAATTAGCAGTCTGTTTATCAGCTTATCTGTATCATGGGGGTGTGGAGGGGTATTGCCAATGAAAGACTTCTTTTATCTTCATAATTTAAATTGTCTGAATAACTAATTCGTGAGGAAAAAGCAAAACAGGGACCAAGGCTGAGGCACAAGTTGGTTATGCAGGTCATCTCTAATGAGATTAAATGCATTCTTTCTTCCAGCCTCTGGCCTGTTTGTCAGGCAAATAGAGTCAATTTGCTTAGAGTTCACTTTAACTCTAATTTTACATCAAAAGAGTAACATCACTCTGTAATCATTAAGTGTTTTCTTAGATATTAAATATAAAAGTTCCTCTGATTGCTAAGCCCATAATTAAGAGAGAAAGAAAACCGGTAATGTTACAGATGTTTTCCCATTGCCGATGAATATAGATATAATAGTTGTTCAGTATAAATGGGAACTCCTAAGGAGATGCAGAGACAGCAAAGAAAGGCAATTGAGACTGTGATTATAATGCCAAAGGAAAGCGGAGAAGGCCCACACGTACACAGGAATTTGAATAGTGGAGGGAAGGTCGCACTAAGTCCCTGGGTAGGCTGTTGATAAGCAGCCATAGGGGGCTGGGAGCAGAACCAGTCCAGGAATCAATCTGATTGCTGGGGACCTTTGGGCACTCTGTTCAGAGCTTCACTATTCTCACCTATAAAATAAGGATAATAATGCCTGCGTTATGAGACTGATGTGAGAATTAAAGGAGGTAATAGGTGTTATGTTTAAGTACTTGATAATTGTAGCTAATATTATCTGCTAGTCTATAAACTCCAGAATGGGGATTTTGATTGTCTTATTCTCTGCCGTATCTTCGGCCCAAGAATCATTTCTCGCTTATAGTGGACTCTCAACAAATATTGATTGAAACAATGAATTAAAAAAAGAAAGTGATAAATGAATAGAAATGAGGAACTTAAAAGAAATCAGTTTATGGAAGAAATTGGTTTATGAGAACAAATTAAAAGAATTCTGGTTAGGTAACAGGAAACATGTATATGAAAAGGTAAATTCTAGGGCAAGGCAGGCATGTTTTAAATGATCTTACAGAATTAGCAGAAATAAGGGTCTTGAAGAAAAGTAAGATTTCTGTATTATCTCAGGAAATGGTTTCAATGTTACATGTTATTAGTCTATTGAGTAATGTGCCACAGTAAAGGTAAAGGGCTATTGTCATGAGAGAATGGTAAAAGTTGTAGGGATAAAGCAGCATTGCACTGAGCTAGACAAAATGATTGTACCATGATATTCTGCTCTGACGATGGTTCTCTGACACTCTATAGGAAGAAAAAGGATAGACTCTTCTTCCAAGAGACACAGAGACAGAATCTGAAACAAGGTTGTTAGTCCTACACCTACACATGCTTGTTTGAAAGCATAATATAGTCAAGTTTCATGATGATGTGTTTGTACAGTTATAGTTGATTGCTTTGGGAAAAATCATCAAGATTTTGCTGCTGGCTCTGTACTCTGCCCATTAGAGGTGCAAATTATCCTACACAGTTATCCTTTACAATTTGACTATCCTAGTCTTTTAAGAAAATGTGTGAGGTTTGAGAGGAATAGACATCAGTTAAACAACTCAAAACCAACCTAAAGTGAAGTTATGACATTTTAAACTATTGCAAACCCAATATGATATGCAAAGCATTGATGAAAGTGTCAGGTCAATGCTGTAGCTTTGAATAGGGTTCTAGGGTCGAAGTTTTCACAAAGCTGAGACTTTAATAAGAGGGTTACAACATAATTATGATCAAAGTCAGAGTGACATGATAGTCTGGGATATCTGCAGACTGCATTTGATGGGGTACACATAGTATGACTTGGTGTACATTAAATATTAAGTTGTATAGAGCTTAAGGCAAAGCAAAGTGAAATTGCTTGCATTTTGTTGAAGAATTAGTCACTAAAGCCTCCAGAAATTGAAGTCTAGACAGAGTGAGTGGATAAACCAGGCAACAGAAGGGCCAATCATTGCAACTGATTCCGATAGCTTTGCCTACATCAATCGGCACTGTTCAGCGAGACCATCCAAATGACTAGCTCAGATGGTAGGTTCCCTTGTTTCTCCAGGTAGGACCTTCATTTGTGCACCTGCAGTAAAACTATCAGAAGGGCAAATGGAACATAAATAGCACGGCAACACTTTGATATAACGGCACCTTGAATGGTGGTGCATGCTACTGGAAGCAGGATTGAGGGACAGATGTCAGTTGTCTCCAGAATTTGTTTGGTGACTTTTCAATGAAAATTGATCTACTCATAGATCCATTGGCAATTTTTCATTTCACGGTTACCCCAAACTCACTGGGGACCCATAGTTACTCTTCTAGTGCCAACGTGAGCTCCTCTCCCAAGTAAGTCACGCCACATCTCAAAAGAAAGGCAAAATCTTTACTTAGGAATATAATAGCTCCTTACAGGGGCTGAGAGAAATGCAGTTCCCAAGATTCTATCAATTAGGAGACATCTTCCTTAGAATCAGGATGTAGAGGCTGTGTCTGGTTTTACCCACTGTGCCCCTGCCTAGGCCAAAGCTCTGCACCTAACAGGTACTCAGTAATGTTGACTGAACCGTGCTGAAATTCTTGAGATAAGTACTACCTAGTCTCTCCAACGGGTATTCTTTGGAGACGGTGATTTCCTAAATGAAGCTAAGTCTCATTTAAAGTTATTTCATTGGGTCATTTTTTTAGGAGCAACGCCAAATTCAGGGATTCTCCTGGCTTGACTTTATAAAGTTTATTTTCTTTCAGCATGAACTTCCTCATAAATTAAGAGAAAATATAAACACTACCTCTCTCCATCTTTTGTTCGTGTATCAAAGACACGAGAAGACAATAAAAACCACAGCGGGCCAAAAAGCCAGGATCTATGACTGGCGCTGGTAGGGAACTCGCTGCAGCTGATCCAGGCCAGAGCCCCGAGTTCTGCTTCCCTCTTGAGCATCTCGCTGCTGCTGTGGCTGATAATGACCAGGCTGTTGTTATCTCCCAGCCCTTACCTCATCCCTCTTCTCTCAGTGAGCCAGTTAGAATCGCCCTCAAGGCTTTAGGACATACTGAAAGGAGGACAAAGGAGTGTTGATCTTAAATAGACAGCTAGCTATTTCTCCAGCAAATCGTGTTTATTTGGCAACAACAAAGGATTGCAATTCGGGATATGTGGTTTAATGTCAAACGACGCATAAGTCCAGAGAAACACAGGAGAAGAACCCAGTCTTACGGACTTGGGAGGGGCTGTTGGAAAGGAAGAATCCATTGGAGGAAACTGAAAGTTCAAACAGTAGCGACTTTTCATTGGCTGGGTTACAGCAGCCTCCCATTGGCTGAGCTGTTACTGGGCGAAGGGGAGTCTTTCTTCCTCCCGCTGAAGTAGTCAAGTAGCATCACTTCCCGTGGGAGATGCAGAGTTCGTCTCTTCTGGTTGGGGTCAGTGCTGTGCTCAGATTGACACGTGCGTGGCGGTTCTCTTCTGGCCTCTCTGTTTTAAATGTGGTTTCTGTTTATGAATTTTCATGGAAGACACACACAAAAAAGGAGCGCTCAGTGCACATTTAATAACAGTGCTTTTATTTTCTACCAAAGATATCATCCACACAAGAGTGGGGGCCGGGAGGCTGGAGGGGGGTGAGGCTGGGGGTGACCATCCATCCTGGAGAGAAGGCAGTTCCTGCAGCCTTCTAAGGAAAGCTAGTGGCTGATGTAAAAGCGAAGGCTCCCACGTAGTACATGATGACTTCCGCTCCCGGGCCTTGCTGCCGTCTCCTGGGAGAGCAGAGTGCCTGAGCAGCTTAGTCCCCTTTCCAGGCCGTTCCTGACCGTCAGGCGTAGACTGCTCCTCAGGCACCCACCGTGTTCTCCCACCATCTTGAGTGCAAGCTCCCCGTTCTGTCCGCCTCTGTTGCTCTGTTTTGCTCCTCATCTTTCTGCAGGCCCCTAAGATGCTGAATTGCAGTCTTCTCACCAGGCTCCCAGGAGAGTGCCAGACTTTGTCCTCCCACACCCCCGCCCCCACCCCCATCCCTCGCAAGCTGAGGTTCTCTACCTCATTGTCTGGTGGGAGTTTGAAACTTGCTGGATTTCTATTCGCAATTGTTTTTAGTCCAAGGATTGCCAGGATGGACGTCTGAGGGGCGGGAGGCATAGTGTTTGGTTCAGTTTATTTCCCTTCCCATTACCGGGCTGCAGATAAAAAGACTATGCCAGTGGATATGTCCATCTGCTTCTTCCCACCCTTGGATTTGTTCATTGACTTAGAGAAGAAAGAGTTTTCACAGATTGAAATTTAATAAAACTCTACTATTGAACATCTTTTGTCCTTAAAGCAGATCTCTAAGTCCTGTAGGTAGGGGAGCAGGAGTGTGTCCTGGCAGGGACTGTGGGGTTCTTTTCTTCTCTATGCGGACTTAGGAACTGAACATGAATCCTTCAATTTAATGCAAAAAGTTCAATCATTTTTTTTATGAATTAAATATTTTAGTAAATAAGGTTCTTATATTTGTCTAAAACAGAAAATATGCTCAGATGTACAAATTTTTCTTTTGTGTGCTTAATAATTAATCCCCGATTTATTAATCATCTGTGTGTCCACATGACAAACATCATACAATCCTTGTCTGTCTGTGCTCTCTTCTTTCCATCAGAGCCTCTGCCACTACCATGAGAGCCAGGAAAAGTGCCTCATATCTTTTCTTTATTTAAGACACTTACAATTTCAGAAATGAAGCAATAAATGGCAAATGAACATACGAAAAGAAAATGCTCTATATCTTATGTCACCAGAGAAATGCAAATTAAAATAATGAGATACCATTACATACCTATCAGGATGGCCAGAATCCAGAGCACAGACAACATCAAATGCTGGTGAGGATGTGGAGCAACAGGAACTCCCATTCATTGCTGGTGGGAGTACAAAATGGCACAGACACTTTGCACGACAGTTTAGCAGTTTCTTACAAAACTAAAATATTCTTACCATACAATCCAGCAATCACATCCCTCGGTATTTACTCAAAGGAATTGAAAACTTAAGTCCATGTAAAACCCAGCCATGGATGTATATAGCAGCTCTATTCATAACTGCCAAAACCTGGAAGCAACCAAGATGATCTTCATAACATGATGGATAAATAAGCTATGGTACATCCAGACAATGGGATATTATTCAATGCTAAAAAGAAATGAGCTTTCAAGTGATGAGGAATCTTAACTGCATATTACTAAGCGAAAAAAGCCAATCTGAAAAGGCTACATATTGTATGATTCCAATTATATGAAATTATGAAAAAGGCAAAGCTACTCAGACAGTAAGAAGATTAGCAGTTGCCAAAGGTGGGGAGGAGGGAAGATAAATAGGCAGGCCACAGAGGATTTTTAGATCATTGAAAATAATCTGATACTATAATGATACACAGTATTATATATTTGTCCAGACCCATAGAATGTCCCACACCAAGAGGAATCCTAATGTAAACTATGGATTTGGGGTGATTATGATGTGTCAGTGTAGGATTATCCTTGGTGAAAAATGTAAAATTATGATGAGTGACGTTAAAAATGGAAGAAGCTATGCATATGTGGGGGTAGGGGTATATGTATGGGCAATCTGTACTTTCCTCTTAATTGTAAACCTAGAACTGCTCTTAAAAAAAAAATAGTCTTACAAAAAAAGAAGGCATTAAAAGCAGGTCATCTCAGGGGAGTTGATAGAAGACATAGTCCTGGAAAAGTAGCCTGTTTAAAACAGCCCACCATTTGATACAGAATAAGGAAGTGGAGAAACCCTTTGACTGATATCTATCTCTTCATATTCTGAAATCGCTACATCATTGTAATGAAAGGCATCCACAATAAAGTCTGGTCTGGAGGAACTGGTCATCACAGATGTGTCATGCCTTGGATTCGGTAATCTGATATGTTAACAAATTCTTTTGTATTAACCACCATTTATAAAAAGCTACTCAGTTTCAGCTGGTCTACACTTACGGGAGGGTGATGGGGTGTCACTGGCCAATGCTACCCTCCTGTGGGAGATTTATAATGTGAATTATTCGGGTGGACTGTGGTCATCCTGCGCATCTGAGAATTGCAGCTCTGACCAGGGGCGGATCTGCCAGTCACAGAGAGGTCTAAGGAAGAACAGGCCCTGATGAGTGGTGGGTAATGTGATGCCCAGGGATAATGTGGGCTCCCTGCTGATGAGGTCTCTGGGGAAGAGAACTGAGAGGCAGGAAAGGGCTGAAGAAGGAAAGTGAAATGAGGCCAAAGCAAATGTATTCTTTTTCACAAGTTTTCCTGAGCCACGAAAACCAGGGGAAACTCCTTTTCTCCTTTTCTTGTTCTGTCTTTTATCTACATAACCCGCAGAAATATATTCTGCTACATTATGAGTTAAATAAGCATTGGTGAATTGGTTTGGAGACTTAACCACCATTTGGGATATTGTTGTCATGGGAAATATATCACAACTTCCACACAACTGATTTAAAGTATCACCTTGTTTGCCCATATACTGGCTTTTAAAGGAAGGCTTAGCAAAATAGTAAGCATTCAAATTATGGGAGTTTGTGTTTGCGATCATTCCTAGTAGACTTTTCACTTCATCAAGTAAATTTTTGGCCCCTTCTGATCTTGTCACGCTAAGCTCTGAATATACTGTTTACACTGACATTTCTAAGTTGGATTTTAAGAAAAAGCTCTTTATTTTACCAAAATCCTAAAGTCTGCATGCTGAGAAACAAATCTGAATGACATAATTAAAAAGAACCAACAATGTGGATTAACTTTTCATTAGAGCTACACACCATACTTCAGTGGACCACAGATGTCTCCAACCTTCTCTAAGCAAACTGCAGAAATTACCAACATTATTCTTTCATTTGTAGGTTAGGGGTGCTTTATTGCCAAAGCATTCTTAGGCGTTATGGGAGGTGGAACTGAGTTTACTCTTTCATATAACATGACCAACAGTGCCTGTCCTCCTAACTTGGGATGAAAAGAGATGCTGTGTATGAACACACATTGTATATTATAAAGTCTTTTTAAAGCTCATGCATCTGTAGGGTGCAAATAATTAGAGGCAAAATGAAGCCACTGTATGTAGGGGACATTTCTTATAATCTGACATAGGAAACAACAATGATAATAACTTCCAGGCACTACAGCAGTTTTTGTTATTGTTTTGTTTTATTCTGTTTGCCTTTGCTTTACTTGTTTTGTAGTTCTCAGTCTGAAAGTGTTTCCTATATCTAAAAGCTAGAGGATTATACAGATATGTAATATATGTATGTATCTATAACGTTAGCCTGAATTCCCCAGAAAACAGAGGCTAAAATAAAGCTTATTATATGCCAAGACTTTATTGAAGAGTAAATCTCAGGAAAACAGGAGTGAGAAAGAAGTGGAGTGAGGCAAGGAAAGAGGTGAGCTAATAGAGGAGAGTGTGTTCCCAAGATGACTACACTTCATAAGAAACTGATTGCTTGGTGCCACAGGAAGCTGCTGTGGGGGAGGCCACATGATGCTGCTGCATCTTTCAACAGTCTCTCCAGAGGTAGAAGGGGAAAGGAATTATTTCACTGGCTTCCAGTCCTATTGGTTGAAACTTGACTCTGTAGTGTGTCAAATTACTTCATATCTCAGTTACACACCTGTACCCACTGAGCAGCAACAGGAAAATAGTGTGGTACTTGCTACTCCTGGGTGTAGGGTGAGGCACCCACACAACAGAAGAGATGCAGCTCAGGGCCCTGGGTCTGTAGAAGAAGTAGCGGCAGCAGCCAAGCTCCATAACTCTAAGCAGCACCGAGGCAAGTGTGTGGGTCTGGGGTGATGCACAAAATATCCACTAAAATCAGAGCATAAGAGGGAGCCACTTTAGGTCATTTCTGCTGTCACTTTAGCTGAGTGCACTTTTGAGAAAGAAGGATATTTTCGGTTCTTGCACTGCAGAGAGCTGTGTAGAAGCCAACGGTAATGGAAATAATTAGAGATACAGAGTTGATCAAAACTTGACCTATAACTAATACTTTATGTTGTTGCTACAGAGAGAGTAAGAGTTTCCTGCAAAGTGGTATTTCAGATATGATACAAGGGAGTAAATTGATATAGATTAGTGCGACAGGGGCAAAGATGGCAGGGAAAAAGATGATACATTGACACATAGAAAGAGGCCAAAGGACAAGATAAGATGGTCCTAGTGCCAGTTACACTTTATCAGGCCTTAATACCACAATTTACTGAAATGTCTGTATTCTGAGTTTTTGGTGTATAGATACAATGTGTGTATTTATTCATGCAACACCCACTTACTACTGAAGTAGTAAGAGCCTAGGCTCTGGCCATGAGGCAGTTTCTGCATTTCGATTCCAGTGGGAGAAGCAGACAATAGCTTGTCAGAGGGTGGGTAAGTGTCATGAAGACAAATAAAGCAGGACAAAGGGGACAGAGTGTGTACATCAGAGGAGCAGGAGTTACTATTTGATAGGGAACAGTCAAAGAAAGTCTCTGTGATAAGACAACATCAGAGCACAGGAAGGCATGAGGTGGGAGGAAGAGCCATCCAGTAGAGGGAACAGAGAATGCAGAAGCCTGAGGTGGGGCGGCTAGGTGTTGTTGAGGAAAGACACATTTATGTGAGGAGTGCATGCACAGGCACGTATTGTTCCAAAGTAAGAAACATCAGTAAAGTGCATATAGTTTATTTAATATCCTCATCCAGATATTCTCAATTTTACAGCTCTCATAAATGCCAGAACTGAATGAACTCTTTATGCTGTTTAAAAAGAGGTATCTGAAATCGGTGGAACCCATTGACAATTGTAGTCAAGATCCTGGCCATGGCACAGTGAGAGTAACCACGCAAATATGGTCATCTGGGCAGGTAGGAAGAGCTTGCCCATGGATGGGTGTGACACACAGCTAAGTAGATGGTAGATGGGTCCTGGACAGACAGGACACCAGGCAGGAATCTTTAAGGTTGAGTTGGGAGGGAAGAGAAGTCCTACCCCTGGTTGACAGCTCTAGGCCTGAGGATTTGTTCTGAGGATGTTTTGTTTGGCCTGAGGTTAATAACAATTTATAAACTATTACATGTCACAGAGAAATTGTGTTAGAATATCTTTGGGTCCCGTGTCCATTGTTGTTGCAATCAGCTGTAGTGGGGCTGCAGACTCATGGCATACCAGCATGGCAGGGGCAGTGGTACATGAGAAAGAGGGCACCATCATGGTGAAGAAGGCACTTAAATAGTCTCCTATGGACCTGAGAAAAACACTCCAGACTGTGAGCACAATAGGCTTATTTAGCCTCTCTCAACATATCCTCTGGCCCTAACACAGGACTATGACTGATTGACTCATTTCTATTTCCTTGGACTTGGAGGTTTGTGAAATTGGTCCTCAGGAAGGTGAAGAGGGGATGGGACACTCACTGTGGTTGAAGACCCTGGGGACAAGTGGAAGTTAGAGAACACTAATGAGAAACAGACAGCAAACCTGCATCTCTCATCATAAGAATGAATGTTAAACATGTGGAAAGAAGTAAAAAGGCAAAAATCCAGACAATACATGCAAAGGGGACACACACAAGGGTAGACCAAAAATAGATGTACAGACAGTGCTGAAGCATCTGTACTTGCTTGGAGGTCTAAGCTGTTTGTCAAGGTTCATAACTTGGCTATAAAAATATATTTGTGACATTTTAAGTCTCAGCCTGAGAGCAAATTTTGATTTTTTCTTTTAAAATACAAACTTACCATGCCAAAACTCATTCTGGCACATTTTTGGGGGCTTGATGAATTGTTTCAAAGATGTTTATTGCTTTTAAGTCTCTGTTTTATTGCCAAGTTTATAATACATAAACTGCTTTGAATTTTGTTAAGATAGTGAGTGATTAGGCAGTGACATGATTTTAAAACAGAAAACAGCAAAGAGGTTTAACAGGATTAAGAGAGAAGAATAGTATATTTTATGTAGTTAGGTTGTTTCTAAGAATTAAAATATGCCTCCTATGGATATGTATTTCCATCATGGAACATAATAAGAGAACTCCAAAAATATCACTGTGTTCTTTAGAAGAAAGGGTAACAATTTGTTCTTCATCAACAGCAATATTGTGTTTTTCAAACAGCTTTCAGCTGGGATCTCTATGTTCTGTACAAATATTATTCAAACCACCTAGCACTGAATAGATGTTGCCATGGTTGGTCATTGATTACAGCAGGAGGTTGAGAGCTAGGTGCTCTTGAACTTGGCTCAATTTCTTATGACCCAAAGTCAAGAGGTTCAGAATGTGGGTGTTTCTCAGGCCAAAAGGCTCTTTAAACTGCCAAACTCATTATCACAGCTACACCACTTTGTACACCCTAGAATTTTAGGATTCTGACTGCAAGTTATAAAAATCAACTGAGAAAAATAAAGCAAATAAAGGCAGTTTATTGTACAGAACCAGGGACCTCATAGAACACAACGACAGGAATGCAGCCAGGCCTCAGGAAGGAATGTGGAACAGGCAAACCTTTGGGAATCTGGACACAGTTTCACTCAGATTGCCTCTGTTCCTCTCCATGCCTGTCCTTGATGGTTTTCTTTCTCTTAAGACTCATTTCTCTGCTCCTTTGTTTTCATGGCATGATGGAGCCATCCTTAACTGCTATGTTTGTATGTTTTAATTTTTGCCTCCCAACGGGTCACTAGCTCTGTTCCTCTGTATTAGTTATCTATTGCTGTGTAACAAATTATTCTAAAATGTAGTGGCTTAAAGCAACAAGCATTTATGATCTCATAGTTTCTGTGGAGGCAGGAATCCAGGTGTGGATTATCTGGGTGTTTCTTCCGTCAGATCGCACGCAAGGCTGTAATCAGGAAGCTGACTACAGCTTCAGTCTCATCCAAAGGCTTCACTGAAGGAGGACCTGCACCTAAATTCACTCTCATGTCTGTTGACACCTTCAGTTCATTGCAGGTTGTTGGGCTCCCTGGCTATTGTGATTTCCCAGAATTCCTTGCAACCCTGGCCTCTCCGTGTGACAACTAGTTTCCATCAGATTGAGCAAGAGAGGGAAAGCAAGATGGAAGTTGCTGTCTTTTTGTAACCTAATCTTGAAAGTGACATCTGATCACTTTTGCACATTTGATACAAGTGAGACACTAGGTTCAGTCCACACTCAAGGGGGAGGGCCTTTTCAGAGGCTGCCTTTCACATCCTCTCGTTGTCTCTCTTCCAATTCCAAGTTCATTGGCAAAGGCCTCTTACTGGCCCAGCGTGGGTCAGGTGCCTATTGTTGTTCCAGTCAGCTGTAGAGGGCAAGCAAACTCATGGTACACACGGTATATATGGTACACATGGTGGAGGCAGTAAAATGGCAAGACAAAGGGAACCATCATGGACAAAGAAGGCAGTTAAAGAGTATACACTTGAGTAAAACACGCCAAAATGTGACCACCGCAACCTTACTCAACCTCTCTTTTTTAATAGACATAAAACTTCCAAGCAGATTATTCACCTCCACAAAAGACTAGTATTGTGCATACAGATTTTCTGAAAGATTCAGATCCTTGATGCCCTTCATCCTAAACTATGTATGTAACTAAGGCTAAAGTGTTGTTTTAAGAATTCCTAATATGAGCCTTTATCCTATTTTAATTCATTAAAAAATTTCAAATTGTAGTAACATATAACTATATGTAACATAAAATTTGCCACTTTAACCATTATTAGGCATACAGTTTAGTGGCATTACGTACCTTCACATTGTTGTAAGATCATGCCACCATCCATCTCCAGAGCTTTATTTTATCTTCCAAAACGGAAATGCTATACTCATCAAACAATTCCACATTTCTTTCTCCCCTCAGCCTCTGACAATCACCATTCAACTTTCTGTTCGTATGAATTTAACGACTCTTAGGAACCTCGTATGAGTGGAATCATACAGTATTTGACCTTTTGTGACTGGCTTATTTCACTCAGCACAATGTCCTCCAGTTTCATCCAAGTGTAAGATGTGTAACATGTAAGAATCTCCTTACTCTTTAAGGCAGAATAACATTCCATTGTTTTTATATACCGTGTTTTGTTTATCTATTAATCCACTGAGGGACACTTCTACCTTTGTGCTAGTGTGAATACTACTACTATGAACATGATGTATAAATATCTGTTTTAGTTCTTGCTCTCAATTATTTGGCATATGTACTCAGAAGTAGAATGCTGGATCATGTAGTAATTCTATTTTTAATTTTTTGAGGAACTGCCATAGTGGTTTCTAGAGATTGTATCATTTTACATTCCCACCAGCAGTGCACAAGGATTCTGATTTCTCTATATCCTCACCAATACTTGCTTTCTGGTTTTGTTTGTTTGTTTGTTTGTTTTTTGTTTGTTTGTTTGTTTGTTTTTTAATAGCCATCCTAAGGCATACAGTGGTATCTTGTGATGGTTTTGATTTGCACTTCCCTAATAATTAGTGATGTTGAGTATCTTTCCATGTGCTTATCAGCCATTTGTGTATCTTCTTTGGAGAAATGTCTATGAGTCCTTTGTCCATTTTAATTTATTTGTTTTTTGTTGTTGAGTTGTAGTTCTTTATGTATTCTGGTTATTAACCTGTCATTGGATAAATGACTTGCAATATGGTCTTTCATCCTGTGAGTTGCTTTTTCACTCTGTTGGTGGTGTCCTTTGACATACAAACATTTAAAATTTTGATGTAGTCCAATTTATCTACTTTTTTTCTTTCATTGCCTATGCTTTTAGTGTCATATGCAAGAAATCATTACCAAATTCAATGCCATGAAGTTTTCTCCCATTTGTTTATGAGTTTTATGGTTTCAGCTCTTAGATTTAGGTCTTCAAGCCATTAACCTTTGTAGGCATAACCCACAGAACCTAGAAAGTTGGCATTAAATTATGATTGACTTCCTGTTTTGTAGTTAAGAGTCGTTCAACAACTATGTTCTGAGGCGTGAAAAAGAGAAAACATTGTCCACATTTCTATCCTCATTAAGATGTTTGAGAATTGCAAAGATTTGCAAAAACTTAAACATTATTTAATTGTCCAATTTATCTCCCAAGATGTCTCAGACTGTACTTAGAGAGTCATTAAGTTATTTCAGAAAATATGAACCCTGATATGATCTAACAGGTACATTTAAAAGTTTTTGGAAAAGTTGATTAAAATAATATTGTTTTCAGGAAATGATTCCTCAGCTATTTGTGGTATTTTAAATGTGTTTAATGGATTTGATTTACCATGAGATTTTCAGTGTTCTGACACCCAGTAAGCATCCGAAATCTTCTTTGCATCATTGTCCATTTCTTTTGTCTCCTCTTTGCTAACTCTAGGTTTCTGTCTAAAGATGCAAATAGTCTCATTTGCTCTGTAGGTGTTTATCACCACACCTAAATATCATACATGTTAACACATCTGTCCTCCTTTGTATACTAGCTGGTAAGAAAAGAAAAACATTTTCCGTAACACCGAGGGTTTGCTGTACAGGCAGTCTCTGGTGAAGCAGCTATATTTAAACACCTCCTCTCGAGACTTTATTACTGCAGAAATCACTAGAAACTCCATCAGTGAATGAGTGAGTAGAGAAGTTATGAAATTTTTGAAAGAAAAGTAAACCTTTATTTCTTGTTTCACAAATAAAGCTGACTGTGCTGGTTGCTGAGATTGCTAGCTTTTATAATACATGTTAGGCATTGGAAAAATCCCAGTTTAGTCAAAACTAATTCAGGCTATTATTTGGCTTGAGTCAAAAATTAGAGAGGGCTCCCAAAATGGCTTTAGGGCTCTAGCTAAGTAGCAGTTCACCCAGGGCTGGAGTAACTTGTGGATCCTTTGACTTATCCAAGCCTATCTCCAAACTTCGCTGGACCTGGGAAGGAGTGACGTATGACGTTTTCTGGAAGAGAAATGCCATGGTAGTAGCCAATGGGGGAAGGGCTGCCTACACTGTTGCAACTCATCCAGCTCACCATCCCATGCATTCCCGTTCCAAACCACAGGATCATACGTGTCAGCTAGGGTAGGCTAAACCACTGTGACAAGAAGGCCCAAAGTATAGTAGCTCAACACAAAGTTTTATAAGGCCAGAAACATCCCAAATGAAAATATGTCCTGTCTTCCAGAATATTTTCATGAGAACCTAAAGGTCACTTGGTATTGATATGGAATCAGTAAAAGCAAATGCTTTTAGCAATGGATCAAAGTTATTTCTTTGTCTTGGGATATGGGGCAAGGGTTTGGGCCAAGATATGACAACTCAAGTCATGGTCATGCATGGAAGAGGAAGTTTCACTTTATATCATTGCTATCTTTTTCCAGTTTTTAATTATATTTATATCCATAAATTCATTTGTATAAGCTCTCAGTGTAGGAATGGAAATACTTACTTTTGTCTGCTTAAATAGCTCTTTAGGATTTCAGTCTGCAACATTTTCACAGACAACTCAATATTTTTCATAGTTTCACACTGCTCTGTAGAGCTGTGTCATGAAAATGTAGGGATAGTGAAATATTAGGGTTAGCCCTAATGAATTCCAGTTTTAGCTGCTTGTTAATGCCCCCCTCCAATTAATGAAAAAACCCCTGAAATTCCATTGTTTGATATCATTCTCAAAATTATTCTTTTTTTCTTTAAGATTTTTATTAAAATGTAGCTAACATACAATATTATATGAGTTTCAGGTTTACACCATAGTTATTCAACATTTATGTACTAAAGAAGTGATCAACATGGTAAGTCCATCCGACACAGTACCACGATATCACAATATTATTGACTATATTCCCTATGTTGTATATTATATCCCCGTGACTTATTTGTTTTATACATGGAAATTTCAACTTCTATTCCCCTTCACTTATCCCCCCATTTTAATTTTTCAATTACAGTTGACATTCAATATTATTTTATATTAATTTCAGGTGTATAGCATAGTGGTTAGACATTTATATTACTAAAGAAGTGATCTCCTTGACTAGTCTAGTACTCACTTGGCACTATACATAGTTGTTACCATATTATTACTATATTCCTTATGCTATATTCTACATCCCATGACTACTTTGTAGCAACTAATTTGTACTTCTTAACGCCTTCACCTTTTTCTCCCACCCCTCCAACTCCCCATCCATCCAGTAACCATCAAAATGTTCTCTGTATGTATGAGTTTCTTCGTTTTCTTTGTTCATTTTGTTCTTTAGATTCCACATGTAAGCAAAATCACATTGCATCTGTCTTTCTCTGTCTGACATACTCCACTCAGCACAATACTTTCCAGGTCCATCCATGCCACTGCAGATGGCAAGAACACATTCCCTTTCATGTCCGAGCAATATTTCATTGTATGTATGTACCACCTATCTTTATCCACTCATCCGTCGATGGACATTCAGGTTGTTTCCTCATCTTGGCCATTGTAAAAATGCTGCAATGAACATATTGATGCACACACCTCTCGAAATAGCATTGTGAGTTTCCTCAGATAAATACCCAGAAGTAGGATTACTGAGTCCTTCTTCATCTCTTGTTATAGCCTTTGTTTTAAAGCCAATTTGTATATTAGTACTGCTACCCCAACTTTAAAAAAAAAAATTTCTGTGTTCATGAAATATCTTTTCCTCTCACTTTAGTCTCAGTCTGTGTGTGTCTTTTGACCTGAAGTCTCTTATAGGCAGCATATGAAAGGGTCTTATTTTCTTATCCATTCAGCCACCCTATCTTTTGACTGGATCACTTAATCCATTTACATTTAAAGTAATTGTTGATAGATATATGTAGTTATTGCTATTTTGTTATTCATATTATTGATCTGTTTTTTTTGTGTGTGTGTGTGTGTGCGTGTGTGTTAAAAAAGTCCCTCTAAAAATTATTTTAATACTGATTTGGTGGTGATGAACTCCTTTAACTTTTTCTTGTCTGAGAAGCTCTTTATCTATCCTTGGATTCTAAATGATAGCTTTGCTGAGTAGAGTAATCTTGGTTGTAGGTCCTTACTTTTCATCACTTTGAATATTTCTGCCAATCTCTTCTGGCCTGTAAAGTTTCTGTTGAGAAATCAGCTGATAGTCTTATGGGACTAACTGCTTTTCTCTCACTGCTTTTAAGAGTCTTTCTTTGTCTTTAACCTTTGGCCAGATGTGGCTTGGTGTGGGCCTCTTTGGGTTCATCTTGTTTCAGACTCTCTGTGTTTCCTGGGCTTGTATGTCTATTTCCTTTCCCAGGTTATGGAAATTTTCCATCATTATTTCTTCAAATAGGTTTTCAATTCTTGCTTTCTCTCTTCTCCTTCTGGTATCTCTATGATGTGAACATTGGTATGCTGGATGTTGTCCCAGAGGCCCCTTAAACTCTCCTCATTGTTATGGATTCTTTTTTTTTGTTGTTGTTCTGTTTGGGTGTTTCTGCTACCTTATCTTCTAAATTGCTGATTAGATCCTCATTTCAGTTATTATATTCTTTATTTCTGACTGGTTCCTTTTATGTTTTCTTTCTCTATTTTTATGTTTTCTATCTCTTTGTTGAGGTTCTCCCCGAGATCATGAGCATGTTTTGAACTCTGCACCTGATAGATTGCTTGTCTCCATTTTGTTGTTATTTTTGGGAGCTTTGTTCTGTTCTTTTATTTTGGACATGCTTCTTTGTCTCCCCATTTTGGCTGCCTCCCTGTGTTTGTTTGTATGTATTTTGTAGGGCTGCTATGCCTCCCTGTCTTAGAAGAGGGGCCTTCTATAGTCGATGTCCTGTGGAGCCTAATGGGGCAGTCTCTCTAGTCACCTGAGCTGAGTGCTTTAGGTGTGTCCCTGTGTGGGTTGTGTGTGTCTTCATGTTGTAGTGAAGCCTTGGTTGCTGTTTGCACATCAACAGGAGGGATTGACCCTCAGGATGATTGGCTGTAAAGATTGGCAATGACTACAGTGGAGGAGCTACTGTGCAGGGGCTGACCCTGTGGAGCAGAATTCACTTTAGTGGGGCTCTGGTGCTCGCAAAGTCTGCTCTTTGGATGCATTATCTTTGGAGGTGACCAGGTGATGCTCCAGCTTTATTTGAAACCAAAGCCTCCTGGGAGGGCCCTGCCACAGGCCAACTTCAGCCACAGCCTGTGTCCTGCCTGGGACCTCACAGGTGGCTGCCACAAATGGCTGCCACCCCTGCTGGGCTTGGAGGTGCTTTAAAAGGCCCAGCTGCTAACCAACACTGGCTGTGGCTTCTGCCAGGCTTAGGGCTGCTCAGCAAGAGGTACAGGATATGCCCAAGCCAGATGCTGCTTGTTTGGGTTTTGTGAACCTTTGAGAGATTTTAGGAAAGTCTGCCTCATAAGCCAAGACAGGCTGCATTTATGGAAAAGCCCCTGGAATTGGTTTGGGTGTGTCAGAAATTTGGGCGGGGTGAGATGTCAGGGAATCACCTGGGGGTCTGACAAACAAAGGGTGTTAGCCAGGTTGATGGAGACTCAGATATGGCGGCTACCTGCATCTGCATGCCAGGAGAAAGGAGGGCTCAACAAAGGGACAATGGATTCCACCAGCTCCTCTGTCCAGGAGAAAGCTGTCCCTCAACCCTCACCCTGAAGCCAGACAACTTAGTTCCTGCCCATATGTCCCTGGCAACTTTCGAGCTGCTGCCCCTGTGCTGGAGCTCAGAGTGAGTGAGTCTGTCAGCAAGTAAGTCCCTCTTTGGGCCCTTTAAGAGGAATCACCTGAGACTGCAGCTGCCCTCTGGCTCATTCAGCCACAATCTCTGCTGGTTTTCACAGCCAGAAGTTATGAGGGCTTCTCTTCCTGGCACTGGAACCCAGGGTTGAGGAGCCAGTGCTTGGACCCCTTGCTCCTCTGAGGGACCTCTGCAGCGGGGATATCCCTCCTGATCTTTAATAGTCACACGTGGGTGTGTAACCAGCCTGCTCTGCGTCTCTACCCTTCCTATCAATCTCGAGGTGGCTTCTGCATGTTTTTAGTTTTAAGGCTTCAGTTCACCGAGACTTTAGGCAATTCTCAGTGATGGTTTTTCTGTAGTTTAGTTGTAATTTTGATGTGGTTGTGAGAGGAGGTAAACACAGCATTTACCTAGTCTACCATCTTGACCAGAAATTTTCAAAGTTATTTTATAGAGAAACTAAAAATGCTGTTCAGTTTTGCTCAGTTATTATTATTGTTCCTGCTAATAGTGGTAAATTAGTGGATAAGAGTTCAGTGTGGTATAGGTGGAGTCTTAGAGAACAATCATCTCTGCTGTGAATTCAGATTAATACAGGTCACTTAGCAGTGTCTTTAAGGCCTATTTTTATGTTATGACTGAGATTGTCCTGGTTCCAGGGACAGTGAGAATAGGGACTCAAGAAGAGAGTAAAGAAAGGGGTTAGTGGGTGCTCATGCAAATGGAAAACTCTCCCAAGTTCCCAGTAACAGACACAAGTAATATGAAGTTATGAAACTATTTAGAGATAGGACCAAAATTCTGAAGACTCAGATTCAAAGCACAGCTTTGAAATTAAAGGCAAATTAGAAAATTTCTACTTTGGTTTCTCATCAAGCTATAGGAAAAACAACCTCCATGAAACAAGAGCAAATGTCCCAAAGAACCATCTGGATGAGGGAAATAATGGCTGCCTAACTCCCGTCTAAGACATGTTGGGGTCTGAGGCACTAGATCCATGTAGAAGTTCTAGGATACCGGGTCAGATTTGAAGGGGATGCAGGATTAGTCTACCAGCTACAGAACATGAGCTTTTGGAGGGCCAATAAGCGCTAAGAAAACATGACCAACGAGGTAAGCCTGGATAGGCGGGGCAGAAGGGCCACCCATGACCACAGGCTCAGGTGGAACATGGAGGAGCCTCAACTGAGGCATTCTGTGCTGATGCCTCCCCAGGCACTTGACTGGGAGAAGCCTGGCAGGCTCTGAGCTGGCTCAAAGAAGGGCTGAAAACAGGGTGCGATGATAAGGAAAGAATAAAAAAAGATTTAAAAAGTGTAAGTACAGAATTATAACCAACTCCATTTTAGATACAGCAGAAAGTCAAGTCTTAGCTCTGCCATTAGCTAACTATGGCTTTTTGAGAAATCACCTTATTCTTTCTGATCTTTATTTTTCTCATCTGTAAAATGGGGTTCAGAATTCAGTGGGCGTCCTCATGTCTGACTCAGTCAGAACCTGTAGTTGGTTGATAATTAAAACATCAGTTCAGGTGGGGAGTCTTAAGCAATGACATGCATTATACCTCAGATTCATTTTTAAAAACAGAAAGTTACATTTCTTAACCACTATTTAGGTGCAGGGTTAAGGCGTGTTTTTGAATAAGGTTGGAATCCTTCCTCTGCAAAATCCATATCAATTGTTAATCTTCTCTTATTTTTGTTTGTTTCTAAATGGACTGATATCTTAGAGTTCAATTTAATTATACAATCATTCTAGACCTTTATTTCTACTCCCATTACCCCCAATCTTATGTATTTATGTATTTATGTATTTATTTATTTATTTATTATTTATTATTTTTAACAGTTGTCTTGCCTGTGACAAATTTGATGAAAGGGTTTTAATTTTATTTGTCTTGCCTTTAAAATGATTCCTTTCAGATTATGCAACTTCGTTTTTATAGAAACCAGCCGCTTTTTTCTTTTTCACTGTATTTCATTGACATGTTATTATTTCGTTAGATTACCTAATTATAATAAAATTGGTTTGTGAGCTGATATAACTGGTGTTTGGCAAGCAAACAATGGTGAGAGCAAAAGCCAAGGAGCACACAGGAAACTAGCCTCCCAGCTAGCCACAGACATCTGTAGGCATATGGACAGAATGCAGCACATCAGGCATTTCAGTAAGTCTGTTAAGTGAAGATGTGTTAAGAGTACTTTAAAGAATCTCAGGAAATTATCATGGGGATTAAAGGAAAAGTGCATGTTGAAGGCCAGTCAAATGGCTCCTGCTCAGTTGAAATTGGTTTCCTTCCTTTCCTTCAGAAGCCTCCTTAGCACAGTGCCTTGGAGAATGATGATCCACGTACAAGGAAGTCAACTTGATAATTAGATACGCAAGACTGTGATTTAAAGTTTCAATTCCATTGTGCCTCCTGCTCTGTTGCTCTCAGCACATCAATCTGTCTCACAGTTCTGGACAGTCTTTCCTTCCCACGCGCTAGGGCCGTCTTGGTGAGCTTGATATCCATGCCTTTGGCAAGGCACAACATTCTGTTAAGGCGAAACTGGGGAAGCACTCACATCAGGATTCCAGAGCAAATTGCTGGGCAGGTTGCTCTTTAAAGAGAATGGCATTTAGATGTCCATGTCATTTTGTTCCAAGCCTGTAGAATATTTACAGCTGCTTTTTATGTTCTATAATGTTTGACAATAATGTTTTCAAAAATCAGATAGTTGGGTGTGCAAAGATAACATTGGGGAAAAGTCATGTTCTTCATTTGTAAAGTGTTTTGCTTTAAAAGACACTGTCCATATTGGTACAGCAAAAAAAGCAAATGCGAAGTAGGCCAGCATCCTTTCTATTTCTGATTCTCTTTTTTCTGGCTCAGCAGGATACAGGCTGCATACACTCCTGAATGCCCCTTCCATTCTTCCAGGGAACATCATTGATATGTTTATGTCTGGACAGAAGAAAGAAATATTAAGAACCCCACACAACTGCTACTACTTGTCTAGGTGTTTAAGAAAGTATAAACTTTTGTTCCACCAGTCAAGTCAATTGTATTGGAAAACTTGGCATGACTAGGTTGGAAAACTCCTTCTTTTCGACAGCATCTTCCCCGGCCATGCACTGAGAGCTATCATTTCTCTGGTTCTTTGTTCAAGAGATCTGCCTACTCTGCAAAAGGCCTAAAACTCTGTGTGAGATCCTTCCAATGTCTCATCACAGCCATAGAGATATTCATTGCACGTAGGAAAGGAGCAGCCAGTGCCTGCTCCTCCTCTCCTAAACAACTAAAGGGGATTGGGAACAAGCTCAGAGGAAGTCACCGTCTTCTCTTGAGTGGGAAAGAAACTCTTCCACCCATAGTCTCTTGAGGTGTGATTGATCATGCATAAAGAGGAGGGGGAGTTTCTTACAAATATGTTGGCTCCACAGGCATCAGCCGAATTTGATAAACTTCCACTCTGGGCCTAAGCAAGCCCTCACTGCAGGAGACATCACAAATATTTCTGGAAATGGCATTAAAATGGCTGAGTGGGGAAAGGAAAGAAAAAGAAATAGGTTATTTAGGCCCCAAGTGCAAACTTCATTCTGACCTCATTTGCATGTATTTGACTGGGCTTAAGCCTGGAGTTTGGGAGGATGAAGTCACGCATTCAACTCCACCGCCTATCCCCACAATTGTGACTCTGAGCTCACAAAGTGGAACTGTGGGTCTCAGGATGGAACCTTAGGGTAGCGCATACTGCTTGGCAAAATTTGTGGTATTTAAAACATATAGGGAAAACATCTGATAATTTTATGAAGAATGTGGCTTCTGATTAAGAAAACAAAATCTTCTAAATAATCCTAAATTTCAGTGAGAGAAAGCCATTATTTCTTGTCCCAAGTTTATCTGTTTTGGTGATACCGTGTAGCTCTTGAGAGCTACATCAGCCTAATTTAAAGAGAACCTTTTACTGATGAAACCTAGCAAGTAATCAAGGATGGTCCAAACAGAAGTAAGAAGTGTAAGGATCTGGGAAAAACTACTGTGGTCTCAGGTTAACATGGACCTCAAAATGGCCTGGGTTTAAAAATCAGTCAACTGTTAATCTCAGTAAACTCGACTTTGTTCTTTTTTACCTTCAGTTAGTAAACAGATATTATTGTAATTATGGCACATGCTCTCTCTCATGTCTACTCTGTTGAATATTAGAAGTTTGAAGTACAGAGTTAAGATGTTTTGGATCATCAAAGCTGCCACATAACTGTAATTCTGAAATCTTTGAGAGAAATTGGCAAAGGGATCTTTGTACTGCAGATCTCCCTGTATGAACTCGAAGTCATAGAGAAAATCTCCAGTTTCATTTTTAACAAAACCTATAGCAATATGAAACATGTCTAAATTTGGATGACTTATAAATTACTAGACGGTTAATACTTCTGTTCCCTATCTGCTATCCTAAAATAGGATTTTTAATTTCAAAAGAGTATTGTAAAATTAGTCGACACTGTGAAATTCACTGTTTTTGAGTTTTAGTTTTTAAGTGAATGTTTATTTCTTTTTAGAAAATTTCCCTGCAATAAAATAAGATGTAACTAGGGGGCAGCTGGGACTCGTCTTTTCTTCCAGCTGGAAGGGTTGGTGGTATTAGTAGCTTTCTTGTTCAAATACATGTTAAAGCTTTAAGTCTTCTCGGTATCTTTAGTATTAAATTATTAATAAACCTTAAGTATAGAGTAACTGGACATCTTATGATCATAGGTTTAAAGCTGTTGTCCTTCATCCAGTCTAGCATTCATTATGGATTTAATATTTTTAAATATAGTATTATTATTTATAGTTGTATTAGAATAAATCTAGATGGGTTTGATAGACCCTTGCTTTGTTTTTCCAGCTGGTGTCATCTTGTAGTGTGTGAGATGTATACACAACAAATAGAATTCTCACTTAACATACAGCTAAAGCAGGATTGAGCTCCTGGTTCTTTCCCAGCCCTTCCCAGATGCACTCAGTTAACTCCTCCATTTTACAAACAACAAGCAAGGCACTTACTGATAAAGTGACATGTATTTGGAATGGGTAATTACTTGAATGGTGGTGGAAGAAGCAAGTTGTGCTATGGCCTGTGTAATGCCCTATGAGATGCATGAAGACACCAGGCTGCCAGTGGGTAGAGTCAGTTCAATTGGAAACATTGGAAATTATAAATTAGGTTTATGTGGAAAATGTCTAAGAAATAGAGGTTGAGAAATTCTTCAGTAGAGTGTATCAATAGTAATCTAAACACCCTTGCTTTGGTGGTTTTGTCAATAATTTTAAGGTGTAATTCTGTAATTGCTTCTTATTATTTGGTAAACATTCCTAACCCCACCCCCCCACCCAGTAAACGTATTTGACGGCAAAGAGCTAAAAGAAAAATAAAAGTGCATGTTTAGTTAAAGTTAAGTACTGGTTTTCTGTTTCTCAGGAAAGTGATAATAACTGTGTGACTTGCACAAAATGTTTATGAACATTTACCATCCATTACATTATAGGTGTCATAGTGAAATAATTAACTATAAAAAACCCCAGAAGATACAAATTTGCTACACAAAAATATATATGTCAAAAGTTGGTAGTTTTTAAAAAATTGCCCAAGTATGATAATTTACCATAAATTGTAGCAGGAAGAGTATTTAATTTTCATTACATAATTTTTCATTTAGCCCAAATGATCATTCTTCTACAGCTTTTTTTTAAATCATTTTAGATTCTGGGGTTTCCTGTGTGTTGCCTTACAGCTGCCAAACCGTTTGTTCCCCCGCGCTCTTCCCAGGATTTCACAAGGGAGTGCCTCAGCAAACTGAGGCCCGATGGAGAGATATCGGAAAAGCTCCTTTGAGGGGGAAGTCTCAGCAAACTGACACCCGATGGAATTATATCGGCCACTGCCCTTCAATGGATTCCTTGGAGATGTGCGTGTGTGTCATGGGAAAGTACAAGCTGAAACACAATGGGAACTTTTGGAAAGACAGCCAGCAGGCTACTAACACAGAGACCTTGAGATTAACAATCTTTTACCTCCTTAAATGTTAACCAATAAAAACTACGCGTGGCCCAATTCGGAGGTCAGTCCCTGAGACTGATCCCCTTGACCCCGCTCTAATTCTATTCATGGCTACTGTCTTTTCTTAACCCTGCGCCACCCTTCTCCCTCCCCACAATTCTCGTTATGCTGGACGCGACACCTGTGTATGAATGAAATGTGAAAAAGATAGCTGTTAATACATTGACCCTATTATTAGAAGAATTTGGCAAACAATTGAAGGATGCAAGTTTTATATTGCTGTCATCAAATGACTCAGATAGAAAAATCAGTCAGATTGATTTCAATCATAACTCAATATTTCCAACCAATTTATACAATCAGAATAAAGCTTTGTGTGTTCATTAAGTAGAAGATAATACACCTGCAATTATTGAAAATTTTATCGTAAATTTAGTTCAACTTTTCAACATTGAGGATAAAATTATTTCAATGTAGATTTTGGTGCAGTACAGTGTCATGGAAAAAAAATGAAAAAGCTGAGTAAAGTAACAGATCAGTTGAGCTCAGTCGTATTTGGATTGGTTGTAATGCACACATAACTCACAGATGCCTGTCCAAACAATCTTTGATACTCTAACGATTAAAGTAGAAATGAAGATGTCAAAGTCTACAACTATTTTCATATACACATAGGTAGAATAAATGAACTACAACATGTTTGTGAAGAAGCTAATGTTGAATTTAAGAGAAACACTTTACCAGGACAGGACAAGCTTTCTCTCTTTATGGCGCATCATCAGCTCAATTTCAGAAATGTTAAATTTGAAGTACTTTGTAAAATTCCTACAACCTCAGTGTTCCACCAAGAAATAGAACTTTTGTGGGTGTGTGTGTGTTCACTAAATTTTGGTTACATTTTATTCAAAATTACTTGGAAGTCTTTGATCAAACTATGCACTGTCTTTAACACTACAAAATTTAGTTTTCCAAAGCTTTAGTTAGTTGAAATTATTGAAAACAGATCTCAAACAAGGGGACAGTAAAATTTATTACTATAGAAGTAGGGGAAGAACTGCATAAATCAAACAATGAAAGATCAAAATGTTAAAGATTTAATTTTCAAATCAACAATTGCTATTTTGAATTTCTTGACTATGAAAAGAATTTCCTGTTGGCCTTTCTATTTTTAATTGGATAAATTTATATTCGATACCAAAATGAAATGAAATTGATGGTGACTATGATTTTGCAGCATTTATATTTGTCAAAACATTAAAAAGAATTGTTTTGTCTTGTAAAATAAATGATCAAAGAAAACCCTTTAGATGGAACAAAAAAAAACAGGAGATTGAAAAAAAACTGGGCTAAAATATTTACACTTTTCAAGATAAAAGAACAGAACTGAGAATATCTTTCATTAGCAGAATTTGCTCTGAGCTTACCAGACACCTTAGCATTTGTAGATCTGTTATTTTCTCAGTTCCATTCCAAGTATTTAAAGCAGAAGGAATCTAATTCAGGAATAGAAGTTTCATGTCTATTAGATTCTTATTTCCTTGTTGGTACTCTCTTCCTTTCTGGAATATTTTTGAATTTTCTCTTTGTCTTCGATATTCTTAAACTTCACCAATGTGTCCAAGTATTGTGTTTTTTTTTTCCTGTTTGGCACTCTATTGCTCTTTTAACATGAAGTTTTTCACCTTCCTTTAATTCTGGGAAGTTAATTTTTATTCATTTGTCAGATATTTCCTCTACTCTATTTTTATGTTTCTTTCTTTTAAGGACTTTTATCTTCTAATTCTAGGTTCTATATCTCCTTGCTTTATAGTACTCTCTTTATGATTCATAAATTATTTTCCTTCATTGAATTTATCTGACTACTTAACTCATTGACTGTATTCTTCACTTCAACTTTTATTTTGGTCACATTTAATATTTTCTCTCAAGTGTTTAATATTTTCAGTGGACCCAAAGGTAGTTCTTTTCTAAAAGGTTGTATACTTAGAATAAAGCAAGGCTTCAAGAAACATATATAGGTCTAATTTAGTTCTTTAATCATTCATTTTTAATTCACATTGTTTTATCTATTACTCCCCCAATATTTCAGACTTAAGTAGAATCCTTCTTTTGTAACTCAATGGATTGAATTATGTCTCCCCCAAAAAATACATTCAAGTCTTAGTCCCCAGTATCTGTGAATGTGGCCTTATTTGGAAATAGGGTCTTTTCACGTGCAATAAAGTTAAGGTCTTACCAGATTAGAGTGGGGCCTAAAACCAATGCCTGGTGTCTTTATAAGAGAAAGGAAAGGGAGATATGGATACAGAGACACAGAGGAAACACAAGGGGAGAAGGCTATGTGAAGATGGAAGCAGAGATTTAAGTGATTCCTCTATAGGCCAAGGAATACCGTGATTGTCGGGAGCCCTTAGAAACTAGGAAGAGGCAAGGAAAAATTCTTCCCTAAAGCCGCTAGTGGGAATGCGATCCTGACAATACCTGGATTTTGACTTCTAACCTTTAGAACTCTGAAAGAATATATTTTTTTGTTGTTTTAAGCCACCCAATTTGTTGTAATTGGTTATGGCAGCCCTAGAAAACCGATACACTATGGAAGGAGTTCTTTAACCATCAGAAGTCTTTCCAAGCCATACATAGTTCTTGAATTTCAACAGCTCTGCAGATAGCAATATTCCCTCAGGCTTCGTTCATTCCTCTATGGAGAGAAACCTCATTACCGCTTAAATCTGATTAAAATACAATCTTTGGTTTGCATTAGATAAAGTTTCCTTTACACCCCAAATTTCTTCCAGATTAATCCTTATTTTAATTTTGTTCTATTTTTAAGTGTCTTCTTGGCTTTCGTAACTTTGCTGACACTGTAGCTAAAGGAAGAAGTAAAAAATTGTGAGCTATTTGGACAGAATATGGGCAGTGGGGTGAATTGGCCTCGGTGACTGATGTATGTGGATGCCCTCAGCATCTAGCACAGTGCTTTTCATATACACGGTGATAAAACACTATTTTTGAATTAAATTTATAGTCAGTAGAGTCCCTTTACACCATAAGAGAGTAAAACTATATCAATGTCTTTGTTCTAAGTACTGGAATATAATTTCCTTCTTTCAAATTTAATTCTGCAATAAAAATTTGTGTTCTTCAGAATGTATGCCACATAGACTCTTAACAGTCCACAAACAGGATTAGATGCATGTTTGTTATTGCTGCATTGCAGCGTTAGTTACACAATCATCAATTGCAATAAAAGCATTTCATAATAACTTGAATAATTTTACGATTTACTAAAATTTTTGCACATATTGTTTGCTCCCCAAATTAACTATGGATTATTTATCATATTCTTTTATAACCTACCCCCACGTATGTGTGGCAACCAAGACTCAGCAAGATTTGTATATTTAACCAAAGTCACAGAACCAAAATTCAAGGCCCTGTCCAATACAGTATTTCAACAAAACATTAAGAACTGTTAGAGATACTGAGAACATTATTTTCATCTTTTTGCAAAATTTCTGGTATATATCATGTACCCTGGTTAATTAGAGAATATTTTGTTTTTCAGGCGGAAAATCCATCCTTTTAGATTTGCATTACAGAGAAGAATATAATGCCAGTGGACAGTAGAACTAACTTGAAATGGATCATGAGGTAGAGCATTTTTTGCAAATGGGAAGTAATCAGTTAAAATTTCTTTGGCAAGGCAACTGAAATGAGGCAATCACTTTGGCAGTGATAAATGAGAGAGACTTAAAAGATGTTTTATTTTAGTGACATTCTTGATAACGTAGATGAGCTGCTTTTATAGCTTTAAAGAAATTCAAAAGATAGGAAACCATAATGGGAAGAATTGTGGGCTCAGCCTTTGTTTTAAAAAATGCTCTCCAGTGAGATAAATGCCAACACCAACACCCTGTTGAAAACAACTGTTACTCATTGGACACCAACTGCTTGGACTTCCTGAGGTTATGGCATGATCTTGAAATTCTTTACTATACCTTAGGAAAATTCAGTTCGAAAAGATTATTTTCCATTTAAATTTTATATACAGAGGATGCCAAAAAAATTGTATACACATATTAAGAAAGGAAAAACTATATTTAAAATTACGTTAATGGCAACCACTTTGAGCACCTCTTGTAATTGCACAAGTCAAATGTGACTGACTTCTATTCATCTCTTGATCTAGGTATATATTGAGTATTACAATTTTAATAGTTTTTTCCTTTCTTAAAATGTGTATACATTTTTTGGCACCCTCTATAGATTGAAAACACTTTCATAATTTTAATTTTTAAAAATTTTCTGTTCCAAATAATTTTATTATGCTAACAACTAGACCTACATCCTTGCTATTAATTTTTGTCTTTCTTTGGGATGACTGACCAATAAAAAGAAAAATAACAAAAACATCAATATAATATGAGCTGATATAAGAAAACTATACATGAGAGATGAACTAAAAGAGAGAGGGATCAAGCAATATTTTATTTGTTGTGGTTCTAACCAACAAATTTGGGGCTTGCATTCGTATAGCCCCAAATTTGTCTACTCACTTGACTATTTTGCATTTCTGTCCATTCTGCACAATTTTTTACATCTCTAGATTTTTATTATGTGCCTTATTGAATAATTTTCAATGAGACTGAATTTGCTAAGGTCTACTATTACTTTTCCTGAAGAACATATATATTTGGAGCTGTAAAAGTTTAACTGAACCCTTCTTTTACGGCATATTGCCAATCATATGCCTGTATAATGTTGAAATCTTGGCCAGGATTTCCATTTTAGGGTTATATTGTAGTGAAAAAGAAGAATAAAATCAAATGTGTGGTACTTTTCTGTATTACACCAATGTCCTCATTCAATGAAACATCCAAACTCTGGCCATATTCTGGATTCTGAAAAGCTCAAGTTATCATGCTATAACATCAAATATATTAATTTACTCTTTATGTGAAAGTTAATAATGAAGAACATGCAATAGAAAATACTTTTTTTTTTATAAAAAGGTATCTTTAGATACTACCCGTCACTGATAAATCAAATACATAAAACAAAACGTTTATTTTTAATCATCATTTGCTAAATGGCATTATTTATTCTGATTCTAAAAAGCTTTAATATTTCTTTTCTATTTAGCTACTTTAGCTTAGTGGTAAGTCTTATCTATTGATTCCTTTTATTTTATCCATATATATTGCACTGAAAACTAGGAAAATGGACTCATACTTCTGGAGGCATTCTATTTGAATTTCTTGTGAATCACTGAGGAAAATGTAATTTAAAACGTTCTTATATCTTTTCACAGTTAAATATGCAAGTATTGTAAATTGGTAATAAATCTACTTGGGTTGATTTCGCAAATAAAAGGTTTTCTTATTTATTAAATAAATGTGTTCCTGACATTGGTAAACAAATATGCTACCACTTCAAAAATACTAGAAATATTTGTTCAATGAATAATATTTATAAATCCTATTTTAAATATTCGAAGGGGATTTTAATGGGATTTTTGTAAATATCATTTATTTTGATAATTCATTATTTTTGAAGATCAAATTTGCATAGGAAATAAACATTATGTAAATAATTTAATAAAAATTTTAATTCTATCTACTTTTACCTGAAAGCAAAAGTGCTCTATACATTTTCTTTATTTTCCTGAATCATATTCTCCTAACCATCCCCAGAATTTCCTCAGTACTGGGCTTGCATGAGCCTTGGAGAAAAAGTTTGGATTCCAGGTGCCGCTATGTCACACATACCTCATTTGCAGAGTGACAGAGGCAAAGTGAGCAGCAATCTCTCTAAGTACTCATCAAGAGCAGCTTGAGAGGTCTGGGAAGAACTCGCCCCATATCCTTATTAGAATTGTAATAGAAGAGGAAATGAGTCAGAGGTGAACATCAGACTCTATAAAAAGCGATTCTCTTGATATCAGATATGACATTTCATTCCTAGGAAGCACAATACAATGTACTGGTTAAGAACACGTTGGGATCAGATAGCTCAAAATGCACGTCTGACACTTACAGATGTTTGACTTAGGGTAATTTGTTTAACCTTTCTTTAGCTTTCATTTCCTCACCTATAATAGAGCCCTGAAATAATACCTACATTGTAGAGTTACTCTCCAGACAGTTAATGAGATAATACATTAAATCACTAAATAAGACTAGTCTAGAAGCTAGCCTACCTGACTGAAATATACTGTTTGTAAATTTTTTGCGTTGGTTCAGAGAAGCATATCAGAGTGAACAATGCATGGAAGTGGTTTCCAACTTCTGAACAAAACATATCTCAAGAAATTTGTTTCCATGGGTTTCTATATAGTTACTTATCTCTAAGGAGACACCTTTACCACTTAGGTGGTCTTCTTGTTTAATTTTCAATGTATGTGATCTATTTGCAGATGCAGTTCTTGTTTTATTTTAGTCATTCGTTGCATTTTTAAGAAGCAATCTAGTTGGGAAAAATTGTGAAGTGTCTGTTAAAAATAATTTAAAATTAGGAATATATTCATAATCCCTAATCATTCATTATCCATGTCCAATTGTGATTTGAGTACCTCTACACGAGGTCATTTTGGGTAATGATTTTATGTTCCAAGATTAATCATCTCTACTCTGACAGGATGATGAAAATGTCTAAAATATACATATACATAACTTTGGAGGAATAGAGGGATGTAAGGTAAAGTATCTCTATTAAATTGTGACTTTTAAAAAATACAGCTCAGGTAAAAACAGATCTGCTCTTGCTATTTTGAAATTCCAATTACTTTTTTAAGAAAATAAGAAACTCTATTGAAAAACACAGTATTACATTTTTTTATTATGTGCAGTATCTTAATGCACTACTATTAGGTGATTTATATTTCTTAGGAAATCTATCTGGCCTTGTCTGATATTCATTTATGTAATTAATTTAATATAAAAGATTTGCATCCTTTCCTTAAGAGCTTTCCAGAATTATTTTTATAGAAATAATCTTCAGAACTGCTGTTGTTCTATTTATCACAAGATCATATAATGTATAATGAGAGTTAGAAGCATTTATCTTTGAGATTAATCCCGCTGGTTTAATAAGGACCGTCTTGCAGTGTTAGAAATCTAGCTGAAATACTAATGCAGGACGTGAGTGTGTCTGATGAGCTTCACCTGGTCTTTCTTGTTGCCTGTTGGTCATATCCATTTCATACATCATTTAAATCTCTTTTGAAGGAGAACATTAATAAGTTTTTTCTTAATTTTTATCATTTCTATGGCAGTGATTGCCAAAACTTTAGATCCAGTGAATAGAAGAAAAATGACTTTCAAAGTATATAAGTAAGCAGCTAAATGTTTATATCTGATGAGGACTTTAAATTTGGGTCATTGGCACTGAATAGTCTAACAATGACAACCCTTATAGAAATATGTATGGGCATGTATATATGTTTGTGGCTGTGTATCGGTGAGTGTCTAATACACACACACACACACACACACACACACACACGTTCTGACAATACAGTTCCCAAACTTGTGGCAACGATGTTGCTAACCATTTTTTTGATATCAGAGGGATCATTCATTGTGATTTGTACCAACTGAGCAAACAGCTAATCAAATTTGCTATTTGGAAGTGCTGAAAAGGCTATGTGAAAAAGTTAGATGACCTGAGTTTTTCGCCAACAATTCATGGCTCTTGCATCATGACAATGCACCAGCTCACACGTCACTGTCTGTGAGAGAGTTTTTAGTCAGGAAACACATAACTGTATTGGAACAGCCTCCCTACTCACCTTGTCTGGCCCCCAATGACTTCTTTCTTTACCTGAAGATAAAGGAAATATTGAAAGGAAGACATTTTGATGACATTCAGGTCATTAAGGGTAATATGATAACAGCTCTGATGGCCATTCCAAAAAGAATTCCAAAATTGCTTTGAACGGTGGACTAGGTGCTGGCGTCAGTGCATAGCTTCCCAAGGGGAGTACTTCAAAGGTGACCGTAGCGATATGATATTCAACAATGAGCTATGTAGCACTTTTTCTAGGATGAATTCGTGAATTTAATTGTCAAACAGCATACTGTATGTCCCCCAAAATAAGACCTAACTGGACAATCAGCTCTAATCAGTCTTCTGGAGCAAAAATTTGTATAAGACCTGGTAATATATTATATTATATTATATTATATTATATTATATTATATTATATTATATTATATTATATTATATTATATTATATTATATTATATTATATTATATTATATTATATGATTGAGTCTTATATTATATAAGACCCAGTCTTATATTATAGTAAAATAAGACCTGGTCTTGTATTAATTTTTGCTCCACAAGACACATTAGAGCTGGTTGTCCGGGGAGGTCTTATTTTTGGTCATATATGTGCATATATGAATTCTGCTTGCTTTTTAAAGTGTGGGACTACATATAACAGGCTTTGGTTTACTGCTCTGTCTCCTAGATCAATGGTTTTCAAATTTTTTGAATGTACGTTCTACCAGTAAATTTTTAAAAGCAAACATTCTTTCTCTTCACATTTCTGTGTATATTATAAATTATCTATATTACTATACTGATATGTCATACATACAGACATATATTTATAAATACAGAAAAATAGAAACTTGCAAAGGACACTTCATTTTTTTAACTGCAGAAAAACTCACTTTTTACTCTGTGTGATTTGAAAATTTGGAAAAATGTCCGTTTTATACTTGATGATTGTTTCAAAGGTCTGGGCTTCAGCTCATTTTATTTTGATACTTGCCTTTATTGGCTTTTATATTAGATATAATTGATGAACACTTTCATTCTTCCTTCCTTGAAAACTTTCTTAGCTGTGTCTAGTCAGTACCATGTATTTGATTAGTATTCCAAACATTCACCTCACAGGAATCTGAGAAATGTAACTCTTAGTTTACGTAGTTTTGCAGTACAATAAAATACACTTGAGAAATAATTGTGGGATAGCTCTGTGGATACTGGGAGCCCACTGTGAGACAGTCTTAGGCCAAAATTCTAACCTTTCTCTGTTTCCTGCTAGTTTTAATGACGCCTCCACTAAATGAGGTTGAGATACTACCAGAAATTCCTTAGATAATGTAGAGCAGGAATCTAAAGACTTAGAGATAAGAATTTTTTCACTAAGTTTTGCTGTGAGACTCTTTCACCTTCATCTTTACCATGCATCCAGAAAGGGTCCAAAGGACACTCCCTTAACCAAAGTCTGAAGCGTGTGTTAGCTATGTAAGGACAAATAGTTTTGAAAAATGCTCGTAAACAATAGTTTCTAGTAGGCCCAAGATAAAAGCTTCAGAAGATCCTGACTTCGCAGCATGTTCCCTGACTTAGAGTGTGATAGAATCCCCAGTTGACAGAGTCCCCAGAAAAAAACAAAAACTTATCTGTTACTGAAATAAATAGGCTAGTGTGGTAATCACAGTAGTGGGTTCCAGTGTCCATGTACATTCCTATCCCATAGTTATTTCTCAGTTCCTGAAGGCATCATTGTGACAGACAAACTTGGCGACTAACTCATTCCCCATAATGACTCTCTGACAGGACGTGTGAAGGTTGTTAAGGTAGAAAAGGCCAAACATAACACTGTGGAACTGCACCGCTAACTAAAAAGGTTATACATTGTAGTCACACAACAGCCTAGCCAACTGTCCCCCCGTGTCTCTCCTTAAGGAAAGAAGAGTCTGTGAGACTGTGCCTTTCTGGGACTTTGTTCCATCCTTATGTTTACACCTTATGTCTCTCTGTCTGGTCCCCAAAAGATGGTTTGCAGCCAAAGACGGGTAAGATATCTCACAGGAGATACAACCTAAGCCAGGCAGAACCAAGTGGGGACGCCCAGTGAGCTACCTTAGAAAAATATGGGAAAGGGCCTTGCCTCTCCTTCCCCCTGCCTGGGAAAAGCTGTTGCCGGCTCTGCCTTTTCCCTGGCACCTGTTTGTGAGAGAAGCTACAAAAACAATAAAGATCAGTTCTCTCCACTTAGCTCAAGGGAACTGTTACAAAATAAGAGACTTGACCCTGAGAAGGTACATACCTTAATTAAGACATTGTGGGACCTTGTGCTTCAGCTGTTGACTGACAAAGGGTGATTGAGATAAATATTTTTCTGTGATGATGTGTGAGTTTCAGAGACCGTGTAAGAAACAATGTTGCTTTCTCTTGTTTTTGCATACCTATTCAATAAAAACCCCCAGTAGGCCATATTCTGGGCTCCAGTCCTCTGAGACTGAGAGACCACTGGCCTTCGGAGAGATTTAACTGCATTAAGTCTCTGTTTGTTTCTTTCTTAAAAACTTAACCCAAACCGCCCCTTCTCGCACCCTCACTGCCCATGTTGCACTGGACGCGACAATACATAAGCAGTACTGCATCCCAAGATGAATTGCTACAGATGTTAGCATCACATTCAAAGACATGAAGTATTCAGAGATGTCTATTTTATTCCCAAATAAGGCACACATTTCTCCATAAAGGAGATGAAAGTTTCTATGAGAATGATGGGGGACTATCATAAGCCAATCAGGTGGTGATTCAAATTATATCTAGTGTTCTAGGTGAAGTCTGTTTCCTAAAATCACCACCACCCTGAAACTGCTATGCAGCTATTTTTCTGGAATAGGCTTTTAAAAACTATTCTACTAAACAAAACATACTAGAAACATTCCACTTACACCTGAAAGGCACAGCAGTACACTCTTGCCGTTTTACCTCAGGGCAATGCCAACCCTACTGACCGTCCTAATCGAAACCATGGTGATCTCATCATCCATATCACAGTGGCCCTCTATAGTAATAATATTATGTGACAGCACCATTTGATCAGGAATTAGTAGATGCTCTTGATAATGGAATTCTGACACTCCTCCCACTTAGTAGTGGAGTCTGTTTTCTTCCCTGAAACTGGGTGGGCTTTTCTAATTGCTTCAACCAGAAGAGCACATCAGGAGTGGTGCTATTAGACAAGGTCATCAAAGATGAAATGATTTCCATTTTATTCAGTAGAATACCTGTGCTTGAAACCTTCAAAGGCCATTTAAGCAGGAAGACCATGAAGCAAGGAAATGGAAAGACCATCCAGAGGGACCTGAGTCTACCTGAAGAGAGAGATGCCTGACCTTCCTCCAGCTGCTTCACAACCCCACCTGGTCCAATTCCAGCCACAATCTGGCTGCAGTTACATTAGGGACCCTGAGCCAGAAATGCCCAGTCAGGCCCTTCCCACAATCCTGACTCACAGCAATCTTGAGAGATGATAAAGTGTTGTTAGAAGCCACTAAGTTGTGGAGTAATTTGTTGCATAACAATAGGCCCCCAAAATCTGATAAGATATATGCCTGTCCAGGGTGGAATATACACTCAATGAAAATTTATGGGCCTGCCATCTTAGAGAAATTTCTGATATTCCTGTAGTACAGGGCATGCCAGGATATTACATCTACAGTGCAAGACAAGTTTCTATATTTTGCAAAACTTCCACCACTTATGAAAGGAGCTTTGGGGATTTTGAAGGCAACAGTTTATCACACTTGGGAGCAACTAAACCAGGCTGCATTGTAAGCAGCTCTACTACTTGAACTTTATGTCATAGTGAATCTAACATTGTTCAAAATCCACTATGACAGATTGGAACACTGTAGGAATCTTGTGAATGCCCTATTAGGAGAATCACAGTGCAAGCCCCTTGAGTTGTAGAGCAAGAGCTGTACATTTTTTCAGAAAATATTTATTCCCATTGAAAAAAATAAGCCTTGGTTTGTTATTGAGTCTTAGAGATGCCAAGTGACCACGCAAATCGAGTTTCTATCATAAGCAGGGTGTATGAGTACATGACTGACTCACTGAGCTCTAAGTTTGGGTAGCTGATCATCATCATTTGTATAATGTGGTGTGAAGAGGTACTGAAAGAATCAATATGTTGTATGAGCAGGGGGCTCATCACCTCAGTGCATCTTTTTATGCTGCATTGCCCCCTTCTCCCTCATCCTACAGCTATGGCCTCATGGGAACTGAGAAGAATATTCAAGCCTGATTTAGAGGTATATCTGTTCAACATGCTGGGACCAGTATGAACTGGGATGCTGCAGCCTTATACCTTACTTGAGGGCTATCCCTCCACAGGGACTTGGGAGGGAAATTCTCCCAGTGGTCAGAATTTCAAGTGACTCATCGGGTAGTATAGAGATGACCAGAGGTGTAGAACTATACAGATTCATGGGGAGCTGCTAATGATTCTGTGGGATGGCCTGAAATTCATAAGGAAGGAGATTGAAGGATTGGTGATAAGGAGGCCTAAAAATAAGTATGTCAAAGGAAGTCTCAGAAGTAACCCAGAGTGTGAGAATATTCATGCTCCATGTGACTTTTCTGCAAAGGGGATTCCCAGGGGCTCTTGAGACAATTTTGGATGGTTTACAAATTCAAAATTGTTTTCATAATAATACTAAGATATTATTTGCAATCCACTCACAATCTTTCATGAGTATGGAGTGGAGTTTTCCAAGGGCTACGTGATATGTGATATTTTAACATATTAACTATAAAATTAGTTATGAGATTCCAGCTGTTTTCCAGGAGGACAGACATTAAAGAGACTTAGGAAATTTGAAAATAATAGCATGCCTACTGGCCAATATTTTATTTTTAATAAAAATGTTGTGTTTAATATAAAATGGAATTATTCTTATGTTTAAATGTATGAAATATATTTCAAATTTTCTCAATTTTAATTTATAACATATATAATACAGACAAGTAAAACTCTTTGAAGTTCACAATAGTTTTTAAGGAAATGAAAGGGTCTTGAGACCAAAAAGTTTAAGAACCACTCTCCTAGTCCACCTGGTTTTTTGTCATGTTTATTTGTCCTTTCTGGTCCACATTCTTAAGCATTTGCCCACTAAAGTGTATTCCGTTAAATTTAGAAAGGCCATTCGAATTTGGATCTTTAGATTAAAGATTCACTATTTCTCTTTCCTCCATTTTGATTACTCTAAAATTAAAAGAGTTGCTCTTTATTTGACCATATAGCAACTTGATGAAAATACTTTACCATCCTTGGCATGCATGAATCATGGCTGGGAATCCACTAATAATTATTCTTCATCATGGGTCACCAAATGAGGATGTATCAGTCCTGCACTTAAAGTGGGCTAGACCACATTTGCCCACTTTATTACTGATCTGGTCTTTTGGGCCCCAAACAAAAGCCACAACAAAGTCATATGGGCTATACTAGATGGTGATCTTTTAATATCCCAGGTTTCTCCTTCTAGTCCACAAGGGTATTGGCAGGATTCAAACTGTAAATGCTTTCTCTTCTGTGCTCGGTAGCAGCTGGAACATGTGCCCTGTTATTTTAGGCTCCCAGCTGTTGCTTTCTACTGGATTCTAGAGTCTTCTTTGGGCATGCACAGTTCAGGGGTGCATGCACTTGACGGTAGTTTATATGTAGACTTTGGGTGGCTTTCCTCTCATCCCTGTACTTCCTGAAGGGGAGGGAGAAGGGAGAAAGCTCCCATGTTGTTTAAAGCAGGTAATCGAAGCAGCTTTTGGCTGCTTCACTGTGAACTATGGCCATATATAATTTTTTGTGGGTTAATTTTTTAAGACACTTGTGGCTGGAAAAGTGCATTCCTTGTTAATGAACTTTTTATTCGTTGCATCCTGAAAGAACAGTATTTATTATCAAAATTTTGTTTTGTTTTGTTTTATTTTGTTTTGTTTTTATGTTGACCATTTTAAACTCTTGGCAATAAATAAAGAGTATGGAAAAGTGAGGGGAAAATCCTTTCCAGGATTTTCTCCCTTAATTTCCAGCTACACTGATAGCCTCAGACACTGTCATGTCAGAACACTTCATGCCATAAGAATGTTGCTTTCTGCTTGAGTTCTAACCATCTTGTGCTTCACAGACAAAGCAGTGTCCTTAGGAGAGAAGTTATATGAATGTAGATATTATCCAGTGCAGTCCTTCCCTTCAGGTTCCGTCTCCTCCCCACTCCATAGAATCTATCTGCTTTAAGGGGCACTCAGTGACCTAACATAGTTTTATATTTTTTAAAGAGATTTTTGTAATAATAATTCTGTGCAGAAATTAGTTCATTATAAGGTAAATCACCATTATCAGACTGCCATTTGATTTAAAACAAATAATATTTTATAGTTTTTAATGGGAATATTTTACATTTTTAACAGCAATATAAATTTATTTATATGTCAAGTCCCTGGGCTAAAAAGTACAAGTGAATATAAGATGCTCCCTTTAAAATTTATAATCAAATAGAAATTATATCTTTAAAGTCATTATTTCTCATTTGTTTTATTTCACTAACTCCCTTTTACACACACACACACACACACACACACACACACATACACACACACTTATTTTGAAGTCAGAAATCTATTTCTATGAGGACTAAATTAATAATGGATAGTGCATCTTGTGAGAAAGTAATAATTAAGGGAATTTTATCTCTTCACTCCTAACCCACTAGTTATTTAGGACTGTGATAGTTAACATTGTGTGTTAACTTGACTATGTTATGGTGTCCAGTTCTCTCATTAAATACCTATCTAGTTGTTTCTGCAAAAATATTTTTTTGATGTGATTAACACTTCAATCAGTAGGCTTTAAATAAAATAGATTACTCTCCATAATGTCGGTGGGCCTCATCCAATCAGTTGAAGGCTTTCCGAGCAGAGACTGGGGTTTCTGGAAGAAGGGATTTTGTCTCAAGACTGCAATATAGAAACCCTGCCTGAGTTTCCAGCCTAATAGTCTGCCCTACAGATTTCAGACTCAAGACTGCAACATCAGCTCTTACCTGTATTACCATCTTGCTGGACTGCTTACCAGTTTTAGACTCACCAGTCTCCACAATAGTGTGAACTTATTACTTAGAATCTATTATCTATCTATCTATCTATCTATCTATCTATCTATCTATCTATCTATCATCTATCTATCTATCATCTATCTATCATTTCTCCATATATGACGTCTGACAATTATGTTTGTGAACTTGTTGTAATGATATTGCTAACCTTTTTTGATATCAGAGGGATTATTCATTATGAATTTGCACCAACTGGACAAACAGTTAACCAAGTTTACTATTTGGAAGTGCTAAAAAGGCTGTGTGAAAAAGTTAGACGACCTGAACTTTTCACCAACAATTCATGGCTCTTGCATCACGACAACGCACCAGCTCACACAGCACTGCCTGTGAGGGAGTTTTTAGCCAGTAAACAAATCACTGTATTGGAACACCCTCCCTACTTACCTGATCTGGCCCCCAATGACTTTTCTCTTTACCCAAAGATAAAGGAAATATTGAAAGGAGGACATTTTGATGACATTCAGGACATCAAGACAATACAATGACAGCTCTGATGGCCATTCCAGAAAAAGAGTTGCAAAATTGCTTTGAAGGGTGGACTAGGCACTGGCATCAGTGCATAACTTCCCAAGGGAAGTATTTCGAAGGTGACTGTAATGATATTCAGCAATGAGGTATATAGCACTTTTCCTAGGATTAATGAGTTCGTGAACTGTCCAACTCGCATATCTTATTGGTTCTGTTTCTCTGGATAACCATAACTAATACAAGGAGAATACTTAGTAACTCATGTTAATTTTAGAAATTGAGATGCTGATGCTCATTTTTGCCAATTTTTAAACTGCTTTCTCCTTTCAGAATGCCCTTCAACTTCTATTGACTTAGTGATTACTTTTCATGAGCATTTTATATCATAAAGAAATTACATAAACAAAAATATGAAAAATTTATCTTTTATTTATACCATTTTATTTTTTACTTTTGAGAGCATAAAGATAAACAACAGGGTTTAAAGAATAATCATTTGTTACTTTGCAATTAAATAATTGTATATGTAAAAAATATTCAAGTTATAAAGGAAATTAATGAGTTAAACATTCATTTTCATGAGTTTTAAAGAATTAAAAGGAAATACATCAATGTCACACTTTCTCACACAAAAAATTCTAAATTATCCATAAATCTGGCTCTTTTGGGTTTTTGATTTTGAAGGTTTTTGTTTTGTTTTTTAATAACTTTTATTTAGAAAGGCCAACATGATTGTACGCTAATGTGAAGAGCTAGGTTGTACAGGAAATGACTTGAAAAATCCCCTTTTTGTTGTCCTTCTACAGTTGAAGTCCATTATATGTGCCTTGTTCTTCATTTAAACCTCTTACTTCAAATTAAAGTTGAGCAAAAATATGGTCCAGACAAGATGCTGGACCTTTGAGCAAACAGGTAGGATACTGTTCATGGTGCCCAGGGAAAGACAAAGCTATGGATGAGAAAGGGTCCTTACACACGTTGTGTCCCCACTCCTGCCTTCTCCAGTTTGCTGTTTTTAATTCCAAATTCTCCACCTCCTTTAAGTCCAGTCAGTTTGCTTTTAAACATCAGATAAAGTAAAAACCAAAGAAGATGACTTGGACTCATTTTTAAGTAATTTCCCTTCCTTGTTTTACCATTTGAAAAAAATTGCAAGATACAAAATTGTTCAACTTTTCACAATACACAACATTAAGATTATGAGTTTATGTTTGGAGTTAAATAGTGCTAGTGGAATTATGTCTCCTCCTTAAATGTATGGCAGAGAGAGAAAACTCCCATTAAGTCAGAATGAGTGCCCTGATTGTACCAGTGCATCTGGCTGCAGCATGTGGATGGATTTCATACTGACTTCTGGTACAAGCTGATAACACATAGTCTTGTCACCATTCAGTTCATGAGCATTGCACAGATCATCACAGGCAAATTTACTTCTATCTATCTACCTGTCTGTCTGTCTGTCTATCTATATCTATGAAAGCCAAGAAAAATGAAATAAAACGTAATCACCTTTTCAAGGGATAGGATCTATAGAATTTGAATTTGAAGATCCCTCTGAGTTAAGTGAGAAGAAAATATACATTTATTAGAACGTGGACAACCCCACAACCACGTATGCAAAGGCCCATTGACTCCTGTCCTCGGGCATGAAGTGAAGGCACTGCCACCTGTACAGTAGGGAAATAAATGGGGCAGGAGCAACATTCCTTTTGGGAGTGTAGTCACAATGACTGTTACCTGAAACTTGTGCTCCAGTGCTTCTCTAGAAGACAGGGCATCCTGACCTTTCATTTCCCACTGAAGGTGAAAAGATCGGGCGTCATTCTTTATTGCTTGAATGAAGAATTGCACAAATGTCTCCTTGTCAAGGAAGACCAAGCAGAAAATAAGCACAGGTGAGCCCAGCTTGCCCAAAGTGTAAAACGGGCAATGGGGAGGCCAGGAGGGCTTTGGAAAATCGCTGTGGTACAGCACCACTGATCATAACCCAAGTGGAATTATGACTAGTTTCCTTGAAGCTGGGGAATGTATTTTACCTGTTTTCTGTTTTTCAGTACACTGTCTGCTTTCTTGGAGAACTTAATTCACCAAAATCACCACTGAAAGTGCCATAAAGCTTTCAAGAAATCTGAGATCAAGTCCATTTATGGCTTGTAAAATAGTAAGAATTTTTCTCTGGTCATATGAAGGCATACTTTTTGATAATGGCCATCTTATAAGACTTGTCTTACACTGAATGATGTGAAGCAAGGTAAAAGGCTATTGGCCTTTCATGTGTCATTTCCTAGCACATCCCCAGAGTCTAGGTGCAAGACATAAAGAGAGGGGTCAAGCTCATTCCGAAATCTGAGCCAGCATGACTCCAGTTCAGCCAGGACCCACGGGCTCTTTGGAGGTTATGCAACCTTAGGGCACTGAGAAATGGTTCTCTAGGCTCTAAGTCACTGCTCACACAGCATCATCTTCAGGGGCTGTGGGTGGTGGACATCAATAAGTAAAGTGCAGCAGAAAACCTTGAAAGACATAATTATGAGCAAATGTGAAAAACCCCAGAGATTCTCAAAGTAATTGGAGATGTCTTTGTAGATGGTCTGTAGTTATATAAGGAGCCTGTAAAAATGTAGGCCAGCAGACTTTGAATTCGTATCAACGTGATCTCAATCAAATCCATAGTTTGGAGTGGCCAGGAGACATCTGAGTTATACATATTAATAAAATTAATAAACATTTATTTTTTTCTATTACTTTACTCAGATGATATTGAGTGAACAATCGCTGAATTGCCTTGTATCTTAATGTCACTCATTACCGTTTTTACATTAACCAAACACACTCAATTGAATATTCTTACACTTGACTTATTTCTATTTATTTTTATTGCTGTTAGCAGCTTTCACATTTCTTTCTATTTTTCCAGCATATACAAAAAGTTATTTATGAACACACAGTAAAACAAAGAAATCTGCCTATTCAAGTATGCTTGAAAACAATTACTGGTCATAGCAACGACTTCTTTGAATATATATGTTATATTCTTTTAGGGGAATTGGAAAATCATTAAAAATAACTAATGTGTATTTCAGTTAAAATTCTGCAGCCCTTCCATAATTTAGATCTCAGTTTATCCTCTCCAAATCCTGAAATCTTGGTGAGGCAGATGTTATTATTCCCATTTTATTAGTAATAAGAGATATAGAATAGCTCTATTGGCCATCGTGGACAGGGAAGTTACTAAACAAGCCCAGGTCTTGAAACCAGGGTGTAGGAGAACCAATTTGATTGATTCATTCAAGAAATACTAAGTGTCTGTTACCATATGTTCCAAGTACTGTTCTACTTAGATGCCCCGTACAAACAAGACTAGAATCCCTGCCTTCATGAAGCTTACATTCTAGTGGGTAAGACACAGAGTACAAACAAATAGACGAGTAAAATATGTAGTGTGAGAAGAGGTGACATGTGCTATGCAGAAAAATGAAGTAAGGTTGGGGACAATGTGTGTGTGTGTGTGTGTGTGTGTGTGTGTGTTAGGGGTGCAGGGGTCGGGTGGGGGTATTTCAATCAGGTTGCCAGAAAAGATTTCAATGAGGAAAGACCTGAAAGACTCAAAAGAGAGAGCCATGTGGATTTGGGAGAAGAACATTCCAGGCAGAAGGAATAGCTAATGCAAAGCCCCAAGGCTTGCCTGGTACGTTAGATGAATAGTATAGTGACTAGGCTAGGAAGGATGAGAGAGAGGGAAAGACATGGGATCAGAGAGGTATGCAGAGGTCATTAAATTTTGTCTTCCGGCCTCTCAATGACGTATCATCTTCATGACATTTTCTTCGCCTTTCTAAGGGAATATTTAGACCCTAGATGGAACATGGGTTATTTCCCATTGGAAAGAGTCAGCAATGTTAATTTTGATCCTAGCATCTATGAGAGGGAAAGCTGAACTGAGGCACTTTTATGCAGCAGCGACAACAATAAACATCCAAAAACTGTGAGCAACTACTTTAAGGTGGGAGTGAGACAGCTGGGGCAGCCAGTGACCTTCAGTCAGCAGGTGATATTGGGACATGGGCTGGAGCATCATTTCATAGGAAATACAGTAACTGGAAATGACTCTGGCTTTTCCAAAGGGTTTCTGCTAAGCAAAGTGGGGTGCTATGCCTATATCCCAATCTGGAGCAAAGCCCAACTTCTGTGGAGGCTCAGCCCCGGGCAGAGGTAGAGGAGACAGAAGACGGTGGGGAGGAGACAAGCATTCCCAAACAGCTTTCCCTAGAGAAAACCACCATTCTCCACTTAGAATGCAAATGTTTCCAGAGAGCTTTGCATTGATTCACTGTTTGCCAGGATAATTTTCAAAGAGTGGTCCTAGGAGGGAAAGACTCAGAGTCAACTGTGAACGTTAGAAATGTAAAATTCCAGGCCCCATCAAAACTCTTGATGAGATGGAGAAATCTGAATTTTAATCTAGCCCTCAGTGGTTCTGATGGAGGTTAAAGTTTGAGAACTAATAGCCTGCAGGAGAAAAACCAAAGTGCTGACTCAGTAGCCATCAAGGACCTCTCCACCTGGACTCTACCTGGGTCTCCAGCCATACCCCATCATTCTCCCTTAGGCTCAGCAATCTCCAGCCACACTGGCTCATATTCCCATGGCTACTGAAGTTTATATTTATTCCATCTTTGTTTGCTCTTTCTTCCTTTACAGGATGCTTAGCCGCATGTGCTCTGACTCAATCTTCCAGACCCAGTTAAAGCATCTCCACCTTGGCACTCCCATAGCTCATTGCTGATAAGACGGTAACCCAGGTCATAACCACTTTCCTCAGCGTGTGAGAGCTCATGATCAAACACGTCTTCCTTCGTTTCTGGACCATAGACTCTGTGAAGCCTGGGGCCGCAAGCTTGGGTTGTATCAGCAGTGCCCACACAATGCCTGGCATATAGTGGCTTGAAACCCTGTCTTTAATACTATTGTTGAATGACTAAGTGACAAGGGAATGAAGTCAACATTAGCTGTTAATATTCCAGGAGATATGTGTGGCCACTGTTGCGTTAGAAAGCCAAGGGCAGTGCTGACAGAAGGGGATCCAAGGAAAGCATCTTGATGTGGGGAGAGGTTTGGGCCGAACTGCCAGGTATTGTCTGAGGAAGATGGATTCCAAAGGGGAGCCCTGGGCTCTGGGCAGATGGGGAAGCCAGGAGGATACTGGATTCCCAGGAAAAAATTGAAAGGCAGGAGCCAAACTGAAAACAGAGGTCAGGAACCCCAAGGCAACGTTGCCCTCAATAGTCAGGGAGGTCATTGGACATAAAAGTCAATGTGATGAGGAGGGGGGCTTTCAGTTGGCCAAGCGCTGGGTTGAGGCCTTCCCATCAGTTAGCCGTGTGACCAGCGTATGTTACTTATCCTTTCTGAATCTCAGATAAAGTGGGAATGATTACAGTATGTGATGCTAGGAGCTAACCTTTATTGAGTGTGTCTACAGATTATCTCTTCATCTTCACAACCACTATGAAGTTGGAATGTGGGTCTCCCATTTCACAGGGAAGAGACTCACTGACTTGCCTAGAGTCATAGATAGAGGTGTGGGGGCTGGTATATGGACTTGAATTGAACCATCTGACTCTGGGTCCTGAGTTAGTTGCCATTATGCTGTACCACCTCCTTGGGGGCCTGTGAGATGACAGATGTAAAGCACTCAGCAAGTGACTAAATGATACTCACAAGTTCTCTCAAACCAAGCTGGCTTCAGGACATGGGAGAAATCATCCCAGAACGTGGAGAAGAATGTTGGGATGAACATCAGATTTCTTCATGTTTCTATTTCTTCCCTTTGGCTGTGGGAAGCCTATTCTCCTAACTCTGCTTTGTTTGCCCATTAATCTTTTCTCACCTAAAATTAACTATGTTCTTATTTTAAGAAAGAAAACTGCTATTTCAGAGTCAGTGGCCTGAATCCAGTTGTTAGGAGTGATGTTTCAAAACACATAGCATTAGCTCCTGGTGGAAATCTTGGGAGCCTCCTGCTCTGTCCACCTTGGAGAGAGCACATGAGTGGAGTGGTGTAGTCTCCATGTCTCTTATGCTTCTGAGAGTGGAATTCTTCACCCTGTTGCTTTGATTCAGAAAAATAATTTTCTGAAGTGTTCTGCATTCTCCTGACATTAAGATGGTGTAAAATCTCAGTGTTAATGCTAAAGAAAAAGCCTCTGTTTAAGAGAACAAAGGCAGACACATCTCACCAGGAACATTTTCTCCTGCACTGTTCAGGATCAATAATTCATGAGGCTGAGAAAGCTTTGCCCAGTCTAGAATGTCTTGGAGAGTATTACTGAGCAGAAAGCCAGAATAATGTCCTGTACCTTTCTGGTGATTAAATAAAGGTAGTGCCCTTCCAGTTGACATTATTGATGAGTGCCTTGTCCCACATGTATTGTTTTTGCATACCCTTGGCTGTTTGCAGAATGTGATAGAATTCATGAGACTCAGAAAAGAGAGCAAGGAAAGGTTTACTGAAAGTCAGGCAGCAAGAGTGCCCATGGCAGTGTTTAGAGAAGACAGCTGCCCCAAACTTCGGGTTAGCTTTTCTTATATAGGAAAGTGCAGGTAATTTTCTTACAGCAGAGGATGTGATGTAAAACCTCAGGACATTTGAGGTATAGACTGAGGTCATTTGATTGGCATGGACAGGTTATATAACTGGCTTCTTTCTGTGCATGCCCTTACCCAGAATGCATACCAAAAAAACCAATGGGGGAATCAAGCCATAGTGTTCATTTTTTTATAATTGTATTATAGTGAAGTGGGAGGTCAGGCTAAGGGCAGGCTCCAGTGGTCTGCGCAGACACCAAAAACTAGACAATTCTTGTTGGGATCTTATCTTTTTTTCTGGAGATGTTTCAACAGAAAAATTTATCTCTAGGGGCTGGGCCTTTGCAGACCCTGGGGAATGCATGCAGGTGGTGCAAAGTACTGATCAAATCACCTTCTGCTAGCCCCTTTGGGCTCAGTTTTTGTTAACTTTTTTCCTGCCTCATCACCATACCTTTTCTCTTGGAACCTTGGGAAAGGAGACAGGAGTAGCTATGGAAGCTGTTGGCAGTTTAGGATTGTGACGTAACCTGAGAAATCACATATGTGCCTGTATTTGTGCAGAGTGAAGAGTGGGACTATTATGAATTGAATTGCGTCTATCAAAAAGATATGTTGAAGTCCTCGCTCCCAGTACTTGTGAATGTGACCTTATTTGAAAATAAGGTCTTTGCAGATGTAATCAGTTTAAGATGCGGTCACTGGGTGGAACCTAATTCGATATGACTGGTGTCTTTACAGGAAGAAGGAAATTTAGACATCATAGCCAGATACAGAGAGGGGATATGCCTTGTAAAGACACAAACACAGAAGGAAGGTGACCGTGTGAAGATGGAGGCTCCTACAAACCAGAGGAATACCTGTGGCTATGAGAAGCTAGAGGGCCAAGGAAGGACCCTCCCTAGAGGCTTTGGAGGGAACGTGGCTCTGCCAACACTTTAATTTTGCAATTCTATCCTCCAGAACTGTAAGAGAATACATTTCTTTCGTTTAAAGCCACAGCTTGTGGTACCTTGTTATACAGCCCTAACGAACTATTTCCCATTTCAGAGGAACAGGAAGCTGGAGCCTGAGCTCTCAGGGAGTGAAAGCTACCCTTCCTGAGCTTCAGACCACTTCTAGATGTAGGCGATGACAAGGCAGGAGGCACTCTTCTAGAACCCTGGGCAGTGGGTAACACCAGGGATAGTCTTTCCCATCCAACAGAGAACAGTAAGGATGGTTGGATACTGGGCCCCACTCTAGAACCCAGCCCAACAGCAATATCCTGGCATGAATGTCACCTTTCTGAGTGTAGGCTGTGTGCAGTTGTGGTTTAGGCTTCAGGCTGCTCCGCTGCTCCCCAGTGTTGTTCAGTCCTGGTCTAGAGGACTTGCCATCATGAACTACAGGATTCCAGGAGACAGCCTGGCCAGTTACCTTGACAACCTTATGATGTGATGCTTTAAACTCCTTCCTGGCTGCCTGTCTAATGAGATTCTAGACACTGCTGGTTTCTTCCAGCCCCCGTGGCTTGAAGCTAAAGCAGAGCAGTGCAGCTCACTAATGTTCCCTTTTGTGATGTCTATAAGGATACATTTGCATTTACAATGAAAGAGGAGTCTGACTGTAACTGAGCTGTGTGGAATTTTTGTTCAAGAAACCTGAGATTACTGCTAGCAGATTGGCTTTTGCTGTGGGCCCCCCAGTCTGGCTTTTCTCCTTCTGCAGGCTTTTCTCCTTCTCCTTGTTAGGCTTTAGTTAGAATTCCCTGCAGTATTTCAGCAATACGAATGAATGTGACCATCAGTGAAATGGATTTCTGGGAACTTCCCAAGCTAAACCCTGAATAGGTCAGAAAACTGTCCCAAGAGATTTCTTTTCTTTTTTTCTTTCTTTCTTTTTCTTTTTTTTTATTAGTTTCAGATATACAAAACAATATAATATACATTTATACCCAAAGTGATAACCCCCTTCCCCCAATCTACAACCCCTCTGACAGTGCACATAGCCGTTACATTTCCACTATCTTTATTCCCTATGCTGTACTCCATATCCTGTGACTATATATATATATAAAATTATAGTTGACATTCATTATTATTCAGCTTCAGCTTCAGGTGTACAGTGCAGTGGTCAAGCACCTACACTGTCCATGAAGTTTTCTCCCTAATAAGACGTGTCCATCGATACCCTACGAAATCTTTACAACATTATTGATTATATTCCCCAAACTGTCTTTCGTATCCCTGTGTCAATCTTGTGGTTACTGACTGTGCTTTTTAATCCCCTCACCTTCTCCCTCATCCCACCCATCTAGCAACCCTCAGTTTTTCCTCTATGTCTCTGAGACTCTTTCTGATTAGTTCATTCATTTATTCTATTCTTTAGATTGCACATATAAGTGAGATCATATGGTATTTGTTTTCCTCTGTCTGACTTATTTCACTTAGCATAATGTTCTCTAGGCCCATCTATATCGTTGCAAATGGTAAGATTTCATTCTTCTTTATGGCTGAGTAATTCTTAACAAAGCAGTTTCTCTTTGTCTCCATCCATATTTTTCCCTTAAAATCTTTGGAGTCTTGAGAGTTTATTTTTAAAAACCAAAGGCGCTGGAGTGTATTCAATGTCAGCACATTGCATAGACTGCTTTCTGGTACTTTCTCTCTTATCCTTGTGGAAAGTACCCTCCAACCACATCCTGATTAGCCAGAGAGCAGGGCAGGGGGGCTCACTCCACCTGCAGCTGTTTGGACAGAGGCCCAAAAGGGGTGTACACTCAGCTCTGTGTGTGAGAGATGTTATCTGTTCATCTCTTTCAATGAGTAAGTGGCCATTCATCTCCTAACAGCAGGCAAAAGAGGGGATGAACAGGAAGGCCCCCATGCGACTCTGTCTCTCCAGTGCCGGCATTAGTGTCAGCTGCAATAAACCAAGCAGACAGAGCTGGAGAAGAAATGCCACAGTTCTTTCTCCAGGGTCCATGTGAGGTGAGAGCCAAGAGACCTTTGGCACTGGGGAAGCCATTTTGTGAGCATTCTATCAGCTCAGATGGGCAAGGAGTCCTGACACACTGTTACAACATAACCGACTGTGGCTGACAATCCAGACATCTGTGGTCAGAGGCTCCGAAACATCCTTGAAAGCCAAGCTCAGTGTCAAAGCCAGGGGATCCTTTGTCAAGCAGCTCTCAACCCCAGAGGGTATTTTTTTGGATGGTAGAAGGAAGTGACATGCCAAGTTGTTCAAAAACCTCCTCAACCATATGGATACCATTTTCCAACACCAGGCCAACTTTATGGTGGCAACAGCTAATACCAATTGTCATTCTGCCCCTTTAGTTGTCCCTTTAAAATGGTGACTTGCCATCTGCCTGGAACTGGGTGTGTGTGTGTGGGGGGTCCTCACAATCTAGACAGCAAGAGGAATATGAGAAAGAGAACCAGAACAAAAGGCCCCTGGGTCTTGCACCTACAGGGCTAATGGAAATGTGTGCTGGTGGTGGAGATACCGCTGTGTTCCCTTGCTCCTCTCGGAGTCACAGGGCTGATGTGTCTACAAATGAACACTGATACTCCTCATTTTACATCCCCGTTATTACATTATTACATCCTCATGACATTTATTTTGTAACTGGAAGTTTGTTGTGGTCAGTTTTTCATATCTGTGATTATAAATAATATAAGTGTGTTGTGTACCATCTAGAGATTTGTCTTAAAATTGAGCTGGTCACATGATTGAGATTGAGCAAATGCTCATACACTGAGACTTCAAGACACATCTACATGTCGGGAAAACATTTATAGTAGTACATTGCAAGTTGCAAGTTGTGGTCCATTTTTTTTTTTTAAACTGTTAAGTCTCCTTTATCCTATTCTTGTTATAGCTTATATGATTTTAAGAAACAGAAAACATCAACTATTACATTTCTTTTGTCTTTCCTTTTTCTCCTTCATCTGTTCTCCCCTCAAATTTTTTGGGGGTTCTAGCTAAGTGAATACATTGTGGTTGTTCTTAAAGATACTAGAGATTTCAAAAATATACTGTTAGACAACAAACAATAAAATACATGTGTGCCTTAAAGCCTGACGGCCACTTTGGGACTGTCAATGAAAAAACATCCAGACTAAGAGAAAGCTTATAAGAGCTTATGTGAGCCAAACTGACGACAATTGCTGGGAAGAAAAGTCTCAGTGGATTGAGAAAATGCTCCAGAAAATGGCCGTTTTACAACTTATTTTATACACTAGAATCAAAGAAGGAAGGTTACATGAAATCCATTGGTTGTAGATTAAGGGGGTGGGAGAAAGCAAAGTGGGGAACTCTCTGGGATTAGATAAAAGTAAAATGGAGAGACACACGCTTCTTTTACGTTGGTGGGTATAGGATAGCTAATAGCATTTACAGCACAGAAGGATGGTATTTGGGGAACAAGATAACAATGAGGGATTTTGTAGTTTCCTGCTCTGGTGTGGTGGGTTGTGCCCCCTGAGGGGGGTCAGGAAAAAGGGATTACTCTGATATTGCAAGGGTATGTTATCTTAGATGCAAAAAGGTGATAGACAGGCTCACTTAAGGTAAAGATTGACTTTTGTCAAGGAAGCTACAGGCCAAGGATGTGACTGCCCGCCATGGTCCACCTTAGTTAGGGATTTTTAGGTTCACGCCATTCTATGTGGTTATTTTCAGTCTCCTAAGCTTGTCAGGTTTAACATGTGGCCCTTTTCTGTCCACAGGACTAAGAGCTTTCAAACCTTTAAAAGCCAAGACAAGAAGCAGGTCTTATTTATCCTGGCACTTAGGTGTAACTGGATTGACAAAACAATTTCATAGCCTAAGGATAACCTGAGAAAATTCTCTCTGCAATCCCTAACCCCAAGTCACACAGTTAACACCATTATTTCTTTTTAAAATTATTATTATATCCCCATGACATTTATTTTGTAACTGGAAGTTTGTCATAGTCAATTTTCATTTTTGTGGTTATAAATAATTAATATAAGCATGCTGTGTGCCATCTAGAGATTTGCCTTAAAATCGAGCATGGCCACATGATTTCAGTTGACTGCTTTGTACTTTCATTTACGATCTCTTTTACGCCAAGTGAAGGCAAATGATATCACAGCATTCTGAAAAGAAAGATTATGCAGTGGTTCAAATCAGAAAGGGGACAGAGGAAATGAATCATTTGGGGGCCTACAGAATATAGTAGGCATGCCAAAATCCAAAGAATTTGTGCAGTGGCAGCCGGGACCAAATTTATGTCCGGGGCAGATGTATTATGCAGATTCCATTTTTGCACAGGCAAACTTGAAGCCATTCATCAGCAGAAAGCATAGCAGTAAAAAAGCAATGCAGAATTTTCTGTTGATTCTAGCAGTAAGTGGATTAGATATCTATTTAATGCAGGTTTCAATAACACTACAATGTGAAACTTATCTTCAAGTGAACAAACAAGACAGTTGTAGAGTTATCAAGAGGCACCTTATTAAAATTTGTATCACAGGACTGACCAAGTTTTGGATTCTATGAGGCCTGATTATTCTGAACTAGCAAACAAAGCTTTTAAAAGTTATAATATATTTTTGTCAACTTATTTACACCAAAGGGGTTTGTACTTAGCTTTACATTTTTGCAAGTTCAAGTAACATAAATAATTTATGTAACACTGGAAGTCAGTTGAATTTATTTTTCCTTTGACAGGAGTCATGGTAGGCAACCTCCCAGCTGGCCCCAATAATGCCAGCTACTGGAATTCATGCCCTGTGCAATCACCTCCCGCGTGGTCTGTGTGACTAATAGAATACAGCAGAAGAGATGGTAACTAATTTCTGAGGTAAAGTCATAAAATGCAGTGTGATCTCTCTTTCTCTCTCTGAGATCACTCACTCTGGGGGAAACAGCTGCCATGTCACAAAGACCCTCGGGCTCCCATGACGAGGAACTAAGGGCTTCCGCTAATAGCCAGGTGAGTGAGCCATCTTGGAAGCACACTGTGGGGATGGAGTTCCAGAGAGTAGTTTCCAGGCTCTTGACCTCATATGCAAAGGTGCTGGCTCGGGTAGTAAATGGCCATCAGCTGTGACTAGTTGGCCATCAGCTGTAACCAGTTAGCCATTAGCCACTAACATAACTTCCGTGGCTGGGCTAGCAAGCAGGGATTGCGGCTAGCAAGCGGGGGTAGGTTGGTTGGCCCAGAAGTGGACGGCAGATTGCAGATCGTGTGGCTCCTGCTTCCTGTGTCTCCAACCCAGCTGCCAGCGAGAATATAGTGGTATGAACCCCCTATCCATTGCTCCATTGGTATTCCTTTTTGGCCTCACCATATCCTGCATTCTGGTGCGGGCAGCGGGACCAGAGACCCTGCATGACAACACCCTCAAGCCTTTAGCTGGATTAGGCAGATTGTAGCTAAAGCTTAACTGCCATGTCATGGGAAGCCCTCAGCCAGAACTACCCAACTACCCAGCTAAGCTACTCTGGGAATCCTGACCCTAAGCATCTATAAATAATAAATGTTTATTTTCAGCTGCCAGTTTTAGAGTAGTTATGCAGGTAAAGATATCTGATGCAGAAGCCTACACATAGTGAGTGGCTGAGAAACATTATTAAATGCCACTGCTGAACTGAACCCATGAGTCAGGCAGTAGACGTATTTAATGCTTAGTCACTGACTTCAAAATGACCATTTTTTCAATGCTATCGACCTTGCTCTTAGTGTGAGCTAATTAGTGACATTCCCTCCATGTTCACATATTCTTTCAAAAAAATGTGTATTGGAACAGATTCAACATTTAACATTATCATTCCTCCTTCTTGCCGTGAATGACTTCATTCAGGAATTCTTGATGAGACACACATGTGCTTCTACTTGTTTGTCTGTCCTTCCCCAGTTCTTGTATGATTTAGCCACAGAGCAGGACCGCAAATTTCACTCATGCTTTAGCTGGGATGGGCAGAGAATGTGTAGTCATTTTATTTTTTCTGTAAGTTTTTATGATTTTCATGCCACTGATTACCTGAGAACAAATAAATGAACTGATACAATTGACAACTGATTTCAATACTTTAGTTAAAACACAATCTGATTTGCAAACTTCATAAAACTACTTTCAACTCAATCCTTTAAGGAAAAAACAACCAAAAAAAAACACACAAAAAAACACACACAAAAAACACCCCACTATTTGTATGTCAGATTTGTGAGTTGCCTGGTTAGCACCTGGCTTCATTTCAGGAAGTGATCTGGGTATGAGGCAGGGGTGTTGAGACTTATGAGATTTCATGGTGGAGGCAAAATCGGGGTCCTCTGACATGGTGTCCCTTGGCTCCCAGTCTTCTGGAGTGATGTCTCGTGTCGTGTTTACCTCACGCTGCATTCTAGCTTGTTTCTTCCCCCTTGTCTTGTTCAGTGCCTGTTGTACTCCACAGGTGACTTAGCCCCCTACTCCTCTCCTATGGGTGCTAGAAACCTCTGAGTCCTGAGGGTAACTCCCATTTGGCTCTTGCCCAGGCCACACCTTCCATGGCCCTCATTGCACAGCTGCCTGACCCCAGTGAGGGTGCTGCTCTCCTCCATGGCCTCCAGCCAGACTCTCGGGTACACCTGGGACCTGTCTATGTGGCTTGGAATTACAGGTGGCCCAGGGAAGCTAACGCAGGGCCTGTCTTTGCCTGACTTTGCTGAACAACCAAGTTGAACTTTGGTGACTGACAAGGCTGATATAGGACAGCTGCAAGACAGCATTCTCCTGTAATCCCAGGAGCCCCCAGACACCCCCATCTGAATGTTCATTATTTGATATCTGATATCTACCCACACCCTCTCTAGCCTGAAGCCCAGAGAGGACAATGCCTGTCACACAATGTAATGGCCTTCCCCTCATCCCTTTCTTTTTCTCTGGTCCCTTTTATCCCTTGGGTTCTATCCCCTTTGTCCTATGTAATGTATTTAGTCTACTATAGAACTGTAAGCCATATTGACTTGCCCTCCCTTGTCAGAACTTAGCTATAAAGGGTATTTTCTTTACACCATGGAGGAAGAAAATGAGTGGAATCCTCCAGTATAGGGAATAAAGAGATTTAGGATATTAGTAAGGACCTATGTTACTAAAAATTCCTATTTTGAGTGTCAGAAGTCAAGTATAACCTCAGTCTTTCCCTACATGTTTTCTGGAACAAATCTTAATTTCCCATCCAGATGTTTGTCTTGGGCCAACTTGGGTGGAGATCATGAACTCAGAAAGTCAATAATTTTCAAAACATCACCCTGTTATACCTGCCTTATTATTTTTCATCATTGGTTGCCCAATCATGAATTGTAATCTGCAAAATAAAGGCAATGATACTTGACTTTCATTCAACTCTCTTCATTTGCCTTCTAATTGTGTTGGAAAAGACTTTATGAATATTCTCCTCGTGTCCCCCTCCATCCACTTTCTACCCACATAGGGAATCCAATTCATAAAGCTCAGGGGACCTGATGAGCAGCCAACTGACTTGGGCAGATGAGGCATCTACACAGCACATGAAGTGCCCTTGGGCACATAGAATAGTGTCACCTCAGGACACTCAGTGACACCACAGAACCTGTGTTTTTCCACTTGTCATGTTTCCCTAATCATCTTTAGGAGATGAAGTGGGCCCGGCCAAGCCAATAAGTTACATATCAGAGAGCCCTCGTAGTGTCAGGGAATCGCTTTCCCCCTTCAGGCACACCAGCACAGAGCCACCTGCCACCCAGGAGTTCCATTTGTGTTTTGTGTGACTCTATTATATTTCTTGACTTAGAATAAAACCTATTTATGCTTTCCAGATGGAATTAGAACTCTTCTTATTGCTTTCACATTAACTTAAACTTTATACAAGATTATTTGGGAGGGAGTCTTTATCACACTCTTTCATTTCTTCCATATCAGCTGCTCTAGAAGAGTCCAGGGCCAGCTCCAGCAGGTTCTTCTAGCAGAATCTTCAGCCCTCAGGCAACTCACTGCCATGCCTGCAGCATGTATCTTTCCCTCTTTGTAGGTGACAGTATTTAGTGTCTGCTCCAAGTTTCATTTAAGAGCAACCTTTAGGAAACAAATTCTCTGAAGGAGATGTTAAAATTTGCGTTAGTCAGCTCCAGGCTTATCTGTGTTTAAATTCACGGTACTGGTCGTGGTAGCCAACACTTACTGACCACTTACCGTACATGAGGCAAACCCTTAATTAGCATTATTTAATTTAGACTTCACTGACAACACAAGTTATTACTTACCCTCCATTTCATAGGTGAGGAAACTGAGCCTTGGATGCAATAGTTAAGAAAATTACTGAAGATCACAGTTACAGAATGGCGGTGCCAGGGTTCACATCCAAGACTCTCTCCAGAGCTTCAGCTCTTACCTGGTTTGCTTTGAGTTTCCGTATTGAAACCTTAACATTTTATCAGATACAGGTTTTGTTACACACAACAAATGCAAAGGAAGCAGCTTCTTGGAGACCTGCAATTGGATTATCTTCCAGGCACCTTTGGAATCAGAAAATTGTGAGTAAACTCATCACAGTCCATCCTAAACCCTCTTGTTTCCTTGAAAATGAGGAGCAGGCCTCTGGCTCTTTGAAAGCCCTTCTTCCTGAGGCAAAAGCTTGTAGAATTATCTACAGGCAAACAACCAGTGAGTGCCTTGTCAGTGGTGGGTACTTTGCCTTTGTGAGACTAATACCCAATTGGAATAATTTTTTTGAAAACGATTTTCTCATGTGACATCATAGTATAAAGAACAATGTAGAGATTGGATGTGCCGGCCAGTGGCCCTTCATTCCTCCTCCTAAGATGCCATTCCCATGCACGATAGCTTTTTTCTGGTTTGTTTCATTTTGGTTGCAAAAGGCATTTTGGGGAGAGTAAAGGGTGAGGGAGGTCTGGGTGTGGAGCAGAAAGAGATGATGAGTGGGGAGATGCGGGCAAGGCTGTTTCTGTTCCTCAACTAGCCCAAGAGATGAGAGCTGATTTCAGAGAAGCTACAGAGACTGTTTGACAGGAGGCCTGGAATGCCTCATGGTACGTGCAGGGCTGCATTAAGGCCCAGGTGACTTAATATTGTCCAGAGGTCTGGAGAACATTCTTTCTGTTTCTGTGTGGAATGCAGTGACTGCACCAGTGGGCTCTGGAAGGTCTTCCAAAGTGGAGGTGCTGGCAATCCCTACAGAAGCTCATTTTTATAGCATATAGCAGCCATAAAAAATACTGGAGGGAGGGTGACAACCTCACACAATCTTCAGACAGCCACTTAAAGGATGAGACCAGAAAGGGAGATGGTGAGTGTGCTTGGGAATTCCTAAGAACAACTGAGGACATGAGGACAGGGAGTGACGTGATGTTAGGTGGGTGGGGACTCTGAGCTGGCTGAATTTCAATACAGCTGTTGCAGAGGCTGGAATTTGGCTAACAAACTAGCGTAGCATGTGGACGTTCAAGTTTATACATCTTCACAGCAATTATAAATACCCCGTGGGTAGAACTACAGTCTAATAGCCTCTTCTCAACTGGGTATTGACAAAACCCTGTGTTCCCAGTGGCTGGATTTGTGTGTCTCCCCTGATCCCTCTGGTCCTGTGTAGCCCCAGGTTTGCTCTATCCTTCTTGCTTCCATGGTCATCCACACGCATGGTGATCCGGGCCATATTGATTTCAAGGCTTGGGTCTCATTTTCTAATGCAAATGATTCTTTCTGTGATTGCTTAGACTTGTGAGAACTTTCTGACTTGCAATGTATCAAGCACATCTCATCAACTGCACTTCATTTGCATCCCTCCTGTTTTTAATCACTGATCTCCAAGACTGAATACATGGTGGGTAGACATCGGGGAGTGTGGCAATCCTTCACTGTAACAGCTGGGCTGCTGCTTTTAGCTAAAATACCTGTGAGTATTTGTCATGGTTGCTGGGGGAAGATTCTCCTAGGCCTCCCTACCTACAATTGGGAAAAGATGAACAGCCAGGTTATGAGTTAGCTGGAAATATTTACTCTCTTTTTCAGAAGCCCTCTCACCTATAGTTGGTTGTGTAATTCACAAACACCCTGCCTCCTCCTCTACACTCCCAGGTTATATGAAATTCATGTGCTCCATTAAAAAAGAGAGGTAAACTTATTTCATCCACCTTATATATGGATTATACTATACGTGTTCATGGAAAATAAAGTTCCAATTCCAGATAGCAGTCAGCTTTACAATTGTCATCTATGGTGACAGTTTCTCTAGAATAGTACCTCAAAACAGAAGTGGACGTCACTTGTGCATTAACTTGGTTTGCATGTACTCTGAGTAAATTTGATAGGAAAGGAGTTTAAATTAAACGAGAACAATGAAAAGTATTTCCCCACTTGCCTTAATCATAGAAATTTTGATTATACAAATGATTTCTCAGCAAATGCAGTTTGATTATTGTTTCTTTTTCTATCTTGAAAGTTGGATCACATAAAGTCATGAAGATCTCTGATTGATTTTGCAGCGATTGGATTATTTTATACAAAAAAGAAAACAACCACAGAATAATTGAATCAATCTAATTATAATGACAGAGCCAGGCCAAAGCCCTGGGCATTTCTTTCATTCTACATTCTTGTTCTAGAAAGACTCCATGGCTTTTCTAGGCACTATTTCCATTTTTTCCCCTGTTTCCAAACTCATTGTATATTCAAGATAGTCTTCCTTATCTTTACATTTTACATTCTGAGAATTCATGTTTAAGCAGGATTCTACCTTTAGAGAAAATCACAATGCATTAAGCTTCACTATTTCCCTTTTACAAAGATTCCTTTAAGCTTTGAGATTGTTATTCAGTGCAGTCAGTTGGTAAATCTGTCCTCATCTGTTGTGCGTTGAGACTACTGACTGGAATGCTTTCTGACATGATTTAAAAAAAAAGAGCTCCAACCCTAATCTGTCTAGCTTTACTTTCTTCTGTTTTCAATGATGTATGAAATTTCTCTTAGTATATTACAAATTTTCTTCTAAATTTTGCTTCCCCTGTCAACGGAAGAAAGTTCCTTTGCATCACTCTTCCCACTGGGGCCACAGCATGACATGCAGCTTCATTTAACAAATACCTAAAAACATGTGTCTGACATCTGTTGTGGAAACCCACTGCAGCCAGCTTTAAAAGTTCTCTCTGACTGAGACAGGACAGAAATAGAGCACGTTTTCTGTCACATTAATCTTAAATAACATGGCTTTTTTAGAAAGAAAAAAAAATGTCCCTCTCAAAATTTTCTGTTCAAATTATGTCATGACTGTTAAGTTAGCTATAACTTTCTAATTGCATCTTGAAAAACAGTTCCATCAAAACACACTTTAGAAGGGTAATATCCTGAAAAATGACCCCAAATCCTGTCAAATGAAATGATAAATAAAGGGTAATTTGATGGGATTGAGGGGTCATTGTTCAAGATAGAAAAATTCAATTTCTTTTTATTTTTGACTTTTTATTAATAAAATACTCATTAATTAAGAGACATTTGTGAAATTTGAAAAAGAGAATAGTTAGAATGCCCAATAGTACTAAAAAAAGGACAATTATTCTGTTTTTATTTAGGTTTTCTACATTTCTATATCATTCACATGGAGTTCACAGTTGGAAAATTCCAAAAGTACTTCTTACTTCCTCTTTTTTGGAAAGGGAAAATAGTCTCACTTTCGTGAGTAAGCTTTGGTCTTGCTTTTGGAAAGAGGGCCATGACCAGAACTATAGAATGTCTTTGAGCCCCAGAGCAGAGGTCCTACCACCAAATTGGCAAAACTAAAGGAACCCACTTCCAAATACAGTAACTATTTTCTCACTGGTACTGAATTCACACCACTTATAATTACGATTGTTTGTTTGTTTGTTTGTTTGTTTGATATAAAGATTCTGATTTGTGGCTGTCAAGAGCAGACAGATAAGGGGACTATATCAATAGGACTGGGACCAGCCCTTGGCCAGTAATCCAGGCTACCATTCCAAATTCTGGAATATATATTTAAGGCTATAAAATTTTCTCTAAGTATGGATTTAGAGGATTCCCACAAATTTTGACACATTGCATTTTCCATATTACTTAAAGTATTTTGTTCTTTGAATCTGAATAGATGATTCAGAAATGAAATGTTTAATTTTGAAGCATTTGCTAGTTTTCCAATAACATCTTTTTAACTTGGTTTGTAACTGAATTCCAGTGGGTTCAGAGAACATTCTCTGTATGATGTCCATCTTTGAAATTTATTGAGACTTGCCTTTTGGCCCAGCCTGTGGTTTATTTTGGTAAATACTGCCTGTGTCTTACAAAAGAATATGGATTCTTTAGGTGAGGGATGCAAAATAAATTAATGAGTTTAGATTTAATAATTATGATCCAAATCTTCTCTATCCTTAGTAATATTTTCTTCTTTTAAAGACATATGTTAAAATTGCTTACTATGATTTTGGATTTGTCTTTTTCTTCTATATTTTGCCAATAGTTTTAAAAGTATATTTTGAAATTATATGATTAGTAGTTATAATTTTTAAATTATTACAATTTTCTCTTTATTAGTATAAAATTTCATACTTTATCTCTACTTTTTTACTTATTGACTGAAAGTCTAAATTTTTATATTGTTTTTTATATTAGTGTAACGATTAACAGCATTCTTTGATTCATTTTGCATGATATATTTTTACCTATTTTTTTCACTTTCATCTTTTATGTGTTCTTATGTTTAAGAAGTATCTCTTGTAAGTAACATACAGTTGTTGTTTTTTTAATTCCATTTGATAATCTTTGCCTTTCATTTGGCAAATTTAGTCTTTATATTTAGCTTTAAATCTACCACTTCTTATTTGTTTATTTTTGTTCCACATTACTTTTTTTCCTTAATCAGATACTTTTTTAATTATTCCATTTCACTACTCTATTAGCTTTGTCGTTATATAATTTGTTTACTTTTTTTTAACTGACATGAGATTAAAACATTCATACATGGTTTTTAAAACTACATGTAAATTTGTACTTTTACATTTTTGTGGGCAGTGCAAGACTCTTGAAACACTTTAACTCCATTTATCTCTTTTCCATGTTTATCATTATTGTTATTGTATTTTAATTCTGTGTATATTAAACTTTACTTTGTGCTATATATACTTGATCTAGTCAATATTCACTTAGATTTACCAATAATTAACACTTTCAATGTTTTTCTTCCCTTCCTGCAGGCCTCTGCTTCTATTTGAAGTTATTCTACCTATAAATTTTATTTAATATTTCTGATTAGCTCACTTAGAGGTTGAGTGACTTTGGATGGGCTATTTAGCTTCGTATGGGACTAACAAATGGGGATAAACTGGTGCCTAATTTATATAGTTGAGTGGTCAGAATGAAATGTAGATATAGTTCTTAACCCATTACCTGACACAGAGCAACCAGTCAATAAATAATAATTGAAATTTTAATTGATTCATTTTTACTGTTGTTATTATTTTAGATTAACTATATGCCTTTTGCTTATATATTGTATAGCACCCAAGCTAAAAAAAACAAACATAGAGATAACCTTCCCATTTAAAATTGTGTTACTTGCTCTTTCATTCAACTTTATATCCCAAACACTAAATCAATTTAAGAGATAGTCTGAGACCATTTAATACTGCAACATATTGGTTTATGTCAAAATAATTCTAGAAGAGATAGATACTTGCAAAAATCAAATGGCTAAGTTGAAACATGAGCATACCTTTGTATGGTCAATAAGATAGTTTCAAATGTGTTGAAAAATATTTAAACTGTGTGGTGAATAGTTTCATATATCCAAAGCAAGAAAATATTATATAACAAATAAATCTAAGGTAGAGAAAAATATTTTTGCTATTTCAGGTCACCAGTAGTAGTTCAGGTTATTGAATGGTTGATTTAAAAATGTGATTATCAATTAAGATGTCAAAACACCTGTTAATTTGATGTCTAATATGAACGTAATAATAATAATTATTTTTATTTGAAATCTAAAGTGCAACACTTATTCATTCCAGTTTAATTCAATTAACCTTTGAAGAGCTATAAGTGTTGTATATGTAAGGACCAATTATCATTTTGCCTTAGCTATTTGAATCTGACTACATATCTGGGCACCAAAGCAAAGTAATTGTTTGTATTGAGTTTCTAAATTAATCGACTGATATACATTTTCAGAAAATAGAGTAATTATACATTAAGTATGTGCCAGACATTATACCAGATTCTGGAGATATAAGGGTAAGATATGACTTTATTCTCAAAGATCTCACAGTCTCGTGGGCGTGCTGAACATTTAGTTTTATCCATGTAAGAGTAACTATGAGTAGCCATGGTTAGTGATTAACCCCCATCAAGAAGTATTGATATCCTATCTAACAAAAATAATCCTTGATTTTTGTGATAGACATTTTTGTGTAAAATGTGTAAACTTGACTAGATTTCTCTGTGTGTCTGTGAAGGAGTTTCTGGAAGAGATTAGCATTAGAATGTGTGGACTGAGCAAAGTAGATGGTCTCCCCAATGTGAGTGGTCATTATCCAATTAATGCAGGGCATGAACAGAACTCAAAAGTGAAGGGAGAAAGGATTCTCTCTCTCTCTGCCTGACCACTTTAGCTGGACATCAATCTTCCCCTGTCCATAGAGCCCTGGTTTTCAGGCCTTCATACTTGGACAAGAATTTACACCATGTACTCTCTGGCTCTCAGACCTTTGAACTATATCACTGGCGTTCTTGATCTCCAGCTTACAGATGGCAGATCATGGGAGTTCTCAGCTTCTATAATCATTGGAGTAAATAGAATAGATCTCTCTCTGTCTCTCTGCCTCCGTCACTCTCTGAATAGGATCTATATCTATATCTATCTCTATATGTCCACGTCCATATCCATATCTGTATCTATATCATCTATATCTATATATCATCTATATCTATGTACCTATATCTATATCTATTACATCTATCAATATCTATATATCTCTCACTGGTTCTGTTTCTCTGGAAAATCCTGACTACTACAGTTCTTTAACCCAATCTGAAACAATTAACATTTCAATTAAGACTTGGCTTTTGGCCCAACCTATGGTTTATTTTGGTAAATACTACATGTGCATTACATGTGCATGATACTGGTGATACTGGTTAGGCATAGGAGTTTAAAGAGTAAAACCTTAAAACCAAAACAAATGCAATAAAGTACAAATTTTCCCTTTGTGTACTTACGGATCCTAGTATGGCAATGAGATGAAGCAGGATTTGACCACATACAATGGATGTATCTACCATTACTACATCAAGAAGATAGAGATACATTGACATTTTAAATATTTTCATACTTATTAGGAAAAAGATGTAATTAACACATTCTGGTATAATAATAAAATATAAAATATATTTATATTTATATTTATTCTTTGTCCCTGGTCTTGGCACAGTTTCAAAAACCATTGAAATTTTCTAAGTGATGAGTGTCTTTTGTTATTCATAAGGACAAAAACCCTTTTCAATCAACCTGAGTTTATTTTAAAGACAGAGGATCGATCCTACATAGCTTGAGGATGGAGGCTGGTCACCAGAAAAACCAACCACGTGATTATAGGATTGAAATTTTCAGGCTCATCCCCAGACCTCTAGGAAGGGGAGAGGGGCTAAAGATTGAGTTGATCACCTATCCCATGATTTCATCAATCATGCCTAAGTAGTAACAACTTGACCCAAACTCTGAATGAGGCTTGGAAATTTCCTGGTTGGTGAACATGTGGATATACTGAGAGGACATCACCTTGATGTGGATAAAACTCATCTTAGGGAAGTTTTTATTAAAAAATGCAGATTATTGAATGCTATCCTAGAAATTCTGAGTAATAGGTCTGGCAATGAGACCCAGATCCACTGACTGGGATAGGATATTATGTAGGATATCAATTTTATCCATACTCAAAACATACGTAACATAAATAAGCCTTGGACCAGACTTTGAACAAAATTGTCCTAGGTTTTTGTCTCAGCAAAGTACGTGACCTGAGTCAAGCAGTTGACTTTCCTGGTCTTCTTTCTCATCATAAAACGAGGTGGTTAATTAGGTGTACTCGACCATTTCTTCCAGCTCCACTAAGTTCTAACATTCTTTGATCTGTCATACTTGATGGTAAATAAATCATGAGAAAAGTTATAAGGTAAAAGTCTAGTCTTCCTCAATCATGAGATGCAGTCATTGAAAGATAACCCCGCTGTATTCATTAATAAATTCCTTTTCACTCGAAAAAAATGGCACTTTATCATACCAATGTGTTATTTTTTCTACTTTTGTGGCCATGAGTCATTTAAATTAAACCTAAGATAGTCCAGGAGTGTAACAGTATAATTGGCCTCATGTATTTCATTGCTGTGACCATCAGCACTGTATCCTGAAATTTTCGTCAGCATAGTAATAAATGCCTTAAGGAAATGTAATTTATTTATTCATTGGCAGAGAAAACTGTGAAACTTTCTAATAATAATTGTTTAAAAAATTCTCATTACAGATTTTTATATTATTCCTAAAGAATTATTTTATTCATACCCTGCCCCAAACACCCTATATATTGCTATATCTAGGATAATCATAACGATACAAACTTTTGCATTTGGGTCTAAAACTGGCTGGGGAAGGGAAGCATATGAGAAACACGGAGGGCTTGGGTATAGTAGCCAGAGGATGAGGCATTGAAGTTCCAGAAATATACTTGTTATTTTTTCCTGTTAGTTGCAGGCATTATCAATAATATCCAAAGCACAGGGAAGAAAACATAAAATCTAGATCTAATTAATAGTTGGCATTATTCCCCTGTGTAGAAAAAAAATCAATAGTACACAAATAGATAATTTCCCCTGTTCTCCATTATTTCTAGCACATTCAGACCTGGCGTACAAGGATCAATCCTCCTTTTCCCTCAGGAGATTATCAAAGGGTGTGAAGGAGAAAGAAACCAAATTTTGGCTACAAACCCGCTGGCCGAGACAGGGCACAGAGGAGTAGAAAGGAATGTCATAAAGGCTCCAGGAAATTTTAACAAGCGTGTGCTCCCACAGGAATACCAGACATCTCCCGCGGTGTGGAGCAAACACCCTCTCCTCTACGCATACACATTTCAGAAGTTTTTTGCTCTTTAGAAACGAATAACAGGCTCAGGGTGGTGGGCTTCCAACAGTCTGGCTTCTCGTACCTCTTGTTTTCCTTCTCCTGTGCACAAGCCCATGTGATAAGGTGCCGGGGCAATGAAGAAGGAAAATTGATAGTTAATGCTGTAAATTGAAGAAAAATTCCTAGGAGGATGCATTGTTCTGTCCATTCGGTGACTACAGCAAATTTGGTGGGCGTAAAGGGAACTTCAAAGGCAATTCTTTCCGTTCTTAGCCTTGCTAGCTCCACACTCCTGAACAGCCGGGTGATCTGCTCCCTTTCCCACGCCCACATTCAGCCAGAGTTTTCAACTCGTTCTGTATGGGGTGTGGTGTTATCATTATCAATATGAGTAATACGATGTTACAGTATTGATGACTGTATCGGGCAGGAACCAGATGGCACACGCAGAAGGGAGGACTGAAGAGGGTTTAATGAAGGGGCAATTTACAGAAGTGCGGGCATTGGTGAAGGAAAGCGACAGGTAATGCTAAGAGCGCTGGAGCCAGAAACAGGGATAGGGTGTGTCATCACCATCACTTGGCCTGAAGGGTAAGGTGAGAGAGCAGTTATGAAAACCCAGGATGCTCAGTTGTAGGAGAGAGCTGCTAGGCAGAAACTGGAGCAGAGAAAAGCAATGGTGTTAGCCCAGATCTGGCCCAGAGAGAGCCAGGCAGACCTCTGTCTCTTGTTGCCTACAGCAGTGCTGCTGGTTCCCCTCTCCCCACTCACATACACACCTGTTGTTAGACTCCCAGGACAGAGAGCTGGGTGAGAAGGGCAGAGAGTGGATCTGGAAGGCAAATGGAGAATTTCCTGTATAGCTGAAACACCTTTAAACAGAAAAATCAAAGAGACCTTATTTCAGTGCAAGCCTGAACTGCCCCATCACTTCCTCACCTGTGTATAGAGATTGGTAGGTAAGGCTGAGCTTACCTTCTCCTTTGCTGTTCATTTGTGGCTCCCTTTAAGATGAGAGGGAGAAGAGGTGCAGTGTGTTCTGGCTGCAAGTACATCAGCAGAAGTTTACTGTGAAGGTTCTGGAAAAGCTTTTGCTTTCCTGATAAAAGTTCCAGAGAAGGTAGTGCTGTCTTTCTCTCTTCTTCCTACATTTAACAGGTATATAATGCCCACGAAGGGGGTAACCATCTTGCAACAATGAGGTAATAAGAATGAAGAATGCTGCTCCTGATCTTGTCAGTCCATTTATCTGATACCAACAGTGCCTACCTCTAGATATTTTCAGTGAGAAAAACAACCTCTCATTGTTTTCTAAGTCTTTGTAAACTGGGAAATTGGTGCTTGATCAGATATGGGCTGAATGGAGTGGGTGTGACAGAGTGCTGTCAGGAGCAACTGAGTGGGAGCCGCCATTTATGAACACAAGCAACAATGGAACTGAAACAATTTGGGGGGAAATAACTCAAACATTTAGATTTGGATAGGTTACATTAGGGTATCTATGAAATAACTGTGAAGAAACATAGAATGGGAAGTTGTATTTATGTGTCTAAAAGAAAGGTCCAACCTAAAGATAAACATGTAGAAATATATGTTATATGATGATAATTCAAGTCTTGAGAGTACGATGAGAACCTCTATTTTATTTAAAGAAGAGTGTCAAGGACCAAGTTCTAAGGACTCCAAGATTTAGAATTTAGACAGAAGAGAAGCCCCCAAAAGTAGACTTAGCAAAGAACAAGACAGAGGTCAAGAGAAGAAATAATTTTGGGAAAGGAACAGGTAACAGTTTTTGGCACGATGGAGAAGTAAATAAGATGTTGGTCACTGATATTACTAGAAGGAAAAACTAGTGCTTAGTGTCTGTTCTTATATTTCAAGAAAATAGTATGCCTGTTATAGGGGGATGCCAAACCCAGGATAACTTTTCTCTGTAAAAAGATTGACCAAACGCTATTTGTTAATGGCATGATTTAAATATTAACTGAGAATAAAGGCAAAGAATGTTTCTTTTTGCTCCTTGTTGCACTTCTAAATGCTGTTTTGCTATTGTTTTTAGGGTTGCTGGAACATCTGTTAATGAAAAGTTAGAGAAAGGGAAGGGAAGGAGAGGGGAGAAGAGGAGAGCAGAAAAGAGGGAAAAAGGAAAGTGAAAGAAATGAGGGGCAAATATAATTTTTTTAATCACCAGAATGTCATAATTGGATTAAATTAATGGTCCTAAATATTGAGTTAGAAATGGAAAATTTTAAATAAAAACTTAGATGCCTTCTCTATTTTTTGTCATCAGAATGACTGACCCAAAACTGGAAAACATGCTGAAAGTACTTGGGGAACAAAGACTACAGTAGGATGTCATTAAGACCATTGAACCATATAGACAATGATTTGAAGGGTTATCTGCCTCTTCTTGCACCATTACTTGGGGTGATTTTCTGAGCCTTCAAGTTCTCATTTGTAAAATGGGGACAAAAATGAGGGTATTGGATTAATTCCTTAGACCCTCCCAAATTGCCTTACTTGAGCCTGTGACCATCAGTACAGGTTCTGCTGTCACCCAGAAAGCACTTCATAGTTTGCTCCTCATTGATCGGCTTAGCTACGTTTCATGGCAAGTAAGACCTTGATTACCTCGAATGGCCTTGGTGAACTTACATTTGGAAGGACTGAACAAAATATTTTATCTAAAGGAATACACTTCCAGCATAGAGCCATCTCACCTGTGATGTCTTAAGGCTAAAAAGTTCAGCATCTTCTGCTGACATCAGTTCTAACATTTATTGTCAACTGCTGCCTTTGTCGGCATCATGTAAGAGTCAGCGGTGATATTGTGCTGTTGTTTATTTAGTGCTATTTCTGCATGTGCATTGCCAAACCCCACTTAGGTTTAGTTATGGTTATATTTAGCCTTATTCTTCTCAGTCAACCTTTTAAAGCATCACAAAGAGGAATCCTTTATCTCAGTGAGATGGGTTTTTTATAACTGCTCGAAACTTCAGGTTTCTTTCAGGATGCAATAAGAAGATGGTGTGTGCTTGGTAACTATAACCATGGGTCAGCAGTTTCAAGACATGACTCCCACTCCTTTTTGGTCTTTGCCTGCAGTGTCATCCTAAACTAATAAGTTGGAAATTTCTTATGTTTCTTAGAAGATACATCTGAGGTGACCTATGTTTTAGGAGAATTATCAAGACACTGTAATCCAGAAGCAAGAAACACTATTCGTTTGACGTTCTTAATTTTTTACTGTCTACTATATTTATAGCATTGTGCTAAATACAATGAAGATACAGAAAGTAATCAATAGAGTCTTCCCTTTATGTGCTTATAGTCTTTAAAATAGGTAAGAACAGCAATGACTTTATTCCAACAATGTAGCAAGTAACATGATCTACAAGGGGATTCAGAGAAAGAAAAGATTGCAGCTAAAAGGTAAAACCTAGGTTTTTGTGTGCTTTTTTTAATCTAAACTACATTACAGTGTTTTCTTCACTACTCCTCACCTGTTTATCTCCCTGTGTATTGGTATATAGGTATTCACCTGGTGTACTCGATGCGTATTCCCAAATAACCATATGCTGTGCAGCTATAAGTCCTTGCCCAGGCTGTTCCCTTCTACTGAAATGCTCTCCTCCACCTGGTAAAGGCTATTTGCTCTTTAAATGATTATTTTATTGTCATCCATGTGGTGGTCTCACTATCTCTCTCTTAATCATTCTGACATATGAGTCCCCAGAGCACCCTATCAATAACTATTAACTAATATTTCATGATGAATCATTTTACGTGATGAATGATACAGTTATTTTAATATGTGTATTTCTCCCCTCAAAAGTGACAGTTCTTATAATGAAAGGACCTTGACCTATTTATCATTGTATTCCCAGCAACTAGCAATATTCATGCAACACAATAAATGCACATAATAAATATTTGTGGAAGAAGATAGCATTTACAAGGTGTGATCAAAAACTACAGTGAATGTTTAGATTTTAAAAAATTATTACAGTAAAAGACATGTTGCCATTAATCCCCCTCAAAATACTCCCCATCACTTCAAATACACTCATCCCATCATTTTTGCCACTTTCTGGAGCAGTTCTAGAAGTCCTCTTTTGTGAGTGTCTTTAGTTGCGCTGTCGTGGCTGCCTCAATGTCCTGAATTGATTCAAAATGTTTACCTTTCATGGTCATTTCGACTTTGGGGAAGACCCAGAAGTTGCACAGCACCAGATCCAGTGAACAACGTAGATGAAGACACACTCATGTTTTTATTTGACAAAAATTGCCGTACCGGAAGTGATGTGTGACACAGAGCCTTTCTGTTGTGATCACAAAATACAGTGAATGCTGCTGCCGAGTGCCATCCAACGGAAAGGCAGGGATCTGCAATATGGGAAGCAGTGCAATGAACCTCAGTAACAGTGTGTGACAAGTTTCAATTTTTTCAGTGCAGTCCGTCAGTTGTGAGCTATGGCTGAGAAGAGGTGTGTTTTGGAGTGTGCTGTAAATCATGGATCATGTACAATTCATTTACATGAAATGGGCAAACGGTTTCATTCTTCATCGTGACAATACTCAGTGTCACACATCGCTTCTGGTATGGCAATTTCTGTCAAATAAAAACATTACGGTGTGTCCTCGTCCACCTTATTCACTGGATCTGGCACCGAGTGACTTCTGGCTCCTCCCCATAGTTAGAACAACCACGAAAGGTAAGTGTTTTGAATTGATTCAGGACATGGAGGCAGCCATGACAGCGCAACTAAAGATACTCATGAAAGAGGATTTCCAGAAACACTTCAGAAAGTGGCAAGAACGTTAAGATAAGTGTGTTTGAAGCAAGGGGGCGTATTTTGAGGGAGATTAATGGCAACGTGTCTTTTACTGTAACAAATTTTTATTAAATAGTCACTATAGTTTTTTATCATGCCTTTGTATGTTAAGATAGACTATTAGCCAGACCAAGCAGGGTGATTTCCACTTACCCTACCCTATCCTGGGAAATGCCTGTTATATCCACAACCTCCTTCTGACGTGTTTCTTGCATAAAAAGTACCATGTGACCTTTCTTTCCTGGCCATGGCTTACTGGATCTGGGATGGAGACTGAGTGCTAAGGCCTTCATTTACCAAAGCCTCCTACATGGTTTTGTGTACAGATATGTCCTTTACTGATTGGGTGAACCAATCAGCCTCTTGAGGAGTCTGACCTCAAGACAAAAGACAATGTCAGCATGCTCTCCAGTAGACAGAAAGACAGAGTTGCTGATTCATCATAGGATGAAGCAGAAGCGTTGACACCAGAGACTCTTGCTGCTGAGTAGGCAGCCAGTTATCCGAGCTGCTGAATATGTGTGTCCAGAACCATGTTTAAGGATCCACATTCCTGACTAAACCTGTTGAGTAACATTGAGTTGTTTCTCTGTTTCGTGCTACCTATAAACAAATCCAAACAGGTACAGAAGAGAAATATACAAGTAATGATAAAGCTCATTTTTATTGCTTTTATGGACAATGTTTCTGTCCACACCTCCCCTATCACATTCATATGTTGAAACCGTAGCACCCAGTGTGGCTGTATTTGGAGATAAGGTCAATAAGGAAGTAATGAAGGTGAAATGAAGTTATAAAAGTAGGGCCTTGATCTGACTGGGTTACTCTTATAAGACGAGATACCAGAGAGTTCCCTCTTGCTCTATATACCTGCACTAAGGAAAGGCCATTTGAGGACACAGAGAGAACATGGCCATCTGACAGCTAGGAAGAGCACCCTCGCTAGAAAGCAAACCCTGCCAGGTCTATCCAGGGCTTCTAGCGTCTAGAACTGTGAGAAAATTAATTCTGTTCTGTAAGCCACTCAGTCTGTGATATTTTGTTATGACAGCTCTAGCAAACTAATACAGATTTTTGTACTGTGAAGTGAGGTGTTGCTGTAACAAATACCTAAAAATATAGACATGGCTTTGAAACTGGGTTATGGTAGAGGCCAGAGAATTTTGAATGTATGCTAGAAAAAGTCTAGATTGCCCTGAAGGGACTGTTGGCAGAAATATGGATACTAAAATAGATTCTGTTGAGAGCTCAGAAAGAAAAGAGAACAATAGATTAAGCCTCTATCATTTTAGAGAATATGTATATTATCGTGAACAGAATGTGGTAGAAATATGGACATTAAAGATCATTATGGTGAGGTCTCACATGGAAAAATGAAACATATTATTAGAAACTGAAGAAAAGGCAATCTTTGTTTAAAGTTGCAATGAACTTGGCTGAATTGTGTTCTGGTGATTTGTGGCAGTTGGAACTTGTGAGTGATAAAATTGGATATTTAGCTGAGGAGATTTCCAAGCAAACTGTTGAAGGTATAGACTTGTTTCTCCTTACTGCGTATATTAAGGTGAAAGAGGAGCGAGATAAACTGAAGTAATTGTTAAGCAAAAAAGAATCAGAACCTGAAGATTTGGAAAATTCTGTCTATTCATATTGAAAAAAAAAAAAGAGGAAATGTGTTCTCGAGAGAATGCTAAGCTGAACAACCATTTAATAAGGAGATTAGTATGGGTGTGAACCATGACTACGCAGGGTGACAAGTATGTGAATTTGTTGCAAAGATGTTGCTAATCTTTTTTAAATCAGAGGGATTATTTATTATGAATTTGTACCAACTGGACAAACAGTTAACCAAGTTTACTATTTGGAAGTGCTGAAGAGGCTGTGTGAAAAGTTAGACAACCTGAACTTTTCGCCAACAATTCATGGCTCTTGCATCACGACAATGCACCAGCTCACATGTCACTGTCTGTGAGGCAGTTTTTAGCCAGTAAACAAATAACTATATTGGAACACCCTCCCTACTTACTTGATCTGGCCCCAATGACATCTTTCTATACTCAAAGATAAAAGAAATATTGGAAGGAAGACATTTTGATGACATTCAGGACACAAGGATAATATGACGACAGCTCTGATAGCCATTCCAGAAAAAGAGTTCCAAAATTGCTTTGAAGGGTGGACTAGGTGTTGGCGTCAGTACATAGCTTCCCAAGGGGTGTACTTCGAAGGTGATTGTAGTGATATTCAGCAATGAGGTATGTAGTACTTTATCTAGGATGAGTTCATGAACTTAATTGTCATACCTCGTGTGTGTGTGTGTGTGTGTGTGTGTGTGTGTGTGTGTGTGTGTGTGGTTTGGTACTATTCATGACATCCACGGGAGGTTCTGGAACTTATCCCCCTCAGATAAGGGGGTACTAATGTATATCTCATATAAATACTTAAAGGATAAATCCAACTTTGGGTTCTTTATCACTTAGCTAGTGTAAACCAATTGAAATTGGCATTCATAATTGTGTTTCAGAAAGAGAGGCATTCTGAAGAGATGTTCTATAGGTAGGATTGGAAAATTTGGAAATAAGTGGGCAAGTTAGAGGTTATTTTATCACATTAGGCTGTGACATAAAATGCTTCAAATAGGATATTGAAATATTAAAAATGGGACACGTATGTAAGACATTTTAAAAATACAAATGTTATTGCTTAACAATGTCTGGATGTGAGTATAAGGGATATGGAGAGAAGTCAAATATGATGGACCTTTTAGGTACCAAAAATAGAAATACTAAAAAATGTAACACATTTATACGAGAAAATATGCGAACTATTGCTAAAAAATTAATGCTTTGAAGATATAATTTCTCAATGATAACATTTGGGAACTTTACATCAGCTTTTGTGTACTGTCCTATTTTACAAACTGGTATTGAAATACTACATGGTCTTTATTGTCCAGTGGTTACTGTTCTCAAACAATTTTGAAATGCAACAGAACAAATTCCATTAAGTGTCAGGATCTGGGAATAATTCTCTGTAGCTTGAGGCTTAATTCCCTGGTCTTGTGGCTATGCCATCTGCACCCATGGCTCTGGCCACGGCTCCTTCACCTGTTCCTCAAAGAAAGTCATCCTTTCTTTTTCTTGAAAGTACATGTTTGTAGCTGAATAGTTTTATTAGCCTGTTTCCTCTCTGTAGAGTTTTTAAGAGTCCAATGACCTTCTGACATTTCATTCTATCGTTGTACCTTTCAGTTCAAGATGGCAGTGTTTTTGCTGGTATAACATTCTGAAAAACCTTTTGGTTTCCTGTATATGTCAACTGGATTCACACTATTAGATAAGAGGGTTCTCCACAGATCTTTCCTGGATAATACCATCTTTATTTCCGTCTTCTGCTGAGATGTTTGTGTGGATCCATGAGTCACACAACTAATATCTTCAGCTCTAGCAAAACGTTGCCCAGCAAATGGTTGTCACATTGCCTTCTCTTCTATGTATGTTAAATCTCCTTCACTTTTCTCTTATAAAGATACTTATGACAGAATTTAGGGCTCACTCAGATAATCAGGATAATATCTCTGCCTCAAGATTTTCAACTTACTCACATCTGCAAAGACCTTTTTTCAAATAGGGCAACAGTCACAGGTTCTGGAGACAAGGATGAGGACATGACTTTGGGAGCTCTTATTAGCCTACCATACCATTTATATCCAATTGAACAGAACTTGGTCACCTTTCATAGCTAGAATAAAGGATGGCTGGAAAGTGTAGTCTACATAGAGTTTTGTGCCCAGCTAACACTTGAGTGTTCTCTAACTGAAGAAGAAAGGTGGAATCAATATTGTAGGGACAATTACCTGTCTCTTCCTCAACCTTTTTCTGTGTATATAAGTAAAAGTATTCTTGATTTGCTGGGCATCAAAAAATAAATAAATCAGTCCCTCGTCTGGGGTAGTTACCACTTTGGTGTCAAGAAAAGTGTCTAACAAATTAAGTTCTATCAGGCAGTATTGAATAAGGTTCCAAATGGTGTTCCAAATAGTAAGTAACACATTTTCAGAAAGTGACATGATCTCTTTGGGTTGAGGTGTTTTTTAGTAAAGTCTTTTTGGAGTAAATAAGACCTAAAAGGAGCCTTAGAGGATAAGCAGAGTTTTAATCAGGTAGAGATGGGCATACTGACAGGGTTGGTCAAGATGCTTCTATTTAAACATGTAATGTTCTGTAGAAGGCTCCCTAAAATTGGAAAGATCTAGACTTTGCTTGTTCTTCATCAAGAACCGAGAATTCTTCTGGTCATAGTTAATAAATGATGAAAAAAAATATCGTAGGTGATGAAGTGGGTAGTAAGTGTTCAGTAAATAGGAAAAAGTAATATACTGTATTTGAGTAAAGAATAAGAGTAGAATAGGAATACAGAATAACAGTAAAGAATAGGAGTGGCTGTTAAGAGAATAGATCCTAAGAGATCTCATCACAAGGGGATTTTTTTTTTCTTATTATTATATCCATATGAGATGATGGACATTACCTAAACCTATTGTGGTATTCATTTCACAATATATGTAAATCAAACCATCATGCTGTATACCTTAAACTTATACAGTGACTCATACCAATTATTTCTCTATAAAACAGGGGAAAAGAAGAATACAAGCAATTTTTGAAGACCATCAGAATTTTTGTAAGAGAACATTATGATCAGTTTTTGAAAATAGGGAATGTAAGTTTTGTATTTTATATTGACAAAAAAAAATATTGATTGTTCCTCAGATGCAAAATGTATTTCAAGTACATACATACTTATCCTTGCTATACCAATCAATTGGGAGATGACGTAGTACAGAAAAAAAGACCACTAGCCCAACATAAGATCTTGGACTGAAATTTAGGAAACCTCTTCACTGCTCCTGGCCCAATTTTTTATTACGTGCTGAGGAAAGGACCTAGGGATGGGGACTTCAGAGCATTTTTCTTAATCTCCAGGACAGCACCACTGCTGACTTGCTTCTTTTTGCGCTCAGGCCTGCATACTTATGTGTGATAGAGTTTGCTGGGCAAACAGGTAAGAGTGAAACTGGAGGCCAAACAAGTCCGGGGCTCATGCTGCCAGTGCCACTCAGCCAATAGACTGATACAGGAGTTGGGTCATAGAGTAAGCCTTTATTGTCAGAGCACCGGTGGTCTGAGAAGCCACTGGGTTAACACCTCCAAAAACTGCCTTAACATTCTCAGACTAGCCTGGGATATTTAAGGGAAAATCTGTGTGTTCCTCCAGAGGCCATGTGATGGTTCCCGGGATCTGCATGGAGCCTTCCCTCTGGCGATGTGGCTCTCTAATGTGCTTACCAACCTAGGAGCAGTGATAAGGGTAACCCTGGAAAGAATGCTAGGCCATAAAGATTGTGATCAGTAAGCATGAGGGTATAAATCATACGTTTCAGGGTAATTTTCTAAAACAGGGAACTGGGGCAGGGGACATTTCAAGCTTAAGCTGTGGGGGGACAATCTATTACTAAGCTTTAGGTCAAGGAAAGGTGAGGTCAGGGACGTGGAGAGGCCTCTGCTACTGAGCCCTGCTTCAAGAGTAAATGGCACTGGATAAAAGGAAGGCTAAAGAATCAGTGGGGTGAAGAAGTGGGGATACAAATTGCATGGGGGGTTTTTATGCTGGACTTCCTCTCCCCCCACACTCCAGAAGCTCACACAATAATCAGCTGTCAACTTGCATGTGACCAAAGTAATAAAGCAGTAATAATCAGCTGCCAATTTACATTGTAATAAAGTAATGTGCAGGGACTGAAAAATGAGCACTGTGTCTCTGCTGATGACATTTATTAATATTTCAAACTCTACATTTAAGAACGCATAATACCTTTGTTGAATTTCAGTTGTCAGAAGCCTAAGGAATCTTTTATTTTTGCATATTTTCTAGACGAAATAAGTCCTGAGTGTTTTTCTCCCTAAGATATGGGAGAAGAAATCCTCAACTCTTCTTTACAGGACACTTACAAGCCCTGAGGTGGGTTGCCTAAGATTGGAGCTGGTAGAATTTTTCTACAATTAGTTGGGTGACACAGGACAAGCCCTCACATTTTGGAGTAAGAACAGGCTCACTATAAAAGAGATAGACACCTAGAAATCTGCAGTCTCCGCTTGTAAAGCCAGTCCCCTATTTATGCTCAAGAGATGTATAGTTCTGTGACAAGTTCCACTGAGAAGAAAGGACCTGTTTGTTAGCATATAAAAGAAGCACAAACCAGCATTGTGTATGAGACTCAAAGCTTGCTACTGGAGATGAATTCCCCTCTGAAGGACCATTAATAAAGTCCTGTGGCAGAGCCCAGGAGTTGTAAAAGGAGAGAGAAAGGAAAAGAGGTGCTGAAAGACTTCTGTGCATCCTAATAGGAGAAGGCAGTGTCCAACTGATAGAAAGGGAGTCCAACTTGGGTCCAAAATTTAAGCGCTATAGAAAAGTAGACTATATCAAAGACCAATGCGCATATACGCAGAAGGTGCCAAAAATATGTATACACATTTTAAGAAAGGAAAAACTGTATTAATTGTAATACTCAATATATACTAATAACAAAAGATGAATACAAGTCACGTTTGACTTCTGCAATTACAAGAGACGCTCGAAGTGGTTACCATCAGTGTCCAGACACCTCTGATTACGGAGAACTACTGCTTGAGCATAGATAACCTCTCTTAAAATGGCACCCCCAGTATACAGAGTGAGAAAGATTTCAGATAAAAAATTCTCATAGATAGTATTGTACAATATGACAAAATTTAATCATATTCATTCTCATTTTTAATAGAGTGAAAATACTTCATCTAGTTCCCAATGAAAATGGGACATATAAGCATAAAACTACTTAAGTGGTATCTGCGCTCATGTCACGGTTACTCACAAACCTAGGAGGAAGTAGTGAAAAGTAATATAAAAATATTCTCTTGAGGTAGTATTAACACCTTCCAACAGAGAACTCTAAGATAGGAAAAATTAAAAAAGCACAATGAATGAATAAATTATATATCATATATTAGGGGGAAAGAAAAGAGCTCAATCCTGACATCCTGTGTTATTCTGCTGCCCAGCCCAGGTTCTCACTGCTTCTGGTAAATGGAGTCCTAAGAGGTGCCCCTGCGTCCAGTCTCTCCCACCACCATGAGACCCTAATGACCATATTCTGAGTTCATTCTTGCAAGAGCCCCAGGAGGGTGGCAGAGCAAGGATTATTGTCTTGTTTTGAAGCTAAGAGAGAATGGAGCCAGGGTCACAAAAAGCATGGTCAAACCAAGGCCAGAACTCAAATGTTCAGATCCGTATTTTAGTCTTCTTTGCTTCTACCCTGTACTTGAGGTATACTCCCACAAACGTTCTGATTATGCCATTGTTCTTATTAGAAACATTCAATGGTTCCTTGGGTCATTTTGTCACATCGGCCCTCCTCAGCCTGCTGCACAGAGCTTTCTACACAGTGGCTCACACTACCCTTACCATTATTTCCCCCCGGCTCTTTCTCACTGAGAAGTCTAGGCCTGCCCTGAGCATGTGGTTTCTGTGACCTTGTCTACCTTCTTTCCTCTTCCCCAACACGCTTCTCTCTTCCACACATGCTTCTCATGTCCCCAAACAAAAGCCTTACTACTCTGGTGGCTTTCTTGGCATTTTGCAAGCAGGTTTATTTTTGCACTCACCAGAGTCTCTCCTGAATTAGAAGTGTTCCTGTACGTGTTTGTACCCTTCTCCAGACTGAGTTCTTGGAGCACAGTTTCTGCTATTTCATTTCTCTGTATTGTGTCTCTATAGTTCTTGTAAATTGTGCCTTGCAAATGGATGCTCACTAAATATTTCTTTAAACCTAAATCTGTTGAACTGTTGTTTTGTATTATTGTTTAGCTTGTCACTCATACATGTCTTTTCTACTTATTTACAAATTATTTGAATACTGCTCTTCTACTTTGTAGAAACTTAAAAGTATTATACTACAAATGTGGGTGACTTAGTGAGAAATGATACGTGCAAGATGACTTTATCAAAGCTAATTGTATACCAAAACTTTGTGCATGTGGCTTATGTAATCACAATTATTATGCCGTTCCTACTGCAGGGTAGGTAATACAGACAACCATTTTTATTACTTATCTTACCTATGGGAATTACAACAGATAATAAATATTTTAAGCATAGAGGTAACAAATATTTTACTTGACAATGATATTAAGATTTTGCCAAGATTCTTGTCATTGTTGGAAAATAGCATATGGAATTTACTAAAAGAATATGAGATTCTTTATGCTACCAGACAAAGTGTAGGACGCTGCAATTTTCATAGGGAACATTCCCTAAAGTTTGCATGTATTAGTCACTGACATATTTTCAGGGCCGATTACATGTTAGGCACTCTTCCAAGAGCTGTACACATGTTATTTAATTCTCATAACAGCTTAAGACGCAGGCTCCATTATTTTCTTCATTGTTTGATGGTACAGAAACAGACATAGTTTTTATGTCACTTGCTCAAAGTCACGGCCATTACATGTCCCAGCTGGGAGTTGAGTCCAGCCAGCCTGACTCCAGGGGCTGCACCCTCATGCACTAGGATATTATAGGTAAAGCTGCTTTCCTTCTGCACGTGTGTGCAAGGCCTGCCATCCACAAAGATCACAAGGAGGCCATGTGGGGTGTCCAGCGGTTCTCTCTCCTTCTTCCACACAGTCCGCAGGGACTAGCAGATGCTAATTATTGCTGGGGAGCCAAACAGTTCCTGGAGAGCTTAGAAATTTAATAAGAAAGTGATGCAATCATCAGGTGAAGTCCCAAGTTGACTAGAGCTGATTCAGCCTAATGAGCTATCAAGGTATAAACCAGGATATTAATCATACTTTGTCCCTCCAGCCACGACTCCTACCCCTTCCTGGGAGCTGAGACCTGAGTACACAGGGAAGAGAGTTTCATGTCCCCAAGAGCTGCTCTGCAGGGCTGCTTCCATTGCGCTCTCCATTCCAGTGGTGCCTTGGCTCTGTCCCAGGTCCGCAGTCTTTTTTACTCTGTTCAGTCCCAAGCCATGTGCAAGCTAGAGTCAAAATAGTGCCCAGAAAATGCAGCCTTAAGGGGAAACCATATGGCTTCTTTTTTAAATCCAGTTAGCTAATGTTGAATAATTGTAAGTCATGTCATTTTTTGTTATTAATTTTTAAGCTTCATCTTCGTTAAATATACGGTTATATAATATAAAAGTATATGCGATGAGAAAAACTTAAATGGTGTATGTCTAACATAGATGGCTAGTGTAAAGTAATGGTATATATACAGGATCGATATAAGGCTGGATAATAGATATTTACATAGATTGTCTTAACAACTGATTATTCAAGTCCAAGACACCAAGCTTAGCACCTCAGCTCTGCCATTTACCACAGCTCACTATTAACTTTTGAAGAACTCCAAGCTTTAAGTCCAAGGTAATGCACCACCTCATAAGACTCTTCCATCTGTAATTTAGAACATTTTCTTTCCTGGACATTGAGTTTCCCAGCTCTTAGCAAATTTGAATCGAAGAAATCCAGGAAATTCAATCTCTGACTTTGAAATCAAAATCCTGCTCTCTTAGGCCCAGGGGCACAGATGTCAACAGAAGAGATAACCACTCAGGACAAATCCTCCCCTGCCTTTTATTACAAATACTCTAAATTGTCCTGGAATCTATGGGACAGATTGTTGGTGCCAAAAGCCAACAGACCCTGAAGCATGGACCTTTTGAAAAACGAGTAAATCTTTAAAGAAGAAAACCCAAAAGGAGAAAGGCAAAGGGTTTTGGTTTGTTGTGTTTGTTATGCCAACTTAACTAGAATGCAAGAATCAGAAAATATCTATCTATCTATCTATCTATCTATCTATCTATCTATCTATCTATCTAATCTATCCATCATCTATATTAGTAAAAACACATATAGATAAGTCCCAAAGCTTTTCTCTTCTTTTATTGCCCATGCCTAATTCTATCTCCCCTTTCAAGCCAATGGATTCATTTTTAAGTTTTTAATTGTTTTAGCCCATGGAAATGCAATACAAAATGCAGAAGTGTAATTCTAATTTATTTCTATTTCTATATTTTTATACCTGTAATTATGATTGTGTTAAATTAGATGAAAATGTCAACCCACCAATTTGCTTCTTCCTTTGTAACCTTTTGCATACAAAGTTTATCATTCTGACAAATGAAAGGCCTCTTCAACCTTGACGACTAAGAAGAAATGCAAATTGTATTTTTCCAAATTAGATACCAACTATCAATCATGTCATTTAAAATCCTACCCAATGAAGTTTGAATTCTTTAGCTATTTGAGGTTTATAGGATTAAAATATAACTTAAGTTAATATTAAAAGAACAAAATTTGTGTGAGTACATGTTCTAATTGTTAATTCAAGTAACCCAAATATTAATTCAGGGCCTGAATAAACTGCAGATTCCACTGTAGGGGAAAAAAAATATTTTAAAGCTTTTGCTTAGTTTCTAAAGTGTGCAAATGAATCCTAAAATACTGAATTCTATTTTAATTAGATATCTTACCCTAGCTTCCTCCCTTCCCAGAAACTACCCCCATTTCTTAGCCATATGTAACATTTCATTTCACAAATTGCTACATTAACACCAGCCTTTCAAATAGGAGAACTGGTTTTCCTGGCTCTTAGTTGTCTGAGAAGAGTGTATCTTCTGAAATCTCAAGCCAGCTAAAGCAAGTCCCAAGGGACGAGGAGCTCATTCCTGTCTCCTCTCAGGATTTCTCGTGACTCCCTTTCCATCAGAGGCCTTTCTTCTTTTGTTCTCCCTGCTCCTGTGGCTTAGCTGACATCTTTGGGAAAGAAAAAGGACAGGTGCTTCTTGTATGGACCACTCTGATGAGAACTAACACCAACACCTCCAAGATCACCACTTCCAAGTTCCCTGTAGGCAGATATTATGATTCCTATTGTAAAGGTCCTAAAACTGAAATACAAAGAGGTTAGATGACTAAGTCAAGACCATAATGGAGAGGCAGAGGCAGAGGCAAGACGAGAAGGTCCATCTTTAGGCTGACCCCAAGGTCTCGGGTTTTCTGTTTCTCAAGAGCAGGGCCTGTGTTTCTGCCGCTTTGTACAGTTCCCATAAATCACCTCTGACATTTAAGAGAAAGTTTTTCTTAAATAATTATGTTAGGCCTTGGTGTGAGTATTCTGGCTAGCTGCCTCCATGGAGATGTTAAGAAACCCTCTTCACCTGTCAGTTTAGCTCCCTTCCTGTCCCAACAGTGCCTTTGAATTAAGTTTTGTGTTCAGTATGTCTGTGTTCAAATGTAAATACGTGTCCCTGGAAGGATAACAAATTGTTCCCTTTCAATTTAGAATATATCATTTCATCATATTGTCACAGTAAAAAGCATAGTCTAAATCATATCTTCTTAATTCAAATACAAGCATCTAAAGATGGTAGTGGGTGAGACAGACGTGTGGTTGTATTTAGTTCTGAAAAATCCTACCTTGCAACTTTGTTCACATTTTGAGTTTATCTGCATTTTTCTGAGGAGATGATCTATCACGTTCATAAGATTCTTAAAGAGCTGTGTCATCGTCCAACATTTAAAACTATATTCATATAGGCTAGCTATGTGCACTGGATCTAAGACCACACCTCCTCCAGGCCTTCTCGAAATAAGGAGGCCCTGGAAACCCGCCTGTCTCTTTTGCCACTCAAACAGCCCTATTTGTCTTGAATCCACTGAAGCAATCCTTATCGTGCCCTTTCTTGCTGTGTATGCCACAGCCCAGGTCTGCCAGGGAACTCTTCATCTCCCACACTGTAATCCCATAAGCTCTGTGTCTGCTCCCACCCTTCCTCAATTCTTCATCCATTCCACTGTGCTTTCTGGAAATTAAGGTCCATTACCAGCAAAATACTCTCTATCCTCCATCTATTTACTGAATATGTTCTCCACCCTCTGGCTAAAGAGCAAATTCTCCCCTGAGGACCCTACTTTCCTGTAGCCCCTTAAGTGTCCTTTTTACCCTCCACACTCTTTATGCCTTCGGGTCTGGAGCAGGTGTAGGCTACATCTCCTCCTTTCTCCTTGTTGCTGCGTTCTGTCTATTCTCCCTTCTCCCGGAAAACTCATTTTGTATTTCCATCATGAGATGACATCACCCTCTACCTTTCCTTGTTGTTGCTGTCTATCCACTCTTGGATTACCCGCTCTCTTTTTTCAATAATTTCCGTTCCAATACTGCTCTTGTCTTAATTCTTGGTGAATTCAATATACACATAGATGATCATACCAATTCCCTGGTCTCTCTGTTCCTTGAACTTTTTCCATGGTCTTGTCCTCCACGTCAGTCACATATTCTCATGGTCATACCCTCCAGCCTTTCTGATTCACAGAATGCTGTAAATGATTTGAGTGTATATTTTCTCATATCCCTCAAGAACGGTGCATAACTAGTATCATTCTAGATTCAAAGGAGTGCTGTTAATTTATTAAATATTTTAGATACTTTAGGGTGTTAAAGCTTAATTCTCTCAGGGAATCCTGGTTGAGAAAGTCCGCACCAATGATTGCAATTCTCTATGACCCTAACTTATCTATTCTATCTCTAAACAACATTCTATGTTTCCGACAAATTCCCACTTGTAGCCCATATCTGTATCTCAATATCTTTAACTTAATGACAACTGAAGAATTATTTTTGCCATATAAAAAACATATTTATAGGTTCTAGGTATTAGGAGGTGAATATTTTTGGGGGCCATTATTCTTTCTAGAACATAGCCCAATTTCGATAATCATTATCAAAATTATACATGGTGTAAAATATTTCTAGGTGATATGTTCTTTCATTCTGAGGTACAGAAAATGTCTATTTGTTCCTATTTTGATGCTGCTCAATGTCTATTAATGGATCCATTAATTCATTGAAGGTTGCAAAATAGGGATTTTCCAAATTTTTCATTTCATTTTAATAGTTGAAATAATCTATAAGGAGATACTTCTCTTCATCCACTATTTGGTTACTCATTAGTAGAGTTTGTACAGGACATGGAAGATAAAGGGCTGATACCATTTCCTTGTTTACCAGTTTCCAAGAAAATTAACTTATTTCCTATCATTTTCCAAAGGTGACCTCCACTTCCACTTTCTCCTTCTCCTCTTCCTTCCCCTCTTCCTCCTCTTTCTTCTCTTCCTTCTTCTTCTTCTGGCATAAAACATCAGTGTTAAAAGTATGATAATAATCTAATTTCCTTTATAAGTCACTTACTCTGACTAGATATTCAAAGGACTTTTTGTTTTCTTCATTCTTAAAGTCTGGTAATTTTACTAGAACATGTTTTCTTGGCTATTCTGCGTTGATATTATCAGGTACATGATGTGCTCTTTCCACATATATTTTCATATATATTTAATGTTAGTTTTCTTGAATTTTAGTATTTTTTATATTTCCTTGCTTTTTTTCCTTCTTCAGAGATGTCTATATTTATATTTTAGATTTTTCTTTTGCTTATCATTAATATTTGTTACTTTCTCTTGAAATCTTTTTCTCTGTTCATTTCTTTTTTAACTTTTAAATACTTTCTTCTTTTTGCCTTCTGTGTCTCTTAGGACATTATTTTTTATGCTTATTTTCTCTTGTATTCCTTCTAATTGTCTGATATGACTATTAGTCTAATAGTCTGAAATGATTTACTAATTCTTTACTGAATTCTGTCACTTTTTTCAGAATTTCTATAATTTGGATTTATGTTGATCTTTCATGTTTTATGTCAGTAATTCAAAGTCTTAATTATTTTGAAACAGTAGGTACAGATTTAATCTCTTTGGTCATCATGACTTTCTGGCATGACTGCATGGGTGTTACTCTGCTCCTTATTTACCTCATAATAGCTTTGCTTGTTTTATTTTTTTATTGCTCAGTTTTGAGAAATTATTTTTTTGAACTTTAGAAGGGTTTATGAAACAAAATAGCTTATTTAAAACTTCATAAAACATTTCTTCTGTTTTGTTTTGTTTTTGTCACATAGTATGAAAAAGTAGGGCAGCTTCTTTCTGAGATTTTCTGGCTCTCCCCTCCTACTTTTATCTGGATCTTTTCTTTCTTCATCTATATGTCCTTACCTTGATCAATTTTAATTTCATTTCTAACAATTTTTCCTCATTAAGTGGTTTTGTCATGGAAGGAAGCCCTGATAGGTCTGTCTGGTCAGTCTGAGAAGTTCATAGGGACACTGCTCCAGACCCCTTCACACCTTACTGAAGGGTCTTTGCACTCACCCACAATTAGATTGGGCACAACCTCTCCCAGTTTCAGGTGCATTTCTCAGATTAGCTGGTCATGCTTTCCAGTGATACCTGTTGACTATTTTGGTGTTTTATCCTCAGATCCATCTGGTGCTTCTTTCTGATTTCTCCTATACAGATTCTGGTATCATGTAGTTTTGGTGTCTTTGGCGGGTCTTCCCCACCTGCTTGGCATTTTGGCATTCATAGATATACCATGTTAACTGGATTTGTTATCAATTTTTGTGATGGTTTTTTCATTTTACGAGTGAGTTGCTTCATTTGCTTTTATGTGGTAATTCCAGGGGATCAAAAACTATAGTGTCACCATTATCTTTCCAGAATGCTAGATTCTTCTGCATAGAAGATAGATAGATATGGAGAGAAATTTATTTAAAATAATGTATGTAAATGTATTATAATTTTATTTTAATGTTTTAAAATAAAATCCTACTTATCAAATATTTATTTTTAAATTTTATTAAAATATTTTAATATTTATTAAATTATATCCAGATATTATTTTTAACAAATAAACTTTATTTTGAATAATTTTAGATCTACAGAAAAAATACAGACGAGAGTAGAGAGAGCTTCCATATACTTCTTGCCCAGTTTTAGTTTCCCTAATGTTATCATCTTACATTACCATGGCACATTTGTCAAAACTAAGAAACCACAATTGCACATTACTCTTAACAAAATTATAGACTTTATTTGGATTTTACCAGTTTTTCCACTAATGACCTCTTTTTTCTGGCCCAAACTCCAATCCAGGATACCACAGTGCATTGTGTTATCATGTTTTCTGTCTCTTCTGACCTGTGACAGTTTCTCAATCTCTTTTTATTTTTCATGTCCTTCATAGTTTTGTGATTACTGGTCAGAATGTTCCTCACTCAGTTGCTCCTCATCAGACTGCTTTTTTGTCTCTGAGAACAAAAATACCACAGGGGTGAAGTGCCCTTCTCATCACATCATGATAGCAACATGACCTTGATATCAACATGACATTGAGACATGATATCAACATAACATTGATGGTGATGTTCACTTTGATCACTTGGTTCAAGTTCCAAACATTTTTGTTGAATTATTAACTGAACATATTTTCTTCCACTCTCCTTCACACAGTTCCAAACACCATCCACTCAATAGTTTTTTTATTTCCTTTAAGATATTAAGGACTACAACTTTCTTCCTCAGGGCCCAGGCATAGGTATTTTAAATATTCAGTTTTAACTCCCCATCTAGAGAAAAATAGGCAACTCTGTGCCTGACAGGATGTGATGACGTGAGGAACATACCAAATACGATTCCAGGTAGGCCTTACTTTCCAATAACCGTCAATTTCACAGTTATAAAAGGCATATGAGGAGTTTGCAGAAATTATAACTTGTAAATGAAGAAACTGTGTTGAAAAGTTCAAAATGGATCATAAATTCACTACAGAGATCGCTTAACTGACATCTGTCAAGATTTGGTTTGATCCTAATGAAGCCCCAGCTCCCAGTGCATCTCTCTCCAAAGGATATTTCAATGACAGCAAAAAAAGGAGGATCTTACTTTTTTCTGACCCGTCAGACCCAGTTTGGGCATCCATGATTTACTACTAGCAATGTCTTTTGCCCTCCTTTAAAATAAAAGGAAAATGGGACATTGCAAATATATTACTGCAGTTAGTTCATCAAGTTAAACACATTAAAAAATAGAAAAGTAACATTAGTCACATGTATCCACCCACATTAAAAGCATTACAATAAAAAGCAACAACTTTGCTAGTCTAGTGGAAAATCAGACACTGTTTGGGATGACAATGTCGGCATTAAACCTGCTTGTTTTTGTGAGTTTCAAATGGTAATCTTTAATAATAAACCATATGTTTTTATGGAACTCCAAAGACTAAAAGGTACTTTTACATTTGCTGTCTCATTTTATCCTCACATATCCCCTTCAGAAAACTTAAGAATGGTACCCAAGTTTGCATATCTTGCAGCTGATGCCCGTTCTCATTCATTAAATTACGCTTTCTTCCCATCTAAGATTGATGCTGGTTTTGCTTTCATAAAAAGATTTATTCTTCCCCAATGATGGGGGAAAAAAAAAACTTAACTCACCAAATATGAGAAAAGGATATCTAAATAAGGGGGAAATCTGAATAAGAGGTTATATAATAATAATACCTACTATTTATTGGCATTTACTGTGTGCCAGACTCTATAGTTAATTCTTAAAATACCCTGTAAGTTTAATGATATTCTTTCCTTTATAATGAGAAAAAATTCAAGTTCAGGCAGATTAGTTCATGGAAATTATGTGAGCTGCTGTAGGACATATATCCCAATCTTAGTGTTTTAAGGCAATAAAAGTTATGTCTTGATCCTGCAGGGACAATATAAACATCCCTGTGTGGTGACTAGCCTTTCATACAGTCAGTCAGGACCCCAGGCCCTGCCACTCTTTGGCGACCTGCAGTCTTTTGCTGGATACTCTGTATGTTCTTGTTAGAATTACTGTTCATACAATTAATAAAGGCTTTATAAGTAACCCCAAATTAGATTTCAGTCTGGCTTTTTCTGAGTTGTCAGTTTCAGATTGATGTTGAAATTAGTGCCAACTTCCTGGGCATAAAAACTTTTAATGGACCAGACCTGGGAGTGGCATATATTATTTCCATCCACGGTACAGTTGCTGGAGCTCAGTCATATAGACACTCTTGGCTGCCAGAGAAGCTGGGAGGCATAATTAAGGTATGTGCTCAGTAGGGAGGGGAGATGAGTTTTGGTGAACACATAGCAGTCTGCCACATTAAGCAACTTGCCCAATGTCATACAGGTAACATATGGCAGAGCCAGAACTTGAATTTGGTTCTGATCCAAACCCTATGCTCTTTTCACTGCATTATACGCATTCCAAGTAGTTTTAGAAAGAAATTTAGTTTCATTATTTTTAGGGATAACTCAAATATTCTGTAGCAATATAAGCTATAGATATAAATAATGCCACTTTAATTGTAATAAGCTATATTTGTCTGTATCCTTAAGCCTCACTCCTCTGTATTGACAAGCATGTTTGCTAGTCCCTACCTTTCCCCTTGTCCATGACTGTATCTCGGGCTCCTAAATATATGAGTCCCAAGCACTCATGCACATGTCCTGACTACCACCAAATGGTAGCCACCTTGTTCTTCCCTCCACAATCACCGGTGTTATAAAAATGACAGAGGCTTCATGAAGAAGGAAGACTTTTCTCCTTACCCTTCCCTCCATTTTGTCACCTAATGAGTCACTAATGAGACAAGAGTCCAATGCCTAATGGAGTCACTACTCCATAAAGCTCCTTCAAGTTCTGTCTCCCATCTCGTTCTCCTCAGTCTTCAGATAGTATCCGTGAGGCTACCAGAGAAACAGATTCTAAAAGATGCATGTCTCTGCGCTCCCATCACCCACTGCTCCGGTGTGGATCCCTTCCAGCTAGGAACCCCAAAGTGTCAACCAGGTAAATAAACTCCTGGTGGGCCCTCTCCGTCAGCCCAGTACATATGCCCACAGTTCCCATTCCAAGCCGAGGGCTTGAGTTAGCCTTAAGCTGGGTTTCTGTGATATTGTGATTTGTAATAAGAAATGTATATTTGGTTTTTATCCTGCTTCTGGCACAGAGCACCTAAAACCTTTGGAATTTCCTGTGATAAAAGTGATAAAGTTGTCTGTTATGTTAATAAGGTGATTTTTGGAAAGTCCCTAACTAAACAAAACATGGGGGGTCTAATTGCCAGGGGACCCAACCATGTGATTAGAAGGTTAGAACTTTCAGTCCCCCCATTCACTCTCCTCACACCTTCCTAGGAGGGTTGAGGGACTGGAGGTTGAATCAATCACTAATGGCCGATGAATTAATCAATCATGACTATATGAGTATAAGGAAGCCTCCATAAAAACTCAAAAAGATGGGGTTCGAGAACTTCCAGGTTGGTGAACACGTTGAAATCTGGGAAGAGTGGCACCCCTGGAGAGGGCATGGAGGCTTTCCATGTGTCTCTTCCATCTGGCTGTTCCTGAATTACATCCTTTTATAATAAATTGGTAATCTAATAAGTAACATGTATCCCTTAGTTCTATGAGCCACTCTACAAAATTAATTGAATCCAAGGAGAGGTCATTGAAACTTCCATTTATAGCCAGTAGGTCAGAAGCACAGATGACAACCTGGACTTTTGATTAGTAGAGAATCATTTGATGAGGTGGGGAAACCCCTGTGGGGTACAGGTTGCAGAACCCTGTGTTTCCCACTACCCAAGGACACGTAGTACAGAATACAGATAACCAAATGTGTTTAGTAAACATTCTTAGGAGACTTGTTTTGATAAACTAATAGGAAGAGCTTGTTTGGGAAAAAAAAAAGAATCCTTTTAAATTGGTATATCAATCATTTAAAATTGGAATCTTAAGTTACTTAAAACTATTTTCTTCTCATAAGCATTTTACACATTCTCCCTGAATTGCTGTTTGTATAATTAACAAAGGCATTATCGGTAATCTAAAAATAGGTTTCACTGTGGCTCCTTCTAAGTTACATAAATTTCCAGGTCGATGTTCAAATTAATGAAAATTTCCTGGGTACCCTACATTTTAGTTTTCACCTATATGAACACTGAAGTCTATACACTCTCAAATGAAAATAATCACTAGAGTCATAAGGCACTACATAGAGGTGGAAGATGAAAGCCTTAGGTTTGCCATGGACTCATGATCTATGCCTACACACATTAAATGAATAGACCTTAAATGAATAGCCCTTCAGCCAGCTAATCTATTAATCCCAGCAATGTAATGATCAATGAGGATTGCTGAATGAGTGATCTAGGATGGTGATCAATATTCATCATGAAGATAGCTGAAATGGACACCAGCCACATATTGATGGAGCCTACAACAGAGACAGTGCACTGAAAACCCAGGACAAGCTTCCTGGGCAGAGTGTTTGAAATAACATTTCTACCTTCTGAAAGACTGTCCTGGAATCTCCCTCCAAACCTGATGTATACTTCTGGTGAGGACTCAGCCTGGACCTGTTTTTGTGTTTGTTTGTTTCTTTTCTTTTTTTTTTTTTTTTTAATCCCCCACTTCCCTTTCAGTGAAATATTCTTGCCCCAACATCTTAGGGCCCAAATCTAATTTCCAAGGTAAGTTTCCTGATCTAGTGATATATTTTTGGACTACCTTGCGTGTTGTTTTCATTGACAGCTTTGAATTGCCTTCATTCAAAAAGAATTTTTCTGAATGTTGATATTTCTGAATTGTAGATATTGATCTCATTTATCAGATAACATCTCAAACTGAAGGAGTGGGGATTTGTAGCATGTCAGTGTAAGAGAAACAACATACTTGGATAGATATACCGCTGCTGGCAAATCTCCACAGTAGGCCCCTTCTATCAGGGCAAGCCACACAGAGAACTAGCTCTGGTCCAAAGTTTATGAGTTGCATTTGGTCCTCCAATCTGAGAAAACTAGAATTAATGACACTTGGATCTACATCCCCGGGGAGATTACAGAGAATACACGGGAACTTGCTGAGTTTCTTGGAGGTGAAGAACTAGCTAAAAATCATTAATGTCTCACCTTGGCCCTGAGAGAAGCTCAGTGTGGGTATCGTCCTAACAGCCATCACTACAAAAAAAAAAACTTGTGATTTCTCTTAATAAAAGGTCAAGAATTCAAGAGTACTAGGGTCCCTGGATTAAGCCTCAACCCAAGCTGACATGGCAATTACAAAAAGGCCAGATAGCTGTGAATTAAACGGTATGTGAGTGTTTGTTCTTTTTTTTTCCCCCCATAAAGCAAAGAGTGTTTTGTCCCTCACTTCTGAAATAGTCATTGATTGGCCTTAACACCTGGGCCAGAGCTGGAAAAATTAGGGGAAGAAGAATTTCCAATAGCAAGGTTGGGTTTTGGAAAAGTTCAGGAAGAAGGCAAAGGCGACCTCCCTCATGCAACCTGGGGTGGGTGAGGGCCTTAAGGGGCTCACCCTCTCGTCTTCACTGTCTTCAGAGTCACTCTCCCATAGGAGGAGAGCACTGATAAGAAAAGGCCACATGGGTTTTTCTGGTTCTCAAAACGGAGGAGGCTCTATAGCCAAATATGTTTTTAAACTCGTTGCCATGGAAATATGTTTTAAAGATAGCTACTAGTATAAAGAATACTACCATGAAATCCGACTGGCAGTGAGAGCGAATCAGGCTTTGATTCTACCTCCTAATACAGTCTGTCCAACAATTTCAGAACAAGTGTACGCATAACATCCAGGTTTCACAGCCTCTGCGTGGTTCGCCTGAGTGTGGAGAAAGCGCTGTGTGGGGAGCTTCTGTCAACTGCTGATATTTTGGGATGCCATTATGAAGCTAGAGGGTTTTCAGCGCCCTTGTTTCTCCCCCTCCTACTCCGGTGAGCTGGGTTTTTAGCTACTTCATTGCTTATTAGCATGTCCACCAGAGAGTGAAGAGGTTATAAAATTCCAGTCAGCTTGTGAGCAGCTTTCCTAAGAGATCTGTTGTGGGAAGAAGATAAAACCATTGGCAGAAATGAGGTTTGTAGATACCTATGGGCTTCATTTGTGATTTCTGTGTGAGTAATCTGAGCATTTGGTGCTGGCCGCAAGTGGCTGAGTTGCAAACAGCAGCTTTGATGAAAACAGCCTTCTAAATATGCACAAAGATTTCTGTCTACACCATAATAAGTGAATAGATGCCTAGAAACCCCAATTGTTTAAAAATAAATGTAGGCAGAAATGTAGCTCATTCAGGCCTTAGAATGTTTGCTGTGACATAAATAATCAGTTTGATTATCCAGATTTTTCAAATTTCCCTAACAATTGCCAAATTATTAACAAAGCCATACATAAGTGAATTTAACAAACAAACAAGAAACCAGAATGAAAAACTTCTGAGCTTTCATTGAGGCTGTGATGTTAGATATATATTTATTGTGTTACATACAAAGTTGGACAATTAAGTTAGTAAACTCATCCTAGAAAAAGTGCTACATACCTCATTGCTGAATATCACTATGGTCACCTTCCAAGTACTCCCCTTGGGAAGCTATGCACTGATGCCAGTGCCTAGTCTACTCTTCAAAGCAATTTTGGAACTCTTTTTCTGCAATGGCCATCAGAGCTGTCATCGTATTAACTTTGGTGTCCTACATGTCATCAAAATGTCTTCCTTTCAATATTTCCTTTATCTTTGGGTAAAGAAAGAAGTCACTGGGGGCCAGATCAGGTGAGTAGGGAGAGTGTTCCAATACAGTGATTTGTTTCCTGGCTAAAAACTCGCTCACAGACAGTACCAGGTGAGCTTGTGCATTGTCATGATGCAAGAGCCATGAAATTTTGGTGAAAAGTTCAGGTTGTCTAACTTTTTCACACAGCCTTTTCAGCACTTCCAAACAGTAAATTTGGATAAATGTTTGTCTAGTTGGCACAAATTCATAATGAATAATCCCTCTGATATCAAAAAAGTTAGCAACATCATTGCAACAAGTTCACGAATTTAGTTGTCAGACCTCACGTACGCATATATGTGTAATATATATAACAGGAATGTAACACTATGCATATACACACAAATGGGTGGCAGGGCTTTTTTTTTACTTGGATTAATGTTTCTCATTAGTAAAATGCAGACTGCATTTCTATATTACAGTATTGTAACAATGCAGATGGAGTGAACAACTGCAGAGAACTTTTAAAACGAACATCTTCCTTTCGGAACTATTATCCCTACCCCTCACCTTTCCATCGAAGGTGACCATTGCTAATGTATTTTTTGAGATGTAGACACCTATACCCAATGAGCTGTTCACCTTCTGATGAGTCAATTTTCCAATGGAATCCATTCTCATTCCTTTCTTTTCTGGGTAGAATACACATTAGAAACGTCTGGGGAGATTCCTTACTTTAATTAAGAATTATCTGAGTCAGGTATCCTTCATCTATGCCTTTACAAAAGGGAAATTTGAATAATATATTTTATTTAAATCAAAGTGTCCAAAATATCACTTTAACATATACTCAGTATTAAAAATACTAATAAGATATTTTATATTCTTGTATTCTTACTCAGTCTCTAATGTTCAATGTGTAATTTATACTTAGAGCACATCTCAGTTGGAGCATTACATTTTCATTGGGGCTACCTTGATCTGTATTTAGATTTCACAGCAGTTACAGTTGAAAGAGTAGGCGATCATAGTCAAGTTACTCCAAATATACTTACGATTTTCCCCATAACTGAATCAACTTTAAGTTTTCAAATTCAAATTTAAATGAAATAAAATTTAAAATTCAGTGTTTCAGTCTCCCTAGCTACATTTCAGGTGCTCAGAACCCTGAAGGGTTAATTGAAGGGTACTATATTGAACAGGATAGTTTTATACTATCCTTTGTGAGCAACTTAAGAGGTTTTAAAATGTAACAGGTTACAGAAAATGTGTTGATTCTACCTTGCAACTAACCTTTAAGAAACCACTTGTTGAGTTTGAGTCAGTGGCCAGAAAGATATTCACAGTTATCTGAAAAGGCTATTAAAATACCTCTTTCTTTTCCAACTGTGTACCTGTGTGAGGCAGGATTTTGTATTTCTTTTCAATTTTGTTTTTACTGTGGTAAAATACACAGACCATACAATTTGCCAACTCCACCATTTTCAGGGTACAGTTCAGTAATGTTACAAATGGATACAAAGTTGGTCCTGGCCCAGCATCCGACTGCCAGGGACCACCGAAGGCAGAGGAGGCCTTGTTGTTTTGCTGCCGGTACAACAATGTCTGTCCAGCCCTTGCTCTGGTGAAGCCCTCCTTTCCCCACAGCACACACATTCACAGGCTATGTTTGTAGGAAGAGCACATGCAGGGAGTGGCTCTGTTTATTGAGTCTCTAGAGGAAGGCAGTTCTATCAAATCTAATTACATGGAAGACCAGACTCCTACAAGTTCTCCTGTGCATCCCTTCATTTAAGATGCCCCAGATAGACGATGGTTTATCAGAATTCTTCTGTTGTACTCAGGTGAAAGCGTGCCCTTTCATTTAACAATTTTATTAATAAATTCTTTTATTCTAGAAATGTTAAAGAAACATATAATTAAAATATTGAAATGATGGAATAAACATTATTTGTATAGTCCTGTTTCATTTAAGCATAAATCATGATAACTATTTTAATAAAAAGCATTAAGCTTTACTCATCTGGATTTTAAGAGATTTCTCAATTCATCCATAAAGAACTGCATGGATAAATTTTAATATAAAACATTCGAATCACCAGTATATTCTGGTTTACGACATTTCTAATCCATATAACTCAGGTACCTAAAATAAACAACCTTTGAAAGAAGGGAAAATTAAGCTCCTGCAGAAAGTCAAGAATGTTTTCACGGCTTGGTCCTTTCTTTCACATGGCCTCCTTCTTTCCCGATGTTCCCTTTGTCTCCTTGCATTATCAAATGTGTTCAGAAAGCAGCAAATAGAGGTGTGGGCACAGTTAATGGTGAAAACGAAGTTCTAGGTTCTCTGCATTCACCAGCTGAACTTCTCCCATCGTAACTTAGGTTATGGCAATGACTTGCCAGCTCCTCAGAACTTCCAACTACTTCCTGTTTACAAATATCCAGACCCAAGCGTGCAGCCTGTAGTGCTTTAACATTGAGACCCGGGAGTGTCTGCACCCCACATGTGCCTCTGCGTTCTCTCCATTTCACAGATGGAGAAGTTAAGATTCAGGGAGATGGGGTCTCCCTGACACCATCTTCACAGACATACCATTAGTAAGCAAGATTCAGTCCTAGATTTTTCTAGCTCAAAAGGCCCATATACTGGCTGCTGTAATTCTCATATTGCTGGTGCAAAGATTCTTGCCAATATTATTTAGGGAGCCTGCCCTTTTTGCCCCTGTGGGGAATATTCATTCACAAAGAAAAGCATAGCTTATCCAAGGATTTCCCACCCTGCAAACTACACCATAAGGTATCAGGAGATGTTTGTCATGGCCTTGGCCCTTGCTGGCCTTGCTGTAAGCCTTGGGGTTGGGGTCCTGGCTCATTGCGTGGAGGCCGGCGGGGATGGACACTTGGTGTCTGTCTGCTCCAGGTGACAAGGTCAGCTGGCACTGGAGCTTGTAGTGAAAACATTGGGGCAATCAGATAAGTCATTAATTAAATCTCCACATCAGATAAATAACTTCAATGCTCTTGAGAACGAATATTTGTTCTCCATTAAGTTCATCAAACTATTTAAAATTTCAACAAGCACTACTTTAGGAATCATAGTTTCTACCTGTCTGCAAAGATTTAACAGTTTTGCTATTTTTATTGACACAAGTTTCAGCATCCAAAGGCATGTAACTCTCCATGCTTCTCATTTAATCAATATGATGAATTCTATAGCGTCACAGGCTTGTTTATGATTTAACTGTTTCTTTGGTTTCTTGACAACCATATTGTATACCTAAATCTGGAGGTCTGTATATACACACATAGATACATGGTCTTGATAAAGAAAAAACTAAAATGCAAAGCAGTAAGGAGATAAAATAAACAGACTGTTCAAATTTAGTTCTATTTATTACAGTTTGTATGGCTAGGTTAATTATTTATTGTTTGTTTAAATAAGGTCATCTGTCTGGCATTGATTTCTCAGGTAAATGGAAGTATTAACGAAGTTTGACGTTCTAGTCTTAAATATCATATTTTTAAGTCACCTATATTTGCTAGAAATAAATATATTTGCATTTATCACAAGACTATTAAAATAATTAGCTGTACATAAAGACATTCAACCAGAAACAGGGTGAATGGGTTTGTAAATTTTTCACCTATTGCAGACATTAGAAGGATTGGTGTTGACTCACTGACCAGGGATATAATCTATTCATATGATTCATTCAGTATAGTTTATAAAATATTTTTTTAGCACCTACTTTGTGCCCAGCACTATGTTACATAATGATTAATTAAAGGACTTAATTCTTCTGTGAAGGGGCCAAAAAAAAAACACACACAAAAGAATATAACAGATGCTTGGTTAATGTTGCTTGAAACTGAACACCAAGAGAATGGGCAAACTCCAGTGAATGATGCCGAAGCTGACGTCACCATCCCCCTCACCTCCAAAGAATTAGTCCTTCTTTTCTGTTTATCAAAAATATTAATAATTCTTTATTTTGTTGTTGTCTAACCTGTGGCACCTCCCCAAAATTCGATTTTGCACATGAGATCATTTGCTTCTATAACATCTAATTATGTTCCACTGCTGGCCAACCTACATTCAGTGGTTCCTGGATCTCACTGGAAAAATCTTTTATTCCTCCATCTGGCATTCATGGTCATCCTCCATCTGATCCCAGCCTTCTTTCTAGACTCTTTCTTCACTAATCAGCTTCCTATAATTTATGCTCTGGCCAATTTGAGCTACTTCATTCCCACCAGCCCCCCCCGCCCCTGACAGGTATCTATCACTTGTCAACATTGTCTCCCCAACACAGAATAATCCCCCTCCTCATCTTTGTCTGCAAAAACTCTATCATCCTCTAAGAAAGACCCAGACCTTGCTCGCCAGCCTGATGCAATTACTTCCCGGTCTGAGTTCCAACAGGGCTTGGTTTGTCTAATTGTATGCTGTATCTTCCCTAGTCTGTAGTGTTTTATTATTTGAGTACTTGTCTTAGTTTTATATTAAATTGTAAACTTTTATGTGGGATAAATATCTGTATTTCCTTTATCTCTGGATCCCCTGTTGAACTCCATACCAAGGCACTTGGCAAATGTTCACTGAATGAATAAGTGAATGTAGGTTTGCCTCCCCCTTCACCTTCAACCCCATGTTTAAGGCTTGGGAATGAGAAACATCATATATATTTTAGCCTACCATCAATCACCCTTGCCTATCTGCCTCTGTGCAGAAGTGTTTCTGTTCTCAATTTTAGAACATCATTAGACTACCCAGGCTATTTCAAACAACAAATAATCATGGCCAATGGTATGTCTTCCTGGCAGATCAAATTTTATGCCAATACTTGTGGATTCTAGGTGTCACAGATGGAGTTGCATGTCATCATGTGCACCATAAGACATGCCAATAGAATGCCACTGGAGGTGATAGGCAGATATATTTTTTTCTCAGCCACAAACTCACCCCTACATTTATGAAACTTTCTCCTTTCCACGATGGAAATAATTGGATATTTATTGGGCCTGCTCTGATCAAAAATAAGAAAGCAAAAGTATGTCTTCCATCTCTCCATTGTGTATCTCTCTGCTTCCTTTTAGCACCCTACATTTTAGACTATGTCTAATATGGCTAACAGTAAGGTTTTGGTGATAGAAATTAACTTAGTATACTATCCTTATTTGCAATATTTAAAAAGAAGGTATAGAAAAGACAATGCTTCCAGGAAAGTAAGGGCTCTCTCAGGATCGAATTTCATTCTCAGTACCCCCATGGACATGTCAATACAGTTTAGTGATAACACCTAGGATTACACATGTGATCTAGGAGAACACACACTGGGTCAGTCTCCTTATTTGTAAAATGGTGGCAATACTAGTGCCTTCTCAAGGTTGTTCAGAAAATTAAATGAGACATTACTTCTCTCAAGAACTGGGAAGAGTGAGAGTTTCCTACTTGCAGTCTAATGAGTTCTCCTGACACAGTTTCATGCGTGCTGGCAGAAGACATGAGACACCTGAGCCACAGACAAAGGATTCTGTGACTCACAGCAAAAGGGGTCGTCAAAGGTCAGTATTCTCTTGTGCTGGTTCCCCAAGCCCTGATTTCCACAGGGCAACACAAAGAGGGCAAGGTGACACGTGCACACACAGTGGACTGCATTCCAGGACGCTGAGCTTAGGGAGCCAAGGACTTTTAGGATAGGCAGTAGCATGTTTACTCCAGAGGAGGACATCAGGTTTATATTTGACAGTAGGCCTGCATGCTCTTGCTTTAGAGAGAGATACATCTATCTTGCAAAGCTGTTTGCTAGACAAACATCTTGAAAAAAATAATCCAGAGCAAAGGCAGTCATTGTCTCTGCTGGCAGGACATGCAGCAATGTGAATGGTTCCTGGAGACTTGATCCCCAACTTGTAAAGTACTTATAACAGCACCTGGCACAGAGTAAGCACTCAGTGACAGTGAATATTACTGTGACTAGGTCACACAGGTGATTCTACCTCATTCAAAGATGACCTCATTCAGTGACTGATGAAATAAAAGGGAAAAGAAAAAAAAAATCATCATGCAGCTCATGTGTCTGAAGTTAAAATAAATTCTATTTATCCATAGGTGCCCAAACCAAATCCAAAAGCTTGAGGGCAGGTTCTGTTTTTCCTTCGAGTGTGTTTGGTGTTGGCACTAATTCTTCACTTCTAGTACACTCACTGCTGTGTTTTCTCTGGAGAGAATAAAAAAACTGGTGCCACAGCTCATTCACTGGAGAGTTTGTCCTTTCTGCCTCTGAGGTATTGCTCACTGTTTCAGTATGCACAGACATGGCTTGCTTCTTTTTTTGCAGAATGGATGTGTTGTGATCCATTTCCTTCTAAAAATAAACATGCACCTGGACATTTTGTCTCTAAAATGCCACTGGGGGTTTTCATTAAGTTGAAATGACAAAAGATGATTTTGAATGGAAATAGAAGCATCAACTCAACAACTTGATGAGCTCTGAGAGACAAGTCCAGTCCAATCAACACAGAGCAGAAGGTCACACGTGTCGTCAGCACGCCATCTCTTCTGTCCCTTAAAAAATCCTTCCTTCAGAAAGAAGCCTGCTCTTTTCCCAATGCTCAGCTCTCTTGTCTCCAGAGAAAAGTAATTCATTTACTCAAAACTTATTTATCCCTACGTACTACGTGAGGCACATAATATGGGCTCGATAAAAGCTTCTTAATTGTTTGACTAAGAACTAAGGTACTCCATGGACCCTCCCTCTCAGGCAACGTTAAAATTTGGATAAAAAACGGCCCCAGTTAGACAAAAGAGGAGGCTCTAAAAGGATGAATCTCTAACTGTGATATTTCAACACAAATGAGAAAGATAATTCGGAACAAGGTGGAGAGTGGGTTGTATTCCTGGTGTTCTTCAAATCCTGTGCAAAGAACTTGTTCTGTTTACCTCCGGACATCCTCTAGAGTTTAGTGCTTCTCAAATGTAACGTGCATACGAATCTCTGCGATCTTGTAAAATGCCCATTCTAATTCAGCATCTCTGGGTGAGGCTGAGCTCCTATATTTCTGTCAAGCTCCCAAGTGATGCCGAGGCTGTTGGTCCACTGATCCGAGTTTGAGCATCACAGATTTAGAAAATATGTTGAAGCAAACTTGCAGTTGGGGAAGGGGAAGGGTGCTTCTGTGGCTGCTTGGCTTTCAGGCAGAGCGCCCTCTACAGGTTTCACCTGGTCCAGGAGTCTCCCATGAGGGCTCAAGCCCCAGTGTTTACTCAGAAGCTCTTATACACCCTCCCGGCTGAGCCCATAGCAGGTCAGGATAAGTGGTGGGGGTGGGAAGGAGAGATGAAAATAACCCGAGACAGCGCTGCTTGGGGACGCTGACAACGTTCCAGCACTCCAGGCTGGCGCGGCTCAGGGCTCCGAGCAGATGGCAGGCTGGCAGCATCGCATGGAGAAGCCCCAGGCCCTGCTCACACCCCTTCCCTTGGCAGCTCTCACACCTCCTTCCTCAGCTCCTTCTCTGGATGAACACAGAATCACCTGACAGACGGTCTGCTGATTATTAATCACATTCCCAAGTTTGTGTCCATGCCCAGACACCAAGCTGGCAGAAAACAGCCCTGCTTTAGTGACACCTGCTCCAGCGCCAGAGACGGCCAGCCAGGCCTGTGATGTCAGACTTCTAGATCCTGGGTGACATCTCTGGGCTTTCAGAGCTGAAAGCAAAGAAGCCACTACATTCTCATGCCTTGCTTCCTAAAACAAAAACAAAAACAAAATTAATTTTTGATGTGGTATCTAGAATTATGATGCAGGTCAATTCAGTCCAAGTCAAGCAGTTATTTATTGAGGGGTTTCAGTGGTTAGCCAGGTTGCCCAAGGTGGATGGACCCATTTTCTTCTCGGCTTCAAGGACAGAAGTGTCCCCAGGGCCCTTGGACCTTGACTCCCCCGCAGTCTATTTCCCTTGGCTTTTCTAACCATGCTCCCTCGTGCACGCAAAGGTGCCTGTGTGCATCAGCTCCCTTCTCCCATTCTCACTACCTTGTCATCCCAGTTTAGTTCCTGAAACTAATCTGACAAGCAAATTTGAAACTAATCTGATAAACTGGTGAGAACAGTAGCTCAACGTGTCCCCAGATATGCTTCACACAAAGTATCCTGTGTTAATGTTTTCCAAGGAAGGACTAAAGGCTGTGACAGAATGGGTCAGGAGTGACTGCTTTCAGTTTCCTACCAACCAGCTCACCCAAGTGTTGCTTAATTTATAGAATCACACAAACAAGTGAAAGGAGCATTGTAGAGGGACCAAGAGATGCAGGACAAGCCTGGGGCAGGAGGGGTAGTGGGCGTGTGAGGTGCTCCTGTAACCTGTCTAACCTCAGGGGTCCTGGAAGGCAGCCCTGGAGTCAAAGATCTTTTGGAACAGGGTGGGAGCAAATGGGTGCATATTTTCAGAATTTCTCAAATTACCTGGTACAGATTCTGTCCTGTTTCTGTCAGGGGATAGTGTGCTTGGGTTAAAATGTACTGAAATTAGTGATCGCCAATGACAAGAGATGGTTTCAACTTCCCCTTCCTCTTTCCTTCCAAAATCTTCCTCCTCCGCTGCCATGGATTCCAGAGTACACAGGTTCTTTCTGAGAGTAGGCCATCTTCCCAAGCCCTGCACTATCTGAAGTTCCAATGGGACTCAAGGACATCTTGGGCCATCATGAGACCTTTCTCCCAAGGGTTGGTGAATTACTAATTTGCTTGATAGAACTGCAACACAATTTATAAGGTTAGGTTTTCCATTTCAAAGTTTGATCCCCTAAGATGCCCATGAGCAAATACATATCAGACAGTGGGAGAGAAAATTTAAAAATATGTATGGCACATATTCCTTTCACTTCATGTGTTGGAATCTCTGAATTCTGTTCAGTTCTAGAGGTACTCCAGGTTTTTGGTCAGTTCAGCATGAATTGGGGTACACCACAGTGCCCTAGAAAATAGTGCCCCCCAGGCTCACCTAGTATGGGACTCACACTTCTTGAGCTGGGCTATGCCCAGACTTGCCTCAATGTACTGGGAAGAATCTGGGGTGGGTGGGGGTTTGGAGAAGAAGTCCTGACTTTGCTGTTTGCTCCATTGCTCGTGATCTTACAATTAAGGAAGCACTTGCCTATAGAACCAGGCTGGGGTTGAATGTTGTTTCTCCCACTTACCTTCTGTGACCTTGGGCCAGTCACCTGACCTCTTCAAGCTTTAATTTCCTCTTGTGTCAAATAGGGGAATAATAATAAGTTGTTGTGAAAATCAAATTGGTTAATTTACATAAAACACTTAATTTCTGAGTCCTCAAATAGTAAGTTTCTTACAAAGATTTGTGAGTATAATATGTGAAATCATCTAAGTGATTGCCTGCACATATTAGGCAGTATAAGAGGGTTAGATATAACTATAACAATTGCAACTCCCAAGGTTTCGTTAGCTGGCAGGTGCCTGTGATGAGATAAGGTGGCTGGTGGCCAATAAGGAGTGGTAGCAGCTCTAGAAACCAAGAGAAGAACTCTTAGTCTAAAGGGGACAACCCAGACTCAAGTCCACCCAGTGGATGCTATGCATTTAAACTTTTATTGAAATGATCTTTTTATACATATATCTTAGCTAATACACAGCAAACCCTTAAGAACTCATTTTAAAAAAAAGTCTTGTATCCTAGAACTTTACAGAAGATATGGATAAAGTAGGTGCTCAAGAAATATTTGTCAAAGTATAGATAAGTTTTGAAATACAAATAGAAATCTTGGGTCTGGTAAATGTCTCCATCTGGTATAAATTGCAGCCTGACACTGTAGTCCTCTCTATATTGGTGGGTAGTGTTCTAACCACTTTTTTTTTCTCTCTCTCTCTTTTTAAAAAAATTTATTTATTTTCTTTACTTTTATTGAGATATAATTTAATATAGTACTGTATAAGTTTGTGTACAGCATATAATGATTTAACTTAGATATATTGCAAAATGATTACCACAATAGATTTAATTAACATCCATCATCTAATATAGATACCAAAAAAAAAAAGAAAACAAATTTTTTTCCTCGTGATGAGAACTCAGGATCTACTCTTAATAACGTCCCTATATATCCAACAGAATTGTTAACTATAACCATCATGTTGTATATCACATCTCTAGCACTTATTTCTCTTATAACTGAAAGATTGTATCTTTTGACCTCCTTCATCCAATTCTCCATCTCCCTCTTCCTCAAACTCCCTTCCCCCCACCTCTGGTAACCAAAAATCTGATCTCTGATCTCTTTTTCTATAAGTTTTAACCATTTTTTTTAAAGTTTAAGGTTGCTTTATTTCTCTGAAAAGTCTTTTCCTGATGAGTCCAATATCCTTTCCATAACTTCTACCACAGTTCCAGTTCTGCCTTCAGTAACTATGATATAAAGTCTATGTCTTCTCCTATGTAGCAGTGTTTCAGATTCGTAAAGCTAGTCAGTCAGCAGGTCTCCACTTAGTCCCCTCACCTGCAGGTTAAATGAACTTCACTTATCCATTTCTTGCTGACATTTTATCTCAACCTTCCACACCCAGGTCATGTCTGTACGTTCAGTGTTGTAATAGGCTGCCTGGAAGAGAAAACATGACAAAAGTGTCTTAAACAAGACAGCTGCTTATTTTTTCACTTGAAAAACTCAAAGGTATGCATTCCTGACAGTGCTATCAGATGCCCAGATTCCTCCAATCATCCTTACCACGTGGTTCTGTCCTCATTCTTGATGCTGTCACATGATGGCTACATGGCTGCTGCACCTTCATGATGGCATCTCTATTCCAAACCAGAAGAGAAATTGCAAAAAGCAAAAAGGATATGACTGTTGAATATGTTCTTTTTATAGGGCTTTCTCAGCAGGATCACAGTTACACAGACATCTGATTGACCATAACTGTATCACATATTGCAAGTGATGCTGGGAAACATAATAATTCAGCTGGGAAAAGTATTTCCTTGAAACAATTATAAGGAGAAAGGGAGAATAAATATAGATATTGATAGGCAACTAGCAGTGTGTGTCAAAAACCTTCTTAAAAGAAAGATCCCAATTTCTAGTCAAGATGGCAGAGGAGGTAAATTCTGTGCATGCCTCCTCTCACTATCACATCAAAATTACAACTAAACTAGAGAACAACTATCATTGAGAATCACCTGAAATCTGGCTGGACAGAAAGTCTACAACTTGGAACATACAGAAGAAGCCATTTTGAGACTAGTAGTCAGGGTAGAGGTGCAGAATGGACTGGTCCCACACACACATGTGGTGGTTAAAAACCAAGAGGGATATCTTGGCTGTGGAGGTCCCCTCTGAGGAGTAAGGAGTCCCAGCCCCACACCAAGCTCCCCAGTCCAGGGTTCCAGTTCAGAAAGAGAAGTCCCCATAACTTCTGGCTGTGAAAACAAGTAGAGATTGTGGTTGAGTGAGAATCGGGAAGCTAGAGTCCTAGGCGCTCCTCTTAAAGGACCCACACAAAGAGTTGCTTGCTGACAGACTCACTTACTCTGAGCTCCAGCACTTGGTCAGTGGCTAGAAAGTCACCAGGGATATATGGGGCAGAACTGAATTCTCTGGGTTCAGAGCAAGGGCTGGAGGGGCCACTTTCTCCCAGACAGTAGATTCATTGTTTTTTTTGTTCAGCCATTCCTCATCCCAACATGCAGATGCAGGTGGCTGGTATATCTGAGTCTCCATCAACTTGGCTAACACCACTTACTCCAACATGGTGATGCCCTGAGACCCTGCCCCACTTAACTTTCAGGTCCACTCAAGCCATTTCCAGCAGCTTTTCCATACAAACAGCCTGTCTTGGCTAATGCTGTGGACTTTCCTAAAATCTATTAGAGAGATTCACAAACCCCAATCAAGTTGCATCTGGCCTTAGTGGGCCCCATACTTTTTGCTGAATAGCCCCATACCCCATTGTAGTGGCAGTCAGCCTCAGTTCACAGCTCAGCCTTTCAAGACTCCTCCAAGCCCAGCACAGGTGGTGGCCATCCGTGGATTGCTTTGTGGCTTATGCCAGGTGGACCCAGGCAAGGCTATGGGTCCTGCTTTGGGACCCATAAATTTGGCCTGCTTTGGGACCCCTGTCAGGAGGCCCCAGGGACAGCACACCCAGTGGTCAGCTTCAGACCACCCTGGCTGTCTCTGAGGATGACACACCCTAAGGGGAAACTGAGCAGGCACCAGAGCCCTGCTAAAGTGAATCCTGCTCTGTAGGGTCAGCCCCTGCACAACAGCTCCTCCACTGTAGTCACCAGCCAAGCCTCACAACCAATCAACCTGAGGATCAATCTCTCCCACTGATGTGTCAACAGCAACGAGGGTCAACTACAACAGAAGGGCACATACAACCCACACAAAGGACACACCTGGAGCACCTGACTCAGGTGACCAAGGAGACTTCACCACTGGGCCTCGCAGGACACCTACTACATAAGGCCACTCTACTAAGACTGTGGACCTAATACATAGAAACAATCACAGCCAAAATGAGGAGACAAAGAAACATGTCCTAAATGAAAGAGTAGAACAAAACTTCAGAAAAAGAACTAAATAAGGTGGAGATAAGCAATCTACCAGACATAGAATTCAAAACACTGGTTATAAAGATGCTCAATGATCTCAGGGAGAACTTCAACAAAGAGCTAAAAAACATAAAACTGGAGATAGAAAACATAAGAAAGAACCAGTCCAAAACAAAGAATACAATAACTTATATGAAGATTACATTAGAAGAAATCAACAGTAGATTAGATGAAGCAGAGGATCAAATCAATGATTTAGAAGTTAAGGTAGCATAAAACACCCAATCAGAACATCAAAAATAAAAAAGAACCCCAAAAATGAGGATAGTTTAAGGGGCCCCTGGAACAACATCAAGCATACCAACATTTGCATCATTGGGGTACCAGAAGGAGGAGCGAGAGCAAGGAATTGAAAACCTGTTTAAAGTAATGACAGACAACTTCCCTAACCTGGTGAAGGAAACAGACATACAAGCCCAGGAAGCACAGAGAGTTCCAAACAAGTTCAACCCAAAGAGGCCAACACCAAGATACATCCAACACCAAGGCACATTATAATTAAAATGCCAAAAGCTAAAGACAAAGATAGAGAATCTTAAAAGTAGCAAGAGAAAAGCAGTTCATTACCTAAGGGAGCTCCCATAAGACTTTCAGCTGATTTCTCACCAAAACTTTGCTGTCCAAAAGGGATTGGCGTATCCCTTTGAAATATTCAAAGTGATGAATAGCAGGGACCTACAAGCAGGATTACTCTACCCAGCAAAGCTATCATTTGGAATCAAAGAACAGATAAAGAGCTTCCCAGGCAAACAAACAAACAAACAAACAAACAAAAAACTACAGGATTTATCACTACCAAACTAGTATTACAAGAAATGTTAAAGGGACTTCTTGAAGAAGAAGGGGAAGAAGGAAAAAAAAAAGGAGGAGGAGGAAGAGAAGGAGGAGGAGAAGAAGAAGGAGAAGGAGAAGGACAAGGACAAGGACAAGGAATAATAAAATGACAATAACTACATATCTGTCAATAATTACTTTAAATATAAATGGATTAAATGCTCCAATCTAAAGACATAGGGTGGCTTAATGGATAAGAAACATATGCGACCTACAAGAGACTCACTTTAGATTAAAAGAAACACATAAACTGTAAGTAAAGGGATGGAAAAAAAAATTCATGAAAATGGAGACAAACAAGCAAAGCGGAGGTAGCAATACCGGACCAAATAGATTTTAAAACAAAGACTATAACAAGAGATAAAGAAGGATTCAGTAATCTCACTTCTGGGTATTTATTTGAAGAAACTTAAAACCCTACTTTGCAGGGACATTTGCATACCTATGTTCCTTGCAGCATTATTTACAATTGTCAAGATATATAGGCAACCTAGGTGTCCATCAATGATGAATGGACAAAGAACAGGTGGTACATATATGCAATGGAATATTACTCAGCCGTAGAAAAGAATGGAATCTTGCTATCTACAACAACATGGATGGATCTAGAGGATATTGTTCTGAGTGAAGTAAGTCAGACAGAGGAAGACAAATGCCATATGATTTCACTTACATGTGGAATCTAGAGAACAAAATAAATGAACAAATTAAATAGAAATGAACTCATAGATACAAGAGAACATTTTGGTGGTTTCCAGATGGGAGGGTTGTTTGGTGGGTGGGTGAAAAAGGGGAAGAAATAAAAAAGTATAGTTACAAAATAGTCATGAGGATGTAGAGTACAGCATAAGGAATATAGTGAATAATATTGTAATAACGATGTATGGTATCAGATGGGTACTAGATTTATTGGGGTGATCACATCATAAGTTATATAAATGTCCATCACTATGTGGTACATCTGAAACTAATGTAATATTGTATGTCAACTGTAATTTAAAACTTTTTTTTTAATTAAAAAAAAGAACCAGACAATATGTTCTAGAATGCTGAGCCCAGTAAAGTATTGAATGACCATAACCTCTCTGTATTCCTGTACTGGTAATAGAAAGGTATACCAACTATGCAGTAAGAGGGACAGTTGCTTGCAGAGGGGCAGTGCGCATTGCAGAGGCACAGAGAAGTTCTCATAGCTAGTAAGTGGAGGTTGGCTCCAACCACCCATCCACCCACACATCCATCCATCCATTTATCCCCCCACCCACACATGTGTACTTACATTTACTTATCTGGTCTCCTACTACAACCACCACCAAACATATAGCAATTCCTTTCAGTAACAGCTGCTTTTATGTTATCATGAGCCTCACCAAAGTGACTAATTTCAGAGAATGCTTTGAGGATCTGGACTTAGAGATTGTCACCTAGAAAACGACAGACAGATGTTAACAGAAGATCTGCTGTTTAGGGTGGTATTTTCCTGGAAATCTGTCAAGAAGTTTTCCAACTAAAATTAACTTTGTGACATCTGAGCCAGAAACACAAGCTGTGCTTCATTCCTGTCTTCCTATGTGAACTGAGTTCACGTGCCTCTGTGTGCTTGTGTATATGTGTTGGGGATGAGACCCGACATCGAAAGTGTTTTGGAGAACAGTAAGAAAGGGCAGCATTGTATTACTGATGCATCTTTCATAATAATTTCCCCAGTGTGTGCCTCACATATAGAACTGAAGCATGCTTTCTGAATTATATTGAGCTGAAAGCAGAAGCCATTTTTGCCAGGCTTACTCCAGGCAATATAGTCACTCAGTCCGTAAGGGTGATTATAACCCTGGTTATAACAACCCTGTCCTTAGTTATCTGGAAAACAAAAATGAATGACTGATGAAGCATAGAGGGATCTTGGACTAGTAACCAGAAGGCTTGGCTTTTCCTGAGGTGGACTCTACAGGCCATTTTTGTAGCGTCTCCCTTCCCAGTAGTATTTTATGAACGCTCCACTCTTTGAACTTCACTACTAGCCTCTCTTGCCTTAAAATTTTCAGATGGGTTTGGTCAGTGGTTGAGGAGGGCAAGAACACAAGCAGCAGGCCAAAGGGGGTGCGGGGGACAGTTGGGTTGGCTATTTATTCCCCTGGATTATTCCACACAGGCTTGCTTTGGGCTGGCTGCATCACTTACTTGAAGTTCATCCTCCCATTAGGGGCCCTTTGGGTATCTGCTACCTCTTCTTCCCCTTCAGGCCTTTACCAGCCCAGCCTCTTGGATTATCCCCAGTGATTTCCCTACCCATTTGTAATAATTCCCTTTATTAAATTTTCTTATAAATATACCAAATTCCTGCCAGGATCTCTCTGATACACAGATCAATTGGAATTATGGGACACTAGCATAAGCCTTTTAACCTACTTATGTGTGATTCTTTTTTCCATTTAAACTTATGTCCTACCAGTCTTCCCCTGTCACCAGAAAGTTGTAAAGGTAAAATGAGTAAATAGAAAAAGAGACTCTGGAAGGGTTAAAATAAAAAAGCAATTCAAAACTAAAGTGCTAATACAACTTCTGTAATGTCATCTCTTCACCTTTCTAGCCATGATAATGGCAAAGGTAAACTGCTTAGTCACTAGCAATCTCAAGAAAATGAATCCTGTGCTTCTTTCTGGGGTGTTTTTTCATTAGGCAGCATCTTGCTTTCTACCAGTCATTCAGCCAAGCATGAAAATGTTGCACACAAATTCCAAACTTCATCAGAACATTCCCACACTTGGCTGGATGCCCTCCATTTTGTGGACACAGATATCCAATTGCTGAGACAAATGAATCACCCTGGAAATAAATAAGTGCAAAGTCAAGTGTGGCTTTGACTCACTGTGATCCATGTTTCCTGACTAAACTCAAGGAGGAACTTTCTTAGGCATTCCAGGTCACAGTCTGTTCTGGCTTGGTTAAAACAACCCAGGAGGTACCACACTGCCCAGCATGGTGCTCTAGAATGCACAGCGCCCTCTGGAGCACTTCTTCCTAACTCTCAGTCCTGGCCAACGGCTGCTCTCTAGTGAGCTTGCCCAAGGAGGCACAGATGGGTCTGAAATTCAACACATTTGAACACAGGAGTTAAACTGTTTTTCACTTATTTTTCAGGGGTTCTTTACATACCCAGATTTCCAAAATTGCTTTGAGGCTTGTCACACACACTCCCAAATCTTGGTCTGACCCTTTAGTAAAGGTCCAGACCCCCAGGTCTACCTCCCTAGCTGCAGACACTCAAAGGTTTGACCTGTGCCAGAGTGAAATGTGAAAGGCATAGCAGATAAATACTTTCTGTCCTAATGCTTTTACCCCTTTGAGGAACAGAAAAAATAATCTTCGTATTGGGATTAGAGCTGGAGGGGAAAGGGAAGAATATTGAATTATCTTTGACTTTTTTGCTATGGTCTTTGGTAGTGACTTTTGGGTCTTTGCAAGACTGTGCAACAGAGAGTAGGAAAATAGACATTTAGCACAAGAAGCCTTTGGTTTATTGGCATGTTCTGCCCTCCTTACAGAAAGATTCTAAGCCAGGCAGCATGGTTTGTGCATAAAGGTCTCCCTTCGACTAGACATTGATATATGATAGCCTCAATATCACTTCATGTCAATGACCTATAACACCATTCCAGAGATGGTTTCTGGAATAACCTCTCCATGTTACTTCTTCTCCTTAGCAATAGCAGTAGAGACCCAAGTAGGGAGAGTCCTGTATGTTTCTGGTCCCTTCAGGCTTCTTAAAATTGTCTGGTCCCTCTTCTGACAGAGTCAGGTTTGCCCTGATGATTTGGGCTAGGTGAAGTGAAGCGTGATGGCACCTTGCTGAAGTGGTCTGTCAGCTTGGCTGGAACAGAATCTCTGTCAAGGATGTTTGCTTCCTATGGCCACTCCAACTGACAAACAGATTCAGTCTCTCCTGTGGCAGCTGGCTCCCATCTGCCCCCTATTGGTCAGCAAATGTGATTCTGTTTTAATTTTAGTAGAGCTGTGAACAGCCAGCCACAAAAGCCATATGGATTTGAAACATTCACTTTTGAAAGTGACATTGTAGTTCAGTCATTAAAACCCAGCATCTCAAAGACCAGTTTCATTAAAACTCCCCACCTTGCTGACGCCAGATGATTTAAGCCAAGCAAGTCTCTTAATTCTAGGAAGTTAAGCAGGTCAAAGTCGCTTGGTTCAATATACAATTCCTTTCTGTTTCTCTTACAACACCCAAAACAAATGTGCAGAACCTGATTCAGAACACATGTTCTCCGCTGAAACCACTTACTGAAGACCTTGGTTGCTTGATATGACTATATTCAAGAAGGGACTCTTCACAGGGATCATCCCGTTGAAGTCATTAAAAATGATCACCTTCAGTGTCACAGAGCGGTACTGCATGCACAATGAATTCTCGTCATGAAAACAGTGAGTGCTGGGTTAAAAGCTACCAGCTGTATTCTGGAACTACTCTCTCTATTTTAAATAAACAATGCAGGTGATGTCCCACGGCCCTTCTTGAAAGCAGACGGATGGACTAGTGGCATCTTTCGAAGTCTCTGGTTTTGGAACTGAGTGTGTCAGCTCGGATTTGCTAATCCCTCTTCTACTAAGTGCATTTGACAGGATTTGGGGGTTAACAAAGAGGACAGACAAAGCACAGGGCAGGGAAACATGCGACTTTGGTTATAAAACAACATGGCCTCTCCCTGTCTGCCTGCATCCTGGAAGATAGTGTTGATGTACAGGGAAGATATGTAGGAGCCTCCCTATTCTCCCCAAGTGGTTAAAGATAGGACTTTAATGAGATGCAGTTTACAGAAGCATAGCTGGGAAGGGTATAAATGCTTACACAGGGCGCACATCCTTTGCCCCTGACTTCCCCGCACTGGCCCTGTGGGCGAAAGGATCTTTAAAAAATTACTATATTCAACACCTGGGAGATTCTGGGATTGTGTGATTTATTGCCATGCACCCAAGTTCTGAGTTGCAGCCTGAAGAGTGACCATCAATTGGCAGGGAGAGGTTAGGAAACATCACGGCCACTGCTTGTATCTCTCTTTTGTTTGATTCCGGGTGCCATTTGCTGTCACAGCTCCCACCTTGCCAAAAACAAGGGATAAAGTTTTGGAATTTCAAAGAAGAGTTGTATTCACAAGTCTTTGGGAGTGACCACCACAGGAGGTTGAAGGCAGGGTACCTATTTGGTCTATTCTTGTCTTTTTAAAAAGTGGTATTATGAGCTTGAAACTATTTACAGCCTTAAATAAACCTTCAGTGAACACATGGTACATTCTCCTGAACCGAACACTGTGTCTGTAAGCAGCAATTCTGGAGATGTTATCACATCAGATTGGTGTGATTATAATTAAGAGGACTAGAGTAGTTACTCCCCCCCCCAAGTTATTTATATTAAAGTGATGACCTAGGTTAACACTTTAATATAAATAACTTTTTCTCTAATAATAAAAGACACAGGAACAATAATTTCTTAATGTACTTTCCTTGCTACGCTCCACCTTGTCTTGAGGTACCCAGCCCTCTGTCTTGTTCTCATGTGCATGTTCAGATCATATGCATTAAATATGCAAATTACCCCTGCCGTTGATTGTGCAGAGCATTGTGGGTGGATTGCAACCTCTTACTGATGGTTTCTTTGACGCTCCAGTTTTAAATGCTCCGTATTTGTTCTTTGGAGCTTTTAAGATGCGATTTCTAGACTCCTGTGTTTGAGATCTGCATTATCATCTGAAGAAGAAAAACATATGACCTTTAGAAAACAAATTTGGACTCTGGGGGTCCTGGATTAAGCTTCCTGAAAAGCAGTACTTCATGGGCTGACAATCACGTGCCTTTCACATGAACATTTCCTCTACTGCAGAAAGAAAATGCGTAATTGCCAGAGGAAATGTCACTTCAAATGATGTCCAGGTGATGTGGGGAATAAGGCACATTCACATAAAGAAACAAACATTCCCAAATATGCCTGCCTCATCTGTGCTTCCTTAAGAGCAAAATGCCCTTTCAGGGAGCAGACTTTTTACATTTGGCTTAGACTGAATTCAGAGTTTTCTCATCAATTAAAAATGATAAGTTTAGCTTCTTGCAGGGCAGCAGATGATGAGCCAGTGTGAACCATATGAAGTCCTATGATTTTGGATGGATCAGAATCCTTCGGAAAAATTCATCTGGCAACACCTGTGAACTTACCGTCGCCCGGAAGAACATCTGAGATGTTGCACGTGCCACTCAGGCATTTTGAGGAGCCATTGGCCTTAAGAAAGTGGTGGCATTTCCCCAGCTTATGCTTACTTCCTGGCTCATGGTAAGAATGGCCAACTACATCCACATTTGTCTACCCACTCCCCAGATAAATCCAGGACTACATTCAAGATAGATGCTTGTCTTTTTTAGCTTTTATTTTTAGAGGTACATTGTCTGGAAGTGACATCCATTTACTGGTTATTCATTTTGCTCTCTGCTTCAGGGATGTTGACAAAGAGTGTGGATCTAAATAATTGCTGCCCGTCAGCCAATGCATAGAAGATGTCCTGGTGCCTTTTATGTCTTGGGGGCAAGTAAAAGTTATGTGTCATGTGTGGCTATTATTTTCTATGATGCTGCTCTTTTGTCAGCTTATGGAAGTGTCAAGAGGGTGACTGTTTATCATCTGGAGGTGGGGGAGGGGAGATGTGGAAGGAGAAGGGAAATTCCAGTTCTTCTCTTCCACCTCGAATTTTGTTCAAAGAGATACTCTGATTTTACATGAAGTAAAGCTCTGTGCATAGTCAAATTGATATGCCTTTCTCAGATATCTTCCTAAGTAGAATTTTCACTAAGATGGGCTTAATTGATGTTGGAGCGAATGCAATCTATCTGTGAAAAACCCTTAATCCTCATTTGAAAAAACAAATGAGATGCATAGGGGCTTTGTAAATTTAATTTACCTCTGCTTCATTTCCTTTCCATTCATAAAATAATTGATAGCATGTGCATAAGGGAGAGAAGCCAACTGGACGTTTTCTACAAAACGTAATCTGCAGTGTTGGTGTCCGTAAATGACAGGATAGTGAAGTCACAGAAAAATGAGGCTGCCTGTTAGCAAGCTTTTTAGTTGATGAAGATAGTTATGAATAATAATGTTGATAATGAAAGTAGTGAGCCACATGTTCTGAGTTCTTACTACCTACAAGTCTCATTGGGTCATTCAATTGCTCCAACAATCATAAAATGCTGTTATTATTATCTTATCATGTCTAAAACATAACCCTGGCTTTCATCTCTCAAAATCTATTCTTCCCCAGGATTTCCTCTTCTCAGCAAATGATACCACCAGCTACTGAACTGCTCTGGCACAGAGCTGGAAATGAGTCATCTTTGGTTCATGTTATTTCCCTTTGCCTCCCATATGCAATTTGACAACAGATTCTGCCTAATGTAACAGCAAGTTTCCTGACTGGGTCTCTTTGATATGATTCTTGCTTACCTCTCAGACCTCACCGTCCCATTATTCTCCTTGCTAATTTCCCAGTGACACTGGCCTTTCTATTCCTTAAATGGGTTATGCTTGTTGGAAAGGTACACTTAAGATATCTCACATTCTTCCATTTTGTTCAAAGTTCATTGCCATAACCTTAGTCTAAACACCATCACCTCCAACTCAGAATATGGAAATAGTCTCTTGGCTGGCTACATGCTTTCACTCTTGCTCCCTTATAAAGATCCAACAATAAGAATGATCCTTGAATCACGAAGCTAATCATGTCACTCCACTACCTGGCTTTGCATTGCTCTTAGAAGAAATTCATGTTTCCTAATTTGTCTGCTTGATTTCACTGGTGCCTGCCTCTCACACCCCCACTTCCCATCACTGTCTCCCCTCACTGTGTCTCATACATACTGGATATTTTACTCTCCCTTGAATATGTCCCACTCGTTTCTGCCTCAGAGCTTTGAACTTCCTGCTTCTTCCTCCTGGGAAACACTTCCCCTGTCTTCATGTGATTGGCTCTACTTCATGGTCATAATTTTACACTTGCAAGTGAAAAAATAAATAATAAACAAAGGGGAATAATGTCTGGCCACATTTGCTCCACCATTAGGGGAAGGTTGAGAGGTAGGTTTGGGAGGGGTTTGGATGACAAAGAAAGCAGCAGATCTTAAAGAAGGTGACTTTGGGTTTTTCATACAGCAGTTGTCCCAAGTCTGAGGGTACAAACACCTTTCGGGAAGAGATGATGTGCCTCTTTCACTGATTTGGTCATAATCATCATAAACAAATTAAATATTTATGTATTCACATTGCCTCACCGACAATGACTGATGCCAACACTGTGTGGAAGAAAACTCTGAGGGTGCAGAACTGGCAAATTAATAGAATAGATGAATTCCCCAAACAGTTAAGGAAACAGGCCCAGAAAGATGAGTTAAGCCCTGATAATTAACTGTCAGAGGCAGAACTCAAACCTACAACTGTCTGACTTCAGGGAACCCACTGCTCCTCCAATAATGTGCTGACTGATGGTGTGCTCACATGTCATTCTTATTCTATAGCATTTCATCGGAATCACATATAATTTAACATGTGATTAAATATACTCTTCAATAATATTTCATGTGTATATGTTTTGCCTTATCAACACATTTGAATCCAAAGACCAGTCTTTGATAGTCCTTGGCACATAAAAATCTCTCCATAAATGTTTGTTATTTAGGTAATTATATTTCCCTTGTATCTCTAGAGACATTTGGCCGAGTTGTTATTAAGTTCTTGCTGAAGTTATCAGTAGCTATGCTGTTATTTTGTTTGCAAAGTAATATTATACACAATAGAATTCTAAAGACACAAAGTTAATTTTAAACAGAATCTATATCAATTCTCTGAATGAACTTACATACATACACACACAGATCATTTATCCACTCTATTGTTAAATACATCACAAGAGGTTTCTTAATGAAATCATGATAAATCATCATTCACATTACCGTAGTTAGATTGGCCTTTTCCACCAGAATCAGAAGCAATCTGAAAATATAATGTAATATCCAAATTATAGAGAGAGATAGAAAAATTAGACACCATTTCTCAAACTCAGTCTTCCTAAATTCATGTCCTTGGGTTATCTCAGATAACTGCTTATCTCAAATAATGCATGACAAGAAGCTTCTGCTACTCACACCCAATGTATCTGAGTTTCCCCTGCTGTCAGTGAGTGACTGGGCAATGGCTTACACAGTCTATACATTGCTTCAACCATGTGGTCATTTGCTCATTTGCTAATTAATTCATTCAACGTTTATGAAACTCATATAAGCCTGGACTTGCTTGACCATGAAAAACTCATAAGTGGACATACTAAAAATTTCCTAGGTGCTGAAATACAAATACAGATAAGGGAAGTTTAACCCTTAAAGGTAGGGACCTGCCTGTTAAGCTGGATGTTGCTCACTTAATTTCATTGCAAAATTATTTTCTTATACAATGGAGAAAGATATTTCTGGCTGCTGACATGGCTGTGGATATAAAAGAAAGCAAATTCACAGTTCTCAGCCTCTCTGACATGGCAGACGTCTCACTTTGTGTGACCTGCCAGTACCACCAAAATTTGACCATGTCTCTGTGAGCTACAAAGACAAGCAATGAGGAGATAGTGAAAGTTATGTGTCGTGTGTGGTGTCATGTGTCACTTGTCTGATTTATAACCTTTGCATTGTTTCTCAGCTGCTTTAGGAGCAAAACAAAGAAAAAGTAATCCTCAACCAAATCCCCATTTTGTTACCTCCCAATCTTGAATATGAAACAATCATCGTGGTCTTACTTATTGCCACTATTCTCTGTGCTAAGAATGCAAAGATAATAAAGCTGGAATGCCTTTCCTTGACAAAGTTTGAGGTGTAGACATGCTAATCACACACACACACACACACACACACACACACACACACACATTCATCCTCACATCCATACAAATACATATTAAATGCCATGGGAGCGTTGAGGAGGAAGAAAGTTATTCTGTCAGGGTAATTCTAGAGGAGGTGGGAGTTGGAGAAAAGAAAGGGCATTTGAGAATTCTCCTTGAATTGGGTATTGATAAGGACTTCTTCAGACTGAGAATAATGACACCCAAGGCAAAGGAAACAAGGTGTTGAAAAACAGAGCAGAGCAGGATATAATATGTTCTACCTGTGTTTGCAGAGCATAGTTGTAACCTTAGATTGATGAAGTCCCTCAGAGAGTGTGCAGGTGGCATTTAGAACTCACAGCAAAGAATCCCTGAAAGCATTAACATTCAGGGAGATGAGAACCCTGAAAAAGACTGAAAATAGAACCAGGAGAACGTGATATTAAAGGAGCCAGGGAGGAGACATTGAGGGGAAGGCATCTCCTGGAGTTGGCAATTAGATGATCATTGGTTTCCCTTACAGGGTGGCAAGACCACAGTTCACGGAGCTGTGGGAGCAGAGAGCAGTTGATAGCACTTCAAGAATGAATCAGAGAAGAGAAAATGGAGATGATGTAGCTACGCATGTAGAAGGTTATTCTTGCAGGAAGCCCAGTGTGAAGAGAAGGACGAGAGGGAATACATACCACAGATATAGTGTGCTTTTAAAGAAGTCCTGCAAGGAGTCCATAGGGAGGGAGAAGTTACAGGTAAAGACGTTTATTGCTAGAGGAATGAAAGGAAAACACCAACTGCTGATGGAGGAATGAGCTTGAGTGAGACAGGAGTGAATCTCCAAGACAGAAGTGAAGGAGGTAAATACAGGTGAGGAAGGAAATGAAAAATGTTGAGGCTCTGGGCCCACTGGCAGCATTTTTACATGAGAAAGATGAGGCAAGGTTTATTGCCTCAAATTATAAACCAAAAGGATTATCTTAAAAATGCCAGACATCAGAAACAAATGGAGAAAGACTTCTGGAAGAAGAGGACCTTTGAAATAAGGCTGTAAGTTTGGCCCTGGAGGTGAAGATGAGTTGGTCCCTTTAGAGTAAGGAAAGAGGAAGATCATTGCTCTCACCAAAACAACCTCTGCTTTCCAGCGAAGAAGAGCAGGGGGCTGCTCTGACTTTGGCAACAGAATTGCTTCTTCACGAACATTCGTATGTTCGGTACCTATATTCATGACGCTTTTACATTTTGATAAGTCAAAATACTTGATGAAATATTTGCTTTTTAATGTGACATCACAGTAGTCAAAATCAAAGAAAAAAATAGATTTTAAGATACAACCATATATAAGATTTTAAAATAGAGCTACATTATTTACTAACCTAATCAAAAGGACAAAGTATAGTAGAAAACACACAAATGCTTATTTTTACCTATCAAGCAAACCTTTGGAGATTTGTGTTTCAGATTCGACAATATTTCACTTCCCATTGCAACTAATACTCATGAAATTCAATGACAGCAGCCTAACAGCAATTTTAAAAAGATGAAGTATCTTTCCCTTAATTAATGTCTACAAAGAGATTTAATGATGAAAAGTGCCATTAAGTGCCAAGTATTATTAATTATTTTCTGCTGCAAGAGGCATAGAGTCCTCATTATATACAGTTTTAAATATTATTAAATATTTACAAAATAAGTTTTAGAAATTACAAGCAAGCTAAATAAAAAGGCATTTTCCTTTTTAGGTGAAACTAAGATCAAAGCCCAAAAGGAAAATTATTTGCATCCTCTATGAGGAGCCTACAAAAAATATTCCAAAGATACCTGCCACTTTGCTTATTCTTTTTCTATATTCCTTGTACTTCTGCTGTCTGCATTAACTGAAGCAAGTTACTACTTAAAATTTTGGCACAAATGTTCATTTTATCTGGTGGGAAAAACACATGCTGGGATCCTACTGTCCCCATCTTTGTCCAGCCACCTGCTTTGGGATCATCCACTGAAGACAGGTTCTCTGTGCCAGCCTCCAAAATTCCCTGACTTTAGGGGAGGAAAAACACAGAGCTATTTGCCATGCCTGGGTCTAGTCTAGGGTGGAGTCAATGCCCAGTCTAGTTCCTGGTCGGTCCAGAAGTAACAGGTCAATTCACTTTTTAACCGTACACTGACTTTGTGTCATGCGTTGTGCCAGTAACTGTTCTCAAATTATACATTGTCTATTAAGACCTCTGCTTCCCTACTTACTATTGTCTTAGGTGTGTTTTTTTTCTGTTGTTGTTGTTGTGTGTGCTTGGTTTTTTTTTGGTTTTTTTGTGTGTGTTTTTTTGAGCTGTTGTAATGAAATACCACAGAATGGGTGACTTAAATAACAAACATTTATTTCTCACAATTCTGGAGGCTGGGAGGTCCAAATCCATGGTGCAGGCAGATAGGGTGTCTGGTGAGCAACTGCTTACTTGTTCTCACACGGCTATGTCCTCATGTGGAGGAAGTGACAGGGGAAATTCCTACAGTCTCTTCCATAAGGCCACTAATCCCATTCATGAGGACTCTGCTCTTAGGACCTAACTTCCTCCCAGATGCCATCACATTGAAGATTAGGTTTCAACACATGAGTTTTCGGGGGGCGGGGGTGAAGGGGTGAGGGAACAAACAGTCTACAACAACTAGTTTATTGTAGGCCGTGACATATTTTCTTGTGAGAGAGGGCCAAAGTAGAGAATGTCAGTTGGTTGGAGGAAATATTAAACTTTTCATTTTTTATGTTTTCTTTGAAGGCCCACTGGAATTGTCTTGACTACTCAAGAGACCAGATGTTCTTTGGGGTTGCAACCCCTTGTTCAGGTGTTTACCTCCTGACTGGATGATTGCTTGCTTGGATTCAGCCCAGTACAGATGGCATCACCATGGAGTCATGGGAGGATGACACATGGTTTCCTGATTGTCCTTCAAGTTGCTACTTTGCTTGTTAAGTGTTCACTTTCTTGGAGTCCAAATAATTAAGTTTCACTTGTACTATGTACTCCATAATTATATTATTTTCTTAATTAGGCTTGATGACAAAGTTATCAAAATTCAACATAATCAAAACCAAAATGAAATCTGGAGGCAAAATGTCTCCTGCTGTAACATCACAGTAATTTATAAATATGACACTTTGTACATTTCCTGGAGGGGAAGTAATCGACCCTTGGTAAAAATCACTCTGGTATTTGGCTACTTTGGAACCAAATAATAAGAGTTTTAGAAATACTATAGCTTCTCCTATGTATTAGTAAGTGTCACTAAGGGTGGTCACCACAGGTTTGGAAGGTGGGTGATAAGCAAGCATGTGAGGATGATGGGAAAGAAGTAGCTTATTCAAGCTGAATACAATTTCCACTTTAATTTCTTCTTCTCCTTTTCCCCCTCTCTCTCCCTCTGCACTTGCTCTTCTTCCCACTGCCGATGTCCTATCCTCTTTCTCCTTCTCCTCATCTTTTTTCCGCTCTGCTTCACATTTCCCATTTTCCCCCCTTAACAGACATTTCATCAACATATCTTGACTTGATATGAATTGAAGTCCCTGTATTAACTAAATTTTTCTGCTCCCTGAAATTCCTAGGAAGTTGAGAGAGGAGATTTAAGAGTAGCAAAAGTTTTAGGATATGTGCCAGGTAAGACTTGGAGAGATATTTGAAGTTTTGGTTAAGGACACTGGTACCAACTTAGATTGTGCCTACACAATTGCAGTGGGACTCATTCACATCTGGGCTTTCTGGTATTATGTAACAGGAAGAGTTGTACTTAGAACATATAAGAGTAAAGATTTATTCAAAGAGGCACAAGATAATACGGTGAGGGCTTTTACTGTTTTCCAATTGAAGCCTTTTCTTTATCGTGCTTTGCTGGGAGTTCTCAGTGGCCATATGCTCCTCAGCAACCTGACATTAATTGACAGCTCTCCTTACTCTATACCTATGCTCATGTATTTTGTCACTTGAGGGTGACCTAACTCACAAGAAGGTTTTTTAATGTAGGAAATGGTGGTGTCTGCTTCAAATGATAAGTCCTAAGAATTGGCTTTACATGTAGGCAACATGGGAAGTATGATTTGAATAACATGACGTCAGAGACATTGGGGACATGACCCAATCTCTCACTGCTATTTCACCTTCTCTAGTGTCTGAAATACCACCACTGGAAATTCTTCTTTGGGGTCCCTCTCATAATTCTTACGATGACAATAGAAACTTGTTAGCTCCTTTCCTCTCCAGACACTCAGAGATCCCTAACTTCCTACAGAAGGTGTGATACTGAGGAGAAAAGAAATGACATGTAGGTGAGTTAGGAGGTGAGTTAAGAGGCATTAAAAGCTGACTTTATCTACTTTACAGTTTGAGGGACAGTTGGCTTTTAGCTGGGATGCTGTCTGGGTACCAGGGATTTGTCCATTGGAAGGAGCCCTTTCTCGATGTCATGCTAAAAGGAAGGGCCACAGTTGCTATTTTTGTGTTTCTAGATCAAGGTGTTTCCAATATCAGGACACTAGTGTGTAGTCTTCTGCAAATTATTGCTGTTCTCAAGCTGTCTGCAGGTGAGGTTCTGTATTACAACAGGGAGCTTTTCTTGCTTATTTTCTTTGTAAGACACCACGCATTAATGAGACTTACTTGATCAAGGCAAGAGAGCCATTTAGTGCCCCTTAAGCATCATCCCCCTGTAGGTCACAATGGGACCCAACCTGGATATTTTATTACCTTCTATGCAGATGTATTGAAATGGCTTGCTCGTCAGCTCAGGTTTCTCCCCATTGTGCATATCTGTATTCTTATTCTGGGCTGGAATTGTCTCCCTAAGTTTCATAGAAGAACAATTTTTCTCTCCAATACTCCCAGATTTGCAGGATTTCTATTTTACGTGGCTTGGTGCCACATATTTAGCTTAAAGCCAGGTCAAACATATTCAAAATGAAAGAAAGAAAACCTGGCACCAGCAAAGAAGAAAGGAAAAGGAATTAAAATGTAAGCAGATGATTTGCAATGTAGGAAGACAAGTGGAAATGTTTTTGTCGCTGAAGGTCTATGTAATGTACTATTTCTTTGAATGTCCCTTTGTATGGATTGAAGCAATTGCTCATTTGTACGGAGGAAATGTGCTCTAGATTAATTTTGGAAACTTCAATACTGCAATGTGCTAAATTTTAATTATTTCACTTCCTGCTTGGTATATTAATGTTGTGATTACCCTTGAAAGTGTATTACCGATGATGATTTATGCAAAACCCAGTCGGCTCCGCAGCTTCATCAGTTTCAATTAAAACTCGCCGCGGAGGACGTGCGCCGCTGTGGTGTGGGCCGTGCATCGCCATTACTCTCAGAAGCAGTCCGTTTACTTAAAGCACTGCCTTTGTTTATCCTTCTGGCGCCATCTCTTCCATGGTGCAACCAACCACTGAGAGGGGAAATTGTAGCGATTTGGTCGGCTGGCTTGGGATTCAAGCTGAAACCAGCCAGGAAAATGTGTTTTATCTGTACTTCTCTGCTGATATAGGATATTTTGGGGCCAATCCTTTTCCTTTTTTGAATTATTCAAGTACTGAACTGGCCAGAGGAGCTATTGAGAAGTTGTTCTCTGATTTCAACGAACGGTATTTGGCCAGTCTCCAGGGTCTGTGGTCATCTGGAGCTAATCATAAAGTATGTGTGCTTTCTGAAATGAAGCACTGTTTTCAGAGCTCATTTATCTCAATGACTGCAACTATCGAGAGGTCATAGGGTTTTTCATGGTGCATCCCCAGAATGCAGTCTGTCCAAGTACTAATTTAGCTGCACACTTATTAAAATTTCCTGTCTACCTGGCAGCCCTTCCCAAATCGATTCCAAACGATGTCACAGAGTTTGCCTGCCAGGTCCAGGAGGGGCTCTTCTGAGTACAGGAGAGACGGGCAGCCAAACCTGATTTCAATGGCAGTTTTATTTTAATCACATTTGGAAATTCTTGTCTATAGGCCTACAGGCTGTCCATTTATAAAAGTCAAGGGAGCCTGTACCTGCCAAGCAGGAGCTCCCTGGACAGCTTGCCAGGATCAAGACCTGATTTCCAGAAAAGAAAGGAAAGTGCATCCACCTTCATCTGTGTTTTACAGAGATCCAAGGCTGGATGGAATCATCGAATCATGGAGCAAGGAGACCTATCTCCAGACCTACATCCCAATATCCAGGGCTCATGCGTGATCTCAAATTTACCCTTCTTTTCAGTTTCATCTCCTGGCCCATCCCCTCACTCACTGTGCACCTCACATCCATACTCAAAAATACCAAGAGTCTTGCCACCTCAGCCCTTTGCCCTGTCTGCACAATCCTTCTGAAAGGCTTTGCTCATGTAATTTGAATGGTCAGTGCTTGTTAATTTAAAAAAGGATTAAAAAATCCTTTAAGTATGTGCTCATATGTTTATTCCTCAGAGATGTTTGACAACCGTACTATTCTCCATCCTATCTTGTTTACTACCTATATGGCATTCACCACGGTTTGAAAGTTTACTTCAATATTGTCTGACGCTCCTGCCACGTGATAAGCTAGGTAAGGGTTTATTAACCATGACATGCCCAGCACATGGCACAGAGTTAGCGTGAAGTATCACCATTTCAGCCCCCCATGATCAGGAAGGTGCCATTCCAAACTAGATACAATGCACATTCCCACTTATTTAACAGGCATTTATTTATTTATGATGATGTGAACCACTTACTAAAAGGTGCATTTCAAGGCAGATTCTTACTGATCCTGCTGCAGGAAAGAGGGTTCTTGGCTACTCTCAGGAAAAAATTCAAGAGAGAACCAGATAGTAAAGCAAAAGTAGTTTACGGAGTAAAGATCTACTCCACAAGCAGAGTAGAAGTTGCCTCCCAGCAAGGCACAGCCCCCATCCATCTTACAGCTGTGGTTTTTGTTAAGCTTACAGTTGTGGTTAAGCTTTTTAATATGGGAATAAGGGAGAGGAATATTTTTATTAGTTCTCCGAAGGGCTAGGCTTTTCCAGATATCAGGGATACATCTCTTTTTTGTCCTGATATGGTCCCCTTGCCATTACGCTGGTGGGAGTGTCATTAACATGGAGATGTATTACAATGACTGTATTATGTGGCTGGAGGTTATGTGAAGATGAATCTTGTGGCCATCTTGGTCTTGGCTGGTTCTGGCTAGTCTTCTTGTCTCATCTTGATTTACAGGTCCTTTGCCTTCGACTGGTGGTTAATAGTTTACTTGGAGCCCCTGTCCCCCCTCCCCCCGCCCTATCTCAATACCATTTAGGGATTGAAAAGTCTTACTGTGCCCAGTGCAATGTAGACTTTGAGTTGAGATCCACTGTGCCCATTTGGGGGTTGGCATTTGTAATCCGGAGAAGTGCCATTACTTAGTGTGATAATGGTCTGTCATTGCTTCCCTGGATGTGCTGTAGTGGCATATTCTAATGACTGTCACCCTCTGCCCAGGGGTAAGAAGACCAGGAAAGCCCCTAGCAAGGCGAATTGACAAGTTAGCTCAATCTCACTCACTTTCCAAATATTTGTCACTCCTAACTGCTTCTTTTGTCAACATTTAGTTGCAATATGGTCTATTTTTGTTCTTTTTCTTTATCCACTAATATTGTACAATTTTCTTCTCTTTATACATCCTTATCCTTGAAAACTTGCACACTTTTTTTGCCACACTCTTAACCTTGACTTCTTAACTCTCTCCTTGCTTCTTCTTTCACTGTGGCACGTCAGGCCCTGCTGAAGCTCTCTGTCCCTATCCACAGAACAGAAGCTACATTCCAGGTATCTCATGTTTCCTTTTCTGCCTCCTGACTGTGTAAGCAGCAACCCCATTCTTGTGTAGTATTTGCCGTGACTGCCTGTGCAAAGGTACAACACCTGGGGCCTATAGGAGGCTTAAGGATACTGATTTTGTCATCGGATAGAGGCTCCAGTCCTGTGCTCCGACTGCTAACTTTGTCGTCTGATGCAAGTCACAACTGTTCTAAACATTGATTTCTAGTAAAATAGAAATACCACTTTATGGTTATTATTATGACAGTTAAACAGATAATGTGTAGTGGACTTGGTGTAGTTCTGGCACGGAAAAGGCAGACAATAAAACCAAATATTCCTTTAGAATGGTGCTAGGAGGTTCTTCACCCTCAAATAACTAAAGCCTAAGTAACTACACCCTTAGTAATTTTCTTCTCTGGAATAACCATTCCTTTTGTGGTCCTGTATAAAAATGAATGTGCTCTTACGGCACTGTATCCCTCAGGGTTCTGACAGGAAACAGATGCCACATTCAAAAAGTTTTAACCAAATAGGTTTTAATACAAGATCTGGGTGGAACTGAAGGAACTCATAGGGGGTGAGGAGGCCCCCACAGCCAACAATAGCTAAGAGAATAGCATAGTACAATAGCATTAGCAGATAATAATATAGGATAAAATTGCAGCTCATTGTTTGAGCCTTTACCCTGTGTCAAGTCATATATTAGAGTGATTGCTGGCTCTAGAAAAACTTATAGTCCAGTTGCGGGGGAGCTACTAAGCTCAGTGATCCTCAAACTTCAGCTTGTATCAGTGTCAGGCATCAGACTTGTTAAAACACAGGCTTCTGGGTCCCAGCCTCAGAGTTTCCAATTCAGTAGGTAAGAAATAGGGTCTGAGAATTTGCATTTCCAGCAAGTTCCCAGTTGATGTTGATGCTGCTGGTCCAGGGCCACACTTTGAGAACCACTGAACTATGAAATATAACAGGATACTAAATACAACTGTTCCTACAATTTTCAGGGCAGAGGCCCCAACACTGGAGAACAGTAAGTGACAGATCGCCTATGCAGAAGACACTAAGTGTGTGTAAGAAATAATTTCTGTAGCCACTCTGTCCTAAAGTAGTGCTGCACAATCTCTCCTCCCTCAGTGAAGACTGTGCAGTGTGACTTCCTGCAGAAGAGGACAGGGAGAAGGGAGGAAACATAAAGAAGAACTTTCCAGTGGAGAAGTCTGTCAAACACTACCTCAGCCACTTGATCAAGGTCAATATCAATAGCGAAAGTCATGTTAATCGATCCACTCTTGATATAATGTGATGAGAATGGTACTTTACTTTTGTGGTCTTCCTCCTCAAAACTCATAGCCTCAGTGTAATCATGAAAGAATACTAGGCAAATCTCAAACAAGGACATTCTACAAAATACTTGTCCAGTACTCCTCAGAACTGTCAAGTTCATCAAAACCAAGGAAAGTCTGAAAAGTGGTGCAGTTAAGAGGGTCCTAAGGAGACATGACAAGTAACTACCATGTTTCCCTGAAAATAGGACATAGCCAGACAATCAGGTCTAATGCATCTTCTGGAGCAAAAATTAATATAAGACCCGGTCTTATTTTACTATAAGACTGGGTCTTTATAATATAATATAATAAAAATAAAATAATATAATATAATATAATATAATACCCGGTCTTCTATAATATAAGACCGGGTATAATATAATAAAAATAAAATAATATAATATAATATAATATAATACCCGGTCTTCTATAATATAAGACCGGGTATAATATAATATAATATAATATAATATAATATAATATAATATAATACCGGGTCTCATATTAATTTTTGCTCCAAAAGACTCATTAGAGCTGATTGTCTGGCTAGGTCTTATTTTCGGGGAAACATGATATGATGTGGTATCCTGGATAGGATTCTGGAACAGAAAAAGACCATTAGGTTAAAAAAAATGAATAAATAAATAAGGAAAACTGAATAAAATATAAACTTTAGTTAATAATGAAGTATAAATATTAGTTTATTAGTTGTGTCTAATGCACCCTGCTCACGTAAGAGGTAAACAATAGGAGAAACTAGGTGTGGGGAATATGGGACTCTGTACTTTCTTCGAAATATTTCTGTAAACCTAAAATTATTCTGAAACTGGGAGTGTGTTTTAGGCCAGGTGATCATCTGTGGGGCAAAGTGACCACCAGAGGAGGATCCTGATGGCTGGGTGGCCAGAAGCCAGGGGCTAAGGGGAGTCATTTGTGGCCAGCTAGAAGGAGCTTAACTTGTTTAGGAAATTGCAGTAAGATGAACCAGGTGACACAGGAAGGGAAGGGTGGTTCTCTGCAGACCCCACCAAATCCCCACAGGAGTAAGAGACTATATTTGGTCATTGGACATGTAAGTTGTGTTGACCCCAGGATATAATCACATTAGCCACGTGACACTGGAACTTTTCTCTGAATTTACTACTGACACCTCCATTTCCCAGTGTTTCCCACTCCCAAACATGGAGGGTCCAAAATAAATAGTTAGTAAGTGAAAGAGAGGGAGGAGCAAGGAAGAAAGAAGAAACCAACCACCCATGTCCCTGCTGCAAACCCCAAGCCCGCATGCAGCCTGAGCTATAAGGAGAAGCGATAAGCTTTCTGTTGAAGGATGGAGTCAATCATTGAATCATTAATAGTAGATTTGTGTAGACTTTTAGTTTCTGCACGCTTACATCATTTGTTAATACCTGAGAATAACTGGAAAAGGTATCGGATCTCCCCAAGGTTACATAGAGGAAGGGAGGGGGAAAAAAACCTACCCCAAAGTGCCAGTTTGAAAAGCAGAAATTACCACACAAAAAAAGAAAAAAATCAACTTACTTTCTGCTTGTTATCCTACTGTTTTGGGTTTGTTCAAATAACGTGTTACAATCAATCATTGTGCTGTGTTCTGTTGAAGATATGGATAAGAGAATTAAGAACAATTATAGATACAACTTTTAAGGTGGATTAGAAGGATGAATGCAAGTTTTCCACATGAAAAGGCCACTGAGGGGGCCTGAATTAAAGCAAGAGTGAGGAATTTCCAGGCTGCAAGCATACATGCTCACACACGCGCGCGCGCACACACACACACACACACACACACACACACACAGCAGAACACAGGAACAAAGGTAAGGGCATGGCCAGTACAGGGCGGGTCTGCAGCAGTGCAAGGTAACTATGGCATACATGGAGGGGCATTCAATACACCTGGAGGCCAAGAATATGTGTTACCTGCTCCTTGCAAAGAAGGGACTTGAATAGATTCTATTGTAACCACTCCAAGAGAAAGTTGACGTGGACTTGGCATGGACAAGGAGATGATGGGGTGGATTAAATTGACATTTCCTGAGTAAAATGATTTTATCCTGGAGATCTTTTGATGTGACACGTGAAGGAGAAAAGGGAATCAAAGCAGACTCTGTTTCAAGACCTGGTATGATTGATTAATGAAACCAAAAACCAATATGAGAAAAATCAAGGAGAGCAGGTTGGGTGTGGTTTATTGCATAGTTCTGGGTTGTCAGCTCAGTTTGATATTTCTATGGGACATCCAGAAAACCCATTATATCACTTAGAGTGTGGATTAACTTATTAACAAACTCTGGTGCTTCCTTGCAAGCCTGCTAAAATTGCCTTCCTCTCGGGTTGCTCTGATACTGCTTTATTCTTATTCTCCTCTGGTCCCTAATCTCACTCCAAAGCATAATTGTTCATTCCTTTCTGTGTATCATCAACACCTTGAACAAACCTCTAATATAGTACTTAACGTGGTCCTGTGTCAATCTCTCCTGCTAAAGTAAAGAGCTCCTTGCAGTAAGGAGCTAATTTTGAGCCCTCCACCGAGCCTGGCATGCGTGAGGTGCTCGATTGATGTTTGTTAAATAAATGAGTGTGTAAGCTTTCGTTCCTCTGAAACAACAAGGTCCACTGAAGCACGAGAACATGAAGAGTGGTAGAAAGCAAGGATGTAGGATGAGCCTACAATTAAAACCTGCTTTTAGAGGAGGAGCTAACATATATAATTAGTAATTAATCAATTATAAATTAATAAGAAATAAAGAAATGAGACGTTATACTTTAGGATAGCCATTATATTTCAATTTTAATATGACTCAGACTAGAGCATTGTGGGGCTAAACTAGTCTTGGGAGAATGACAAGATTATCAAGTGCATCCGAAGGGAGAATGAGTTTTCAAACATTGAGAAATGCTGTCTTGGGCCAATGGCCTGAGGCCCAATAATGACATTGGGGACCTCAGCTTGCTGGGGAGAGGCCACAACACACACAAGTTTGGGTACTGGAAGCACATGAACACACTTGCACTTGACCCTGTATCTTCAGGTACCAACCAAGTGATGGGATCTAACTCATCTCTGTTTTCATGTGTGGACTTTCACTTACTGGTCAGACTTTAAGTCTCCTGGTTTTTCTTAAAATATGAGGGCTATACTGAAAGATTTTATTCTAGATCCCTTATTTCCAGAAGTACCTTCACTGGGCACCCAAAAATGGATCGACTCTCCTGGGGGCTCCCAACTTGTCAGATCAGTGTTTTCATATGGTTGCAAGCCTGCTTGTGTTGTGAGTACAGAAATAAACATGTTAATCTCCATGGTATCAACTGTTTTTCTCATCCTTAGATTTAACAGTTAAGCCAGTAAATTTCTAAACTATTTAATAGTCTCACTCAAATGCAGCCCAATTTTCTCTTGAAATAAAATCCCAATTTAAGTACTAGAATTTGTATGCCAAATTTGGCTCTTTAAAAATAATGGAAGATATAAATTTTTACCCCTGAGTTATAGGCTTTGGAAAAAATAAGGTTAGTAATAAAAAATGTCATACAAACTGAATAACTAATGCCAATAAGCAATGCCATCTCAATAATGCAGCTTATACACAGCAGGATCGGCATGCAGATCACATCATAGCCCAGCGCTGAATGGGGTGGAAGCCTGCTCACTCAGCACCTTTGGGTTTCAGACTTTATTATCTTGCTTACTTAGTAAATTTAATGTTGTGTAATTTACTTTTTATTGCCTCATTTGTTAGTCTCTGTCTTTCTTCAACCCAAGATATCTTTAGGGGCGTAGACTGTATTCCACTCAGATGTCCATTTTAATAAAATAACTGTTGTTTAAAAAGATAAGCAAAAAATACTGCAATTTATTGGAGCCAAGAAAGAAGGTACCACATTATGTTCCACAATTACCAAGGCAAGGATGGATTGAGGGCCGGAGAAGAGCAAAAGCTATTAAACAGTGAATACTGCCTTCAACAAGAAGACCTCTATCAAATTATGAAAAGAAAATGCATTACTATCAGCATCACCTGTTTACCTCTCATGAAAAACTGGGGTCTTTTATAACTGATTTGCTCAGATATCATTTCTCTATTCAAAATATGTATTTATCTATTTTTTTTCAGTTAGCACAAATCCAATGATTCTTCCTCTGTTCCATTTTCCTAACCCTCATTCATTCTACTGCCATTTCTGTGAGCTGAATTTGACCTTGCAAATCAGCAATGGATGCTACTGTTCACAAAAGAACAGACACAGGAAATACAGTCAACAAATTTGCCAATCCAGAAACCCAATATTATGTTTCAGGGAGCAAATAGGCAATAATTAGACAATCCAGATAAGTTCAAGGTCTAACCTATACAGACAAGATTCTGTTCCTATAAACACTGAGTGCTGGGTTAGCTATCTTAGGCACAATGTAAGAGATGATCTTATCATTTTAGAAATGAAATCTGACAGCAAACAGCGATTTATAAAAAGCCTACTATGTGCTCAAATTTGGGAAGAGACAGAACAGGACAATAACAATTTCTGTAAGAACTAGGAGTAGCATGGTGTTTTCAGGAATGAACCAGATACGAAGAGTATATGAGCCAGATTCCCAACCCGCCCCCTCCTCGCACCCTCCCAGGTCCTGGACACAAGCATGTGTGCCCATGTCTTCACATTGTGCACTTTATAGAAATAGAAACAACTCAATTTTCACCTATGTGTCCTGTCTGCCTATGACAATAAGGTCCTTGGAAGGCAGCGAAAATTTTTCAAGGTCATAGTGTTGGTGCCGGTATCCTGGGAGATAGCAACGTGTCCGGTTTTGCATCCAGGCTTCCTTGCTTCCTAACTATGTGCCTGTGGGAGAGTTACTTCACTTTTCTGTACCTCATTTTCCTCAACCAAAATATGAGGATACTCTCAGCACAGAGCTGCTCTGAAGATAGCATGAGTTCGTGTGCGAATTGCTCAGAACAGTGCCTGCCAATTAGGAAGCACTGCATGAAACAAGCTCTGATTATTTTTATTTTTTCCTTAAGGATGACAGAAAGATAAAAATGTCTAGTTCCTGATGGAGACTTTGCATCATCTGCTGCTATTTCTGGAATGGTGAAGGTTGCAAGTGGTGCCCCTGGTCAGTGTCTTTTAGACTCTAGAGCAGAGAAGTTTAATGATGATGTAATGTAGGAGGCAGAGATAGGGGACCCTTATTGTTTTAATGTCCTTATTCTTTCTGTGCTTTGATGGTCTTTATTTTTATTTGATTTAAATTCCTCACAACATCTTTCCCTCTCGATACTGAATTATGTTTTGATGTGGTTATTGTTAGGCCTGCCATCCCCCCAGGCAGCTGCATATTAACTGTCACAGCGTGTCCCCTAGAGTCTCCTTTACTGCTTTCTTCCAGCCTAAAGCACAAGGATCCTCTAGCCATCCTTCATTTCTCTTTAGCATGCAGGCCTTCTCCCCTGCCGCTCAAGAGTGATATTCTGCTCTGACAGTCAGTCTCACTGTTTTCTCCAAATCCTTCATTTAAAAACACACCTCATCCAAGAAACCTTTCCAGAATGAAAATGGTACCCTTAAGGAGAGCAAGTGATGAATGAGAAAACTACTGTCTGCTTCAGACCGCCTCACTACCTTGCCTCACTCCTGAGAGCCTTTTCTTAGGTGATATTTTGCCCGCTTCTCTTTACCTTTTCCCAAATCCCTTAGTAAACTTCCAATTTCTCTCTACTTGTTTCTAGGTCTGTAATCACATAGATCCTTATTTTCAACTGAATTGTATTTACTCACATTTTCCATACAATGAAGTAAAAATAGATTTTATGGATACATTCACTTATTAAGTAAACTGAAAACACCAGCCTGACTGTATTGTTTTAATCAATGATTTCCATTGTGCGTGTAGTTTGTGGATTTCCTCATTTCTTTCCATTAATCAACAATTTGTTGAATGCCAGTTCTTGTAGACACTGTTGCTTTTAAGTTCATCTTGATTAGCTTAACTAAAAAGGAAAGGCAAATAATAATGAATGATGACGTTTTTGAGCAAGAGAGATGCACGTTACATAGCTCATTTTTGTGTTCTTTGTAAGCTAGAAGGTCAACTTCATCTAAAATTGTGGATTACATTTTACGACCCGGTTTACATGGAGACACAGATGCTAACCCAGATTAGTTTCCACAAGGATGAGATCTATCTGAGGACAAATTTTGTCACCTGCTCCATCAGTGTGGCCCCTGCAGGAGGAGGTTCTTTCAGAGATGCTCATACCTGAGAACAGTCAGAAGTGGAAAAGTGACCTTCATCATTACGCTCCAGCCAAATAAAACAGTTGTAAAAATCTGTTGGGCAGTGTTCTCTTGGAAACTAAATGACAGGGAAATTATAGAGGTGAAAGAATGTGGTATATTCTACTGTAAATTGAATAACAATTTCAATGGGACACATTTTCTTGGCAAATGCTAATTTCCAGAGCCTCGCCAGTTTTCTGGAGCAGCACATATCCTGGTCTAAGCTTTTAGGGATATAACATTATTGCATGGTTCAGTGTTAAGTCCTTGGGGGCCTCCTCTGTTATTATTTTTTTTTTCTTCTTTAAATCACCGCTTATAGTTTGTTTGATGCTTAGTTGTTGACAATGCTTAAGTCAATAATGACTTTTCATTTTGACAAATATGTCTAATTTTGCATAGAGGTAAACCTACCAAATGTTTGCATGCTTTGCCTGGCCTCTGGATCCCTGCTGGGGTGAAAGTACACAGCTCTGTCTTCTGAGGACGATTTCCTCATGTGTCTCAAGCTCTTTGAGAATCCTCAGAGACTACCCTCCTAGTGAGCCATGAAAGGATCCACTGCCTGGGGTAAGAGTAGGGACTCATCCAGCACCCCAAGGCCTTGACACCAGCATGAGGGAACTAGAGGGAAGTGCTTTTTTCCCTCCCTAATGTGATTCCAGACATTTACAGTCCTCTGGTCAACTACAGGATGGTGTTTTCTTTGACTCAAATTTGTGTTGGTTCTGCTCTCTGAAAAAGATAAAGTCAACAATTTTGAGGTGGGGGAACAACATCAGAGAGGGGCAGAAACCATGGAATGATGGATTGGGAGTACAAAAGTCCAAGGGCATGTAAATTAGGGCAGCAGGTCCTAGAGACACTGCAATTGGAGCATATTTCTTTCTTCAGTGTAATATGCATTAATATTACATAGGCTCTTTTCCTCTCTGTCTATTTTACTCACTTTCAGAAGTAGCTTTGTGGTGACCTAGTACCCTAGTTACCATGTTCTTCTAAAGACATTCTCCAGAGACTGAGACTATCTTTTTTCAGTGCTTAGCTCAGTTAGTCACTTGGTGTGTTTTGAAGTCTTGGCAGTTAGGACATGCCTACAAAAATGATCCCAGGGCTCTTGTAATGGTGAACCTGTATCTTCTATTTTGATATTTAAACTGTCTTGGTGTAGAATTAACCCCTGGTCATTCACAGAATGTAAAAAGAATTTTACAAGACTCTACAAGAGTAAGACAATTTATTGAAAGTCAAAGAGAGAGAGAGAGTTCTGTTTGGAACTGGCAGAAGTTTTGCCAGGACAGTTTGAGAGGGAGAGCTGCAGAGACAGAGGGTTAAGAGAGTGATAATGGCAGAAGTTTGCCAGAGTAGTTTGATGAAGACAGCCAGAGAGGAAGAAGGGTAAGAGAGAGATACTGGCAAATGGAGTTATGCCAGGGTAGTGTCCGATGGGGGACAGCTGCACCATTGAGAAGGAGTGCTGGGTTTTACATTTCCCCATGAAGGATATATCATGCTTGTCAGCTTGCAGGGGGGCTGCCGTTATAATTGTCTTCTCCTGGGAACTGTCCTGTTCCCACCTATGATAGATGTCAGCTTGTAGGAGGTTGCCTTTGTGATTGGGAACTGTTTTGTTCCCACCTATGATGGATGTAAGGTGCTTGTCAGCATGTAGGTGCAGCTCTACTAGCCAGGGAAGTCAGGGCCAAGTGGTTAATGTTTAAGCTTGTTCCTGTTAGCCCACAAGCTCTGTCCTATTAACTCTTTGCCTGCCCCATCCTGCCAGCTCACAAGCCCACTCCTGTTAACTCTTTACTTGTCTCATCATAAACCTCTGGTGGCTTGGGACTTTTTGAAAGTTTTTTTCCTTTTCTTTGCTTCTGTCTCCTCTCTCCAAGCCTTAAATACAAGTATATTTACTATGCATACCAGTTTCAATGTTTACTTTGGACCAATGTGTGTGCCTAGCCTAGTGATGGGAGAAGTTTTTGCATCTGTATGGGATCCACTCCTGTCCCTGGGGCAGACCAGCTTCTGGGAAGCATCTTTTTTCAGGAATTGCCTGGCCAAATTCTCCCTTCCTTTGTTCTGCCTCTCTTTGCGTACCAGTAAAACTTTTTGGTGGAATTAAGAGCGGGAAGGCAGTTCTTGTGTCATGGAGTTCACTGTCTTCCCTTAATGCTGGCATTTGGAATAAACCTACTTTTCTTTCCGCCAACATTGCTTCCCAAGTTTTGGCTTTCGTGGGGTGCCAATGATATGGGCCAAGGAGTAGCCCCCTCAGCACACACAATGAAAAACTTTTAAGTTTTCTTTCCTATAGAAATTTTAAGTTTCCTTCTCCTTAACTTTCCTTTACCCCAGTTTTTTAGCTCCTACCCCTGCTTTAGATAATTACCCTAAAACTTGAGATTCATACTTGTTGATTGTAATCATTGAAGCCTAATGTGTTCTCCAACCCATTCTGGGCCTAACTCCTGGACAACAAATGACACCTGAATGACAGGTTGAATGGCCACAGGCTCTATAGAACTAACGGGTTTATTAATTAAAATCTATTTGTCCTCATCAGGGGCTTTGGGGATACAGAGGATACCCCAGCAAGATTGCCAGTCCCAACCAAAGAAGCCAGCATGGTCTTCCAGGTGGATCTTGGGACCCCCTTCCTCTTATCTGAGATCAGATAGGGTGAGAGTTCCGTGAATCCCCCAATAGGTAGGGACAGCTCTATGCCCCTGCCCAGCAGGATGCAGATACGGAAGAACAACTTCCCATAGAGATTTTATGAGGATCACATCTCTCAAAGGGGAAAACAAGGCAGGCAGTTAGAGATAGACATTGGGTCTCTGCATTCCTGCGTAACCCTCAGAATGCGACCACCCAAAAGACCTCCCCTCTCCGCCCAAAACTTCCCCTTTTCATTGTAATTGTCTACTCCTATGAGGAACAAATGGGTACAAAATACCCAACTAAATTAAACCAGTCACTCACATCTGCGCAGTAAAGGTCACACCGACCTTCATTTCACCTGGGCCTCATTATACCATCATTATATCATACATTTGCCCGGAAGTTCATTATAACAGACTGAATTCTGGGAAGTAACATGCACAGTCTAAACAGATGAGGTAATGAGCCTCTTGTTAATCACAGGTGTCAATCAAGTGGTCCCACTCCTGGAAAGGAACAACCCATTCTAGAAAAAAAAGGAATGAAAACTCCAAGTCCTCACCAGTCCAAGTCGTTTGAGCCTCTTGCGTCTTGCCTTTGCTCGGGGCCCGATCCAAACTCTTTGGAGTGTACTTTCTCTTGTAATAATGCCATTTTGGGCCCTTGAGCCAGTCTCTGCTGTTGGAGTCCACTCCTATTTCTTTGGAGTGGACTATCTCTTCTAATAAACTACTCTTTCACCACTTTATTTCTGTGTCTTGTTCAATTCTTTGCTTGAGACGCCAAGAACCTGGACACCACACCGAGAAGAGCCCACTCTCTGGTAACAGCAATGTCTCCCTTAAGCTTTTATGCTGATACTTAGATGAAGGAGAATCCATTTTGCTCTGCAATTAGATGTATTGTCTTATTTCAGTGGAGAGAGAGAGAGAGAGAGAGAGAGAGAGAGAAGACATAGGGAAATAGAGTTGGGTTTTCTTTTGTGCCATCTTTTCACTCCCTACCCAGTCAATAAGTCAGTAGCTACTGTAGAAGAGTGAGTGTCACCTCCATAAGCCCAACCTAGACATTTCTGAAATTCTTGTTGTCTAAAACTCTGTTTTTTAAAGAGAAGGGAAAATGGAGAATATATAGGAAGACTTTTAATGTAACATATGTGTATCTGCTTATTAAAGTTCTCTGGGAGAGACTCCTGATACTAAAAGCATTTAATATTTACTAGAAAAATATTTTTAATAGATAAAGAGTCTAATAGGTCTTTTGGTTCTGGGAATAAAATGATGACATAAGAAATATAGCAATGCGATGGAGTTTTGTTTTGGTCTCCTCTTTGGGGTAATAACTGGTATCTCTGTTATTTGTATAAAAGCAGTGGTATTGAATGCATATGAAAAAATAACAATATGTTATAAATTTCAATTGTTAAATATGAAACGAATGTCATGTGCTTGTATGGCTGGTTCAAAATATATGCTTTGTTGCTATGTGTGTGTGTGTGTGTGTGTGTGTGTGTGTGTGTGTGTAAATAAACATACTGATAACCAAAGAACTTATCTATTGCAAAGTTCCCCTCTGCTTTTAAAGGATTTTTAAACTTAAGTAACTTGTCTGGTTTTTACATGTAGATTTCCTTTAGATTACCTAAAATTAAAGAAAAAGTTGTGGTATCAAATACAAATAATCATCTATAAAGCAGTTCCAAAGTAATTATTTACATATTTTTATGATTACAAGAAATTTTTCTCATATCTCTGAAATTGTCAGTAGCATCCTACCGTACTAAGCTCTCTCCTGTATTACAGAAGCTGAAAGTCTAAAAACTACATTTTTCAGACACCTTTGGGATAATGTGTGCAGAGACTTGGCAGATATTCCTTTGTGGAAAGGCAGTGGTTTGGAGGCACCAGAACACACAGGACTACCCAGGACTATGGGGTTTCGAAAGAGATATAATAATGGTGAAACCAAAGGCCAAACCAGGGCTCATGCTGCTGGTGCCTCTCTGTCAATAGACCGACACAGGAGTTGGGTCATAGAATAAGTGTTTATTATTACAGCACCGGTGGTCTGAGAAGGCAGTGGGTTAACACCTCCAAAAACAGCCTTCACATTCTCACACTAGCTTGGGGTTTTTAAGGGAAAATCTGTGCGTTCCTCCAGAGGCCACATGATGGTTCCCAGGATCTGCATGGAGCCTTCTCTCTGGCGATGTGGCTCTCTAATGTGCTTACCAACCTAGTTGCAGTGATAAGAGTAACCCTGGAAAGAATGCTAGGCCATAAAGATTGTGATCGGTAAGCATGGGGGTATAAATTATACGTTTCAGGGTAATTTTCTAAAACAGGGAACTGGGGCAGGGGACATTTCAAGCTCAAGCTGCAGGGGGATAATCTATTACTAAGCTTTAGGTCAAGGAAAGATGAGGCCAGGGACGTGGAGAGGCCTCTGCTATGGGGGTGCCAACCGGTACCTACTTCAATGGCAGCACCAGACACCATTTTAAGGGCTTCACATTTATTCCTCACAACAGTCCTCTTTTAACAGATAAGGAAACTATGGCACAAAGAGATTAATGTCCTCAAGGGGCCACATAGAAGATAATAGATGCATTTTTTTTGTGGTGTCAGAGTCAGAAAATCCCTTTAAGATGCCACAGAGTTTCTTCACTGAAGAAATCTATAACACTGTTCTGACGGACATAAAAGAAGACCCAAATAAATACTGGGAATAACAGATTTCTCTATGAAAAGTCCTCAGAGGATAAATGTTAATTCTCCCCAAATTAATCTCCAAATTCAATTTAATGCCAGTGAAAACCCCTTCAGGATTTTAAATGATGTTTTACAAGGTGATTATTGTATTGAATTGGATTCATTTGGAAATAATTTTCATCTGGAAGATAAAATTCCCAAGGTTTGCCATGAATTATTTTTTGGCTTATACAGCAAATGTTTATTTTTCACACTTCTGGAAGCTGGGACATCCATGATCAAGACCGTGACAGATTTGGGGTCGGTTACGGCCCACTTCCAGGTTGCAGACAGCTGACTCCTCACTGTAACCTCACTTGGTGGAAGGAAGAAGACAGCTCTTTGAGGTCTCCTTCATGAGGGCACTCTACCATGAAATTTTTGAGAGAAATTTGAATGGTGACTTTTGCTATTAGATATTGAAAAATACTAAAGTTATTAAAGCAAGGTGGTAATGATGCAGGAACAGACAAAGGAGAAATGAACTAAGGATGGAAGTCCAAAAGGAAACCCGTGCATATGACCAGTGTGCATTTATGAGGGAAAAGGGTGGATTTTTGAAAAATGATGGTGGAACATGTTACCCATTTTAAGAAAAATTAAGAAATTTTAAGAAAAATTAGCCACTTACACACACACACACACACAAACACACACACACACACACACACACACACACTCCACATGGAATAAAATGCTAATATTTATTCTGAAAATATTAAAAGAAAGAGTGAAGAATTTGTAATAATAATTTAAGAGTAGACGTAGCCTTTTAAGAATGTACAAATCCTGAATCTATAGACAAAAATGTGCAATTTTGAATTTCCGGCATAAAGAGAAAAGAAAAAAGAAAAACATACATATGATTAAAGACAACATAAACAATGTAGATGGAGAAAACTACATAACAATGGCTGAATGAAAACCACCAGACGGACTAACATCACCACTCATCTCCAGCGACCCCTTATGACTCTCCTGGAAAATTGCATACTAGTCATACTGTTCAAATCAAAGAGTTTACTCATTTTCTTCTCTTTACAAACCTTGAATACCTACCTATTCCTTTCTACTCATTCTCAACTGATGACCTTCTTATTTCAATGAGAAAATGGAATCAGTCAGAACAAACTTCCTTACCCTCCTGTTGAACATCTACCAGCCTATTAGCAGTGCACCTGAGATTTTGTTGTACTTGTTGTTACAAACGGATAAATGTTCAGTGCTCTTATCTAAAGCCAGAGTCTTCATTTGGGCACTGGATCATATAGCTTCTTACCTACCCAAAACTTTATTTCTGGAATTATCCTCTCTTTCTCCTACATCACTAATTTAGACTATTGGCTCATTGCCATCAGCATGAAATCATCCTAGAAAAATATCCCCCATCTTACATAAGTAATATAAACCTTCATTTGATCCTGTATCTTCCGCTGGCTACTACCTTATTTCTCTGTTCCTCTTTAGAGCAAACTTCCTCAAGAGTGGACTTGACATGTCACTTCTCCTGCTGTTCTTACTATAGTCCAATCCATTTAGAATTGTGCCTCCTTTCACTAAAACCTTTCTTCTCAAAGTCACCAATGACCTTCGCATTGCCAGATATATATACAGTATTTCTTCTAAATCCTCAACTTAATCTACTTCTCTGTGATTTAAGATCTGAGCTTGGAATCTGACACAGCTGTAGCTCCTGCCATATTCTATTGGTCAAAACTGTCACAGAATTCAGCCCTATTTAAGATCAGAGCACACAGGATTACTTGGGGATCCGGGGATTTCAAAAAGAAATAATAATAGCAACTAGTTTTTATGTAGCATTTACTGTGCACAAGGCACTGTTCTCAGCGTTTCCCTTGGCTTCCGGGACCTCACCCTCTCCTGGTTTGTCACTTCTTCTCAGGCCCCATGACAGATCCTTCCCCCTCCCCCATTACCCCTCCATGGACATTGAAGTGCTAGTACTTGCTCTTTGGCAGCGTCACTTTCCTGCCCACTCTGACTTTCACAGAGTTCCATCGCTTGAAATGCCATCCACACACTGATAACTCACAGTCTCTTGCTGCCTCCTCCAATCTCCTCCCCTTTGAACTTCAGACTCCTCCACCCACTCACTACCTACGTGACAGTGAACTATTGAATAGGTTTCAAAACTTAATATGTACAAAAGCAGCTGCTCGATTTCACCTCTGGTCTTCTCCATCTCAGCAAAGGGCTCCATCACTCACCTAGCATTTAGGCCAAATACCTTGGAATTACCTTTTCTCTGTTTCTCCTCATATCCCACATCTAATCCATCAGCTGCTCTTGTCAGTTTTGTATTCAAAACACATCCCTAATCCAGTGACTTCTTACTACCCCTATTGCCAAAACTGTGGTCCAATCATCTCTTGCCTGGGAAGATGAAATTACCTACTGTATGCTACAACAACCTACCTCATGATCTTTCTGCTCTGACTCTTCTCAACACACACTTCCTTATATTATATACTCACCTGGGTGTACACACACACAAGCATGCACACAGTCTATCCTTCACAGGAGCCAGCCTGATCCTTTTCAAATGGAAATCAGATTGCATCACTCCCCTAAGGGAAATCCTTAATTGCTTGCATTTGCCAATGAAATAAAACCCATAGTCCATAACTTAGAAGGCCATTAATTTTCTGGGCCCAGACCATCTCTCTAAGCTGGTGTTTTATTACGGTCCTCCTTACTTTCCGTCCGCCAGCAACACTAACCTCCTTGCAGTTTCTGAAACACAGCCATCATTTTCCTGCCCCAGGGCCTTCCCATATGCCATTTCCTCAGATTTGAATGTTTTTTTCTCTAGGTATCAGCTTATGTCAGTCCTCAGATGACCTCTCTGTCTGCCCTATTTAGGACAGCACACTACAGCATTCTATGTAACTTACCCTGCTCTACTTTTCTTTATAACAACTTATATAACATTGTGCTATTTGTTTACTGTATATATGCCACATTAAAATATTAATTCCAAGATAGTGGTACATTGTCTTACTCACAACTGTATTCCCAGTATCTAGAACAACGTCACTATGTGCTTAGTAAATAGTTCTTAAGTAAATTAATGAATAAAAGACAAACCACAGACTAGAAAAAAAGTATTGTCAGTATATTTAGCAGATAACAAATTAATATGCAAAATACAAAGAGCTGCCACAAATAAATAAGCACAAAAGACAATCCAATAGAATAATTTTTTAAAAGACTATAAACAGTAAATGCACTGAAGAAGAAATCCAAGTAGTAATAAACATAAGACAAGATGTTATAAACTTCACAGGTAATCAGAAAAATATCGATTAAAACAATGAGCTATCACTTCTTTTTATTCAGAGTGGCCAGATTTAAATCATGGGCAATATCCATTGGTAGCCAGTGTTTGCAAAAATGAATATTATTGTAAATTTAATAAATATAAATGGGTAAACGTTTTTAAATATTTTTGGAGGATAATTTTATATTTTCTGTCACAATGTGAAGTGTATACCTTTTTGGCCCAGCAATTTGACTTCTATGAAATCTAAAATTTACAGAGACTACTCAACATGTATAAGGCAATTTACAGCAACACTGCTTCATTTAGCAAGAATCTATAAATAATCTAAATATCCATTAATAGGACAGTTGACCATTTTGAGGTAGAGAATGGAATGGGGTAGGGAATGAAAATGGGGTTTTCAATTTTGATTTTATATAATTATGTATTGTACTTGTATCATTTTCAGCAATCAGGGAGTATATAGTTACTTTCAAATAATCTACAATAACTGGAATCTGTTTCATAGGCGAGAACTATGTGCAAGTCCAGAAGTCCCACTAACAGTTCTTGGAAGGAGGACATTATCTGGTTATATACTACTATAAAACAAATTCCAAAACTTAGTGTCTTGTAACCATTTGTTATGTTTCACAGTTTCATGGGTCAGAGATTGAGCAGGGAGGTCTCAGTGCATGATTCTTCTATTCCACATGGCACTGACTGAGGCCACTCAGAAGTATGCAGCTGGTGGATGGGATGGGTGGTCAGGAGGGTCCAAGATGGCTTTATTCACAAGTCGGGCACCCTATAGGGGCTGGTTGGTAGACTGGTTCAGCTGAGAATGGCAGATGGAGCAACAAATGTGGCCTCTCCGGCATGGCAGTCACAGGTGAGTGGGCTTTGTATGTGGTGGCTGGGCTCACAGAGTCAGGGAATTAAGAGTCAGGAAGTGGAAGCTGTCAGTATTAAGATTTGAGCTCTGAATTGGGCCCAGTGTTTACATTTGCCGTATTTTATCGCTCAGAGCAGTTGTAAAATGCATACATATTTAAGAAGAGGGACCTAGTTAGTCCTCACCTCTCAATAAGAAGAGTATCAAAAATTTGAGACTATCCCAAATGACTTACAGTGATCAGTCCCAGTTACCATATCTAACCATGATTCTTCATCTTCTACAACTTCCAATTATAGGTTATTAGTACTGAATCCACCCATGCCCTTTCTTTTGTTGGGTAAAACAGAATGTTCAGTTTGACATAACTAGATAGAGAAATTCGGTAGAAACCTGGAATCTAACCTGAGGTTGATGGTAGAGTTCTGACTGAAGTTACACATTTGAGCGGCCGAGTGTATAAGTAGTAAGAAAAATCTCAGGAGTGACGGATATCACCTGAAGCATGCAGCGATGGGTCAAAGATGAACTAAGGACCCTACTAAATCCGCATTGTAGTGACTATTTTGCCAATAGCTGGACTTAGGAAGAGAGACATTGGACTGAGCTAAGGCGGATGTGAGGGAATGCCCGGAGTGCAGTGTTCTCCAGCGGTCTCATATGTTCGCATTTATTTTCAACATATTGTGAACTTCTCAAAGATACATAAGAGTGGAGAATTCTTACGTGGGGTTATCAAAGTGATCCCTTATGTTTTTGGGTCTGCTTAGGAAAGTAAGTGCAACACAGAGGGAGTTCATGGCCAGAACTACGTGGGAGGCTACGTTTATGTCTCAGCAAAAATTCTGTTTTTAAGAAGTTATATATGAAATTAACACTAGTTATAACATTCAAACAATAAAGAAATGTTTAATGTTAATAGTTAAAGACAATTTCCCCTCTAGTTCCTTTTTCTGTATCTCTTTGGTTTGTATGGTTTGCATCTTTAGTGAAAGAAATAAAATATTAGAAATACAGTTGGAGTTCTCTTTATACTTCTGCATGCCCCATCTTTTCTCTCTGAGATCATGTGTGTTCTGACTGATTTTTAAAAATATTTCCTCCATATACAAATGTCAATTACCCAAAATAGTATTGTTTTGTGTGTTTCTATAGTTTGGACAAATGGGACGCTGTACATATTGTCCTGATACTTTCTTTTCTCACTCAACATTATGTTTTGCATACATACTCATGTCCATAAAAATAGATCAAGTGTTTTAATTTTAATGTATTTTAATTGCTTCACAGTCTTTCATCACATGATTATACTAAATGTATTTAGCCATTCAACTGAAACTAGATAATTTGATTGTTTCCAATTTGGGGATTTTATAAAACTGCTGCAATATGCATCCTTGTATGTGTGTATGTATACAATTAAAGTTGCAAACTCATCCTAGTTACATACTCATTGCTGAATATCACCATGGTCACCTCTGAAGTACTCCCCTTGGAAAACTATGCATCAATGCCAGCACTGAATCCACCCTTCAAAGCCGTTTTGGATGGAGCTCTTTTAATGGAATGGCCATCGTAGATGTCCCTGTATTACCCTTGATGTCCTGAATGTCATCAAAATGTCTTCCTTTCAATATTTCCTTACTTTCAGGTAAAGAAAGAAGTCACTGGGGGCCAGATCAGGTGAGTAGGAAGGATGTTCCAATACAGTTATTTGTTTACTGGCTAAAAACTCCCTCACAGACAATGCACCATGTGAGCTGGTGCATTGTCGTGATGCAAGAGCCATGAATTGTTGGTGAAAAGTTCAGGTCATTTTTTCCTAACTTTTTCACACACCTTTTTAGCACTTCCAAATACTAAACTTGGTGAACTTTCCAATTGGTACAGATTCATAAAGAATAATCCCTCTGATATCAAAGAAGATGAGCAACATCGTTTTGACTCTTGATTTGGCCTGATGGAACTTTTGGCCATGGACAATTGGCTGAATTCCATTGTGCACTTTGATGTTTTGTTTCAGGGTCATATTGGTACACCCATGTTTCATCACCAGTGATGCATGGCCCAAAACATCATCTTGCCTCGCCAAAAGGTCTTGGCAAACTTTTGTTCATTGGTGAGCTCCTTTGGGACTGTTTTTGCATACATCTTTCTCGTGCCAAGATTTTCAGGTAAGATTTTCCTAACTGTTTCTCTATCAATGTTTACTTGGTCTGCTATGCTTCTCACAGTCAACCAATGATTCTGACACACGACTTGATGAATTTTTGCAATGCTTTCTTCAGTTCTGCTCATTACTGACTGCCCTGACCTCTCTTCATCAGTGACACATTCTCTCCCCTCAGAAAAAAGTTTAATCCATTTGTACACTGCCGTTTTCTTCATGGCATTATCCCCATAAATTTGAACTAACATGTCCCTGATTTCACTTCCACTCTTTTCAAGTTTAACAAGAAATTTAATGTTTGTTTGCTGCTCTAATTCAAGCCCAGACATCCTTGCGACAGCACACAAAAACATGCAACAATAATGAACGCCACTCAGCAAGACACCATCACATGTCAACACAAACACAAGTGTGAGATACTGATATACCAAGCTCATGAAACATGACTGAGCTGTTTGTACAGTGCTGCCAATGTAAGCGCTGGGTGGCAAGTTTGTGAACTTAATTGTCAGACTTCATGCGAGAACGCGCTCGCGTGTGTGTGTCCATGTACACCTGAGTGCGGCTCTGTAAGGTCTATACTTAGAAATAGGATGATTTTGATAATAAGAAGCAAAACCTTCAGTTCAATCTGGCTTAGTACTGAAAACAGATATTATTTTACTTAAAAGGTTGTTTTAGGGAGGGGTTGACTTTTTAGGCTTGGTTTATTCAATTCTCTGTAAGGCCTTCAAGGAACCATCCCCTTGCATCTTCCATCCTGCCATCCTGGGTATGGCTTCCTGCTCAGGCTGGTAGCAGAGTGGTTGCAATATGACATCAGGATACAACAGTATCCAGAAGAGGGAAGGTTGATTTCCTAAGGCAATCTCTTAGGAATTGTAATCTTTCTCCAGAATATCCCCAGCAAACTGACTATTATAATTTATTGGCTGAAATTGGGTCATTGTCAAAAAGAATATGGCCACTTTTAGAAAGGAAAAAAAAAGCCCATTCTTGGAACTTTACGTAGCATCTTCTTCACTTGAAACACATGACTATTGGGGAAGGGATGGCTAGGCCAATAAAATCAGGCTTCCATTAAAAACGCAGGTGTTGGGGAAGGATGCTGATAGGCACCCAGTGGTACCCAATGCACAAATTATGCCTGTCTTTAGCTTCATCAGACATTGCCAATTGCTCTCCAAAGTACATCTATCAATTTGAACTCCCATCAGCGACACATGAGAGTTCCTATAAAATGTCCTCACCCTCATTTGGTAAATTTAGACTGAGGTTTTCCAAATTTCTGGAGTATAGAATGCTTCATTATTGCTCTACTTTCCTGATTACTCATATGGTTTGAGAATTTTGCATGTTTTTGGACACTCTGTCTTCCTTTTCTGTGAGTTGTTTCCCCATTCATTCCAATTGACCATTTTTTCTATTGAGTTGTCTTTTTCTTCGTGATTTGTGGGAATTCTTTGTATTTTTGTACACCATGTCGTTTTCAATATAGCATATAAATATATTTTCTCAATCTGTCATTGATCTTTTAACCTTGTTTATATGAGTATTAGATTCCCAGGTTGTTGGATACCAAGGTTAGGGAGTCAGAAAGATGGAAGGATAGCTGGGTTGGTTAGATCCAGTCGTATTTAAAGTTTAAGTGTTTAGAAGTAAAGCTACTCTGTATCCAATAGAAGATCAAGGGTTCAAGAAGTAAGTTGCTGAAATTAAAAGGATAGGTGGAAAATATGGTCAATAAAATGTGGATTGGGATGTGTTTATTTGTTGAGCACCTTCTATATGCCAGTCTCTGTTCTAAGTGCTTTCGGTATTTAATGAACTTAATCTTTGCAACAATTTTATGAGGTAAGCACTGTTACTACATCCCAGATTTACAGATAAGGACACTGAGGTACAGAGCAATAAAGTGACAGGCACAGAAAAACTAGATAATTTCCCCCAACTCACCCAGTAGGTACGAGGTTGATCATAATTAGAACCCAGGAAGCTGGTTCCAAAGCCTATATTCTTAGTTTCTGTCTACATTGTCTCTCACGCATCGTGTTTACTGTTATGATCAGAAGATTTGGGGTAGAGAGAAAAGCACAAGCAGATATCAAAGGCTTTCATATATAAGTAACTGACAGTGTGAATTTAGTTGTTTTTACAAAATTTCACATTCTCAGACTTAAATAAGTTGGAAAATAAGGCATTGAATTCAAGTCTTTTTTTGTTTCAAAATCAAGCTACTTTCCTCCTCCTCTCCCCCCCTCACACCCTCCCGCTCTCCTTCCCTCCACCCTTCTTTCAGTGTTAACACTACTTGAATATGCCAAATAAGTTTTCAGTACTAAATTTTATGATTGTCCTTTTGTCTGGTATCATCAACACAACCCATTAGCAACTTCAGACACGAACACAGCCAATTTCTAAAGCAAGCACAAAACCGAAAGCCTGTGTTTAAGTATAACACTCTCTTCTTTCAGTCTTAGGTGTTTTAGATTTTAAAAAGTGAAGAAAACATGAAAAGCCTTTGAGTTTTCAATGGCTCCTTGTAAATAACTTTTCCTCTTCATAGAATAAAGTTTTTTTTCTTATCTTTACTGTTGTACCCTCCAATAAAAAAATAATCCCTGTCTTTTTTAGGTCTAAAAGACAAAAGACAAAAACCACCATAAAGATAATAAGAATTGAAACTTCTACATTTAGTAGAAGATAGCAGCCTCCTTTAGCCTTAAGGGCTAGAGCAAGCAACGATAGAGTCCAGACCAAGTCCATCCGACAGGCTTGGTCTTTCAACTTTCAGCCTATTTGTCTAACGTTCCCATTGTCACAGTCACCCACTAGTCTTTACACACACTCATAGTTTGAGTAAAGAATTGTCACAATATGGACAAAGAGAAGCAGCTTTTTCATTTGTATCAGCAAGTTGTACATTACTCTCAATTAAGAAAGACCATGGATTACTTTCAAATGCTACTTCTCTGATATATTTGTGAGGATGCTCAGCAGATCAATGTCCAGAGGCAGGATAATCACCCTCCCAACCTGTCAGGTCATCTGGTTCCAATGCTACAGGATGTTTTCAAAGGCTAACAGGGTGGGCGTAACCAACCTGGAAGATTTAGATTAGAAATCTTCCCTCAGGATACTGAAACAAAAATAGCAAATAATGGGGCTGAATAACTTTGGTCATGGAGAACAATTGCAACACCGGCTTTTATTCTTTGCCAAAATATTCCCATTATGTAAGGATAGGAATGACTTGCTCCCATAGAGTCACTTCATTGTTTCAGTTGCCTTTTGTTTTTTTTTCTCCAAATAGATTTTACATTTTGTAAGGAGCAAAGATTGGGGCTTGTATTATATTTCTTTTCTATGCACAAGGCTATCCCCTTTGAGCTGCTCTACTTGCCAGCAAGGAGAATTACACCTATAGCAGCTCTACAATCCACACTTTCTCTTCTTCCTCCTTGTGTATGAAAAGCCAGATCCCATTAAGAATAGACAAGCACTCCCTGGGCATTGTTTAGTGAACAGATGATCAGAATTGTCCTCCTGGTAGTTCAGTGCACTATTGTCCTATGTCTAACTTGAGAGGTTAAACCAAAATGCAATTCTCCAGAACTCAGTGCCCGTGCGCATGCGCGCATGCACTTACCCGCGCACACACACCCATACCCACGTACACAGAGGAGATAATGAAGGCTTGAAATAATTCCATTCAATTTAAAATTTTATTAAACCTTTAGAGTATGATAGATATTGTGCTCGGTGCTGCGGATAATACAGAATTGAATAAGACCTGGCTTTGGCCTGCGAGAATCCACTCTCTGGTAAAGGAGGCAGACAGGGCTGTAACTCAAAGATGAGACAGTTCATAATAAACACAACCTTGGAAGAATAAATAAAACATTGTAAGAGTGTCAATTACAGACATAATTACAGAGGTATTAAATCACTAGGTCTACATGTTAACCTCTATAAATAGGAGTTTCTACTAAGAGAAATGAGCATCTCTTTCCACACACAGAATTTAACACAGCTCTATGCATTGGTTGACCTTTAGTCCAAAATTATCTCTATAATATGGTTTTCTAAGTTGATTTCAAATGTCTTAATTTCTCTTGCTAAATTAACATCTCTCTCCTCAAATGTCCTTTTTCATTGTTGTTACTTGTTTGCTGTCCATCCCCGCCCCAGCATTCTCTCTTCTGTTTATCTACTTTTACCTATTTTTTTCTTATCAATCTATTGTTCTGTTTCCTCCATAATTGTCCACTTTCTCCTGTATCTGCAATATTGTCTCAGACACAATAACTTTCTTTTCTTGTGTTATTATCCAAATGGTGGGAAAAGTGATATTCTTTTAGAGGAAAAAAACCCCTTCAATTCTGGATCATGCTGATTTTTGGAAACAAGTACATATGAATTTCTTTCTAACTGTCCAAAGCTTCTGGTTTTTCTGTATTATGAGCAGTTGACAAAGCAGGAGCAGAGATATGATCTACTTTTCGCCAGTATAATGTTGGGCATATGGCAGGAGACCAGTATGAACTCACTGACTGGTAATTGAGCCTCTTCTGGTAGGAAAAACATACTGTAGGTAAGCACTCACTGTTGACGTTAGAGTCTCCTGTGTTTGCCTAACACCTTATTCACACACAGTAGCTCATTGGATCCCAGTGGCAGGGCTGTGAGACAGTCTGGTCCTGGATCATCCTCTTTCACAAAGAAAGAGGCTGAAGTCCAGTAACATTCGGTGATACTATGAGTGCCCCTGAGGAACTGGTACAGAAACCCTGGTCTTTGAATTCCAAATCCAGTCTTGGATATAGCACCTAACCCACAGTACTAACATTTGGAACTGGAGGCGGACATGTTGTAATTGTTTTAAATTCAATTCTGGATCATGCAAGGTAACAACTTGATTTTGCAATCTAAAATGCTCTTGATTTTAAAAAGCCATTAGGAATTCAAATATAACTTTTTTTTTTTTTTTTTCCTGTTTCTTCCTTCAAAATATGCTCTGCTGGTTTCGATTAGGAGAAAAATATTGTAACTGTGTTTTGGCTTCTAGCGGTGATGCTTCAACAACCAAGCATGAGATGGAAGTTCAAGAAATAACAGCAGAGGAAAGGGAGCTCTCCTCATTAATAAAAGCAATTAGTGTGTCCCCAGCTGAGCAACCAGCTAGCCTAGGGTGTTCTCCATGAACTGCAGGCATCTGAGCACCGTCTGCTAACTGGGCAAGCTACTCTTGGCAGGAAACTAAATATTGTCATTGACTTTAATTGTCCTCTCCACTTTAGAACTCCCCATTCACAGCCAATTGTCCTTAAGGGGGGAATTTATTCTTTGGAGAGAACATGCACTGTGTCCAGCCCTCTGAGGTGGCAAAAGTCATCTGCATTTTTAAAAAGTTAAAGTGAGACATTTAATTTCTATAAATATTAGAGCAAAAACTTCCAGCCCAGTGGCATATTTTGAATGAATCTTGTCTGCTGGGGAGTCACAGGTAGAAACAATAGTCAAACCATTGATATCTTCTGTCACATCCCTTACTAGGAAGTCCCAGAATAACAAGCCTAGCATAGGTGGGGGAGGTTTGCAGGTTCCAAGTGAGATTCTGGATGGGATCTCCCACACACTGGGACCAAAGAATCCTCCAAAGAAGTTTGGAGGACTTCCAGCATTTCCTGGCCTTTACATAACTTCCTCTTTACTTAGCCAAGCAGGATTTGGCCTGCTCTTCCAGATATAAGGAACAGACATACTCTGGTTTCTTTGTTTAATGATGGGTTCATTGTAAATGCATATGGGAATAAAAAGGTAGAGAAAGATATCATATCTGCCATAAATCCAGTCCTCATGGGCAATTGGAACATGACTCGTTGCTGTCCAGAAGCCAGAAGTAGCTCTAGTTAGCCTGCAGCAGTGCTGGTGATCTAACAGCCATCTAGTTGCTCAGAACTCAGCTCTCCTCTTCCTATGGCTTATTTTGTGTCTGCTAATGAATAACTGACCTTTATTTTTTCTTCTCTAACTCTTGAATTCAGCTTCTACTTTCTTTTGGCTTCATACTACTGCCATCTCTTTGGGTCTCAACTGTTCTATGCAGCTATACTGAATTTTGGTCATTTACTGCTTGTCCATCATCTCATGACTACCCTCCTTCCTAATCACATCAAATCTCCCTTCTAAAGAATTATCAGTTGTGTGAGATAATTCTCAATTATCTTGGTAGAGACCTTGCCTCAGTTTCACTGCAGAAATGAAAAGGTCCTAATGTTTCCTCTCCCTGAATTTGAGGGCTCAGGCTAAGCACTGACGTAGATTTTGCCAATATGAATGTTTCTCCGAAAAATTCAAATCTTGAGCAAATGATGCAAGGATTGTAAAATGATTAGAGGACTTATTCATCTCAGCAGCAGTAGCATATGCAGTACACATTGTTTCTGTGCAGGACCTCAGCTTCTGTTTGTTTTCCTGACTCCCTGCATTTCCTATACATCTCCTACCTTTCTTTCTGTGCTTCTTAGAGATATTGTTCCAGTAAATTTCCTTTTCTTGTAAAACAGTAGAGTGTAAATGTCATGAGAACTGGGCATTTTTTCTGTTTTTTTTTGCACTGTAAGTTTTTAGTTCATTAAGCAGTGCCTGACACAGAGTGAATGTTCAAGGGATATTTATAAAATAAATAACTGAAACAATGGAATGTCAGCTATTTTTGCCAGAACTGGGCATTTTTTCTGTTTTTTTTTGCACTGTAAGTTTTTAGTTCATTAAGCAGTGACTGACAGAGAGTGAGTGTTCAAGGGATATTTATAAAATAAATAAATGAAAGAATGGAATGTCAATTATTTTTGCTTGCAATCAAGTTTCCATGATGCAATGCAGGAAGAAGAACTCACAGGGCCCAGTGGTCTTTCTGAATTGAGATAAATTTTGGAACTCACGGTGGCTTATCTTATAATTTATAGGGTATAGAATTAAAGAGAAGGAAGCTCTATCCAGGGAAGACTACAGATATCTGCACAGAGTTCTTGAATGTTTAAGCAAAAACTTATCTGTGTGTGCATGGGTTGAAACTCTATTAGGCTGGAGAAAGAAACCCCAAAAATAACAGAGTGAACAATCCTTCAAGTTCACACGTATATTTTCCTCCATCATACTGGAGAGACCTTGTACTACACAGGGTACTGGGTAGAGTCCTCAGAAAGCTCGCACGTTAATTATAAGTTATATAATTTACATATAATACATATGGGCTAAATTATATAGAGTAAAGGATGCTCTGGAATCTTCCTAACAAAGCTTAAAAGAAAATCTTGAAAAGATTAAACTCATTTACAAGTAACTTTACTGGGTGACAAAAATTCAATATTATTTAAAGGAATACAACAAAATTCACCACAAAACACAAATTTCACAATGTCTAGCATAAAAAAATTATCAGGAATGAAAGAAAGCAGGAAAATATGACCTTTAATCAGGAGAAAAAAATATATATATAAACAAGGCAAATAGTGTAATGAGCAGACAAGAGTTTTAACACCTACCGTAGCACCAATATTATAAACATGCTCAAGGATGTAAAGGAAAACAAAAATGATGGTAAGAGAAACCAAATATTTTTTAGAAGGTCCAAATGGAACTTCCAGAGATTAAAATTATAACATATAAAGTGAAAAACACACTAGAAACAATTAGTAGCATATTAGATACTGTAAATAAAAGATCAGTAAACTTGAAAATGAAGTAATAGCAACTCTGCAAAATAAAGCAGCACAGTGGAAACAATGAATAGACTCACTGAACTGTGAGACACTATCAGTCAATCTAACAAATGTGTAAGTAAGGAGAGAGAGAGAGAGAGAGAGAGAGAGAGAGAGAGAGAAGAGTTGAGATAGAAAAACACTTAAAGAAATAACAGTTTGTAAATACTTGTAAAATTTGCTGAAAAACATAAACCTACAATATGAAAGCTTTATAAATTCCAAACGAAAGAAACATTAAGAAAACCACACCAAAGCACATTTGTATCAAATTGTTGAAAAGCAATGATAAAGAGAAAATATTTAAAGCAACCAGAAAAACATGACACTCTATAAAAACGAAGAAATGATTTACAGTAAATTTCTCATCAGAAGCTATGTTATCCAGGAGATTATAAAATAGTATCTTTTGACTATTGAAAGACATTATCAACTAACAATACTATATCCAATAAAAATGCCTGTGAAATATAAATAGTAGAGGAGGTTCTGGTTCAAGATAGTAGTATTGGAAGACCCTGAGCTCACTTCTTCTCGTGGACATACCAAATCTATAGCTACACTCTGGAAAAATCCTTAAAAACCAGCTGCATGCAAGACTCCTGCACACTGAGTAAGCAAGTGGGAAACCACACTGTAACAGGTGGGAGAGTCTGAGACACAGTTTTGCCATGAACCCCAGGCACGGTGACGCATAATTGGGAGGGAACTCAAAACCCAGATTCTACCTGAGGAGTGAAGGAAATAAACCCCAAGGCCTGTACCTGGGAGATAATTAATATATGCAGATGACACCATCTCATTGGCAGAAAGTAGCAATAATTTGAAATGACTTCTGATGAAAGTGAAAGAAGAAAGTACCAAAGCAGGACTGCATTTGAACATCAAGAAGACAAAATCCTGGCTACAAAAGAAATACACAATTTTAATGTAGTGAAGACATTTAAATTGTTAAAGATTTTGCTTACCTTGATTCATCAGTTCAAATGGAGACTGAAGGCAAGAAATCAAGAGACGGCTGAGACACTGGAGGACAGCAATGGAAGAATTAGGAAAGATCATCAAGAGCAAAGATGTGTCATTAGAGACCAAGGCTAAGATCATCCACACTTTGTATTCCCAATTGCTATTTATGGATGCAAACCTTGGTCAGTAAAGAAGGCTGATAGGAAAAAACAAATGATTCATTTAAAATATGACATTGGAGGAGAGCTTTACAGATACCCTGGACCACCAGAAAGATGAACAAGTGGGTCCTAGAGCAAATTAACATTCTGGACACAGAAATGACACAACTGAAGCTGTCCTACTTCAGGCACATCATGAGAAGGCAGGGATCTTTGGAAAATAGCAGAAGACACCTGCACAAGAGGAAGACCAAATATGAGATGGATTGACTTCTAAAGCCTCAGGCATGAGTCTACAGGAGTTGAGCAGGGCTGCTGAGGACAGGACCCTGTGGACATCACTCATTCATAGGGCCACCAGGAATTGGAGGTGACTCAATGGCACATACCATACACACACCTGAGAGAGAAGCCCCCATAGCATCTAATCAGTGGGGCTCGGGTGCATGAGACCCATGAGGCTGTAACAAACTGAGAAAGGCTTTTTTCTTTTTTTTTTTTTAATTTAAAGAAAGGGTCTATACTCAGAATTTTATTTTTGATTGTCAAAAACTTTTTTATTTATATTGCTCAAAACTAAAAAAGCAAAGATACTTCATAAATACAGTTAAATACATCTTTCAGTTATGTGCTTTATTAAAATAGAAAGCTTCAGAAAACCAGCAACAAATTTGATCTCATTCACTGTCACTATAGAGATTAATATGTAAATCTTATTTATGTATTTAAATTTACTTTTTTATTTATAGTTGACATACAATATTATATTAGTTTCAAGTGTATGACATAGTGATTAGACATGTTTATACCTTACGAAGGGATCACCTCGATAAGTCTAGTACCCATCTGACACCATACATTGTTATTACAATATTACTGACTACATGGTGTGCTTTACTTCCCTGTATAACCCAGCAATTCCACTTCTGGGTATTTATCCAAAAAAATTCAAAACATTAATTCAAAAAGATATATGAATGGCTATGTTCATTGCAGCATTATTTACAATAGTCATGATATGGAAGCAACACAAGTATCCATCAATAGATGAATGGATAAAGAAGAAGTAGCACATACATACAACAGAACATTACTCAGCCATAAAAAAGCATGAAATCTTGCCATTTGCAACACCATGGATGTACCTAGAGGGTATTACGTTGAGTGAAATAAGTCAGACTTAGAAAAACAAATACCATATGATTCACTTGTATGTGAAATCTAAAAAAACAAAATAAATGAGTAAACAAAACAGAAATGGCTCTTAAAGGGCTAACCTTTGGTTCATCCACCCCAGGCCCCATCGCAGAAGCAGCCATTTGAAAAGTCCCAGATTTGATGTGGGAAAAGCTCATTTGCTAATATTAAAATGTTGATCTAAGGGGCAGGGGACTGCTGGAATACTCTCTGGGGATGGAGGCTGGTGGGCACCATGTTTGTGCTCTCCACCTGCTTTGCTAAAGTCTGTGGGTGCAATTATTTTTTAACTCTACGGATTTTTTTTTATTTGTTGGCGGGTGCCATTATTTATGCTTCCCCTTCACCATGCTCTATCTAGCTGACAAGTGCCATCTTTGTGCTCTTCTTCTGCCACACTCCAGACCACCAGTATCACCCAAAGGGGAGACTTTACATGCATCTGCAGTACCAATTTTTATGTTTGGTGCTCTGGTTTTTGTGGATGCCACTCAGGGAATGCCCCTAATTGCCTAGCTGTAGTGGCCATGGGAGCTTGCAATCTCGAGTCCCATAGGACTGTGACAATCTGAGAGACAGTTCTTGGCAAGCTGTCACCCACAGGGCACTGCGCAGCCAGCAGACGGAACCACATCCCAATATTTCTGTGAAAAAGTCCTATTTGCTTGTCTTAAAATGTCAGCCAAAGGGGCAGGCTTCAGGTAAACACACATCAAAGGGTCTATGGAGATGCACTCAGGGAGCATAGGCTGGAGGATGCAATCTTTGCATTCTTCCTCTTCCTCACTATTGCTCACCAATATCTCCCAGAGAGAAGCTTATGCACTTGTCCAAACCCCAGTTTTTTGACTGCTGCCCAGGAAACACCTTCAGATTGCCTGGCTCCGGTTGCCAGTGGGTCATACACTTGTGGTCTTATAGGACTGTATATATTTGCATAATTTAAAAGCTGCTGCCTGAGGGCATGGCTCTAATCAGCTTGAATTTAGATGCTGACTGAGATTCTCCCCTTAACAGGTTGTGGCACACCCTCAACTACTGGGAGCAATTCATAATAAAATAGGCCACTAACAAACTATCAAGAAGAGAAATTGAGGAAGCAATCAGATATAAAATTGCATCAAAAAGAACAAAATATTTACTAATAAATTTAACCAAGGAGGTGAAAGACCTGTACACTGAAAATTATAAGACATTAATAAAAGAAATTGAAGAAGACACACATAAATGGAAAGATATTCTGTACTCAAAAACTGGAAGAATTAGTATTGCTCAAATGTTCATACTACACCAAGAAATCTATAGATTCAACACAATCTTTATCAAAATTCCAATATTATTTTTCACAGAAATAGAACAAACAATCCTAAAATTTGTATGGAACCACAAAATACCCTAAATAGCCAAAGCAATTGAGAAACAAGAACAAATCCAGAGGCATCATACTCCCTGATTTCAAACTATATTACAAAGCTATAGAAATCAAAAGAGTGTGGTATTGGAATAAAAACAGATACATAGCTCAATGGAACAGAACAGAGAGTCCAGAAATAACCCCACACATATAAGGTCAACTAATTTATGACAAAGGAGGCAAGAATAAACAATGGGGAAACAATAATCTCTTCAATAAATGATGGTGGGAAAATTGGATGGTCCCAGCAAAAGAATTAAAAGGTATCATTATCTTAAGCCACACACAAAAATTAACTAAAAATGGATTAAAGACTTGAATGTAAGACCTGAAACCATAAAACCCCCAGAATAAAACAAAGGTGGTAATCTCCTTGACTTGGTCTTGGTGATGATTTCTTGGATTTAACACCAAAACCAGAAGCAAAAAGAGTAAAAATAAACAAATAGAGACAGGGAAATGTAACGGCTGTGTGCAATGTCAGAGGAATAGTAGATTGGGGGTGGGGGGTTATCACTGTGTGAGGAGTATAAATGTCTAACTATTACTTTGTTTTGTACACCTGAAACTAATAATAATTTTAAAAAAGTAAAAATAAACAAGTGGGACTATATCAAAGTAAAAACTTCTGCACAGCCAAGTACCATCCATAGGAAAATCACAATAGAAGACCCACACTTTTAGAAAAAAACTATGCTTTCTTGCAAATACAAAATATTCTTTCAATAAACAGTTCCTAGCTCATTTTGAGTTTTACTCTGTATGCATATCTGAGGGCAATTGGTGTAGATGTTATAGTACATAAGTGAGGAATTTCTCCACCAGGAAACATAGCAGTGATACTATGGAATTAGAATTTGAGAATGCCTCTTGGCCATGTGAGGCCAAGAGCCACCTAAAATTAAATTGGTATTTTAATAGTCAAATAACTGACCATTCAGGGATCTGGATAACTGCAAGGGAAATATGATAGGGGAGGATGAAAGTCATAAATACATCTCAAAACAATTTCAGAAACAAGGACTACATTTACCACCCACACTTTCATAATGTTCAATGAATATGTTTATATATCTTAACAAATTCCCCTTGTCTTTACTTTTCATTCACCTAATTATTAGATATAGGGAATGTAGGAAAATACGATGATGGTTCTAAAGGGTGAATGAATGGGCAGAGATCTTCAACTCAGAGCTCAACTCAGTAAGTCATAAACATTTTGGTGGAATCCCTATAAGGAAAAGGTGAAATGTTTATTGAAATGTGAGGGACAGTGGCATTGTATAGGAAGCAGTTTTTGATTTTTGAAAAAAATTTTCATGTAGATTTGGGAAGAAGAATGTAAACATGAATGTTAGGAATCAAAAATAATGACTGCAATGAGCATTTAACATTTATTTGTATTTGAACAGGGTATTCCAATGCCATGTTCCAAATGACATCTTTATCTCCCTTTTGAAGTAATCTTCCATTGTGTGTGATTATCTAAGGAAATAGTGGCCAACTCCTGCTGCAAAGGCTACTGGGGCCAGCCTGTCCAGTACCCTGTGTGAACAGCCTGGGAGCAAACATTTGATGTAGAGTCAGTCCACGAAGCTGGGGTCCAGGAATCTTGGAGCAAAAAACTCAATGTTGTAAGAGGTGGTTGGAGGCCCCAGTTGCTATAGCACAGTACCTCAGAGACACTCTTCCTGCTGCACGACCTCTTCTGTTTCCTGTTGTGTAGTCTTCCAGAGATCCTTGGGTCCTGCCTGTTTTTCAAGCCCAGTTCTCTAGATGCCAATCAATCCTGGTAGCCCCAATATCTGTTCAATAAATCATTTTAGTTTAGGAGATCAAGGGTTTTTTGCTTATTAAAGCAATGTATATTAATTTGAACAATATTCTGCTTTCTGTCATTTTCTTTATGGTTCTGCATTCAGGACCTTTAAGAGAGAGAATACATTTGGGTTGGTCAGCCACCATTCCAGGATCATCCAAGAAAAACCCCAGGTGGGTAGATATGTCATCATATTCCAGAATTTAGACCATTTGTCAGTATATACATTTTGATTTGTGGTTAAGGGCCCAACCTAGTCTAAACCATTTGTTTGGCAGAGTCACACACAACCAAGCGTAATGACCTATAAGTCCTTCTATGTGAAGGTGGCTGTAAATCACAAGGGTGCTTTATTGGGGTGCCCTGAACTTCTCAGAAAGTGGCAGTATAACTGTGATGTATCTTGTGTGGCTTCATCAGGGTGATATAGGAAGCTCTGAAGATTTAACTTTCTATGTCAGTGAATTCCAGCTGCTATAAAACCCTCACATGGTGGCCCCTGAGAGCTTTTGTAAAGACACACAGGGAGAACCACAGATAAAGTTCAGTCCTAATCTCTCCTCATCTTTCTCACCACTCTAACTTATTATCTGCAGTTTAAAGGGCTCCAGTTCTGGCCCAGGGCTGTAGGTCACTGCACAAAGGTACAGATTGTTTTCTCTGGCCTGAAAAGGAATGCAGGATTTCTGTGAGCACAGCAGACAAGGTCTCTGTGAACTAGGAGCTTAGACATTGAGAGAAACAGGCACACAGAATGTTAATTGCTGCTGGTGGATGATGACAATGTGTTGGCCATTTTGTTCTTTCTCAAAAGTGATGGGCTCAATGTATGATGGCAAATACTGGTGAAGCCCTTTTACTTTAATTGTTGATTCTAGAGTCGAGACTACCTTGCCTGCTGCTAGCTGCCATTCACCTTCATTACAGGTTGTGCAAATTAGACAGTCACTCTGTGGGTGTCTGGTATAGGTGAAGGAAGCAAATACTGCTTAGGAAAGAATATATTATTCAACCTTCAGAGTCAGCTGCAATTGGCACTATGCCTCTAAGCCACAGTCTCCATCTTCAGTCTCTTCTGTGATGAATGCAGGCCCCTCCAAACATTAAAAACAGAAGAACTAAAATCCAATATTCATATCTCAGCATAGCAGGAGTGAAATGCTCATAAGCAATTTGTCAGTGTTTATTAACTGTGACCTAGAAAAATATAACCATGGCAGCACCTTCTCATACATGTGTGGCAGATAGGATCCCCCCCACCCCAGCCCTTTTCTTTTCTAACCTCATCCCTCTCTGCCACTGGTAAAAAGGGTAAAACTGACACTGTTAGCATAATGACATATAGGAAGTGGTCAGTGTTAATGGGAGGAAAAAAATCCTCTTTAGTAGGTTTCATGAGAAGAATCTAAAGGACATAAATCTTCCCCAGCAATTCCTGGGACCCGAACTGCCCAGCACAGCCCCTCCGGTGTCTTTAGGAAACCCAGAACTGGTTAGAAGATATTTAGGGCCCTGAGATCAGGGGAGTGACTTCAAAGACCAAGAGTACTGCCAAGGGAGAAGAAAAAGAGAGAGCAGAAAAAAGAAATACTCACTGTCTGTCTGCCGGTGACTACATGGATTGTCAGGGGACTCCATACAAAGATAATAACAACCAAACAAACCATCCACCCACAAAACAGTTTTACCCCTTTGATTGTCCTTTGTCTGTATCCTTGAGGGTTTCCTTTATGTATTTCTTTAGTAAAGGAATGTATCTGCATGCCCTTCGAGGCATTATGGATGTAACTAAAGGGTGGCCTGTATTATGCTCATGTTTGTCAGTTTCCTATTGGGGGAGTCGAATACAATTTATATTTGCAACAGGGCCCTGGAAGAGTGGCATGATACCATGTACTCCATGGGTTCTTTCATGTTGCAGAGAACACAGACAGCCACCATCAATTTCTCTCTCAATAACTGGAGGTGAACCCTATGGAAATATCATGAATTCAGGAGGAAAGGATGTACTCTCAGAAGCTGCCAGGCCAGGCAGCCCACAAAACTGGAACATTGCCCATCATCCATCAGGGTACAGCTGTCGCTCAAGAATGGTCATCCTAGTGTCCCAGTGCAATGCTGGTAGTTCCCTGAGAAGGAAGCTTTTGTTGCTTTTACTCTAGGGCCATGTGGAGATGTGGCTACTCTTATTATTATTTATTTTTTTATTTTTTATTTTTTTGCTTTTACTGCTTATGTTGCTATTGACTCTGTGGAATACGTGGAATGGTGAGAAGATCAGATGCAGAAAATATTCCAGAAGTAGATCAACAGAACTGGTGAATGAACTTATCTGAGGATTCAGAGAAAGAGGACCTTGTAGACATGTCTCTTTCCTGGTCCCCTGCCAGCCTGGTCTGCCCTCTCTCCTGCTGCTTTTCCACTGAGTCCATAGCCCATTTCTCTGCCTCCCACATTTCTGCACAGAAAACCCATCCGGAAGCTAATACCAAAGCCTGGGGACACAGCTGTAACCCGTGGCAGGTTTGCTATCTTCTTAACAAAATCATCCCCACAAGGAAATTCCTCAGACATTTTATTTAATTCTTACAAAAACCCCATCAATTAGATATAATTATTATTCCCATTCACAGACAGAAATGAAACTGAGCGAGATTAAGTAACTTGGTCACAGGCTGGAAAATGGCAGAAATGAGATTAAAAGTCAAGTCTACCTGATATGCAGATAGACTTTAAGCAATTCACACCTAATATACTACCTGTGAAACATCCATAGTTTTGTTTGTGAGCAGAATAGCATCACAGCCCTCCTCTGTGATGACCCACCTCCATCCACCCAACATACAGAATATTGACCTTCATAATAAAGAATGTCCTTCCTATACCTATCTCTGAACTCTTATTTAACAATCCAATAGCTATTGATCACCCATCACTTCGCTGAAAACTTTCTTAAACCTATTGAAAAATTCAATAGATATATTTCACACAAATACTGAAAAAAGGGCCATGGTCATAATTGAGAAGCCAGGACAGCACTAAAATAAATCATAGCATCCCCACAAAATACAATTTTCCCCTCCACATGATCTGATTTGCCACTTTTTGGTCAAATAAAATAATTTCTTATGGTTCAGGAGGCTTTCCTCTTCCTTTGAATCATTGCATCAACTGAGAAGCCAAAGTAAATTCAGTAAAAAGTTTTTTTTTGTTATTTACACCTTTGAACAGATATCCTCTCAACCGAAAAAGAAAAAAAAAAATTACTGTGCTCATGGCATGAACTGTAAAACAAAAGTTGATGGGCATTTGTCAAGCGGGGTGTCAGGTGGGGTCTCTGGTCCCGCTCCCCACATAAGAACACAGGATACGGTGAGGCCAAAAAGGAACACCCATGGAGCCATAGATAGCCACTATATTCTTGCTGGAGGCTGGGTTGGAGACATAGGAAACAGGAGCCACACTATCCGCAACCCTCACTCCACCGCTTGCTAGCTCAGCCACCATCTTCTTGCTAGCCCCCATTTTCTGCTAGGGAGGCCATGGAAGTTATATTAGTGGCCAATGGCTCACTGGTTAGAGCTGACGGCCAACTAGCCACAGCTGATGGCCATCCAATTATAGTTGATGGCCATTTACTACCTGAGCCAGCACTTTTCTATGTGAGGCTGAGAGCCTGGAAACTGCTTTCTGGGGCTCTGTCCCCACAGCATTGTTGGAATTACACTAGAATAATTTTGGAACCAGATGTTTGCCTTGTTTTTCAGACATGGGATCTTCCTTACTTTAAAGGACACTTAAGTTTTAGATCCATTTTAAATTATGAATACTTCTATTTTAACTTATTAAAATTCAGCAAGTATTTATTAAAGTCTTACATTGTGCTGAGTACATCTGATAGGTAATTTACCTCTATTATATTATTTAATACAAAAAAGCTAAATTGATGGTAAATCTTCATATTACATAAGTTCTACTTGATTAAAAACTTCACAGCACCTTAGTTTACCAGCTCTTCTAAAATAATTCAATGTGCGATCAACTCATTAAGGAAAATATAACACACACACACACACACACACAAATATATATATATATATATATGATATATGTGTATATATAAATATGTAAAGAAGATATATGTGATATACATAAAGGATATATGTGTGTATAAATAAAGGGCGTATATTACATATAAAGGACATTACGTATAAAGTATATATCTGTGTATAATTCTAGCCTGTGTCTTCACTGCATGAAGCAAACATATATTATTTTCCACAATTATCTGTAGGTTTCTTAATTTAGTGAAAAGGACTAAACGTGTAACAATAGAGGCCTCTCCTGCTTCTTTTCCACTGAGTCCATAGCCCATTCCTCTGCCTCCCATATTATTATACAGAGATATACTTGTGGATGTACATTATTGTACATGTTATACTTTTGGTGAACAGCACGGAATGTAATACCAAAGCCCAGAGACACACCTGTAACCCATGGCAGGCTTGCTATCTTCCTAACAAAACCGTTCTTAATAAAACCATTCTCAAACATGAGAAAATCACATTCTTTTACTCAAGCATATTGAGCATCTAACATGGCCCAGACACTGTGCTAGGCTCAGAAGATGAAAGAGTGAAGGATATAAAGTCCTTGCCCTCAAGTGCCATTCAGCAAGGAGACAGTGGGTCTTGGGCTCTGCTTTCATTTTCTGGAGCAGTGGTCGATTCAACCTGAGTTGAATCGGTTACTACAGTTCCCCTCATAGCTAAGTTCTTCATGGATCAGTGCTTTATAGTCATTCTGAGCTCCATTCTTTGCACGGTTGTGCCCCTTGGGGATAAAGTGCAAAAATAGTTGTTTGGGGGGGGGATGTCCCTTGAGTCAACCTGTCCAAGAAATCAGGACTAGTTGGGGAGCCCTGCCCAGCAGCTGAGAAACAGGAACATTAATTGAGGGGGGAAAAGAAGAAAGAGAGCCTAGGAATTGTGTGGTTTCTCTGTTTATATTTAGAGATCATAACAGAATAGGACAAGGCTTACAATAAAATTTGTCCAGGAACATCTGGCTGGTTCTTCATGCATGAGTTTTTCAAACACTTGAGTCTAAGATCCACATATATAACTATGCTTTATCCATTTAACAATTGAGAAATTTTTTTAGGAAAGTACCAATTTCACTAAAGAGAGAGGAGCCAAGGTATCTGATAGAAGCCTGACTTTAACACCTTTCAAAATTAAACCTGAAGTCAGAGTTCTAACCATGAATTGGTCAGTGGGGTAAATATGCTTTAAACATCAGAGTTCCCCACTTAAAAGACACCTTCAACTTTGAAATCAGAGGCCTGGTTTACAAAACTGGGTTTGGTAACTCTGACAGAGTATTTATAGGTCAAATGTCCTATATATTTTGCAGGGCTATTATGAGAATTAAAAGTAATTTGGATAATGCACCTACTGCATAGTCCATGGTCAATAAATAATATTGTGAATGATTTTAATATTACATTAAAAGGCACTCAAATATGGGAATTTTACAAACTCCCATATGACTTCCATTTCAACCTTCATAGTCCCAACAATTTAACTTATTTAACCTAATTATCCCAAAACAATTCAAGCACATCTTTCTTCACATTTAGTGGAGATGAAATTTAGCACACTGACCATTCACCTCTTTGTGGGTGAGAACTTTTGACTTCAGCTGTCATTTTCAAATCCAAGTACTTCTCATTTTGAAAGATGAAAAAGATATACATAAGTCAGATTTTTGGGATTCCCTATATCTTGTGTGATTGACTTTTTTTTTCTTTAAAATTCTGAACTGTTTAAATAAAAAAAGAAAAGTCATGCATGCAGGTTTTATGTCAAGTGTTGTCAGCTCCTACAGAGAAGAGTAAAAGGTGATAGTTCTTATACTCTAGCAGTTTTCTATCTTGGGTTTTCTAGCTGGATTTCATAGGGAATTGTATCCCCAGCCTCTTTCTTCTATGCTTACTTCCCACCTGGTCCAATTTCTCTGCTGAAATAAGTAATAGAGGCCATTAGAAAAATTGTGCCTTAAATTTGTTTCCCTGTGAATTTAATTTTAGAAATTAATAAGCTCTGCTGATACATTTTCATAGTCAATTAATAAAAGATTATGTAATTTTGTTTAGCTAGATCGGGGATTCTGAGCTGTAACCTAACAGGGCATCTGTCCTCACCCCACACATGCTCACTGGATACTGAAGACCAGCCTCCCAGTATTCCTTTGGGAGCTTCTTGGTATAACATGTCTCCTAGGTTTGAGTCAGGGGTTGGAGAGGAGGGTGATGGGAGAATGGGAATTAGGGAACAGTGATCAAATAGCTAATAGTGCCTTGGAAAGCGCCGTACACCCTGCTGTGAGGTAGGTGTGCTAAGGAGGGCTAAGAAGCCCTATTTTTGTTGGTTGGTTTGTTTTTGATGAATTGAGTCAATGTGAGGGGTTCTCCGGCAGTCTAATTAATAAGAAATATTCTGAAGTGTGGGGATAATGGGAATCTCTGTGAGAAGGACCCTGATCCTAGGTGAACTGAATGCCCCACTGTAGTTTTTAGTACAAAGGAATTGTGATTCTGCTGAGTGAGAGTCATTTTTCCAGAAGATTCCTAAGGCTTTTCTGCTAATAGGTAGGCTATGGGTGTGGCTGTGGGTGTAGCTGTTGGTGCTTTGGAGGCTGACAGACCTCACAAGCTAGCGGCCAGGTTACCTCACCAGTTTAATTTAGACCACAGTGCTGGAGACCTGTGTGTGACTCACCTGTTCAGGTGTGGAGATTCTGTATCACCTGGCTGTGCTACATCATTTAATCCTCAGGACAGTGCTATGGGCTCTTATCATTGTTACTGGGGTGAGAAAACTAAAGCTCCTGGAAGATAAATACTTTATCCAAGGTCAGACATCCAGCAGGTAGAGGACCTAGAATTTGACTCTCATGTGTTTACTGGAAAAGAACACTGAGATGGGATGATATTTATTTGGGAATAAACATAGTTTTTTCTTGACTACCCCACAGTAAAAACCCAATCACACACTTAGTAAATTAATTAACTCTTGAGGCTCGAGATTAAATGAATATAATAGTTACTCAATATTAAGTATTAAAAAGGAAAAAAAAAAAAGAGCATTATTAAAAGCCAAGCTGCCTAGAGCGGCTTCCACTTTCAAAGGGGAAGGTGGTGTGATTAATATTAGAAGAGAAATACAGGTAACCCCCATATAACACAGCACTTCTATAACACAGTTTCGCTCTAACATGGTTCGAGAATTAGAGAAATCCCCGAACAACACGGAGCATAATAAAAGTTCTTAAGAGCAAAAGATATCTCATTTGAAATTTTTCATTTGAGCATGGATGTCGCATCAGATTTGACTGCAGAACATTAAAATTTATTAGAATGTAAAATCCGTTTGTTCGTGGAGTATTAAGTTCAGAGGATGAAGATATCTTGTCAAAACGAAAATGTCCTCGGTTAACGGTGCTTAGTAGTGATGATGAAGAAAACACTATTTAATACATATTAACATGTTATACTTTTGGTGAAAGTTGCTTTAATAAAGATATTTCTCTTAGTTATAAAAATATAATGGTATGTTGTTGTTTTTTAATTTTTGAAACGTAACCCCCTTTTTTGTACTAGTTCTTTGTTTCATATAACACGGATTCACATAACACGGCATTTAAAGGAAACTAACAGCCATGTTATATGGAGTTTGCCTATAAATCTTTACACTACTCTTTTCCTCACCTAGTGTAGATGGTCTATTGTTCAGCAAAGCACCATAGTGAGGCTTAAATACGCAAAGGGCAAAAGACGACTTTGCTGGTAGGATTTGAGAAAGTTGTATCTGTCTGAATAATATGTGGCATGAAGTAGGCTATATCTTTTTAGGTTTAGAAAATAAGGGAAGAGAAGAAAAAGAGGAAAGGAAAGGAGAGAGAGAGAGACCTGATTAATACAGCCACAGCCCATAACTCATTTTGTGTAAAGGGCCAACAGATATTTTTAAAAATGGAAGACTAATATTCAGTTTCAGTTTTTTTGCACTTCTGTAGTACAATCCAGGTTTGTGCCCTAAATCTTTAGTAAAGTCTGCTATACACTAAATGTTTTGGATGCGTAATTTTTTGGTGGAAATAAAGTAAGGGCTGATTTCCATGTCCTTATTGGCATAAAGAAGAGAAAGGGGAAAGCTGAAAAGGCCAGGTGTGAGTGAGTTCCAGCGTCCCATAGGAGCAGGAGGTCACAGCCAGAAATGCCCTGGAGAATAGAAGCCCTCTGGAGGGGGCCGCGTGTAATTCTTACATGATAAAAGGGAAAGGATGGTAGAGGTTTAGTCACCATTCACTCACCTTCCATTTGCTTAATAAAACTTATTAAAATCATTTTTGAGGATAGTTTATTGAGATGAGTCAGTACGTATATTAATAATGTACTCAAGGCAGTGTAAAACTCCACCGGGTGAGCTCTTTTTCAGAAAGTTGAATAAAGACCTAAAGGAGAGTTGGTCTCTTTTTTTTTTTTTTTTTTACATCATATATTTTTTTTAATTAAAAAAGTTTTGAATTACATTAACTAAGTTTAGGACTTCTTCAAGTCATCAAGTATATGTAATATACAACCAGTGAGTATTACAATAAAGTATTCCATGAAATTTTAATTACACTGAAGTGGGTGTCAAGCTCTGAGACACTTAGCTGCTCAAAACCATCGTGCAACAACAGGCAGAATGACCAAGATTCTGAGTAAGCATCTATAAATTACCTCCCACCCCCCACACACACAGTTAGAAGGAAATGGAAGAATAAATAGGAAGGGGAATAGAAACATTGCTGTCACATTCCCTGTGTCCGTGTCCTTTTCTCTTCTACCCAACACACCCAGGCCATAAAAAAGTGCTTCATTTACACCCCTGTGAGGGTCCACCCCTACGAAATCTTAAATGTCTGCAGAAGAGTACACTCCAGGTGAAAGATACGGTACCCTACATGACAAGGAAGAGAATATTGCCAGTTCAGCTGCTATTCAGCTGCTAGATCATTTCTATATCAACTGAAGCTTGAGGCAGAGTGGTACATACTTTTCTTTTTTCTTTTGAATTTTACCTATTTTATTTTATTTGTTTATTTTTTTAAATTCCCATTCCTCACCCTCCTCCCCTTTGGTAACTGACAGCTTGTTCTCTATGTCTATAGGTCAGTTTCTGTCTTGTTTTGTTTATTCATTTGCTTTGCACTTTTTAGATTCTATTTATCAGTGAAATCAATACGATATTTGTCTTTCTCTGTCTGACTTATTTCCCTTAGTATAATATACTCTGGGTCCATCCATGTGGTTGCAAATGACAAGATTTCATCCTTTTTTATTGTTTAATAATAGTCCATTGTACATATGTACCACCTCTTCTTTATCCATTCATCTGTTGATGGACACCTAGGTTGCTTCTATCTTAGCTATTGTAAGTAATGCTGCAATGAACAAAGGTGTGCATATATCTTTTCAAATTAGCATTTTGTATTGCTTCAAATAAATACCCAGAAGTGGGATTCCTGTGTCATATGGTAGTTCTACTTTTCATTTTTTGAGGAATGTTCATACTGTTTTCCATTGTGGCTGCACTAACTTACAATCCCACCAAAAGTGTACAAGGTTTCCCTTTTCTCCACATCACTTATTGTTTGCTGATTTATTGATGACGGGCATTCTGATAGGCGTGAGGTGATATTTTATCTTGGTTTTAATTTGTATTTCCCTGATTATTAGTAAGTTGAGCATCGTTTCATATGTCCATTGGCCACATGTGTGTCCTTTTTGGAGAAATGTCTATTCAGGTCCTCTGCTTATTTTTTAATCAGATTGTTTGTTTGTTTGTTTGTTTTGGTGTTAAGTTGTATGAGTTTGTTTTTTTTTTGGGGGGGGGTATTAACCCCTATTGAATGTATCATTTGAGAATATCTTCTCCTATTCAGTAGGTTTTCTTTACTTTCTTTCTGTTTTTTTTGTTTTGTTTTGTTTTGTTTTTTGATGGCTTCCTTCACTGTACAGAAAGTTTTTAGTTTGATGTAGTTCCATTTCCTTAATTTTTTCTTTTGTTACTATTGTGTGAGGAAACATATCCAAAAAGATACTGCTAAGAGCAAAGTCAGTTTACTGCCTGTTTTCTCCTATGAGTTTTATGTTTCAGGTCTTACATTTAAATTTGTAATCTATTTTGAGTTGGTTTTTGTACATGATGTGAGAAAGTGGTCCAATATTATTTTTTTGCATGTATCTGTCCAGTTTTCCAAACACCACTTATTGAAGAGAGCATCTTTACTCCATTATATATCTTTGCCTCCATTATCATATTTCCATTGACCATATAAGCAAGGATTTGTTTCTGGGCTTTCTATCCTATTTCATTGATCTATATATCTGTTTTTATGCCAGTACCATGCTGTTTTGATTATTGTAGGTTTGTAGTATAGTTCGATATCAGGGAGAGTGATAATTCCCATTTTGTTCTTACTCAAGATTTCATTGGCTATGAGGGGTCTTCTGTGGTTCCATATAAATTTTAGGAGTAGTTATTCTAGTTCTCGGAAGAATGCCATTGGTATTTTAATTGGGGTTGCATCGAATCCATATTTTACTTTAGGTAGCAAGGATATTTTAACAGTGTTAATCCATCCAATCCATCAGCAAGGTGTATCCTTCAATTTATTTGTATCATCTTCAATTTCTTTCTTCAATGTCTTACAGTTCTCAGAGTACAGGTCTTTCACCTCTCTGATTAAACGTATCCCTAGGTATTTTATCCCTTTTGATGCAATTATAAAATAGGATTATTTTCTCAATTTCTCTTTCTGCTCATTCATTATCGGTGTATAGAAACACAGCAGATTTCTGTATATTGATTCTGTATTCTGTAACTGTACAGAACTCAGTTATTAGTTCTAATAGTTTTTGGTAGGGTTTAGGGTTTTTATATGTAGTGTCATGTCATCTACAAATATGAGAGTTTTATTTACTGATTTCTGATTTTGATGCCTTCATTTCTTTTTGTTGTCTGATTGCTGTGGCTATGACTTCCAATACTATGTTGAATACAGGTGGTGACAGTGGGCATCCTTGTCTTCTTCCTAATATTAGAGGAAATGTTTTCAACTTTTCACCATTAAGTGTGATGTTAGCTTTGGGTTTGTCATATATGGCCTTTATTATGTTGAGATATTTTCCTTTTATACCCACTTTGTTGAGAGTTTTATCATAAAAGAATGTTGAATTTTGTCAAATGCTTTCTGCATCGATTGAGATCATCATATAGTTTTTATCCTTTGTTTTGTTAATATGATGTATCGCATCGATTGATTTACAGATGTTGAATCATCCTTGCATCCCTGGAATGGTGTATAATCTTATTCATGGTGTATAATTTTTTAAAATAATGTTGAATCTGGTTTGTTAATACTTCGTTGAGAAATTTTGCATCCATGTTCATATTGGCCAATAATTTCCTTTTTTTGTACTGTCTGTTTTTTGGTTTGTGATCAGGATAACGCTGGCTTCATAAAATGAGTTTGGAAGCATTCCTTACTTTTCAATTTTTTGAACTAGCTTAAAAAGGATAGAAATTATTTCTTCTTTGAATGTCTGGTAAAATTCACTGGTGAAGACATCTAGTCCTGGACTTTTATTTGTTGGGAGTTTTTTTTATTGCTTCAATATCATTGCTAGTAATTGATCTGTTTAGATCTTATATTTCTTCTTGGTTCAGTCTTGGAAGGTTATATACTTCTAGAAATGTATCCATTTATTCTAGATTGTCAAATTTGTCGACAGTATTCTTTATTGATTCTTTGTATTTCTGTGGTGTTGGTTGAAACTCTTATTTTATTAGTGATTTATTTTGGGGAGGCTTTCTCTCTTTTTTTTGATGAATTTGGCCAAAGATTTGTTAATTTTGTTTGTCTTTTCAAAAAATGGGATCTTAGTTGATCTTTTCTATTTATTTTTAAATTTCTATTTTATTTATCTCCACTCTGGTCTTTATTATTTCCTTCCTTCTGTTTACTTTGGGTTTTATTTGTTCTCCTTTTTCTAGCTTTTTTAAGTGTACAGTTAAATTGTTTAGTTGAGATTTTTCTTGTTTGTTGAAGTAGGCTTGTATAGCTATGAACTTTCCTTTTAGAACTGCTTTTGCTTCATCCTACAAATTATGAAAAGTTGTGATTTCATTTTTATTTGTTTCAAGATGTTTTTAATTTCTTGTCTGATTACCTCGTTGATCCACCAGTTGCTTAGTAGCATGTTGCTCAGTCTCCATGTATTTGTGTTTCTTTCCAGTTTTCTTCTTGTAGTTGATTTCTAGTTTAATGCCATTGTGCTAAGAAAAGACACTTGATATGATTTCAATCTTATTGAATTTATTGAGGCTTGTTTTGTGACCTAATATGTGATCTATGTTGGAGAATGTTCCATGTGCATTTAAAAAAACAAATTGTAATTTGCAGTTTTGAGAAGAAATGTTCTAAAAAAAAAAAAATGTCTATTAAGTGGATCTGGTCTAATGTTACATTAAGGTCATTATTTCCATATTAATTTTCTGTCTGCATCATTTATCCATTGATGTGAGTGGGGAATTAAAATCCCCTACTATTATTGTATTACCGTGGAATTCTCCCTTTATATCCATTATATTAAGGTACATCTATGTTGGGTGTGTAAATATTTACAATTCTCCTTTTGGATTGACCCCTTTATAATTATGTAATGTCTTTCTTTACATTTTTATTTTAAAATCTGTTGTGTCTGATATTAGTATGACTTTCTTTTCATTTCTATTTGTATGGAATATCTTTTTCCATCCCTTCTCTTTCAGTTTGTAAGTGTCTTTTGATTTGAAGTGTGACTTTTGAAAGTAGCATATAGATATGTCATTTTTTAATCCATTTAATCACTCTGTCTTTTTATTGGAGCATTTAATACATTTACATTTAAAGCAATTATTGATAAGTATGTATTTATTACTATCGTGTTAATTGTTTTTTGGTTGTTTTTATAACTCTCCTCTCTTCCTTCCTTTTTATCTTAATCTCATCCCTTTCGCTTAGCTGGTTTTCTTTAGTATTTTGTTTTGGTTCCTTTCTCTTTGCTCTTTGTGTAGCTTTTGTAGGTTTTTGGTTTGTGGTTACTATGAGGTTTATGCATATCATTCTTTATCTACAGCAGTCAATTTTAGGCTGATAGGCATCTTAGTTTGAATATATTCTAAAAGGACTATAATTTTAATCCCCCTTTATGTTTTATGCTTTTGATGTCATAGTTTACATCTTTTTGTTTTGTGCATCTAACTATTTATTGTAGTTGAGTTTGGTACTTTTGTTTTTTGACATTCTGAGTAGTTTTTTTAAATATCTGATTTACTGTATTTATTAAATAGTTGGTTTTACCTGTGAAAGAGATTTTTTCCTTTTTCATATTTGCTTATTTCTGGTTAAAGAAGACTCTTGAAAATTTTTGTAAAACTCATTAATGGTGATGAACCCCTTTAGTTTTTGCCTGTCCAGAAAACTCTCTATTTTTCCTTCAATTATGAATGATAACCATGCTTTGTAAATAATTTAGGTTGCAGTTCATTTCTTATTGCACTTAAAAGATACCCTTTCACTGTCTGCAAAGTTGCTGCTGAGGAATCAGTTGATAGCCTTATGGGGTTTCCTTTGCATGCAACTTATTTTCTTCTTGTTCTCTTCAAGATTTTTTCTTTATTTTTAACTTTTGCAATTTTAATTACCATGTCTTAGTGTGGGTCTCTTTGGGTTCATTTTGTTTGGAACTTTAATGCTTCCTGGACCTGGATGTCTGTTTCCTTTCCCAGATTAGGAAAGTTTTCAGCAATTATTTCTTTAAGCAATGTTTCTATTTCATTCTTTTTTTTTTTTTTTCCATTCTAGAATCCTATTATGTGAATGTTTGAGCACTAGATGTTATCACAGAAGTCCCTTAGATTATCCTCACTTTTCTTTTTTTTTTTTCCTTTTCTGATTATTTGATTTCCATTAGTCTGTCTTTCAGGTCACTGATCCATTCTTCAGTTTTAGGTGATCTGTTGTTGATTATTTTTAATGCATTTTTATTATTATTATTATTTTTTGTATTCTTCAAGTTTCCTTGGCTATTTATTATGCTTTTTAATTCTTTGTTAAAGTTCTCAGTAAGTTCCTCTATCCCACTCTGAAGTTTGGAAAGCATCCTTACTACCATTTCTTTGAATTCGGTACTAGGCAAATTACTTATCTCCATTTCCTTATTATTTTTTTTTTTTTACTGGAGACTTTTCTTGTTCTTTTATAAAAGAGATATTCTTTTGTCCTTTCATTTTGTTTGACATTCTATGTTTGTTTCTAAGAATGAGACAAAATAAATATCTCTCCCGATCTTGAAAAAATGGACTTATATAGAAGCAAACTCTGCATAGGGCTTTGTATGCCAGGTCGTTTTGGCAACCAGTTGGAGAAACATGGGTCCTTATAGCATCTGGGGCACTGGTTTGCTGAGCCAGACTGACCCAAGGTGGGGAAGCCAGGTGCATGTAGTAATGAATACTTTGTTGATCCTGCTTCCTCCCTTTGTTTAGGGCTGAAATGGGCTTGGGTGATATGTTTGGGAACCTGCTGCAGTGACTTTGCAAGTAGACTAGAGCACCTGGTTAGAGCCCTCACTCACCCTATGGAGGAGGGGGACATAAACAATGGTACTCACCAGCACCTCTGACCTTGGAGCATTCCCACAGTCCCCTAAGAGCAACTGGGGCTCCCCAACCTTCTCTATACAGTCTCTCTCATTTTTATACAGGATGTGGTCTTGTGAAGAAATGACGTCAGTACAGGCTTTTTGTACCAGGTAGTTTTGGCAAGCTGCATGGAGCTGGGAAGGTGCTTATAATGCCCGGGGCACTGGCTTGCAAGGCTGGAGGGATTCCTGGCAGGGAGGCCAGTTGTGTGTGGTAATGTCCTGTTATACCTGCTTGCTTCCTTTGTTTGGAGGCCAAAAGCTGCAGGCAGTGTAGCTGGGAACACACTGGTCCTATCGCACTGAAGGGGGACATAAACAACAGCACTCACCAGTTCTCTTCCTACAGCTCCCGGAGGACTCCTGTGGCTTCCCAACCTTCTCAATTTGGTGTCTTTTGTTTGTTGTTCAGAGCTGTGGATTCAACCCTCAGTCGTCTTGCAGGAGTAATTGTTCTCTATATACATGTACATTTTAGTTTGCTCATGGAAGGTGGCCAAGTTCAACATCCTCCTATGCCACTGCCGTCTTCGACCTCTGAGTGGCATACATTTCTCAGTGGCAATAAACCCCAGAGATTCTGCCTTTATAGAGCCCTCTACTGTGGAAAGGGTGTGAATCTCCCAACAAGGTTTTGGCACATGTTAGATATCTCTGCTATGTAGTGGTTCAGATGCTTTAAAATTATTAGCGCTCTGAAAGCATAGACCATTTTACCTACAGTTATGTCTCCAGAACCTCTCCTATCAACTGGAATATGATACCCTTCAATGTTTTTTTAAAATAATAATAGCAGATATTTATTAAGGTAGTTTATTTTGTGGCATTAAGTGTTCTATGTGGAATTATGTCATTTAATTCTCACAAAAATGCTGTGAAGTCGATTGCCTAATTTCCATTTTACACATGATTTAAAAAAAAAAAAAGAGTCTTAAAGAAATTAATAACATTTGCCCAAGGTCACAACATTTTCAAATAGTAAATTCAAGATGGGAACTTTGGCTTTCTGACTTCTCTCTAATTGCTTAATTTAATTGACTAGAATAGACATGATATAAATCAAGAGATAAGTTGGGATAAATCTGTATTCCTGGCATCTTCACTTCTTGAAAATCTGGTGGTTGTTTTTTTCTTTTTTCCATTGTTCTCTACCAACCTGTTATATACAACTTTCCATTCTCAAGTCTACCTGACCTTGAGTATTTATCAAGTGTAATAATATTCACTTCATTGCATTCTGTTTTATGTTGCATGTTTGACATAGTGACTTGCAACTTGGTCCTTAAAATGCTAGGCACAGGCAGTTCAAATGGAGTTCTGGTAAAAATAAAGCAGAGATCAAAGCTGGAAATAGCTTCCATTTATTTGGATTTCATCAGATGAACATTAGTTCTTTATGACAGTTGAAACATGATTCCTTTATGATCTTTATATAATAGGTTTACCAAGCACTTTGTCTTATTCAAATTCCAGTAATCCTAAAGCGAGCATTGTGCATTCTTAGTTATCTTGCAGCTGATGGATTTGAATCATTCATGACTTTCTAAACTTTTCAGTACAAATGAAATAGAGTTTGCCTGGATTCTATAAGGAAAATCTGGAATATTTCCTGTGGGTCACTATTTAAATGGCAATGTACAATAAATGGCTAGATAGTTTACACATACAAATATTGTTTCCCACACCATAATGGGAGTGATTTGATTAAATTATTTTCTCAAGTGTGCTTGGATACCCCTATATGACTAACAACCAAAACAACAGAAAGCCTAAGTAAAGTACTTTGTTTTTTTAAGGCATTTCATTCTTTGAATTATTTCGATAGAATTAAAATAACAAGAGGAAAATATGTTGACTCCTCAAAAGTATAAATTGCCTTTGTTTATCGCATGTAGTATGGAATAAGAATAAATGGACACAAGGCAGAGGTAATGGAAGCCCTCTCAAGATGAGATGTCCAAGTGGAATACTTAGCCTCTCTGCATTTAATTAAGGCTAACTATCATTAAACACACCTAAGAGACACTCATTATTATCATTAATGATCTAATTCTAATTCAAGTGTGTACAACCTTTTAGCTAGGATATAGATCCCTGAAGATTCAGAGAAAGAACAGAGTAGAGACACAGTTTGTAGTGCTTTGTATATCTGAAATTTTAGGTTATAAAGAGGAAAGTTTGACATTTCTGTCATAGATTTATATGTGATTAACAGAGTGGGACAATATGAAGCCATTGCCCACTGGCTCTGCTTAAAGCAGTGGTTTTCAAACTGTTCCACAGAGGCTCAGATCATAACTCATCCTTGTACTAGGAGGAGGTCCTGAGAATACCTGAGGTCTCTTTGTAAATTGAGGATGGCTAAGACAGAGGCTGAGTGAGTGGAGCAATGGCCCCAACTAGCTTCTATTGGAACAGGTCTATTTTAGACTTGCATTTGAGGGGTATTCAATTCATGATTTAATTTTTAAAAAGCATTCTGAGACTAAAATTTGTTAGAATAGTGTCTTTCATGTCTCAGCTCTAACATAATCTCTTCAGAGAGGCTTTTTCTAACCCTTTACCCACCAAGATGTTCTATAAGTTACAATCCTCTCTATTTCCTTCCTATCCCTTACTACAAGCTGATTTGTTTTTTACTGTTTTACATTTTCAATTGTCTCTCTTGCATAGAATGTAAGCTCTGCTAGGGCAGGTTTCTTATCCTCCTTGAGCTTAACTTTGTCCCTATACCTTCCGTAGTGCTTGACACATAGTGATTGCTCAATAAACATACCATGAAGACCTGAATGAAACACTAAATGCATAAAGAAAAGTGGTAATAACTGTGTCACCCTGGGATTCAGGCATGCTTAATTATGAGTATGTCTGGAGGACCAGAGAGGGGAATTCTCCCCTACCCGGTGACTTACTTACATATTTGCTTGTACAGGGATCAGGCAGCATTCTGGGTAAGAATTGGTGTAAAGAGCAAAAATGAAGTCAAGGTACTGAGGTTTGGTTCAGTTTTTTGCTCCAATCAAACAGTTGGCTCTTCAGCTTCCAGGTCTATTTTCTATAGGATGGTAAGATGTGTGCACACACATGTCACTTGAAAGTCATAATTTTAAAGATAGTTAAACCAACATGTTTTATTCAGATTATCAGTACAGCTTGTGGTAAAATTGTTATAAAACACTGTGGAATGAGGATGATATATGCTAGAGGATGGGAAAATGTATTTGTTAGAAACCAAAGAAGTTGGCTGTCTTGCTTCAAGAGCAGAAATGGTGGTGTTACATCCACAACAGGTAAAGGTGAGATGAAGGAAGTAACAGTCTACACCCCCAGGTTCGGCAGACCTTTCTTTTCACCTACAATGAGCACACAAGGACCTTGTCCTCAGGGGGAAAAAAAGAGAAAAAAGAAAAAGGACCCCCAAAGGTCTCTGGGTGCTCATGAGTCTGAGTGGAAACTCTATCCTTTCATTAGAGGCACCGAGTATGGCCTTGAAAGATAGAGTTTAGCAGACTCTAATTTACAAGCCTGTAAATTAAACAAATCTCTGCTTGAGAGATCACCCTGCCAATTCAGGCTTGGTTTCTTTTAATATTTATCTATGATAGTCACTATTTTTCTTTAATTAAAAAAAAAATTTTGTTTTCTTATCAAAAATGTGCGACTGTACCTTTTTTCCTGCAGGAATTGTACCCTCATTGTCATTATCTTCTTCGACCTACCATTTGTAAGTCTTTTTAGGTCTTTGAGCATCTTCAAGTAATCAAACAATCTATCACATCAGCAAAGATAAGTGGAAACTGACCTCGAAGTTTGATTAATTTCCAAACTAACCATGAAGGGTTTTAAGAATTAAGTGCGTGAATTAACCTATGGGAAACCAAAATGGTGCTTTTAAAAGCCCATCAATGAATGAGGGTTCTGTATAATTGATCATCTATATTGTTAATTATTCCCAAGTGAATGGTGCCTAACCTCAGAGTTTACACTCTCATAAAGCAATCAATTGGAGTGTATGGGGGGCAGTTAATTACAGCTTGTAAAAGGCCAGCAAAGCTTCCACTTCTCCCCCACAGTATGAAGCCACTTATGGCATCAAACTGCAAGAACTAAGAGCTAGGACTCAGGCTTCAATTTGTTAAAACGAATCCAGCACCACCAATGAACCAAGAGGCTCAGTGTTAAATACAGTGAAACATTAAGAAATATTAAGGAATGGAAGTAAGCACAGGAAGCTAAGTTAAATTTTGACATAGAAAAATGAAACCTATATCTAGTAATATCAATAGCTTGTAAAATGTCCTGCAGGAAATATTTCCTGTGTATTTCTTTTTAACCTTACTTGCTTATAGTTTTCAAGGTAAAAAAATATCATCTTAATACAAAGATAAAAGGTGTACATCGAGTGACAAATAATAATAATAAAAACATTAAGATTATAAAATTCAATCTGAGTTATGGTGACATGGCAAAGCTGGATAATTTCTGGGATCTCTGAAATCTAAACCCCTTCCCACAATTTCTGAGAATTCCCAGGAACTCATGTCCTCACAGTCTTTCAGCCTCCAGATTCTATACCCACAAAGTGTTTTCTTATGTCATCTCATGTGAAGGTCAGTTCTTTGACTATTTTCACAAAAATACCCTCACATTAATCATTGCATGAATTTGGTTGATATTAGCAGAGCTCTCTCAGACTCCAAACAGTATATTTCTGTCTCACTTTTTTCTATGCTTTCTGTTCACTTCAGAATTACAAATGACAAAATGCCTCATTAGAATATTTAGTAAGCATAATTTGTGGCAAGTTATATGAGTATTTAAATCAAAATAAAATAAATAAAAATAAAATAATGATGCTTTCTCTGAGAGAATTTCCAGATGGCAAAAATCCTGTCCTCCTTATGACAATGGTTACACAAAATATAACCAGAATGGTACACACCAGTTCATACAAAAAAATCAAATTAATTTTTCTATCCTGAGACATTCCTTAAAAATATTTTATTAATTGGTTAATTCATCCAGTGAGCAAAAGTGCTTGGAAAAGCATAGTTATGGGTCCAAACTTCCCATTCCCTTCTTCTTGCATCTATTACTATGACCAGAAAAGTATCAGGGCGCCCATTTTCCTATACTTAATCAGCAATGAAAAATATTATTTGAAAACATTTTGAAAACTTTTCTGATGAAAATTATAGCTTAGAGTGGTTTTATTTGGTATACCTTTGAGTTCTAGTGACACTGAATCCTTTAATATATGCTCATTAGTTATACCTGTTTCTGCCTCTGTGAATTGCCTGTTCATGTGCTTCACTCATTTTCAATTTGTTCACATTTTTCTTGTTGATTTATAATAATTCTTAAACTATAAATAACATCTATCTGTCCTATGTTGCAAACATATTTTCTCGGGTGATTATTTGTTTTTTAATTTTGATTTTATTTATTTTGAGTTGCTTCCTATAGGGGCAAGTAGAAAAAGACCTTTTTTATTCCAAAACCATGTCAATATTTAGCTCTATTTGCCCCTAGTAGTTTCATTTTTATGTTTAAAACTTTGGTCAATATACAATAATTTTTGAAAGTTGATGTGAAATAAATATATAACATTATTTCCTTAAGTGTTTTTGCTATTTATTCTTACATGATTTGTTGAATGATCCATGCATGTCTTACCTTCTGATATTATCATAACACTTTGTTGGTAAATGGATTTATCTTTGCTCCAGTGATATTTTTATGTTTAGCTTATTTTAATTAATTATATTTTCATCAAAGTAACAGAAATACATTGTTGAGGAATCAAACAGCACTAAACAAACCCTTCCTAAAACAAACCTCAGTTATTTTGAAGCCCATGTATTCAGATGCTACCACCTAACTCTACTACTTCACGGATATAATCAACAAACATTCTCAAATCGCTCCTCCTCAATCCTTGAAGATTTTAGCACCTTGAGTATGCTTTCTTTCTGTCACTCTACCTCTCCGCATTCTTGATGATTTTAATACCTACATGGATAATCTATTTATGCTTTGGATTTTCAATTTCTTATTCTCTCTCTGGTGTTCCATTCTAACTCAGCGGCTCATTTCCATGGTTACAGCCTACACTTTGTCATTACCGATAACGGTCGTACCTCCAAAATCTCATTTTGAAAAGCACTCACTCTCCCATAACCACCTCGTATCATGTTGATCAACAGGGAAATGACCAAAATCAACAAAACAAAACAAAACAAAAACAGTACATTATGTCCCTAGCATATAATAAACTACAAATGTTAAAAAGATTGAGATACATGTTTCTACACCAAAATGGAAAACTTTCCAAGACATATTATTGAGCAAAAATGTCAAGTGATCCTAAAATATGTACAGCATTGAGTTATTTATTTAAAAAGAGAAAACTCATAAACCATATTTCTATCAATCTATTCTATCTATCTATCTATCTATCTATCTATCTATCTATCTATCTATCTCTATCATCTATTTATATTCATGAGTACAGAAAATGGTCTGGAAGGATTCACAATAAATTGATGGTTCCCTCTGGCAAGAAGAGGAAAATAGTGTGATGGTCAAGAGTAATGCCAAATTTTATAACACATGATTTTTTTAATCCATAAAAACACATATGTGTGTCATTTCTGTAATTAAAAGTAAAATCAAAATATATACTTTAATTACATCCTGTCCTCCCCCTCAAAATTCTAATCAGATATTGACAAAAGGAACAGCTACTGTTTCAATATTTGGTGATTCCATTCAGGAATGTGTTATTTCTCTCCCTTTATTCAGTTGTTTCTTTATGTCCTTCAATAAAATTGTATACTTTCCTGATAAATCCTGCATATTCTCATTAAGTTTATTTTTACATCTTTGAAATCTCTATTGTTATTGTTAAGGGACACTTCTCCATGGTATTGTCTAACAGGTTGCTTATTATAGGAAATATATTAATAATCAGAGCTCTTTTAAGTTCTATTTCTATTTTATTGAATCTATTTGTCCAAGAAGAGAATCATATTATTTTCTGATTGCCTATAATTTAACATCTCTGTGACTTACTTTCTCCTAATCTTTAAAGATGAATAACAAAAGTGTCCATTGCATGGGTGTGTCATAACTGAATGAGTTAATATCTATAGAACACTAATACTTGTGCCCAGCACATATTAAACAACATATAAGTGTTAGTTGTGGTGATAGCGGTTAATGTTTTTACTATTATATTTCCTGGTGGGATTCAGCATCCTGCACAATTCTCAGTCTTTTTTTGTTTTTGTTTTTTTTGTTCATTTTGGATCAAAATGTGCCAGTTTCTAGTATTCTTTTGTTTATTCTTTTCTCCAGCTCATTTTGTTTCAACCAAAAGTTGTTAGGACAGTTCTACTAAGATTCCCTTCACTACACCCAGGTAGTCATTTCCTTTAAAAGCAGAAAATTGCCAGCTTAATGGACCTTCTCTTACTTCTGTCCTTCTTGCACCACATCTTAAATAAATTCCTCAGTATCTCTGATCATGAGAAATGGTCTTCCTTCATTACCAGTGTCCATTTGCACTTCTCCCCTATTGTATTATTTTGGTCAGTTGGCATTTGTAAGAGCATGGTAATTAAGTCACAGGTTCAAAGTTCCATCCTAACCAGAAATAACCTCTCTTTTCTTTTTACACCCTAACTACTGTCTTTGATTAGTTCAAGGACAACTTCCTCTTAATTATCTGTAATATCTTCTCCTACACTTGTGCATTTGTCTATGAATCCTCTCTTCCCCATCTCCCCCACTTTATGTATAATAAATAAGGATGCTTAAAATTGTTCAAACTTTTTTTTTTTTAAATCAGGAAAGGGTTATATGCAAACTCTGTCAGAAACATACTCAAGGTAAAGGTCCTAATTAACACCCAAATAGAAATTTCTTGCAGGTCCAGTTCTGTGCCAGGAGAAATCAATCAGTGGTTAGAGCAGGAAGTTAGATCAGTCTGAAACCAAACTGTCATCTTCTCCAGTTATAATAACTCCTTCTCTCAATCTGTGAGTTGTACTTTGCTAAAACTAAATTTTAGTCGCTACAAGAAATACATATTTAATTCACATCTATAAAAGCAAAAGAGAGCAATTTATATTGATAAAATAAATTTTCCTCTTAATCCTCCTCTGGCATTGCTAATGAATTACTTTGGACTAAAACTTCTTTAAAGTATCATTTTCAGAAGAGAATGAAGCCCTTGCTGCACTAAAGAACTCAATGAAAGAATTATTTGAGATCTAGGAGATAAAGTGACTGGGGAGGAAATTTCACACATTATTCAGCTCCCCAAGCATCAAAATCAGAAGGGCAAATTTGTGTGGGGATCAAATCAAAAGTTATTGAAAGGCCTTTATTTGGTTGACTAGATAAGGAAACCAAGTGGTTTCACAGATGCTTGTCTCTTGGTTCCCAAGGTGTGGAAAGTGTGGATAGTTCCAGGGTTTGATAGCCCTTAGCGCTGAGTTCAAACATGCTTGGAACAGACTTCTAAAAATGTGTCTGGTCTATAGATGTTATAACACAGTGATGTTTTGCTTATAAATTTTGCCAAAGGCTAAGGATCTGTTTAAATACTTTCCTTTTCTTTTCTTTCCTTTCCTTCCCTTCCCTTCCCTTCCCTTCCCTTCCCTTCCCTTTCCTTTCCTTTTTTCGTTTCCCCTCCAACTCCTCTTCCTTCTCTTTCTTCTCCTCCTTCTCCTTTCCCTGCTATTGCCATGCTCTATATAAAATCTGCTAGTAAGTTTCCATCCATGTTTCATTACATTAACGCCTTTATATTAGCTTCGAGTAGGGGAGGACATTTTATCAGAAAAATGTTTCCTCCACACATATTTTATAATTATATATATATATAGATAGATAGATAGATAGATAGATAGATAGATAGATAGATATAGATATAGATATAGATATATAATATATATATATATAATTTATATATATATAATATAATTTATATTATATATATATATATATATAAATTTATGTTTCATTGTACTCATAGTTTTGTTAATTTTTAATCCTAAATGTTTTCGAAGTAGATTGAGTGGGATGAGGCAGCAGCAAGTCAGAGATTCCTGGCCAAATGCAAAGCAACCTCTGTTCAGAATTTCCTACATATTAGAATTGACCTAGAATCTAAACTCCATTTATAGCATCTTTTTAGGGACTAACTAGACAGATATCCTGGGATTTGTAAAAATTCTGAAGCGTCTTGTGTGTCAATGAAAAGTCTACGGAAGGTAGGTAGACGAGTGAATAACTCAAATCATTGTTCTCTCAACCTTGATCAGGATTAAAGGGAATTACAGGTTTACTGTTCACTGAAGAGAAACAAATGCCCCATTACGCAGAAGGGCTTAGGACCTGGAGGAGGCCTTATGCTTTAGAAATGGTGCTGCTGCTCGCCTCAGAGTGCAGGGCTGACAGACATAGACTGTATTAAACACAGAGCCCTGTCTAAGAGCTGGAATCACAAAATGAGTGCTACCCAGAGCCAATCATTTTTCAGCACTTCTGAGTAGTATTGAAATGAAAATCTTGATCCCATAAAGGATTTGAGGATTTTTGTCTAAGAGTTAATCTGTGAATATATTCTTCCCATTCAACAGGAGAGTCCCACCTGAATTTTACATTTCCACTCTGCAACAGTCATAGACTACAAACAGAAAGAAAGAAAAAAAATACAACTTCTAAAGTGACAAGTGAGCAATGTATTCTCTTTCTTAAGCGGAGGACTGAGTGGTATTTGGAATACCCGGCGTCTACACCATGGGTTTGGTATGCGTGGGGTAGGTGGTGCTATGTTAATTGTCACCTGCTGCCTCTATTTCATGAATAACAGATGCTTAGGAACAAAGACAAGAAAACCAAGATCATTTTCAAGTTTTGTAACTTCGTAGGGTGTGTGTGTGTGTGAATTTGTGTGTGTTCACGCATCACGATGTGAATAAATGGGAAAGAAAATTTATAAGCTATTTGCTGTGCCCCACCATCTAAACCACCTTTAGAGTATGACTTTAATGTCGACTGCTAAAGAAATCATAAAACAAATAAAGCAAAGGAAATTAGAATTGACATGTGGATAGAGTTCTCAGATGTAATTTATTTAATCAGTCAATAGAGATATTTTGAGCACACATATACGAAAGGATTGTGCTAGACATTATGAAGATGATAAAGAGGAACTGCATGAGGGGTCTGTTTGTGGCGCTTACTCTTGTAGGGCACGTGTGCCTATAAACAGTAACACCACACCTATGCCAAAAAAGTGCCTACAAAGAAACAATATAAACAAATACTCGCCATGCTAAGTATATAGTTATAAATGCCATGAGAGAGATACAAATAATGTCTCTCAGGGTCGTGGAGGAGAGAGACTGTCTCTATTAGGCAAAGGGGGGATGATCATAGAGGAGCCTTTCATCTGATCTTGAGGGACGGATGGCCTTTGGATGTCTCCTGGGAGAATGGAGAGAATGGGCTTTTTGCCCAATAATGTCAGGTCATTTCAGGCATAACTGTAGAACAGATGGAATTAGTTTTATGTTCTTTCTTAGCTTCTTTCCCTTTCTCTACCCTAACTAAATAATGAACTTGATAATTTAACAAACTAACTCATGCTAATGGATTAATGGCTAATAAGGGTGAAATTCTGCTTTTCCCAGCTACTTATGTTTTAACATGCTTTAATTCGTATTAGTGTAAAACAGCTACTCGTTATATAAATGACTGTTCAGATATAACCTGGATGGAGATGTATTTCTCTTTTTCCATTTTGCCTTCTAACCCTCTTTTCATTTGTAATTTAAGGCAGAGAAGCCTAGATAGCCCCATACTTGCTAGGAAATTGAGATCTAGACTTAAACGTTTGGACTATGGCCGGGCACCAACCTCAGTGACTTGTGGGTTGGCATCTCTTAAAATGGGCAGAACAACAAAGGTGGATAATTTAGGTGTGTTGCCTAACATTGTTTTAAAACCATGAGCCAAGACCAAGAAGTTGATATTGTTAATACTAGAAATAGCCCAAATTGGGGATCGAAAGAAGGGAGGTGAGGATGGAGGAAAAGGTGATGCTTCTCTGATTCTGTGAGGAAAGAGCCAAATACAGTAAACTGTTTCATGGCCTTGGAAGTCCTATTCTTTGTGCAGGAGGAGCTAACATGTGTGTAACAGGATCTGGCAGGTCACAGGGCCCTGTTAGGTTTCACCATGGCCAACATGGAGTTAGCTGAGATAAAGTTAAGGAAATACAACCCCAAATGCTGGAGAAAGGGGTGAGCCACAGTTTCAGACACATGAAAATTGTCATTAATTGTTCAGCAGAATGAAAAATGCTAATTACAATATAAGTTAATACTTTTGCTCTCAGATTAATCCAGGTTGTCCTGGCAACCTTGGGAAGCACACAGGTTACCTTGAATAGGCCCTTAGATATCTATATTCATAATATGCCTGCTTGAATGGGACATTTGTCCAGGTTCTAGCTCATGGCTGGCCAACATCTTTGTTTTTTTCTCATCACACAGAAAGTTCTAACTTTATACCTTCTCTGGTAGACACTGTTAGGTATCTGTCCAACACTTGTACCACCTTTTCCTCCCTAACCAAAACCGGATCCTGTTTGGAAAGCAGTGTACCCAGGCCCAGAATCAATTGTGACTAGTCTCTTAGCCAATCATGACTATGTTTTTTTCCCCTTTCTAGAGATGGCTCCAGGGGTTGGCATTGGCATATGACTCATACCTGGGCAATGAGATGTAAAGGAAAATCTGCTGGGGCTTCTGGGAAAATTTTTTTCTCTTTGATAAGTGATGTGAATGGTGTAAGGAAAAATTCCATTTATTTCATTCTACTTTCCCACTTCAGGATGTGATTCTTGCTGGGGGGTTGCAGGAGTTTTTTGCCTTTTTTTTTCCTTTTTCTTTTTTGAGCCTAACAAGAAGCATAGTTGACACAGTGAAGATGGAAGAGCAGAAAAATAAAATGTCATAATATCATTATTGAGCCATAATCTCTGGGCTTCTTGTTAGGGAAACAATTTGTTTATGATTTAATCCACTCTGATTTGAATATTCCCTTACTGGCAACTCAGTGCATTCTAATGAACAATGCCACTGAGCTCTCAGCCTTGGAGCTGGGGAAAGATATGGATTCACCAGGGAACTTAAAAACACGGCCACCAAAATGGTAGCAAAATTGCAGTGGCATTTGTTTCTGGAAGTAGATCAGTACCTTTGCGCTCTTCCCCAGTGAGGGACACAACTTTCAGTTCTCAATTTTCCAGAATGGCAGGGTTTTGTCTTGTGATTGAGTTGCATGGACTTGCTTTATTCTACCTCTTTGACTTCTGCTATAGTGCAAGCACTACTGTTCCTCCCTCATTCATGGGATGGCTCTTCTCAGAGGTCCTCACCTTTATCCTCTTCTCTCTGGCCCCTTTCCCTTTGCAATATCATGTGCTGCCCAAACTTTATTTCTCTTGTCTTTAAAAAACAGCTCAACTTTGACTTCAATTCTCCTTTGCACTCCAGACTTCAAGTTTCGATTACCTATGGCCTATTTCCTCTTGGATGTTCCGCTAGCGTCACAAACACAAACATACGAGGATACTGAACTAAAATAATCATCTTCCCTGAAAACCCTGACATTTCCATTTCTGATAATGTCAGTATCACATTTAGGTCTCTCTGTTTTCAAGTCCTTTGGCACTTGCTTCTCCCATAGTGCATCTATACAACCCATCACTGTCAATTCTACCTTTGAATTCCCTCACTCATTTCTTCTCTCCTATCCATCTCTCCTGCCTCTAGCCTAGCTTAGCACTAAATCCTGCCTGGATTTCTGTAATAGCCTCATATCAAGACCTTGTTAAGAGGCATCCACCCCCTAGTCCATCTTACCCACAGCTCTTGTAGTGTTTCTCCTTACACAGAAGACTTCAAAAGCAGCCTCACCTTCTGAATGAAGTACTAAGTCCTCACCGAGCTATTATTCTAGGCCCCCCAGAACATAGCTAACATATTTTAATGCTGTGTCTTGCTATTTATTTGTTTGTTTTCTATGCTCCTAGTTAAGCATTACTAATGCCACTATTATTACTATTACCAGCAGCAACCACTGCTGCGGTTACTTCTCTCTGATATTACCCTTGCTACCATAATACTACTATCTCTCTTAATGGTGGACATTTATTGAATTATTAATATGTGTCAGGGACTGTGCTTAAACATTTTCATTCAACAGGCAGCCACCAAGTAATCACTGACCACCTGCAATATGCTCAGCAGGTGTTGAGGATAGAGTGAAACAGACAGGGATTGGCCCTCCACACTCACTGAGCTTATATCTTCACAACCTTCTCTATTTAATTCTTGCCATAATCTTCTGGAAGTAAGCATTGTATCCAGCATTGTGTTACAGATGAGCAAACCCAGGCTTAGGGAATTTAAGTAATCCCTGAAAGGACTTAGAGATAAGAGGTGCAGCTTCCAGTTCTCTCCTGTTCTAGACCCCATGCCATTTATACTGACCTTCTCTACCTCATTTCTTCCCCTTTACCCTCATGCCCACTCACTGACCTCAGTTCTTTGAGAAGAGGGAAGATGTCGGGTTTTCTCTGTAGCCTGCATACCACCCAGCGCAGTGAGTAATATCAGTTTGACCTCATATGTTTTGAGGTTAAATGAAATAGAAGAAAAAACCCTGGTGACATCACCCCTGCAGGACTCAATCTCCCAGTTAGGCTTTCTTAGCAAGGGCCTTTCCTAGAGGGATCAATGTCTCCCAACTGTCTAAAATAGAAGGCTCACCCACAGCTTCTAACACAAGGTTGCATTGGTTCATCTCTTCCTGTGCTTCATAAACGAGATTAATACCCATTCTAAATGCAGTTGATAAGATGGTGCTACCAAATCCCACGTGCCTTCCTCTTTTCAGTACGTATCACTGTGCACTGCTAATGCTCCCTCGTGTTCTGCTGCCATGCATTAAGGACAAGATTGGTGACATTTGTTTGGAATCAGACACCTGTTCTCAAATGGAGAGTGGCTTATATATCCTGCTTCAGAATGTCCAGGGGGCCAATGGAGATGAATGAAGCATGGTTAATGTCCTTGCTGCTTTGTGCAGATCCTCTTTACAGAGAAAACCATGGAGAAATGTCCTGCTCGAGTCTTTACCCAATCATCATGAAAAGGAACATCTTGAACACAATTAATAGTGCTTTTGTTTTTCTTTCATTGCCTCCTCTCAAAGGATCTAAGTGACACAGCCTTTTATTCTCTCAGCTTTGACACCATACAGAAATACCAGTCTCTCCAGTTAAGAGATAGAGAAGCTCTGGGAGAATTCTAACAGTACCAAATGACACACAAAAGTCAATGACAATTGTAGAGCTTTCCAAGGATGCAAACATTCAACCATACAACAAATACGTATTGAGTATCTGCTGTCAAGAAACAAACTTCTGTATTGAGGGTGCCAAAATGAACGAGACAGATTGCACACCCTAGGGGGCACTTCAATCTAGAAGAGAAGCCAGACCAACAGTCAGGTTCCAATGTGCTGTGATAACTCTTTTGATAAGATGCACCCAGATGATATGGTGGACCCAGAAGGGGCACTTCTGTTTGGAAGCTCAAGAGAACTTTCCAGAAAATCTGGCAGGTAGGCTGCAAAAGTATGGACAACATAGATGATAAACTAGAGGTAAAAGAGCCAGCACTTGAGGAGAAATAAAGATCAGGGATAAATGATAGAATTGGTATGTAGGAAAGTTGTATGGAGACCAAGAAAAAATATACGTTTATAATTCAGAATTATGGGTGACTTGTGCAATTGAATATACCATTCTTAAATCAGAGATGCCAGACAAAACTATCTGTTCATTCAAAAATTTTAATTTAATTTTTACTGTGGGAGATTAAATTTGACCACACGGTCTTTGACACTTCTCCGTTGGATGTGTGCCTTGAATCTGGGCAGGCTCTGTGATTGCTTTAGCCAATAAAATACAATGGAAAGTGACCCTATGATAACTTCCAGGCCTAAGCCTCAAGAGACTGGTAGCTTCTGCTGTCCACCTCTGGAAACTCTTACTTTTAGAATCAAGTGCTCCTACTATAGGGAAGCCCAAGCCAATCACCCATGAAGAAACCAATCGTTTAATGAACAGAGGCCCTCGGACAACAGCCCCAGCTGAGCTCCCATCTGATAGCCAGAACATACTTGCCAGCCATGTTGGAGAGTCATTCTGGAAGTAGTTCCTGCATCCCCAGCCAAGCCACTCCAGCTAACACTGCATGGAGCGAATACAAGCCACACCTTCCCAGCACTGCCCAAATGACTGATTCATGATCAAAGCCCCTACATTAGGGGATCATTTGTTACACGGCAATAGATGGCTGGAACTAGAGACTGCCTCGATAAAGTGTACCTGGTGCTTGGTTTACAATGTAAAGATTGTATTGATGAACCCACAGGGACATCAGTGCTTTTATGGTGCAGATCTCCCTCTCTCGGTGGGTCACATACTAAATGACAGCAGTTATAAAGGAAGACAGGACTGAGAGGAGATGTCAGAAAATAACTCTGCCAGATGTCATCTTTTAGATTCTCTATTGTGATCAGCCAGACAATAATCCCAGCTGAAATGAACACATGTTCTCAATGAGAATCTATTGATAATAATTGGGGACATAGTACATGCCAAGCCTGATATCTGCTAATTGCTACTGAGAGTCTACAAAACTTAGTGAGAATGTGAGAGACACTCAAGGATAAATTTTTTAAGAGCCTCTTTCAACATATTTGGTCTTGCAAACCACTGCTACCCACCCCACAAAGCTTTCAGAAGGATTAATGAAATAGTGCTTGCAAAGTCCTTGGAACAGAATTACAAAGCAACAGAAAATGTTGTTAGCATCAATTGGCAGTACTGAAAACTATTTTTAAGGAAAGAAAAACCAATATAAAAATTTGATAAGCAAACAAGCACATATGGCTTATAATTTGGTTTGTTTCTGTGACAACCATCCTCCCAGGCCACCCAGTGTTGAAATCTGGGTTTCACCGTTAAAAGCAGTTGCAAAAATGTTAGATCCTGTCTCCACATTATCTTTGCCTCTGCCTTCCTCTCTCCCTTATCACTGCCACTTAGCTACTTCAGTATCTTGACACAGATCATATTGTAAGCACGCCTAATTGGTCTTTCTGACTCCAGTCTCTCTCCATCCCAGGCCAGCGTCAACAGTTTCCAGACTCATTTTTGTTTATGTCACCCTCCTGCTTAAAAACTGTCAGTTGTTTCCCATTGTTTTACAATAAAGTCAAATTCAGAACAGGGTTTCATGACTTCTAGGACACAGCCAGAAATATGTGTCCCAAGTCAAAGCCAAATGCAAGGTGAAAGCTATCGCGGAAGGCAGAGGATGCTCCTGGGAACAAAACAGAATGCTGTGGACTCGGTGCTGCCCCAGGCGACTTTCCACTCTGTGTTGTCATTACCTCATCCAGTGAGAAGAAGAGAACGATCTTTACCTAGACTGAGACTGAGGAGGACAGTAGCCTCCTGTCCAATCATTTAACTAGGCTCCTGCAGGTGTTAAGTCCACAGCTTTTGCTAGAGTCTTTGCAGCTGAAGTAGCATCCGTAACAGGTTTAAGCTAGAAATGAGGTGCTGCCTAATGACTGTTTTTTTTATCAACTAGGCGCTCTTTACAAAGAGGGATTTGAAGGAAGGAACTCATGTTGCTCTGGAAGATAATTCCAAATACTCAATAAAATGCTAATGCTATTTGGTGCTATTGAGGCCAGGTAGGGAAACATTTCTTTTTTTCAGTGCTTACTAATGAAGTTTCCAGCTAGAGGCTCCTGAGCTGGTTTTAGGCTGGATCCAACCCAGTAGGTCTGTTATGTAATGTTTACATTTTTATTTCAATGCAACAGTTTGAAAATCTGGACCTCTCATCTAAAAAAAGACTAATATCCAGCTTCCTTTACATATATATATATATATATATATATATATATATATGTATATATATAATAGTCAAGAGATACAAACATTGGTCCCACATGATCAAAACCCACTGGAGGTGAGTGTTGGCTGCTCCATTACAATAGCGTGTACAGCACATTTTATCACATTCCCCATCTTACCTGCTTCACTCTTTTGTGTACTTCGCTCAAGGAGCATTCAAGTTTGTGATGCTTGGTTTAGTATGTTTAGTCTCAGAGAATTCAGGTTGCCCTTGAAAGAGGTGTGTGTGTGTGTGTGTGTGAGAGAGAGAGAGAGAGAGAGAGAGAGAGAGAGAGAGAGAGAGAGAGGAGAATGAATGAACCAGTGGTCCTCAGGGGACTCACTTGGTCAGGGACAGGCCCAAATTCCCATTCTTGAGTGCGACCCCTACACCACCACCACCCCCCCAACCTCCATAACTCAGACTTGGGGAAATGTGACTCTTAGGTTAGAATATCTATTGTATTTTCTGTGGGATGAGAGTGACAAACTCAGGGGGTAATGAGATGACGAGATCAACTCCTATGGAGAAGAAGCAGCACTTCCCAAAAGGTCCGAAGGAGATTTGCTCTGTAGAGACTGGTAAGGGAAGTGCTCCAGGGTGTGGGGAGGACCCAGGGGCAGCAGAACAAGATTAACAGCTGGAGTGCCTCTGGGAAGGACTAAAATCTTGGCTGATTTTTTAACTAGGCTTTAGGAAAAGTCATATTTAGCAATCACTTTTATATACTCTCTGTCCTAAGAGAAGTCTGGAGGAACACCGTGTACTGGTGGATTGTGAACAAATGTAAGGGAAGGGGGATCCAAATGGGAAGGGTACCAAAGCCAGTTTACTCTACTCCCAACTCCCTGTGGTAGAGACTGCTACTGGCTCCTTTCCTGTCAAGATAGCAGCCTCGAGTTTTGGTTGGCATATGATGCCTATATTTTGCAGCTAGGTATGGCCGTGAGATTAAAGTGAGACAATGAGCACAAGTAATTTGTGTATAATTAACAAGTGTATAATTTCCTAGATGTGTCCCTTAAATAGAGAGCAGTATGTCTTTTCTTCCCTTCTTCCTCCATCCTGCTACTTGAAATGCAGACTTAATTTAAGCTCTGAGTGATGCTGGAATATAAATATAGAGGGGTCCTGGTTCCCTAGATGATTCATGGAATAAAACTCTGGATTGCCTACCTCCAACCGTTTCATGGAAGAGAAATAAGGTTTTACTTACTTGCACATTAACCTACAGCCTAGGTAAAATAGCCCAGACTTTGAGGGACAGAAGACTGAGACTGAGTTATAGGTGTGATGACAAAATACAGTGAATGTTTAAATAAAAACAATTTATTAGAGTAAAAGACATATTGCCATTAATCCCCCTCAAAATACTCCCCCTTGCTTCAAATACACTTATCCCATCATTCTTGCCACTTTCTGAAGCAGTTCTGGAAGTCCTCTTTCATGAGTGTCTTTAGTTGTGCTGTCGTGGCTGCCTCCATGTCCTGAATTGATTCAAAACGTTTACCTTTCGTGGTCATTTTGACTTTGGAGAAAAGCCAGAAGTCTCACATGCTAGATCCAGTGAATCAGGTGGATGAGGACACACCATAATGTTTTTCTTTGACAGAAATTGTCGTATACCAGAAGGGATGTGTGACATGGAGCATTGTCATGATGGAGGATGATTTACGACACACTTTAAAACACACCTCTCACACCTGACTGACTGCATGGAACAAGTTGGAAACTTGTCACATACAATTACTAAGTTTCCACATACTGCTTTCCATATTGAAGAGCTCTGCCTTTCTGTTAAATGGCACTCGGCAACAGCATTCACTGTAATTTTTTATCACAACGGAAAGGCTCTGTGTCACACATCACTTCTTGGAAAATTCTCTTTTGCTCCTTCTTGCTTCTCCCTTCCTCCCAGCCCTTTGGGTCATGGCTTATTACTGACATCTCCTTTGATTTTTCTTCTGTCACTTCTTATGTTGTCTTTCAAAATGAAAGCAGATTCCCACCCACATAACCACTTAGAAAATAACCTTATATTAAAGAAGAGTGTGTTTGCACATGTATATTTCTTCCTGTTATGACAAAGAATAGAAAAATGGTGACTTCCTCTAGTATCATTGATATAATCAACCACTCCTGAAAGCAGTGGTTGCTTGTTTTGGTTAAATCAAAATGTATTAGCCAGCTGGGGCTGCCATAGCACAATACCACAGATTGGGTGACTTAAACAACAGAAGTTTCTAGTTTCACAGTTCTGGAGGTTGGGAAGTCCAAGATCATGGTGCTGATAGAGTCAGTTTGTGGTGAGGATGCTCTCTTCACCGTGTGGACAGCTGCCTTCTCACTGTGTCCTTACATGGTCTTTTTACTCTGTGCATTCATACTCCTGTCATTTCTTCTGCTTGCTACTAGGATACCAGTCCTACTGGTCTAGCCCCCACCTAGGGCCTCATTGAAACTTAATTGCTTCCTAAAATGCTCTACTTCCAAATACAGTCACATTGGGGTAAGGGCTTCAACATATAAATTGGGAGGTTGGCAGTAATGGGGCAGAGGCAACACAATTCAGCCCATTACACAAAGTTATAGTACTTAGCTCAGTGCTTGCTAAATAACGATAAAATGTTGTCTTCTGCATTTTCATGGACAAGGCTAGATGAAGAGAATAATAAACTGCAGTGATAGTAAGAAATGGGAGATTCCACCATATTTCAAAATCTTAACTTTAAAATTGTAAACTATTTCCCATAACCTGTGCAAGTAAATATTGTAGGTTTTTCTTAAAACTTAATCTGTGTACCCTATTTAAATTTCTAGTGTCCAAATTACCTTTTAAGGTTAATAAAATTTGAAAATAAATAGTATATGGGAAGAACTATTGATCATGATAGAAATTTAATATCCAACAACTGCTCACTAAACTCATTTCCCAGCAAACACATTTTAAACTTAGATTCACTACTGATACATGCAAAAGCAGTAATTTCCAAGGCTCCTTAATTAAAAGATTCCATCAAATATATTTTTTATAATATGAAATTTGCATTTTAGTTCAATAAAATGTATTTTTTGTGTTAGGAAGGAAAACAAAGAGCTCACTTTAAATATTCTACTTAAGTTTAACATTTGACTTGAATTTAAAAAGAAGTCTATTTATAAGGGTGGGCCCCACAATCTCATCAGGGACAGAAAGTTCTTTGATGAGACCAAGAGGGGTTATAGATCTCTAAGCACAGAACTTGGCCTCACTAATCTCCCCTCCTATTGCTAGTAGATTTGTGCACTGGCCCCCACTTCCTCCGGGATGACCTTACTGTATATATACCTCCTTCCCTCCTTTTCCTTTCATCTCTCCTGTCCCAGGAAAGCTGGGCGGGTCTTTGCCTGATTTTTAATGTTTTTCTTCTCATACTCATTTGCTTTTTTTGTTTATTTTTTTAATAGGCTTTAAAAAACTCATTGCTGTTTGAATCTGCTCTCACAGGCTTAATGCAAGTGAGTCCTGCATACTACCAGAAGGCAGAATTTCCTTCTGGAAGGAGGGCAAGCCCATTGTTTTCATCAGCCTCCATTGATGGCAGCTTGACTGACAAGACTGTTATCTTCTCTGGGACACAGGGTTTCCACTATTGTGTAAACCCTCAGATAAAAATACTTTTATCAATACAAACATGATTGAAAGTTGCAGGTTGTTTTAAGAACAGTCAAGCAAATGTAAATAATTCTAAACAGTAAAAAAAAAAAAAAAGGTAATGTAAAAATAATCCTCACCAATCAATACCATATTAATTCTTCCTTCTTCAAAGAAATGACAACTCATATAACTTGCTTGCAATAAGCCAATGGGGATTATGTCTTTAATAATAAAAGTGTCAGTGTCTTTGTGTGGGTGGAGTAAAGATTTTCTGTTTTATCCTACTAGAAACACAGGAGCACGCATGTGCACACATACACTTACTGGCATGGTGTTTCTTTGTGCAGACTGATCTGAGATTTTGCCCAACCCTTTTTTCTCAGAATTCTGAAAAAAAGGGGAGGGGGTGGGAATGTGTTTTATTATACTGGGATGAAAATTTTTTAAATAACAAAACCCAATATTTTATTATCACATTCTCTACTGTATTGAGCATCAAAAACAATATCTTATCTCTAAAACCACTGGAAAGTATTAGAGTTAACATTTCTAAGGGACTTGGTAATGTGTGAGACACTGTTTTAAGTGTAAGGGTGAAATTCAGGGAATCAATAACGTAGTTGGACTTAGCTAGTTTGCATTTTGATCCACCCTGATATTCAGCTGTTTTCTCTTTGTTTCTCCCCTCACTGATTGATTTAAGAACTCTGCTTTGTTCCCTTTCTTAAAGCTACACATATTTCATTAATCCATTTAAGCTGCAGAATCCTAACCTAAAAAGAGCAACTTCTTAATCTTCAGGTGCTCAGACACAGGACACTGGAATCCATTTTGCAACTCCCTTGCAGTTTTTACTGGTGACACATAAAGCCCCCAGCCGAAGTGGCCAAGTCCAGATAAAACATTATCCTAAAACAGACCAGACCCCAGGAATTGATGTCAGCCCTGGGACCTGCCTGACCGACTGACTCCCCCTTTCCTTTGTTCTGCTTCTTCGCATAAAACCTTCTGACAGTTCTAGGAACAGAGAGATGGCCTTTGGACAGGGGTCCGTCATTCTCCTGGAATATTGACATTCTGAATAAACCTGCTTTTCTTTCCACCAAACTTGTCTCTCAATTTTTAACTTTTTCCTTAAGTCGTTTACAAAAATTATCTTTAATCCTCACAGTGACGTCATGAGGTAAGTACTATTATAAAGGGAACGCAGACATAATTATACAACCAGTAACTTTCAGAACCAGCATTCAAACTTGCTTAGTCTGGTCCAAAGTCTGTGCTTTCAAATAGTAATTTCTAAATTTGTTACACACACACACACACACACAGACACACACACACTCACACACACACACGCACTCATACATGAAAAAGGGGAAAGGAATTCTGAAGCATGGAAAGTTTCACTAAACTATTTAAGCTTAAAGAGACATCATTTTGACTGAGACTTCTGCCTTCGAAAGCAGTGAATGCGCCAAGGACCATGGCTGTTAAATGCTATGAGATATTTTTATCCTCAATATAAGAAAAGAAATGCAAATGAAAGCCATGAAATTCCATGTTTTTCTTATTAGGTTGGCAAAGCGTCAAGACTGGGGAAAACATGTTTTGTCACAGGCTTGAGGATAGGGCCACTCTCATTGTTGGTGGAAATGTAAATTTAGAGGCAAACCAATGCCAGGTAACAAGTGAGCTCTAAAAATGCCCAGTCCTTTTTTCCCACTTACCAATCAGATTATCATGTGAGGTCCAAAAGATATATGCACAAGCACGTTTATCCCTGGGTTTTCAGAAATTATAAAATATCAGAAGCAACCCAAATATAGCACATTCACACAAAGGAATCCCATAGCCAGTATAAATTGTGAGATTTACCTATGTTTATGTGGAGGAAATCTGTCCATTACACACACTAGAATGAGAGGTGCTATATAGTATTTATAAGCCAATTTATGTAGCTTTGTACACACAGGTCTCTACTTGCATACAGCAAAACCTGGAAGGCTGTCCACTGATAAGCGAGGAGAAAAGATTTCTGGGTGGTGGGATTTGGGGTAATTTAACCTTATTTTAATTTTTTCTATGCTGTTTGAATGTTTAAAATGAGTATTATTTTATAACACTATTTTCAAGAAAAAAATCATGTTAAAAGAAAGGAAGGAAAGAATGAGGGAAGGAGAAGGAAGGAAGGAAGGAAGGAAGGAAGGAAGGAAGGAAGGAAGGAAGGAAGGAAGGGAGGGGATAACTAGGGAGTACTCAGGAGATTGGGTCTGCTAACCTTTGTCCTGGTGCCTGGGACTCACTCACCACCCTCCTCTCTCTGCTCTGATTCTCTCCCTCTGCTAGATCGGGCTCTGGCATTCCCTCCATACCACTCTTCAGCCTATCATAATTAGCTGGCTAACCTTGTGACTTGACCATTTTCCCCAGTTCTGTCTGAGACAATCTCTGTTCTCCCTGACCCAGCTTTCTCTCCAGGTCTTAGACCCCAGTGAGACCCCCAACTTTATTTCCTAAGGACTAATAGAACATTTACCAGGGACCTATGAGATGTGAGTTGAGTTGAGGAAAGGGCAGGAGGGACTTGCTGTTCCCTTAAAGACAAACAGATTGGAAAAAGAACAGAACTACTGTGAAGTGCCTAGAACAGTGCCACAGGGAGATGCATAATTAATTGGAGCATACTTTGTCTCAGCAGAGCTCGTCTCACCTGAGCTCGTCTCACCTTGAGGAATTTGCTTCATTCTGCTTTTACATACCATATATATATATATATGTATATATGTATATGTATATATATATATATATATATATATATATATATATGTGTATATATATATATATATATATATAATTTATCCATCTTTCATGTAGTGCGTTGTATGTGCCAGGCCCAGGAACTTTTTAAAAAAATATTCTTTATTTTGACATAATTTCAGACTTACAGTAAAGTGGCAAAAATAGTACAAAGAATTCCTGGATATCGCACATCCAGATTTACCAAATGCTAATATTTTACTATATTTACTTTAAGCACTCATCTCTCTCAGAGTAAATTAGAGACAGAATTCTTCTTTATCCTTAACTACTTCCATGAATATTTCTTTTTAAAAAAAGATTCATTTATAAAAACCACAGTACAGTTATCAAAATCAGGAAATTAACGTTATTACAATTTTATTATATAGTGTACTGACTTTAATTAAATATCACCAATTATCACAGTAATGTCTTTAATAGCAAGAGAAAATCCAAGAATATGTATTGCATTCAGTTCTTAAGTCTCTTTAGTTCCTTTAACCTGGAATATTTTCCAAATCTTTTTTATTTCATGCCATTGACTTTTATGAAGCGTACACACTAGGTATTTAGCAGGGGTTGTCTGATATTTTCTCACGATTTGATTCAGGCTATGTGCTTTTATACCAGATACATTTAATTTTCATTTTATTTAATCTGAATAATAACTATTGTTGTCATTTTAGAGGTGAGGAAACTGAGGCACAGAACGGCAGCCTGCCGGAGGTCTCACAGCTTATAAGGGGTAGAACCAAGATTCACACGTTGGACATTAGCCCCAGAGTCTGAGGACTTGACCCCTTACCTTTAGTGCCTCATGTGGGAAGGACACTGAAATTACTGTGCAATTACGTGCCAGATCTCTCTTTGTGGCTTTCACATTTGGTGTATTATCTAATCTGAAGACAATTTCACCAAAAAAGGTATTATGTACTATATTTACAGAAAAAGAGACTAAGATTCACAGCAATTACAAAACTAACTCAAGGGTGGATGTCCAGTTTGTCTGACTCTAGTTGCTACACTGGCTGCATGTTAGAATCACCCAAAGAGCTTTCTAAAACACGTATGACCAAACTCAACCCAGACCAATTAAATAAAAATCTCCGAGGGTGAGTCGTAATATCTATGCCCCACTTTTCTTTTTAAGCACCCAGGTACATCTAATAAGCATCAAATTAATGAACTGCTGTAATAAAAGTTTAAACTTTCTGTGGTCCCTAACAAGTAGAGAGACTTAGGAAGTTGGAAAAAGAAATGAGTTATTACTATGGTCTTCCCTTTCAGGAAACGACCACCTAGGATGGGATATTAAATTGGCCCCTCCAGGTCATGGCAATGAAAACCCCACTTGGAACCTTCATATTAGCTCTTGCTAAACAGTCTACACTCAAACCAGTCTAAATCCAACAATATCAGTCAACTCTTCATCCAGTCCCAGCACTTTTTTGCTCTGCTCTCTCTTCACGCCCAGATTATGGCCCTCTATGTGGTCAGAGACTGGATGTGATTCATCTCCCAATTCCCTCAAATCATCTATAGCTTTACTTCACACACAGTAGCTCTCAATAATAAATGTGTGCAAAATAACTCTATTTTAACTTTCCCTTTTGCCCACGCAAAGACTTGGGAGATTTTGTTGTGCATTACCTTGCACTCAGCATTTCCCGCTAAAAGATTAGTATCTAGTGCAGGGTTGAAGATTTTGCTTTGTACTTTCCTTCCACATCACTTAGTGAGATAGCAAACATGATACTGAAACCCTTCTCTCTCCCACCCTGCTTCACCACGAATCAGGGTAAGTAGTGGTGTGTAGAGAACCATCTTTGAGAAATCCGGAAAACAGAATTTTAGTTATGGCTCATGGGTCTTTTGATCTTGGCATTTACTTATCTGCGACTTAGGTATTTCTAAGACATTGCTAAGATTTGTGTTTATTATTGACTTAATTTTTTAAAGTATATATGTCTCACCTAATAATGAAAAGAAATTTGGGTATAGATGGCAGGCAGAATTATACCACACATCCCTACCCCCAAAAAATATATGTCCATGTGCTAATCACTGGAACCTGGGAATGTGTTAGTTACATGGCAAAGAGGAATAAAGGTGGCGGATGGAATTCAGGTCGCTAATCAGCTGGCCTTAAGACAGAAATATTAACCTGGGTTGTCTGGGCAGGCCCAATGTTATCACAAGCGTTCTTCAAAGTGGAAGATGGAGGCAGAAGAGAGGCAGAAGGAGATGTGACTATGGAAGAATGGTCAGGAGAGGCAATGTTGCTGTCTTTGAAGATGGAACGGGCCATATGCAAGGGATCAGGGAACCCCATAGAACTTGGAAAAGGCAAGGAAATGGGCTCTCCCTTACCGCTTCCAGAAAGGAATTCAGCTCTGCCAACATCCTGATTTTAGCTCAGTGAGACCCATTTCAGACTTCTGATCTACAGAATTTTCAGATGATAGTATGTATTGTTTAAGTCACTAAGTTTATGGTAATTTTTCACAGCAGTCAGAGAATGCTAGGACAGTACCGAACATGAGATGCTATCCAATAAACATTCTATCATCAGCAAATTAAGCTGCTATTGTCATTTTGAAATTCTTCTCTGGTACTGCCTATGTAGTCCTGTGAAGTAGGGCATTATTTAACTTTCTGAGCTTTGGGTTTGTTGGGTTCGTTGTTGTTACGTAAACATGAACTATAGTAACTTTTTGATACAGTTAGTATATGGATTAAGTAAGGTCCTCTCTGTGCACCAAGGAGGAGAAAATTGTATTCTCTTGGCAGCTAGTAAAATAATCCCTATTAGCAAGGGAGCCACTTTGTTTGGGAAATGCCTTTGTAAGGACGATAAAGGACAAGGAATCCAGGAGTGAGGAGGTAAAGAGAGAAGTTGATGGAGAGACAGATAAAAGGACGTTGTGCATTGGGTAAAGAAACCAAATGCTTGGTGTGGTTTATAGAATACCAAGATGCTGGATGAGATTAGATATCTTGGGATAAGTGGTAAACAGGCTGATTTCCGTTGATGTTGAGGGTTTGATGAGCCAGACAGCACACACTCCTACAGGAGCATGGTGCTGAAGGATGCCCGAGACTGCAAGGCCTCAGCAGTTCCCCAAATCTACGGAAGCCATTGACTACGTTTAGGCCACAGGGCTTAAAGTGGACAAGGTCTCAAAGAAATTTCAACTAGACCTTAAAGAGCAGGCTAAGCACCCAGCTGACATCTGAGTGAAGTGTGTGAAGTTCTTCAGTGGCAGCCACAAACGATTACTGTTACGGTGTTCATTGATCTGCAGTAATCTACTCACGTATATATCCTGGCATCACACACCATCTCCACTCCATCCTCAGCATCACATTCAATAGATTTCCTTTCCCAGTGAGTTCTGAAGTTGCTTGAACAGGAAGGAGTCCTATGTAAAATCTGTGTGTTTATGTAAAGCCTGTCTGATGTGCCTTCACAGCCCTCTTGGATGATTGAAAGCCCCTATTATCACTAACAGACCAAGCCCATGTTTTTGAAAGGTAATGAACGTCATTCCATTGACATAAGGCCTTGAGGAGAAGGTCCTGGGAGATGAAACGCTCCGGGATCTGGACAGGTTGTGAGCAGTTTCTGTTTCTGTGACTGCAGCCTGGCTCTAATGATTAGGAGAGCAGCTGTGGAGCTGCTTAATGGCCACGTCAGGCTGGGCCTGCCCCGAGCAGTCCCACGCCTCCCTCCAGCCTCTAATGAACAGCGCTGCGGGCAATCGCCTGTGATTCATTGGGCTCCTGCCTCATTAGAATGTCAAGCAAGGCTCAGCTGCCTCAGATCCCTGGTGCAAGTAGGCAGCTTGCAATTATCAATAAATAGAATAGCAAAAGGTGAATGTATCTAAACTAACTCTTCTCCTTTTTCTGAATTAGTTGACTTTACTCTTTCTAGTATGCATGTCATTTAGTACTACCAAGTTCAAGTGTACAAGAAATTTAACTGAAGTTACAACTGAACTTAAGTTCTATTTTGAGCGCACATTCTTTCAAGGTCTCTCACTAACCTTTTCCTCTGGATTAGCATCTCGATGATGAGGTGCCTATAATAGTGAGACGTGGGAGGAGTGTCTGATTATCAGGAGTTGTCACCGCCTCACATTGCCAACCTCTGAGGGGTCTTTATTCTTGTCATCATCATTTATCACCTGCGCAAGTCCATGTCCCAATAGCAAGGCCCTTCAGGTATGCCAATAATCCGTGCCATGAATGTCTGGTTTCATAAAGATTGTGTTGCTTCCCAAACATCCATGCACACAAGGAGTCTCTGAGGCTGTTTCAGGCCCGTCTGCCTAGGCATCTCCTGCTGCAGGCATCATTCAGCCTGCCCTATGATAGTGTGGCTTATAGATACAATAATACAAACTAACTGTGGCCATTGAAACAGAAAAAGGAATGCATCTGAAGTTTAACAGGTGGCTCACATAATTAAGAAGAAACTTGGAAAAGTACATGCAGGAAATTGGCCCAAACAAGCAAAGGCAAGGCAGCAGGAACCGCAGTGACGGACACTTGCTGTGGGAGGACCCAACTGGCTAAGACTGTGTCATGGGCTCTTGTCCTGGCTGCAGAGCGGGGTTGCCTCCCTCCCACATCTGTAAAGGGAGGTAAGGATCTAATACACTCCAGATGGAAACACAGTGGGGGCTTTCCCTCAAATCAGAAGAGGGTTTAGAAGCTGGGCAGGTGAAAAATGGTAAATGTCCATTCAATACTCCATACTAGGGGAGGGATAGCTCAGGGGCTCAAACGATACCACTCAGTGTTAAGCCTTGGGCCCTGGGCTCTCAAGTAATAAACCTGAGGCCCGAAGAAATATCTGTGTGCTGAGCTCAGGCTAATAGTCCTGAGATGGCCTTAAAGGACCTACACAGACACTTAGGTGAAGTGAGGAGCATCGTTATTGGTATAACTGAGAAGAGTGTGGAGATGCCACAGAGAACTGGCAGCCATCCAAAGGCCTTGAATGGGACAAGAAGGCAATACTAGTGACCGCCATAGATGGACCACTGAGGAATGCAGACATCTTATCATTAGCCAGTAATGATATGGGGCAAAGACCCGAGGCCTTCCCTACCCTGGCGCTTCGACACCAGTTAAGTGCTATCCTGAGTATCCCGAATCAACACTGAGTAAACAAGTGTGACCCATGACTGAAAGGTTTCTGCTCCCTGTTAGACTAGGAAACCAAAATTAAAAAAAAAAAAAAGAAAGAAAGAAAAAGAAAAGAAAAGAAAGAAAGAAAAAGAAAAAGAAAAGATTGTCTAGTTAAAAAAAGAGAGAGAAAAAGATTTATTTTTTTTTTTTGCCCACCAGCATTTATAAAGAGAAGGATATATAATTATTTTATTTTAAACCATTATCTTATGGGAATTTGAAAGGCAACAATACTGTCTGTCCACTATGAAAGTAATCTGTGTGATGCAATCACTAGTGGAACTCTGTGGGAGGATAGAGAAAAGACAAGCAACGTGGATTGCCACTCTCTGACAGAGGGAGGCCAGCTCTGATCAGGGAAGAGGGGTTTGACTAACACTGATACAGTGTTAAAATGCAGATGGTACAGGCCAGGCACTTCATCAAATCCAGAGCTGTGAATTAACCTTTACAAAATGAATGGCTTTTTCAGTGCTGAATAAAAGTCCCAGTGAAACAGAGGAGGAAAATGCTGGAACCAGGCTCTAAATCTGAATAAGATGGTGACCTTTGAATTCTAATTGCTTGCAGCTATCTTAGTATGACATTTGGCATTTTTTAACCTTGTACATAATAAAATAACAAGTTTTTAGAAAAAAAAAGTGGAGGTTAATAAGCCCTCCCCACCAAAACAAAACAAAACAAAACAACAACAACAAAAAACTGGATTCCGAGTAGCTGAATAGTATAACAATGAAGACTGTTTTGATTATTTGACTTCTACCATAGTGTAAACATTTAATACATGAGTGGTTCTGGACTGTGGAAATGGCTTACTAAAGCAGCATCCATTGCCATTGTTTCATTGAAGAGACCAGAGTTTTGTGGTAAGGTAAATTTACCAGCTTTCTGTCATCATCAAAATCTTGAAAAAGAGAACATGAGGGACAGTGAGATGTGTTAGAAGGCAGAGTTGACTCAGAATCAGAATTCCAAGGTTCAAGGCTGACTACACTATTTAGCATCGATGTGACCTGAACATTTTCTTCTCCAAAATACAATAATATTTGTTGAAATTATCTCCAGGATTGTCTATGTGGACAATGCTTGTTTAAATCCTTACAGCAATATCTACATATAAGGAATTAAACTTAAAATAATTTGAATTCATAGTTTAGTAAAAGGAGCAAAGATTTATATCCCAGATATGCATCTTACCTGCTGTGAACTTTCTGAATCTCACTTTCCCCATCATAAAATAGGTATAATAACTGCTACATTATAGAGCTGCTGGTGAATATTAGAAATATAAAGGGGCGCTTAGTTCACAAGTGTACATTTATTAAATAAGTGCAGCTATCCTACGGTTGACCACTTAACATATTTTTTCTGTGGTATTCAAGGTATTCCTTCCCATGCATAATTATGTGCTCTGTGATTGCCTGGGGGGAAGACAAACTTCTCAGGCAAAGACTCTGGAATAGGCATGACAAGTCAGACAGAAAGGATGGCCCTGTGGGGTAAGAGGGCGATGGGTAACTCTTGAACCCTTAATAATACCTTGCTTGTATTTTGTAGGACAAGCTTATAATGGAAACATGCCTTCCATTTTAAAGCTCTTGCGGTGGGGAACTAGTGTGCTCTTTTCTTAATTTATCTGTTTATTCATTTAATTTATCTACTTATTCATTCATTATTCATTCAAAAAATGTATTGCAAGCCTTTGTCTTTTATATGAGAAATATTCTTCTTACATCTACCAGGACGTTGTGGGTATAAAATAAATTAGGCTAACAGCAAGAACAAGCCAGTTAATTTAAAAATCTGAGCTTTTTAAAAATCACCAGATGGCTGAGTGTAAAAAAAAACTAAATGAACTACATTCCATAAGGTGACAAACTTCCTAGAGGAGAAGACATCCGTGGCTGCTTTCCTTGTGGCAGAATGATGAGTAGAGGAAGAATCCCTCATAGAAGGAGATACAGAGAAGCCAGTTGCAACTTTAAGGAACTTTTAGTGGCTGCACGCAAACTTTCATAAAGATTAAAATGCCACAGATTAGGCTTCCACACACCAATACTAAGTGGATGTGGGTATTTGCCGAAGGCTTATGCAGGGCAGGGCAGGGTGGAGAGGAGTCTTCTCCATTCTAGATCTAGGCCTTCCAGATCCTCACTAAGCGTACTCAGTTGCCTTGAAAAGGCAAGAAAGCAAGACAGCAGGGTAAAGAGAGATCTTGCAAGACACAGAAAGCTGGAGAGAAAAGCAACCCCAAAAGCTCACAGCTGGGCAGTAAAGCAGAAAATAATCACTAGAGTTTTCTAGTGCTCAGATGGCAAGCCTTCCTGAAGGGAAAGGCCTGATTCTACCTTCGAAATATATTGAAGATGTAGTAAACTTCACTCAATTAAAGCTGCAACAGAATCCAATTAACTATAGAGTAAACTGACTTCACACACACATTTCCTAACACATGCTAGTAGCTTGTCAGGCCTTTTCTTGCTCTTTTTCTGGGGGCAAATGCCATTTACAACTCTTCTATACAAAATGCCAGGAATACAGAAAAAAAAATGTATAAGACACATATAGGAGCAAGAAAGTATGAACCATGATCACGAGAGAAAATACCAGGGGTGCCAAAACAATGCATACATGACTTGTATTCATCGTTTGTTATCGGTATATATTGAATATTACAATTTTAATACAGTTTTTTTCCTTTCTTAAAATGTGTATACATTATTTTGGCACCCTCTGTAGTTAATAGAAGCAGACTCAAAGATTGCCATTATGTTGCAATTATCAGATAAGACTTTAACTGTGATAAAAATGTTAAAAGATGCAGTGGAAAAAGTGAACATGCTGAACTGAAGGGAATTTTATCAGAGAGAAAGTATTAAAAAAAAGAGCTAAATAAAAATGCTAGAAAGATATATCATAAATGTAGAATTTAAATTTAATGGGCTTAACAACACGCTGATCAAGCAGAGGTAAATTTTAGTAGTTTGAAGACTGGTGGATGGAAATTATCCAAACTGAAACATGCAAAATAAAAGAATAAGAGAACAGGAGAACATAGCATAAGAGATATGAGAACATATAGCATCTGAGATAAGAGATGAGAGAATAAGAGAACATAGCATCTGAGATATGTAGGACATTATCAAAGAGTTTATCATACATTTAGTTTGAGTCCAAGGAGTAGAGTAGATGAGAGAGAAAAATGGGTACAATAATTTTGAAGAGATAATGAATGGCCAAGAATTTCCCCCAAATGATAAAAGATATAAGCCCACCAATCCAAGAAGTTTAGTGAGCCCCAAGAAGGAAAAATAAAAGAAAACAACACCTTGGCACATCATAGTTATAATACTGAAAATCAAAGATAAAGAAAATATTTTAAAATCAATCAGAAAATGAAGACACATCATCTTCAAAAGAATAAAAATAAGATTGAAAGCTGATTTCTCAAAAATTATGAATCCCTAAAGACAGTGGAACATCTCTAACGTGCTAAAAGAAAACAAACAAAAAAATTCAGCCTGCAATTCTATCGACAATGAAAAAATATTTAAAAATTAAGTCAAAATAAACATAGTTTCATTCATACAAGTGACTGAGGAATTTACTAAAGAAATGTCCAAAGACATCTTTTAGGGAGAGGGAAAATAGTACAAAAAGGAATCCTAAATCTATAGGAAGAAGTACAGAGAATGAAAAAAAATAAATATGAGGAAAACCATAACAATGTGTTTAAATTATTTTAAATTGTATACATATGCCACACGTGTGTATATATATATGTATATATATACACATATATATAACACATGCATATATTTGTAAAAGACTATTAACAGTTTAAAGCAAAATTAATAAAGCATCTTGAGTTTTATAGTATATGTAGAAATAAATTATAAAATAAAAGCACAAAGAGTAGGAGAGAGGAAATGAAATTAAACTGTTCTAAGATTCTACATTACTTGTGAAATAGGATAATACAATTTGAAAATAGACTGTAAAAAGCTAAAGTTGCATATTAGAGTCTCTAGAGCAAGCAGCAAACAATAAATAAATACAAAGGGTTATATCCAGAAATTCAATGAAAGAGATAGAATGGGATATTTAAAACAATTTTGATTGACCTAAAAGAAGGCAGAAAATAAGAAAACAAGGAACAAAGGACAGCTGGAACAAATAGAAATAAAATCTAGCAATTATATCAACAGTTATACTAAATGTGAATAGATTGAAATGTAAAATACTATGCACATCTAAACTGCAGTAATGATAAAAAGAGCACATAATAGTTACTGAATGTTTATCACATGCCAGACATTCTGCTAATCCATTTAAATGCTTTATCTTGTTCACCCCTCACAATCATCCTGTGACCTAGATATTATTTACATACACATTTTGTACATGTGGAAACTCAGATGAATCACTCTCCACTGTGACACAGCCTTCAGAAGCACAGCCAGGATTCCAAGCCAGGAAGTATGATTTCTGAGCTTACACCACTTCTTATGCGTATGGTGTTGATAACGGCTGCTGATGATTCTGAAGAGTAATTACAGCCAAGTTATCCCTGTGGTGCCTGACATCTCAGGAAAGGGACATCGTGGGCATGACGATTCTTATCCCAGGGAAAAGATGTAGCTTGGAAACCCACAATGAAAACGTAAATCGTTTACTCTGTGTAATTCAGAATGCAGTATATACCAGTTTTTATATTCATGGTAACACGAATTGAAGTTCGGCCAATCCAGTGACACTGTCCTCTAACAGACAGCCCCTTTGTGACACTAACGCTTCATTAATCTTAACTCCACCTATTCAGAATTTGATGCAGGCTAACATACAATGCCATATACCCTTGGTATAATTGTGAAGGGAACGCTTTTGTAGAGAAATTAGCAAATGGTTCAGAGGCCCCTTTGGCTATCCTTTGCTGGGACATAGACACATCGCTGCCCAGGTACCAGAATCACTCACTCTGCTCTGTGCCTGTTCCCTGGTGTCCTGGGTCCAATTCCTTTATACCCTTCAAGTCACTGCTATGGCTATGCACCCCCCATCTGGGCTCTGCAACACTTTGGGCTCTAGCCAATCTGTGATCTCAGGGGAAGAAGCGAGCAGGCCTGGGTGTGTAACTGTGAGTGCCTCCGTGCAGATGAGGGCTGGATGGGCTGCAAGGCCAGTTCCAAGTGTGTTGTCCAAGGGAGGAGGCAAAAAGAAGTGTGAGCTATGGAATATCTGCAGGATACAGGAAGGGAAGGAGGGAGGTCAGAAGTCAGATCCCTATGAGGAATGGGAGGAAATGGAGAACATTGGCCAGGGTTCTTCAAAGAAACAGAACCAACAAGTGTGTGTGTGTGTGTGTGTGTGTGTGTGTGTGTGTGTGTGTGTGTCTGTGTCTGTGTGTGTCTGTCTGTCTGTGTGTGTGTCTGTCTGTGTGTGTGTGTGTGTGTGTGTGTGTGTAGATTTATTATAAGTGGTGATTGGCTCCACATGTTTATGGAAGCTGAGAAGTCCCAAGACCTGCAATCAGCAAGCGAGAGACCCAGGAGAGACAAATGGCGTAGCTCTAGTCTGAAAGTTGGCAGGCTCGAGACCCAAGAAGAGCCCAAGTTTCCGTTCAAGACCTAAGGCAGGAAAAGACCCGTGTCCCAGCTCCACAGTCAGGCAGGAGGAGCTCCCTCTTACTTAGCCTTTTCCGTTATACTCAGCTCTACCCACCTTAGGGAGAGCAGTTTGCTTTACTCAGTTTACTGATTGAAGTGTTAATCTCATCCTGAAACACACTCACAGGCACACCCAAAATAACGTTTGACCAAGTAAGCGCCTAGGCACCTTGTGGCCCAGTCAGGTTGACAAATAAAATGAACCAGAACAGGCAGAAACCTTTTCTGGGACTCTTGTGACCTTGTCCTCAAATAAGAAGAGGAGGGATATTTGAGGTCATGTCTCCTGGGCCTACATGGTTTTTTTATTGTTTTTCTTAGGAATTCTTTGATACATACAAATGAAGATATTTAACACATACAAATTATGAAGCACACTAATGAAATGAATCACCCTCCTCCCCAACAAATAAAAAGTGTAAGTGTCATCTCACTTCTAAACATGCATAACTAATCCCCTGGTGTCATATTATGGGGGAAGAGAAATAAGCATCACTGATAATTTTCACATGAAGCTTTGAGAGCCACAATATGTGGCTGGTTTGAATTAGGCTTCAGGGTCAGACTGTCCAGAGGACTGTAGAATGTTTATTTAGACATCTTATAGGAAAACTTGGAGCAGCTTTATTGGAGCCCAGCAGCCTGCAGCATCAGTGCTCACCTTTCTCCAAAGTAACTCCATGGGGGGTGGGGACATGTGACACCATCCGGACCTCCTCCCTGTGGCACTGCCTGGTGAATGTGCTACTCACACAGTTTCACTTGTCTAAAGTACCTCAGTGATCTGTTAGTTGATGTAAGCATAAAGTGCTGGATCAGCTCCATGCCACATAGCAACCATTCTTGAAGTGTTTGCTCTTAACTATCATTATTTCACATGAATACCAGTATTCGGCAGGGGAAAGGGCCCTGGCCAGAGTTCCTCATCCAGGATCTACTGCTTCCTAAGGAGGAAGGACTGTCAGAAAACGTTTGGGGTGCCCTTATTTGAGGTAATTGTGGCTAGAAAGGGAGGCCAAGCACTCTGTGAAGTTGTTTGCCAGCTGTAGGGGACAGTTTCCTCGCAAAGTCATGTGACTCCATGGCTGTTTTCTCTGCCCACCCTGTGCAGTTAGTACAGGCTTTTCAGAGGAATGTAGAACCTGGCAGAGACCAGAGGCTCATGAAATATTGGCTCAACAGATGAATGAGTTGAATGAATGAATTGTAAAGTGTAAATAACAAATACTGTATTTTCCTTGATTTCATCCATAGTCAGCACCTCAACTTAAACTTCCAGCACTGGGAGCTTGAAAAGGGATCCAGGAATTTTACATGGAGTGGTTTAAGCATTCTATTCAAGAGACAGAAGAGTCAGGGCCAATTTTCCTGCAACAGTAAAAATGTCCATCATATCACATTTGTGATCCACTCAGCTACAGTGTTTCGAGATTTTCTGGTTGATTCAGAATGCTGCTGTGCCTAAGTGATGCCCTTTCTTCATAGCACTGTTATTTTAAGAGTGGTTCCCCACGCCCATCTCACTTCACAAATATCTCTAAAAGTCACAAGGAGAGACGATTCTGGAAAATGCCCTTATCGAATGGTGATGATATAGCCGGTTGCCCTATTTTATAACCAGTCTCTTATTTTAGAGCAGAAGTTTCCAAATGGAATCTTGAGAACACTCATGAAAGACTGAATTGGAATTATTCCTGAGATGGGCAGACCAGTCAAGCATGAGAGCATTTATGAGTTACCTTTTATAATGTAATAAATGATCCCAAAACTGAGTGCCCATCCGTGCCTTGGGCTGGGCTCAGCTGGGCATTTCTGGGTTAGGCCAGATTTGAATCTTCTTATCTGGGCTCACCTCTGTGTGTGATGGACGAGCAATGGCTATTGATGGGACAGCTGAGTAGAAGACTGCCTTTTTCCTTGTGGTTTCTTGTTCGGCAGTAGTTTATTCCAGGCTTTTTCACGTAACAGCCACAGATACTAAAACAGCAAGAAAGCAAGCCCCCATGTACAGGCACTTTTCATGTCTCTGCTTGTGTCATATTTGCTCCCATCCCATAATCCAGCTTAGAGTCAGTGTGGGAAGGGATTGCCCAAGGGTGTGGATATGGGAGAAATGAACAAATCGGGAGCCACTACTGCAACAACCTGTATTTCAAAATGTGGTCTAAGACATACAGGAATCCAGAAGGCCCACATTTGTCACTGCAAAGCCTCCTCATCAGAAACAGAATATGACTCAGGAGCCTGTCCTTCTGACATTCAGAGGTCCCTGCTTCCGCCTTCCTCCACCCCTCTCACCCCCTTTCTACCCCTTACTCCTGACTCTCTTGCGTGGTTTTATCAGTGACTGCTTCCAGATATTTTCTTCTTCGGGGAGTCCTGCAAGTGCCTGGCAGAGATGATAAATGAGCTTGACTTCCTCCGTGACGTGACTGTCCAGAAACACAGCCTGGAGCATGCACGATGCAGCAGCGTCCAAACACAAAGCAAGTGACGGGACGTGCTATGGGGTTGGACAGAGGTCACTGCTGCAGAAACAAAATACCATTTGAGACCAGCATTCTAGGCTATAGACAGCTTTGCTTAATTAGAGTAATAAGCAAATAGGTACCCCGGGCTAGCTTCTGGATTGTCTCAACAGACAAAAATGCGTAAGTGAAAAGGTTGCATGCAATTAAGCAAAATCCACTATGAGCTGGATGTCTGGTTTAGTTCACTCAAATTATATATAAAGAATCAAAGAACCATAAAGGGAAGCAGAAGTATCAGTTGACATTAGAAATCTGATAAAAGTCTTTGATCAAGGAAAGCGTTCTTACCAAACAGGCTCTGAGCTCCGATTACCAGTGAATTTATTTACAGGGAGAAATGAGCTCTCAGTAGTCCTCATTACTATCTTGCTAGATAAAAAGATCAACTAATCAATGAGAAGTGCCGGTTTCACATGGTACAGTACAGATAAAATAAGGCAATGTGGACCTTGTCCTTGCAGAACTGACACATAAGCAGATCATATTGGTACAAAGAGATTTGACGGGTATAATACCGAAAACAACAATGACAAAATACAATCTTCATCAACAATTAGGCATTAGTGCTGTACTAGGTACATTAATACAGATTTAGTATAATCCGCAAAAGCAATGAGGAGGTGGTTATTACCATCCCAAATTGCCCACAGAGAAAACCAGGACTCCAACAGGATCTGCAAATACACAAGGTCATAAAGCTAGAAAACTTGGAGTGCTGGACTCAAACTCAGGCCTGACTTTGACTCTAAACCTTTCACTGCAGCACACTATCTCTTGTAATAATCAATGGTCAGAGAAGCAAAGCAAATATTTCAGTGACATTCATTCAACCATTGATTCAGTGCCAGCCTTATGCCAGGCCTGGAGGGATGCTGGAGATTTGCATAGAGAGCCAATCCTTAAGAAACTCAGAGGAACAGACAGGTATGCAATGCTGTATTAACAGTTCAAGCCTGTGTCGGTGGTGGGTGGTTACACATATGGAAGGCGTTAGAGAAAAAACAAAGACTAGCATAGATCAAAGAGTTTGTTTTTCCTTCTGACTCCCACCCAGGTGACTTCCTCAGCGCTTTTTCAATACAGACATATTTCCTTCCAGGGAAAGCCTTGAGATTGTCAACTATGTTACAAACATATTTAAATTAGACTAACCCCATAGTTCTTGCTACTGTTGAATTGGAGAGAAAGAGGCAAGAGTGGCTACCATCAGCCACTGTGACTATTTTTAAAATATCTTCTATAATAGCTCTAAATTTATTCTAATTTTAAAAGACCTTTAATGACTCTTATCTCATTTGATTATTTTACTGTTTCTGTGGTGTTATTAACATTTTGCGGACAAGGAAACAGTGAAAGGTTACAATTTCAAGGTAACTATGAATTGGTTAGTTCTGCCATAATAAAATGCCATAGACTGGGTGGCTTAAGCAACAGACATTTACTTTCTCACAGGGCTGGAAACTAGCAGGTCAAGATCAAGGTGTCAGCAGGGATGTTTTCTCCTGAGGCATCTCTCCTTGGTGTGCAGAGGGCTGGCTGCCTTCTCAGTGGGTCCTCACATGGCTCTTTGTCTGTGGGTGTGCATGCCGGTGTCTGTGTTCTAATATCCTCTTCTTGTAAGGACACCAAACATAATGGGTTAGGGTCCACTCGCATGCCCCCATTTTAACTTAATTCCCTTTTTTAAGGCCCTATCTCCAAATAAGTCACATTCTGGGTACTGGGAGTTAGTGCTTTAACATCCAATTTTTTAATTTTTTTTTTGGGGGGGACACAGTTCAGCCCATAACAGTAAGCCAGATGTAGAATGTTGGAAACAGGATGTAAGACAGTTCTGATTCCATCTGAAGTTACCTACTCAAGTAAAACTCCATTAGTTTCTCCTTCCTGAATGCACTCACCGCTGTTCTATAATCTTGTTTTTTCTCACATAGTAGCATAACTGAAAAGACTTAGACCATCCCTCTTTCCTTTCTGTATGTAAAAATATACCCATTTCATTCCCCAGACACCTTATTCCACCAGAAAGAAGTATTCCTCCATAGGAATCCCCATTAGCACTTCTATTCTCTTGTAAGACTTCAGACTTTCTACTTTGTAGAATAAATGTATGTTTTATCTCTTTTGTTCCCAACCTATGAACGCTCAACTATATTTTTCCATGTCTTGAGCACACTTTGAGTGAGACATAGCTCTGGATGTTGTAGTGAACAAGATACCGAAGACGCCTCTTTCTGTAACTTTCATCCTAGTTCTGAAACAAACAACACACAAATACGTAACCAAGTAAACTAGACTATTTTAAATAACAGATAAAACAGAGGAAAGGAATAAAGAATGACTGCAGGCAGGAGTGGACAGGGTCGAGCTCTCTAGAGAGAGTTTGAAGCTGAATCTAAATGATAAAAAGATGTCCACCACATGAAGACTGGGAAGGAGACAAAGCAGCAGCATGCATGAATATTCTGAAGTGGGACAGAGGTTGGTGCATTTAAGGACAAAAAGCATGTGACTGCAGCATAGCCATCCAGAAGGTCACAGATAAAACTTAGCGGCACCAGACACCTCGGTCCTGGAGGGCCACAGCAAGGATGCTGAAATGCGTTCTCTATGTAATCAGAAGTACCTTTTGGATGGGGTAGATGTTTAATAAATGTCTTCAGATATTCACAAAGCCTGCTCAGGATTTGATTGTTCTGGAAACCTGGGTGAATGAGTCTACATGAAAACAAAGGAATCACCATCGATAGCTCCATATGGCCTGTATTCCGAGTTTAGATCTTTTCCTCGGATGTCAGGATCTAGATCAACTAATTCCCTGTGTCTTCTGGAGGGAGTCTTATTTTTTGTTAGTGTTCAGTAATTTAGTATCATGACATTTTTATTAATTAGCTGGAGATTTTAAGATAGCAATATCTTACGATATTAATCCTCTTAAGACAGCAATAAAATATCTTCTAAATACTTGATGGCAGCTATTAGGTTTCCTCTGTAATATAAGATACAAGTGCAAGATTTTTTATAACTTGAATAGCTGGTGTGATTATCCTTCTTAGGATTGAAATATCTTTGGTACTTTATATGACCTTCACTTCAGGCTGGGCTGAAATTCTGTTAGGAAGGGAAATGTGGAAGTAAAGTACAATTTTGAGGAATAAATAGCAGTATCTTTTCTATTCTCTTAAACACAAGATAAAATACAGTGCGTAGCAGGTGTAGAGCTCTCTTCACGTTACAAGTAAAGCTAGAGAAAAATCATTTCCACATTGGAATCGAGATGATTCATCATTTTCTCTTCTACAAAATCTCATAGAAATATTTTGCCCAGAGTATCTTCTCTAAGCAAAGTTTCAAGGTTTGTAATGATTAAGAGTCTTGGAAAACATGCACATTTGTTCTGAAAATTAGAAACATATCTTTGTCCATTCACATTCCTTGAAAGAAGGAAATTGAACTTATCTCTGCTTTATTGTTCTTAACACAGAAGTCCCTGTTGCTTTAATTTAGCAAAAAAAAAAAAAAAAAAAAAAAAATGTGTACAGAGGCAAAAATGTAAGCTTTAGAGAACATTTGGTTTCAGAATTTCATTTGAATTCTTTAAAAACATAGATACTGAAGTATATTAAATGAAAGTGTCCATTCTTTACATTCCTTAATCCAATGACTTCTATTTGCTAATTCTACAATTTAACAATTCTATTTGTATGGAACAGAGGAAGAGTAGGGTGATCTGTTTTATTAGGGGTGGTGTTAAAGTAACCAAATTAATGCACCACAATTTAACCATGCAGGATTTCTTTCAGCAAGTAAAAATCACTTCCCATAAAACAGAAACAAAAGGGAAATTAAAATATCACAAAATATCCAATCAGATTGACAAATTAAGGGCACGTGTGAATAGTAGCTGCAGATGGTACTATTTTGGATTACTGTTTCATACATCTTGCTATATTTAACAAATCTGGCCCCTTCCCCTTTTTTTCTCAATACCTCTCCCATGAACAAGCTAATTTCTTTGTTGAGACCGCATAGTCTCAACTGATCCACATCTACTAATGCCCAGTTATCTACCACTTTGGCCCATGTACGAAGTCCGACAATTAAGTTTGCGAACATGTTGCAATGCTGTTGCTAACCTTTTTTATATCAGAGGGATTATTCATTATTAATAAGTACCAACTGGACAAACAGCTAACCAAGTTTACTGTTTGGAAGTGCTGAAAAAGCTGCGTGAAAAAGTTAGACGACCTGAACTTTTCACCAACAATTCATGGCTCTTGCATCACGACAATGCACCAGCTCATACAGCACTGTCTGTGAGGGAGTTTTTAGCCAGTAAACAAATAACTGTATTGGAACACCCTCCCTACTCACCTTATCTGGCCCCCAATGATGTCTTTCTTTACCTGAAGGTAAATGAAATAGTGATAGGAAGACATTTTGATGACATTCAGGACATCAAGGGTAATACGATGACAGCTGTGATGGCCATTCCAGAAAAAGAGTTCCAAAATTGCTTTGAAGGGTGAACTAGACACTGGCTTCAGTGCATAGCTTCCCAAGGGGAGCACTTCAAAGGTGACCATAGTGATATTCAGCAATTAGGAATGTAGCACTTTTTCTAGGATGAGTTCGCAAACTTAATTGTCAGCCCTGGTATGTAACCATCAAAGACAAGTACACATCAAAAGATAAGAAAGAGAGAATACGAAAAAAAGGAAGGCAAAGCTTGCTATTTCCCAAAGCCTGCTAAGCCTGAAAATACAACCCTGCACCTTCTGTGACTTGGGCACCATGATATTCAGCACATAGTTCAGTTCACACGGGGGTGCATCATCGTATTGCATGCACCACAGGATAATTGCAATGAGAATATAAAATTAGTTGAAGTAATATCAAATATGAAAAAGCACATGGGCTTTGGACAGACCTAGGATTGAAGGTAAGGGCTAACACTCACCAGATGTACTGGCTTGAGTCTCAATCACTTCATCTGGAAAAAGGTGGTAGTACATACAGTTCACTAGGGAACTGTGAAATATGTCAGTACCTCGTGCAGCATGACAAGCCTTCTATTTTTTTCCTCTCTGATAATTTTGCTCTTGGCCGTGTCCAGAAAAACTATTTCGCTTCACCTAACTTCCAGAAAGACATATCAAAGATAGGGAAGGCCCAGAGATAAGCGGTCAAAGGAAAGAGGGATCCCTGATGGGGTCAACCTAAAAACATTTAGGGCTTTCTGACATTAAAGATTGATGGATTCTATACCACAATGTCAGAAAAACAGAATTTTGGAGAATTCCTTCAAACTTTAAGGAGGTAATGCAGAGATAAAATACACAAATTTGCATAGAAAAACACCATGAATTTAGAAAACACCAAAAAATATAAGTAAGTTTGGGATATGCCAAAATAAATTGATGGATGTCAAATTCATAATACAGTAAAATAATTATTAAAATATAAGTTCCAAAAAAAGTAAAATTCTGACTTTCAAATAGATATAAAATAACATGTGTCAAATATTTTATTTAACTTATTTAAGAGGGAAACAATAAGATGTAAAGAACATTGGGGAAGCTAGAATTGCTAGAATAAGATTAATGCGGGGTTACATAGAAAACTGATGAATGTCTTAGAGAGCAATAGGCCATAATTTTGGGGATTTCTGTTCCACTGGACAAAAATTATTTTCATTTCTATTGGACAAAAATCTACCAATTAACCCTGTTCCTAGGAGTTGTAAGATAACCTAGCCCAATCTCAGAAAGAATGTCTAGTGATTCTTTTTCTGGGTGTCTAAGCTGCAGATAATTTTTTTAGACACTATAAAGTAAGATCATCTGGGATGCCTCATTATTTATCTCTTCGAGCAGACATTGTGAAGAATGACAGCATCTTTCCACAAAGCACCGCTTGGAGCCACTTTTACTCAATGGAACTAGTCTCCATTCTTGGGCAAAATGGCTTACTCCTATGATTGTAAGGTAAACCCACTTAAAGGTCCCAAAGATAAAGGAAGATGTCTGGTAAGGGTTAATTTGGTTAGCTGTCTCTCTTGCCTGAGAAAGTCTTTTGCCTTTTGAACATCTGAACTTGACAATAACGGGGTCCCATTTGAAACTCAAAAATCAGTCCCTTAAAATCCATCAACATGTAATTCATCTGGAAGAAAGTATCAACATAAAGGCATGGATATTAAATTAAAATCATTTGGGCCATGTTACTATATTTTAACAGAAACTGAAATATATGCAGAAATAAAGATGAAACAGAAGATCAAAGCTGGGATTAAAGGTTTTGTAATGCTGTAAGGAAACATAAAGAACAACATTTCTTTCACGCTACAGGTTTGATAGTATGAAACGCTGGGGATCACTACTGCTCTGGTGATAGATTTTATGTGTAAATGAAAAATAAGCAAGGCTGTGATTCAATGTGCGCAGAGACACATAAAGGAATGTTGGTGCTCACTGGGACATTCAAGTAAAGGGAGACTGACCGGTAATAAAACTATATCTTAATCTGTCGAGGTTTTAAAATCATCCCTGGATTACATAACACAGGCTAACTCAGAGTGCTGACTTTTGTGGGATCCACAGAGTTCCTGGAAAAATTAATTTACAGTGGAGAGAAACCAGATTTTTTTTTTTCAAATAAATGACTTAAATTGACAGTTGCCTGTCTTACTTAAAGTTATTGAAATGGCTATAAATTTAAGACTTTCAACTGATTAAGGCCTCTCTCCATCTTTGTCACTCTGTGCCAGCCAGTGGCCGGTGTGCTTGACAGAATTCAGAAGAAGAGAGAACAACATATGGCAGAATGAGTTTTGAGCCTCAGAGAAATCTTCTTCTGTTCCTACTCCATCTGTGCATTGTGTGGTACTGCTCCCCAAAGCAGTTGCTGAGCTAAAGTCAGTAGAAGTGTATGATGGGAAAATACAGACACAGCTTCTGTGTCGTGCTAAGCATTAACAAAACACTTCCATTCCACAGCACACATCTACAGCTGAGAGAGATGAGTGGCGTGCGTTTATCTGAGGGCACTCAGTGATTCTTCGAGCCCAGTACACAAAAAAAGCTTCCTGGATGAAGGCATGTGAAATGATTGCTGGATTGTGTCTGTGTTTGGCTTTGGGGTTTGGGGAAGGACATGCTGTAAAAATCATTGGCCTCCTGCGAAGCATCAGAAATAACATTCAGGCAGCCAGGGAGTTCTGAGAGGGCTCAAGACCCGCAAACCGTTGGAGTATTTCTCCTGTGCACCTCAACCCAAACGATTTTGCTGACAGAGGCTGAAAGACAGAAAGAAAAATGGAACCAGTGATTTGTGTTTTATTATGCTGGGTGTGCTGTTAGGGGACTTTTTAATTAGTCAGTAGCTATCATTTCTCCAAAATGTAGGGACACACAGGAAAAAATTTTGTCCTCTGTGCTGCGCTCTGTGTGTCTATCCCCCTTTCCTCAAGCCATGCTGAGGGCTCTGGTTCTCTCCCATCTGGACAGCTGGACCCCAGGCCACTACCCTGCTCCTGGGCTTCAGCACGAATTGGACATGGAAGGCGGAGAGCAGGAGGACAAGAAAGAAAGCATGGGAACACACCTACCCCGTTGAAGCTGTTACTCTCCCTCTTCCTCTCCTCCTCTCTCAGGCGCGCGCGTGCACACACACACACACACACACACACACCCCAGCTGGGAAGCATTACTGCGCTATCAGGACCTACTCCCAAACCTAAGAGTTATGATTTTGAATTCCAAACCGGCCAAGAATTTTTCATCGGTTTCCAAGCTACGTCCTGAGTTGAGTTAGAGCTTAATTAACTCTAACTTTACTCAAGCAGTTTACTATTACACTAGAGAAACGTTGCGGGTTTCAGTGCATGCAGGCGACATAGTATACAATTCACAGAAGGGCCTGGTTTCTGCCCCCACCTCAGGCACATTGTATTAAAAGTCATTAAACCTTTTTATTTGCCTGATTTTCTTTTTTGATGAAAAATGCTCAGTATTTTCTTCCTATGCATTTCTGAAGAAATTCAGAAGAGTGAACGTGCAAAAAGAATATCAACATTCCTTTCACATATTTGGGAAATATTTCATTTATCTCCAAAATAAGTTTGCCTATACTTACAGAATGAGCCCTTAACTTGGGCTGTAATTTTATGCACGTACAATTAGGTGATGAGACAATTCCCCTGAGTTGGGTCAAAGGCAATGATCAGGTCACGATATGCAGGCAATCCTCAGGTGACCCAGGTGACATGGATCTGGGTACTTGGGCCACAGCCCTGCCACATGCTTGCCTCCATCCCATGCTGCAACCTAATAATCAAGCTGGAATTTCAAACCTTAAACTCTTGTGCGGGGCCGCTTCAAACATATCTTGGTGGAAGAAGTGTGTGTGCATCGCATTAGTGAGGTAACCCAGGGAGGCCTGCTTGTGTGTGTGGTGGGGATGGCTGGGCAGTGTCCCCTCACCCTACATTATTAGGTCATCATCACTGTCAATCCACCCCGAGGTGCCTGCAGGCTCATCACCAAGGTGACTATTCTTAGAGACAATAACAGCAGTTGGACGACCATGGACTTTGGACTCTGGGAAACCGGGGTTAAAATCTCAACTCCGCTACTGACAATCTGAGGGAACCTGTACAAGTCAAAGCCTCTGAGTGTTCATCACACTTTGGAGCAAATGTCCTTTTTCCCATGAAAGGATGAAAGGATGAAAGGAAAACTAGGTAGCTCACCTAAGTGGGCATATCTTTCACTGAAAAGAAAAATGGAATAAAGGACTAGATTGAGTATCAGGACACCTAGCTACTAAATGCGGCACTCATAGGAGCAAGTCGGTTCAATTCTCTCGTTTCAATTTCACCACCTTTAAAACAAAGTAAATGAGTCCTACGCTCTGTGAATTCAACTCCTCACTGTCACAATAGATTTGTGTATGGTAGGGGAAGAAAGCTTTGAGTCATTAAAAGGTATTCTAATGTCTGCACTTCCTTCGGTCTTCTCTCACGTTGGTATAAACCTGGCCAAAGAAGTAAGGGCTGATGTAGAAAGTTTTTGTTGTTGTTTGTCTTTCTTTCTCTTTCTTTCTTTCTTTCTTTCTTTCTTTCTTTCTTTCTTTCTTTCTTTCTTTCTTTCTTTCTCTCTCTCTCTTTCTCTCTCTCTCTCTCTCTCTCTCTCTCTCTCTCTCTCTCTCTCTTTCTTTCTTTCTTTCTTTTTTAATCAATGGAAGAGGAATGCAATGTCCCTTTCTATTGGCAAAGGTGGAGTTGGGTAGCTAAGCCGTGGAGTCTGGTGTTTCCTGCTGTCTCATATCTGGGGAACTTTGCTCTTTGGAGCCCAGGAAGGCAGCTCATTTATCACTTTGCTTCAGCAGCAGTATGTCATAATCAGTGGTGCCACTTCCAGCATCTTTAGCCTTGAGGACTTTTGATAAGAGAATTCTTATAGAATCACATAGCTAGAATTTTTTGTTAATGACATTTTTCCTGTGAAGGTTGGACAATGTATGTGCTTATGAAAGAATCAGTCGGAGCAAAAGGCTGATATGCTGATAAGTTCCCTTTAAACATGTACTATGTAAATCAATGCCAAGCTAACAGGAACAGGTGTTTTTCCATAGAACTTGTGTGCTGTTTCTTACTTATTGTACTCTATTAATCAGAGCCCAAAGGTGTAGTAATTAATTCTTCAAAGGGATCTTTCACATCAGTCTATTTTTTTGGTACATGACTCATCTTAAAAATGTGTTTAAAAATGTGTTGTTTAAAAATTGAATATAAAAAGTAGAGATTTTCATGCCAGAAGTGAGGTTTCCATACCTACAGCACTAAAAATGTTATAAAATCCCCAAGCCATTCAATGAAAATTATCTCTGCATCTGGATCATAGAAAAATTTTTGGATTGGTCTTGATCATTTTTATGGCATCTGATAATATATTTTTAACATTGCATGTCTGTCCTTTAGGTATGGTTCATTTCCTTCATCAGTGAACAACGAGCCAAGAAGTTCAGTTCCCATGACAATTTAGTTGAGACTATGGGCTACTTTCAACACTCTAATGATTCTCTCTCTTCCTGAATTGCACGGGTTAGACAGTGGTGTGCTAGAGCCAGCTTGTACCAACCTGAGAAAGCTGATTGTTAAATTTTCAGGAATTTGTGAGCTGATAGACATCATGTTGACAGCTTGAAATCAGATATGGTGAGATTATTTACTCCATGGAAACCAGCAAACGCTGCAAATCAAGGTTCCCTTCCTGTTCCCAGAGAGCTGCTTGTTGAACATTTACCAGCACACCACTCTGAGACCATTTATCAGACACAACTGAGATTAATGTGTGGTCTGTTAATAAACAAGTGGATTAAACTGGGAACAATAACTTGAAGCAGACAGCCATACATTTACATGCACATCTTTTAGTGTAGAGACAAGGCCTTTCGTTGAACGTGATTCACCTTCTTCCTGAACCGTATCCATATTGCCCTACCTACAGTTTCCAGTTTCAGTTTCCTTAAAGTTGCAGCAGAAACTTAAAAATACCCGTGATGCACCTGAATTCAAAATCCTTCTAGATTATTTTCCCCACTGTTTTTTCAATGTTTCGCCTTCACCTAATTTGACATAAATGTATTTTAATAACCATCTTGTGTTGTCTTTTCATATCAACAACACTTTTTAACACTCATATATTGTCAATTGAAATAATACTCAATTAAAGTAGGTGATTATAATGATATGGACCATGAACTCAAAGAGCTTGGGGAACAAACACAACAGACTCTTGGTGTGCAGAATGCTAAGACGTACCAGAGGCGACCCCACCCCAGAGCATTTACTGTGTCATGAACATCAGTCAGTACAATCCCCAGATGGCATGGAGAGTGATCATTAATCCCATTAATTAAGTGAAGAGCCGTTAAAATTTATACTGTATCATCATCTTTATTTTTCTGATGTTTAACTACTTTGAGAAAATAACAATGGCAAACTACATAAAATATTCAAATAACATATTTAGAGTTTTTGATACAAACAAATATATTTTTCTAAATTGTATACAAATACTGATAAAATCAAATTGAATAGAAGGCCACAGGATAGCATGAAGTGTTTGTTACTTGACTCATGAAATACAGATCTGACAAAAGAACGGCCAAAATTGGCATAGGAAAACCAAATTATGAGTGTCAAGGTGTCGTCATCATCATCATCACCACCACCTTCATCACAGAAATACAACAACAACAACATCAACTAATGTATACTGAGCTCTTCCTAGGTGTCAGCAATATTATTCTAAAGAGCTTTACACGCATTATTTTCTTCATGGTTAAGGTAAGAAAACCAAGGCATAGAAAGGTGATGTAAGATGCCTGAGTCCCCACAACTAGCAGGGTTTGGGTTGGGTTTTGAACTAAGGTAGGTCTGACCCCAGAGCCCATGGTCTTAAACAAAATACCATGTAGTACATGCTGAAGGTAACAGTGGGTATCAGAGACTCCGTACTCCCGACTCTTTCTTGTGTGTTTATCTAAGGATACTTCTGTGCCCCCCACTTGGGTTAAAACTCACCTGTGGCTGAAGGATGGCAGGAGGGAAACCAAAAAGGAGAAGGCAAAAAACTCTTTTTTTAAGCTCTCTAATTCACATTTCTGTTGCTCTTAATGTTCTAGTTAACTGTAACTGTGTTACAAATTACCCCAAAACTTAATGGTGTAAACAATTAAGTCTGTGTAAATAATGATTAAGGGTGTAAACAATTATTATTCTCTTTTATTGCTCTGTGGGAAGATGCGTTTCAGCTGGGTATTTTTTGCTTAGTGCCCTTCATGTCCTTCCCAACAGATGGTGGCTGGGGCTGAATTGTCTGAAGGCTTGACTGGACTGGATGTCCCAGAGGGTGTACTCATACATGTGGCAGTTGATGCTGGCTGTTGGGGAGAGTTCTCCATCCACATGAGCACCTGTGTGTGTCCTCTCCATGTGTCTTGCACTTCCTCACAAAAAGATGACTTCAGCATAATCAGTCTTCCTTCAGAGTAGCTCAGAGTTCTGAGAAGGCAAGATGGAAGCTGCTGGTCCTCCAAAGTACTAGCCTCAGAACAAGCATAGCATAACTTCCTCCATACTTATTGATCAAGCAAGTGAAATGTTGGTCCAGATTCTGACAGAGGAGAATTAGACCCCTCCTCTCAGTGGGAGAAATAGCAAATAATAATAATCTACAGCCATCTTTAGCCTACAACATTTACCAATGTCTGCCACTCTTCAGTGCCAAGGACCCCAGAAGTGCTGAGTCCTACCCAACAGGCTTAGGAGTCTGTCTTAATGAATTACACCACGAGGGGAGCTGCCTCGGAGGTCTAAGAAAACCTTTTGGAGTGCTCCCGGGCTGTTCTCTGTCTTTATATTTAAAATACATTTTGTCAGAAACTCTCTTCTGTTTACTGCAACTTACATAATTTCACTGTAAAATGAAGAAAGTACACATTTTGAAAAAAATACTTTCTAATTAAAACAAAATCAAAATTAGAAAAACAATTTCCAGTAAGCACACATTTTGTTTCTTGCCAAAGGCCTTTTGGCTGTAAGTTACCCTAGACACATAGTGGATCACCAGGGTTTTGATACCCAGGTCACGGTGAAGCACTCCAATGTCACCTGCAAATTGGTGCCTGCCAGAGACACCCCCATCTGTCCCAACGTGAGAATCCCTGGGATTTTTACAAGGCATCACTTCCTTTTTCACATGTGAAAAATACTTTTCTGCAATGCATCGATCTCTCAAATAAAACCTGGCTAGCATGCCTATTTTAATTATCTGTATAAAAACTCAGTCTTTCATGTCCTGGGACATTTTAATGCTGTGTGTTAAGCTAATGTGCAAAATAGACACCCATTATTACCTATTTACTTGGGTTGTTATTCTGGCTAAGGTATAATTTTCCACCAGGCATTTGTTTAGAAATTTGGCAGCACACAGAGAACATTTCCATACTTAAAAAGCATCCAAAATTTAGAATGACATCTAGTGATATTAAGCAAGTGTAGATAATGCTCTTCAACTTCATCAAATATTCATGGTTAATTATAGTCATAATATTTATGTTGCTGTGAAAATTAAGGTTGTGAGCTTCTTGTACACAGGCTAAAAATACAAGCTTACAGACTGTGCTGTTGCTTACCCCTGTCATTACTGAAATTTCTCATTGTCACTAAATAGAATGGCAAACACGCTGTTCTTTGGCTTCCTAAATCACATAGCAGATTCGATATCTCCTTTGATACACCAGATCGAACATATCAAAAGAGCTGAAGAACCATTAGAGCATCTCCCACAAGAGGAGAAGTATGTGATCAGAAACCCAGTGTCTACATTTTCTGGAATAAAAAATCAGGACACATGGACTGACAAGTCTGAGAATACTTTGAGCAGCCACAAAATAAACTAGTTGAAATTCAGTCTTAGAAAATGAGACATATGGTCATCACATCTGAAGGGAAATAGGATCGCATGGTACAGAAGAAGAAAGGTCTTGAATAACCTCATCTTATCTATTTTCTACACAATCATTGTTGGGAATAAAAATGCAATTGTAAATTTAAAAGACAGGTATGGAAAAATCTTTCCAGAATGTATATCTAGTTTAATGCCTGTCTCTGAGGACTAAAAAGTAATCAGAGAGCTAGGAGAGTCAATGGAATTAAAAAAAAAAAGTATGTATATAAACATAGACTTTTACAAGTAGCATACATGTGAATTTTCATGCAGCATAACTAATTATAACTGTAATGTTTTACTAGAACATGGTTAAAAGAGAGACAATTTTTCTGGAATAAACACCGAGAGAAAAATGGCAAATAAAATAACCATTACAAAAATAATGCAATTGTACTGCTAGCTATTGAAATACCCTCTAAAGCTACAAATTAAAAATTATTGTTGTGGTACTGATTCCAGAATTGACAATCAGAGCAGTGGAAGTAATCAGTAGTTTAGAAATAGACCTTAATAAATATAAAATTGTACTATAATAAATGAAATATTAACTATCTAAAGAGAAATGATTCACTGATACAGGGACCTGAGATAGTTAATAGATGAGAAATAATTTGAGAAAAATTCTTGCTGTAAAACATAAGTGAAAAATAACCATCATTCTCTCAAATGCATAGCAAGGATCCTAAGAAAGCAAGGAAGATCTCCAGATGTTGAAAATAAAAATGAAGCTAACAAATGGAGAAATAGACAGGAACTGAAGTGGTGGATTGCCCAAATTAATAGCAGATCTGGGAAAACAAGACATTTGATATTTAGAGTCATAGAAAGACAGGAGGTAAAGCTTTAAGATCACTGTTGGTGGAAGTTAAAAGTGAGGACACCATGGAAATCCAGGACTTCTGATAGCTACACCTTCAGGAAAAAGGTAAACTAGAAAATTTAATCTTTCCTCACAGAGGGATAACAAGAAAACTTGTCAGCTTTGGCCTGAGCTCTGGGTGAGAAAATTGACCATGGATTGATTATTATTATTAACCTGCTCTTATAGAGTTTTATATTTCCCAAGTAGCCTAAGAAACCCTGGGCTGCAAACCTAATAAAAAGTGACACTTTGATCAGAGAACATACACATAGTATTTAATTTCACCCTTTTAAATTTGTTGATATGTGGCTCATAACGCATAATATTTTATGACAATAAACTTAAAATATATTTTAACAGAGACATAAACAAAAAAAATGTTTTGATAAAATTAAATACTCTTTCATTATTTTTAAAAATCACAAATTATAGATAGAAGAAAATGTCCTAAACTTGATTAAATTTGCCTATAAAAATTTAAGTTGGCATCATTTACATGGTGAAATATTGAACACTTTCTCCTTGAGATTAGAAAAAGGAAAGGATGTCCTCTGTCACATCTTCTATTCAACATTATACTAAAACTATTAGTCAGTACAATAAGGCAAGAAAAATAAAATTAAATGTATGAAGATGGGAATACATGAAGTAAAATTGTCTTTATTGGCATATAACATGATTGTGTATGTACAAATACTTTTAAAAATATAGAAACAAGTAGGATAAATAAGTATGTTTACTGAATATAATGTTAATGAACAAAAACAAATTGTATTTCTATTTACTAGCAATCAACCATTAAAAATTAAATTTAAAAAATAATTCATAATAGTGTTTAAAAGCATTAAAAACTTACAGATAATTCTAATGAAAGATGTACCAAAAAGCTCACAACAATACTGTGACACTTTAAAGGGCATATAAATGAACAGAAAGATAAATCATAGCTCGGAAGACTCAATATTGTTAAAATGTCAATTCTGTCCAAAGGACCTAGACTGGCCAAGACAATCCTGAAAAAGAACAAAGTTGAGGTACTTAAAGCTACTAGATACTAAAACTTACTATAAAGCTAATGTAATAATAATATGATATATTGGACAAGCATAGGCAATAAAAAGACTAAAGGATCCAGAAACAGACTCATACATATAAGGTCATCTGATTTTTTACCAAGTTAGTACTATTAAAAAAAAAAAAAAGGTTTATTTTCAATAAATGGTACTAAGTCTGTTCAGAATCCATATGGGGGAAAATGAATTCCTACTCCTACCTCATATTATTTATAAATAGTTTTTTGTTTTGTTTTGAGCTGGATCACAGACTTAAATGTAAAAGGTGAGACAATAAAGCTTCACCTTTTTATCTCTTTATAAAGACAAAAATTCTCTATATTAATGATTGTGGTTTTAAAAGATGTCAGCAAATTCTTTGTCACTCCTCGCCTAAAAAGGTTTTCCCCTCCTTCTGACTGGCGGCCAGACCTACTGACTTTTCTTCTCATTAGACAATGTCCTGGAAGTGACACTGCATGACTTCCATGGCAAGATTAAGAATATCAAAATCACTTCCTCCCAATTCTCCCTTTCTCTTGGGACATACACCTGTGCATATCGGAGCTGTCATCTAAGAATTCTGACTATACTGAGGTTTTCATGCTGGACAGACCAGATGGAGAGATCATATAGAAAAAAGGAGGGATGTTCCAGCCACAGCTGCCTAAATCCTCCCATTGGTATTAGTTTCCTGTGGCTGCTGTAACAAATTGCCACCAACTTGGTGGCTTAAAACAACACATAGTATTCTTTTACAGTTCTGGAAGTCCAAAATCAGTCAGAAGGGCCAAAATCAAGGTGTGGGCCATGCTTCCTCTGGAGTCTGTAGGGAAGAACCCATTTCCTTACCTTTTCCAGCTTCTAGAGCTGCATTCCTTGGCATGTGTCCCATTACTCCACCTGAAATCCAGCAGCATTGTGTCTTCCTTCAGTGGCCACATTTCCTTCTTCCATGACAAATCTCCTCCTGCCTCTTTTATAAGGACACGTAATTGCATTTAGAGGCCACTGGGATGATCCAGGATAATCTCCCAGGTTAAGAACCTTATTTAATCGCAACCGCAAAGTTTGTTTAGCCTTATATATAACATTCACAGGTCCCAGGGGGACTAGGACCTGGACATTTTGGGCAGTGGGAGATCTGTGAGTGAAGATGCCCTTGAAGATGACCTCTTCGTCAGCCACTTCCTGGCCACAACCTCATGAGAGTGTCAAAAGTTCAGAAATATGTAACATAAATAAAACCAATGAATTACCGATGTAGTAATTAGCAAAAGTTTATTGTGCAGATGAAAAGACAGCTTGCAAATCACAAACATTCTAACCAAAATACTGAATGAGCCACGTGGGGATATTTTATAAAGCAGCTTATATAGTGAGAAAGCAGCAACTTTATTCTTCACAGTGATTGATTATAATGTTAAAATTTTCAGTGGTTACCTCATGTCAACCTTGGTAAACAAGTCAAGTTTGGCTTATGATTTCCAAAGGTATAAGCAAGTAATGACCCAGGTCAAGTTAGTCTTGCAAAATAAGCTAAATTAAGTTTTGTTTGTATGACTAAGCTGATTTTGTATGCTCAGGGAAACTTCAAGGCTGGTCTCTGTTTTTTATTTTGACAACAGACATGAGCCATACATAACTGCCTATCTGAGCCACTAAATTCCTGATCCACAGAAACCATGAGAAATCATAATCATTTGTAGTCGTTTTATACTACTAAGATTTGGTGTTCCTTGATGAAGTTTTCCTGGGCAAAATGAAGAAAAGGAAGTGCAAATGAGCTTGGCAGAAGCTAAAATTATTCTGTTTAAAATATTGTACTTTGTTCTTAGAGGATATTCTTTTTATTATTAGGAATTTATAATAAAAAGTTTTATTATTATTAAAACTTATTATTAGGAAACTCTATTATTAGGAATTTATAATAAAAATCCATTAGGAAATTATAATAAAAAGTACAACATAGCTCATGATTTTTTTAATAATCTGTATTGGCATAGTGCAAAATTAATAATCTTTGTCAGTTTCATGTTTAAAATTTTTTTTTACTTTGAAATTTGGATGTCAGGGAGCCACTGGCTGTAGGATAACATCTAACTTTATGGGTCTCCATACAAAGCCCCTCATATGCCCAGCACCTCCCTCTCCAGCTTCTTCTCCTGCTGTAACTTTCCACAGTTCATGCCTCAGTATTTCTGAACCATTGATATCCTCACACACAACGTACTGTTTCACTGCCTCTGTGTGTGCTATTCTTCTGCCTGAAATTCTCTTCCCCTTTTTTATTATTTCATCAGACAACTTCTGTTCAACCTTGAAACCTCAATTTTAAGAAAACTTATCTCCTTCTGTAATTTGTGCTTATCTGCATCTTACCACTTAAAGTTTTATTGAGATGATATTTTCATACATGTATCTTAGTTACTAGACAGTAAATCCTCAAGAACACATTTTTTAAAAATCCTATATTGCTAGAAATTCACATAAAATATGGATGGAGTTGGTAGGTGCTCAAGAAGTATTTGTAAAAGTATGAATAAGTTTTGAGATACAAATAGAAATCTTTGGTCTGTTAAATGTAAATTTCAGTCTGATACTGTAATCCCCTCTATATTGACGGGTGGTGTTCTAACCACTTTTTTTTTTGCCTCTTTATTTTTTTTATTTTTTTATTTTTTTCAGTTTTATAGAGATGTAATCCAATTAAGTGCTGTATAAGTTTAAGGTGAGAGGATAATTATTTGACTCATATATTGTGAAATGATTACCACAGAAAGTTAGCATCCATCATCTCATATAGATACAAAACAAAAAACAAAAAAACATTTTCTTGTGATGAAAGCTCTTAGGATCTGCTCTTTTAACAAATTCCCTACATACCATACAACAGTGTTAACTATAGTCATCAGGTTGTATAGTACTTCCCTAGCACTTATTTACCTTATAACTGGAAGTTTGTACCTTTTGAACGCCTTCTTCCTATTCTCTATCTCCATCCTCCTCTCCTCCCAATCCTCCCTGCCTCTGGTAATCACACATCTGATATCTCATCTCTTTTTCTACACAAATATCTGATTGACCAGAACTATATCACATAGCTGCAAGGGATGCTGGAAAACATAATAATTCAGTTGGCACATTATCTCCTTGAAAAAATTACAAAGGAGAAAGGGAGAATAAATATTGATATCGATCAGCAACTAGCAGTGTGTGTCAATGAATAAAACTTTGTTAATGACTTTCTTCAAAGAAAGGTCCCTAGACTAGACAATATATCCTAGAATGTTGAGCCCAGCAGAAGAATAAATGACCATAACTTATCTCTAGCTGTATATTTCATACATTTATTAAAGTAGCTGAAGATTGGCCCTATTTTTCTAAGTTACCACATCACTATAATGTATTACAATGTACAGTTAATTCTCTCATTCTGCTAGTCAGCTCTGTCTCCTGGCTAGCAGAATGAGAGAAATAAAACTTTGCAGTTGCTATTTTGAAATCCAATGAAGAAGGTCACATTTACTTCAGTATTTCATCATGCATATCCTGGTCCATCATTTTAAATGCTGAAATCTTTTACAACCTAATTTTGTCATCCTAATTTTGACTATCTCTCAACAATTTGCATCATATGCAATTTTATTTTTTTGTTTGTTTGTTTTCAATTTTGTAAGGTGCATGTAAGCCACTAATTATATTGAAATGGAATAACTGAAAACATGTACAGGGTTAGGATTTCCCGGCGGGAATTCCCGCCCATTCTCAGGAATATTTTTTCACTTTCCCATTCCCGAATCCTGAGATATAAACTGTTTCTGTTCTCCACGATGAATCATTTCCACAAAGTGATGGCCAATGCTACCAACCACCTGGGTTCAGGGAACTGATTTTCCTGATTTCCCAACCAACTTTTCTTGGGATTCAGGAATGGAAAAGCGAAAAAAAATTCACGAGAACTTGTGAATTACCTATACCTATAACAGGGTATAAGAGAAACTTGGGAAAACGTGCATGTTGCTCAGCTTGTCTAAATTCTGGAAAGTTAAGAAACCTCAGATAATATTGATGTTGAGTGTTAAAGATGAGATGAACTTTGCCCAGGAGACCACATTGAAATGAATATTCCTAAAAAAAGAGCTAGAATAAGAAAAGACCCAGAGGTGTGACAGACTGAAAATTGCAAATGCCACAATCTGCATGTCAGGGGCATAGAAATGAAAGTAGGCGATAAGGCAGGAAAGTCATATAAGTTTATGTAGGAAGTTAGAAATGTACTTTTGGTTGATTGAGAATTCCTGTCCCAAACTAAATGTTCTTGCAATCATTTTTATCAAAAATTTCCATTAAGTAGAATCTAACATGAATAATTTGTCATAATTAACATGTTTCCTCTCCCAGTAGTATCTGAGTTATGCCTGAGCTTCAATTGTAGAATCAAAAGATTTATCTCCAAATATTAGTCAGTGAGTGAGAGATGTTGTTTTTGTATTTTTAAATTCCTGAAATCTTAGCTTCACTCTTCTAGTACATAAAGTACACTCCAACAGAATGCAGCTTTATTAGCATGGCCATAAACATTTATTGTTTATTATTCATCTGCCTAACTCTTCCTTTGCCATCTGGAGATTTGACTTCAAATTTCAGCACAAAGAAAATTCTCCTCTGTCTTTCTCTTGAATTCACCTTGAAGCCAGGCCTGCTCCATACATGATCACATCTCACAGCCAGGGGTGTACAGCTGTTTTTCTGCAGTTGCATCAACACACCCAGGTAAGTGCTGTACCTGGGCCCTTCTCTCCCTCAATGCCCACCTGGGATGCAGTCAACGGAGAAACCAGATAGTAATCTTTATACTTGTTTCTTTCATCTATTGTAGATAATTGTAAAGCAAATAACATAATGTATTCCTACATTTAAAGTAGGAAAGGAAGAAAGGAAGGAAGGAAGGGAGGAAAGAAGGAAGGAAGGAAGGAAAGGGGGTATTCTTTCTATAAAAAAAAAAAAAAGCTATTAGGAAAGAGATTGATTGAGGATATCACAGACCAAGTGGCTTTCTGGTCAGTTAGATCTAGAGTGAGCTTGAGCGTTCACTGAGCAAAGACAATAGCTGAGTCTACTCAGCAGCTTCCTATCCATGCATAAGAAATGAGGTGAATGAGTTCTTCTTGTCAACTTTGACCTCAAAGAAAAAGATTGCAGAAGAGTCAACATCTTCTAGCAGTTCAAAAATAATTCACACTGTGGTTGAGTACTTCTCTACACCTAGACAGACCAGCAGTTGATAGAAGCCCTGATTTCCATTCAAGGGGGCATTGTGTTTGTTAAACAGGGTTATAGTCACAGGATTCCAATTGTTTGGCCTCATATTTTCTCTCCAGCAAAATAAGCATCACTTTTTTTGAAAAGACACCCTCCTATTGCATCATCTTTTCTTTCCCACTTTTAATATTTATACAAGGAAGGACAAATATTACATTGAACAATTCCCTCATCCCTTTATATGATACAGTATATCAAAACAGAATTTTAAGCTGATTTAAACTACGTATTCTGTACTTAAGATTGCAGGAAAAATGTGACTTGCTTAATGGCATAGAGTTTTAACTTGTTATATCCTTTTCTAGCACTATCTATGCTACCTTAAGCCTGCCCTGTTAATGTTTCTACCTAACATACTGCTGATTTTTATTTAAAATCCTTATATTTTGTAATTGTCTCAAAATAATACATTGGAGAGAATGTTTTCCACCTAGAAAAATATATGAACAAAACCACTTTTAAATCAGATGCCAAAATATGAACATCAAAATCCACACACTCTCATGTAGTTTTGTTCTTCAAGATGCTTTTACAGATAGCTGAAACTTTATCAGTAATTTCTGACTATTAAATTGCTGCCACGCAGCAGCCTACCCATTTGTCTCCTTGTACCTGCCTCTGAAGAAAGGAGTCTGTGAGATGGATCCTTTCAGGGACTTGACTTCACCTTTGTGCTTGCACCTTATGTTTTCCTGTTTGGCTGCAGAGAGATGGCTGGTCAACCAATGACGAGAAAGATTCCCCACTTGTGGCGGGGGGCGGGGGGACAACTTAAGCCATGCACAGTCGAGTGGGGACCAACAGGAGAATCCATGGGCTTCATAGAGGTGGGCACAACCCCCTAACTTCCCCCGGCTAAGGAGAGCCTCTGCCTCTGTGGCTGCATTCCTTCCCACAACCTGCAAGGGAAGAGATTCAATGTTGTTCTCTCCATCTATTCATATGCATAAAGGTTTTGTCCCTTGGGGAAGTACATACACCCTGAGACTTACAGTTCAGCTGCCTACAGGCAAGGGTGATTGGCTTGAATCAGTTTCCTATTATAATGTATGGGATTCACAGATCTTGAGATTGACAAGCTTTATCTCTTTTACTTCCCCACCTAACTAATAAAATTGATGGTAGGCCTGATTTGGGGCCCAGTCCTTGAAGCTGGAGTCCCTTGGCCCCACTTGCACTCCATTCATAGCTACTGTCTTTTCTTAACCCTGTGCTGCCCTCCTCGCTCCCCACAATCCTCATCATGCAGGACATGACATTAAGTGATAATTTTGCACAATAGCAATTTTAGTACCAGGCCCCAACCCTTGGCGTAAATGAGTATAAAGTGGTATAATAAATATCTGGAGAAGATTTGGGACCAAATAATAAAGTGTTGATCAAGTAATAGATACATATACTTCCCTGCACCAGAAAACTCCAGAAATTCAATTCATAAGTAAGAAAGATTTCTCTTCTCACTGATAAGTTAATTGATGAGAAATAGTGAGGGGGGGAAATGGTCTTTGTCTTAGCTGTGTCGCAATACAGTAAATGAATGGGTAGCATCATGACACCTTTGGGGACATTTTTATGGGGACAGTTGATGGCAATTCCACTGCATTTGATAGCCACTGCAATCCTGAAACCAGATAATCGTGCCACCTTGCTAAGAAGGTTTGTTTAAATCAAAGTCCAGCCTTAATCTTACTACAGATATACACCTACAATGTGTTAATGAGATAAATCATTGTGATTATTTATTTTGTCAAATTACAGTTCCCATGAGGATTCTTGATATTTAAATTACCCATTCATTTATCTATTCATTTACCTGAATAACTTGCGAAACTTTATTTGATACTATGTTGCCATGCTTAATAATTTTTCATTTGTTTAAATTTTTTAAAATTTATCTTCATTTGAAATTTTTTTCAGTTTTTTAATTACAGTTGACACTCAATATTAGTTTCACGTGCACAGCATAGTGGTTAGACATTTATATAACTCACAAAGTGAACTCTGTGATAAGTCCAGTACCCCCCTAAAAAATGCTTATTCTGTATAATCATTTACTACTACCCTTGGAGTCATAAAATATGGTACTCTCACTTCATTTGATACAGCTTGATGCTAAAAGTGTGAGTTGGCTATTAGCTAACTACACTATATCCAATGAGGCAGTTCTTTGTCTTAGGTAACAAGCTTATTGACAGCCATCATGTAAGCTCAGCTATTGAAAATCTTCATGTTTAGCTATTGAAAATCTGCACAGAATATAAACATATCTAATTCAGCTGTACTTCTATAACTACTGCAATATAGTCCCCATCAGTCAAAACATATAGATTCCAGGAAAAGTCACCAGGAGAAGGAAAAACTCAGCATGAGGGTGTTTTAATTAATGTAAGTAAAAAAAAAAAAAAAAAGAAAGAAAAGAAAAGAAAAAGAAAATCATGGCTGATTAAAAAACTAAGTGACTAGGAAGTATCTACACTAACTTTAAAATTTTTATTTAATAATTTGATGAACATTAGCTCGCTCTGAAATTTGAAACTTCAAAACATCATATACCCATATTTAGTTTAAATACTAATTTGTTTTATTTTTGAAAGTAATTCTAGGGCAGAAAATTATGAGAGTGCAATTTCAGCAATGTAACAGTCTCTGATGAGAGAACTCTTTAATGCTCTTTTCAGTAAGGTAATTTATTAATGGACAAACTCATAGCATTCATTACACCAAAGATTATTTCTACAGAGTCAAACAGAACATCAATATTTGTGTTTGTGATTAAATAGATTGTGATTTTTAAGCAGTACATTGAATTTTTTTAATCTAAAATATCTCATTTGAGAAAGAACAAGGAGGCAGTTGAGTAGTAAATATCAGCAGTCCAGAGGGCACAGATAGGTGTCTCAGTGTCACTCTGCACCATGTGAAGCAAAGGAATTAAAATAATTTGAGAGCAAGAAGACTTTTAAAGTTTTATCCATAGTATCTTACACAAAGAGGTGATTGATACATATTTATTGAATTGGTTTCAACTGAAGTGAATTAATTCAAGGAAAAAAGTTTTTTGTTTTTTTTTCTTGTCTTGAGTGCTTTTGTTGGGATGGTTTTTCCTACAGGCCCCCCCTAAGAGCTCAATCTCCCCCTTATTGGAGCTGTCTCCAGCAAGCTCCTCCTAAGAGCTCTATCCCCCCCTTATCGGAGCTCTGTCCCCCTCCTTCTCCCATACCTTATCAGAGATGTTTCCCGCAGGAATCATAGTTAGAGGCCTCCCTGTCAAAACAAAGTTGAGGGATCACAGCTGCTAGGGACAGATCTGCCTGGCACCCCGGCCAGATTTCTCCCACAAACCCGGAGGTCTAACCCTATAAAACAAAGAGCCTGACCCCAGTCAGTGCTCAGTTCTTTGGAAACAATCCCACTGGGCCCCCTGGCGTAATAAAGCTGTGTTCTCCCTGATCTCTGCATGCCGCTTGGGTGTCTCGGTCCTCGCCGCTTTTCTGCAACACTTTGATAACCGAGTTGGTGAGTACAAACAAGTGTCTTTAACATTCATTACCATTAGTGGGTCAAGAAGAACCACAGAGACCCAATTTCCTACTGTGTCGCAGAAGAGCTGAACTGCAGTTTTTTTTCATTACAAGCATTTAAAGCTTAATGATTTAAAGTCAGATACTTAAGAGTTAAAGTCACATCTCCAGTGCATGTTCATACTTGTTTAGTGGTTTCTAAATCTGTGCTTGTAAACAAAATTATTCTTAGTCCTTTGACAACTGCTATTTGTCCTGTAGGAAAATTACTCCCTAAGGAGATGCAAATTGTTTGGTGATACTTGATAGCATTGTAGTAATTACCATGCTATCAGAAAGCTCAGAATTAAGATAAGCCTTGGCATCAAAATTCCATATGGTTGATTCTAAAATAAGATACTTAGATGGATAGAATACTAAATGACGTGCATTAAATAAGTAAAATCCTGTGCCAAGTTTTTCTCAAACCTGGGGCTATCACAACTTGTATTTGGGATCAAACAAAGGTCATTTGAATGCCTCAACATTTAATAAAAAGTTTGCATATGTAAATGTAATATAAATATATAATTATATAAATGCTTTATGTATTTATATAAATATACATGTCTATATATGTGATATACAAAAACACATAAATACAAATATGTTTTATGTATTTATATAAATATGTATTTAAAACATGTCTATATATGTAATATATAAAAACATATATAGAGGAGGAGAATAATATGCACAAGTAATATATATATATATTTATACATAATATATAAATATATATGTATAGATATATGTATATATTATATATAATATATATATATTTATATATGTATTTCTCCCTTATGGAGAAAACACTTGCTCTAGATAAACTTTATTCAGTGTTAGGTATACTTTATTCAAGAATGAGTTGTGGGCACTATTCAATGTTTATGAATCAATAATTATATATATGTATATATATATAATATATCATATATATTAGTATAGCATATATTATATGTAGTAAAATACAGTATTGGCATGTTGCATATATATATATATATATATATATATATATATATATATGATATACAATATAGAGGATATACAATATATATTAAATAAGGTATCTTAACAGAAGTACACATAAAACAAGATTATGTGCTGACCAGTTAATGAACATGCTGTGAATCAGAGACTTGCTTCCAAGAATCCAATCCACTATTCCTTTTAGGAGAAATGGCTAAGTGTTCACCAATTCAGTGTTTTTGGCAACATTATAAAACACTATTACCATGATTAATAAGAATCAACTGAAAGTTGCAGTCATAAAATCCCTTTATTCTTAAATACTTTAGTGTGCATTTCCTAAGTATGGACATTTCCTTATATTAATATATCCACAGTATGTTTATCAAAATCAGATCATTATAACAGATACAGTGCTGTTATATAATCTACAGACCTTATTCAAATTTCCCCAATTGTCTCACTGACATCCACTATAACAAAATAAACATATATCTTTTTTTTCTGGTCTATTTCATCAACACACATTGAATTTATTGATCCAGTTTCTTTAGTTTCCTTGAATCTAGAACAGCTTCTCAATCTTCTATGACATTTACATTTTTGAAGAGTTTTAGCCAATTATTTTGTAGAATATCTCTCAATTTGGATTTGTTTGATGCATCCTAATGATTATATTTAGAACATTTTGGCAGGAATAATACAGAAGTGGTATAATATCCTTGATGTATAATGTTAGGACCTATATGATATATCTATTGTTCTAATACTTGGTTACTTAGTTGATATAGTGTCTGTCAGTTTTATCCACTGAAAAATTACTGTATTTCCATGTGTAATAAAGTAAGTGTCTTCTGAGAAATATATCCTGTAGTCAGAAAATTAATATCACAGTGAAAGGAAAAATAAAAAACATAATTTTTGATAGCCTGTGAAGACAATAAAGTAATACAATACTATGTGTGTGTATTCAAAGGTGGAATTCTCCCTTATTTTGTATACAAATAGTTTTACATAAATTTTATTTTTTAAGAGGTAATATTTTATATGGATTAAAATTCAAAATGTAGTTTTAAATTTTGGGAAAGATGGCAGCAGCAGCATGGTTTTTAATCTCTTCAAATATCCACATTAAGAATAGAGGAATGAGGGTAACAAAATCCAAATTCTATAGCCAACATCTACAAAAGCTTGAGTGACAAAGTATCCTCATAAGCCCCATGAGATGAGCAAGTGGGCCCAACCACTGACATCCACATATGTATACGTCAGCATCTGCACAGGAGAACAAAAAGGAATCAGCAGGACATCTGACGGACCAGAGAACACACAAAAAAATACTGTGTTTCCCCAAAAATAAGACCAGGTCTTTTATTAATTTTTGCTCCAAAAGACACATGAGGGCTTATTTCCAGGGGATGTCATCCTGAAAAATCATGCTAGGGCTTATTTTCCAGTTAGGTCTTATTTTCGGGCAAACACAGTAGCAGGTTGTTATTGCAAAGCTCAGGGAGCCAATCTGAGAACAGCAGCTAAAACTGAGAGGGATTTCACACATTTAAACAGTGAATAAATACAAGAGATCTACAGTGAAGGACTATAGGAGTCTGAGCCCTTGACCTCTCCAAACTAAAGAGGCAAAGCTCCATTCCAAAAGAAAGCTACACACAGGAGAAAAACTGATGCAAAGAGATCCCAAATTAAGCAGAACAGGGATGAAAGACAATAATAATTAAAAAAAAGTAGGTTCAAATGAAAGTGGGGGAGAGAAACAAAGAGATTTCAGAAACAATAGAAGGAGCTCTAGAACGTGATGCCGAAAGAATACCTTGAACCATGCTTTTCTTCTAAACATTTAGGAAAAATGATTTACATAGAATTAAGCAATAAAGAAATAAAAGAATAATAATTAAGTAATTTCAGAAATGAGTATTTAACTGGAAGGAACATTAGCAAGTAAACCCAATGGATAATATTTTTAAATATAATGCAAAGAGGAGAAAAAGTTTTAATTAAAATGACATGAAAAAAAGAATCTGCAAAAATGTGACAAATGCAGAAGATAGGCAAAGAAGATATAAATATATAAAATGGGATGCCAAAAAAAAGGAAGGGAGCTAAAAAGATGCGTATAGAACAAATACTGAATACTAGAATGTAAGAATAATTTCTTGAAATATAAAAAGGACTTGAAATTACATATCAAAAAAACATGCTACCAGCCTTAAACTTTTGATACAAAATAACCAACCGAAGACACTCCTTAAAAAATTAGTTGAATTTATAGAGAAAATAATCTTTTGGCTATTCATATGAAAAAAACAAGTCATTTCAATGGAAAAGAAAATTAGATTGAAATCAGACTTTTTGACAAAAGAATAAAATATGTTATTTAAAATACTAAAGGAAAGAAAATGTAAGCCAAGGATGTTCAATCTAACAAACCTGACTTTCAAGTATAAAACCTGTAGAGAAACTATCATTAGCATATTATACAAGGCCATGGGATATATACTCTTATTATGATCACTTCCTGAGAAATATACTGTAGAACAAGTTGCAGGAAAGCAAAATTAATTGAAGAGACATACGGGCTAATAGTCAGCATTTCATATATATTCACATGCAGAACAAAAATTAAATGAGCAGAGAATGTAGCATTTATCCTCTAACAGTGCAAATGCAATAAAGATAGAAATCAATGGGAAGGCATCTACATCTATAGTTTTAACTATATTCAGTGATCATATTCTTGTTGCTAATATTGGTGTTGTTATTCTGAAAATGTTGTATATCTAGTGTGGGAAAAGCAAGTAAGTAATTATTTGCTATTTTAATTTTCTCATCCCCAATGTCCTTGAGAACTAGAATTCTTGGTATGGGAAAATGTAATACAGATTTAAGATCAAAAAGCTTATGTGAAACCATGTAGTGTTGAGTGTGAATTGGAAGTATTTTACATTTAAATATATTTTTCCCTAGCTATATCCATTGAAATGGCTTAGAAACAACAATCAACCCATAGTAAAGAATATGCCAAGCACACAGATTCTGCTCCTGAAATATTATTTCTCAGTGAAAGAAACCAGGACTTCCTAAGAAATGGGTGAGTCCGAGTCTGAGGCAGGAAATACGCAAGATAAACCTGAAACATCTTCTCATAATATACAACAAAAAATCCAACACTACTATAGTTGTGCCTAAAAGGCTCAGAAGAAAACTCCGAGAGGTTCTCACTGGTTAAAAATGGGACAATTTGAGCTTTCAAATAGATTATAACTGTAACAGATAGAAACTCTTCAAATACGTTTAATACTTGACAAGTTAGGTTTAAATAAATAACAAGTAGTGCATAAGCAGCTAAAAATATATTTACTCCCTTTGTAGGTAGCATTTAAGAAAACAAATTTTTTTTTTTTTAAGTTAAAAATTTTAATATTTTTCATTCCTGGTACCACTACGACAATTTACAAGGCAATATACCTGATGTAATGCAAAGAAAAAGAAAAAGGAAAAGTTACAACAGATAAAACACCTCAGGAATGTATATCTAATTGATACTACATTGCATTAATCAATAGCTGCAAGAAAACAAATTCTTCAATTTGAAAATTGGTAAATAGGGGAGTGGAGTCAAGTATTTACCCTACATTTCCAATATAAACTGAATGTTTGTGTAAACCAATATAAAATGAAGAGCTGCTTTTCAATGGGTATAAAATTTCAATTGTGTAAGCTGAAAAAGTTCTAGAAACCTGCTGTACAACACTGTACCTATAGCTCACAATACTGTATTGTGCACTTCAAAATGTGTGGAGTGTAGATCTCATGTTAACTGTTCTTACCACCATAATAATTAAAAAAAACAACAACAAAAAAAACCAGATTATTAATCCTGATATCCCAGAGCCTGAATATCACCTTTAAATTCCTTGAGTTCCTTTCTCCCAAGAGGCCTTGAGGGTGGTCGTGCAGAGAACCCTGGCAGAGTTCCCTAGGTGAAGTGCAAATGATGTCTGCCTCCCCACTCCAGGACGCTCTTGATTTAGCTGCTAGCAGCATCACCCAAACTGCTCACCCACGCTAGGGGCTGCCCACTAAAGATGATGTTTCTTGGAACGGCAGACAGTCAGGTCGTGCAGAAGGAGTTGTGTGTCTTGAACTTCACTTTAAATAGCAGCCAAGGATCAAGGGTTCCCCTGACCATTCTCCCTGCCTTGGAGGTAAGAAGTGTAGAAATAGTTGCAGGTCTGCACCTCCCTCACTGACTTGCCTCTGATCTCCCACTTGTAAATAGAGACAATAATATTATCTCTTTGTTAGACTGAATGTGTAACAATACTAAGGCCTCTATTCTTGGAGTGAGGCATGTCTCCACAGGTCTTTTCACAGATTGGCAGAGCACACAGACCCCAAACTCAACTTAGTAAATGGAGTCATTGACCATGTTCCTTGTCTCAGTGGAAGCCAAAGATTGTAGATATGTATATATCTTCTGTGCAAAGAAAATCACATCAGCTCCTGGTATAGGAAATGTGTGAAGTGTGCTTGATAGAGGCTCAGTAGGAAGAATATTACTCATTGTAACAAACCTTCTTCTCCCTGGGAGGTGATAATGCAGCTGTTATTACTTTTTATAATTTATCCAAGAACTGATAGCACAGAGATTTTTGTTCAAGGATTTAACAAATTCAGAATAACGGAACATGTTAATCAACCAAATTGTCCACATAGTCAATACAATCTTAGTCAGAGAGACAACTGGCATTATGTGTTTTGACACTAGGTGATATGTTGGGTTAATGAAATTTTCAGTTCTTGGTTTTCAATTTTAAGAATATTGTTATTTTGCATTTGTGGGATTCTGTACTCACTTAACAGAATCTGTGAGAATTATGAAGGGACTTAATGAATACTGAGCCCTTGCTGGTATGATTTAAATTGAAATAAAAATACACGGGGTCATTTTTATTTAACAAACTGGCCATAACCAAAAGTTTCATTTTCCATTTCCCTTCAATATTTACTGCCCGAACTTTGCACAAACCCAGAAATGAGAAGAGATATACATTTAAACTTTAACCTCCATTAAAACAGCCAATGAGGTTGTAAAAAGCTTCCTTTGTGTGTGTAGGGGGAGGGAAAGTGCATTAATAGGTTTGTTTAAAATGTATCCTGAAGAAGAAAAGTGGGAAACATACACACAACCAGGATAGCGATGTGAGCACTTGTTTGTAGTCAGGAACTTCAGATTTAGCACCACCATCGCCAATGAATATTTAATGACTACAAGACACATATACCATTTAAGTGTTTTTATTTTGGTTTAAAATTGAACCCAAGTGAAGGAGAAGAAAGAACAAACTAGCATTTATTAAGGTACTAGTGTTTTTACTAGCAATATATTGAACATCTTTTAATTTTCAAAACTAGCTTGAAAGTATATATTATTATTCTGATTTTCAGTCAGGAAATCTGAGGTCCAGAAATTTTGAATTATTTGACCAATGTCACACAGCCAATAGGTGTTGCAACCAAGATTTAAAACCCAGGTGAATCTGATTCCAAAATCTCCTATACGAGACTATCTACATTGAATGTTAAATTACCTATTACAAAAAGGGTCAAACTACTAAATTAAATAGCCTTAAAATAATTCAGATTTCCTGAATCTTAGTGCCATGCAAAGGTAGAAAAAATACGGATCCAATATAACAAAATGTTTAGGCAAAGATTATATGTTTCTGATTTGAACTATAGTTAACTATCCAACAGCAAAGACATTCCATTGTAATTATGAAAGTTTGTGGAGTTTTGAGGGATTTCGTATCTGAGTCTGAGAGACTAAGTAAGTGAAACTGATAAAAATTATGGGATCTTGGTATCAGAGAGGATTTTATGAATTTGACTCCAAAGGCAAGGGAAGTAAAAGCTAAATAAATGAATGGGACTATATCAAACTAAAAAGCTTCTGCCCAACAAAAGAAACCATTAACAAAATAAAGAGGCAACCCACAGAATGGGAGAAGATATTTGCAAGCAACACCTCCAGTAATGGGCTAATACCCAAAATATAAAAAGAACTCAAACAACTCCAAAAAAATAAAATAAAATAATAAAATAAAATAAAATAAAATAAAAAACAATCCAATTACAAAATGGGCAGAAGACCTGAACAGACACTTTCCCAAGAAGACATACAAATGGCCAACAGATACATATGAAAAAATGCTCAATATCACTAGCTATTAGGGAAATGCAAATCAAAACCACAATGAGATACCACCTCACACCTGTTAGAATAGCTATTACCAACAAGACAAGTAATAATAAGTGTTGGAGAGGCTGTGGAGAAAAAGGAACCCTCAGACATTGCTGGTGGGAATGTAAATTGGTACAACCACTATTGAAAACAGTATGGAGGTTCCTCAAAAAATTAAGAATAGAATTACCATATGACCCAGCAATCCCTCTTCTGGGTATTTACCCCACAAAATCTGAAAACATTTACCTATAAAGATATATGTACCTCTATGTTTATTGCAATATTGTACTCAGTGGCCAAGACATGGAAACAATCAAAGTGTCCTTCAATAGATGATTGGATAAAAAGTTGTGGTACATATACACAGTGGAATATTACTCAGCCATAAGAAAAGGTGAAATACTGCCATTTGTGACAATGTGCATGGATCCTGAGATTATCATGCTAAATGAAATAAACCAGACAGAAAAAGTTGAGAATTATATGACTTCGCTCATATGTGTGATATAAAACTGAAAGTAACAAATGAACAAGACAAATAATCAAAAACTCATAGACACAGACAACAGTTTAGTGTTTACCACAGGATAAGGGGGGAGGCAGGTGGTAGAAGAAGAAAAAAGGGATCAAATATATGGTGATGGAAGAAGAACTGACTCTGGGTGGTGAATACATAACACAATATATAGATAATGTGTTACAGAAATGTACACTTGAAACCTATATAATTTTACTAACCAATGTCACCACAATAAATTTAATTGAAAAAGTTATGGGAGGACTATTATAACTTCAATTTTATTTATTTCTAAAAGAGTGTTTCTCAAACTTTGGTGAACATCAGAATCATCTGGAGGGCTTGCTAAAAATATAGATACTACGTATCAACTTGTAGAAATTTAGCCCCAAGTGGCATTTCCTGAATGGTAATCTGAAAAACTGAAATATGATCTGGCAAAAGAGGGATCCATGGACAAGTAAGTGTGGAAAATGGTGCTTTGTGTAAATGCTACGAGTCAATTCCATATACTAATAAGCTTCAAATGCTTACATTCCCAAGAGGGACTATGTATAGGAGACAGGGTCCTAGAGATAAGGTGGCCTAGGACAGGAGGATCCCACAGGTTTCAGGGTTTCTGAGCTGTGGAGAAAGAAAAAACAAGCAAATACCCTGAGCCAGACCTTGAAGGATGTGTAGTATTTGGATAGTAGATCACAGGTGATCCTGCTTGACTGTCAGCTACACTCACTGGGATGCAGCGTGCACACACAATAAAGCACGTAACATCCATTTCCTGGATCAAGAGCCTGAACTGTTCAGTTTCCTGCACCTTCTACCTACCATCTCCTTTCTCTGCATCTCTTGACTCAGCCTTCATTTAGGCCTCTGGCTTTCAGTCTGATGCACAAATGAACTTCTGTCAGCTTCTGATCTTGGTTTAGTTTGCTGGTCACAGGTTTTTATTTTTATTTTCTACAAATGGATCAGGGTTCTCCCACGGGAAGCTTTCTGTGAATATCCTAGCCACCCTTCCCCAGGGACCTCCTGTTTTTGAACCGTCCTCATATTTAACTTTTCCAATTTTTTCCTTTCTTGATTGTATATTATCTGTTATTGGTGGATAATTCTTTTATGTGTCCTTTTCTTGCTAATTATATTGTGATTTTTCTGACAATAGAAATCATAGCTTATACTTGTCAGTGACTCCATAATACCTAGGATGATGACAGTAGCTGTTTTAGTTATCAAGTGCTATGTAATAAACCACCTGAAAACTTAGTGGTTTAAAGTACCAATTATTTGGTTCTGTGTGTTGACTGGGTGTTTTTTTTCCTGGAACCATGGAGCAGCTCATAGGACCAAGATGTCCTCACTCACAAGGTTGGCAGCTGATGCGGGCAGGGCCAGTGTCATGGGCACATGTGTGATATGTGCAGCCACATTGGGCCATGTGTTCAGAAGGGCCTCATACCTGGGGTCTAGTGCTCTATGTTTGTCATCCTGAAATTCTTAAAAATATTTTCTTTCCATTTGTATTTAGTAAGTGAAGAAGGAAGGGACAATGGGGCATGCATGAGGTGAGGACTTGGAGCCTTGGCTCACCTGCAGTCGCACCTCCCATAATTTTTCCATGATCCCAGGATAGCTTCTTGGCTGGCTTCCAGCCTGCTGTCACTTCTTGGCTCCTTGGGCCCCACCCTGTCCCCTCCTCTCCACACCTGCCCCATGACCATTGCTCCCCTCTGCTCTGTCACATCAGTGAATGGAAGGTCAGGGTTCTGCTTATTGCCCTCTGCTCCTGACAGAAGCCTGGGAGCAGAATTGGGGAAGATCAAGGTCAGGGGTGCAAAGCATCGTGGGGCATGCAGCATCTTCAGGTGCTGCAACGGGACTTCAGTTCCACGTGGGTTGGCAGGACCATGGGGAGCTCAGCAGACAACTCTTGACAACTGTCCATACAGGATCTGAGCATGTCCCGTCATACAGATTGCAATTCCTTGGGGTTATCCATCGATTGTGCATTGGGGCTGATGTAGTTCAGGCTAGCTACCTCCAAATTTGGCACCTTGATGTATTAAGTATCTTTAAGCTGAAGGAATTTTTAAAAACATCAGAAGCAGGAAGGTCACTCTGACCTACCTCCCCTCATGCTTCTTACCTGCAACAGATCATAAAACTCCTGTGAGAAAGTTCCCCTCATTGTACCAGGAGGAGGGAGGACATTTTTATCACCAGAGACAGGGAACTTGGGGCCGAGAGATCTGCACAAATAAACCCTGTTAAACCAACCCTTATCTTCCCAGTTACTTCTTCACCATTTACAACTCCTAGCCCAAACCCCTTTGTCTTGTCAATTCTTCACAAATGTATTGTCCTTTGTATAAAAGATATAAAAGCTTTTTGCTCTGGTCACGTCTTCAAGTATTCATTCTCTTATGAAGGCTCCCATATACATGCAAAAAAAAATTAATAAAATTTGTATGCTTTTCTCCTGTTCATCTCTCTGTCAGTTTAATTTTTAGACCTAGCCAGGGATCCTAAGATGGTTGAGGAAAATTTTTTCCTCCCCTACAGGGCAATGGACCTGCAGGAAGGGAGAGTGACTTTCTTGATCCTGGCTGAGGCCTATGCTTTCAGTTTGCACTGGACACTGCAAATTACATAACTGGACCTGGGTGCTGATCTTCTGAGAGCTCAGCTGGGGTAGTTTCCTGGGAGTGGGGAAGTCTTTGTTCTCTTCCATGTAGGCCTTCTTACATTATGGCAACTGGGTTTCATGAGTTTCAAGAAACCAAAGCAGAAGATGGAGAGCTCTTAAGACTCATCCTTGGAAGTTACACAGCATCACTTTTGCCACACATTTTACTCATCAAACAGTTACAGGAACACCAAGAATCAAGGGGAGAAGGGAATACACTTTACCTCTTAAGTAGTAGTGGCAAGGTCATAGGCAGAAGAGCATGTAGGATGGGAGAGACACCCAGTCTGCCATTCAGCTGAAAGCATCAAAGAGTATGGTAGTTAAAAACATAGCCTTTAGAGTCAGTCAGACCGGGGCTCAACTCTGCTCCACCACTGCTTCACAACTAAACTTACTTAGTTTCTCTAAGCTTCAGTTTCCTCATCTGTAAAATGAAGGTTCTTGTGAGGGTTAAATATGATATACACAGCACTTGGCATACTCTACATCCAACATATGGTAGCTATTATCACAATGGAGTCACAGAAGACCCTCTGATAGGATGGACAAAAGCTTCTATTGCCAAAAATAAAAGGGAAAAAGGAAACTTTAACAATTACAAACTCATTATACATTCTTTTGGGTAATATGTTTGACAGTGCTTGGAAATCAAGTTGGCTATGACTACGTATTTACCAAAGGCATGTTTGTTCTTGAGTACCTGAGAAGTGCTCATATTATTTGAAAACACAAATAGTTTAGGTGGAGGCAACATTGTAATATGAACCAATTTTCGGAACTTGACCAACAGTTGATTCTAATAGAGGAAGATAGAACATTAATATACTAAGCACCCTTCTCAGATATTGGGGCCCCACTGAAGAGAAAAAGGAGAGACTGGTCATTGAAGACACATCTCTTCTTGAATAGTATGGAGACGAAGAAATAAGCATTGGATGACTGATCTTTAGTTTAATTTAAAATAGTGCAGCAGAAACCGCCTCAGCAAATGTTAAAGAAATTTGATGTTTTATTATCTTCTATTTATTTTCTGACATGATGTGGAATGCAAACAATTGTGCGAAACCTGAGAATCGCTGACCTTTAGTTTCTGCCCAAGCACTTCTTACTTAAAACAGTAAAAAGAATATATACTTCCTCAGTGAACAACAAAAACTCTTTCTCCTCTAAGCCTAAAATTTTATTTGAATAAAAATAATCATTGCAATAATAATAAAATTAACATAACCTCTCAGGAAATCTGTCATTTTAATAACTGGAAATGAACCAATGAAGAGAAGGTGAAGAGAGACCCTTATGGCTAAATTGACTGAAACATTCTGCAACAATGGAGAAAGAATAATAAAATACAATTAAGGCTGAAAGTGACCTGAGGCTTTAAGTATCAGAGTAGTTAATGGGACATGAAGACCACATAAAGGTCAGCAGCTCAGAAGTGACCTCTTAGTTATAGTATATATGTTAAAAAAAGGACTTGAAACCTCTTTAAATGTGTATAACTTATCATTTGTGAAATGGAAATTGTTGCTCAACTTGCATTAAGATGAAATAGGATTTTTCATTTACTAAAATGACAAAGATTTCTACAAGGTAATAATCAGTGTTGGCAAGGGAGTGGTAAGAGAGGTAATTAGCCCAGAATACATCAAGTAGCTCAGGAAAGTCCATACCTCTTTGTTGAGCAATTATTGTTTTTTCAAAACTGACTTGAAAGAAAAGTTAAAGCTTTAAAAAATGAATATGTGCAAAAATGTTCATTACAGCAAGATATATATATATATATATATATATTATGGTATATATATATATATATATATATTATGGTATATATATATATATATATATATAATGGTATATATATATATATATATACACACACACACATACCATAAGGTTTTTATGTTGAAAAGATGAGGCCACTCTGACAGTATAACTTTGGGAACAGTCTAAATACCCAACAATAGGAGAAAGGTTTAATTACAGCACATCCCAGGAAGAAAATATGCTGCTCCTTAAAACTAAGTTTTAGAAGAGACTTGATGACACAGGAAAAATTCTTATAAAATGATATTGGTTAAAAAAAAGCAGATGTAAAATTATAAAGCATGACTCGTTTCACTAAGTGTCTTGAAATAAAACAAGTGGAAGAGGGAGAGGCATGGTGATTAGTTGGCAGAGACTACGTAGATCCCTCCAGACAACCCCCCAGTCTAAGAACCACTGTAATTTGACTCAACTCCAAAGAGGTGAGGTAGAAATATGGGGGCCAGAGCCCACCTCAGAAGCAGCAATGGGGTGCAGGGGCTCTTTAGTTGCTGGTTGACTTGGATTGAGACCCAATCATGGGATAAATAGGCAGGGTCTTGGACAACAATGCAGCTGGAAGAAATGTTATAAACAAAGGGCCTCTACAGGGACTGTTGTTGAGTGTGTCCTCCCATAGGGGACCAAGAAGTACCAAGTTTCTGAAGAAAGCCTACTGTGAACAGTGTAACGAGTAGCCATTTCTATCAGAAATTCTGCTTGTAATTAATGTCCATTGATAGGTATTGCACTAAATAGAAATTTGATATTGAATGTCAACTGTAATTGAAAAAAAAGACTCAATTGATCATAAAAAGTAAAAGTCAGTTGATGCGAAAAAAAAAAAAAAGAATTACACGTGCATTAAACAAGTGTACCTATTTTAAAAAAATTATTTAATGGTATCTCAATAAAAGGTAAATAGATTTCATAAGAAGATTCCAGATTTACTGACAGTGTAGTTTATTCTCCTGGAATATTAAGACTGCCCTCAGAATACCCAATATGTGTTTAATATTGATCAAGAGAGGCTGACCATCGTTCTAATTAAGATGTTAATCTGAGATTTTTTCAATGCCTGGTAGGAAACCTTGAATTTAAACAATAACATGCCATCTGCTATCAATTCTCACTAGAAATATAGTGAAATAAAAAATCATGAACACAGTATTTTTGCCACAAAGACTTCCAAGCTCTAATGAACATGTCACCTGGATTTTATGTAGAAAAGATGAGACCTCTGCAGCTCAAATAAACATCTTTACTTCTAAGGGGCTTGGGCTGGAAGATGACTTACAAAATAACATACAAATTGCGTGTATTCCTTGATAAAAACAAAACAAACAAACAAAAAAACCTGGAGTATCGCTCAGTTAAACAATAATAAAATAAGGTCTTAAAGTGTTCATATTTATATGCTAACTTACACCCTGCAAATAAAGGTGTTAGGGGAATCATAGTATATTTTTATTCTCTAGTAGTGCTCAAGTTTTTTGGAAGTAAGCATGGTGCAAATCTTAAGTGGGTAATGTTGCAGTCAAACAATATCATTGTGGTCTCCCTTACAGCTACAAAGCTGTCTTCAGGACTGCGCCAAAGTTCTGTTCATGGGTGAACGATGCATTCATTTAATAGCCAACAACTATTTATTGAGTGCCTGTTATGTACTAGGCACCGGGGAGTCAGTGGTGCGTGGAAGGCATGTGGTCCCTGGCCTCCTCCTGGTTACCTTCTAGTAAGGATGACAGACAAATACAAGTAAAGGAATAATAATTACCAAGACTATGAGAATGATGAAAAAAATAACTAGTTTAGACTCAATGTTCCAATGTGGTATCAAGTACTTAACTGGAACTTTAGAAGTATTTTTCTACTTAATGTCTTTACCGAATTTCACTGTGAGTGTGGAGGACTTTGAACTGAGCGGCTGTAGACCCACATGAAGCTGAAGTTTTCCCATAATGATTGGATTCGTTCAACAGCATGGTGTTCTTGTCTGGAAGAGCCACACACTGAACCACAGTGCACGTCACGGTGTATTGGAGATGATGTGGCTTCTGGTGATGCCCAATGGGACTCTAAGCGTGAAGTTTAACTGAGGTTAAAACCGGATAAGGACTGGACCACACTCTTGGGGTCTGGACCAGATTTCTCTCTCAGTGCTTACTGCTGAGTCTGCCTGTTCAGTTTGTGCTACACGCTGTCAGATGGGTCTAGTTTAGTACTGAACTTTCTTTCCTTTCTATCCTCTTAGACCAGGCGATATCCAGCCGTGTCTGAAGATATGTAACACGTAAGAGCCATCTTGACAGCCCACTTTTCCCTGTTATTCAAGTTCTGCTTGCTCTTTGCACTCCCTTCTACCTACCACATTTAAAAATAACAGAAATTGGGCACCTGGCATGGTATTTTTAAAAGAGGGATTCCTTGCCTGAGGTCCTAGAATAGGACCTTCGATGCTTCTATAACCCACCCATTAGATGGTAAATTGGAAGTATGTTAATTACAGAGCTCTTGACCAACTTTTTGTTTAATGGTAATTATGATAAAAAAAACTCTGTAGCTTTTTGAGAATAGGACTTGAAATTGATCCTGGGAATTCATAAAAATTACACCCTCCAAATTTCAGGGTTTTTTTCTTTTTCTTGCAACACCCCCAACAGCTTTCTTTTTGCATCCAGGATTAGAAAGTCACTTTCTACAAAAGTTCCCCAATCCCTACTTCCCATTCTCAAATGCTCAAATACATTATTTTCCCACTGTGTATTCCATAGTACCCCATTTTTCCTTTAGCAAAGCACTTGTTACATTTATTTTCAACTCATGGTTAACTGTGATTGTTTCTCACTGCGGGGCAGTCAGTGTGATAAGAGCAGAGACCACATATTTCCTCTTCGTTGTCTGTTTAGCACCAAATGCAATAGAATTTAGACTGTATTTGTGAAATGGATTAAAAACGGAATGAACGAATGAATGAATGAATGAATGAATGAATGAATGAATGAATGAATGAATGAAAACATACAATTGGTTTTCACCTTTAGGAACAGCAAGCAATGTACAACCTCCCAGGGCCCTTAGATGCTATTATTGATTACGGCAGCTCCTTCAGGATGCAGAAATAGAAGCACAAGACCAAAATCTCTGTTAGGAGATGCACAGTAGAAGGGAGCAGCAGCTACCATTGCATCTCTACTTGCTTCAAGTGTCACAGGAAAGTGCCTCAGGAAATAGCTCAGGCCTCAGGATGAACCAGTCACAGGTCATTTTCAATCTAGCCCAAATACACATTACCACAGAACAAGTTCTCCAAAGCATTTTTAAATAACCAATCACTTTGCTTAGTGACTAACGTTGTAAAGCTTTGGGGATTTCTCTGTACTTTTTAGACTATTTCAAATAAAAATTAAGGATGGGACAGAGATATAGGTGTGGAGAGTCAGAAGCAACCCACCAAACCAATCTGACAATCCTTAAATGCATTATTTTAATTCAGTATCTAATTAAGAAGGATTCTGTGAGAATTGACTCAACTTATGCTGTGAATGAAGTGTGCAGATTTGCTACACAATGGAAGCAAAAGTTTGTGGGTGTTTATCCATATTCTCATGTATGGTTCCAATAGGAACCTCAAATCACCTCCCTAAGAAATTGGTGGGAAAAAACAAATAAGCAAACAAACAATTAAAAAATCAGCAGAGGACCTAAATAGACATTTCTCCAAAAAGGACATACAGATGGCCAATAGACATACGAAAAAATGCTCAATGTCACTAATCATCAGAGAAATCCAAATAAAATCCACAATAAGTTATTACCTCACACAAGTCAGAATGGCTATCATCAACAAGACAAATAAAAACAAGTGTTGGAGAGGCTGTGGAGAAAAAGGAACCCTCATACACTGTTGGTAGGAATGCAGATTGGTGTAGCTGCTATGTAAGACAGGGTGGAGGTTCCTCAAAAAATTAAAAATAGAATTACCATATGACCCAGCAATCCCTCTCCTCTGTATATACCAAAAAAAATCTGAAAACATTTATCTGTAAAGATATATGTGCTCCAATGTTCATTGCAGCTTTATTTATGGTGACCAAGACATGGAAACAACTGAAGTGTCCTTTGATAGGTGATTAGATAAAGAAGATGTGGTACATATACATGATGGAATACTATTCTGCCATAAAAAAGATGAAATAATGCCATTTGTGTGACATAGATGGATCTTGAGATTATTATGTTAAGCAAAATAAGTCAGACAGAAAAAGTTGAGAACCATATGATTTCACTGATATGTGGGATATAAAACTGAAAGCAACAAAGGAACAAGACAATCCTAAGAAAAACGAACAATACTGGAGGTATCACGCTCCCTGACTTTAGCTTGTATTACAGGGCAACAATAATCAAAACAGCATGGTATTGTCAGAAAAACAGACACACAGACAAATGGAATAGAATTGAGAACCCAGAAATAAACCCACATAAATATGGACAGATAATTTTTGACAAAGAAGCCAAAAACATACAATGGAGAACAGACAGCCTCTTCAATAAATGGTGCTGGGAGAATTGGAAAACCACATGCAAAAGAATGAAACTAGACTGCTATCTGTCACTATATACCAAAATTAACTCAAAATGGATCAAAGACCTAAACAGAAGACCTGCAACAATAAACTGCACAGAAGAAAACATAAGTACTGAACTTATGGACCTTAGGTTCAAAGATCATTTTATGAATTTGACTCCAAAGGCAAGGGAAGTAAAAGCTAAAATGAATGGAATTATATCAAACTGAAAAGCTTCTGCACAGCAAAAGAAACCATTGACAAAATAAAGAGGCAACCAACCAAATGGTAGAAAATTTTTGCAAACAACGCCTCTCATAAGGGGCTTATATCCAAAATATATAAGAAACTCATACAACTCAACAACAACAAAAAAAAAACAATCCAATTAAAAAATGGGCAAAGGAACTGAAAATTCATTTCTCCAAAGAGGACATACAAATGGCCAATAGACATATGAAAGGATGCTCAACATCACTAATCATCAGAGAAATGCAAATCAAAACCACAATGAGATATCACCTCACCCCAGTTAGAATGGCTATCATTAACAAGACAAATAGTAACAAGTGTTGGAGAGGCTGTGGAGAAAAAGGAACCCTCATACACTGTTGGTGGGAATGCAGACTGGTGCAGCCACTATGGAAGGCAGTGTGGAGGTTCCTTAAAAAATTACGAATAGAATTACCATATGACTCAGCAATCACTCTCCTGGGTACATACCCCCAAAATCTGAAAACATTTATCCATAAAGACATATGTGCTCCAATGTTCATTGCAGCTTTATTTACGGTGGCCAAGACATGGAAACAACCAAAATGTCCTTCAATAGATGAATGGATAAAGAAGTTGTGTATATACACAATGGAATACTATTCTGCTATAAGAAAAGGTGAAATAGTACCATTTGCGACAACATGGATGCATCTCGAGATTATAATGCTAAGTGAAATAAATCAGATACAAAAAGCAGAGAACCATATGATTTCATTGATATGTAGTATATAAAACTGAAAACAACAAAGGAACAAGACAAACAAATGAGAAACAAAAACTCATAGACACAGACCATAGTTTAGTGGTTACCAGAGGGTAAGGGGGATGGGAGGTTGTAGAAGAGGGTAAATGGGATCAAATATATGGTGATAGAAGGAGAACTGACTCTGGGTCATGAACACACAATGTGATATATAGATGACGTAATACAGAATTGTACACCTGAAATCTATGTAATTTTACTAACCATTGTCACCCCAATAAACTTTAATTAAAAAAAAATTGGTGAAACACTGGATTCTCTTGGGGGTTCTGTCTTGTCTTCTGTGGTGCAAGTCTGCTTTGAAATATTCTCTTCCTTCCATGCAATGTAGGGAATTCTCCATCTTTCTCCTGTGAGAGCAGTGCCATCAATTTTATGTTTCTATGTCTCTTGTATTTCCTCTTGTTTCTAATTGGCTACTGAATAGATTAATTTAATGGGAAAACATTTAATGTGCCTGTTGTCTTTTACCTGAGGAAGTTTTTCTGTCTGTTCCTCTTTCTCTGCTTACCTGATTTTGTGTGTTCTTTCTGCTGAAATCGTGGTGAAAATTATGCATGTCTCCCTGGCACTTTGCCTAGAAAGAAGCAATTTTCAGATTGAATTTACTTTTTAAAAAAATCTCTTTATCTACATGGAAGTTATTGACTGTGCTACTGTATTTCCTATGATGTATGATCAAAAAGTCCCAGTGGCTGCAAGTGGCCTTGGGTTGTGTTATTTAACTCTTTCATGCCCAGCACACGTGGATTATATATAATCATTAATGCTAACTAACCCTCATCTTCCTTCTCCACTGTGTTAAGGAAGGTTTTAATGTTTTGAACTAAACGCAATTCATGTCAAGTCATTGCTTACTTGAAGTCTTTAGTTCATTCAAACTATATTGAGTGTATACTATGTGCCAGGCACTAAATCCTCGTGATACCAAGTCCAATAAGAACAAAAATGACAGGTTAATGAAGGAGATGGAAAATAAAACAATAAATTAAAACGCAGCATGGTAAGTGTTGTAACCGAGATCATTATAGGGCTTGGGCACTTGATTCAGACTGGACATTTCCCTAAAGAGTATTTTGTTTTGTTTTGGTTTGTTTTTTACCATCTTAACCATTTTTGAAATATAATTCAGTAATGTGTTCATATTAAAAGTATAATTTTGAGAAAAGGATGAGAGGCTTTACTCCATATCTTTGTGTGTGTGTGTGTGTGTGTGTGTGTAAACAGCAATCTTGATAATATTAGTATATTTGCTTTGAGTGATGCTGTCTCCCTCACTCTTTGGTGTTTGTCCCTCTTGCCATCCTATGGTATTGAAAGCAACTATTCTAATATAGTTACAGAGTTTTATTGGCTGATCTCCAACATACTTAATGTTTCTACTCCTATGTTTTGGTCATGCTTTTCCCCTTCCCTGAAACACCCTCCCCTTCTTTTCCACATATCCATGGCTTTGGGTGACCTGCCCCTCAAGGCCTCAGGCAAACCCCACCTGAAATCTGCTTTCTTTGATGCTCAGTTCACCTACTTTAAGGACTTTGCTCATAGATGATGATCATAGTAACTTACGAGTTTTTGGAACTTGGCATATGTTACCTTGGAAAGTTATTCAGACATTAAATATAAGTCTTACCTACTAAGTTACAAATCTCTTGAGGAAAACAACCATGTTTTAATAATAAATCACATGTGATTAGAACTTTAAGAATGCATTTAAAATTTACTGAGAACTTAGTGTGTGCACAGCACTGTATTCAACATAAGGACATGATGACACAGATCCTCTCCTGGAGAACCTCGTTATCTAGTGCTTTCATATACACTATTACATTTCCTTTAAAAAACATTTGCAATAGTTACAGAAGACATTATTATCCCAATTTTATGATACGGATATGGAGACTGAGGAAACTAAGTGGTCTGCAATGGTAAAGCCAAGACCGGTGCTATTTTCTAAGGAGATGCAACATGGCATATTGGAGGGATTATGGGATCCTGGAGAAATAATGCTCAGGATTCTCACTCTGGTAGTTGCCATCTGGGTGGATTTGGAAAAGTTATTTAATATTTCAAAGTTTCAATGACCTCATCATGTCACCCATGAATGATAGTGTCTATTGTATAGACTTGTTGGAAAGGTTACATGAAATCATGAGTAGTGTCCAGTGCCTAGTGAGCCCTCAACAATGATAGCGGCTGCTGCTGCCACTACCACTATTGCTGCCACTACTGCTACTAGTACTACTACTGCCCAGTAGTCCCCCTGTATTCATGGTTTTGCTTTCTACAGTTTCAGTTACCTGTGATCAACTGCGGTCCAAAAATGTTAAATGGAAAATTCCAGAAATAAAAAATTCATAAATTTTAAATTGAACACTATGCTGAATAGCATGATGAAATTTCACTTTGTCCTGCCCAGGTCATGAATTACCCCTTTGTCCAGTATATCCATGCTGTATGCACTCCCACCTGTTAGTCACTTAGTAGCTGTCTCAGTTATCAAATTGACAGTTGAGGTATCACAGTGCTTGTGTTTAAGTAGCCTTTATTTTACTTCATAATGACTCCCAAAGGAAAAAATAGTGACTGGCAATTCAGACATGCTATAGAGAAGCCATAATATACTTCCTTTTGGTGAAAAGATACGTATGTGTATGTATAGGAAAACACATAGCATGTACAAGGTTCAAAACTATCCACGGTTTCAAGCATCTGCTGGGGAAGGGCTGTCTTGGAACTTACAATGTCTGAGAATTACATTTGCGAATTCATCCTAGAAAAGTGCTACATACCTCATTGCTGACTATCACTATAGTCACCTTCGAAGTGCTCCCCTTGGGAAGCTATGCACTGAAGCCAGTACCTACTCCTCCCTTCAAAGCAATTTTGGAACTCTTTTTCTGGAATGGCCATCAGAGCTGTCGTCGTATTACCCTTGATGTCCTGAATGTCACCAAAATGTCTTCCTTTCAATATTTCCTTTATCTTCAGGTAAAGAAAGAAGTCATTGGGGCCCAGATCAGGTGAGTAGGGAGGGTGTTCCAATACAGTTATTTGTTTACTGGCTAAAGACTCCCTCACAGACAGTGTTGTGTGAGCTGGTGCATTGTCGTCATGCAAGAGCCATGAATTGTTGACAAAACTTCAGGTCGTTTTTGTCTAACTTTTTCAAGCAGCCTTTTCAGCACTTTCGAATAATAAACAGGTTAACTGCCCAGTCGGTACAAATTCATAATGAATAATCCCTCTGATATCAAAAAAGGTTAGCAACATCATTTTGACTCTGGATTTGGACTGACAGAATTTTTTGGTAGTGACTTCCATTGTGCACTTTAACGCTTTGTTTCAGGGTCGTACTGGTACACGCATGTTTCATCATTAGTAATAACGTGTACCCAAACCAATAACGTTGCCCCAAACATCGTCATGCCTCTCCAAAAGGTCTTGGCAAACTTCAACTCTCCGTTGCCTTTGTTCATCAGTGAGCTCCTTTGGGACCATTTTTGCACACACCTTTCTCATGCCAAGATTTTCAGTTAAGATTTTCCGAACTGTTTCTTTATCAATGTTTAGTTGGTCTGCTATGCTTTTCACAGTCAGCCAACAATTTGGATGCACAATTTGACAAATGTTTGCAATGTTTTCATCAGTTCTGCTCGTTACTGGCCGCCATAACCTCTGTTCATCAATGACGCGTCCTCTCCCCTCAGAAAAATGTTTAATTCATTTGTATACTGCCATTTTCTTAAGGGCATTATCCCCATAAACTTGGACTAACATGTCGCTGATTTCACTTTCCACTCTTGCCAAGTGTAACAAGAAATTTAATGTTTGTTTGTTCCTCTAATTCAAGCTCTGACATTCTCACCAGGACACACAAAAACACGCAACAACAATAATGAATGCCACTCAGCAAGACACCGCCACATATCAACACAAACACAGCTGTGAGACACTGATATACAAAGATTCTGTAACCTTATCAAGCTGTTTGTACACTGCTGCTAATGTAAGTGCATGGTGGCAAGTTCATGAACTTAATTGTCAGACCTTGTATGCCCCACAGATTAGGGGGAGATACTGTACTGCTTACTTGTACCACTGTTATACGTTCTATGCCTATGATGCATCTCCAGTGCCTAGCACACGAAGGTACTCTTTAATTGTGTTGCTTTTTGCATTTGCACACTAGCCAGAAGCAGGGCTGACACCCAGACAGCGCATGTCAGCACAAGTACCAATTCTTTACAGTTGGTATCCATTCTGACTGAGCAAGTGTCTATCCTGATTGGCTGTTGCCTTTGCTACCGTAATTGTGAAATATTTCGCACAATACTCCTGTCTGGAAGTATCGTGGGACAATTGCTTCATGCATTTTACCTCGTATAGGTAACCACACATAATTAGTGGCTCTATCTTCCTCCATCAGCCAATACTTGCCATAGAGAAGCATGCCACTCAAACACAATCATTAGGCTAACACAGTTCTGAAGAACGTTCACAATACTTGGCACATTACCCATTTGGAGCCAACCATGTGCAGGGATTCTTTATATCAGGCACCTGTGTATCAGGGAAATGCCTTGAAGTTGGGTTTAATCAACAACCAGCCATGGGATTCATTTCCTTATCGCTCTGGTTCAGGAATTTCTATTTGGCTATATTTCTGACATGTCAGACATTTCCCACACGTCGTTCAATTTAATTTAATTTATGATCCTTGCTCAATAATCGTGACTCCAGGTTAATAGATGCTTTGAAAAGTGTAGCAAGTGGGCCTTTCAGACATCTCTGATAGAGCTGCTTTTCCAGGCATCAGGGCATTTTCTACTGTACCCTTGGCCTTAACACAACCAGAAGAGGTGGACAGAAAAGGAACCTCATTAAACATCTGTAGGCTATGAAAATATGAAACCACTGAGCCAGATGGGGCCATAACCTGCATTAATATTGCTCTTTTGAGTAAGGTCACGTGTGCCCATGGCACAAGTGTAAACGCACACAGAGGCTTTTAAAATTGCCTCTGTCTCAGGTGCCAGGGAACTGGTTCCTGGCAATAACAGCTTCTGTGACTCCTACTGCAGTATTCCTCTGACAAAGAAAGTATTGTCAAAATCCAAGCTGGGAGCATGTGCTGCTTGGAAGAGCAGTAACAGAGATCAAGGAGCATGAAATGCAACTGTGCACTTGTAATGAAATTGCCCTTACTTACCGCCTGGTTAGTACTCGTGATTGCCACGGTATGCCTCTGCAATCACTCTCAGCATAATGAAAAATAGCAGCAAACTTTAGCTTTTCAGATGGCTCGTATCAGGAGTAGATAGAAGTGTTTTCAAGGCCGAGGTGGTAATGAAGAGGAATCCATGATGCAGAGAATAGCAATTGATGCTTATTCATGGATAAAGGAGAGATATATTAGCTGGAGGACTTCCCACACACAAGTCTTAGTGATTTAATGTCTCTGCTCAAATGTCAACAATGTACTGTGTTTCTGACTATCCTATCTTCCTGAGAGATTGTATCATTTTCTTTGAGAAGTAATATAGCTTTACTGCAGATGAGAGTCAAGAAAGGTACAACTTCTGGAATAGAATTTAATCGCGTGTGCGCACGCGTGCATACACAAACACACACACATACACACATACACAAACACACACACACACACTCCGTGAAACAGGGATTCCACTTCTAGGTATTTATCCTAAGGAAATGCACATATATGTATGTTGCAAATATTTAATTATAATGTTATTCGTTGCAACATTTTCTGTTTTTTAAGAGTAAAACCATAGACCACCCAGATGTCTAACAATAAAAAATTAGTTACATAAATCATGGCACTTCTATATAATGGAACAGCATGTAGCAAAAGAATTGTTTGTAGAGAAAATTCAAGGACAGGAAAAGAATATTTTTAATGTACTTAAATCTATATGTATATATACCAATAAATGGTAAAAAACTATATATATATATATATATATATATATATATATATACATATATGTATATAAAATGTGAACAATGATTATTTTAGGTGGTAGATTTTGGTTTCTTGTTTTACTTTTTTGCTTAATGATATAAGAAAATACTTTTATAAGAAAAATGTTTGTTTATAGACAAAAAAGAGAAAAATGATAACTACAAAAATAGTGTGAGGTCCTCTTGTGTCTCGGTTGCTGCCGTGCCTTCCAGACTGAGGAAGACCTGAAAACTTCGGGGCCATGTGAGTCATGGCTATGGCCTCATTGGCAAGCAGGAGAAGCACCCAGGAGGCCGAGGTAATGCTGGTGGCACGCATCACCACAGGATCAACTTTGACAAATACCACCCAAGTTACTTTGGGAAAGTTTGTATGAGGCATTACCACTTAAAAAGGAACTAGAGCTTCTGCCCAACTGGATAAACTGTGGGCCTCGGTCAGTGAGCAGACATGGGTAAATGCTGCCAAAAATAAGACTGGAGCTGCTCCTATCATTGCGATCAGGCTATTCCAAAGTTCTCGGGAAGGGAAAGCTCCCAAAGCAGCCTGGCATGGTGAAGGCCAAATTCTTCAGCAGAAGAGCTGCGGAGAAGATTAAGGGTGTTGGAAGGGTCTGTGTCCTGGTAGCTTGAAGCCACACGGAAGGAAGTTCATTAAATGTGCAAGTGTTTTTTCTGTTTTTTGTGTGTGTTTTTTTAAGTAGGTGTGTGCGTCAGTTTTTAATATATGTCATTATAGACTGGTAGAGCTTACTACTCATCTACACATGTGACTATGATTTCATGTCAATATGTGATGTATGATTAACTTTTAATTTTATCTGAGGTTATTGTTTTCCTTTGGCTGTGCACAGAAAAGAACTCGACAGAGCCACACAAGAATGCTGTCCTTTCAAGGGGTTCTTTATCTTCATTTGTATTTACACCATAATGGATAACTTACCACTTCCCAAACATACCCCATATTTTCCCATACTGTTGTAGACTGCTTCCTCCCCTTGGAAAAGGTACCTTTTCTCATCCATTCTTACAAAGTCTACTCATTCATCAAGGACTAGTTCAAACCTTGTTTGTATGATTTGCTCTAAGTCTCCTCATTCATGCACATACTTTAATTTTTCATCTTTTCAGACTTTTGACATTTCACACTATGAGTTGTGTCCATATTTTATCTTCTCTAATATATTGTAAGCTTACAGAAGGCCAAGACTTTACTCATCTTTGTGTATTCATAAAATGGGAGGCATTGACAACATAGCTGGTTAAATATTCACTGAATATGGAAATGAATGGCCCTTTTTTTCAGAATACAGAGATTGACATATGTCTGATATGAATGTTGATAGCACTGATGTGAATGTAGTTCCCTGGCTATTTTGTGATTTCTAAAGTATTTTCAGGCTTAATTAGCACTCACTTTTTGAAATTGGCCTTAATGTAATATATGACTCAATAAGCATTTATGTAAAACAGACACTGCAAGGGAGGCACTCTGAAGTACTATAACAACCAGTTTATAGACTTTTCCAGGAGAATCTCATCTCTAAGGACTCACTGGAGCAAAGGTTAGGGACATGGCTGCTGGAAATGGCCATCTTCTGACACGTGGTACTGAGCCCTCTTTCTATGCCCCCAAGGTGGTTCTGTGAAGATCCTCTCTGAAAGCTTCCAAAATGACATCTTAGGTTGGAAGCACTTTGCAAACCATAAAGGGCAAGGCAAATGTTAGTTGAAATGATTACTATTCAGAGAAATCTTTTGCAAAATGCTTGTGGCATGAACCTTCTCATTCGAGAAAGTGAGTTTGGCAGGCCTGAGTTGGTGCCGCACTGGTTGTTTTCCTTTTGTATTAGAGAACATACTTCAGGGACCTGCCCTTTGTGGAAAATGACTTGTTTTGTAAATGTCAGTGACTCCAAACTATCTCTAAGGGGGATTCTCATCATATACACATCAGAGGCTTAGCCAGGATACTCTGTCACTTGAGGACGACACTAAAGTCCACTCCTCCATTAGGACTGCCACTCGGACCTTCCAGTTCTAGGAGTGCTTTCAGATGATGAGCCCACACCTTTTACAGAGTCCTCACCTGCCCCCAGAATAAAGGAGACTCTGATTAGAGCCTGCAATTGGCAAACGTTTTAGTAGCTATGTTCGCATTTCTTCATACAATTGTTCACAAAATGAATTCAAATGTGGTTCCATTTGTAGACAGTTCTTAAATAGTGGACTCTAAGATTAGCCTTAATCCCTTTGAGAATTAGTTCTATTTATGGTTCACAATGTGACATCCTAGTTTGGAAAAGAGAAAAAGAAAAAAAAATAGAAAAATATACATATATAAATATGTATATACATATATAAATATGTATGTACATATATATATATATATGTATGTATACACACACACACACATTCTCTGAAACATTTTAGAGAAGCATTTTCTATTTTGTGAGATTTCTTAAAAATTCTGGGAGCATGATGAAGCTGCCTTGCTTCCCAGCATGATGCCACAAAGAAGGCAGAGGTGATAGAACTTGAAAACTGCTCCAAAGTGGAAACCAGAAGGAAAAGAGATTCTTGAAACAGTCAGAGACTGCAGAAGCACAAAAGAAGGTAAGAGTACTTTAAAAACAAATAAAATTTAAAGCAAATTCAGTCATTTAGATATTCCTTCACCTTGTCCAATTTGAGAAATGGTAAATACGGACTATTATAGTTAGGAGATACTAGTATCCTGCCCCTTAGGGAAACTCCTAGGGAGTTTCCGCCCTAACTCTTTCTTCCACACTATTACTGCAGACTTTTGCTTTGCAGTGTTACCAGAAAACAAAATCCCCAATGTTATGGAAAGCAAAATGTGCAAGCTAACCAGCCACCATGAGAAGGTCCTGTGATCAATGGATTCAGAGACTGAAGAAATGTGTCCAGACAGATGGATCGAATTTCCTGTTCAGGAAACGGCCCAGCCAGGAGCGCTGGCTGCTCCACACTCTGCCCGTTTTAAGGCTGTCCACTTGCTGCCATAGCCTCAATCACTTAGAGTTAAAGTACTAGTTGAATTGTTGTTAATCTTTCCCAGTGTGGTTCTATCTCAACTAAATCCTTTTTGTTTCTTTTAAGTGGTTTGAAGTGAAAAATAATGAAATTACCGAAGTAATAGAGAGGGTATTTGTGGGGACAGAGCCCCAGAGAGCAGTTTCCAGGCTCTCGGCCTCATGTGGAAAGGTACCAGCTCAGGTAGTAAATGGCCATCAACTGTGATTGGATGGCCATCAGCTATGACTAGTTAGATAGCCATCAGCTATGGCCGTCAGCTGTAACCATTGAGCCATTGGCCACTAATATAACTGCCACAGCTACGTTGGGGAGTCGAGTCAAGGAGAAAGTCGGTCGGTTGGCAGAAAGCAGACAGCAGGTCGCACGTCGTGTGAACCCAGCCGCCAGTGAGACTATAGTGGTATGACTCACCTACCTATGACTCCGTGGGTGTTCCTTTTTGGCCTCACCACATCCTGCATTCTTGTGTGGGGAGCGGGAGCAGAGACCCCGAAGGCTGCCCCGCATGACAGTATTTTTCCTTCTAAACCTGCATATTTTTTAGAGTAAAAGCCTTGCTATTAATAATTTCTCCAGGAAAATAGGCATATACCAAAACTGTCCAGGAAATTTCCCTTTCTCTCTCTATTTCTCTCCCTCTCTCTCCCTTTCTTTCTTCTTTCCCATGGAAGAAAAAAACTATGAAAGACTTTGAAATGAACCAGAAAGATTATTGGGTATCTTCAATGGGAAACCAGGTGCTGTCTAAGCACATCCTTCCAAATTAATTGATTTGGGGGAAATCTCTGCACCTTTCATTGTTTCTGATTTACTGTATATCTCTTTGAGTTATATAAAACTGAAAACAATGGAGATAATTCTTGTGTCTAGAGATACAAATAAATTTTGTCTGGTAGAAATACAATTGATTTCCTCCTCCCTTCTTTCCAGTAATCCAATTTCACAACTGTTTATAAATTCATTTCAACATTACTTATTGCTAATATATCTGTGTTATTTTGAATTCACCTTTGAATTGGTTGTAACTTCTTACTGGTTCTCTCATTAATGAATAAATTAACTAAGATTTTTGATACGTGTTGACATATGTTAACATGTGTAGAATTTTATCTTTTAATAATATTCCTTAACACCTTTTTTTTTCTTCTACTTCTTTTTTTCCTCAGATTATCTAGGGCCCAACAAACTCTCCATTTCACTATAACAATGTCCCTCTTTGGTGAAAGAGATCACTATCAACTGGAAGCAAGAACAGAAGCAGAGAGACCATTCAGAGCCTATTGTAATAGTCCCAGTCCTGGATGAGGGACCATGGACTGAGATTAATGTACTCTGACTGTAAGTAGATGAACGCCTTAAAGAAAAAGCTGACAGAATTCACTGATTGAGTGGATGTGAGGTATAAAGGGAAGAGTGAAGCCAAGGAAGTCCCTCAGCTTTGGGATGATTAATGGGCTAATTGTTGATGCTGTTTGTAGAGATTGGAAAGACTAGGAATGGGGGTGGAACTGAAACATTTACTCACCCAATTGCTGAGAATCTTGACAACTTATAGCTTGTAGGTGAGTTTGCATTCCTGATGCTGGACCTCAGCAGACCAAGGTCACACCCCCTTCTTTATCCAATGATGGAATGATGTAGGGAGAAGACCCAATTTGATACAATTCTAAATAGCCATCCCAGTTCTGGGGCTCCCTGTGGGACAACCTGAGACCTTTGCTATGATGGCAGCAGAAACTTGTTCCTCTGCCTAATCCTTCTGTGAACACTCCCTCACAGGTGTGGATCCTGAAGGCAATCTGCAATAAATGTCTTCCCTGTCAATCTCCATTAAAGAGACTACTCCCTTGGAGCCCAACCTACTTCATAGTTCAAAATCAGTTCTTTCACAGGTCATCTTCCACACTTCTGCAAAAGGTTATGCAAAATAGATTTGATGGTACACCCTCAAGGAGTGGATCACACTCCTTATCTCACCCCAAAATACAAAAAAAATTTTTTTTTTCTAAGAAATTAATGGCTTTCAATTGTCCATTGCCAGCCTCCTTCAAGACATCTCACAATCTGGCTTCTATATTTTCAGCGTCTTCTCTCACCATCTCACTGTAACCCCCACCACAACCTAGGTTTTTAATTGTAGTACCCATTTACTGTTTCCTGGAAACTATGTTTTCACAACACCGCTCTTTCATCAAATTTCCTGAAAGCTCTCCATCTATCTTACATTCTTCTCACAGTGGTAAAATTATGCATACTCCAAAACCTAGTTCAAAGCCAAACTCCAAAATCTATCAGTCTTTCATGAAACCTTCCCCAGTTTTCCCCAAAAGTTCACATCACTTTTTGTGTTCCCATCGCACTCTGTATAACATGTTATCTCTGTTGTTTAGATGTCTGTTGATCCAGCTATGCCGTGAGGTCCCTGAAGGCAGAGAACATCTGGCCAGCACAGTGCCAGGAGCATTGTAGGATTAAGACCCTGCTTTCTTGATCTCTTAAGTTATCCATCTCTATCCTTATGTTTCCAACAGAAATAAAGTGAATGCTCTTTGTCCTAGATTTGGTCTTTTACCCTCAGTTGCTTCATCTCTTTCCCTACTCTGAACTGGGCAAAAGAATGTCAAAGTCCTCCTCTTTACCCCTGGATCTAACTCTGAGAAACTCCAATAGTTTTATTCCTTTCTCCTGGCCCCATCCTGCCCCCTTTTTTTTTTTTTCTCAGCAAAATCACATCTAACACCAAAGGTCACTAGCTGAACTGAAATTCTAAAGTACAGGTGTGTTGAAGAGATGTCCTGGAGCCTCAGCTGCCTCTTTTCTCCCCACCTGCTATGTCCCCAAGAGTATGCACCCCCTTTAGGTCTTGTAAATGTATGATCCTTCAAATTCTAGTTTGGTGACATTTGTAAAAAGATTGAAAAAAAAATAGGACATCATCTTTCTCTACTCCTCTCTTTTCTCCTTTTCAAGATTGAGAATCTCCTCTGTCTTGACTCCTTGGTAGGACCTTGTGATACCATCTTTATTCAGATCTTCCAAAGAAATCTGGAGTGAACATACAAGACTAAGTATTTGGTCAACTCTGGGGTTCAAAAATGCTTATTAATGGGAAGAAGGAAGGGAGGAATAAAGGAAGAGAGGGAAGGAACAACAATCCAGTTCAAAGTTCCACTTCCGCTGCTTCCCAGGCCTATAGAAGCTATGAGAATATTTTTTGCACAGGCTTGTTCAATAAGGGGTAATTTCTGAGAAAAATGCAAAGCAATGAATATCAGAAGTTAGTACTTCAGACACTCATTCATACAACTGTAATATAAAGTCATTCAAAGAGTGGCTCCAGGAAAACAAAACAAAACATTGTTCCTCAGAAAGATTTATTTTAAGGTGATCAGGTTACTTTAGACTTTCTTAAAGATTCAGAATCCATGAAAAGTTTATTTTGATGGTAGAATTATATACTTCTTTTGCAAGGACCTAAGTCTATTGAACTTAAGGTTAAATGTAAAATTAGTTCTTCAGAATGTTCTTATGCTTTAAAAATACACAATGCTTCTATGCCCTTTGGATGAAAAGTGCCAGCGGTATTAAAAATTAAAAGAACAAAACACCTAATAAAAGCTCATTAAAATTTAAAATCCACTAGTTCAGAACTTATGATAATTTTGACACTGGCTAGGTTGATGTTTTCCTTTCCATTGCTTATGAGAAAGTACTTTGAAGTTATTAATATGTACAAATAGATATTCAGGGGAAAGAGTTCACTCTTTAAGGGGAGAAACTTCTGAAGTATTTTGGCAGCATCACTTCACTGACAAACACTATTAAAACTATTTTTAAATGTGCTCATTCAATGAATCAACTTGGATGAAGACCTGTACATTGTTTTATGTGGCTAACTTAGATTCTGAGCAGCCTGGTGGCATGGAAAGACTCCCGTAGATGTTCTCTGTGATGTCAGGTGATGGTCCCACTTTGGGTACCACTGCCCTCTCCACTCTCCTCAGTTGCCATGAGGAGAAGAAGAGTTGCTGTGGGTGAAAGTCACCCCTTCCACCCTCCCCAGACCCACTATCTCTGCCAGAGGAGGGACTGAGTTTTTTATCTTGTTATTTTCAGTGTCTGTCACATAGTAAGCACTAAACATGTATGGGCACCCTTACTATGTGATTATATACCATAGGCCATCATTTCCTTTTGGAACAGCCTTCATTTTTTCCTATTTGCATTCCTGAATTCTTCTCCCCACGCTCCTCCCTTGTTATTCCAAAGGTGTCTGGTGTTTAGCACAGTTCTGGGGGCCAGAACAAGAATCCACTGCTTCTTAGGGCAGACAAAGGACTTCATTGCTAGCTTGTGTGTGAGTCTGTGAATAACCTTACAAATATTTCTTTTCTATTTTTCCTCTCTAATGCCATTTAAAGAAATGAAGGCTTTCCCAGGAAGCCCCCAGCTACCATGTCCAGATGTGGGGGTCACTAAACAGCAGCCCTACGCCCACATGCACATGGTGTCTACACAGACTGCTGCTGCCCGGTGCTCAGTGGTCTCCTTAGAAACCAGCACGGGTACAGTGAGTCATGTCAGGAAACAGCCCGCTCCCAGCACCACTGATTCATCCCCACCTACTCCCACCTTCGTCTGCACAAAAAGTTCATCTCCCTGTCCTCTTGGGGCTGCATGCGCACTCGCCCTGCCCTTCTGAATGCTTACCAGGGCCGCAAAGTAATACCGAACACTGTACAGATCCACGAAACCTGCTTCTGGGAAGAAGCACACCAAGGAGGAGCTGTCGCCCACATGTCTGTGTCTTCTAGCTTCCAAGTTAACAGCCGTGATGGACCTCATTTCTGATAAGCTCCTCTATTCTCTGTGGTCTGAGTATTGTGTCTACAGTGGACAGAGGTGCAGTGGCTCTCGACACATTAAAAAAATGTGATCACATGTAGTCAAATCTCATCGCTTTGGAGGGGAAGGGGATTCAGGGTCCTGTCTTTCTATTTTTCAACCCAAAGTTGGAAGATGAGCCTGTTAACAGGGAGAAATGGAGGAGAAGGGAAAAGTAGGGAGTTAAATACAGCTCTGAACACTATGGAGAATCAGTAAATATTGGCAGGCAAAGGAGCAGGGAAAGGGAGAGAGGTTTTGCAAACCTCAGCTCATATCTGCTAATAATACCAAGCAGCAATTTGTCACCCGTCTGGAGACTTTGGCCTTCCATTGCCCAGGAAAACCCTCATCCCAGCAGCACTTAGAGAAACAGCACAGAATTCCAAGTTTCTGGCACACGATAAAGTGCATGGAGGTCAGAGCACCCAAGACTTGCTGACAATCAAACCCATTCGCATTTTCTTTAGGTGTGGACTTGTGTTAGAAACACAGCAACCTCTACTTACCTTGCATGGCTCTTTCGGGTTGTGATCTCACCCTCCCTAGACTGCACACATTGACCTGAGAGGGCATTTAAATTCTTGGCCTGGATCACAAGTCTTTCTTAGATATTTATGCCAGAACTAGAAGAATCCAATAAGACAGGACTTTGGAAATTGCCAGCAGTTTTGAGGGAGAATTAAGAGAACACAAGGACGTAGAAGAGGTTATCTGTGTTTCCTACGAAATTGCCCAGTAGATTCTTTCATACCATGAGAAAGAGATTAGAGAAAAATACAAATTAGAATGTTTACACCCATGTGCTGGGAAACAACTCGGAGGTTCTTTGAAACTGCCCGAGCCAAGTTTGTGTGGTGGTTAGAGATTCATACCTGAGTCTCAAGACACATCCTGTCTCATTCTTCTACTTGTGACTCCAAATCATATCAAAATGTCTCTCCAGATACTGTGAAAAATACTCTATATTGCAAGTTCTCTTTTTTCTAATTTATAAACATTGTTCTACTTGGTATATCAGCAAATCACAGAACCAAATATTAATTGAACTTATTGCTCTTGTGTGTGAATCACAGGGCTAAATTATGTGGGAGAAAGAAACGAGTTTTGTAAGACACAGGCTCTTCTTCCATGCAGAGAGTAACCAGCTAATAATAATAGTAGGTAATAATACTAGGTACCATTTATGGCAGTCTGCTATGAATTAGGCATTTCACATTATCTCAATTAATCATTTAACCTTCACAGTAGTGTGTGTGTGTGTGTGTGTGTGTGTGTGTGTGTGTGTGTGTGATTTATGCTATTAAAACTTTAATCTACTTATTTTAAAAAACCAGTCAATGTTTCTGATCTTGCTGAAATATATTCATGCAGCATGAATCCTATAGTCACAATCCTATATTTTAAAATGAAGTTATTAAAATAAGTACAAGTCAAAATGTGAGTAAAAGTGTGGGTAGCTTGCAATGTAACAGTTTCATCTCTCTTTTACAGCTGTAGAAACAGAGGCTCAGAAAAATGCAACTAAAAAGACAGAATCCCACTTGGGACCTAGGATGTTCTAAGTCTACATGAGAGTGTTTTCCGTTATCCCACATTGCTTCCCTGTTCTAATTTGGAAAACAATATACATTCTTGAGTAGTTAAATAAAAAGATAAAATTTAATGTTATATCAAAGCAATTCAGGACAGAAGAAAATGAATCCCCAAATGTGAAGGTCAGATGGATGTGGTTCCCCTTGACAGGGATCCTTGTAAGCTTGAACTCGGCCTTGAAAGACAGGTGAAATTTGGATACTTGCAACGCACTGGTGGAGGCCAATGTTTTTCATGTATCCCTTTCTGTTTTTAAAAAGTCATAGAATATTTGACTTTCATGCATAGCAAAGTATCTATGAGTGGAATGAGATGTTTGGGATTTACTTATAACACTCAAGCAAAAGCAAATAACTAAATCAATAAGTTGGGGGGACAGACCATACAATGTTGGCAAAATGTTATTGAAATCGATAAAACGCAGTGGGTAACTGGGAGATCTTGGTTCTAGCCCCCCTTCCTTTGTGAGGGTTTAAAAAGTTCAATATGAAAACCTTCCCAAAGTAAATGAAATGGCTGCACCTGTCTTAGCACAACGAACAGGCCCATCTTTAAGAACAGGATAACAAAACCACCTTGAACTCGTGAACAGTAAGTCCATTTAAGATGATAACCACCAGCCACAGGAAAACAGGAACATCCTCATGAAATAATGTAAATTTTAACTAGAGCATGGGGGGGTTGAATGAAAATAAACCTGAAGAGGAAGACAGAATATAGATACCAAAAGATCGATTGCACTGCTCAAATGTATGATTCATAATTTGGAAGCAGGGGCAGACAATATTGACTGAAACATAAGTCTCAATTATTTCTCTGTTTAGCTGCTCCTCTTCTTCTACTGTTGTGTTGCTTCTATGCTAAGGGAGTTGTTTATCCTGTTTCATTTTGACTCTCGTCTGAGAACATAATCCTTCCTTCAGTTTTAATAAAATTGTATTTTTAGTTCCACTCATAATGAAGCATTTCACAGTGTTGGGATCGCTTTTATTTTCCTACTTACTTTATTCCTCCTTAATTGGAAGTTTCAAATGATTTAACCTATTGTTAGCTTGGCTACACCCATATACCACCAAAGGTTCCTTTTGCCTCTTGTGAAGCTAGGAGGCTAAAGGGGCTTGTGTCAAAATTGGTCTGTGGGGAAAATTTTTTAATTAGTTCATTATCCCAACATTTTACAAAGAAGAATCTGTGAAAATTCAGAGGCCAAATCATGTTAGCTAGTCCATGTAGTGAGAGAGGGACTGAAGTTATAAAATTAATTGACAGATTAATATTCACTTGGGTGAAAAGCATGCACTAAAGCTTTAAGAGTTAACAGTAGCTCATTATGGTGACATGAAATGATGTGCCCACACTACAAATCATTTTAAGAACAGTAACTCGTTTTGCCTAATTTATTCTGTGAACTAGATTGTTTCTTAGTTGGGTTTATTTATCTGTAAAGAACAGAATCTATTCCAAGTTACCTTAAGGGACAAGGTGTCTCTATAAGGGATGCATGTGGTTTGAAATTGAAACTCAATTGGTCTCTGGTCTGGGCCTGACTTCTCCCTCCGGCGTTTCAGTTTTTCTCCATGCATCTGCTCACTTCCCATGGCTCTCTCCACCAAAAGGCTTTTTCTTGATGTTGTGAACATCAAGATATAAAACTAGTAATAGCCAATCCTTCTTGAGAACATTCCATGTGCCAGGCACTGTTCTAAGTATTTTACATACATTGATTCATTTGATCCTTGCAACAACTGCCAGCAAACTTTGCCTTGTACATGAACTGGTCTTACTGCGATTTAGACTAAAACTTCTAGCATATTTTCCTTTGTAATTGCACTAGCCCAGCCTCTGCATTTCCTTGTTCAGATTACAGAGAGTAAGGATCTGATTGTACCAGTTCAGTGTTTAAGCCATGCTACACAAAGCCAACTGTGGGCGGCTTCCTTTCCATCATCTTCCCTTCCCTCAGGGGCACAGCTCTGGACCATTCATCTGTGAACTACTGACAGGGGTGAGGGGAGTGGGCGGTGGGGGTTGGCTCAGTTCAGAACAATGGAGTGAAGCCAGCTCTGTCTGTGAGTGAGGCTGCTTCCTTATAAGGTGTTGTAGGAGGGACAGAACATGTTGACTCTCAATAACCAGCAGAAGAAGCAGGGTTTCACAGGTCTAGACAATTTACCTGTGACCTGGGAAGCCTTCTCTGGCTGTTCATATGTGAATGGTGTGTTCGGCCCCCCTCAGAATCTCTGTTAGATCATGCCCATTGTGTCAGTGGAGCAAGGGGTCACTTACGTACTGGGGAATGGAGGAACCACAAGATTGTCTTCTCCCAAAATTTGTCTCCCCCCGGTTGTAACTAGGTCTTACATAGTCCATCATTAAAAGCATTCCTTTGGTTAATACATATAAAACTAAAAAGGTCTCTGTCTCGGCTTTTACCACTCTGCGTTTTTCCCTTTGCAGTAACATCAAATTCCCTTAGTTCCTCCCAGGCACTGTGCTCCTTTTATTGTGTCAGAACCACTCTTAGGCCCCTCTTATGCTTGACTAACTGTCCAGTCTTCAGGTCTCCGAACGTACTGTCTGTAGGAAGCCCTCCTGAGTTCACAAATCTGGGTCCCTTACGGAAGTTGTAATAATACTGCTTGTACTCTATGTTTCATTTCCATTCTCAACTTCAGTTCAGGGGCCATATCTTCCTGGTTATTACTATATATTCAATACAGTGTCTGGCACATGTTAAGTACCACTAAACATTTGTTTAAATGAATTAAAATAAAACTGTCTTATTTTAAGGGATAACTCATTGATTATTGTTAATCCACAGACCCAATATACATCATAGATTCCCTAGACGGGCCTTAACGTGTGGTTCAGGGTCAAAGGCGTTTTGATTAATGAGAGGAGCTAGAAAAGTTAAAACCAGAAAAGATACAACCTGGAGAAGGAGACCTGGGTTTGTAAAATGTAGAGATGGAGGGCACCCCCGAGTAACGGCCAGGGTTGCTGTCAAACAATTCTGCGCATGTCTAAATTAGTTCCAGTTCTCATGTGCTTATTCTAGGCCTGCTATGACTGTCATAGCAAGCTCCCATTGGTCTGTTGGTTTTGCTGGTAGAAAACATCCTGCAAAAGAGACGAGATAGGGTAACAGAACCACGACTGGGACTCGTTCTGCATGCAAAGCCCGTAAAGGAGGTGAGTGGCAATCTCTGGTGGGCAGACTGCCGTCTGCCTGTCCCAAGTAGACGATTAATCCGTAAAGGTAAAAAAGCACTCAGTACTTGGGAGACAACCAACTCTTATGGACCTTTCCTCATTTTCGATAGCCAGGAAATGTCTATTTACTAACCAAATAAAACAGAGAAAAATGTTTCTAAGGAAAATATATGGGAATGCAGTCTCAAAGAGACTCAGTTCTTCATTAGACAGAGAAGATTTTGAAACACAGAGAAATATTTGATGAAGCCTAATGACTCCTTTGTCTTAAACTCAGCTGTGCATCCATGTTATACCGTGCTTTTCTATGTGTTAGTTATATAGCGGTGGCTTAAGCTTTTAAAGTTCGATCTATGTTGATGATTTAATCTTTTTTTTTTAAATTTGTCCTAACAAGAGACTCGTTTTGATTCACTCAATCTTACAAGTATGTTGTGAAATCATATTTGAAGATGGTTTAATTAATAACCACTGATGACAGATTTGTTTTTACATGTCATTAGTCCTTTTAAAAATGCTTTTAATAACAATGTTCTTGCAGAATGTGATTAGGCAGAAAGGGAAGGGCAAAAAATATGGAAAGGAAATAAGATAGAGGTAAAAATGAAGGGGGGAGAAATGAAAAGTGGAGATAGGTTGCTGACTTTCCTCTCACCTCACCAACAAGACAAGATGCTTTGCAGTCCCCTCCTAGCATTCGGAGTGGGGGGTCCCCATCTCTCTCGGAGATGATCTTTCACCCAGAATTTTATAAAGTTAAGATTTGAATACTGAAAACCAGAATTTAACTAGTCCCCAAAAATATATTCAGCAGTTTAAAACTAGGATGGAGAGAAAATGTATTTCTAGGAGAATTGCCTTGCTAACTGACATTAAAGAACATCATTTTGCCTTTTTAATCTCATTTTATCGTTGGACTAGAGAGGGAAAATAACTATAACCCTAGAGACAGGATTTTCATCACATATATATTTTAGAATGTTGCAGAAACAATTAGAAAAAAATAGATGAGAGAAAGACATACCAATAAAAACAATTCTTTTAGCTTGGGGAAAAGTTTATGGAAAATAGAGTTAAAATCCAGGTATTTGGAGAATAGCTTTGCAGGAACTGGGGGAGGGTGTCCTTTGAATCGACATTTTGGCAAGCATGACGGGCCCCTGAGGACTAGAATTCAGGCTTTTGTTCCTGCTGTCTCTTGTAAAGGGTATTTAGAGAGGATGTTATTAGCATTCCCAGAATCGTGTTCACTCAGAAACAAGTAAGTGAAGGCAGTCATTGCCCTCCACCTTCTCTTCTTTAGAACTAGCAGGCAGGCCTCTGAATAGGAGGGAGGAAATAGTCTGACTTCAATAATGGATTCGGAGAATGGCTGAACAGCGTGGGTCTGTTGGCAGCTCCCCCACTCCCTTGTAGATTGCTTCTGAAAAGGACAAGGGGACAAAAAGTCAGAAATACAGTTGTCTACACCACAGAGAGGTGTGGAATTGGATACAGCTCATGAAGAATTGTCTTCCACTTCAAAGTATATTATTATGGAACCTCTACTTCATTGGCAAAAGTACTTGCATGTACAGACATGTCAGCGATTTGATTTCAGGCACCAAGTAGTCCCTTAATTGTTGGGTCACCAGGGAGAGGAGGAAGCTATTGGGCAGACACAGTGAAAGGAAAATAATTTTTTCATTTTATCTGGAAGTTATTCTTTATCTAAAGTGGTCACATTTGACCTGCATTGATGCCGCTTTTCCTATAGAAATTAACGTCTTTTACTGGGGGTCAGACAAATTTGGGTTATTATCTTAGTCCTACCACTTACAGAGTATATGACTTTAAGTAAATTACTGAACCTCTCTGAGACAGTTTAAAACAGAAATGCTAATCATTATCTGCTTTGCAGCTGTTGCGAAGATTAAATGAGATAATGCCTGTGACATGGATTGCACTCTATGTGGCTTTTCCTAAGCCCTGCAGAAATATTGGCACCACTAGTGCACAGGGGGGCTGCTACTCTGAGCCCAAGGGCCCTTCACTTTGTACTTTTGGGCAGGGTAGAAAGAACAGACGGAACGCAAGGGTAAAGTGGGGTGTCAGCACCAGAATAGTCTACTCAACGTGTCTACATCTATAATGAAAATGAAAACAGACAGTGAATTAAGAAAAGAAGATGAACATTGATGCTGTTTACAAAAGCCAGAAAACTAATAGAGATTGAAACAAAAAAGCCCTGGGATATATTGGCTAGGTTTTGGGAAAGTAATAAAAATATTATCAGTTAGCCAGGGGCCATTTCTGACCAGGGATGATGTGCCCACCAGTCCCCAAAGCAGGGCAGCGATGTTCCTGCATATCATTAGCATACGAAGACTCATTCTGTTGTAAGTTTAATGTGATTACTTCACTAAATCCTGTTATTAATATTCAGCCTTCTGCCTCTTGTGTAGCACTACCACCTGTTCACAATTTTTAAAAGTGAGAGGATGTATTTGTTCTATATCCACCCAGCAGAAAGGGGCATGATGTTTCTTAGAGCCAGGAGGAGAATGGTGGTGGATAAAGTGAAGAAGGCACTGTAGGAGCTGGTTTGGGAATGAGATGCCGACCCCTGACCAGTCCACTTCCCATCGATATAAGGGATCTGTCCCAGAATCTCCTCAGATGCATTTCACAGAGTACAGTCAGAACACAAAACCTCCCCAGGTCCTTTAATTTAGCAAAGGAAACTGAATATAAGAAATTGATTACACAGATGATGAATAGTTGAGAAAGCAAATATGGGGCTGTGATAAAACTTGGAATAGCAGTAACAAGAAGCAACTACAACCCCTAAGGATGGAGTGACAATAGGACTGAGCAATGTTCCCAGAGTCCAATAGTCCAGGATCAGGCTCCCTGCAGGAAACAACTGGGGGAGATGGTGGCAGTTGGGACCTTAGAGAGAGCTACTACTGGTAGGACTTAAAGCCATGAAGGAGAGGCAACTGCCGCCAGTTCCTTAGATGACAACCAAAGGCAGTGAAATGGAAAGAAACACTATCATTTCTCCCCTCCTCCTGCCTTCCAGACTTCTCCAATACCTCCCATTGTCCCAGTTGCTGGGACCTGGAAGCCGGTTGCTGGGACCCTGGAAACAAATGTTTCCTGTGACATGTAGCAGAACAGGGGACAGGGCAAGAGATTGGAACTGAGAACAAACAGACCAGCACATCATACTCCATTTTAACATTTGGCAAGAAGTGGCCAGCTGCCGGTGAGTTAAGCTGAAAACCTTTACACAGAAAGGGCACCAGAGAATAATAACCACGTCACACTCTAGACCCTCAGTCAAAGGAAGTTGTGTCGCGTCCAGCACAACGTGGGTTGTGGGGAAGGAGAAGGACAGCGCAGAATTAAGAAAAGACAGTAGCCAGTAATAGAGTATAAGCACGGGCCAAGGGGATCAGCCTCAGGGACTGAACCCCGAATCGGACCAACGTGTAGTTTTTATTGGTAAACTTCTAAAGGGGTAAAAGTTTGTTAATCTCAAGATCTGTGTGTTAAGTAGCCTGCTGGCTATCTTTCCGAAAGCTCCCATTGTGTTCCAGCCTGCACTTTGCCTTCACACACAAGCACATCTCCAAGGAATCCACTGAAGGGCAGTGGCCGATATAATTCCATCAGGTGTCAGTTTGCTGAGACTTCCCCCTCCAAGGAGGTTTTCCAGTATCTCTCCATCGGGCCTCAGTTTGCTGAGGCACTCCCTTGTGAAATCCTGGGAAGAGCGCGGGGAACAAACGGCTTGGCAGCTGTAAGGCAACAAAGTTGGACGTCAACTCTGGGCACAGATAAGGAGCTTCAGGTAGAGGGAACTCCTCTACTGTCTTCTCTCTGGAAACAACTGTACATTAATTGGTGGTTATCAGAGTTGAAACACATAATAACATACTCATAACATGCGGTCTAATTTGCTTGTTCTGTTAACTAACAGTCTTTGTTTTGAGTTATCTATTTTAACCTTGTCCTTCTCATCCTGAATAATTGAAAGTTGCGTCTTGTTCTCAGACTAATTAACTTCTCGTATTTTTGACTCAACTCATAATACAGTTTTATAATAACAACATGTTAAATTTGTATATATCTTTACAGCTATGGCACACATTTACGTACATTATCCCATTTGGTTTTATGCCCTAATGAATTAGGATCCTGAAGTATTTTCCCAGGAATGGGATCCCGCCGTTACCGAAGAATGGAAACGGAGACTCCAGAGAGGCAAGTGAGGTTTAAGCAGAAGCAGTTTTCATTGCAAAAGCATAAGACAAAAAACGCAGGAGAAAAACAGTTCTCCGTGGAGAGGGGGGATTCGAGCGAAATGCCCCGTGAGTGGGGCTGTGCTGGGAACTATAATAGCTCTGAGTCAAAGCTGACTGGTCTTCGATACCTGGGCAGTCATTCTCGGCAGGCTTTTCAGCTTGAATGTCTTTGTTACAAACAAAATGCTCCCCCCACACACACACCTGAGTTTTGGCGGGCACCTCAGCTTGAATGTCTTTGTTACAACCTAAGTGGCCCTCCCCCTCCTACACCTGAGTCAATTACTCTGGCTGGTCCTGCAGCTTGAACAAAGTTATTTTCTCTGGCTTTGCTATGGTCTCGATCTTAATTCCTTCCACCATGGCCATGTCCCTGACTGCATATGATTTTCTGTCTCACTAATAGTCTGAAATAAAGGAGACAGAACTACATTATTGAATATATATGATGTGCCACCAATGTTACAAAGATTAATTCAGTCAATCAGCACAACAACCCAATGAGGTAGATATTATCCCCACTTTATAATGGAGAAAACTCACGTGGAGAGAATGGACTTCCTGTTAAAGTCACACAGCCAAATCCGGGGAACCTAACTTGCTGAAAATTCACACACACACACACACACACACACACACACACACACACACAATTCTAACTATATATAATCTACGTTCATCATAACTCTTATATATAATTTTATATGTAAACTTTACTTCATAAATTTTGCAATTTCTAAAACAGCCTTATCATCCGTTTATTTAGGAAACCTTAATATCAGAACCATTCACTCAATCTCACACATGCAGCTTAGGAATCAGAGGTGGGAACAACAAGGTGTCAGAACGTGACAATTACCCTGGCTCTCGTCTTGTATTTTTGAAGTTAAGGACTTCCTCAGCCTTAGTTATCTTATATAAAATGGGGGTGATATATATTGAGTTGAAACATACAGCAATAATGTATATAAAAAACTTATTAAAAGTGCCTGGCCCATATAAAGCGAGACAAGAAAAGTTGTAACTGTGTTTAGAGCGTTTCAGGGAACAAATGTTGAACACAGCCTGTGCCTGTTCCTTGCTGGGAGTGAGTGTGCCTCGTGCCTCTGAAATGTGTTTAACACCAGGGTGTTCTTAGTGTCCAAAAGCATCTTGTCCAGTGTTTTCCTTCTTGTCTAACAGAGTCTAGTCCGGGGAAAACTTCTTATTAGAATCATTTCCTAATGCCAGGAGGTGGGTACATGTACAAACATGCGTAGGTGTATAAACACTCCTACTTTAAGAGCACTCTGCCATATCTGGATAACAATAATTAAAAATAATGATAATAGAAACAATAACAGCACCGTAAAAAGTCAGTATATTAAATGTCTCTAAGGGGACATTTTTGGATCCCCATCTTCCTGGCCAATCAAATGGCCTTCAAAAAGAAATTCTTAAACAGGATTAGTTTGGGTCTATCTCTTTATAGTCAGGATTCTAGAAGACCTTCTGGCTTCAGGAAACTGGTTGGACTTCTCTAGAGACGGTGTTAAAAACTTAACTGGAAATTTACCCAGGAACCTGCTACAGTCATACTGACAAGCATTTCAGAGAAATGAATCGAAATGATAAGAAATGTGGCCAGAACTGTGGAAACTCTGCACACCACCTGAACACAAAAGTGAATGGATTTAGGAGGAAATGAAAATGAAAGCTATAGGACAACATGGATCAGCTCAATCATATACACACAATGTATCTTTGGGGTTCTGCCAGGAGACAAAAACAGGCTGGTTATTTCAACAGAAAGAATTTAATAGTAAAGAACTGTTAACTAAATGTAGAAAGAGAAGCTATTATGGAAGGAGCAACCATAGGAAGCAACCCCACCCAGAGGCTGGAGGAACAAAAGGAAGAGGCTGACCTTATCACCACTAGGTGGCTGGCAGAGGCTCCTGGGGAAGGAAGCGCTGAGAAGGAGGCAATAATCAGCTGATGCTGGGGTCTCTAACCCTGGAAGAATGGTCCTTCCAGCTTGGCCCAGACCTCGGGGGAGAAGGACACCAGCTTCCTGGAGCCCGTATCCCTGAGATGATACGGGGCTATACATGAGGCTAGTTGTGTGAGTGACAGAAAAATCACAAACTGGACTCAACTTCTGCTCAGAATGAACAGTGCTGCTGGGATAAAGAAAGAGGCTGCGGGGGTGAGGGGGCGAGGGGGCTGGAGGTCACTGAGGAGATTGAGAGCAAGTAGGAAGTCAACAGGGAGTAAAGAAAGGAGGGTGCCCTTCTTCCCCTCCAACCTTGCAGCTCCCTCCAGCACCCCTGTTAGCCAAGCCTGACAGGAAGTTGCCAGCGGGCAACCAAGAAACAGCGTTAGATTTGCAAAGTAGGGTATTGAAGAGATAATGCCTTAAATATTGTTAATCACTTACTAATTTTAAGTTCAGTAATAAAAATTATACTTTGGGAACATACCCAAAAGAATTGAAAGCAGGGACTCAAAGAGATATTTGTACTCCTATGTTCCTAGCAGCATTACTCACAATAGCTGGAAGGTAGGAACAATTTGTATTCATCGATGGATGAAGGGATGAGAAAAATGTTGTATATCCATAAAGTGGAACATGATTCAGATAAAAAAAGAAGGAAATTCTGACACATGCTACTACATAAATGAAGCTTGAGGACATTATGCAAAGTGAATAAGCCAGTCACAAAAGGACACATATGGTACGATTCCATTTATAAGAGGTACCTAGAGTAGTCAAATTTTTAGAGACAGAAAGTAGATTGGTGGTTGCCAAAAGCTGGGAGGAGGAAAATGAAGAGTTATTTTTTCTTCGGTCCAGAGAGTTTCAGAGAGTTCTGTGAATGGATGGTGGCGATGGTTGCAGAACAATGTAAATGTACTTAATGCCGCTGAATTGTGCATTTAAAAATGATTCACATGGTAAGTTTTATGTTGTATGTATTTTGCCACAGTTAAAATTTTAAAAAATAGACACACACAGAGATAGTAAGACAAGGCATTTTATCCATTAATTTTACTGATTTTTGAAGGAGTATTATTTTCTTGTAATTACAAAATACCATGTGAACTTCTGAAGAGATTCACAATCTGGTGATGAAAGGAACTGAATTAATTAAATAATTATTATTTTTTAAATTAAGGAAATATTTTTCTAATTCCTTCCCCACACCACGTATTTGCTTTTCAAAAGTTCACATATCATTCAAGGTCAAGTTTATATATCCCTCCAAATGTTATCTCATGTTATCCGAATGCTATTCCCTCTAGGCCCAATTGTGCGTTGTATCGACCTTATAACTTTCAGCATATATGGCCTACATTATGCTCACTAGATTTGAAACCAAAAGTAAGGTCTACATTTTATCTCTCTGTTTCTCACAGAGCATAGCATCATATAAGTACTCAGAAATATTTTTGAGTTGAGCTGTAGAATCACCAAAGTACATAAATCCAAAATTTGAAGTGCAAATAATGATCAACTGGTCAGGAATGCCCATTACTGAGGGTCCTGGGAAGCAGGATTTTCCATACTAACCTAGACTCTCCTGAGCAAATCCATATAGGCAGTTCCCCTAGGTGTAAAATTTAGTATTCTAAAACAAAATGGGTGCTTTGTTTTGTAAATTCATTACATAACTTTGGCAAAAAACATTTCTCAAAGACGAAATAGGCATGAACACCAGAGTAAAATAACAGGAAACAATTATACATAAATCTTCATCATTCTCATCAGAAATCCATTTCTGATGTAGTGACAATTATTACTCAACTCACAATTAACACCTAAAAAGCAGGTTGATAATTTTCTTTTCAATATAGCTATGCAATCAACATTTTCTCTATTTTGGAGAGAAGGAAATAAATCCTTAGTAAAGGTACTAATTAAAAATTCCTACATCTCACATTAGAACAATTGCAGGTATTAAAACTCCTGAATGTTCCAATTAAAACCGGGAAGGATTTGTCCTGCAATATGCAGTTCCATTCCCCCAGGCAGCAATATAAAATTGAAACTGGATGCTGGGAGCTTTGATCTAATGGCATCTGCAGGAGGACCACATGGTAATGTGCTCATCTTATCTGAGCCTCTAGCAAAGAGTTGTCCAGAGATGCTAATGAGCACTTTATCTTACGCTTGGACTTACTCTGTCGAAAGCTACTTGTGCTGTTGCAAAGGGCCAGTGTAACCACCACTTCACCACACAAAATAAGTCAGAAGCAGAAACACCAGAGATTCATTAGTCATTCAGCTGTTCACTTAAACACACATTTATTAAGAACCTAACTCAGGGTGACTGTCATTATATCAAGTGATGTGAATACAAAGAGGAATAAGACTTTTTCCAAAGGATTTACCAACCAATGGGGAAATAGACAAAGTTCTGTGGGAGTACAGGGTTGAGAGCAATTCGTTTTGTTGAGGAGATCAAGGGCAGTGTCCCTGAGAAGGTGACACATGTGCTGAGTCCTGAGGAATTCAGCAGTTACAAGTGGACGAATACGAAGAGTGGAACATTCTGAAGAAGTGAGTGCAGGATATGCCCTGTGTACAATATCCTCAGGCAGCTGTAATCAAGTCCCTCAAAATAGGCAGCTTAAACAACAGAAATTTATTATCTCCCAGTTCTGGAGGCCAGAAGTCCGAGGTCAAGGTGTGAGAAGGGTGGGTTTCTTCTGAAAGCCGTGAGGTAGAATCATTCCAGGGCTCTCTCCTACTTGCTGGTGACTTGCTGACAATCTTGGCATTTCTTGGCTTGTAGATGCATCAGCCCAATCTCTGCCCTCCTTTTTACATGGAGTTCTCCCTGTGTGCACATCTGTGCCCTAATTTCTCCTTCATATAACGACACCAGTCATAATAGGTACTAGGGGCCCACTTTACCCTGGTATGACCTCATCTTAAGATGATTAATTATATCTACAATGACTGTATTTTCAAATAAAGTCACATTCTGAGGTGCTGGGGCTTAGGACTTGAACATAGGAATTTTGGGGAGGACACAATTCCACTCATAAGCCTTTGGAAGAGGAATCATGTACATTAGCACATGAGGGGAGTATGTTTATGAGAGTATCTATAATTTTTAAAAAGATAGGAGAGGAGGGTGGAGGTTAGGATTTGAAGAGATTCTAGAGCCATGTTCAGAGGTAAATAAAGTTGCAATATATGCTCAAATGTTCTGGGAAACACTAATAACTGGTGATGGGATGAAAAGATTTGTGATAAAAAAAATAGGGGAAACACTGCATTAAACAAATGTTTACAGGCTTCTCAGAGACTGTAATATAATAATGTGTTTTATAAATCCACAAAGATGAGAGAGAGTGTGAAGTTCTTCCCAAACTTATTTCAATGCAGAAACTTTTTCTCAGTGAACTTCCACTTAAAAATAGTAAGTTCAGGTGTGGTCACAGTCCCTGCACATCTGTCCTAGCTTGCTTGCTTCCTTAGCTCTCTGAATTCCAGGGTCCTTCTCTGTAGAGCTGGGATAATCATAGTGATTTATAAATTCAGTCCCTGGGAAGGAAGGGAATGAACATGAAAATGACCACCAAAAGGTAAACCACTATACACATGAATCTAAGGAGAAGAAAATAACCAAATAATAAAGTCCCTTCCTTTTCAGCAGGATTTGGGAGGTTTGTGAATTTGTTGGACATGAGGTAAGAGAGCAGATAGAATAGTCATTTGTGGAAATAAAGATCCCTGAGAAGTCGAAAGCCACATACTGACACCTGGTCAGTATCAAAAGTCTGAAGGAAGCCCCCCTTGCGGGCTGCTCATGTCCTTCTCACCATTTCTCTCTATTTCTACTTCATTCATTCACTCATACATTCATTCATTCAACTACTATTTATTAAGCCCATTACTATGTCCTAAGTTCATTGCTCAGCGTTTTTTAAGGCACACTTTTTCTAGGTAGCTTTCACAGATTACTTGAATTCAATCTGCCCCCCACATCCTCTGTTCTCCTGGCACTTACTGTCTGGGTCATGCAGCTTAGCATTTGAATATGTATTGGTTTGAACCATTACCTCTTTGTATCCATTTATATGGATGTATGTCGTAAATGAGATTAAATCTTTCCTAAGCATTTGCTAATAATCCATGGATTTCCAACCTCAACATGCACAAAGTTAAGTGCATAGAAGGTACTTAGTGAGTGAGCGATGCATTGAAGGAAGTTTTGCATCTTGGAGAAGAGGACCTCGACAACCTCAGTTTAACTCATCCTAACGTTACACACACACTGGCACCCAAACAGAATGTGGAGAATTACCTGGAAATCTATAAATTACAACTTTTTTCATGATACCTGTAATCATAACTGATAAATTATTCCTAAGTGCTCATGTATGCAAGGGGGCCACTACGTATAAAGATTCAAAAGAGTTGGGCTGTGTGTCTAACTAGCACAGAGCTATTACATGGGCTGACATCTTCTATTTATTTATACAAATGATTATTCAGACATGGGACAAATTAAGACCTGATTTATTTAGGTAAATTACTCTTTCCACTTCATTTTGCTATTTGGCCCTTTCTGAATTATTCTTAATATTACTTAAGAATATTCAGATGGAAATTTTATTTCTGCTTGAAACTTAGTTCAAGGTCATTTATAGATTACAGAATATACTGACTGAGTTGTTGAATTAAAAATCACCAAATCTCTGTGGGCAATTTTCTCTGAAGACCAAATTGGTGCTCCTAAATCTCCAATGACTAGCTATTTGTTTTGTTAATTTTTCAGGTTGACAAACTGCTTTAATGTTGAAAACAATTTTGGGGGGAGGGCATTTCTTTTGGTCAATTTAAGAAATGATTTTAGTCTTATTAAGATATTTTTATCAAGAGTTTAACTCATAAAATCACTTTACATTAGCTTTGTGACCTAATAAGCACCTTCATACTTTATGGTTGAAGATACAATAATAATTAAATTGAAATATGAAGCCAATAAGAATTTTCTTCAAAAAGCTTGCATATCTACAAGTAAATAAAAGAAATAAACAGCCAAAGAATAAGCTCCTGGAGAATTTCCAGCTGTCTTGTTCAATCATTCAAAGAAACTCTTGACATACACAAACCCTCTTTCCAGCAGTTCCACCACCCGATGCCAAAAGTTATTGTATTTCCTCTTTTATTTCCAGCTTTATTGAGGAATACTTGACAAATATAACTGTATATATATAAAGTATACAACGTGATGATTTGATATACACATATGTTGTGAAATGATTACCAGAAAGTTACTCTCACTAATGATTTCCTTCAAGCCCACTTTGGCACTGCTTTCAATCTCTCCAGCATCTACTGTGTTTACCTGAAAATAAGACCTAGCTGGACCATCAGCTCTAATGGTCTAAAAATTAATATAAGACCCAGTCTTATTTTACTATAATATAAGACCGGGTCTTATATAATGTAATATAAGACTGGGTTTTATTTTACTATAAGACCGGGTCTTTATAATATAATATAATTAATATAATATAATGTAATATAATATAGTACGGGGTTTTATATCAATTTTTGCTCCAAAAGATGCATTAGAGCCGATGGTCCAGGTAGGTCTTATTTTCGGGGAAACACAGTAGAACTCCACATACCCACTTTTTAAAAAACGTATTTCCAATTCAGGAAATCTAAGTCTATAAGAAAAATGATAAAAATGATGCCTCTTGTGGGATGTAGCAGCATCAGCATAGAGAGAACACAGATCTCAGAATCAGAAAGCTCTGGTTCAAAGCCAAGGTCAACTATTAGGTTGGTGCAAAAGTAATTGCACTTTTTGCAATTATTTTTACTGACTGTGTGAAACTCAATTTTCCTAGCTTCAGCTTCTCCATGAAAGTATATTAACGTCTCAGAGTTCCTGGATTCAAAACAGGTTTTCAGCTCTTATTTAATAAGTCAATAAATGAATAATCTTGCAGTATCACTTCTCTCTCATATTCTGCTTTGGCCTTCTTCTCCTTTTAATATTTTATATTACTTTTGTCATACCACATTCTATTTCCTTTCTTTTCTACTCCCAAATATGCAAGAAGTTTCCTTTTTCTTTTTTTATTTGCTTCACACAATCCATTTCCCTGTCTCCTTTTCCCACACCATCCCCAGTGCTCGGAAAAGCTTCCCACTACATATTCCCAAAGCCACCTTTTTCCTCTCATTCAAAACTTGACCAAAACCATCCCCTCTGCTTATACCATGCACTCAGTGAATAATAAATGATTCAAATGGAGATGATGAATTCATCTACAAAGAACCTACATTCTGAGCAATGTAATTTGGCAAAGAAAAGATAACGAGTAGCTGCAACACACTTAGAAACAGGTGTGAGCTCTCTAACCAGCCGTTAACACATTTGCGCTGCCGTAATTACTGCCCTGGCAGATACTACATTGCCATAGAAACGCTGTTTCCAAATTACATATTTATAGGTTTTATCTACGTTGACTATAGTTTCCACATGTTGTTGGGAGCTTTGACAGTGAAGGGTGATGGGGACATGACTCACCTCCACAGCTGCCCCGAGCTGAAGGGTTTTAAGGTGCAATAAGACATGGGGGTGGGGGGGGGCAACCGTCTGTATTTCAAGGTGAGCACAGCTAGCACCTCCCCAGATGCACGCATTTAAAAATAAATGAACTGGCTAAATAAAAACACGATGAACTAGAGTAATAGTTGAAATACAACCACGTCAGGATGAGTCTGACTTCATCTGTAAAATGGGAATGATAATATTTCTCTTAGAAGATTTTCACTTGCTCAAGTAAAACATAACAAATGAATAATAATAATAATAAAAAAAAAACTTTGTAAAGTACAAAATGTGATGTGAATACAGACTTTAGTTTTCATTCCACATCAGAACAGATTGTCCTCACATGTTAGTGGAAATTCAGTGTGAGAGCTTTCTTGGTTCCTTTCTAAGCACTTTGGAATATTCTTTATTTCCCATATACTGGGGAGGCCAAAAAAATGTATACACATTTTAAGACAGGAAAAATACAATTAAAATTGTAATACTCAATATATACCGATAACACAAGATGAATACAGGTTATGTTTGACTTCTAAATTACAAGAGGTTCTCAAAGTGGTTATCATCAGAGTCCAGATACTTCTGTTTATGGTGAACTACTGCTTGAGCAACATTGACCAAAGTGTCCACTTGTATATATTATTTTTGGCACCCCAGGAATTTATGGATGAGCAGAGTCAGCATTCTCAAGGTTTAACCCCTGTTCCAGACCCTGTGAAGAAACAATGCCTGTAAGCACATAGGTTTTTCTCTTGCTACTCTCTGGACTTTTCCTCACTATCTCAAATCTATGAGGAAAAAATATATCAAAGTCTTTGGAATTTACATTTCTGGTTTCTATTGATGGAAATCAAAATGGCCATGAGAAACTATTGAATTCAAGAAAAGAGATGTAAGCAGACTTTAGTGTGGGGGCAGAGTCAAAGTGTAAATTGAACTCTTTCTCCTTAAAAACAACAGAAAAAAAGAATCCTTTTTAAATAAGCAAGAAGGCAAGAAGCAAACTACTTTTAAGGACAAGATTGAGCGGCTAAATTCTGATTTTAATAACAACAATTTGTGTTTACCTACCCTTTATAATCACAAAGTATTTCCTCATGCTTTACCTGTACCACACTAGGGAGTAATCAGAAGTGGTGAGTGATGGGATAAGATTTGTAAATGTTTCCTGGTTATATTACCACTTACATGTAGAATGGTTTATGTTTCTGTGCTCCTTCCACTGTTAAAGCTTATTGCCCACAGGAAAGTGAGGTGAATAAAGCACCTGGCAGTTAGAAGTTCACAAGACAGGGAAAATGAGGGTATAACGCAGGGAAGATCTCAGCAGACCAACTGTGCAAAGCAGGGATTAAGAGGGTCGCGAGCCACAAAGGAGGGGAAAGGTAGAACCTCGGTCTCAGAAAAGTAGCATGTCAACCTCCCTGGACCTGACCATGGAAATGAGAGTAAACATTTTTTTTAAATAAAGAGAAAGGAAGAAAAAGAAAAGAAGTCAAGATAAAAGAGGAGAGAAAGAAGAAGAAGAAAAAAGAGCCCAGAGAGAACAAAGAAGCAATAAAAGTAAAGGGGACATTTTGCCCATTTCCTATTTAGAAACCGTTTAGGAGGGTAACCTCAAGCTAACCTCAAGCTAACACGGCAAGCACAGCAGGAAAACAAACAAACAAACAAACAAACAAAACGGTGGTGTGACATGTTTCCGCAGAGAGGGCAGGAGAGTACACCCCTATGTCCTTCTTAGTTCTTAAGTGCTAGGCACAGGTGCCAGGGATTATGGGGAGCTGAGAGTTGAGACCCAAAATGGTGGAGAGAAGAGGTGAGAGACCCCACGATAGAGACAGTGGGGCACACAGACGAGGCAGGCATGAGATAGGGGTTCCACTAAGATTCCAGAGATCTGCACACTGAGAGAGCTGAGCTGAGGCCAACTTTGCTGCAGGGTGGCATGGGACCCACGGAGCCCCCACTATGCCAAGTGGAGAGACCTCAGGTACACCAGCCACAGACATTCATTGGCAGAGGCAGCAAGGAGAAAGAGCAATGCCCACAGACTGCACTGTGTCTCAGTGGGAGGTCAGTAGGTGCCTGCATTGGTTGCTTCCCACTGTTACTAGGGAAGCCATGGAAATAAACGAAGACCAACTACCACGTTTCCCCGAAAATAAGACCTAACCGGAAAATAAGCCCTAGCATGATTTTTCAGGATGATATCCCCTGAACAAAAGCCCTAACACATCTTTTGGAACAAAAATTAGTATAAGACCCAGTCTTATTTTCAGGGAAATACGGTAAATGAGAAAACCAAACGCCAGTTCTTTAGAGCTTGCCATAGCAAGGGAGTCAGCCACCATCACTTGCATTTTGGCAGAGATTCAACAGCAGGCAAAGTAGGAAAGCTTTAGCAGGGAAGAAAGAGAAGATTCAGGTGTGCCCTGATTGGAGGCTGTTGACATGGGACAAGGGGTGTGAGCTGTAAGTGGGCTAACTAGAAATGTGGCAGCCTTCACGATTGGTTAGGGTGCATGTTTAACTCTCTAATGGGTTCTAAATTTGAAGCAAGGACAAAAATTAAGGAAGCTGTCAGTTATTAATCAAATCCTGGCCATTTGGCGTGGATAGTTAACAGAAGTTATTGTTTAACTTCTTGGATGACCACTAGAAATAGCAGTGGGGCTTCCTGCAAGCTTCATAGCAGGCTGACTTCCTGAGTTGTTCATTGTAGATCAGGGGTTGATTTCCTGAGCAAGTTGCTGCAAGTTGTGGTTCAGAGTTCTATCTTTAATATATGGTCTGGCTGTTGTCTTTCTGCACAGTCATTCTCTCAGAGCACACCAGTATCTGCTGTCACCTAGGTGCTGCCTTGGAAAGAGGAGTGGGGAGAGAAAATTCTAGAGCAGAGGAGCAGCCCTTTCAGAGAGTTCAAATTTTGGATGGATTGAATATTTATCTAAAATGAGACCTAGTTAGCCGGAAAGAGATTGTTGTACCCTGGAATAGATGAATTTATCATTAATGAGAAAGTTTAATGTTTTTTTTTATTTATTTGTTTGTTTGTTTTTCTGCTAGCAACAGGATTGAAGGATCAGAGAAAGATAAAATTGGATTTGGGAAACAGAACCTACATTTTTTTTGTACTCTCAATATACGGTGTGCAAATTTTGATCCTGTTACTGGTATTGTTGTGTATATTTTACAAATGAGGAATCGAACACTAAGAAATATTCAAAATAATAATGAACATCAAAACCATACATTTCAATGTGTCACTTTCTTGGAAGCCAGTAGGTTCTTCCCAGGACACTTGGAGAGAGAAAGTGGCAGTTCCACTACTGAGGGCTAAATCCTGATACCCATAAACACAAACCCAACTAACTATGGTTGAGAATGTGGAGAAAATACTTACCCTAAGAAAATGAATTTATAGACTAACCAAGAATGTGATATTTCAAATATTGTAGTCCATTTTTCTCACAGATACGTACACATGGCAATTCAAGAATTCCTATATTTGACAAAGATGACAGTCATTATCAAACCCCAAAAGTTGAGTAGGTACACTGGGATTAGATGGTATAAGTTGAGCTAGAGAGTCACTTAGAAAAGCCATAATTAGAACTCGGGGCCAGATCATCCAAGCAGACTGCTCTAGACAAGAGTTCTCTGTGACTGAGACATGCACAGCCGGAGGGCCAAGCTTCCCACAACAACACCTGCATTACCCTTCCTCACCCCCTCCCTTTGAAACGCTGTAGCTGAAGCCATGGGAGCAGAGGTTATGCAAGTAAAAGAAAATAAATTGCTTTGGGCTCACTGTGATGAGTTAGAAAATATAATGAGATTTCATGAAGCACCTTTGTATTCCAGACTTCCAAATCACTTCTTACTACGAACACAGGGTAATACAAGTTGAATATCAAGTAATTAACGTTCATTTTGAACATGTATCTGGAATTCTAATTCTTTAAAGCCTGTCTTAAAAAGTCCTCCTCTCTGACAGCCACATTTTCAAATGTTCCAATGCCACCTACAAAGACCGTGTTTCATAAATTTCATATTGGTATTACAATAGCAAAGCAGAATAATTTTAAGGTTTTTTTCCATTTGATAATTGCCCTACTGCTTTTGAAAATAACTCTATTATTCCAGTGTTAGATGCATTCATTTTATTACATTATCTAAATCTGTGTAGATATTACAAGATTTTATGCAGTCCCTGGTAAAGACACAAAATATTCCTATTTCTCTCAGTTATGATTTTTTTTATATCAGTTTGTGCATACAATGACATTTTCAGTCATGCTCTTATTCACTACAAAATAGACATCAATGTGTTGCTCTTAAGCATGATATTTTTATATTTTCATTTACTATCATAATTTTTGTTTTTACTCAACAAGGGTAGAGGTAGATAATTATAATAAATAATATTTGACTACTAAATTATCTACTGTGTGCCACTCACTGTGCTTATTATCTTCATTTTGCAGGATGAACCAGGTTCAGAAAAGGTAAATGAGTTGTTCTCATGATAACACAGCACTAGTAAATGGGAGACAAGGCAGGTTTGTCTTAACCACTGCATCTCACTCCCATTCCTGGGCAGATCTGGTTATCTTCACTTTCCCAGCAAGTCAGTGTTCTGCTTCCTTCCATCCTTGTCCTCTCTTTCCTGACTCAGGCGACATCTTTCTAAGAGTTCAGACAATGAACCCAGGAGTTCTAGGTCGCAGCCCTGCACCCTGTGTAGATACTAGATGTGTAATAGTGGGCAAACTAGTCACTGTTGTTAACATTAGTTTTGGTTATAAATAACTCCCTAAATCTTAGAGGCTTCACACAATAAAAGTGTAGTTTTTGCTACCATCACAGTGTAAGGCAGGTACAGCAGCTCTCCTCCAAGCAGTGACACAGGGATCCAGTCTGTTCCCTTCTAATGGCTGCAAGAATGCCCACTCATCATGCAGCTGGCAGAAGTGGATAAGAGGCACTTTGGATGTGTACCCATTGGCCAGAACTAGTCGTTTTTCATCAGCCATCATGTCCACGCTAACTGCAAGGGAGGCTGGGAAAATGTAAACAATCACCTGATTATCAGTGAGTATTAGTAGTTTCTGCACATGGAACTAATTTTTCCTTTTTTGTTTTTATTTTTTTTAATCTAGCTAGGTCTTGTTTCCACTTCTACAAAGCATTGCACTCTGCCAGGCACTTAATATGCATATACTTAGTGTTTTAAAATGTAATATTATATTATATAAATATGTATATAGGACCTCAGGGGAGACAGAAGGTCCTATATACATATTTATGTAATATAATTATTAATTCTTAAATCTATCAGGAGAAAACTGAGAGAAGAAAATGGGTTTGACAAACCAAATCTCAATAACAAAATTCAGAGAAGTCATATTTTAGAACACTTTATGCAAAATTTTCCTTATAATATTATATGATCAGGAAAAGAATCAGAATCACAGCAGGAGAATAAGTAAGCACTTTTAAGGAAGGAAAATGGTTCTTAGAGTGGGGAGGAATTGTAAGGCACTTGTGAGAGGGTGGGTGTATTTGTAAGAGAGAGAGAATCATTTTGTTTTCTTGTTAATGATATTTTTCTTCACAAAATTATAAGGCTGAGGGATAGTAAATAAGTAGAGGAAAACCTACTAATAACTATGGTATTTCTCTGAAAATACTAATTAAATTGTTATTTTTATTCCCTGAATCTTCTTTTACTTCAGGAATCAGTTGTTCATTTAACGAACTGAGGATATTCTTGTCCTAGCTTCCCAAATCGCCCCACTGAGCTGTATCTTTAAACATATTTTATGTATCCCAGTATATAGGAATAATTTTATTATTATTTAATGCCTTTTCATATCTCAGTCTCTTCCTCCTTCTGCACATTTCCTAAATCTTGGAATATATTCTTATGCTCTCCACCTCTGTAAATTATCTTTCTGATGAAAAGCATGATGTGAACTCTACTTTGATAAAGGCATTGGAAAAATATTCTGCGACTGAAAAACATAACACAAACTTCCAAAGTGTTTACTTTATAACCACAAGAGTGGTATGAGTGCAGAAAAAAATTGCGCACATTTCAATAGCCTCCTTTTCCCCTTATTGCTATTAGCCTTTGTTTGCTTCCTAACTGTTTTCAAGATTAATACCTTTATTATTTTGTATAATTATGCATTCGTTATAAAACAAATCACAGTAAGCTAAAAATGTAAGACAGAGAGCTAAAACAAAATCACCCAAATTTTACCACCACAATATTATTGAGACACTTTCCTGTTCATATATAAAATAAAGGATAAATTGATTTGAAAAAAAAAAAAAAAAACACAGATAGACTCAAATGGCCTTCTAGTCAACTTGCTACTTTTCGATTAAGAAGCATGACTGTATTTCATCAAATCTAAAGCAGACACCCTTTTCATATTTCAGCATCTCTGAAATTGAGATACGTATTATAATAGAAAGTGTATTATATCACTGTGGCCTGGAGCATTCCTGATGTGACATCCATTGCCTGATCCCAAATGAACTTTGTTGCTATTTATGGTGGTCTCACCTGCCAAATGCAGCCCTTCAAATCTCAGACAGAAAGGAAGATGGTCTCAGTTGTTGCCTTGACAACTTCTGGTGAAAAAAAGGTACACATGCTCCCAAAGTGACTGACACACATTGATTATCTCCATATTGTGTTTTCAAGCCCTTCTTTGTATAGTTGATGTTTTCAAAATGTCATACAATAAACAAATATTATATTTGTATTTAGGAGGTAATATCAATATATAAAGTTTTTTTTTAGGGGACTCTGGGTTGATGGTAGCCTAAATTTTTGCCTCCCAACTAGTCTGAATCATGAGCAATTTCTCTATTATTTAAAAAACAAAAAACAAAATGGAGAGTGGGTCTAAGGCACAATTTCTCCCTGTATCTCCAGGGCAAGAAAGTATGCATTGCAGCCTCAGTGGGAAAAGCAGACCTTCATGGAGGCACAGGATAAAGACTTCTTACTAGGCCTCGGGTGTCCTATTGACCTATTGACCTTACTGGGAAAAGACAGTCAGCTTGCTTTCCAAGAGTTCTGGGAAACAAAAGATATTCTCCCAATACTCACAGTGTATGGTTAACAGTTTTCCACGTTGGACTTCAAACTCCAGTAATATATTATTTACCAGAGACACAAATAAAAAAAAGATACAGCTGTAAAAGTAAATAATGGAAAAAGATATACCCAGTAAATATAAACCAGAAAATAAGCTATAGTGAAAATATTGTGCTTAAGTAGATTTATCACATGTCAATCAGAAATGCAAAGATTGTTTAACTCCAGGAAATCAATTAATGAAATTTACTACAATATTGAAATAAAAGAGAAAAATCACATTCTGTCTCAACAGATTCAGAACAAACATTTGATTGATTTTAATACCTATTTATCATTAAAAAATAATTCTCTGCACATAAGAATAGAAGGGAACTTCTGCAACTCGATAAAGAATACTTACCAATAAACATCATAATTACTAGAGGCATTTTAAATATATTCCTTTCTAAGCTCAGAAACAAGACAAAGTTGTATTCTATCACAGAAATGGCTTATGTTATGGCCAATGCAAAAGTCAAATAGAAGATATGAGTTCCAGTTTTGGCTATGATAAACTAGTTGAGATCTTATGTGAACAACTACCATTTTTCCCCGAAAATAAGACCTAGCTGGACAATCCGCTCTAATGCATCTTTTGGAGCAAAAATTAATATAAGACCCGGTATTATATTATATTATATTATATTATATTATATTATATTATATTATATTATATTATATTATATAAGACCTGGTCTTATATTATAGTAAAATAAGACTGGGTCTTATATTAATTTTTGCTCCAAAAGATGCATTAGAGCTGATTGTCCGGCTAGGTCTTATTTTCAGGGAAACACGGTATAACAGCTGGTCAAAAATATCATAAAAAAACTCTTTTCAGACATTATACTTGAGAGAAGGAAAGAACCAAATAAAAACATGGAAGTCAGAGGAAAATAGGATGACATCTTTATAACACTGAAATTTTAAAAACTTGTCAACTTATAGTTCTATACCAAGTGAATATATCCTTCAAAACTGTAAACAAATGTATCCTTCAAACCTATAAACAAACTACCAACATAAAAAGCCTCAAAGAATTTGTTGCCAGGAGGTCTGCATACAATTAGTAAAGGAAAAATTTCAGGGTGAAGAAAAGTGTTACTAAACAGAAACATGGGACTGTAAGAAGGAATGAAAGCACATCTGGGGTAAATATGTGGGCAAATAGAAATAAATGTTGACTCTTTCAAAAAGAAAAATTTTAATTGGATTGCTTTTTTTTTCTTTTTTATTTATTTACTTATTTTTAATTTTTGCTTTTATTTTCCTTTTTAAGTTCAAGTTCATAAAATCCTCTCTAACACCAAGGTTCATAAGTTTAGTACCTATATTTTCTTCTATGTATTTTATTGTTTCTGTTCTTATATTTATTTAGCTCTTTGATCCATTTTGAATTAATTTTTGTGTATGATGATAACAAACAAACAAAAAAACCGAACAATCCAATTAAAAACTGGGCAGAGAACCTGAACAGACACTCCTCCTAAGAAGATATACGAATGCCCAACAGATATATGAAAAGATGCTCAACTTCACTAGCTATTAGGGAAACACAAATCAAATCCACAATCTGATACCACTTCACACCCATTGTAATGGCTGTTATCCACAAGACAAGTAATAACAAGTGCTGAAGAGGTTTTGGAGAAGAAGGAACCCTCATAGACTGTGGGTGGGAATGTAAATGGGTGCAGCCACTATGGAAAACAGTATGGAGTTTCCCGGAAAAGTTAAGAATAATATTACCATATGACCCAGCAATTCCCCTTCTGGGTTTCTACCTGAAATTTTTTAAAACACTTATTCATAAAAATATATGTACCCCTATGTTTATTGCAGCATTATTTAGGGTGGCCAAGACATGGAAACAACCAAAGCATCCTTTAATAGATGATTGGATAAAGAAAATGCAGTACATATATACAATGGAATACTACTCAGTTATAACAAAAGATGAAATACTGCCATTTGTGACAACAAGGATAGATTTTGAGAATATCATCTAGTGAAGTCAGCAGATGGAAAAAGTGAAAACCATATGGTTTCACTCTGTGGGGACAGAGCCCCAGAGAGCAGTTTCCAGGCTCTTGGCCTCATGTGGAAAGGTGCTGGCTTGGGTAGTAGATGGCCGTCAGCCATGGCTAGTTGGCCGTCAGCTGTAACCATTGAGCCATTGGCCACTAATATAACTGCCGCAACTACAGAGGAGAGTCGAGGCGAGTCAGTCAGTTTGGTCAGTTGGCAGCAAAGCGGACAGCAGGTCACATGTCGTGTGAACCCAGCCTCCAGTGAGACCATAGTGGTATGACTCCCCTACCTATGGCTCCGTGGGTGTTCCTTTTTGGCCTCACCACATCCTGCATTCTTGTGTGTGGAGCGGGAGCTGAGACCCCGCAGGCCACCCCACACGACAAATGGCGCAGCAAGCAGGGTATGGTACCGGCCAAAACTCACCGAAGGATGGTCAAGCAGTTTATGTATACAAAAGTTCAGCTTCAGGAGGCTCGCGAGGAGCGACGCCAAGAGCGGAAGGCACGGTCTGCCTGGGAAACTCGAGCCTCCAGCTGGCACACCTCCCTCTTGGCCATGGAAGGCGTTGTCCTCCTTTTGTTGATCTGCTTCTGCTGTAGGCTCCGAGGATTGTGGACATTATACACCGAGGCCTCCACCCACTCAGACACCTGGCACGGCGAGCAGGATTCAGGCCAGGTAGAAATGGAGTCTGACTCTGGGCAGGAGGACGTGTGGCCCCCACACAGTATATGGTGTTCGGTGGCCACTGTTCTCAGGAGTTGGATCCCCAAGGAGGGGTGGGAGGACATGGATGGCTCTCCGGCCAGTGTGGAAAGGGCCCTGCAGGCTCTGGCTGAGCGGTTGCCGGAGGAGGAGAAGGCTACAGCCGGCCGCGTGGGCTGGATGTTCCTCACGGCCTTGAGTCTCAACATGGAAAATGGGCTTAATGAAGTGGCCCGGGTGCCGGACCAGGTGTCACGGTTGGAAGCGCTGGAAGCCCGGGTCCGCCTGTTAGAACAGGGGCCCCAAGGTGGAGACTCTGAGGCAGAGGCGGAGGAAGCAAGTGGAGACAATGTAGCTCCCAACCCCAAGCCCGGCCAATCTTGAAGCAAAGGGTAAAACATGAGCAACCTTTGGGCCCCAGGGGCGTTGCTGCCGGCAACCCAGCTGTGACTGAGTTCACAACCTAGCCCCCCTTACACTCCCAGTGAGTTGCAGGAGCTGGGGAGGCGGTACTGACAGCGCTCTGGAGAACCAGTCTCGGCTTGGCTACTACGTTAATGGGATGAGGGAGCAGACAACATTCTGTGCTCCCCAGGCGAGATGGAAAAGCTAGCCTTCATGACAGTGCATCCGTCCCTGTGACAAAGGTTACAAAACTGCCATAGGTTGGCCCACGACCAGGGCAACCATTCTCTAATGGCGTGGCTCACGGCTGCGGTACGCACAGTATGGGAACAGGCTGGCGAGCTGCCAGACGCTGTGAGTCAATGGCAGTCATATACAGAACTTACGCAAATAATCCGTGAAATGGGTATGAGACATGTTATTTTTAACCTCAACATGCAGGGCCCAGATGATGAGCTTTTTACTGCCAGCATGAGAGATCTGGTTTTGGATACTGCACCTGCGAGTGCTTTTGGATCCTTGGTTGCTATTCTTACACCCTATGTAGGGCGACGGATCCATGAAGTTACAACTGCCATGGCCACCCTAGGGGATGTTGAAAGCTGGAGGTGAAGGAAGTTAAGACAGGAGGTCTGCGCAGTTGAGACCTGGAAGCTCAAACCAAAGGTAAACGGGCGAGGTCGCGGGCCTCAGAGAGTAACACGCGCACAGATATGGTGTGATCTCGTGGCAGCAGGGATTGATCGGGAGAAAAATAGACTGACAACCCAATGCACTCTTGCTGGACCTTTGGAAACAGTTGCGTCCAGAACAGCAATTCCGGAGAAGTCTAAAAGAGAAGTCTGGGAAAGCGCAACCCGTGTCCCTCCAGGACTTCATGCAGCCTCTTGAGGCCAACTCCTTTCAGCTTGATTAGGGGTGGGGCCAAGGTACCTGGTCAGAGGGGACGAGCAGGGACCGGTGGCCCCACGTGGAACTGTCCATACATTGGTCCCCTTCTAATGTGCAGAGGGTTTTGGCCCTAGTTGACACTGGCGCAGACTGCAGTCTCGTTTATGGGAACCCAGAACTGTTCCCTGGACCAGCAATCTGCATTGATGGCTACGGGGGAAAAACTGTGACTGTGAAAGCTGTTTCCTTACCACTGGGTATAGGAAGATTTCCCCCTCATACCCACAAGGTTTATGTCTCCCCCATTCCGGAGTATATTCTGGAGGTGGACGTGCTACATGGCCTCAGCTTACAGATGTCAGTAGGAGAGTTTCGTCTCCAGATCCGGGTGGTGAAAGCGGTGACACGCGGGCATGCTCACCACCCTCTTCAAGTGTTGCCACAGCCGTGGCGCGTGGTTACAGTACGACAGTACCGCCTGCCAGGAGGACAGGAGGAGATCGGTCGTACAATATTGGAATTGGAGAAGGCACATATTGTGAGGTCAACGAACAGTCCCTTTAACTCCCCAGTATGGCCTGTCAAGAAGCCAGATGGGACCTGGTGAATGACTGGATTATAGGGAGTTAAATAAGGTGACGCCACCTTTGCACACGGCAATACCTTCAATACATGATTTGATGGATCGTCTGACTGTCCGCCTGGGAATATATTACTATGTAGTGGACTTGGCCAATGCTTTTTTCTCCATTGATATTGCACCTGAGTGTCAAGAGCAGTTTGCTTTTACCTGGGACGGGCGGCAAGGATACTTGCACAGCCCCACTATCTGCTGCGGGCTCATAGCCCAGGATTTGGCACAGTGGGATCGCCCATCCTCCGTGGCCTTGTTTCATTATGTTGATGATATTCTATTAACATCAGATTCTCTTTCTGATTTAGAGCAAGCAGCTCTCTCTCTTCTCCACCACCTGAAGTCACGCGGCTGGGTGATGAATGAGGAAAAGGTCCAAGGCCCTGGCTTATCCGTCAAGTTTTTGGGTGTCGTGTGGTCAGGTAAGACAAAGGTTATACCTGAGGCCATTATTGATAAGACACAAGCCTTTCCCCAGCCAACCAAGGTCTCCCAACTACAGATGTATTTGGGACTGCTAGGATATTGGAGGGCATTTGTACCCGGTTTGGCACAAATGGTAAGGCCCTTGTACAATATGATAAAAAAGGGGGCCTCATGGGATTGGACTGAGGCTATAGAGCAAGGCTTCGTTGCCACAAAATGGGCAGTGCAGCAGGCACAGGCTCTGCAAGTAGTGGACCCCGGCAGTCCATTTGAACTTGATGTTCACGTAACCCAAGAGGGATATGGATGGGGCCTCTGGCAATGGCAGGAGCGTCTCTGGTTGCCAGTGGGATTTGGGTCCTAATTATGGAAAGGAGCAGAGGTCCGCTACTCTCTAATAGAGAAACAGCTGGCCACTGTGTATGCAGCCCTAGTGGCCACAGAAGCCATCACAGGAACGGCACAGGTGTTGGTTCGAACAACCTGTCCTGTCCAGGGGTGGGTCCGTATGTGGACCCAGAGTCCCAAAATGGGGGTGGCACAGACCACCACCTTCGCCAAGTGGGGTGCCTACTTGGAGCAACGTAACACCCTTAGTTCAAGCCCTTTGAGCACAGAGCTACAACAGGTCCTGGGTCCTGTGGAGCTTATATCCCAGGCTGAGCCAAGTGCTCTGCCTAGAGGGGAGGACTTGGAGCCCTCGCCCTACAAAGAAGGACAGTCCCCAGTACCTGAGGATACCTGGTTTACCGATGGTTCTAGCCGAGGGGCTGCAGCTGTTTGGATGGCTATTAGTATGCAGCCCAAAATAGACACCATTTGGTTTGATACTGGGACGGGCCAGAGTAGCCAGTGGGCTGAGCTACCAGCTCTGTGGATGATAATCAGCCACGAGCCCAGACCCCTAGTTATTTGCACTGACAGCTGGGCGGTGTTCCAGGGCCTAACGTTGTGGCTCCCTACATGGAAACACCAAAACTGGTTGGTAGGACACCGTCCACTGTGGGGTCAAGCCATGTAGCAGGACCTCTGGGACCTAGGGCAGAGAAAGGAGGTGACCCTAATGCATGTCCCAGGTCACTCCGCCTTAGTGTCCCCAGGTAATGATGAAGCTGATGCCCTAGCATGGGTCCGATGGTTAGAACGGGCTCCTGCCACTGATGTGGCCCATTGGCTGCATAGGAAATTGCAGCACGCTGGAAGCCGAACCATGTGGCAGGTGAGCAGACGCTGGGGTCTGCCTTTGAAATGGCATGAGATAGCAGATGCCTGCTATGACTATGCCGTCTGTGACCAGGACAGCCCCCAAAGGCAGAGACTCCCCTGGGAGACACAGCAGATTACGTGAGGGAGGGTGCCCCTCACTCGCTGGCAAGTGGATTACATTGGACTCCTGCCTAAGACCTGCAATGTGACATACGTGTTTACAGCAGTGGACACTGCTACGGGGTTGATGTTTGCTTGGCCGTGTCCGGCTGCGGATCAGCGGCATACAGTGGTCGCTCTTACACGGCTCTGCGCCCTCTATGGTCGCCCCCAAGTCATTGAAAGTGACAGGGGTACCCATTTTACGGGGCAAGAAGTGCAGCGCTGGGCTGCCAGGATGGACGTGCAATGGTTGTTTCATACCCTGTATAACCCACAAGCAGCTGGCATGATTGAACGCTACAACGGCCTTTTGAAGCAAGTTTTCTGGGTGTCTAAACACTCTCCCATGATGCACGACTGGGTCTCGCGTCTATGGGACGTCCTGAGGGTCCTGAATGAGAGACCACAGAAAGGAGAACCTGCACCAGTAGAAGCTCTGCTACATCAAATGGCTGTTCCCATTCAATTACAAGTTACCAGCAGTGAGACTCTGTTAAAGCCAGGCTACGGCAGAAATGGGAACATTTTGCTGCCAGTACCCACATGCTTGAAAGCAGGGGAACCGCAGCAATGGACTTGACCCTGGCAGGTCAAAAGCCCCCACTGTCGATGGTTGGGCCTGATAGCCCCATGGGGGGCCGGTTTGACTCATGATTTGCAAGTGACGCCAGGGGTGGTGGCTGAGTGGCCACCACGAGTGACTGTAGTATACGGAGGTCCCGATACCGGGATGATTTTGCGGGGAAACTATGTGCTCTCACTATGGCCTATTATGGGGTCCCCTGTTCTGTTACATATTGAAACTATGCAAGGGACCCCAAGCATTGCCATAAAGGTCTGGGACCACAAACCAGGAAAGGTGCCAGTGGCAGCGACCCTCCTTTCCCAGGACAAAAAGCTAGCGTGTATCCTCCCAGATGGAAGGGATTTGCCATTGCTGATCCCTAAGACTACCATTTCTTTTCGTCCGTAGGTGTCAATAGGCTAATATGACACAGGAACCTTCGTGGAAGACGCTTGTCACGTAGATTATGAGGCAAGACCCTGTAGGGGTGGAGTGTGGGGACAGAGCCCCAGAGAGCAGTTTCCAGGCTCTCAGCCTCATGTGGAAAGGTGCTGGCTTGGGTAGTAGATGGCCGTCAGCTGTGGCTAGTTGGCCGTCAGCTGTAACCATTGAGCCATTGGCCACTAATGTAATTGCCGCGGCTATGGAGGAGAGTCGAGGAGAGTCTGTCAGTTGACAGCAAAGTGGACAGCAGGTCGCACGTCGTGTGAACCCAGCCTCCAGTGAGACCATAGTGGTATGACTCCCCTACCTATGGCTCCGTGGGTGTTCCTTTTTGGCCTCACCACATCCTGCGTTCTTGTATGGGGAGCGGGAGCTGAGACCCCACAGGCCGCCCCGCACTACACACTCATAGGTGGGATATAAAACTGAAAGCAACAAATAAACAAGACAAACAAACCAAAGCTCACAGACCCAGACAACAGTATAGTGGTTATCAGAGGGAAAGGACAGCGAGGGAAAGTAGAAAAGAATAAAGGGGGTCAAATATATGATTGAACAATTAAGTTCACAAACTCATCCTAGAAAAACTGCTACATACCTCATTGCTGAATATCACTACAGTCACCTTCGAAGTACTTCCCTTGGGAAGCTATGCACCGAAGCCAGCACCTAGTCCACCCTTCAAAGTGATTTTGGAACTCTTTCTGGAATGGCCATCATAGCTGTTATTGTATTACCCTTAGTATCCTGAATGTCATCAAAATGTATTCCTTTCAATATTTATCTTCGGGTAAAGAAAGAAGTCAGTGGGGACCAGATCAGGTGAGTAGGGAGGGTGTTCCAATACAGTTACGTGTTTACTGACTAAAACTTCCCTCACAGACAGTGGCCGTGTGAGCTGGTGCATTGTCGCGACTCAAGAGCCATGAATTGTTGTCAAAAAGTTCAGGTAGTCTAACTTTTTCACACAGCCTTTTCAGCACTTCCAAATAATAAACTTGGTTAACTATTTGTTCAGTTGGTACAAATTCATAATGAATAATCCCTCTGATATCAAAAAAAGATTAGCAACGTTGTTTTGACTCTTGATTTGGACTAACGAAATATTTTTGGTCGTGGGAAATTGGCTGACTTTTATTGGGCACTTTGATGCTTTGTTTCAGGGTTGTATTGGTACACCCATGTTTCATCATCAGTGATAATATGGCCTACAACATCGTCTTGCCTCTCCAGAAGGTCTTGGCAAACTTTGACTCTCCTTTGCTTTTGTTCATCGGTGAGCTCTTTCAGAACCATTGTTGCACACACCTTTCTCATGCCAAGATTTTCAGTTAAGATTTTCCTGTTTGTCTATCGATGTTTATTTGGTCTGCTATGCTTCTCACAGTCAGCCAAAGATTTTGACCTACAATTCGATGAATTTTTGCAATGTTTCCATCAGTTCTGCTCATTACTGGCCACCTCTTTTCATCAGTGATGTGTTCTCTCCCCTCAGAAAAACATTTAATCCATTTGTACACTGCCGTTTTCTTCAGGTCATTATCCCCATAAACTTGGACTAACATGTCCCTGGTTTCACTTCCACTCTTGCCAAATTTAACAAGAAATTTAATGTTTATTTGTTGCTCTAATTCAAATTCCGCCATTCTCATGAGGACACACAAAAACATGCAACAACAGTAATGAACGCCACTCAGCAAGACACTACCACACATCCACACGAACACAGCTGTGAGACATTGATATACCAAGGTCATGAAACCTTACCAAGCTGTTTGTACAGTGCTCCAATGTAAGAGCACGGTGGCAAGTTTATAAACTTAATTGTCAAACCTCGTATATATGAGTTTGCTCTGATGATTAAAAGTTGTTGAGCATGCATAACTTTATGACTGGCCGGGTCAGACAACATCCATTAGGGTGCAGCTCAGCTCACATGGTACCTTGGTAGTTCATGATTAAGCATTCGAGCCAGTAATAAGTCAGAGCTATTTCTCAAAAAAGGAGCTATCTGCAGAGGATAACATAGCTTTGCTCCAAAATCCTTAAGCTCTGCTCTGAAATTCTCTTGCTAGGGCCTGCCAAAATTTCAAATAGTGTCTCTGTCTGCCACACACTTCAACTACCATGGAATCTGCTGGGACAGATGGCCCAAGTGACAGAGAAACTTGCACAGCAGACTGGACCTTTTACAGAGCCCACTCTTGACCTGAGCCATGCTAAAAATGGAAACCTTTCTGGATGCTCGGTAAATGCAACTGAGTAGCATATTTCAATGAGGTAGATACTACCTTTAAGATTCAAAGAGACCCAGAAAGGTTTCTGCCTCTTGCTTATGAGTAGGAGAGTCCAAATGCAGCATTTTGTCCTTCACCTTGGAAAAATATTCCAATGTGACCTAGATGAGAGTTCTGCAGACTTTTTCTATGAAGAACTAGGTAGTAAATATTTAGGCTTTGCTGGCCACATATGGTTTCTCTTACATAGTCTTCTTTTCTTTTTGTTTTTCCCCAAGTGTATTTGTAATTTTTTTTTCAGTTACAGTTGACATACAATATTATATTAGTTTCAGATGTACAACACAGTGCTTAGACATTTATATATTTTGTGAAGTGATCACCCTGATAAATCTAGTACCCATCTGACACCATACATAGTTATTACAATATTATGGACTATATTACTTATGTTATACTTTACATGCCTATGACTACTATGTAACTACCAATTTGTACTTCTTAATCCCTTCCCCTTTTTTCACCCACCCTCTCATCCCCCCTTTCATCTGGAGACCATCAAAATATTATCTAATAATCATTTGAAAATGTAAAAACCACTCTTAGCTCACAGGTTCTATAAAACTAAGCCACAGACCAGATGTGTCCTGCAAGTCATAGTTTGAGACCCTGCTCTAGACCACCAGACCACTAAAAATTTCTCTAATGCGGCAGACTTCTGGGTTGTGTGGGATTTATTTTACACAGTTAAGCAAGGCATTTAGAATTCTTGTTTGTTTCTGCCCACCAGTTCTAATTAACATGATATCCTGGACATGTGGAGCAGTGTGACGTCCTATGGAATGAGAGATGATGGAGGTCCTGGCAGCCCAGGTTATGACACAGGGCTGGAAAGTTGAGCACATTTGTAACAGCTGCTGCAATTGCAGTCACCACATGATAAGGCTTATGACAAGTCACTGTAATTTTCCAACATCCATTTGTCTTCTAACGGGCCAAATAATGAGTTGAATGGGGATGTGATAGGAGTCACCATCCCTAAATTTTTCAAGTCCTTGATGGTGGCACTCATCTCTGCAGCCTCTCCAGGAATGCAGTATTACTTTTGCTTTACTATTTTGGAAGATGTGGAATTATAATGACTTTCACTTTTTTAACATAATAGCCTACACTTTTAAGGTCATGCAAACAATGTGGCAATTCTGCCACATGTTGAACATATTAATTCCACGTACCCTTTTTAAAATTGAGGAATAACAACAGGGCGTATTCGGTGGTCTTCCTTCTGAGACAAATGTGAGCCAAAATTCCACTGATCACCTGAGTTTCAGACTCTGCTACTCTGCCTGTTGGACCACATGGCATAGGGATCTCTAGGAATTGGTGTCAGTTGCGGTCAGTGTTTAGTCATTCCTGAAGAGTCTGACTTTTTTCTTCCCCAATGCATAGTCACTCTGGCAATGGCCACAGCTCCCTTTGAAGACAGCTAAGAGGAAGACTTACAGCATTTTTTTTTGGTTTTGTAGCAGTGTCCCTCCTCTTAAGGGACTCTGAACTTGTCAACTGGCTTAGAATTAGAATGGAAGAACCACCATTATTTTTGCTAATTCTAGTCAGGCTTCTGTACACTAGATCTTATACAAATCAAGTAAGACTTAAATAAGCTGCATGCTTCCAGGTAGTTGCATACCTGGAGGTGTGAAATAAATTCCATAAAAATCCAGAGGTCTGCTGCCTTAGTTGTGCATTGAGTTGTATGCACCAAATATGCATATTGAAGTCCTAACCTCTAATACTTATGAATGTGATCTTACTTGGAAATAGGGCTGTGATAGATGTAATTAAGATTTAAGCTAAGATGAAATCATACTGAACTAGTGTAGGTCCTTAATGTAATATGACTGATATCCTTATAGAAGAAAAGAAGAGACACAAAGATCCCAACACGGAAAGAATGCCTTGGGACTACAGAAGCAGAGACTGGAGTGATGTGTCAATAAGCCAAGGAATGCCAACAACCACCAGCAACGCCAGAGGCTAATGGGAAGGCAAGGAACAGGTTCTCCACGTGAACCTTTAAAGAGAACTTGACCCTGTCTACATCTTGATTTCAGACTTCTAGCCTCCAAAACCGTGAGAGAATAAATTTTGTTGTTTAAAGATTGTGGCCCTTTTAAACAGCAGCTTTAAGAAGCTAATACACTGCCTGAGTAGGAACACCATAAATAATTAGCCAATGCTGATAATATCTGTGGGAAGAGTACTGATTGTTTTTGTTCTGTTATCCATTATGGTAACCAGCCCATCTTATTTTTAATGATTAAGTGATGTCACTTGGTCCCTGCCATCCATGAGTCCATTATTTCCACTGAATTCAGAAATGAAAGAATTTCTCCTGCACAGTGGACATCACAGGCAAAGTTAGATAAGAGACATACTGGTATGTGTATACAACAACAGAAATTCTGATGGATTATTCTGATCTTTTCACTCAGTATCTCTACTACCCCTTTGGTCCAGGTGATCTTTTCATCTTGTAAAATAACTGGAACAGCCTAAAAATGATCATCATACTCTACTTTTGAAACTTCCTCTCTATTTTCAACATGCTAGGAAAAAATAACCTTAAAATATGTCAGTATTCCCAAATAAAAACATGGTCTCCTTTCCCATTGATTTGAGTTTTGTTTTATGTTCCCAAATAGGCACTGAAGTACAAAAGTTAATAATACAGACCAAGCCTTCTACCTTCAAGGAAGGTGCATTCCAGTAAACATTTTAGATAACAAAAATGCAATAAATATATATAAAACGCAATGTTAGGAAGTCATATGTGTTTTGAAGAAATAAAGTATGGGTCTAGAGAATTTGGGCAACAGGCAAGAAAAATGCTATTTGTAAAGTTCTATGGTTTCTAGTTATTTTTATTCCTGTTTATTTTATATGTTCACTCCTATTTATAGAGAAAACAGAGGGTGCTGAGAGCAAAATAATATTTCAAAATTATCAGTATTGGTCTCATAAATATATACTATTTATGTAAAAAGGCACAAAAAGAAAAGTCAGAGAACAAAAAATTAATTCTAAGGTATTAAAGATTATGATAACAGAAATACAAAATCTTCTAAGAATGTTGGGATATAATCTCTAGGAATCTAAAATAAAAATATAAAGAGATGGGAAACAGAAGATAAAAATAAGAAAATAGAGGATCAGTAAAGTCAGGACAATATAAAGAATTTAAAAATCCCACGAGAGAACAGAGAGAATACAAGAAAAAATTATCAAACAAATAATGATAAAAATATCCAGTCATAAAAATGTAAATACTAAATATTTAACCAACAGAAGTTAAATATTTAGTATAAATATGGAAAGGCAGGGGTAAAAAAAAAAGTGCATTAAGTGTAGGCTGATGGAGAAAGAAGATTAATTCTTGTCTCCAATAGTTGGATGTCAATAGGTATATTTAAAGTAAAAATGCAGGATGTGATCATCTGACTTTAGTTTGCCTGCCATGTGTCTGACACAATGGTTGGAAATGTCCCTTACACTAAGTCACATCACTATGAAATTTCAGAACATTAGAGACACATAAAAATTTCTAGACACACCCACAGTGGGATGGGGTAGAACAGTTTACATGGTTTGTAAATGCATTGAAGTATTTTTCACTTCTAGCAAATAATTTGATAATTAAGTAAACTCATAGCAAGCTCAGCAAAAGAAAGAAATACAATTATTACAAAGAAAATTTTTAAATATCTAGAAATTTTTTATTATAATACACTATATAACTTGGCTATAAGCAATATTCACAGTCATAAAAATATAAATATAAACATTTGACCAACAGAAGTTAAATGTTTAGTGTAAATATGGAAAAGCTGGGGTAAAATAAAAGTGCATAAGTGTAGACTGATGGAGAAAGAAGATTTAATTCTTGTCTCCAATATTTGGATGTCAATAGGTATATTCAAACTAAAAAAAGAAAAGAAAAGAAAAAGAAAAAGAAATGAAGAAAACATTATAAAATTAAAAAAGAGAAGAACAGGTTGCACTCCAAAATCATCTTTTTTTTCTTACTTTCTCCCTACCTCTTCCTCACTAACAATAAATCTGATTTGAAGGTAAAGGCGGAAAGTAACCCTGCTGACATAACCCTGATTTTCGCTCTTCTTTCATTTTCTTTGGATTTTCAGAATAAGGAAACTCTCACTGTAGTCTCAATGTCTTTCTCCATTTATAATTATGTTGGTTACTGATATCTACTCTCTGAAAAGGAAATGAAAGATTTTTCCAATTATTTTTCTTATATTTCTATACACATATCTAATGGCCTCATGAAAAACATACAACGTCTCAATATTTTCTCTGTAAAATGGACATTATAATCTCTCACTTGCCAAATTGTTGAAAACCATCTTGAGAACGAAGATTCGAGAATGCTGCCTGGCATATAAGAGATTCACAATCTGTGGTGGTTTTTGCTAGTAGTAGTCGTACCAGCTCTTGTTTTATTTGCCTTGTTGCCAAAACTAGGTCGAGTCAATGGTGTGTATAAAACGTAATTGATGCACAGAATGCCCTGGACAACATGCACTCAGTAAATATTTGTTGAATGAATAAATCAGTATATATGAGAATGAGTGCTATGTGCTAGGAGATTTTTTTACCTATGAAATTGACTGGCCTATTTACAGTGAAGTGATCTTTCTGGTTAGATTTCTCCATAGATAATTCTATTTTTAATTTAATTGAAGAGTAGTTATAAAAGCTAATTGACTATCTGCATTTGCAGGAAACTATTCCCACCTCCCAATCAATCCGAAACCCCAAGGGGCAATCAATGTTAGAGGTTTCCACCTATACCAGTGGTTTAAAAGAAGTAAAGCCGAAGATTAATATGTATAGCTTGTCAGATATGTACCTGGGCTTTTTTTAAATTAATCCAACTTAGGCAAGTCAGTAATTAATGCCATAAAATTCAGCTCAACAGAAACTCAATTGAAAAATGAGGACAACATAATAAAGAGATCTGTTGAAAAAAATGACTATCCCAGGTTGCTATTTTTAAAAAGTAATTCAAGGCACTTTCTCAATTAAGTAAAGCAAAGAAATAGGCATATTGTATTATATAGAACCATAAAACTTTTCCCTATGTCTGTAGAAATACATTCAATATGAATATATCAGATACATATAATGCTTAAGAAAAATGCTAAAAGTTATTTTGAGGGCAGGATATCAAGATGAAACAAAGAAATTGAAGAAAAACAAGTAAATGTGTAAGTCTACAGCATGGTATATTTAAATATTTAAGGCATAAAAATATTATTCCCGAATTATATGCCTTATTAAACCAATTATTTAAAAACACATTTATAAGGAAAACAAGTTAATAATGGACTTGGAAGAGAATCTTTACTAATCTCCAATTTGTTATTTTTTTAATAAAAAAATTAACCTTTTTTGTATTAGAAAAAAAGAACTGGAGATGGAAGAAACAGACTAGCACTAACTTAAAATAAGATAATTCCACACATCAATTACCAAAAAAAATGTCCTTTATTGAAAAATATTATGTCAAGTTGAATAAAAATATGTAGGAGACAGACATTTTAACATATAAAAGAGATTATTTTAAACCACTGTAGACTAATTGGTAAATAAGTAAAATATAAATATGAGTTAGTAGAGTTCAAATACTAATATTAAAAAAATTGACTGTCATTTTACATTTCAGTAGCTCTCTTATCAGTCACATGTAATTTTGTGTAACTATGTGTGTGTTGTATTTCTATATGTATTGCTAAAATATTTTACCACAAATGAGGGTATTAGGGAATTTAGAATCCAATCTGGATGCCAATATTGTCATATGAAAAAGCACAACTGGCTATAGTTGAATTGATGTTTATTTTATGCAGTATTTCCAAGATTGTTGCTTACGAAAATAGCATTGGTTCTGTGAGGGAGTAAAAATAATTTTCCTTCTACCTTTCTAAGTTTTTCTGGCTGGTTTAATAATCAAATTGACATAAAACAGATTAACAGAATATAACCAAATTGATGTATACTTGTAAACAGGGCCTCCATAAGAATATGGGAACCCAGGACAAGTTGAGCAATTAAGGCTCATGTGACATCTTGAGCTAAGAGAAGGGGGTGGTGGGTTGTGGTTTAGGATTCCAAAGGGGAGGAAGGCAATACACCTGGAAGTCAACAAATGTTTGTTGGAGCATCTTTTACAATGAGATGCAAGGAGGACTTTGATCAAATGGGTTCTTCCCTGTCTATAACATACTATTAGTTCATATTAAACTATAGTTATCTATGGTGATAGCTCCCTTCCTGGAGCAGATCCTCTATTTAAATTCTTTTAGGCAGTTAGGGGGAAGGTCAAAGATTTTTTTTTTTCTCCCTGAGTCTTTCATTCCTTATAAATAACCAGCTTAACATAATCAATATCCCAAAAAAGGCATATTTTGAAGTGGCAAAACTCTGCTCCTCTTCAGTTTCAGTCTGAGTTTTCCTAATTCCATATTAAAATTTTTTAAGTAACAGTTCTAAGTTTTCCTCCACAATGAAAATGAATGCAACTGCAATGCTATCAATGCATTTGGCTTCCTGACCTTGCCAGTGAAGAAATCATTAGTACTCCAGAGCAGATGAGTGGGTTTTGGTCCACACACTTCAATAACTTTCCTGTTTACTATGTAGTCAAATCAAAATTTGAAAAAAGGCAATATTCAGATCTTTCTTTAATATGACCTTATTTTGCTTAGCCCTTAACACAAATCAGCATCAGATACAGACTAATCTCGTTGCCCTCACTCTCGTCCGCATGCCTCATTCACTCTCTTTTCACCCACCGGGCCCAGTTGTCGACATGATGTTCTGCCCCTGTGGTTTCCAGCGGTGACTAGCACTGATCTCTCCACTCTCATGGAGAACCTACGGCCTGTCCTACATTGTCCATTGATGGCTTATTGTCCTTACTATTCTTTATATATGTATATATACATCTGAACAAGTTCTTAAGTTTATAAAGTTCTTTCTCACTTACTCAGATTATAGATTACTAAAGCAGAAATTGAACTTTAGCTTCTTTTGTGTCTTGTATTTATTAAAAACAACACTGCTGTTAATTTTCCAACTTGATAAATATAGTAATGTTTCTCCCCGCTAAAAACCCTTTAATTTGTTGGTAGGGTCTTCCTGATTGCCAGCACAGAGGTGGAAAAACATGGAACTCAGAGAAAGATAAAAATGTATAAGTGTCAGTGGAACAGTGGCAGCTATGTGCGATGTCAGAGGGGTAGTAGCTTGGGGGAGGAGGGTTGTCACTTTGTGAGGAGTATAAATGTCTAACTATTACATTGTTTGTACACCTGAAACTAATCATCATCATAATAATAAATGTATGAGTGGATATCCGTTTGGCTTGAGGGCCTTAAATGAATATTTTTTCACTCATCAAACATTTATTTAATGCCACTTATGAACCAGGCAGTATGGAGGGTTCCAGGGTGAAATATCTGTACCTGCCTATAAGAAATGCACAAGCTCAGACTCTCTTGAGTGAGACAGCAAGAAATCAATATTTATGACCTACTGGGATAAGCACTATGACACATGTTTGCATAGAGTGTGAGGAGAACATAAAAGAAGGGATGAAAATGAGCCTGACTGGGAGAAAGTGTTCCAAAGAAGGTCTCCTGGAGGTGGCTTTTGCACTGGACCTCAAGGATAATAGGAGTTAGCTAGTCTCATAGGGGAAGGTCATTTAGTACAAAGGGAAGAGCATGTGCCCACAAATAGAGGTAAGAAAACACAGGGTATAGTCAGAGATTCGCAAGTAGTTCAGTACAGCTGGAGATTAGAGCAACTATAGGAGAGTGAGAGGGAAAAAGTAGAAGGGGGTTGTGACAGAGGCCAAATCATTGTATGCCATGGCATTTAGATTTAATCTTACAGAGAGGGAGCCTTTGGAGAATTTTTAAACCGGAAATGATGTCATCATATATACATCTTAGAAAGATCACTTTGACAATTGTGGCAAGGGTAGATTGGAGGAGGGAGTCACAAGGCTGGGAGATAACTTAATAATCCAGAAGAGAAACAATGTGGTGGTGGTGGGGGGGGTTGGGGGGCTGGCTAAACAGGCAAGAGCAGCAGTGGAGAGAAAGAGGTGGGAGCCAATATAAATAACAGGAGAGGGTATGAAATGGACAGCGCTCAGTGACTTTGTTGTGAGAGGTGAGAGAGAAGAGCCTAGACTGATGCCCACAATCATGGCTGGAGTGATAGCATGGATGGGAGTGAAATCTATCAAAACAGCAAACTCAGGAGGAGTGTGGGGGGAAATGTTATGAGGACACAAGAGATTTGCAGTGTGGAAATTGGGATGATCATGTGGCCATCCATTAGGATATATGTGTTTTGAGGACAAGAGAGAAATTTGGGCTGGAGTCAACTGCATGTGTACTGCACCTGAAACCAAGGATGCAAATGAGCTTTCCCAGGAAGATTAAAAAGAGTAAGGGGAAGAAAGCTGAGAACAAACCCTGGATGGTCTCATCTAAGACGATCACGAAAGAAGACCAGGAAATGGATGAACTGAAAGGAAATGATGGCAGGGAAGCCAAACGAAAAAGATTAGAGAAGAAAGGAGTGGTCAGTTATATCAAATTGTTAAACTGTTCAAAACATCAGGGTAATCTAAGGACAAAAAAAAAATGCCTGTTGAATATGGCAGTTAGGAAGCCATTGGTGACTTTAGTGGAGTCACATTAGAATAGTGGTAGGAACAGAAGCAGGACTTCAGGGGCATGAGGAAGAATTAGAAACAGTAGACTTGGACCACCTTTTCAGGAAGCTTGACCAAGAAGAAGGCATGTGTAATCTTCTGTACCAAGCAGCCTCTCGGAAGGCTCCCAGTGATCTCCACTGTCTGGTACCCACACCCTGGGTAATCTCCTTCTGGATGTGAGCTGGGCCTAATGACTTGCTTCTAATGAATGGAATATGGTACAAATGATGAGTTGACAACTTCTATCTTGCTTTTTCACTTTTCCTTTACTTGCTCGGAGGTAGCCATCTGCCATATTGTGAATTATCCTATGAAGAGGCCTACGTGGGGAGTAGACAAGAGCATAAGTCCAACAGCATGTGAGGACCTAAGTAAGGCTTCCTTCTCACAGGAAGGCACTAGGAAGAAGAAGCTGGAAGAGGCCTCAGATGAGAAGCAGCCATGTGTGTCACCTTGATTTCCGCCTTCTGAGGAACGCTAAGCCGCATCTGGATTCCTGCCTCACAGAAACTGAGATAATACATTTTGTTTGTTTGTTTGTTTTAAGCCACTAGATTGGGGGAGAATTTGTTCCATAGCAACAGGTACTTAATATACTGTTACAGTCTGAAGGTTTGTGTCTCCCCCCAACAAATTCATAAGTTGCAATCCTAGTTGAAAGCCCAGTGTGATGGTATTGGGAGGTGAAGACTTTGGGAATGTTTAGGTCACGAGGGTAGAGCTCTCAAAGGTGGGATTAATGTTCTTATTAAATGGATCCACACAGCTTCCCAACCCCTTCAGACGTGTGAGGACACAGCGAGAAGTTGGCAGTCTGCAAACCAGAAGAGGGTCTTCACCAGAACCTAGGTGTTTTTTTTTGTTTTTTGTTTTGTTTTGTTTTTTTGACTTTGCAGCATTCAGAACTGTGAGAAATGAATTTCTATTGATTATAAACTATCCAATCTGTAATATTTTGTTATAATAGCCCAGAGTAAGACATAAATTTTCTGGAAAAGAAAATGATAGACATGGAATGACTAAATGTATTGGAAATAAAAGAGCTCCCAACAGATAAATGCCTGAGGAGAAACGAGATGAAGGGATTAGCTATGGGGAGAAGGAGAAACAGATTATCACTAATTTTGGAGGAAGGGGAAGTAGGTGTGCAGTAATTATTTCTTAATGGGCCTGCTATTCCTTAAAACAATGGGTATCTATTGAGAATGGTAAAGTTGTAGAGTAGGGGATGTGTGGGAACTAGTAATCCTAGCCACTGAGGAGAGAGTAAAAGGCAGCTGGGTGAGGGAGAAATAGAATTATAACTCAGCAGTGATCAAGAACTATTGAAATTTGAAAGAAGAATGGGAGGATAAAAGAAAGAAAGAATGATAAAGTGGAAGAATAGATGGATGGAAGGGTATAAAAAAAGAGTAGAAGAAAGTTGATCAAGATTACAGTGGATATATTGGAGTTAGCAATTATTACACTATAAAAATTCTAGATAAGGACAAGAAACAGAGCAAGACATTGAATTGATCAAACAGAATGGAGATGAAGGCAATTGGAATACAAAATCAAGATAGGACAAATATTTGAGTTGCCAGTCCACCATATGACCACTGAGTTTTCCCATAATGATGACAGAATTTATCATACAGAAAAATATTACTATTATTAATATTGTTAATATAAGTAACATTTTAAATATTATTTGATAATAATGTCAACAATTACTATTTATAATATGTCTATGATGCATCACTCACTAGGCTAGGATTATGAACTTAATTCTCCTAGTCTTGTAATGGTCTTAAAGACTATATTATCTCCTTATAAGGGCTAATTAATTTGTCCTCCTTCAGACAATTAAATAAGAGTACCAGAGACTGCTGACTATCTCCTAACACCTATTCTCTCTTTCTTATGTGACTGTAGATGATGTGGCATGCCTGCTCAAATAAGGACTATTTCTCAGCTTCCTGTGCTGATGTTGTGTTTGTGGCTGTGCATGTGGGTGTTCTTCTCAGTTCCTGATGATGGGACATGAATAGAAATAATGTGTGCAACTTACCAGTCATGCTCTGAAAAATAAATTATGTGCACATCTTTTCTCCTCTTAGCATTTCAATTGACTGGAATGAATGTGATGGCAAGAGCTGGGGCAGCCATATTGAATCACTCTGCACAAGCTGCTTGAGAATAGGAAAATCACAAGATTGAAGGAGTTTGGGTCCCTATTTTGTGTTTGTTCAGCAGTGTAGGATCAATGCCCTTCTAAAATTGGTTCAGATGTGAAGTCCAATAATGTCACAGATAGACACACCCACGGGATATGAGAAGGTTTATTATTCATATAATGAGGGTTTCTGGGGAGGGTGGGGCAGACACTTAAGTAAGTCCAAAATGGTTTGAGCAAACGGAAGACTAAGTGACTTCGGAGTAAGCTGGCCAGAGCTTGTGTGGTTTGAACATCCTATTGGTGCCGATGGAGGGAGAGCAGGGATTTTCTTATTGGCTTGTCCAGATGTGTGGCAAAGGCGAAGAAGTTGCAAGCTGCCCATCAAACAGCTAAAACGGAGTCACACTCCATTATATCCTCAACTCTACTGAGCTCTCGAGCTCCATGCTGACCCTGTACCACCTACTCAGATATTTATATAATAGGACTAAATTTCAAACTTATTTAAGCCATAGTATTTAGGGATTTCTTTGTGACAGCAATCGAAACGCTACCCTGCTTGAGTGAGTGATGTGAAAGTGTGAGGGGTAAAGTCATCAAAATATGTGGAAGAAAGATAAAAGATACAGTGATGAGAAGGGAGACGAGACAGTGAAGGCTATGTATACATGTCATGTGAGAGAGAGGAAGGGAGGGAGGAAGGAAAGGAGAGAGAAGAAGTGAGAGAAAGAGGGAAAGAAAGAAGGAAGGAAAAGAAAGATTTTATAAAAAGGTGCAGGTCTGATAGTAGGCATAGGAGAGAATACGTCCTAACCCCTACACGAGTGATGGACCTGATATGTAGGGAAAAGAGAGAAGCCTCTCTTTGAAAGGATTGCAAGAAAGATAAGGTTCTTGGAGAGAATGATAGTTTTCACTTAAAGTAGTTGAAGGGAGAATTATGTGAAGAAGTATGAATTAATATGGTGGGTTTACAGAAGACTAGAGTTTCCACAGGGCAGAATAGATTCATTGTAAGATGAACCTGGGAGGAAACATCAAGCTGTTGGAAAAGGAGATGAGTGGAGTGGGGGAACAATTCAAGGAGGTTGCATTGTAGGCACTGGACGAGAACAGTAGCGATGGGGACAGAAAGGAACTAGTGGGCCCCAGGTTAGATATGAATCACTGATGTAGATGGTGTTAAATAATGCTTGGACTTTAATCTGTACATGGTGGAAAAGTCACAGATGGCCTTTGAGGAGAAAGGCCAGATTTACCTTTTTAAAAATCTGGTCTAAGAGCAAACAGAAGAAGTTTCAAAACTTGGAGGTGGGTAGGGTAGTCAGAAAACAGGACTATAAAGTTTTACTTAATTGAGATGTTATGATTTGTATAAAATCTATACGTTCAATTGTTAGGAAATTCAAATTCTTTGCCTGGGCTTCTGAAGCATTTGTTTCTGCCTTAATTATAGCCCTTAACCAAACTGTATTATACCTTTTCTGTTTTCATGTTTGCTTCCCCACAGACTGAGAGCCCTTTCTAAACATGTACCATCTTCTTCATATTTGTATCCTCAGGGTACAGTCTGGGCTTGACACAAGGAGGCATTCAGCAAAATGTTGTTGAATTAATAAGTGAATAAGGGAAGATTTAAGACATGTGGTGAATACACCCCCTACCCAAGGAGTGACAGCAGGAACGAAGGGAAAGAACGATATCAGAGGCAATGTAAACAAACAATCCTCAAGACATGGTGACTGAACAAAGAAAAGAGAAGAGTCAGCAACAACTACATTATCCAGACTGAAAGACAAGTTGGGCTACAAAGACACATCAATACAACTGCGACAATAGGAACAAGTAGATGTATGGGTCTCTACTCAGGAACCTCACCACTCCTTTCCTTTCAACCACGGATATTTACTGGGTCCTGGGAGTGGGGTGGAGGGTAGGAGAGGGGGAGAAATCAGGTAGAGCAAGCTACGACCTCTCATTCTACAATCTAAGAAGAATCATAATGTTCAAAGGCACATGGTCAACTGCAAGCCCAGAAACAAAAGATACAAATTAGTTTATGATACTAATTAGATTAGTATTTGAAACTGGACTAAGGTACTGATGCCCTGGCAATACTTTTAAGGAGGTTTCTTATTCCAAAGGTCAATGAGATTTGAACTAAAGCCTATACAACATGCAAAAATGTATTTAACAATATCAAGCACCACTTAAATAGTGTCTTTGGAAGCATGTGTATGGAGTATCCTATGTATAAGTGAATGAGAATTTTGTGACCAATTATTTCAAGGATTTAGGACAATACCATTGTCTTGATCTCAACTACAGTGGGAACAAAAGCAAAGGTTATAACTACATCAGAGTGAAGTGCATATTAAAACATTTGAAAAGAACATAGAATCAATGAAAGTTACAGAATGATCAATATCAATATAATAAATATGCTGGTGATAATAAAAGTGATATCCTCTATCAGAGAGGAAAACACTATTAATAGTCCCCCGAGAATGCAAAAGCAAACAAACAAATGAAAAAAAACCCACATCTAGATATTTACTAGAAATTATTTTACTCTTTCCTAAGAAAAAAATTATTCATAAAGTCTGAGACACCACCCTTTCCCTATCTCAGTGTCTGGTACATAAAGGAATGATACACTGAATGTTTCTGAAATGCATCCAGTTAGCAAGAACAATGATACTGGGCATGAACTTGTGATATTGGGCTAATTTCCACTCCTAGAAAGCCTGAGATTGATCTATGGTATCAAAGGAAAGATGATCAGCCTAGCCAAACACTGACCACAATAAAAGCCAACTCTAGACAGAAAGCTTGAGTTTCTCTTTTACCTAAAGCTGCACCACGGAAAGCTAAGCCATAGGCATTTCCAGGGTGCTCACTCTAGCTCTCTACTCACCCACAACCTGCACCACCGGTTGTGCCTACAAACATCCTTTGCCAAGGATAAGTGGGGTCTAGAACCTTCCACTTCATGTTAAGTTTGGTGCCTAAGGAATGCTGACAAACTGCTTAGGAAGATGAATATCACCCCTATATGGGCCAAGTCTCACCATCTCACAGAAAGTACAACACTACCAACAGTTGTTTTATAGGCTTTTATTTTGGCCAAAGTTCATTTCTAGACACCAACTTCTTACTTTTGAAACATCCTAGTGAAATTAATGCCTATGAAATGTGTGAAGGCATCTTGACACTAAACCTAAATCTGTTTACACTAACTTACGGACAATGGGCAAAAGTTACCTGGAAAGAGTGAGTATGACTAGTGGGCATCTGTAGAGACAGGAAGACCACTAGCACAAAATGGGTAGGCAATTGGACAGAAATCCCTCTTTTCTAGTTTTTTGCTTTAAACTAGCTTGTTTTCCAACTCCTGAATCTCTTCTAAAAGAGAAAACAGAAACAGTAAAATGACAAAGACTTTTATAGGAATGACTTTGAAACAATGGAATGTGTTTCACTGTCTTTTCCCTGTATCTGTGAAGGCAAATGTGTATAAGGAAAGTGGCGTCATGTGTATGCATCAATTCTAGTAAGAATATTGGGTCAAAAGTAACTGAGTCTCATTTCTCTCACATATTAAAACTTATAAGTTGTCCGTGGCCTTCCCCAGCCACAGTCTGTCTGTTCTAATCAGGCTTCCTACTGAAATGCTGGTTCCCTGAGGAGAGAAGGGCTGCTCACGCCTGAGTCAGAGATCCCAGAGTGAGCAGCAAAACAGCAAGCTTCCCGTCAGCCATCTAAATACCAAGCCAACCTACCATGAAGAATAATATTTTGACTTAACTGGTTCAATCGAAGGAGCAATCCCAGGGTTCTGCATGTTTTTCTTGGGCTTTTCAATGAAAGAGAGATTACGTTAGGACCTGGATTTCAATGGTGGAGGACAAAACACAAATAATTTTGCCTGCCAAAAATCAACGGCTAGTGTTTTAACATTTTTCTCGCTCATTTTTTAGCTTCAGCCATAAACTCTGTATATACTCTTTCCTATGATGTGTGGGCTAGTTTGAGAACTTAGGAAAGTAAGTCAATAACCCCTTTAGAAAATCTTGGTTAAAAAAGACAGAGAAGGCAATCAGAATTGAAGCCTTCATCAAGGATTTCTTTATCATCTTTAAATCCTATTTTCTTGTGACTATTACCTACAATTAAAAGGAAACTGTTCACGATCCGATTGCAAGTTCTCAGAATTCGAGGTGTTTACAGTATTCTGATGGGACATCAGTTTCTCCAACAGAATGTATTTGATGGTATGTGTAAGCAGGAGCTTACTGCACCCTAGGCTGTTACTTCCAGTGACTGTGAACAATAGCCTGGGTACAGGGAAGGGATGGATGGACTCACAAGTGTACTTCCCATTGAGAGAATCTCAGAATTTGGGTCACAGAATAGCAGCATCACACCCCTCTTGTTTTAACCCCGGCCCTGTAAGGTATAAAGGCCAGTTCTTGAAGCACTGTCAGCATTAAGATCCTCCATTTACCTCTTCCCACTACGAATCTTACAAGTGGTAATAAAATTGTTTTCATTTCTGTGTATAATACCAGCCAAGGTATTATTACATTCAGAAAGGCTGATGTCCTGCTAACTGTTTGAACACCAACTGCACACCATTGGTAACAACAAGCAAAGTCAATGGGACTGGCTTAGGAAACCAGACCTTCTAACTGGTTACTGGATGCCAGGCTATTTCTGTTCCAGAATCTCATTAAGTCAGAATGCTTTTTTGCATCTTAATCTGTTTCTGATCCAGGCTAATGGAGAACTCCCTTAATCTCTACTTCTTCAGGCCAAGCTTCTGCTAAACTTAAAACCTCCATCATTTCTGTGCACCTGTCTGGGGAGCTCACATGCCTGGATTCTTGTTTGATCTTCAGTTCTCTTAAACCCCAAACCACTGTTTTGCTTTTGGAGAAGTCAGAGGGCTGCCTCGTATTTGCTTACTAATGGTTTGACTCCTACCTGGTCACACATAAGTACCAAATGATTTTTTAAATATAGCAGGTAATATAAAGAATGACATAGATACATCCATGTACATGCATGGACCGGCTCTAGAAAGGTATAAAGAAACGGATAACAAGGATTTTCTTCTAGGGAGGGAAACTGGGACATTCAGGATGACTGGGTAAGAGGGAGGGAGGGAGACTTACTTTGCACTGTCTCCCGTTTCATAATGTTTGAGTCATTTTACAGTGTTTTCTTATTCAGAGAAAAGCATAGTTAATTGTTCAAAGGAAAAAGTAATATAGAAGAAAGCACAGTATATAAGTGTATATGTTACGCTTCCATTTGGATAAACAAAAGGATCTGTGCATGCACTTTGAAAATTTCTAGAAGGATACACAAGAAACTTGACATTAGTTGACTCTAAGGAGAGGGGCTTGTGTTCTGGAGAGAGTAAAATATTTTTTATTGTTACAAATTTAATTATAAAGGAAAATTTAAATATGACACGTGTAATGGGAGTAGATTAGGGGAAAGAGGAGGGAACGGTGTCTAATCTAGTGATTTCTAAAGAATCATGTGCCCTTGAACTGAGATGTTATTGTTTAAAGAACCGAAGCTTCCCTCCCAACACACACACACTGGAAACACCAGACGTAAACATCACTGGTTTGACTGAGCATGACTTTACATCTTATCAGTAAGAATGAGCTGTCCAAACAGCAACATCTAAGCCATTTCTCAAGCTTTGGTGTCATTAACAATGTGTCAAATACAATCTGTTGCACTGTCAAGATTACATGAGAGAAACATAATTACGGTTTCCAATACCTATATCAGTAATTTATGCATAATTTATGCAACATCTTTTCTTTTCCAACACCCCTGAAGTTTGACTGAAACAGAGGCACATTTGCAGGCCTGAATTCAAGAGTTACCTGGAGAAGTTAGGTAAAAAATAAGCCCATCCCTACCAGTATTCTCTCTTAGTGGGAACTGGGGGAGTGACAATGGGGAAGGTGCTCCAGTCTGTGCCCTTGTCCCTGTATCCCTCACAACAGAACCACCCACATCTCTGCGGGTATGTCAGGCCTCGACAAAGAATGAATTAGGGAATTCCAATGCGTGTGTGAGTGTGTGGGGGAGAGGCGAGCACTCTTTATGTCACATTTACTTTGTGAATTTGAAAAATAACAATAACAAAGATAGTCTAGGTCGCCATGAACCACCTGCATCAGGATAATCAGCTCTGTGTTTAAAATGCAGGTGTTTGTTTTACCACCCTACCCTTAAAGCATATTAAGTCTCTCCCCCTGGGGGCAGAGCCTCAAATCTATATTCAGAACAATCCCCACTTGGGCATATAACTGTTTGAGAATGAGGGATGGAAGAAATAAAGGCAACAATAGCACCATAACTGACATTGATGGAATGCTTTCTATTTTCCAGTTACTGTTGTCCCCTTCCGACGAGCTGCCTTCATTGCTCACCTGGACCATTGCCTTAGCCTCTCATCTGGTGTCCCTGATTCTGCTTTTATTCCCCTACCACCAACCTCTCAGCAGCTGAGTCTTTTAAGCGGTAAATCATTTCATGTGATTCCACTCCTTAAGGACTTCTAATGTCTTCTCATGTCATTTAGAATGAAATCCAAAGATTTTCCCATTGCCTCAAGACCGCACATGAATTGGCCTCTCTAATTTCTCTAGCCAGTATACTCCACCCCCCTCACTGAATGATACAAGCTCAGTATGTATCAAAACAGGGTTGTAAATTAAGCAAATATAATCATTAAAACCTGCTGATAACTTGCCTAGAATTTCAACTGAATGATATTGTATCAAAAGTCATGGCTAAGCAGCAATTAACATCTTATACCAGGAACTGCCTCTCAGCCTCTGCTTTTCTCATCCCCTGCCTCCCTGCTACTTCCTACTATCTCAGGGACCAGCATGAGCTTGTGTTAGAATGACTTCTTCCCCAAACGGGAAGCATGAAGAAATCTAAAAAGAGCAAGGCAAGGAGCTGATGGTTACAGATGCACTACCAACAGTTTGCGGGGATGACCACAAAGGAGCCTTCCTCCATCTTCTATGTCACGTGCAGCTCTGGCATCTCTGTAGTCTTGTGCTCACTGCCTCTCCAAGTCTTACAAACCTGCCCAAGCACTTATCTGGCAATAAAAGCATTGTCTATGCATGGAATCATTTCCCAGAAGTCTTACACTATTATTTCAGAGACATATATTCCTAGAGAAAACATTTTGGCCTTAACAGAGAAGAAAAGCTATACTTAGTGAATCAGGGCATTTATATCAGGTAAGCTCTGGACACACCTTTAAACCTCAATCACGTCATTTCGAGAAACAATGAACAGACCTGGCATTTTGAAAGAGCAAATTCACATTTTAAATGTGCTCAAGCTACGATGTTTCTTACTCCCTTAGCTCATTAATCCATGCCAAGTAATCTGGTCCAGCTTTTAGAAGACCTGGTCCCTGCCTTCCAGAAGTTGCAGCTGAGCAACATGCAGATTCTATTAGGCAAATGACATCGTCCTGCTTGGATGAAAACAACTCAATATATCTTTTATTTGAAAACCCACATTAGTAGTTTGGGCAGACTCTTTATTATCTATGAGTTTCACTGAAAAAAAAAAAAAAAAAAAAAAAAAAAAGAACATATTCTAAAGATTAATTCTTCATTTTGCCAGAGTCCAGGTAGCTTCAATATTTTTCTCTTATTATTTCTTTGTTAATTTTATTTTTCCAGAGAAAAAATACTAACTACTTGTGGAACACCTACTATGTTCCATGCTCCACCCTAGGAGTTTACCTTGTTACTCTACTTACCTGCACGTAAGCTCCGTGAAGTAGTTATAACTAGCACGAGATCACACAGCTGGTAGACGCTTCCTCAACTGCCAATCGCCTGACTCCACAGTCTATAATCTTGAGCTGTTCTCTGAATTTACCAATTCTGGTTATTTATTCTGTGTTTCAGAACTGCAAGGATTTCATTAGTGTTTGAGCAGAACTAAAACTGCTTTACAAAATTTGGTTTTGATCCTATCTCCAAATATCTTCCAATAGTCTAGCCAAGCTGGTATGGTCTTCTACATGGGAAAAAAATTTATTTTGGAGATTTTTAAATTTATTTTTTATACAATGGCCAATAAACATATGAAAAGATGCTCAATGTCACTAATCATCAGAGAAATGCAAATAAAAATCACAATGAGATACCACCTCACTCCTATCAAAATGGCCATTACCAATAAATCAACAAATAACAAATGCAGAAAAGGGAACCCTCATGCACTGTTGGTGGGATGGCAAATTGGCGCAGCGACTATGGAAAACAGTATAGACATTCCTCAAAAAATTAAAAGTAGAACTACCTTATGATCCAGCAATTCCACCTCTAGGTATTTATCCAAAGTAATCCAAAACACTAATTCGAAAAAATAGGAGACTGATTGAAAAATACGGTGAATGTTTAAATTAAAAAAAATATTACAGCAAAAGACACATTGCCGTTAATCCCCCTCAGAATATTCCACCTCACTTTGAACACACATATCCCACCATTCTTGCCACTTTCTGAAGCAGTTCTGAAAGTCCTCTTGTGTGAGTGTCTTTACTTCATCCTCCATCACGATAACACTCCATGTCCCATATCTCTTCTGGTACTGCAATTTCTGTCAAATAAAAACATTACGGTGTATCTTCATCACCTTATTTACCAGATCTGGCACCGTACAACTTCTGGCTCTTCCCCAAAGTCAAAATGACCATGAAAGGAAAAGGTTTTGAATCGATTCAGGACATGGAGGCAGCCACAACAGTGCAACAAAAGAAGACTCGCAGAACTGCTTCAGAAAGTTGCAAGAATGATGAGATAAATGTGTTCAAAGCAAGGGGGAGTATTTTGAGAGGGGTTAATGGTAATGTGTCCTTTACTATAATTATTTTTTTTATTTAAATATACACCATAATTTTTTTTATCACACCTTGTATATGCACCCCTATGTTTATGGCAGCACTGCTGTCAATAGTCAAGATTTGGAAACAACTGAAATACCCTTTAATAAATGACTGGATAAAGAAATTGTGGTACATTTATAAAATGGAGTATTACTCTGTCCTAAAAATAATGAAATCTTGCCATTTGCAACAACATGGATGGGCCTAGAGGATATTATGCTGAGTGAAATAAATCAGACAGAGAAAGACAAATACCATATGATCTCACTTAAATGTGGAACCTAAAGAACAGAATATAACAAACAAAACAGAAATAGACTCAGATACAGAGAACTGATGGTTGTTAAATAGGAGAGGGTTTGGGGAGATGGGAGAGAAAACTGAAGGAATTAAGAAGTACAAATTGGTAGTCACAGAGTAATCACAGGGATGTGAAGTACAATACGGAGAATGTAGCTAATAATGTTGTAAAGACTATGGAGGGTGTCAGATGGGTACTGGACTTCTTGGGGGGATCACTTCATGGATTATATAGATGCCTGGCCACCACACTGTACATCTGAAACTAATATAAAATAATATTAAATGTCAGTTATAATTTCATATGTATTTTTCCCCAAGAGATGCAAAAATAAATAAATAAATTGTAATTACTATAATGATAAAAAATATTTTTATACAAAAATGTCACCCTTGTGTTTTTGTGTGTACTTAGAATCTAAGTTATATGAACCTCTTTTTCAATCAAAAACAGAGAAAAGCTGTACCTTAAGCACTTGCTTATAAGTTCAATCTTCAGTGATTAGTATCCAAATCTTGACAAAACCTTCCCAGGAAAGTAAGATTTCTGATGATTTGACTGATAATAATTTCCTATATTTCCAAGCTTTGTCCCTGTAATAAGTCAGAACATCTAAAAACTTTAACCTGTGTTATATTACTTTGGTGCCTCAAAGCAATAGTTTATCAGATGCACAATTTACTATTGCCTTTAAATATATTAGACAATCCCCTTGTATAATGCTTCTGTATCTTTATGTGTCTGCTAATGACCATATTGTTTTTTTCATTCATTTAATAAATATTGTTTCTAGATATTATACTTATTATTAGAACTATAAAGACCAACAAATTACAGACACATCCTTTACCACACAGAGCCAGAATGATGGCCCAGGTGGATGCTACATACCTGCTCGCTCTGCTCTGCTTACACTCATCTTACCCCTGTGAAAACCCCGTATCTCGAGTCAAGGGCTAATAACGTAATCAGAGCAAAAGAAGCAATGTCAACTGATATCAACACAAATATCTACTTTGTTGTTGTTATATCTAGAGAATTTCAGTCAGGATGACTTCCATCTCGTTGGCTACTGTGCTCATCACAAAAAGGTATCTTTTCAAGCGTTTTCTAAAATACAGCAACATTTGAGTCTCTTTCAGACTTGTTCTGAGGTTAATCCAAAATGGTAGCGTAACATCTAACTGAATTATACTTTCCATTATACATTCTATCAAACATGATGGAAATTTTATTAAACTCATAAAAATAACTATTCAATAAAAGGAGATTGTCATGATATATGTATATTGAAATAATTATTGTGTAGATACTAAACAAACTCCTCTTCTCTGTCCTTGAGAATTCTATACTTTGACCATGGCTCTAGACCTTTACAATTTGTCATGGTTGTGACTTTGTGCAAAAATTACGTTGTTAAAAATAAATCTTTTCAGTGGTATCGCTTTAATCTTTAATTTAACACAAAATTGTCTTTCTTGGAGGCATGAGACTATCTCCATATTGCCTATCATGAAAATTCTCAAAATGCTTAGGTGTTTCAAGCAGTACACACTGCTGTTTCCACATGCCATGGCTTCCAGGTAAGCAGGCAAATTGAACACAAAGTTTATCTTCACCACCTTTTAAATCACATTTAAAATAGCAGTAAAGAAATAAAAATAATAGAGCCCTCACAGAAAAAGGGAACTAGAACAGAGACAGAACATACAAGAGATATAAATAAAATCTAGAAGCTGGAAGATAGACTATGAATGGTAACTGACTTCCAATACCTGAGAAACCTCCAATCTAAGTCAAAAGTAGAGGAAGCTAACAAGAAGGAAATTTATGCTCACCGTACAGTCCTTCAGAACGCTCTGGAAATGGCAGTAATAAATTCTCCTAAAAGGGCAGGGACGGGGACTGAAAAGGAGAATGTGTTGAAGGACTGCCTAAGTTTTTGAAGGGAAAATTGACCTTCTCTGTAGCAATTATCTCTTTCTCAATGCAGTTGAAGCCTAGAGGTTTACTCTGGAGAAGTAAACGTAGAAGGAGCTGGTGTTGCTGAGGGCAAAGATGAGGGATTATAGTAAAAACAGAGAAATTGCATGAACATTGACATACTGAACTGTGAGACGTTCAGCGACCTTCGTTACTGGATGTTTATGTCCCTTAAGCAATAAACTAAGAAAATAGATCTGTCCATGTGAAAGGACCTACAGAGTAGGGTTTCCAGGTGGGAATTCCTGCCCGTTCTCAGGAATTCTTTTTGCCTTCCTGTTTCCAAATCCCAAGATATAAACTGTTCTCCACGATGAATCATTTCCACAAAATGACCGCTGATACTACCAACCACCTAAGTTCAAGGAGGCGATTTTCCGATTTCCCGACCAACTTCTCTTGGGATTCAGGAACGGAAAAGCGAAAACAATTCCTGAGAAGGGGTGGGAATTCCCGCCCAGAAACCCTAGCGATAAATTGGAAAAATATCTAAGAGATACATTGTGAGTAGTACGTTTATTTCCCATTGTGGATATTACTGGGTTCAAGGAGCCAATTTTCCCAATTTCCCGACCAACTTTTGTTGGGATTCAGGAATGGAAAAGAGAAAAAATTCCTGACAACGGGCGGGAATTCCCACCTGGAAACCCTACTACAGCGATACTGAGGGTCCTGCTACTAAAGAGCTGGGTCACAACGAATCACCCTTTATTGAAGCTCAATAGTTAACAAAGTGTACCCATAAACATAAATATCCAAGTAGTATTTTTGATGTCTGTTTTGAACATGATCACTAGAAATAACAAAGCCACTTAAAAACAAAGAAAAAGGTGACAACCAAAACAACAAATAGAACAGAAAAAAATATTTTTAAAACCATGATAGACTCAGAAATTTAAAAGAGAAAAAAACACATTCCAGAAAGGGTATTTTTAAAGGATTATTTAGTGAATAAAGAGTTCTTGAAAAATAAAAAGATAGGGCAAAAATTCAACAGAAGAGTTGAAAGTTAAAATTTAATAAATATCCCCCCAAAAAGGAAAATTCACAGAGATACCAAGTATAGGGGAAAAGAATGTTAGTAGATCAGGCGTCCCTGTACTAGACTAATAGGTACTCCAGCAAGGAAAAAAAGTGAAACCAGAGAGGAAGAAATGACTAAATAAATATTTCAAGAAAATTCCTTGGGATTCATTAACATAAATTTCCAAATTGAAAGTGCCTGGAACAATAAAATATAAAAGACTTGTCTCCCTGAAAAGGGATGTCTTCATGAAATTTCAGAATATTAAAGACAAAAATAAAGTGACAAATGTTGAATCACTATGTTGTACACCTGACACTGACATAATATTATATGTCAACTATAATTTTAAGAAATACTAAAAGCTCCCAGAGAAATACATAAGTCACATTTAAAGAGTCATCAGTAAAAATGACATTGTACTTCCAAAAACCAACAATGGAAATTAGAAGACAACAGAGCAAGGCCTTCAAAATTCTGAGAAAAAAATATATTATTTACAATATAGAATTATATACCTGGGCAAACTAACAAGCAAGGATATAGTAGTATTAAAACATTTTAAGTCATTTAATATTTCAAAAATTTTACTCTTGAAATAAATTTTAATCTTGAAGTAACTCCTTATGGAGTTAGTGGAGGGTGAACTCCATGAAAATAAAGGAGGAATCCATAAAAAAGAACTGGCTTACAGGATATTGTCAGTCTAATATTGGAGAAAGAAGGAAATTCTAGTGATAACGGTGTGTAGTAAGCCTAAGGAACAGCCATTACAAATTAATGCAGAAGTACTCCAGGAGTTGTGTCTCTAAGAAAAAGGAATAATAAAACACACACACACACACACACACACACACACTGGAGAGCTATTATTCCCTGTTATACTCAGTATTGAACCTACTGAGTGATTTGCAGTTCTGGCATAAAATGAAATACTCCTAGGGCATTAAAAAAATAAATAAATAAAAATAAAAAGGAGGTAATTATCATCTTTAGGGAAATAAAAAAAAATTACAAGAAAGGAAATATATACCATATGGCTGAGGTGAAACTAATAAAATAATTTAATGGAATGTGTGACATAGCTATCTTGGGAGCATGAGAGAATAATGTCTACTGGGAAAAGGGGAAGGAGTACATGTAAAAATGTAAATGTTTTCTAAAAATAGAAGAAAATAAATGGATAATATCTCAAACAACTTAAAAATCGAGAAATAGAACAATCAAGTCATTTTGCCATATGTAACAAAATACCAGAATAAACTAAAAAGTTGAAAGTGGTTGTGTCTGGGAAATGGAACTTAGCCATGATAAGAGGTGGGGTCAGGAGCTGATGTTTTCATGTTAAATTCTGTAGTACTATTTCTCTTTAAAATTATGTACATGTATTAATTGGATAGAAATAAAACATTGTCTCTTTCAAATTAGTGTATGAGCTATCAGGCAAATAATTATCTCTTGCAATAGCCTAAACTCAGTAGTGAGCATTTTTACATTTCTAGTAAAAAATTTCTTCCATCTTTATTTTAAAGTTTCTGCTTGAGACAAGTCCCCATTGTCAAAATTAACTTGAAAACTGAGATAATTATCAAAGAGAAAAGACTGCTTTATCCCCTGAACAATAAATAAATGTTCTGATTCTCTTATCCATTTTGTCTTTGAAAAATTCATCATAGGATGATAAGCAACACTGGAATACAAAAGTACAACTTTTCTTGGGAAATGGTGACTATCGCAGAAGTGAGTTTGGGGCCAAAATTCTCAGAATAATTGCTTCAGTATTCTGCTGTAAGAGAGACCTGTTCTTTGACAAGGAACATTAGCAAAACTTGTCTTCATTAAATCTACTCATGTTTGATTGAGGTCAGGCAACCAACACAGTGGGAAAACAGGACAGGGTTCCCCTCAAGTCATGTGTGAGTTGGATCTTTTTAAGGATTTGTCCTCTAACTTATTCAATTCATCTGGGATAATTGCTTGCCACAAAAAAAGGAACCAGCTATTAGGTGGGAAATTAAGGCTGAATAGTGATTGCATAATTATTTTTGTACAGGACAGAATACCTTATATATAATAATAGCCTCTTTCAATCTTTTCAAGGACCTCTACATTTAAATTAACTCAAATAATTTTTAAGTGAAAGAGTCCATGTAACTGAAATCTGTATAGAAACAAAAACAAATAATTTAATATCAATGTATTTTACTCTTTTCAAAATGCTAACCCAAGTCTTAAAAATCTATTATTTCTTTCTGGTCTATAATTATCAAATAATTGTATTCATTATTCTTAGAGAAATTTCCAAAGAAGTCTCCTTATAAAGGGAAGTGTTCAATTTCCCAATTTCTTTTTTTATTATTAGAAAAGCTCTCTTCACAAAACAGAATCTAACATAAAGTCTGGTAGATAAGTGTTATGTTGGACCTATTCAAAATTCTTTTAAGTTTTTAATATTCCTTCATGTATCTGAAACACTCATTAATGCAACACCCTAGGGGCCATAAAAAACACCGAAGATATCAAAACAATGCCTAATTTATCCCAAAATATAATGCTGTCTTTCAGATTTAAAGGTGATACGAGTGATGTGTGTATGTCCAGTTTAAAAGACCAGTACACAAGCAAGAGTGTTTCTCCCCACACTCTGTCCACATCAAAGCAGAGCTTTGATTTACAGCTGCAAACACCATTTGCTGAGCCCACAGGTCGGCTGCCGAAGTCTTTGATCAGAGGTAGCGCCTTCATGCTCACAGATGCCTGATCTGTTGGCTGTCGCTATTTCTCAGCAGTCCAGAGCTGTGCCATGTTGTTTAAGACTGAGCCTCAGGGCTTCCATAAACTAGTCATTCTGTCTTCCCTGATTGAGGTAGCCCCACTTGCTCTTACTGCCCAGGAGCTGCCTGACTATGCTGCTGTCACTCACTCCACATCACCTCCAGATGAGCCTTGTCACCATGACTAGGGTTTCGTTCCCAGTGATGTTCAGAAGCTGCACTAGTGAAATTATGTTAGACCAGGTTTGCAGGCTTCCTGTGACCTTTTAAGTGATCATTTGATGGCATCACTCGCTTCGCCCTTTGCCAAGTCTGGAGTCCATTGCCCTGCTGGCACCACATCGGTGTTCTTGATGCAGTGTTTGTGTTTTGTTTTTCTGGCAATCAAGGGAATGTTGGATTTTGCACTACAAGAGCAGATAACTTTCCATTTTGGCTTGCCCATTAAAAATCCTCAGATGTTGCGAGTCCTGTGTGACCCACACTGGTGGATAATATTGGTCTTTTAAGGTCCATTGTGGATCCATTTGTAACTTATATCATGAAGTAGTTCATGATCACATTAAAGGTATAGAGGCCTTACAAGAATGGCTCAGGAAGGCAGGACAAGTTTGCTCACATTCGTGGGTACTCCCATGGGACTTGGGAGTTATGCTACTCCAGAATTTCAACCTGGCCCAGGTTTTCTCCATTCTGTGTCCTCTCCGTGAGCAATTCCATCAAGTAATAACATGCTGGAAACAAGCAATTTCTAAGGGAGCAATTTCTACCTTGTTCATGAAATCTAAAGATTTCGGTACTAGTGACTACAAGATACTTCATCACAACTTAATAAAGCATATATTCATATAGAATCCACATGCACCATAATCTAAAAGTTGTAAATCTCTTTATACATCCGTCTCTCGAAACAGTCTACACAGTTAATATTCAATATTTTTTAATTACATGTGAATATCTCAAACTTACAGTATTTTTTGAATTTCAAAGATATATAGGAGAACAGCCTTGTACTTAGTCTGAATTATCTTGCCAGAAAAGTATTATAAATCAAAATAAGGCAAATAAAAATTATTATTTTATAACAGCTTTATTGAAATATAATTCACAGACAATACAATTCACCTATTTAAATAGTGTGCAATTCAGTGATTTCTAATCATTTGTGCAATCACCACCACAATCAATTTTAGGACATTCACATTACCCATAAAGAAACCACATATTCTCTGTCACCCCAAAATCCCCCATACCCTCTCTGCAAGCCCTAGACAACCACTAATCTACTTTCTGTCTTTATAGATTAGCTACTCTGGACATTTCATATCAATGGAGTCATATAATATGTGGTCTTTTGTGACTGGCTTATTTCACTTAGTACAACATTTTCAAGGTTCATACATGTTGTCACATGCATTGATACTGCTGTCCCTTTAATGGCTGAGTAATATTCCATCCTATGGATATAGAGTAGTCCGCACTTATCTGCAGGGGATGTGTTCCAAGATCCCAGCAGATGTCTGAAACCTTGGAAAGTACCCAATCCTATATATACTATGTTTTTTTTTCTATACATACATACATACATACATACATACATACATACATACATACATACCTATGGTAAAGTTTAATTTATAAACTAGGCACAGTAAGAGATTAACAACAATAACTTCTTATGACGCTAATTTTTGGTATGCTTGATGCCAGAGGTCTCTTAAACTGTCCTCACTTTTTTGGATTCTTTTTTCTCTTTGCTGTTCTAATTGGGTGTTTTTTTCCTGTTCCATTATCTTCTAAATCGCTGATTCAGTCCTCTGCTTCATCTCATCTACTACTGATTCCCACTAATGTAATTCTTATTTCAGTTATTGTAGTCTTCATTTATGACTGGTTCTTTTTTCTGTTTTCTATCTCCATTTTTATGTTTCCTGTCTCTTTGTTGAAGTTCTCACTGATCATTGATCATCCTTATAAACAATGTTTTGAACTCTGCATCTGGTAAATTACTTGTTTCCATTTTCTTTCTTTTTCTGGAGCTTTGTTCTGTTCTTTTTTGAGGGACACGTTTCTTTGCCTCCCATTTTGGCTGACTGCTTGTGTTTGTAGAGATGCTATGTCTCCCAGCCTTGTGTAGTAGGTATCCTGTGAGGCCCAGTGGTGCAGTCTACCTGATCACCTGAGCCAGCTGTGCCAGGTGTGGTCCTTGTATGGGTTATGTGTGCCCTCCTGTTGTAGTTGAGCCTTGGTTGCTGATTCCATGTTAGTGGGAAGGCTTGCCACTCAGGCTGATTGGTTGTGAGGACTGGCTGTGAGTACAGTGATTTGTGTAGGGGCTGACCCTACAGAGCAGGATTCACCTTAGCAGGACTCTGGTGCCTGCCCAGTCCGCCCTTTTGGTGTGTCATCCACGCAGGCAGCTAGGTAGCCTTTCAGCTAGGTCCAAAGGTGGCCACTGGATGTGCCAGTTCCGGAGCCTTTTGGGATGGACCTTGCCACGTGCCAAGTTCAGTGGCAGCTAGTGCCTTGCCCAGGGCCACCTGGAATGAGCCACAAAGTGATCCACAGATGGCCACCACCTGAGCTGGGCTTGAAGGTGCCTGGGAAAGGCTAAACCTCAAACTGAGGCCAAATGCTGTCAGTGCCGAGCTTGAGGCTGCTTGACAAGAGGTATGGGACACACTGAGGCCAGATGCTGCTGGTTTGGTGTATTTGATCCTCTGAGAGATTTTAGGGAAGTCTGTAGCATGAACCAAGATAGGCCATTTGTATTGAAAACCACTGGAAGTGGCTTTTATGGGCCTGAGATTGAGTGCAGTGAGGTCTCAGTGAAGTCAGGGAGGAAGCTGGCCCTCCAGCCCTAACTCTGAAGCCAGACAATTCAGTTCTTCCCTGTATGTCCCTGGCATCTTTCAAGCTTCTGCCACAGTGCTGTAGCTCAGAACAAGAGAATCTGTCAGTGAATCTGTGTGCGGACCCTTAAAGAGGAGCACCTGGGACTCCAGCCACCCTCTGTTTCATCTCCTCTGGTTTTCAAAGCCAGAAGTTATGGGGACTTTTCTTTCTGGCACTGGAACCCTGGGCTGGGGAGGCTAGTGTGGGATTGGAACCCCTCAGTCTTCAGGGGGAAAATCCACAGCTGAGATATCCCTCTCGAGTTTTCAACCACCACACATAGGTGTGGAAGCAGCCCATTCTGTGTCTCCATCCCTCCTACAAGTCTCCAGATCACTTCTTCTGTATGTCTTTAGTTATAGGACTTCTATTCAGTGACAATTTAGGCAATTCTCAATGATGGCTGTTCTGTAGTTTAGTTGTAATTTTGATGTGATCATCAGAGGAGGCAAGCACAAAATTTACTACTCTGCCATCTTGACCAGAAGCCTCCCTTTTTCTCTGGAATTTCCCATTAATATTTTTGGACCATGGTTGCCATGGGTAACTGAAACCACAAAAAGTGAAACTGCATATAAGAAAGGACGACTACCCTACTTTTGTATATCCATTCATCAGTTTGTAGAAAATTGGGTTACTTCTACCTTTGTGCTATTATGAATAATGATGCTAAGAACATTCATGAAGAAGTTTTTTCTGTGTAGAAATATGTCTTCATCACTCTTAAGTATATACCGAGGAGTGAAATTGTTGGGTCAAATGGTAATTCTATGTTTAACTTTTTGGAGAAATGCCAGAGTGTTCTCCAATGTGGCGACATCATTTTACCTTCTCACCAGAAGTAATTTCTTTACATCTTCATCAACATTTCTTATTGCTTCTTTTTTTATTATAGCCTTCCTTATGGGTGTAAAGTGGTATATCATTGCGGTTTTGATGTGTATTTTTCTAATGACAAATTATGTTAAGCCTCTTTACATGGGCTGATTGGCCATTTGTATATCTTCTGTGAACAAATGTCATTCAGATATTTTCTCCATTTTAAAATTGGGTTCTTTTTTCATTTTTGAGTTATAAGAACTCTTCATATATTCTAGAAACAAGCCTCTTATCAACAATGACGTTCAGTCTCTGTGTTGTCCACTTTTTGAAGTGTAAAAGTTTTTAATTTTGTTTAAGTCCAAAATACTTATAATTTTTTTGTTACTTGTGATTTTGGTGTCATATATAAGAAACCATTGCCAAATCCAAGGTCAAATATACAAATCTAAATATGCAGTCCCAAGTTTTCTAAAAGTTATGTAGTTTTAGTTTCCACATTTAAGTTTTTTTCCCATTTTGAGTGAATTTTTGTATATAGCATGAGGGAAGAGTCTAACTTAATTATTTTGTATGTGGATATCCATTTGTTTCAACACCATTTGTTGAAATCAAATAACTTTTTTTTTAATGGCATCTAATTTGCTCATAGAGAAAGAAAGGTTAAAATGCTGATAAGAATCTGGAATTCAAATTCTTTAGGCATGATCATAATGCTTGGTTTAATCACCAGCTTTGTATAAAATATATCGGCTTATTAGTATAATTTAATATAAATATTTCAAGTAAACACTGGGCAATATAATTACCATGTTGAATCTCATCAAATTAAATTTAATAGGCTACAGTATCATAATATATTATATTAAACTTCTTACTGCCCCTTTTTGTATATTTACACCTTTAGTTTTACTGTAATAAATCAGTTAATTGATGGAAAGCTTTATGAATGCTCTAGGGTTTATAAAACTGTGAAAGATAGGTTTTGAGAGGAAAATGTTGGAAAACATTTATTTGAATCACATGAATGGCTTTATATTAAAATGAAAGTAAGAATAACTATTTGTCTGGCCCCTTTTCTTCATTATAAACTTCGTGGCAGAAAGGTGGTAGCAGAGATCAAGCTCTTTACAACTTTGGTGGCATGAAAATTCAAAGTTCACTTGCTTTTTTTAAGATACTCCCAAGAATTGGACTTTTTTCCTTGTGTCACATGTCATACAAACGTATCTTGGCTAGTCCTCATTCATGCTAATATTTCCACCGTTTACTTTCTAACTATATTATTACATTCCAGTCTCAAGGGCCTCATAACTTTCACCCAAATAGCAGCCAAACAGAAAGGCACTAAAGTTTTTGGTTTAATACTAAACCTAAAATGTTAAAAGTTTGTCCTTCTTATTCATAATATCTACATGTAGTAATTGGAAATTTGAGCTAGCAGTAGATATCATCACATTCCCAATACCCTCCTTTTTTCTTTTTTTTGCAATTAAATCTAAGTCTCAATATAGCCATTTGTGATCCAATGATTCTTTGGCCTTTCGACATAATATATATCTTGACCATTCTTTGCCTGACTTTTAAATAAAACATTATAATACTGCAGCCCATTAAATACAACTTTATGAGATTGAGCTTGGTAACTCTGTTGCCCAGGGTTTACTTAAAAAATATAGATACCAAATTAAACTAAGTCTGTAAGGCAAAATTAAATCATTATCAATTTTATTGAAGTAAAATGTACAAACAATAAAATGTACACCTTTTAAGTGTAGAATTTGAAAAGTTTTCACTAATATATTCACTGACAAATGTAACTACCAGCACAATGAGATGTAGAAGATTTCCATCAATCCAATGGTTTCCTCAAGCCCCTTTGCAGCCACACTCCCACCCCTGACCCCAGAGTACCTCTGACCAGCTTTCTGTCACTGTAGACTACTTTTGTCTTTTCTAGGATTTCATATTAATGAATCATACAGAAGGCACTCTTTTGTGTCTCGCTTATTTTACTGAGCAGAATGGTTTTGACGACCATACATGTTGTTGACTGCCTGAGTATTTCATTCCTATTTATTTCTGAGTAGTGGTATTCCACTCTATGGGTACACCCAATGTGTTTATCCCCTAACCTGTTGCTGAATATTTCAGTTGTTCCTAGTTTTTGACTCTAATAAATAAAAGTGTTATATTTGGTATTAGTCCTTGTGCGGATACGTTTTTATTCATTTTAGGTAAATATTCAGGAGTGGAAATTGCTGGGTCATATGGTAATTGTATATTTAGCTTTATTGTAATAAAAAAAAAGAATCTGCCAAAATCTTTCCCAGAGTAGTTGTATCATTTCATATTTCGATTTGGAACTCATTTTATATGAGTTCCAATTGTTCCACATTATGGGCTATCATAGAAATAGTTTTGTGTTACCGCAGAATTGGGGCTAAAATTGTGAAATCTTGAACTAAGACCAGCCTTGGGAAGTTGATTTACAAATATATGGGTAGTAAGAGAACTCCAGAGAGAATAACCTAACTCTGGACATATGTGTTTACATTTCAAGGGAAAATGAGTTCTATGACTTTGGAGACATCTCTAGAGTATAAAAGTTGGAGACAATGGAGTTTATCTGGTCACTGAAGAGATGTATTTGTATTTTAAAGTTAGAATAAGAACCCAGAATTCTTTTCATCTCATCTCCAAGGAGAACAGATTTTTCTCTTTCTTTCTATGAGAAAAGGAGCAGATAGCTGCCCCTTTCTTCTGTATACAAGCAAAGAAAATCCATTTTTCTCCATCTCTTGCCTATGAAAGTGTGGGTCCACTTGTGTATGGGATTTTTCCATCTGACTTTCATTGCATTGCCTAAGGAGTGATTCATGGGGCAGGGGCACGTGATGCAGTTATTATTATATAAATAATAAAACAAATCTCTTCTGATCTAGAACACCTTGTGTGAGCATTCAAGGTAAAATTATTGAAGTTCAATATTCAAAACTCAACCTACATCTTCACCAACATCTGGTATTATCAAGATTTTCAACTTTAGTCATTGTACTGTGTGTGCAGTAGTGTCTCCGTCTGGTTTTTATATGCATTTCCTAAATGAGTAACAATGTTGAGCATCTTTTCATGTGCTTATTATTCATTTGCATATCTTCACTTCTGACGTTTCTGTTAAGATGTTTGCCAATTTTATTGGGTTGTTTACTTCTAATTACTGAGTTGTGAGAGTTCTTTGTGTATTTAGAATACATGTCCTTTGTTACATATGCATATTGTGAATATTTTCTCCCAGTCTGTGGCTTGCCTTTCCATTTTCCTAATAGTGTCAATCAAATGATAGACAATTTTAGTTTGATGGGATAAGAATTAACATATATATCAGTGAAACAAAACTGAATCCAGAAATAGACACACATATTTACGATCAATAGATTTTTCAACAGTGGTGCCAAATTAGTTCAGTGGGGAAAAATAGACTTTTAAACATATAATTATTGAAAAATTCAATATTCAATCTGAAAAACAATAGGTTCTTATGTCACATCATACATAAAAATTAATTCAGTACAGAATACAGACCTAACCATAAAGCTAAAGCCATGAAACTTCTCTAAGTAAACAGTAGAAAATCTTCACAAGCTTTCGGTAGGCTAAGATTTTCTTAGGACACAAAAAGCATACAGCAGTATATTTTAAAAACATGTAAATATTTTAGTCCATGAGGAAACTATTTTTCCCAAATACGACATCTTACATACTCAAATGAATATTGCCCATAAGATGTCACTTTATATGGTGATGGAAGGAGAACTGACTCTAGGTGGTGAACACATAATGTGAGATGTAGATGATGTATTACAGAATTGTACACCTGAAATCTATGTAACTTTACTAACAATTGTCACCCCAATAAACTTTAATTTTAAAAACATATTGATTACATATTAAAATGATAATATTTCAGATATATCGGGTTTAATGAAATATATTATTAAAATTAATTTCAAAAAAGAAAAAAGATGTCACTATTGCTGGTAGGTAACTGGAGGGTCTGTCTGACAAGGGAAGAACACCCACATGCTGCCTGAAATGGGACCCCTTTCCTGTCTTATGAACAGGCTGAGGGTGGGGGATACATTCCAAAGACCTACAGTTTTTGATCTCAATCTTTGGTTGGTGTTACTCTACATTTTAACTACACTTATTATGTCATCCTTTCTCTGGGGCAATGGGTTTCTTTAGGGTTGGCCTAGTTTCCATTAGGCTTTAAACATGTCCTAATTAATTTTCTCAGCTGTAGTTATACTGAGATCATTCTCCAGTGTGACTTCTAAGGAATGCTGTTTTTCTGAAAGGATGGTGCATGGTCTTGCTAAGGGAAAAATGACAGCATTAAGCACAAGCTCAGTTATTATAAAGAAGAGATTCCCAGGAAGATGCTTCACTCAATCGAAGGTTGCTGTTGGGGGAATATCATTATCAATATTGTCTTCCTCTTTCTCCTATACACATTTAAAAATGCTTTTATTTTCACAATGACATGTTAAGACACACGGGCAAATACTGAAAATAACCTCTTTTTGAAGTGCTTTTGTGCCTATATGCTACCTTTAACAGATCTATTTGATATGGTAGTTGCTTCCTCCGATCCAGGGTTTTTTGGTCTTCTCTTCATTAACTGTGCTTAGAAAATGTCTTAATTTCTAAAGCTGAATACAATTTTTCTCCCAGATTTGTTCTTGGTTGTTTTCAGTGCTGGGGTCTGTGACCCCATTTCTCTCTGTGCTGAATTTGAATATGCCCTAGTCACTGATAGTAAGCCCTGCTATCATTTTCACATTTGAAAATTTGAACTCCTAGTATTTAAAAAAAACATGTTAGCAAAAAGAAGATATGCTGAAGGAATCCAGCATGCAATATATGAAACTATAATGCTAGTCAAAGATTATACATTCATACATAAAGTATATAATAGATGCATGAAGAATCAAGAGAAAGAATGCAACAGTACAATAATTGTACTACCTTTAGCACACAGTACCGGGGTCCAGAATTTGCCACTCCAAGATATCCCACCATGTTATACTGATAATTTCAAATTAAAATCTCTTGAGAAGCAGAAGGAAGACATCTCTGACTTTTCTGTCCCCCTAAAAGCAAGCACAGAATCTTCATGGGACAAGTGTTCTCCTCACTCCTGAAGGGCTGAGAGACACCTTATTACAAGAGTTGTAAAATCTAGAGTTGAAAAAGCCTGTATAAACAAACCTTGTAAGGCTTTACTACCATGTTTCCCCGAAAATACGACCTAGCCGGACCATCAGTTCTAATGCATCTTTTGGAGCAAAAATTGATATAAGACCTGGTCTTATTTTAATATAATATAAGACCAGGTAAACTATAATAATATAATATAATATAATAATTATTCTATAATAATTATATATATAAGACCCGGTCTTACTAATTTTTGCTCCAAAAGACGCATTAGAGCTGATTGTCCAGCTGGGTCTCATTTTCGGGGAAACACAGTAATTTACTACCTGGGCCCAGACAGTGCTTAGACTCCTTTTCAATGAGCACTAAATTTGTCCTGTCAATTTCTCACAAATTTATTGTTTTCCTTTGCCTAAAATATATAAAAGATGCGTAGTCCTATCATTTCTTTGAGCGTCATTTTATGATCTGGGCATCATATTGTGATTTTCCCAGGCACACATATTACATTGTTTTTTTCTCTTATTAATCTAGTCTTGTGTTGATTTTGCAGCTATAAGAACTAAAAAAGGGCACAAGGGGAAAATTTTTACCCTCCCTGACAATAGTTTTATAAATTTTTTCTAAAATAGATAAAATTGTATTAGAATAATATTGGGTACATCTTAACTACTTTCAGTGTGTTGGAATTAAGTGATATGGAATTTTATTTGAAATAAATGAGCCATCACTTGGGAATTGAAATATTTTGTAATGAAAAGACAATTTTGGAATGGGTTTGATCCATATTAAAATAGTTTTATTCCTCAAACTTAAGTTATTTGTGCTGTGAAAAAATGTGCAAAATGATATTTTGTGCATCAAAAGGGCGTTAACTTTAATATAAAGTTTATGTACAATACTGAAACTAGATCATCTAAAGGTGATACATGTTTGACACCATAATGATTAATGACTGATAAAAAGAAATAAATGAGCAATTAAGAAAAGAAAACTGCAAATTACCAAGGCCAATGAAGAACTCTTTAGCCTTACTAGTAAGTCTGGGAAATTAACAAATTATAACAACAATGAGATACCATATTCAAATGATTCAATTAGAAAAGACACAGACACATCCTTTGAGGATGGTTTAGAGAGATTCACACCAAATTGTTAATATTGGCTACCTCAGAGAGATGGAATTTTTAAAAGTAAATAGTAAATTAATTCTGTATTAGAGATTTCTGAAATTTCCTACCTGATATGTAACTTGAAAAGTAGCAATATGCTATAAAAATAATAGAAAAAGTACACACATACACACACACACACACAATTCTCCAATTCTTTAACTACACTGATAGTTAAACTGTAAATTTCTGGAGTACAATTTGGTAATTCAAATAAAATTTTTTAAATGAACATATTCTTTGATGCACAAACACTTCTAAGAATTTATCCCACCAAAGTAATTATGATTATAGGCAAAGATAACTATGGGAAAGTTTATTAAAGAACTTTCATAATAGCAAAATATTGGAAATAATCTAAATATCCAACAACAGTAAACCAACTAAATAAATCATGTGATATCTTTATGCTATAGCACTACACGGAAATTACAAATTGTGCTATAAAAGCATATTTAATAGCATTGGAGAGTTCATGATATATCGTTAAATGAATAAATGAATAAATAAATTGCAGAGCAGGATTGCAGCAGAACCAATTTTTGTTTAAAATTACAGTTGTGATTTTCTATATATCATATATATGGTGGCATTATGAACTTACATCACAGTATTAATAGTGGTTGTCTCATTGCTGAGGATACATAGATAGTTTTACTGAAAAATGCAATCTGGAAAGTATTCAAATAGCTCTTAAAATTTCAGAAAATATTTAAGCCAGGGAAAGCTGGGTTGAGTAACAGAGAATGGGACGACTTTTCTGTCCTGTGTATCTGCAAAGGAAAATGAATAGACTTAAAGAAGGAAAGGGAACTACAATAGGCAGAATTCTAAGATAAACCCCAATGACTCATAACTGTATAATCTCCTCCTCTTGAATGGGGGAAAACTGGTAACTTGCTTCTAGTCAATAGAATGTGGCAAAGGTGATGGCACAGTCACTCCCATAACTTTACCTTAGATAAGACTCTGGCTGAGTAGATAAGAACAAGAGCTTCTCTTGATGGCTCTGAAGAAGGCAGCTGCCATGTTGCACAAGGTCCTAAGCAAGGGCCATGTGGAAGAGTATAGAGACCTCCAAGATACAACAGTAGCCCCTGGCTGACAGACAGCATGAAATTAAGCCCTTAATTCTACAACCACATAATTAAATTTTGTCAACAACCACATGAGTTCAGAGGAAGACCCCCAAAGTCAAGAAAGGAACACAAATTGGCTGATTTTCTGATTGCTGATTTTCTGATTGCAGCTTTGTGAGACCCTGAACAGAGGACCCTGTGAAGCCATGCTCGACTCCTGACCGACAGAAACTGGGAGATAAAAAATATATATGTTATTTTAAGCCATTAAATTTGTGGTAATTATTTTCACAGCAACAGGAAACTAATACAGGAACTTAATGTAGAAATTTGTTACAGAATCTTAACTGGCTAATTTATTCACTCTTGAATCCATTCATTCAACAAATATTTGCTGAACAGCTATAAACACCATGTCGCATGCTAGGCATTGAGTATATAGTGCCTGCAAGGGAGGAGATTACGGTGGGAAAGGGAGGTGGGCAGAAAATGGCCAAACACAGTATACTATAAAGAGTATGATGCAAGAGTCGTATGCAGACTGCCCAGATCACACCACAGGGAGCCTCATAGCCATGAGAACACAGGTTTTGGACCTGTACTGACCTGAATTTGAATGCCAGCCCAACCAGTGTATGACCTTGGGCCAGGTGCTTAAATGAAAGCCTCACTTTTACCATATGTCAAATGGCTATAGTAAGACTTATTTTGTGAAGTTATTGTGGAGACTAAATTCAGTAATATATAAGAACTGCTTAGGACATAATAAATGCTCAATGAATATGAGCTATTATAATTATTATTTTGCCTAGAAGAGATGATACCTGAACTAAATTCAGAAAGAGGAGGAGTTAATCTGCTGAGGACCAGGGGGAGTAGGAAGATTCCAAGAAAAGGGAAACAAGTTTAAAATAATAACACAATACATTTGGGGAACTGTTAGCATTTCAGTATAAAATGTATCTATCGAGTCCTTACATATGCCAGTCACCCTATGGGGAAATTATGTATATCTTATGTATATCACAATTATATATATATAATTAAATCATATCACACAGACACACACACACACACACACACACACACACACACGCCATCCACGGCAGATTATGGTAGACATACTACTGTTCACCAATATGCAATTCTTCTCTACTTCTGGGAACATGGGAAGACTACACTTCCGGACCTCTTTAAATATCTGAGTAGTTTTAGCCAATTAAAAATGAACGAAAATAACAAGTCACTTCTGTATGGAATTATTTATTGCCAATACTCAATTCCCCGCCCCACTCTTCTCTTGCCTTATTGACTACAAAAGCCTAAATGAGAAGGTTGGAGCCACCTGGCCCACAGCGCCATGGAGAACAGCTTCTTGGAGTCTTGTCCAGGTCTGTGGTGGACCTCGGGGAAGCACTAAGCTTTGGTTGTATTAGGCCATGGAGCGTTCTGTTTAGTGTTTACCTTAACATAACCTTGCCTGTTTTGACAGATACAGATATCATTACCTGAAGTGGGGTGATTCCATAAAAAAATTAAAAGATGTGGCATTAGTTGAGGGGCTGAATAGTAATGACAAGGAAACCGATCCTGGAGTCTACAAAGATGGTCCCTCATATCACACAGGAGAAAAGCCCTTGGAAAACTCTACCCTAAACTAACTTTTTAGAAAAATCATGAACATAATGAACTTGCAGCAATAGGGGACGAGATTAAAACACAGAGTCAGTCGTGTGTGCTGACTGCAGTTGGCTGTGCTTGACATGGTACTCTGAGAAAGAAATGAGCTGGAAGAAAGCAATGGCCAGTTTGCAAGCATAATGTAAAAAACAAAAACGGAGGGGGCCTAGGAAGTCAGAGAATTTGCACATTGAAGAGGCAACTACTTCTTAACCTTGAACAGAAGAGAATGAGAAGGACTTTGAGCAACGATATCCCATTTAAACTGAACATGGTACTGCGACCAAATTAATAACAGATTCCTCCTGCCTCAATCTTACCCTCTCTCCTCACTTGCCTGTATTTGATTTCCAGTCATAATTCAATTCCTGAACAATTTATATCACTTGTTGGGCCTACTGCAAGCCCCAAATTAATTTTCGTAGTTTGGGGTCATATCAACATAGTCTTTCTCTAAGGGATAAGCTCATGAATGAGGGAGAAACTATTTCTATGTGACAAAAAAACAAACTTAGATCAACCAACCCATACCCCCTTGAGCATATCACTTAAAATCTAATAAAAATACATTTCAGTGGATCTTCATTAAAAATTGACATTCTTTGAGTTAATAATATTACCTGACATTCCCTGAGGCGATGTTTTTCTGAAATACCTCTGAGTTCTTCTAATGTCGAATAAAAATGTTCTACTATGCTGCTCACATCCATGTTTACATTGAATCTCACCCAGGCTGCACTGCATCCTGCTCCACGGAATTGCAACCCCTAGGATGTTCCACTGTCACCTTAAACCCAACATGCACAACAGTGAATTCCCGGTTTTGTTCTTTGAGTGGAGAGTTTTCTAAAAGATATTTTGTGTTATCTCACACTAGGAAAGGGGGAATGAAATTTACACTTAATATATTTTGTCTTAGAATATATGGATCTATCTGAGAAAATTCGTTGCTTTGTAGTGATTAGAAAAAACTGGTCATAAAACAGTTTCAGTCCCTTGTATTACTAAGTTTTGTGCCCCGTCCCCCAGCAAGATTTAAAAGTTGAACTGATAATAATTGCATACTTGTTTTTCTGACCACATTTTAATAGTGTATCAAGTGAAAAGCAAATGCTTCCTCCTGCTGCTGTGATAACCCGAGTGAGCCCTGCTATGTGTGTGTGTGTATACATGTGTGTTTGTATGTACATGTGTGTACTTGTGTGTGCACATGCTTGCATGTGTGTGCATCTTGTCTGTGTGTGTGTGTGTGTGTGTGCATGTGCATGTGTGCAGGTGACAAGAAGATTCAACCATGTCACAAAGCAGAACCTTATGGTTGGTGTACCTTCTTCCTCATCCGTATAGCTCTGCCCCCCTCCCCCTATTATGTGCACCACCAACGCCTTCCAACCACAGGAGGAATATCCTGAACTAAGACCATCCCGTCTTAGAATCAGAGGGACACAACAGAACAAATGGACTGTGGAAACCATTTTTTTCCTTTGTCCACCACATTTAAATGAAAGCAAAAATATTGATACTTTGTGTTATGTATAAGCAAAAAACTTCTCCCCCTGTGTCTTTAGAACTATATTCAATATGAATGTATTAGATGCATATAATGTGGGTTTTTGTTTAAGTGCTAAAAGGTATTCTGAAGTTAAGATATCAAAATGAGATGAACAAAATAAAGAAAAATAAATACATTCTTAAAACTACAAAAGCATTTACAAATTACACATTTAGGAGATAAAAATATTCAACATACTTTATTAAAACAACTATATAAAAACATAGTTACAGGAAAATCGAGTTAATAATGAACTTGGAATAAAGAGATCACCTTTTGTTTTTGTTCTATTTAAATACCTCCTGTGTAGGGAGCCCGATTTGATCAGCCCATGGGGGCAGGTTAGAAAGCACAAGCTGTTTTCCATCCCAGTAACTAACTTAGGGACCATGTGCAACATTCTTCAGGTAGACTCTTTCTCCCCATACATGCACACACCCTTTTCCTTCTGTCACTAGTCATTGTTCTTCCTCGTTCCTCATAAACAACCTAGCCCCAATTATTTTCTATGATTCTTGTACATGGTCTGGCCTATGAGACATTCACAAAGCTATCACTTCAGTCTAGACTCATTTGCTGACACCCTGGTGATCACACCTTCCTCCTACCTCATCTCCCTGACTCCTGTCCACGCACCAGATTCATCTCACTAAACACTGTATTTCCCTATTCCACACTGGAGCCAACCCAGTGATTATCAACAAGTCATGGTACATTTCAATGAGGGCCATCAAAGGTGGTGGTGAGGGGGGCGCCAATTGAAAACATTTCTGAGCCTCTTGGCTACTCAGATAAGGATATTTTTACAGTGAAGAGGGGACCCATGTCTCAGCCTTGTCCGGCAGTTAGCAATCTCAAGAAACATACCCACTTTGCAGAGGTCCCTACGGTATAGTTCTGGTTTTGTGTGTGTCTTGCCTTCCTAAAAATGTCATAAGCTTTCTGAGGATAGAGACTGTGCCTTAAGCTGCGAGTTCGTCCTCCGTAGTGGTTAGCAGGTACACAACAGGGCTGCAAATGCCAGTTCCCTCTGTGAACTTTGTCACCTTGGGCAAGGTAAATGATTTCTCTGAGCCTACTTTCTCATATGTAAAGGAGACCAAGCATGCCTGCCTCAAAGTAAATTAAAGAATTAAATTAGCCAATGCAGCTAACATGCTTACCATGGTATCTGGCACGGCACACAGTAGGTATTGAGTAAGCTGTAGAAATTATGATTATTTGCTACATGGAATGCAGCTGCATGGGCTAAAACCTTCGAAGAAGTGCGATGCTCTGAAACCATTTGCTGCTCTGAAATTCTGCCTATGAGACAAGGAAGCAGGTGCCAAGAGCAACAACGGCCCTAAAACCAATTGCCATGGCCAGAATTTTATCCAAGCCTGAGATTTGGAATGACAAAGCTTTTAGGTAAAGCAGCTGTTTTTTTTTTTTTTTTTCTAAGAAATCCCCAGCCCCTTCATCATCCCGAACCACAAGAGATATCCCAACAGAAAATGAGCTTTTGTGTAAATCTCAGTGTACCCCTATTTCAGAGCATTGAAATGTGTTTATTTGAAGCACATCTTAATCTCCTCACTGCTCTCTCTGGCAAGTACCCCAGGTTTTGAACTGCTCTTCATCTCCCATGGAGAAAGGTGTGAGCTCAGCACCTTGAGATAAACCCTCAGTGTGTCCCCCCAAAGAAGGGAAGGTTTCAGTCTTCCCTTCCCCCTTCTGTAAGAGGTTACTTTAAAAAATTGTTTCTCTGCTACCACTAGATGGTGTTAGCTAGCTGCTTGTCATCTTTTTTCATTTTGTTTTGTTTACTGCCTCTGAACATTAAACCAAGAGGCTGATTACAATAATATGCTTTGCAGAAATGGGATTTAGAAGGACCTTGGTCACTCCTCAGAAAGTCACTAAGGTACCATTTCTTAGATGTGTCAGCACTTCCCTTCAGCCTTCATTTATAGAAGGTCCTTCTTTGCCCTACCCCGGATAATGGAACTATGTAGTGATCATACAGACGATTCATGCCACATTTGGCCCTGTGTTTGGAACCTTAGGAAGGCCTGGGAGAGATGCGGAACACGATGAGCTTGAATTGAAGGCAGCAAGAGTGAAAATTGGCTTTGCCACTATTCTCAGGAGTCCGGTCCTGCTGTTTCCTCATTTAGGATATCTCATTCCTCTTGCCTCACACTCCCAGCACATCCTCAATGCCCTCAATTTTCAATACAGACACTTGGACTTTCCTTCTCTTTTCTGGAAGGGAAAGACAACAGTGGCTTTTGGAATGAGTCATGGGAGATACCAGAAGAGACTGGATGGAAAGTGTGACCCTAACATCTGACCTCTTTCTTACCCAAGCTGGTTCAAAAGAATTAAAAGGCAGACACCTCTCCTACTGCCCAACTATTAGATACCACCAAGGCCCAGTCTCACGTGGGATGGATGGATTGTAGGGAGTGGGGAAAGGGGCCTGGTACTTGACACTTTAGTCAGACTACTAGGATAAATAGCAAACCGTGGGTGTGGGTGCTATGCTAAACTGAGGAGTCAGGCGTAATCATTTGGGGATGGGTATCTGAGAAACTGCAGGATTCATGAAAAGTATTTTAACTGAAGCAACATTTACTTACGATCCAGACCTAACTTTTAATTCCAAAACAACCTCTATTTAACTAGGGGAAGTTGGAACAATCGTTCAAGCTTTCTGAGCTTCAGTTTTCCCACCCGGAAAAAAATATATTTTGTGTAGGATTGTTGAAAGGACAAAGAAATAAAGTCTGTAAGCCTCCTGACATTTAGCAGGAAATTCCCCAAATATTCCTTCCTCCTCCAAGTAGTTACAATGGAAGGGAGTAGCCCACCCTCACTTCAGCTTCTTCCTAGGCTAGAGTCTGAGTTTCCACGAACTGGTCCCTCGCTACTGAAATTAGTGTAAGACGTAGGAAAATGTAAAATTCCAAATGTTTACTTTCATTCCTCACAACAATAGCAGTAGCTTTCACACCTCCTGTTCCTGTGTCCCATTTGTCTTGAGAAGAGGAGCCTTCAAATCTCGGGAGAGGTTACCATCTGTTAGACAGCTCCATATTTCTATCCATTTTCATAAAAAAAGTATTTACTTCCTTAAACGTGATTTTTCTTTTGAAAGTAGAAATTTTGCTTCATTGTTTTTTTCCAGAAGTATTTCCTAAAGGGCTGTGTGGCAAATCAAAGAGACAGTGTGAAATGATGGTGTAATCATTCCTATCTCAATTGCAGGAAAATATAGTGAAATTACCAGGTTGCACCATAGAAATAATTGCTACTGAAACAGCATGACAATACACTAACATATAGAATATTTGTCTCTGGGTATAGAGAACAACAGATATAAAAAGCAATAATCTGAGCTGACTATAACACACTTTAAATACATGGGGAAAGGACTCTTGAAATTTAGCTTCCTTCAGGAAAAGTTGTTCAACAGTATCTTGCTACCAAGTGAGTTGTGAGCAGAGTCTCATGTGAAAGCATGAATTAAAGAATTTTCTGTTTATCATAAAGAGTTGCAGGCACCTCAAAGCTAGTCACAGTTAGAGGAGCACAAAGGAAAATGTAAGCTAAGGGGGGAAGCCTACACAGACAGAAAGTAAAAAGAATAACATCTCTTACTCCAATTTCTGATTTGTGCTTTCAAAGAACCTGAAACGTTGGAGTGCCTCATTTAAAAACTTCAAAGTTAGAATGAAAACTACAATGTATTTGGTAGTAGATGGCTCCAGCATTGTACTGAAAATAATTCCAAAAGCGATTTCAGGGCTCCGAGTGAAAGAGAGCTTGAATCTATTAGTGATTCCTGCCATGGGTGCTGCAGGCAGAAGTGGCTGATTTAGGGTCCCGCCAGTATACCTCTAGTACTTACTTCATACTTAGGGCTATTAGAAAATTTAACACGTCATTTGATACTCATTTCTTTATGTAATAAAGCTTTGTCTTTATAACCCCAGCACCTGACAAAGGATCAGTGGAACTATTCATATTGACAAAAATAAATACTTCCAGATTCTGGCAAGATGACAGAGTAGGAAGAATCAGAACTATGTCTCCCCACCTGGACAATAATTGCGCTGGCAGAATCTATCTGATGAAACTACTTTGGAAATCTGGAGTCTAATGAAGACTCCCAACTATCAGGGGAAAGCTTGTATAGTAAATTAAGGCTTGGAAATTAAGTTGCAGTTCATTTCAGTCACTGTCAGCACGTTAGTAGCGTCCCACTCACCACACCCTAACTGCATGGCACTCAGTTGTGTTCTTGTCCCTGGAGGACCTTTTCTTCCAACAGCAGAGAGCTCTGCTCTGATCACTGATTGTTATTTCTGATCACAGAGGTACAGACAAATAGGTGGGCAGCCATTGTTCTGCACCTCTCCCCATTGTTGAAAGCCTCTCCTCCTCTGGCTGAAGTGACTTACAAGTGATAGAAAGGGCCTCTCACCCTCTTCATTTTACACTTTTCCCCCTTTTTGGAGCTAGACATTGAAGACTAGGACATTCAAAAGCAACTACATTTATAGAGGAAATTAGGAAGTCACCACATCTGCCCAAGGGAAATCACAGGCTCAGAAAACACCTCAGAAAGATTTAAGTTTATATCTCAGGCTTATCTTCAGCACAGAGGCCGCCTAAAGTAATAAAACAAAACAAATAATAATAATAAAAAACCCACCAGGGGAGGAGGAGAATCTGATATCCAGAGTTACCATATTATTAGACTTAAATGTCCAAGTTTTTAACAAAAAAATCATAAGATATGCAAAGAAACAAGAAAGTATGGCCCAATCAAAGAAAAATAGAAAAAAAAAAAAAATAGACAATGTCCCTAAAAAAGGACTTAATGGCAGATCTATTAAACAAAGGCTTTAAAACAAATGTCTTAAAGATTCTCAAGAACTAAAGGAAAACATGGAGAAAGTAAAAATATATATGTGAACAAACAGGAAATATCAATAAAAGGATATAAAACTTAAAAATCAATCCCCCCAAAAAAAGAATTCTGGAGTTAGTAAGTACAGTAATGAAATGAAAACTTCACTAGGGAAATCCAAGGGCAGTATGAACATGCAGAAGAAAGAATCACTGAAATTGAACATAGGACAATGGAAATTATTGAGTCTGAGGAACAGAAAGAAAAAAGATTGAAGAAAAGTAAACAGAGCCTAAGGGAATTGTAGACACATTCAGTGGACCAACCTATGCATCGTGGAATTTCAGAAGGAAATTCAGAAGGAGAGAGAAAGGGCTGAGAGATTCTTTGAAGAACTAATGGCCAAAAACTAATCAAGTTTGATAAAATCATGAAGATAAACATCCAAGAAGCTCAACAGATTCCAAGTATGTAGAACTCAAAGAGGTCCACACTGAGACACATTATAATCAAACTGTCAAAAAGCGAAGCCAAAGAGAAAATCTTGAAGTAGCAGGAGAGGAGGATTCATCACATATAAGGAATATTCAATAGTATCAAAAGCAGATTTCTCAGAAACATTGGAAGCCAGAAGGAATATATCAATATATTTAAAGTCCTAAAAATAAATACATAAATAAATGAACTGTCAACCAAGAATCCTGTATCCAGTAAAACTGCACTTCAAAGATGAAAGATAAATTAAGACATTCTCAGAAATATAAAGCTGAGCGAATTTATTGCCACTAGACATGCACTGCAAGAAATTTTAAAAGAAATCCTGCAGATTGAAATAAAAGAACACAGTGGTAATTTAAAACCACATGAAGACATAAAGAGCTCAGAAAAACTAAATTCTTGGGCAATTTTAAAGCTAGTAAACAATGGCTTGTAACTGCACTTTTTTGTTTTCTACATGATTTAAGAGACTAACACATTTAAAAATAATTATTATTCTAAAAGCTAGCATAATTATAACTTTGGTTTATAACTACACATTTTGTTTTCTATATAATTTAAGAGACTAATGCATTAAAATATAATTAGTTTATGTTTTTGGACACACAGTGTCTAAAGCTATAATTTTCCAACATTAACAACTGAAAGAGATGGGAAAGGAGCTATTAAAGGAGCAGAATATTTGTATGCTATTGAAATTAAGACGGTACGAAATCAAATTATAGTGTGTTAATTTTAAGATGTTAAATGTAATCCCTATGGTAACTACAAAGTAAATGACCAAAGAATACATGTAAAAGGAAATGAGAAGGGAATTTAACTGTTTCACTACAAAATATCAACTAAAAATAAGAAGGACAGTAATGCAGGAAGTGAGTGATGAAAAAGCTACAAGGTGTAAGAAACTAAATGGAAAATGACAAGGTAAGTTCCATCTTATCAGTATTACTTTAAATGTAAATTGATTAAATCCTCTAATAAAATGATAGAGGTTGATAGAATGAACAAAAAATACATGAGCAAACTATATGCTCTCTACAAGAGACTCATGTTAGATCCAGAGGCACAGATAGGTTGGAAGTGAGAAGAAAAAGTATATTCCACACAAGTAGTAGCCAAAATAAAGCAGGGGTAGTTATACAAATATCAGACAGAATATACTTTAAATCATAGTTTACAAGAGACAAAGAAGGACATTCTATAACAATAAAAGATGTAATACAGCAAAACCATATAAGATTTGATATTTATGTATCTAAAAATAGATCATCAAATCAAAAATTGTCAGAATTAAAGGGAGGAATAGACAGTTCTGCAATAATATTTGGAGAGTTCAATATTCACTCAAAAATCATTAGAACAACCAGGCAGAAGATATAATAAGTGGGGAAATAGAGGACTTGAACAACATAATAAACCAACTACATCTAAAACACACATACAGAACACTGTTCATCAACAGAATATACATTGTTCTTAAGTGCATGTGGTAATTTTATAGGATAGACAAAAGTTAGGTCAAAAATTAAGTCTCACTATATTTAAAATGTTACCTATCATACAAAATATCTTCTTTGAACACAACAGGATGAAGTTACAAATCAATAACAGAAGGAAAACTGAAAAACTCACAAAAGCTGTATATATTAAACTATATGCTCTTAAACAACAAATGGATCAAAAAAAAACAACAAAAAAAAAACAAGAGAAATCAGAAAATACTTACAGACAACTGAAAAAACAATATACCAAAACTTATGGGAAACAGCAAAGTGATAAGGGGGAAATGAATAGCTATTAGTACTTATTTTAAAATATAAGAAAGATCTCAAATCAACAACTTAATTTGAAAATTTAAGAACTAGGGAAAAAACACACAAAAAAAACAAGAAAATAAACCCAAAGCTACCAGGAAGGAAATGATAATAATGTCAAAAGTTAAAGAAAAGAAGAGAATCTTAAATGTAGCATGTGAAAAACAATTTGTTATATACAAGGGAACCCCCATAACTGTCAGTAGGCTAACTTAACAAAAACAACAAAAACAATCTTATTAAAAAATGGGCAGAGGAACTAAATAGACATTTTTTTTTTTTCCCAAAGAGGACATCAAAATGGCCACGAGGCACATGAAAAGATGCTCAACATCACTAATCATCAGGGAGATGCAAATAAAAACTACAATAAGATATCACCTCTCACCTGTTAGAATGGCTATTATCAAGAAGACAAAAGAAAAGTGCTGGTGAGGATGTGGTGAAAAGGGAACACTTATCCACTTCTGGGTATATACCCAAAAGAAATGAAAACAGGATTTTGATGAGATATATACACACTCAAGTTTATTGCAGCATTATTCACGAAAGCCAAAATATGGAAACAACCCAAATGCCTATCAGTGGATGAATGGATATAAACAATGTGGTATGCATGTAATGGAATATTATTCAGCCTTCATAAAGAAGGAGATCCTGCCATTTGCAACAGTATGGATGGACCTTGAGCATATAATGCTAAGTGAGATAAATCAGACAAAGACAAGTACTATATGACATTACTTTTATGTGGAATCTAAAAAAAGTCAAACCTATAAAAAACAAGGAGTAAAATGGTGGTTGCCAGGGGATGAGAGGTAGGTGGATAAGATTGATGGTATTTAAAACTACAAACTTATAACAAATAGTAAAATAAGCTATGGAGATCTAATGCACAGTGTAATGAATATAGACAATAATAAATAATATTGTGCTATAATAATATAATGTGATAAATATTGCTTCAATGGCAATCATATGCAATATATAAATGTATCAAAGTAATACTACCTTAAATTTACAAAATGTATTCTGACAAATTTGTTAAATAAAAAAGAAAAAAAATTACCAACCCTAACAAATAAATAACAAATACTGCTTCTTAGTTGGGGTTCCCTAAAAAGCAGAGCCAGTTTCAATGAACTAGGCGCAGTGTTTTCTGGGAGGTAATGCCAGGGTACAGGATTTATAGGGCTGGGGAACTTGAGGGAGACAGGGAAGAAGGAAACGCCAATTTGATGATGTCCATCTGTGTTGCTGTTGTAGACAATCTTGGCCTGGCTCTGGTCCTTTCTGTTTACTTTTTAAAGAAACACTTCATTTCCTTAAACAGTACTGCATATAGAATGCCTCCCGGAACTGTGCATTTAAGAAAAGAGACATACACGTGGGGAGTGGGAAACGTGGGAGGGAGAAAGGGAAAACACATCCACTGATTTCCTTTCATTATTAGTTGAGAGTTTTCCCAAGACAGTCCCTTTCAGACAGTTTCTATGGCTTTGGAGAGGGGGAAGAAGATGAAGAAGGATAAGCCTAGCTGGCAGGTAGAGGTGAGTCCCAGGTTGGAGCTGATGTCAGAGGTGGGCAGAGACATCAGATATACTCATTGTAGGGCTCAGTCTAAAGACACATAAAAGTTGGTAGTTATCAAACACTGGTAAATGCACTAGTAGAATTTTTCATAGGTTGTTGGAGATCTCGTGGGAGGGAGGGCACTTAACTCAACCTGGGAGTGGGAATGTATTGGAATGCCAGAGAAAGTTGAGATTTAAATAATAAATAGGATTTGGCCAGAGGAAGAAGAGAGAAAGACATTTTAACAGAAAATATTCAAAAGCGAATCCACTAACTCAAGAAATGGCCATATGTATTGTGAAGACCCATTCAGAACCCCAGAGTTGGTATAAAATTTATTTTAAAATTTATTTGAGACTTATATCCATGCTTCCCTTATCAGATTAAAAGCAGAAACTTCTGAGAAATGAAGATTGCCATAAGCTACCTCTTCAAGGAAGCTTCTACTCCCAGGAGAGAGAGACAGAGTAACCCTACCATAAATCCCTTCTCCATAGGGAGTTTTATGCACTGAAGATAATGGAAACACCACTCATACCTGTATAGACAAACAACATCACAAACTTTATCTCTCATTTGTTCTACTAAACACCAATCTGTCTTTTCTAAACAAATCTTCCCATGGAAGCTATTTCTACCCCCTCCCTCTCCTCTACTAAGTTAGGTATGTAAGCCTTTAACTTGATTAATTTAACTAGCCAGATACTTCTTTTGTTGGCTCCAACATGTATGTGAATAAACTTTTTTCTTCTATGAATCTGCCTTTTGTCAGTTTAATTCATAGGCACCAAGCACTAAACCTAAAGGGTAAAAGAAAAATGTTTTCCTCTCCAACCGTGTGTGTGTGTGTGTGTGTGTGCGCGTGTGTGTGTAGTAGTGGTATGAATGTATTACCGTGGAAGTAACAAGAGACAAAATGAGAGATGTAGGGAGGTATCACATGAGCCATACGCTACAGGTTAAGGAGCAGTTTTGTATGCTGAGGACAATCGGAAGCTAAAGAAGTATTAGAAGTATTAAGCAGAGAGGTAACCTGGCTATAGGACAATGAGGACAGTAGAGGAGGGGACAGAGATCAGCTTGGCACCCCCTGCAGTTGTCTCGACAGGACATAAGGATCTGAGCCACTGTTTTAAAAGTAATGTCTATTGATGTGTAATTTAAAAACAAAATTTATTGAGGTACTATTTACTATTTTAAGTGTACATGTTGATGAGATTATACGAGTATAGCCATGTAACCACCACCTATAACAACACAGAGAATATTTCTGATATGGGTTGAATTGTGTCCCCTGTAGGAGAGGGGGGTAAAAGCCTTTTTCCTCTACTCTTACAAGGTCTCCAGGGGGACCTTGGAAATTAGAATAACAAACATAGATTAACTTGAGAAAAACAAAGTTTATTAATGTTTGCAGCACATGGCATGTGGGAGAAAGTTCAGTGATGAGTAACTCAAAGGGGTGGTTAGAACTTGGGCTTACATAGTATTTTAACAAAGATACTAAAATGCTTATTGGTTGTAGAAAAGTTTGTAGGAAAGTAACAAGACAAAGGAAAAGGGTTTTAGGCGTCTAAGGAAAACCAACTGTTGGGAAGGTGAATACATGGGGGAAAGTAATGAAAGATAAGTGCTGTTTCAAGATTTTTATGTAGATTGCTCTTGGTGCCATCACATCTCTGGTGATCAGGTTCCTTTCCTGGTATGGGAAGAGCACAGGAAACACCTTCACAAGGGGAATTTATATTTTTCTTTCAGGCTGATGGAGGAAAACAGAGAGCTCATTCTGTGTCTGATTTCTGTCCTTATAGTTTTCTTTTTTCCACAATATCAGAAATAGTGTTGGGAAGGGGGAAAAAATTATCTACCTTTTTAAGTTCTGCTGGCTGGTCTAAGAAATAAATTGATATGAAACAGATTAACAGGAAAAAAAATAATTACATATGTATGGGGGCTCCATAAGAATATGGGGGCCCATTGGCAGTCAGTTAATTCTGGTTTATATGTCATTCTGAACTAAGGAGAAGGAATAGGAATCTGAGACTTCAAAGGGCAGAAAGGCAATTCACGTGGAGATGGAAAAACAAATGTTTGTTACCATAAGTGTTTGTTATGCCATGCAGAGGAAGTGGGACGCAAAGAGGTCTCTATGCCCTACTGAATTCCCCCTACCACACCTACTCCGTGTTCTTGGTGGATATTTCTGCTGACAGTGTTTTTCCTGAATTAGATGCTTTATCTAAATTATTTTAGGCAGTTAAGGGATAGATAAAAAGCTCTTCTTGAGACTTTTGGGCCTCAATTGTCTTCAGCTCAAAGTAATCCACATGCCAGAGTGGTATATTCTGGGGAGACGCATTCTGAACCCTTATAGTACAGTGTAGAGTGGCCTTTTGTGCCTGGCTTCTTCAACTTAGTATACAATGCAGCCCCAATCTTGTTACTGCATGTGTCATCAGTGTGTTCCTTGTTGTAACTGTGTGGTATTCCATTGTATGGATGTACCACAATTTGCCTATCCTTTCACCAGTGGAGAGACATGTGGGTAATCTGCAGTTTGGGGCTGTATGAATAAATCTGATGTTTATATTTACATAGAGGTCTTTGTGTGTGAGCCACTTTTGATCATTTATTACTTTTTTCTTTCTAACTGCAGTGTTCTAAGTAGTGGAACATCCGTGGTCCTATAAGTCACTGCAAGGTGGGAGGACTCAGGAATTGAGGAGGTCCAGCTAAAGTGGCTTAAACCAAATATGTTACTCTAAAATCTCCCCTCATCTTCACTCTGCTTTGGTATTCCATTCAGTTTCAAATGCAGTTTTCTGATCTGACTCACATCTTAATTCCATGCACTTGTTAAAAATTACATTGGTTGCAAAATGGCAGGAAGAAAAGATCAAATCTCTTTTGAATTTAAATTTGGAATGAAATGGGACTTTTGTTTAAATTCAATAGATGCACTTAACAAAGGAATAGAGACCTTAAAGATGTTTCATTAAAATTACCCATAATGCTATCCTGAGTGATTCATGGTTTTGAGCATTTAAATGAGTCATATTCATCCAAATGCTTAAACTAATCTCTGTTGTAAATGAGGTACTTAGGGAAATTGTATTAACCATTTAAGAGCCACAGGAATTCTTTCCAGCTCAGGCTCTACATCCTGCATGAAGGAGGCCCCTGCCTCAATAAATTTTCTATTCTCTGATTCTCTAATTTCCTTTGAGAATTGTATTTGGTCTCTGAAACCATACATGTGTGCATTTTTAATTCATTGTGTGTGAGTGTATTTGTGTGTGTGTGTGTGTGTGTGTGTGTGTGTGAGATACATGTATGAGATTTAATCTCGTGTTAAGGGCAAATCACAGAGCACTAGGACAAAAGAATCTTGTAGAAATTATTTCACTCTTCATGATTAAATAATTATGAAGCAGCTATCATCTGCTGAGTGCCTTCTGTGTGCCAGAAACTATGCTGACAAGTTTATTTATATTTTCTCATTTAATTTAATCTAATCCTTATGGCAACCTTACAGCATATTAAGAGGGTGTAAAGTATTTGTAAATATATGGAGTTTGGAATTACATGGAACTGGATTCTAATTTTGCCTCTGCCACTTACTAACTGCATATCAAACTAACTCAGAAAGAGTCTGAAGGCTTTGCTAGAAATAAATGCTAGAGATTTATTTAAGGGTCTTGGAGTTTGCAACCTTGCAGCACAGCTAGGCAAAACCCCAGAAGCATTCCAAAGAAGAAAGAAAAGTTAAAAATTATTGTAGTAAAAAGCACATTCTTGAGAATTATCAGTCCTGCATTCTTAGCCCTAGGATTGGTCCAGGATGGTTATCAGTCATATGTCAGGCAGTCTGGATGATGGATGCCTGGTGGTCTCAAAGATGGGAGCCAGGAGGTATGGTAACATTCTGAAGCTCTGGATAATGGATGTCAGGTAGATGTATATGTGAGTCCTTCAAGGGATAATCAAGTGGCCAAGAAATGTAGTCCTTCAGGGGATAATTTGAGGGTTAACTGGAGGTCCAGACATATATCCAGACATTGTTGCAAGACTGGAAAGATCAAACAAGTTTAAGTTTCCTAGCTGGTTAGAACAAGAATGGAGTCTTTCCTCATGCCTCAACCTTCATAATAGTAACAATATCAGCAGCTTGGTTAAAGTGATTCCATTTTATATATTCCCTGACTTTACCCTTATCTGTGATCTTAGATCCATTTTTTAACCTCTTAAAACTGTTTTTTTTGCTTGTTAAGTGTCAACAAGATTCGCAATATCTTCATTATAACATATTACTGAAAGGAGAACTGAAATAACGTGTGTAAAACGTCAAATACCTAGTCAACTCTCAAAAATAGAAATTGTATTATCTTTATATAGGTGATAAAATTGTGGCTCAGACAGGTGAATTAATTTACTCAAAATCACATATAAGGGGAAGAGGAAGGTTAGAAGTCAAAAGACAGCCACACCATTCCTTCTGATAAATGCCCACATCTTAAACACTGCTTTACTCATCCTGGTAGCTTTTGTCACACATAAGTACATAAGTAAAGTGTTCCGTGGTAAATTAGTTAAGTGCAGAAGTACTAATGTCAGTAATTAGAAAGGGTTCCCTCTGTGCAACTCACTATGTAGATAAGGTTGGCTTAAGCCTTCAATTTCATCTCTAGAGGAAGTCCAAATTGTACTGAGAAGTCCAAGAAGTCCTAGAAGATATTCGCAAAGGATACCTCTGATAAGGGGCTAACATCCAAAATGTATAAGGAACTCCTACAACTCAATAACAACAACAACAACAACAACAACAACAACAAAAAGATTTAAAAATGGGCATAGACCTGAAAAGACACTTGTCCCACTGCATCTGTAACAAGCAATATGTGCAACTTGGCTCCTAATAGTACCCCTTTAGCGTGAAAAAATTAACTTGGCTCGCAACTTGACCGCAAAGGAGCAGCTATGAGCTTCTGGTCCTGTTCATGAGGACATGAGGGATTCTAGCAAGTGTTTCGAGTTACAAATAAATAAGTTTCCTGCTAAGCAAGCCATCTGGGATTGTTCCCAGGAAGCTTTTGATTTTCTGCGTTTCTAATATCAACTACCAGGCCCGTTGCCAGGTGATCTCCAAGCATAGCCCCAAATAATGTTTGACAAGCTTCAGAGTCAGAAGAACAATCAGTTTTCCTCAAAACAACTGCATGTTTCTTGACCGACATAGCTTCCTACCTCCTAACACAGAGATTTACACAGCAATGTATCTTTCCCTTTCCTTAGTAATGCTTCCCCCAACTTGATTGGTTAACTGGCCTCTTATCCCTCCTACATATACCTAAAATATTGGGAAAATATATTTATTAGATTGACCCAAATATCTGATGATTCTTAATTGTTTCAATCCTACTTACCACCATTTTTTTTTTTTTCAAGAGAACAAAATGTGTTTCTCCTGGTATAGTGAATTGACAACCCAACCCGTGGAAATTCTGGATATTTGGTGGTACAGCAATATTATCTTTTCTGCATTAGCAACCTTAGTTTGATCATATGCATTAAGATAAACTTTTGGATCTTTTTTGATTTCCACCCATAGACCACATTCCCACAACTAAAGGACTATCAAGAATAATTGGAAACATCCAGGCAATTTCAGACAAAATGTTTATGTCTAAGTGACACAAGATAATTATTTCATTCCTGAATTTCTCTGTAGTTATGGAATTGGAGGGAAAAATAAAACAACCTTTTACTGAGGAAATAATAGAACATTATTTTAGACTTCAGAAAAAACATTTTTTTAACCTATGCTTAGGGAATACATGAACATCATTGGCAGTTGATTCTTTAGTAAGATGGCAAAGTACATCCATGCACGGTAATGCCAAGCTATTTTAGCTTCTATAGGTGTCACTAAGGAGAGATATCAGCACTACTCCCTGATAATTTCATCAGTGTTTTGGGTGAGAATTGCTCATGCCATCAAATGTCATTGTAGAGGACAGATCATGGACTGTGTCAGAGAAACATTTTTCCAAAGTTATATGGAATTTTAACTCTAAAATTTCAAAGGGCTTCATTTTCTAAGACTTCCTTTCTAGGACTCTAAACTATCTGGTTGGTAAATTTAAAAGTCCCGTCAGATCAAGTATCTGGTATCACAAAACTCTTTGCTTTGCTAGATACACATAGTAAAATTTATATGACTTCTCAAATAAATAATGTGTTAGAGAATGTATCCATGGGAGTCCCCATATGATTGACAAGTTTTAAGTTTGCAGACTAGCAGATATCACATGCTGCTGAAGTTTCTCAAAAACAGGAGAGGACGCCACAAAATTCAAAAAACAATCAAGGCTCAGCCCTTGAACTTCTTAAGGAGTGAGTCTAATGATTGGAGATGTGTGGAAGCCAGCATATCAATGCATACTTGGTTGGATTCTATAAATCCTTGGATACATTTGTTCCTTATTTGTGTGTGTATGTGTACATGTATATTATATATTTATGTGTAAATATGTATATAATTACATGCATAAAATGCTGCAATATATATAAATAGTATATAGTTACAATTTTGTTATGTACAAAAACAATACTATACACAAAATTCAGAAAATGGGTATGATAAAAGAGTTAGACTCAGGCTATCTAATGCATTGCAATGACTCTCACAAACACAATGTAGTCTCAGTCCACATTAGAAAGGCAGAAACTGAGTCTCAGGGAATGTGGTACTGATCTCCAAAGGGAGTCTCTTCATGAACTATGGCTCTTTAGTATTCTGGGATGGCTCATTTCAACTAATGGAATGTGGCAGAAATCAGGTTGCATGTCTTGTGAGGTTAAGTGGAAAGAAGTCTTGCTGCTTCTGCCTTGATCTCTTAGAAACTGTGAGGACCCACTTGGAATCTCAGAGTTGGTATAATATTATTTTAAGCCAAATATTATCTTAAGCCAGAGATACAACAGTTGCAGAAAAAAGCCTTCTTGGAACCTCCCTTATTTGACTAATAGCAGCAACTTCTGTAAAATGAAGCTGCCATAAACTTCCTCTTCGGGATGGGTCTATTCTCTGGAGGAAGAACTAGAATAAATCTACCACAGGTTTACCTCCCCAGGAGTTGTATAGCCCTGAAGAAAAAATAAAAGCACACTCACAGCTGTATAGACAAACATCACAAACTATTTGACTTCCCATTTGTTCTCCTAAAAACCATTTGTCTTTCTTAAAGCAACTTAATTGTTCTTCCCATTAGATACACACTCCCCTTTCCCTAAGTTAAGTATATAAATTTCTAACTTTAATAATTTAACCATCCAGCTACTTCTTTTGTTGGCTCCTCTATGTATAAACTTTTTTGTCTTTTGTCAGTTTAATTTTCAGGTAATAAACCTAGAAGAGTAGAGAAAAATTTTTTCCTTCCCAACAAAATACTCCCTCTTGGAGCCTGAACCTCTTGTTAGAAGTCCAACTACCCTAATACCACCCTTCTGTGAGGAAGTCCAACCAACCAAGTGGGTAGAGAACAATGCCAACTCATAGGTGCCAGATTTAGCAAATAAAAATACAGGATGCCCAGTTAAATTTGAAAGTCAGATAAACATTTTTCTAGTATAAGTATATACCATTCAATATTTGGGACATACTTATAGTTTTCAAAGTATCAGGCATTCTCTAAATTTCAAATTTAACTAGCAACTCTTAGTTGGGGGAAGTTTACGGACAAAGGAGGCTGGGGCTATAGCAAAACACAAGTCTTTACTTCAGAGTATTGCCTAGGGCCAGCCCTTCACAGCCCATTATTTTTTCCAGTAATCCACACCCTTATCCTAACATATAAGGTGTCCCTGCTTCAATGCTAAGACATTCCTGTAGCTGGAAAAGCACTCAAATCCCCTGCTTCCCTAGAAGTTGGGTTGGCAGCATCTCTTCTGTATAAAGAACAACATACATCTTTGAACACGATTTGTCAAAGGACACAGGCTTAGCACTTGGAGCACAGCTTAAATTTCAAAAGCAAACAAAGAGTCATGAAGCCCAATGACTTGACTCTTAACGTGACTTGAACAATTTTCAAGCTGACTTAATTAGAACTGTGTGTAAATTAAGATGAGCAATTTGACAACTTGGTACAATCTGACAATAGCAATGTGTTTGAAACAGAGGTTCTGTGATGAAACTGAAAAGTCCAGTGATGCAAAGTAACCTTCAGGGAGAGCTGATCATAAATTCCTAACTGGGAAGGTCATGGTGAGTAATCATGCCCCAGGCATACAACTTTTTATAGTAAAAGGTTTAACTTTGCCTTAAGCAAGCCCTGTCCATTGTTCTTGTGTATCTAGGTTAACACACCTTTGAAATGCCATAGCAATCCTCTTTTTCAGACCCCTGGGAGGGCTAACCACCCTCAAAGGAACACATAATCTTTTTAACTATCCTGTAATCCAATCCCTGCTTTGTTTTCTCCTACCTTCAGTGTAATTTTCCTTAATTCCAAATGCATAGAAGAAGCTGCAGATTGTCGTTCTCTGAAGCATTTTTCTCAGTCTATTGAGATCTTACTTCCATGGGTATCCTCTGTCTTGGCTCAAATAAACTCAAATCAACTAATAAATATTCTCTACAGGTTTGGACAATCTTACATCAACTGTAAGAAGGGACAGCTGATCAGTAAATAAGATGACAGCAGAATTATAAAGATAATCATACAAGTGTTGACATAAGAAATGTCCAAACCTGCAGAGAATTTTAATGAGTTTATTTGAGCCAAACTGCCGACAATTGCTAGGAAGCAAAATCTCAGCAATTGACAAAAGGCTCCGGAGAATGGTCGTTTGCAGCTTATTTTATACATTGGAATCAAAGGAGATGTAAGGAGCGTTACATGAAGTCCATTGGTGGTATTAATAGATTAAGGGGGTAGGAGAAAGCAAAGCGGGAAAATCTCTGGGATTAGATAAACAGTAAAATGGAGAGACACATACTTCTTTTACGTTGGTGAGTGCAGGATAGATAATAACATTTATAGCACATAGAGATGGTATTCAAAAAGATAAGAAAACAATGAGGGGTCCTTTGCTCTGGTGTGGTGGGCTGTGCCCTGAGGGGTCCAGAAAAAGGGGATTACTGTGACATTCCAAGGGTATGTTATCTTACATGTAAAAAGACAGTAGACAGGTCTGTGTAAGGTAAAGATTGACCTTTGTCAAGGAAGCTACAGGCCTAGTATGTGACTACCTGCCATGATCTGCTTTTAGGAATTTTTGTGTTCAGACCATCCTTTGTGGTAATTTCAGTCTCTGAGTTTGTAGGGCCTGACATGCTGGCGTTTCCTGAGCTTCTCAGGTTTAGTATGTGACCCCTTTTTTATCCACACCAGGAATTCCAAAAGCCATTGGATCACAGTGCCCCATCATATCTACCCATCACACTTTAATTGTCCCCGCAGGTAAAACAATTAAAGTCAAGTACAAACAGCATATATATATAATGGTGACCTTATATCAATGACAGATTATATAATTCAGTATGTAATAGCACCCCCTTCCTTATCTGCAAAGGATACATTCCAAGACCCCCATTGGATTCTTGAAACCTCTGATAGTACAGAACCCTCTATTGTTTTTCTCTATATATAGATGCCAATGATAAACTTTAATTTATAAATTAGGCATGAAAAGAGATTAACAACAATAACTAATAATAAAATAGAATAATTATAACAATATGCTGTAATCAAAGTTGTGTGAATGTAGTATCTCTCTCTCTCTCTCTGATAACTGATCTGATAACCAAGATGGGTACTAAGTAACTAATGGGTGGGTAGCATATACAGTGTGGATATGCTGGACAAAGGGACGATTCACATCCCTAGTGGGACAGAGAGCGATAGCTCAAGATTTCATCACACTATACAGAATAGCATGAAATTTAAAGCTGATGAATTGCTTATATGGATGGCAAAAGGGCCACATGTTAAACCTGATGAACTCAAGAGACTGAAAATAACCACATAGGATGGTCTGAACATAAAAATTCCTAACTAAAAGCAGGTCATGACAGGTAGTCACATCCTGGACCTGTAGCTTCCTTGACAAAGGTCAATCTTTACCTTAAGTGAGCCTGTCTATTGTCCTTTTTTTGCACCTAAGATAACATCCTTGGGATGTCAGTAATCCCTTTTTCTGGACCAGAGCAGGAAACTACAGAATCCCTTATTATTCTTGTTCCTTGATCACCATCTCTATGTGCTATAAAAAGTGAACTACTAACTATCCTGCACCAACCCTATGTGAAAGAAGTACCTGTCTGTCCAATTTATTTTTATCCAATCCCAGAGATTTCCCCACTTTGCTTTCTCCCACCCCCTTAATCTACCACCAACGGATTTCATGTATCCCTCCTCCTTTGATTCTACATATAAAATAAGCCGCAAGCCTCCATTTTGCAGAGCATTTTTCTCAGTCCGTTGAGAGTTTGCTCCCTGGCAATTGTCATCAATTTGGCTTAAAAAACTCTTATAAGCTTTTCCTTAAGCTAGATGTTTTTTTCATTGACACTTATTTCTGGAATTTTCCATTTAATATTTTCAGACCATGGTTGACTATGGGTAACTGAAACTGCAGAAAGCACAACCACGATTAAGGGGGGGACTACTGTATTCAGTTGAAGAGAGGAGAATAATGTGCAGCCATTTGAAAAAAAAAAGAAAAAAACTTGAAATTTTCATAAAAGTTGGGGGGTGACTGATGCTTAAAATACAAAGTTCCTTTTATCTGGAAAATTCACATATGTGAATTCCCTAAAGATGCACCATTAAAACAGGTGTTAGAATTGTTAAAAAACAAAATTCAACCAAGCAAATTTGAAGATCTAGTTGGCTGTATTAATCAATTCAAAAATGGGGCAGCATCCCATCTAGGGAGAAGGGTGTTGTACAAGATGGAAGCTTTTTATAGGGGGAAGCATGTGTCAGGGGAGTTATTAGCAAAAGAAAAGAATATTTTAAGCCAGGTCATGTTCTTTTGTGGGGAAGGGAATGGCAGGGGTTTTATTAAGCAAATTACCTCACTAGTATTATCAGAAAATTCCAGACTGATTGGTTTCAAATTTCACTCCTGGGAGAGGCTAAAACTATCATTAGGTTAGTAAGTTTTGGTTTGGTGATGTGGCTTAGCAAAAGTGACTTTTGGCTTTTTTTTAAAAACAGAGTTTTAGCTTACTAGATTGTGCTTTCAAACTACAATGCACACACTTCTGTGGCATGGTCCACGTGTACTCTTAGCACATGTTTTCAAGTAAGTCAGGAGAAAGAAAGATAGGGAGGAAGAGAGAGAAGGAAGAGGTACAAGATAACACCAAGTGCATTACCAAAAACTCTAACTTTGTCATCAAAATGTCCCACCTTCAAAATGCTAATTGTGAAATGGCCACTTCAGCAGGAGAAATACTGTGAAAACTGGAAGAAATGTTTGTGGAAAAATTAATTCCAGGAAATAGACTCATGCTTCTTATACTATTGCTTAAATTGCTCAGACCTACAAGAAAATGATCTGGAGCGAGTTCTCTGGCTGTTATTCAGGTTGGGATGCTGCCTTGCAGTAAGCATAGCCTCAGGTGATAATAAATGATAATGAATGAATATTTGCTCACCAGCAGGCATGTCTTTTCCTTGGCTCAATACTTAAGAATAGGCAAGGGAGAGTAGTGCAAAGCTACTTTTTCTCTTGTGATTTATTACATTACAGCCTACTAACAATAAATGTGATCCAAAGAAGTTTCTGTCAGGTGTCAGAAATGTTTGCCTTAGCTAGAACCAGAATATCAAATTCAATTAGCTACTGGTGACCTCATCACTAAGTTGATTGGTTTTGGAGGAAGCTGAATTTTGGTATTGTATTCCACAGACCAGCAGCACCAGCGTCACCTGGAAATGTGTTTGAAATACAAATTCTAACCCCTCTCCCACCTCTATTGATTCAGAAACTCTAGCAATTGGTACCAACAATCTGTGTTTTATCATCTATCCAGGTGATTCTGATGTTTGCTAAGGTTTGAGAATCACTCACTGATCTAGAGAATTAAGGTTGACTAATTTTTCTGGTATTAGAAATTTCATCATCCTTACAATAATGTGAAAGGGTTTGCTTGGTTTTCTGTTTGGTTGGTTTTTACCTTAAACTTTCTATCCTCTTTTTCTTATTTCAGTGTCTATGGTTGTAATTGTTTCCTTTCATGAAAAGAACAGTAGTACTTCGGTTTTCGAATGTCTCTATTGACCAACATTTCGGTTTATGAATGCCGTAAACCCGCGTGACATGCTAGAACACACCTCAAAAGTGGAACATGTCACGTGGCTTCCGCTGAGTGCAAGATCCTGAGGCCTAGCTGTTGGCTGTTTTCGAACATTTCAGAACTCAAACGGTCTTCTGGAACGGATTACGTTCGAAAACTGGGGTACCACTGTACAACAGAATTCGTGGCACAGGGAAATCATACGATTTTCCAGATAATAGCGGCAATTACTAAGTGGGAATATTCTTGTAAGAAGGGTTCTTGACATTATGATTAGTGTCTTAGAGACTTAGACAGCTGAGTCACATCCTGTCCTGTTTTCTCCCCAGGAAGGGCAACAAAAATACACGATATACAGTTAAATTTGAATTTCAAATAAACAATTTTTGTAGTATAAGTATATCCCAGGCAATCTTTAGGATATACTTATCCTTTAATAAATATTCACTGTTTATCTGATAATCATATTTAACAGTGTCCTGAATTTTACCTGGCAGCCCCAATCCCAAGGACAGTGAAGACTAAAGAGAAAGCTCTGAAGTTAAAAAATCATTCAGTACATATGATATCCTGCTAAGGTCTGGCTCCTTGCTGCTTGAAAAAGTTAAAAATCAAGAGACATGGTTGGTGGAAAGAAAAGCAGATTTATTCAGAATGTCGGCATTTCAGGAGGATGGGGGACCCCTGTCCAAAGGCCATCTCCTTGTTCTTAGCATGGGTGGAAGGTTTTATACTGTAGGTACATGAGAAGAAGAACAAAGGAGAGGGGGAGTCGGTCAGGCAGGTCTGAGGGCTGACATCACTTCCGGGGTCAGGTTTGTTTTAAGATAATGTTATCTCTGGAATCCAGACAAAGCCCATCGTGGCCTGGAGCTTTGTGTGTCACCAGTAAAAACTGCAAGGGAGTGCAAATTGGATTCTGGTGTCCAGTGCCTGAGGATTAAGAAATTGCCCTTTTCAGGTCAGGATTGTGTTGATTAAACGGATTAATGAAGTATTGGCAGCCTTGAGAAAGGGAATAAAAGAGAGTTCTTCATTTAATCAGTGAGGGAACAGCTGAATATCAGTGTGGATTAAACTGCAAACTAGCTAAGTCTAACTACGTTACTGATTTACTGAATTTTACCCTCATACATACACATGTACACTTTCTATAAAGTAACAGAAAATAAATAATATTTCTACCATATGCTACATTATTAATGAAATGATTTGCAAATAGGTGACTTTGGAGGTGAAGTGCTAGACTGTTCCCATCTCTTTTCTCACCATTGGTTGCCAAGTTACTTTACTTCTTGACCTGAGGGGAGGCAGGGGTGGGGTGGTGGTGAAGGGAGTGCCTAATTTTATGTACATGCATGTGTACATTATAATGGGCACACCAAATATGCCTCTTGGGCATAAAGATTATTTTGAGCTGATTATTTTGACAAATAGCAAACGAAGGAGAAACATTGAAAATAGAGCTAAAGTTACACTTTCATAAATTTCATAAGGGAAATTTACATTTATAAAGGAAATCACCATTTGTAAGTGTGTCTCCTTCGCTGTACTAGGAAGAGAAAGAAGGCTAACTCACAAGAGACTCTTACCAATGTAGAAGGCAGTGGATTCAATGGGTGTAACAAATCTTACCTTTGTTTAGCTAAGGTGAGATCCTCTTCCCATAACTGGTCACCTTCCCATAACTGGCCACCCCTCACCCTTCTCCTTTTGTTTTAGCTAAAGGCAGTATTTAAGCTGAAGTTCTAGCCACCTCTTTGAGTTCAGTCATCCCTGAGTTTCTTCCATGCATGTAAGAAATAGACATGTTAATGCTAATATATTTCCATTTATTTTATTTTTCTCTTGTTAGTCTGTTTTTTCTCATAGGAGCCCCAGCAAAGAATCTAGAAGGGTAAAAAGAAAAGATTTCTTTCCTCCTCTACACATGTGTGTGTGCATGGCTGGGGTAGAGAAGAAAACACTCAAAGGCCATTTCTAATTGTATTATTTGGGGTCAGATGCTAGAATGTTCAGCTTCTCAACTATAAAATAAGGAATTAATTCATAAGGCTTTTGAGCCTCAAATAAAATAATATTTTTGGAAGGACTTGGTAAACATGAAATAAGATTCAGCATGATATAGTGGAAAGTTCACCAGCTTTGTCATCAAATTAGACCACAGAATGAATCTCAGTTCAGAGACTTACAAGCTTAGTGAGTTATTTAAATGTCTGAATTAGTGTCCTCATCTGTAAAGCTGGGATAACAATGTCTACCTCCAAAGCTGTTATCAAGACTAACGGAAACAATGTAGAAAATGTTACAGTAATGAAGGAGGCACCATAGAAATTACATGAACCTATTATGGGTTGAAGTTTTAGAATCTTGGGTAGAATAAAACTTTTGTTACTCTAGGTTACTAAGTACCTAATGATCTGATTTTAATAAGATCAGGGTCTGATTCTATTCTTTAAAAGTAATTAACGGTAGCATGGATTTCTTTTTTTAATTTGCCACCCAGTTTGCAGGATCTGATGCCCTCATTAATGATTTAAAGTGCTACTTGGAATGTATTAGAGCCAAGTGACCAATTTCAATAATTTATAGTCTGCTTATACCCAGGATGGAAAGCAACCCATATTCTGTTCCTGGAAGACGTGAGGCTAAGGATATTTGCTTTGAATAAATTAAGAAGAAAAAACCAAGTCTCCATTAATTTGCAATGGAGTAACTTACTTAGTAGTATCTATTATTAATTTCTATTTGTAACTGGATTAAAAATGCAAACATACCCATGGCTTGAAGTGCATCAGGATGACAGGACAGAGTAGAGAAGTGGTTCCAGCCAAGTCCACTGTACAGGTTTCTTGTGAATGATGACCTCAACGGCCAAGATTCCTACACAGAGCAATTACATTGAGTTACATTGAATTATGTACTGTAGACACATTTTACAATTTACTGGTCCATCCCCCTGCATCCTATCACCCTAAAGAAAAGGAATTTTAAAAAATCGATTAGCAGTGCATGTGAGAAATACATTTTTTCAGTGGAATCTACTAGAAAATTCAATATTGAAGAATATCACATCTGCCTGTGTCTAACAAGTTTTTTTGTTTGTTTGTTTCTTTTTTCAGGTTCAAATATCGTGATCACTTCACCATTTTAGTTTTGCTTGTTTGTTTGTTTGTTTGTTTGTTTTAGTGATTGGCCGTTATTCATCTAGGGGGATGAATAAAGTTATGCAAACATAAACACACTGAGTTCTGAATGTAGATGTGAAGGGATTAAGAAGCAGCGGCCCCACCACCAAACATCACCTGAAACTGTGTGGAGAGCCTCAGAGTGCTCATTAGTCACCTATATCACCACTGAGTCCTGCAGACTCCAGCTCTGACAGTGCCACTAACTGTGTGACTTGAGTCTTTTATTTTTCTTACTCTCAGTCTCAGTGTCTTAATCCAGAAAACGAGGGATGTGAAGGCTTTGGAGCATATATTAGTTTACGAGGGCCCACAAAGTGCCACGGACTGGGTGGCTCAAACAACAGAAATTTATTTCCTCGCAAATCTGAAGGCTAGGTGTCCAAGATCAAGGTGGTGGCAGGGTTGATTTCTTCTGAGGCCTCTCTCCTTAGCTAGTACCGTGTTTCCCCGAAAGTAAGACCTAGCCAGACCATCAGCTCTAATGCGTCTTTTGGAGCAAAAATTAATCCCAGTCTTATTTTAATATAAGACCAGGTATAATATAATATAATATAATATAATATAATATAATATAATATAATATAATATAATATAATATAATATAACATAATACCGGGTCTTATATTAATTTTTGCTCCAAAAGACGCATTAGAGCTGATGGTCTGGCTAGGTCTTATTTTCAGGGAAACACGGTAGATAGATGCCTTCTCACTTTGTCTTCACATGGCTTTTTCTCTGTGTATATTCATGTCCTAATTTTCTCTTCTTATAATGACACTAGTCATATTGCATTAGGGCCCACCCCTGTAGCCTCATTTTATCTTAATTACCTCTTTAAAGATCCTATCTCTAAATACACTCACATTATAACATACGAGGGATTAGGACGTCATCATATGAATTTGGGGAGACACAATTCAGTCCATAGCAGGGCCTGAGTCACCATTTCTCTTTGCTTCTTTAGACTGACCAAGAAGTAGTATCCAGTTTGCCCACACTCAACCCTTCTGGAGTCCTACTTCCCAGGGGCTGATATTGCCAAGCCTCTTCCCACCAAAATCAGCCAGGCATGTATGTCATCTCTGTAGAGCCAAAGTATCAACTAACCTGTCTTAGTTACCTATTGTGACTATAACAAATTACCATAAACTTAGTGGCTAAAACTAACACATTTATTATCGTATAGTTCTGGAGGTCCGAAGTCTGACATGGGTCTCACTAGGATAAACTCAAGGTACCAGCAGGGCCGTGCTCCCCCTGGAGACTCTAGAAGAGAATCAATTTCCTTGCCTCTTTCAGCTTCTAAAGGCTGAATGTATTTGTTGGCTCATGGCCCTTCCTCCATTTTCAAAACCAGTAACATCAGGTTGAGTCCTTCTCACATTGCCATCTCTCTGATTCATTCTTCTGTCTCCCACTTCCACTTATGGGGACCCTGTCACTACATTGAACTGATTAGAAACTATATTTGTTTCCTAGAGCAACCAGGACAAATGACTACAAACTGGGTGGTTTAAAACAACAGAAATGCATTCTCTCATTATTCTGGAAACTATAAGTCCAAATCCAAGGGTCAGCAGGGCCATGCTCTGTCTGAAGGCTCCTGATCCAAGGGAGGATCCTTCGTTGCCTCTTCCTAGCTTCTGATGGTTGACAGCAACCCTTGACGTTCTTTGCTTATAGACACATCCCTCCAATCTCTGCCTCTATCTTCTCATCGTTTTCTCCATTGTGTATGTCTCTGTGTCCAAATTTCCCTCTTCTTATAAAGATATCACTTGTACTGGATTTAGGACCCATTCTAATCCAGTATGACTTATTCTAAACACGTTGACATCTACAAAGATCCTATTTCCAAATAAAGTCACATTCACAGGTTCCAGGTGGACATGAAACTGGTGCATGTGTGTGTGTGTAGGGGGGACATTATTCAACCCAGTATAGTAAACTTAATTCCATCTTCAACTTTAATTCCCCTTTGTTGTATAACCTAACAAATTCACAAGTTGCCAGTATTAAGACAAGGACATTTGGGGTAAGAGAGGAGAATTATTTTGTCTACCAGAAACCTGATGAACACATCAGTGCTAGCTGTATCTCCAAGAAACATATACATTTTGTCTAGCTTCCCAAAGACACTTTCTCCCATTAACCTTTGTTGTTCAGTCCTGTAATAAAAGATAAAGCCATGGTCAGCACTATGGGAAAACCACTTTCCCTAGGTGGACAAGCCACGCTGCTATCCAATGTATAAAACTGTTGTTCAGTCCATGATTCTTTAGTGGTCTTCCTCCGACCACCCAGCCTCATTTCTCTCCCTGCTGCATTATGACTTGTCAGTTGCCACCTCTGTTCTTGACAGTAGAAGATTTACTTCAGTCACTTCTCTGTGCACAATAGTTCTTATTTTTCCATTTAGACTATTCCACACAATCATTCAAAAACTATATATTTCAACTGTTTTCTCCCTTAAACTTGCTCTAAACAAGTTAATTCTGGCATGCTATTTATATATTCACTTTTCATAGAAGTTAAAAAAAAAAATGACTGCAAATTTTTTGATACGCCTCCTATTGAGAGGTGTAGTCTATGTCCCTTCTCTTTGAATCTCAGTGGGCCTGTGAATTCTTTGACTAACAGAGTAGTCTAGAAGTGACTTATGTGATTCATTAGGCTCAATCATAAAAAGCTGCCTGACTATCTTGGAACACTCACTCTCTTGAGGGTCCCTCTGAAAACATTTCTTCTCGGTTACCAGTTGTCCTGTCATGAGAAGGCCCACCACATAAAGAACTAACATGTAGATGGCTGACAGTCCCAGAATGTCCCTGCTAAGCCCATATTCAGCCATCCAGCCCAAGGGTCAACCATGTAAGTAAAACACCGTCTTGGAAATAGCTCTTCCAACCCGTTATTCCATCTCCCAGCCATGTGGTCTTCCCCACTGAGGTCATGAAGAAAATATCCTTCTTCAATACTTAACTGATTTCTAAAAATGGCTTCCTTGGCCACACTTTGAGAACATCTAGCTGCTATGAAAATGCCTTTTCTTTCCTCCCTTCCTCTCTACATCCTTCCTCCTTTTCTCCCTCCCTTCCTCCCTCCCTCCTTCCCTCCCTCACTTCCTCCTTTCCTTCCTTCCTTCCTTCCTTCCTTCCTTCCTTCCTTCCTTCCTTCCTTCCATCTCTCCTTCCCTTCCTTCATTTCCTCCCTTCTTATTTTTCTAACTTTCTCTCCTAGAGGCTGAGAGCTGAAATAGCTAACCACTTTCCTCCAGAAAGTAATGTACTGAGACACTCAAGAAAGCTGATTGTAAAATTTTCAGGGATTTTACAACCCAGTTGATATTATGTTGGTAGCTTGAAATTGGCCCATCGTATGAATATTTATACCATGGTGATCAGCAAATGATAGAAATCAGAGCTTTTATTTCTAGAGATCAATTTGGTATACATTTCCTGGCACATCACTGACTTCCTCCAAAGACGACATCCACAAAATAAGTGTCATTTCCCTGGAACTAGCACAGGAAGAGTAAGGAGGATTTGATTTATACTCATTCCGATTTCATTGTACCATAGACGTTTAGGAATAGTTTCTTTTTCTTTTTTTCAGAGCAAATACCAATAAGAACCACTGAAAAAGGAAACTATATTTGAGCAGCCTGTCTTTGATAATGTTTATGTTAGTATCATACTCAGTTATGGTGATCTAGGAAAAATCCTAATACATAAATAGTATGTTCCTGAATTGTGTAGTACATACTTCAATTTTATTTTTAAAAATAGATATATTCCTGGAAGATTGTTTGAATACAAACATTTGAAAATAGTATCAGATTTTAAATTAGTTAATGAACATTCTATACAACAAAATTTTATTTTGGCATATATAAAAACAATCACTTTTTCCATTTACCTTTGGAATGAGTTCTATAATTTTATTCACTGAGTTAGTTTAAAATAATATAACTTTATAGTTTGCAATAGAAGAAAGAGATTGAAATTAAAGAAATCTGACTTGTATTTTCACTCTATCACTAAGTGAACTTTCCAAGTATCAGTATTTTCATCTATAAAACAAAGGATTCAACAGAATGAACTCTATGGTGGCTGCCAACTTTGAAATGCTGTGCATATTGGTTATAAACCCATTTGCAAAATGAGGTAAAACACCCCTTAAGGCTGTCACCTAATTACTCAGCAGCAAACTTACAGGCCAGATAGGAGTGGCAGGATATATTTAAAGTGCAAAAAGAAAGGAACATACAACTGAGAATAAGCTACCTAGCAAAGTTATTATTCAGAATTGAAGGAGAGATAAAGAGCTTCTCAGAGAAGCAAAATTTAAAGGAGTTCATCACCACTAAACCAGCTTTACAATAAAGGTCAAAGGGTCTCCTTTAAGCAGAAAAGGAAAGGCCATAACCAGACATAAGAAAATCTGAGAAAAGAAAAAAATCTCACAGGTAAAGCCAAAGATTTAATAAATACAGTAATTCAGACATTTAAAAAGCTACTCAGAAGGTCAAAAGACAAAAGCACCAAACTCAAACTATCAGTAGTTAGTAGGTACACAACACAAAAAGGTCAGAAATATGACACCAAAAACATAAACATAAGGGGGGGGGGGGTAAAAATGTAACCTTTTTAGAATATATTCAAACATAAATGCTTATCAGCTTAAAATTGACTGCTATAAATATAGAATTATATACAAAAACCTGATGGTAACCCCAAACCAAAAAATATACAAAAGATATGTAAAGAAAAAAGAGAAAGGAACCAAAATAAAACACTAAAGAAAACTAGCAAACCACAAGTGAAGAGGTCAAAAGAAAAAGAAAGGAACACAGGAGAACTATAAAAATAACCAAGAAATAAATAACAAAAGAAATAAGTCTTCACTTATCATTAATTACTTTAAATGTAAATGGTTTAATTCTCCGATAAAAAGACATGTTTTTTCAACGAATTAAAGACATGACCCATCTGTATGCTACTTACAAGAGACTCACTTCTAATTGAATGACACATACAGAGTTCCATGAAATGGAAATGAAAGAAAGCTGGGGTAGCAATATTCATATCAGGTAAAGTAAACTTTAAAACAAAAAATGTAAAAAATAAGAAAGACATTATATAATTATAAAGGGATCCACCCAAGAAGAGGATATAACAATCATAAATATCTACACACCCAACATAGGAGGTCCTAAATATATAAAGCAAATAAATATTAATGGATATAAAGGGAGAAATTCAAAGTAATATAATTATAGTAGGGGATTTTAATACCCCATGCATATCAATGTGTAGATCCAGATAGAAAATTAATAAGGAAATAATGGTCTTAAATTTCACATTAGATCAAATGGACTTAATACATATTCATAAAACATTTCATCCAAAAACAGCAAAATACACAGTTTTTTTCAAGTGCACATGGAACATTCTCCAGGATGGATCACTCATACACTGGGCCACAAAAAAAAAAAAAAAAGCCTCAATAAATTCATAAATTCAAAAGGATTGAAATATTAAGCATCTTTTCTGACCACAATGACATGAAACTAGAAATCAACTACAGAAAAGACTAGAAATCAACTACAGAAAAAGACCAAACAATATACTACTAAACAACCAATGGACCAAAGAGGAAATCAAACAGGAAATAAAAAATGACCTTTATATACATGAAAACACAACTTTCCAAAATTTATGGGATGTAGCAAAAGCAGGCCTATGACAGAAGTTCGTAGCTATACAGACCTACTTCAAGAAAAGAGAAAATCCCAAATAAACAATGTAACTCTACACCTAATGGAACTTGAAAAAAGAATATTCAAAGCAAACAGAAGGAAAGGAATAATAAAGATCAGAGTGAAAAATAATGAAGTAAAAATTTTTAAAAAGCAGTAGAAAAGACCAATGAAACAAAGAGCTGGTTCTTTGAAAAGATAGACAAAATTGACAAACCTTTAGCAAACTCATGAAGAAAACAGAGAGAACCCAAATAAATACAATCATAAATGAAAGAGAAGTTACAATTGATACCACAGAAATACAAAAAATTATTAAAGAATACTATGAGCAATAATAGGTCAAGAAATCTGACAATCTAGAAGAAATGGATAAATTTCTAAAAGTATATAGCCTTCCAAGACTGAATCAGAAAGAAGTAGAAAATATAAACAGACTGATTAGTAGCCATGAATTTGAAGCAGTATAAAATTTTTCCCAACAAATAAAAGTCTTGCACCAGATGGCTTCACTGGTGAATTCTACCAAACATTTAAAGATTATTTAAAACCTATTCTTATTAAACTATTTCAAAAAATTAAAGAGGAAAGAACACTTCCAAGCTCATTTTACAAAGCCAGAATTATCCTGATAAACAAACCAGAGAAAGACGTTATAATAAAAGAAAATTATAGGCCAATACTCTTGATTAACAGAGATGCAAAAACTCTCAACAACATATTAGTAAACTGGATTCAACAATATGTTAAAAGGATTATACCCTGTGACCAAGCCGGTTTTATTCCAGGGATGCAAGGATAGTTCAACATCCATAAATCAATCAGTATGATACATCACACAAACAAGATGAAGGATAAAAATCATATGATAGTCTAAATAGATGCAGAAAAAGCATTTGACAAAATTCAACATCCTTTTATGATTAAAATTCTCAAAAAATTGAGAATAGAAGGAATATACCTCAACATGATAAAAGTTATGTATGACAAACACACAGCTCATATCGTATTCAATGGTCAAAAGCTGCAAGTTTTTCCTGAATATCAAGAACAAGACAAGGATTCCAATTATCACCACTTCTATTCAACATAGTTAAGGAAATCCTAGCCACAGCAATCAGAAAATAATAAGAAATAAAAGGCATCTAAATAAGAAAGGAAGATGTAAAATTCTCACTATTTGCAGATGCCACAATACTATATATAGAAAACTGTAAATAGTCCACTAAAAACTATTAGAACTAATAAATGAATTCAGTAAAGTTGCAGTACACAAAATCAATATACATCAATCTGTTGTGTTTCTATACATAAATAACAAATAAACAAAAGGAGAAATTAAGAAAACAATCCCTTTTATAATTGCCTCAAAAAGCATAAAATATTCAGGAGTAAATTTAATCAAAGAGGTGAAAGACCTGTACTCTGAAAAATATAAGACACTGAAGAAAGAAATTGAAGAGGATACAAATAAATGGAAGGATATATCATGTTCATGGATTGGAAGAATTAATATTGTTAAAACGTCCTTACTACCTAAAGCAATATATGTAGTCAATGCAAGTCCTATTGAAATACCAATGGTGTTCTTCTCAGAATTAGAATAATTATTCCTAAAATTTATATAGAACCACAAAAGACCATGAATAGCCAAAGAAACCGTGAGAAAAAACAAAGTGGGGAGGTATCATACATTCTGATTTAAAAATATACCACAAAGCTACAATAATTAAAACAGTATGGTACTGGTATTAAAACAGATTAAAGGAATAGAATAGAAAGCTCAGAAATAAATCCTGGCTTATATGGTCAATTATCTATGACAAAGGAGGCAAGGATATACAATGGGGTAAAGACAATCTCTTCAATCATTAGTGTTTGGAAAACTGGACAACCTAGGCAAAAAAATGAAATTGGACCCCTGTCTTACACCACATATAGAAATAAACTCCAAATGGCTTAAAGATTTAAATGTAATACATAAAACCATAACATTTTTAGAAGAAAACATGGGCAGTAAACTCTGACATTGCTTTTAGCAATATCTTTTTGGATATGTTTCCTCAGGCAAAGACAACAAAAGAAAAATAAACAAATGGGACGACATCAAACTAAAAAGTTTCTGCACAATGAAGGAAACTATCAATAAAACAAAAAAACAATGTACTAAATGGAAAATATATTCACAAATGATACTGCTATAAAGGGTTAATATCCAAAATATATAAGGAAGTTATATAACTTAGCACAAAGACAAACAACAATAAAAACAATCCGATTAAAAAATGGGCAGATGACCCAAATACATGTTTCTCCAAAGAGGACATATAGATGGTTAATAGGCATATGAAAAGATGTTCAATACTACTAATCATCAGGGAAATACAAATTAAAACCACAATGAAATACAATCCCACACCTGTCAGAATGGTCCTCATCAATAAATCAACAAATAACAACTGTTGGCGAGGCTGCAGAGAAAAGGGAACCCTCATACACTGATGGTAGGAATGTAAATCAGTGCAGCCACTATGAGAAACAGTATGGAGATTACTGAAAAAATTAAAAATAGAACTACCATGTGATCCAGCAATTCAACTTCTGGGTGTTTATCCAAAGAAATCTAAAACACTAACTCAAAATGAGATACGTAACCCTATGTTCATTGTAACGCTACTACTAACAGCCAAGATACTGTGTTTACCCAAAAATAAAATCTAGCCAGACCATCAGCTCTAATGCTTCTTTTGGAGCAAAAATTAAAATAAGACCCTTATATTAATTTAATATAAAATAAGACCATATTTTACTATAATGTAAGACCGGGTCTTAATATAATATAATATAATATAATATAATATAATATAATATAATATAATATAATATAATATAATATAATATAATATAATAAATACCAGATCTTATATTAATTTTTGCTCCAAAGGACGCATTAGAGCTGATGGTCTGGCTAGGTCTTATTTTTGGGGAAACACGGTATGGAAGCAACATAGATGTCCATCAATATATAAATAGATAAACATTATATGGTATATGTGTGTACACACACACACACACACACACACACACACACACACATACACACACGCACTGGAATAACACTGGAATATTACTCAGTAATAAAAAGGAATGAAACCTTGCCATTTGTGACAATATGGATGGATGGACCTAGAAAGTGTTATGTTAAGTGAAATAAGTCAGAAAGAAGAGAAATACCATATGATTTCAATTATATATGGAATCTTAAAAAAAATGAATAAACAAAACACAACAGAAACATACCCATGGGTAAAGAAAAGAAGCTGATGATTGCCATAGTGGATGGCTGTGGGGATTGGGAAAAACAAAAATAAATAACTTAATTAATCAATTTTTAACAACCAAAAATACATACATTACATAGGTGTCTAAAGAGTCAAACTAGCTCTAAGTAAATGACAACACAGTTCTTTAGGATTCCAATTTACTGGTGAGTAGAACTAAAAGTCTAAAGATTCTGCTGAAAACATTAGCTAACTTATCTTTAAAAGACCAGGTAATGGGATAAATTGTGGTATATGCCTACTACACAGCAGTAAAAATGAACCACTGGTACAAAACAAGAATATAGGTACATTTCAAAAAATTATGCTTGAGAGAAAGAAGCCAAACTCAAAAGGGTACGAACTCTATGTGTGATTCCATGAAGTTCCAGAGCAGGCAGAATGAATCTATGGGGACAGAATCAGATCAGTTGTTGTGTGGGGTGTTTGTAATTACCTGGGAAGGGGCACAAAGTTGCTAAGAAGTTGAAAATACTCTATACCTTGATAGGTGAGTAGGTTACATGAACATGTGCATTTTTCAAACAGATAAAATTATATTCTTAAGTCAGCATATTTCACTGTAGGTAAATTATACTTTAATTTTAAATATTAAAAAAGACAGCCCAGGATATATAAAATATATGATTAGCTTATAAAATATTAAAAATTTACATCGTTACTTCTGTTATCACAGTGGTTCTTGGATTCTTTTTTTTTATTAAATTTATTGGGGTGACAATGGTTAGTAAAATCACATAGGTTTCAAGTCTATAATTCTATAATACATCATCTATATATCACATTGTGTGTTCCTCACCCAGAGTCAGTTCTCCTTCCACTGGATTCTTGATAGACACTGATTTATTGAGATAATTTATGGCCAAGAACTACCAATGATTTTTTTAAAAAATGTTAAAGAATATGTTGTTTTGCTTTTTAATTATAAATGAAACTCATGCTCATTGTATAAATTTAAAAACATAAAACATCTAATGATCTCACAGTCCCAGCCTTTAGGATGAACAAATATCTATGTTCTATCAACTGAGAAAATTACAAATGGGGATATTAGCAACGTCATACCACTACCTTCTTCCTGGGAGCGGGAAGGGATGGGGGTAGTGGTGTATATTCAAAAAGAAGCATTTTTTCCACACATCGGCACTTCTCCACAGTCTTGCAAATGTTCTACTGGGAAACAGTTCTCTCCATCCCACCGTGACCTCCTTCTTCATCAAGGGCACTAATGATCCTCTCATTATTTGGAATCTCACCCAGTCAGCCTTAGAGGCATTTCACATTTGCCCAATTCAGAGTTGTTAGGTTTATAGTTCCTCTTCCACACAAGAAAGATAAAAACCTCAGATACCATCTTAAGCATCTGGGGGATGACAGTGAGGGTAGGGAATAACCTCATAGCATCTGGGTGATTTCGCACATGTTTCCCATTAACCTACCACATTGGCTACTCAGTTCAATCCTGTTCGGCCTTCACTGATTGAATGTTGTATTGATTTTGATTCAGGTGTCCTAATGGTCATTTATGTGGATCATTTGGATGAGAAAGAAAATAATAATTGGAGGAGACCAGACACAAAATTTGATTTTCTAAGATTTTATAATTGTTACAAAGTAGCAACACCCTGCTTTAATGCCTGTTAGGTTTCTAAATATATACTCTGATATAATGAATACTGTGTCTACAATATTAGTAATGTAGGTGCAAATGAAATTGTTGCTGCTGTGAGAACACTGATGATGAAAATAAAAATTGCTAATATAATAAGATGTCACCCATGATTAAAGGCTGCTAAAACAAATCTTTTCATTTAAAATTACATAACAACAGAATCTATTTGGATTTATCTTCAGAACACCTGCAAACAGAGTAGGAAATAATATACTGCTCTTGAGAACTTTGAAAATAAACAACATAATTAATTATTCAGTATATCTATAGAAAATAAAACTTTCCATCATCGTCCACTGAAATTCAGTAGAGGAAAAGTAAGATAAAAAAAAATATGTAAGAGACAATCCAGTAAACATTTCCATTGACGTACGAAAGAAAGAGCAGTTTGGGAATGGCTGAGTTGTCCAAGAGGATGAAATACAGCAACTGTTTGTTTGATTTATTATCCTCCAATATGTCATGGATCCAACCAGTGGAGTGGTCTCTTGTGGAAGGACTAATCACTTCAATAAAGACATTCAGATTTCTTGTAGCACATTCCATGAGATTGCTGTTAGAAACATTAATGAATATAATTAATTCACCACATTTTTGTTGATGACTTCTATGCTCTTGGTACAGAGGTACGGTGGTGAGCGAGACAGATGAGATGCCCTCTACGTTCTAGAAAGGGTGGCCCGGAAAGGAATGCTTTTGTCTATGAGTAAAAAACCCTCCCCAAATAGTGTGTGCAGAGTGGTGCTTGTCTAGATTACCCACAGAGCCACCCATAAAGGGCTGTTGGGGTGGCTTAGTGGAGATGCAAGATGTCAACTCATAGGGGATATATTTTAGAATCATTGGGACTCACTGATGATTAGATGCTGGGGGTGAAATATGCAGAAGATTCAAAATTGACTTCTAGATAGTGGTCTTAATAATGAATGATAATAATAATTATTAAATTATTATATAATTAGGATTGTTACTATTCAATCTTATTTTGACTCAAGGATTTTGTGTTATTTTATAGTGGTTTTATGATATTTTATCATTTTAAAAGCATTTTAGAAACTGTAATGACATTCAAAATAATTTTTTTAGGAAACTGTAGCTGGTATAAGATTAGGAAGATAAATAACATGTCACCATATGTAACGTAAAGTAGGTAACTCTGTACCAAGACCTAAAAATAGACAATTTGCAAAAATCATCTGATTTCAGTTTTACAACATCCCTAGGAAATGCAAACTAATAACCCCATCATGAAGATGAACAAACTGAGACTCAGATAAGTTAATTCACTTTTTCAGGCTTATACAGCCAGTTAGTAATATCAGGACTCTGTTCTAGGTCTCCTTAATGTTAGTGCTGACTTCTTTCCACAGACCAGCCTGCGAATTCTGAAGCTCTTCCTCCAATTCAACAACGGCCTTACCTCCTTCTCTGAGCTCATACAACCTATCCTCAGAGGTTACCAACCGTGTTTCCCCAAAAAGCCCTAGAAAGATTTTTTAGGATGACATCCCCTGAACATAAGCCCTGATGCATCTTTTGGAGCAAAAATTAATATAAGACCCTGTCTTATTTTCAGGGAAACACGGTATGAGGAAGGATGTTATCTCTGGTTAATTGAAAAGGAGAGCATAAGGCACTGAAAGAATGGGACAGCCATCAGATAGGTCCATCTGGATAGAAGTGGGAGGACAGAGGCAAGGTGAGGATTCCGGCTCTGAGAAGAACTGGGCCCAGGACAGGTAGGGACAGAAAGAAGATGCTGAGAACCTGGCGAGGAACAAGAGTATGAGGATAGTGTTGTTGCTCAGGGAACCAGAGCACAGTCAACTGCTGCTTTTATATCCCCGGGCAGCCCGGTTTCAATAAATACAGTAAACAAAGCTTTGGGGTCAAACATCTGAAACAGAGATTGTGCAACTAAATTCCCAAGTGTCTTCTGTTGAAACTCTGGCTAAATCTTACATTTAAGAGGACCCGCGATCTGCTCAGTTCCCGCGTCCACATTAGAGAAAGCTCTTTTCTTGACTTCAGAAGTTCCTGTGAGGTAATGGTGCTTAGCGGTCAGTTCCTCTTAGGTGATTCACTCCCAAATGACGCCTCCTCCCTGTGGCTCAGATTCAATTTCCTATTAAGCTTAAGAAAAACCCAAAGTGTGTAGATTTTAACCTATTGGAGATTTTGAGGGAGAACAACCTATCTGCTTGTTATTTCTATTAAACCAAGGAAAACAAAACTGCAGTGTGGGCAGCCAACGTTCCCCTGGTGATTTCTTTCCCTCCGTCCTGAGCTGGGAGTGTGCGGGGTGGAGAGATGAATAGGAGACATACAAGGAAACAATGCAGAGACTGAGCTATTAGAGCCGGGAAAGGAACGGGTCCTGGGCCTAGTACTAACCAGATTAAAATGTATGCTAGAACATTATACCTAACCACTTGAAGCTAAGGCACCTGAGCTGGTGCACGTTTTTATAACTGAAAGGAATGGGGGAAATGAGCTCATCTGAGGAGAGTAGAGCCAATGGCCTCACTCTTGCCTTCCCGCTCAGTCCCCCACGTTCCACAGCAATTTGTGAGAGTGGTCATTTTTCTCGTCCATGAAAATAATGGTTCTTTAAAAGGCCCAGAAGGCACCGCTGATTCCATGTGAAGCTGACTCACACTGATGGAGGGAAAGGAAAAGTAAATGCAATTTGATTTCGGCTTTCTGAAAGCTATTTACAAACGAGGGCAAAAGACACTATTGAAATCGTGAGGAACGCAGTATGCAATGTTCCCAAATAGATGATTAAGATGGAATGGGATCACTTCATAACACCAAGTGAATATTCCGTGGCCGTTGGACCCAGCCTGGAGGAACTGAGATACCATGAAAGGTGCCTGGCTGCCTCTCCTCATAAGGTTAGTCTAATTGCCATGTTGGGGAGGTATTGCCTGTCTTTAAATGTTCCTGGGCCCCCACAGTGCAGTGTGCACTGGGCCTCCAAGGTGTGAGCCTCTGAGTTCCAGAAATCTGGGGAGACCCAGGCACAGGGTGCAGTGGGTGCTTTGTTTCACGTACCCTCTGTGAGTGAACTTCTTGTTATACTTGGGAGGTAGGGGAGCTGCTCTGTGTCTGTTTTGTCTGTGATTATGTGAAAGCTTGAGTTTCCTTACCCAGTGAGGGCCACCAGCCCCCTTCTTCTACTGTTACTTATTACTGTATTTTCTTATCTTTAAGATGTACTTTTCCCCCAGCTTAAAAATCTCTGAAATTGAGATGGGACTTACAGTTGTTATGGTCATGTTTCATTCCCACTCCTTTCCTCTAAATGGTGGGTGGGTGAAGGGGATGAGTAATGTGGTATCTTGGGCAGTAAATTTGAAACTCTGCCTCCAGCCCCTAAGGCTACAAGGAAAGAAGGTTGACAGAGGTGAGCAGCAAGAGTGCCCCAGGCAGAACAGTGAAGGCCTGGGGCTGAATATCCAAGACAGGTGGAGACCAGTGAGATGGGACCTGCCAAGCCATCTGTGACCAGATGGTAATTGTCTTAGAATCAGAGAACTAAGCCCACATTTGTCCCTGGGCTTTTGTGTTGCTTTGTTTTAGTTTTGTATTCCCCATCATGGCTTACTGAGCAAAAAGGGGGGTTTGTCTACACAGGAGTGTTAGTAGGGACACTTTCCTGGTTAACTTTGAATGTCCCTTTTACATACATGCCTCCTCAGATGTCTAATATGTACGTTTTCTCCCACCAGCTCAGAGGACCTGAACCATGGGGTTCTGTCATCCCCCCAAAGGAGCCCAACGTCCACGTGTCCTCCTCCCCATCATTCCCAGACACTTCCCTGTCCTTCCACCCCTTCCCTCAGCACTCTGTTAGGTGACCTAAGCTATTTTAAAGAAACAAATTTAAGCAAAGATGTTAACGGATAATAATATTCCCCCTCCCTGTGTATTTTAAAGGGTTCTGGAGAAAACCCAGCATCTTAATTCAAAATAATTGACTTTGAATTGAATTTTCAAGATACCAGGAAGAATACAGGCAAGAGAGACTTTAAATACCCATGGAATCCCATCATACAGGCATCCACACATTCTCGGAGCCCAAAGATTCTGGGCCGCGAGATATGTCAAATTTAGGTGTAAGAATCTGCCTCTTTGCCCCTGGCATTTTAATTACAGTTTTGGTGCTCCCACCAAGAGGGGAGGGAGGGAGGGAGGGAGGGAGGGAGGGAGGGAGGGAGGGAGGGAGGGAGGAGGGGAGAAGGAAGGAGCCAGTTTTTCATCTGTAAATTGCTTACCAGTTAGTTGTTAATGAACACTTACGCTTTTTTCATGACACTGGCTGAGGGTATTTACTCAGTCTAATTTCTCCTCAGCTTAATGGGAGTAATTAACTAGGCCCTATAACAAATTCATCAAAACAAACATTTATTCTGCTATCGTATGAGAGACACTCTGCCAGCCACTGGAAGAGATTAAAAATATGTGAGATATGGCCACTGCTCTCAAGGCACTCAATATCTAGCTGGAGGGGGGAATTTGTGAGAGCTAAATAACAGATTCAACACAATGACACATGTAATAGCACAAAGCATTAGGAAACGAATTGCCAAATCCAGTACTGGGGTATTTCAAAAGGAAGCAGTGTGAATAAAAAGTCCTTGGATCAGCTAAATCTAAAGTAAGTCATTCAGAACATCTGTTACTTTTATTCACCTAACATCCTTATAACCTTTGGAGGAATTTCCTCTCCCCAGTCCTAGGGGTCCTGCAAGCTGTCAAATATGAGCCCTGCACAGCATGGCACCTGGTCCAGTCAGGATTTCTCACCCCTCTGACAAGAATATTTGGTCCAAGTGGGTACTTGATTGAACATGGGCCAATCCAGTCCTTCCCTGGATTGACTGATTCATATGCATTGGGAAGGAAGAGTTCCCCTCTACTGGGATAGAGAGAAAAAAAAAGGATATAAATATAGAATTATTAAAGGCCATTTTCTGCCTGATGGAGAGAGCCCTCCACAGAATGAAGCCAAAATTCAGGAGAAACAAACAGGCATGTTCCTGACAGGCCTGAAGGTCCATCTAGTTTTAGAGACCAGTAAATCCCCCTTTGTATCTTAGTCTTCTTAATATGGTCTCAAAGAGTCACTGATGCTTTGTTCTTCCCTCACTCCCCCCATCTTTTTATCTCTTTGTGCTTAATTTGGGATAGTTTCTATTGCTATATATTCAAATTCAATGATCTTTTTTTCTGCAGTATCTAATCTGCTCTTAACCCCATCCAGTGATTTTTTTTTTCTTTTCAGATATTGTATTTTTTACATTTAGAAGTTCTGTTTCTTTTTTTTTAAATTTGTCTTCCTTTCTCCTCTCAACATAGGCATATTTTCCTCTACACCTTGAGCATATAGAACATTTTTATAATAGCTCTTTTAAAACCCTAGTCTGCTAATAATGTGACCTCTGCTATTTCTGGGTCTTTTCTCATTGATTTTCTTTTTCCTGCCTCTTTTTTTCCTGCCTCTTTGCTTTCCTGACAATTTCGTGTTGAATGCCAGATATTGCAAATTTTATATTGTTGGACTTTGCGTGGACACTTAATTTACTTGAGATCAGTTTGGTTCTTTGAATGCTTGCTTTTAAGCTTAATTAGGCAGGTCTAGAGCAACTTTTAGTCTAAAGCTAATTTAGCTCAATTACTGAAGTAACATCTTCCTGACCATCCTACCTAGTGCCTGTGTATTATGTGTGACATCTGGGCATTATTCTGTCTGCTGCTTTCCCTCCCAGCCTCATGGCGCTTCAACCTTTATATGCATGGGTTCCAAAAGGTCTACTGAAGATTTCCAGAACTCTCTCCTTCCCTCTCTGTCTCTCTCTCTGCAGCTTTGTCCTCTCTGGTATTTTTTCCTTCAAACTTGAGCTGCCTCAATTCTGATGTCTGTCTCCTCAACTCAGTAGGAACTCTGGGTTTTGTCTGTGTTCCTCTTCCTGTACTACATCCTAAAACTGCCTCCTAAATGTAGCAATTATAGAACTCACCTCATTTACTTCCCTTCTTTCAGGATCACAGACCTGTGCTGCATGTTGTTCAATGTTTGAAAGTACTTACTTTGGTTTTATAGTTGTTATGTTGGATGGGCAAAGCCCATAGCAGTTAATCCTCCATGGATGGAAGCAGAGGTCCCAAATCTAATTTTTTTTATCTACTCCTTATCAAAACTTTTCTCTCAGGGGATAATCGATAATTTTTAGTTAAGAAAAAAATACACTAGTGCTAAATATTAACAAATATATGTGAATTCCATTCAGTACCTTATTACTATACTGCCTCTCCACTTTTTTCTGAACCAATCTCAGGAGCCACAGGCTATGAGATATGATTTCATCTATCAAATGGGGATAATAAAAATACTCATAAGTTTGTGGTGAGGATGAAATGAGATAAATTACATAAAGTCTGGCATAAAATGATTGTTCTACAAATGGCATCTCTTAGTGCCACTGAATGAATCACAAGAAATAGAAACATGGATTTATGGAAATCAACCTTAGCAGCTCCATTTTTCTAAAACTAAACACAAACAATAACACACAAACACAGTTTTCGTTATGAGTTCATTTGGTGCCAACTTTCTGTCCAATAGGCTTAACTTTATTATAAAAGTTTCTCAAAAATTCAAATGTTCATTGAAAATGAATCCTACTCACTATTTTTATGTTCTCTAAATTGGATTTTAAAATAACAATGAAGTGCATAATTGGTATTGAAAAGTTGTACCAAAAAAGCAACCAGTCCTGGTCATCTGAGCCTAGTGGCATTGGTGTCCCAGAAGCCAAAATATGGGAGGAAGGAATAGCTAGACTGATCTGGAACTTGAAAGATAAATTGCATAATTTACATTTCTACTAAATTCTGGAAACAGAAGTAGCAAAACTTGGTGTCTGCTTTTCATAAAAGTTAAAATGCATTGGTTATCTGTGGAGCATTTTGTTCTGGATTTCATTTTCAAGATATCATTGATCGCATTTTAAGATAACATTCGCATCGGATGTTTATATTGGTAGATCACAGTTATCCCTCACTAGGGAAATGAACAGTCTCTTTCACATGTTTAGACCTTCTTACTCCTTTACAAAACAACAGTTTAATAAGTATCTGTATATTCCAGGCACTCTGCTAAGTTCTTTCACATGTTAAATTGCATGTATTCTCATTTTTTCTCTTACAACATACGTGTGTGTGTGTGTGTGTGTGTGTGTGTGTGTTTGTATTGCCATTTTATAGGTGAGGAAACAGGACAAGAGAGATACATGTAATGACTTGTGTAAAATCACAAGGAACTCTCTGCCTATAGTTTTAAAAAATATCTCTTAAAAAGTGAGGATGATACCTGAGTCTCAAACTGATCATAAAAACACTGGTTACAGTGGGTGCATGGGTGCTTCTCCCAGCGCCTGTGGGGATAACACTGCCAGCCTCTGGGAGACAAAGGTCCATGACTTCTCCCAGCTTCTGATCCCAGGGAGACATTCTCAGGGAGTGCTGTGTTGTTTCTTCCAGAAGCCTTCTGAAATTTTGCCAAATAGCTAAGGAATTAAAAAATGCTTTTAAAAAAAGACAACAATTGAAACATTTCATTTCCTATTTGCTTCTGACTATCTGCTCAGTAGTTCTCCATAGAGGCTTGAACAAAGAATTTGTTATAGGGTTTGTATATTCATGAAAATAACATATTTCTCTACAAGACTATACCCTTTATTCTTCCAGATGCTGAAATGTTTCTGTTTGCTTTTCTAGTTGATTTTTAAAGGACTTTGGTGCAAATATGCTGTTGCCAGATATTCTGTATTCTTCCCAAGGTCTTCCTTATGCGTTGAGTGAGAGAAGACTGTGCTTCTCAAGTTGGGTCCCCCATGGCTTCCAGCAGGTATGGATTTGCCATTGCCAGAGACCAAGCTGGTGCGTAGCATGAGGTCTTGATGGAGACATGTACGAGTACATTCTGCCTTCGGCTGGAGTGCTTTGATTTTACTGTGTGCTTTATGCCTAGCTCTTCTGATTCTGCAGCTTTCAATTTTTATTTCATCAGGTTGTTGTGTTTTTTGTTTTGTTTTGTTTTCTCTCTCTCTTTCTCTTGGTTTAGTTGAGGAGTAAACTCTTTTTTCCTTTGGTATAACTTGACATCTCAATTTTGGGCACATTTAGGGAGGCTGAAGTAATAGCTGAAAATATGTCAGCTGCTGGAACCATCAGGACTTCCTGCGAAGAATCAGCTGGGGAGCTGGGAACCCCGAAGCAGCCCTGTCCCAGAATTATCCTTCAGGTCTGCCCCTTGGTTGGATGTCTGAAGTGTGCTGGAGTGAGAAGACCCTGCTATCCAATTCCAGTCTACATGGACTAAAAAGGTAGTAACCACTCAGTGAGTGCAGATCTGTGACCCAAACCACTCAAAGTGGAAACACACAACCATTTTGTCTCCCTTCTCCATTATTGGAGGTTAATAGACACATTTTCACAAAATAAGCACAGTTTTCCTCCTTTCTTTATAAATCATGATTCTGCCCATGCTATGATAAACGATGTCACTGATATTCCCTCGTTGATTCCTTTTGAATAACTTAGGACACAAACAGACATCTTTTCCATTTTATGAGGAGATGGAGGCTGTGCTACATTAAGGAAATACCTCACTTTTTTTCCCCGTAAGTAGATGTAAAATAATAAAATACATATATATACAAATATATATATATTGTTCTGGTCTCTGCCTCCAGTTCCTGACACAGAGCTCCTAAATCCTTTGGAATTTCCTGAGTGACCGAAGCAACTGACATAAAATTCCTACATCCTTTGGAATTTTCTGGGTGATAGGAACAGATTTTGTTTTAATGAGGTGACTCCTGGTGAGCTCCTCAATGGGGGCTGGTCACCGGAAAGAACCATGATTAGAAGCTTGCTACTTTCAGCTCCACCTCCTGTTCTCTGAATAGGGGAAAGGGGCTGGAAATGGAGTTAATAATTGACCATGCCTACATAATGAAGCCTCCATAAAAATCCCCGAAGTATGGAGGTCAGAGAGGTTCCATGTGGGTAAACACATCCACATATAGGGAGGGTGGTGCTTCCCAACGCCAGGGGAGCAGAAAGAAGCTCATGCAGTTGGGACCCTTCCAGACCTTGCCCTGCATATTTCTTCATCTGGCTGTTCCTCTGTATCCTTTATCATATTCTTTATTATTTAATAAACTGGTAAACATAAGTGTTTCCCTGAGTTCTCTGAACCATTCCAGCAAATTATCAAATCCAGGGAGAGGTTGTGTGAACCCATGATAGGGAGCCAGGAGCTGTGAGTAACCTGGGGACCTACTACTTGCAACTGGCATCTGAAGTGGGAGGACGTCTTGTGGGACTGAGCCCTTAACCTGTGAGGTCAGTGCTGACTCCAGATAGTTACAGTGTCAGGATTGCTTGGCGTGGAAAATTCCACCCCTCTGGTGTCAGAATGTTTAAAAGTGTTGTAATAGACAGGAGAGTAAAGGGGAAAAAAACGAGTATTTTTCCTAGACAGTAAAAAAACCTAGAGCCTTCCCTGAGCATCACTGAAGAAGTATGGCTATTCCTTTACTGCCCCAGCTATTTATTTCAGTCTCTTGCCGCTTCTGGCCCACATCCCTGACCTCAGAATGCTGGGGTCCTCCAGGGATTGGTCCTTGGCTGTGTCTTCTCTGTCTCTGTTCATTGCCTTGTTGACCTGACCCATTCTCAGGGTTCTGAAAATCACTTAAGTAGTGATGTCTCCCAGGTTTGTATCTTTAGTACAAATCTTTTTTCTGAATGTCAGCTTTATATTTCCAACTTTTTGTTTTGCATGTTTACTTGGATGTCTAATTAACACCCAAATCCTAACGTACAAAGCTGAGTTCCTTATATTCCTACCATTATCCAGAAGCTGAGCTCTTCTCACCAGCTCCATCCTGGTCAAGCCATCATCATCGCTCACTCCTGCTTTTATCTTTCTTTGTGTTTAGTTTGTCCAAAACACAACAGTGAGAGTAATCTTATTAAAATCTCAGTTAAACCATGTCACTCCTGCACTCAAAATCCTCCAATGGTTTCCAATTTGTGCAGAGTAAAATCCAAAGCCCTTTCCACGAGTTCTACACCATCTGCTCTCTTTTTGTGCTTCTGACCTGCTCTCTTGCCATCCTCTCCCTCCCACTCTGTTCCTGTCTATTGACATGGCCTCCTCACTATGTCACCTCAGGGCCTTTGCACGTGTTCTCTCAGCCTACAGTGCTCTTCTCTCACCTCCCATCAGGGCTCTCTCTCTCTCTCTCTTTCTTGCTCCAAGTCTTTACTCAAATGTCATCTTCTATGGAAGTAGACAAAGACCCACCAAATGACCGCAGATGAAGACTATTCAGAGTTTGCTCTAGCAAAGGAGTCAGCCACCATCACCTGTATTTTGGCAGAGACTCAAAGGCAGAGGAGTGGGAAAGCTTTAGAGTGGAAATGGTGAAGACTTCAGGTGTGCCTGTTTGGAGGCTCTTAGCATGGGGACACCAGGGGTGGGCTTGGTTAAGGGTGTATTTTTGGCTTTCTCTAGTTCCTATGTTGGAAGCAGAGGCAAAAATTAGGGACGCTCTCAGTTGTTAATCAAGTCCTGGCCATTTTGGAACTATTATTAAAGATGCTATTGTTTAACTACTTGGAATATTAACTAGAGAGAGAGGTCTGACTTCCAGCCAGTCTGAGTTAGAGCAGGCCGACTTCCTGGGCTAGTTATGTAGACCGGGGGGTGGTTTCCTGGGTGGTTGCTACAGACTGTGGTCAGAGTTCTATTCTTATATATTGTCTGCCCATCGTCAGCTTGTACAGGCAGTCTGTCAGTTCTCAGGGAGGCCTTCTCTAACAAACTCATCTAAAATGCCAACTCTTCCCACACACTTCTTTTTTTATTTTTATTTTTAACCTGTGTCTCTCTCTATGTACCCCATATTTTGGTTATTTATCTTATTTATTATATGCCTCTCCCACTGTAATATAAATTACTTGACTAAGGGACCTTTCACTATCTTTTTTTCATTGTTATATCCTAGCACCTAGACTACTATCCACCTGACCCATAGTAGAAGTCAATGAAATTATATTAGTTAGTAATTTTACCCTGAAGACACCTGGCAGTCACCTCCTTAACCAAGTGATCACGATTAAATCACCAGTAATATGTCATATTAATATCATGTGCTCTCTGACATTATCATGACATGGCTACATCGCTTCTGTGGTTTTCTCCTCAAAACCCATAACTCCAATCTAATCATGAGAAATACAGCAGACAAGCCCAAATGCTAAGGCATTCTGCAAAATACCTGGCTACAACTCTTCAAAAGTGTCAAAGTCCTAAAGGACAAAGAAAGAGAAGTTATCATAGTTTGGAGGAGACAATTAAATGAAATATGGTGTCCTACACTGGACCCCGGAAAATAAAGTGGATAAAGGTTTTCAGTGGAAAAACTAAAGAAATCCAAATAAAATCTCCACTCTAGTTAATGGTACTGTACCAATGTTCATTTCTTAACGTTAGCAACTGAGCCATGGTTATGGAAGACGTAAATGTCAGAAGCTGGATGAATGGTATACAGACACTATCTACACTAGTTTTGCAACTTTCTTTAAATCTAAAGTTATTTCAAAATAAAAAGTTTTTTTAAAATTCAAAATACTTCAGAAAGAAAAAAAAATTATATTAGGGACTGGAGGGAAGAGGGGACTCTACAGAATCATTCCAAATGCACTTCTAAAGCACCTACAGTGTGCTAAGTGTTGTTGAAAATGCTGGTGATGCAGTGGCAAACAAAACCGACCCCTACCCCTAAGGGCCTGGTGTGGTCTGGTAGAGAGACGCAGACTACATAGTACAGCAGCTACGATTGGCACCTGGACAGGGAAAAGCAAAAGAACAGACAGAAGAGTTCAATTGTACAGTATGTGGGGTAGAAGGAAGGTCAGTGTAAGGAAAGTCTTCTTAGAGAAGCTGAGTTATAAGAGGTGATTGTTTATCCCAAGGGTTGGGGGCATGGTCAGGGAACGGGATTTGGAAGGACCTAGAGAAGTCCTGAAGCCCAGACTTAAGCCATACGACCTTCCCCCAGGGAATGTATAAATATGAGTGCAGAGTCTCTCTGATACAGCAGTGTCCTCCAGCAAGCTACGCTGATTTCCCAAAAGATACTTTATGCGTTGTTTGCTGCACAACTTTTAAGCTGATTTCTCACTCTTTATTTATTTTAGCAAATAAACCAATATACTTGGATTACAACTTTAAAAAGAGGCATGTCTGAAAGAATTCCAGTTTTTCTTAAACTTTGAAGTATTCCATTCATAATTTAAAACTAGCTCATGATATAAAACCTTATTGTGTTTAGATGATATTACATTTTATTGAATAAAATCACTAAGGGCAGTTTAAGAAACTTTCCAACGTCAATGGAAAGAAGCAGTACATATTCCTAAGTGGCATTTTTGAATGTGTAGAGTGACTACTGATTTCCCTCCTTTGGAGTCCTTGTAGCTACCGAGATCTGGTCTGGAGATTATTTAGAAATCTCAGTGGGATGAAGGCAACGTTTTTACCAAGTGGATTGTTTAGTTCTGGGCTTTGATTTTGGTTGTTATAAAATGCCAATTGGTGTATTGTTGATGAAACATAGACAAGTCAATCCATATGTTTGGAAATACATCAAAGGACATATAAGAAAGATTTTGTCCGTCCATCCATCCATCCATCCATCCATCCATCCATCCATCCATCCATCCATATTTTCCAAGTACCCACTGCACCCGTAACACTGTACCACAATGTACAAGGAGACTTGATCCCTCCTCTCAACCAGCACATAGCCTAATGGAGAATGTAGACAAGAGAATAGGCACTTATATCCAGAGTGATAAGAGCTCTGAAAAAGGTGAGCAGAGAGGCTGAATGCACCCTGGCTTGGTTGGAGGCCGGCCAGGCAAGCTGTAGCCTTTGTCCAACAGGAGAGTGGAGTGCTGGCCACAGCTGTGTAGGTGCTTTCGGACCTCCATAGGCACAGCGGGGGGAGGGGAAACATTTGCAGCAACTGTCAGAAAAACTCTTCCTTCCCTCTGCCTCACAGATGTGATATCCTCTGTCAGTGTGTGCACAAAAGCAACCTAACGGCATCGGACCTTCCTGCTTTAATAGGCTGGCGCCATTGGGACACTAAGGAACAATTTCGGTGACAAAAATAGAAAGCTACAGGAACTTCAGTTTCTATTGCCTGCTGAACTTATTTTCTTTCTTTTCTTCTTCTTTTTTCCCCCTAATCTTTGAGTCATCTGGTCTCTGAAGATCAAAAAGGACTAAAGGGGTCCTGACCTGAACCCATAGGCATCCCTTCATTCCACATTAATTTATTTCCTTCATCAACATCTCCAGTGCTGCAATGATGTCTATAAATGATCAAGAAAGTAAAACTAGCCCCTGCTGACCTCACACCTTCCTGTAGTCTCCAGCTTGATTATTCCCAACTACGCATCTTTCCTTCCCAGGCCTTAGTCTTGATGTTTTACTGCAAATTGACGCCAGCTAGAAATGGGCTTCAAATCATTTCACATTGGCCTCCCGGTTCTAAAAGTCTTTTAAGGAATTAGTTGCAGTTTCCTCCTCATCAACTGCCACCCCATCCTAATTCCACCTCTCCCACAGGAGATCCAAAAAGGTGCCTTTCTCTTTGACTAGATCAATTCTGAAATCCAATCTAGTGCAGCTCTTCATGGATTTGGAAATAGAATACAGGCTAGAGAGACAGAATACTAAGTGAGCTAAGTCCTTGATTATTATTATGTATAACAATTACAGTGGGAATTGTTTATAAACATATGGTGATTTATTATATTTGTTTAACAGTGACCTAGCATATCATTTTCAGTTTTTTGAGGTATAATCAACTTACAATAAACTGCACATATTTAAAGCGTATAATTTGATGTTCTGACATATACCTGTGAAATCATCGCATAAGTCAAGATAAAGAATATATCCATCACCCCGCGCTCCTTCATTCCTCTTTGTTTCTTACAAAGGTACTAAAATATAAATTTCCATGGACATAAAAGAAGAAAAACTCTCCAGTGTCATTAACAGATGGAACTCTAACTGTACATTGCCATCAGAGTACAAAGCAATATCCCACGTTGGAGTCCGACAGCATCATTCTAACAAGATGAAAGTGCTGAACAGGTCCATAGAGAAGGGGGCTATGTGACCTGGGCACAGACTGGACATCTAACTTATGACATCAGAGAGCTATTCTGATGGGGGTCACCTTGTGACTGTCCCCATCCTAGCACTTCCCAAGGCTAGATTAGGTGCCCCCGTGTACTCTCATAACATCCTATCCTTACTCCTAGAAGAAAATCATACCATTGTACTGCACAAGCCTACTTCTTTGTTTTCCTTCTCCAAGATGTTGAGAACAATCTTCATGCATCACTATCTCTGATGCAAAGCCTAACACACAGCAGAGCTCAATGCACTCTTGTAGAAAAGGAAAATGAATATCTTGCTTTTCTTGAATGCAACCGAGCAGATGGCTGGGTGTAACCCTTTTCCATGAGGGGAGGAACACAAAGTGCACAACTAACTAGTGGCATGATACAAGAACATCATCTTTGAGTCTAAAAGTAGCATATTTCACCAATCAGTGGGGCTCAAATCACATCCTGCCACTGTCCTCACTGGGAAATATTTAAGGTGATATCCCCACTGAACCATGCCGTTTGCTAGAGGAAAAAATAAACAAATATATATATATATATATATATATATATATATATATATATATATATATATATATATATATAAATATATATATATATATATATAATATTATATATATATATAAACAAATATATATATAATATATATAATATATATAATAAAATATATATAAATATATATATAAATAATATATAAATATATATATTTTATAATATATATATTTTTATATAAATATATATAAAAATAAACAAATATTTACGTGTGTGTGTGTGTGTACACACACACAGACAGAAGATAAGTTTTTTTTTTATAACTAATTATAAAGAAATTCATTTGTTTGCCCACACATTCTAAGCATTGCCTACATGGTTTTGTAATATTTGATTTTTTTCCTTGAAATCATCGCAAAAGAGAAAAACATTGCTTCTGAGAGTTATGAAATCTCAAAGGCAGTTAGGAATTCATTTATCACTCTAGTGCAGGAAGATAAACAAGGGTGTTGAGCAAAGACACTCCACTATGCTTCAGCAGTTATATTTTTAGCTTCAGTTCTGACTTTACTTGAGGATTCTGTACTAAACGAAACCCTGATCTTATTTCCAACATCGCATTCTAGCATGCCCCTAAACTCCAAATTCCTCTTCAGCTTTTGCTTGTTTCTAAGCATGGTGAAATAAATCCTCCCTGTGGTTATGCTTGAATATCACAGCCTACTGGCTGCTTTTCCTGACCACCACATTGCCCACACTCCACAATAACTATATACTGATCTGAGCTCCCCAAATACTCAGTGTAAAGACTAAAATAAACCTAGTCAGAGTATGCTGCAATTGTTTATATGTCAGAATAACTAGACTGGGAGATCTGTGAGGTTTCTTCAGCTCACAGAGAATTTTCATAAATTTGCATAGATAAGATCAGCACACAAGAATATGAATTACAGCCTTAAACCAGGAAGTAAATCCTACCAAAAATAAAATAAAATAAAATAAAACTGTTTTCTACATCTCCCTTTTCAGTCCCAAGGAGCATTCAATAGAATTCAATTTAACTCTCTTTTATAAATTCCACTTACCATTACAAGTGTATTTTAGACAACTTTCCTCATCAATTCATTTGTTCTTTTAACAAATTTTACTAACGTCTTACTTTAACCCTCTTTTAAAAGATACTAATACGAATATATCTGCTGCCAAGAAGTTTGAAATGCAGTGATAATGATATGCACAAGAAGCAACTGCAACACAAACCATTTACACAAATGGAAACTTGTGCACAGAAGCCTGGAGAACAAGCACAAAAAACTCTGACTGTGGTGGGGGAGGGGTGGTGGCCAAGGATGTCTTCTAGGAGGAGGCTGTGCTTGAGCTGGACCTGCAGGCTGAATGCCCATTTTCTATCAGGGCATGAAGGCAAGGGAATGAAACCCAGAGAAACAGCAAACTCGGGACATCCTAGACTGTAGAGCACACTTAGAAAACAGGCGAAGTGTATGTCAGTGAGTGTTTGGAAATGAGTTCTAAAGGTAGCCAGTGACAAACACATGAAGGTTTTTGAACTCCTGGCTGGGTAGTTTTGAACTTAACCCAATGAAACAGATAACCAGTGCAAAATGTAAGCACAATTGTAACAGTCTTATTTACATCTTAGAATGATCACTTAGACAAAAACGTAAAGCAATCCTTTGCAAAGAATGTTTCTAGGGACCCTGGCATATTAAGAGTTATAACTCAAAATGAATTCCGGTCAAATAAGTTTGGGAAAATGATGGGGTAAGCATACTTAAACTTCTCAAAGTCTTTAATTGCTCATCTTTGTTTTATTTCTCCACGGGGATATGCAACTCTTCCCAAAGTTATTTCACCATAGAAACTTTTGTTTTTCCTTTCACCAAACAGTAAGGATCCCAAGAATACATTTTGGAAAATGCAAGGGTAGAGGATGGATTGGGGCATTACAGTGAAGTCAGTGAGATTATTTATGAGAATACTACAGTAATTCTCTTAATATCAGAAGATAAGCTATAGTAGCATAAGGGCATGGAGAACATGGAACCAAATCACGTTTCACTCAGAATAGCCAAGGCTTGGTGTGGTGAGTCATTTTGATACTCGTGCTATTAATGCACTGAAATCACAGAACTTAACCTGATGAAACTTTTCAGAAGGGGTTAGCCTAACACTGTACTAAACTTAAAGCTTCCTCCCCCCTTTTTTAACGTAAAGAAATTAAGTCCTCAGTAAATTAATAACTTGATCAGAATAGAGAATTATGGTATATATAGTAGGTCCCCCTTATCTACAGAGGTTACCTTCCCAGTGGATGCCTTAAACCGCAGATAGTGCCAAACCCTGTATGTACTCTGTTTTCCCCTATACATACATCTCTGTGATAAAGTTTAATTTGTAAATTAGGCACGGTAAGAGATTAACAGAAATAAAACCAATAATAAAATAGAAGAATTATAACCATATACTTTAATGAAAGGTATGTGACTGTGTCTCTCTCAAAAATATCGGGAATTTTCCATTTAATATTTCTGGACCGTGGTTAACCATGGGGTAACTGAAACCATGAAAAGTGAAGCTGCAGGTAAGGGGGGACTACTGTACAGCCAGCTCTCCATGCTCTTCGTGTTTTCCCTGGAGGAGACCCAGAGTGTGAATATTTATAAACACTGGATAAACACCAAACAAGTTTTGTTTGTCTCTGGGTTATATTTCTTTACTTATGTTTGAATAGAGATCCACATGACATTTAGGGACTAGATGATGCTCTAATAAAACAAATTAAGTTGCACTGTCAAGACTTGGCTTTGAAGGAGCTGGGAAGCTACCCAGCGTTTCCATCCCACCCTGGTGAACTCCTGCCTGCTTCCCACACTGTGCTGGGGAGTGAGGGCAGCACCGTCCAGGCACACCTGCAGGAGCCCCCACTGGGCATGTGGCTCTACATTCACATGCTTCTTTAGTGAAGGGGTTTAAGAGGCAATTATGTATTCTGGTTTTCATAGCATTGTGCCAAGTCTATACAGTTATCCCTCCCAATAATCACTTTAAGGAAATCTGGGTGCTAAATAATTGTTTATTATTATAGCTTCCATTGTAAACATGTATTTAGAGAGCACTCAAAATCCAATAGCAAAGCACTATTAAGGTTCTTTGACTTCATCTGAAATGACTCACAGACTTTCCTTTTGAGCACCCTCAACACAGAGGGAGTATTTTGCTCTGCTCTACTTCCTCCTCCAGAGAGCTGCTATATTTCATAAGCCTGAGACAGTGATCTCCTTACCCACTGGCCAAATGACACTTTGGTCTTTACCACAGTAGGATCAAAGGATGAAGATGCCTTTGAAATGACTCTACTGTGCCTTTGTTCCGGCATTTGAAATGCCTTGATGTTATAGTCTTCTGACTTTTCTCTCCACTCTGAATATTTTGGTAGCTTTCAATTTTCCCTGACAAAAAGGTTGTTTTGCATAGGCTGTGGCAAGCAAAATTCAACTGAATGTGCTTTTCATTCAACATGGCAGTTTCTGAAGTGTTAACTGGAATACTAAACACTTTTCTTGACTATTAAAAATTACTGAAGGTCAAAGATGAGTAACTATAAATAGAGCAAAGATGATGCTCTATTCTCATGAATTTTCCATCCTGGTAAAAATGTTTGTGACTTGCCTTTACTCAAGATTAATGAGAAGTCAAGTGAATTATTATTGAGACACACCTGATCCACTTAAGGAATTGCAATTTTCACACTAAGGACCTAAATTTAGTTTTCAGTGAAAAAAAAAAGAAGAAAAAAGGAAGGAAAGCTAGGAAGACATTTTCTGAGACAAATTCTGAGAAGGATTGGGATAATTCTATACCAACTAATTAAAGGAAATACAAGAAATAAGAAGCAAAAATTAAGTTCCTTAAAGTATAGGAAACAACCCTATATTCTAAGAAAGATATTTCACATTGTTGTTATTCCATAAATCTTGAGTCAATTATTTCAGCCATCATATTAAAATAGATATCTTTCCTCCTTAGGAAAAAATGTTTTGTTTTGTCTTGTTTTTTTTCCCAAAGCAAACATCACAGTTTTCTATCAACAGAGCTAAAAAATTTGTATTATTTTGAAATATTTCACTTTGTTTTCTGGATGATTATGGCTATAGCTAAAAAAGAAAATGAAGGAAATAAGTGAATATTTTTAAAAGTTATCTATAATTAAATAGGTGCATAAGGAATGCCACTTACTGTCTATATATTAAACTTATTCTGGAGTCATTGACAAAAAGCGTGTATTCATGACTGAATATCATTAAATACCTGGATCAAGTACAGCTGCTCTATGAAAATTCCCCCCTCTCAATCTACATAGACAAAATTGTATACCATCTATTTCATATCTATAGTCTAACTAAGATAAGAGTACCATCATAATTAGATCGACAGATAGAAAATAGCATTAATTACATTTATTGCAATACTTGAAATGTAATACTTGGAGTCACATTCTACTGTGAGATGTTTCACGATGGCAAGGATAAGTCATTCTTACTTCTATCCCCTGGGCCCAAAACACAGCCTAGTACACAATAGGTATTATATGTGTGAAGTCATTTGCTTTTTAAATATCCAGTGAAATAAATAATTAATTATCTTCAGTGTGAAAATAACTATTAAGGTATCCCATAAATCCATGAGCACGGAAAAGTGGAATCATCTTTCAGATCCTAAAATACAACACCCACAAGTATTCTGAAGTATTTCGTTTCCACATCTTAACATAATGAATACAAATTCTAAGCACATCAAATGACTGCTTGTGTTTATTCTAAAGATTTAAACTTCAAAAGTGGAAATCTCCTCCATTCCTTGCTTGCAGTACCTTTAACAAGGCATAGCTATTAGAACAATGAAAAACATTTTGACAATACCAAAGTCTTGTATGAATTAAAGCTGTTAAACTAAAGAAGCTCCTGAAAATTTTATCTCTCTTTACATATAGAGAAAATAAAAATCATTTTTCTAAAGGCAAAGACAAAGATGATATCAGGAAAAGATTTGAGAGATTAAATACATATAAAGAAAAGCTAGGTAGATATAATAAAAACATGGTAAAAATGCTATATACTGTATTACCCAATACATGAGGCCCCTAGCCTCATGTGATATTGAACTCTTGAAATTTGGCTAGTTCAAACTGAACTCAGCCATGAGTTTAAATATATATATATATATATATATATATATATATATATATATTGAAGATAATGCAAAAAAATGTAAACTAGTTCATTAATAATTTTTATATTATGTTACAATAGAATAATTTGGATATATTGAGTCAAATAAAATATATTTTAACAAGACAAGGATGCCCAATCTCACCAATTTATTCAACATAGTATTGTAAGTCCTGGCCACAACAATCAGACAAGAAAAAAAAATAAAAGGCATCCAAATTGGAAAGTAAGAAGTAAGTAAAATTGTCACTATTTACAGATGACACGATACTGTATGTAGAAAACCCTAAAGACTCCACCAAAGAAACTATCAGAATTAATAAATGAATTCAGTAAAGTTGCAGGACACAAAACTAAAATACAAAAATCGGTTGTTTCCATACATTGATAACAAATAATCAGGAGAAATTAAGAAAACAATCCCATTTAAAAATGCATCAAAAAGGATAAAGTACCTCGGAGTAAATTTAACCAAGGAGGTGAAAGCTGTTTACTCTGAAAACTATAAGACATTGAAGAAATTGAAGGGGACAGAAATAAATGGAAGGACATACCATGCTCATGAATTGGAAGGATTAATATCATTAAAATGTCCACACTACCCAAAGAAGTCCATAGATTCAATGCAGTCTCTATCAAAATAACAAAGTCATTTTTCTCAGAACTAGAACAAATAATCCTAAAGCCAATATGGAACCACGAAAGACCCTAAATATTCAAAGAAATTTTGAGAGAGAAGAACAAAGTTGGAGGTATCAGGCTCCCTAATTTCAAACTATACCACAAAGATATAATATTTTTAAAAGTATGGTCTTGGCACAAAAACAGACATATAGGTCGATGGAACAGAATTGAGAGACCAGAAATAAATCCTCTCTTATATGGTCAATTAATCTATGACAAAAGAAACAAAGATATACAATGGAGAACTGACAATCTCTTCAACAAGTGCTGTTGGGAAAACTGGACAGATACGTGCAAAAAAATGAAAGTGGGCACTTTCTTATATACAAAAATAAACTCTAAAGGGATTAAAGACTTAAATGTAAGGCCTGAAACCATAAAACTCTTAGAAGAAAACATAGGCAGTAAACACTCTATCAGTCTTAGCAATATCTTTTTTGATATGTCTCCTTGGGAAAAGGCAACAAAGTCAAAAATAAACAAATGGGACTACAACAAACTAAAAATCTTCTGCACAACAAAGCAAACCATTAACAAAATGATAAGACAACCTACTGAATGGGAGAATATATTCACAAATGATATATCCAATAGGGATTGATATTCAAAATATATGAGAACTTATACAAGTCAACGTCAAAAAAGCAATCTGATTAAAAATGATCAGAGCATATGAATAGACATTTCTGTAAAGAAGACATACAGATGGTCAACAGACATATGAAAAGATTGTCAACATCACTAGCCATCAGGGAAACACAACTCAAAACCATTCTCACTCCTATAAGAATGGTTATTATCAAAAAGTCAACAAATAACAAGTGTTGGCAAGAATGTGGAGAAAAGGTAACCCTCATGCACTGTTGGTGGGATTATAAATTGGTGCAGCCACTATGGAAAACAGTATGAAGATTCCTCAAAAAATTCAAAGTAGAACTACTATATTATCCAGGATTCCACTTCTGGGTATTTATCCAATGAAAACAAAAACATCAATTTGAAAAGATATGTGCACCCCTATGTTCATTGCAGCACTATTTATAATAGCCATATATGGAAGCAACCTAGGTGTCCATCAGTAGATGAATGGATAAAGAAAATGTTGCATATATAATATATATATATATATATATATATATATATATATATATATATATATATATATAAAATGTTACTCAGCAACAAAAAATAAATCTTGCCTTTTGTGACAACATGGATGGACCTAGAGGGTATGTATTATGCTAATTGAACATGTCAGGCAGAGAAAGACAAATCCCGTATTATTTCACTTATATGTGGAATACAGAAAAACAGAAGAAACAAAACAAAAACAGAGTCATAGAAACAGGACAGTCTGATGGTTGCAAGAGGGGAGTGAGGCTGGGGGATGAGTGAAAAAGGTGAAGGGGAATAAGAGATACAAAATTCAAGTTGTAAAATAAGTAACCATGGAGATATAGTGTATAGCATAGGGTATATAGTCAATAATATAGAAATAACTTTGCGCGATGACAGATGGTTGCTAGACTTAGGTGGGATCACATTATAAGGTATAGACATGTTGAATCATTAAGTTTACACCTGGAATGAGTATAATATTGTATGCCAACTATATTTTAATAAATTTAAAATAATAACTTCAGCTATTTCTTTTTCCTGTTTTTCAATGTGACCACCAGAAAATTTAAAAATACATATGTGGCACATATTGTATTTCTATTGGACAGCATCACTATATAGAATCATTTTTTATTTTCCAATTTTTTTTTAGTTTAAATTTGGTTTTAAGTAAATGGGTTTCAACTTCTGATGCATGCAGGCTAAATATTTTTGAAATATTATAACAAATATTATAATATTATAACAAATATTATAAAAATTTATATTATAAATTATAACAAGTTCATTTTAAAATTCATTGATTAGTTTTTCAAGACAGTATGTAAAACACCAACCAGGGAGGGAAAATGAACTGAAAGCAAATTCGTGAGGAATAAGCTTCTAACCTAAAATCTGTCTGTCTGGAGGGCAAGAAAATAATTTTGAGGTCAAACAAAGCCCTCAGACCACTCAATGTGGTAAAGTTGAAGGTGAGATGTGCACATTAGATAAGAAGCCATGAAGGTGACTATAGTATTGTGAAAAAAATGGGCTAGACAAAAACATCTCCCTATCAGAATCGAAATCTTTTGAGGAATCTTCATTCTCTCCACTGGAAAACAGACAATTACTAGAGAGTATTAACACATTCAATATCTGGTTCTTGAGATACACACACAGTGACAATTATCAGCCTCCGACATTCATCAAAAAATTGGTATCAGTAAGCTATATTAGAAGTTTTTAAAAAGAGGATGTAGTTACAGATAAAGCAGAGACTACAAAATCCAGAGAGTATACTGTAAACAACTTTGTCGTTAAATCTTAAAGCTATGTTAAGTGGTCAGTGGCTTAGTATGAAAAAAATTACCAACTCTGTTTCAGAAAGAAATAAAAAGCATCAAGAATTTTATAATATTTTAATAAATTAAATCAATTTAAAATCTTCTCACAAGGAAGACACCAGGTCCAGACAGATGAGTTATACTTACCTTTCAAGGAATGGATTATTCCAAAATCTTATATATTCTTTTGGAAAATTATAAAAGTGACTACTTCCCAAATAATTTTATGAATCTGTAGTAATCTTGATCCCCAAATTTGGTAAGGACAGTATGAGAAAGGAAATTTAAATTCAATCTTATTCATCAATTTACATGTGAAACCTTTAAACAAAACGTTAACGTGTCCATCAATGTATTCTTTTTAATCCTTACCAAGTTAGGTTAATTCCAAGACTACATGTTGTATAATTTCATTTATATTAACTTCTAGAAAAAGGCAAAACTCTACCAATGACTAAGCACATCAATGATTACCAATAGTTGAAAGTGGTGGGAAGGAATCACATTCAACAAACACAAAAATGTTTTAGGCTAAGATAACTGTTTTACTCTTGATTGTGGTGATAAAAAGCCTGTATAATTAAAATGGGGGGATTTTTATACATACATATATAAATTTCTAAATAAAAAGAGAGCTAAAAGAAAGATTGAAGAGGCTCCCACTGGTCAAATCTGGGAAATGGTGGCAAATTACAATCCATTGAATAAAATAAGAACCAATTTGATGGTACTGATGATGAAGGAATAAATGAGAGGGAGAGAAGGAAAACTCTTTCTTACAGTGTAATGCTGACTAATTAAAGGAATGATATAATCTTAAACATATCACTATTTTGTAAACATCATAGTTAAAACTGATTTGAGGCAGGAATTATCAATGGATGTTAAATCTAGAAAAGTACAGTCTCAAATATCTTCCCAAAAATTACTTATTAATCACAAAAGGAAAATCAAAAACTGTGCAGTGGAGCAATGGACAATACCTTAATCAAGTGAGCAAAATTAACATCACCAATAAAGAGCAAACAGACATTCTGTTTCTCTGGATGTAATATCCCAAGATGGACACAATGTCACCTAGGTTATATTCCAGCAAAAATCATGAACTATCATAAAAACCCAAATCAAGGAACATGCTATAAAATATCTAGCCTAATTGTTCAAAAGTATCAACATCATTAAAAATAAAAAGCTGGAGGTCAGGTGGTTAGCTCAGTTGGTAAGACCACAGTGCTCTTAACAACAAGGTTGCCAGTTCAATCCCTACATGGGCCACTGTGAGCTGTGCCCTCTACAACTAGATTGAAAGAACTACTTGACTTGGAGCTGATAGATCCTGGAAAAACACACTTAAAATAAATAAAAGTTTTAAAAATAAATAAATAAAAAGCTGGAGAGATCCAAGATGGGGGAGTAGATAAACACTGTGCCTGAGTTCTTCTGTGAACACATTATAACTACAACTAAATTATAGAACAATCAACCTGGAGAAACATCTGAAGCCTAGCTGAACAGAATTCCTACAACATAAAAACATAAAGAAGCCATATCGAGCCTGGTAGGAGGGACAGAGACACAGAATGGGACCTACACCTTTGTCTGACAGTTTAGAATCAGGAGGGGTCTCTGAGCTGCCTTGGTTCCCCCCAGAGGAGCAAGGGACACAGCCCCACCACCAGGCTCCCCCAGCCTGGAGTAATGGTGCTGAGAAAAGGAGTCCCCACAACATCTGACTGTGAAAAACAGTGAAAATTCTGACCGTTTGGGTGGGCCAAAGGCTGCAGTAAACCCAGATCTTTTCTTAAATGCCCCGCACACAGACTCACTCGCTTGCAGGCACTTATCTTGGGCTCCAGCAGAGAGATGGTGACTTAGGGGACCTCAGAGACATAGGTGAGGGTAGACTGAGGCATGTGGCTTAGAGGGAGGAGTGGAGGACAGTTGACATTTTCCCAGTGAGGGGTCCACCTTCATGCAGCAAGCAGGCAGGCACCATCTTTCCTGTGCTGAGCCCGCCCCCTCTGGCCAAATCTGAATCTGATTGGTCTGTTGAGTTCTGCTGTTTCTCTCTGTTGACTCACTGGGAACCCGCCCCACCCAACTCCAGCACCACTGAAGGCACTTTCTCCACAAGCAGCCAACCCTGTCCATATTGCATTCTTTCTGGAGGCATTTTCTCCATGAGCAGCCAGCCCTGCCTGAATCACACTCTTTCTTAGAAACCTATCAGAGTCCAGCAGGCCCCAGGTAAACAGCGACTGGCTTCAGTGTGCTCTGAGATTTTTGCTTAGTCACTCCAGGCTCAGCATTGGCACCAAATCAGAATTTACATTAACCTGGTGATAACTGAGGGATAGAATAATGCAGGTAGAAGGCAGCCACACCAAATCAATATACAGGAATGAAGAGAGCATTGATTTTCAGATGGCGGAGCTCTTATCCTACTGGAGTCATCTTCTCTATGTCTCTATGACAGAGAAGTGAAGGAGCGACGGTCTGGGCTAATGGGGAAAGGTGACCTCTTGAGATATGAAACAACATCCAAACCAAGCAAAGCCTTGGAGGAATGTTCTTCTACTTCAGATCAGAGCTTCTTCTCTCACTTTCAGGCCAGGGGTATAACTGACAAATTCACTTATTCATTCAACAAACACCACTGTGTATCCAAGCACAGAGAAGCACAGTGAATAAGAGGCCCACGGCCTTCTTACTTCCTCCTCCTCCATGAGCCCTTCTGTGAGCATCTCACTGTGGCCTGGCCCGTCCTCGGGAACCTAACCCTTTCTCCTTTTCTTTCCACTCTAGGGATAATTTCTGACATTTTACAAGCCAGTAATATCAACTGCATATATTCAAGTGCTTTCTGGACATCTCCATTTACATATTCCACAGGTACCTGTTGGGGAAATAGAACAATCCTACTAACCAAAGACCCCTCCGTACCAATACAGGAGAGAGAGAGAAAAAACAATTTGAAAATGAGTTTTATCAGATTTACATGCATGTAAAAGTAGCAGGAATGTGCCTACAAATCCTGAACAGAATTTCACATAAATTCATTCATAAATGTAGAAGAGAAAATCATAAAAACTGTTTTATCTGCATTAGAGATAAGAGAACACATCTTTTGTGTGTGTGTCACATGTGTAACTTCTGAGGGACTCCCAAGGTCATCTCAGAGGTTGTGTTTACAGTTCCAAGGGTCGGAAGGCTTATGACCTTGACTTGGAAAATCCAAGGTCAGATATTTATTGAGGACCCCTGTATTTTTAAGGAGACACCCTAAGAAGGAGAGGGTGGGTGAGGCAGTCATTTCCTTCCTCTTTACCAAACAAAGTGTGATCACCTTACCCTTATGTTTGAAAGCTTCATCAACTTAATCCTTACATACCACAAATGTATTATTTTCTAAACCCATATAGTCTCTTTTTCTTCAGCTTCTTCAGAGAAAGAAGCCTGCCCCTTCCTCTGAGTTCCTTACCTTAATATGACCGTGAATTATGCTGTCAATCCAACAAGTCTGTGCCCAAATCAGAAATGGATGCCCTTCTCTTGTGATCATTAGAAACTCCTGGCCATTCTTGCTCAAAATTATCTCTTGCTTGTACCCTCACTGTCCTGTCAAAGTTCAGGTCACCCTCCTCTGTGTGTCAGCAGCAGCCCATTATCAGGTCTCCCCACTTCCAAGCATGAGCTCCGTGGGGATAAGAGGGACTGGGGGAACAGATATACAAGCCTGAACAATTTGTGTTTATTTCTTTCTGTCAAAAGAGAATGTAATAGTCATGAAAAATTTGTTCTTCAGTGCCCTTCGCATACTTTTTTACCCCCGTTTCTGTGCTTCTCCATTTTAGATATAAAGCTTTCTTTTCCGTTCTTACATTCCACAACTTATTTCTTCTCCTTTTTCACTTTTCTTTTCTGTTTAGTAGTCAAGCACCCCCAAAAACTAACAAGAAGGTAAGAATATCATAAAATAGCTAACAGCAATGTGTGCGTTTTCTTTGGCCAAGTGCCACTGGTTGCTTCTTTGGAAAGAAACGGCTTGTGCTGATTCTGCAGACTCTTTGTAATAGATCAAAGCAATGGGTGTGCAGTATATACTGCACTGCTGATGCAGAATAGATGAGGAAGGCTATTGAATGAGAAAAAAAGCTTTTGGGTTTTAAGATGTAAAACTGGTCAGTTTGTGGGACGCTTGTGGCTAAGGCCTTGACAGAGCAGATTTTTTTTTTCCCCTGGAAAATAATTCACCACAGGCTTGTACATCCGGGAAGGCATTGGGGAATTGTTGGAAGGAGGGTTTGGGGGGTGGGTTGAGGGAGCGGTGAACAATTAATACAAAAGGGTACAGTGGCTAGGCAGGCATGTGGTGAAAACAGGAGATATTGACGTGAGCCAATGGCTTGAGCCGGGCTGTTTCTCACTTTGTGCACTTCAGCTTTTGTAAGCTCACTATGGCCAAGATTTTGTTGTTAGTGTCATCATCTTTAATTGCTTATGATAGTGGCAGACCATTTATTTTCTGAATTTCAAACCTTGGTGGCTCCAAATAAAGAAAGAAAAGTTCTTGTCTTTTTTTTTTTTAATGGAATTTTTAAATCTTATGAGAAGAAAACATGTCAGATAGTTGTCATCTTTGTGGCGTCTCTGAAAGCTGTGTCAGTGTTTCCATTGCAAATAGGCCATTTTGTAGGTTTATAGCTGTTATAAAATACCCGAGGGTGGAAATGTGCTACTACACATATTTTGGTTCACCTGCTGCACGGCATAATTAACATTGCTACTTTTGCTTTTACCCCATCTTTAGCATCAAAAAATAGGAATATCAAACACCAATACTTTTAGCCTTGCACCTGATACTCTATTGCATTTTATGAAAACAGGAAAAGCAAGTTCAAGGGTAGAGTGTGCACATGTCACTTGTCCACAGAAAAAGCAAGTAAGACTCCCCTTAAAAGTGACAGAGCAGCAGCTCTTTCTCTTCAGGGCTCCATGCACTGGAACAAAAGCCAGGTTATTTATCAAGGATAGTTAGTATTCTATGTGGTTGCATTTTTGTCTTGGTCTTGCTGAGAGGAAAACAATCTCACAAATTCCCCTCTCTCCTAGTATCCTAGGAAGACCTCAGAACTTCATGTTGCTCTTTGTTATCTAAAAATACATGATTTCCTTGATAATAAAGACCCTCAACATGAGTGATTTATGAGTTAGATGCCTGAAACTGAGTATAGCAGGGGCTCTGCAAGAAGATCTAGTTAACTTGGTTTTGAGATAAGCACTAAATGACTTAGAACTTCAGTTTCCTCATTTGTAAAACGTGAATAGCAATTAGGCATAGTTTTTTATCTGTTTCATTTAATTTTAAGGTAACACCTGCACAGGTAAGGAGGAAAAAAAAATAAAATAGTACATACAGATACACGAAAGGGGCGAAGCATCTCTCCTGTCACCATTTCCCACCTCCCCACACCAGCTACCATCACCAGTCTCCTGTGAGTCTTTCCAGAGTAATTTTTTGCTGTATGTGTATGTATGCACGTGTAAATACATAACTACATGCATATGCTTTTCTGTTTATTCCAGATAATATTTATAGAATATTATAGTATTTTAACTAATAGCTAAATTTTCCTGTTTCTAATGATTCTTTTTCCTCTCTGTATTTTATTCTCTTCAGCCCTCATATGTTAACAACTCCTGACTTATTTCTGTATGAGTATATGCCAGTCAACTTTTACGTGGGATAGGGTTTCTTTCATGAAATAAATAAGTTTATGAGACCGCGTCTCTCAAAAATCAAAATAGCGCTATGCTTGGTAGCACACCACTGGCACTCGATGCAGATTGCATAATGAAAACATGAGCACATGATATTTTGACTGTGACACCCTGAAGTAGCTGTTTTTATGGTAGCTGTACAACGACCAATTTTTAAATTTTTGCACACAGATAATAATTTTTCTCAACTTTTCTCTCATATCAATTGAGCATTTTTTTTCCTCCAGAAGGCTTTTTACTGACTTTTTTGAGAACTATTAGTGTGTCTTTCCAAAATCAATTCTCCAATTCTTTGACAACAACTGATGTCTTATAATAGTATCTCTAGCCACATTACTAAACACAGTTTTATGATGTTACTAATTAATTTTATTCTTTTTTTAGGTAGAGTTCCCTCCTATTCAATAAGGTGTTTTTTTTCTCCCTCTTGACAATATTTATACATTTTCATTCTCTCTTAATTTCACTGCATTAACTAGAACTTTCCACACAACTTTAAATACTGACTGTGACAAAAGATTCCTTATGTTACTTTCGAACTTAATGGGAACACACTTAACATTTCACCATTAATTGTGTTATTAGTTCTGAATTTCTGGTAAATTATTTTTTATGGAGGGGGGTGGGGCGTGGGAGATGAGGGTAAGGGGGATCAAATATATGGTGATAGAAGGAGAACTGACTCTGGGTAGTGAACACACAATGGGACTTATAGATGATGTAATACAGAATTGTACACCTGAAATCTATGTAATTTTACTAACAACTGTCACCCCAATAAATTTGTAAAACTATTTTTTTATGAAATTAAAGAAATTTCCTTCTATAATATTAGAAGAGTTTTTTCTTTTTTGCCATCATAATAGGTATCTGATTTTAAAATTCCTTTTAGCATGTATTAAAATGATTATGTTTAATTTTGATTCTTTTAATATATTGATATAATGAATTACAATGATATATAATGAATTACAATGATATATTTAATATATTGATATAATGAATTACAATGATTAACATATCTTGCAATGTTTGACTAAATAAATATTTCTTGGTCTTTTAATACACTTAATGTTTTATTTTGAATTTTTACATGTATGTTCATAAGTTAGAATGACTTAGACCTTTCTTTTCTGTTGCTAAACTACCTAAATTTATTTAAAAAGTGGTTAAAATCTCCTTCAGATACACAGATTTATACTAATTGATTTCTCAGTTATATGTATTTAGAAATACAAACAGAGTGTCAGTTAAATAATTAAAACCAGGGTCACAAAATCAAAACTGTATACGAACCAGGAAAATATCCTACATAAATGAAAAAACCTACATAAGTGCCTGTGTTTACAATGAATATGGCAGCACTCTGGCAGAGAAGCCCAGGAACTGGCTGAGGAAGCAGGCTCCAGTCAATTACTGCTGGCAAAAACGTGAGCACACCACTGCCAAATCTACCAGATATTTAATTACTTATAAAGACTTAGCTCAATGAAAAAAAGAAACGAAAAAGAAAACTTACTCTTTGGGCCTTCTCTGTGAATTTTGAATCAAACAATAAATCGTAGGATTAACTCATGTGTGCACATAAGAAAAGTCTCACTCATTTTGTAGCCAATCAGAATGAAAGAAAAAAGAAATTCCTGTGAATATCCCATCAACAGATGAGCAGAGAGCTTTACAGAGGCCTGAAAAAAGGCAGGCTCCTTTAAAAATTAAAGCATACTTTAAAATGTAAGAAAGCAGAGGTGATTCTGAAAGACAATGAGATCACTGAAAAGTACTTGCTAATCAGATTTTTATGTATAGTGATAAAAATGAAAATCTTGAATTGCCTCCACATCTCATAACTAGCCAAATAAACCTAGACATGACAGTGAATCATTATCTTTGGCCTCACATCAAAGTTATAATTCTCTAGGTTAAAAGCAGGAAGTTAAAAAAAGCATAAAACTTCAGGCATTTTTGGAAAATGTAAGCAAATGCACTAGATAAATCTTAGTTGATATAAATTCCACATCCTCCATAACAATAACAACAAAAATTGACTACACATACTCTCTTGCTACCCAGCTTCTGCTTTTACTGGATATAATTAGTATGTAACACTTGCTTCCCTTAGGCTTGGGGGAAGGCAGTCAAAGAGGGCTGGTAAGAACAACAGTAGTAAGAAAAGGTAAAGGAAAGAAGTCTAGGGTTTTGAGCATCCATATGTATACAACTCATACACTGACACATATACACACAGAGGTATCATTGTTTCTCTGAGCCTCCCAAGTCCTTTCCTATTCCCTAGCAGAATCCCTCTAAGCCATAGTTTCATTTGAGAACCATTTTGCTTTCCTTGCTGGAGTCTAGAGTGCTACCTTTCCATCCAAGATCATTAACTTGGCAGTGAGGTTTCAGCAGATTCTATGGCCCACTCGGCTTGATGTTTGTTGACTAGCACTTTGAGAAATGTTGCGGTAAAAGCAGAATATCACATCGGTACTGTCTGTCTCTGTGGGTAACATGCTCTGTCAATGTTGCTGAGATTCCTACTTCAGTGATCTATCTCTCACTTTCCAGCCAGAAGTAGCATTTATCCTGACCCAACAGTTGCATGGTCTATTAGTTAGGGTATGTCAGGCTGCAGTAACAAATAGGTGCAACAGGTAATGCTTCCAAATAATAGAAATGTCTCATTTATGTGATAGCTAAGGGTGGCTCAAGGTGGTTCAGGTCAGTGTGAATAGTCTGCTCCACTCAGTCATTCAGGGCACCCGGCTGGTAATGACTCTGTCGTCTCTGACACACATCTTCCAAAGTCAGCAAAAATAGAAGCATGTGTGGGAGATTTTTATGCCAGGTCTAGAAAAGACAAATATCACTTCTACTCATATTCCATTTGCTACCATTCAGTCATTTGGCCACATCAAACTATGAGGGCAACTGGGAAATGAGTTCTAGCTGAGTGCTGGGAAGGAGAGGAATCAGATTTTGGTAAGTAGCTCGCAGTGTTGGCTCAAATGGGAAGAAACATCATTTAGATCAACTGCCTCTGGGGATCCCATGAAGAAAGTAGACCCTCTTTCTCTATAGATTTTTTTTTTCCATTTCTCATTTCAAAAACTGTACATAGTGCTCATCCCATGGGTTATAGGACCAAATAGCTGTGTTTGAATATGAGCCCCATATTTTGTATTAGAGCATGTAGGCACTTAGAAATCCTCTGCCTTTCTCCTGCCTCCTACATGTGAGGTACATGTCTGCTACATTCAAAGCATGGAGAATACAGAAGACACTGAACACATGATCTCTGTTGCCTAGAAACATGCAATTGAGTTTCCAGAAGAAAGAAGATATAATCATAAACATGGTAAAAAAATGACATAACAATATACTATTAAATATCCTTTCATTATAAGAGCAGGAAAAGCCACACATTGTCAACCTGGGAGGTTCCTAGTTTATTGTGGTGTGCACACAGCATACCTGAGTGTCTTAGGGATAAAGAGAAATCATTGCAGGTTAATTACATTTTAATCAGAAAACTAATTTCCTAATTCTATAAGCAGTGATTCTAGAATAAAAAAAAAAAAACTGATGCCTAGAAAGCTTGACAGTGTGAGGTTTATTTATGTGCGTGTCTTCTAGGTTTCTCTTTTTGCATGTTGGATGAGTAAAAAACTCATTAAATTGTATTTCATTTTCTCTTCCATCTTCCTTCATAAAATAATGAAATCAAAGGTGGAATTACCGTGGTTAGAGAAAGACGTCTTAGGAGTGCAGGGAGATGTGACTAGCTAACAACTATTTAATCAAAGTGTTACCAAGATCCATCGGTAGCTTTAAAATAGATTTTCTTCCAAGTTTTGCTGTATTGAAATGCAGCATGAAACTCTGCATTAAACGACGAATTCTTCAAATTCAATAACGGGAAACGCAAAAAGATATTTTCGCCAAATGCCTCCAGCTGGCCATCTGCCGTAATCACATACAGACCTCCAAATGGTTTTCTACTGACAATAATAGGATCTATAAAGAGTATTACTGTGGAGTGATTTGAGAGCGCTGGGAGCACCGGACCTTCTCGTCGGCTGCGCTGAGCGCACGTGGATGAGAATACAGAAACCAGACAGAGGCCGTGTGGCTGTGCGGCCAGCTCCGAGCTGCTGTTGCTCAAATCTGTCTCTGGAGCAGAGGACGGCTGATTAGCTGCTGACCTTTTGCCGGTGGAGGGCAACCCCACACGGCATAGATGGTGGTGCGTTTATTGCCATAATTCTGCAAAGTGCGAATTGTAAAAAGAGGTTCCCTGTAGCTGCCACTCGGAGTCCCTGGCCTTCACTGTGCTGTCCCGGTGACCATGCACAGAGCCAGTGGGAGGCGAGGACCGGAATCAGCCAGAGCTACCGGGAAACAGGCCACGCGCAATGGGATGTCAGGGGTCCCCCAATCAGTTGCACGGTGTGTCTTGACTCCTGCCTTGCTAAGGAAACTGCTCTGGAGCAGGCCAGTCCCTTGGGAATCCCAGATTGATTGGACTTAGAGTCACGGGTCAGTAAACACTTACAGGAGGCAGCTTGGTAAGGTGGGGTGAATACAGACCCTGGAAAGGAAAGATATAGGTTCGTATCACAGATATGCCTCTTACCCCTCCTCCTCCCCCAGGGATGCCGAATAAATCACCTCCTTGAGCCCCAGTTCCTTCATCTGTGAAGGGAGAATTACAACATGTACCGCTTAGGATTGCCCTATGGAGTAATTGAGATGTATTTGAAAGGGCTTGGAAAAGAACCCAGTGTTATAAATATTGTTGAGTGATATTAAAGAATGCAAAAAGAATTTCACACAGAGGTCCTGACCTCAGGGTCCTATTTCTATAGGGAGAATTGCGCATTCATCAAGCAATTCGGGGAAAATGAACAGACAAAAAAAAAAAAAGCAAAATTACATCATTGATGACAGGAATACTTCTCATTTACCTAAGCACATATGCACATTACATATGCACCTAAAGTTTTCAAACTGCATTATTTTGGCTGATTTCTCACAACTGGGGTTAGCAAGGTTACCCCCAATTGTGTTTATCGGGCACATGTATTGTGCCATGCCCTGTTCAACATGCTTTATGTGTTGTGAGGATCATGATATTCTTAAAGATAAACAATGAGGAAGTTACTAATATCCTTTTCATTTTGGAGACAGGGAAACTGAGTCACAGAGAAGCCCAAGGTCAAACAAGTAGTGCTTAGAGGCAAGCTAAGAACCCAAGGAAACAGCCTCCATGGTGCTACACTACAGGTGCAGGAGCTGGGGTTCAGAGACCAAAAGGACCTTGTAAGGTGGCTCAGTTAGCAAGTCAGTGAGGAAACATTCAGTACTAAAGCAGGAAGCTTTTGATGTCTGGTCCAGTGTTCAGAGATCAAATGTTGGAATAAAGAAAGTTAACCAATTAGCTCTATTTTCCCTTCAAATACACATTTTTAAATTTGAGGAGTTTATTAGAAGAGTTAAATGTTTACAGAGTTATTTAGTATATTGACTTGGGTAATTTAAGGCCTAAGATTGGAAATCATAGAAAGATCTAAGTTATGTTAGAAATGACTAATATTTGCATATGCTGCCACCACCTAATCTTCCACATTCTTCCCCCTTCTTGATGATTCTCTTGCCCTGTAATCTACTTGCTTCTCACCATTTGTGTCCCATAACAAACTTTGTCATGAGCAAAAATCCCTGCAGCCTTTCATCATTGGTTGGTTTTCTCTCCGGCTAGTCTGTTCTCATCTTCTTGGTCAAATCCTTAACTTGAACTTAAGGATACTGTTTCCTTCACAGGAGATGACTTTAGCCAAGCCCAGAAAAGGCCTGATTCCCATGGATTAGCTCTCTGGGTACTCATGGCTGTCACATCATTTTGTCTGCCAAAGAGAGAACATGAAGGCCACCTATCCCTCAGTCACAGAAGATAAATGTCCTTCCCTGGCCTCTCTTCTGTCAGAAATAAATCTTTCAGTCACTCTATCCTTGAGTGTCCATTCCCAAGTTGGCATTTCTGAATGACATGGGAAATGTTCCTGCTTTGGCACCAGGAAGAGCAACATTTGTGAGTGAGAGGCATTGTGATCTAGAAAACACACACAGAGTTGGTAACCCATCAGTAATGGTACTTACTCACAGAGGTGCTGAGAGAAGCGAGAGCAGCAATCTATGGAAAGGGTTCTTGACAGTTCTGGGATCAACAGAAGGTTCCTAAATAAGGGGGCCAGGATTGGTTTGAATTTTGACCCACCGTGAAATGACCTGGAGACCTTTGGTGTGTCACTTAACTTTTCCCATCCTCAGTTTCCTCAAGTATTTCGGTTCATAGTTAACAACCATCCACTGAGGGTCAGAGCCAATTCACCAGACATTCATTAAGTACCTATCATAAGCAGGGCCGGTGCTTGCTCCTGGGAATACGGTAGTGAATAAATTAGACACCATCTCTGCTCCAATAGAGATTATAGTCAAGACCTGGGCATCCATTAAAAAAGTGAGAAAAAAATGCCTGACTGTAAGAGTTGTTTGAGAATTCAGTGAAATAAGGCAAGTAAAACATATGGCGCTTAGTAGGCATTCATTATACAGTATAGCACTGTGTCAAATTTTCAGAAATTTTCCTACATAACAGTTGGATCAATTTCAGTACCTTCAATAGGAGGTTGCCCTAAAGCTTAGCTTGCTCTCCTTAAAGAAGACCCTCTTGTTTAAGGGAATCAAGGACCCTCTTCATAACATGAAAAATACATCTGAACTGAGCATACTCAGGTTTGTAAATATGGGGCACCTAACTTTTTCACTACGCTCTCATAGTTCATTTTGCAAATATTGAATACTCTTGAAATTTGACAAGTAGTATGGGCTTTTCAGAGGAAAGAATCTAAGAAAGTTGAAAGCAATAATATTCCGGCAGCTGAACTAGGCTGTAAAGACTACACAATGGCAACTTAAAAATGACCCTGCAGGAGTCATTCAGTAATGGCCTAGTTAGGCTAGACCTTCCCAGCTAAAGACCAGGCCTACTCTAGCAAAAATGAAAAAGGAAATTGAGGCAATTTTCCAAGTAATTTAGGGGAAAAGCACTTTCATTTCCATTCTCAAGGTACAATGATTGGCACATTATCTGTGCCCTGGCAGTGGAGACCTGGCGACTGTGGAACCAGGAACAAGTCAATCATCCAGGAAACGTAGTGAGGGCTGTGGGTGGAACAGAGTGAACCGGGAGGAAAACACAGGCTCGTTCAGCATAAGATCTGGATGGCTGCTCTACCCACTGCATCGATTTGTTTGTCTTTCAGTTGCAAGTGACCAATTCAACACTCCAACATGTTTTGCTTACAGAACATGTTTAGCCATATCTTAATAGGGAATTTTTTTGATAGATGTTCTCTTCATTTTAAATGCAGCAGAGCGGTAATTGCTAAACCTAGAGGACAGTGAGCACGGGAAGACAGAAAGGTGGGCAAACAACTGCACAGCAGTCATCATAAAACCTTGACAGGAAAACAGCATCCTCCCTGGGCTGCCAACCAAAATTACAGCAAACAATTTTAAGAGCACTAAGAACTTGTCTTCATTATCCCTCCCTTGCTGTGTCTCTCTGGCAGGATGTTTACTGAGTGCTAAGCCTGAGCAACTGCACCAATTCATTAAAAATAAATAACCCCCCTCTTTATCATTCCAGAATCCAGCCTCCAGCAATAATTCTGCCAAGTTGAGCTTTGGCAGGAAAGGAAGCCGTTGGATGTAGTACCCACCATCTTGGCTCTGCCTCGTCAGGGCTCTACACACTCAGGTACTTCAGATAAGTCACGGTGGATTTCACTTTAACCAATGAGGAGCATATTGTACAGAGAAACACACATCTTTGGAAACTAAAAGGATTCTAAAGAATGGCTTCATCACACATTACTGTGTGATTTTTGGTAACTTGCCCAACCTCTCGGGACTTGTTTCTTCATTGACACAGTGGATGTTGATGGGTATTAATTTACTAATGTAAGTAAAACCCTATCACAGGGCTTGGATAAAAACAAGTACATAGTAAAATGTACCTTACCACACACCTTGTAAATATGCCTCTCTCTCTTTCCTCTTTTCTAGGGTTCAGTGTGCCGACCAGACCCAATGTGCAGATCCAACACTCTCTGATGCAGAAGCAGAATTGGACACAGGGCAGCTCTAACTCAGACTTCACCTGAATTTATGACATTATTAAAATTGATTCATTTTAGCAGGTGGTCTCTTGAGAAAGGTGAAGTAGACCAAAGATTATAGACTGAGGCTCCAGACACTACATTAGATATAGTTTCCCTTAGATTCTACTCACCTCCACTCCACTTCCAAATGGTCAACAGTATCAAAGCAGAAGTTACACCTTTAGTTCCTCCGCTTAATTCTAGAAGCCCCAGTCAAGTCATTATTAAGCAGTAGGAATAACTTTTCACCTTGGGATGAATATTTTGGTTTGTTATTTGTTTTGAGCGTATTTTTACTGTAAAATCAATTTATACATATGAAGAAATAAAAACAATACAGAAAAGTGGAGGTAGAAAGTGAAAGCTTTCTATTTCCCTGCACTTTATCTTCTCTCCGAACTTCACACCACACACACACAACAAATTTGGAGGCTGACTTCTGGACGGAGGGGGTGACATATGGAACTGAGTGAATTCCATCCTCTGGAAGACAATCTCACCACTTATTTTTCTGTGTCTGAGGTATCATAGTTATCTGTATAAAAATTTAAAAAAATATATGTTTTTCTAAACAACAACAAAAACACAATGACTGTGGCCACTCCTGCTGTGAATGGTGGCAGTGAGGGGTTTTTAGGGGTGGTTGAGCATCAGCAACTTTCATGTTCAAAGACGACAGTCCTACCAAAGCATCTGAGCTGGTCTAGATTAAGGAAACACTGCCATTCCAAAGCTTTGCACGGCTGACATATGCAGCCCTTGAAGAGAAACCTCTGGTTTAATAAAGTACTTTATGGTCTTGTGCCCCTAAAGTCACTTAGAATTTGGTTTAGGGTAGTGACGATAGACAGTTGTTTCATGTAATAGCCTGCGAGCCTTTTGTTGTCTCCAAGAGGCAGCTAAGGTGCAGTGAAGAGAGGAGCTTCCTAAGATAAGCAGGGGCTGAAGCGGACACATCCTCCTCGAGAAAGGCCTGCTCTCGGAACACGGCTGAAGAACTTGGAATCACAGGGGCTTTCTAATTCTTACTGTTACATTACTTCCAGCATTGCATGTAAAGTCACGGCCCCCCACCCCCCAGCATTTTAGCAAACCTCGCTGAACCCCCAGCCTTGTGTGCATGGAACTTCAGAGGAGGAGAGAAGGATAGAAAATAAAGCGCGCTCAGTAGAACTATATGGTGTGGAAAGGGAAAGCACATCATAGAGGTGGCGTGCTCCTGGAGACCGAGAATTCCACAGCAGCAGGGACTCAGAGAAAAATTAAGACCCCCACAAATACCTGGTGTTAATGGCAATGACGCCGGGTTCCCCCCACATGTGTAATGGGTATAGTACAGTTTGAGTTAAATCTTAAAGGATACAGTAAACCCAGAAAGCTTAAGGACTGAGGCAATATACAAGAAGGTAATACGACAGCGAAATATCCATTCATGAAAATCCAAATGGAATGCCACATTACCAACAAAGTAAGTAAAAATTAAGAGAAGATAGAAGGAAACAGGAGAAGAGCACTGAAAGAACTGCATCACTGTAATGAGACGAGGTGCTGGTGGGAGACACAGTGTTTTTACCACCCCTGCCACTGTGGCCTGATGGAGCAGTGGCAGCTGCCAATCACTTCCCTCAACCCCCTGCCTTTGGCTGCCTTCCCGCTGCTTCTGTGTCCCCACGTGTCAGAAAAATCCCCAGAAGTGGTAGGCCTTGTGGTAAAGGAGAGGGTGGAGGAGAAGGAAGGATCTTTTTACAGAGATGTAAGAAGCCTCTTATTGAGGTTGCCCAACTGTGTTTTCTCAGCGTCCTGCTGTTTCAAATCATGCTTGAAAGGTCTATCCACATTTGTTAAAAGGGAACTTTTTGAACTGCTGGGCTGTATAATAATGATAGTCCATCCATGTTTCCCGTTATACAAAGAGGATGTCAAATCTGTATTAGACACAGGTGACTCAAAAGTCTTAGTGGTGATTAGTCTGTGAAGAGTACAGTTCCGTTTTTCTAATCAAAACGAAAAGGTTAGCATATCTTTTGGAGCACTTGAAACTACAATATTGAAATTTCCCCTAAGTTTTTCTCCGTTAATTTGTTATGGAATATGTATTCAAGCAGAAATTTAATTTGATAATGTTTTTGTATGTTTATAACTTAGAGCAATAGGATGAAGGAGAATAATAGAAGCCTGGAGTTAGAAGGGACCACAGCTAGTCCAAACTTTCTGTTTTACAGATGAAGAAATGAACTCAAGGCCCAGGTGCTTCGAGGGTTAGATTTTACTATTTTCATTCCATGATAAACCCGGAGTTTACCTAAAGCACCAATCTCTCAAACAGAACCTTTAAATTCAGAACTCACTCAGTATGTACACAGTGGTGATTCCTTATGATGAGGATGATTTCATTATGAGCTCAATTCTCCATGTCTCCTTATATTCATTCATACCCTTTGCTATGTGACTTTTAAGTTCCTCCCAGGAAAAGAATATATCTCCCTGCCCCTTGGCTTTGAGTTTAGCCAAGTGATGGGCTTTGTCCAATAAACTGAAGTGAACGTTGGCAGTGTGTGAACCAGATGGGATCCCGGACCTTAAGAAATCCATGGGTCTCTGCTTGCTGTCTTGGACCACGCCCATCACAATGAGAAGAACGTTCTTGTCTAACCACTGATCCAGGGAGGATGAGAAACAGAGGGAGCAGAGCCGTGCACCCCAGGCCACAGATGTACAGCGAGAAGCAGAGCAGTCAGCAGCCTCAGCCTGGAGCAGAGCCATCCAGCCAGGCCCAGCTTGGGTCAGCCATTTCCTGCCGGCCAGCAGGTGCTAAGGCAGTAATAAATGTTGTTTTGAGCAACTGAATTTTGGGATGCTTTGGTGTGGGCAACAGCAGACCCCACAGCGATGAACTATTTCTTGACCTCTGAAGTCAATTTTTAAAAATGATTTTAAACAGATTTTAAAAGCCAAATGGCTTGTTTTCATGCTATTAAATATATTCCGGACTGAGTTTTACCCCAAATCAGTTAAAGTATGCTCAAAGGAAATGCTCCAGAAGCCCCAGATTGCTGTAAAACACATTTAAGTTCTTAGCTTTGTTACGACCATCCTTTACATGCTGTTGCCTACATATTTTCTATCTTTAGCTGGACGCCGGTAATCTGTATGAGTTCAGAGAGTATGGGCTTTGGAGTTATGAACATGGATGTAAATCTTGTGTCTGCTCACTTACTTGTTATTTGACATTGGCCAATTCCTTTACTTTCATCCTTAAGTCACAGTTTACCTGTAAAATGGAGCTGATTGCCCCTATGTCACTGGGTTATTGTGAAATTCAGTGATGTACATGAAAAGAACCTGCCACAGTATTTAGCTTTGTGCAGGCAATGGGGTGGGGGTGGGGGGAGGAAATATTTGCTGTTTTTGTTTTTTTTTTCTCTTTTGTTTCTGACACCATCCATTATGGATAATAGCCCAAGTCCCTTCTCTCCACTTAGGGGAGTATTGAAGGTAAAACACAGCTTCTCTGATGCCCATGGAGGAGAGGGCAGTGGTGGATTTTGTTAGAAATCAGCATCCAAGAAACCATTTATCTGGTGGTCATGTGATGGCTTTAAATCTGTACTTCAGGCCCAGTAGGATCTCTGAGGGCATTAGTGTTGAGAGTCAGAGGAGAGGAGAAGGAGCCTATTTCAGCCTTGACTCTAAGACATGCTGTCCGTTCCGATTTACTATTCCGTTCAGTGTCCTTTATGTATATGCTCCATCTGTTGGTACCCAGAAAAGAAGAAGGGTTCCTTTCCTTCTTTGCATCTCTCTAAACTCAGCCTGTTCTTTAAAATCTAGTTCTAATCTTGGACTGTGATCCCCCCACAGTGAAAGGAATCTCCACTGCCTCTAAACTGCTAAAAACCTACTCTGTCTGTACAGCTCATATGGCTTTTGTATAATTAGCTGGTTTTATGTGTTTACATATTACCGCCTCTTCCAGTTTATTCAGTCTTTAGATTGCTCTACTTCTGTTTACCTTCCTCAAGGCTAACATAATGTCTTGCCCAGGTAGATGTTCAACAAACATTTAGCTTACACATAAATGATCTATTCTTGTGCCTTTTGTCCTAGCCAAGAGCAGGCTATATGAGCAGACTTATAAGTGCACTCTCGACTTAGGGGATTTAACACTTTGACCAATAATACTGGTTTGTTGTTTTGACAAATATTAGAATTAAAATTGTTCACCTATTACCCATCTTTCTGTGTTTGCAGCTGTCGTTTCTCCTTGCATGGTGTTCTCTTCTATTTTCCCCTTCAAGTCCCCCTCCCGACCTCCCACCACCACCATACAGACAATATACCCTCAGAACTTGAGCTACTATAGTTCTCTGATCACACCTTTCTTTCTCCATCTTCCCTAATCCACCTGTCTGTAAGACAATTTTTCTTAATTGTTGATTTTTAAAAATTTTTTGAGCCTATGGATTGACTCTCCTCATTCTATTTACTTTGTTTCTTCTACTACACCTTCCTTTAGTCATAAACAGTTAGGCCTCTGATTTTCATTTGTTGTTCACAATGGAAAAGCTACTAGCTTATAAAATTTTACAAACAGAATTAATAGGGAAACGTCCATTGCAGACTGGCAGGCCGGTGAATGCACTACTAAGTGAATATGGACCACTGCATATTGGGTTGCATAGGGTTGAAATAAACAGTGGTTCTTTTCAAAAAAAAAAAAAGACATGGAAATTGGAACACTAAACTTTAGCACTTGCCAAATTGGGGGTTTCAGGAATTTGAAATGTCCTCTCCCTGACACTGTCAAGAGACTTATATTGATACAAGCACCAAAAACATAAAACTCTCTGTCAAATGTGGTACTTGATCTTATAGACTAGCTCAGGCTTGACCTAAAGTGGTCAGTGGAGCATGGCACTGTAAATGGAAGACAGAGTGAGTGACTATTTACCCAAAACCTGAAGCAAAGGCTGTGTTTGAAAAATATAGAATGGAAAAAATATATTGCCATGGTAACAAATTACTTTTATACTCACATAAAGCAAAAATAGATTTCTCTCTCTCTTCCTCTCTGAGAAGCCCATATTTTAAAGTGCATGGAAGATTAAAGGTGATATGCAGAAACAGCTGCCTGAATAAATTTTCATTTTTCTTCATTTGGTTTATACTAATGTCAGTATAAATCTGAAAGGCAGAAATGATTTTGAACTGAAAGTATCTCAGTTCCAGAGAGCAGGAGCAGTGTAGGAGAGAAATGTATAATTTAGTCAGAAACTCTATTTTGACTGTAATATAATGATGGCAGAATTGAAGTTATCAAAACAAAATGTTTCTGGCATCAGTCACCAAGGCAAATAACATTTCTTCATGTATTTTTTTTTTTCTTTCTATTTAAAAGGCCCGAAAAGGTTTTGCTCCTCCCTTTGGCTAACAAGGAAGAATTCTTAAGTTTAACTTACGTTAAAAGTAAGTGACACGTTCAGGAGTCTTTAGATCTTTTTTAAAATTCCAAGAGACGCTCTAGGTAACTGCTGTAGAAGACTGGCGTGAGGAGTGCAGAGAACGGGGAGGATACAATCCAGTTTCTCCTGCACAATTCTCGGGAGTAATGTCCTAAAGAGTTCTCCCCATGACTCCCCCTCACCTCCCAGGTCAGAACTCTCTTCTGGCTAACCTGGACACCATTCACCCGTCCAAAGAGAGCGGGTAGTGAGACCTGAAAGTTAAGTCATAAAAGACAGATATTTGGCTTGATAAATTTTCCATCACCTGTTTTATTTCCCTTGGAAGATTATTTTCAACACACCTAATAATCCTTATTTCCTCAGAGGCATCTAAGAAAGACCCTTTGTAAGCTTCTTTTCCCAAAGCAGGCAAACTATTGATTGGATGGACCATACGAAATTGCCATTTATATAGATCAAAAGCAGTCAAATATTAGTAATTTTATAAGGTTAAACCTAGAGGGTTATTGCACTTCCCTCCCAAGCACTGACATTATTGATAATTCTCTTTGAATTCATCACAACCTTTTTTCTTTCTTCCTTTCTTTTTCTTTTTATTTATTTTTTTATTTTTTATTTCATTCATAAGGATGAAAAGCCTTCACATTTAGCCACAGGTTGTATTTCTACAAATCCAACTCAATATGCCCAAACCTGAGTTCGTCATCACCACCCGCAACCCAGCCAGCCTACTTCTTTATTTCAGCAATTGGCTCTCCCATATACCTAACCAGAAGCCTGGGAGTAACCCTCAGCATCCGTCCCCTTCAGCTCTCAGCACTTACAGTCACTGAGTGTCATCAGCTGCTGTCTTCCTTCCTCAATCTCAACGACACTTACTTACTGATCACTGTAGTACAAGATCTTATCACACCTGCATTTGTGCAACAGTCACATGAATAACATCCCCACTTACATCTCCTCATTCAAATTCAAGTTCCACTGCTACCAGAGTAGCTTTTCCAACATTACATAGCTAAAATATCTCTCTCCTTGTCAAAAACCTCATAGTTCTCCATTGCCTAAAGATAAGCTCCCAGACTCCTAAATTACAGCCACCTTAGATGACCATGTACTTCTTTTTAAAAAATTTTTATTAAATTTATTAAGGTGACATTAGGTATTAAAATTATATAGGTTTCAAGTATACAATTCTATAATACATCATCGATATATTGCATTGTCTGGGTAGTGAACACACAATGCCATGTACTTTTATGTTTGTTTTTACTTGTTCATTCTGGTTGCTGTTCCTGGAATAGCCTACCCCACCCTACCCCGTCTTGTCTAACTTGTAAACCACTAATCATCCATTGTTGAGGGCCAAAGTCAGAGGCAAGGGAACACTCCTTCATCTCCTCTCTTTAATGCCCCAATAGCCAGGATAAAGAATCTCTTCTTCCTGAGCCCTCAGCACATCCTCAATTATAATACTTACCACATAGTAGCTAGTATGGTTATTCATGTATGTAACTCCTTCTTGGCTCACAGACAGTGAGTTTCTAGAGTATGCATAGTTTTATTCAACTTTCTTTTCCAAACGTCCAGCCTACAACTTTACCACTATTTGTTGCTGAATAAAAGAATGTATTACATGAATGACTGCATATACTTTCCAAACACTCTAGTCACTTGGAAATAAGAATTCCATTTACTCATGACTTCAGCCATGACTCAGAAGAATAAGTTCTTTCATTTTTGACATTTCAAGGGACATTAATTCTTCCTTTTAATATTGTTTTACCTTCGGACAAGACTTCCCTCTCAAACATCTGTTTTGTTCTTGCTCTTTTTCTGTTTTCTTATTTTCCACTGTGAACAAGGATCCCTTAAAGCCATGTACACTCAAACTGTCTCTGAAGATCTCAAATGTCTGCATCTATTTGCATATGACCACCATAATGCGATCACTTTCCTGGATAAGTGTAGAAGACACTAGAGTAGAAGACTAGTGATTTGAGGCTCCCCTCCATAGGCTATTGACTAACTTCTGGGCTCCCTTGTGCTGAGCTGGACCACATCTCACACCTGACAATTGCCTAGCTCGAGATAATTGCCTACATCATTCTGTTTCTCCGCCTGTGGCTTTCCCCACCTCTATAAGACTTGCTCAGCCCAGGACCAAAGTGGTCGCAAAGTGCTGTACATTTAGTTCCCCAAGGGGCAACTTTCAAACAATGACAGACATGACTGGGTGGGTAAATACCCCAGCTTCCCAGTCGCTCACAGGGACAATACTGCAGCGTGTCAATCCCAGTGGTCCCCACTGAAATTGACCTTCAGTTGCCTACAGCAGTAAGCCACCAAGCTACACGACTTGTATGGCTTTTTTCCCTTCTCAATTTCTCTTTTCCTTTTCATGTGTCTTCACTTTCCTGTGCTTCCTTTGACTACTTCCCAAATAAATGACCCACACCCAAGACCTTGTCTGAGAGTTCTGTGGGGGAAACTAAAATTAAGATGGGGGATATTTGGGGGATTTAGTGTCCAGATGGTTCAGAACACCAACAAAACCAGAAAGTGCTACAATAAAGTCACAGAATTTTAGAGCAAATAGGGCTATAAAAATCATGTTGTCTTACTTTTTCTCTCTCCCTCTCTTTTTCCGTGGATCCTCCTGGCTATCCTGGTTTATGTCTGTACAATTCTTTGTTCCCTGATCACTTGGCTTAAATGAAACGGTGCTGAATTTTCCCAAAGTAACTATATAGGCAGGCAAAAGAAAAATGCAAACCAAACACAATGCATCATAGGAATATTAAGTTACTTTATCACTTGCTAGAGCTGCTGTAACAGAGTACCACGCAGTGGGTGGCTTAATCATCATAAATGTATATTCTCATAGTTCTGGACGCTAGAAGTCTGAGATCAAGGTGTCAATAGGGTTGGTCCCTTCTGAGGGGGTCCCTCAGTGTTGGTCCCTTCTGAGAGCTGTGACGAAGAATCTGTTCCAGGCCTCTCTCTTTGGCATGTAGATGGTCGTCTTCTCCATGTGTCTCTTCACATACTCTTTTCTCTGTGTGCCCCTACTCCTGTATCCAAACTTCTCTTTTTATAAGGACTCCAGTCACACTGGATTAAGGCTCACGCTAGTGTCCTCATTTTAACTTGATTCCTCTGTAATGACCCTATCTCCAACCAAGGTGACATTATGAAGTACCGGGAGTTAGGACTCCAGCATATCTTTTTGGAGGGGACATAATTCAACAATGATAGTTTATAACACAGATTCCTTGTAAAAGTAAAGTGGGAGCTTACCTCTGCTTTCCTTATCCTCGTACAAATACAGAACACGCGAGGCCATGTTCTCGTCTTCATTTCAGCCCAATCTAGTTTACGAAAGGGCTAATCCTGCACTGAGGTAAAGAGTAGCACTTCGTTAAATGTACGAGGGTTATAAATTTTAGTCTTTTTGTAGCACATTAAACATTCTTAGAAAATGTTTGAATTCTTGTGCCTTGAACATTATTTTTCGTGTCAGTAAAATGTAGTTCTAATTAATGCATACTATTAAATACAATATCTTTAATTAACATTTTTGCATACCCTGTACACAGTGGTACAAGGATTAAATGGATACCTTTGGACATATAGTTTATTTATTTATTTATTTATTTATTTATTTATTTATTTGCACATGTATAAATATTTTGATTCTAAGATACTCAGAATTAAAGCTATTGGGTTTGAATTGAAGTATATGTATGTTACTCAGAAGGTAATTGCCAGGTTTCTTTCCAAGAAAGTTTTACCAGCTTGGTCTTCTAAGAGCAATGCATGAGTAAATTGTTTTCCCACATCCTCATTGACACTGGATATTATCAGTTTCTTTTTCTAACTTTTGCAAATCTAATGAAAAATATCTTATCTCTTTTAAGATATTTTAACTTACATTCCTGTAATTAAATGGGGCAGAAGGATAGGCCTATTTCATTTACTCTTCATTTCTTTTTCTTCTATTGGCTGCCTGGTTATAAACTTTGCTCACTTTATAATAAGTTTTTAGATGTTTTCTTATTTATTTGTAAAAGCTTATTAGGTGTACATTTGTGAATTATTTTTTAGTTTATTTTTTGTTTTTCTTCTTTACATTTATACTTGTGGAATATATACTTGTGGAATATATTTTTATGTTTAGTATGAGTTAGGATTCAAACCTTTCCCCCACACCTGGAGAATTAATTGTCCACAAACCATATTTTCTTTACTGATTTGATCAGAAACATATAATTTTATGTCCAAACTATCTTTTCTATTGATTTTCTCTCTCTACATAAATCAAACTATGTCAATTATTAATCCTATAAAATGTTTTTGATATTTGATAGGACAAATCCTTACTATTTGTCTTTACCTTATTATATTATCTTGGTTATTTTCCTGCATCTTCTCCTCTAAATAAACTTTAGAACCAGCTTATTGAATTCCATTTGGTTTGACAAGAACTGTTTTCTAGATTAATTTGTCCAAAAGACAGTCTTTTACCCCATTGAATTTCCCTCTCAAAAATCAACTGACCAAAGTGTCAGTTTATTTCTGTAGTCTGCTATCATACTGTTTTAATAACTGGTTTTATAGTAAGCCTTGAAATCGGATAGCGTAAGACCTCCAACTTTGTACAATCTTTTTCAAGCATGTTTTGATTCTTCTAGGTTATTTGTATTTCCATGTAAATTTTAGAACCAATTTTTTAAATTGCTTCATAAAGCCTTATTAGAATTCTGATAGGGATTGCATGATTCAATCAATCAATTTGGAGAGAATTGATGTCATAATAATATTGAGTCTTCCAATCCACAAATGTCTTTCTACTAATTTCAGTCTTTTTCAATCACTCTCAGCAAGTTCTGTGGTTTTCAGTTTTAAAATCTTGCAGTTGTTAAATTCATTGCTATTTTTCCCTCTCACAACCCTAAATCTCTTAATGCTGCTATACATGATGTTTTTAAATTTCATTTCGATATTTTTTGTGTGAATAGTTTATAGAAATCGAATTGATTTTTCAATGGTGGCTCGTATCTTGTGATTTTGCTGGAATCACTTACTACTAGCCTTAATATTTCTTTTTCAGGTCCCTTAGGATTTTCTAGGAATATGACTATGTAATCTGTAAATAAAAAGTGTGTATGAGTATATAATATAAATATTACATATGTTATATATAATATATTCCTTACTTCATTAGCAATGACCTCTAGGGCAATGTTGACTAGAAATGGTGTCTAATGGTGTCTTGTCTTATTCCTGATTTTATGGTAAAATGGTAAAATATTTCACCATTAAATATAATATTAGCTGGAGGATTTTTGTAAACATACTTTATGAGATTGAGGATTTTTCCTTCTATTCTTAATTTTCTGATCATTTTTTTTTGTATCATGAATGGCTAACAAATGTTTTCATGTTTTCTCTATATCTTTTGAGGCAATGCTATAATTTTCTCCTTTATGTGTTGTTCAGTGAGTGACATTGATGCTTGAATGCTAAACCTATTTTGCCTTCCTGAAATAAATGCTGCTTTTAACATTGCATTTTGACTTTTTAAAAATATTTTATATATTATATTCATTATTAAATATATTAAACATTATAAATTTTAATGTTTAACATACTTTAAGTATAATTTCATTTATTAAATATATGTTTTCATTATAATTACATATTTAAATGATTATATATTTAAAATTTCATTAAATATATAGCTTATTTTTATCTTTATTGTTATTTAAAACATATTTCATACATAGTTATAATTTTCTGGATGTGATCACATATATTGTTAAGGATTTTGTATCTATGTTCATGAGACATATTGGTTTATTATATATATATATATATATATATATTTTTTTTTTTTTTTTTTTTTTTTAAATGTCCTTGGTGCCCTTGTAAGACAGGTAAGAAAATGTTTCTACTTCCTTACAGAGTTTGCATATGATCAGCATTATTTCTCCCTTGGATGTTCCTTAGAATTTACCAGTAAAGTGTTCCTTACAAATTACCAGTAATTTACCATTGAAGATGATTTTTAATTATAATTTTAATTTTTCAATAGATATGGGGGAATTCAGATTTTCTTTTTCTTTTTGTGTCCATTTTGTGTGATTGATAAGTTGCATTTTTCAGAGAACTTTTCAGTTTTATCAAAGTTATTTAAATTATTGACATAAAGTAGTTCATAATATTTTCTTGTTATCATTTCAATGTCTGTCAAATCTTTGGTGAAGTCCACTATTTCATTCCTGATATTGATAATCTGTGTCTTCCCTCTTCTTTTTTCCCCCTTGATTAATTATGTTAGGTGTTTAACATTGTTATTAATGTTTGTGAAAAACCAATTTTTAGCTTTGTCAATTTTCTCTATTATTTGTTTGTTTACTCACTTTTAAATGTATTGAATTTGGACCATTTTAACTATCTCCAGTTAGCTTTGTAACTGTCCCCCTTCTTTCACCTCTGACTCCCTTTTCCATTATCAACACAGAAATCACGTCAACTTTCATAGTACAAAAGTCATATAATTTCCCTCCCAATTTCTTTAACTCTGTACCAGTACCTTCTGCTCCCACTAGCTTTCTAATTTCCCTCTAGTCACAATGGCTTCCTTGCTGTTCCTCAAACACTCCCAGCATGCTTCTACCTCAAGGCCTTCCATTTACTGTTACCATCAAGTTTTTATTCAAAAATAACTTCTTCTGACAAATTATGGTGGTACTCTTTGATGAGAAAAGAGGTATGTACCCAAAACCTTTAGCAATCATACATAGTGGTGAAATAGTAAAACTTTCCTTTCAAAATTAAGTTGAGACAAAGATGTCTGCTAGTACCACTTTAATATTTTACTAGAAGTTCTGTGAAGGGCAGCAAGGCAAGGAAAGATATAAAGTTTTTAAAGACTGAAAGGGAAGAAATAAAACTATCATTAGTCACAAATCACATGACTGTGCAAACAGAAAATTCAAAAAGTCTACAGATAAACCATTAGAATTAAAAAAATATGAATGTACCAAGAATTTTACATAATTCTTTAAATTTCTATAAATCACTAGAAATAAATTTGAATCTTAATAGCAAAAACTGCAACAAGAATAAATTTAATAACTGTAAGATCTCTAGATCTCTACACAGAAAATTATAAAACATTGAGCTGAATTAAAGAATATCTAAATAGAGGTACATACTATTCTCATGATGGAAAGAGTCAGTATTATAGAGATGTTTCCAAATTAACCAATAGATTCAGGGCAATATTAATGAAAATCCCAGTAGGATTTTAAAGTGAATATTATAAGATTATCCCAAAATGTATATTAAAATGTAAAGAATAACCAAAATAATTATGAAGAAGACCACTACTGAAGCACTTGCATTACCAGATATCAAGGCTTATTATAAAGCTGTGGCTATTAAGAGAACATAGTAATCATGCAAGGATAAACAAATGAAACAATAAGCCAGAAAATAGTGTTCAGAAATGGATCCACACACTCAGACATTTGATTTATTGCAAGGATGTCTCTGCAAAGAATGGTCTTTCCAATAAATGCTGGGCTGATTAGATATCCATATAAAAAATTATATAGAGAATTATATAAAATAAGACCTAGCCGGACAATCAGCTCTAATGTGTTTTTTGGAGCAAAAATTAATATAAGACCAGGTCTTATTTTACTACAATATAAGACTGGATATATAATATAATATAATACAATACAATATAATATAATACCGGGTCTTATATTAATTTTTGCCCCAAAAGATGCATTAGAGCTGATTGTCCAGCTAGGTCTTATTTTTGGGGAAGCAGCATATTGAGTACTGAGATTTTAATAGTTTTCCTTTCTTAAAATGTGCATACATTTTTTTGGCACCCTCTGTAGACAACCATCTATGTATATAAAATGAAAGAAGATGAAAAATACCAGAAATTGATGAGAATGTAAAGCAACTGGAATACTAGGGACTTCCCATGGGAGTATAATTTGGTACCACTATTTTAGAAACTGTTTAGTCCACTAAAACTGAACATAGGCATAGCCTAGGTCTTGGCAATTCCAATCCTAAGTATTTGTCCAACAGTACTATATAGATATATACACAGAATTTTGTGTACATGAATGTGAATTGCAGTGTTATCTTTAACAGTCAAATACTGGAACAACCCAAATGTCCACAACAGTAGAACGGGCAAATTGTGGTACAGTCATACAATGAAATACTTACACAGCAATGAAAATGCACACACTTGCTACATGCAACAACATAAGTACACCTCACAAATATAATGTTAAGCAAAAGAAACCAGATACTAAAGAGCATAGTTTGTATAATTCTAGTTACATTGTTCAAGTACAGGGAAAAGTTGTTAATAGTGCAGAAATCAGGACCATGGTCATGTTTGGGGAGAGGGGCCATAGAGAGTAGAAGTGAGCATAAAGGAGATGCTGAAATTGCAATACTTCTTGATCTGGGATAACGACTCTAGGATGCCTGGTCAAGCAAGTAACTCTGTAGGGCAACTAGAGTTCAGTCTGCTATGAAAACTGGAAAAACCTTTGTAGGACACATCTTTCAGTGTTATCTCACCCTGAGAGTTGAGACTGCTCAGATATTTTACAAGGCAGTTTCTGCCAGTTGTTGGTTGAGGGCTGCTCCCAGAATGCCTGGCCTTTGACGTGCCCAGGCAGAGAAGGTGCTAGGGGCAAACCTTCAGACCAAGAGTTTCAGGGGCTGGCAGTGGGGCGTCAGGATGTCTACACTGAGCGGAGAAAGGCTGCTGGGATATGGACTGGATGTGTTAGACATCTCACTTGTTTCATCTGAACTTAATTTCTCAAGCCCCTCCACCCTAAGTAGAGTATGTGCTCTAAAACTTTGGTTTTGGGGATCTGGTACATGGAATATATTCAATATATGTTTGTTGAATAAACAAATGAAGAATGACCAGGAATGCCATTTTGGTCTATTTCATGGTATTTAAATTACCTTTCAATATACATAACTAAAAGAGTAAAAAGAGTTAGCCTTTATTTTCTGAATTTATTGACAGCAATGTGCCATGCAGCAAACATGAAAGCTCTTGTCTCAGCTACATAATTCACATCTTTTCCCCTTTGTTGATGTGATTGGCCTCTTTGCTAGAGGTGAAAAATGAGATGTCTGACACAAAAATATTCTCTAAAGTAGCAGAGAGAGAAAGAGAGAGAGAGAAAGAGAGAGAGAGAGAGAGAGAGAGAGAGAGAGAGAGAGATCAGTTGCAACGTAGTAACATCAACTCTTTTTGCTGTTTACAACTTATTTGATTTGTATCTTTTTATAGATTTTTTTTTTTTCTGCTTGGAGAACTATGGTATTTAGTGTGGCATTTCACCCACAGTTTTATTGAGAAATAATTGACATGGATCACCCTATAAGTTTAAGGTGAACAGCATGATGGTTTGATTTACATATATTGTGAAATTATTACCACAATAGGTTTAGTTAATAGCCCTTATCTCATACAGATAGGATTTAAAAAATTTTTTTTCTTCTTATGATGAGAACACTTAGGATCTACTCTTTTAACTTTTCTATATGCCATACAGCAATGTTAACTACAGTAATAATGTTATTCATTTCATCCCTAGTACTTATTTATCTTATAAATGGCCTTTTATTTTTAATAACAATAATCATAATAAATGTGACTTTTCTAATACCTTTCAAAGCATTTCATTTTAACCACTTTCAGATTTATTTTTGGATAAGCATTCTATGTTCTTTTCACAGTCTTTAAATACTTTGTTTGTCAAGATAGCATTAAAAATTGTGAATACTGACCTATATTGGACCCTAATACCTTAAATAAATTAATCTGCTCTAAATGCCACCTTTAACTCTTCAAATGTTCTTCAGCCAAGCCACTTCCTCTTCGAGTCTCCTTCCCTTCTGTCAATCATAAGCAGCACATACTCTGTTGGAAAGACCACAGGTGACCTTTTTAATAAATAAAGATCATTAAAATTAAAAGCGTCTGACTTTTTAAGAAACCATCTTCTTTTTCTCCCAGGTTTTGGTCTCTTCACTTTGCATTACTCCAAGTGTTTCCCCAAAAATAAGACCTACCCGGACAATCAGCTCTAATGCGTCTTTTGGAGCAAAAATTAATATAAGACCTGGTCTTATTTTACTATAAGACTCGGTGTAATGTAATGTAATATAATATAATATAATATAATATAATATAATATAATATAATATAATATAATATAATATAATATAATATAATATAATATAATATAATACCGGGTCTTATATTAATTTTTGCTCCAAAAGATGCATTAGGGCTGATTGTCCAGCTAGGTCTTATTTTCAGGGAAACACGGTATCTGCTCCTTATTGGTCTCTTCTGAACCTGGGTCAATTCTTGTATAGCTTTGCTATACAGGGCAATATCACCCCTTTCCTTAGCCTCAATTTCTATGGTGTGATCACAGTTCTGGGAATTGGCTAAGAAATTGCATTAATGACCATTTAAAATATCAACCTCTTTGTTGGTTACAGCATGAATTCATTTCTTTTTCCTTTTATTATCATTGGTTTGCTGACTGAATAAAAACTCTCTAATTGCAAGTGATATTAGAAATAAGAAAAGGAAATCAGGACTTACTGAAGCAGGTAAGTGGATGGGATAACCTGTATGGCATTTCATGCACTTTTTAAAGGCATATGGTACCTGTTTGTGTGATCCAGTCAAGAAAGATTTTTAAATGTTGACTCTGTATCAGGCACTGAACTAAGTGCTAGAAATATAAAGCCAAATAAGATATCTTCCTGCCCTCGAGGAACTCGCAGTCTAACAAAGGTTGAAATAAGCTCATGAGTGATTCTATTTCACTTTAGTAAAAGTTATGACACAGGTATGCAGAGAGTGCTATGGGATCCGAGAGAAGGGAGAAATAAATAAGATGGGATGGTTAGGAAAGGCCAGATGAGGGATCTAAGACAAAGAGAGCAAGTCTCAGAAGCATGCAAGACTGAAATGATGATTTTATGTCCTAAGATAGGAGTACGACTTTATTCTGAAACACCCTGCTGAAATGCTTTATATTTTAGAGAATCCCTTTGGTATCAGAGAAAGATGGATTGAAAGAGGACCAGATGGGAAACAGAGAGACTAGCTGAAAGATCCAGATGAGACTACTAAGAGCTTATACTATGATTATGGTAACTTCAATGGGAAATGAAAAGTCAGCAACAGCAAAATAGATGTCATAGGAAGTAAGCCCAGGATTGAGCTAATGAATTCTAACATATTTCTAGGTTTCTGGTTTGCGCAAGTGGGTTGATGATGGTTCCATTTGCTAAGGTGGGGAATATAATAATTGGTCAGGAATTGGGGGTAGGGTGTTGTGTTCAGTGTTAGACATAATGAATTGGGAATACATCCCTATAAAACAGATAAACGGGACAGTTCAGTAGACATTTGAATATAAGACTTGGAGTCCCCTAGAGAAATCCTGTCTACAAATATAGGTTTCTGGAGCCATCCACGTATTATGCAGTAGTTGAAGACATGAGTGCTGATGATGTCACGCAGGAGAGTGTGAAAAGTAGGTTAGCAGAGAACCAGGATGGGTCCCAGGGAGTTTCAGGCATAAACCAGAGAAATGGGAGCCACACACAGGTCTGCAAAGGAGCAACCGGCGATGTGAGAGAAACCTAAGAAATAGTTATAGGGAGGGAAGACGTAATTCTCAGATATCACACAGGTCAAAAACCATATCTGACTTTCAAACAAATCTGTGAACCTAGAGGATTCGGGGTCTCAACTTACAGCATTCAAGTTTGCTGATCAGAGCAAAAAGGAAGGAAAGAATGGAAGGAAGGAAGGAAGCAATGGATGAACAATAGCAAATGGAAAAACAGAAACAGCATGTTAAATAAGGATATTATGAAACCAACACAGTTTATGCTTGATTATTTGGTAAATAGGATAAAAGCCTAAAATGTTTTTCATCTTAGGACTATGAGGGCTCTCAGGGACTTTGTTGGTCCCTGCCCTTTGACTTTCAAGCAAGTCAAACATTATCATACTTATTATAGATGTATTAACAGGCTCCCACAGTCATTGGTCTGATGCTCAGTTAGGTATGAAAAATACCCCCATCCATCTTTTTACCTTTTCTATCAAATAAAGAGAACACTGTTTACCAGTAATTGGTTTGGGAGTCTGCTATCTTGCTTATTAAATTTCATACGTTTTCTTTTTTTATGCAAATGTTAATTCTGGACTTAGGAGAATTTTGAATGAAACTCATATGTAACAAGGGTCATAAGTGGATTGCCAGGTATCTCAATACTAGGATGTATTAGAAACTAAGTGTTGTTGTATAAAGTAGCTTTTGAGGTTTGTTTGTTTGTTTGTTTTTAATCAACAGGAACCTCTTTTAAAGTTAAAAAATAATAGGATCCAAAGTATAAAACAATATCCCAATATATTAAACAGTGACATTTTATTAATATAAATGTGTTTTATAACATTTAATTTACAAAATGTATTTTTACATTGTATTTTTTAAAGTCATTTATGAAGTTGTTTGTTTAAACACAAACGATTCAAAGTTGGGATTATGTCAGCAGGTTGAAGATGAGTCTGAAACTACTGTCTACCCTGGCTTTGGCTCATTCAGCTTGGAGAAAGTCCATATTCACACAGACAACTGGTTGCAAATGGTACTTGTTGTTTTAAAACAACTTACCTTGCATTATCACAACTCCCACTAGTGTTACAGAGGTGGCCAAACACGATTTATCCTGAGGGCTGCACAAAAGTTAATTAATTTGGAAGTACAAGATAACAAAGCTGGTTGTTTCCAATATAAAACTTGCTATATAGTGCATTTTAAAATGCGTGTTGGTTTTATTCCTGATTGAAATATATTAAAAAATAAAATTGACAGTACATTTCTGTCAGATCCCTCAAGTGCCTAAACTTTTGTGGGAAATGCTTTGATAGTACAAGATCTAATAAACTTTGGTATAAAGCAGTATTTTTTAAAGGAGAAATATGTATAAGACAATTTGATTTTTTATTAAACTTTTTATGTAGAATAGTTTTTAGATTTACATTCAAATTGGAAAGCAAATACAGAGAGTTAGTTCCCATATGTCCCACACCCAATTTCCCCTATTACACTATTAACATCTTACCATAGTATGGTACATACACCACAGTTAATGAACCAGTATCAATGCATTATTTACTATTAGCTAACATCCATACTTTATTCAGATATCCTCAGTTTTCCCCTAAGCCCTTTTTCTGTTCCAAGATCCCACCCAGAATACGGCAGTACATTTAGTCGTCATGTCCCCTCAGGCTCCTCTTGGCTGTGACGGTTTCTCAGGTTCCCTTTTTCACAATGACCTTGACAGTTCCGAGGTGTCCTCGTCAGGCATTTTGTAGAATGTCTCCCAGTTGGGATCTGTCTGATGTTATCCTCACGATCAGACTGGACTTACGGTTTTGGGAAGTAAAATCACAGAGGTAAGTGTCCTTCTCATCACATCATACAATTCAGACACCAGTGTGAATGGTCCCCTGAGGTTATTTTAGTCAGATTTGCTCACTATAAGTTATTCTTTCTCCTCCTCCTTCCACACTGTCCTCTTTGGAACAGTCACTCTGCACAGCCGTCACCTCAGGGGTGGGAATTTAAGCTCCTCGTCCTTAAGGGCACAACATCTATGTGAATTATTTCGAATTATTCTGTGGAAGGTATTTCTCTTCTTACCCGCGTATTTTATTCAATTATTTATTTATATAAGTGTGAATTCCTGATATTTATTGTATCTGTCCTGTTAGAATCCAGTACTACTTCATTGATTTTGTGGCTCGAATGGCTTCATAATTTGCCAGCGGGAACTCTTTTTGTTGGTTCGTGTGTCCTCTGACATATATTTAACATTTTATTTTATTTTACTTTATGTGACATTTTATTTCTAGGACTTCCTTACTTTCTTGAAATGTGAGCTACTGCAAGCTCATTTTGTATATGTCCGGCTCCAGTGTTAGAAGCGGCCATTTTTCCAAAGATGCCCTGGTTGCTTTTGGTGGGGAATGGTATAAGAAACCAAAATATGGGTGCTAAGGGGGTTCATTGCTCCCAGGATCTCATTGCTTCTACGCTCTCTCTGCTGACAGAGCAATGAAATATATTTGTTTATTCTATATGCATACACACAAATACATAAGTATGTCTGTATGTAACCATCTGCATCTGTATTAAGCTAAATATGTGTTTATACTGATGTTGCTAACTCTAACACTTTCCCAAACGGGCCAGTCTAGTGCTCCCCTTGCTTATCAATCTCATCTCCCACTATGACAGGGAGAAACCTGACTTCTTCCAACTACCATCTATTGAATTTTCATATCTAGTAAACCTGTATAGGGGTTTCAGAACTGTTTAACCCAATGCAAAGGTGAGACAATAAAGATGGAGGACTTTCCACCATGTAAGTGTGTGGTGGAAAGTTCACAAACGTAATTGTCTGACCTTATACTTATGGGCAGCCACTTATCAACCCGAGTACAGTGCTTATGTGCATATGTGCAGTTCTTTTTGCCTTTAGTCTTAGAAACTCCACTCATTTCCAAAGTTACTTAGGTTAGCCTCATCTTCCCCACCTCTCAGTGGCCTTGTTTCATACACTTGTAATACAGTTTGACAATTTTGTCACACTCTCTGTTCTATCCTGGGATTTCCACGCCTCTTAAACGACTTTTTAAATTTTGCATATATTAAAGTTTAATTTTTGCAGTAAAATTCTATGGGTTTTAACAAATACATAGTGTCAAGTATCCACCATTACCATATCATACAGGACTGTTTCACTTCCCTAAAAAAAGCTTTGTGCTTCATGTAGTCAACCCTCCCCTCTCCCCTATGGAGCTCCAGGCAAACACTGGACTGTTTACCATCTCGATAGTTGAGCCTTTTCCAGGTGGTCATATCACTGGAGTCACACATTTAGCTTTTCAGACTAGCTTCTTGCACTGTACAATATTCATTTAGGATCCATCCATGCCTTTCATGGCTTGGGAGCTCATTCTTCTGTATTGCTGAATAGTTTCTGCTGTATGGATGCCCTGCAGTTTTACAATTCACGTTTGAAGGACACCTTGGTTATGTTCAGTTTGCAGTGATTATGAATAAAGCTGGACATCATAAAAATGGCGGTGTGAGGTGAGCCTCTTGAAATCTCCCCTGGAACTTACAACAAATTGAGCAACTATAACTCCACAAAGGACTCCCTGTGCAGCAGACAGGCAAGACGAAGAGGCTCACTACTGAAATCACCTAAAGGTGGGCAAATTGCACAAGCGGTGGAGGAGGGAAGAGAGAAGTGTGGAGAAGGGGCCACGCGGGTGCAGGACGCAGACCTAGCTCTGTGTTCCAAGTTCACTGCATCCTGGAACTATTGCAGCTGCAGGAAAGGGAAGAACTTGGACTGCTAGGGCTCCGCTTATGGCTCACAGGGCTGCAGGGGCAGCATATAATACAGCTGAACTGAACCCAACGCTCATGGCAGAGACCTTGGAGTAAAGACTGAGGGAAGATGGCTGAAAACGGAGGTTTAAGCCCTCACTGCTGCAGAGAATGGAAGACTTAGGCACTGAGACTAGCCGCCCCTTCCCTACCCTCCCAGAGCTCACCTGCCCCCACCTGCCCAGTGCTAGAAACGGAACAGTAGCAGTGTCAGATCAAAAGAGCAGAATATTTGCAGTTCTGAGAACTATGGTCTGCAGACACAGACTCACAGCCAACTAGTTCTGGCAAAGGGGAGGGAGCTGTGGAAGGAGAACTGGCTGTGGTGGTGGTCGCCACCATTGCTATGGGCCACCTCTCACAACCCACCCTGCCCCTCTCCCTACCTATCTGGGTGGATCTCTGCAGAAGTAAACAGATCTGCTGAAACATACAGGCTCTGAATCTGGTGCAGGAAGAGTTTGGGAACTTCAGAAGCTCTCTGCATCCCCTCATGGAGGCGGCGCCCAGTGACCCAGGTGAACTGTTAACAGAGGAGAAGCACACCTTCCAGGGAATCCCCCCATTGTGTGAGAAGCTGGAATAGTGCAGAGAAAACATAACACTACAGTGTGAGAGAGAAAAAAGGGCTGCAGTCGGAGAGAAAATAAAACATTCTACCAACACGTACTGGAAAACAAAAGAAAGACCTCTTCCTATCAACCTGTTGCAGAAGTCATTTTTGTAGGAAGAGAAATAATAAATCATTAATTGCCATGAATAACCAAGGCAAGAAGACAGTTCAGAAAGAAAATGAAAGGTCTCCAGAAAATGAACTTAAAGGTATGGAAATATGTGACTTAAATGACAGAGAATTCAAGATTGCAGTTCTGAAAAAAATCAACGAGATGCAAGAAAACACAGACAGGCAGCTTAATGAATTCAGAAACACAATCAAAAAACAAAATGAACATTTTACCAAAGAGACTGAAATTTTGAAAAAGAACCAAATAGAATTTCTGGAGATTAAGAACTCAAAAGAAGAACTCAAGAATGAAATAGCCAGCTTAGGTAGTAGAGTTGAACAGATGGAGGAAAGAATCAGTGACATCGAAGATAGAAATCCAGAAATGACATGGATAGAAGAAGAAAAAGACTTGAGACTTAAAAGAAATGAAAGAACTCTACAAGAACTTTCTGACTCCATCAGAAAGAGCAATATAAGAATAATGGGCATACCAGAAGAAGAAGAAAAAGAGAAGGGAACAGAGTATATTCAAACAAATAGTCGATGAGGACTTCCCAAACTTGTGGAAATAACTGGACCCTCGAATCCAAGAAGCAAATAGAACACCTAGTTACCTCAACCCCAACAGGCCTTCTCCAAGGCACATTGTATTGAAGCTATCAAAAATCAACGACAAAGAAAGAATCCTCAAGGCAGCCAGGGAAAAGAAGATGGTAACCTACAATGGAAAGCCCATTAGAATATCATCAGAGTTTTCAGCAGAAATTCTACAAGACAGGAGGGAGTGGAACCAAATATTCAAATTACTGAAAGAGAGAAATTATGAGCCAAGAATAATATATCCAGCAAAGATATCCATTAGATATAAAGGAGGAATAAAGACCTTTCCAGACATACAAAAGCTGAAGGAATTTTCTAATACATGACCTGCACTACAAGAAATACTGAAGGAGGCTATTTGACCAGCATCCATAGGGATAATTCGTGGCAACCGAAACATAAAAGGGGGTAGAGTAAAGGCCTGAACCAGAATATGGGGATGGAGAAAGTAAACATGCTGAAGAAAATGGAATACTCTAAATATGAAACTTTCTTTTACATAAACTTAATGGCAACCACTCAAAAAACTGCAGAATTGAAATATATAATGTAATAAAAGAAGAAACAGAGGGGAAAATCATAGATACCAACACACAGAAATAATAGACAACAACAAAAAAGCAAAGAAATAATGGAGTCACAGTAGTACCAGAAAACTAAAGATAAAATAATAGGAAATCCTCACATATCAATAATCACCCTAAATGTAAATCTACTGAACTCACCAATAAAAAGGCACAGTGTAGCAGATTGGATTAAAAAAAACTAAATCCAACCGTATGCTGCCTCCAAGAGACACATCTCAGCTACAAGGACAAACATAGACTAAAAGTGAAAGGGTGGAAATTGACACTCCAAGCAAATGGTACCCAGAGAAAACCAGGTGTAACCATACTGTTATCAGATGAAACAGACTTCAGGATAAAAAGGTAACAAGAGACAAAAATGGGCATTTCTTAATGATAAAGGGGACTATACAACAAGAAGATATAACAGTCATCAATATTTATGCCACTAATCAGGGAGCACTGAAATATACCAAGCAACTACTAACAGAACTAAAGGGAGAAATTGACCAAAACATAATTACATAGCGGACCTAAATACATCATTGACAGCTATGGATAGATCATCCAAACAGAAAACAAATAACGAAATAGCAGCCCTAAATGACACACTACATGAAATGGACATAATTGACATTTATAAAGCACTTCATCCTAAAACATCAGACTATACATTCTTTTCTAGTGCACATGGAACATTCTCAAGGATAGACCATATATTGGGACATAAAATCAGCCTCAGCAAATTTAAGAAGATTGAAATTATACCAACCATATTCTCTGATCATAAGGTTTTGAAATTGAATATCAACTGCAAAAAAAAAAAAAAAAAAAAAAAAAGCAGGAAAAAACACAAATACATGGAGATTAAACAACATACTTTTAAAGAATGACTGGGTCAAAGATGAAATAAGAGGAGAGATCAAAAGGTACATAGAAACAAATGAGAAAGAAAATGTATCCTACCAAAATTTTGAGGATGCAGTGAAAGCAGTTTTAAGAGGGAAATTTATATCATTACAGGCCTATCTCAAGAAACAAGAAAAATCCCAAATATATAACCTCATGTTACACCTTAAAGAACTAAGAAAAGAACAAATGAAAACCACGGTGAGCAGAAAAAAGGAAATAATAAAAATCAGCAGAACTAAATGAAACAGAGGACAAAAATACAATAGAAAAAATTAATGTGACAAAGAGCTGGTTCTTTGAAAAGAGTAACAAAATTGACAAACCCTTGGCTAGACTCACTAAGATAAAAAGAGAGAAGACACTAATTAACAAAATCAGAAACGAAAAAGGGGAAGTTATCACGGACACCACAGAAATACAAAGGATCATCCAAGAATACTATGAAGGACTATATGCCACCAACATCAATAACCTAGAAGAAATGGACTAGTTCTTAGAAACATATAGCCTTCCTAGGCTGAATCATGAAGAATTGGAAAATCTAAATAGACTGATGACCAATAAAGAAATTCAATCAGTCATCCAAAACCTTCCCAAAAGCAAAAGTCCAAGACCAGATGGCTTCACTAGTGAATTCTACCAAACCTTCAAAGAGGATCTAATACCTGTCCTACTCAAACTCTTCCAAAAAACTAAAGAAGAGACATTACTCCCTAACTCATTTTACGAGGCCAACATTACCCTGATACCAAAACCTGGTAAGGACAACACAAAAAAAGAGAACTACAGACCAATATCTCTGATGAATACAGATGCAAAAATCCTAAACAAAATTCTAGCAAATTGAAGGCAATAATACATTAAAAAGATTATTCATCACGATCAAGTGGGGTGCATCCCAGGAGCACAAGAATGGTTCAACATATGCAAATCTATCAACATGATACATCATATAAACAAAACAAAGAACAAAAATCATATGATTATATCAATTGATGCAGAAAAAGCATTTGACAAGATACAACATCCATTTATGATTAAAACATTTAATAAAATGGGTATAGAAGGAAAATACCTTAACATAATAAAGGCCATATATGACAAACCCTCAGCTAATCTCATAATTAATGGTGAAAAACTGAAGCCCTTTTCTCTAAGTTCAGAAACACGACAGGGCTGTCCCCTATCACCTCTGCTTTTCAACATAGTGTTGGAAGTCCTTGCCAGAGCAATCAGGCAAGAGAAAGAAATAAAAGGCATCCAAATTGGGAGTGAAGAAGTTAAATTGTCACTCTTTGCAGATGACATGATGCTACATAGAGAAAACCTTAGAGACTCCACCAAAAAGCTATTAGAAACAATAAACAAATACAATGAAGTTGCTGGCTACAAAATCAATGTACAAAAGTCCATTGCATTCCTATATACTAGTAATGGAATCTCAGAAAAAGAAAAAAAAAATTCCTTTTGTAATTGCAACAAAAAGAATAAAATACCTAGGAATAAACTTAACCAAGGATGTGAAAGACCTATATGCTGAAAACTGTAAGACATTTTTAAAAGAATTTGAAGAAGACACAAAGAAATGGAAGGACATTCTGTGCTCATGGATTGGAAGAATCAACATAGTTAAAATGGCCATATTACCCAAAGCAATATACAGATTTAATGCAATCCCCATCAAAATCCCAATGGCATTTTTTTAAGAAATAGAACAAAAAATCATCAGATTTGTATGGAACCACAAAAGACCACAAATAGCCAAAGCAATCCTAAGAAAAAAGAACAATGCTGGAGGTATCACACTCCCTGACTTTAGCTTGTACTACATGGCTACAATAATCAAAACAGCAGGGTATTGGCAGAAAAACAGACACATAGACCAATGGAATAGAATTGAGAAGCCAGAAATAAACCCACATAAATATGGACAGATAATTTTTGACAAAGAAGCCAAAAACATATGATGGAGGAAAGACAGTCTCTTCAATAAATGGTGCTGGAATAATTGGAAAGCCATATGCAAAAGAATGAAACTGGACTGTTATCTGTCACTGTGTACGAAAATTAATTCAAAATGGATCAAAGACTTAAACATAAGACCTAAAACAATAAATTTCATAGAAGAAAACATAGATACTAAACTTATGAACCTTGGGTTCAAAGAGCATTTTATGAATTTGACTCCAAAGGCAAGGGAAGTAAACGCTAAAATAAATGAATGAGACTATATGAAACTTAAAAGCTTCTGCACATCAAAAGAAACCATCGACAAAATAAAGTGGCAACCAACTGAATGGGAGAAGATTTTTGCAAACAGTGCCTCCGATAGGGGGCTAATATCCAAAACATACAAGGAACTCATGCAACTCAACAACGAAAAAACAAACAACCCAACTGAAAAATGGGCAGAGAACCTGAAGAGACATTGCTCCAAAGAGGACATACAAATGGCCAATAGACATATGAAAAAATGCTCAACATCACTAATCATCAAAGAAATGCAAACAAAAACCACAATGAGATATCACCTCACCCCAGTTGGAATGGTTATCATCAACAAGCAAATGTTGGAGAGGCAGCGGAGAAAAAGGAACTTTCATACTCTGTTGGTGGAAATGCAGATTGGTGCAGCCGCTATGGAAGGCATTGTAGAGATTCCTCATAAATTACGAATAGAATTACCATATGACCCAGGATTCCCTCTCCTGGGTATCTTCCAAAAAAATCTGAAAACATTTATCCATAAAGACAAGTGTGCTCCAATGTTCACTGCAGCTTTATTTACAATGGCCAACATGTGGAAACAACCAAAACGTCCTTCAATAGATGAATGGATAAAGAAGTTGTGGTATACATACACAATGGAATACTGTTCAGCGGTAAGAAAAGATGAAATAGTGCCATTTGTGACAACATGGATGGATCTTGAGATTATTATGCTAAGAGATATAAGTCAGACAGAAAAAGTAGAGAACTGTATGATTTCACTGATATGTGGTATATAAACCGAAAACAACAAAACAAGACAAACAAATGAGAAGCAAAAATTCAGAGAGAGACAATAGTTTAGTGGTTACCAGAGGGTAAGGGGGAAGAGGAGTGGTAGATGAGGGTAAAGGGGATCAAATATATGGTGATGGAAGGAGAACTGACTCTGGGTGGTGAACACACAATGTGATTTGTAGATGATGTAATACAGAATTGTATACCTGAAGTCTATGTAACTTTACTAACAATTGTCACCCAATAAACTTTAATTTAAAAAGATGAATAAAGCTGCTATAAACGTTTGCATGCAGTTTTTTAAGTTTTCAAATCAGTTGAGTAAATACAAAGAAGCGTGATTGCTAGATAGCATGATAAGACTATGTTTAGCTTTGTAAGAAACTGTCCAATTGTCTTCCAAAGTGGCCGCACCATTTTGCATTCCCACAATCAATGAGTGAGAGTTCCTGCTGCTCCACATCGTTGCTAATAATTAGTTTTGCCAGTTTTTTGGATGTTAGCCATTCTAATAGGTATATAGTGGTTATCTCGTTATTTAATTTTCAATCTCCTAATGCTAAATGAATATGAGCATTTTTTCCTATGTTTACTTGGCATCGGTATATCTTTTCTGGTACAGTGTCCAGATCTTCTGCCCACTTTTAAATTGGTCGGTGCCCTTTTCACTTTAAAATCCATCTTCCTGATTAAAGCATTTGGTATAGTTTTCCGCCAAATGACAGTACATAATCTTTCTTCATTCTTATAATTTGGGGAATTGTACTCAAGTCTATTTGACGTGGTCATTACTCTTATTATTTTGTGAGCTTAGCAAATACAGTCAGTTAAGAATCATTTATTTGGGACAAAACTTATGATTCAGGGACTATCAATTCATCCTGGAGAAGGGGTACAGGAGAGAGAAGGGAATACAGTTGCTTTTAGCAGTCGGGGAGCAGTAGTTTGGGCCCCAAACACTGCAAGATGTGACTGCTCGTGAGGAAGTAGTAAGCCTCTAGAGACCCAGGCCAGTGTCCCCACACAATTTAAGTTAAGCTGCAGAAGAGCAGGTGGGAAACATTGTTCTTTTTTGTACAACAATTTGCCCTAAGTAATATAAATAAAAAAGAAAACAAGCATAGTGTGTATTTACTTACTTTCTGGGCACGTTAGCATGGTTTACCTTGAATCAAGAGTTTGAATCTAGCTTTGTTGACAGGTAATTCATGCAGCCAGGGTGCAAACTCACCAGACCTTGAAAAAAGATCAGTTTTGCTCCACAGAGGTTTCCAACCCCTGCGTCTTAGCCAGGACATGTGTGACCCATTGCTGCTAACAAACCCGTATCTCTGCCCTCAGACCACACAGTGTGGGGCAGAAGTAAATACAGATCTCAAATTCCAGGATGCCCACAGGTGCCTTTGTGGGTCTTCCACTGGGACACAGCCTTTTAAAAAAAGTCAGCAAACAGTTTTTTAGGCCACTGGATGTTATGCCCATGGAGATGCACAGCCTTCATTGTCTCCCTGTGGGATTTCCCATTGAGCTACCTAAGTGCCGTCCCGGCCTCACTCCTTTCTGGGAATACTGTACGCCCCTCTTCCCCGAGTCCTCCCCAGCTTTGGTTAGAAAAGTGGAGAAGACAACTATATTCAGTGGCTTCAATGAAGGCAGACCCACATCATCTCCATGACACACTGTGCTGGTTTTAACTGCTGACCTTTATTCATGTACTGTTCCCTCTGCTGGGAATGCTCTCTCTGGGGACTGTCCAAATGCTGCCCATTCTGGAAGAATCTGACCAAATCTCTCCTCTTTAAATATGTCCTTTTTGGTTCCCAGTTCCATAGAGTTCTCCAATTTTCTAAGCTCTCATATCACTTGCAATTTAATCGTTACTATAGTCTATGACATACACACACACACACACACACACACACACACACACACACACACAGATACTCGGCAACTTTTCTTATATGTTATTCTTGCTCTGTTAGAGATGGCAAGGAGCTTATGACCCTTTCAGGGAAAAAGGAAATAATAGGTGCTATTTTCTATATAATCCCCCAAAGTTGAGATGGATTTTACTCATAATAGATGCTCAATGAATAATGTTAAGTGAATTTATTCATAGTATCCAGGTTAGAAATAATTGTTCTCTTTCTTCTGGCCTTCTACAATGTAGGTTTCATTAAGCCTCTTCAACATTTTTCTATTTCGTTCATTCTTTCAGTACAAATGTATCAAGTACTTAATACTGTAGTGTCCTGTTATACATGCTAGAGATAAATGATATATAACAAATGGTTTTGCCCTTCAGGAGTTCACAATTAAACTTACTGGACCAAAATTTGACACTGGGTACAATTAATATTGCCTGAATACTAATTTTATCACAATGTTGTAAGTACAGAGTCTCCTTTGAAGAATCAATTTGTAAATAGATTATTTTTTCAAATATAGGGTAGACAGAAATGGAAAGTTTCCATTCCCATCCTCCAAAAACGAAAACACTGAGTAAAATATAACAAAAAACGTATAGCCAAACTTTGTAGGGAGAAAAGAAAATCTTCAGGTGCTAAAAGTGAAAAAGGAACTTGAATCTGGGGGAGCTAGAGTTGAAACTAATGTCTTTCCTTAACTGTGAGGGCTGGATATACATTTTAGACAATTGGGTTTCAATGCCCTCATGGGGCTGGAAGTGAAGGCTATGGGCTCAGAACTAGATGAGGAGATGCAGTTGGACTCTGTGCATAAACATGGAACCCCAGGAAGGACTGTCCTGTGCGTAAATAAAGATTTGAAAATTTTCACACCATCTTGAAGATTTGGGGGGAAAAACACCCCCAAAACAGAGTTCATAGAACAAACTGACACAGTTAATTACATCAAAATTTTAAATGTTAATATGATAGACTATATGATTTCCAATGCCTAAAATGTTTGCTATCTGGCTGTTTACAGAAAAGTTTGCTGACTCTGTAGAAAAACTGAAAATAAATGTTTCAATGTAAACAGATTTCAAAAGTAATGTTGAATGAAAATTGTAAGTTGCAGAATGTTGCACACCATGTATACCATTCCTATTAAATCGTAAAACAAGCAGAATAGTAGTATAAGTTGGTTGCAGTTACACTGTGGGCAATCATTTTATAAAAATTCAAAGGTAAAATGTGTTCATCAAATTCATGATGGTTATTCAAATACTGAGAAAGAGTACGAAAAAGGACCGAGAAAATCACAAAGAGGGGTTCAGCTGTACATGAAGGTTTTTCCACATTTATATGAAATATAAAATTATATATAAGCCTTCGTTAATTCCATGTATTTGGAACCTTGATATTTGTTATATATTCTCATTTCTATTCTGTATTTCATTTTTGTGTAATAAATAAAATGGAAAGATCATCATATTAGGTCCCAGAAAGCAGATGTTCTACCTGACGTCTGTCAATACACAGCTCATATTCCCCTGGCCCTCCCCACTTAGGTGCACTTCAGGCTACTTCCAACTACTAGGACTGACATCTCTTTGCCTACGGCTTTCCCTGGCTTCCTGTGAGGCCAGTGAACCCAAGTGTGTTGCAGGCTGAGGTGTCAAGAATTAACCTCCCCTCCCTTCAAACAGCCTTCCTTCATGCTTCCTTCATTTATGGAGGTGTTCTCTATGCACACAATAGGACCAACCCTCAGGTGAGATTACTGTGAGGTGTGTGTACTCCACTGTTTCCCAAGTTTCCAGTGGCATTAAGTCAGTTGCACACAATTTTTTGGATATCAGGCCCTCTACTGCCTTTTTTCCCTTTCCCCTACTGGCATTTCCTGGAATTATCTTCCAAATAAACTATTGCACCCCAAACTCTTGTCTCAGGATTCAGTTCTAGGAGAGTTCAAACTAAGCCATTTACACTCACAAAGTAATCTCAAATGTATTTTCTACAGTTGTTATATCTTTGTGAGGTAGTCTGGACAGGGCATTTTTTCTATTGTATAGGGGAGGAAACTGAGGCCCAGGGAAGCTAAGCTCCCACTGCCGATCACCACCAATAACAACAGCCAGAGTCCCTTGACTAGTACCAGAATATAGTCTTAGACATAAGTCTTCTGACTTCAAATTTGAACCTTTCTATTGTGATGTACTACTTGAGAACATCATTCTTGGGCCTCCATTTCTACTGGGTAATGGAATCTGTATTATGAGAGCATGACTCTGTAATAGACAGTGCACTTTGATTTTATTGCAATTCCCTGGGAATGGTCACTCACATGTTGTGATGGGGCTTTGTCCCATGCACTTCACAGAGGATCCTGGGATTTTCCTGAGTGCCAGCTACTTTAAAACTCTTTTAAAATGTTACTTTAAAAATGCTTATTTGGGTTACTCTTTGGAAGTTACTAACAAAGTTCGAGAGCCTCCTAGTCTCTGCAGGAGAATGGCAAGTGAAACAGACTTTCTTACAGCAGATTGTTTCTCAGAGTTTTAAAGGTTCACCTTCAGAATGGTGGTGTGTCGAGCTGCATGAATTAATTGCTTCAGCGTTGTGATGCTGCAGCTTGTTAAAAATTCTCACTCCATATTGATTCCCCATGGCTTTTCAAAAAGGAAGGACACTTTTAATACATCACATGAGGAATCTGTGATACGATATCATCAGGAGTTGAAGGCAATCAAAGTCCAAATTTCAAATCCCATTGCTGCAAAATGTTTACTTGTCAGATCTCATTTGTTGACAGTGTTCAAATGTGTGTAATTTCTTGCACGGCAGACTTTGAGAATGTGAGGGCATGGCAGGAATGAAGAAAATGAGTTCGGTGGGTGAACTTCGAGCCTGAGTGTTCCAGATTGACTTGGAAAAGTCAACACAATGTTGGCATTAGTATTCAGATGAAATTTCAGGTCCTATGAAGAAGCTGCCATGCAGCTCAATTTGTCAAGATAAAATTTCAGCACCTTGTTTTGTGTCTCTTCTCTTTAATAACCAGAAATTCCAAGACAATGTGAGAGGCCATTTCAAGGGTATGGATGACAATCGTCTTTGCTGAGAGGGTTGCGTCAAACATAGTGGCAAAATGCTTAGTCAAGCGCTTTATAATTTACAAAGTGTCTTCTCTTAATTTTGCTTGCTTGGTCTTCAAAATAATTCTATGAATTTGAGAACATTTTGACAGTGTTGGATGTTAATCCTTCTGTTGATTATTAAGTACCTTACGCATAGAAAGCACGTAGAAAAACCTTTCATTGTGACAGAAGACAAAGCAATCTAAGCTTTGAACAAATTGTGCCTGTTCTACATTCTGTGAACTTACATGATCCCTTAGCTAAGTTAGCATCTGGCACATATCCTTGGCCATATTTGAAAAGATTAATTACCTAATGAACTGAGGCTAGCTTTATAGAGGTAAGACATTGAACCTTACCCAATGGTTACGTTCATTACCAACTCTTGGAGTGTGGTAATCATCGTTATCCATTTGTCCTATCATTTAAAAGTTTTATGTCCATCATCATTACCCGAGGGCAGGATTTCTCAAAGTGTGTTCCAAAGAGCTGGATGTCAATAGGTATGACTTGTTAAATTCAAACCTAAAGGGCAGAATTGTGGTTTGTGGTCATATAAGTTTGAGAACTCCTTGTTTCAACAAGTTTTAGAATTGCTTGTTTAAACCAAATTCATTTCTTAATATTAGAACACTGCAGAGCATTTAATATGCTAATATACATTATATTCTTCAAAGGGGGTTATAAATAGTACTGTGTTTGAAACTAATTTGCTCGTTACATTCCTGTTCATGGATCACCTCAAGAGACCAGGACGCTGCAGCATATTGTATTGAAACAATGCCAATGTGTTGAAGGGAATTAAATTTCATTTTCTTCTCTTGAATCGGCCTCATTACTATGCCAATAAAATTGGTGATTTTAGTTTATTCCTAATGTCTTTTTTTTTCCCACAAAAGTTTCCTGGGAAAAAAAATGAATTGCACATTGGTTTGTCAGGAAACAAACGTCCTGTGATTGTGCTGCTACAGAAATTTGTGTTGATTCTGCAGGGTTACAAATTACCCCCAAAAAAGACTGAGAACTCAGAGTGGTCATTTCTGAATGTAATATTTTTCATTGAGTGCCTTAAGTCCCTAAACTACCTTGCCTTTAATAAAAGCATAGTATCTACCTGTCAGATATTTTACTCTCTGTCAAAAAACTGTGTATAGAAGTAAAAAAAACACATATGTATTTGTGAGAAAACAGCAGATCACAGCTAAAGAAGAGAAAGTGACAATGTTATTTTTATTACATGGTGACATAGGTAATCATAAGCATTTATTGAGTATATGACAGATACGGACCAGGAGATGAGCTAAATGTGGGAATGCAGAAAGAGACCTTCCAGTTCTGATTCACAGAGCTTATTGTTTTCTGAAAATGGCACAAGTTAAACTGATCATTACAGGTGAGATAGGTGTTTTGAAGGAGAAGTAGAGGGTTTTGTGGATGTAATTATCAGGTGGACCTAATGACTTAGAGAAGGATTTTCTCAGGAAATAATATCCAAACTGGGTTCTGAAGCCTGAGCTACAGGGAAGACAGAAGTCAGCACATCCTAAGCAAAGTGGAAAAATATATGTAAAATTTCACATGGTAGAAGAGAGAAGTCGGGTCAATGTCAGACCACTCCTAGGAGGCCCTCAGAGCATTTGACAGCTTCTTCATCCCTCCTGATATGCCTCTGAGAGATATTCATTATCCATTCAACTGTTTATCACAGACCTACTATGTCCATGATTACATAGAGGATACAAAAATTATGGTTTATAATTCAAAGTAATTTATAGTCTCATAGCAACTATTAATGAATGAAAAAAACGAGGCCAAGACAAATAAATACACAATTCCATTAAACAGCATCCAGATTAGATGAAACTGGGTCAGTCCACTCAGTGTGTCAAATGGAAGCCGCAGGCCACGAGGAAGGTATGCAGGGCTCTATAGATGGAGCTCAGGTAAAATGCAGACTCTAGGATATTTAAAAAAACAGATTGGGTAGAAGCTGAAGCAAAGCTGACATTTTAATGCCGAAGGCAACTTCTATCTGATAATAGGTGGTGATTTCAATATGTCTTTTGAGGACACACTTCCCTTGTTCACGTTATTAAATTAATTAAATAAGGAAGCCATTATTAGCCTGAGGAGGCTCTCATACCATGGCAGTCTACATAAGCAAAGCAAAGTCTCCTCCTATAAATGCCTCAAGGTTATGCAATTGAAATGCTAAGAACAACCGTCACCAACAGCCAACTAGGCTTTAAGCGAGAGCCAATAAATAACTTCCTTTCTTTGCTTCCACAACTTTTCTGTGTGAATCTTCTCCTTGGCTCCCATCAGTGGAGTACTTCTAACCACTTCCACTTTGGTGCTGCCCAATTGGAATTGATTTTTACTCAAATAAACTCCTAAAAATTTTAATATACCTCAGTTTATCTTTTAGCAAGGCAATCCCCCTTCACTGGTCTGTATTGGCAATGATAATAATGTATTGACATCTTATCTAATTCTCATAACAGCCCCTTGGGGAACATACTATAATTATCAGTAAGCCCATTTTACAGATGACAACTGGACAGAGACTTATCATCTTGCCCAGTGTCATAGCAGATCTGGGACTGAACCCTGGTCTGCCAACTATATAACGTGCTTGTTTTAGTTTCCTGTGCTGTGACCAATTACCACAAACTAGGTGGCTTAAAAGAACATAATTTACTGTCTCACAATTCTAAAGGCCAGAAGTCCAAAATCAAGGAGTCAGCAGGGCTGTGCAACCACCAAACTCTAGGGGAGATTCCATTCCTTGCTTCTTCCAGCTTCTGGTGTGTCTCTTGGCTGGTGTCCACGCCACTCTTCTCTCTGCCTCCAAGGTCTCACAGACTCCTCCTCTTCTGTCTGTCTCTTCTCCATGTGTTTCTCATAAGGATACTTGTCATTGGCTGAGTCGCCATCACTGGTATAATCCAGGATGATCTAATCTCAAATCCTTGACTAAGTTACATCTACAAAGGTCCTTTGTCCAAATAAAGTCACATCACAGTTTCTGGAGAGTAGGACATGGACATATCTTGGGGGGAGGGGAAGGCACCATTCAACCTACTACAATCTTTTGAACCAAAACATCATATTTTCAAAATGGTGACGTGTTCGAAGCAACTAAAGCTGCTTTGGGGTGAGAACATAAAAGATTGTCTATGTTGGAGGCAAAACAGCTAGTTAACATTTGGGGGAAATGCGTTTTGTTTTATTCCCCTGTGAATTTGACCCACTGTGAGTCCCCTGGTCAGAAGCTGGAGGGAATTTTTTCAAAATTGACCTGGTGAAACTGAACAAAACCAGAAAGGTTGAGGGGCCCAGGGTTCAAAGTGAGGGGCGAGTATCAGGAATGTGGAATTGCCTCTTTTCTAATACACATTCCACTTGTTAATGTTGCCTGTAAAAATATCTATTTCTGGAGTGAGAAGCCCCGTCACTTCATCATAGCAGACTTTGACACATAGTTCATTATGAATGAAGCAGAGATAACCTGTGTTACGTCGGGCAAACAAAATTGCCATTATTTGGGGGGTATTCCTGTTTGGTAAAGTTTAAGCAGCTGCAGCTGCTCTGAATTCCCTCCTCCATCTCGACGCTCTTTGTGACAACACACTTTCTCATCATTAACTGTCATTCTCAGATAGATACGAATGCAGAGGAACAGATATAAGTCAGTTAAGCCCCGCAGTCCATGATAGCCATAGAGGATTGAGGAAATACCAACCAACAAGCTAAAAATGTCCCTAGAAAATGCAGGATGTTGTCTAAAACTTTTCAAGATTTTTAATCAGGCGTGTAACTAGTGAAAGATTTATTTCGTCCTGCATTACTAAGTGTCACTCCCACTAACACAGCTCTGCATCAGGCATAATTAATTTGGTGTTTTTGATGCTGAGCATGATTTTCTGAAACCACACTATCTCACTGTTAGGTAGCATTGATTAAATTTTACAAGTATAACACAAACATAAAGCCTACACACTGGCTTTCTGAGGTAAGATTTTGCATAAGTAGACAAGAGCCATTTTGAGCCTTCATTTTCTGCTAGGAAGTATTGAGTCACACAGAGTTCCCTATTTGGTCTTGGCATAAATTTGACAACATCCCTGGATCTTTTATTCATGTCTCTAATGAAAAAAGAAAGCAAAAACTGAAACAAAACATTGTGTATTGATGAAATGTCTTAGCTCTTGTAAGCTTTATGTCAATTTATCTAATGTAATAATTTAATTCTACTGTAAAAGTAACACATATTCACTACAGGTCATTTTGAACATGAAAAAGCATGGAAAACAAATTGAAAACCCTGTAACACCACTATGTAGTGATAACTCATGTTCAAATTTTGGTATACATATTTTGGTGGTAATATTTTGGGTTTTTACATATTTACATATAAATACCATGTATTGAATTCCTACTATGTGATAGGACTATAGTAGGCATACAGCTGACAAATGATTTTTCATATAAATCCACAAAATAAATCTCTAAAACAGATACTATGATCCTCATTTTTACAATGACATCCTGAAGCCCAGTGAATTCCCAGGACCTCAATTAAAAAGTGACAAGCCTAAATCTTTCTGATTCCAAACCTAAAGCCTCTGACTACAATGTTCTATGGTTTCTCCTTTACTCAAATCCTGTGATATACATATAGGCACACCTCACTTTATTGCACTTGACTTTATTGTGCTTCACAGATACTGTATTTTTTTTTTAAATAAATTGTAGGTTTGTGGCAAGCGGGCAACAAGCAAGTCTGTCAGCACCATTTTTCTAACAAACTCAGATGATGGTTAGCATTTTTTTAACAATAAAATATTTTTTAATTAAGGTATTTACATTTGTTTTAGACATAATGCTACTGCACTCTTCATAGACTACAGTATAGTGTAAACATGACTTTGATACGCACTGGGAAACCAAGAAACTAGTGTGGTTTGCTTTATTATGATATTCACTTTATTGTGGAGGTCTGGAACCTAACCCACAATATCTCCATGGTACACGGTATGTTACAGTATATATGTTACATGCATATATATGTACACATACATGTTAGAGTGTAATATATATATGTTCCACTATTTGGAACTTAATTCTGACTTTCATAATAGCCATCATAAGCATTTCCCTATATTAACTATTTCTAGAAAATACTATTTTAATGAATGTATATTATTTAATTGCATGAATATATCTAATTCATTAATTATAACATTATAATTAGCATCACTGAACATCCTTAGGATAACTCCTAGAAAAAGAGTGCCACGAGAGCTATGAATATTTTTCAGGCTCTTAATATTTATTCTGAGTGTTGTACAGTAGCTTATATATTATAAAAGATCTACTAAGCCAGAAACCATTCACTTGGGGAGTGGAGCTGAGGGATAGAGGTACATTGACGAGAGGAAAAAGGAGAGAAAAGAACAGAAGAATGGGGAAAAGCTTCTGATTAAGAAATAAGTTAAATCAAGGATGAGCTGGGATCCTAAGACATTGCCAAATTTGACAGGTTATGTTTCTCTCTTCCTTTCTTTAACAGGTTCATCAAGGGCCCCCTTACATAACTCTCCTCCCAGCTCTGTTGATTCCAAAAGGAGACGGGAAGTTGCCATCTGCCTTTGCAAGTGCTTGCTACTCCCGCTGGACCGGACACTCCTTTGCCCTCATACACCCAGCAGAAGGGCTTGACATGGCTCTCTAAAGCCACCATTCATGACTATTCTGTGAACCATGTTTATGAGAACAAAGTTTTGCTAAGCCAGGTGTGGCCAGAGGATCTCATTGCCTCTCTCTAAAATTCGTCAAGTTCAGGTTTCGTAGGATAGCCTTTACTGTCAGCTAAGTAATCCATCTTTTCTTTACTGTCAAATTCTCATTATACTAAGACATTCTTCCATGGGGACACGGAGATCAAAGGCTTCCAAAACACTAGATATCGTCTCTGGTCTCATCTCTGCTCTAAATTTCCGACAGCTGGCCATGGTCTTCCTGACTGCCCGGGAAGCCGGCCTTGTGTCTGTATTCTGTATCCTCACTGCTGTCCCTGAAGTGCCCTGTGAGTGTCACCACCTGAAAACTAGTTAGCAGTTTTGATGTGTGGCTCTCTCTGCTCCCTCAACCTTTCAGTCTCACCTCCCCAGAGCCCCACCCTGACCACTCCATCCAAGGAACCACCCCTCCCCATTTGTTCTCTCAGCCCCCTATTAGTTCCTTTCTTTGCGTTTATAATACCTGGTAGAGTAATTTTGTTAATATGACTTATTGTTTTATGCTCATCTCTACCAGAATATAAGATCCATGAAGAGGGGACGACATTGTCCACTACACTATTGTATCCCGAATACCTACAACAGTGTGGGGCGCAATAATAGATGTTCAGGAAATCCCTGTAGAAGGAAGAGAGGCAGGTGGGCCTGCCATCACCCAGCCAGCCTGGAAGATTGGTAACCACAGAGGGCCTCCCAGTCTCCGGGGGCTGCCCTCCTCCTTTGCAGGATGGGCTTACTCCCCACCCCCCCCGTGTGCAGGGGACCTTCACAATGACCTTCATAGAGCTCCTGTCTGATAAACGCAGTGGGTTTGGGCCAGTAGTGCTGAAGTCAAGCAATCAGTATGACATGTTTGTCCAAATTTACTCAGCACTTCCTGGCCTCACAGTTATACATTTGACTTTAAAAGAACTATTGTTCGTTCAGAGCAGCAGAAGCCAGCGTTGTTCTTCTAGATTGTCTCAAACCAAACGCTGTCCCCCACCTCACCCCCCCCGCCCCAGTACTGTGCACAGTGGTATATTCAGTCAGCAGCAGCGGTACCAGCCAGGGGAAAACGCGCCCACCACGCTGCTCTGGATCCTAAACTACTTCATTCAGTGTCACCTTTCCTCTGCCACAACTGTACATGGTCTATTGAAAATTTCAGTGACATTTTAAAATATAAGCCCTAAATAATCCCATTATGCTTCTTTCCTCCCTGGCATGATTTATGAAGAAGAAAAGAGATGTAGGCTTGATTATCCAATGGGACTTTGGGGAAATTGATGCACATAAATTTCTCTTTTTTCACCATAGTTTTTAGACAACATCTTGGGAAGCTGTACACTACTGAAAGGAAGAATGAAAAAACCGAGTCATCCTTTAAAGCAGGAAAAGAGTTACCAATACACTTGTTTGTATATAAAAGTATAGTGGCAGAGGACAACTTGGGGGTGGGGATGGGAAGCAAGGAAGGAAAAGAGGGAAGGAGGGCGGAGGGAGGGAGGGGGGAACGGGAAAGAAGGAAGGAAGGAAGGAAGGAAGGAAGGAAGGAAGGAAGGAAGGAAGGAAGGAAGGAAGAAAGAAAGAAAGAAAGAAAGAAAGAAAGAAAGAAAGAAAGAAAGAAAGAAAGAAAGAAAGAAAGAAAGAAGACAGAGCAGGGGAGGAATGAAAGGAGAAAAAGAAAGAAGGAAGGAAGGAGGGAGGAAGGATATACATAGACAGATATATTGATACATGGAGACACAGAGACAGATAATAGAGCTGCATAGATCTACACATATAGATACACACACATAGAGTAAGGAAGAGAGACAGAAGCTTATATCCTATTAGTAACTAACATGCACATAGAACTTTACAATTTATTATTATGTTATAAATTTTCTGATTTGATTGTCAGGACATACCAGTGGACAGTTAAGGCAGAAGTTACTTTCCCATTTTACAAACAAGGATACAGACTCAACAGCCACCTAGAGCTCTGCCCAAGGTCACACAGTTCAGAATGGAAGAGTTTCCTAGGATGTCAGCTCATTCCCTGCCCGTGCGTCCACACTGTCTGTTATATGTTCTTGATGCAAAAGCTCTTCTGCAAAATAAAATCCCTTAACGTTATACAATCATTCATTTAAGGTTCAGGCATCTGAAATACTTTTTGGTATGATATAATGTATTTTATTGGTAAGTTAGAAAATTTTCTGTGGAGCGTTTGTAATATGCTGCTGGCTCAGCAGAGCTTAGGGAAATTTATTAGTTTTGGCTTCAGCAGTCCTGAGACAGAGCACGATTTACTGTGTTCATCCGTATTCACAAGCTACCATCAGGCACTGTCTTATATCAACTGAGCCCAGAAATTACTACCATGTATTATTTCTGATAGTGAACTAAAATTTGGGCCTTTGGCCCACTCTTCCTAGAAATCCAAGCACTAATTTCCAGTCCAATGTTCTGATTTTTAATGTTTCAATATTCCTGATATGTTTTTAATTAGTTCCAGTTCAAGGAAAGAAAACATCAATGTCTTCCTCTTTTTGTCTCCTCTGAATGACTTTCCAGATGAGGCAGGGTAGAGGGGCTGTTTTTACCCACTGGCGAAAACATTGTTCAGAGTTGAAGGGAAAGCAAATAGATCGATGAAAAGAGAAGGAGTACATTATTGGTGAAATACAGTTGTTTCACTTTGTGGTTTTTCCTGTTTAGGAAATGTTATAACTTATTTATTTTTTGAAAGACTCATCAGGAACCAATATTTTCTAGACTGTGCTCCTCAGTAAGCTCTGAAAACGGGACGGTGATAGAAAGTGTTTGGGAGCGGCTGCGTCCCCATCGCCCTGGGAGAGCAGCAGTGCCTGTGAAACTATGAAAGCATCAAGACATCACTGGCAAGTGACAAGGGCACATGGCACTTTTGTGTAGCCCAGTGTCATGAAGTAAGTGGACCACAAAACCTGCTTTTTGAGGACAAGCCACATTCATTAAAAAATATGCTTTAAGCCGTAGTGAATTCATGTTTAAGTTCAATCAATAGCCCATCTAAAAATTACCCATTTAACTTTCATATCAAAAAAACCTTACTAGAATATGATTATGTTGAGTAAAATCAGTGTTTCTGTGAGGTAGGGTAAGGACTAGTTAAGAGAGAGAGGACTAGTTAGTATTAGGTTTATCGTTAAACATTTTTTAGAAGTCCTCCATCATTTATCTGTTGTAACTACTTGGTTCAGTTTGTAGGATTTCACATGCCCATCTTCCTTTAAATTGGTCCTAAAAAGCCTTCATTTTGACTTTTTCACTCTCATTCATTACCGTCCCACTTCACCCATCTCAGCGGCCAAGGAAGTCATCATGCCTTCTGAGACCATTTCCACACACTTGAAGAGGAATTGAACATCACCGGGAAATTTCAAATCCCTACCACTCCCAAGGTCATGAAAGAAGTACATGAGGAATATCAATGCCAAATTGTTGGGCTCTATTCAGTTGCTTTGTGTCTTAAGTTAATTAGAATGTTTGCCACAGAGACGTTGATATTAAACTTAATGCAGAGTTTTGAAAATGGATGACAGCGATGATGTGCTTCACAAAACTGAAAGGAGATTGGGATGAACTAGATTTACTCGCAAGGTTTGTACATAATGACCCAATTAACCTCACATCTTGCCATTGGCCAAGCATTATGATGCCCTCTGGTGCCTGGAACACAAAACTCATAGACATTTTATGAAACATGACCATCACTCAAAGCTCTTGTATATGCTCGAGATGATAGTAATTTGCATTTGTGAATTGTAATCATCTTCCTTGGTTACACTTATAAAACATCCTAATAGTTATGGTTTCTATTGATTTCGCATATAGATATCCCCTACCCCCCAAGAAAACAACTATGTACTAGAAAGTATATTTTACTTGAGAAATAAAGACAATAAAAGGTTATTTTTTTTCCTTTCAACACTTTATAGGATTTCTATCTTCTTTTTTTTTGGTCAAATAAATTGGGAATCAGGAAAAGGAATTTAAAAATGTCAAACCATTCTCAATACCGTGTTTTATATTCCTTTAAATCTGTAGTTTTAATAATGTTCCCGAGGTCTCTGTCATCCCAGGTTTTCACAGAGTCGTACAACAGATGTATTCTAAATATAAAAGGAAATCAGTACAATTCCTCAATGGGTAAAACTCTGTTCAACACTGTCTATGTTAGCTGACACTTATAATTCTCAAAGTATTTTTTACTTTTACCCTTGTTAAAAAGTCACCCCAAAATGTCATGTCAAACTTCCATTCAGTTTTCAAGCAAAAAATGAATAGAGGATCATGAATAGAGGAAAAAATAAAGAGGAACATGAAAAATTAGGGAACGGGGCAAGCCAGAAACGTGTGGAAGTAGAGCAGTCCTACTGTGAGCATCTGGTCTCTGCGATGAGGTGTCAGTGAGTTTCAGTTTACTTCGGGAACTGCGTCATCATGTAAGATACATCTTCATAGCTGTAGGGTTTTCAAATGCTAAGCATTCTTGTTCCATGGGGTATAAGCCAAGAAAACACAATGCTCTTTTCCCAACAGGTTCCTTAGGACTATATTTATGACATCTTTAAAATAATCAAGGATTTTCTAGTCGCTATTGAAAAGAGGACTTTATCTTTTCTTTCTTTTTTTTAAATTAAAGTTTATTGGGGTGACAATGATTAGTAAAGTTACATAGGTTTCAGTGTACAATTCTATAATACATCATTTAAATATCACATTATGTGCTCACCACCCAGAGTCAGTTTTCCTTCCATCACCATGTATTTGATCCCATTTACCCACCTCTACCAATCCCCTACAGAACTTTAGCTTTTCTCATTGTCTAGAAACAACAGTTTCCATCACATCATTGTCACTGAGTCACTACTGAAATTCTTCTAGGAGAAATGACTGAGTTTTCCTTTTAGTCATAAGCTGAGTTTCAAGAGCAAGACTACACTCATAAGAGCAACTTATTCTATTATATTTCTTAAAATCTGATCACAGGTTCTAGACAATTAGGGATCCTAGTATTTCAGACCTAGGAAATGTTCACAGATTGTTCTTCTAGTTCAAAAAAAAAGATCATTTACCCATTCTAAAATGGATAACTTCCAAACAACCATATAGGAAGTGTACATTTTGAGTTCAAATTGTAGATCAATTTCTCCAAACTGTAGCTCTAATTTCTTCTATTTTTTCTTATTTTTACTTTAAAATAAGGACTTCAAAGACAACTATGTGTGGGTTTATTCTATATATTAATAGTTGAAGCAGAATTTAATTAACCATTTTCTTACAGGGGCAGATTTATGGCTTTCAATATTTAAATGTCTCTCATGTGTGAGAGGAATAGGGTTTTTCAATGTGGCACCTGAGAACAGGTGTAGGACCAAGGGCTGGAACATACAGAGCTATCCTGATAGAAAATAGACTTGCTGAAGAATTTAAATAGGAAGATGCCTCAGGAACAGTGAAATCCCCTCCCTAGAGATTGTCAAGGAGTGTTTAACCGAAGGCGCTGTGCAGGTTGTCCTTGCTTTTTTATTGAAAGCAGAGAAAAAGACCATAATCTTTCTTTCAACCATGACCACGACACTCATTTCTCAAATCCCTGGTTGAGAAGGGTAATTTGAAGAGATCACCAGGGAAGGGAATGGAATATCTACTTAATATTAATACTGTGTGTGTACAAATGCTTTGTTCCGTTTATTGAATCAGTCCAACATTCCTGTGAGACAGATAGCACACCTAAGACCTGGCAGGATACATTTGAACTCTAATCCTTCAGATTCCAAAATTCATGTTCCTTCCACAAATAACATCGCTGCTTTATCCTTTCTCTGAAATTACCGCTCTAGTGAATTGTCTTCTGTAGAAAGCGATTTAAAGAGAAAGGCTTCCAACTGATTTTGCAATAAAAGATGCATCCTCAAGACACCTGCCATTCCCTTCTGCTCCTTGGGAGCTCGTTTCTGTATTTTAATGAGGACTCTGCATTATATGTGTTCAAGCCTGGTGGCGGCTCGCTGGCCAAACTACTCTCCAAACATGAACCAGGAGCAGCACGAGGCTAACCCAGGTGCGCCTGTGCACTTCAGAATCTACGGGAGGCACGCACAGCGCCCTCTGCTGGTAGGCACTCGACACAGAAGCGTTCAAAGGAAGCTAATATTCTGGGGAACGTCTACAGCACATGTTAATGGCACAATCACATGACTTAAACCCAGTGACTTTGTGAATAAGCTGTGCTCGTTGCAAAATTGATTTAACCTCTCTGAATCTAACCCCTTATCTGTGAGATATTAATCAGTATCTACCTTTCAGGGTTATTATGAGGATTAAAGAGAATTTATGTAGAGTACCGAGGCTATTGTTTATCACGTTGAAGGCTCTTAGTAAACAGCAGATATTATGATCCTCAATTTGTCAGCTTCTTATTGTAATAAACACCTGTCTGCGTTTGAAACTATAAAGAGATTTTGTCAGTTTTACTTTTCGATTATTTACTATATGCCAGTTTATTCCAGAAAGCTGACTGCAGGTAGCTTTCTGAAGATAATTGCTCTATTTAGTTAACTAAGCATAGCATTTTTCTAAGAAATGTATATATATATATATATATATATATATATATATATATATATATAAACAAATATAGTTATAGATATAGATAGATAGATAGTTATATATATAGAAATGTATATATATATATATATATATATATATATATATATATATAACAAATATAGTTATAGATATAGATATAACAAATTCCCTAGATTAAAAAGCATATTTACTTACAGTATACCCAGTGAGGGGCATAGAGCACTTTCTTGGAGTCTATAACATGATCTTGGTTATCAGGAAACTAACATTACAGTTGGAAAGACAAGCTCAAAACACATAAAAGAATTGGAGAGTCATTTATTACTAAACAGCATACTACTGGGAGCTTGACAGACTTCAGAAAACGGAGCCATCAGAGTGGGCTGGCGAAAACCAGGGAAGTCTTCACGAACTCCGGCAGCCCTACACTTTGGGTGGCATGGATGGGCGGTATCCTGAAAAGGAGTCACACGAGTGAGAAGTGAAGGTAGGAGTAACCCCGTGGATGGGGACCTTGGAAGAGCTCCCGGTAAATACTAAAGTAGTGGAGGAAACTGAGTAGATAAGACACAGCCAACTTATGGAAACATTTTGCCTGCAAGGAAAAGAAATCCAACTCAAGCTTAATTAGGAATATAAAAGAGAATATGTTGGTTCTGTTCACCAGGACGTGCAGATCTTTCTTCAGGCAAGGCTAAATCCAGGACTGCAAAAGCTGCTGCCAGCGCTGTCTCCTCTTCTCTCAGCTCAGCTTGCCTGAGATGGCCTCATTCTCTCCTAACTGCAGGTGGGCGACTTCTTCTATGTTTCCAGGGAACGTGGCCAGGGACAAGCCCAAAATATCAGGCTCCATGCTTAGCAATTTCGGTGGAAAGAATATTTTATACCGGTGGTTTCCTTAGTGTTGTTTACAGATGCTGGGGAGTCGGGAGAGGGTGGGTCCCTGAGACTTTTTCAGGGATCCACAAAGTCAAAACTACTTTTATAACATTAAGACATTATTTCTTTTTTTCACTGTGTTGATATTCACACAAATAGTGCAAAATCAATGTCGGCTCATATTGCTGGTGCCTTAGCCATTGGCCCCACATTGTACCAGCAGTCATTTTATTCACTGCCACACAATCACTGTTAGAAAAAATTAAAAATTCACTTAAATGAATTAAAAATTCATTTAAGAATGTCACTGATGAAACAGTAAAAATTATAATTCTTTTCAAAGCTCAACTCTTGAATACATGGCTTCTAAATATGAGTACATGGGCGTGTGTGTAACAAAGTAAGAAGTGTACATAAAGCACTTTTGCTGCACACCAAAGTGCAATTGTGCCATGAGGAAAAGCACTGGGGCGAGTGTTTGAGTTGTGAGCTAAACTAGCCACATTTACTCGTGCATAGAATACCATTTTAACTTGACAGAAATAATGAAAAGGTAAACTAATTATTCAGATTTGGGTATTCAGCATATATTTCCTGGACAGTGTTTACTGCAAATGATAAGATTTGAGCTTTCTAATTTTGAATTTAGGAAACTTCTATGTGCCATTGTATACAAATATTAGGTTGGAGCAAAAGTAATTGCAATTTTTGCAATTATTTTTAACCTTTTAAACCACAATTACTTTTATGCCAACTTAATACAGTTTTCTGATGAGGTCAGTAGTAATGTTAATGAATGTAGTTTTGTGGCATCTTATAATGTGAAATGTGTCAACATTGTTATATCTCAGTGAACTGATATTTTCCAAAGGACCAATGCATAATACTACAAAGCTATGCACCGATAAAAGATCATTCAAAGGGCATAATAGACCAGCGTATTTTATTGTAGCTCAGTAGAGAAAGCTCATTGATATGGTTTCAGATTCCACATTGCCAGTAACCTTGAAGAAACTGTCATTTGCCAAGTTTTTGTACAGTATCAAAGAAAAATATCCATACTATTTATTAAGACTCTTGAAATAATCCTCCCTTTTCCAACTACATATCTGTGTGAGGCCATGTTCTCTTCACATAACAACATACGTATTTAACCACAACAACGTATTTTACAGGTTGAATGCGGAAGCCTGTTCAGCCAAGCATTAAAGAGATTTGCAACAATGCAAAATCAAGTCATTCTTCTCACAATTTTCTTTTTTGTTTTAGGAAATATTTATGTGTTTAAAACACGCTATTTATATGACTTGACAAGGGCTAGCGCAGGTTGGGTCATGAGGACACCTCTTTAGTAAGTAGTACATGGAAGAAAGCAACAGCAGGGTGATGAACAGCGCCCCCTTGCAATGTGGGGTGTTATTAAGAGAATAAGGAGTGAGTGAAGCTGAACAGGCAAGCACAGCAATGGTACCCTACAGACAGTGATTCTAATTTTGGTCATTTGAGAAACACTCTCCCAGCAGCATTGTGCAGATTACTTCAGTGGTGAGAACCTGAATCAGACGCACATCACAGCCAGCTGGAGCATCACTCCAGACACAAGCTACAAAAGAGCTGGATTGAAATTATGACAGTAGAATTAGGAAGCAAGAGATATATCAACAACAACAAAAAGGAATAATACGACTCTCCATCTGGATAGATACGAGAAAAAGGGAAAGGAGAGGCAAAGATGACTCCAACATCCGTAGCCTAGAAAAGTGACCAAGTGTGTATTTGCAGGTGGTAGGAAGAAGGTATGTTTAAGGTGGGAAGCCAAGAGCACACCATTTCATCAGGAAACTATGCCCTTTCTAAACGCATGTCAGAGTCAGCTGAGCATGACCGTGCTCTGAAATCACATGGCTATTTGGTGGCACAGAGATGCCTAAGTGGATAGTATTCTTATTCTTCAATCTCTGCTCCCAAGAGATCACACGGGGGCTATGGGTCAATTTTCTAATGTCTCTTGAGAAATAAAAAGATTATAATGCCTCAGTGACTCAACTTTATGGTGAAGAGGAATGAACAGCGTTCCACCTTCAAGCAAAGTGAACGGTGGCAAGGATTTTTCAGTTAAGTGGAGTTTCCTAAGGCTGTGGGCTCAGGCCATGACCCACTTTCTGCTCCTAGCAGTTGTTCAGACCTATCCGGTATTTTCTTTCCCCTTCGCTTCAATTTCTTAACTTGCAAACTGTATGTAGGAACCCCTTATAAAAATATTTAGAAGCCTCATTACTTAACATTTATGAAGTGCTAAGTGTTACATGAATATGGAAAGCGGTAAGGATGGTTACCCCAGGGCTCTATCTTCATACCATATCTTTCTTGCCAATTGTTTCCCCAATCACATTATAGAATTAGAAGAGAACACTTAAAAATGGAAATGAGTACAGAAGAAAAGGAGTTCACAGCCATGGAGGTGAAATGTACTTTCAGTTGGCACTGAAAGCAGAATGTTAATCAAAAAGACAGAGAAATATGAGGAGCCTGATCATGGCAGGACCTGACAAGGCTAACTGTGCAATTGAGCCAGTATATGAAGAAAAAAGATAGCTCAGAAACGCAAGGTTACAGGAAAGAAGAATAACAAGGCCAAAATGCCATGTCCAGCCGACCCTGTGGCTCAACGACGATGCTTTGATCTTTCTGAGGTGCTGAGTGAAGTGCTCTGGTGGTTTCTGGGGGGTTAATCTGGAGTTGTTTTGTAACCATCACGGACTGTTGGTGCAGTTCCTTTTGCCCCCACTGTTTCCTGGGGACCCAAGGCCATAACTTCTCATCTTCTGGAAACAAGAAGGGCTGTGTAGGAATTTGAGAGCATATGTGTGCACATGTGTACATGAGTGTGTGTGCGTGTGTGTGTGTGGGGGGGTGTGTACGCACTGGGCCACAACAGGCAATACAGTTCCATTCTTGAGTGCTATTGTTAGGGAACTGGAGATTCCTGCACCCTGGACTTGAACAAACGCTGTGTTAAAATTGCCTGATTGTGGGGATTTTTCAGAGATCAGTCTGACTGAGTTACTTCCTGGGATTATTGCACATAAAGATTTTTATTTCATGTTTAAAATAAGCGACATATAGAGCTGTGATGATAAATGAATCAGATAACCAACAGTTTATAGAGCTTAAAAACATATGCGTGACTAACTAGATTCTTACACCCGCCCAGTCCTTCCTTCACCTAAAATTAGATGCCCTTGTAGCATTATCAACAGCTGGTCCATCCTCATCACTCATTGATCAAAGATTTTTAAATCTTACACATGTAATCAACAGCCTTATGAAAGAATGCTCTTTACATTGTATAACTGCCCTTGCTGTTCCAATATTACAAATAGGGATTTCCAAAGGCTGTGTTATTGATTGAAGTAAATTTAGCACTTCTAATTCCCCAAGAAAAAAGAATGTCACTTGTCACACAAAGTAGTAGTTTATTACATAAAGAGAGACTATTTTAACAACCAAGTGACTAGAGAATACAAACATAAAAAGTGATGCTTTAGAATGTCTGTGACCAATTTATATCATCAATCCTTTTCTCCGGCTGTAGTGACAGAATAGATGACCTTAAGAAAGTAAGCAGCAAAGCACTGAGGCTCCAGAGACAAACACCTTGGATTCAAATCCTGTCTCCCCCACTGACTAAGTGTGCGCAGATTAATGAACTTCTCTATTTTTTGTGGAAGACACACCCTAGAATGATCTCCAATCACTCAAGATTATACACACCCTTGTATAATCTCCTCCCTTTGAGTGCTAGCTCCTAACCAAAAGAAGCTGTGGATTTGCTTCTCACCAACAGAATATGGCAATAGTCTGGAAATTTTGCAGGCGTGATTAAAGTGCCTAATCAGGTTAGGATTAATCTGATCCTGTATTGTTTTATAACCACAGTATGGTATAAAAGTATGGTATAAAAATTAAATAATCTAAGCAGAGGTCACAATAAGTCATCAAAAAATTGAAATAATTATACAGATTATTTGAAATATGCACAATCATTAGTGTTGAAACTCTCCCTAAGTGCATAATATATATTAAAATAATAGCTAATGACTATATTATAGCTAATTATTATAGCTAATTAATATAGCTAATAATAGCTAATTATAATAGCTAATTAATGTAATAATAGCTAATTATATTATTAGCAAGATGCAAAAATTTTAAATGACACATTCATAATATATTGAAGAAAAAACAAACTTAAATGTTTCAGTCAATCTACTTGATAAAATTTCATTAAACATAATGGAAAATGTTTAGATCAGGAGTGTCAAATCTTTTTTCAACGTTTTTTACCAAGGGCCATATGCAGTAAAATACATAAACAGCCGGGCCACTCACTCGAGGTGAAGTATGTATTGCCTCACCTGGTTTATTTAAGTAAATTAAACATATTTTTGGAATTTGCTGCGGGCCAATTAACAATGGATCATGGGCCGCAGTTGGCCCGCGGGCCGCAGTTTGGACACCCCTGGTTTAGATGCTTCTTTGGAGGTTTTCCACTAAATATTAAAATTTAAAAAGGCACAGACCATAGGGGAGGTACCTGTTCTTCCTGAAAGAGTAATAATAGCTGAAATAATACACAGAAGGCAATATTACATCAAACAAAAATACATGAGTATGTCAACAGACATTAGAAGACTCACAGCAAATTGGTTGAAGAAATATTCATTAGAACTAATTACAAATTGACAGAAGTTTGCCACTAAACAGTTAAATAAATGTACAAGAATTATATATATGTCAGTTTATAATACTTGCTAGATTCTTTCAAAAATAAAATAAATGGAGAATTCTGGCTTTTGTGATCCTCTTAAGGAAATATGTACAAGATAAGACATTCTTAACAGTAAATAATTTTTGACAAACAAAAGTTTGTAAAAATTTCATGTAATAATATATCTACTAATGCATGAAAACTTTAGCTAGATTTTAAATAGCGGGTGCCAAAAAAAGTATACATATTTTAAGAAAGGAAAAAACTGTATTAAAATTGTAGTACTCAATATATACCGATAACAAAAGATAAATACAAGTCACGCTTGACTTCTGCAATTACAAGAAGTGATCAAAGTGGTTACCATCAGTGTCGAGACACTTCTGGTTACAGCGAACTACTGCTTGAGCAACGTTGACCAAAGTGTCCACTTGTATACGTTCTTTTGGCACCTCATTATTTTATGAAAGTTACATATACAGTGCCACACATAAAATTCACTTGCTACATCATCATATATAAATTATAACAGAAAACAAGTTGAAGGTAGGAAAGCACAGAAAGCTAACAGATACCATCAATGTGGTTAACATCATAAAAAGACTTTAGAATATATTATAACTTCTCGCTATGCAAACACCAGCTTGCCCCAGACCAACACTCCTTCTATTACCAGAGGATGGGACCTTCTCGGCACAGCGTCCAGGTTCTTGGCGTCTCGAGCAAAGAATTGAACAAGATACCAAAATAAAGTAGTGAAAAAGCAGTTTATTAGAAGAGATAGCACACTTCAAAGAAACAGAAGCGGATCCGAACAGTAGAGAATGGCTCAAGGGCCCAACATGGCATTATTAGGAGCAAAAATACACTCCAAAGAGTTTGGAGCGGGCTGAGGCAAAGAAGAAGCTCAAAAGGCAAAAAGGCCCAAAGGGCCAAGGGCCCCGGGCTCAAAAAGGGCCTGACTGGTGAGGTCTTAGAGTTTTTATCCTTTTTTCTCTAGGATGGGCTGTTCCTTTCCTGGTGTGGGACCACTTGATTGACACCTGTGGCTGACAGGAGGCTATTACCTCATCTTTTTAGACTGCGCAGGTGTGAGTGGCCGGTTTGAGCTAGTTGGGTATCTTGTACCCATTTGTTTACAATGAAATGGGGAAGTTTTGGACAGAGAGGGGAGGTCTTTAGGGCGGTAATGCAGAGACCCAATGCCTATCTCTAACTGTCTGCCTTGTTTTCCCCTTGAGAGACATGATCCCCACAAAATCTCTATGGGAAGTTGAGGGACAGGAGGTCTGTTCTTCTGTATCTGCTTCCTGCTGGGCAGGGGCGTAGAGCTGTAGCTCCCTATTGGGGGATTCACAGAACTCTCACCCTATCTGATCTCAAATGAGAGGAAGGGGTCTTTGGTTGGGACTGGCAATCTTGCTGGGATATCCTCTGTATCCCCAAGGCCCCTGAATGAGGAAAAATAGATTTTAATTAATAAATCTGTTAGCTCTCTAGAGCCTGTGGCCATTCAACCAGTCGTTTAGGTGGTATCAATTGTCCAGGAGCTAGGTCAAGAATGACTTGGAAAGAACTTTAGGCTTCAATGATTACAATCAACAGCTAGACTGGTCTGGGAGGTCTGGGATGGCTTGGGGGATGCTGGGAAGTCACAGGCTTTTAAGTAGTTATCTGAGGCCAGGAGCAATCTTTAGGATTTCAGAAACTGTTTAGAAGGGTAATCAAAGCCAGCGGCTAAGGAGCTAAGAAACTAGGGAAAAGGAGACTTAAAATTTCTATAGTGAGGGAGCTCCCATATCACTTCCAAGTACAGTTAGAAAGAGCGTATAAAATTTTTAAAGTCCAATTGAAAGCATCAGATCAAGAAGCCAGAACTTGAGGGTCAAATATTCCAGAGCGAAGGAAAGGTCAGAGAAGTAAAACCAAAACTGTGTTCTGCTTTTCCCTTTGAGGTATTTGCTGATTCATGAGCAGAGCAAAACTAGAGGCTAAGAAACCCAAAACAACATGTCAGCTAAAAGCTGAGAAGCTAGGCAGAGCTACCAGCAATCTCTTTGTATTTTGGAGACAAAAACTGAATTTCGGAGCCCATCAAGGACAGGAAGTCCCAGTGAATACCTGGCCCTTGGATGCAACCCCTGAAGGATAACGTTCTGAGAATAAAGTAGAAAATAGTGAAGGCTTTAAAAATACTGCAGTCCAGACTGGAATCAGTACTACCTCTGATTAGGCAAAAGTGATCTGCTCCTACTCTCACTACCTGTCAAAACCTAAAACTAATTCCCTCTACACAGATATTCTTACGATCATGTAAAATGTCTAACATTCAATTAAAAATACCAGGTATACCAAGAATCATTATCAAGACTAAACAGAAAGAATACAAGAACAGACCTTAAGAAGAGTCAGACAGACTTATCAGACACAGACTTTAAAATATCTGTGATTAATAGATCCAAAAAATGATGTTAACAGAATTTTGGGAGAAAAGTGGACTATAATTTAAAAATCAAATAGAAATTCTACAACTAAACAATAGTTAAAATCAATCATTCAATAGATGAATTCATCAGCAAATTGGGCTCAGTTGAAAAGATGATTTTACTGAACAGAAACAAAACATGCAGATTAACGCATGAAAAACTATGGGAAATTCAAAAAACAGTATAAGAAATATATAAGAATGATTAAAATGTTCTATGATATATGTAATCAGCATCCCAAAATGATAATACAGTGAATCAGGCAAAAGAAATATTGAAGAGATGTGGTGTAGAATCAGGAAAAATTGATGGACGTCGACCTGGATATTCAAGACATGCTATAAACACCAAGAAGGCAAAACAGTAATAAATTCACACTTATGCACACCATAGTAAAACTGTTAAATGCCAAAAACGGAAGTCTTAAAGATAGCCAGAGAAAGCAGTCACATTATCTTCAAGAAAAAATAAGACTGGGCTGAATTTTTAACAGAAAATAAATCAGCCAAAAGACAATAAAAGGATACATTTACAGGGCCCAAAAGAAAGTGCCAAACTAAAATTATGTAGTCCATGAAATGAAGGTAATTCATTTCAGAAATAAAGGTAAAATTGAGATGTTTTCAGACTAATGAAAACTGAGAAAATTCATCACCGGTCGACTTTCTGAAAATAATTGCTAAAGGAAATTTCTCAAGCAACAGGAAAACAATCTTAAATAAAAACATGAGGCAAGGGGAAATACAGGGTGGCAGAAAGTGGTAAGTATATGGATAAACATAAATAAAGTTTGACTATACAAAATCATAATAGTAATGTGCTGCAGAATCTAAAATGTATCAAAAATATATGATAACAATAATGTGAAAGGCAGAATAGGAATGAATGGCATCAAAGTATTCTGTTTCCAACATAATCAGAGGATTGATAAAAATATTTTTATTAGACTACAATATGTCAAGGGTAAGCATTAAATAATAATAAAAGAAGGTATAACGGACAAGGTAACTAAAATTAAAATTAAAAACAGAAATACTTTACTGCTCTAAAAGAAGACAATACAGTAAAATGATGACTATAGAGAACAACACGACTAAAACACTTGACATATTTCACATATATGAACTACTACACACAAATTGCAGGATATACATGATTTGCACATGCACATGCAACATTTACTACAATTGCCAATATGCTGGGCTATAAGGCAATTCTCTACAAATTTGCCAAGGATTGAAATTCATACAGAGAATATTCTCTGACTGAGATATGCCCCATGTGTTTGAAAATCAAACAATATAATTCTAAACTAAGCCATGGATCAAGAAGAAATCACAGTGAAAAAAAAATTGAACTTAATAATTATACTTATGTACAAGACAAAATAAAATTTCTGGAGTGCAGTTAAAACCATTCTTTGAAAGAAATTTATACCCTGTGATTAATACATTAGAAAAGAAGGTTGCAAGTCAATGATCTAAGAATTGAATTCAAGAATTTAGATAAAAGCTTAACAAATTAACTCCCCCACAAAAAAGTAAGGAAGCAGAAAGGAAACAAAAAATTAGGACTAGAAATTAATAAAATAAAATACAACTAATTCAATAGAGAAAATCAACAAAACTGAGAGAACACAGTCTGTCAATAACAAATATACAAAGATGGCATCATCTCAGATTTTACAAATATTTAAAGGACAATAAGCGGAAATTATGATAATTTTATGCTCATGGGTGTTTTTTCCTGACACCAAAAACCTATTCTCTGATTGTCCAGGCACCAACTGGGTGTGCGACAATTCCATTCCATTCTGTTCTGATTTTATCCACCCAGAGTCAGTGCAGACTCCACAGGTTAAGTAAGGGCTCAGTCCCATAGGACCTCTTCCACTTCAGACACTAGTCACAAATCCAGGGCCGCCCATGCTTCCAACCAACTTGCTATAACACAGGGATTCCCTCCTCAGGTTCCATGATTTGCTAGAACAGCTCACAGAACTCAGGCAAACAGTATACTCATACTTAGGTTTACTGGTTTATTATAAAGGATACAGCTCAGGACTGGACAAATGGAAGAGGTGCATAGGGCAAGATATGGGGCAGGAGGAGACTGTTTATAGCAGCACCATCTATTAATAGCAGAAAAATTAAAAGTATTCAAATGTTGATTTAGAATACATAAATAATTGTGCTATATTCACACAATGGCATACCATTCAGTAATGAGAAGGAAGAGATCAAAAATACACAATATAATGTTGAGAAAACCAGACACAAAATACTATTGTATGATTCTACTTGTATAAGTTGCAAAAAAGCAGGCAAAACAAATTGAACTACAGTGTTAAAATTCAGAAGAGTGGTTACCCTGAGAAAGGCAGTTACTAGGAGGGTTCCCCAGGGGGTCTCTAGCACACTTCTCAACATTATGCTTGTTTCATGGCTGCTTTTACTTTGTGAAAAGTCATCAAGTTGAATATTATGACTTTTCCGAATGTAAGTTAAACTTGTAAAGGGTTTAAAAATAAAACATGATTTGAAAAATGGGATAGAGCTTATTTCCTAGAGAAAATGAAGACTACGCCAACATATCTAACATGAAAACTTCCAATGACTTTATTTTTTTAAGTTACTTTCATGACCTTGAAGGCATTTTAGTTTGCAGTTCTTGCTTTTTGAGGCAGAATATAGAATACAATCCTATTTTTTTGTGGTTGGGCTTGAGCTATGGCTCTGAAAATGGCAGATCTGAGCTACTAAATTGCTCCTTGAGGAAATTTGCAAACATCTTTGGACTGAGTGGAGGGCATGGGGGGGAGTGGAGAAATATCTTAAACTAAGTCAGGTAACAGAAACCTCGGTGAAGCCCCGGGGTTGTCTCCCTTCCTGATGGGTCTTCTGAATGAACAAGTGCCATGGGCATCGTCCTGTGACCGAGGATTGAGAAAGCTGCCACCTGCATGCAGGGCTAACTCTACCATCAAGGGAGCAGAAACTTATAAGGAGGGCCAGGTACGCCACTGGCACCCCACAAATATTAACAGACTAGCGGTTTGGGAAACGATGATAAAAGGGCCACCCACCCCAAGGAGAACCTTAGGGGACAATCTTACTGCTTTCAGGTAGCCATGTAGACTTTTTAAAAAGTAGCCAAGTTAATCTAAAACATAACTTCAGCTAGATTAACTTTAGATAAGGAGTATCTAAAATTGTCCTAACTCATTTTCTGAGTTACCTAGTTATCTTCTTCTGCGTATTTCAAATTGGTGTTCCTATATGCATGTTACATGCTAATTTTGCACAGCTACAGAAGTATAGAAAAAGCACCAACCAAGAGTCAAATGACAGTTTTAGTCCCAGCCTTGCCATTTATTAGCTATGTGACCTCACGTAATTCATTCCCTTAATCTTTCTGGGCTATGTTTATTCATCAGTAATATAAGAGATTTTGACTAGACAATTTCTAAAGTTTCTTCTAGTGCTAACATTTTCCTGTTAACCAAATGTCCAGTCCATGTTAGTACCAACATTCACTTGCTTCGGCTATGATAACGAAGGACCACAAATAGCATGGCTTAGAACAACAGACTTTGATTATCTAACAGTTCTGGAGGCCAGAAGTAGGAAATCAAGGTGTCAGCAGGGCTGCTTCCTGCTGTGGGCTCTGAGGGGAGGATCTGCTCCATGCCTCTGTCCTAGCTTTTCGTGTGGTGATTTACTGGCACTCTTTTGTATTCCTCGGCTTGTAGAGGTATCACCCTGATCTCTGCCTTCATCTTTCATGGCATGTTCACTCTGTGTGTCTGCTTCTCTGCTCAAATGCCCCCCATATATAAGGATACAAGTCATATTGGATTAGGTCCCACCTTAATAACCTCATCTTGACTAATTAATATCTGCCATAACTTTATTTACATTCTGGGGTATCAGAGATTAGGACTGAAACACATGAATTTTAGGGGGGACACAATTTGACCCATCACAGACTTTACTTCCAAATCAGGTCCCATTTGCCTGCTACTGGAGACTGAGGAGTCAACGTAATTTTGGGCGACACAATTTAACCCATAGTAGCACCCATGGGTATTAATTTAGTCTGGGAAAATTATCCCGTAACACAACCTACCCCTGTACCTTCTCAATCCTTAAGTAGAATCTAGGAAGCAATGTCCTTGTCTCCCAGAGCTACTATGCCCTGTGCACGCAATATTGACCATCACCTGCCACTTGGGTTACTTGTTACCATCATCTCCTTATTGATTGCCTCTCCCAGATGTCATACAATGACCACTTGAGTTTTCCATGCCTTTCAGACAATGTGCATTAGGCTACCTGTCCTCCAGGCTTCCCTGCCTCTTCTTTCTCCTATCACCACTCCAACACACCTGTCCCACATGCACACAGGTGCACACCACATCACTCATACCAGCAGGACTCTACATGCATGACAGATAAGGCCAGTTCGGTGGCTCAGATGCTATAAATGGCTATCGGTGTAACGTCAGGCAGACCTGCCCGTGCCATTCACTTAGCAAATTAAATTGTGAAAGGGTGCTTCAGCCTGTGTCTTTCCCCCCCAGTCCATCTAGTACAATTGTGTAGATTCAGGCAATGAATTTGTTTTGTCAAGTATTTTTAAGACATTGCTGGTTTGCATTTTTGTTTTTCCCTAGCAGAGCAGGGGTAATGCTGACTCGGTTCTCTTCCTACCAAGTGAATTAGAGCAATTACTTACAAGTGATAGGATGAGTAAGGTAGCAAAAGTTTCAGGAACACACTGAATGCTGTTTTACACAACATCTTTTTGGTGTAAAGGTGAATAACAATGAAAATCTAAATCTTCTCTTCCCACTACCCCCCATAAATTAGGATCAAAGGAAAATGTTACAGTCCATAGTTATCAGTAAAATAGAAAACAAAAGTCTTATTTTTAATTGGGAAGGAAACTTAATTGTGCCCAACACTTCAGTTGTACTTATAGGTTGGAAGTGGGACAACTTCAGGTCACCAGCTATTTAATTCCATCCAATCTTTACCAAGTAACATGTGACATTACTTCCAAATAAAACTTCCATGCATTATGGAATGAGGAGGCCCTAATTTTCCAAAGAACAAAGATAATGTATATTGGCATCATTGAAATATCAGAGACTTCCTGCCATAAGTAGGAAATAGACTGCAACTTCAAGTTTTCTAATTACATTTCTAAAATTTAGGTTGTTTTGTCATAATCATCACTCCCAGAATCCCATGTAAGTCTACTTAAAACATGTGTTCTTCCCCTTGACATTTGAAAAAATAAATAAAAAAAGAGAAAACACCTCAAGACAAAAATACATAACACTTCAAAGGGCAGGTTGACATTGACAAGCTCCAATTATCTGGTAACCAAAAGACCCTCCAACCAGTGAAGTTAGCCAAAATACTCAAAATGTGGAGGTTTCGACAACCTGTGAGGAAAGCTTCAGCAGATTGTACTGCCACGCGGGCAGACAGTGAGGAGTGGGTGGAACCCAGCCATCCAGGCTGGCAGGATGGCTCACAGCATGAGACTCTGGGTCTTGTGGACTCCAGGATCCAGAAGAGGTGCTTCTAAGAGAAAGGCAACCCCTTAACATGTACAGAAAAAAAAAATAGCACTATGGAGATAACCGACGACAGGTACCCTGGCATAGGAAAAAAAAAAAAAAAAAAGAGACAAGAGACCTATTTACAAGAAACAGAACACAAAAGGCAAAGGCTGGGCAGAGGGCTAGGATGCCTGCCACTGAGTCTAATGAGGGTCAGCATGGATCATAAAAGCCAAGGCTGTTAGGACAAAGCAGCTGGGGGTCAAGTGGCACCAGCCGTAGGCGGAGGAGAGGCTCAGAAGCTGGGCTGCCGGAGCATCTGGTGGTTATTCATTCTGATGTCCACAGAGCAGGGACCTGAGCCAAAATGCATGGTCGTCTCAGAACCCAGTGAATGTACCCTCTTCGTTTTTCCCTCTTCATCTCCCATTGCTTCCTTCTCCTCTTCCTGTTTTCACATCATGTTTCCTTCTTATGTTCTCCTTATCAATTATTTCCTTATATGTTTTTTTGTCTCTCTGCTCCATTTTTAAATATTTGATATCTCTATCCTGTTTCTCTTCCTTTCTTTTCTCTTCTTTCCCCTGCCTTCTCCACTCTCCACTTGCTCCCCTTCAGTCTGTCTGCCTGCCTCTCACCGTCTCCCTCACTTCTCATCTCCTTCCCTCTGTTACTTATCCTTTGTTACCTAAGCTTAGTGTCTCTTGTTATCATCATATCAAAAGACATGTTTTTCTTAATTTAATGTAGCTATTCAATGAAACTTTAATATCCTATGTTTTAATTTGTAGAGAAGATCTTTGAATGTTTTATATTTATTTCTCATAAAAACATAAAAGCAAACAAATTATTTCCCTTTTCATGCACTGACTATTGGGATATTTTTTCTCAATAGGAAAAAAATAGAAAAAGAAAAACAGTTTCTCCCGTCTTGTTTTTAAATTTCCTAAGTCATCATTTGAAAAAGCATCACTAGCAATAAAATTCTTTGTACGTTATTAAATTCTATCATCTCATTGATTTACTATCCCTTTGTTATACCAGAGATAAAGAACATGAGAATCTGACCCACTGTTATAAATGGTAACAATTATATTCATCGCAGCTAGGTTCTCTGAACATCACAAAGGAGATAAGTGCCCAGCCCAATAATAGCAGTGGCCATAGAAGTCATGGTAATAAAATACAATCACTAAACCAATAATAAGTTCTCGGGCTGCATTGTTTCCCCAGCACTGGCCAGCAGTTCATTTTAATACAATAAGACCTCATTTCCAAATGATGTAAGGCAGGTAGAATGCAATTACTGCACATTCTTTATTTGCTCACCTAGACCTCCATATGTTTTCTGACCTCTTATTCTGAAATGGCTATTGAGGCTTATATTCTCTATTATCAGCTTGGCATTAGCTAGCTGGAAAAGGAAAAAGAAAAACAAGTGCAGACTTGACAAATTTATTGTCTGCCATAAGCACTTGTATCAATGAGGCTCAGTCTGAAACTCAATGGAAAAACTGAATAGCTCTGATGTTTCAAACGGTAGAGGGCATACCTTTGTTTATACTCAATGTTCAAAAGCTTTGACAAGAGAGTCCTGTCAGACATTATCAATATGTCCAGTTAGCACACAGATTGTGGACTTACAAGGTCTGACAATTAAGTGTGTGAACTTGCCACCCTGCGCTTACATTGTCAGCACTGTACAAACAGCTCAGTAAGGTTTCATGACCTGGGTGTATCAGGGTCTCACAGCTCTGTTCATGTTGATGTGTGGCAGTGTCTTGCTGAGTGGCATTCATTATTGCTGCATGTTTTTGTGTGCCATCGCGAGAATGTCTGAGCTTGAATTAGAGCAACGAACAAATGTTAAATTTCTTGTTAAACTTGGCAAGAGTGGACATGAAATCAGGGATAATGCCATGAGAAAACAGCAGTGTACGAATGGATTAAACATTTTTCTGAGGAAAGAGAAAGCATCACTGGTGAAGAGAGGTCAGGGTGGCCAGTAACGAACAGACCTGACAAAAACATTACAAAAATTTGTCGAATTGTTTGTCAAAATCATTAGCTGACTGTGAGAAGCACAGCAGGCCAAGTAAACATTGATAGAGAATCAGTTAGGAAAATCTTAACTGAAAATCTTGGCATGAGAAAGGTGTGTGCAAAAATGTTCCTGAAGTAGCTCACCGATGAACAAAGGCAAAGGAGAGTCGAAGTTTATCAAGACCTTTTGGAAAGGCAAGACGATATTTTGGGCCACGTTATCACTGATGATAAAACAAGAGTGTACCAATATGACCCTGAAACAAAGCATCAAAGTGCACAATGGAAGTCAGCCAATTCTCCATGACCAAAAATGTTCCCTCAGTCCAAATCAAGAGTCAAAACGATGTTGCTAATCTTTTTGATATTAGGGGGATTATTCATCATGAATTTTTACCAAGTGGACAGATAGTTAAACAAGTTTACTATTTGGAAGTGCTGAAAAGGCTGCATGAAAAAGTTAGACAAAAATGACCTGAACGTTTTGCCAAAAAATTCATGGCTCTTGCATCACAACAGTGCACCAGCTCCCACAGCACTGCCTCTGAGGAAGTTTTTAGCCGGTAAACAAATAACTGTATTGGAACACCCTCCCTACTCACCTGATCTGACCCCCAATGACTTCTTTTTTTACCCAAAGATAAAGGAAATATTGAAAGAAAGACATTTTGATGACATTCAGGACATCAAGGGTAATATGACGACAGCTCTGATGGCCATTCCAGAAAAAGAATTCCAAAATTGCTTTGAAGGGTGGACCAGGCACTGGTATTGGTGCATAGCTTCCCAAGGGGAGTACTTCGGAATTGACCGTAGTGATATTCAGCAATGAGGTATGGAGCACTTTTTCTAGGATGAGTTCACTAACTTAATTGTCAGACTTTGTATTGTCCATTTAAGTTGTTGGTCTACAAGTTTCAATTGACGTACGTTTGCAAATCTGCATAGCAAAATCCAGACATTGTCGTCATGATCCCAAGAATACTGCTCAGGAGCCAGTGTCCCCATTGCTTAATACTTATATGGCAATGTATTCTGCAGGAGAAACAAACAAGAAAAAAATACACACACACAGACACACACACGTACACATACACACACAGTGAATCCTCACTTAACATTGTCGATAGGTTCTGCAACTTTAAGCGAAATGACATATAGTGAAATCAGTTTTACCGTAGCCTAATTGACATAAATAAGAGTTAAGTTTCTATGGTATCTCACCAACATTATATTGAAATTTGAGGACCTGCTGTGTGTGTGAGATACTAATTTAGACATAGAGGACCAAACATTAACTTACATGATTATCTTGATAATCTAAGAATTTGCTGACTGTCCTTGCTCATGAGCAATCCTTTCTATGTACTTTTTATTTTCCCTTGGCTAGCCTCCGTCTTCATTCTTTTCCAAGGGCCCAGTTCTGCAGCTTCTTGGAATCTCTAGTGTTACTGATAAAATACATTTTGTAAAATAAGCCTAACTAACGTATTTTAGCAGTTGGATGCTATCTTATAACACAGGAAATATGAAAGAAGACTCTAATAAATGGAGAACAACAATGTTTTGAGAGGAAAAAACTATTCCCCAAAACATCAGTTCTTCCCAAATAAATATATAATGTGAGACAATTGCAATCAGTCACAAAGGGTTTTTTTTCTTCCCCTTTTTGAAACTTTACAAAATGATTCTAAGGTATATTTAGAAGAGTAAACAGGCAAGGATCACTAAGAATTTCTTTTTAATAGCAGTGAGAAGAAATTTTCTGTACCACCAATTAAAATGTGTTCTGTACCTACAATTAAAAACAGTGTAGTTACTGTACAAAAATAGACGTACGAACAATGGAACAGACTACTGAGATGGTAAATTCCATGCAGGCAGAGCCTACATGTGTTTTGTTCATGATTATTTTATTCATTCTGCTATCTCCTGGAACATAGTAAATGTTTGTAGAATAAATGAGCTAGCCGGATAAAGACAATATAAATAGTATTGGAATATAGATATACATACACACACAGCATATTAGAAAGACAAAATAAAAAATTAGTGAGAAACAAATGTATTATTCAAAAAGTGTTTTAAAATTTGCCATTTTGGGAAACAATATACTGTTTTAATCATCGCCTCCCAGAACACATAAACAGACTTGATGTCATCTATGATTAGAGTTAAAAAGAGAATCAATAAAAAACCAGAAGAAAACATAGGTGACTATGAATTTGATCTTTGGATCGGGGAAGGAGGAATTTTAGGGGAAAGGGAGGAGCACTTCTAATATCATTGACCTTAAACAAGTAGACAGCCAGATTTCCCCAGCAAAATGGGTTTATTTGGGAAAAACAAAGAATTACAATTCTGGATATGTGGTCTAACGGCAATTCACTCCTAAGTCCAGAGAACAAAGGAGAGGAATGATCTTTTACAGAGGAAAAGGGGAGGTCAGAGAGGCTGCTGTAAAGCAAGAGTTCATTGGAGGAAACTTTGTTCACAGCGCAGTGGCTTTTCACTGGCTGAGTTGTAAGTGTTTCTTTGGCTGAATAGTTGTCAGGCAAAGAGAAAATTCTCCTTCTTTCTTCTGTAGTAGTAGAGTAGAAAAACATCTTCCTGCTGGAGATGGAAAGTACCTACCTTCTTGTTAGGGGTAATTGAAGATGAGCGGTAAGGCATGAGAGCTCCCACTACAGACCCTCCCAACTCCAATTTTAATGAGGTTTATGTTTATTAATCTTCACAATGTTTAAAAGCAACATCAGATATCACAAAGGAAAAATTATCTCCGTTATCAGTATCCAGAATATCTGTGTATATCCATATACAATGAACAACACGACTTCAGGAGTGGTAAATCACATGGGAATGGCGCCCCTGTAGGTAAGCAACATGATATCTCTATGGGACCACACTCTCCCAGTAATTTGGCCTCCTGGAGGATACCTATATAGTTTGAAAACCTTAGGAGAGTATAAACACCTCGTATATGGATCAGTATCATAGAAAGCTCAAGCTCAGCTCTCGGATCGCTTAGATCAGCGATCCCAGATCAGCGGCATCACCATCGCCTGACTCGCACCAGACATACTGAATCAGAAACTCTGGGGTGGGGCCCAGCTCCTGTGCTGGGTGTTACTGATGCATACTAAAGTTTGAGAACCACTGAATGAAACAAGCCACCATCCATGTTACAACCAAATCCACAACCTCTTCTCAGTTCAACTCCATTCATTACCATTACGAGCCACAAGTATCATTTTCGCACCCACTGGTCATATTCTTTTGCCCCAGGCCCTTCAGCCAATCATCTCTTGGAACATATATTTTTATCAGGATATTTCCACCATGTTAATGCCCAGGAAGTTTTTTACTGTCCAATATGTCCAAGATCCAGGATTCAGAAATCAAAGACAGGAGAACATTAATAGCACAACAGTCCTACATTTCAAGTAAGGACAGGCTGAAGTAGTGAAACTCTAAAATTGCCCCAATCATAAATCACCACTAAAAGATCTTCTAAGAAAAGAAAAATAGAATGCAAGACATCACTTGATAACATTAGAAATACGTAAAGAAATGATAGATGATGTCAAATGACAGTGACCTTTTCCCAGAAGACCTAAAGCAGGGGAGGGAGGCCGGGATCATGGCGGGAAGACAGGTTTGAGACCTCCATGTGCCCTTACCCCAAAGATGTTCATATTATCTCCACCAATACCCGATACAAATATTTATGATTAGTAAGAAAATTCCCAAATATTCAAGAGAAAAGCAACTGAAAATCATACACTGACAAGTCATAGAAGAGAAAATTAAAATAGTTAATTTATGAATGTGAAAATATTAAGCCTTTTTAGTACTGAAAGATAAAAAGATAAAGCTAGAGAGTTTAGTTTGTATTTATTAAATTGTCAAATATTAGAAAAAACTCATAATACCAATTGAAGTATTAAATGATCACAAATATTCTAGCAGGCAATTTGGAAAGTTACATTAAAAACCTTAAAATGCTGAATCTTTCTGACTCAGAAATTCTTCCAGTACTCCATTCTAAAGACATGAAGAGAAATATGGACAAAGAGTTAAGATTTTACCTGAATGCTATTGATAATAACACAAATTGGAAATGATCCAATTGTGAAATTATAATAACATAAGAAAAAGTTCATGAATTTCCTTGCAAAAAATAGGTTATGGAATTGAATATTTAGCATGAGTTCAAACATATAAAATATAATAAGCATATGCACATACTAAAAGGTTAACAGTATTCATGTCTGGGTGAATTTTCTTTTCCTTTGCCATTTTTCCCAAAATTTCTATAATAAATAAGAATGGTATTTACCAGGGGAAAAAAATTCTTTACAAGCTGTCACATGAAAATCGCATCTGGAATATTTGGGAAATATTTGAGGCCATGTGATTTTCTTAAAAACTACAAATCACAATAACATTTAATAAGTTTTAATGCCACAGTTATTCCATTCAATTAGTGTTAATTAAACTTTTGTAACATAAGTCCATTTTTTCCATTGACCTGCAACATATGATCAGAGATATCTTCACATTGCAAAACTCTTCCATTATATATAATCAAAAATTCAGAAAAGAAAAACCCACAAGTTTACTGACTGTGTTTGGAGAAGACTCAAGCACTCCAGCATTATCTTGCTATCCATCATAACACCCCCTGCTTTTCTCTCCACTCCACCAACCCTCTAGGATGATTTTCCCATGACTGGTAATGTTTGTCAGATAGCTCTCTTCTCCTGCCTTTTTTGATGACAACATCAAACAGAATAAATGCAATATCATATCTTATTAATAATAGGTGGGCTCCCTTTAAATCCTTTTGGTCCAAAATTTCCAATTTTGAAAGAAAATATTTAACTCTATCCATCCATTTTAGAACAGGCAAGGGTAAAATTGATTTTGAAAACTTTTATGCAAAATACCCTAGAAAATAAATAATTTTAAATGTAATCCTAAATCAGAGCCAAAGGTGGGAATGTTCTTTGAAAAACCACAATAGTCCATTTCAGAGGGTATTCAGTTACCTCCTAGGGTTCTCATCATTCAAATGCAGTATTAGTTGTAACATAAATGTACCTGCTTTGTTCATTGAATTGCATGCAACTGATGGATCCTGTACAGGTTTAAGCATAGGCAAGTGGCTGGTGGACTTGGCATTGAGGCTATAAATGCAGATATAAGAGCACAGGGAAAGGATATTCAGTAATCCAGGAAGCCCCTGCTGCATCAGCCTGTGGAGCTTGCAAAACCCAAAAAGCTGCTGAGCTCCAGATTCCTTCTTCCTGTTGGAGCTGGGATAAGGCACAGGTAAGCTGATCAACATGATAAGATGTGGTGAGCATATTAAATTTAACAAGCAGCCTATTTAACACACCTTAACATGCCCAACTCACTTATACCTATAGATGTTGAGTTCAGAGCACAGACAGACATATCCTCCGATCACACTCTCCCTAACCCTTAATTGTTGGTGAATCAAAGATGAGCAATCCTCTTATCACCATATAATTTGAATGGAAAATGCAAGACTAACATTTGTTGCGGGTATTAATCTTTACAGCTGTGGATTCAAGTGTACAAGTACACAAATTTATCTCCCTATTTTTGAGTATTGCTTGCTTCGCAAGTTGCCGTTTTACTATTGAACCACTTTCATGATTGTCTCAGTCTTTCTCTCTCCTTTCCTTAGAGAAGCAATGTGAAATACTAGATAAGCCTATGTGTCTGACCCTGCATCCATTCAGGTACCGTCTCTGTCACGTCATTGTTGTGGGCATTGGGCATATTATTTAATCTCTTTGTGCTTCAGCTCTACCCTCTGTCAAAAGGGGGTGACAACAATAGCCACCCACCTCTGAAGGCTAATCAAGATAACACATATTAACGGTGTCTGGCACACGGTAAATCTATGTGAATGTTACTGCTGTCCTTACAGTTGAATTAAGTTCCTGGGAGCTTCAACTTTGCTGACGCATTGGTCTATCTCATCCAAAACTCCCCGTTGGACTTGGGGGGCCATCTACTGCTGACATAAATCAAACTGTCAGTGGTCTTGGTTCCAGTCAGAATCCCACAAGCCACCCACCCATTAGGCCTCTCTGGTCCAACAGCCCACTCTCAGCTTCTTCTGAATTTCTCAGTGCAGCAACAAATCTCAGATCCTCCTGGGGTCCATGTCACCTGGATTTTCAGGAGATGCACCGTAGGGTCAAGTTTATCTCATAGTCTCTCTCCCTAAAATGTCACATCACCATTTTCCATTTGTACCCTACTCAAGCTGCATCACGTCACTGTGTGAGGGTAAGTGAAGAAGGGAACTTTTCTAGGTGGCTTACTCTACACCAAGGGTCAGCAAACTTTTTACCTAAAGGTCCAGATGTTAAATATCTCAGGCTTTGCAGGTCATATCATCATTGTCGGTATTATTGCACTTCGTAGTTGTAGCAGGAAAGCAGCGGTAGAAGATAGTTAAATAAATGAACATGGCTGTTTTCCAACAAAGCTTGATTTACAAAAGCAATCAGCAGACAGCATTTAACCTGTCAGCCATGGTTTGCTGACCCCTGATCTAGACCAGAAACTCACTCAGAACGCAGACTATGTCTAGGTCTTCTCAAAAGTCTACACGGAGAATCTACCACTTTCCATTCATAGGAAGTCAGTGATATTTTATAAAAATTAAATGAAAGAAAGAATAAATAAATGTGTTCCTTATCACTACTTAATAAATCTATACTGGTCTTTTAAAGTCAATCATCTGTTTTGGAGGAGATTCAGTTGCATCTTTTAGAAAGTCTGCAAGCAGACTCCCTCCTGGGTTTGTACGTGTCTAGTCTGGGCCTTCTCTTCACTTGGTTTCAAAGCTCCTTTCAGGGCTTAGCTAAAAGTCTAAGAGAGCCTGGAGCCCTGATACCAGCGCCAACAGAGGAAGCTTCTGGAACCTGGGAAATCAGATTCCATCAAGTTCTCAGAGATAACTCCAGCTCTAACAAGTGGAAAAACTGAGGAATATCAGATGGATACCACTGACATGAAGGAATTAAACTTTCTCTGGCATCCTGGGATCCCCTGAGGTTTATAAGGCCTACCTATGGGTGGAAGAGGCCAGAATGACTAAAATACATTCAAGTTTTCAGAAGCTTAATAGATGCAACTGTGACAGATGCAGCCAGTTGTCTGCAGCCCCCAGCTTCCTGGCCTCTACTCACATTATCAGCCTGCCCCACTTCCTCCTGCAGTCCTCATCCTCCATTTATAACCCTCTCCTAATTTGAGTCCTTGTTGCAGCCCCTATGTCCAGCCTCCCTGGCACTCACCAGGCATCCACCCTACTGGATATCACCTCTTAATTCAGTTCTACAAGTGACCATGTGGCCTGAGGGCCCCTGGCAATCAGGTCATCTCACTTTTCCTGGATCTACTGATTTTCATGTCAATGCCCTTGTCCCTAGTTATGCACAAGTCATCATAGAGCCACCAGAGCAGGATGACATCCCACCTGCCAGTTGAGGTCTCAGTGCTCTCAGGGCCACTCTTGGCATTTTCCAGGCTCAGTTGCAGGCAGATGATGCCCTCCCGGTGCCAATCAACTTAAGCAAAGGAAAGGCCCTCGGATGTCCATGTGGGAGCCTTTCTTCTAGCAGCATCTGCTTTTCTTTGGTCTCTCTCCACTCCTCTCCTCATAACTCAAGAGCAAAGTCAGATTACAATGCAATAGTTCTATCTCTATGCCACAGAGAATGGGCACCAACATTTATTTTTATTGGTTCTTTAAATCATTGCCATTTCCCAGTCAGAGGGGAAGATTTTTGATTCCCTATTGAAGATCAAAGAAACCGCTTCCCCCAGTTACAGTGCTCCTCGTAGGAAGTCACCCTTTGTTCTGAAACTTCCTAAAATGGTCCTTTTGTCAGTTTCCCTGGGCGAAATCTTCAGCCAGCGGCTCCATTCTGGGCTGCTCTGGGAGGGTGCTGTGTCGCTTCAAAATCACCTTGGAAGACTACACAATCAGGGCCTGTCAGGGGTACAGCCTCACTCAGCGTAGGAAACACACAGATCTACAGCGCTGATCTGCTGTTCATCACAAACACCATCCCCTGCAGAAAATAGCAGGTCCCTCTCACCAGCATGGGGTTGGTAGAGGCTTGAGACTCTTCCCCAGGAACTCGCAGGCACAGGAATTCAAGAAACTGCCATTTGGCCTCTGCCCTCCAGCCGTTTACGTGTGCTTTTTCTTGTGTTTGGAGCACTCCCTAACCTTTTCATCCAAACATTGTCAGTTCTCTGCTTCAAAGCCATCGCCTTGGGGAAGCCTGGCTCGAAGAGCACGCTACTCCTGCGTGGGTGAGGGAGCCACCTTGTGTTCTGAGAGCCTGCAGTCCCCTCAGCCTCTCAGCGCTTAGCGCCCACTACTACGGAAGCTTAACGCCCAGTGAGGGAAGACGCGTGTCTGCCACTGAATCCCCAATAAAAGCACAGCACAGAAAAATAGCTCAGCAGACAATCATTGAATGAATAAGTGGTGCTGGAGATTTCAGTGTTTATTTTGTTTCATTTTCTTTCCTGACTGCAGTCCCTATCTGTAAATAGTTTAATCTATAGAGATCAATACATGTAAACAATGGTAATATCACGTGGTCAGTATATGTATATGCCATTAATTGGGGCGTATATAAGATAAAGTGGGAACATAAACTTGATTGGCTCTCTACATTCACTTCTATTAAAATAAATAATTAAGACTCATAATATGAACCGAATACGGAGTAGGGGAGATTTCGTAAGATAAAACTCTAAAACCTGCTCAGTTTCTCTTAGATACCAGATATCAGGTGTTGCCAGAGCGTGAGTGCAAGTCCTGATCACAATAATGGAGACCACCTGGGTGCAGTGAGCTATAGGAGTAGGTATATCACCACATTAAAAGTGTTTTGTTGTGTGTTGTCTAAAACTCACGCATGCAAAGGGCAAATTCTTGCTGCTAAGGAGTTATCTCCCCACCCCAACCCACCGTTGGGTGTTTAGATGTTGTGACACGGAGCCATTCCATTGTGATCACAAAATACAGTGAATGCTGCTGCCGAGTGCCATCCAATTGAAAGGCAAGGATCTCTAATACGGGAAGCCGTACATAGAACCTTAGTGACAGTGTGTGACAAGTTTCAACTTGTTTGGTGCAGTCAGTTGGGTATGAGCTACAGTTGATAGAAAGTGTGCTTTCAAGTGTGCCATAAATCATCCTCCATCATGACAGCACTCCATGTCACACATCGCTTCTGGGATTCCGCAATTTCTAGCAAATGAAAACATTACAGGCTCATCCTCCTTATTTACCGGATCTGCCACCATGCAACTTCTGGCTCTTCCCCAAAGTCAAAATGATTCAGGACATCAAGGCAGCCACGACAGAGCAACTAAAGACACTCACGAAAGAGGACTTCCAGAACCGCTTCAGAAAGTGGCAAGAACGATGGGATAAGTGTGTTCAAAGTGAGGGGGAGTATTTTGAGGGGGATTAATGGCAATGGGTCTTTTACTGTAACAAATTTTACTTAAACATTCACTGTATTATTTGATCATACCTCGTAGTTAGGCTATAACTTTACAATAACCCAAAGAAGTCTTAACTTTCATTTGACACATGAGGATATAGAAACCTAGGTAAAGTACCCACAGTTAGTTAATACCTGATGGGTCTAATATTTTACCCAAGACCAAAAGACTCCAGAGACTTTTTTCTCTGCATACATACTCTCCACAAATATCCATTCCCCGTGAAAACTGCCTATGGGATCAACAAGAAGTAGATAAGACTCTTTAATAAAATTTTTCCATTTTTTGAAAACATTGCAGCTAATGGTATTTTAAAAGCATACACACAGAAATAAAATGATACAAGCATTTTTAAACAAGTAGTTTTTGTTTTGTTTTTTCAAAATAATTTGTTTCACATCAATACTTTTGGCAAACAAACACCCAACTGGTTTTATTAATTTTTCTAGGTGATCAGTTTACATTTGAAGCAAATTGATTTTCATACCACAGTACAAATACAATTGGTGTAACAAATTTATTGAGCATCTTAATTTAGAGTAAGTGTCATATGTATAATAGCTTCCTAGAGGAGGAACTTCAATGTCAGCCAAAGAAATAATCACTTATAGAGGAAAAAAATGGATTGGGCAATTCAGTCTAAGTACCTTCAGGGTTTCTGTGACAACCACAATTAGTACCATTAACAAAAAAAACAATGGATTTGCAGGCTCACAATAGTAGTCTAATACATGTCTCCTAATTTATTTCCACTATTAGAAATACAAAGAGGTAATTGAATACGGTACTGTGACTGCTCCCACACATGCTTTTCGGAATTTCTGATGCGGTGGGTGATCACATCATTAGCATAAATGATATTGATTGTGTGGCCTGTTGGGGGACTAAGATAAATGTCTTCTAGAAATCCCATGCGAACACTTACCACCATCCCAAATCAATTACCCACTATAGGATAAATAAGAACTGACAAGTTCTTTGTTCCAAAATGACCAAAAGATAAAAGGGATTCTCCTGCCATATCTCCATTTTTGGCTGGGCAGATCTGTCCGAATTATAGAGGTTAACAAAAGGCAAATCAATAAGACAGAGCTTTCAGCATTTCGTGATTATACTCATAAAAACTTTCTGATCACGCTTTTTTTTTTTCACTTTGCTCTTGAGGATGTGGAAATATGACCACATCAATTCTTGACCACATAAACTTGGCTGTGATTACTGCCTGCCTTGGGCTGAGTCAGCATGAAGTTAGGCTGTGAAGTAATGGGCTGTGACAGCCTGGGCCTTTACTATACACACGTTTTGCTGGGATGCCCTGTACCACTGGCAAATTTTGTACATTAGCCTTCTTTATTTATTTGATACTGTTATCAGACGTGTCTAGCAAGTCACGAGTTAATTTGCTCCCAAAATTTTCCCCTATAATATTTTTTGTTCCCATATATACAGGGCAGGGAACACAGAAACATGTATAAGCGATTTTGGTAATAACAATAGTTACCTTGTATGGAGTACCCAAGAGTAATTTGCAAGCATTTTCTCATTTAATCCTCAAAACCACCCTATAAGGAAAATATTATTATCGTCATTTACAGCTTAAGAAACCTAACCCCAGGGAAGTAATAGCCCCGAATCACACAGCCAACCAGTAGCCACGTACCAAATAAATGTGAGGGTTTGAATTCTAGTGGCCTGGCTCATGGCTGGTTTACGAACAACACCAGTCCAATTGCTGAGGTCTGAAACTGCTAGGAATTCTTCAGTCCAAATAGATATTGTTAATGAAATGTACTCACACAAATTTATGTGTCTGTAGCATGTCAGTGCAATGGAAACAACAAAGCCAGGGGTCCCAGGTTTAAATTCCAGCTCTGCAACTCACCTGCTGGTGACATTGGGGGAGCTTCTGGACTTCTCAGAATCCAAGTGTCTTCAATTGTAATATGCACCTTGCAAAACTATGGGGAATACTAGCAATGCCATATGTTCAATGCTTTACGTGGAATAGGCCCACTGAAAATGGAGTTGATAATTATTCTGAGCTTCTTAAAGTCAGAGTTCCCTCAGGTCCATCTCTGCCCCAGTTCCACTGGCTACCCCAACAAGCAAAGGTTTTTTTCTGGCAAAATCAAGGTGGATTGTCTGTATGTTCTAAATCCTTTTAATGCAGTGGCTGGAGGGGGTCTCCTTTCGTTTTTAATGAGGAAAATCTTACCCAGACACCGTTAAACGGTGTTATCATGTAAGTTTTCTAATCACAGGGAGCCTGTCATTCCCTAATGAGGAAACTTTAGCAGCCTGAAAAGTTCAACCTAAATGAAATAAGATGGTGAGAGAAGGAAATTAAACAGTGTCTGAGTTGTGACCGCTGGGAGGTGCTTGGCCCCCGAGTGTGGAGGTTTTAGAAAGGACATGTGCAGTGTATGGAACACAACTAAAGGAGCTAAAATGGGACTACTGACCAAGTTTGCTTTACCCTAAGGGAACAGGAGGGCAATTCTGATCATAATATATTCAGAGACCCCGAAGAGGCCCTGGAAACAGCAGCGCACTCTGAAGTATTTCAGGGACACTGCTGAGATTCACCAGCCCTAAAATTAGACCTGTAGGCTGTTTCTCACACTTCCTTTCCATGCCTGTGATTATCTTTCTGGAAGTTAGGGTTCTTGATTCATTTAAAAATCAGCTCTGCTTCTAATAAAGAGGCCCACAGGAAGCCTGGGCTCTCCTGCCTCACTTGTGGACTTCCCTAACAGGACCAACTTGTGTTCTGTGAAACCAGATGGCTGACAGAGGCACAGCCGGGGGCCTGTGACAGTCTGAGGACTCAAGGACTGTATGGGGGAATGTGGACCCCGGGTGCCTTGCAAATTCATTCGCGTCACAAGCACCTCCAAAGGGGAGCTTACATCTAAGATCTTACCCTTCTTTTCTGAGTTTTCAAATTCCAGGACCTTGACATTCAACACATTAATGTCCCCTGCACTCATTTGGAAGGTACGTCTTCCATTTTGAAAAATATCAAAATAACAACTTTGATGTTGGTGTTCAATTATGTCAGCAACCTTGGAGGTGAGGGAGGCAATATTAATAAACCAAAACTTCCTTTGGCAGATGCAATTACAGACATGTACACGCATACACACATCGCCACACATGTGCAGGGCTGGCTCTGAGCGCCCTGGGTGAAGTCGTCACTGGTACTGTCCTCCAAACCTCCCCGGGAACTAGGAGGCGGTCTGTTCCATGATCGCATTTCATCTCTTCAGAACCCAGACGACTGTCAAGGAAGAATGCTTCCTTCCCCTCTAGCAAAGTAGGACTTGGCGTCATCCAGTCCTTTTTGAGATCCGTGTTTCTGTCACCAGGGGACTTGCGGCAGTAATTTGTGTCTAGAGTGAGGTTTGAGTAGAATAATATACAAGCAGGAAGACCATTAATTGCTGGCCTTTTTTCCCTTCGAACTCTCAGTGGATTTTCAAATAACTGTATTTGGATTCTTGCCTTAAGGAAAACAGTTTTGAAATTACATCTTTAAATGTGTAGCAGACGGCTGGGAAGGCGCTCGGGATGGTGGCGTGGGCACGCTATTGCATGCAACTCCAGTCTCCAGCAAGCCAGAACATTCTTTACAACTTTACACCGAAATAAAGCTCTACCATTTACAGATACAGTTATTCTCTCTCAACTTAAAACTCAATCATGCAAATTGAAGTCACTGTTTTCTTTATTTAATCATACTAAAATCATAGTAATGAGATAATAGTAGTGAAAGTAGCCAATGAAAACTTCCAGCTCCCCTGGTTGACACTGATTGGGAAACTATCCTGAGTGATGGGAAATTAGAGTCTAGGCAATTGAAAGAAAAAGAAAATAAAACGCTGGCATTGGGCTTGAGAAAAACTGTGGAAATTGATCCCCAAGAAAGCCAGCATTTTTCTCTTCATTGATAGCATACGTACTGATTAGTAAATATATTTATTTTATTTTACAATAATAATTATAGCATGGAGACCATGTTTTCAGATTAAATAAACTTTATGGTCCCTGCTCTAAAGAGTTTAATGGATTTTATATACATATGCTACAAAATATATAATACATATTATATAATATATAAATATGTAACAATATTATATTATATATTTATATTATATTTATAACAGATATTATATAATATATATTTATAATATGTATATTTTATATATGAATTTTTTTTTCAAAGGATATACTGGCATTTTTAAAACCTCTTCATTTTAGTTCTTGAATTCTCTGTTGGCAGCATGATAATTCCTGTGGTAGCAGCAATGACAGCCAAACAAAGGATTAAGGCTGTTTGTGGAAAAGCAGCAGCAGTTGAATTCATAAGCAAGAGAAATTCAATATACTTATAAATGCCTCTCACACAATAGAAAACAAGGGAGATAAAACACTGAGAAACAGAACTATTTATTTCTCTAAGATTGTTCAAATTCTAAAAGTAGTAAAGTTTTCTTTATTTGCTACTTGCAAGATGCCATTTTGGATTTTAACCACGTGCAAAACAATTATTTGTGGTGTTAATTTTAAAATATTATAAAAGAATTTAAATTAATTTTGAAAAATTGGAAAAAAATGATTCCACTGTCCTAACACACTATTTCATTTTGGTTTTCCCTTTCTTGGTCACTTTCATAATTCATGTCAAATTCTTCACATAGTTGTAAGAAAAGGTAAATACTTGCAAACTGTCTTATCTAAGAGATCATTAACTTTGTTCAGATTTCTAAGGAGAATTTGCAAATATTATGAATAGCTATATAATATTATGTAGAATTAATATAGGATTGTCATTTTTAACTAGTGTTTAGTAGTACACATTTATCCCCAGTGTTTTATTGTTATAGCTAATGCTACAATACATATCTTTATACAAATTGTTCTTTTCTTCTGCTGAATTATTTTCTTCAGATAAATTTCCAAGGAGGTGAGATCGCTGGATCAAATGATATAATATTTTTGTGCTTGACTTGTAGAGGCATATTGCTTTCTTAAAAGGTTGTTCCTATTTACCTTGGCATCAGCAAGTGTGTGAAAGGTGCCCATTTCTAAATTTTTGTGGTAGTTTGGAGTCTACTGGGGCAAAGTGGAGAAAGAAGGTACAGAGTAGAAGAGGGGAGGTACATAAAAGAATAATAATGGGTGTTCAGTAAGTATTGGTTGAATGCATGGATGCATAACTAGACTTTTCAAATGCTGAACTCCTTCTTTAGAAGAAAAAGTAGCTTAGAATAAAGCATTTGTCTAGCACAATGAGTGGTTCCATTTTCTTCCAAAGCTTGGCTCAATAATAGAGCACGAGATGGCTTCCTATTAGCTTAAAAGTAGAAATAAGAGCCTCTTTTCAATGTGATTTTTTAAATTATAATTGGCCGTGAACTGCCTTAACACCACTATCATAAGAACAATACACTCTATCATCATTTCTAATCTTTAACTAAATCCATTTCTAAGGCAATTACCTGTCTACTATTGATTGGCCATCTGTTTCCCCAGTAATTACATGAGCATATCTCTTAGCAACAGGATGCATTTCTCTTCCATATTTCCACAGAACAACATGGTAATGGTTTTAATGCAAGAAATAATAGTCTTCTGTTATTATCAACAAATATATAGACACATGCTCTCCACACAACTGTGAGCACGGGTGTGGTTGTGCTTTTTTTTAAATCCCTGGTTGCAGTAGTAAACAGGAAAGGATATTTGCCTTCCCTGGGTGTCTCATAATAATAATAACAGCAGCTGCTGCAGTAACTACCAGACTTAATATTTGCCAGAAACTGTAACTTGCTAAAATTTGACAGACATTATTTCACTTAATCCTTACCACAACGTGATGAGCTAGGTATTTTCATACCTACCTGAGTAGTTTTATTCCATTTTCACATAAAGAAATTGAGGTTGTGCTCCCTTAGGTCACAAGAGTAAGTGACAGAACTGGAATTCTAAACCAGAATTATCCACTCAAAAGCCCATGTTTGTAACTGTAGTGTCCTTCGAGCCGATCACAAAATTAGTCCATTTACTACTCGGGCAACTTGGTGCTTTCAGAATAATTTCATATGGATTAATATACTGAGGGAGAGATTTCAAATTGTCTCTGGTTTCCTTTTCAGATTTCTTCAGCTGTTTCCTTGCTCTCCCTCAGCACCTGGTTCAGTGTCCTGAGCTCAGTGTAGGGCCTGCGGGGACTGCTCTGCTGCTGAACTTCCCCAGATTTTATTTCCTTATCCAGAGAGTGTCTTGATAAAATAACTAGGTTTCTGTACATAAATTGGTATTTTTGCTGGCCTGCTTTTGGCTGGAAAGCCTCACTTGGGTGATCCACAAGCATTTCAAACTCAAAAGGTCCCAAACTAAACTCACTTCTTTTTCTTTCTCACCCTCCCTATACCCCCACACTGTCCCTGGTCCAGTGTCCCCTGCTTCTCCGAATGGCACTACCATAGGCGGGCTTGCTCCATAGAGCCTGGTCAGTAAAATTCACCTATGATTCCTCTCCCTCATCCACCCACATGTCCATTAAGTTACCAAGCCAGTTACCACTCCCATCCTTCCCCTTACCTCCACCTCCAGGCCACCAATATGCCTCACCCTAGATATTACAAAAGTCCCCTAACTGATATTTCTGCACCCACTTTTGGTCTGAACCACGTCGTCACTCACTGCATAGCAACCAGAAGGATCTTTCTAAATACATATCTGATCTTTTCACTCTCCTGATAAATACTATATGATTCCACAGCATCCAATTCCTTTCTTGGGTGCACGTAGCCCTTCGTATCTGCTTCCTGCATCACTCTCCAGCCTCGCCTCTGGAGATGAATGAGTCCCTTCCATTCCAGCCACGCCGATTCACTTCTTGGTCCTGAAGTTCAGGCCATTGCACTGTGTGTTCCTCAAGCCTTCACCTAACTGTCAACCATTTAGAGCTCACTAGCTCCTACCCATTTCAAAATTCAGTGCTGAAATTACTTCCTCCAGCAAACCTTCCTGGGTCAGAATAGATCTCCCTCCCATAAGCCCTCACAACAGCTCAGACTTCCACCATCGTCGCATTTGTTATACTCGTTTGCAGTCACTCATTTACTTCTGACTTGGTTTCTGGTCTATAATTCTTACCTACTTGGTGAAAGGGTGACTAACAGTTTGCTACATTTTATGATGGAACTGTTGCCATAGGCAGGAAAACTAGGGCCATGAAGGAGAGGGGAGAAAGGGAAGGAGGAGGCAAGAGAGCAGTTAAGAAAGACAGCCCATTACAATCCAGCAAGAACTGAATTTCGGCAGATGAGAGAGGATCCAGGACGCCATCTTGCCCCTTAAGAAAGCCAAATGAGGACAAAACCACCCCCCCTCAATGGGAAGGAGTGGTCAACAAGGACCCACGTAGGAAGGCCTACAATGTAACCTTAACACCTGAATATCTCGCCCTTTCATTTTAAGTATAATAAATTCCCAAACCCCACTTCTCTTAGGGCAGCTGCTCTCCTCTGAACCTGTCTGCTCTCCCTATCTTGAGAGTGGACTAGCCTTTTTAATAAACCTACTGCTTGCTTGGTTTACTTGCAGCGTCCTTGAATTCTTTCCTGCGAAGAACACCAAGAAACCTTTTTCCAGCAAGAAAATGCCCCAGAACTCTGTCCTCCTGCTAACTGAGCTAAAGTGTTCAGTATAGTACCCAACGTATAGTTTTTGCTAATCAAATGTTAATTTTACAGAGTAGATGTTACAAACAATCTTTTCTGTGACTTGCCAAGTGTCAACCAAAGGGGCACCACAGATGTAGTCCCAAGTCCTCAGATACACTCGTATGTTGGTTACAGCTCCAAGATCTTGGCTCAGAAAAGAAGCCATTACAGGGAGATGACCAACACAGCCTTTGCATTCAGGCCGACAATAGATAAACCGAAGTTAAGGAAGTCTACTTTCTTTTTGTATTTATTTCAATCCTTAAGTTTTCCACAGGAAAAAAAGGAGACAGAGCAGGGAGAGGAGAAAGAGAAAGAAGAGGAGGAGGAAAACATAAAGAAAGAGAAGAGAAATAGAAAGGGGAAGAGAGGGGGGAGAAGGAGAAAGGTAAATAGGGGGAGGAAGAAGTGAAAGAGGAGGAAGAAAGAGGAAAAAGGGAAGAAGAACGAAGAGCAAGAGCATCTGAAAGAGAAGAGAAGCCTCTCCCCGAAAGATGCCTTCCTTGACTTTAGGAGAAGTGTTATGAATTGTGGGAGAATCCCTAGCCTAACAGCAGGAAGACAGGGACTAGCTTGGTCTCTCATTGTTTTAGGGACCCGAGGACAGTTATATTTGTGTAGATAAGACAAAAGAGTGGGACTAAAATTTTCTAAGATTTCTTCTAGGTCGAAAATATTAATGATTCTATAAAAATTCTGTTTTCAATTCTTTTAAATTCTGCTTAAAGAATGAATATTATAGATAATGCCGATATATTACAGGCAACATGAGAAAAAAGCTATCAGTAGAATCAGACTGTGATTGTTAATATTTTTGTGTCAACTTGACTGGGCCACAGGGTGCCTAGATATTTGGTCAAACATTATTTCGGGTGTATCTATGAGGTTGTTTCTAGATGATAGTAACATTTGAGTCAGTAGATTAAATAAAGCAGATTTCCCTCCCTAATATGGATGTTGCTCATCTAATCAATTGAAGGGATGAATAGAACAAGAGGGCTGACCACCTCAAAGTAAGAGGAATTCCTCCTGCCCAACTAAGTGAGCTGGGACATGGGTCTTTTCCTGCCTTTAAACTTGAACTGAAACATCTTCGATCTCAAGCATGATGGTTTTTGGACTAGAACTTAGAGCAGCAACTCCCCTAATACTCAAGCTTTTGGATTTAGATGGGAAGCATATCATTGGCTCTCCCAGGTCTCCAGCTGGCTTACTGCAGATCTTGGGATGTCTCAGTCTCCATAATGGCATGGGCCAATTCCTAATAATCTCTCTCTCTCTCTCTCTCTCTCGTCTCTCTCTCTCTCTCTCTCTCTCTCTCTCTCTCTCTCTCTCTCTCTCTCTCTCTCTCTCTCTCTCTCTCTCTCTGTCATATTAGGGTTCTCCAGAGAGAAATAGAACAAATAGGATATATATAATATTACAGAAGACGAGCAAGACCTGATGATTTCCCTCCTCTCTGGGAACATATGATTTTTCCAGCTAATTTTGTGGAGATAAGAACTAGGATTCAAGTTATAACAAGCTTTCTAGATCATGGAGCACCCAGTGAGCCACCTCAGAAATCAGAGATAACTAGAGCTCCTCTGGCACTCAAGTTAGAATCTCCTAAAATTCCAGGGTTCTGAGTCACAAATGCCTGTTCTATGACTCTTTGGCAGACACTCATCCTTCATATAAAACAAATGCCATACTGGTCAATTTAACATTGTTTTTTCAGATCAATGCTGTGGGAACATTAATCTTTTTAATGGAAATATTTTGGGGAGTTCTTTGAATCATTTAACACTTGATTATTTTATCCTTTCTGACTATCAGCATATCCTTAAAAGGAGAACAAAATTATAAATTCTTATTCTAAACACATTGAAGATTTTCTATTACAGGAACTGTCAGGAAGAAAGTGACATATAATGTGTATATACTATGAAGAAGAGAAAGAATTTTCTAAAATTGTGATGCTCTGATTCCCAAATAATTCTCAAAGATTTGTGAAAGGCCTTGAATTTAATATAAGATATTGCAGAAAAATTATGATTACATGCTTTTCTTTCTTTTTAACAGGGTTTCAATTGGATCACTGATCTAAAATATTCATTTTGAAAGTTATGTCACAAAAAAATAAGAAGATTAAATAGTTGGTGCTTCCCACTGTGGTCTTTGGAGACAGCCAAATGATATTAAAGCTTGTTCTTCACTGTCATTTTGTTCTAAATAATCTCTATTAGGATGATTATTGCTAATATGTAAAATAATCAAAGAAGCAATTAACTCTATTCTTATTAAATCTTTAATAACTTTTAATTCTAAAATTTTACATAACAATTAAATGTCTCCTTTACTAAGAAAATTATTTTCAGCTATGGATTTAAGCATGCTTTTTGACATGAGCTGCATTCACAATGAACTTTTCATCTATTTTATTTGCCTTGTGGAGATTTAACTTTTTATAAATAAATTGGGGAAGTGAAATATGTCCCAGGATTGATCATTTCTCAAGAATAAATGGCAACTGCAGCATTCCCAGGATTTCTGGTCCATATTTATGAATAATAAAGATATTACAACTGAGTAGAACATAGAATATCTGTTTCTAAGTAATGGTCCATTTTCATGGTGTTAAAGGGTGTAGGGACAGCACATATGTACCAACCAGTCTTTGCCACACAAATATTTAGGATCAGACTCCAATACATAGTTACTAAGGGCTTAGCACTACGTTGGTACTGTGAACAACAGAAAAATAGAGATTGCAAGTGAGCTAAGGAGTAGCTCTTTCAAAACAGGAAAAAAATGTACAAATGAAAATTGGAGTCACCATAAGAAAGACTGCAGGATTATTGGCTGACTATGTAATTTGAGACGTACAGCTCCATAGAAAGTGGTGATCAGGATACGCAGTGTCCATATAAATCTGAGAGGTCCAGGTTTGGTCATATGTAGAATCTGAGTGTCTCTTAGAGGTCTAGTTCCAATGTATGACTGCTCTGGGACCGACTGCTAGTCAAGCCAACACTTTTACCTTCAAGGTCAGTAAACACGGAAACTGGGATTTCCCTATAAATCAGTTTATCCATCTTTCAAACTCTCTTGATCTAGTGACCATGAACCAAATAAATTAGAGCCACACATGACATAGATGGTTTCAAAGTTAGACTCATGGGTAGAATTTTAAGGTCCTGTGGCAATATAAACAAAGCTCAGTCACAAAGCAAACACTTTATTTTCAGGAGATGATCAATGTGTCACTTATACAAACAGAACCATTAATCAAACAACAGATGAAGTGACACTATATCCATAGCATTATATGTGATAACAATTCATAAGGCACCACTTCTTAAGGACTTTACAATTTTGATATTGAGAGCAGAACTAGTTACCATCATGTGCAACTAAGCATAGCTGCAGTTAGGAGAGGGTAAGACCAACTTGAGTTTAAGATTCCTGGTAGCCTTCTCCCATTACCACATACATGCAGGTTTTCTTACCAGTTTACACCTTTATCAAAGCAGTCTTTCCCAACATTGTTGCTGGGACTTTTTGGAAAAGGTCAGATTTGATGAAGTATGTCAGTGGGTCATTTCAGTTGAATATTAACAGTCACGGAAAATCTAATCAACAAAATTTAGTGTGTACCGATTAGTTAGTTGTGAGACACTGAGCTTTAACAGCTATGTTTACTTTAGCGGCCATCTTTATAATCTATATTGACCATAATGAGGAAACAAGCTAAGAGAAATCTGCTTCAGCCATGTAGATCCTTAAGTTACCACCAAGCTTGAATTATAGGTTTCGGTCATACTTTTTACTACAGCTAGGCTCTGAGAAGTTCTACAATGTTCTGTTTGTACCAGCATTTCCATGCCAGCTTATTTAGCTATGGGAAATGTGTTTAATGGAGCATCTATTAATAGCAGACATAGTAAAGTACTGAGGAATTCACCTGGGAAACACTAAATCTCAAATATAGAAGGAATTGCTGAAAGGAAAGGGTGGATAGGCAGATTGAGGCCAGATTGTGGAAGGGCCTAAATGTCACATTAGGGAATTTTGGTTTTATCCTGATGGTGTCAAAGCCATCTGGTCTGTTTTAAAAGACATGGCATGGTCTGACCTGTGCTCCAGGAGGCTTCCTCTGGCACCAGAAAGATGGATTAATGTGGATAGAGACTGGAGGTAGGAAAACTAATTAGAAGACAATTAACAGTAGCTCAGTGAAAGGTGATAAGAGCATGAGCTAGGCCATAAGCAGCGATTAGAAGAGATATAAACAGGTAGAGGAGGAACACATTTCAGCTACATTTACCAAAACTGATGAAGACCAGAGGTCAGAAGATGGACATGTAAGAGATAATTCAGAGGAGCTGAGTTTAGATGTGTAAATAAAAAAGCAGTAACTTTGGGGGAAAAAAATCCAGAAAAGTCAGGAAGAACAAATAACATTTTAGAAAAAAATGTTGTTTAGTTTTGGCCATAGAATACAATACAGTCATCCAATCATTTAATAATTTTTAAGTGTCAAGTATCATGGCTGAATTTGATGGCCGTGCTTTGTGTTCCCCTCAACAACTTGGTATCCATACACAGACAAAAGTGTCATTGTGTGAGCTGTGAGATCCAATACTACCATGTTTCCCCGAAAATAAGATGGGGTCTTGTATCAAGTTTTGCTCCGAAAGACACGTTAGAGCTTATGTTCAGGGGATGACCTCCTGAAAAATCATGCTAGGGCTTATTTTCCTGTTAGGTCTTATTTTCAGGAAAACATGGTATGCCAAGTGTCCAAGAAGAGCCTCACCACCCATGCACAGGATCAGAGCATACAGACTTGGTCCTGTATGCACTCTAGAGTGGACCCATGAACCAGCTACAGACTGCCTTAGACAATTACCCACAGATGAGAGAACCTTGTGGAAGTCCAAGTTTCCACCAGAGATGTTCCAGCACACTATTGGAAATATATATATATAATATATATAGTATATGTATGCATAATAGATATACATATTATATATAATATATAATATATATTATTATAAGTAAATATAAAATACACACACATATATATATACATATATATATACACATACATATATACACATACATATATATATATGTTTGATGCATTGGAGAGGACAGTTTGTGAAGACTAAAGGAGGCCACTTCAAATGCCAACACAGCAATGCAAAATTCAAAGAACATAAAAAATTTAAAAAACATGACACAACCAAAGCATCCTAATAGTTTTCTAGTAACTGATATCAAAGACAGGGAGATCTGAAGTTTAACTGGAAAAGAATACAAAATAGCTGTTTTAAGAAACGCAATGAGCTACAATTAAAAAGAGAAAGACAATTCCATGAAATAACCAACACAATACACAAACAAAATTCACGAAGCTCACAGGTCACCAAATAACTCAGAGATCCTTTCCAAGACATAATAAAACTCAAAAATCAAAGGCAAAGAGAGAATCTTAAAAAGCAACAAGAGAAAAAAATCTCAGAACTTACAAGGAACCCTCATAAGACTAGTGGCAGATTTCTCAGCAGAAATCTTACATGCCAGGAGAAAGTAGGATAATATGTGCAGAGTGCTGAAAGAAAAGAAAAAAAATCTAACCAAGTATAGTCTATCTAGCAAAGTTATCCTTAAACATTGAAGGAAAAATAAAGGTTATCCCAAAAAAATATAAGCTGAGGGAATTCACCACTAGATCTGCCTTGCAAGAAATGCTGAAAGGAGTTCTTCAAGCCGAAATAAAAGTACACTAATTAGCACCATGAAATCATATGAAAATATACAACACTCTAGCCAAGGTTAAGTATATAATGAAATTCAGAATGGTCTAACACTGTACTATGATGAAGTGTTAACCTCTTAACTCTGGTATAAAAGTTAAAGGACAAGAGTACTAAAAATAATAATTTGTTAATGAATACACAATATAACAGGTAAATTTTGACAGTGAAAACAAAAAAAGGAAAGAGATTTAAAGGGTAGATTTTTTTGTATGTGATCAAAGTTAAGTTGTTATTGCAAAATAGACTGTAATAGCTATATGAATATTTTATTTAAGCCTCATGATAACCATGAAGAATAAATCTACAGTAGATTCACAAAAGAGAAGGGAATCAAAGCACACTACTATAGAAAATCATCAATTCACAAAGGAAGGCAGCAAGAGAAGAAGAAAGGAACAAGGGAACTACAAAACAACCAGAAAACAATTAATAAGATGGCATTAGCAAATCCTTATCTGTCAATAATTACTTTTAATGTAAATGGATTAAGTTCTCCAATCAAACAACATGGAGTTGATGGATGGATTTTTTAAAAATGCTGCCTACAAGAGACTCACTTCAGCTTTCACGACAGACATAGGCTCAAAATGAAGGGATAGAAAATGATATTCCATGCTAGTGAAAACCGAAAGAGAGCAGGAGTAGCTATACTTGTGAGTATGTCAGACAAAATAGACTTTAAGAAAAAACTGTAACAAGAAACAAAGAAGGTCATTTTATAATGATAGAGAGGTCAATTCATCAAGAGGACATAATTATAAATATTTATACATCCAACATCAGATCACCTAAATATATTAAACAAATACTACAGATCTGATGGGAGAAATAGACAGTTTACAGTAATAGTAGAGGACTTTATTACTCTACTTTCAACAATAGATCATCCAGACAGAAAATCAATAAGGATTTTGGACTTGACCTGTACTTGAGATCAAATATAAGTAATAGACATATACAGAACATTCTATCCAACAACAGCAGAATGTACATTCTTTTCAGTTGCACTAGGAACATTCTTCAGGATAGATCAAGCATTATTCACACTATCTAAAATTTAAAAGCAACCTAAGTGCTGCCAATAGATGAATTTGTAAGCAAAATGTGGTATATACATACAATGGAATATTATGTAGCCTCCAAGAAAAATTTCTGACATAAGCTACAGTATGGATAAAACTTGAGGACATTATGCTAAGGGAAATAAGTCATTTACAAAAAGATAAATACTGTGTGATTCCACTTATATGAGGTGCATATAGTAGTCAGAAGTAGAATGTAATATCAAGGGGGAGGGGAAAATAAGGAGTTGTTATTTAATGGATATAGAGTTTCAGTTTTGTAAGATGAAAAGAGTTCTAGAGATGGATAGTGATGAAGGTTACACAATATGAAAATACGTAGTACTACTGAATTGTAGACTCAAAAAGATTAAGGTAGTAAATTATACGTGTATTTTACAACAATAAAAAAAATTGGAAAAAATTAAATGTATACTTTTATGCCTCCTTCCTTCCTCCTTTGCTCCTTAACTCCCTTTCTTCTTCCCTCCCTTCCTCTATTATGGGAACAAAGCAAAAAGGAAGCGAAGCTTGGAAACTTTCTAAGCACAGGACCTTGTGCATCTGAACAGGAGGTACAGTCATGAAGCCAGCCTAGCCAGCACCCTTTCAAAGCATCTCTTCACAATGTATTTTATTAATTAGATCAGGGAGAAAAGGAACTTTACCATGGAGAAACCTGGCAGACACCATCTTAACCAAATAATTAATGTTAATCCCACATGTGATGAGATAAACCAACATGGTATGCCACCTAACAGGATGCAATGAGAAGAACCCAAATTGAGGGACAGCTTACAAAATGGCCTTATACAAAAAATTCAGGGCCATGATAGTGAAGAAAAATTGAGGAACTGCACTATTTTGAAGGAGACTCAAAAGACATGACACCTGGGTGCAACATGTGATTCTGAATGGAATTGTCTTACTATAAAGGGCATTACTGAGATGATAGGCTGAACTAAATGAGTCTCTGGGCAAAGAGAATATAAGAGTTATTTGATACTATTCTTTCAGTACAACTTTTCTGGAAGTTTAAAATTGTTTCAAAATAAAAATAAAATTTACCTTCGCACATAAAAAAAAAATACATACATACGTACATACATACATACATGCATACACACTCCTGCCTGTCTTAGTTTGGGTTTCTCAAAAAGCAGAGCCAGAGACAACTATCTAGTTATTATTCATCTGAGAGGTGATGCCCAAATGGCTATCATTAAAAAGAGAAGCACTAACAGGTATTGGCAAGGATGTGGAGAAAAAGGAACTCTTATGCACTGTTGGTGGGGATGTAAACTGGTGTAGCCAGTATGGAAAACATTATGGAGGTTCCTCAAAGAATTGAAAATACAACTACACATGATGCAGCAGTCCCACATCTAGGTATATAGCCAAAGGAAATGAAATCAGGATTTTGAAGGGACATCTGCATGCCCATGCTCATTGCAGCATGATTCACAATAGCCAAGATATGGAAACAATTTAAGTGTTCATCTACATATGAATGGATGAATAAGATGTGATATATATATATATAATGGAATATTAGTCAGCCACGAGAAAGGAGAAAATCCTGCCATTTTCAACAATGCAAATGAGTCTTGAGAGCATTCTGCTAAGTGAAACAAGTCAGACAGAGGAAGACAAATACTCTGATAACATGTATATGTGAAATTTAAAAAAGTTAAACTCAGAGACAGAGAGTAGAATGGTGGTTGCCAGAAGCTGGAGGTGGGGGAAATGGGGAGATGTTGGTCAAAGAATACAACCTTCCCGTTATAAGATAAATAAGTTTTGGGGATCTAATGTACACAATGGTGACGATAATTAACAATACTGTATTGTATACTTGAAAGCTGCTAAGAGAGTAGATTTTAAATGTTCTCACCACAGAAATGAAATTATATGAGGTGATGGAGATATTAACTAATACTACTATGGTAGTCATTTCACATTATATATGTTTCCAATCAACACGTTTTACACCTTAAACTTACTCAGTGTTATATTTCCATGACTTCTCAATAAAGGTGGAAAAAAATTTAGATGACTACTACACACCAGGCAATGAACTAGCTTCTGGGTATACAATTATGAAAAAGACAAATCTCTATCGTAGACTAACTGAAAAAGAAGTAAATTTTACCTTACGTGATTTTAGAATGTCAAGTTGAATAGTATTTCAGAAATAAGTATCTTCAACAAAGTGATTAAAAAAAAGAGGTGGAAACTGAAAATGAAAGTCTCGCATGCACGTACCCGAATGTAAAATCAGTAGAAGAAAGGTCAATGTAATAAGCGTAGATGTCTACAAGATATAACAGGAAGTAAATATCTGGTTCTTTGTATAATTTTGCACACAGACGCATAATTGGAAGGCAAAATGAAATAGTATTGAGTTTGTGCCTCACTCTTTGGAGAAAACCAATTTGCATTAGGGTTATCACCAGGAAATAACAGCACAGGGGCCAGATATGGGGACTTATGACCCCAACCACTCTCCACATGACAGAGGTAACATAATGAAACACACCTCCTTAATTGGGCCCCAGGGAAATTAGCACTATCCTGGGGAATGTCAGAGTTGCAAGACAAGGGAAAAAAATGTGGAGGATCTTGGGTTTGTATAAATATGTGAATCCAAGACTGGTTAAGAACTCTTGGAGTATGTACAGTAATGGGCTGCAGCCAGAATGCACCAGCCCGTGAGAACCTGTTGTAAAATATTCAGGAATTTTGCAAGTCAGTTTTTAAATATACACCTTAGTAAAAATAAATTATATAAACTTATGATTAAATTTCATTTAAAACAAAGGCAATACTGTTTTGATTATTATAGCTTTGTAGTATAGTTAGAAACCAGGGAGTGTGATACTTCCAACTTCATTATGGTCTCACTTACATGCGGAATCTAAAACAAAACAAATGAACAAACAAAACAAAACAAAAACAGACTCATAGAAACAGAGACCAAAGGGATGGTTATCAGAGGAGAGGGAATAGGGGAATGAGTGAAAAAGGGTGAAAGGAATATAGTCACTAATACTGCAACGAGTTTGCATGGTGATAGACGATTACTAGAATTAGTGGGGTGATCACCTTGTAAGGTATAAGTGTCCAATCACTATATTGCACACCTGAAACTATTATGACTAGTATAATATTGTATATCAACTATACTTAAATAAAAACAATTTAAAAATTCTTATTTAAATATTTACCAAAAGGGTTCAACATTTTTAAAAAGGCAATTTATTGCCTTTTTAATTATAAATTTTTACTTTCTAATTATATTGTAAATTTTACTATATTATCTGTGCTCTTGAGGTTTTCACACCTGTCTGGTGGAAATACTGCAATGGGGTATGACTGCATATCTCTACCCAACTCCACGTTCAGTGACATCACATTGGTCGCTCGGAAATGGTCAGGGTGGGGGTATTTATACCATAGAAATTGGCAAATGCTACAAATCAGGCTTAATTTCTTGTTTTGTTGACTATCCAGGCATAGGAAAGTGATGGAGAAAGTGTGGTGGGCTGGAGTGAGAGAGAGTAACGTGGTGTTGGGTCAGGCGCTCAGCAGGGACTGGATTATGTGGAGCCTTTCAGGCTACAGAAAGGAGTTTGGATTTTATTGGTAGTGGAAAGGGGAGGATAAAGGTTTTAAGCAGAGGAAAGACATCATCTAATTTACACATGTAACGCTCCCTCTGGCGGTTCTAGGGAGAATGGCCCTAGGCACACAAGACTGAACCTAGAGACATTACCCACTTGTTCAGGTGACAGATAGTGGTGGTCTGGACTGGAGAGATTGCCAGTAGTGAGGAAGAAAAGTGGATAAACGTGGAGTAATTTTGGAAGTAGAACTGACAATCGTGGCATTACACACAGGTAAACTGTCTGGCAAAGGATAAACACTCACTGTAAAAGTAAACTGTAATCTTTAAATGCTATTGGACAAAACTTTTTTTTTTTTAATTAAATTTTATTGGGGTGACAATTGTTACTAAAATTAACCAGGTTTCAAGTGTACAATTCTGTATTACATCATCCATATATCATGTTGTGTGTTCACCACCCAGAGTGATGACTCTTTCCATCACCATATATTGGATCCCTTTTACCCTCATCTACCACCTCCCTCCCTCCTTACCTTCTGGTAACCACTAAACTGTTGTCTGTGTCTATGAGTTTTTGTTTCTTCATTTGTCTTGTTCCTTTGTTGTTTTCAGTTTTATATCACACACATCAGTGAAATCATATGGTTCTCAATTTTTTCTGTCTGACTTATTTTGCTCAGCATAATAATCTCAAGATCCATTCATGTTGTCGCACATGGCACTATTTCGTCTTTTCTTATGGCAGGATAAAACTTTAAGGTACAATTATCAATAGGTTTTACTGCCAGATGCAAATCTTTTTATTACTGATTTCTGTTTCATTAATAAGAAGTGAAATGTAAACACAACAGTCCACTGGTTATTTCACTTGTTCCTTCACAGCTAATTCTGAAGACCTGAGAATCCCATCATCATCTATCAACCTCCAAACAATCCCCATTTCTCTACACCTACATTTACTCTGCCTTTTCAAATTGCTGGTTCCCTCTCAACCTTCAGGTCTTACGTAAATTTTCTTACCTGAGAGAGGCCTTTCCTGACCCATAAAAGAATATAGTGTGTTTTCCTCCATCATTTTTTCTGTTTTAGCACAATGTTTGTTTCTTTCATAGTAATGGTCACAATTTATAATTATTTATAAATGGTCACAATTTATAGTTATTTAATGTATTCATTCCTATCGCCTTTCTCCCCACTGGAGCAATAATGGTTCATGTCTCATTCACCATCTCATCCAAATGTCAAGAACAATGTTTGTCATATCATAGGCATTTAGCAATTGTTTGGTAAGTGAGAAAGAAATGACTAAGCTCATTTTCTTCAGGTGGACTCATATCATTGTTGTAATAGTAATAGTGATAATAGTCATAATCATAAGCAAGAATTAGCTATTATTTATTGAGCACTTCTTATTTTCCAGGTACTGTTTATTCTAAGCACTTAACATGAACTAACCCTAAGGGAGGCACTATTATTATCATGCCCATTATACAGCTGAGGAAACTGAGGCACAGAGGTCGAGTAGCTGGCCCAAAGTTACACCACTAGTGAGGGTCCAAGATTTGACCCTGGGCAATCTTCATCTACACTCATGGAACGTGACTACAACATTTATTCTGATGGAATCACGCAGGCTTGAGATGCAGCCAGCCTTAGATTTGAGCAAGCAAGGAGGCTAATTCTAATAGAACCTGAGAATTTCATCATGTTCTATCAGCCTCCAAATATATCCCCATGTTTCTCCTTCCACATTCACCCTGTCTCCTGTCAATATGTTCACCATTATTTCCCTGGCGTGATATTCACACCATCAGTGTTAACTCCATGTAACTGCTGTTGTCTTATATTTGAAAGTAGGACAGTCATTTTTAAAACGTACCCATAGCAGGGCAGGGGACGGGGTCTGGATTGTGGATGGACATTTCTCTGCTAAGAAAGTATTCTCATCAGGCCTGTCCCACAGCTTCAAAAGAATCCGTTTATTACTTTTTTTTTTTTTTTTTTTTTTTAATGATGCTGAGGTTTTTAACTGGAGGGAAATATGCTCATGAGTGAAAGTGTGGCAGGGGAAAATCTTGGTGGTCATTGTTGGGAGTGGGAGGGATAACAAAAGCAGGAACTCAAGGGTTATAGGTCTGAGACAACTGGATGAGGTGAGGCCTTAGGAGTGACCTTAGGAGGAGTCACTGATGGAACTACCCAAGGAAAAAGGGAGACAGAATGAAGGAAACAGAAATGCGGCACCAACACCCAACTTTACAAACTTTATGACTTTGATTGAGGCAGAAAGAATATAAGATGCTTCCAGGCAGAAGGAGCCTTCCTTGAAATCCTAAGGTCTCTGGTTTCAGGTGGGTGGAACCTTCTACCAGCATGAGGAGGGTCCATATCCCTTATTCTGGCTTATGGATCTCTGGTCTTATGTTCTCTCTTTGATCATTTCTTCAATTTTTCTGTAACATTTGTTTTAGATCTGATTAACCTACTTACTGCCAACCTCCTGGCAAAGAGCCAGTGGATTCCTATATTTAAGATGGCTCAGCTATTCATAACAGTTCAATCAATACATGCATAGCTATCAATTACTATTTTGATACCATCATTGGATTTTTTAAAAAATTCTTTTGAACTTGCATGGAGAGCCATATGACCAAATTTGGTTGTTTGGGTACCAAATAGACATAATCAAGTAATGCTATTAAATTTTATCAGCTTTGTCTTTCAGATTAAATTGCCCTGATATCTTTAATGTCTATGCCTAGAAATTATCTCCTGATGTCTCACTAATTTTCCTTGCATTCCTGTGAACTTTCTCACAATTATTCATATCCTTCATCTTTGGAACATAGGACTTTCAGCAAGTTTATAAGACGCAAAAGTTCTGATATAATACAAAGGCCAAAAATTCAGATATTTCCAAATATATATATTCTGTGTGTGTGTGCTTATGTCTGTGCATGTTGTGTTTATACATAGATATTTGAGATTGTAGAAATAAAGCATCTGGTATTTTCATCCAGATGTGTGTCATTATGTAGTTACTATAATTGAATCAACTGTGTGCTTCAGGTAACTTTTTTTTTTTCGTTTTTTGTTTATTGATGGGTGTAACATGAAGATCATCCAAAGATGTGTTGCAATCGAGATAGAGTCCATGTATCATTTCTCCTTGATCTTCCATATTAGATTGGCTTAAAAGGATTTGGTTTTAAGTACGACACATGAGTCATTATCCACTAAGTACTTTCTTGCCTTCAAGTTATTTGCAAATTGATTGTATCAGGGTTTCTGCCAGTATTTTCTTAAGTATCCAAGTGAAGGTTATTTGTCTGTTCGGCTTGCTATATGATTTGTGACTTCATTTAGTTCTCTACTGGTGACAGATTTGCCTGTTAACACTTCAAGATAAAACCTTTAGGGAAACTGGCATATGAATTAAAAAAAAAAAAAAATGAATTAAAACCAAGGCTGATGGGGTTGTTTCTATTATTAAAGTTCTTACATACAAAATTCTGCCAGTATTTCAAATGCATACTTACTGCTTAAAAATCCCATTGCCATTGTTAATTATGCATTTAGTATCAGACTTAGCAAACAAGATTGTGAAAGATTCTTAGTTTATAGCTTTTTACCACCACTAAATGTGGTGGACTCTTCAGGGTTTATTTATTTATTTATTTAAGTGCTCATGACCTAAAAGGACCAAAAAGTTGAAAATTAAAATAATTTCTAGAGTTTTTCACTTTACATATGGATTAAATTATATATGTAATACAAAGTCACTGTTATTTCATGAATTGTGTGATTGATACACAAAAACATGCTGTCTCCTAAGGATAAATGTCTGCATTTAAAAATTAGGTTAATTTTTTATATTGGTACATCTAGAAGGAAGTGTGGTATGAAAAGAATGGGAATGGACTTAGGCGTCCCACAGACCTTGCTTGAGTCTCAGCGCGCCCACCTCCCAGCTGTGTGACCTCGGACAAGTAACCTGAGCTCTGGGATCTTCAGTTTCATCCTCAGTAAGTCTAGGCGTATTACCTCTCTCATCAATTTATAACAGACTAAAGGAGGTAATATAATTAGGATCAGCACATCTGACACATAGTAACTGAAAAGTAAACATTAGGGTTTCAAAGATTCATAGGTTTTCTAAAGAGAGAGGGGAACTATGATGGGAAAATCTGCTAAACCATTTTGAGGCAATTTCTTTGTACATTTCATCAGCACAGTGGCAATGCAATGGCTTCTGACCACCACTGTGGTTTCTGGGACACAGTCCTGTCTAATTTGATGGAGTAAGATTAACATTAAATTATTAGTGTTAGCAGGCTAGGCAGAGCTATAAATTTAGGTCAGCTGTACTACATACATGAGGTCCGAGATTGCTTTTATTATTTTTTAAATTAAAGTTTATTGGGGGTGACAATGGTTAGTAAAGTTACATAGGTTTCAAGTGTACCATTCTGTAATACATCATCTATATATCACATTGTGTGTTCGCCACCAAGAGTCAGTTCTCCTTCCATCTGAGATTACTTTTAGATGTGAATCGAACAGTATTCAGATTTCTGGCACAAATAGAAAACTGCTGTAGACGCTAACTAAATGAACAAATTTATAAATCAACATTGTTTACTACATGCCAGTTCTATTTGGAGTGACACATCACCAAGAGTTACACTATCAATGCCTCATGTCAAAGCTTGGACCAGACCCACACCAGCTAGCTTAAAAATTGAGTTTCGTTACTCTCTGGGACTATTGTCAAGACATTGTAACTTTATTCCTGACAATAAAGACAGCCATTATCACCTCTATCATCAACGTGAGAATAAACATATAAGGTCCATGAAGGCAGGGCCCTGGAATATGCTGATCACCAATATATCCCTAGCAATCAGGAAAAAAAAATCATACATAGTAGGCTATCCAAAGGTATTTGTTGAATGAATAGATAAATAAATTAATTTTAAATTAGGCAAATTCTTGAATACTCCATCAGCCTGCGGAGTGACTGAGGTATAAAGTTTTGCCACCGGAAGGTTAAAGAGTAGCTCAGCCCACTGTTGGTTCATCTCTTCCGGTTTCTAAATGTTTCTTCAAATGCCCATATATAATTTCTGGTCTTACTAAGCACAGTCTAGTGAGCATAATTGCACCTTTCAATGATACGATAGATCATTGCAGCCTCAGGATTATCATACTAAATCCAGTGTCATCTTTCAGCTGCCAGTACAAATGTAGGAAGGGTAAGAGTTGGGATGAAGGATTTATAAATATAAATTTAAGAATTTCTTTAAATAATATCAATAAATATTTTTATCATTTGTATCTTTTTGTAAAATTCATATGGAGAAAAATATCAGTATTTTCTAGGCTTCTGCAACATGGAATCTAGATAATGTTCACTCTAATGAAAATTATATTATCACTCAATAGGTAAATAAAGCTTTTTTTATTCCAGGAATTGCTTGTGAGCAACTATTGTATGCTAGAAAGACACATGTGCTACAGCCTAGGAATGGATGAAATGGACAGGATATGGTCACTTGCTTGAGAGACAGACTCAAACACATTTAACTGCAATTCAATATATTATAAAAATTACTATCTCTACAATGATATATAATCACAAGATACTGTATTTGACTAGAAGTGATTACTTAGTGTGCAAGGACTTTCCAGAAGAGACACCATGAGAGATACGTCTTCAAGGATGAGTAAGAGTTTGCCAAGATCAAAGTTATCATGTTGTATAACTCCATGGAGCATCATTACAATTGTATAAAAATCGTGACCCCTGAGCTTGTACGACTAAGGAAGAAACTCCTTTTGTATATTAGTTTGGATGCCTTCAGATGAAAGCAAACAAAATATTACAGAAAATGGCTTAAATAATAGAAAGTTTTATTTTCTCAAAATCTAAAGGAACATGATCCTAGGTTGCTTCAGGCACATGGCTACAAGTTCTGACAATTAAGTTTGCGAACTTATTGCAATGATCTTGCTGACCGTTTATATATATATATATATATATATATATATATATATATATATATATATATATATATCAGAGGGATTATTCATTATGAATTTGTACCAACTGGACAAACAATTGACCAAGTTTACTATTTGGAAGTGCTGAAAAGGCTGCGTGAAAAAGTTAGATGACCTGAACTTTTTGTCAACTATTCATGGCTCTTGCATCACGACAACGCACCAGCTCACATGGCACTGCCTGTGAGGGAGTTTTTAGCCAGTAAACAAATAACTGTATTGGAACACGCTCCCTACTCACCTGATCTGGCCCCCGATGACTTCTTTCTGTACCTGAAGATAAAGGAAATATTGAAAGGAAGATATTCAGGACATCAAGGGTAATATGACGACAGCTGTGATGGCCATTCCAGAAAAAGAGTTCCAAAATTGCTTTGAAGGGTGGACTAGGCACTGGCATTAGTGCATAGCTTTCCAAGGGAAGTCCTTCAAAGGTAACCGCAGTGATATTCAGCCATGAGGAATGTAGCACTTTTTCTAGGATGAGTTCGGGAATTTAGTAGTCAAACCTTGTATGACCATTACTAGCTACAATGGAGATTCAGAAAGCAAGGAAGTAGTGTTTTTAACCTCTATTGTGTGAAGCACTTTCTAGTAGGAGAAAAAAAGAAGGGAGGGGAAGCGCTTGTGTAGGCAACCACAGTGTCTCCAGACTATTTCAAGGTGAAAAAAGATTAGATTTTTGGTCCCAGAACTAGAGATTTTGACAAATATTAAGATTTTTCTTGTCAGGGTTTGCTAAAACTATACTTCTAATATTATTTTTTTTCTTTCTGAAGAGTAGTATGCTTCAGCTAACCATCCTCTTTTTATTCTACCAAGATACTTATAAGATAGGCATTATTGTAGTTGATTTGCATTTGCAGGGGAGAAAATTGGGGCAAGGAGGGGTTAAGCAACACAGGTAGCAAACAGTTAAATAATGAAGCCTCGTACTGGTTCTCAGTCTCCTGACTCTTAAATCAACTTTTTTCCTATGATATCTCAAATGTTTATATTTGTATAGTATATCACAGTATTACATATACTGTATACAATATACAATATACATATATTGTATATTACATATACAATATAATGATATAGCATTTTAATTACATAAACTACAATACAGTTCAATACCTTAACATAGTATGATAGTTAATCTCTGCCATATTTCAAACTGACTACTGTAGCCCAAGATAGACTAATCAGCCTCGTAGGGATTATTCATCATAGGCTTAAAGCCAGCTCTATTCAATAGGGCATTCTTTGTGCCAAGAGCCCACCATCTTCCCAACACAGCCTGAGAGAAATGAAACAGTTGGCCCTCAGAGAGTAGAGTTCAGCAAATGACCTGGGCATGAGGGCAACAGAGCATAAGAAAGGTGACTCAAAAAGCAAGCATTCTCCACTCCTTGAACTCCTTTCCTTTCTTCTGTCCTCTGGTTGCATCTGACCATGGGGAGTAACAAAATCACCAGCAAATCAAAAGAACACATCATGCCAAGGAATGAGCCTTAAGGGGGGAAAAAAAAATGTACTCCATTCCTGGGAGAAGAGACTGCACTGACCATTTGAAAACTCTCTGAGATGGACTCTCGGGTCAAGATCAATAAATTTAATGTTTCATAGCAGCTGCCACGGTCACCATGATGAACAAGGTTCTGGCTATAATTATAAAATTCAGCTGGATGGAGAGCAGAGAGAAAATTTTTTATGAAGAAAATAGGCTTTGCACACTCACAAAGCTCATCTCCAGCATTTTTCTGACAGTCAGGATAATTCAAAAGATGATGCCTTTGAAGATATAGTAGAAACCAGAGTAACTGGGTCATTTCATTCTCGGGCTTTCAAAGACTGCTCTTCTAAATCAGGCTAAGTCCCAAACAGCTCACTGGTCTATAGCTACAATTCAGGAGTGGCTGAGTGTTTACTTGACCTCATTTTCCAACATGAAGATTTAGCTATTAGACAAGTAAAAACAGAATTTCCCCAAAGCAAGCACACTTTGGTCAGGGCAGAACCCATTGAAGTGGAACTCTGTAGAACGCATCTAAAGAATGGGAGAAGTCAATGGCAGAGTTTTCCTCAGATACTATTACGTATTTTTAAAAAGAGTGAGCCAGAAAAAGTAGTAAAATGTCATGTTCCTGAGTTATAGGTTGTTCAGTGTGTTTTGCTCATGCAGATTATTGTGTTAAAAAACACACAAAAGTTGCTCAATAAAAATGTGTTTCAAGATAGGCAGTTGAGCTTTTTGACTAAGACACATACACTCTGAAAATTCAAAGATGGTACAAAGTCTAGAGATTGGTGGCAAACCCCACAAACAGAGCAAGTGATTGATGTGGTGTTTTAAATAAACTTTTTATTTTTGAAATAATGGTAGCTTCTTCTGTCATTGTAAGAAATAACAGAGATCTGTGTACTCTTGATCCAGTTTCCTCCAATGGTAATATCTTGCATAACTATGGTACAGTATCACAACCAAGATAGTCACAGTGATACAATCCTTCAAACTTGTTCAGACTTTTCTTATTTTATATGAATTCACATGTGTGTGTTTCTACCACTACAGTCAAGATAAAAAACAGTTCCATCACCACAAGGGTCTATCATGTTATCCTTGATGTAGTTTTCTTTTTTAATTATTAAATTTATTGGGGTGACATTGTTTAATAAAATTATATAGGTTTCAAATGTACAATTCTATAATACATCATCTATGTATTGCATTGATGTAGTGTTTCAATGACCTGTGAAGGAGAGGTAAAAACTATTTCATTATTTAAGGGGGAGAAACAAACTAACCAAAGCTGCATTTTTTAAATACACATTTGCAAGTTCCTTGCATTGTCTACTATTCCCATATTTTCCCCTGGATTATTTAAAAATATAACTAATCTGACCTTACATAGTTCCAATATTTTGATATAGTCATTTTAAGATATATACCTATTTGTTAATCAATTATTTCCATTGTAAAGCATATAAACCATTAAATTACATCCCTCAGTATTTACCCTAGAGAAATGAAAAATTTATGTTCTCCCAAAAACCTCTGCATGCATATTTATATCAGCTTTATTTGTAAGAGGTAAAAACTAGAAACAACCCAATGTCTGTTGGTGGGTGAGCAAATAAGCAAACTGTGGTACATCCATACAATGGAACACTATTCAGCAATAAAGATAAATGAATATTGATACAAATAACAACTTGAATGGATGTCAAGAGAAATACACTGAGTGAACAAAGCCAATCAAAATACATCCTTTCCATGTAACATAATATTCCCAGGTTCTGGGGATTAGGATGTGGGCATTGGTGTGTGTGTGTATGTGGGTGGGTGGGTGGGGGGTATTCTGCCTACTGTACTTCTTAACTACATCAACTACTGTACTTCTTATAATCCCCTTTATAAAACATTCTCAAAATAACACAATTATAGTGATGGAAAGTAGATCAGTGTTGCCAGAAGTTAGGCCTGGAAAGGGTGTGACTGTAAGGGAGTGACATGATGGGGCTTCTTTATGGTGATGGAACAGTTATGCATCCTGATTAGGGTGGAGGTTACACCAATCTACACATGTGATAAAAATGTCACTGATCTATATCCATCCCTCCAAAATGTTTACATATAAAAAACAGATAAAATGTGAATGAGGTGTGTAATTTAGTTCATAGTATTGTACTCATGTCAATTCTCTGGTTTTAATAATGGCCTACAGTTATGGAAGATACTATCATTGGGTGAAACTGGAGGAAGGATACACAGGCACACTCTGTACTAATTTTGTGATTTCTTGTGAGTCTGAATTGTTTTTGTTTTGTTTTTTAATTAGCTTCCCCAATTTGAAGAAAAGTAAACTAAGATTCAAACAGGCTAAATAACTTACTGTTATGGAAAAAAGCCCTGAAGCTAATAAAAGGCCAAACTAAGATTTGAACCCCAGGACTACTGACTCCAAGTTCAGGGCCCTTTTGTACCACGGTGCTTCTATCAGCTGTGTGTTTGGCTTGGGCAGATGAGCATCCGGGTGACAGTGAAGGATGCCCAGGTGGCTGGAACACATGTTCAAAGTCAGGAAATAAATAAGAGCAAGGGAAAGAAGTATAAATCACCAAGGGCTGGGGAGCAGGGAAAAGGAGAGGGGTAAGATCACCACGCCGTGAAGTGGCCTAGAACAGAGGTAGAGGGAACAGGCTGACAGACCAGGAGGCTGTGGACGGTGGACCAGATGCCTGATTAGGAGATAATTTCTGACGATGACAGATTCTAGAAATGGCCCCAGAAAAGAGGTGAACAGCTGGATTCTACTGGAAGGAAAGGTCCCTGAGTGTAAGCTGATCAAATAATTTTGATACTAGGGAGTCAAATGAGTGGTCCATTGGCACATTCAAAGGAGCCAGAACGGTGGTACGAAGAGGAAGACAGAGCTTTCTCTCTCCTATCAGTATAAGCTTCCTGGGGGTAAAACTACGTGTTATCTACCTTTGCTTCTCCCACAGAACTTACCATATTGCCTTGGACTTAGAGCACCAATATTTGCTGCACTAAGAAATGAATATTCTTATGCCTTGAGAACCTGAAAGAGTCAATGACCCTTATTTATTTAGCACCTATTTTCCCATGAGACAGTGGCTTTGGTTGACCAACATGACACCAACGTGAATTAAATTCCACTTAAAAAATGCGTCATCATTTGACATAATGAAAATGAAGTATCTTGTTGATTTTTGTTGAACCAGTCATCACACTAAGTGTCACGTATTATGTAGGAAATATTGCTCCATAGATTTCTAACCAATAACATCTTCTCATATACTCACACCTATATGCACATACCCCACAGAATAGAAGTTATACTCTTCTATTCAGGGAATTAAAACTGTAAGGAGGGACTCAGAGTTGGTCTGTCATGGTCTTGATTCTAGAGTTGCGCTGTCTAATATGGGAGCCGCTAGCCACATGTAACTATTAAGATTTATATTTAAATAAAATTAAACAGTCAGTCACCCAGTTGCTCTAGCCACATTTCTGAGACTCAGTAGCTACATGTGGCTAATGGGAACCACATTGGACACTGCAGATAGAGAATATTTCCATCATCTCAGAAAGCTCTAATGTACAGTGTTGCCTGAAGTAACACACAGTGACTCACTAATGTGTTCTCCCTGACTCTTTCCTGCTTCTTTCACACAATCAATCATGTTATGTTAACAGGTTCAGCATTCCACGTCTCCGATGGGCCCCTGACATCCGAAATGAGGATGGCAGCATCAATTAGGGTCTTCTCAGCGTAATTACGTGGAATCCAACTATATTAGAATCCTGATGTCTTTTATATAAACATGTCAACTTTTATGATTATGCTATTCATGTGTCATGTTATCTGTTTAATATAGTTAAGAAGTACAGTAAGCAGAACAACAACCTCCCCCACACACACATACACACACACCAATGTCCACATCCTAATCCCCAGAACCTGTGAATATTATGTTACATGGAAAGGGAGAATTAAAGAAGCAGACAGAATTAAAGTTGGCTAATCAGCTGACCTGGAGATGATGAGATTATTCTGGATTATCAAGGTAGGCCTAATGGAATCACATTGGTCCTTAAAAATGGAAGAAGAAGGGAGAAGCGTCAGTGTCAGAGAGAAGCAGAGGGAGAAAGAGTTGACTGGCTACTGCTAGCTCTGCACATAGAGGGTGGCCATAGGCTAAGGAATGCAGGTGCCTCCAGAAGCTGATAAATGTAAGAAAACAAATTCTCCCTTAGAGCCTCCAAAAAGGAATGCAGCTCTGCCCAACACCTTAATTTTAACCTGCTTTTAGTAATTTTGAACTTCTAACTTCCAGAACTATAAAATAATAAAATTGTTTTGTTTTAAGTCAGTAAGTTTGTGGTAATTCGTTACAGAAGCAATAGAAACCCAATAGAGAAGGTTCCTAAAATTCAACATAATTGATGTAATTTTTTTTAGTAATTTCATTTTATTTCTATTTCTTTTTTGGTCATTGTAGGGAAGCAGATTTTGAAATAATTCGTGTAATTTTAGCTCTCAGAAGATTTTTTTCCTAAGACACTGAGGATTCATAATTGGCCACTTGACCCAGACCTTTGTAGGAGGGAATGGAACGTCAGGCAGAGGAGGAGAACAGGCCGTTAGCTAAGCCTCTATGCAGAGCTGCTAATGCAGTGTGGTTGTTTGTCTGCAAATGACACTCAAGTTGTTAGCACTGAGGATAAAATTAGCTAATCTATTTTGCTTCATGAAAAGAACAAAGAAAGATATATTTAAGAACATTAGAAAAGTATGCACAATTCTATTTATAATAGCAATAAGGTAATTGTTCTATTGTGTCAAACTACTGAGATTACATGTTATGAGATTAGATTTCACTTTCCATTTTGTTATTTTTCAAAAAATTCAATGTGTTTCTGAAGACAAAAAGGCCAATAAAACACTGAATGTTACTATCAAAATAGAAAAGGGGGTCTAACACATTCAAGGCAGGAGCAACATGGGACTTATGTTAAAATACAGCCTAGAGTTCTCATATGATCTACAAATTATGATTTAATGAGGGATAAGAAACTCTCCAAAACTTTCCCAAAACTTACGTACTCATTCTCTTCTTTGCCTAAATGAAATTTTCACATCATTCATTTTGTTTGAGGCTTTAAAGGTCAATGTTAAAATGTAATGTGGAGCTGAGAAAAGTAAAAAGAATGGAAAGGGGATTGATAGATGGCAGAGGAAATCAGATAGCAGATAATCTCATTAAGATGCTATGGAAATTATAGGCAGTTCCTTAGTATTTTCAGGAAATCTGTTCTTAATGTAATTGCCAAGAGCCCTGAACTTCCTCTGCCCATTCTCAAAGCCTCTGAGAACTTCTGTATGCTGTCTATTCACACCCATGTGTCTAACTGTCTACCACATACCTCAAAACCAACATGTCCCAAATTTAAGTTATTCAGACCCTTCTCCACTACAAATTTGCTAATTCTCACATTTTTCCTGATCCATCTATTCAAGCTGGGAAGCTCAGGTATCCACAGACTCCCTCTACCTCTTCCATCCCTGTCATTCCCAGTTCATCACCAAATAATTACAATTCTCCCTTCTCTGTATATCTCTGGTCCACACACTGTATCCATTTCCAAAGCCTCCATTAATCTCATTGGGTCTCATCTAAACTCTAATTATTCCCTCCTAACCAATTCAGTAAATGGAAAGGAATTAAAACCACAGGGCATCACTTTATTCTCTCATTTAAAAATATTTTTGCAGGAAGGTGCAAAATGATAAAATAGGTAAACATGATGCCTGCTGCCTCCCAGGATCACATTAAAATTACAATTAAGTTATAGAACAATTAACCTCAAGAATCATCTGAAGACTAACTGAACAGAAACCCTATAATTAAGGATATAAAGAAGAGGCCACATCAAGGCTGGCAGGAGGGGTAGAGACATGAAACAGGCTGACTCCAAACCCACAGGTAGTAGTTGAGCACTGAGAGGAAATCTTTGATGGCAGTGATCCCCCTGAAGAGGGAAGGGTCCCAGCCCCATACCAGGCTCCCCAGCCAAGGGGCCCATTGCCAGGAAGACAAGTCCCCACAACACTTTCCATAAATCCTGGTACGACAGAAGGTGGCTGGAAACTCAGGTGCCCTCTTAGAGAACATGTGCACAGACTTGTTTTCTTGCAAAAACTCACCTGGGCTCCAGTGGAGGGGTGATAAATCAAGAGGCACCAGAGGCAGACAGGGAAAGACTGAGTTGTGTGGCTTCAAGATGAGGGTTGGAGGACAGACACCATTGACGTTGTGTGGATCCCACCTCATCTGTAGCCTACAGGAAGGCGTCATCTTTGCTGTGTTGAACCCTCCCCCAGAGGGCCAAATCTGAGATGGCATTTGTCTGGTAAAATCCACATGGTGGATGCCTTGGTGATGCCCTGGGTCCCCACCCTGCCTATCTAGTGCTGCATCATTGGGGGTACTCTCAACCCTGGGTCAACCAGCCTGGTCCACACACCTGAGGAGGCTCTTTCAGCAGCTGAGCCTTATAGGCAGCAGCAGGTGGCAAGAGGCCTGGGGGACCATGGGCCTTTTGCTAAGCTGCCTCAGGCCCAGTACTGGAGGCAGGCAGCCTCAGTTCACAGAAAGGCCTCCCCACATGCCTCCAGGTCAAGCACAGGCAGCAACCAACCACATATAACTTTGTAGCTCCTACTAGGTCGCCCTGGGCCAGTCACAGGCAAGGCTGATATTGGCCTGCACAGGAGCCCCTCCCAAGAGATACCAGAAACAACACACCCAGAGGCCAGCTTCAGACCACACCAGAGCACTACCCGATTAGACTCACAATCAGCACACCCAAAAGGGTGGTCTTAGCAGGCACAAGAGCCAGCTGGGGTGAATCCCCTCTGAGGGGTCAGTCCCCACAGAGCAGCTCATACACTGTGGGTGGAGTCAATTCTCACAGTCAGTCAGCCTGAGAGAAAATCCTATGCACTGATGTGCCAACAGCAGTGAAGGCTCAACCACAACAGGAGAACACACAAAACACACAAGGGACACTCCTGAAACATATGCACAGGTAATGAGGGAGACTGCGCCATTGGACCACACAGGACACCTACTACATAAGGCCACACGACAAAGACTCAGAGACATAGGAGATCTACCTAACACAAAGAAGCAAACACAGAGGCAGTCACAATGAGGAAACAAAGAAACACGTCCCCCACACCTCCCCCAAAACAGAAAAAAACAGGATAAAACTCCAGAAAAAGAACTAGATGAAATGGAGGCAACCAACCTACCAGAGACAGAGTTTAAAACACTGGTTATAAGGATGCTCAATGATCTCAAGGAGAACTTCAACAAACAAATAGTAAGCATAAAGAAATACATAGAAACCATAAAAAAGAACCAGTCACAAATAAAGAATGCAAGAACTGAAATGAAGAATACACTAGAAGGAATCAACATCAGATTACATAAAGTGATTTAGAAGTTAAGGTAGCAGAAAACACCAGATTGGAACAACAGAAAGAAAAAAGAATTAAACAAATGAAGATAGTTTAAGGACCTAAAAAGCATAACAACATTCACATCATAGGAGTACCAGAAGGAGAAGAAAGGGAATAAGGGAAGGGATTGAGAACCCATCTGAAGAAATAATGACTAAAAATTTCCTTAACCTGGTGAAGGAAATAGATATACAAACCCAGGAAGTGCATAGAGTCCCAAACAAGATGACCACAAACAGGCCCACATCAAGACACACCATAATTAAAATGTCGAAAGCTAAAGACAAAAAAGAGTCCTAAAAGCAGCAAGAAAAAGACATCTAGTTACCTACAAGGGAGCTCCCATAAGACTATGTGCTGATTTCTCAACAGAAGCTTTGAGGGCCACAAGGGATTGGCAGAAAATGTTCAAACTAATGAAAAGCAAGGGCCTACAACCAAGAATACTCTACCCAGAAAGGCTATCATTTAAAATTGAAGGAGAAATACAGAGCTTCCCAGACAAGAAAAGGCCAAAGGAATTCATTACCACAAAGCCAGTATTACAAGAAATGTTAAAAGAAGTATTTTAGGTAGAAGAAGGTGGAAAACAAACAAAGATAAAAAATATGAATAATAAAATGGCAATAACTATTTACCTATCAATAATCACTTTAAATGTAAATAGATTACATGCTCCAATCTAAAAACATAGGGTGGCTGAATGGATAAGAAAATAAGACCCATGTATATGCTATCTATAAGAGACCCAACTCAGACTGAAAGACACACATAGACTGAAAGTAAAGGGACTGAAAAGATATTTTACGAAAATGGAAACGAGAAAAAACCTGGAGTAGCAATACTTACATGAGGCAAAATAGACTTTAAAACAAAGACTGTAATAACAGACAAGGAAGGACATTAAATAATGATAAAGGGATCAACCCAATAAGAGGACATAACCTTAGTAAACATTTATGCACCCAACATAGGAGCACCTAAATATATAAAACAAATATTGACAGACATAATGGTAGAGATTGACAGTATCATAGTAATAGTAGGGGACTTTAACACCCCACTGCCACCAATGAACCGTATTGCCAGACAGAAAATCAATAAGAAAACAGCAGCCATAAATGATACACTAGACCAGATGGATTTACTTGATATTTTTAGAGCATTTCACCCCAAAGCAGAAAAACATACATTCTTTTCAAGTGCACATGGAACATTTTCCTAAATAGATCCCATGTTAGGCCACAAAACAAGTCTCAATAAATTTAAGAAGACTGAATCATATCAAGCATCTTCTCTAACCAGAGTGGTATGTAACTAGAAATCAATTTGAAAAGAAAACTAAAAACAGATACATGGGAGCTAAATAACATGCTACTAAATAATGAATGGGTCAACAATGAGATCACGGAAGAAATCAAAAGGTACCTTGAGACAAATAAAAATGAAAACACAAAGACCGAGAATCAACGGGACAAAAGAGACCTAAGAGGGAAATTCATAGCAATGCAGGCCCACTTCAAGAAACAAGAAAAATCTCACAGTCTAACTTTACATCTAAGGGAACTGGAAAAAGAACAACAAAATAAGCCCAAAGTGAGTACAAGGAAGGAAATAATAAAGATCAGAGTGGAAATAAATGAAATAGAGGTTAAGAAAATAATACAAAAGATCAATGAAAACAAGAGCTGTTTTTTTGGAAAGATAAACAAAACTGACAAATCTTTAACCAGCCTCATCAAGAAAAAAAAAGAGAGGACCCAAATAAATAAAATTAGAAATGAAAGAGGAGAAGTAACAATGGACATCACAGCAAATTGGACAATCTAGGAGAAATGGATAAATTGCTAGAAGCATACATTTTTTCCAAGGGTGAATAAAAAAGAAACAACAAATATAAACCAGCCAATTTCTACTAATGAAATCAAATCAGTAATCAACAAGTTCCCAACATACAAAAGTCCTGGATGAGATGGCTTCACAGATGAATTTTAACAAACATTCAAAAAAGAATTAGCACCTATTCAATCTATTCCAAAAAAAATTCACAAGGAGGGAAGGCCCCCAAGCTCATTTTATGAGGCCACTATTACCCTGATACCAAAACCAGGCAAAGACATTATAAAAGAAGAAAACTATAGGCCAATATCCCTAATGAACATAGGTGCAAAAATTCTCAGCAAAATATTAGCAAACTGCATTCAGCAATACATTAAAGAGATCATACAACATGATCAACATGATTCCTAGCATGCAAGGTTGGTTCAATATCTGCAAATCAATTAATGTGATACACCGATAAACAAAACAGAAAATAAAAATCATACAGTAATGTCAATAGATGTAGAAAAAGCATTTGACAAAATCCAGCATCCATTTATGACAAAAACTCTCAGCAAAGTGGGAAGAGAGGGAACATATCTTGACATAATAAAGACCATATATGGCAAACCCACAGCTAACATCATACTCAATGGGGAAAAGCTAATAGCATTCTCCTTAAGATCAGAAACAAGACAAGAATGTCCACTTTCACTGCTTTTATTCAACAGAGTATTGGAAGTCCTATACACAGCAATCAGAAAAGAAGAAGAAATAAAAGCCATCCAAATTGGAAAAGAAAAAGTAAAACTCTCCTTATTTGCGGATGACATGACATATAGAGAGAACAGCAAAGATTCCATGAAAAAAACTTTAGAACTGATAAATTAATTTAGTAAAGTAGCAGGATACAAAATTAATGTTCAGAAATCAGTTGCATTTTTATACACCAATAATGAACTATCAGAAAGAGAAAATAAGAAAACAATCCTATTTACAATTGCACCCCCCAAAAAAATACATAGGAATAAATTTAATCAAGGAAGTAAAAGACCTGTACTCAGAAAAGTATAAGAAGTTGAAGAGGATAACTAAAGAAGATACAAATAAATGGAAACATATACCATGCTCATGGATAGCAAAAAAATAATATAGCAAAAATGTCGAAACTACCCAAAATAATACATAGATTCAATGCAATCAATCCCTATCAAAATACCAATGGCATTTTTCACAGAATTAGGACAAATAATCCTAAAATTTACATGGAACCGCAAAAGACCCCAAACAGCCATGGCAATCCTGAAAAAGAACAAAGCTGGTGATATCACTCTACCTGATATCAAACTATACTACAAGGTCATAGTAATCAAAACAGCATGGTATTTGTATAAAAACAGACACATAGATC